>NC_090930.1:280349506-282874468 GCF_040938575.1 Ambystoma mexicanum | reverse complement strand
TTCTATGTTCAATGGTGTCTGTAGACATCCTTCTACCACGTCTGCTCAAGGGTACATTCGATACGGTTGTCTGAGCGTAGAACATCTCTCATATCTTTGATGCAGTATTGGGATGATACCTGGTGTCATGCACAGTGTTTTCCTGTTGTTCTTCCAATATGACAGAGGTGAGGGGGAGGGCACTATAGATGACGTGTACATCTACCTCTCTATATTCACACCTCTGGTCGAGTCCTCCACCACTTCCTCAATTTTCTTCACCTTTTCTTCACACTGTGGTTTATTCGGAATCCATATCTTTGTCATGCCCCTCATGTCACTCACATTCTTTATGTGCTCGTCCACACTCCGGGTCATATGGCAACACACCAAAGTCGGTTGACAAAACACCAAACGTCCCACGTAGTTCTTATGATCCTTGGGGTAATAATACAACACTCCTGGGGGTGCCTGGGGACTTCCTTTCAGGTGCTCACGGGTGTGGTTTCAGTCTGTGTGTGCTCATCAGTCACAGTATTCACGTCGATCACATTCATCCCAATAGCTTTATGTGCTGTCTTCTCGCACTGTCCTATGATTATTCCTACAAGACAGAATCCCAGAAATATTAACGCTGGTATTGCTCCAAGCAACTTGAAGGAATTCGCCAGCAAGGTTGGAACCCAGAAGACCGGGACAAAAAACAGTCTTGATCTTCGGTCTCCTCTGCTTCTTCCACCATTTTCATATGCAGAGTTGACAGCATAGTTATTGCTTCTATAAGAGTTCCTTTCTCTCCATCTTGGGCAGGTGTGTATGTGCAGCAAGAAGGCCCAATCTTGGCACACACGCAACCTTCCATTGCTGTGATCAAGTGCAAGACATACCTGTTCTGAAGGGTCATGAGTCTGATGGCCCTCAATTCTTCTCTAATCTCATCAAATTCTTTTATTGTCGTATTGTTTGTAGCAGCTCCCACATGGTTATTTATAACCACTTGGCGTTCACTGCAGTCTGAATTCCTGAAATGAATATGGCTGTAAATATCACTGCTGTTCGACTTAACAATTTATGCTCATCTGGAATGTCGTGGATAAGTGTCAATATATTTTGCTGAAAAATAGTTCTCTCTTCTGTCGGATGAGGTCAAGCGACATCATCTTCCTTTGTGTGCATCCATTTTCAGAAAGCTGTCAATATGGAGATCAATTTGGGGAATCACCAAGGCAGGAACATGTATGATCACTGTAGAACATATACCTTTCCAATTTTTAGGTAGCTGCATAGTTCCAGGAAGCCCTAGCAGGGTCACCATCCCTCCCCAGTGGGAAAAGCTCTAACATGGCCAGGCCATAGATCCAGGATGGCTAGGGGTACAGTGACAGGCAATGGGTGAAACAGCCCCCCAACCCCAAGAACCTTTCCCTGGTGGCTTAGTGCTCTTTACTGTTTCCAGGGGTTGGCTAAATGGGACCAGGCCCTAAGTTTTGGGATCACAAGGGAAGCAGAAAGGATCTGACCCTCCATAGGGGCAATCCTGAGGGGGCTGTCCCTACAGGCATAGGGTCAGTCGCCTGATGCCCCAAATCGGGCCTATGACAATGTTGCCCTATGTTGTTTTGCCTTCCTTGGGGCAAATGGGTGCAAAACAGCACTCATTTGCACCAAAACAAAATAATGCCATTTTGTTGGCTTTTCTTGGGGGTGAGGTCAGGGGGCAGATTGGCCTGGGGGGTTTCCCACCCCCAAGATAATATCGCTGGTTGCCCAGCGGTCCTTTCTGCTTCCCAGAGGTGGCATAATGGGGCCAGAACATGAATGTTTCCCCTCCAGTGAAGCAGCAAGGATCTGCCCATCCTGAGAGGTGCGGGGGGCAATCCTAATGCCCTCAAGCGTTCCACTATATGTGGAGTGTTGTCTTGCCTTCCTTGGGGGTAAATCGGTACAAAACTGCACCAATTTGCCCCCAAAGTAGGCAAAACAACATTATGCCATCTGTTTGGCAGTTTCTGGGGGCTGATTGGCCAGCTTCCCCTCCACCCCAAGATCATATCCCTGGTGGTCTAGTGGTCCTTGCTGCTAACCTGCAGTGGCAAAATGGGGCCAGCTCCTTAATGCCTCCAAGTGGGCCTTTACGAATTTTCTTTTTTTGTTGTCTTCCAACAGCACCCATCCGACCCCAAGAAGGCATAACATTGTGCCATTTTCTCTTTTGTTTTTGGTGGTGGGGGGGGGGGGGGCTGGTTGGCCCAGTGAGGGGGTTGGGAGCCCACCCCTAAATGTCCTGCTGGTCTAGTGGTCATTGCTGATCGAGGATCGAACAATCCTCAACCAAGAATCTCCTTCAGTGAGAGCTTGTTAGAAAGGGGAGTCTCTCCCCTTTGCAACAAGCCCTCTCACAGGAAAATCAGGCAGATAATGCCCTTGCAGCATGCAAAAACATGTCTCCGAAATTTACATGCTGAAGCCTTTTGGCTTCAGCATGCAAATTTCATTTCCTGAGGACGTCGGCACACGCATCACGGCTACACCATGACCCCCAGGCATGTAAGGGGAGGTCTTTCCCTTCATAGCCTGGGGGTTGGGGAGAGCAGTGCAGCAGTAGGGGGTGGTGAGCCGCCCCCCCCCATAGGTGAGTAGTGTGGAGAACGAGCTATCGATCCTCCACACTTAAGGGGTTAAAGACCAGTTGTGTATCAACAACATTTTGAAAAGAAATGCTCAGTGTAAGGGTGCAGAAGTACGATTTACACAGTGGTCGCATGGTGTTTGCCAGAAACCTTTATTTATATGGAAAAAGAAAAGAAAACCCTATCTTGCCCAAACTCTACGATGGGTATCACTGTCTCAACAAAAACTAAGGAATCCGTCAAAATGTCCAGGAACTAAAAAGTTCTGTCCTGTGTCACAAACCTATTTCCAACTTTACACTTGCAACTAAACTAAAAGGGGTTTGGCTGTCCTCTTGGTTCAGAAGAAGGACCCCCCTTCTTCTGAACAAAGTTCCATATATCAAAGAAACTGGTTCTTGAGGGGATGTTTCTCTTCCCCAGGTCGCAATCCCTTTCCCAAAGGTTAAAGCAAAGTTCCAAAGCAGCAAAAGGTCTCTGGTTCAGAAAAAAACAAAGGTTCAAACTCAAAGTTCTAGTATTAAGAGAATGGCTTCCTTCTCTTGACTCTTCACAATGTTCACAAACACAGCAGGGGGGGGCAGACTCCCTTTCCCTGGTTCTCTCTCGGCTCCTTGCACTGTTCATAGAATGCTTCCATTCTCGTGGATTCCTCGCTCTCTCCAGGGTTCTCGCAATGCCAAGAGATTGCTTCTCTTCTCTTGGCTTTTCACAGTGTTCACAAACACAACAGGGAGAATGAGTCCATTCCCTGGTTCTGACTTGGCTCCTTGCACTGCCAAGAGAATGCTTCCTTTCTCTGGGCTTCCTGGCTCTATCCAGGGTTCAAGCAATGCCAAGAGATGCTTGCAATGGCCGTTAACTACATTTGACAGTAAACGGCTGTTTACATGAAATGGTGAGGACATCGAGTGGTCAGGGGGACATTTTCAGACAAATAGGACCAGTCAAATTGTTCAAAAATATGGTAGGACTAAATAAACATTACCAGGGCCTTCAGGTTCTCAAGCAAAATATGTTTAAGTTTAGTGCAAATGTTTGGACAGCATGATTGGTCACAAAAGTAGCACTGATATTCAGGTGTACTTTGGGGTTCTGCCCTAATACTGTTCCTCAATCATTGATTACTGTATTGTGGACTGTTTTTTTCAGGAATGTTATGAAATTTTACATTTCTGATTCTACAGAGAGAGACCACTATCCTCTTGAGTTAATTTTCCAATAGCCAGGGCTAGGCACCATGAAGAGGATGTCCGACAGCCAGAGGGGCTGGTTGGTGATGCCTAAGCTTGACAAAAAGGCATTGAAAAAGAATAACTCATTCATAAGATATTAGAAGATATTCTCTTAAAACTATTAAACAGTTGAGCGGACACAAAGGAAAATGTCAGTTTGAGTCTTCAGCTGAAACTATTTGGGACAGAGCATTGGCAAATGGTAGCGCCCAGTTCAGGCGGTCCATGTTATAGATGGGGATGCCCCATGGTTTGATGCAGAATGTAAAATCTCGAAAATGAAAAGTGAACCATGATTAAATGAGAGGTGTATTCATGGCTGCCTAGATTTATAGTTGCAAAAGGGCATTCAAAAATTGCTGAAAGACGACAAAATCTTTTTTTTTAGTTTATAAATAATGGGATCTTTTAGAGAGGGACATGTTTTTGAAAGACACCAAATTGTTTTATGTTTATTGCAATTGGCGAGACAGGAATTATGCCACCTCCTTGCACAAGTGGTCCTTGGAACATCAGATTCCTCGTGGCCAGTGAGATATTCTCTAAATGTATGTTGCTCAGAATGGAGGAGTGAGCTCAAAATAACAATATATTGACACCCTCCCACACAGATTTCAGGGGAGAGCGTAATACAGCAGAGCCCTGCTTCACTCTGCGCACCATCATGTAGAAATACAGTAAGGTTAAGGGAGGGAGATTATTTGTGTCTTATTCAGATTTGGAGAAAGCATTTGATTTAATTGAAGGAAACATCTTGTGGCATAAGTTACATTTTATTTGAGTTCCTAATGGTTTAATAAATCGTATCCAGCTGTGACAGATACCTCAGTGTTTCTCCAATATAAAAGATCAGGGAATTATACATTGTTTTCCCCCCACAAATAAAGGAGAAAAGCAGGGATGTCCATTAACCCCAATGTATTCCTTCCAGACTTTGACCCTAGTACTTCCCTTAGGAAAGTGAATCCAATCTCCGTGAAGAGTACATTTTATAGCATGCCGAAGACATGGCTATTTTGGACATAACCCTAGCAAGTCTCCAACAGGGCCTGCTATACACAAATGACTAATTTGGGGACTTTAGTTTAAAATTAAATATCATCAAAACAGAAATGACGGTATTCAGGAAAAGGGTGAAACCCTGTAGCTGTTTTTTAAATGAATGTAGAGATGAGGAGGTAAACTCCTTTATATTTGAGCCTACTCTTCTCAAAGAGTGGTGCTTTGGTCGATCATTTTAAAAAGGCAGTTGAAAAAGCATCATTAAGGATTAAAAGGCTTTTTAAGATTTTTTTTCAAGTTTGGGGCACTCAAAGTGGGGAAGTGCCTGGAGGTATAATGAAAAGATCTGTTTCATAATTTTTTGCAGCTGCAGAAACTGTGGTTTATTTATTTATGACATGTACATAACGCCAAAACCCTGGGGTATCACGCCGTTTGATAAAAAGAGACAGAGGAGAGAAGCAAAAGATACATACAATACAGACACGCTATTCATACTTATCGAAGAGCCAGGTTTTTACAAGCTTTTTGGAGCCTTGTACGATTGTTCATTTCTTATGTCCACAGGGAGAGTGTTCCAGAGAGTTGGTGTAGTTACCCCAAAGCTGTTGCCTCCTGTCCTTTTGCTCATGTAGCAAGGGGTGACCAGGGAAGATACTGGAGCTGGTTCCAAGCGTGCACACCAAATGTTTCTGATAGAGACTGTCATTGAGGTAAGTGGGTGCCTCTTTGTAGATGCACTTGTGGGGCAAGAGTTAGGGTTTTAAAGTCAACCCATGGTTTGATTGGCAGTCAGGTCACCTCGCATCTGATTGCAAAGATGTGGTCAGATCGAATTAGACGAATGGCAGCTTGCAGTGTTTTATTTTTAAATAGTTGGAGTTTAGCCAGATTATAAGCAGAGGTGCCCATAAGAAGTACAGTACAGTAGTCTAGTTTGGATGGAATCAATGCTTGTGCGAGCGTGAGGCAGCTGCTTGGCGCTAAGAATTGTCTGCTCAGTGATAAGCTGGGAAGTATAGGCCGTGGCAGAGGATAGTGCATTGATATGCCTGGTCGTAGTCAACTCCGGGACCTCCAGGATTTTGGCCCATTTCAGGGCTGGGATGGAGGAGCACTCGATGTAGATTCCAACACCCCGTGTCCTCATCTTACTTGATCTCTCTTCAGCCTTTGACACGGTCAACCATGCCATCCTGCTCAACCGTTTCCGTGATAACCTGGGTATCACCGATCAGGCCCTGGCTTGGCTGACCTCTTTCCGCTCTGATCGACCCTCCCAGGTCCAACTTCGGTCCTTCCTCTCCTCTATCTCTACCTGTGGTGTTCGCCAGGGGTCTAACCTCTCTCCCTGGCTGTTCAACCAATACCTGGCACTTCTTGCCCACCGCATTGCCGCTCTCTGCCCCAACTTTCATAGAATGCTTTCCTTCTCGTGGATTCCTCGATCTCTCCAGTGGTTTCAGTGGTATGCGGATGACAACTCCTTTTCAGGCTCCCTTGCGCCACTTCTTTTCCTTCGCTCATCTCTGACTGTTTGTTATCCAGGAGTGGTGTGCCGCCAATGATCTCAGCCTTAAAGCCAGTAAGACCGAGATTCTCCTCATCAGCACACCTGCTCCCTCCTTTCCTGTCACTCTGTGGCCGGCCTCTCTTGGCCCTCTTCCTGCTCCCACCTGTGAAGCTAAAAACCATGGGGTCATCTTCGACTCCACACTCTCCTTCTCTCCTCACATCTCTGATGGCTCTAAGAAGTCACCCTGCCAACTGCACCTCCTCAGAGGTATTCTTCCTTTCCTCTCCTTCCCCCAGAAGCTCACTGTCTCCAGAGCTCTGGTTCTCTCTAGGCTGGACTACTGCAACAGCCTCTTTCTAAATCTGCCTGCTTCTACTCTCCACCCTCTGCAATTCGTCCAGAACAGTACTGCAAGACTTGTTCTTGGCCCTCAAGCCCTGGGATCGTATCTCTCCAGGACTGAAATCTCTGCACTGGCTCCCAGTGGCTGCAAGGATTAAGTTCACAACCCTCTGCATTGTCCACAAGGCCTTCTGGGGCCTTGGGTTCAACTCTCTCTTCCTAAATATCTTCCTTCTCGAGCTCTTTGCTCATCTGCCTCTAACTCCCTCAGGGTCACTGTATATGTACAATTACTTGCACATATACAACAGTAAGGAGAAATCAGATCCCCAAAATGCAGGAGGCTGATGCTAATGGAATGACACACAGGAAGAATCACAAAGTGTGCCTGCAAAATGGGAGTTGCACATTTGGTTCATTTTCTGTTAATTTGTCATTGTTTCTCGATTTACTAAGCGTGGACAGGAATGGAAGTTATGTTTTATATAATTAATTGTATTTTTTTAATTTTTTTTTATTAGTGCTTTTGGAAGAACATTGTCGATTTTTCACACTACATATTGTTCATGATACGATAAAACTAGAAAACCAATTATTCAAAAACACTAAAATTATTCAATCATTCAGTTACTTCCTAGAACCAATGATCACATAAAATAACATTCAAATCACCATCTTAATTGTGATGATAAAGGTTTTTATATATACCTTGTTTGAATATGTTAAAGCTGCTTTTTATAGCGTGCTTGTTCTAATCTATGTGAATTGTATGAAATATGATACGTTTTTAAATGTTGCCAACTGTTAATGGAGAAATATGATTAAACAAACATTGATTGAGTAATATTGGTCATTACATGGTAGCCTTTACAGAGCACTTTACTGGGGTTTTTGAGGTTGCCTCCTAACATGTACTTTGGCATGTAATGGCATATAGTTCAGAATATAGCACCATAGGGTTGTTACATTGGTGAACAAGTGGTTAGGGAAAACATATTTCTGAAGGGTTTGGGGCCTCTTTTCTCTGCTCAAAAGGGGTTTTCCACAAAATATAGTGGCAAACATTGGTCAAAAAGTTGAACATATGAGGACCACTTTATAGAGGGGTGTGATGCTGTTAACTAGGTATTTGGATTAATTAATGGGCTTGTTAATTTAAATTTATTATCAGTAACTTTGCTGGATTTGAGTATGGGACAAATTAATTATTAAAAATGTGGCATGCATTTGTCTTATGTGCCCATTATCCATGTGGCAGATGGGCAGAGTATCAAATGATTTTCTCACTAGGAAACAATAAATATAGAAGACACAAAGTAATATTTCTGATAAATATAATGTATGGTGGCATCAAACAACTCGCTTGTAAAAAAAAAAAAAAAAAAAAAAGCAGTGATGCAAATTATTGAATAAAGTAAAGTTGGGGGGGCCTGGCTGGATGGCACCGTGAGGAGACGTGCTCTTGAGGAGCTCCCGTCAATCCGTCATAAGATCCTGCAAATTAAGCTGATATCCAGGCAAAAAGACATGCTGGCAACGCATCCCCAGATGGGGGAAGGTCCGGTGCGGGAACAGAGCGACTTGTGCAGCTGATCGGAACTTCACAGGGCGAACCGAGGCTACCGGAGAGCAGCAGGCTCTTAAGTCCAAGGAACAGAAAAGATGGCGGCGCACGAACAAAGGGTCATAAACTGACCGAAGAGCCGTGCCCGAAGCGCCGTGGACAGGAGCGTAGGCTTGTACTATTCAAGCGAGCCTGCCCCGGTCCTGCGGGGGAGGAAGCACCCGGACGGTGGGTGGACTGAAGACCCAGCAGCGAGGAGCCCACTGGTGCGGGTGGCGGACTCCTGGGCCAGGGAAGCGGCAGGGGGAGCGGCAGGAGCGTCCGGGGCACCCCAGCTCCTGGACACAACAGAGGACTGCGTCGGGTGGCCCCAGAAGGTGCTGTGAGCACGGGGTGACGCAGGGGCACACCGCCGACAGGGCGGTCGCCGGGAGGCGCGCCTGTGGAGCGCGGTGCCAGTTGGAGTGGGGGCTCGTGTGCAATCGAGGTCCGGGGGCCGGCCGTGCCACGGTGCGTGGGCCCCAGCGAAGACCCAGCCCAGGCGGACAGCGGGACGGGGGCCGGGGTCGAGTTGGTGCGCCGTCCGAATCCATGTCATATCCTGCATTGTGCTGCCCAGGAGGTGAGAGGCAAATCGCCTGGGCCCGCCCGCCCGTGCCGCCTTGGCTGGAAGCAAGACGCGAACACCTCCTCGGCTTGGTCCCGGCGTGGGTGGTGGCAGAGCGTCTGCCCCGGGATCGCCGGAGCGGATCCCCGGTGACGGAGAATAGTGCCCTCAATCGGAGGACACTGTGCTACCTGCAACTCGCGCCCTGAAATGAGGACTTATTTGAACGAGGGCAGACGCGGGACATGGGATCGGACAATGCTGCGAGTTTGAAACCCACACACAGTGCACCTCTTTTGACTTCCTCACTGTTATCCAGGGGAAAGAGAACAAGGAACCAAAATACCGGCACAAAACGAGCGAATAGCCATCGACCCCTGGGGGCAGACTGATTTACTGCGGTTTGTGAACGCACACGTACACAGACCTTCACTACTTAATGCTGTTGCATTTAAGTACACAAACCGAACTGTGTGCCGGTAAAGCACCGTCTACGAGGAGGATGCTGCCTCTACACAAAGGCGCTGATTCGAGGTGAACATCCTGTGAACCGTAATAGTATAAAGTTATAAGAAATTGTTGCACTGTGGCTACAGCAACTGACTGGCACAATCCATGGGGTGACATCTTCATACCCGGTGCCACTCGTTGGGCACCAGAGGGGTAACACTGGTGACTCCCTGCTAACCAGCGAGCACAACGACTGCTTTCCAAGAGAAAGCAGGGAAACCAATGGCGACCCCTCTGTAAAATTGCACATGTTGCTTGCGGGCAACAGGCACTCTAACATCAGAGGCTACTGTGCGGAAACGTCCCACTATCGCCCGTAGATGCAACAACCACGTTTGCACCCAAACACTGGGCGCACAGAGTGACTGGGAATTGGCGCATGAGGCCCAAGAGGGGGCAGGTGGGCACGAGCCCCTACATGGAACACCAACTGCTGCATACACGCAGAGAAAGCAGCAGAAATAGCACATGCTAGCAAAGAGGGACCTGTACAGCGTGGCCGGATGACAAAGGGGGGCTGACCCGCTGCTGGACATATCCACAAGTGCCGGGGAGCCGGAGAGATGCACCTCATACAGGACTGCGGGTTGGTAGGCCCAGGGCCAACGGAGAGCCGGAGTGGGGGAGTGCAGGGCCAGGGGGTGGCATCGAAATACGGCAGGGACTGGCTGAGTAATACTGCATGGGCGCTGGTGTGTGGGAGGACACAGTCCATTCTAGGAGCGCGGTGAGTGATGAGAACACACCCAAATAAGGCTGAAGCGGCCCCTGACGGCACGTCGACTGTCGCGAGTGGGGTGGCTCTGCTGGTTCGTGCCCATACAGCGCTGTACAATGTCGACCAAAGTTGTCAGACCCAGGAACAAGCAGCCCACGCTGGATGCCTACGCCAAGACACCTCCAGGGGAATAAGGGGGCAAAAGCAGAGACAACACTCCCACAGTGGTAGCGGAGGCACCGGGCACTATCCAGGAGGTGCTAGCAGCGATTGCGGACCTGAAAGTCACCTGGGAGACCAAGTTAGGCCTGGCAATGAACGATCTAAAAGTGGGACTGGACTTCAAGATCCGAGCAGTCCAGGAAGAAGGTAATTTGTTGAGACAGGACGTGAGGACTCTCGCAGAACGCACTGGAAACTTGGAGAAGGCGATGGCCCCAAACACGGCGGCATGTGCCCCCCACGGAATGGAACTACATGCCTTGGTGCAGCGTGTGGGCAATCTAGAGAACAGGGCAGAGGAGACAGAAGGGCGCGCTAGACGCAATAACATTTGTATTGTAGGATTGCCAGAAGGAATCGAAGGGCCGAACCCAACGGAATACGTGGAATCTATGCTTCTGCAGGAAATAACTGGCGGAGCATTGACCCAGGGGTTCGCGGTGGAGAGAGCACACAGGGCCTTGACAAGGAGCCACCCCCGGGATCCCCCCGCAGCCGCTGATCGCAAAGACTTTGAACTACCGGGATCGGGAGAAGATACTTGAATTCTTCCAGAAGGGAGGTACGATCGAAAGGGGGCCGCTGAAAATTACAGCATATTCGGACTACACTTTTCAGGTGCAACGCAGCAGGATGAACTTCGGGTCGGTGAAGAGGAGGTTGAGAGAGGCAGGCTACAGATACATGCTGCTTTACCCGGCCAAACTGAAAGTGTTCCACAAGAACAAAGCCCTGTTTTTTGAGATGCCGGAAGACGCCATGGACTGGCTGGACATGCAGGGTCGCCCTCAAGAACTGGGTATCCAGACGGAAGCGGCAGAAAATAAGTAGCACGCAGCTGGGGCATCTCTGGCGACATAGCGCAAGACATTGGGACTGGAATATAGTATTAAATAAAGCCTGTGGGGAATGTTGCAGGAAACACAAGCTTGTCAGATCCGCTAGCAGCAAATACTTCTATTTAGACGAGAGGGAGCTCCTGGGAGACATCCCTCGAACCCCATAGCATTACGCTTAGTTAGGTCACTGTTAGTTCGGTGACACCCCGCGGGGTCCTAGCCCTCTATTCACGAGACAGGGCCAGACGCGGGTGGGCCTGAGATCCAGGGATGGAGCTGGGCATTTGTTGGGGTTGGATAGGGGGGGTAGAGAGGGGTGTGTGCAGTGGGGTGGGGAAGAGGGAGGGGGGGGGAGTTGTTGAGGTTGGGAAGGTTAAGAGTCGTAAAACGGGCCATCGAGTTAGACATCCGAGGGAGTGGAGAGGGGAAGAACATCAAGTCAATGGCATCGGGTAATCTTAGAGTCGTGACCTGGAATGTGCGGGGCCTCAATAGTTATCTAAAACATAATAAGGTGATGATGTATCTGAGGAGGATGCGGATAGACATAGCTCTGCTACAGGAGACCCACCTCACCAAGGAGAAGTTGGAGGTGGTCAGGAGAAAATGGAGGGGTACTGTTATAGGGGCCACATACTCGGCATATGCAAGAGGGGTGATTACATGGGTGGCACCCCATGTGCCATTTCAGCTGCTCAGTTCGTCGACAGACCCAGAAGGTAGAATGGTGGTGGTGGCGGGACTCCTGGAGATCAGAGAAGTGAGCATCATAAATTGTACGCCCCTAACCATGATACGGCGACATATTTTAGGTCCCTATATAGTAAAATTAGCCCCCTAGTGGGAGGCGCAATGGTGTGGGGAGGGGACTTCAATTGCACCCTGAACCCCAGGATAGACAGGTCAGATGACAAATCAGAAAAGCCGGCGCCAGCAACCAAAGCGCTGAGGACACTGTTGACAGACCTCGGCCTAGAGGACGTGTGGAGACGATTGCAACCAATGGATAGGCAATACTCGCATTACGCTGCGTCACATGACCTGCACACGAGGCTGGATTATGTGTTTGCTGCTGCCGAGATAGTGGGAGAAGTGGTCGGCGTGGAATACAAGGCCCGGATACTATCCGACCACTCGCCTTTGGTCGTAGCGTGGCGGCATCAACCCCCCCCAGAGCGCGAATCCCGACATGGAGGCTCAGAACTGAGGCTCTACAGGATGCGGGATTTCGAGATGATATGAGGGAGGCCATTGAGGAATATTTTGAAATTAACACGGGCAGTGTACGCTCTGTGGGAACGGTATGGGAGGCATTTAAGGTGGTGGTGCAGGGGGTAGCTATATCAAAATCCAAGGGGCTCCAAGGGGGTATTGAACGGGAACTGCAGGAAACAGAAAGAGAGCTAGAAGACCTGATACAAAGGGAGGGGCCCACCCGAGAGGACAGCGCCAAGATAAAGGATTTACAGATGGCTTGTAGTGAACTCTGGGACAGATTATGCAGATTAAAAAGAAATACACAGGGAGGTTACATGCAGGGGGGTATAAGCCGGGTAGATTACTGGCCTGGTTATACAAAAATGAGACCCCCCGCCCCGTGATCAGAGGGGTTAGGGACGCGGAAGGCCAAATCTATAAAACCCAGGAGGAAGTAAACGAGGAGTTCCTCAAGTACTATAGACGACACAGGAGAAGAAATGAGTCAAGAAATACAGGAAACAATAGAGAACATTGGGCTGTCCGCCTTGCCTTGGATGACCTACAACGCGCAGATCTGGATGCCACCATCACCGCGGACGAACTGGAGGTGGTGATCCAACACCTACCCACATGTAAGGCGCCAGGGTCGGATGGGTTGCCCAGTGAGTTTTACAAAATGTATAAGCAGGAGCTACTTCAGCCGCTGCTTGCCATGCTTAATGAGGCATATGAGCAGGGGGAACTGCCGGCGTCTCTCCGTGAGGCAGTGATCATCCCGCTCCTGAAACCAGGCAAGCCAGATGTAGAGTGTGGGTCTTATAGGACCCTGTCTATGCTTAATCAGGACAGCAAAATACTCACGGCAGTGCTGGCCAATAGACTAAAGAGGGTAATTGGCAAGTTGATACACCCGGACCAAACGGGCTACGTCCCCGGTAGAAACATCACAGACAACCATAGGAGGCTGCACCATATCATTGATCAAGCCGAAGGAGACTCGGGGGAGCTGGCTATCATGTCGTTGGACGCGGTTAAAGCCTTTGATTCAGTGTGGTGGCCATGGTTGAAGGCGACCCTGAAGGGATATGGGATGGGGCCAGGATATATCAGATGGGTCCAGATGCTATATAGTTCCCCGATGGCGAGAGTTAAAACGGGAACCATTATCTCAGATAAATGGCAGCTTAGCAGGGGGACCAGACAGGGATGTCCCTGGTCACCCATGTTATATATTTTGGCATTGGAGCTGCTGGCAATTTGCCTGCGGCAACAATACGGGGAGGTGGGGATACGTACGACAGGAGGCACACACCTGATATCACTGTATGCAGATGATTTGCTCCTCTACTTGCGCTACCCGGATGAGAACCTGCAATATGTGCTAGAGGTGATGGATCGGTATGCCACCCTCTCGGGCATATCAGTGAACCCTGGAAAGTCCAGTTTGTTCCCCTTGGGAAGGTATAAGAACACCCCGGTGGAGAGACTACCCGTCCTGCAGCTACCCTGGCATCCCGTGACATTCAGGTACCTGGGAGTAAACATTTACCATGATATACAGACAGAGCACAAAAACAATACAGAGGAAGCAATTGAGGGAAGAATAGCATGGTGTTCTGGTCCCGATTACCCCTAGCCATGATGGGAAGAGCAGCTCTGCTCAAAATGGTGGTTCTGCCCAGACTCTTGCATTTTTTTGTGAATGTTCCGTATCTGATCCCCAGACGCCTTTTTGTGAGACTTCATGGCATGTGCAGGGGCTTCATATGGGGCAATTCCAGGAATAGGGTGGCCCTGTGGAAACTACAGAACGCATGTGATAAGGGGGGCATAAACCTGCCGAATTCTGAGCTGTATTACTTGGCAGGACAGTTGTTGTACGTGGCTAGGTGGTTGTCTGCAGAGGACTCGGCAGAATCTCGGCTTTTGCAAGGTGATACAGCTCCATACTTTCTAAGAGAGATAGTGTGGCTGCATAAAACTAAAATGGCGGGGATGGGGAAGACTATTGGAGGTGGGCTGGGAGGTTTGGCACAGAGCATGGAGAACCGTGGGCGACCCAGAGCCGCTTTCTCAGCAGGTCCTGCTAGTGATGTTATGCGGGGATGACTCCCAACTGTTCAACGGGGTCCGCAGATACTGGGAATTGGTGGGCCTAGCCACCCTCGGAGATATATGGCAGGAAGGGGAGGCATTGGAATTTCAGAGGTTACAGGAGGGGACTGGGCTGCATAGAGGCCAATATATCACTTATACCAGGCTCATGAAACGGGTGAGGGAGAGATGGCCTGAGACGGTGCTAGCGGAAGAACCTGATGCCTCCCTGGAAATGATGTCTGATGTCTCGGAGGGCGGGCATGAAATATCTAGGATATATGAGCTCCTGAGTGTGAAGGCAGGGAAGGAGCTGCTCCAATTGAGGCATGACTGGGAGGAGGAGGTGGGAGAACCCATGACAGAGGGACAGTGGGATAGAGCTCAAAGGTACCATAAAAAGGTGTCCCGGAATGCGAGACTCCAGCAGATCCAGTTGTACGTCACCCACAGAGCTTATTTGACCCCCAGAATAATAGCCAGGTTTGGAGGCTCGGCTATACAGAAATGCCCCAGGTGCGGGGAGGAGGAGGCAGGGCTGCTGCACATGTTCTGCGCTTTCCCATGAGGTGCAGAAATTCTGGGAAGAAAAAGGACATAAATGGCAAGTGGGGGAGTGGTGCTTGAAGTTAGGTCTGCTTGGGCATGCATGCTTGGGAGTTTTCCCAGGCCACGTAATTCAAAGCATATCAGCAAGATGAAGGACCTGGCCTATATATTAGCCAAGTGCAGAACTGCAATGTGCTGGAAAGCGGCCCATAGGCCTGGAGTGGAGATATGGTGGGCAGACCTCTTGAGATGGGCAGAAGCAGAAACCGTGGTATGGTTTGAAGCTGTCACTAGGAGGGGAGAGGAGGAAGTGGGCCCCCTGATAGCCTGGAGGCAACTGGTGACCTCAATGGCAAACCCCCACCAGGGTAATCATGAAACAGAAGACTCAGCCGAGTCGGTAAGCACTGAGATTCCTGAAATTGCTCATGTAGATGGCACGGAGGAGGCGGCTCGAGTTTGTGGGGAGGGAGGACAGAGAACCACATGTATAATATGATGTTTTGATATTGATGATGAACGTCCAAAAAGGTTGTAATGATTGGTGTGTTTGTTAAAATAAAAATAGTTTTAATTAAAAAAAAAATAAGGAAAGTTGGGTATGCATGCCACCCATTTTTTCATTATGCTCCTACTAGCTGTACAAAGGAGCAGAATATGACAGTTTTCTCCAGGACACAAACCTGGGCATGTGGTTAAATTATTTTGCTCATTAATACGTTTGTCAGCTGGGCAAAGTATCTGAAGATGACCAAGTTTTAACAATAAGAAAGACATTTTCTGAAAAATAATGTGCATGGTGGCAACAAACTAAAATCTTGCATCTACAAAAATAAGCCAACTGGAACTACAGCAGGCTCATTGGCCAACATGCTTGCACAATCCACGAATCTGTCCTGGCTATACTGCTACTGAGGTCTCATCCCTTCAGCACCTCCTTCTAGGCCTCCCCATCATGGTCCAGATCAACAGGCGAGCAACATTTTATGGTGCCACTAGCAACATGTTGCTCTCGAGCTACACGTTGGTGACCACTGGTTTAGGTTATCTAGTCTGTTCATGTTGGTTCCGTGCGGTATTCCACATTGCTCTGTGCTTCCACGTCTCAGTATTTCCAGAGGGAGTGATACCATCTACCCTACGGAGACATATGGAAGTTTGTGGGGTAGGTGGAATCTGGATACATTAAGTGGGTGAGATAGGGGGTACTGTATGGCAGACATACCGTATTCTCTCTGAATAGAGATCAATGGTCCCTTAGAGGGCTTCCCTCCCCATGAGATCCTCCCACCGAGTACAACCCCCAGGAGTACTATCCGGTAGCAGCCTCACCTCCCTGGCCACATGAGAAGGGGCTCCCCCCATGGAAGTAGTGATGACATCCGGGGATTCGTCACACCAGGTTTAAAAAGATTGTCAAGGTGCTCAACATATATTAAAAATGAGGGGTAATAGACATGCTCTATGAGGAATTCCAAAGACGAGCCAGGCATCTTTAGAAGAAACGGGACTCAGGCAAACTAGTGATAAAACTGTTGAGAAAATGGTCCAGTTCACACTTCCACTACATTTCTATACTTCTACCACTTGAAGTATGCGCTTTGAGAGATTATCCCACCCTATTAATTGAAATAGTATATTATGCCCATCTAGGGTACCATTATTTGATCAAGGATAGGCATCCCCTAACGCGTAAACCCTGGGGAGTAACTGAGCAAGAGAACAAGGGAGAGGGGGAACGCAGGGAAAACTGCTAGAAGAATCAAGCAAGGTAAGTAACCATCAATATGAAAGCCCAAATGAGGGAATCGGTCAGGTCAAGGATAATATAAAATCTAATCTTTATTGTTCACATATTAAATCACATAACATATGGTGCTGAATCCATGGTAAAACAGCATAAAAACAGACAATGAATATGGAATATGTACAGATAAAGTGCATGTCTCCCACCTGTGCTCCCTGCAATGCAGGATGTATACAAGGTGCAAAGTGCAATCGCCCCCCAAGGGAAAAGAAAGGAGAAACAGTCTTTCAGGAGGGTCCAAGCACATTGAAAGAAAGGGGGGTAAGAGAGGGACGGGGAGCATAAAGCTAAAGAGAAGAATAGCTTGATAGGGTCCTAATCCTAACCATGGTCTCAGACTGCATGCACAGTCCTAAGATCAATTGCAAGTCTGGCTGCAACTATTCCATCAATTAAGAATAGAAGATAAAGAAAATACAAAAATTGTAAAATTACAACACCTCTCCAATATAGTGTTCTAAAGAGGCAGAAATTAATTGTACAACTTAATGGACTGGCTTGCAGTGCAAAATTAATTAAAGGTGCAACCTGCAATGCTAGTCACCATTTCGACCTAAACAGTCAACCACCGGTACCTAGTGTGACTTCCACCGTTCTCATGTGCCACACTGGTGTCACAAACCAGTAGTTTCGACGACCTCCAAAAATGTCTAAGACATTTGTCTCCTTTAAAAAAAGAGAGATATGGCTTGACAGTCGTCTTCCTCAGGACAGGACAGAAATGGTTATGAAAATATGGGAACAGCAATGGATTTGAATGGTCAACAGATAGACATCTTGAAATTAGTCCATGTGTCCTTCCATGGCCATATTCTTCTGTATTTGTGTATAATGCATGCGTTCCTTCTTTAACCAGTTCATCACTTTTGAAATGGGAAAAGGCCAGCTCCTCCTGGGTAAAAAACACAGGAAAGAGGGAACCCCCTCAGTACTGGGGTTATAGTGTCTTGATGGAATAAGGTTCACTTCATTGGTAAAAGAGTTCAATCTTGCTTCCACCAGCTATATGACTGCTGACTTGCTCGAGATGAAGGGAAAAATGCATCTGCTGCGCTAGGCACTCGCTCGCTCAATCACGTGCGTCGGAGTCCAGGACCGTGTGTGGGTCTGCGTGTAGAATGGTCCGGCAGCCCTCGCGTACATCCGGAGATTGCACTTTGCACCTTGTATTCATCCTGCATTGCAGGGAGCTCAGGTGGGCAACATGCACTGTATCTGTACATATTCCATATTCATTGTCTGTTTTTATGTTGTTTTACCATGGATTCAGCACCATATGTTATGTGATTTAATATGTGAACAATAAAGATTATTAGATTTTATATTATTCCTTGACCTGGCCCATCTCCTCATTTGGGGTTTCATATTGATGGTTACTTACCTTGCTTGATTCATCTAGCAGTTTGCCCCGCGTTACCACCTCTCCCTTGTTCTCTTCATCTAGGGTACTATAGCATAGTCTTGCAAAACAAATACAATATTACAGCAAATTGTTTTATTGATTTCATTACATTTCTAATTTTCATTAAAACATTTAGACAGTTTATGCATTTGTCAGCTTAAATGTACACACCACTTATTTATGTAGAATTGTGTTAACATCAATGAACTAAAACATGTCCAACTATGCTTGCAATTAAATACTACTTCATAGTAAACAAATTGTGGTCTTGTGTCTAGGACATGCATTTAATGTCCTCAGCAATGGCAAGGTTCCTCTTCGGAATTATGGTGCAATGGGGCAATGGAAGACAGCATGTGGAAGTGTTTCTTATCCTGCTTTACAATCAAAGGAAAAGCCTGTATTCACTCAGAATCCTTCCGTCAAAAGGGGAAAGATGTCTTTGTCCAAAATAAGATGTTATAAGTGCATAGACATTGCCGCTGCAAACTCCTTCATTTATTTACTCACAACTTTGGGGGGGGGGGCATATTTTGGAGCACTATTTTACAGCATCAGTTATATGTCTGTCACTACACCAACATTTAGATTTCTTAGATTTCTCAACATTTTAGACTACTGCCTAGGTAACTAGATACATTAGGTACAATGCCACTTTCACTGAAGAAGTAAGGCACAAAGTGTTGGACAATCATCTGAGATTATCCAAAGACATTTGCAGACTGAGCTATACCTCATTAGAGGTTTCTAGTTGCCAGAGTTATCCTGTTAACAAGAACAAGTTTAGCTTGTCTGAGAAAGGAAGTTACAAATGGAAGCGGTAAACTTGCATCTTGCCATCTCAAACGAGAAACTTCTTTCTCCTATGGATTGGAGTCTTAAGAAGAGAATAAACAGAAGCTGCGAATTGATGCTTTTAAGTGTGCTGTTAGGCCTAGAAGTCTACCATTCATAAGATCAGTGGACTGCAGAATTTTGAGTCTTGGCAAGGTTGTTGGGAGACTGCCATGTAAAGTGTTCCATAATCCAATCTATTCACAGAGGGACTTACTAGGGTAGATTTGACACCTAGCATATGCATTTGAACGAAACAATTACTAACCACAGCTCTGATCCAGTAGACAGTCATCTACATATCAAACAAGATTTAAATCTTTAAAAGTGCCTATGCGGGACTCCCTAAACAATAGTATTTCTTGGATGCTGGCCAGTAATGACTGGATTTTCGAACACCAAAAATATACAATAATAAATATCTGTGAAACGTTCGCTAAAGGGAGAGTATGGAGTGGAAGGTATGGCGGGGTAAGGGGGGATGTGGCAGCGCTGATATTGTTCCCTGAGTGGGTAAGAGGACTGGAAATGCTGATTATTGTGAGATGGCGATGGGAGGGGAGGAGGCATTGCTGGATTAAACTAAGAATAAGAACAAGGGGGGAGGGAAATGTTGAACTCTTTAGGTTTGCTGTTGGTTATTATGAAAATGCAAATAAATGTGTTAAAAAAATATATATCTGCAGCACAACATGTAAATGAACCCAGCCTTAACTCTGACTCAGATGAATGGGTGTGTGTCCTTTTCATTGTGCTGATCAGATTGTAATTGTATGCTCACGTGTTTACAAAATGAATGAGCAGAAATCACTGGAATGAGACTTGAGTAGCTTAGACGCTACTGTGATGACTAACCTAGTAAGCATGACCCATCACTCCAAGGTGTCAACGGCTGTATGCATACCAAGGAGTACCAGCAGTACTCAAAGATCTGCATCTACTGTCTGAAGGAGGACACCCAACACAGCAAGAAGAGCATCATTTTCAAGATCATACTTGGGTCTATATCCTGAATGGAATGCGCTCTGCAAGTGATGCTTTTCCGAATGTGTAAGTGGCTACTATTTTTTCGATTCATTTTTTATTTGCAGGTGGCGATACAGAGGATTTCAGACCGTACTTTAGGGTCCAACAACTTTATAGTTAAGAGGTAACAGAATTCCCTCTGGCTGATAATCCGGAAAATAGGATTGTGGTATTAATTTAAGGATGATTGGTGAAACGAAGGCGGCATGGCCGTTAAGTGGGAAGTAGGACCAGGAACCAGAGACTTGCTCCATGGCCAGATTAATGTAGAGACCCTAAATGGCTTCAACCGAAACCCATTTCATCCAAGAAACAAAAAAGTAAGGGGAAGAGTCATACCATTTAAGGTCAGTGTATCTGTGAGGTGATCAATTCGGCAAAATATTTTGTTTCTTAGTTACAGCTAGTGTTTTGCTTAGAGAAATACAATTTTACAGGTAAGAGTTCACCATTTAGATATAATTAAGGCATCAGTTGAAAAGAGGCATTATGTGGGGCTTTGAAATGGGAGGATACAGTTCAAATGTGTAAATATGAATTGTTTTGCTATGCAGCAAGAGTTTGGTTCCAATAATTCTTTGTCTCGTTTTTAAAGCTTTTTGTATTAAATGGAAAATGCCTTTATTATTTATTTTCTTCTGACTAAAGCATGTTTCTCCATGAAGCTGCAGCCATTCCATTTTCTTATTTGATACCTTTGAGGGTAAGGGTGATCCTTGAAGCACTGTGTGACTGGTTTCAAGATGTGCTTACATAGGACATTTTGATAACAAAGCTACCCACAATATGTGAGCCTCTGCTCTTATCAAATACAGGGGTTACATCTTTGCCCTGAACCTTTTAGCCATATACTTTACAAGAAAAGAAGTTTTTAGTACCCATCCAGTGAAGCGATAGTAAACTGTGGAGGTGATTAAAACATGTAATGTGTAAATAATATCGGGAGTACTTCCAGGCGGTTCCAGACACAGAATGAAAAAATTCCAATACCCAGCTGGCTGCTATGGGGGCTACATCTCTTTCCGTGGTTGAAATTATTGATTCTGGGTCTGTACAGGAAGAATTGATGTACTGGAGGAAGCAAGGATGACGATTCTGTGCATGGGAGGAGTACTCTGCCCTAATGGCTATGGTGAAAGAAATCCTTCAATAGGAGGGACTGTTGGGGAGGACACTGCCCAGGAGAGGGGATTGGAGAGTGAGAGCATGGGCTACGGAGGTGAGGGGGAAGAAAGGAGTCATATATTTAATTAATGGGCAAGAGTGGACAGAGCCTTTGGCAGTACAGTGGTAGTTTGTGGCAGGCACTATGACATCCATGAAAGTGGAGCGTAGCCAAGTACAAATGAGTGCCAATGTTGCATGGGGGAGTGTCAAGTCCTGTTCAGTATGCATATACCAAAGGGGTCTGCAACATTCGGCTCGCCAGGTGTTTTGGACTGCAACTCCCATGATCCATCACCATTTACTATACTGGCTAAACCTGATGGGAGCTGTAGTCCAAAACCTCTGGAGAACCAAAGGTTGCAGACCCCTGATAGGTCTTATTTAGGTAGATACTTGGGTGCAGGGCAGTATTAGGAAGGACATATGCGCATGTTCGTTCACGGGTAACGCATGCAAAAAGAGTGTTAGTTTAAATTCCAAAACGTGTCTAAAGTCAATATTGCTTACATATACTTCCTACAGTACAAACTGAATAGAAACTGAAAGACAATTTAAGTTTAAGTGGAGGATTTGCATACACAGGAAATTTGCTTGAACCCAGTGTTCGGTTTAAGCTAAAGAGGTTATGTCTACAGCAGACAGTCTCCAGATTTGAACATGCTGACCCCAGTCATTCACCATTCCACCACAGGCATCGCTTATAAGGAAGAAGCAAAAACAAAGAGGTGATGGCTGGAAGGTTTAGGCTGAAACTTAAACACTGGCATTGCTCTGGGCAACCCTCCAGACCATCGTTCTTCACCTGCCAAAACATTACAGAAGGGAAAAGACCATATGCGAATCAGGTTTGGTCCCACCCCAAAAGGGGCAGTCCAGCCCGAACTCCTAGGTCACATCCCTTCTGCACGAGGCCACAAGCAACCCCAAACATGTTTCAGCCTTGTTGGGCCTCATCAGTGAGGAGTAGCTTGGGTCTCTAGGCCCAGCAGGCACAGGTCCCACGTCTCGGCATACCCGTCCCTCTCAGGGTGACAAAGCAGAAACAAAGAGGTGATGGCTGGAAGGTTTAGAAGGAAGAAAGCAGTGAACTCCTTTGGACCCCTCTCCTCCCACACCCTTCATTGTATTGGTGTCCCTCAAGAATTCCTGGTCTACCTCCTCTGCACCCTGCATAGTTGCACATCTGCTAGCTTTCGTACTCCATGCCTGCCTTGGTTCCAATCCTTTTCCCCACTGATTTACCTGCTGTCTTCCAAGTGTCCCCCTCAGACACCTCGTCCATCTTGTGGATTTGCCTGACAATGCCCTGCCACCAACGTCAGCATTTGTACTCGCCCACAGCCAGTTCATTCCCCTGCACCTTGCCCCATTTCCATCCAGTAGGCGGCACAGCAGTTTAGGCTGGGACTCAATATATCTGCTGTGATTTTATCAAAGTTGGTGCATCAAATACAACCTGTACTTATTCTCATTCTCCGAAAGAGCAAATGTGAGCAGTTTATAAATACAAGCGCTGGGAAGGATTTATGGATCCCTTGAGAATTTGCATCCCAGGAAAAGAAGACAGACACAGGAAGTGCAGTTAGCATTTCAGATTCCCAATAAAATTAGGGAAATGGAGCAAAAATATGCTCTGACATACACAGCCCCACACCGAGGAATAATGCGTGGCCATTAATAAATAGACTTCACAAAGATGTGCTCCTGGAAGAAGGTAGACTCTTTTTCTGCACTACAAATCGCTGATTGGAAAAGCTCCAAGACTGTTTGCAGGAGTGCTTTAGTAAAAAACCTCTGAGCTAAAAGGGGGACACATTTTATAAATCGGATATCTGCTTACAGATAGACCCATGTTCTTGTTAACACAGGATTATCTGTGGCTTTTGTTTACTAAGTAACAGAGATGATTGAATTACACATTGGAAGGGCCCAGAGACACACACAATGGTGGACTCAGCGCACCAGTCACTCCTTTTGTGTCCCTTTTCTCAACAAACCTTGCACAACCTACTTATAATCCTTTCTTAATGTACATGCATTTCCATTGTAGCAAGAAGGCATGCAGAGGTGATAATCCTACTCTACTTGACATTGCCTCCTAACACTGATCTTTATTTACCCTTCTTCTGATCTTCTCTCATCCCATTTAAACGTGAATACCCATAAACAAAGGAATACATTTATTTTGATAAATTCTCAGCATGGATGCAGATTGAATATTAAGTGTAATTAATACCTTGGCTTTTGCTACTTTGCTGCTTCTTTGGTGCTTCTTCGAGTTTTGTACTTGGAATGTCTTTTTCTTCCCAGAGATCAGACTGTTTCAAAGAAGATTTTCTGACAGCTGTAGAGATCTGTGTTGCCTTTACTGTTGTCTCTGTCTTTTGAAGATCCTTCACTGTACTATCTGCCTTTTGAAGATCCTTCAAAAGGGAAGTCTGTGTTGCAGTTGAGTCAGGTATCTGGAAATCACTACTTTTTTCATCACTGCATTTTGAAAACGAGGAGGCTATTTTCAGCCTAACACCGAATGGAAGCTCAGCGCTCTGTGCCCCATTTTCACTTGGTTTTGTAAAGGATTGGGGAGCTCTTTTAACGACACCAGTGTCTTCAGATGAACTTGCTGTAGATGCGGGCTTTGCATTATCACTGCAGGCATGCTCTTCTGAGCTTCCTTCAAACAATTCTGATTTTATAGTCGAGATTGCAGTATTTCTAACTCCAGGGTCTTCCTTTGTACTTGATCCGCCAGAAAGCGACCTTTGCCAGGCTGGAGCAATAGTAAACCTTACTGGCTTTTTGGTAGCTTTTTGCTGACTTTGTGGACTTTCATTTGAGGTTTTCATTTTTTTGGGCGTCGTTGCAGATGTTACAGCAATCTGATGTTTCTCAGCATCATTTCCAACAATAGGACGTGAACCACAATCACTTGCCCATGGCTGATTGGTGTATTCCACAAAAACGTTATCCGATTCATTAAGGGATTTTGTTCTTATATGCAAATTGGAGTTTTCAGCCATAAAGTCGTCTGGCTTTTTGGGAGACTTTTGAATTAAAACCGATCTATCTAAACTTGGATGTTCTGGCACATCTAGTATTTTTACGTTGTTTTCTGAGTTACTTTTTTCATTTGACATTTCCTGGTCCTCCATTGTTGATGTGATTTCAGGAACTGCCTTCTGGCCAGATTCAGAACATAGAACGTCCTTTTCATCAGATGGACTTGAAGTGGGCAACATACCTTGTGCAATGTTTATTGAAAGTGCCGTCTCAGAAGCCATTGAGTTCTCGTTACCTTGTGGAACGGCTAGGTTTGCATCTGAAGGAACATTCCTATCTTGCTGTTCATTTTCTATTTGGGCTGCAGGATTCAGCACATTGTCTTGTTCTACTGTTGAGGTTGTAACATTTATGGATTCCTTCAGATCCCTGGAGTCATTAATTGATGCCAATGATAAATCTGCATCATCCTGACATTTGGCTACATCTGTTAACTTTGCTGAGATGTCAGTGAGTTCAGTGCGAATGAGAACCAGGTCTCGTGGAACCATCTCAGATTCACTGGGAGAGGCACATGAAGGGCAGTGAATTACCTTTTCTTCCTTGATCAAATCCATATCTACACAGTCTTCATTCTGCCCGGGCTCTTGATTGCTGACAACCTCTGGAGTCGACACATTTTTGTTATTCAGAAAAAATTGATCATCCTCTAGGAAGGATGTATTTAGCAATGAAACACATGCATCTGAAGGTACACTGTTTCTGTTTGCATGCTCAAGAGGTTCATTTAAGCGGGTTTTATCTGTATCAGATGTCCTAACAAAACCAGTTAATTCTTCGTTGGCTGCAGCTCCTGTGTAAAAAACAAAATACTCATTATCAAACGTATCTGTAAAGCCCCTCCGTTATTTACCATTAATTAGCCACAATCACCATCATTTACACAATTGAATGAAACACCATTACTAAATAAACATCGTGTTAATATGGATATAGCAGCTGACCAATATTTATATTAAAACATTCACACCTCAAGCAACTGAAACCAATCTGCCTTCAATTGAAAAAAAGGAAGATAGTAATTTACTGCATTTGCAAACATCACTAATCAGAATTGTGTGTCAAGGAAGAGGAGACTATACCGCATCACTATTATTAGAATATGGTTGCAAACATACATTTTTAATTGCAAACCAGTGCCAAAAGAGCAAATATTGTAAGAGTCGGCGAACTAAAAGGCTACATTATTTATATGAAATTGCACTAAGGGTGAAATCATTCTGAAAGCGTAGGACTACTCTGGTCCCCTCACAGCTATTTAGTGTTTCATAATCTGTCCTTGGATAAACAATTCTCTCTATGTTCGAAGATGCTATTCACCCTCTTGTGTCCACAACATTTTTCACCTCATTAGTCGTCACTTCTGAACCTGAACTACTGCTTTGTCTTTGCCAGTCAAATCCCACTCCGACTCCAGTAGTAGCGGTTATTATTACTTTACTATTCAATCTTTTTACTTTTCTGCCTCTGAAATGATTCATTTAGTCATGTCCATATAGTGCCTCTAATTCTGAAAGAAACTAAATCAAGACTTCCTAACCTGCTGAGCTCGGGCCTGTTTCGAATCTACCTTACTCTTCCAAGTGTTTACAACAGGTCACCTACAGCCAACTGTCGTGTTATCTAGACTGTACTCTTCTCTGCAGAGCCTCAATGTCTATTCTCTTACCCATTACCACTACATCTGCTGCTCATTTAAACAAAAACAAGCAAAAAAAAACTCTCTCTGGCCTGCTCTTTGTTTTCTACTAGGCTGACTGACATGGTTTCATACGGATGACCCCTCTGTTTATTACTATAGTTTATTTTCTTTATAGATCGTGTTCAGCACTCTGGATATACACCTTATGCCTCAAATCCAGGTATTCTGTCCCTTGTACGGGGCAATAATCCTCACCACTACCCTTCCAATATTGTTTTCCTCAGTGTTTAGTTTCATTGCCATTTCTATTTTCCATCTATTATATAATACTATTTGCCATTATTTAGCATCGTTTTCACTCATTAAGACACACTTCATCAGCTGGTCTGGTACAGTATTTACAAACAATATATTCAGACTCAAATCACCTAAATTCTAAAATGAGTTCAATTCTTTCCATTCCAGCAGCATTTCCCGCATGGTTGCCAACATGCTTTTACAGTATTCGCCTACTTCCTCTACTTCTCACCTTTAAACCACTGCCCTCAGCCTTTCTTCAAGTTAACTCCAATACTCCCCTCACCTTTTCCACCTACATTAGTACAGTCTCAAAGAATTGTAGATATCAGCTACACAATCTTCAGCAAATAGGTTCCCTCTTATACTTGCAAGAAACCCTGTTTGTCATTCTCTCTCTTTTCTCCGGTCCAGATTATTTCTCAACTGTTATTCTTGGATCGACGTATGTGGACCTGGCCCACCCCAATTTGTCCCCAATTCCCCACTATGCTACTGCTCTCAACTTTGACACTACCTTCTGATTTAGGATGGATGTTCCCCTTGCACACATGTGCTTCATCCAGATTAATAATAATAATAATTATTATTATTAATTTCTTATATAGCGCTACACACACATAGGTCTCAGAGCGCTCAAATAACAGAAGACATTATTATCGCACAGGGTGGTACTCATTATATCGACCTCGGAAGGATGAAAGGCCGAGTTGACCCTGACAGGATTCGAACCTGCCACAGCAGGCTACATGCAGATATCAGGGGTGAGCGCTTAGCTCCGATTCATTTGCTTTATTCCAATTGCCCTGATGCTTTGGAATGAGATGTCTTGATATTCCCTATGGAGCAACCCACCCTTCTTTACATCCCCACTTAAAGTTCCTAAACTTTCTTCCACTTAGGCCATCTTGAATGAGAAGCACCATACTCAATAGTTTAATGCAATTTTCTTGTGTTTAATTTTGGCATTTTGTGAAGTGCTTTGTTTAAAGTACCACATAAATTCAATAAACAAATTAAATATTGCCCTGCAAGAGAGGCATTGTTGAATTGCCGGAGAAGGTGCACATGTTTACAGCAGTTCAACTTTGTATGCACCATTCGGCAGAACATATTTTTGCCAATACTGAACTGTATGCAGATCTTAATACGAACATGTAAAGGAACTATCTTTGAAAATAACAAAACATGAGCTGCATAAATGAACAAATCATAACACCATCTAACTGTTTTCAAACAAAAGAGCATGTTTTAGCTTTGCCCTCCCTGACACTCATCTACATATTTCTACTTCTGGCATATAAACAAATACCAGTCACTTTTATATTAGACATTTATTTGATTATCTACCATGCCACGTACAACTTTACATGTTAATATCACAAATGAGTTTGTTAGCATTCAATCTTAAGTGGTAACATTAATAATGCACCAAGTTTATCAAGATAGGCGGTGCTAAATGAATGACTGTGCATGATTTAAACCAGATTAGGACAGTAAAGCAAAGCATGGGCATTGAAGAAATAATCTGTCGCACATAAAAATGCATTTGACCACTCAAGATTACCTTCAAAACACAAGCTATTCTGGCCAACTCCACGCACTCCGCTGATTTCTTCGGATAACTTTGGAAGTTTCTCTCTTGTGGTCTCAGCTTCCTAGATTGATTAAATGAAACCACCTTTCAATTTGTAAAACAAGTCACGCAATAACTCACATTCTTGCTTTTCATGATTAATAAATGTGCAATTAACTCTTAAATGTCAAGTCATTATCAAATCTTAAACAGCAATTATAATTATTGGTTAGGATTAGGTCGATCATTCGATGTTGATGTCCAGACTGTCCGAGGTGGCACATTTTTCACCTCTGCTGGTCTTGTGGATTGCATCCTTTTTAGAGAATAGTTAGCAGAGCATGCTCGAAATAGCTGAGGCCTCACCCATTCCAGTCCGTTTTGGGGTACCTCAGGGAGCCAGCATGACCCTGTACCTCTACAATATATTCATGACGCTCTTCTTTTCTGATTGAGAGGCAGGGGGGATTATGTTCTCGAACTACGCGGACAACACGCACTGTGTCGCTCCGCTCTCAGGCTGTCACGCTCAGGATGAACTTGAGTTGAATAGAATCTTTGACATAATTGAGAACTGGATGCTCAACAACAATCTGGCTATAAACAAAATCAAAACTGAACTTATGATAGTGGGCAGTTCAGTCGCCATTAAAAAGTTGGATCTTAACTTTGGTTCCTTTAGGCTAGGGGCTGATCGCATTACTCCAGTCCCCAAACCTAAGATTTTGGGGGTGATTCTTGACCAATCATTAACCATGAGTTCTCACGTCAATAATGTTGCTTCTGCTTATTACATTAAATTGCTTTATCATCGCAAGCCGCTTATTACTCAGGCTAGCGAGTAGACAATTGCCAGAGCCATCATTGGCGCTATGATGGATTACTGTGGTAGTCTATTGGCCGGTATCTGCAGACGTGATGTGCACAGGCTACAGACCATTCAAAACAGGGCGGTAAGAGTAGTGCTGGGCCTCTCACATAGAGATCATGTATCGGAGGCCAGGCTGTTTCACTTGCTTCCTATTGAAGCACATGTTAAATACAGGATTCTCACTATAGCATTTAAATGTAGACAAGGGACTATGCCATCATACTTGCAGGACTCCATCATTGGCAAAGTTAATAGCAGAGGGATGCGATCTTGTGGACAGAACTTGCTGGTTCATCCCAGATGCAGAACCTCCAAAGTTGAGAAGGGGGCATTGCATTTGGTGGCTCCAAAACTTTGGAATCAACTATCGAAACCTTTAAGATTCCAGAGCTCACCGTTGGCCTTCAAGAAAGACCTTAAAACTTATCTGTTTGCATAACTCTAGCTTCAATCTCCTTCTGCCATCAACTCCTTCGGTTCACCTATCATTGTGAGATAAATGTTTTTGTAACCTTGTCTGTTTTAAATGTCTGCGCCTTTATGCCTGAGGGTCCATAGTGCGCAATATAAATATTGTAATGTAATAAATATTGTATTGTAATGTTAGGACTTTCTTGTTTTTAAATTGCATGTTAAATTAAACAATTCTGAACAGTATTGTGTTTTGGGATCACATAAGCAGGTCAAGAAAATGCTCGTTTCACAGGGAAAACTCAGTAGAGGAAAGGGTAAGAATGTATTAGTAGAGGCATCCATTAAGTTGTCGCCATTGTGACAGAGCAAAAGAGTAAAGTGGAGGAATTGTAGTAGTATAATTTCATAATATACCGCCCTGTAACACACAAGATATGTTTTTACTGCAGTATTCTGTAGTGCATGTGTGTGGTTCGCTGGCGAGGTCTTCGACAGTGCCATTCATGTACCGTGTGTAAGTGTTGATTGCACTACTGCTGCCTATATTCATGTCTGTGTGTTGTAAGGGTGTGGAAGGAGACCTACAAGGAGATGGCATGTTTGGGTTATAGACTTATTTTAAAACCAGAAAATCTAATTATCCCAGTCTCTATGTGAGGTTTCTCTGCTTCAACCTAGGAAAATAATGAATTGTCAGAATGTCCATCAAATGATAATCCGTCCCTGTCCAAAACCCTGCTTCTAACCCCTAAACTTAAACCTAAGAAGTTCTAAATAATAAAGTTCTTCCACCAGGAGCATGCCTCCCTTCTCCTGACTGTTCTCTTATCAGAAAGCTGTCTCTGTAACTTTTGTAGCTCCTGCCGAGCTTTCTTCACTGGACCCCCAACGGCTTCCTTGTTCCGGCCTTCTCTCCCAATGCCTTCTTGTAAAGGGATAGTATACCCTATGAACAGTTCCCTTGAGATTTGGTAAGTGGTGTTCGACTATTACTGCGAAGGAGATACTCCTCCGATGCGTTTTTTATGTTTGTGGTTGGAGTTTTGGTAAGTGGCTTTCGGACTACCAATGCAGTGAGGAAACACTTCTCTGTGGTCTTTTGTCTTGCAACTTGGGTCAGTGGTCTTATGCCTGCCACTGTAGTGAGGAAACCTTCCTCTGTTGGACATTTCAGCTTCTGTTGGGTCCATGGACTTATGACTGCTACTGTTGTGAGGAAGTTCTCCACAGATGCTTGATTCAATATTGCTAGGGTCCCCAACAAGTCTCTGGTGGTCAGTGGGCTTATTGCTGACATGGAGACAAGGAAGTTCTGCTTGGATGCTCACTCTACTCTTCCCAATAGTTTGGTTGTTTCTACTGTGCCAGGGGAGAGCCACTCAAACCTGCCTCTCTTCCACCCCATATCCCCTCCGGGTCGCTCATATTTCCCCGTTACCTTTATTGGGACTTCGGTACATCACTGGGGCTTACTGGGACTAGCATCCATCTCTCCAGCTCTTTTGATTGTTTGCCTTTGCATCAGCAAAGCTGCTCTGTGCTCTGCCGTATTGCTCAGTTCTCTTTCCCATTTTGAGCTTGGGTTTGCTCCAGCGATTTGCCAGCATCCTCCGCTCTCCTATTCCTCAAGCCTGCTGACAGGATTTGAAACTCCCGCTCTGGATGGTTTGAATACCTGTTGCTTCTTGCAGCTGGGCGTGACAGTTTTTTTTAGACCATTGTCTTCTTATACATTGTGACCAGTCCCTCCCTGGCGGACTGTCCAGGCGATTTGTTTCTTTTGACACCTTGATCTTAATATCTCCCCAGGGCCCCCTTGTACCAGTATTACAGCAGTCAGTAATCTTTATGTGCTCTTCTTCGTCCTAGTACTTTGTTTTGGCAGTATCCCATTTACTACATTAATACATTGGTCTACTTTCAAGGAAGTGGTTTGAATGGGAGGGGGGCTAGGGAATTTTGGCGTGTGACGTTGTTCAACAGGCTGTACGCCAGGTGGTCAACCTTACCCCCAGACGGGTAGTCCCTCCCCATGAGGTCCTCCCTGCATTAAACTACCCGTAGGGGGACTATTGGGTATCAGCCACACTTCCCTAGCCTCATGGGAAAGGGCTCTGACCCTGGGGAGAAGCGGCAACACCTATTGAATCGTCACAGTCTGCACTATTGTAACCCAGAGGTAGTTGATTGGAGTAAGAACCAAAGGATGATTGGATTTCCTCCAATCGGATGATACCTCTTGTGTGGGAGCCTAGTTTGTATTGAAGTTGAATTGGATGTCCTTTATTTGTGTATGTGAAGGAAGATAATACTCCGAACTTTCTAAACCTTGTGCTGATTTCATCAGTATGAAAGTTGATTATGCGATGAACTTGCAGCTTCATCAAAACCAAGATCTACGCCATCTGGCTGAATGCATAGAAACAGTCTGCCTCCCCGCTCCCTACTTCAAGCCCTCAAATTACCCAGATCATTGCTCTGTTGCCAATTCACATGTTTTCAGTCACTTCCCCCTCCTCATCTATCCACAAATTACACTCTATGTCCACCAAATGCAGGTCCTGAGAGTCAAACTTTTGCCCGAACCTGCAAACTTGTTCAACCCTTTCCAACCTGTAATATCTCAGCACCCTCCACACATTGTGAAAAACTCGCATCTGGTCCATCCCTTAGCTCGGCCTAGGCTGAGCACCTTGAACGGTCAGCCTTGTAAGAACTCTAGATTGAAAGCAACTCTATCATGGATACTGTGAGAACCCTAAGGGTGTTCACACATCTACTCATCTTGGATCCTCTATGCAGGTGACCAGGGAAAGGCCATCACTTTTGGATCATTCCCCATGGGGGTGGAAAAGCAAGGGAGGATCACCTGGATAGAGGTTCCTTCAGGATTGGAGATGGGATACCCTTATGTAAGAGACTGTATTACACATTCTCCTTTCAGAAGGAAACCTCTATCCCAGAAGTGGTTATGGGATTTTGTTCACCATGTTCCATTGTCTCCGAGAAGGGCAGGAGATATCATCCCAGATGTGGTAGACAAAGGGGGAGAAAGACTGTAGAGGTATCTTCGGGCCAAAACACAGTATCCCCCTTATCCTCCTGACAACCAGCCTAAACCCTCCCTGACCTTTTTGGGTCATTATACGGTAGTTCCCCTTTATTCACCTCTTCGCGTACCCAACAGTACTGAGACGAGGAAGAAACCACAGAGTTATGAACAAGAAATACTTTCCCCATTCTAGTACTGTGAGGTTGGCATCATGGAAGGAGACACCGACAACAGATTCAAAGTTGAACAATGTTTTATTAAAATAAAATGTCAGGATGGAGTAAGGCCTAACTTGCCCTATAATAAGGTGGGATTTCCCTACCTAAATAAACTAAGGAAACTATGTCAGTATGTCCAACTTAAAAGTCTGTCTGTGTCCAACCCCTATACTTGCCCTCAGAACTAATACAAAACAATGTGTAGGGACCTCAACCATAACTCAAATAATGTTCCAAACAAAGTTTGGAGCCACTCCAAGCTCTGGCTTACTCGTCAGCTTCTTCTCCCAAATGTCACTAAGTTCACCACAAAGTTCAGTTTTTCTTTCTTTGAACATAAGATGAAATACAGTTTTATACCTTGTTAAAGATCAGGATGCCCTTCACCAAGTTCAACACAGTTCCAGGACACGATAACTTAGGGCTCCCCCACCCCCTCCCAAGCTTAATGTCAATATCCAAAGGAAATACCTTGAGGCTTTTGTCTTTTAACTGGACTTCCATGACTCACGATTCCCTTTCCCAAGTCAGATGTTTATCCATATTGGTGTTCCTGCTTTCACCACAGTAAACTTCCTTGTTGACATAGAAAGGCTCTCTGGTCAAGGTGCATTTTCAGACCACACGGTCCACCCCATACAGGTCATGCAAACAAGCAACTTAGCATTCGCTTTTCCACAATCCTTTGTTTCACAAGCTGTAGCTCTCTGGTCTTGGCACAGTTTAAGGCCACAAAGTCCACCCATTACAGGTCACGCAACCAGGAAGTTTCTTCCAAAGTTCAGTATTTACCTCAACAAGCAGTTTCCTAAAGTGCAGCTTCACAACTTTACTACATTTGTTTCTTTCCTTTTTATTTTCCTTTTTGATTTTCAATTCATTGTTCATCAATGTTTCATTTCATATTGCATTCAGATAAATAGTTCAGTTTGCTATATGTATTGTTTTCACTCAATTCAATATACCTTTGCTTCGGTCTTTCAATTCTGTATTCAAATAGGGGTCAGTTTACTGGTTTCATTCAAGGCAGTGTTCAATAAAGATGGCTTTTGCTGGCACAAAGCGTGCCGGTCCATGGGGGGCGTGGCCCTGTGCTCCCCGCAGGCGCCACTGGTGGCGCTCTGCGGAGCAGATGTCCAACTCAGAAGAATGATCCGAAAATACTGGGAACCTGTGAGCCTAGCCACCCTGGGGGACATTTGGCAGGAGGGAGAGGTTGTGGATTTCCAAACAATAGTGGAGGAGCCCGGGGTACAGCCTGCACAGTACATCACATATAACAGAATTGTCAAAAAAGTGAAAGAAACATGGTCTGAGCCAGAGCTGGCGGAGTTCCCGATCACAGCTATCGAAACTATGTATGACATCTCAGAGGGGGGGGGTCACGAAATATTCAGGATTTACGAATTAGCAATGCTGAAAGTGGGGAAAGAGCTTACTGAACAAAGGCGGAACTGGGAGGTGGAGGCGGCAGGAGAAGCCTTGGAAGACGGGCAATGGGAGAGGGCCCTAAAATATCATAGGAAGGTGTCTAGAAATTCCAGGTTACAACAAATCCAACTTTATGTCACTCAGAGCATATATGACCCCCCCGTATGATAGCGAAATTTGGAAACGCAGAGACACAAAAATGACCCAAGTGTGGTGAAGAGAGAGCTGGGATGATCCACATGTTCTGGGCATGCCCGGAGGTCGGGAAATGCTGGGGGGAGGTGAAACTCAAGCTATCCGAGAAGGGGATTATGTTAGACGTAGAATCCATCTGGGCATGCATGCTAGGGGGATTTACCAGGTCGCATAAATTGAAACATGTATGCAAACTCAAAGACTTAGCATGCATCCTGGGCAAGAGGAGACTCACCATGAGCTGGAAAGCTGCTCACAGAGCTAGAGTGGAGAGGTGGTGGGAGGACCTCCTTAAGAGGGCAGATGCAGAGACAATGGCATGGTATGAGGCAGCCAGCAAAGGAGAGGGAGAGGAAGTAGGGCCACTGATGGAATGGAGACAAATGATAGCCTTGCTACATGGGTGCACCAGTAGTGCCCCCAGTGACGAGGACTTGCTTGAGAACCTCGTGGAGGACTTGCCCTGAGCAACTGTTACCGGAGGTACAAGGAGTAATGCTTGATTTTTTTTTTTCTTCTTTTCGGGCGAGGGTAGGGGGGGAAGACATTATAGAAGTTGTTCAGGTAATGCATATTGTGAAACACATGTGACTGCAAATGTCGGGAATGTTATATGTTGTGTGTGGAATTAATAAAGGAAAAATAAAATTACAAAAAAAAAAAGATAGCTTTTGCTCATTTCATTCAATATTGTATTCAAATAAAGTTGCCTTCACTTATTTCATTCAGTTCGGTATTCAATATAAACAACTTGGTTTGTTTCATTCAATTCAGTAAGTTACTTTCACTTGTTTCATTTATTTAATAAGTATAGCTTGCTTCGTTTCATTTCATTGACTGTTCTGACGCTCACTTTCTACTTTGAGTGCCCCAGGTAGTTGAAGTGTCCCTGACAGATAACCATTCACCTTGCACTTGCCGGCTGTTATGCAGAGCCTCGCCCTTGCCCTCCTGCAGTGCCTGCTGCTCACCTAACCCCTCTACAGGACCTCTGATCTGCATTCACCGTCCAGCAGGATTCCTAGGATTTCCTTTGGAATACTGGCATCTCGGCTTCTCCTCCCACACAGCTTCCACTCTTCTTCTCCTGTCATGCCTTCTGCCTGCAGCGCCAACTTTTATACAAAACGCTCTGCATTGTCCACAAGGCCTTCTGGGGCCTCAATACCTCCAACTCGCTCTTCCTAAATATCTTCCTTCCCTCAGGGTCAGTCGCTTCTCCAAGCAACGAATTGGTAGATCTCTTTCTTTTCTGGGGCCTCCCTCTGCAACAGCCTCCCTGAAACTTGAAGAGAGCCATCTCTGGTTCCGGAAGCACCTCAAGACCTTTCTCTTTGCTTCTGCTTTTTCTCTTCCTCTCCCCTGCTGAACTCCTGACTGAAACTGCACTAGTCACCTGGCTACCCTCTGATCTCGGGCCCAGGTACCCTCCATCGCCAGCTGCACACCTGCACTGCCTCCCAGGTGACCCCTGCACTTGGGGGCTGTTTTTGTATCTCTACAGCCCCCCCCAGCTCTTGGCACTTGATGTCTGCACTTACCACTAGCTGGGCGCACTTTTACCTACTGTTTTATTTATTCTATTTATTTTTTACTGTTGATCCTATGTATTGCACTGCCTCCTCCCCCTACCCTGGACTTGCGCAATCTCAATGTCACCTGGCCTAGTAAGATCGTTGTCTCTGTCTTCCCTCTGTTCCCCCTCCCTTGCCTCGTCGTGCTTTGAAACACTTGTGTATAGGCGTGTTATAAATGCCATATCACAATCAAGGCACAGCAGAAGGAGCAGTGCGAGAGAAGCCGAGACGCCAAACAAGATCCTGGGAGTGCTGCTGGTGTGATGGTGCAGGACGAAGATGCCATGGAAGGAAAGTAGGCAGCAGGCGATGCCAAGGAGTGGAGGCAGAGCTGCGCACAAGAACCACAGTGGGCAGATCCATGCGCCCAGCGAACCCGCTTCCCGCTAAGGGCAAGAAGCCATTACGAGGAGCTGCAGAGTCTGGGTAAGTGTCTGGGACACCTGAAACACCTGGGAACTCCAAAGGACCTGTACATGTAGTAGCAATCCATTTAAATGAGCGAAGTTATCTTTATTGAATACCGAACTGAATGAAAGAAGCAAAGTTGTGTTTATTGAATAACAAATAGAATGAAATAAGCAAAGTTACGTTTATGGAATACCGAATTGAAAGAAACAAGCAAAGCTGCATTTATTGAACACTGAATGAAATTAAATCAGCTAAGTTGCATATACTGAACACTGAACTGAATGAAATAAGCAAAACCTGCACCTGCTGAGCTGAAGTGAAACGAAAGAACAAACCTGTTAAAATATGGAAAAATGAACTTAAAGCAAATAGAAAGCTAAGGCGAATGAAAGTGTGCAAAGTTGGAGTCAAGGTTGAGAAACCACTGATATGTTACGTTGTGGAGCTGCATTTAACAAACTACTTGTTTGCTGAATATTGAACTACTCAAGGAGACCTGGAAGTTCCTGGTTGTGAGACCTGCAATGGGTGGACCATGTGGTCTAAAACTGAGCCAAGACCAGCAAACTACTATTCATTAAATCAAGAACTGTGGAAATTGAATGCCAGGTTCCTGGTTGCATGATCTGTAGCGGTATGACTGTGTGGTCTACAACTGCACCAGAACCAGAGAACCCCTATATGCTAACAAGGAAGTTTACTGTTGTGAGAAAAGGAAAACAACCACTGGTGCATAACAGACTTGTGGAAGGGAGCTCTGAGCTGTAAAGAATTGTTGAAATACTGTTTAACAACAAAGCTTCAAGGCATATCTTAGGTGTCATCTTTTGAAATTGAATTTGGGGAAGGAAACCCTGTGACGTGTTGCTGAGAACTATATTGAACTTAGGCAAGTGCACCCTAACTTTTACAAAAGTGTGTAACTTTATTAATTCAAGTACAAACAAAGGTAAATTGAACATTGTAAGGAACATATTGACATTTGGGGAAAAGAAGCTGAAGAGTAAGGCCGTGCTGTAACTAGCTCAGAACTTTACTTTTGGAACACTGTTTTCTTTATGGTTGACATCCTTACACATTGTTTTATCTTAGTTGCAAGGGCATGTTTAGGTTTGGACACGGACACACTTTTCGGTTGAACCTACTGACACATACTTTCCTTAGGGAAATCCCACCTTAGCATAGGGCAAGTTAGGCCTTACACTTCATCCTGAAAGTTTATTTAATAAAATCCTGTTAGAACTTTAAAATGTTGTCTGTGTCTTCTACCATGATGCCAATCTCACAATACCCACAAATTGGGTTGATACCCCAATCCAGAATCGGCATGGAATTGGTGTCTTCATACAGGACAATTATTTGATAGCACTGGGTGTCAATGCCCAGATCTCTCATTTAACTACTTGGGCACTTGACACCATTCAATAAAAAAATGTTTTAGAAAACAATGAGCTTCTTTCTGGCCTTTATGGACCTCCTTGAATCCTGCTCTTATTCCCTAACAAACCAATTACAAAACATCATGCTGTCCCCTTTCCCTATAATCTTTCTCCTCCATTACCTTCAGTGTTCCAACAGGCTACTCACTGTTTCTACTCTTATTCAATTTGTTACCCCATTTGTGACTGACATCATCCACTCCTTTTGGTTTAAGTATTATTAGTATATGGATGACTCTCGGTCTTGATCCAGCTAGAAAGGTAAAACTGGCAAATTAACTGTAGTCTTGTGGTAACATCTTTCAATATCTGGATTTGTGCCAGCTGGCTAAGTCCTCATAAAATGATTGTTCATGCTGGCCTCAATCTCTGGAGCGAAGGACTCTAGCCCATCACAAATGTCTTCTGCCCTGAACCAGAAAATGTCACTGAATACACTGAATAACCTTTCACCCAGACCTGTTCCTCACTGCTCCGGTAAGCTTATTTGTTGGCTCATGCTTTTTTTATTCTAAGCAGCGGAGGCACCTTCCTAGTGCTCGCCTTTACAGGCAGTCACTGCTGTGAATGATGCTGATCGACAGAGAACACATGCCTCCATCCTCATCTGCCATTGGTTACCTGTCAAAAAAACCAAATGCAAACTCTTCATGCATCCTCTACAAAGACTTCAGTTCACTTGAACCACATTTAAGCTACAAAGTCTCCCATCATAAACCCTCTCTTGGCACTCCTCACTCCTCCTAGGGCACGTGCAATCAGAACAAATGGATACACAAGGGCTTAGCAATGAAACACCCTCTGTATGTTCAAATAGGAAAAGCTTGCAGATGCGATTCTCTCAAAATGAAATAGCCACACCGTCTCCGCTCTGGGGCCAGGTCTAATTTTCTTTGCATTTAAAATGACCCATCCCAGCGCCCTGCAAGAATAAAAACAAGCAATGACAAAAACCAATCGTTTTTGGTTTTGTATGGTGAAAACAACTTCTCAGTTCATGCTTACAGATACACTTAGGAAGGTAGAGGATAAGCGCGGTGGGGGGGAGCAGAAGTAGTGGAGAGAGATCAAGAGGGATGGATGAATAATATGAATGTGAGGAGTCAGACTGATGAACCGATGAGTTCATGGAAGGATGTGTGAATTCATGATTATGGGAACAGATGATTGGGTAAGGGCAGGTTTCTGGGGAGATTAATTAAATAGGATGGATGTTAGAAAGTTTAAGGGCATAAAAGTGTGTAGGTGGGATGGTAGAAGCAAATGTGAATGAAAACATATTGGCCTTAGTAAAGTGTCCTTATTCCATGTTGTGTATATATTATGTATATTGGATTTGGCATTGTGACTTGCTAGAAGGTACACATTCTGTGCGTGCTTAAGTTGCAGCTACAGACAATTTAATGGAAAGAGTGGCAGAGCTTGTCTATTCTTTGTTAAATACTTCAATTGCTTAGAGTATTGACCCACTCCTATCAATGAAGCGGAGTGAGCCATACCGGATTTCCATGAGGGGGGAAATAAGGACATGGCTAGAGTTGCACCAGGTCTAGTCATTGGCAGTGGGTTACCAGGCTTACCATTCTGAAATAGATTGAGCAAAAGACTGACAGTGATGTAATGACTTTGCATAATTGAACGATGGAGGGGGCCCAAAAGGCAGATGTATCAAAGGAGCATCTCATTGTGCAGTCAGCCAATCTGCAGGAAACCATGCCACGCTCAATGCTTTTAGAAGGGGATGTGCATGCCCATCCATGCTCTTCCCAGTACTGTTCAACTCCCACAATTAAATCCCTGGTCAGAGTCATAAGAAAACCTAACAGGGAAAAGGCAGAAACTGATGTGGGGCATTAAAGAACCTGACCCCTGCTGTCTGAAGAGTGCCCACTAAAATGGCGGCTCAACTGTTGAGAGAATCTTGAGAGGAACACTATAGAGGAGCTTCTAACGGAAGCAACATATGGGAGAACTAGAGCCGAGACTTGGACTACAGATCCAATGGCCTGGATCAAGTGCCCCCTTGTTGGTGCATTCATGTAAAATAAACTGCCATATAGTTTTGGGTCAGGTCACATTCAGAAAATCCTTATTCAACACCTCTGTGGGAGGCAAAACTCAAATGAAGAGAGAAACCCTTGTAATAGAAGTGAATAACCCCTCACTCTCACAATGCAGCTATTTCTATACATGTGTGATAAGGTGTGCAATACACAATATTCAGACATTTATATGACCATGCAGGTTTTAGTGTGTTGTGTCCCATCCTAACCTAGGCATTCAAGCCAACAGAAGAGCAGAGGCATTAACTGCACATATTCTCAAAATTAGGAAGCTGTCCACATTGCTATTTGTGCCAACATGGCATAATATGAAATTTACTCTCATCTTAAAAATGCATCAGTCTAAAATGGCATCGGAACTATTCAAGCTTTGTGTTTTTAAGACAAGTCCCTATGTATTACAGCTTCTTCTTGCAATCACAATGTCTTTCAAATTAAATATTCATGTATATTTGCAGGAGTTTCCCGTAGAGCAGCACTACCTTCATTTTGCTCTTTAAAATATTTAGCTGTAGCCTATATTTTCAAGTGCTCATTACATTGTGTAGTATAGTGTGGAAGCGACAGGGCCTTGCATGAGAAAATGAAGGGCTCACATGTTCAGGGATCTGACACCATCTTAAATCTGTGTTTGCATGTTCAGCCAAAGACACTCAATGCAGAAACTTGGACTAATACATTTTCGATCAGATTTAACACAAGGTTGTCCTTTTTTTTCGCAGTTTGACTTCACAAAAAAACTGTCAGCATCACTATTTCTTTAAACAGCGGTATCCTGAAATAAGGCCTTTATTGGTAATGCAAATATATGGTCTTCCTGAATAATGAGCACTTGCGCAAATGAATGCCCCATGCATACACCTCCGCTTCCTTTGGTAATCCTTCTCAGAATGGCCATTTTCAGCTGCCGTTCAAAATTGGCTTTAAGCACTTCCACATGCCAAGTAACACATACTGCACTGTAGCATGAGCGCGTGATTACATTAAATGAGTGGCTCATAAGCCAGCCCATTTGGAAAATGTGCCTAGTAGCTCCTTGAAGGGTCTGAATGACCATTTCAGAATGCCTTCATTCAATTATTATGTGGCAGCTGATGCTCACTTTGAAGGATTCCTTCTTATGCTCTGCCTCCCAAAACTACTTGCGCGTGTAGAGCATACACAGTTATGACATTGTACAGTCAGTGTCCATGCAGGCAAAGATCCGAATTAAAGTACATTTTCTGCTAATCTTAAATTCTAGATGTCTAGATCCAATTCAAAGTGTTACTGTTAAGAGCAGCGATATGAAGAAATATTAGAAAGATTAAAAACACTACTGTACTGATTCAATGTCCGTCCTATTTTTGATTTTGCACCATCTTTGATCTCTAATGTCGGTCAAGGGCTGTGAAACCTCGGGGTAGTATAGCACCACTCTGTTGTGGCTGCTGCTGCAGTTGTTGCGGCTGCCACAAAAAAATGTAATTAAACTAATATTGGTTTTATTTATTGGGTATTTGTAATGCGCCTATAGACAATGTGTTTTGCAGCGCAACAAGACAAGAGAGTGGAGGGAAAAGGGAGGACAAAACAAAAACGATTCTACTAGGCCTTGTGACATTTGGATTGTGCAAGTGCAGAAGAGAAGTGCAGGGAAGATGGGGTGGTGGGGGAGTGCCAGTCAGGTCGGGAGGGCCTGTGAGAAAGCGAGTGCCAGGGGAGGCTGGGTGGAAAGAGCCAGGGGGAGGAAGGTCCACAAGCGAAGTGTGAAGTAAGAGGCTGGAAGGGCAACAAGGGTGCAGGCCCAGTCAGGCTAGTGCAGGGGAGGGGCCCGGAAGGGCAAGTGGAGGTTGAGGGAGAGGTCCAGGGGAGACCAATACAGGGGTAGACTAATGGGACCAGGTGCCCTGTAAGATTCTGCAGGGAACCAAGCAGCCAGTCAGTGCAGATGGCGACAGTATCTTTCATAGATTCCCTATGCTGTGAATATTCCCCATCGTGAGGCTGTAAATCATCGCTAAAATGGAGCAGTTTAAACTTAAACTAAAACTTTCAGTCACTTTTGGGCTCTAGTACAGTCATTTTTAGGTCATACTGCCCACAGCCAATAGGAACACCTCCCTTAGCTCCTACCCTGTCGGCCATCTTCAGATTTGGCAAGGGCGCGTGAGTGGCAGTAGGAGCCAAAAAAAGAGCCATGAGGGGCAGGTCGGAGGGCCACATGTGAATCTATGCTGGAGAACATGTGTCACAGGTAAGTGACTTATTCCTTCTCCAGGATTGGATCTTTCATAGATTCACATGCTGTGAATAGATTACAAAGCAGTATTGATAAACAATACATATGGGCAGAGGCAAACTACAAGCACAGATTACCACTGAAGACTTAATTACCTAATGCAAAAAGGTTCCTCAGAACCAACTGGCCAACCCTAGATTCTTCTGCCAAATTCCTGTGGAAATAGCCAAATTTGGTGGAAGTGTGCACCGATCACTAGGTAGCTGCATGGCATACGTCAAGCAGCGGGACCCCGGAGAGGAAGGCAGTGATAGCAGCCACAGCTCAAGTGGAGTGAACCTGGGAGAGGCCTGTCAGCCCGTTGATGGCAGAAGGAAATGCAGGCCGCAATCCACCTCGATGTGGAAGATTTAGACAATGCCTTCCCAGGTCCAGTCGAGCCAAACACCACAAATAATTTGTCCATGAGACAGAGTGATTTAGTACGTGCAACATACTACTTTAGGGCACGCACCACATCCAAAGAATGCAATGTCCGCTCAGCTAGAGACGGTGTGCCGAATAACACTGGCAAGATCACTGGTTCACTAAGATAGAAGGCTGATGGAACAGGGTGGGTTAGTGCGTAGTATGACCTTTTCCTTGTGGAATGTCAAGGCAGTTTGCAAGAAAATGCAAGGATTTCACCTACTCGCCTGGCCGAGGTTATGACCACCAAGAAAGCGGTCTTCTAGAAAAGATGCTTGATGGATGCCCTGTGCAGGGGTTCAAAGGGTGGTTTCATAAGCCTTGACAGCAGCACATTCAATTCCCATGCGGGAGCTGGGCGTCGGGTAGGTGGGAAAGACCCGAACAGCCCACTGCAAGAACTCCTTCACCAGCTGGTGGGACCACAGGGACGGAACACCTGAAGAATAGTTGTACCTGGAAATTGCAGCTAAGTGCACCTTGATTGAAGAGTGTACCAAACCCGCCTGAGCGTGGGTAACAGATGAGGCAAAATGTCTTGTGGCCGGACGGCATGTCCAGCCACTGATGACTACTGCACCACACTTCAGTGTCTCCATTTGCTCTTGTAATGCGCCAAAGTGGACGGTGCTCTAGTCCGAGCTAGAACCTCTTGGCATTCTTGTGGAAGAGACAAGGATCCGGACTCTAAAGACACAGGAGCCAGGCCGTCAGATTGAGTGAGTCCGGGTCATAATACAGCACTGCCCCCTGGTTCCTTGACAGGACAACCTGGTGTGGATTCAACGAGAGGAGCAGCTGACGAGCGGGCAAGGAGGTCAGAGTACCAAAACTGCCTCGCCCATGCAGGGGGCACTAATTTCAGTCTGCACCAATATACCCTGAGCATGTTGATGACCTGCGCCACCAGTGGGATCGGAGGGAATGCATAAAGGAACTTTCCCTTCCTACGGAAATGCAAAGGAATCGCCTAAGCTTTCTGGAAAGAGGTGCGGGGGGAAATCGGCTGGCGGAACTCTTTCACCGACTGTTGTCGTAAGTCGCAGAGAGGTTGATCGCCGGAGTGCCCCCAGTCTGGAACAACAGTTGAAGTTGGTCATGTTAATAGTGCAACTCCCTGCTGAGGGAGTCCGATAGGGTATTCTGAATCCCTGGTAGATGGAGGGGAATAAGGAACATGTGGTGTTGCAATGCCCAGTGCCAGAAGACATTGGCCTCCTTGGACAGCTGCGGGGACCTGGTCCCCACTGGTTTGCGGACATAGACCACTATATATTGTCAGTGTAGACTCACATCACCTTCCCCATCAGTAAGGAGAGGAAGGACTCGAGGGCTCAGAAAATTGCCCTCAAATGTAGACTGATGTGCATGTACTTTTCTTCTGCAGACCAAAGCCCCTTGTTTGTTGGTCCTGACAGTGGACTTCCCATCCCTCCAGTGATGCATCCATTGTGACGGTGCCCTGGTGGCCGGGTAGCCTGAAAGGGGCACCCTTCTCTAGATGGGCTCTTACTGACCACCAATGAAGTCTGAAGTCCTGCATCAGAGTGATGCGATTGTCCCAGGACCCTGATGCCCGATTTCATCGAGCATCTAGGAATTCCTGCACCGGTCACATGCACAGCCTGCGGTGAGAGATCAGAGGAATGCATGATGACATCATCACTTGGGCACTGCACTTTTGCAAGGAGTGCAGCCACCCTCTCGTCCAAGGGTGCTGCGGTGCAGGATTGTGTGTTGAGCTTCGCTTCTAGGTCAAACACCTGCCTTGATGGCACCAGGCATAACTTGGGGAAAATGATGGATAATCTGAGTCGTTGTACAAACTGGATGGTGGATGCTGTGCCGTCTGTTGCTAGTGGACAGGAGGGGTTCCTTACCAACCAGTCGTTCGGTTATATGAGCATGCCCCGCCACTGCAGGTGTGCCACCACTTGTGAAAGATACTTGGTAAACACCTGTGGAGCTGAACGAAGGCTGGAGAGCAGGGCCTTGAATTGGTAGTGCTCCTGGCACAATGAAACGCGACTAGCGCCAGTGTGAGCAGCAAATAGGGATGTGAAAATAAGCACCCTCGAGATCAAATGACACTAGGAAGTCTCATTGTTGTTGTAGCTGAGACAGCACCTGTTGCAGTGTTACCATACAGAACGTTGGCACTTTAAGGAATTATTTGAGCACTCTTAGATCTAATATCGGTCTCCAACCCCCCGATTTGTTGTGCAAGGCCATTTTTCTTACCAGGAAGTAGCGCGAGTAGACTCCTGTGGCCAGTTCTTTCGGCAAATTCTCAACTGCCCCTTTGGCAAGAAATGCCCGCACTTCTTGTAACAGGAGGTGGTGTAACCTTTCCGGCTTGTGTGCAGGTAGAATGTCCAGTTATATGTTTGCGAACTCCAGAGTGTGGCCCTGCTGGAGAAGGGAGGGCACCCAATCATCGGATGTGATGGTTTTCCATTCCCTGACAAATCGTGACAGCCTTCCCCCCCCCAACCAGGGTGCTGAAGTGGGAGGACTAGCCTTTGGACTGGTAATGGTTGTTTGCTTGACTGGACCCTGGATCGGGAGGAGCCAGTACGGCGCTGTGTGCCTTTGTAGGATTGCAACTTCTTCCTGTATTGCTCGCCTGAGGAGTATGACGGTGTCTTGTACGAGGGAGAGAAGTGGTATGAGGAACGGTTGTCCCTGGAAGTTCTATTAAATCATCCTTTTGCAGGGGCCTTTGCTGCAATGTGCTGAGGGAGCAAGCAGTTTCAGTGTCAGTTTTGATGGAGAGTAAGGTTTCGTCTACCTTTTTCCCTGAACAGTTCAATGCCCTCGAATGGCATGTCAACGACTCTGGATTGTACCTCCAGCTGGAAGTCTGTAGCCTTGAGCCAACCCTGTTGGAGAAGCACTGCTCCATTAACTAGCTGGCTGGCAAAATCCTGTGTCGGCAATGTCCACCAACACTGTATTTACATGATCTGATGCCACTAGTCTTCATGAAAAATGTCCATTATCTCTTGTTTTTTTTGTTGTCAGGCAGAAATTTTAGCATAGGGAACAGTTTACCATAACGCGTGATCATATCTGCCGAGAATGGCCATTGCATTAGCAGCCCTGATGGTAGGGGATGCAGTCATTATAATCTTCTTGCCAAAGGCATCCAAGCGTTTTCCCTCCTTGTACGGAGAAATGGAGCAGGACGATGATCATTTCCTGGCCACGGTGGAGACAACAGAGTCCTGCCTAGGCTGCGTGCAGCAACAGACTGGAGCGGTGTCAAGGGCGCCTTTATTTTTTTTAATCAAAATTGTCCTTTTTTGCCAGAGCCGTTGCAGGTTGTGCCATGGTGACAAGGCCATCGTCCCAGACATCTTCTAAAAGCGGAATGGACTTCCTCGGTTGGTACAAGGGACTTTCTTTGCGTTGCTCCTCTGGGGCGAGGCCATACATTTTCGCCACCCTGCCCATGAGTTCATGGAAGGCACCTACTTCATCTGGTGGAGGGACTCTAATCAGGGGCCTCATCTGGCTCCCCATCGGCAGGGACGAAATCCTCGAACTCGCCAGTGTGTGATGTGTGAGTTGACGCCACATCGCCATGGTCTCGGTCTGTGTCCATCTCTGTCTCAAACAGTTGTCGAGGCCTTGCCTGGTGTTCAACCGCCCTGTGGAGTTGTGGAACGTCTTCCTCCCTGGATGGACCAGGGGTGCCAGTTGGAGGCCGCTGTGGTGGTACCGGGGTCGATGCCTGTTCTGGCAGCCTTTGGTGCAATGTGGCCACTAGCGTAGTTAGGGCGGTTAATATGTCCAGTGATATGTCCCTTGGAGGAGCCAGCTGCAGAGGTGGCCACACTGGAGTTAATTTGACCCCTGTAAGGGGTGGATGCAGGGGTGGCCACACTGGTGTCTTAATGAGGCCTGCTTTCGCACGTGGTGACATGGGCTGCCTTTTTCAGGGTGGCATCCTGCGCTGCCAACTGGGAGGTGACATAACAGCCTCCACATCCCTTTCCTCCACTTTCTCAGAGGACGAGAAACTTGGCTCCACAACTATGTTTCCCTCCGGGAGTAACGCCACTCAGATCGGGGTATGATGGTCGTGGGATCTCTGCTAGCGCCAACACTGTGCTGGTGGGGGGGGATGAGGTGGTCGCGACAGCTGATGGAGCGATGGTCATGACCATGCAAGATGACACTGTTTTGCCATTGACAGGCTGGTTGATGGGGTTCTCGACAGAAGTACCAGTGTCGTAGTCTAGGTTCTCATTGACGGGGTAGCTTGCTTGCTATTGGGTAGATGGTCTCGGCGTGGACTAGCCAGAGGAAGACTTGGGTGTCAACCAAGACTTAGTCCACGCAGACTTTGCCGACGATGTCGACAGGGCAGATTTGACCGTCAACGATGAAGAGTGCCCACCAGATTTTGAAGTAGACTTGCTGGACAGGTTTGCCTCCACTGGACGGGGGGCGGGGGTGTGGCCTTGGCTGCTTTTGCCCTTAGAAACCCCTTGGGCACTGACCTCGGGTGGTGGGGACCAGTCCTTGTGAGACGACCTCGGCTCATTGTCGGACGCCTCCCTGTGTCTCTTCCTGCTGCTGGCGTGGTGTTCATGTGACCTAGAACTCTTACTGGAGGTTGTTTGCTTGGCTATCCTGCCCTGCCGTAGAGATGCATGGCTCCGTATAGAAGTCAGAAGCCCCTGCCCCACCGGCATGCTCGAGTCACGCAACGTTGGTGACGATCTTGCAGCATTTTATTGGAAAAGGACTGGCGGATCTTGCAGTCCTGTAAGACATGATCGGATGCAGACAGTATAGACAGTCGTCATGGTGGTCTTGAATATACACATTCTTCAGGCCACAGCAGGCACATGCCTTAAACAGGCTCTTCCTCGTGGATTCAGCCATGAGGTAGGCCCAAATGTGCAGACAGTGAAAATCAAAGTCAACAGCATCCGAAACGGTGCAGGGACTCTGCACCGTCGCCATCTGCGTTGGTTGTTGATGGGTCATCGAAAAAGGAGATTTTCGTGACACAGATGAGATGTAGTACAATTTTATAGTAGATATAATGTAGAGATAGATTTCTGAGGACTCCCAACACGAACGCGCAGTAAAAAAAAAACTGAATATGGCCGACCGGAGAGGAGCTAACGGAGGTGCATCTATTGGCTGTAGGCAGTATGACCCTAAAATGATGTACTAGAGCACAAAAGTGACAAAGTTTCAATTTAATTTTAAACTGCTCTATATTACCGAGGATTCCCAGTCGGACGACGGGGAACATTCACAGCATGTGAATCTATGAAAGATCTGATGCCGATGAAGAATGCACTTGTATGTATTTGTGCTCGATTTTCGGAAATTGATGCACAAATACATACAAGTGCTCCTTGATGCCCCACTAAGAGCCCAGGCAGGCCTGCACTGAGAAGTGCTCGTTTTTGCCCTGATTATAGCTTTATGGTACACGAGGTACCCCCTCTAAGATGGCCGCCGCATTCTAGGTGAATTCCAAGTGGTGCCTTACCAGGCACACAGCAGCACTCCTGGCCCTGCCTGATTGGCCAGCTCTACCACATCTCCTGCCATTGGACGCCGGCAGGCGAAGCCGGCCCTCTCTGTCCAAGGCCCTCGAGATCAAGGCTGGTGCCTGTTCTCGGCCTGTTATCTGCCCACTCTGCCATCTGCAAGACCCCCTGCTCTCCATAGACGTCAACCAAGGTAACTTTTGCACCCGTTGTCCCGCACAAGCTACAATTCTACACAACAAACTTGCACTCTTGTGCATTTGACTTTAGCATCAGTGCAGCTTCTTCATCCTGCATCTAAACTAATAGATAGCCAGCACTCAGCCTATTGGGCTAATATGTTTTCCACCTTGCACAACACACACGCTGCGCACAGGCTCCACTCCTGCTCGTCAGCACTGTTATGCTATCCGACCCCTAGCAGTACAAAACCCTGCTGCTGGCTATTCCACCCTAGCCTACATGTGCTATCCTGCCTTCAGGTGCTGCATTATGCACATTAGCCTGTCATTTTAATCTAGGTGTGTGTTACTCTGCCCAGTGCATTTCAGTTATTGTGCTATGTCCAATCTAGATGTTGCCCTGACTTGTGCATTTTAGCCACTGTGTTATCCTAAATCTAGGTGTGTGTTACACTGCCCTGTGATATGTCAAATCTAGGTGTTGCCCTACCTGTGCATTTTAGCCTACTGTAATTTGTCTCATCTAGATATCACTAGGTGTACTCCAGCCTAATCATAATACCTCTGCCTGGTGCACTCCGTACTATTGTATTTAATGCGCTTGACACCCAAACTCAGCCGCACTGTATTTTGCAATGCCGCGTCCGGCCATCTAGCCATATCAAAGCATTTGTACTTACTGGCCCGCTCTGGCTATTGTTACCTCCATATCTGCTATTGAGACCCAATCTTGTCCCATGTCAACAAGTTCATAGGTATCCCACTCAGGTAGCCAGCACTACCATCATGCACGTCAGTGTGCTCCTTCTACTACACTACATTCTAGCCCCACACGGCACCCCAGTCACTCAACTACCCACGGCAACTACCCTTACCCTTGGGGATAAACCTGATCTGCCACCTAATAATTTGGCCTGCTCGAACCTATACCACCCAGCCCTACCAACTATGACCATGACCCCTATGGTCCCTATAATAAGCTCTGAAGCATCCACCGCAGGCGTCCACCACCCGAGCAACCAGCCTAACCAATACCTTAATGACCTAGCTCTCTGGCTGGAACACTTTGCCACCAAACCCACTCCCAACCAACCCTGCCCTCTCATTCTCCGAAACAAGAGACTAGGCACTAGATTCCGCATACGACACTCCCGCACCAATGCCACCAAGCTAATCTCACATACTCCACCTAGCCCACCTTCATCCACCGCTACATGCAAAACCTCTACCTCAGGGGTCAAACTGCCTGTGTTCAAGGGCGCCCTTATCAATGCTAGATCTCTCACAGCACACGCTCTAGACATAGCCGACCTCATCACCACTGCTGACCTTGACTTCATCGCCATATCCGAAACTTGGCTACATGCCGCATCTGGCCCCTCTCTATCTCTGGCTTTACTGCCAGACTACGGCATCACGCGCTGCGACCGCACCTCAGCCCAATCCAGAGGCGGCGGCGTAGCCTTCATCCACAAAAACTCCCTTGACCTAAGAGTGGTACCAGACTCCAAACTCGAATTAGCTGAACTACTGTCAATCAAATTGTTACTAACGCCCAACCAAATGGCCACCCTTACCCTTATTTATAGGCCCCCAGGTCCGGCACCTACCTTCGTCAGTGAAATTTATACTCTCCTCCTTGACAAAACTAAAAACAACTCACAATCATCCTAGGCGACCTCAACTTAGGTCGTGGTGACTCAAAAGATCCCGTGGCAATTGATCTGGAGAATGTTCTAACAGATCTCGGCCTCACCCTGTACATCCAAGAACCGACCCATATCAAAGGCAGGACCATTGATTGGTTAGCCGGCTCCAACTGCAACATTCAGGTCCTCAACAACTCCCCTTGCTTATGGTCTGACCATCACATCATAACTTAACATTGAAGATACCCCGCGGGCCCCGACACAGATAGCCCCAGCACTCCCCACTCGTAGTAAAAAAAACAGAACTAAGGAACAACTACTCCCACTGCTACTTCCTTCCCTCAACGCGGATACTAACTGATGTTCTGATCCCACCTCCCTAGCAGACACCTATAACCAAACTATGCTCACGGCGATAGACTCTATAGCACCCATCAAACCTAGGAAGGCCAAACCTCGAGCACATCTTAACTCATGGTTCACTCCACAGCTAAGAATCCTCCGCAAAGCTAAACGCTGTGCGGAAAATCGATGGAAAAGCCACCCGCCTGATGAGCATAAAGATGGCTTCCTTCTTGCCTCCCTTACCTACAAAGATGCCATCATCCCTGCTAAAAAAGAGTCACTTAACAATCGTATCTTGCAAGCCGATTCTAACTCCAAGGAACTCTTTAGAATCCTAAAAGAGCTCGAAACACCAGTCTCCCCTCCTGACACATGCATGAAAGATAGTAAATGGTGTGCGAACATTCACGCAGCCTTACTAAATAAAATTGCCATGCTTCAATCCAAAATTAAAGACAAGCAGGACAGCCTGAAGCTTGACAACCGCTCACTCTCCCCTGCTAGGTCCCCCCTTTAGACACTGCTAACACCATACCTTTCACCTTCTCACCGCTCACTGTTACTGAGGTAGAAAATATCATCCTGAGAATTAAACCATCCAACTGCCAAGGTGACCCTTGCCCAGCTCCCATCATTAAGGACTCTGCCCATGATCTAGCTCTGTTCATTAAGGCCTTCATCAACTCCTCCTTTAAATCAGGTATTGTCCCTGACAACCTTAAGGACGCATGGGTGATCCCATTACTCAAAAAACCTTCCCTTGACCCAAGTATACCTACCAACTTCTGACCGATCACTACAGTTCCGTTTTTGCTTAAGATACTGGACCGCGCAGCTTACATTCAGATCCAAAACTACCTGGAATCCAACAATCTGCTAGGTCTACGACAATCCGGATTTCGGCCCAGACACGGGACCGAAACTGCTCTAATAGACCTAAAAACCCAGATCGAAGTATTGAAGGACAAGGGCAAATTAGCAATGCTATTACTCCTCGACCTCTCCGCCGCATTTGATTTGGTCCACCACGAGATCCTTTGCCGGCACCTCCACTCTGCTGCCAACTTCTCCTCCTCCGCTGCGGCATGGATCAAATTCTTTTTGAGCAACAGATCCATGAGGGTCTATGCACGATCCGCAGCCGCGGACCCCTCCCCTATAAACTGCGGCGTACGTCAGGGTTCTTGCGTGTCACCTACACTTTACAACATCTTTACGAAACCACTCTTTGATGTGCTTGACTATCTGGGTGTCTCCTACACTAACTATGTGGACGACACCCAGATACTCATTCCCATCTCAGGTGATTATCTAGCTGACACCAAGGCCATCAATGACGACTACCTGGTCATCCAAGCCTGGATGGCCCAACACCAGCTATGTCTAAATGATGATAAGACTGAGCTCCTTATCCTGGGCACCACACAACGCCTGAGCAAACTGGAGCCGTCCTATCAGTCATTCACCATAGACGGTAATACCATACGAGTCTCAAAAGACACCAAAACGTTAGGCTTTCACCTTGACTCCACCCTATCCTTATCCAGACAAATAAACGCAGTTCGGTCTGCCTCTGCTTACACGTGCAAGCGTATTGCAGCCTGCAGACCGTTTCTTACCACCCCAACAGTGTCACACTAGCTATAACCCTCATTATGGCAAAAATTGATTATTGCAGTGCTCTTTACTTAGGTACCAGCCAAGAGAACTTGAGCAAACTCCAAACTACCAAAATAATGCCATTCGAGCGGCCTTGAACATCCCCTGCAACCACCACATTTCAGAAGCCAGAACCAACTTAAAGTGGTTACCTGTCAAACAGAGAATCTCCTTAAAAACACTTGCCCTAACGCACAAATGCCTAGCCAACAAAGCCCCGATCTATCTCTGTAGTCGGCTATCTCGCCACTCTACCGCCCGACCACTAAGAACTGCCCAGACGTATTGTCTATTGATCCCCAGGTTTAAGCGTCAAAAAGCGGGGGGCTCCAGCTTCCCTGTCCTAGCCTCTAAACTTAGGAACACCCTCCCTGCCACCATCAGAGCTGAAGATTCTTTCAACACCTTTAAGACCAAAACCAAATCTTGGCTCTTTGATCAGCAATAAAACATGCCTGGCGTCTGCCTCACATACTTTGGTCCGCTTCCTCTGATACTATTTCTGGCCTGCTACCGCTGTACTGTTATTGTACTCCCTAGGGTATAACCTCTGTTTATTCCTAGTGGCTCTGTAATCTCTGTAATATATGTAATTAGAAAGATGGTTTAATATGCTGTTACTGTACATTTTGTAATGTAATTTTATTGTCTGTATTTTTTTCTGCAACTTTGTACAAATTGCGCCCTGATGCCCCCGGGCCTGATGGTTTGCGCGTTATAAACAAAATACAAATTGTACATCGTTTCTTAAATGGCCGTTCTTCTGTCATTTATGAATGCTGGCACTTACACACCTTACACTTTTTTTCTCTGAGAAGTGGGAGCTAGATTCCAGTTAGTGCATCTACATGATTGCATCAAAGCAATATTTCATATTCCCCCGGTTTGGAAATCATCCAGGCAGCTTCTGGAAGGGTGCACATGTCCAGTTCAGAATGCTTCATGCAATCCTTTCGGAGACAGACTGGTTCCACAGGAGTCATGCAGGTCCGTTCTTTCCCCTTGAGGACTGGAGCTGGGTCGCTCATTCATTCTGCAATTTCTGTGTGGTTCTTTGGCTGCAGCCAGGTGGATTGGGGGGTGGGGTGGCATAGAGAGATATGGTACAGTCAGGGCTGATAGCTCAAGCACAATGCGTCACCTTAAAGCAGACTGATGCGGTCCATGAATCATGGGTTCAATACCCTGGTTGAGCTGACTTAACCCTTTAGCCTCCCCAAGGTCGATTCATGAACTACCAGGAGTGAATGACAATAGTGCTTAGAAGCATGGAAAATCAAGCATGAAGTGATATATAACTCACCAAATTACTTCTATATATATAATTCTTTTTTCCAGGTATTAGACTGGACGTAGGGGTGCGACTGGAGTAGCAGAAGTGATCCAAACAAGAGTTTGTCAAGGCGCTGTCATGTAAGGGTCAGGCAAAAATGTTAATGGATGCTTGCTCTGATGTAAGGAAACAGCAAGTCAGGCTAATTTGTATGAATGTCCATGATTTAACTGAATCAGAAATGTTTGAGGGAAAAAAATATAAAGTCATTTCAACGAAAATGACTGTCGGTTTTCACTCCCCTGAACATTTCTGGTGACCCCCTCAACTCCCTGCACCTCCTTCCTTCCCTTTTGGCAGCACACTTGGCTGTGGGCAGCCAACTTCTCTATCCCTCGCTGACGCCGATTCCCTTCACTTACGTGCACGGGTTCCGGCGCCACAGGGTCCTTTTAAAAAAGCTTTTTTTGACTTAGAAGGGGACACCCCCACAACCCACAAAGCCATTTCAACAAACAACGGTGCGGGCGATGTGGTGGAAATGTTCAGCTATGTGTTATTTTCATTCGAACAAATCTAACATTTGTATTATTTTTCATCAATTATACAGATTCCACTTTGTATGCTTGCGCTTACCTGAAAGCCCATATTGATAGGAATTCTTGGGCAAAATTGGCTTTGTCAAATTTCAACCGAAACTAAAAATAAATTAAATGAGCTTTCATTTTCTTGGCCAATCTTTGCCTGTGTTAGTTGGTTGGGGATGCTTGCACCATTGTCTACTTATGATACTATGTATACATATATACTTCTGAGCAAACAATGGAATTTCTGCAAGCAAGGAATAGCACCTTAAAGGAGATGGTCATCAAGTAAGCTGACAATGGATGGCAAGTGCTTCAAAGTCATGCATGGAACCAACAGGGATAGGGCAAGCAGAAATACTAGAGTTGTACATATACAGAAGATAGTCGGCGAGCAGGGAGTGGTGACCATAACCTACAGGAGACATATAGTCAGTCTTGTTAGTCCAAAGCAAACCACAGAGTAAATTAAAGTAATACAAGTTTTATAAAGAAATGTGCAAGTACAATAAGTGAAGATGCAAGAGGTACGTGGCTGAAGAAAGGGAATACCCGGGACTGCAGGTGGGATGTCTTCCATATTGGATCAAAGGACACTGAGCACATGTGCAGAAGCTCCAGCAGGACTAGCAGGAGTACCAAACCCAAGAAAGATGATTTAGGACTCCGATTTCCTCCTGGCAGTCAGTGATGGGAAGACAACGAATTTGTGGCTTGGTCAAGGCTGATGTGGTGGACATCAACCTTCTTATAGATTCTGGTTCCCCCTACACTATCACAAGGTGGATGTCCGAAGAAAAAATGGGTGACCTAATTCAGACAGATCACACCAAAAGGGCAAGGGGCAGACCCCTATATACATAAACGGAAATAAATGGGCAATCCTGAATGTCATGAAAGAGAAGCGGTCTGCTGACTGGATGTCGCTAAGAAAAGGTCGCCAGTGGCTTAGCTTGAACAAGCAGCACTAAAGATGAAGTTGCATCAGGAAGAAGCGAGCCACATTTATCCGTCTGTGAAAAAGGAGATCCTGTATGAGCCCTCTAGCAGAGGGATGACATCAGCATGCTGAAAAGGTTCACACAAGGGCTCACTCTTCGGAGAAAGGTATGGCCCTATGTGCATGAAGTCAGTCAAGTCCAGTGGGTCTCCATGGAGGATGGACTTCTGAAATTAGAGACTCAATTGGAGAGTAGCATCGAGTGGTCGGGTTTTTGGTACCGGGAGTAATAGTTTGAAAGCTGTATACAACAATCAGAAATTGGGTTGATCCAAGATATCTAGATTGCTTATGGTTAGACTGCCACCTACTGGTTAACCTCTAAATATTTATGAGCATGAAGCCTGCAAAGCTTTTCTACTCTTAATCTCTCTTCAGCATATCATCGGGTAGAACATAAGCTGCGGTACTATCTCAATGGCTAAAGCAGCAACTATTTGGGAGAATGCCTGGCATGTTTTTCTTTCAAAGATACATTTTAGTAACTGGCATGGAGAAGAAAGAACATGACCCATGTATTCAGGGGGTAGTTAACGTCATGTAAGTCAGGGGAGTCACTTTGTAGTATGAGTCACTTTGAAGTATGAGACGTGTTTCTCTAAATTCAGGGAAATAGTGCAAGAGCCCACACTGTATGCTCAAAGGTGATCAGGCCCACAAGGGGTATTCGGCCCCACTGAAATGGATGTGATATGTTCCTTTTTTGGGTGGTGGAATATGTGAAGTATCCTACGGATCCCTACTGAAATCCTGCCTAAAGTCACCTCCCAGGAGGCCAGGGAAAGGCAGACACTTCCAGATCCCAACTCCGAGGGTGCTGTACTGCAGGAGGATCACCTGGGAGGAGACGGGACCCATGGCGATGAGGGAATTCCGTGGATGAGACACAGTATTTTACCTCTGACTGAGAGACTCTTACCACTGTACCAAAGGAGGTCCTGGCCTATTGCCATTATAATATTTCTCAACCTCATATTAAATCTAAGGTTGTGAAGTCTAAGGTTATACATTCAGAACACACTATACCCCAACTAAATACCCTCAATCGCAAAGGTGCAAGGTAAAGGATTATGGAAATATCTTCTCTAAACCATCTTCCTCTGTAAAAGCTAAATCTCACAGCCCCCTCTGCTAAAAAAAGACGAGTCAGATTTGAATTGTTGTCAAAAGGCCAGAAAGAGCTTGTGGCCCTCAAAGCGACATCAGTGAATCACTTATTGTACAGGTCTTTGACACTTGTTCCAAGTTTATCAATATGGTGGATGCCAGAGGTCAAGGGGCTTGGAGGAGTTGTGACAAAGAATCAGGAAGACAAAGGTGCATCAGTTCTGTTTGTTCCTCATGCTCAGAAGGGATGAGATCAACTAACAATTGAGCTTGAGGTACTAGCAATGTTATTAGAACCTTAAATGTGCCAAGTGGCTAGTCTGGGAATTACCAATTCTAATGCACGCCAATGACATTACTACAATGGACTATTGATGGAATCAATGTGCATTTGCTGTTGGATGGTGGAGGTTATGAAGTACAATGAGAGGGCCGAGCATGTGCTGGGGTGAAGAACGGTTGAAAATTATCTTTCTTGACTCTTGACCACTAGGGGCATCATGGAAAGATGCAAGTCCAATGGAGAAGAGTGGATGGAGTGCAGCTGAGTAGAAGAGGAAGCCAAGGACTCTCACACAGGATTCAGTGAAGGGTACGGAAATGTCCAGGTTGAAATCCCGGAGTAAAACGAGGCTTCCCATGAATTAGACAGAATGACATTTGGCCCAGAGCTCCATGGCAATCCCACCAATAGATCTCAGGAAGCGAGCGATAGAGCACATGAGGCCGCCCCCGGCAGAAGCCTGACAAAAAGAAACTGGTGGCAGGGGGATGTGCAGAAGTGTGGAGGAGGCAGTCAGTAATTGCAGACCGAACGTTTAGTGACAAATCTAAACATACCAGGTGCCAACACCATTTACACCTATGCAACTGCTCGACAAAGTTCAGCAGTGGATAGCAATGTATATTTTATGACTATTAGAGGTACTGGAGAACACTAAATTGCAAATTCTCACCTTCATTAATATATAACCAAATGGTTGGAGTGGGGAGTACTGGCCAATTGGGGATACACACCTGGAGAGGAGGCTACGTTCTAAACTAGAATACATATCTAGTGAATCCATCACTGATGTTTTCAATTTTCATCCATAGAAATTAGGAACGCAATGTAGAGCCCAGGTGCACTGCTCTATAATAGCGTTCCACGAAAGGATGTATAGGCTTGTCAAAGGGATGTGGGTCAGATGGCATTGGCAAGTGTACACTTAGCAGGACATACTAGTTATAGCCCTCATGGCTTATCACTTCATGCCACAGTCCAATAGAGCAGTGTAAAATTGTATTATAAGGAGGGACAGGAAGTCCACAAGCAGCCTTAACCCACAATGGTTGTTTAAGAATGACAGGATAAATGTAAACATGACAGAGGTCCTACAGAAATTCACGGACTGCCAAGGAAAGTACAAGGAGCTTCATGATCAAAGAAATGTGTCAAGTAATGGGTACTGCACATGGGGATGAAGTGAGGTCAATAGAGCACATCTATGAACACAAAGGTCTCGCCAATAAATGTGCCTGCAACAAGAGTCTCGAAGGTGGGCAAAAGCATTCTGTTAATAATGTCGACGAGTGATCCATGAGTGTTGGAAGAAAACAGGAAGACCCCAGCAGGCTGATCTCCTAGCCAATCTAAGGCAGCCAGGCAGGTGGCTTGCAAGCAATGCATAATCCACAGTTCAGAAGGCCTTTATTAGTTGCCAGTATATAGTTCCTCCTGTACATGTGTTGCATACCCACGAGAGGGAGGTGCCAGAACCTCCTGCCCACTTATCAAAGCCATGAAATGGTTGAGTGCTCAGAACCATGGGATGTTGTACCATTATAGGCAAGATTGTTCTATTTTGTATCCATTGAGGGTTTACCCTGGGTACGGGGGTGGGGAGCCTAAATTAAACTAGTTCACATGGCAGTCATGTATGGTTTATAAAAACCTAACAGTCAGAAAGGCATTTGACAGTTGTATAACCGCAATGCTTGCTTTGATTTTACAAGAGTGGGGAGACAATGTTATTGTGGATTTTTATCATGGAAAGGACTTGTGTTCTCACCAAACCAAACGGATGAGGCAATTGATCGTAATCACTACGTGACAGGCCAAGTGGGTAGCACCTTTCACTAATTTCTTAAAGATACTGTTTCTTTAGGTACCCATGCCAATAGTAGGTTACTGCCAATAGTAGGTTACTGGCATATTGTGCCGTTGAAACATGGAGGGATCTTACCAGACCATTTTTAAATAACCCTAGGCTAGGAGGAAAATCTGGCAGTGATGAGTTGTCTGGCAGAAGTGTCATAACTAAGGGTAAGCTGTGTGAAGGTGAATGTTGGAAACAAGGCAGGTGGAAAAAGGGGGAGCCGCGATCCTCCAAGAGCCATACCTACTTGGCAACTTGATGAAGCTGTTGTGATGGGTCATGAGTAAGAGTCGGACACAGAGGCATACCTTGATTGTTATAAACTTGTATTCAAGAAAAAGGGATCTGAGGAAAACCTACCTATAGATAGATATGAGGGGTGTCCCTGGCTCAACCAAAATAACTAGTGTACAAGTCAGGATGTCCCAAAGTAAAAGTCCTCTGTCCTGTGTCCAAATCCTAAGCTGACCCTCACATGCTAAACTAATCATAAAGTTAAAGGGTAAATGTTCTTTTGGCTGTGTCCTGCAGTAATACTTTTCAAATTCAACTTAAAGCTCTGAAATGGTGCAAAAAGGAAACAACCAATGTTCTACAAGGATATGAAAAGGGTTCTCTTCCCCCAGAATTCCACTGTTTCTTTATAGCACAGAACTTCCTCTCTTTTGTTTGCAGATTTTACAGGGTTCAGAGATGCTTCTCTCTCGAGGGAACAAAACAATTAAGTACAGTTAATGTCTTTCAAAACAGTCTACCTTTTGTACTCTCCTGACAGGTTTTACTTAAGCATCCCAGTTCACAACTCTCTAAAACACACATGGGATGGTCTCCTGCCAGGTTTTATCCAAGCTTTTCAGTTCAAAGTTCTCCAACAATGCACCCGATATCCTCTCCTGCCAGGTTATATTCATATTCACTTAGCTTTTATCTTATAAACTTATATTCTTTTTCAAGTGCATGGTTTACTCTCCTTCAAGGACTTTTCACATTCATAGCTTTCTGATTTAGAGTGCGAGTCCCTGACTCGCCATTACTGAGCCTGGTATACTCTCCTGCCAGGACTTGGCCAAACATCATCCAATTTTCCCTTCTGCCAACGTTGGGTTCTTGCCCTCTCCCTGTTGGCCGAGACCCATGCTTGTTTGGGTTCACAGTTTTCCCTGTTCAGGGGTTTCTGCTTTCCCCATGCTCTCACTTTTAATATTCTCAATGCTGGCTTAAACGCTCCAGCTCCAGCTCCCTTGCCCCGTTATCTACACAGAGTTCTCTTGCTTCATTCCACCCCTGGTACATGCAGCGAAGCGTCCTGGTGTCCCCTACTTGCTTGGATCACTGGTAGTTTCTGGCTGCTTTGGCGTCTTCCATGGGTGGTGTCCAGTGCAGCGGTCTTCCTTCATTTCGGCTCAGCATCTCCTATGCTCTCTGGTTCCCTCGCCATTTTGGTCTTCACAACAGAGCCTCCTCTGCTCCGTATCTTGTGACCATGGCCCTCCCGGTCTCGAGCTTCTCTCGCCAGCGTCCCCTCAACCCCTCTCCTGCTTGGCTGCATGCCACATCCCTTCTGTTTCCCGAATCGTATTGGGAAAGAATATTCTCCATTTTCCTTGTTGCACCTGAGTTTTAAAGTTCCCGGCACAGGTCATATGATCAAAAAGACTAGACCGCATTGTGTACTTCCTGCTGATTTTACTCTGCATTACTCTTCCTCCCTTCTTCGTTCCAGTGGATTCATAGGGATCACAGTATTTGTTTCTGGGTTTCAATATCTTCAGAAACATAGTAAACCATGAAGGCTTGAGATTAATAGAATACATTATTCTTAGTGGTTTCAAAGGGGGGGGTTATTGGGTGTTTTCCAAGGCTAACCGCCTGTACTCTCCTGAGGTTGGTCTCCCCCCATGTGGTCCTCCCAGAGATAGCCAACCCTAGAGTCAGTTAGCTTCTGCCCTTCCCTGGCCACATGGAGGAAGACTTTTCTCGGGGAGTCAGTGATGGGTTTGTCAGATTCATCACACTGTGCAGAACACCTTCCTAATGCTTCATGCAAAAGTACTTCACTCAACTGTGGAGTAGACTAGCAAACATTTACACTACAAACAAGAACAACCTCCATCCTCCAGTGTGATGTTTAGTGAGGACAATGTTTTGAACTACACCTGACAACAAGATATGCAAAGGTTATACTTACAGCTGCAAGCTTTCTCCTTTTGGGACCATTTCTATTTTTTCGTGGATTTAGAGAGATCTTGTGCCTCGCTGCAGAGTTATCAAGGCAGCCCAGTGAACTGGCAGGGGAGTTGAAATCAACCGGAATCAAGCTTGGTGGTAATGGACTGATGGCTCTAGATAAAGACTCTGAAGAAAACTGTGGGAACAGAATAAAAATGATTCAGTTTGTTTCGGTTCCACTTTAATCTTGCTTATCTGTACTACTGTAGAACTTGTTCCAACATCTCTGTCATTTGTACACCAATTATCTCAATGTGCTACTGGACAATTTCCTGTTAATCCGCCATCTTCATTTGATTTAAATGTGCTCACTGATAGAATTCAAATGGTGTCAGTAAGTTTGTTTTGCAAAATCTGTGGTTGGGCAGCCACAAAAAAAATCTATTGCTACTTATTGGAAATGCGGCTCAAGTACAGCGTGCTGGAGAGGAAAAGCAAAGATCACAAAGAAAACAACCCTTTTAAGAGACTGTACAAGAAAAGCAAAACAAAGCTCTGCAAAGATATAAAGAAAATGCAAGAACAAACCTACCTCACTATTTGGGGGAAATGTATTTTAAGAAAGGATACAAATCATAAATCAAATTAAAAGGTTTGTTTAAATGTTTAATCTATTCTTAATAGAATGCACCAATTGCATGCAGTACGTGAACATTCAGAAATATTTCTGGTACTGACACTAAGGCAGGGTTGTCCAACTCTAGGACTCGAAGGCCAGAATCCTGACAGATTTTCAGGCTATTCCTTATTAATATTCATGAGGAAAAAATTGCATAGATTTAGAATCATTGTATGCAAATTTATCTCATGAATATTAATGAGGGTACCCTGAAACTCCATCAGAATTCCATCCCTCGAGGCCTGCAGGTGGACAGCCCTGCTCTAAGGACATCAGCTGTAGCCTTGAAAAAACTTCCAAAATAAATGTACACTGACAATCAATGTAGACAGGTTAGCACTCTACAAGAAATAATCCTAAACAAATCTTGAAATTCACATTAATCGCATCAAGCAAAACATTTTTTCAAGCAAAATGTTTTTTAAAAACTTGTGTTTAACAAAAATGTGTTCATATGTCAAGATATTCATTTTGTACCAAAAGAAACCCATACATATAATCAGTGGGAATAAATGAAAATATATCTGCTAAATCACAAATTCAACAGAATTGTACAAAGAAGATTTTACATATACCATCAACTGGATGCAATGTTGAAATTATGCCAAAATTGAAAATATATACAGTTAACTATTTGTAATGTCAGTTATCCTTTAAGAATATGGCAATATTTCTTTTCGAGAGATGCTGTGCCCTTCTTCAAGAGAATAAGGATCTAACTTCAATTTGGCAATTTCAATGCAAAGAGAAAAGAGCGTACATAATGTAAATATGTTAGAAAAAAGTCTAACAATTATTGATTTACAAACATATTAAAAACCTTTACTCACTAGAATCCACATGAGAAGGTTTATGGTCATTTTTTTATGACGTTTTTTATTCGAAATGGGGGGGTTCCCCCCCATCCCCCACCCCTTTTTTTAGCATTTTTTTTAATCCCGGACCCCAAAATAAATATATAATTAAAACCTTATTGTTAGTCGAGATTTTTTTTTCGAGATTTTGACCGACCACCTCATGAGAAGTACTGAATAATCCTTCAAATGAACACTTCCAACTAGAAGATCAGTACATTTTTGTAAAGAGTAAACCTTTAAGAAAACCAGAAGTACCATGTCATGAAAATGTCATGAAAATATGTGTCATGTATCTAAAAAAATATCATGGTACATAAAAACAGATATTCCAATCCTTGGTACCAAAAAAGTCCAAAGAATAACAAAAACACATGCCTGGCTAAAGAAACGTGTTTTAAAAAAAACTTGGAAAGCTTGGATAAACCAATACTAAAAAACAAAGAAGATATCCTAAGTGTCCCTCAAAACTCACTGCTTCCTATCAGTAAAGAAACTAATTTAAAAAGTAAGAAAAAAGTCTAAAGGCAATCCAATTCTTCCCTCACAAGTGCAAGTGTGGTTATCCCTGGACCTTAGTTCAAAATAGTGGTTGAAACCCGGCAAAGGCTCCACTCCCCTTATAAGGGGAATGCTACTTCCGGTCAACCCTTAAACTAGACCATCAACAGAAGATCGTCAAGTAGAAAAGTAGATGCCATTTTAAGACAATTTAGAGCTATCAATCTGCTGAAACACATTGGAATAACCATTTAAAAATTACATTTGAGAAATAACAGTGATTCTAAAGAGAAAAATAGCCATAATAGAAATATTAACGAGAACATAATATTCAACATAAACATTGTAGACACAGTGAAGATGTTGACACATTCAACCAAGTAATACAATATGATTACTCTAGAAATACAGCGGTGAGAGCGATGACAATAAAATGTAAGTTTTGTAAACATCATTTTTGTAAATCAATAATAGTTTGACTTTTTTTAACAAATTGACATCTACATCACATTTTGTTCTCTCTGTATTATAATTTCTAAGTTGAAGTTAGATCCTTATTGTCCTGAAGAAGGGTGCAGCATTGCCCGAACCGCACTGAGAGAAACTTTAAAATGTTAGCATCTACTTTTTTTAGGATCACTGACTTTACAAGTATGTATGTGAATATTTTCAATTTTGGCAAAATTTCAACATTGTGACCGGTGGATGGTCTCTGTTAAATTTTCTTTTCTTTGTGATGTAGCAGATTTATTTGTATTTATTCCCATTGATATATTAATAGTTTCTTTTGGCACACAATTAGTAGTGTGACTTTATGGAGAAACATTTTTGTTTAAAAAGGTTTTAAAAAATGTAGTTTGCTTGCAAACAACTTTTTGCTTGATGTGATTATTATGTGAATTTTAACATTTTTTAGGATATTTCCTTGTTCAGTGCTACGCTGTTTACACCGATTTTCAATGTAAATGTATTTTTGTTGTTTAAGTGTTTAATCGAAAAGAAAATCAACTATCTCCCTTAACCCCCAATGCTACAATCTTGATGAAACATCCCGATAGGTTAGCAACTGAGGGGGATCTTCTTAAAACCAGAATGAGAACAGTCACGACATTCCTGAAATATCCGCACAGCTTCACGTGTATAAAGAGCCTCCTAGGCAGAGAATATGCTCGGTAGACTAATTTCCCTAACTCCAAGCTGACTTGATAATCAAGTCGCACACCATGCATGCATCCATATTGACGGTAGTGTTGATAACCAAACTGGTCATGTCCTACTTTGCTAGAAAACGAACCCAATGCTTCAGCCTCAAGCTCTCAACATTTACACCTAATGATACAGTACTATGCTCATATAGGTCCAAAGGATGGAAACATGTGAATATATTCTTGACAGGTCGACCACAAAGGCTTATACTGATGAGTTAGCTGGCATATAGTGAACACCAACGTGGGTATAAAACAGTAATTGGAGAGGAGGGTGTAATATGAACAATGTTACTGGTAAGTAATTCACGCTGTTAGTTTTTGAGGATACCAATACATTTCATATACTGAGTTCAACAATTTGTTGACAGAGTTCAAATGAACAAACCAGGACATGCCATCAGGAATGATGTTATTTCTTTAATGAAAATTGTCATGTTAAAACGGATGTCAGCTGTGTCATTGGTGGGTGGAATCAGTTAAGATTTCATTGTGTAATAACTAACAGATGCAATGTCTGAGCTTGAAGTTTTCAAATTTAAATAAAGTAACACTTTAACAGAGTTGTCAACTGGTTTTAGTTTTTATAGCAAGTGTGTGGTATCTAAATTGGCTCCATCCTTAAAGTCATACATCAATTCTGTGCGATTGATATAAAGCAACAAAGAAGAAGCAAGAGGGTAGTGTGAGGGGTCAGAAATTAGAGGCAGACAAAGTTGCAGTTGTCTCAATATCAGACATGTTTATTAAACACAAATGGGTTGGATGAATGCCTCTATATTCCTATTCTGAAGTGAGTTTCCCTGCCTAAAAAACGAAAACTAAAGATCAGTCTGTGTCAAGTCTTTAAACTTATAAACTGTCCTTGTGTCCAAAACATACTAATCTGGCCCTCACACCAAAATAAACTAAGGGTGTAAGGAAATGTCTCTGGCCTATAATTGACAATGTTCAGGATCAAAAGCAAATAAGTGAATCCAACAGAAACGTATTTTCCAAGGAGAATTCCTTGGTTCCAGAAGGTGATTCCCTTCCCCGGGACATTTAGGTAGAACAGTGAAAATGTCTTTTCCTAACAGTTTAATGATCAGGTATGATGGCAAACGTGTCTCTTCACAACAAACTTCCTATTTACAGTTCTGGTGGACCTCCTGGTATACTCTCCTGCCAGGTATCCGTTCATGGGTTTGTCAGATCACCTGGTATACTCCCCTGCCAGGTATCTTGTCCCCACATTGTTTTATGACTTTCTATTATCTTGGTGGATTGCCTGGTATACTTCCCTGCCAGGAATCCTTCTCTGGGTTCTTGCTAATCCCCTGGTGTAATTCTCTGCCAGGTATTCCCCCTCCCCTTTTTAATGTCAACTACCTGGTACACTTCTTTGACCAGGACGTCTCATAACTTTCAGTGTCCTTTAAAACATGTCACTTGTTTTTCTTTGCTGTATTTTCATTTGTTTGCTTAAGATGATGCTTGTTCCAGCTTTCCCCACATTGACATTTCACATATAGGGACCCTGCAAAGTATTTTTGTTGCACTTCATTTGGTCGGATTCAAATATTCTTATTTCAGTTATTGAGTTTGACGCTTGTCAGTACGTTCCGGGGTCCTCAATGGCTGAGCAGACTCACCGGTATTCTGCAGTTTTCCGGAGACGTGGCGTGTCTCTGTGAGGTAGTTTCCCCTCTGTGACTGCCTCCTCTGCACTGCAAACCTTCCTCCAGCATTCCTGCCAGCTGTGCGTTCACCCGCCGGCTTCTCACCGTGACCTGGGCTGAAGACTGCTGCTTCTCAGCGTGGCCATATCTCAAAGAGCTCCTCTGCTGCTTCTGATACCCCAACGGTCCTCCACAGGTGCCCGCTGAGTCTCTTCACCACACAGCTAAGTCATTCATGCGTCCGTAAGCTTCCGCATGGATGCGCCAGTCCTCTTGAATCCCGCTGGCATGGTCCTCGCTCGTTCTGCTTCTTCTGATGTGGATGCCATTTTTAAATGTCTTGCGCATTAGTAATCCATTCAAACAACTAGTCTGCGCATTCAACATCAACTCAAGTTTTCTAAAGAAATGCTGTTTAGGAGCTCTGCTCAGGAAAACATCAGAAACAGGTGATGTTAAGTGGGTGTGGTGTATGTTGGAGGTATAAATGGAATTCTAACTAGAATGATAGTAGGCCATTAGGAGTTTGGGTGTAATAAGGTTTTCTGCAGAATAAAGGGGAGAATACTGCATCTCTTCCAGTGAAGTCACCACCTTCCCCTGATAGTCGTCTCCTCCCATGTGACCCTCCCTCATACCACCGCCCCCAAGGTCAGGATCAGGTAGCGACTGCCGTCCCTTGGATACATGAGAAGATCTCATCATCAGGGATTCAGTGATGACTCCTCAGGAGTCATCACTGTAGCCTGACATAGGACTAATTAAGCCATATCCCCAAAGGTATTTCGGCAAGTCCAACATATGACCAAACCTTTCGCATGAGGTTCCTAAAGTTGACCATACCTGAATGTCTAATACAGGGGACTGCACTCTAAATTGAAGAAACAACATTGTTTTACGGCTTTGTGAGCATAGAGAAGGAACAAGTTACTTACTTGTACCTGTTGTTCTCCAGCATGGGTCTGGCACGGATTCACATGCTCATGAATATTCCCCGTCGTCAGATTGGGAATCCTCAGTAAAAGAAAAAACAGATTCAGTTTTGTTTCTAAACTGTCTTTCTCCTATAAACCAATCGCTGTGCTCTGGGTCATACTGCCCCCAGCCAATAACTGCTCTCTACCTAAGCCCCTCCTCTGGCAGCCATCTTCAGATTTGGTAGCACGTAAAGTGGCGGTAGCACCAAGAGATGCGCCGAAGAGGGGCGGGCGAGAGGGTTTGCATGTGAATCCATGCCAGACCCATGCTGGAGAAGAACAGGTATAGGTAAGTAACATGATCCTTCTCCAGCATGGGGTCTGGCATGGATTCACATGCTCATGAATAAAGAATACATAGCAGTGCACACATGCACAACCACGGGACGTGGCAAGGCTCAGATGCAATCTCTCACCTCCTCACCAGGCTCACCTTCAAGCGAACAGGTTGCGCAGCACTGTTTGGCCGACTCTGGACTCCTCCCTGGAATCCCTGTCGATGCAGTAGAATCTTGTGAAGGTATGCGCCAACCTCCACGTAGCAGCCCTGCAGAGGTCCAGCAGGGGCACACCAGACAGGAACGCCATAGTAGCAGCGATTGCTCTGGTAGAATGGGCTCTAGGAAACGGCCAAGCAGCGCTCAGTTTGCCAACCGGTGACAGTAAGTGATACAGCCGGAGAGCCACTGGGAAATGGAAGCCTTGGACAGGGCCTTCCCATGGTTCACAGGACCAAAGTTCACATCCAGCGAGTGCAAAGTCCTTTCAGCCGGCGACAAAGGCATCGGAAAAAACACTGGTAACACCAAGGGCTTGTTTAGATGAAAGTCCGACAGCATCTTGGCCATGAAGGAGGAGGTGCGTCTGCAGCACCACCCTCAGCTTGTGGAAAGTCAAGTAAGGTGGTTTACAGGATAGGGCCTGGATCTCACCCACTCGTCATGCAGAGGTGATGGGCACGAGAAAAGCTGTCTTCCACGACAGAAACATAAGTGGGACAGAATGCAGAGGCTCGAACGGAGCTCCCATGAGCCTAGTAAGTACCACATTGAGTTCCCATGGCGGGGACAGAGCCTTCACCGGCAGGAACGAGTGGAAAAGTCCCTTGATGAATTCCTTGACTAACCAGCGCGACCATAAGGAGGGTTGTCCTGGGAATCTGGTGTAGCGGGGATAGCCATCAGATGAACCTTGATGGAGGCGTGAGCCAGCCCCGATTTAGCCAACGACAGCAAATATGGAAGTACCTGAGGGGCTGTGACCCTCGGAGGGTCGATCTTCTGGGAACGGCACCAAATAGCAAACCTCTTCCATTTTAGTCCATAGCATTTTAAAGTAAATGACGCCCTGGCCTTGGCGAGAACTTCCTTCTAGTCCGCTGGATGATCGTAACCCCCGAACACTAATGCTGCAGGAGCCAGGCCTTCAGGTTCAGATATCTTGGGTCATGGTGCCAAATTGCACCTTCTTCCCTGGCAAGAAGATCCGCGACCACTGGCATCTTGACTGGGGGGGCCGCTGACATGCTGAGAAGGTCTAGGTACCAGATCTGCCTCGGCCACGCTGGCGCAACGAGGGTCATCCTGCACCGGCACCGTCTGAGTTGATGGATGACTCAAAGCAGCAACGACAAAGGAGGGAACGCATACAGAAACAGGCCATCCCAGGGGAATGAGAATGTGTCCCCCGTGCTCCCAGGCTGGGGAAACCTGCTGGCGAACCTCCAGCACTTGGTGTTCGTCGCCGTCGCAAATAGATCGATCTGGGGATTGCCCCATTTGTCAAACAGGTTATCCACTTGGTCCTGCCGAAGCTCCCACTCGTGGCAAGAGCGTCAGCGACTATGTTCTTTACTCCTGCCAGGAGGAATGCAAGGAACAAGTTACTTACCTGTAACTGTTGTTCTCCAGCATGGGTCTGGTATGGATTCACATGCTCATGAATATTCCCCGTCGTCAGGCTGGCAATCCTCGGTAAAGAATAAATCAGTATCAGTTTTGTTTCTGATTTGTCTTTTAGTAGTAACCAATCACTGATCTCTGGGTCATACTTCCCCCAGCCAATGACTGCCCTCTCCCTAAGCCCCTCCCATGGCAGCCATCCTCAGATTTGGTAGCACGTAAAGTGGCAGTATGACCAAGTGAAGACCCTCAGAGGGGAAGGAGGGAGGGTTCGCATGTGAATCCATGCCAGACCCATACTGGAGAACAACAGTTACAGGTAAGGAACTTGTTCCTTCTCCAGCATGGGGTCTGGCATGGATTCACATGCTCATGAATATAAGAATACAGTATAATAATAGAAGCAGTATACACATGCACAACCACGGGAGGTGGCAACAGGCTCAACATTAAGCAATACAACAACTCATTAAGCATCTCTTACCTCCTCACCAGGCTCACCTTAAGCGAACAGGTTGTGCAGCACTGCTTGGCCGACCCTGGACTCCTCCCTGGAGTCCCGATCGACGCAGTAGAATCTTGTGAAGGTGTGCGTCGACCTCCACGTAGCAGCCCTGCAGATGTCCAGCAGGGGCACACCAGACAGGAACGCCATGGTAGCAGCGATCACTCTGGTCGAATGGGCTCTCGGACGGCCAGGCAGCCGTCGGTTTGCCAACCGGTGACAGTGCATGATACAGCCGGAGAGCCATCTGGAAATGGAAGCCTTTGAGAGAGCCTTCCCTTGAGTCACAGGTCCAAAGGTCACAAACAGCTGTGATGTCTTCCGAAAACTCTTCGTGAGGTCCACGTAGAACTTCAGCGCTCTTGCTACGTCCAGCGAGTGCAGACTCCTCTCGGCCTGCGACGAAGGCGACGGGAAGAAAACTGGCAACACCAAGGGCTCGTTGAGGTGGAAGTCCGACGGCACCTTGGGCATAAAGGAGGGGGGCGTCCTCAGCACCACCCTCATGTCGTGAAAAGTGAAGTCTGGAGGCTTGCAAGATAGGGCCTGGATCTCCCCCACTCGTCGTGCGGAGGTGATGGCCACGAGAAATGCTGTCTTTCACGATAGGAACTTCAACGGCGCCGAATGCATTGGCTCGAATGGGGCCCCCCCATGAGCCTGGTCAGCACCACGTTGAGCTCCCACGCAGGGGCAGGGGCCTTCACCGGCGGGAACGATCGGAATAGTCCCTTCATAAATTCCTTCACCAAGCGATGAGACCACACGGACGCCCGTCCTGTAGTTCCGGTGTATCGGGAGATGGCAGCCAGATGTATCTTGATGGATGCGTGAGCCAGTCCAGCTTTGGCCAGCGACAGTAGGTACGGCAATACTTGAGGGGCCGTAATCCGCTGAGGGTTAATCTTCTGTGCACGGCACCAGACAAAGAACCTCTTCCACTTATGTCCATAGCACTTGAGAGTGGAAGACGCCCTGGCTTTTGCAAGAACCTCTCTGCAGTCAGCCGGAATATTGTATCCTCCAAACTCTAGTGCTGCAGGAGCCAAGCCTGCAAGTTCAGCGACTCGGGGTCGTGATGAATAATGGCGCCTCCTTCTCTGGAGAGAAGATTTCACGTCCGTCGCCAGCTTGATAGGTGGGGACGTTAACAAGTCCAGAAGGTCCGGGAACCAGATCTCTCTCGGCCACGCCGGTGCGACGAGGATCATCCTGCACCTGGACCTCTTGAGCTGGTTGATGACACGGAGCAGCAATGGCAATGGAGGGAACGCGTACAGGAACAGGCCATCCCAAGGGAACGAACAAGCATCACCCATGCTCCTCGGCTGTGCGAACCTGCTGGCGAACCTCTGGCACTTGGAGTTCGTCGCCGTCGCGAACAGGTCAATCTGGGATTTGCCCAATCGTTGAAAGAGCCGATCCACCTGGTCCTGGCATAGTTCCCACTCGTGGCACGAGCGCAGCTCCCTGCTGAGTGAGTTGGCGATGGTGTTTTTTATTCCTGTCAAGTGGAAGGGAACCAGAAACATCCCCTGGGCGACAGCCCAGTGCCACAGATCCTGGGCCTCCTTGGATTGGGCTGGGGATCTGGTGCCTCCCTGCTTCTGGATGTAGAACATTGTGGTGGTGGTGTCGGTGAAGATCCTCACCACTTTGTCCTTGAGGGACGGAAGGAACGATTTGAGCGCCCAGAACACGGCTCGTAGCTCCAGGATGTTGATGTGGAGAGACCTCTCCTCCGGGAGCCAGAGGCCTCTTGCGTGGAGATCTCCGGTGTGGGCCCCCATCTCTCCAGGGAGGCGTCGTTGTCACTGTCTCCTGATACGCCGGGGTCTGAAAGTCCGTGCCTGCTGTGAGGTGCGCACGGGTACCCCACCATAAAATCGCCTGACGGAACTCCTCGTCAAGCGGGACCCTGTCTTCGAAGCTGCCCGCCGCTTGAATCCAGCGGGCGTCGAGGAACTCTTGTAGCAGACGCATCAGAAGCCTGCAAAGGGGCACAAGATATATGCATGAGGACATCATCCCGAGGTGGGACTTGATGGACCTCCCCCTGGCCACATCCGTGTCCAACAGGCGCTGCACCTTGCCCAAAATGGCCTTCGTCCTTTCTTCCGACGGAGAAGCCAATCACTCCACTGTATCCAGCTTTTCTCCCAGAAACAGTGCTACCTGCGACGGAACCAGGTGGGATTTGGGGTAATTGATGGCGAATCCCAGTTCCGTGAGCAGGCGGACGGGCCTCGCTGTGTTTCTCTTGACCTTGCACGGATTAGCCAGTCGTCCAGGTAGGGGTAGACGTGGATCCCCTGCAGGCGCAGCTGCGCCGCTACTGGTGCGAGGCACTTGGTGAACACCCTGGGTGCCGACTTTAATCCGAACGGCAGGGCTCTGAATTGGTAGTGACGCCCCTGGACTACGAAACTGAGGAACTCTGTGTCCTTTAAGAATGGGGATGTGGAAGTATGCATCCTCCAGGTCCAACGACGATACGAAGTCGCCCTCCTCCAGCTGTCCCAGCACATGCTGGAAGGTGACCATCCTGAATTTCTGTGCCTTGATGTACTTGTTTAACTGACGCAAGTCCAGAATGGGGCGCCAACCGTCTGTCTTCTTTCTGACGAGGAAGCACCTTGAGTATACTCCAGAGCCCCGGAGCCTCTTGGGGACGAGCTTGATGGCACCTTTTCTTGAGCATCGCCCTTACCTCCAACAGCAGTTGAGGGACGTGATTCTCCTTCCTGGCCACGGGAGGAATACGAGGACACTTCTTTTGAAATTCTAGCGAGTGTCCACAGGCCAGTGTAACGCTCACCTGATTCTCGCAGAGGCGCCGGTCTTGACTGGGCAACTACCGTATCTTCAAAGGTGATGTGTAGCACCCGGTTGGCTCTTTGGGCTGGACCTCTGTGCACTGTATGCCTGACTTCAAGAGTGAGATGTCTGCAGATAGAAAATATGGGATTATTGAACTGGGGTTATTGGGGTGTCCCTATCTCTTTCCTTTTTGCTCTCCTGTAGACCCCCAAAGGTTAACGCTCTCACCTTAGGTAAGTGAATGCCGAGCTCTCCATCTGCCTCGGGGCAGGGTGCTGTAACCAGTTTCTTCACTGGGTAGGTAGCGCAGGCCTCTTGACTTCAGAGGACTGCTGTCCGTCGTTTACTGCACGAACGGTAAGTTTCGAGCAATTCTATTGTCTTTAAAGTCTTTAGTAATGATGTCTCTTGTTTTGCAGGGTTCCGGCGATGGCGGATGGCGGGCTGAAGTGAGTTGAAGATGGAGTCCGTGTGATGAATAGAAGCGCCTGGAAGCACGTAAGTAAGCGCTTGTTGCCTGCTTCACGATGCGCTCTAACTGTCTTTTTATTTTGCAGGTACGAGTTCGGAGCGGCTGCAGGGTGCCGGAATACCCACTGGGTTAGATGTGGAAAGGAGTAATGGCACGTGAGTATTAAAGTTCCCCAATGTCTTTAAACGCACCTTGTTTTGTCTTTCAGATGCGGGATGCAGCGCCGAAGGCCTCCGGAGCGTGCGAAGAGTTGGTAAGCCTTTGTCTTTCAGATGCCGGAATGCTAACCTGTTCTTTCTTGTCTTTATAGGTGTTGCTGAAGACTGGATTCAGGATGGTAAGCCTTTTTCCTTAGGCCCAGGATCCGATGCAGAAGACACGATGAGCGTTCTGCTGCAGAGGATGCAGAATAACGCAAAGCAAGATTCATCCACCGGGTGTGGTTTAAATAGCCTCCTGTAGTGCTTAGATGTCTCCTTCCACAGCCACGCCTAGGTAAGAAAAGAGTTCCTGCTTTCCAGAAGAGTTCCAGTGTTCTGAATCTAGGGAGTGGCTCCTGCCCCCACCCAACAGGACAAGTAGTTCCAAACAGAAGAGGATCAGAGGCTCAACTGGCAGGCAAGTAAGCAGCATGGTCTGCTGCAGGTAAGTCCACCCAAGCATTATGAGCCCGGCGCTTCCAGCGCTGGGACTGGGCATATTTATGAGCCTGGTGCCACTGGCGCCAGGACTGGGTCCAAAAGGTCCCAATTGGGACTGGTTGGCACTCGGAACCTGGGTTATGGATCTGCTTCCAAGGGAGTTGGGAAAACCCTGACCTTTTGGAAGCAGAGATCATGACAGCCAGGGTGTCCAGCACCCAACGGTCGGTGGAGATGGACTCCCACACACTGACGAACTTCGTCAGCCGGCCTCCCACTGGGGTGCTTCGGTGGGGGCCCGACGCTACGGCCGGTTCAGTCCTGCTTGGAAGAGGCCTTGCCGCCTTGGCCTCCTTTACAACGGCGGCAAGACCCTCCTTGCTTGCCGTGACCTCTGTAGGCCTCCTGGTACGAGGAACGGGCCGCCTGGCGGTACGTAGAAGAGCCACCGCTGGATCCCTTGGAGGCTCCCCGTCTGCCTCCGGAGCTCCGAAAGGGCCACCATTGCTGAAGGACACCTAGGGCTCGAGCTGTCTCTGTGTCGGTCTTGATGGCCTGGAGGGACTCATTCACCGTCTTCCCAAACAGGTTGTTGCCGTCGAACGGTATATTCAACACTCTGGTCTGGACATCCTGGCGAAAGTCCGTAGCCCTGAGCCATCCTCATCGTCGAAGGCAAACCCCGTTGCAGAATCTGTAGGGCCTCTGCCCCCTTGTCGTCCGGTAGGAAGTCTAGCAGGGGAGCTATCTTGAACCAGAGCTTCCTGTCCTAACGGGCCACAATCGCTTAGGCATTGGCCACCTTAATCGTCATCGCCAAGATGACTCGTCGTCCCATGGAGTCCAACTTCTTGCCCTCGCTGTCCGACGGGGAAGTGGAAGTTGAAACCGCCGCACCCGCCGCTTTCTTCTTGGCTGCTGCCGAGACGACCGAATCCGCGTAGGCTGGGCCCTGAGGCACAAGGGGGCGGCGTCGGGGACCCGGTACTACTTCTCGTACCTGTCCCTTTTGGCGGGTGTCGTGGAAGGGTTCTTCAGGATAGCCAGCCCTTCGTCCCAGATGTCGTCGGGCAACAGTACCGCAAGGACTGTCTTTCACCTGGCCTCCCATCGTTGGTAAAGAAAGCCTTCCTTTTTCTGTTCCTCAGGGCAGAGCTGGAAGAGCTTGGATGCCCTGGCTATCATGGCGTGGAAAGAGCCAATTTTGTTGTGCGGAGAGGCCCGGAGAGGGGGGGTTGGGGGCGGGCTGTGCTGAAGGAATGTCCATTGTATCATCGCCACCGTCGTCATCCGTCCCTGTCGCTGTATCCGTCGCCGTATCATCCCGAGGGTCCGGTGAGGGGGATGAGGGGTCCAAAGGCCTTGTGTGCACAAAGGAGGGCGGTGTGGGGTGGACTCTCCTCCGCTTGTTCGGAGGGCTTCCTGACGGTCCAGGTTCTGGATCCTCTGTCGGGGTCCGTGGTAACCTCCTCCTCATCTCAGTACATAAGGATTGGATCGCCAACAAAATGGCCGCCAAGCTATCCTGGAACTCGGGCAATGGCTGCGACGGGCGGGATGGCTGCTCCACTGGGCCCTCGCGTCGTCATCCTCGATCACATCAGCAGGATCCTTCCCCTGGGATCAAACCTCTCGTTGAGGCCTTTGAACCTCTCGTTGAGACCTTTCACGGTTTCCACCAGGTCCTCCTTGGAGGCTGAATCGAGTCCGTAATGGCCACCGGCCCCCTCCCTCTTTTTTCACCGGGGTCTTAACGATGGGCTGGAAAGAGGATTCCCTCCGCGGTGGCAGGGAAACTCTGGGCCCCGAGGCCGCCTCCACTGGCGTAGTCACTGCCGGCTTCGCTAGGGCCGCTGCGACTGCCTCGATAGATGCCTTTGCTGGGTGAATCAAGGCCCTCACCACCTTAGGTGCGTCCTGGGCCTTCGCTTTGGGGGGAGGGTCATCGCCTCGCTCCCCCTCGGCTCCCTTAGAGATCGACCGGGGCCTCTCCAGAAGCTTACCCGGGTTCTCGGACTTCCTCTTCCCCGAACCAGAGCGCTGGCTCGCGGTTGATCATGCCGGGGAAGTCGCACCCTGCTTAGCAGCCGAAGAGCCCGACCTTTCGGCGCTCCCGGTGCCCGCAGACTCGCGGTGCTTGGCCTTCTGTTGGGCCCCCGTCGCCGGGGCGCCCTCACAGGACTTAGAAGACCGCTCAGACTTTTTCTTCGCCCTCTCACCTGCTGTGCCCTTCTCCAGCCAGGCGGCGAGACGGGAACGACGATCTTGCTTGGTCCGTTCCGACAGGTTCTTGCAGTCCTTTTCCACGTGCGTCTTGTCCTCATGAAGGCAGTAGAGACATCTCAAATGCTCGTCCTCCTTGAAAACATTTTGCAATCCGCATCCCGGGCAGCTCCTGAACAGCTTGGATCCGGGAGTCGAGCTTCCCTTGTCCTGGGCCATGTCCGTTGAGGTAGGCCTCAGATCTTCTGGAACCTCCAAGAAGCGTAACTCGACGAAAACTTCACCCTTGAGGGGCATAGAAGAATTCCGAAATGGGTCCTAGTTATCGGAAGTGGAAACGGTGGAGCTTGAGGCTCGATTAAACCGAAAAAATGAGAAAATCTCCTGAAAAGGCGGCCAAACGCAGTAAAAGCTCGAGAGCTAAAGCACAAGGACTCCCAACACTTGAACGTGCGGTAAAAATCTGAGGATGGCTGCCACGGGAGGGGCTTAGGGAGAGGGCAGTCATTGGCTGGGCGCAGTATGACCCAGAGATCAGTGATTGGTTACTACTAAGAAAGAGATCAGAAACAAAACTGATACTGATTTTTTCTTTACCGAGGATTCCCAGCCTGACGACGGGGAATATTCATGAGCATTTGAATCCATGCCAGACCCCATGCTGGAGAATGAGGAACATCCCCTGTGCGACGGCCCAGTGCCATAAGTCCTGCGCCTTCCTGGAGAGCGCTAGGGATCTGGTGCCCCCTGCTTACGGATGTAAAACATTGTGGTGGCATTGTCCCTCACCACTTTGCCCTTGAAGGACGGCAGAAATGAATTGAGGGCACAAAACACTGCCTGTAGTTCCAGTACATTTATGTGTAGCATCTTCTCTTCCGGTAGCCACAGACCTCTGGCGTGAAGACGTCCGGTGTGGGCTTCCCATCCTTCCAGAGACGCATCCGTCGTGACTGTCTCCTGGTGCGGGGGGCTCTGGAAATCCGTGCCTATGGCGATATTGGTGCGCACGCCCCACCATCGGATCGCTCATCGGAACTCCTCGTCGAGCACGATCCTGTCCTGGAAGCTTCCGGACACCTGGACTCAACGAGCGTCAATGAACTCCCGTAGAGGCCTCATCCGCAACCTGCAAGGCCGAATCTGGTAAATGCATGACATCATGCGGAGCAGCAAGTTGATGGTCGCTGCACCTTGCCCAAGATGGACGATATCCTTTCCTCCGGCAGTGACACCAGGCATGACACCGTGTTGAGCTTGGATCCTAGGAACAGAGTGTCCTGTGATGGAGTTAAGCAGGGCTTTGCATAGTTCACCGAGAACCCCAGATCCATCAGAAAAAGGATGGTCCGCTGCGTGTGACGGCGGTATCCCTTGACTTGGCCCGAATGAGCCAGTCGCCCAGCTAAGGGTAAATGTGGATCCCCTGCAGTCGCAGATGGGTCGCCACTGACACCAAGCACTTGGTGAAGACTCGGGGCGGCCGACTTCAACCCGAACAGAAGGGCCTTGAACTGATAATGTTTCCCCTAAACAACGAAGCGTAGAAACTTGCGGTGTACTTTGTGTATGGGGACGTGGAAGTATGCATCCTCCGTATCCAAAGACGACAAAGTCCCCCTCCTCCAGCTGGCCAAGCACGTGCTGCAGCATGACCATCCATGTATTTGTTGAGCCGTCGTAGGTCGAGAATGGGCCTCCAGCCCCCGGTCTTCTTTCTTACGAGGAAGTACTTTGATTATACTCCGGAGCCCCAGGAGTCGCTGTGGAACCAGCTCTATCGCCGCCTTCTGTAACATGGCCCAAACCTCCAGCAGCAGCTGAGGGACGTGGTTTTCCTGCCGGGCCACCGGTGGTAATCACAGACACTTTTGTTGGAATTCAAAGGTGTGTCCCTGGGCGAAGTTTGCCAGCCGGCCTCCCACCGGGGTGCACGGGTGGGGGCCCGACATCCTGGCTGGTTTAATCTTGCTTGGAGGTCGACAGGCCTTGCGGTCCCAGATGATGACATCCGCCCCCGAAAGGCCTTGGAGCAACCCGTGTTTGCTTCCTGGGTAGAGGAACGGGAGGGCTGATGGTAGGACGAGCCCCCCGCCCCGAAACCCTTTGAAGAGCGGATAGACTTCCCTCCTGAGGAACAAAAGGATGGTGGTCATTGCTGTAGGGTGGCTAGGGCACGTGCCGTCTGTTTCCGCCTTGATGGCCTGGACGGATTCATCCACAGCCTTCCGAACAGGTTGTCCCTGTCCAAGGGCATGTCCAAAACCCTTGTCTGGACCTCCTGTCTCAAGTTGGCGGCCTTGAGCCAGCCACGACGGCGAAGACAAACTATTTCCCATCTGGCGTAAACCTGTGTCCGCAATGTCCAGGACCACTGTGATGGCATGGTCCGATGCCATCTCTCCTTCCTGAAGGATCTCCAAAGCCACAACCAGCTTTTCATTGGGGATGAAGTCCAGTAGCAGAGCCAACTTAAACCAAAGCTCCCGGTCTTATCTAGCCACGATCGCAAGGGTGTTGGCAGCCTTGACAGTCATTGCCGCCGAGTAGATAACCTTCCTACCCATAGAATACAACTTCTTCCCCTCGTTGTCTGGAGGGGTGGAGGAAGAGGATGATGCTGAGCTTGATTTCTTCCTGGCGGCCGCCAAGACCACCACATCCGGCGACAGTTGAGACCGTAAGCACTTGGGTGCAGAGTCCAGCACCCTGTACTACTTCTCCAATCGGTCGCTTGTCGCTGGTGCTGTAGAGGGGTTCCTCAGCAGAGCCAGCCCTTCGTCCCAAACATCACCCAGGAGTGGTACCGAAAGGATAGTCTTCCTCTTCGCCTCCCGGCGTTGATATAAGAATCCTTCCTTCTTTTCCTCCGGCGTGAGCTGGAAAAGTTCTGATGCTCGGGCAATCATTGCGTGGAAAGATCCCACCTCATCCGGCAGAGAGGCTCTGGACGGAGGTGACAGGAGGTCCCCCATCCCGTTGTCATCCGTGCCCGTTGTCGCTGTGTCCAGTCTCCCTTGGGGGGGGGTGTGAAGAGGGGCGGTGGAGAGGAGGGTGATGGGTGGCATGGAGGCGTAAGGTGCCTCCTCTTCTTGGCAGGCGGTTCCCCCCCGGTGTCAATGGGGCAGCCGGTACTGGCACCACAGGAGGTGCGGGGCGTTGGGGTTGCAGGCATCCTCCTCTGTATCTCAGACACCAGTGCGTGTAGGGTAGAGAGGATGTCCAGTGAAAGGTCTCTAGGAGGTACCTGGGGTGTAGGAGCATTGGGTTCGGGGACCTCATCGTCCTGGGGCCCCTCGTCACCTCGATCGATGGTAGGCAGTCATCATCGCTGTCGCCCCCATAGCCTGGTGAGCCTCCGGCATCTCCCTCGTCATCATCGCACTCCTGGAAGATGTGGACGGAAATGTCCTCATCCTCATTAGCGGAAGAAATGTCCATACCTTGGAGGCCTTCAATGACCCCCCCCCTCCTTTCGTCGGGTCCAGAGGGGTCGGTATCTGGCTGAGGTCCGGCATCCTCTTCTCCAGTGTTTTCTCAGCTAGCTAGCCCGAAGCCTCCCTCCTGGGAGGAAGAGACACCATGGGTGTCATCGGGGTCCCCTGCCGGTCCGCACCTATGGCCTTCGAAACCGATGCCACCACCACCTCGAGGGAGGGTGACTGTTTTGCATGGTGCACTTGGGCCTTCACGGAAAGGCTAGTCCCCTTGTCCGGTGTGGCCTTTTTCTTCTGCTTGGCCTTCTCCTTCGGGGCCTTGTCAGACCTCTTGTCTAACTTGCCCATCTCCGTCGCAGGTGGGTCGGACACCGCACCCTGCCTGGCCTTCTCCGGATTCTCTCTAAACTTCCCCTGGGTAGTTTACTTCCTTTTGGATGACTATCCAGAGTGATGGCTGGAGATAGATGATGATGACGATTGCGCCCTGACCCGTCGCGTGACCCGCAACAGTGGGGACCCCGACGGAAGCAGACTTGCGGTGCTTGGCCTTGTGTTGGGCCCACATGGGTGGGGTTCCCTCAAAGGACTTGAAGCCCACTCAGGTTTGCTGGATCCGGGAGAGGCATGCCCCTGGGTGGCAACCGGGGTAGAGGCCTTGGACTGCAGCCACGCTTCCAACCGTTGGTGTCGATCCTTCAACGCGCTTCGAGGAGCCAAAGCAAAACTCACAATCCTCCTTATGCATCGGGTGCAAGCAGTACAGGCACTGGGAATGCTTGTTGTCCATGTACACATTCTGCAAATCGCAGTCAGAGCAAAGCTTGAAGAAGGAAGCGCCGTTCTTCTCGGCCGACATGATCCACGCAGTGTAGGCCTGAAGAATCTTCTGGAAGCCTCCTAGAAGAACACTTGATGAAAACAGCCCTTGAGGGGCGATGAAAAAGCCAAAAACCGGATCCCCGTTAGTCGCAAAGAAAATGGATGGAGTGCAAGGGCTCGATTGACCGAAAAATAGTGTTTAACTCTCAAAAAGTGAAAAACGCAGCAAAAAGCTCAAAGAGCAAAGCATGAGGACTCCCAACACTTGAACGTGCTGTAAAAATCTGAAGATGGCTGTCAGAGGAGGGGCTTAGGTAGAGAGCAGTCATTGGCTGGGGGCAGTATGACCCAGTGCTTAGTGATTGGTTTATAGGCGAAAGGTATTTTAAAATCAAAACTGAAACTGTTTTTTCTTTTAACAAGGATTCACAGCCTGATGACGGGAATATTCAGGAGCATGAGAATCCATGCCAGACCCCATGCTGGAGAATATATTTTTGTACTGTTAGTACTTGCTCATGGGAGTGCAGTTTGTAAAAGAGGACTTACTTCTAGAGTCCCAAAATCCAAAGAAAATGTCTGGGCATAGCCTGATCAGAACACAAACGCACTCTTCCCAGAGTTGGACCAGATGGTTCCAATAAATTGAAAGATTTACTTATATGACTACTTGTGTTAAGGTACCATAACTTCAATGTGAGACACCTAAATAAGGCAGCAATAAATGTAGTTTCAGGACAGGTGAAAAATAGCGTCTTTTATATAATAAAGTTTTCGATTTTCGAAAAACAAACTGTAATACTCCGCAGCTTCCACTAGATGTCGGCCTATGCACAGCATGTGATCTAAGCAGATTCCACAAGCCTCAGAAAATAAAGTTACACATAACCACTTTACACGGCCACAGTCCTGTGGGTAGTTACAAGCACACATTCACAAAAAGAAGGGAAAGAAAGAAAGCTTCAATAGTAATACATCAAACGGACACAAAAGTAGCTCATAGCTACAAAGTGATTCATCTCAACAAGAAATTCAACAAAAAATTAGGGCGTGGTGTTGAAAGTCCTACGCGTTTCGGGGCCTCAATTGCCCTATCCACTAATTTTTCTGGAAATCATAGGAGAAAATAATGAAATATTAGCATATAGCTAAATATTACTGTTTCAAGAACAGCATTTAACAAGACAGAGCAGAAGATAAAGTTGATTTACAATGTTCTCAACCTTGGCAGTGTGTCTCAAAGGATGAAGCACACTTGATTGTAGTTGGAGGAATCTCTAGTAACTATTAGAACGGGCCGGTGTATCCTACAAAGCAAGGAAAACCATAGTAAGAATGTATGTCCAAAGTCTAGACCTTCACCTCACCACAGTGCCCAAACAAAAGTAAAAAAAAATACCCATCAACCAGAAGACCACTTCAAAATTGAATGAAGGTGCCAATGTAGGCAATATATTCATGAATCCTTAGCCAAAATGGCCTAAACGCTGCAACTAGAAGACTGCATATTGTATATGTAAAAAATAAAGAGAGGGCATTCAATCTGGCGCTTATTGTGAAGTGTGGAGGACTTGAAGTGTTTGAATTGAAAAGGAAGTTGGCATCCAGCAAGCCTGAATGTTTATCAGAGGTAATGCTTAGTTTTAAAAGAACACACACCTGCTCTAGAGACACATGCATGACATGCAAATGTGTCGCAGATGTAAATGTTTTCAGTGTAGAATACGATGTATTGCACATACTTTCCAAGTGTTTACTGGCTTCTCAGAGGCAACTAGCTGATGGATAGCTGCACACTCTAGCCACATTGGGTCTCTAGAGGGTAATATGGGAATGGGACTGACTGCTGCTTATTTCTACTGACCTTTTACCAGTTTGGCCAGTGTCCAATGTGATCTGACTAAGCACCAGTGCAACCAGCGTTCCAGAGGCCGGCCGGACATACCTTACTCTGCCACTGCACTGATGGTTATTCAGAAGAAAACCTGATGCATGGCTAGTTGGCGAGACGTTGATCTTATTTGTTTGCTTTGTCTTACCTTCTGGATACTTCACAGCTCTGGGGAGTTTTTAGGGGTATATGCCCAAAGCAATATTTGTATGGAGTGAAAAAACCTGAGGGTATTCTCACTCCTAAACCCCCTGGATCCTCTTCTCGGGTGACCTGGGAAAGGCCATCTCTCTTGGATCCCAACCCTGGGGGGGGGGGGGGTACAGTAAAGCGCAGGCAGATCAACTTGGTGGAGGGTCCTCGGAGTTTGGGAGTGGGATGCCCTCTGGTGATACATGGTTTCACCCTTTCCCTGATGATTATCTGCATAACCCTCCCCCGACCTTCATGAACTACTACATGACTGCTTCCTTCATTTCCCCAAATTTGACAGTTAAAAGTACTGGGACTAGGAGACAGTAGTAACCACTATACCTTCCCTTTGCCACTCTAGTACTGTGACAAAGAAGATGCCTGCAGAGAGACAGGCATTTCCCTTTAATCATGGTCAGGCAAATCTAAAGACACACCTACAACCTGTTAACTGGTTGCAGGTGTATAAAATGAGGGTCAGAGAAAGAGGCAGAAAGCGCAATAGGGAGGCTGCGTGGCAGACATCAGCAAAAGAACCCGTATGTGTGGAGGCAGCTGTGGTTGGACCAGTGCAGGAGCCAGGTCATCGGTAGATACCACAAAAGATGTGTGTGGACTAAGGCAAGTGTGGTGGGTCGTGGCACAGGTGTGGGGGCCTGCACTGCAGAGCGCAAGCAACAGGAGCTGCTGGATGAAGCATGGAGAGAGAGGACGCCGTCCGGGTCATCTGAGAAGCCTCTCAGGGTGCCGGCATGCAGGGAGGACTGCCTGGCAGGCAAGCAGGGCTTGCATCTTAAGGCTCGCCGGCCTCACGGACAGAGCGAAGCTGCAAGGGTCATCGCACAGAGCCTCCATCAGCCGGTGAGTGTCAGAGGGAACACTTCGGCAACAGAGCGCTTGAACAGACTGGAAATTTAACAAATACAATATATGCCTATTGAATACCGAACTGAGCAGAAACTTGAAACTACATGTACAGAGTGTATTATAAATACCGAGCTACATGAAAACTTAAAATTGAGCATAACGAATGCACCGTAATTACAGAAATGACTGAATGAAAAGGAGAAATTGGATATAGTGAATACTGAGTGTACAAAAAACTTTATGAACAAGGAAAACCTTGAAAAATTTAAGTGCCCATCTGTAACTAAACTACTGAAAAAAGGGCATACGTCTGAAAGAGTGTCACAGAAAGTGGGATAGGAATAAAACCCCACAAAGGTGAACTTTTATGAATGCAATACGGCAAGGCCACAGACTGGCGAGAGGTGTGTGATACATGCTGGAAAAATCAAGAGGTTGTCCAGGAGAAACCAAAGAAGTGTCAACTTGCACATAAAGCCAAGAGCCCAACAACGTGGAATACAGTGAAAGTGACTTAGTACACAGGGGCAGTAGCTGAAGAACCTGTGTGGCCCAGAACCTAGGGATCCTCCTTGCGCAACCTCTGATGGGTGGACCGTGTGGTCTGACAACTACACCTAGACTAGTGAGCCCTGAATGAGTGTGAAACAAATTAAGGAGAAATATTGTGAATAAACTGGTGAAGCCAACCAGAAGGAGGACCAAGTGGACCTTGAGTTTGTTTGAGCTTTTGAAAAGATAAAAGTAAACTTGGCAGAGGTGAAGTCTTTAGGAAGGGTACCACGAGGGTACCGTGAGGAACTGTACATGTTTTAAGGACAAAGCCACAAGAACCCTTTACTTTGTGAATAGAGTATAGGGCAAGATAGGCTTTCAAACATCCTGACCTTTAAGTAAATAAATATCTTTTATTTGAACTTGAAGTCTGTTGTCTGTGTCTTGCTTCATGATGCCTTCACAAGGCCTTGTTGGTTGAATACATGTTACCCTGTACATAGTCCCAATGTTCAATCTTGGCACGGCTAGGTTGCCCATTTCGAACGTTAGGTGAGTAAGAGGCTGCCCCTTGTTGGAGGGCAGGATCTCAGATATCAGGAAGCAAAGCAAATGCCTTATAGAACATTTATTGCCTGATTCATGGAATTATTTGCGTGAAAAACGCAGATTTGCGCACCTTTCTGCCCGAAAATCCCCGTTTGAAGTATGGCGATTTTTGGGCAGAAAGGCACGCAAATCTGTGTTTTTCACGCAAATAATTCCATGAATCAGCAAGTTAGCCTTTTCTTAAAGGTGAGCAGGCTGGGTGAGGCCTTTACCTGGAGCTTCAGTCTCTCTCAGAGTTTTAAGTCTTGCTGCTCTGTATTTTCTCACTACAATCCCCCTCTGCTTACATCGGAGTTGACAGTTCTGCACCTTGGAGCCAGTGTAGCGTCTTCAAGGCGGCAGAGTTGTAGCATGTTTTTCTCAAGTTGAAACAGAGAATGGTTGCTTTATAGTGCATATTCTGTAACCTTTGCGCTATGCCTGTAGTAATTAGAATGCTCGATTCCCCTCAATTGTTAATTGCTCCATACATTACTCTTTTTTTAAACAAACTTTGATTTTGCATAGAGAGTTACATAGGGGCAGAGCCGTATTACAGGCAGTGCACAAGCACATCAAATACATTTGTAATATATATTTGCACATTTACACAGAAAGCAGAGCAGATTATGGTGACATCGGGGGTGTAGCGTCATCATCCAGTAGTAAATTACATAAATAAATCTCATCTTGGCTGGCTTTCCTTTCATTCCCGACTTTCCACTTCCTCTGTCTTGTCTTTAAATCTCTTCACGATCTTGCTCCCCCATATCTCTCCTCTCTCATTTCATTCTACACTCCCTCCCGCTCTCTCCAATCTGCCGATCTCTTCCTTCTATCTGTCCCGGCGTCCACATGCGCCTACTCTCATTTTCGCTCCTTTCAGCTCCTTGCCCCCTCCATTGGAACTCCCTTCCTCTCTCTATCCGTTCCATCCTCACCTATTCCTCCTTTTGTGTCTCCTTGAAATCTCTTCTTTTCCACTCCCCTCCCTGATACCCCTATCCCCACCTTCCTCTCTCCTCCCTTTTACCCTCCTCTTCTTACCTCTCTCTCCCTGCTCCGTTCCTCTTAAGTCCCCTCTCCTCCTCTCTCATCCTCACCCTAGTCCTCTTCCTGTTTCCCACTTACTTCCCCTTCTCCACCCCCTCCTCCCTCGTTTATCTTCACTGGCAAATTGTTCTACTTACTGTATTACTGGTTTGATTCATATTTTGTAATTGCTTCTGTTTTTTATTGTATCCTTGTTGTTATAATGTAAAGCCCTTTGGCGTAAAGCGCTATATAAACACAATGAACAAACATAATCATAAAGACGGAATGGGGCCCAAATGTCTTTTGTTCGGCAGGTTGGTGCTACAGTGATTACAAATTGTTCCTCGCATTCATTCACCATTGACAAGTCTTTAAGGAAGTCAGCTCGACTGGGGCTGCCCGCGGACTTCCAGCATTTCAATATACCGCGTTTTGCGATAACACATGATATGTTTAACAGTCGCCTAGTGGTCTCCGCCACCTTACCAAAGTCCCCAAACAGGTATTCTAGCGATGATAGAGATGCAGGGATTGCAGTGATTTCCTCAAGGAGTTCTGCCACTCCCCCCCCCAAAATTCAATCACAAAGGAGCACGCCCAGTACATGTGGTATGCATCTGCGTTCGGTGCATCACATTTTAGGCATTTTCCCATGCAGCCGCCTACGAATTTGGCTAACTTTGCTGGGGAGTAATGGAGCTGATTCAGTATCTTGAACTGAATCAGTCGTAACCCTGAGTTCATGGACATGGTTCTGGTGAGTTGACAACATCGGAGCCATAAACTTTAATTTATTTCAATGTCCAAGTCTCGCTCCCAAAACTCTTTAATAGTGTTGCATGAGATGGAATGCGACTGTACCAGGGTGTATAAATCGAGACCCCTTTCTTTTGTCCCCTGGCCATCGTCATGACCCTTATACGCTCGTGGGTTGGGGGCTCTGACGGGAATGTTGGCCATTTAGCAGCGAATGCGGCCTTCATTCGGTGGAATTGAAAACGTTTGAGCTGCCCATCTCCCACTGTCTCAACAAAATCCCCAAGCTCACAGTATGTACCCCCTGGAAACATGTCCCGCATTTTGAGGTGTTTGTTCAGGTCCCATGACTCCTGAAAGGCCTTATTGAATGTGGGTGCAATATTGGGGAAGTTCCACAACAGAATTTCCAGGTCATATGGAGTTGCCAGCCCAATCCTCATATTTTGGACCATGTGTGTGTGGTGGTGCTTAGTGGGTCAAATTCACAAGCGTCTTTATGTCTAGGGCCAAATATGACTGATCGTACATCAGTGGGTGATGCAGCATATTTCTCCAAAGGGATATGTGTGGCTGTGTCATCATGATCGAACCCGTGTTTTGCAAATTGGGCCTGGAATACCAGGTAGTATAACTCGAAGTCGGGAGCAGCTATACAGCCACTCGAGAATGGTTCCACCAGTTTAACCCACATCAGTCTGGCCGTTTTCCCACCCCAAACGAAAGCGGTAGCAAGTGTCTGAAGTTTTATAAAAAAAGGTTTTACCGGGCCAGACTGGGACGTTACCAAAACAGTACAGTAGTTTGGGAAGGACCACCATCTTAAGTAGGGCTACTCGACCCTAGAGGGAAATAGGGATTCTGGCCCACAGTTGTAATTCAACAGTCAAATTCTGCAACAGCTCTCCGTGGTTTAGAGTATATAGTGTATGTTTGTCTTTGGATACCATTTTTCACAGGTAACGAACCTGTGTGGGGGCCCATTTGAACCCGCTTACACCGGATAGATCACCGGTACTGGGGGGTCAATGGGAACAGTTTGGATTTTGAAACATAGATCTTGTACCCAGAATAGTCAGAATGTGTGTATGTCAGCCATGATGGGTTCCACATTTTCTTGTGGATTGCGGATATATAATAGGGTGTCATCCGCATATAGAGATATTATCTGCGGGGGTCCTGTCATCCTGAGTCCTCTGTGTGAATGGTTCTTCCATACGTATTCTGCCATGGATTCTATGGGGAGTGTGAACAGGATGGGAGAGAAGGAGCATCTCTGTCGAATTTCTCTGTGTAACATAAATGTAGATGACATGGTGTTGTTGGTAAGGACTTCGGGTTCGTGTATAGGAAACACACGCTCTTCAAGTATTGGCCCAGACCAAACCGATCCAGGACCAGGAATAGATAGGAACAGGAAACCGATCGAACGCCTTCTCAGCGTCTAGTGCTGCGATGGCTGCATTTGCTTTCGGGCCGATCTGCGCCATCACACCGAAGAGGCGTCTTAAATTTAAGGCAGTAGACCGAGTGGGAATGAAGCTGGCTTGTTCGGGGTGAACCAGGATAGGCATGTACTGTAAGAGTCTAGTTGCGAGGACTTCTCTATTGATCAAAGAAAGGGGTCTGAATGAGGCCATCTCTTGCGTTGAACGGTGGGGCTTAAGGAAGACTGTGATGACCGCCTCGTGCATAGATTGCTTCCTCCCAAACCTTCAGTAATACGGGGGCCAATTTGTCATGGAATTCTTTGTATAGTTCGGCTCCTAGGCCATCCGAGCCAGGGGCCTTGCCAGAGATTAATGCTTTAATCGCATTGGTAATCTCTTCCAGTGTTATGGGCATGTCTATTATAGTTCATGTATCGGGTGTTAGAGTTTGGAGGTCTAGTTCATCCAAGAAATTAGTTATTTCTTCCTTGGATTTCAGATCGTGGTTGGAATATAAAGATTTGTAGAAGTTGGCAAATGTGGTTTTGATTTCTTACTTCCGGCTTACTATTGTCCCTTGGGTCGTCTGGATACTGGCAATGGGGCTATGGTCACTCTCAGCCTTGAGCATACTGGCTAAGAAACTGCCCACTTTATTGCTTTCCACCGTATCTGCGGGCTCGAGTTGGGGTGATCATATATAGGATTTCTCTGTCCACCAGTTTGTTGAATTCCTTCAGTGTTACATGTATATCGGAAAGGGTCTCCTTGTTATGTGTAGTGCTATATTCGATTTCAAGCGTATCTAGTTTTGCTTCTACTATACTCAGTTCCCTCCTTACAGTTTTCAGCAATCTGGTGGATTTTGCCAGAACAATGCCCCAAACCCACACCTTGAATGCCTCCTACAGAGTGGCATAACTACCCACCAACCCTTCATTCAGTTAAAAAAATTTCAATGTGAAGTGCATCACAGACATGGGGATCTCGGAGCATTGCAGGGGGCATTCTCCAGTGTTTGGCCGGTGGGTGGTGCAGTGTTATGCAGGATAAGGGTTAGTGATATTGGGGAGTGGTCAGAGAGGGTGCAGGGATAGATCTCACAGCCGGATGCTGCGTCTGAGAGGGATGAGCTGATGAGCCAGTAGTCTATGCGTGATTGTGAGTCGTGTACTGATGAGTAATGGGTAAACCTTTTTTCTTGCAGATGTAATTCCCGCCATACATCAATTATGTTTGTTTGTTGAATTATCTGTTTTAGGGCAAGTGCGGCCTTCATGGGTGCCCGGGGAACCACCAAGGAGCGATCTAGGGACACGTCAAGTATTGTGTTGAAATCCCCCCCCATATTACCAACGTGTCTCCGGACGTGATCAACATGTCTAGTATCGTACAATAGAAGTCAGGATCATCGACATTAGGTCCGTGAGTATTGACTATCACTATGTGTCTTCCCGCCACCTCCGCCCAGACCAGTACATATCTGCCCTGGGCTTCTATCTTGTTAGGGTGGTATCGGAAACCTAGTTTTGGGTGAATCAGCACGAGTGCTCCTCTAGACTGGGCAGAGTACTCCGTTTAATACCTAAGGGGTCCACAACGTGGAAGGAAGTTAGTGTTAAAATTTCCGAGCGCGTGTGTTTCTTGTAACAAGAGGATCTGGGGATTATGTCTGGTCACATAAACTGCAATTTTCCTGGCCTTAACTGGGTTGTTGAGACCCCGGATATTCCAGGAGAACAGTTTGAACTTCAGTCCTTTATCAACCTGTGTCATAACCATTGCTTATCTTAGTTCCGCTACCCGTGCACTGATGCACCTTTAACCTGTGCACAGTGTCTGCCGTAACACAGCTCTCTGCTTTTGAACCTTTAACTTCCCCAATAAATCCTGGCATATTGCCTGGGGTAACAATACTTTGCGCCCCACCCTCACCATCAGCCCCAACCTGATGATGTATCCCATCTTCCATAACTTGTGGAAATCCCCTGAGGGTCACTTGTTGCAGCTACATGGCCGCCATCAACAGAGACTCACAACCCAGATTTTTAACACTTATTAATCAGAGCCACCCTTCTTTACTAAAGTTATCAAGCATTACAAAGGATATAACCTTGGACTGCACTCAATCAGCGGGGTCGTGTCTCTCCTCGTCCGGTCGTGGTCGCATGTTTTGATCCACTGCCCGGTCTCTGGAGGGCAGAGGGATGGAAGCCTCGACGTATGCCATGGATTCAGCGGGGTTCTCAAAGAAGTGGGCTCTTCCTCCATGTTGGATTCTCATCTTCGCAGGAAAGATGAGAGCATAGGGGACATGGCGCAGTCTGAGTTGTCGCTGGACCGGTTCGTATGACCTTTGTGTTCGAATATTAGCCGAGAAGTGTGGGTAGATGTGCACCCTGTTTTCTTCATGGTGCAAGGTGCCCTTTTCTCTGGATAATCTCAAAATTGTGTCTCTATCCCTAGAGACAGGCTATTATCGTGCAAGGCGGTGCGCCAGGCCTGGGAGGCAGTGCAAGGGTACGATGGGCCCTTTCGACGATAAAGTGCTCTGAGAAGGATTCTGTGCCTAGGAGTGTTTTCAGAAGGTTTTCTACGTGTCGCTCCATCGGGCCTTTACAGAAGGACTCTAATTCCAACAATCCAGATGTTATTTCTTCTAGATCTTGATTCGAGATCCTCGCACTTGCTTTGGGTTTTGTGCAGGTCACTTTTTAGTTGTGCGATGTCCCGGCTGTGCTCAGTTATAGTATCTTTGTTTGTACTGATCCTATTTTCTGCATCAGTTATACGTGCGCTCTCCTTATCCTTCCTTGCTTTCAGAGAGCTGATGGTTGCCACTATGTCATCTACTTTGACATTTACTGCCAGGAAGCCGTTTTGTACAATTGTCATTAGGTGGTCTTCCCTTGCATCGGTGGGGGTCTCGGCCTGGCTGTCTGGTATCGATGTTGGCATTGTGGCCAACCTATGAGGTTGGGAGCTAGCGAACGAGTCCATTGGGCTGGTTCTTTTGGCTCCTGTACCTTTCGTCTCGTGGCGGCCCATATAGTGCAGCTTTCCACAGAGGAATGGACTGCGTTCTCCCATGTCTCGTAGCTCTATGATGCAGTTTTTTCTTTTTTGGGTGATCTTGGTGCAGGTCAGGTATTTTTAACTCCAGTGGCCGAATCGCACTCCTATCCCACCTGTACGGGCCTGCCCTAGCCGAACTTGTTTTTTTTATGTCATATATAGTTGCTGAGGCAGTTTCACAGGTTTCTATCTTCAGGCACTGGGTGGGGTGCTCAAGTTAATGTATGGACCATTTAGCAAGTCCACAGTGTCACGTACCAATGATTTTGTGAAAAGGATTAATCCAAAGCTTTGTGGTCCAAAGGGTTGTGCGCCATTTCCACCTCACTCCCTTAGTGTTCTATCGAGGTTTCCAGGCCTTACGTGTAGATTGCGTTCTCCCACGTAGCAGTTCACCGATGTGTGGTGGGATCTGCCTGAGGAGGTATGGTATCCTATGTGTACGATGACATTTCAGTTGTTGTTAGCCTGCTATTGCTGAGGATTTTCTAAGAACAAGAGTGATGTCCAAATCCGAATCCTCCCCCAGTCTTGGTGTTAGTGCTGCCGGCCCACTGGTTACAAGGGTACCTGTATGTCGCTGTAGCGCCACTGCAAGAGGGTTAGGACAGGACCTCTTGGAGGGCTAATGTGTGTCTCCAGTTCTTCTTTGACTAAGCGGCTGTACGTTATATAGCTCTTCCGGGGTGTTTGTCAGGGTCTTAGCCCAGAGTAAGGAACAGTGACAGCAAACTAGATGCCGCTACGTCAAGGCTACCCACTCTTCCAGCCGCAGGCCGTATTCCGCAATATAGGGTATGATGTCGCCCCCAGACAGTGATATAATGTTCAATAGATGTGTTCCGGGTCTCAAATGTGCCTCAGCGTGAATGGCTCCCCGGGCTGCAGCTCTATAGTTATGGGCCTGACACCCAGCAGAACACCTCGCGGAGTCGCCTTCCCACCTTTTAGGATAGTGGACGAGGTCACAGGGTGCAAACCAGCATGAGTTCCTAGCAGTCCCACACCAGCGCAGCCTCTGGGTAATCCCCCGTTGTTGAAGGGTATGAGTCTGTAATGCGGGCAACAGCATCCCGCTGTAAAGATGGTGGCGACCACTCCGGGCAACCCCACACTGTTGTTATAATAGGCAATGTTGTATAGTGTACCAGCGTAGCCTGCACCTTCCAGACCCCAATGGTGAATGGACTGTATCCTCCCATCTTCTGGGACAAACCATATATTGTCTTTCTTTGTGCTGCACAGTTCGGGCCAGGGATTGGGAAATTCTGCCTTACCTTTGTTTTGGCGATGCCGTGTGTTGTGCGTCCACTGCAGAGCAGGCCTGCAATGTAAGTGGCGGTAAGGACCTGTGTTTTGACACCTTCTTCCACTGCTAACTGTCAGGGCAGCAGCAATCTGATCAGGTTCCATGAATGTCGTGCCAACCTCTGCCCACAATAGTTTATACCTTGGCCCGTTCCTGTCGATCCTTTACAGACTTACTTGTGCCACAAGGATCACATCAGCCGTTACGGGTATCGCAACCGCTTAGGAAGCACGTCTTCATGCGGGCCGGTGTCGTTGCAGCAAGAGGATTGTAGCCTGCACCTCAACGGCTGCGCTCTTCCGTCGCCTCCGCCAGCCCTTGTCTCCCGCGCCAGCGGCCTCGAAATCCAGTCACCGGCCCAGCAATCGGTTGGCCCCCCAGGGGACGGAGCCGGCTCAAGGGTGTGTACTGATCCGGATATGTACACAGGGACAGGGCAGAGCTGCGGCGACTGCCACCTCACTGTGCTTAGAGCCCCACCACTGCACTCGCAGCTCCGGTAGTCGCAACTGTCTGGTGCGGACCAATATTCCGGCGGGCCACCGGCCACAGCGCCTCAGGCGGGGTGCATGTTTGCGGCCATATGTTACTGCATCAGTGCGGTCTCGCAGCAACCAGGCGTCGGGGGACCACCCCACCATTCTGGGCCAGACCAGTCCGGGGACCGGGGAGTCCACCAACAGTAGTTCTCACAAGGACAGGATTTTAGTCACACCGGCGGCCTGGAGTCCTAATGTGTAGGTTCTGAAATTCAGCCCAGGGTGCCCAAAGTTCCTACTACGCTGCAAGCCTTCCAAAATGAGTGGTGCCCTCAGAACCCTTCCAGCTCCTCCCCCACTGGCAACAGCGGCGCAGCTGGGCAAACCCCTGGAACCTGTGAACGGCCTGTGCCATCGCCTAGGCGTGTAGGATTTTGAACACGGTGTCGTTCAAAAGCGGTGTACCGCAGCAGCTCCAAATTTTCACCAAATGTGCTCAATGTTCTGAACTCCAGTTTAATGTGTTTTCCTGCTCCGCGGGTAGCCCCATTGCAGGATAATCTTGAATCAGGATTTATACGGGTCGGAGCACTGGGATCAGGCAGCCATCTTAGATGTGCGCAACAGCGCCCCCCCACTCTCCATACATTACTCTTAAGAGTCATCAAATTATCTTGTATTTGATTTTTATCTTTATATTTTAAGTGTTTCGACACCTGGTCGTTTAAGGCTGCATGCATTTGACGCTTAAGATGAATGTACTGGGCAAGTCACAATTAAGGGACATTGAGCATTGTAATTAAAATGAAGCATATTAAAACGCAGACACTTCATATCAGGGTGGTACGTATGAAGCAATGTTAATTGCTTGCCAGTTATGCCCGGCTCAGACATTCACTCCCCTCATAGTGATGAGCATTAAAGTAAATAAAAGTTATTACGACAGACTGTTATTGCTGGGGTAGAGTGACACCGCATTTGTGTCTGGACTCCCCATTCCTCCTCCTGGGTGTGACCAAAGGCTTTAGTAAAGGCCCAGATGTGGAAAAAGCCCTCTCTGTGGCAGTTTTAGTAATGAAAAGGTTTTTGTGTGTCACCAGAAACTAGCTATAATTCAATCGTTTTTATGGTATCACTATACTGCATGGCATGTACCATTGATTATGTCACCCAGATGCCCACTGATGCAAGTAAATACAGAAGTAAACATGGAAACATTGCAATTTCCAGGCAAGATTTTGTTTCAACAAGACAAATCCTCTCAGGGAAGGCTTTTTCTTGCTGCAGCATGCTTGCTATTTAACAAACGAAAGAGAAAGATAAAACATTGGAAAATGTTTTCACTTTCTCATAGAGAAACCGTTTACTTTAATGAATGCATGCTCATGTTAAATCTGTTCCAGTTCAAGCAAGTTGCAATTAGCTAATGACCCACCTTATCCAGAAGCGAGAGTGTGGAGGAAACAATTAACTATGAGATAATTAACTTAGCAGACTAACAGCGAAAATCATTTCAGCAAAGATGATCACAATTAGTGACCTACTAAAGGATGCTTTATGATAATGTTATCTCAAGGTTAGTAATTTCAACAGTTCAGTGATACCTGTAAGGAAGGCATGGTATCAAACAGTAAGACAGACACAAATGATCACAGTTCAAGAGTGTTTATAGAACTTCAAACGGGCTTGAGAAACATGCATCTAATCTTAAATCTAAAGATCGGAGCAAGCTATGACCATCAAATAATATAACGCAGTCCTAGTGGTGTCTTGTCAAAATAAAAGGGCCTATACTAATAAACCTATTTCCAATCCTTCTTTCTAAATACAAATAGCGAGGGAAACCAGGTTATGCAAAGGAAAAGTGTTCATGAAATGATACGTCAGGATATTCAATCCCTTCCCCATGTTTTCAGCATGGAACAAGGTGGCACACTCGAGCTTCGCACATACTCTGTCTTCTCTAGCACGAGGGTGCAGTTCAAAACTTGAACATCATGGCCTTCTGTGCCAAAATCTCTTTGCCATTCAAAGTCTATTTTTCAGAGGGCCTGATGCAACACAACAAACATCAAAGTTCCTTTTTCTTAGGATTTCATATATACAAACTCTCAGGTGATTTTCTGTTCACCCTGGGTCTCCTTCCGCCGGGCTCTGACCCACTTTAACACAAAGCTTTTAATTGATCTCCCTCTGCCGGGTTCGGACCAACTTTATCATCTACTTTGCCACAAGCTTCCTTTACCGTATCAACAGTGAAGACTTTCGACTGCGTGCAGGATTTAGATCGACACATGGCAGGACCACTTTGATTCACAATTCTCTACAACTCTCACTTTACAGCGGATACCTTACAGAGACCTTCGATTGAGCCCACACATGGTGCTGGACCAATCACTCATTAGCAGTTCAACTTTACATGTGTCTTTTATCACACTTATTTCAAACAATGTTTGTTCCAGCGCTCGCCATACAATGTTGCTGCTTTCAACCTTGGCTTCAACACAGACCGGTCTTGTATCCGGCTCACCAGCTGTGTTGATTTCACGGATGCTGCTTTGTTCTTGGAGTCAAGGATAGTCCCACGGCAGCTGCTATTCGTCCCCACCTGGATTATTGACGTGGGAGGGTCCCGAGTATCTCCAACACATAATGCATGATTCTTCAGCCCGTTTTCCTGGTTTTACGTTTTCCAATCTTGAGGGCTCATGAAAGCAATGGTTCCTTGGCGAATAGGTCAAGGGAACTTCTATTCTTGTGATCCCTTTCTGCATTGCCATCTTTCTTCTCTCAAACTGCCATTTTGGAACTGCTGTTTCCTCAAGTGTTTTGCCTCGCTCAGAGTGTGCTCTCATGCTCTGCCTTTTATCTGTGTGGGGAAGTTTAATGGAAGTCAGGTGTGTGTGATGGTCAGTAATTGCCTTACTTTTACTGACCATTGTATTGGGACACGTCAGGTATAGGGCTTGGGTGTTTGTCCGTTTTCTCTCCTAGTGGGCTGTCCATGAGAACGTGTTTGTGTTGTAAAGAGGGCGGGTGGAGTTCATAAATATCCTACTTGATAGATGGGGCAAAGGTGTTATAGGGAAGGGGATACCATGTCTCACCATCCGGTGTCCCACTCCCCGAAAACCCCTCACCCAGGTGATCCACCTGCACTGGTCCACCCCCAGTAACTGGATCCAAAAGCGATGGCCGTGTCCTGGCCACCTGGAGGACAGATCTCCGGGGACTAGTGGGTGACACACCTTCTGGTTTCTCACATACTATATAATCGTATTTCAGAAGTTAAAATATAGTACCAATTTCACAAATTGTGTATTGTTCATACGTTTTATTTCATGTGGAATATTCAATTAAAACCAGAAATGAGGGTTGAATAAAAGACATTGACTACTGTGCAAATGTTTACAGTACATTTTCTAGGCCTGAACACATTTTTCAAATGAGACCTTTGAAATTAAAATCTGTCAAAAAATAAGAGCTATTGAAGGTTTTATTGACTTCATTGTGGCCATCTTGTTGACATCACACCTGCACTCCACACACCATAGAGTGTAACAATGCTAATGATTTATCTATTGGTACTTTCCGAGTAGAGCAGTAGAAAGGTAGGCCACAAGGATATCTCAGGGGCAACAGGCTTGTCTTGGAAGCAAGCAAAGGAACATTGGTTTGAATCCCAGTCCGCACTCGGAGCATGATCTCTGGTTTTGAGCATGTTTAAAAAAAAAAAAAAAAAATAAACTACAAAAAAGATTCACTTATTTGCTGGTGAAGAATGTTCATGTTAATCCAAATATTTGAAGTCAGGATCAATGGGTTCCAATTCCAGTTTGTCCATTTCACTATGAGATGTGATCATGGGCAAATGGCTTCATCTCCATGTGCTTCAGTGCCATTATCCCCTCAAATTCGGGGAAATGTTACATACTTTATTTTATCCTTAAATCACTTTACTGAAGCTTTCAAATATTGGTAGCCAAAAAAATATTTAACAATTACAGTAGCACACTTTAAATGTTAGCAGGCTAACAACAGGCTAGCAGAGCTATATCTGGAAACTTGATGATTTTATGTGATGCACTATTTTGAAACAATCACAGATAGTGTACATTATTGTGGTAATGTTTAATGCCATGTGCTTTTACAAAGTACGTTTCGCACTAGACGAAAATAATGCTTTATTCAGCAGAGGTAAAAACGTTTTTTATTTTAAAAGGATTAATGGGAAGTAGTTGAGGTTTCAGCTCAGTTGACGAATAGTGCTTTAATTGCTTCATCATTATTTGGTCCAGGGCAATACACCAAATGCATTCCAGCACCTAGGAGGTGTTTTCAAACCTCTCTTCTTGACAAAATTCACCACATGCCGAAATGAACATGGCAAAAACATTCTATGTCCACGGCCCAGAGGCACCGCAATGGAGGGAAACAAATCTGAGAACCACAGCGTTCCTTCTATTAGTCAGGAGTTAAGACCTTATAACCAAGCCCAAATACATACAAAGACCCACCCTAAACAGCCAACATTCAAAGCACCTTTCAATATGCCAAGATAGATACCATCTCTGAATTGTATATCTTGTGCCAGCAATCTGAGACTTTGTGTAAATGCAATTTTACTTTGCCGATTTCTTAATAGAATAAAACGTTTCCTGAAATAAGAGGGTCATCAATGTGCGCACATATTAAGTAAAACTACTGACCTCATCGCTAATGTCGTTTAGCAAACTTGTCCTCTTATGGTCTGTGGCTGAGCCAGTAAGAATGCAGTCTACAACGTAAAATATAACCTGTCCTGCTAGCCCAGCAACCGGGTACAGCCTCCATCTCCCCCCTCTCCCCCCGACTGCTCTAACTTCTGCCTGCACCTTCCCCTGTCCTTGCAGGCATCTCTTCAGGTACGCCGCCATCCTCTTGGAATCCTCTTGCACCTTGAATGAAAAACCCACTCCACCTCAGAGCGGTGTCCGGCAAGCATGGCAAGCTCTGTGGTAATCTTGGACTTGGGATGACTATGTTCTCCCCCATTGTCACGGCCACTGAGATTTGCTTGGGGATGTTTGCTTCATTTCTCCATTCAAGGACAATTCTTGTTCTCCTTCATAAAGGGTGCGCAAAGGAGAACATCTAAGGACGTATGAAAACGGGGGTAAGAACAATATGGACATTTGGGAGGTTGGGGGGAGTCATGATCACTAGGGACCATTCCCTTCCCCGAATGATTGAGGTGAAGCAATAATACTCACCCCCTCGCTCTATAATCCTTTATGTTGTTGTTAATTAGCCAATCAAAATGTTATGCCTACATCAAAAACATCGAAATCTCACAGTTACAAAGGAATAATTTACATACCTCCCCCTATAGACAGGCTATTTTTAAATAGGTTATCAACAAACCTTCAGAAACATCTATAAAAAAAAAAATCAAATGCAGTTGAGGCTCATTTAAAATAATTTGAGAATGATACAAAACTGCATTAGGTAGGTCACGATTTACCCTTCAGTCTTTGGGATACATGAAGGGGTCCGCACCTGATAATGCAACCACTAAAAGGATCAGTGTTTCAGTTCATGGTCACAGGTATGAATCCAGGCTGGTTTTTTTCTTTCTTTCTCTCTTTCTCTCTTTCTTTCTCTCTCTCTCTCTCTCTCTCTCTCTCTCTCTCTCTCTCTCTCTCTCTCTCTCTCTCTCTCTCTCTCTCTCTCTCTCTCTCTCTCTCTCTCTCTCCTCCCCCCTCTCCTTCCCCCCCCTCTCTCCTCTCCTCTCCCCCCCCCCCCAGATAAAATGAGCTCAAATGAGTTTGTTAACCAGCATCCATTTTCGAACTATAAAGCCAAGCGTCATGCTTCCCCCTGGGTTGAGCATATGCTCAACAAACAGGCACGTTATATTATTTCACGGGCTAAGTTTAATTATTTAATTATGCTTATTGCATCATAAGGAGCATAAACCACAGAATGTGTTTTTAATTTTTTTTTTTAATTTAATGTTTTTTTATTTCATTTAGTTTTTACAAACTTTGTGAAAAATAAAAATAAACTCTTCACATTTCCTCAACCTCTTAGTACAAGTGCTACATTTCATCAATTTCCTTTTTGTTTAGCTAAAACTAGGGACATCCCACATTTCCGCTCTGTCCAAACATGATGGTTGTCATACAAGTTCTTTGTATCATCAACAACCCTCATTTCGGAGTTAACTAAAATCCTCATTCTCGGAATATGCAGACGTCGCCTCTAGTCGAATTTGTAGTTGCTCCCGGAATCTCATCATTGCAATCAATGTTTTGCTTTCACCAATGTGAAGATGTTTCCACCAGTCCTCAGAATTGTAAGTCTGAAATTGGTTCATCTCCTTCCCTAAACACAGAGTGTGGTTTTATTTTGCACTATGCTTACATGAGAGCAGATATGAAATACACAGCCACTAGGGGAAATAATGTTGTACAACTGAGGCTTACATATCTTACATAGTTTTAAATTGCAGCAACAGGTTTTGCAGATTTTACGCATTAGCAGAATTCAATGTATCAAAGTAAAATGCCTTTATTTCATCAGAGTAAAGAAGACACCAGATCTAAGAATTAAGAAGCGTGGGAGGGAAGCAAACCCCAGTGCACTGTAAACAGACAGTATAATATGGTCTACAGGATTGTGGAAGAGGAATGTGATTGTGGATGAACAGCAGACAATCACGGCCAAGGTCTAACCACACAATGTTAATTATGGACATAAGGATATTTCATACTTTCTGAAAAACCTTTCAAAATGCAGTATTAAAAAGTCAGTTTCCCATCTGTATCCAAAAAAATAAAAAAAATAAAATGCTGCGATGTGCATATGTTTTTTAGTTCAATTAAATATAACATCAGCTTGATTATGGGAGGGCTGACACCATCTGGTAAACATTACAATTGTGTTGAGCATGATAGGAAAAAATAAGCCCCCATCCTCTAGCCATAATACAGTGTCTACGAGATATTTCCTTTTTTTATTTAACCAAACTCACCAACCCTCTTTGCATTCTTCCTTGAAGAATTTCACACAGCGATTAAGGCATACATAGTGGAGCGCGAACATTCAATGAGGAGCGCTCATCTTCAGATTCAGCATCGAATTCAGACCTACAGCTTAAACTCACTATTCAAGATAGCTTGTGTGTACTTTGTGGAGTATGACAGAGTTCAGAGCTCTCCCCAAGAGTAGAGGACTGCGGGCCTCAGGAAAGCCGGGTACTCAACAGATCTGGGCTATTGCCTGCAGGAGGAAAGGGGCGAGATCTTCTATGCGCCTACCACTCCTCCCCTTGCCCAGTTTTATTCTGCATTCATGAAGAAAATAAATGTTGCCCCAGAATTCTGTGGTAAAGGAGGAGACAGTGTTTGTAACAGTCAGAGGGAACCACAAGTAAAGAGTATAAGGCAGTAATTCCCTACCATGGGCTCTCTTCCCAGAAGACCTTGCTCTTGCGCCACTAGCAGCCATTGTGTCCATGCCACAAGCAGACTGGGTTGATACTTTGCAAGGACAATTGGCTCAGGAACTGACCCACAACATTAAACTCACCTCAATGAATATGCATTTGGTCAGTGCCATTGGACGAAGGGTCCACAAGGGACTATTGAGATGGAGCGTCAAACAGATTGAGCCAAAGAAGAGCCGTGTTTAGGAGGACTAAAAATGAACAGGCTTTGTGAAGCCTTCACCGTACACCAGCTTCTCATTGCTGATCCAAGTTACTGTTTCAGACCCATTAAATCTCAGAGGCAGGACAGTGGGGCATCCCCAATGCAAAGCCTTGTTAAAACAAGGGATGGCAGTGATACATATATGAAAGGAAGAAGGAAAGTAGAGGAAGTGAGGCACTGAACCAGAAACAGCAGAGGGAGACGCATTAGAAGAGCAAGATACTGGAGGGTGAGTGCTGTGTGGCCAAAGAGCACAGGAAGCAGAGGAGAAACGAGAGAGGTCTAAGATCTAAGTGGTTAAGGCAACCCGAGTTCTACAGGACCCGTTAGCTGACTGGAACAAAGTGGTCCATGGTCAGGAAAAGATGGGTAGAAAATCAACCGAGAGCGCAAATGGGCCCTGAGAGAGACATCTGGTCTAAGGGAGCACAATGGTCCAGGAGAGTGTAGTACTGCAAACGTTCAATGACCCACACAAGTTGAGTGAGCTGCAATTCCTCAGAGCAGAGATGACCAGGAGGACTTTTAGATCTTAGGAATCAATGAAAATGAAGAAGTCACGGAGACCAATGAGAAGTGGGAGCTGACGTACAGCCAAGGGAACGTCCCAAACACAGGGAGAGAATGCCTTGCATTGGTTCTCTCCAGAGAGCTATATCCTTAAAGAATAGTAAGCTGGACACTATATTCTTGGGAGCTACAATGCCGTGAGTGTGGCATTATTTCCCATTAAACTACAAATAACAAACTAGGTTCTATATCTATGAGAGTGTGTTGTGTGTTTAGATTTTCAAGCAGTGTGCTCAGAGTTTTAACCCTTAAACGTACATTAAGTGACAATCATCCGACATCTATTGTTATGGCCTTAGAATGCTGTGGTTTGTCTGGGCATTTGGTAAACCTTACTCTGAACATTACATAATAGAGCGTAATGTTGCAGGAAAAGAATTCCTTTGGTTGAGCTGACTAGTAGGTAATATTAGTTAACAGTCCAGCGTTATCTGGGGAACACTGTGTTTGACTAGCTCAGTGAATTAATCAGAACCGACTTTGGGTCTTGGATCTATTCCAGCTATTATGAGAAAGCTGTGCTGAAAAGCTGAAGCAAACAAAGTGAATTGGCCCCCACATTATCTGTCCTGCGGCAACCAACTACAGTTGTGGGCTATGCAATTACATTTTAACTGTACATTACATTTCAGGAAGAAATATTGTTTTGGCATGGATGATTAGTATTGTAATGTTATCTTAACAATTACGTGCTGTGTGGCAAGTCCTGTGTGTTTAACTATGTCTCAGATGTGAGTATCTTGAAGGAACTGATAAAGGAGTTTTTGTGTAGGACCCTTCAGCCCGGACAGGTCAGTTCTAATGTAGGAGGAATACGTAAGCGACCTGGAGGACAATTCCATATAAGGACATCTCTTCAGTTTGTAGATTCCCTCATGAAAATGCAGCCGTGAGGCTACTGCCTAAGCAGTCATTGTGTCTACCAGAAACCCTATGGCGGTTCCTGAGGCACTGGAAACTCGGCTTCACTGGGAATAACCTGACACATACCACTCGTTACCAAACTCTCTCCTGAGGCGTTGTTTCCTAGTTAAATTAGGAGGTGGAAGAAGGGTGCATCTAGATAACTTTATGGAAACTGGACGACCCGTTTTTGGTACAGCAGTTAACTGGACTAACGAAATTGGGTGAGGGGAAAACTGGAGCCACAGTAGGAGTAGATATAGAGGCCCAAAATCCACATGACAAACTTCTTTTACCACAATTGGATAATAGTCTGTTCCCTGGGAGTGAACTGTAATTACTGGCAAGGGAATTCTGGGTGTGGCAGGATTTGCAATTATGCTAGAAACGGGGGAGTCATCTGGCCAAAAATTGAGAAGTGGGATTAAATCCCCAAGCCGACTTGCAGAAAAGGTGCCTTCACAAACCAAAAGGCAATAAAAACGCCAATTAATTTGCACAACAGCAGACTCTCAAGGCAACATGGTGTCAAGATGCATACAGGGGCCCCTAAACTGATTGCGTTGAAGGTGCCAAGAAGTGAGGTGGGTGCATGAAATTGAGATTGTAATTAGATTAGAGGACCAGAACGAGATCATTCCACCTGCTAGAGAGGAAGCCCCTAAGGCACTATCACTTTACCCTTCCTTAATTCTTTATAGAAAAGCCCCTTAGAACTCATCTGTATACATTTGAAAGACATTGCTCGCCATCGGCTCTGCTGGTCGCCCCACAGATACAAGTGCACAATTTTAGGAGGAGGGGTGCATGGGACCCTCCTCTCACAATATCTGTGGGACTGTTAAATACCCCCACCTACCAATTTGTGCTCACCTGTTTTAGTAAGTTTAAAGGCAATCGTAGCCGGATGGCTCTTGCTCCCCTATTTCCAGCTGAGCCTCCAGACCTCAGACAACATTGTCTTTGCAGCATATAGGACACTGAAACTGCACCAATGGCAAGCTGGTGGGCTGCTTAACTAGGTTCTGCAACTGGCTGCCCATAAGCATTGGTGTAGGAGGTGTGCCCTCTTCCTAGCTTCACTTCACTGTGGAAAGTCACACCTCTAGATGTGGCTCGGGTTGAGTTGACCGCTTTATACTTTGCCCTCTCCTTTCTTAAGGGACACAGTCATTTTGCTCATCTAACCTATCTTGCTCTCATCCTCCTCTCCACCACCTCCTCACATTCTGCTCTTCCTCAAAACTCAAATCGTTCCTATCCATTTCCTCCTGTCTTTCTCACCACCACCTTTTTCATCTGCTTGACTTCATCCATTCCATGTCCTTACTGCTCTCCCGCTCCATGCTCTACTCTTTACAGCTCAATCTGTACTGTGACTTCCAATCCCCAACTCTCCAAGTGACTGTGGCATATTTATATACACTCACACAGGGACAGGACCAGGGCTCATGACTGAGAATTATGTCAGCTGTCTGTGGGTAATTTATGAGCATAGTAAATGTGTAAGTAGAGAATAATCTATAATCACCCAGCTGACTGGCATAGTGTATTGACTGCCTTGTGGCTTTGCTTGCAAAGGCATAAAGAAGTACAACTCATGCCTACCTCTAAAACATGTAATCTTCAACGCTATTACGTACACAGTATATCATTGGCTCTCAAACTATAAGGCCCTTCGTTACAAACGGCCCTCTATAATTGGTTGGCACGCTTGTGCCATGTCTGGTACATTCGGTTCACTTAGCAGCACGTAAGCTCAAACCCAGGTGCCAGGAGGTGGACTTGACTTTACCTGCCCACCCAATTAGCCCAATGTCTATCGCCCAGGCCTTCTACCATGAAGTTTGTCTTTTAACTTGGCCTTGCAGAGTATTCTCGTCTCTGAGAATATAAGGAAGTGTGAGCACACACTATCGTTGGCCTAGAACTCCAACCTCAACTCTATTCATTTTCACGATCTCAGCTAATTCGTGCTGCAAAAGTACTCGCCTTTCCTCTCCATGGGTTCGGGTTTACTAAATTCATGACGCCGATGTCCAGCTTCTATACAATGGCGGCTCCGCCTGCAGTCTATTCACTGCATATAGGCAGCTTCTATGATTACTTAATCTACTTGTGTTGCTTAATCTGTACAGTTATCGAACGGCTTGCATTTTCTGCAGTGCGTCACACATGTGCAATCGTATCCTCGCATATGAAAGTTTACTTGATTCTCAACTTCGTCATTAGTTTCCATATGGTCCATGCATTCTCTTCAGTCAGTATTCTTAGGGCGTCACATTTGTTTCTTGTGACATCACCAGCTCCTCCTTTGCTCTTTTTCATATTCCTTCGGGGAGCTCATCCCTCAGATTATCTCCTCTTCGGGAATACATTTGATAGGGTTTTCTCAGAGGGTACCTTCTTTCAAATATTCGCTGTGGTATGGTCACAACTACTTGTGTCAAGCATGTCACAATTTCAGGCTTCCAACATACATGAGGTAGGGGGCGGGACTTCCTGCAGAGGCATGCAGTTGCTCCTCTAGACTATGACAGAGAATGTTACGTACTTTGCATTGGAAAGACATTGGATATGTCCAAAAGAGTTTGACTTTTTGAATGCATGGAATCCCCACACGCCAAACTTTTATGCCTTACCAAAAGTGCATAAATTAATGACAGATCAACCAGGATGACCAATAGTGGCAGGTTGTGGCTCGATATACTCTGCCATTTTGTAGACTACTTTCTAAAACATGTAGTGACTAGAACATACTTGAAAGACAGCACATCAGTTATTAACATTTTGATGTTGCCAAGGAGCTACTTGTCACGCTTGACATCACTTGTACAAGTCTACCGCAAAGTGAGGGTATATAAGTAGTTAATCGTTGAACTTCTTTCCTTAAAGTCTGGAGAATAATTATTTTGAGTTCAAGAGGAAGTACCATCTGCAAGTGGATGGAACGGCTATGGGTGCGTCTTTTGCCCCAAGCCTTGCTACTAATTCTTTCTAATTACAATGAATTTGGCAGCCAAATAAAAGAATGGTGTGGATACATTGATGATGATATCATCATGATCCGGAAAGGCGATGCTAGTTCACTTAAGGTTTTCTGCGATTGTTTAAACTCTTGTAGTAACAGTATTCACTTTATCAGTGTAGATACCAGTACATTTTCTCGACCTTGAAACCCGAGTGGAAAAAGGCAATTTGATATGCGATCTGTTTAGAAAACCAACGGATCGCAACATTTGCTTCATTTTAAGAGTTCTCATACACACAATACTAAAGCCAATTTATCATATGGCCAGTATTTGCGTCTTAAAAAGAATTGTACATGACCATAAGCCTTTAAATATCAGGCTTCAGAGCTAGATATTCAGCTAAGAGAAAAAGGATATCCTAAAAAATTGATTACTCAATCTAAAAAGAGCTATACTCCACATGAGGTGCTGTTAACAAGTCAGGATAAATCTTAGGAACAAGATATCCTAACATGTGTTTCTACTTTTTGCCCACACACCAATACTATCAAAAAAGTGGTCGTCAAGTTCTGGCCTTTGCTAAAAGTACATTTGCCTCAACTACCAGCTACAAGGTTTGCACTTAAGAGCTAAAATCATTAAGGACCATTTGGTGCACTCAAACCACTCTCCAAGAAGTGATGTTAATAGATTGTGGAGGCAGGGGCCCTTAGTTATGATAGGATATGATATGTTATTTATAACGTGCTTAATACCCAGAGGTTTCTAAGCACGAACCCGGGGATCGAACCTGTGTTGCTCCGTGTCGTCTTGCTTCCAAGGCGAGCATGTTGCCCCTGAGCTATCCTCCCGACACCCTGGACATTTCCCCTGTAAGACATGTATAGCATGCAAATAGACTGAGGGAGGAACCCGAAGGCATCCTCACATCTTTTCCCCCTATTGCCTCCTCTCGGGTGGCCAGAGAAAGGCCATTGCTTTTTGGATCCTGACCCTGGGGGTAGATATTCAAGGGAGGATCACTTGGGAGGAGGAGACTTGGGGAGTGGGGAGAGGACGTCCTTAGGTGAGACATGATATCCCCCATTTCCCTTTAACAACAAACCCTCTATCCCTCAAGCCTGTGTAGGCGTTTGTCAACCCTGTCCATGTTCTTCCCCTAATACCTTCCCCAAAAATCACGAGTATGCTACTGGGACTTATATTTTTAATGCAGACACATGTCGACCACAGCCAGGTACTGTGACGAGGACGACGACAACGAGAGAAAAGCAGGACTACCACTTTAGTGGTGAGCGGTCTAGTCCTTTTTGGAATAATCAGGGAGGCAAGAACTTTAAAAGACAGAATCAAGATGGAAACTGACTCATCTGTGGAGGCCGAGGCAGCAGCTGGGAAAGCAACACCAGGTCAGAGGTATGGAAAACCAGAGCACTCGAGACCAATGTGCAGATGCAGAGTTTATGCAGCAGGATGCAAAGTCAAGCAGTGCTAAAAACCGGCAGCAGTCCGCGAGAGGGTGCCACGTCATGAAGAGCCGCTCTGAGAGAAAGAAGAGGTAACGCATGGGAAAGTGGAGACCCAAGGCGGGAGAGACCTTGCAACGCCATAAGCTCCGACCAGTGGGGGTGGAAAACACCGGGCTGGCAGGCGAATATGCGATGAGCATGATTTTGAACACTGAACCAAAGGAAAGTCTTACCAAGTGTTTTCAAATATCGCACAGAGCCGTTACAAGTACTTTTGAATAGCGAATTAACTGAACGCATTATTGAATACCCCACAGAGCAATAACCAGTACTTTTGAATAACTAACGAACTGAAAATCATTATAAATACTTTTCAATGTGGAGTAGAGCTAAAGCTACTTTTGAGCACTAGTGAGTGGAGTGAAAGAAAGGTGGTGAAATAAATGGATACCACTCACTGTATTTACTGAAACACAAGTATTGGCCAAGTCAAAATAATACCCAGAACGGTATGGTATGAGAAACCAAGTATTGGCCAAAGCCAACAGAGTTTAAGGACCTGCATGTTGGGTGGAAGCATTGGCAAGAGCCAGAAAATTATCCAAATAACCGCAACAATTGCCTTAAACTATGAACCACCCCTGGGATAGAGATTACAGAAGCTAAAATCCCACCAGGGGGAAAAATACAGTTCCGTCAGGTGGGCCTTTGGAGAGGGTCACCTTCTTGTGTGGTTATGGGTGCTGTTAGGCAGAAAACTGTGCAGTTCCCTCTGCGACCACTGCAAAAGATTTAAGACTACAGGTGTTTGGCAGTAAACCCACTTGGTAGCAGTCTGTTCCACACAGATTCACTTGGTAGCTGTGGCTGAGCAGTCAGACTTCCCTCAAGAAGAGTTAGGCAGTATACAGAGTATTGACAATAGGTCACGAGCACACAATAGAACAAGTAAACACTGACCTGGGCTTGGTGTAAAAGAGATATTATTTATTTAAAACCACATCTAGAAAAACACACAGGCACTAATATTAAGCAATTCAAAAACGCGGTCACTAAAAGATATACACTCCCTTAAAAGAATATTAGACAAGTCTTAAGTAAAGCCCCACTTATTTTCAGACAGCGGTGAGCGCTTAACGTAGATGGCACTCTAATAGTTCGTTTTAAAAAGGGAGAGAAAAGCAGAGAACAAATTGAACAGATCCCAACACTTTTTACAAGAACATAGCAAGAGAGGAAGGCAAAGTAAAACCGTGAATTCAGAGTCAGTAGGCTGGATCCGCTTTAAGAGGATCGAAACGAAATGTGTCCAAGGTCACACGGTTGCAGTGCACAAAAAGTCTTGAAAAGGTTCAAAAAGGAGTTGGACCAAAGAAAGGGACCAGTTAGAGGGTCAAGGCGGCCAGCCCAGTCCAGAAGGTTAAGGGGTTATTACCTTGTAGCAATCTTTAGAAAGGGAGGCCTGGCGGACACGGTACCTTAAAGTGGTGAGAATACTCCAGCGGGGGCAGTTGTTCCTGGCAGCGGATGCAAGTCAGTATTTCGTCCGGGGAAGAGAGGATCTCGTCGTGGAGGAAGACAGGAGTTTGTTGCACTGCCAGGGTAGAAACCAGCCGCAGAGTTTCTCAGGTACAAGGAGCGGTCTGTTGATTTGCGGTTCAGTGGTGAGTGGCTATCCGGCCGCCGGGGTGCATGGCACGGGCAGTTCGACCACAAACCTGTCTGGGGTGCCAAGAAAAGAAGGTAAACTGGTTGTTCCCACCAGTCAGGGGAAGAAGCCTTTTCAGCCGGGAGATGTTCTCTGTCGTCGGGAAGTGGTGAGTCGGTTCTGCAGGGCTCCACCGGTGGTCTTGTCGTGGTAGGTCGGCTCAGCTTCTCCCTCGTCGGATTCTCAGGTCCTGTGGCGACTTCTGAAGTTCCAGTCCCCAAAGCCCTGCTTTTATGCAGCATACCCCCCATTCACTCAGCCTAGCTGTCAATCAAACATGCTAAGTGGTGAGCCGGCCGGCTCACCACTTGGGCCAATCACACAAGAGTGCGACTTGAGTTACCAAGGTAACTCAGTCCAGGGTGCCTAAACCCCCTCCCACACCCCCCTGTGGTACCCAGACAGAGTGGCACCACTTTTGGAGGCTTCTGTGGAGAAGCCCGCCAAAAAGTGGAACAAAGGGCTCGACTTGGGTTGGAGTCACAGAAGAGAACACAAACGCCATTTTAGAATCGAGTCTTGGCAAAAAGTACCAACCGGAGAATTAATATCAATTAAATAAACCGGCAGTATGTTCGAGGGTATGAGAATTAAATAATTAAAGTTTGTAGCCTCGAACAATGGGAAAATCCCATAGGAAAATATTTGCGGTCAAATATAAAAAGTAGTTTCCACTGCCACCAGCCAAAACTCAATCAGGGGGGACGGAGACGTGCCCCCTCGACTAACAGACCCCGGGGCAATCGAATTGCCCCGACCAGTACATCCACAATATGATGGTTTGTACTGGTTTCTGTTAATAATTTGGGACTAGTAAAGCCAATGGTGACTTTACATGCCCTGGGAGACAGTAGTCGGTCCCAGGGTATGGAGTCTATGGTGGGGTGTCACTATGACACCCCTGTGTTACTGCACGAAGGGTGCTGAGTAACACACATAGTAAAAACACATGAGACCCTATGGAGTAAAGGACCCCATAGCCCATAAAACACATAAGCAGTCAAAGGAACACCATAAATCATGTCCAAGAGTGGGAGAAAAAAAAAAAAGAGTCTCACTCGTGGCAGGAGGAAAAAAACAAACTCCAGAAATCCAGCAAAGCTGCTGGGGGACTCACTAGGTTAGGAAATTCAGCCTAAAGAGAATTCTCCCTAACAGGTGCCTTTACAGTAGAGAGGTTACAAATAGAGCAATAAAAAGGGACAAGAGACTTACACAGTGTGAAGAAGCCTCCATTCAACCTAATACATAGGAGGTATGACAAACGTTATGTACCCAATAATAGTCTTCTAGCAGTTGTATTTTAAGAATCGCATGCTATGCACATGCCAACATCAAGTGGTAAATTCTCAGTATTACAAGCGGGTTACTACTAGAGTAAAAGTAGGCATTGATGGGTACCTTCGTTTCACCAGCACAAAAAAGTCTTGTTTTTGTATACTTGCCATATGCAAGGGCATTGTCTAACAAATGTTTTCAGTGGCTCTACACAATGTTTTTTCATTTCAAGGGCTTCATGTGTCAGTTTCTCAATGCATCATATACTTCTGGATTTAAATTGATGTTTCAACATATTCACGATTTATGTTTTTGACTTCTGTGTTGGTGATTGTTAGAATGCTCCTGCGCTCACATGATCCTTTTCAAGTTATAGTCCTTTAAAGTGGAAGCAGCTCTTGTGAGAAGGCGGTGCCTGCAATCATTCCTTATGGGAATTCGGGATGTACTTAAACACTCTTAGCAGTGAAGAGTTTAGCACTTCCGTACAGTTCTCCCTAATAGCTAGCATTCTGTGGTGGTGGTTCCTCTTTGCATTAAGATTTCACATTAGCACCTTTGGAGCGTGCATCAGCCAATCAGGTTACTCCAAACATAGGCTAAATCTAACAAACCAATCCCATGTTAGGAGCAACTCGATTGCTTGGCACACCTGCGCTGCACCCACCGCGGCCTGTCCCCACCCTCCTATACTGCATTCCCATTCCACCTTAAGCCCCTCAACATCCCCTGGTCCCTCTCCTTACCTTAATGGGGCCTTTGCCAGGTCCGCATTGCTTTGCTTCCTTCTCCACTTCATCAGCCATGGAAATGGAAGTGGGGCTCGGAGCAGAGCCCACCCTACCAGTTCCATGAAAACCACTCCCCAACCGCAGCCAACAAAGCAGCACAGGCAGGTTTTAAAATTAGTTGTATTGCTCTTAGCATCACAAGCGTCTGCCTCAGGGTGCTAGTGGAAGCAAGCACCCATTCTGGAGGCTTCACCCCTGGGTAACAGCACTGGGGCAGGGTGTTATGGACTTTGCTTTGCTCTGTCCATATAACCTGGGCCATTACCGGCCGGTGAAGCCCACAGAACGGGAGCTCAATGGCAAATTAATGGATGGAATTCAAAGATGAGTGGATCCTCTGACAAGTGGAGAGTGACCAGAATCCCACCAAGGATAACATCATCTGAAAGTATCCGCAGAGGCGCATGAACATCAATACCTAGCTCTTGTTCATCTTTAGTCATTTGGAACAGACGATAAACTGTGGGGTCAGCCCTTATAGTTGTTTGAAGAGTGTTTGAAAAATAATGTAAAGGTCATAGCTTCAGGCCACCCTGAAGAAGTCCAGTGATGAAGCTAAAACGCCAACAAGTGATGGGGCAACCACAAACCAAATAAACGGTATCACCCCATTACCTCGCAGACATTTACTACGAAGTAAAAGACAGTGAATCCTTTACAACTAATTTATGCAAAAATATAGATGGGGTTAGGTTGGGGTATTCATTAAAGTGGGGGGGATTTTTGGGAGGCTGTGGGAGGTCTCCCCCAACATTTATTTTCACATAAATTAATTGTAAAAAATGTGATGCATTTGCAGTCATGGATGCGTTGTTTTCATGTAGATCACTGTTATTACCCAATTTAATGGTACTTAAACTCAGAAGCATGAATTAAACATTGAGTCCCAAGCCTAGATTTGAACCTTTGAATGCAGGATAGACCGGTTTCTGAGGGGAGTACTTGACCTGTTGAGCTATCTTATGATACAAAAAGGCATACAGACTTCTAACAAAAAGAAAGAAGGTGGAGGATTATCAGAAACAATTAAAATGTATGGAAGTAGTCACAGGCAAAGAAAAGGACCTGAAGTGATGTTGACTGGGTGATTGACTTCACCCCCTCGCTACTGATGCTACTTCTGAATCATAGCATCCCTTCCAACAACTGACATAACCATCAGCTGTTCTGGAGAAGCAACATTACAAAACACCCAAGTATATGCTGATTCAGAGGCAAATATGTTTCCTAGCTCATACTACATAGTGTGATAGAGTAAGCTGAAGTAGTAGCAAAACAGAAGCCAGTCTAGCAGGGCACATGGATGAGCCTTGCTGTGGTAACTGCCTTGGGCAAAGTGTCACATAGTTCAGAACCTAGGATAGAGGAAGCTGTGGGTCCCTGTACCAGACTGCTTGGTGGTATGGCTGGTCCAGTTTATATGTCTGGCTGCTGGAGTAGAACTCTCCTGTGCACTTCCTTAAATGTATGGCGTGTCACAAACGCGCACTGACTCCCAGGCTCTTGGTGGGGGTCTGGGGATAGAACTCCTCTCCTTTGAGGGGCAGCTTTACATGCTGTGCTCCTCAGTGAACATGTGGTGCACCACCAGAGCGTGGTCTCCACTGGTGTTTGGTCGTTGTCCAGGGTAAGGATCCCTTCTGCCTCTTTGCTTACTGGTTCAAACGTGGCAATGTCTTCCTGGCATGCCGATCGCCCACTGTCTTCGCCAGGGATCCTTGAGAGTGTGGCAGCAGATGCAAAGGAGGAGATTTTGAGTGCAGAGATTTGGGGCTCTGCCATCTAGAGATCAGCATGTGTTTATGTAAAGGATATACTTGGCTATACATGGATTGAACGGTGATGGTAAAAGTTTAAACTTTTGCACACACTGCTAGACATTAAGAACAGTAGGGAGACTCTTTAAAGAATTGGAAGGCGACTTGAAACGCTGGCAGACCCAAGAAATCTCACTGCTCGGGCGCATCACTGCATGCAAGATGAACCTCCTTCCGAGATTCCTATACGCCTGTGCCTCCCTACCAGTAGCGATCCCCACACCAACTCTTCGAGGGATCCAGAGAAAAATGCTGAACTTTATCTGGAAAGGTAAGAAAGCGAGAATCCCTCTCAGAACTATGCTGGGGAGTTCCAAACTGGGAGGATTGGGGGTCCCAGACTTGCAGGCCTACAGAGTGGCAGCTCAATTGGCACAGGTCCAGGCATGGCAAAATACGACAAACCGCCCTAGATGGGTAGAGTTGGAACAATCACAAGTGCCCCTACCTTTACGATTTCTACCACACATACCGCCCCCCCCCCCTCAGGACTCAATGGGGAGATCTCTGGGCGCTAAAACGAAAGGGAGTGCCAAGAGGACTGAGCCCACGCTCCCCGGTCTGCCATAATCAAACGTTCGCACCGGGAATGAATCCTCACAATTTTCGTAACTGGATTAAGGGCGGGCTGGAGACCATAGACCAGCTGTATATGGGGGGGGGGACCTCTCACATTCGCCCAATGCAAGGAGAAATTCCAACTCCAGGAAAAAGACAGATTCACCTACATTCAATTACGCCACTGGTGCTCACACCCCCAAACTTTGCAAGCAGCGACACGCCCTCCTACTGCCCTAGAACTCACTCTGGGAGACCTTCCAACCCGCGGCAGAGTATCCACCCTATACAGGCGCTTCCTAAGTGACTTCCTGACCACAAAGACCCGCTGCATGGCCCAATGGGAGGCGGACCTGGGTCACCCAATAGAGGACCAAACCTGGGTGGACATATGGCCAGAACACACACCTTGTCCACCTGCATTACCAAAAGGGAATGTGCGTACAAGATCACGCTGCGGTGGTACTACCCGCCCCTTCGACTTCATCATATGAACCCCCAGGGGGATCATTCTTGCTGGAGAGGATGCGGCCACCCAGGCTCCTTCTTCCACATGTGGTGGGATTGCCCAAAGGTCCAACAATTCTGGAAATCATGCCTGGGGTCCATTACACAAATTACCGGAACAACGATCCCCCTGGAATCAGAACCAGTCTTGCTGGGAGCTCAAATCCCCGAGATCTACCTGCGCTCCGGGACCAGATTGAAACTACTAACTCACTGCCTACTAGCAGGGAAAACGGTGGTGGCCCGAGCCTGGAAACCCCCGGAAGGCCCTCACATAGCCCAATGGTGGACCAAACTTTGGGACATTCTGGTAGCGGAGAAGGTGACGGCAGCGGGAACTCTCCATCGTTTCCAGAATATTTGGGCCCCAGTGCCGGAATTCGACCAGCGCTTCCCCGCCCTGACGTATAAACCTATCAGGGCCCGCTGGATCCTGAAAAATCAAGAGATACCTGAGGAAGATACATAGACGCTGAGGCGCAAACTGGACAGCCCAGGAGGGAAGATTCCGCCTACAAGGCCTAAGGGACAGAGGGACCAAACGGAGGAGGGAGGAAGGAGGGAGAAAACTCAGGGGGGATAAAGAACTGGGATCAACATGCCTAAATAACCACTGCTTATAATGTTTGTAATTGTCATCCTCCCTTGATTTAAAATAAACAAAGTTAAAAAAAGAACAGTAGGGAGAAGTAGTCCAGAGACAATTCTAAAAAAGGCTGTTGAATGCACCCTGACAAATCTCTTGGAAGCAGACACCATGGATGCCGTTAAGATGCTTCTCTGAAAACCATCTAGTCAACTGATGTTATAAAGAGGTCACAGAAAAAAGGAAACACAAACATCAACTCTTCAGGCAAAATGGTGCCATCCAAAAATATGCATGGGACAATCATTCTGTGCGTTTCGAAATGTGTATGCAGGGGCATTAAGTGACATCAAGAAGATAATGAGCAAAATGGTTTGAGATTCTGCAGTTAATGTTACATCGAACCATGCTTAGAAGATTTTTAAAGTGTTTTCCTCTGTAGCTTTTGTTCTTGTCCAAAAGAGTTAAACCAAATTTGGCATGCAACTCAAAGTCACAGAATAAACCGTGAATCCTGTCCAGCCTGAGTAGGCTGACAGGGCCCGGATACACACCTCAACCCGACCAGCTAAGCATCCTGAAAGTCATCTGGCACAAGGCAAATAATGAATGCCCAAGAGGGAGTGGAGGCCCTTTATTACCCTGCATCAGGTTTCGAAATCAAAAACCCAGAGAAGATTCCAGAATGTCTTCCAGAGATTCAGAAAAAGATATGCTATGGGGAAATACTAGCACAACCCAGAGAGACCCCTTAGTCGACAGGTGTGGATACTCAAAGGAAAAACCCAAGTCATCCCAACTCCACCTCTAACCCCAACAACAGTGCTCGTGAAGGAGAACGGTTTTCTCCCACCTTAGTATTTAAGAAGAGAAATATGTCCCATCATCTCCCCCAGATGAAGAAAAAAAAATCTATTTTGCACTGGTGGAATCTTACTAGAGGTTTTCTTGTCCCTTGTGATGACCGTTCAGTACCATAAAACCACAAAACGAACTTCTGTGCAAAGGGGACAGCAAGGAGGCAGGGTAGGGGCAGGGCAGCAGGCAAACACTAGGTTCTGCACTGGAAACAAACTAAAAACATCAAAAATGGCAGAAATACTTTTAAAGCGCCGCATCCCCTTTCCCCTCCCCACCCTAGGAGGCCAATTAACAAATGCATTTGAAAGTTTGCCTTGGCCAATGGGAGGTCTGTGAGCTTTAAAAGTAAGACAAAAATCCAGCCTGTATGTTTCTCTGGTAGTATATGTCTACCTTACATAAATGTCGGAGCTAGAATCCAACCAAAATCACTGTATGTAAAATGCAGCTATCAAGGCACAATATTCGGTAATGAAGAAAACCGAGGAACTTTGCATGCGTTCTTGTAGATTTGATGCAGTTTACTGGTACTGCTGTTGGGAGACAGAGGAAACAATAAAAGAAATATTCAATCTACTAGCATGCCTGGCAGGAAGAAAGACTAAGATCTATCTTGCTATATGGCAGATTCTGACCTCAGTTGCCCGAGACCGTGGCATTGAAACCCCCTTTCCACTTTCAGCCCAGAAATGATGCCTGCGTTTCCAAAACATGCCTGCCTGGTAGGCTCTGTTAGAAGGTTTAACAAGAAATTGATGGTATACCCTGGTGCTTTAATTGTCTCTGAATTTCAAGTATTAAGGACAAGTTTGTAATCCTGGGCACGTTTACAATACTCGCACCAAAGATTTCAAACAACTGGCAGATGTCTCCTCAATGTGTGTCTTCAATCTGCGTGCTGTGCATGGAAATGAATGAACCCAGAACCACTTGGCAACCCTAACACAACCTACAGGAAACAGAATCACCTCTAACCTTCAACGGTCCTCCAAGTAGACTTCCAGGTGAGCAGGGAGACAATGCGCGCTGTCCTACTCCATACTACTTAAGCCCCACGTACTTGATCACACATGCAAGCTGGTACAGCCTGTGATGCAAAACAGGCCCAGTTCCTCTGTGTCGTGACAACAAGTAGGCAAACACGGGAAACTCATAAGATCACCGATAGCAACTATCATCTAGGGACAGAGTCCCGGTCAAGTAGCACCTAAGGATTGCAAATGTATTCATTTTTCTTTCTTTTGATGGTAAGTGGCTTGACCCCGAAATGTCCCACCAGGTCCAAGAGGCGGGAGAAACCGGAGAGGAATAAAATGCCCACATTCCGCAAGCGCACCAAGCACAGCAATTCATGTTTTACCTGTTCATCTTCACTGTCTGTGCCGCCTAAACTCAGCGAACTTCGGTGCTCCACGGCTTGGGAAGACTGCAAGTCAAAATTAAGAAATCAAGTCACTTAAGCATCGAACATTTTACACATCCGTTAAACAAACCATGTGCAAGAAAACATAAGGGATGCAATTAGTTTGCCGAATAACTTCTTACAAGTGTTCGAGGAGTAGCATGCTGCCTAGACAATGTCAGGTGGGCTTAAATAATGCTCAAACACAGCTTGGGTGCTTACTCAACCATCACGGATTTAGACTTGGCTATTGGGTATTAGCCAGGTCTTCAAAAATATTCTGAATGAGATTCGGTGGAATTATTTTTAATTGCAACCAAATTTGAATGTAGAACACGACAGCTTGTGGCTTCTCAAGTTTTAAAGATTTTAATGTACAAACAGTGTTAAGTGTATCGAGTTCCAGCTGATCCGTAGGGTCAATAAAAACAGACATGTTGCACACTCATACAGTACTTCGAGTGCCTATGGGCGAAGGCTTTTTTTCCCTAAAGAAGAAGAATTCAGAGAGTCTGATTAACATCAGCGTTCAATAAACATTTATTGCTATCCTGCAAGAATACCCAATTCAACATTTAGGCAAATCATTCAGGAAGTTTGAACAGCTTTCAGGACGTTTTAAAGAATAATGGATGTGTATTAATACTCTGCATACGTGGCCCAACAGGTACATTTGCTAACAATACTATTTAGCATTTATGCCAAAGATACATTGGGGATCTAAAACCCTTCTTAGACCATTAGGATTATTTGCAAGGTGTCAGTGAACTGCAGAATATGTTTACATGTATTCGTATTGCAAATGTTTTAAAAAGTATTATCGAGCATACCGTCATGTGCTACTTGTATCATATTAACGTTATTGCCTACCATATGTCCAGATAACTATGTGCAACTTGTAGACAAACAAACTCACAATGGAGTCCACAGTCTTGCTCTCCTTCACTCACTAATTCCCAAGGTCTTGATTAACAGCTCTCTATCTTTCATGGTTAGACCACTCTCATCATAGACAGACAAGGTCCTGAATGCTAAATGGTAGGAGTTTTACAAAAGTCCACCACAGTTAGGACTAGAGAAGACTCACACTTGGGATACAGGGTTCCAACTCTTAGTATAGACCTCAACCACACAAGTATGCTGCAACCAGGCTAATCTTAGGTGGGAGAACAGGGCTGTAGATGGTACAAAATAATGGTTTCTTTAATATGTACACTAAGAGAAGGTAAAAAGTAAGCACTCTAACGTTCAATAAGCACATAGAAAAACCACGGCAATAATCACAGTAACGCACGTTTGTATACTTTGAGAATGGCAGTACGCAATTCAAAAGGTAAGTAAAATACCTTTTGCAATAGCTGTTTCAGGTAATATAAATGAAACAAATCCCACACAAGATAAGTAAATACTTTGCAATATTTTCTCAGAGGCCTTACACTTTAAAAGCCCATCCCCTATCTAGTTATGAGTGTCTCAGAGTCAAACTGAAGGGCAGTTCAAAAGTTCCATAGCAAGTTGCAAGTAAGTAGCAGTCTTTTTTGGGAAAAATTTCAAGGGCTTCGTAGAAGGCTCCCTGAATGCACACAGGCCTGGGCAAACTTGTATAGGTGTGCTCCCAAACACACAAATCAGCCCTCCAGCAACACAGGAGCAGCTAAACAACTCTAGGTAAGTTCTACCTTGATTTCCACAGTACCTTATGAGTGTAGAAATTGTAGCACAATGCCTCTATGATACAGCAGCAGGAGACCCGATCACCAGATTCTTGGTCACGCAGACGAAAGAAGGGGCGCTGGAGTGCATCTTGCAGCAGCAGTCGAGGGAAGAGGCTTCCAGCAAAGGATTCTTCATTTCTTCTTGTGGGTCTGTGGTTTTGGCACCCTTTTCAGGATACCAGATTAAGAACGGTTGTCGGCCGATAGATCCGCCTCACTTTCTCGGTCCAGCACTCTGTTGAGGGGACTTCAAGGAGTGGACTCTTGCCTTTGGAGGTCCAGACGCAGTACACCAAAGTATCGGGAGGCTTTTATCTTTGGAAGATGATGCACTGCACAATGGTCTCAGGTCCCAGAGTATTGGCGATTTGCAGCCCAGGAAGGTCGCAGCTCATCGTGAGATGCCTCAAAATGCAGTTCATCTTAAGACTGACAGGTCCTACCAGTGCATGGGAGAGAGTGATCCTCTTTAGAGTTCCCCTGATGCTTGGAAGGAGGGGGTCACAAGCAGACACACTAGAAAAGAACAGCACAGTTTCAGACTCCTGCCCTGTTTTCTGTCCTCACAGACATGCTGGAGCCTTGACTGGATTCACAAAAGAATCTTGCCGAAGATAAAAGTCAAACCAGGACCTCCCCCATCAAGCACGGCAGTAGGACCAAGAAAAGACAAGCAAAAAAGAAATGGCCAAAAAAGAATACAGCGACCATTTTGTGTCAATGGTGACCCTTCTGTGCACTACCGGGGCTGTAAGAACAGCCTGGGTGTAAAACATGCCCAAAGTAGGTAGGATAAAACCACTGCCACCAGCCATCCAGCTTTGCTTCTCACCTGTTACAGTTTAGTTACAGGAGCAGTGAGAAAGTGGACACTGTGTAACCCCTCAGCACTCCACATAAGGTGGTGTGTGTGATATCCTAGTCCTTGAGAACATAGGTTCTCATAAGGAAAATAGCAGAAAATAAAAAAGGAAAGCCAAAGATGCACCCAGCCATACAACACAGAGGGTGCTGTGTGCATCAAAAGTCAAAAGACCAATACCATCAAACTTAGTATTTCGTTACATAAAGAAATACAAAGTATCCCAAAAAATAGGTAAAAGAATGAGTGTGTGTGGAAAAAGGTTCCCACTCACTCGAGGGAACAGACCAAAAATCCATAAGTCCAGCAAAAAGTGCTGGAGGACTCGCATGTGAAGGAGATTGTTTATAACACCAGCCACCAATTCTATAGGGACCACCTCTCTGATGAAAATGTAATAATGGCCACAGAGACTATTTCACATAAGCATTGAGGACTATTGCAAACCTCCATCTTTATCCACTATGAAATCATTTTGCTCGCCTAGAAACGCAAGTCATATTTTGCATAATCTAGCTGAAATATGTAGAGCAAAGGCTTCTGATATAAAAAGGTACTCACAGAGTACAGCTGGCTCATTGACAATCTGCTCCCATATGTAACCTGTAGAGCCCAGAAGGTTAGAAAAACAAATTTAATTAAAGCTAGATAGTATGACAAAGAATGCTGTGATGCAAAGAATCGAATACTGACTTTTTTTTATCACTGGGCACTGACCTGGATAGAGACCTTCTCCGTTCTCAGACAACATTACAAAAGGTTAATCGTATCAAAAGAGGAGATTTATGCCTCTTCCAGAGGAAGCAGCTCACTAAAGCACATGAAGAGGGTGACTCGACTTCCTATTGAAAGCTGATCTCAGGGGAAGAAACAAATGGTGATGAAGTACCTTCACAGTGTTGCATTCTCAAATCATTACAGGGACCCCAAGAGTGAGCAGGCAAGAAAGAGTATGCAGGTCACCTATAAATCAGAAAGGTCTGAGCTGGATGACCAACTTCAACTAGGCCGTTTTGCCAAAGGCAAGGATGCCATCACTATAGTTCAGGGCTCCGCATACCGGCCTGATGACTTGTCCGATTGCCTCCTGAAAAACTTCAGCCGCCGCCGAGTTGCCAAAATTGAGACGTTTGTAGCGATAGTGGCTTTCATGGGTGGCAAATGTAGTGATGCCCCTTGATTTGGGGTACAGCTCCATCTGATAAGCTTGATTCAGGTCTAGTTTGGAGAACAGTATTGACTTGTTTAGCTGGACAATCATGTCCTCAATTTGAGGCCCGAGTGCCGTTCTCTTTGGATGACGGTGTTGGCCATCCTCATGTCAACGCAGAGTCTCAGGTGTCCACCCACTTTGGGCATAATCACCAATGGCGAAACCCAAGGGGTGAGGCCTGTAGCTGGTTCAATGCTGTCATTGGAGAGCAGCTGGTTAAGCTCGTTTCAGACTGCGGCCTGTAGGTGGAAACCGACCCTCCTAGGAATGTTGGGGGATGGGTCAGACCATAGTGTTGATGTACAGTTTGACGGGGGGCCTTTCAGTTTCCCTAAACCTCTGCAGAGGAGTGGGAATTTTGGCAGGATCGTGTCTTTCGTGACGAGTGTCGTTGAAGAGGGTCCGTTCGTCATTGTTCAAATGTCCTCTTTTAGGTTGCCTGTAGGTTCGACCGATTGGGTCACGTCCCCTTCGTGGAAGTGTATGTGTATGAGTCCTAGACTGGACGCGGTGTGAAAACTCAGCAAGCAATGCCCTTTCGCGGGGCTCTGAATTACATGAATAACTGTAGCTGTGGATAGTCCTTTGTGTATAAGCTGGCGTTTGAAGTGACCGATGGATTGATGGGAGATCTGCGCCCCACTGGAAGATCTTGGATCCGGTCTTCGCTAGTGTAGGACTTGCCGGGATTCGTAGGAATTCTTGTTCTCGCATAATGTTGACAGTTGCTCTGGAATCGACCAGGAATCAGAATTGCCTATCGCAAATGTTGACGGCAATCCTGGGTGCCTATTTTGCCTCTCTGTCTTCCAGGATGAGGTTGATGTACTCATCTTGAAAGTAGTGGACGTAGTTGTCGCTTACGTAGGGTGGTCCTGGCATGAGCAGAGGGTTGTGGCCTTGACGTGGAGGAGGTGGTAAAGCCTTACAGAATTATTAGAAACTATAACAACTCAAAAGGGAGGTAATGTCCTGTGCCCACACGGTGTACCAGTGGATCTATATAAAGATGAGGTATGCTTTTGGGGTCCCGTTCTATGCAAACTATTAACTGTAGTCATTAAACTCAATACGTTTCCACGCACATGGCATGAAACACTCATAGTCCACTCATAGTCCCCATCTACAAGAAGGGGGGGAGGTGGGCAGGGATTTGAAACCCAACTATAGGCCCATCTCGCTCCTGGACTCTGCGGATTTATGCGGTCTCCAGAGATAAACTCTGGCAGGTCCCATCCAAAAGAGAAGCCCCTGCCCACTTGATTGCTTTAGTCCAGGAACTGTACTGAAACAAACACAAGGCAGTATGGTATGGTATAGCTGGTGAGATGACTTCCCCCTTTCCCATCTGTAGGGGTGTGAGACAAGGCGTCCTTGTACCTCTTCTGCTTTGCATATATATGGAAGAGATAATAAAATCTGTAATGGAGGAAGGCGTGGATCCCCCAAAGATGGGTCAGGATAGATACCCTGCTCTGTTGTATGCATATGATGCACTCTTACTGTCCACTACCCTTCGGGGGCTAAAAACATGTCTGGCAACCTTTGTGACAAAATGCGGGACCTTGACCTAAGCTTGAATTTAGGAAAAACAAAGGTCATGGTCTTTAAGCCTAAATTTTGTAAGCACTGCAGTCTGAGTGTTGATGGGAAAGCTTGCTTACTGGAGCAAGTATATTTTATGATTATCTGGGCACCAGAATTCACAAGAATGGGCTCTGGACCATGCAGGTAGAGAAGGCATGCTCCACCCAGGGGAAGTATGGTGGAGCAACATTATGATTCTTTAATAGAAATGGGAGAGGGGCACTTCACTGGCCATCAAACTCTACGGCAAACAAGCCACCCAAGCCTCGCTCAATGGTTCAGATATATGGGGTAATACAAACACATCCAAACTAAGCAGGGAGGAAAATCAATTTTTGAAGCATTTATCACAGCTCTCCGGCAGCACTCCCAAAACACTTCTACATTTAGAGTTTGATGTGTGCCCAATCGCTTACCTAGCCTACACTCCACCCAATATTGTATTGGGTGAGGCTTTGGAGCTCTGAAGGGCTGGGGTAGACCTAGATGCCCTTAATCACCTCCTGAGCCACAAGGGCGGTAAGAGCATTGCCTGGATGGTCCATGTAAAAAAGGTCTTTTCAAACTGAATGAGGCCAAACTGAGGGAAGAGCCACAAAGCATAGATAAGGCAGCCTCTAGAAGAATTAAGAAAGCAGCCATTGCTCTCTCCAGGAAAAGGATGAACTGGAAATCTGACTTTGTTCTGGAGAGAGATCTTCACTACTTAACCCCCTCATATGCAAGACCACTCTTTGCAAGTTTGAGGTTTGGGACTGCAGACAGCTTCCCTAACATTTTGATGGGCAAGGCGGTGGGGGGGGGGTTAGAAGATCTGTCCTGTCTGTAGCCTGGGTGATGAAACAATGGCCCACTTCGTGTTTCTGTGCGATGCCTGAAGAGCTTTGAGAGCAAAATACTTGCACCTGCTGATTAGGGTGGCTGGTGTTCGCTCAATCAATGAGGCGCTGGTCTTATGTAAGGGAAACCCAGAGCCATACATTGTAACCTGTTTCATCCAATATGTCCATAAAGCCTGGCTTCTAAGACAGAAATGGATTAGGCTATTTAATGAGGAAAACCAAATCTTGAATTGCCTTAAATCAGTGTATGGACGTTTATTATTGATGCCACTACGAGCCAATGGGGTTGTGATCGTATTGTACCCATGTTTATTGTGCTTTCTTCTCTATTCTTGCACTTTATCTTGTGTACTCCTTTCTTGCTATGCAAGAATGGATTTTTAGCTGGCTGCATTTTAACAATTCTAATATTTGTTATTGTTGTATTTTATTTTTATGCTTGTAACTTTTATGGCTATCATGCCGAATATAGTTTTATTGAATTGAAAGGCATTATTGCTCTGTACATTATTCCGACACCTTTGAAGAGTGACACACCCAAGCTTAACAAAGGGCCAACTGGCACAAATAGGACCTGCACCGACTAAAACGCTGCACTTTGGAACCATGACTGTTCCTTACAGAATCACCTGCCGATTGGCCAGAGTGCAGAATCCACTTGGGTCTACAGAATGCCATCTCCATATCCGAATTGAGGGTGCTGGTTCTTCCACCAGGGAGCTGTTCCATATTTACAAGGAATTGTCAAACTAAAAAAATTAACCTGAGCCTCACTCGCCAAAGCTTTTTAGAAGGTCATGGCCTTCTTCAGTAATACAAATAAGACTCCTAAACGGCAAACCTCAATCTGAGAGGCTGTCAAAGGTCCATCCTACTGTGCCACCTCACCCACTGCAGTTCTTGGATTTCAGTCCCGTTTGAAAAGCCAACCTCAGAGATTTAGGCTGCCTTCTAAAAATCTCACCTCCTACTGACATATATAACGCAAACGTTATAAACATTGGCCTTTTTGCTGCTCTATCCTCATCAGAAACACCCTGGTAATGCTTCCTTCTCAACAGTTACAATCCTTCAGATCTTTAACAAACCATAATCATGTCACTTCTTCGGAATCCTACTGGAGAGCCTAACTACTGCCCAATCTTCAGCCCACATGCATTATACAAAAGTATTTGCAAACTGAAGTTAACTTATGGCCCTCCACTAAATGTTGGGTGCCTGCTGAGAAACCTACAGTACAGGTTCATGCCGCAGTCAGGCATGGAACCCAATATATTGAATTCACAAGAATAACTACTTAGAAGGCAAGCTAAAGCCAGCTAGGATTGCATCAGGTTACAACAGCATCAACCACCCTGTGCTCTGTATCTCAATTTGGCAGAAATAGAACATTAGCTAGCACCTTGTCTGACCCCGGTCTCGATACCGCATCCACCAGGTCAAGAGGAGATTAATTCTCACCTTTTTAATCAAATGTAGATATCCTTAGGATATCCAACTCCATCTGTCGGTTTGTATCCCTGTTGAGCGTTTGAGCTGCAAGCTTATCCAGTTAGAGCTCGCGCTACGCGCAAAGTCTTCAAATCTAATTCTATTTTTCCAATCCTGTAAATTCCATAGAGGTCTACTTATATGTTCCAATCAGTGGCTACTGTGATTTGTCTCAGTCCATGTGCGTCAGATATTCTGATTCTGCTTGTCCTTACTTGATGAGGAGTTATCCCAATTTGAGATGTGTTCAATGATTCGAATTGCTATAGGTTCTCTGGTTCAAATACGTTGAAATCGTTATTTCAAAAGGGGATCAATCCCACAAGGTGTTTCCATACAGTGCGCGTTGCAAGGATACTAAGGGAACTAATAAGTAGCTCGAGCTCTAACTCGATAAGCTTGCAGCTCAAACGCACAACAGGGATACCAACCGACAGAAGAAGTTGCCTTGAGGACGACCAAAGATCGAAACACGTGTCGGCTGTGTTTGACACCACAATTAAAAATACTTTCATAGCACGACAGAGGACAGGATCGGTGGGAGGGAGAGTAGTAAGGGGGGGGAATCCAGTTCCACAGTTCCGGGATAATGTATTACTTTTTCTAATCTTGTTGAAAATCAAATAAAAATATTGTTAACAAAAAAGAATACTTTCATAGACAATCTACTGATGAAATATATTTTTGGGATAAAAATCAAGTGAATGAATGTTAAATGTTATTGCGCAACTTGTCAGCCTTATCCCATTCTCTCTGTAAATGATTAGGAAGGTTAGTGGTTCTTCTGAATGTTGATACTGTTGCAAATGACACACCTATAGTTTAGGGTCATAGCGCACCCTACCCAGGTTATACCCCAATCTGTAGTTTAACTGTATTTGTGTGAACTGTGTTACACTTGGGGAAGGGAACCCAAGGTTTGTGTGAACTGTGTTGAACCTGGGGAGAACCCCTGGGACAATCTGAGACTGGATTGAATTTAGGGGAAGGGAACCACTAAGATAATTTGGAACTATGTTGAACTTAGGGTAAGGGAACCTCTTGGTTCATTTTGAGCCAAGTTGAAATTGGGGAAGGGAACCCTGAGATCATTTGGAACTATTCTGAACTCTGGAAAAGGCGCAAGCTGAAACCAAGCCAGAGCTGGAAGAAGCTCAGAATTTTAATTTGAACACTGCTTCTTTTAGTGCTGACATACCTACACATTGTATAGTGTTGGGATGGAAATGAGTCTATCCCACCGCCTGAGGCGCTTTAAGGTGAGGTGAATCCCGGTTGAAATCGTGTAGTGTACAAGGGGGGGAAAGAGGACCGTGCTATGAAACCCGGCACTAATATAATATAGCGCGAATGATAGATACAATAAACCCAGTGTGCCCATAGAAAGAAACGCCATTTTGTAATTATGGTGGATGCATAGTCTAGCAGGGCCACGCGGCACAACTTAAGCTCCATGGAAGGACTCAACTAGGCCAAGATCATTAAGACGAGATGAGTCTGCATAGCCAGTTCTCACAGAAGCTTCCCCTTGTCCCTTCATTGTTGCAATTACTGGTAGGAATGCACCCTGCAAGGCTGTCAGACAACACCAGGCTCATCGCAGTGCTCATTCATCACACCCAAAACTGCCAGCGAAACCTCTAAACCCCACCCAGAGCCATGGCCCACACCACTGACCCGATCCCACCCCCCTGCATTCTATGATAGTGAGTGACACCAGCTACAATCATAAACCAAATGGCCATAAAAGATCCAAGCATGAACGAATGTTCCACCTCTCCACATAAATACGTCCTTTGTACAGGGAAGATCAAAACAAGGGTGAGGACTTGGGTGTGAGGGGTGAGATATCAACAAAGCACGGAATGTGTGGGTCAGCGTGACTATTTCCTCTTACCTTCATCCTGGCACCAGTCCCTGAGCCTCCCAGGTGCATGCCACACTGATTTAGTACTAGGCTCAGTGTATCATATCCGTTTTTGATAATGTAACTCATGAGAGACCTGACCTTCACTCTGCAGAGAGATGAGCCCAGCTGACCAACGTGGGAACTGACGGACAGCGGAAACCAGGGGTGTCACGGTATTCGTTTTATGACGGTACGATAACCTTCTTGCCAAATGACGGTATATCATGGTTATCGCGGTATAGCAGGTGGAGTTAACTAATCTTAACAAATATTTTCTAAAAGGTCGTAAATTGACAGATGTATCATCACAAACAAAACCAGGCACCCAGGGCCAGAATTGGGCTTTTCAACATACTTTCCACTGAAATGCCTTGCTTCCACCAAACACACGTGTGGAGTGGAGGCCTGCTGCAACTGGCAAACCAAACTGAATAGCTTTTCTTAAGTGGTCATTTAGGCTTTTTGCTCCCCCACTGGCTACTGGTGAAGATGAACATGTTGCCATCTTGATAACCTGCATGCCACAGATCAATGGAGGGTGATGGTAGTATACCCTTGTACGTACACACGTACGTACACACGTACGTACACACACACACACACACACACACACACACACACACACACACACCACACCACACACACAAAAAGGTGTTTGGTATGGCAGCAGGGAATACCCACAGATGAGTGAATTTCGCAGTGTGACTTATTATATGTAAATTCAATGATAGAACCAGCGAAATCCCCCATTGCCATATGTTTAGAGAACACTATCCATTATAAATATATAAACCCCAAAGCCGCCACCCCAAAGTAAACCCTTTTCCTTCTTGGCACTGTATCTATTCTTCCTATTGCTAACATATTGATTTTGTGTAAGGCACGTGTGGTTTATGGAATGGCATTAAAAACTGCTCCAACTGAATCTACTTGGCAGACGGCACATCCAACAGTGCAAAACCAAGACTGCCCAGCAATTGCTTACTGCAGCCTTTCCAAATCAGGTTGAAAAGTACACTTAACGGTATGAACGGTATAACGGTATAAACAATGTGACGGTTATTATTGTTCAATTAAGTGGTTCACGGTATCTTTAACGGTATACTGTTATACCGTTACATCCCTAGCGGAAATGTGAAACAATTGTAGCTTGGCATCCCCTGCGGAGCAGGCCCATGTATATGGTCTCATCAACCAGCGATGCTAGTTTTTACTGTATAGCAATGACAATGTACTGCCTTTTAAGCTTCTGTTTGTACTAAGTTTGGTCGGAATGTCCTTGAGCAGCAGAGTCCTTTGCTGATACCTTTGCATTCTGTACAATTAAACCATGTTATCCTTGCAAGCAATCTGTTGGCCTTTTTCCCTAGAGAGTTGTATTCTTTCTGGCGTGAGCGTAAACATGGATTTGCCTTCAATAGCTTTAGTTGTGAGGGTAAGTATAGTTTTTGGAAAGAAAGATTTTTGAGTTGAACTTAATGACACTGACTGGCCTTAGGTTCTTTAGGTGGGGAAATCCCCACCTTAGCGTAGGGCAAGTTCGGTATTACTCCATCCTGACAAAGAGCAATAAAGTACTTTATTATTATTAAGAGGAGTTATTCTGTTGTCTGTGTCTTGCTTAATGATGCCTTCACAGTAAAACGTGTTGAGAGTACCGAGTGACATATGCAAGGAAAGAAATAGTCTATTACAGAGATACCAGGACTCGGGCGACTGTCAATACTGACAAAGCCAGCGATCAATATAAAGTGAAAGAATGGTGTGTGTGTGTGAAAGACTATCGCTAGGAGAATAAAAAGACTCACTGTGTTTAGAAGACAAGACCCACAAATAAATCAAAACCCAAAAGCTTAAGAGAAGAGATCACCATGAAAAGCTGTATTGAACAAGAGAACCCTGCAAAGCCATCTCATGAGAAAAAAGAAAAGGGGAGGCCACAAGTAGAGAGACGCACCTTATGCTCAGTTTAGTTATTTGTTTATTGGTGGTAAGGCCAGATAGATTTAGGTTTGGACTGAGGACATTTTTGGTTTTGACAATCTGACGGTAGACAAGTACCTTTAGTTTATTTAGGTAGGGATTACCCCTATAGCAGTAGGGCAAGAGGCCTTCTCTTTATTATTTTAATAAAAGAAACTTAAAATGTCCACGCTATGTCTGACTACTTCTTTCAACACGCCGCATATGGCGTCAGAAGTGGAATGTTGTTAATCCGATAGTGAGTCAGACTCGGGTGTACTTGTATGGCAATGTCCATTGATAAACTCTCACCCATAGGCCATTTCTCCATCTCTCAGAGTCAAACCCAAACTGGGTAGCCCAATGAAAGCAGACCCCACAGCATTCACTTCTAGACTTCCTAAAGACTCTGAGCAGGAGGAAGAAGTAGAAAACATTCATACAGAAATGTCTTCCTCCCCGAGACCACCAGATCCATTTGGATCAACGTTTCCAACTAAGAGCTGGTCTCACTCACTCAGTTGTAGATTAGGGTATCATTTAACCTTTGGTGCGCGAAGATTTGGGGGCTTTCTTTATAAACTTTGAGCTAAAAGCAGCTCAATTTAATTGGGACGAGAACCTCAAGGTCTGCTATCTGGCACCTTTGTTAAAAGAAGAAATACAGGCTTCATACCAAAAGGTAAATCGCCAAGATACAACATCTTTCTCTGATATTAAGAGGGCCCTGTGAGAACGAGTGGCACAAACTGAGGGTTTTTACCGACTAACATTTTGTAGTCTACAATTACTTCGAATGAAAGCCCCTTAGAACTAACAGGTTGGGTAAAAAAACAACATTACCCAATGGCTTTGAAGAAAAACCTTACCCGAGACATTGAAGCCCAGGCCCCACAGCAGCTCTTGAATCATGGTTTATGATACCCGTAGAATAACTATCAAACGTGATATTGATTTTCAGTGTTAAGGATCTCTTTGAGATCAAAACGCTAACAAAGCAACAATCCCCAATCATTCCGTAGGGGAGTTACTACTGGTGTGTAACCAGGTATATTTTACACCGCTGAAAAACTGAGCATGGAAGGATGGTTTCATTGACTATTCAAGCATATTTGTTCAGATGATACTAGCTAATAACCTGGTCAAAGCAATTCACAAATGACAAAGGAATCACTTTGGTGAGTGCTAAATCGAAGTCATTCCCATGGCGAAGTCATATATTTACCTTAGTGTAGTACTATAAATAAATAGTATGAATATAGCACACACATGTGAATGATTAGTATTTTGGTAGCTAAGCATGAATTATACTTTACAATGGGTTTTAGTTTGGAACATTGATGGGCACGAATGAATAAAAGAGTGCAGTTGTTTCATTATATCTGGGAGAGTTCTCAAGGTTAACAAAACCCAACGAGTCATCACAAGAGGTGTTTGTGGTTGTTGCCTTAGAATTGATACATAGAATATGTGTGAAGTATATCATAATCATATATTTTCATTTCTGTTATTTTGTTATTCTGTTTTTGTTATATATTTGTTCTGTTTCCTTTCTCTCTCGTCAACAATATATATACAAATGTATTACTATTTTGAGAATAACATATATCTTGTATTAGATATGATGTTGTAAACCAGTTGAATTTGGAACTTTGTTAATTTGTTGTACTTTGGAAATTGTGGAATGTTCCATGCCAAACTTCAGCCTTGAAAAGGGCCAAGGTTGAAACACGTGTCGGATAGGCAAATCACAATTTCTGACATTCAGGATTAATGATGCTACGATATCTTGCACCCAACCTTTTTTTTTTGTTAATTTCACTGAGTAAATTGTTCACTTACACAATTTGTACGGGTGAGCGCAGTTATTAGGATTAATGGTTTAGGGCAAGGCTAATGTTAATCAGAATTGCATCAAAACCCAATTGAATAACTAGTGAAATATTATATTGAGCCCAAGCGCACAAAAATCCAGATCTGCCCACATTTTTGTACCTCTTTATCCAGCATTATGTCATCCTCCGAAATCTCACTCCAAAGTCTCAGGAACAAGAGAACTTCAAACCGAGACAAGGATAAGCTACATCTTCATCACAGTGATGAGGACGCCACACAACCTAAGGGGAAGGGTATGTGACAAATCAGGAGTATTCGTCCCTTCTCCCCAAGGGGGAGCCACCCTCTTTGAGGCTAGGGAGGTGTGCGCGCTCCGCAAGACCCTCCCTAAGGTATGGACAAGTGGGACCTCACTGGGAGTGACTCTCCTTTAGGGGACAAAGACTCCCATTTACAAAAGGGAACTCCCTAAGTAGGGCACTGTATCCTCCTAAATGGGACTGCCTTTCATACAAAACAGTGTATACGCATGCTGTTTTGCTATAAACAACATTGAAACTGACGAATTGGAAACAAACATACTGTGAAAGAGAAAAAGAATCCCACAAGATAATCGGAAGAGAGAGACGTTGAAGAGTGGGGACACCACTAAGGGATAGTTGTAGAACGTGTTGCAAGTACACAGTAAAATATACAAGGAAAGAAAGAGGGTATTACATAGTTAATACGATTGTGTGGCTCTCAAAGCTGACAAAGGCAACAATCAATATAAAGAAAAAGGAAAGTGTGCGAAAGACTATCTCCAGAAGAATAATAAGACTAGACGAGACCCACAAACAGTTGGGAAGAACTACAAGAACTCTTAAATCAAACCCCAAACCCTTAAGAGAAGAGATCACCATGAAGAGCTGCTTTGAATAAGAGAACCCTGTAAGGCCATCTCAAGAGAAAGAAAGGCAAAGGGCAGGCCACAGTGAGACTTTTCTCAGTTTAGTTATTTGTTTATTAGTGGTAGGGACAGATAGTTTTAGGTATGGACGGAGGACATTTTTGATTTTGACGTTCTGACAGTAGACAAGCACCTTTAGTTTATTTAGTTTGGTAGGGATTTCCCTTACAGTGGTAGGGTGAGAGGCCTTTTCTTTATTATTCAAATAAAATAACTTTAAAATGTAAACGCTGTACCCTCATTGCTTCCATCTCTGCTCAAGGGCTTGCCTTTAGAGCGAGACAACAGCATGGATGTCCAGAGGGTGGTCTCCTGTTATGTTGTCCAACTTACAGGCAACCCCCTCTCATGCTAATAATCATTCCAGGTGGTTGCCGCATCCATTACCTTCTCCTCTCAACCACTGGATTGCTGACTAGTCCTTTGGTTTTGCTCACTACTACTGGCAAGACATACACTGGACTGTTCATTCTGCTCCTCATTGCTTGTTCCACCAAAGCACTTTCTAGCTGCCAGTCTTGTCCAAGTGGCTCGTAATAAGGACATGGTTGAAGTTCATTGCCTTCTAATCTGTATCTGACCACACTGGTGGGCCCCCTTCATGGTGTGTGGGTCTGCCATTTCGGTGTGACCTCATGTGGGTCAGCAACAGCATTCAAACTCCTACCTTGACAATCTCACTCTAGAACTTTGGTCTTAAAATGCTGCATCTCCGTTCAGTTATCCCCCAACTGTGGAAAGGGGAAACAGGCTGATTGTGGCAGTGCATCCTCCTCTTCACCACACAGTCCCAAGATTTTTCAGCCTTTACAACCCTCAGGTTTGCAAACTCAGACCTTCTCAACATCGGGATAATCAATTGGGAGGTAGTACTCTAGATTATCAGGGCTCCACCTAGTGCAATGCCTTCCTAACATGTGTGCCAAGAACTCAAAATCAAGAAGGGAGTGGAGACTTCTCTGATGCCTTGCTCAAATCCATCAACCTTTATGTCCAACAGCTCTTGCCCTTTGACAATGTGGTTCCTCACAGGTTAGAAACGTTACAATGGCAAGGAATCATTAGCAGGGGTTGGCTGCTCCCACCGGAAGGGCACATTGCTGTTTTGTATGCTCACCTAGAGGATGTCTCATGCCAGCAACCACAACTTTGCATTCTTTTGGCAAACAAGACCATTATAACAAGCTCATTGGGGGCCTCCATGCTCGTGCTTGTATCCTGTTCCCCCATCATGCTATAAGGCTGCCATGAATTGAATGTAATATACAAATCATGAATAAACGCATATGTTATGTACTGGTCTAATATTGGTTGTTACTTCAATTATATGTCAGGTTTTGCCATTGCCCCTTTTCTCCCCCCACAAATCTCTGCTGAGCACCGCATCGGACTGTAGCTTTGAAAAGGGGAAAACCTCAATTTCCTACCTCCTTACCACGCAGCCTGCTGCACTGCTCGTTACACCAGCGACCTGTTGATATAAGTGAACGTGTGCTGAAAGCATAAACAAGGAATGCTTATGCTCACCAACACTCTCCACCAACTCCATCTCTTACCTTCATGCCTGTCTCCAGTGGAGTCCTAGTGGAGTGTGAGGATTGAAAAAAATCTCAATGTTCTCACCTACCTCCTCACAGACCCACTGCCCTGCATAGTTGACACCACCCCCCGTAGCGCACTTGGTTGGACCGGTTCAGACCATGTGTCTCAGTCCTCCTACTCTTCTTGCAGCCTATCCAGGTATCCATCGAATGGGCGACCTCAACCAAGGGCAGAAACAGATAAGGGAGATTCTGCATGGAGCCTGCTCCTGCCAGGAACGAACACTCCATATGTTATACAGCCCACAGACACTACTCCATCAAGTTAATCATGTCCATCTTAATCCCTGCCATCCCCATGTTCTCAAACAGGTGTAGATGTCCAGCAACCACCAAGCGCATTGATTATACAATTTGATACAGATCCTGCTGACAACCACGCACTTGTCACCTCCCGCCCAAAAACTCAACTAGTAAACTCTGACCTGGAAGTCAAATAAACTGCTGAAATATCAGACCTAAGGGACACTGCCCCCTGACCCCCACATCCCTCCTGCATACTAGACATGCTCATTCCACAAGAATACAGCCTCCAACAAGCAAATAGAGGGTTGGTGATAGCCTTGGGGTTATCCACAACACATGACCGTGCAGAAGAAACCGCTATATTGATGTCCATAGAGTGCCTCACAGGTCACTTCGCACTCACCCCTACACAAACACCTACATTTCACCCCATCAACCGTCGCCCAAACACTGCCTCAGGCTATCCAGAATGAGCTCACATACACTATAACACTCTTCGTCTCTTTCCCGATTGCTAGTATCAAAGCTACCAAATCTATCAAAGAGTTCCTCATGGGCTTCAACTACACACTGGACATCAAACAGCACATCACAGACCCCACCCATGTTAAAGGGAACATGTTTCATCTGGTTATCTTCTTCTCTACATGAAACATCTCACTCTGGTTGAGTTAGACTTCAGTTCACGCTGCCATCCCAACCTGCCTTAAATGCCAAATGCCTAGCAACCAAGGGAAAAAAGACAGGTACATCTATCGCTTGTGCTCTACAGATGTCCCGGCGGCCGGCCTCCACTGCTTGGTGGATGATACATTTCTAGCCACAGATGTGAACACCCTCCTTTATGTTTCTTACTATAGAGGGACAGTCCGTGCTGACCTCATGTGCTTCTAAAATGCTTCTGCCTCAGAACAAAACCACACATTCCTGGTATTTCCAAGAGACCACAAACCGCAAGCTCACCTTCCAGGCAAGGGCAATGCTAGTACAAAAACTACTCACACTGCTGCAAGGTCTCTGCACCTCGTCACTTGTTTCCTAAGAAAATGGAGTCGGACAAAGAAGCTATTTATTCATTTATAGCATTTTTGTAACGCCCAGACCCAAGGGTATCACAGCGTTTACACAAAAGACACAGTAAAATATCCAGTACCAAATAGTATATGTTTAAGTTAGTCAGTGTTGATTCAAAGATATCAAAAATGGCAGAATGCTGTTCAAATGCAACTAAGTGCCAAGATAATAATCGTGAGCAAAAGTAAAGTGCTGGATAATAGGTGTCCATCTGTAATGTGAGGAAAGGGTCAACTTGCTTCCCAATCAAGAATTCAAAAGAATGTCTGCCATTCAAAGCGTCCAACACAAAGTTTAAAAACAACAAAACGCCAAAATTGCAAAGGCTCTTACAGTGTGCAAAGAAGACAATCTTACAAAGTTCTTTCAGGGAGGCATTTTCCATGTCTCTGTGGCAGGGTGTTCGAGCAGTAGCTCACTCTGGGTGTTGCCCTTTGCTTAACAGCCCACTTCGTTTATTGACACACCCAGGCCTGCAATCCTAATTCCAGTTCTACCTACTCTTTGGTGCAATGTTGCCATCTGAAATGTCTTCCTGCTTCTTGCCCCTCACTGTGACTCAGGTGTTCCTCAGGAGTATATTTTTACTTCTGGTATTCTCGTCTCTTTTTTATGTCTTGGTCCCAAAATGGTTTATTCCCCCTCTTCTCCACTTTGGGTTCCTCCACACCTTACCCGCTTAGAAAACTAACAATCTTCTGGGGGAAGCGCATCATGAGAATGGAAACAAAACAATTCAGGAAAGAAAATACCAGGTAACAGGCCTTCTCTAACCTGCTTGTAATGCGCAATAGCATCCCACTAGACAGTTACACAGCTCAAAGGCTATGACTGTTCAGAAAGAAACGGAAGCAGCTACTTTTTAGGGTGTTCCACAACTACCGCCCACACCACTAAACTCAGAACACACCCATATCTACCTTGCCAATTCTCTGTATTTAGTTGCTCCCAATGTGTACAGCAGAGGCGTCACTACAGTGGTGAGGGTGGGGGGCGGGTGGCTATAGCCCCGGGCCATTTGTTTGTAGCTCCAGAGCTAGATGTTCAGGGGCTACAACCAAAAGTCTAGCTGGCTCAGAAACCGGATAGTCCCGACTTTAGCATTGCCCCAGATCTTTTCCAGACCTAGCAACACCCCTGCTGTACAGTGCCCCATTGTCTGAGTCTGCATGTACTTGCAACTTGTGCAGAATTATGCCACCAAATGGAACAAAGTTTGATTTCATCCTAAAGCCGGCGGAGAGTCTGTGCAATCCTGGAAGGCTGTCCTACTGTAAGAGTGCAATTTAATCAAAGCAGAGAGCTACCCAGAGGTGGTAGAGGATGGGAGCTGCAAGGGCCCAACTCCTTCCTGCTCTTCTTGCCTGATCAAGCATTGTGATTTACAACCCAAAGGAACAAGCGATCTCTGTTATTGTCAGAACTATAGGCTCTTAGTGCTTACAATCAGGTCTCTGAGACTGGCAAGACCATGCACAGAGCTACTGGATGTGGCAATGAAGGTGATTCTCAGGATTCGGGGATTCATCAGATGCTAGAGCCTATGAATTCTGAGAACACCTCACACCTATTAATCTGGGGTGGCTCAAACCCACCCACCCTTTGCTGAGGGCACGGAGGTTCAGGCATATTCACCATTGAAACCTACACCCTCAAAGAAACATCGAGAAGGAGTTGTCAAATGACTCACGCAGAGTCGCACTCTATGCTGGGGCAGGGAAAGGAAGATCAGACCAGATGCTGAGGAGTGTAGTGGGTCCAAGAGTGAAAAAGCAGAGTCTGCCCTATAAACAAACTTGCCTCAGGGAACAGAGGCCAAACTAAGTGTCCAAACGGGCAGCAATTCTGCCTGGAGTAAACATGGCTGCGACCCAGAGCCTGAGGAGCATAGTAAGGGGCCAGGTCTTGGAATTCCGCACACCCTGGAAATCTGGCTTCACAGCTGTGGTCAAGGCTGAGAAGAAGTCTAAAGAGAGGAACACCCGGTTTGGTTAGAGTGTTGGAACCTCTACTGATGTGTAGGGCACCATGTTCCTTAGCAAAGAGAAAGAGCAATATAGCCTTCACAGCGCAAAGAGAACTGTATCCCTCATTAAGTGAGGAGATAAGGCATGAGTTATGCCTCAAGCGGGCAATAAGATCTATATACTCCTTAGCCCAAAGCGAAGGGCATGACAAACCTGGTCATGTATTAGACGGGCAGAATTGTATATTTGCATTGGGAACTGGTCAAACAGATTCTGATAAAACTATCCCTATGAACCCCTCCTCTTCTAAATTCATCTTGGGGAGAGGACACCTTATATCAGTAACAAGAACCATGGTCTTTGGATCCCAATTGAGTGACAGATGTCATAGCCATTTTATCCTCACATCAAAATCCTGAAGATGCCCAAATGTGTATATATGGATCAAGGTTGCAACCTCTCCAATGTTCGGGTGAGTGTTTTCACGAGTTAAGGGAGTCTCAAGCACAGTGTACTTTATGTACTTAGTGATTCAAGCATACAAACCTTTTATCACAGGCACATTTGTTATTTCTAAAGCAATGCAGTAATTTGGTATGTAAACAAAATGCTCTTTGGTTACATTCAAAGCAGCTAGTAAACCGCATTGGTGCTATTTGCCCCCTAGTTAAAGAAATGATAAAATAGGAAATAATTAACATGGTTATTGTTCTTCTAGATTTTGATAAATCTGCTTTGCTTAGTAAGATTTGTGCAATATTCTTATTACTACAATACATACTGGGAGTGATTATTACAAATGAAGATTATAAAAATGAAAAAGGTTAGTGCAATAAAAGTGCTTGAATAGCTTCTTTTGACATAAATACACACCATTTGTGTAACCATGGACTCTATTGAGCCCCACATCATAGGGTTACTTGTTTAATCCGTCAAGGGAAGGAGGAGCGCAAGCTAAGTGGGCAAGGGGTTGGGGCAGGATGGGGGTTTGTGACTTGGGGTTGGGGGAAGGAGGGATTGGGATGTAGAGGGCGCACTTAGCTGAATCCCAGCAAGAGAAGGTGGTGGCTTCCTGTTCTGAGGAGGCTTGGAATGTGGATTTTGCCATGTGGTAAGGACTCTGGTCTGAGCCTTATCATTGGCTGGGGGGGGGGGAACGCCCCTCCTACCCCCCTCACCGGGTACTAATATGAGACTGCTGTGGTTGGTTATTACCATTTATCACAGTGTCTGTTGAAGGGTCTGGTGTTTGTACGGTCCAAAGCCAAGCCCTGATATAATGGGTGGTTGCCCTGTGGCTGCAGGAAATTTACTTGCCGGCTAGGATGGTTGGAAGAGGAACGTTACAGCAAGGAGGAGCAGAAGAGCAGATTGCCATTCCCTAAGGGGCTGCCAGAGGGCCCTATTACGAGTCAGTTTTGAAGCCCTATGGCTACCTGGAAGGAAGGCCCAGACCACAGTCATAGAATGACCCCGTGGGAGGATCAAACTCCTGGGCTTTGCTGGTGGGACAGTCATTGAATGTAGGAGCACTGGCACCGTGGGAGCAGAGTGGTTTGGGAGAGGGGCCATAGGGAGTGGCTCAAGAACTGCACCACCCTGAGGTAGGGTGGTAAGAAAAGAAGCTTTAGCATCCCTCCTTTCCAAGTGCAGATACGCTGTAGCATGGCAACAGGCTGATTTTGGGGTGCTCGGCCCTCGCAGAGCAATCTTGTGTGCTTCCGTTATGGGTGGCAGAGAGATGGGCCTGAATGATGAGGACCCATGTAGGAAGCATTAGTCAGGTAGTTGAGTGTGCACCGTGGTAGTGAGGCAGACACGCTTTAAGGCGGTTGTCAGGGACATAAGCAGACAACTGAGTGCACATCTTAGGCCATCTGGCAGGGGTAGTTACAGAAGCCACTGTTTGTGCTGAGGGAGTGTGTGGGGAAGACAGAGAGAGACCGACAGAGAAAGAGAGAGAGACCAACAGACCCTTTTACTGTTTGGCCAAGGCTACTCGAGTTATACCAGTTTCAAAGTCTTTACAGAGATTGCAGACAAGGAACCAGTGTTTGGCACACACCCAAATAAACTCCTAGACCCCTCATTTCTTCATACGAGCACTTCCTACATTTCTGCCAAGAAAAGGCAGGGCACTTTACCGCCTGGACAACTTTCCCCACCCCTTCTGTTTAGAAAACCTCAATAAGAACAGTATCCCCATGCCCGAGTAAACCGGTTCACTTCACTGCCTAAACCATCCTGGCACTGAATGTAGGTATATCCTTAGCCCAGTGGGTGTTTTCCCAACCACATTCTGTGTATGAATACAAATAATGTCATCATTTTAACACCACTTTATTTTGCGTGGTTTTGTTGATCTACCAGACAAGTGTATCCTTTTCTAGCATCTGCGCAGGTACGCACACATTTCTAGAATATAAATGCTAATGTAATAGTAGGTCGGTTACTCTGACCACTTACCATCATTTGTCCACTTACTCTCATTATGGTCAGACACTCCCATGAAAACCACAGATCTTCACTCCATTGCCAGAGGCAGCCACCAAAAGACTAGGCACCCACACCATTTGCCATGCATTGTAAGTATCAGCTCAGGTAATCTCAATGTGCTGGACATGGCAGCAAAATCACAAGACCCGCACCATTTGCAGGGTAGAAGCCAATGCAGGAGGAGCACTGCATCTCCTTCTGTTACAGTCTGCCTTCCTGGACTCTTCCACCTTTGCGTGTTGCAAGGAAGCTGCATCGCAGATAGCAGCGAGGCTGCACTTCCATTCTGTGCACTGCCACAGTGGACAGGCCATTTGCGTGAGTGAAGACCTGCATACCTGTGCTCTTTGGCCCCACCCCAGCTCCCTATGCGCTCTTCTTTTGATAGAGGGGGTGAGGAAATGGCCATGGCCAGGAAACTATGTACTCACAAGGGCATGGAATGTAAAAAGCTGAGTGCAGGATGCCTCACCATGTAAGCACCAGCAAATTGGCAAAACTAATTTGATATAAGCCCAGCGAAGATACTGAGGGAGAGTAGAACAAGTTACTCTCTTACCTGTTAACGTTCTTTCGATGGGATGGTCCGACGACGTATTGCATATCTATGACATATAATCACCACAGCTGTGCTGCTTCGGAAAATCTTCGGCGTCTGCGTCCTGCGTCAATGACGTCGATGACGTCGATACGCCGCCCTCGAGGACCTCCTCCGACGGCCGACGTCACTGGATGTTATAAGTAGGGCGCACAACGCCTGTAGCCTCAGTTGTAGTTTTTTCCCCAGAACGTGTGGCACCAGTCTTCTGCCAGTCTGACGCACAACACAAAGCCTTGCGGAAACTTAAGCTGCAATCGCATAAGAAATTCTGCAGCGGGGAAGGTAGGGAGGGAGCGATATGGAATACGTCGTCGGACCATCCCATCGAAAGAACGTTACCAGGTAAGAGAGTAACTTGTTCTTCGAGGGGATTGGGTCCTCCGACGTATTCCATATCTATGACAGACTCCCAAAGCAGTACCAATGCAAGGAGGTGGGAAAAGAATTTAGAAAACAGAAATTTAGAATGCCCAATCCAATTGCGGAGTAAAGGGCCGCCTTGCCAAAGGCCAGATCCTGCCCACGGATGGAATCGAGGGAGTAGTGACGTACAAAAGTATGTACCGAGCCCAGGTGGCTGCATCACAGATGTTACGAATAGGAACATCCCTCTGTAGGGCAGTAGAGGCAGCCATACCCCTGGTAGAATGGGCCCGCAAGCCGACCGGCGGGTCTTTACCCACCAAGCCGTAACACTCAGAAATAGCCAGAATAATCCAGCGAGACGCAGTCTGTTTCATCACAGCCTGTCCCAAACGCTTTCCAGTGTAACCATTGAAGAGTTGATCGTCCACTCTGACCCGGGACATGCGTGAAATATAAAAGCTTAAAGCTCCCCTAGGATCGAGCCTATGGAGCCTCTCCTCTTCCTTACCAGGATGTGGAGGAGGATAAAACACCGGCAGAACAACCTTCTGGCCTAAATGAAATTCCAACACCACCTTCGGAAGAAAGGAAGGACGAACTCTAAGGACAACCCTGTCCTTATCAAACACAGTGATGGGTGGCTTAACTGAAAGTGCCTGTAACTCACTCACTCTGCGAGCGGAAGTGACTGCAACCAAAAATACAGTTTTAAGAGTTAACAGTCTCAAAGGGCATGAATGCAAAGGCTCAAACGGAGCACCCATCAGAAACTTGAAAACAAGCTTCAAATCCCAACCGGGCACCTGGAAAGGTGACGGAGGGAACACATTAGGGAGCCCTTTCAGAAACTGAGAAATTAAAGGAATTTTAAAATAGGAACACTCTTCAGACGAGCGCTTAAATATGGACAGCGCCGCCAGGTAACCTTTAACGGTACCGACTTGCAAGCCCCTGTGGGCCAAAGAAAGCAAAAAAGACAGAACCATGGGAATGTCACATTCAAAAGGATCCACATTCTTAACCCTGCACCAGTCGCAGAAGTTACACCAACGGCAACAGTATAGGGACTTTGTTGCTGGCCGTCTGGCCGAGAGCAACACCTCCATCACATCTTCAGGGAGGTCCCAATCCTTATACTCAACCTTTCAGAAACCAAGCGTGAAGGTTGAGGGATCTGACCTCTGGATGGAGAACCTGACCCCCCCTCCCGTGAGAGCAGATCATCACAGTAGGTTAGACGACGTGGAGGGCAGATTGACAAGTCGAGAAGGTCCGGGTACCACGTCCTCTGGGCCCACGCCAGAGCAATGAGGATCATCCGGGAACCAAACCTCTAACCTCCGCAGTACTTGCGGGATGGCGGGGACTGGAGGAAATGCATACAGCAGTGGGAATGACCACTCACCATGAACGCGTCTCCTAAGGCTCCTTCTGGAGGAAATTCCCACGAGCAGAACCTCTCGCACTTCCGGTTGACACTGGAGGCGAAGAGATCCACTTGAGGGGTCCCCCCAAAGGGCAAAGATCTCCAGGAGAATCTCCTGAGCCAACTTCCACTCATGAGAGATCGCGCTATGCCTGCTCAGACCGTCCGCCTTCTCGTTTTCGTCTCTGGCCAGATTAACTGCCGAGATTGAAACTTCCTGCTGGATTGCCCAGAACCAGAGCTGCATCGCCTCCCTGCACAGAGGAAGTGACCCTGCCCCCCCCTTTTTGTTGAGGTAGTGCATGGCCACCATGTTGTCCGTCAGGATTAGGACATTCCTCCCTCGTACAGTCGGCAGAAAAGCCTTCAGGGCTAACCTGTCGGCCCTCAGCTCCAACAGATTGATATGGAGTCTGGACTCCGACAGAGACCAACGACCGCTGACTGTCAACTCATTGGCATGCGCTCCCCATCCCGTGAGGGATGCATCCGTCACGATCGTCACCTCCGGCTAGGGTAGCCAAAATGGAGCCCCCCTTCATCACATGGTCTTCGATGGCCCACCACAAAAGGTCCTGGGCGACCGAGGACGGCGCCTGAACAGCGTCCGACAACCTGCCAGAGGACTGAGACCACTGGAGCTCGAGTGCCCATTGCAAAGATCTCATCCGCAACCTGGCCTCTGGCACCAGAAGAATGCAGGATGCCATGAGGCCGAGCAATCTCAAGAACTCGAACACTGGGAGACTCTGGGCAAGCTGAAACGTGTGCACCATCTGCTGAATGTGATGAGCCCTCACCTGGGGAGGAAAACACTGCCCCAGGGACGTGTCGAGCACTGCTCCGATGTACTGGAGCCTCTGAGTTGGCGTCAAATGGGACTTCTTTAAGTTGAGGGAGAAGCCCAGCTTGTGGAGGGAGTGGCAGGTGACTGACAAATGATCCAGGACTCTGGAGAGCGCGCCCTGATCAACCAATCGTCCAAGTAGGGGTAGACGTGAATCCCCACCTTTCCTGAGGTGCGCTGCCACCACTACCATGAGCTTGGTGAAGACCCTCGGGGTGGAGGTCAATCCGAACGGCAGGACCCGAAACTGAAAGTGCGAGTCGCCAACAGCGAACCTCAGGTACTTCTTGTGCTTTAGATGTATCGGCACATGTAAATAAGCGTCCTTGAGGTCGAGAGACACCAACCAGTCCTGAAGTTGAAGGGCCTGGAGGACTTGAGAGAGAGTAACCATCTTGAACTTGTCCTTCCTGAGGAGTTTGTTCAAACCGCGCAAGTCCACGATAGGTCTCAACCCCCCGTCTTTCTTGGAAATCAAAAAATAAGGGGAATACCATCCCTTGTTCCTCTCCGCTACAACACCAGTTCTATGGCACCTTTGTCCAGCAGGGATTGAATTTGCTGCGCAAGGAGCGGATCCGGACTCTTCAAAGAGATTCCCTGGTGGATTGTCTTGAGGTCACTGCCGGAAAGGAAGACAGTAGCCGTGGGTTATGCTCTCCAGAACCCACACATCTGAAGTAATGGCGCGCCACTCTACAAGATGCTGCGCCAGCCTTGCCCCACCCGGCGAACCATGGGACATGGCCTCATGACTGAGCTGAAGCAGCTGCAGCGTTGCCTGAGGGCAAAGAGGCAACAGCCCGAGCGGCCTTGGCACCTTGAGTGCCTTGTTTTCCACCTCTGGCACTCCTACGGTGGCCCCTTTGACTGGCAGCTCCTCTCGCTTTACCAAAGGATGAGTAATGACGAAAGGAACCTCCCCTCCATTGCTGTCCCCTAGGACGAAAAGGCGGAGGTTGGCGAACTGCAGCTCCCAACGACTTTGCTGCAGCTTTTGAGGTCTGCAACCTCTCAAGGCTCTCGTCAGCCTTGCTGCCAAAAAGATGTTCCCCGTCAAAGGGCATGTTGAGGAGCAGGGCCTGCACATCAGGAGCAAACCCCGACTTCCGCAACCACGCAAACCTGCGTATTACGGTGCTCGCCACCATGGACCGGCTGATGCAATCTGCCATGTCCAAACCTGACTGAACGGCCTCACATGGCATCCTTGCCATCCTGAACCATGGCAAGGAAACCACCCCGTTCGTCCCCTTTGGGAATATGTTCAGCCGCTAAGGAAACAGTTCCACAGAGTGTGCGTGAAACGTGACAAAGCACATACAGAGTTGGCCACCTGAAGCACCATACCCCCTGAAGAAAACACTTTCTTCGCCCAGCCATCAAAACGCTTGTCGTCCCTATCAGGAGGGATGGTAGGATACAACGCCTGCTTTGCCGGGACAGTAGCCGCCGGCACCACCAAACTCTCCGAAGTGGTGTGCTTGGTCAAGTAGCAGGGGTCGCTACTGGCTGGGCGATATTTTCGTGGCAAAGACTTGCCCATTGCTGGGAGATTCTCCGGAGCAGTCCAAGCCGCCGCCACCCTCCTCTGTAGAGCCATATGGAACGGCAGTTACGGGTCAGTTGGTGGACCTTGGTCGAGGATATCCGTAAGGTCATCCTGAAGAACATCCCCTGGGGGAGCAGACCATCCCAAGTACTTGGTGACCCTAGACATAAGGCGCCAGTACGAGGAGTCGGCATGAGTACCCGGCTCAGGCCTAGAAAACTCCACCTCCGGAGAGGTGTCCAGCCCACTGGCATCGTGCAGGGACTGCCTCAGGTCCTCAATTTGGCTATGGCCCGAGAGAATCTCGTCTGGCACCGTATCAGGAACCATGCCATCATCAGAGCCCTCATCCACCTCTGAAATAAACTAAAGATGGCGGTAAGGAGGCACAGAATGTGGAACAAAGCCATGCTTGACCTTGGCCAGAGCCTTTCTAGGGGGTTCCACCGAGCCCCGGGGTACCCCCCTTCGAAACAGCCTCGAAAGGCATCGAGTGAATCGGCATCAACAGCAGGCCGGAGCCCCGAGCGTGTCCTTTGACAGCCTGGGCACCGACGACTTCTTCAGAGGCGGGAACTCTAAAGAGTCCGTCGATGACCTCGGCGCCACCGGCGTCTTCCTCGAAGACACCAGAGATGCACACGTTCTCGAGCGAGTCGAGGACCAGGACCTGGAACGGGCATGACGAGAACGATTCCTCTTGTCCGAGCGGGACATTCTCCCGCAAATCGTGCCGACCACCTGAGCCCGAAGGCGTGCGAGCGGTGTCTTTCGACCAATCACGACCGACCCCACTCGGAGGCACGGACAGACCAGTGCCCTGCGATTCGAGAATCGCTAACTTTTTCTTCCCGAAGGAAGTCCATTCCTCCGGCGTCGCATGCTTGGTGGGATAAGCGACCCGCCAACGGGCAGAGTCCTCGGGTGAGGACGGGGAAGGCGACCGATGACGGTACTTCCGGGAGTGCCTCGAAGAGGCAGAGGAGTGGCAGGACCGACTACGAGACCGAGATCCACTGGACTTGCGATGCGGAGAGTCGCCCCTCGAATCGTCCGTTGAAAGCCCCCCAGACCTCGACTTCTGTGGCTTGAACACCTTATCTACCGACAACTTTTTCTTGCGCTCCCGCAAGGCTTTGGACGTGAGCGACTGGCAGTCGACACAGTCATCAGTGTCATGGGCCTCCCCGAGGCACCAGAGGCAGGCGTTGTGCGAGTCCGTCACCGACATCTTAGATCCACAGTCCCTGCACTTCTTAAAGCCCGGACGCGGGGTGGAAGACAAGGTAGACATCTTCACGAAGAATATACTTCACAAAAAGAACAGGTTCGAAGAACCGAGAAAGAACAAACTCCAAAGAGTCAAGGCGCGCCGAGATCTCCGAACCGAACACGTTCGCGGAAAAAACGGAACTGAGGCTACGGGCGTCGTGCGTCCTACTTATAACATCCAGTGACGTCGGCCGTCGGAGGAGGTCCTCGAGGGCGGCGTATCGACGTCATCGACGCAGGACGCAGATGCCGAAGATTTTCCAAAGCAGCACAGCTGTGGTGATTATATGTCATAGATATGGAATACGTCGGAGGACCCAATCCCCTCGAAAATTAGTTTACTGTTTTTGCTTTCTCTGGTACTATAACCACCTATATTCAAAGATATAAACAAGACATGGCTGCATGCAATGTTGATGCAGCGTGACATGTTGGGCGCAATGCTTTCATAAATAAAGGAGGGGTAGGGTTGCTGAACAGTGGTTTATTAAGTGTTGTGCCCAGGCAATATTTTTGTAACTCGAAAGGAAAGGGGGCTATAAACCTTAACAAGTGATAGTTCAGTTGAGCATCTATAATGCTCCTGAATGATTCGAACTGTCTCCGAGGGAGAAAGGTGCAGACAAAGCTGGTTAGATCCTGTCTTGTCTCTCAAACTCAAGATGGTTATATAGATCAGAGGCTAGGTGCTGAGTAGGTTTTAAACATACGTTTAGAGGACTATTTAGGACAGAGTGCAAAGTGGACAGAGAAGGTTCCATCTTTCCCTACCTGTCTAGGACCCTATCCCTAGTCGGCACTGATGAGTTGCCTATCTAAAAGTGGACAGAGTAAGGAAAAGGAAACCCCAGTAATTTGTTTTTATTCTTATTCTCTCAAGGTCACTCCAATTCCTGATATGTTAACTTCAGTACCAGTTTCTTGGTAGATGATTGTACTCCGGACAGGCGAGCCAGCGTAGAACCTTACTCATGTGGAGTGTTAAAAACGTTGGATGGGGTGGTTCTCAAACAGTATTATGGCAATGGTTACTTTATTAGCCAACATAGAAGGTGAACAAATCCCTGGTAAAAACTAACGCTCTAAGTGAAGAGATAAAAAGATTATTTTTTGTGAAGACTTGTGCCAGGGGTCTAGGCATTCTGGTTTGACTTCACAGCTGGAGCACACCTCCCTTCATTCCAGAACATCAAACCAGGTTCTGCTTTGCCTTGTGGACCATGCATGCCACAACATTCCGTGCTTTGCGGTACATTGCATATTTATTCATTCATTTTATTTCATTTATTGTGCATTTGTAATGCCCTTATACAGCAAGGTCATTGTGGATCAAAGGACCCAAACGCCAATGGGGATGGAGCCTGGGAAAGAAAGAAAGAAGGAAAGAAAGAAGGAAAGAAAGAAAGAAAGAAAGAAAGAAAGAAAGAAAGAAAGAAAGAAAGAAAGAAAGAAAGAAAGAAAGAAAGAAAGAAAGAAAGAAAGAAAGAAAGAAAGAAAGAAAGAAAGAAAGAAAGAAAGAAAGAAAGAAAGAAAGAAAGAAAGAAAGAAAGAAAGAAAGAGAGAGATGGGATGATTGGGGAAGGGGAAGGGGTAAGTGCTGGGAGTCCCACGGAGGAAAGTGCTGGGAAATAAGTGGCAAGCAGCTGTTAAGTGCATAATGTCGGATGGAGAAAGCATGGCATCTTTATAATGCCAAACTTAGTCTAGTCGATCTCCTCAGTCCTCTACGATGTATACGATAACAAAAATGCCATTTATGGGCTGCACCAACATCAGCCAAAAATAATAATACATTTGATAATACATTTCAGACTACAAACTTTACGAAACAAATGTATGTGTGGTGCTGCGGCACACAAGTTGTCCTACCCACTGAACGCCCGTCTGCCTTGCTGGTTTCACAAGCCTATGCCAGGTGCTCCCATTGAAATGCACTGCAATACAGGACACAGCATTAAGTAATGCTAGGTCATGCCGACACTTCATAAACCACAAACAGTTCCTTCCACAGACAAAACAAAGAACATTGCCCATTACTCACCAGCTTTAGGCACAGAAAGTCCACAAATAGAAAAAATCTGCTTTGCAAGGAGTAAAACTAATTTTGAAAAATGAACTTCTCTCGAGAGGCACAATATTTATCACTCAATCGCAAATGCCAAGTGAAACTAGGCTCCTTGCCCAGAAGGCTCCTGAGTCGTCACTTTTGTTTATGTTACAGTAGCCACAAGGCACACTTCCTTAACACAAAGTTATTCCTTATCGCAATTGCATGAACAAAAAAAACAAGTGCTTATTTTGATCCCAGACACTTCATGCAGCAGGGGAATTCTCTTCAAGGACTGAATTCTTTACTTTCTTGCTAGCAAACAGAAGACGATGCAGATAGTCATTTGCAATGATTCTGGGATGCACTGTATGAATTGTTATTGTCACTGTTAAGAATATAATAGTTTGCTGGTGGCTTACAATTCTACTTTTGTTATGTAGTTTTGGTTTTTGTGGGATACTTTAATTTCAAACCCAATGACGCATCAGATCTAGCTGCCTTCTATCAGCCATGGACGATCTGGCTCTACCCCAATTGGTAAACGAGGCCTACTCATCAAGGTGGCAACATTTTAGATCTCATTTCTGCTGGAGAATCTTACACCACAGTCTACCGTTCCCTGCCAATTGCCTGGTCTGAGCACTATCCCCTTTTCGTGGGAATTTAAATCTTCTGCTTAAAAATGGATCGGCCCTTTGGCGCATTTGGAGTGCTGTACCTAGCACTTATATCCGTGCCCAACTGGAAACCCACTGTGAGGGTGTCCTTGCACCTGATCTGCACTGAATATCCCAAGCCTGTATTTCAGTCGCAGACCTTCTTGCCCCTCTGAAGCCCTCTAAACCTAGGCTGCATCCAACTAAGCCATGGTTCAATGATCATCTTCAGGCTCTCTGCCCCTAACAGAGACAGGCAGAGTGGAAATGGCAGCCCACTTATTGTCCTGTGGCAAAATCAATCCTGCAACAAACTTCCGCTTCCTACCACAAAGCAATCCGTGAAGCCAAGTATGCCCATTTTGTACATCAGATCGAAGTCTCCCTCAACCAATCTAGAGAACTTTTTAGTGTGGTGCTTTCCCTCACCACTTCTTTAGAAGCGATTCTTCCCTCGCAACACTTATGTGATTCTTTCTCCACCCATTTTGTAGAAAAGATTCAGTATATAAGACCAGGCATTAGTGCCTCAGGGTTTTTGCCCACTGAATCGCCTTGCTTTTCGCCGGTGGGCAATTCTTCTATCCTCTGGTCTTCATTCCCTGTATTCTCGTCACAAGATATTATTGCAGCTACTGTTTAAGCTTAAATCCGCCTACCCTGTCGATCCCATTCCTCTTCCGGTATGGAAAGACATCATGCCTTGAATTGCCCTGATGGTTACGCAGGTTGTCAACCTCTTACTTAGCTCTGGTTTCTATTCCTGCTATCTTAAAGCATAATTTGCTTACTCCTCTCCTGAAGAAACCCTCTTCGGACCCATATGTCCCGCCAATTTCCATCCTATCGCTTTACTTCCCTTTCTCATGAAATTGTTAGAATCTCTGGTGGGCCCTTGTCTTAGTTCTTTTTTTAGAAGATTCTTCTTTTTTTGATCAATCTCAGTCCTGCATTCGACCAGGCCTGGGCACTGAGGGAGTTCTAGTGTCTGCCGTTGATGATCTGACGGGTATGCAGGATCAGGGCGGCAAAGGAGCGTTGATTCTTCCTGACCTCTCTGCCGCCTTTGGCTCTATTGAGCATGTCATCCTGCTTGAGCATCTTTGGGGCGCTGGCTTCTCGGATGCAGTTCTGGCCTGGTTTAGTTCCTTTCCAACAAACCGGACTCAATAGCTTTCTCTCCCTCCTTTTCGCTCTGCCCCTGTCAACCTTCCTTGTGATGTTCCTCAAGCATCCGCCATCTCCCCAATCTTGTTCAATCTACATTCAAACCCTGATCAAGCTCATCCTCCCTCATGGCTTCCTGTGTTCCTCCTATGCAGATGATACACAAATTATCTCAGGCGGATACTGCGCTCAGGCTTAGATCCTGCTTGGGTGCCCTGGGGGAGTGGATGAGGAATAACTGGCTCAAGCTGAATGGTGAGAATACAGAGGTGTTGGTGCCCCCCCACCCCAGGTGTGGCTTTCTGGTCTTTGCTATTGTGGCCATGTGGTGCCGCCCAACCCCCATCTTATCTTCACTGGATTACGGTAACTCTTTACCTGGCATAACCTGCTTATTTGATCCAGTGTTTGCAGTTTCTCCAGAATTCAGCTGCAAGAGTAGCCTAGACGTGCTCATATCACTCCTGTTTTGCACCATTTGGATTGGCTACCTGTGGCCAAGCACGTTCAATTTAAATCATTGTCTGGGCCATCGTGCCCTTCACAGCACTGGGGCAGAGAATCTACAGGTAAACTTTTTCCCGTATGTTCACCCCTTTACAATTACACCCACACAACCCTCATACCTGTATAGTAAATCACCACTACAGCAAAAACTGTTATTCTCACAGCATAATATTCCTACTAATTCAATAACACCCCCATCCCCTTACTCACCAACATCAGTACTGTGCAACACATAGTACTATAAACACGTTATCACCCATCACATACACATACTTATTGCACACACCTCCTGATTTTAATGCCATATTTAACCAAATCCACCACATTGATGCAACCCTCTTCTCACTCTTACAGCCTTCCCAACCCCACCTATCATCCCACTACACAAGAGCACAGAAGTATTTTTCAACCCTCTACAATTACACCCACACACCCATCACCTTTATACAATGACACACATATAAACATTCCACAACTTTAAAACACATTTTTTCCAACAGACACAACATAATGCCTACTTAAAAGCAACTCTGTAGAAAACAAAGCAACAGATAAAATAAAGACAAGCCATATAGTCACCAGCCACTAAAGCAATGTATAGAAAACTTTCAAACAGAAGATCTAGTAACCTCGGTCCCCCAAACTAAACCAGTCAGCACTAAAAAAAAGTAAGCCCCTCTTTCAAAAAAGAAAACAAACAAAATGTAGAACGGAAACCACACCTGAAGATTAACCTCACACTATATCTAGCAATGTTAATGTAGGCACAATAAAACATTATAAAACATCAATTTTACAAACGATTTTCCGGCATAGAGTTCTTAACAATCTCGTAAAAAAATCTGAGCAGTCACGTTCTAAAACCTCAGAAAACTGATCCTTGAAGCGGATTGACGAGTTTAATTGAAGAGAAAGTTCTTTATATTGATTTTAAACAGAATTAATCCACTAACTAAATTAGTCAAGAAACTGTAAAGACTATTTGTAAACATGTGCAATGTCAATATAGATACCTTTTCAAACTTCTGTGCAGGTCAATGGTTTCACACCAGCAGTATAGAAACATATTTCAATGAAGAGGCATATAAACAAAACCAAACAAATCCAATTGCCATACACAATCATGGGTGAGGCTATGAAGTGGTAGCACAACCCATTATGGCAAAAGAAACTCTTACAGATGAATCTTCCCCAACAAACTTTCAGCCAAATGTCCCTTTTGTCCAAACAAGTCATCCAGTGTACAAATGGACCTGCAGCTCAATATGTAACGTACGCCAACACTCATTCAAACGTTTACAACAATTACTCAAGCACCTCAACCAGCATTTCCACTTCTCGCCTGATGTCACTGCCTGGATACATTCCTTCCTCAGCGACCGGACCACAAGAGTCTTTATCCGGGAGGTCACTGCAGACCCTACCCCCGCTGCACTAGGTGTACCACAGGGATCATGCCTCTCACCTACCCTTTATAACACATACACTAAACCTCTCTTTGACCTCCTGGACCTACTGGGTGTCATCTACACCAACTTCGCTGATGACACCCAAATACTCATCCCCATCACAGGCAACTTGACCCAAGACACCAACACCATCAACACTGTTTACAGCACCATACACAATTGGATGGCCACACACAAATTGTGCTTGAACGATGAAAAAGCTGAGCAGCTCCTAGTTGGCTCTACCTACCGCCTCAAAAACCTGACCCTTCCTTTGCTTCCCTCTGCATAGATGGGACCTCCATCTCGGTTTGAAAGCAGAAAAAACCCTGCGAGTACACTTCATAGCAGAACTAACAATGACAAAACACAAACACCCTGTCATCTGCCACGGCCTACACTTCACAGCTTATATCACTCAGCAGGCAATTCCTGACTCCTAGCAACTGCCTCACACTCGCTCGTGCTCTCATCCTCTCAAAATTAGACAACTGCAATGTACTACTCTTGGGCACCACAAGTTTCTAACCCAGCCAAATCACAACTATTACAGAATAAAGCCATGCAAGCAGAATTTGGACTCAAGCATTCAGACCATATCTCTGCATCAGACGAGAGGTCCACTGGCTCCTTGTTAAAGCACGAATCAAGTTCAAAACCGTATCCCGTGCACCTACAAAGCAGCACCCACCTATCTCAACAACGCCCTCTCCCAGAAATCCCTATGTCGAGTACTCGGATCCAGCGCCAGCATCTCCCTGGACACTCAAGGCTCTAGCTTCAGTGTTACTGCACCCACACTCTGGAACACACTACCCACGGATATTAGAAATTAACAATCTTATGATATTTTCAATATTTTATTTTTTAAACGTGGCTTTCCAACAAGGATGAGTGATGTCAGACAACCTTGTAACCTATGTCTGCTTTCCTTGTAACAAATGATGTGATACCTATGGGGGTTTGGGCGTTACATAAATGCCATAAATAAATCAATCACTATGTCAAACTAAAAGACAAAAGCAGAATTAAAACTTTACAAACCATGGACTCCTGCCCAGTACGTATGCACAATGGACTGGCAGGACATTCATTAGCAGGCATTTTGGGAACTACTTGTAAAAGCATCTTCCATCACATCAAAACAATAGTAACATATTCTGCTATGTAAAACCTTGTCCATAGATTGTACTATGCAAAATGAACTGCTCTAAAACCCCAAAAACTAAATAACATTCTCTGAAATCAAACAGCCGAAGACTATTTTGAGAAATAGAACACATCCAAACTAAATATTTTGGAATTGAAGTTGACTTAGAAAATTCAGTTACTTTAGAAAACATTACCGAACACTTCACCAACAGCAACCACATAAGAAAGAAATAGCAACGTTTCAAAAGACATCTGCTGAAATACCAGACAAAGTATGTGTCTGTTGTCGCAGAACTTTTCATTAAAAAACAAGTATAGATGGCCACCAGGGGGCGCGCAGGCAATGGCAGCCTGAACACGCCGCTCCCGCCGTAACTGGGCTACGCAGAGGGATTGAGCCCCCCCCCCCGTGACCCCCCCACGGGACATTCACGGTCCGCGGAACCCGTGAACCTCGGGTGCCCCCCAGGGCGAAAGAGCGGCATCTGGGGACCCCCGGGTGCCCGAGAACGAGCTCTGCGGCCCGAAGGGAGGAGCCCCGGAGAGCCCCAGGCAGCGTCCCGACCATCGAGGGAGGAGGTGGCGTGCGCTGGCGGCCCGGATTCGTAGGTGCGCACGACCCCCTCTCCACCCCGAACATGGAGCGCGCCGGCGCCCCGGCAGAAGACCCGCCGGCGACACCCCTGCAGCACCCGAACAAGGAGCCGTCGCGGAGGGGAAGTCCCCCGTTGAGGAGCCGGATGATACGCGGGCCACGACCCGCTTAAGGAAAGGCGGCCTGCCCGCGCTCCCGAATTCGGAGCCGAGGTAGTTGGGGGGAGCCCGCCACAGCCCCCACGCAACCCTCAAGGACCCCGGGGGACCAGTCGCGGGGCGCATCGGAGGGCACGGAGGGGCGAGTCGGCCCCGCCCCCCCCCCTGTCGAGCCAAAAAGGGGGGGAAAATAAAAATTTAAAAAAAAAAAAAAAAAAAAGTAAGAAAGACGAGGGGGAAAACGTCCCCAGTCCTGGAAGTGAGACAGAACATTCGGAGGAGAGTATCCTCGAGCACATCACTTCCCTGGGTGGTGGCCCCTGGGCTCTTTCCCAGGGCGAGTGCCCGCCTGGGAGCTCTCGCTGGAGGAATCACACCTGAGAGCCCTCCAACGGACCGCTATTGGACATCCTTAGCCGCTCCCCCCCCACCCTAAGAACCGGAGGTCTGGTGGGGCGAGTGCCCGCCCACGAGAGGCCCCCCACAGAGGGCCACACCAGAAGGAGAGAGAGCGCGCTCCCCGACCGGGCTCTGTCCCTTGCCCCCAGGGGCGCACCAGCAGAGGGGAGAAGTAGGAGGACCGAATGAGTTGGCGCCATACCCTCCAGGAGTACCGCTACCAAGACACCAGCAGGGAGAACAGCGACCCTGACCGACGGACCGGCATGTCCCATTCCGAGACCCCACCCCTGCCCGCCCTCACCATGGAAAAGGGCTTTGCCTCGGTCTTGCAGGAGATTAGGGACATGCGGGCAGACATTGCCCAAAAAATGGAAAACATGGACCGCAGAGTGGACAAAGTCGAGGATAGACTGTCACAACTAGAGTCCAACCAGTCCTCAGCAGCGACCCAGGAGCTGGACACGGCTCTGAGACTAACGGCCCTGGAAAAGAGAGATGAGGAGAGGGCAAGACAAATGGACGACTTTGAAAACAGAGAGCGGATTAACAACCTCAGAATTTTTGGGGTGCCGGAGTCGGAGGGGGAGACGGAAAGAGACTTGACCCGGGTGGTGAGGGACATCATCACCCTCCTCTTCTCGGATGAGATGACAACTGAACCGACGTTTGATCGGATCCATAGAGCGGGGGGAAGAGCTGGGGGCCCCCGGTCAATTCTGGTCCGCTTCCACTACTACACTGAAAAAGCGAAGGTTCTAGAGGAGGCCAGGAAATCCCGAGAGATAACCTACAACAACGCCCAGGTGGCCATTTTCCAGGACCTCTCATCATACACGCTGGCCAAACGTAGGATGTGCCGCCCGCTGACCCAGATGCTGAAAACGAAGGGGGTGCGCTACAGATGGGGGTACCCCTTTTCCCTCACGTTTGAATACGAAGGCCAACGAGTGAACCCGATTACAGAGGAAGATATAAGGGGAGCCATACAGGAATATGCAACGGACCCGACCCCGCGGAGGGAACCCTCCGGGTTCGCCGCGGATGAAGCCAGTGCGCGCCGGTCACGAGGAGAGAGGAGAAAAAAGACAGGCCCACGGAAATTTAAAAAATTGAACCCACCGTCCCCATCGACGGACAGGAATGACACGGAACCCGGCCAGGGTGGAGCGGGACTGTCGGACCCGGGGGAGGAAGGGTGCTGAGGCATCTCACGGCAGGCGACATCAGCCTCGGGGGAACTGTGTAAAGATCTCACCACGGGGACTCACCATCTGTTCCGGCCCGAAGACAGGCCGAACTCCAGGACCAGGGGGTCCGAACTTAAGTGGACCCTCCCGGAACAGCAAGTATGAGAGTTACATTGAGGGGGGGGAGGTAGGGGGGGCTCATGGAGGCTCTAATTCGGATATTCACCCAGCAGGAGGCGGTAGGCTGGTGGTCCGGCCAGTTACCAACAATGGTAGAACTGTTTGGCTGGACGCCGGGGTGGGGGGAGGGGGGTAGGGGGTTTGTTGATGTGGTTACGTTCACAGGGGGGACCAGGGGTCAGTTGGGGAAAGGTTTCAGGACCACCTGGGGGGGGAGGGGGGGAAGGGAAACGGGAGATCAGAGGATAACATGAAAAGAGCCGAACAAGGAAAGTGCCACGAGTCAGCTATCCAGTAGCTCGTTAATTTTAGACAATGGCTGATGATCTACCTACCCTGGGCGTGGGCTCCCTTAACGTGAGGGGGCTGAACACCCCCACCAAAAGATCCCTGGTCTGCAGGGAATTCAGGAGGGCTAAATAAGACGTGCTTTTCCTTCAGGAGACGCACTGGGCGAGGGGGAAAGAACCGAGGCTACGGGGGGGGGGATTGGGGAAGTCCTCAGCGCCTCCCACAAGACCAAGAAAAGGGGGGTGGCCATAGTGCTAGCGAGGGACATCGGCTTTGAAGTAGAAGCCTCATTGAAAGACCCAGAGGGGCGGTTCCTGCTGACGAGGGGCTCCCTGCGGGGCTCCCCATTAACACTTGCAGTTGTGTACGGCCCCAATGAAGGCCAGGCGCAATTTTGGGAGGGAGTGAAAAACAGATTGAAATTATTCGTACGCGGGTTGATGGTGGTGGGGGGGGGGGACTTTAACATGGTCCTGGACCCGAAAGTTGATAGGAAACGCTTGGAATCCCAACCCGCCAGGGCTGCAGATGAAATTATGGCCCGCTCTTTCCAACGGGTCAACACAGAGCTGGGCCTAGTGGACACCATCCGACCCCTAGGGCAGAACACCCCTCCTTCACATACTATTCTGCAATCCACACATCATACTCCCGAATAGACTACATCCTGGTAGACGAGCCCCTGCGCCCATATGTCTCTGGCTATGAGGTTGACCCAGTCCCCTGGTCCGACCATGACCTGGTCCGTACCACCATTATAGGGGAATGGCGAGGTGGCAGAAAAGGGCGATGGAAGTGCAACGACTCCCTGCTGAAGGACGATGTCCTGGCGCAGGAAGTGCAGGACGCCATTACGGAATACTTCAAGCTGAACGACAATGGCGAGGTGGGTGTGCATGTGCTGTGGGACGCCTTCAAGGCGACCTTACGCGGAGTTCTCATAAGAATGGGGGCTCAGAAAAAAAGGGAGAGGGAGGCCCAAGAAAAATCCCTTAGGGAAAAGATCGCACAGCTCCAGCAGGGAGGCCCCCCGGAGGCACCCTTGGCTATGGAACAGATCACTGCCCTAGAAAATTACAAACTTCAATTGAAAGATCTCTTGTTGCACAAAACTGAGCGCAACCTCCAGCTAGTGAAACAAAAATACTATGAGAAGGGGGACAGAGCCGATAAAATCCTGGCCTGAAAACTCAGGGAGGTCCAGAGAAGCAGAATGGTGAGGGCAATCAGGAACGAACGGGGCTCACTAGACCATAGCACCCCAGTCATAGGAGCGGCTTTTCGACGCTACTATGAACAACTATATTCGTCAGAATATGCCGGGGAAGACACTCAGATTGAGGAGTTCCTGGACTCCATCCAGATCCCGTCCCTGACAGGCGAAATGGCGGAAGGTCTAGAGGGAGGGGTCACAGAGGAGGAGGTGGAGAATGCAATCGGTGGGATGAAGGCGGGAACGTCCCTGGGGGAAGATGGGTTCTCAGTATACTTCTACAAGAGGTTCCGGTCCATTTTGGCCACACACCTGGCGAGGGTGTTCAATGCAGTACTGGAGGGGGGCACCCTGCCGGAAACGATGATGAGAGCCATCATAGTGGTATTGCCCAAGGAAGCAAAAGACCCCACTGACTGCTCCTCCTACCGCCCGATCTCCCTCCTAAATATAGATGTTAAGATCCTAGCTAAGGTGATGGGTAAACGGTTGGAGGGGATAATGCCTAAGTTAGGACACGGGGATCAAGTGGGGTTCGTGAAGGGCAGGCAGGGCTCGGATAATATCAGGAAGACTATAGACCTAATCCACTATGCCCAGGAATCAGACCTAGAGGATAGTTTGCTTTCCTTGGACTCCGAGAAGGCATTCGACAGGGTCGAGTGGAGGTACATGCAACTCCTCCTCCGTCGAATGGGCTTTGGGCCTCACGTCAGGACCTGGGTCTCCGCCCTCTATGGAGCCCCAACAGCGAGAGTGCAGGTGAACGGGGAGCTCTCCGACTCATTCCCCCTCACGAGGGGAACACGACAGGGGTGCCCACTCGCTCCGTTAATCTACGTCCTGACGATGGAACCTCTGGCCATAGCAGTCCGGGCCCACCCCGACATCAAAGGGATCAAAAGGGGAGAAGTAGAGTTCAAGCTCTCCCTGTTCGCTGACGACATCCTAGCGTACTTGGTGGAGCCCAGCTCCTCGCTCCCCCCCCCTCCTGCGTCTGATGACAGCCTTCGGGCAGTTCTCGGGACTAAAAATAAATGCAGCAAAGTCAAAGCTCCTACCCATGAGGGTCCAGGACCCGTGGTTGGACCCCCGGGACAGGTGTGCGGGGATTGCAGTGGGGAGGGATTCCATCAGGTACTTGGGGTAACCCTGACTAGAGATCTCTCGAGATTGGCCCCGGCGAACTATGGGCTTATCTTGGCGGGGGTTACGTCTGACCTGAGGAGATGGGATGGTATGATTCTGTCCTGGTATGGGCGCATGACAGCGATAAAGATGAACGTACTGCCGAGATTATTATATTTATTCACTGCGCTCCCAACGGAGGTCCCCGCCCAGTTGCTCCGTGATCTACAAAAAGCAATCCGCGAGTTTGTATGGCAAGGGAGGGCCCCGAGGATAGGAAAGGCCACCCTAACACTACCCAGAGAGGAGGGCGGGTTCGGACTACCGGACTTCCTCCTTTACTACCGGGCCGCCCAGCTGCGGGTCTTGCTGGAGCACATGAAGGAGGGGATGGGCACCTACTGGTCATACCTGGAGGACATGGACGCCCACCCTCTGAAAGTGCGCGACCTCCTGTGGCTGCCGCGTAGACTCATCCCTAGCAAACTGAAAGCCCACCCAACCCTGGGAATACTTTGGACAATCTGGAAAGAGGGACCCACAACCTCATGCCTCACGACATGGCCCTCTCCAATGTCTTCGCTTTGGGGCCACCCGCTCAAACTAGGTAGCAGGGGATTCAGGAGTGCCCAGTCCTGGTCGGACGGGGGTCTGGAATGGGCGGGACAACTGTTCAAAGAGGGCGAGTTCCTCGAATACGAGGCCCTGCGAGATGCACTGTGGCGGGAGTCCCTTTCAATCTTTGAATATCTGCGCCTGAAGGGCATCCTTTGTGACCAAACATGGGGCCAGAACCTACGGAGACAGCTGACCCCCTTCGAAAAGTTCCTGGACACGGCCACATCAAGGTAGGGGGCGGTCTCCAAAATGTACCAAATACTGAACACTGTTAACTTGGAGGGGAGAAGAGGGTTTCGAGGGTTTTGGGACGACCTGGCAGGAGAACCACTCACAGAGGAGGCGTGGTCCAAAGTCTTTAAGATAGCATTTCATGGGAACCTATTTACATCGGACATGGAGCACAACTTTAAGATTCTACAGGGCTGGCACAGGGACCCGTTGAAACTGTCCAAGATGTTTTCGGGAGTGTCCCCCAGATGCCCAAGGGGTTGTGGCCAAGTGGGGTCGAGGGGGCATATGTGGTGGTCCTGCCCCAAGGTGCAGGAGTTCTGGGAGAAGGTACGGGGGTGGATGGCCGAGGTCACCGAGGAACTAATCCCACTCAACCCCCTAACGATGTTGCTGGGCCTCCCCCCGGAGGACACTGAACTGTATAGGTACCCAAGAATGTGGGAGACAATGTTGCGAGCGGGCAGAGGGGCCCTGGCACAAAGGTGGAAGAGCCCAGAGACCCCATCCAAAGAAGATTGGCTTAAGAAACTCAAAAACATGTTCTTAATGGACAAATTGACGGCCATGGTAAATAACGAATTGGGCTCCTTTCAGGCTAACTGGTATGGGGTCTACGGGGCATGGGGTTGGGACCCCCACTGACAATATGAGAACACTCTGGCAGGATGGTGGGGGTGGGTTTGGAATGCTTTACTCAGGGATGTAGGAGTAGCCCAGGACCCGGGAGACAGCGGATCTCACTCAGCCAATTTGGACGCGAGAGTATAGCATACCTCTGTGGCAACGTACAACGAGCGACGATGACAGCTCCAGCTGTTCGACTTTTGAAGTGACACTGATCTGGGGGGAGGGGAGGAGTTGGGGTGGGGGGTGGGGGGAGAGGGAACCTGGGGGTTTTATGACAATGTTAAAAGTGATGATTACAATGCTCCCAGTGTTGCCGTTTGTATTTTTCTTCTAAAAACTACCAATAAAACCAAAGTTTTAAAAAAAAAACAAGTATAAAAATAGTAGATATGGCCTACAAAATACAAGACAATGAGGAATTTCAATGGTTCCAATTAGTTTTATATCTAACAGCAGAAAATAAATAACGCCTCAATGGTTTGCACATACTGCAATACAAAGCTTGACAATCAAATGGCAGACAGGCTATTACCAATAGCTTGAAACTCTTCCCACTTCCAAAAGCACTAAAACAATGTAACTTGCATAATATCATAATTCAAACAATACACCCATTTCAACCCAAAATTGCCAAATTGCCTCCATCTGAGTTACTGAAAGGCATCTGTGGCAAAGTAGTATATTTGCCATTAGATCGCAAAGAAAACGTAGAAACTCTAAGAGCAAGACGGCCAATAGAACTATCTTTTTAATTGTACAAGTTAATGGTGTACCAACAAAAGACAACAAAAATGTGGCAACAACTAGTTGACTTAAACAAAGCTAGACAAGCCCTGGAATATCTTGAACAAAACAATGAATACTACAGAGATATAAACATAGAATAAACTACCCAAATAATTGGAGATCCACCACAAACTGGCCAATTTCAACGTATGGATCCTGTTACTGCAGCCAACATTTTAGACCAGTATACAATTCACCCATTACATTCCAAAGACAGCAAACAAGAGGCATTCGAAACATATCAAATGTCTCAAGCCAAAGGATCGCCAATGAGTTTATAGGGGCAAAGTATAGAAGCATGTTCTTTTCCTATACTCTTTTCTAAAGGAATGAGGAAGATATGATGAAGGAGCCACACAAATTAGTGCATCAGAATATTATTCTTTACAAATGTATTCTTAAGACCCAAGATTCAGACAAAATGTAGAGTGAATTTTCCACCTCTTGTTGGAAAGCGAACTAGCAAATATGTTACGGAGTTGCACACATTAAAAACAAGCAGTAATTTCTTAAACATGCTAGTCACCCAACCCCTTCAAAAGATAAAAGACAAAGATGGCATTTTGGAGTTAAGTATCACAAAAATCTTGTCAAACATGCCTGGTACAAAAGAATTCTGGTTCATACGTCAAGCTGATGTACATTTTATGCTAAAGATGCTTGGTCGTCCACATGGTTTGTTAGTTGAAGTTGTGCAGTATATGCACGGCATGACTTGCATGACTTCCTACCCACTGCAAACCAAAATAAAGAAGGAATAGACAAAGCTCCATGAGAATTCTTTTGATCCGTCAATGTTTCAAGATACTTTCACCATCGCTTCATTGCCATGCTGCACTTCATCTGGAATGAAACTACTCCTCCACTCCGGGAAGTAGAACACTTCTTTTGTAGGAAAGAAAATCAATCCAGAGGGGCACCACAAATCCACATGCTTTTGTGGATAAACAATGCTTCCAAATGTGTCCTTGATATGCAGATATCGAGCAGGGGCACACCAGAGAGAAATGCAGTTGTTGCTGCGATGGCTCTGGTGGAACGGGCTCTCGGCCAGCCTGGAAGAGCTCCGTTAGCCAACCGATGACAGTGCATGATGCAGCCAGAGAGCCACCTGGAGATGAAAGCCTTCGACAAGTCCTTCCCGCAATTCACAGGTCCAAAATTGATGTACAATTGAGAAATCTTCAGAAAACTCTTCGTACATGCCACACAAAACTTCAAGGCACAAGCAACGTCCAGCGATTGCAAAGTCCTTTACAGTGGCGACGAACATCCCGACGCATCATTTCTTGAACACTTCTTTCTTTTTGCATGACATTATTTCCCACACGATTTGTATTTAGAGGTAAGGACTGGGTGTATAAGTATAGGCCCTTTTTATTTTGACAAGACACCAATAAGACTGCGTTATTATTGTTTGATGGTCGTAGCTTTCTCCCATCTTAGATTTAGTATAAAATATGCACTTCAAACCCTTTTTGAAATTCAATAAACACCTTTGAACTGTGTTGATTTGTGTCCGTCTTACTGTTGATACCATGCCTTCCTAACTGTCCCAAGCAAACGTGCCATCTCCGTGTCCATCTTGATTGTTTTGTAGAGACTCATCCACAGTCTTGCCAAAAAGTTTCTCTCCATCAAACGGTATGTCTGCAACTTTGGATTGGACGTCAGATCGGAGGTTGGTGACCTTCAGCCATCCTTGTCGACATTGTTGCCAAACTGGAGAAACCCTGTGTCTGCGATGTCCAATGCCACTGTGATGGGGTGGCCCGTGGCCCCCTACCCCTCCTGGAACAGGACCAGGGACTCCGGCAGGAAGTATAGAACAGGGCCCATTTTATACCACAGTTCCCGGTCATAACGGGGCAGAATGGCCAGGGCATTAGCAGCATTAATGGTTGAGGCTGAGGTGTAAATGATCCTCTTGCCCATCGCATCCTTCTCCTTCCAATCCTGGTCAGGGGGCACCATGGGCAATGACTATGGGTTTGCCGAGAGCTTCCTTGCAGTGACAGAGATGACAGAGATGACGGAGTTGGGAGAAGGTTGGGGGCCGAGTCCAGGAACCTGTATTATTTCTCTAGCCTTTCCCGCTTGGGAGACGGCGTGCTCTAAGTCCTCATCACGGCCAAGCCCTCTTCCCAGACGTCATCCAGCAAGGCAACAGACATGATGGTCTTCCATCTGTCCTCTAGGCACTGGAAGAGGGATTCCCTCCTTCTTAATCTCTTCAGGCAACAGCTGCAAGAGGTCCAAACCCCTGGATATCATGGTGTCCACAAGTACAAAGTCATCGGCCTTGTTGGTGGCCGTTGCCATGGTAGCCGTATCCATCTCTGTGCCCGTGTGCAGCGACGGCCCCCCAGTTGGAGTGGTGGTGGTGTTGGATGACACCCTGGGCCAGCTGGGTCCTTCGACTTACGCTTGGGCTGGGTTGGGCTCCCAGCCAGAGGCCTTAGGTGGCTTGGTTAGGCTGGTCCCGGTGTAGGGGGCAACCTATGCAGGATCTCTGACACTAGTGCGTCCAGTGTCGTCAGAATATCCAACAAAATGTCCCTCGGCTGAGGGGTGAAAGGAACAAGAGGTGTAGGGTCCAGGCCGACGCACCTCCTCGGGCAGAGCACTGGCTCACCCCGTGGGGTGCCGTCTCCGTGGTCCGAATACTCATCTTCGGGCAGATTTTCATCGCCCTCCTCAGAGCGAGTATAGATCTGCAGCGCTTTCTCCAGAGCAGCCTGTTGCTCTGCCACCTTCTTAGGGTCAGTAGGCGGGATCCTACTCTTCGTCTCCAGAGCCTTCTGGATTGAAGTGGACTCAATTCCTATGGTGTTCAAGGCTTTAGTGGGTGCCGCCGCAGCCACTGGATGCTTTGGTGGTAGGGACACTAGCGGACTGGCCACTGCTGTGGCAGTGGACACTACCTTCGCGGCGGGGGTCTCTTTCGACAAAGACATTATGGCCGTCGAGGAGATGGTCGCAGAAGCTTTTGTCGACAGGTTTGTAATCGTCGACTATGTAATGATTGTTGACGCAGCTGTCCTGGGAGGCCGAGCAGCCGAGGGATTTGCAGACTTGGACGATGTTGCCAGAGAAGGGCCGCCCGAAGCTTTCTACTTCGTCAGTTTGTCTGCAGATGGTAAGCAAAGCTTTGAAGGAGTCAATGACTTTCTCTTAGAGGGGGCACCCCTCATAGGAAGGCTCTCTGGGAAGTAGTCTGTGATGGCAACCGTGTCCTCCCTGAGATGGGACCTGCATCTGCGGCAAATCCAGGGGGATTAGTAGCATGGAGCCTGTCCTCCTTTTGGACCCCTGAGTGCAGGGTGTCCTTAAAGGACCTCAACCTCTTTTTTGAGGGAGTTTGCTCGTGGGACCGGCCGGTCCTGGCTGAGGTATGACCGTGCCCACAAGCTGAGTGTGACAACTCCAGTTGTTTGGCCGCATTGGAAGAGAGCAGCAGCCGCTCTCACACGGCCGAGGTCTGTTGCCATGGTAACACCAGCAACACCATCGCGGGTGCAAGGTCAGCTGACTGCTGCCATCAGGCCTGCCTCCACCAAGCTTGCTGCTTCTGATTGTAGCGACTTTCCGAATTCACATTGTTCTAGGTTTAACTGCTTCTGGCTGACCAGGCTTGCTCTACGGACTGTTCCTGCCTTTGGCCCTTATTGGTACTTTAATCGCTTTCATGCAAGCTCGAGTCAAAGACTGCTTTACTTCCTTGGTTGTTTGATCTCAGGTTGCTTCCTGCTCCAGACATTACCCATGTTTGACTCCTGTGTGCCTGCCTCTCCAGGCTGGATTTGAGGTACGCGCCTTCTTACCTCTGCTCAAACAAGTTACTGCTTTATCTGTGTTACGAACTCGGCTCCCGCCACGGATTGCATTAGCCTCTGGCCACAGCAGTTTGGCGAATTGCTTTAGACTTAGCTACAAAGCTTCCCAGAGTCTTCCTTGACTCCTCCCTCGGTTAGCTTGCTTACTTTTGTCAGCACCATTAAACCTCATTGTCTGCTTGTTTGGTCATTCTGGAACTTCAGTCTTCATACTAAGAACTGCAGCATTTTTGCCTACCTTTTCCGGATCCGCAGTATTTTGCCTACGTCTCCCGAAATTTTATTTGGACACAACCTTTAACCGCCTCAATCTTTGGAAATTACTTGTTTCCAACGGATTCCTGTGCACATCCAGGATGCTCTGCAGGGACATTCTGTGCACCAACCTGGCTCTAATGTGGCCCTCGCACTGCTCAGGCATAGTTTACCATACTAACCTTCCCTGTTTATTATTTTATCCCAGTCGTTGTTTTGGGATTCACTTAATTTTACTCATCACCTCCTCTTTCAGTTCATCAATACCTGGGAAGGAAGAGGACCTCACTCTTAAGCAAATAAGTCTTATCCTTGTCAGGGGTTATATTGTCATGACTGTCATTTTAGGTCCTGGAGGGGAGGCAGTCTTGACCCACCTCACACCCAGGTATTCAGTGCATAGGAATTGTGTCTAGAGAATTACAATACCATTACATTGTGTGCTAAACATTGTGTCTTTCCTTGCAGCTTTGGTTACTGGCGGTGTGTTCTCCCCGCTCTTGTGCAATTTGTCCCTTTGGCGGGTTACTAGTTCTACCGTAGAGCAGTGTATCATATCTTCAATCAAGACCATTCTGTCCCAAAATTGGCAATCACTTCTGCTTCTCCGGAGCCTTTGGTTTGGTGAGTAACAGGGCTTCTCTGACTTGAGCTACGCTGCAAGCCTGCAGTAGCAGTTCTTCGTTTTCTTCGAAAATCCACGGCAGACCTCGCATCCCTCCTCATCATGGTCCAGATGCAGGCAATGAAAACATTTATGGTGTTGATCCTCAAAATACAAATTCCTCAATCCGCATTTCACACAGTTTGAAGAGGCCTCGGACATGGTGGAAAGGCACGAAGTAGGCCCAAGCCCGGGCCTTCTCGAAACTTCAATGGAAGATCTGCGATGTAGGATGATCTTCGCCAACAGTAGGTAACCGCTGCAAGTAATCGACCTGCGGTCGAACGATGAAGCAAAAATTGGTAAAAAAGTTGTAAAAGTTTGCCAAAAAATCTCAAGATACAAATAATAGCTCGGAGAGCAAGAAGAGGACTCAACACTGAAGCGTGCAATAAAAATCTGAAGATGGCCACCACGGGTGGAGTTTAGGGAGAGGACTATTGGATGGGGACAGTATGACCCAGAGTATAGTAATTGGTTTAGAGGAGAAATATAGTTTTCAAGTTAAAGTGAAACCGATTTTCTTTTTACCGTGGATTCCCAGCCCGATGACAGGGAATATTCATGAGCATGTGAATCCATGGCAGACCCATGCTGGAGAATCACAGCTTCCTTCCCGGTGGCGGGACCAGTACGTGACTTAATGGCAGCATTAAACACACAGGTCAGGACTGGTCCCCAGACTACAGGTTCTTCTTTTTATAGATCTATGGCTATACAGTCTGGCCCAGGTGCTTTCCCACTTCTCACGGCACCAATAGCCACCTCAACTTCCTTTATGCTTACCCTGAAACCTAGGTCCCTAGACAAATACAAATCCTGGTGTACATCATTAGAGAAACATTGTTTCACCAGCTATTTTGTGTAATACTACACTAGAGTTCGCTTGCTGAGTTCGATTCATCGCCCCACACGATTCTCCAGAAAGCAATAGCATCATTATTTCTACATGCACCCGAAGGGTTTACCACCTTCTTTCAGTCTGCCAATATGTTTATTCAGATCAATTCATCCATCAAACACATAAAATACACAAGTACAGTACATGTCAAAAATGACTTTCATCTCAATTATAAAATAACATTGTCCACACTCCGAGTTCACTCCGGAATCATTACAGTCTAGAACAATTAAAAAAAACTCACTACATGTCCCATATGAAGACAAACAGCACCCTTGAAACAGAGACCCCTTTCATTGGTACAACTCTTTTCAAAGAGGACATAACTGCCCCATGTGTTCATTTCGGGTCCACAACCAAGAAGAAAGGCATTGCCAAAATCTAGGGGCAGACAATTATTAGCTTCTGAAACAGCAATCATTCCTTCCTAAAAAATAAACAAAGTGCACAGTACATATTCAAAAGGTTACCATAATCATTTCAATTGGGCCAATATTCCCTTTCTCTGGTGAATAGCTCTTTTTAGAAAGAATAATAGTGCCCAGGCAGTTAGTCTGGAATCTGCCACCTGAAGAAAAAGGATTGCCAGTCTATGAGAGCGAGTTTTAGATGACCCGAGAACCGGCAATATGGTGGACCTTCCAAAAACATTATATGCTGGGCAAAACAATAAGGGGTGCTACACATCTTCTCCATCAGCCCTGCATGCCAGGCAACTGGATGTTTCAGGGTACCCAGACCATTTTGTTGCGTTTCCCCTCGGCTGTAGGCAATCGAATCTGGTACACGTGATCAACCAACAATCTCACCTTTTAGAACACCGCAGGAGGTATATGGCTGAATCTCGTTCACCCTGCTAATCACTGCATCGGCTCTATACATGTTTGTGACAAACTCCATAAAATCCCTTTTCTCCTTCATAGCCCGGATCATTCTCGTACAAACTAGAAGAAAGGTTCCTCCAGCTCTTATCTAAAATTCATAGGGGTTCGAATTGGAGATTAAAATCTCCCATAAACCAACAATAGACTGCAAGAGAAGGTAAAAGGTTTGAGTTTTCAAAAGGACACTCGGGTGTTAAACATGTTTCTCTTTAACCCTTTGTTGGTTACAATGTTAAAAGATTACAAATCCGGGGTATTCGTATCCTTTGATGTTATTGCCCAATTAATTTGGGAACTTACCCACATCATCAACCCTCCACTCGGTCTACCTCTTGGGCCCCTTGTAGCTGGTATAGTAAACGAGGAAAACCTTAAAAATCATGCTTCTCGCCATCCCAGGTTTCATGAAAACATTAAATCAAACCCCTTAATTAAACCCCTCCAGAATATGTTTTTCGATGCCAGCAATGTTCCATGAAAGAACGTTGACATCTCGTAGAAAAAAGGCATTCCAAGAATTCAATCGTGCCTGGAGTCAATCAACGCCTTCTAACCCAGAATCTGGAGAGGATGGTTGAACCACCAAAACAGGCACCTCCACAACTTTATCTAAGGAGTCATTATTGGGCCAGCAGGATTTTAAACTTATCATAGAACCAATGGGAAGATATGTACGAGCCTCAATGAAGAGGAGACCATCTGCAAGACATTTGTCTCGTAAAATTAAATGGCTATAGTCCACATTCCCCATTGGCATCTAGGCCCTAGTACAATGTACAATATCCTCTCTTATGATCGAGGTACAACCTCGAACGTGCCTTATCCAGTGTATGACTATTTTGAAGAGTGTCTCTATTTTCAAACTGACCTAGTGTTAGTCTTGGTATACCATACATGTATACACTCCCCTCAATATTGTGGCTTTTACTTACACTCCCAAACACCGAGGTCCCATTATATCTACTCTGAAACCACAAATCCAAGTGATTGCTTGATTTAAAAATGTTTACAGGCCCTGTCATTGGAGGATTGGACTGGGCATAGTTATCAATGTCTGCCTTAGCAGCATTAGTTCTTTCTCAGATTGTGGTTTTTGACTGGCCTTTTAGTTATTTTGGAATGCACAGTAGAACCAGTAGTATATTTTACCATGCCAAGTCGGAATAGGTCAGACATTAAAGAGCTAGATTGTTGAACATTAGATAGTGAATCAGCAATAACGTTGCCTTGAATTTGTCCTCCGCAAGACGGTCATATCTAACACGTGGGTGACTGGGCTCACTTGGGATACACCTTTTAACCGTGTTCGATATGTCTGCTGATAGTTGTATTACTGTTGTGGAGAGGGCATCAATCTTGGTCACTAAAGCTTTCACATTAGAATTGAGCTTCTGCAGTTAGTCAATAATCTGTGAGTATCCCAAACTAGGTAGACAGTTGCTGCGTTGACCCGACGAGTTACTAATGGCTGAACTTGGACTCCGTTCCGTTTGGGTAAAATCATCAGGGGTGCAAATCTGTTAGAAAGTTCGATATCAGGCAGGATCACCCCCGCACTTCAATAAAAACCTCATCAACTGCTTCAGCAGCTACTTCACCCAATATTTGCTCCGGCCCAACTGGTTGGTTTACCCTCAGTCAACTAGTGTTTCTTAAATTCATGACAAGGCAGCCATGCTCCGGGGGTAAAGGTACCTTGTTGTGGACAACAATTGCAGTGCCCTTAGACGCTCTTGACTGCTCTATGGAATCCAAGGCAGACAAGCTTACAGCGCAGTTGGTAAAGTCACATTCTTCCCCTGCTCCGGTACACGAGTAGCATCAATAATATCAATGTCATCAAAGAGGTCTTTGATCTCAACAATGAATATATTTGTGTGTGCAATAAGCTCAATTCACTTAAATCACTTTTTTGGGGCTTCTTCTGGCAAAGTAACGCTATTTGCCTTTTTCTTAACCATTATAATTAAAACAAAATTTAGTTTGAGGCAGAAGAAGGCACTTAATAAGGTAACGAGAACAACCCGTTACCACAGAGAAGCCCAAAAAGAAACACAGCAGCAGTCCATATGATACATGTTACAATTTCAGCTACAAACACAGGGCAGGAGTGGGGGAACCCCCGACTGGGTTTGGAGGGCACCCCTAGTCCGACTGCCACCCCCCCACTCCGTGCCCAGGCAATGTTTGACCACTTGGGAAGTAAATGGATAATTAGGTGCTTGACGGTTTTTCCGCTCTCCTGCTGATTTAACAGTCTCACCACCAGTCGCGCCTGACCCGGATCGTATAAGCAGGCAAATTACTTGTAGGTACTTGGATCTTAAAGATGGCTACAATGCGACAATTCGTGGGTACCGAGGGCCAGAGGTCACAGAAGCAGATGTGAAATGTGTATAGCTATAAATATACTTCAGGTCGAGATCCAGATGGATATACCTAATGTCACAGATGATAAAAGCCTCAGTAGTGAGAACACAGTGGACAACAGTCACCAGTTCTCAACACACTGCGTTAAACATTAGAACTCATGGATGAGGGGGGAAAGCAGTAGCACGTACCGCCACCTATGATGAGAGTGGTGGCATAGTGCAGAAACCGCTAGCAAAGCTTGTGAAGACACTGCTGATGAACAGAATTGCAGAATGACGATTTAATGTGGTTTAAACAGCTCAATCTCAGTGTGCACCTGCCAAGTGACATTGCCGCAAGGGTCAGTGAGAGCTATTTGTATACACCCCGCCTCTTTCACATGGGTCCTGAGGGGCATGGCCTAACGAAGGGGGTGGAGGGAAACTGGAGGGACAGCAAGACCCTTCAGCCGACAGCCAGGAGACAGCAGCCTTTTGCAGCAGGGCTTCGCTGCTAGGGTCTCTAGGGGCTGGTTTTATACACCCCTCCTTCAGAAGACAGCAGCCTTTTTACACATACCACCCTAACAGAAGTACTGCTTTAAAAAACATGTGCCTGTACAACATAGCCCAAAACTACTCCTATAAAAATGTTTTGCCACATGAGACAACTGCCAAACAGTCTCAACTGAAGGGAGCAAGCTCAGCCTAATTAATCATGTACAGATATCCTTTAAATCTCCACAGCATAGAGAACTTTATCACATGGCCCTCCTGAAACTATTCAAACCCTGGAGACAAGAGCAAGAATTCTTAGATGACCATGACATCTTTGAAGCTGCTGTGAGGGGTCAGTAATGTGAGGTGGGAAACTGCTTGTGTTTTTATCCAAATTAAGCATTTTATTAAAAGTAAAACGTGCATATTAGTCTTCACTAAACCTTCTCTATCAGGGAGTCCCCTACCTATTCTAAGGTCTAGGGGAAGAACTCCTAGCAACAACAAAACTGGCCTTCACACTAAACAACAAAACATCCAAGGTAAAACATAACATAACATAAATAGGAAAGTAACAAGTGATTTGGGTGACCTTCACCTGTCTTGGGTAGATCCTTTCCCCAGGATTGCTTAAAATCCCTTTCTCCCAAATGTTCAAAAAGAAAAGTAAAGTCTTGAACGAGTTCTTATAAGTTCATAAGTTCCAGAATTAAATAAAAGCTTACCAATCAAATATCTACTGGTAACAGTTTTTCATCCTTCTGTTGAAAATGTTCCCCTTCCAATTCCAGCGAAGAAAACAGCACCAATGGTAATCCTGGATATCCTCCTTCCAAGATTAGTTTGTCACAGTACAAAGAACAAAAACAATTTCTGCTTCAATAACTGCCTTGGTATTGTTGGCCTCTGCAGTGTCTTCAGTGTAATTGTCAGGATGCTTCTTCTTAGGGTGCTGCTTTCCTCTTGACAACCCCCTTCTACTACTGTTACTGTGGGAACAGGCTCCTTTGCTCCACAGTATACGTCTATTTCAATCAGCTTTAGAGTAAAATGCACTGACAGTCTTATACACAAGCACAGTTCTATTGGGTTTACTCCAACTGTAGAATTCTACGGTGTTTTAAAGACAAGACTTTTCGACCTCCACAGGTAGGCAAGGCACTTTCCTGAGCTATGATAAAAGGGAAGCCTCTTTACCTCTTCTGTCTGCCGTATTGCCACCAATGTAATCTGCCTCTGCCTCCAGAATGCTCTTCTTTTAACTTCAACTGTCTCAGCATTACATATTGTTGACATAATCTTCTTACAAGCACCCGGCTCCTTTCCCCAGCTTCATTCACACCTTTATGATTCCAGTAGCTATCCTTCAGCTGTCCTGCCACACTTCCAGCTTTAGATAACAATGTCACACATATCAAAGGACACTGGACCTTCAAAAATGCCAACACTCTCAAAATTCGGGTGAACAGATCTTAACAGGGCTGGTTTCACTATAGAAAGGATTTGTCTACTAGCATGGGCAATGCTTGCTCTTCTGGTCAGTTCAATAACTTCTATATTCATAGAATACTTGTTGCGAATGTTACAAGGATCTTTCTTCACGGCAGAAACAGATTTAGGTGCACGTGACAACTTTTGAAGGAGGATTTTTAACTTTAAAGTTTCATAAGAAATTGTATTTTCATTTAATATCATGGAGTTACACTCGGACCCTAGTCGGGAATCTCAATTGTTCACACGTGACCTCTCTGATGGAATATGCCTTTTAACAATTTGTGAAAGTCATTAGGTTTCGGAGTTATCTGGAAAACGTTCCTCTTTTTAATTGGAGGTATGCGACCAATCCGGTAACATTTCAACAGTTCAACAATGGAAAATGGATATTGGATGCGCGGACATGCGCTGGAAGTGACCATAAATCCAATTTTGGGGAATGTGTTGGTGTGTATGAGTGCTTGAAGAGCGAGGGGGAGTAAGAGATGGGTAAAATGCTGTATTTGGTTAGGTGGGAGAAGGCTGTGATGTGTTCGGGCAACCGCTGTGACCGCGGACACCACGCGGACATACTATACACTGGGCGCACTACTGGCTATTTTAGTTTAGTATGATGTTAGTTTTGGGTGTTAGAAGAGCATTGGGTGAAGAGGGTATTTATTGAAGAGTATGTACGTTGGTTTTACTTCTTTTTTAGAATGTTAATTGAAGTGCATCATTTTGAGGTGAATGTATTATGTTTTTGGGTTTTGGTCATTTGGTAGGTGTTTGTTTCTATGGGTGTGTTATGCTGCAGCATAACACTACAATGCTATCAAACATTTTGATTGTGGTATGTGGGCTGCTTAGGGGAAATAAATCTGAAGGATTTTATGGGGTCAGCAGCTCAGACCACAGTAGGTAATTACTAAGTACTGGGTGGTTCTGGGGTGCTTGCAGATGGGAGAGTCTGAAATAAAGTGTTGCAAGGAAGGACCTGATGCTTGTGTGTCAGACTGAAGGGAAGGTTGGAGATGTTGTATGTCTTGCTTTACAACACTGTATATAGTTGTAGATGATGTGATAGATATGACTGCACTTGTGCATAGTTGAATGCTGTTGTGAAATCTAGAACAGAATGGGCAACCAGCTGGAATGAGAGAGCTGTGTAGATTGGAAGAACAGTTGTAGAGGCAGTGGTGGTGTTTCAGCTGGGAGCCTTTCAAATGATATTGGCTATCTGTGTGCACAAATAAAGATGCATGTACTCATCTTGCCCGCGTGTCATTTTATAACACTAGAAAGCCCTTTTCCATAATTATACTGTTATTTGTCCCATCTTTTAACATGAAATGACACGTTGTTAGATAGCTGTGTGTGTTGTGTCCGATTACTATTATAATCATTCTTAAAGGAAGTTCAAATGATAGATTGTATGTAAAATATCCAGAATGTATAGAAAGGAAATTGTATGTACATCCTATGCACTATAATGCATTAAATGCTATTATGGTTGAAATGTGGATAAATAGGTGGCAGTGGTTACACAAATGACAGAATGAATGAAGAGAATAACAGTTTGCACATTACAGTTAGTAATATGGGTAAACACAAATTTGGAGAGCAGACAGCTTTGCAAGTGACACTTGATCATAGCAGATGGGAGAAATGACAGTAAACTTTTGTACAGGTTATACAGGGAAAAGTGGCAGTTACCCTGTTTATATGCATTTATACAAGAGCTGTACAAGTACTGTGCAGAAAATATTCATAACTGTAGTTTGTGTTCATGCATATGGATGTGCATGAATCTGCAAGCCGAAGTATTGGAGAGTTTTATAGTAGTTGTTGCTGTAGGTGCTTTGCAATCACAGCACAATTGTACTCAAGAGCGATCAACAGTACATCTGAAGTGCTGAACCGTGATAATGGAGTTAGATGTAGAGTTCTTGGATGTGATTGGTGGATGGTTGTGTGACAGCTTAACAGTAGCCAATGAGGGAATGGTGCAGAGAGTGAAGTGGAAAGGGTAGAAGTGTTAAGCGCTCTGCGGACAGCGCGGCTGTTCGCAGAAACGACATGTCTTCACAATAGGATTTGGGCAGTTTGATTCAAAATGGTTTCGCAAAAACGAAGATTTTTAGGAAAACTTCTATTATTCTGTTATAAAAGGATGACCTCAGAATGAAATAACATTAACTTTATTCAGTTTCATTTGAGGGCAGGTTTTTTAGTTTAAAAGGACCCCCACTCATCCCTGGTGAATTTGTCTTCTGGGAGGTGGGAATACTTGATGTAGTTGGGACCTACAGTCCTCACGTCTACTTCTTTTTCATTTTGTTTTTTCTTTTTTCTTGATGTTGATAATCTGACACAGGTTCTCTGTGTTTCTGTGTGTATAATACACAGTGATGATCCTAGATCAATCCTTAGCTTCTTTAGGTAGATCACACTATACCCTGGCATATTGCAATAGGATGTGCCAGTGCAGTGTTATGGTAAACCGACCGGTTTCAGTGGTAAAAGACCACTTTCATCAGGGCTGTAACAGCTTAGCCAGTTGTAATGCGTTGGAGGCTGAATGTAGCTTCTTTTCATCCAATTGGACCAAACTGTATGAATACAGAGCGGGAAGGGTAAAGAGGGAAGAAGAGAAGGCACATTCGGGAGAGATGTTATGGCTATACATAGTGTCTATTTATTGCCTGATGTGGTAGGCGTCTTACCCTCCATTCTCGGTGTCTTCTCTGCCTAGGAAGGTCCTTGATGATTCACGTGTAGACTTCATTTCTACTGCAGATTTCACTGTTAATCCAATTTCTGCATAGGATACCCAAGTATAGACCATTAAATAGATTGGGGTCATTTACTACATCGTGGTATCCATTTTGTATGACGTGGCTTTAATTACCTCTTCGATTACTTAAGGCAAAGTTCATAATGAACGAAAAAAAGTACCAACATATCTCTAGTTGTGTATGTTAATAAGGTACAGATTGGCCAGACCCGGTGAGTGGCAAACACAGGGGTGTAATACCATAATACAAGTCTGTACACAGGATACCACCTTTGTGGGAAACTGGATTGGGGTTTAGATTTTGATTTTTGAACGGAGTACACATGTATGCTGTAATACAGTTGAACTGACCTGTTGACCTTAAGGTCTTTATCTTTTAGATGCGGGTCATACAGGCGGAATTTTTGACGGCTGGGTTCTGGCAGGCAAACTCTGCCATGGCACCACACTGTATAGGGTACAGGGGATACACAGAAAAAGACAAAAAGCAACGAGGAGCCCGTTGGTCAATGTAGCCTTGTTGCGCTAAATAGCATAAAATGGCAATTGCTAGCCCTGCTGGGGCCAAACATGCCGAACGTTGCGTGTCCTTTTCATTTTGAATGCTACCTTATTGATCTGTGCTGCGCGGGATACGTAGCTTGTCTGCAGTTCGTCTTCCCGAGCCGCTGTGTAAGCCACGAGTGTCCTGCGGCTTGAAAAAGGCACGTGATCTCGCTCACGTGATGTATTCTGTGCGCGTGCATCCCGAATGGAGCATACGTGGTTACTGTTTAGGGAGGGGCTAGTACGTGTGTAGTACTTAGCGTACGAGTGCTGGGAAATGTAGTCGCTAAGACTATGTATATCTTTGTCGTCTTTTGTGTAATGATTGTAGTCCTTTTGTGTATGGTTCAACCCGTGTATATCTTTGTTCAGCTACAGTTTACCTAGTTCTCAGTAATGTTACCCAGTGATTAGTAAATTTGAATTTGATACATTTTGCAACGGCATCCGTAAGCACAACTAAATGGATGTCAGTCAACCATCACAGATGGGATGCGTTTCAGTTATGCACAGTGCAGGTGTTGGTTGGGGATGACCTACGGGATGTGATATGTGCCTTTTCCAATGAACTCCCAGTGACAAATGACAAATTAGACTCTGGTTCTTCACATTGCATAACAATAAACTCTATAGTAGGACACAGCTGAGCCTGAAGTCCAGTTAATATCTATCTGAATCGATCCAATGCCTGGTAATTATGTGCTGTAAATGTGTCTAGATCCCAGTATAACATCTACATGCCATGTCCTGTATTCAAATTTCATAAAGAATTTGGCATAGTCGATCCAATGTCCTCACTGTGTTACTCTTTCACAATGTTGCAAGTGTTTGCCAAGATGTCGGTTCAATTAAGCATCTTGAATCTGATTTTAATCTAAATATCCATTGCTGCTCACGGCAAAATAGTAGGTCATGCAGGTTTCCTCCTCTTGATGGAGCGTTTACTCTCTCAATGATGGACCATGTAAAACTATCAGGAACATGGTTTTTGCTGACAAAATGTTCTACCATTGGTGCTGTTAGTTTTCTTGTTCGAATACATGAACGATGTTCAGCCAGCCTGGTCCTAATGGGGCGTGTTGTCATCCCTATGTAGTGCAGGTTGCAAGGACAGGCTATGATATAGTTAACATTATTCGTGTTACAATTGGTCAGGTCCTTTTGCATCCTGGGGTATTTCAACCCAATGTTGATCTCTTTAGTTCTGGTAGTGCTTGCACAGGAGTTACATGTACCACATGGGCCATGCCCTCTTGGTTTTTCTTGGTTCCATATTGTTGTCTGTGATGGAGTAACTTTATATACTTTATAGGTATGCATCAATGAGTCTTTTAGGTTTTTCCCTCTTGATTGCAAATCTGGGGGATTGAAGTTGGGATTCACCAACATTCAGTATCGGCCAGAGTCTTAGTACCTCGTTTTTTATTTTGTTGGTGAGAGGGGCGTAGGTAAAGACAGCTGTGATGTTGTCATTTGAGGAGCTTGCATCTTTGGGGTTTTGTTCTAGAGTCACATCCCTTGGGATGTTCCTTGCTCTTTTTCGTGCTTGTTTTATAATCCTCCTTGGGTATCCCTGATTTCTCAACCTTTGGCTCAGTTGGTCTGCTTGCTTGCCATAATCTGTTACCTGTGAGCAGTTACGACGAAAACTCAAAAATTGTCCAAATGGTAAAAAAATGTTCTCAGACTTGCTGGATGGTAGCTAGTGAATTGTAGCAGGGAGTTCCTGTCAGTAGGTTTATTCGATACTACAGTGGATATAGCATTGTTTCGTATTTCAAGTTGCAGATCCAGAAAATGTAGAGATGTATGGCTATGGGTCTCCGTGAAAGATAGATAAGGATTCTGTTGAGTAAGCCATTTCAGAAATGCTGCAAGTTCCTCATCTGTTCCTTTGAAGATCATGATAATATCATCAATATACCTTTTCCACAGGTCTATTTTTTTTGAGCCATGGGTTCATTGGCGGATAGATCTTTTGGTCCTCGAAGTCTGCTACATATAAATTCGATAAACTCGGGGCAAATGTTGCCTCCATTGTGGTTCCTGAGATTTGTTCATAGAATGTTTTCTGGAAGAGGAAGACCTTTTTGGTGAGAGCTAGTTCTGCTAGTTGCATAATCAGAGTCACGGGTGTTTCAACAGGTGGTTGTGCATTTCTCAATGTCTTTTCTACAACTTGTAGAATGGCCATTTGTGGAATTTTTGTATATAAGGCCTCACAAGACATCCCACATCCGGTGCTTCTATGCATATCTGGCATGGAAATAGGACCAGGGGAATTAGCCAATCAGGTGTTGAGGGTGTCATTCATAGGGAGAGAGGATATTCATTATTTTCGTTGCTGTATGCTGTGAAGATGGCTGTGGTTGCTGAGATGGACAGAGTTAAGAGTGTGGATAGTGGGAGATAATTATATTACTAATCTGCAGTGGTATGCAAACATGTGTGCTATTTCAGACAATGTTGGAATGCATGGAGTGGAGGGTACCTGGTGTGATGTGTCAAGTTCAAATTTGCAAGTTGTTAATACACTTTGTAGAAATATGGCTTATTTTAACACTCCTGATATCCTGGTGGCAAATTGTGGAGCAATGTATTTCGGCTATCTGAGTGCAACAAGTTTGCTGGCTGCACTGAAGCAGTTTCTAAAGGAACTGATGCACCTGTTTCCATCTGCTAAAATAATATTTTCACATATACCACCTAGGACTGCATGGATGCCTTGTCATGTGTTTAATCCTCAACAGGACATATCAAGATGTATTGTTAACGAAGGAATATCTTGTTTTAAGTATTCTGTGAGCATGTCATCATTCCAAAATGAGAACCTTTTGGAAGATGGTGCAATGTTTTCCTGTAATGGAATTACTTCTTCTAAGGATTTCAATCGGGCAATCCACCCGGGTCTCAGCGTAGTATGCAATGAACAAATGAAATACTTATTCATGGTGTCTACAGGTTCAATATTCTGAGTGATATACCACTCATATCACAACCCTTCTCAAAATACCCCCAGATAACAATGGACCAGGAATCAGGCTGGTTGGTAAAGGTAATATTTATTTATTTATTTATTTATTTATTTATTTATTTATTTATATTCAAGTCAAACACATGTTTTGATATATAGGGCAGCAATCACCAATGTGGTGACAATACAAATCAGAAAAATAGGTAAGGCAGTTGAATTCACTTATAGCAATACAGAAGATAAAACACAGGGCAAAGAACAGTTTTGGCTTGTTGAAAAGATAGCGCTTAAATTAAGATTTCCCCCTGCAAATGTCTCAACTCACAAAGAAGCAATTCCACACAGGTATTCAGGAATATAGAACAGTTTACAGGTTTTGAATATACCCCTCCCTCCCGAAACAAGAGAAAAATGTTTTGGGAAATTTTACACTTTTAAAATGACAATTGAAAATGGCTTAGAAAAACAATGAAGTGTGCAAAAATCCTTAAATTGATATAAATTCCTATGGCAGCAACACTGAAAAGGTCCTAACAAACAGAAGCTATAATATGAGCAACAGGACACACTTTGAATCAGAATGGAAGTTTGGAAATAGATGAGATGCGAAATCACATGTGTAAAACTTTGCAAAAATGCGAATTCCCGCCTAATTTTCACTAAATGTTTTTTAAGAAAAACTGGTCAAATACACTGTTTTTGGATGCGGTTGGGATGTAACTAAAGGTCTTAGGTTTAAGTCAGAATTGAAATGAAGTCTCTAGCTATTAATTTGAGGAAGAACAGAGAAAACAGAAAATCGGTTTTAAATTGACAGGTTACTTTTACTTAAACTAGATTAATGGCTGAGAAAAAGAGAATGCCACCCGTGAATCTCCACAGTTACTTGGCCACTGTAACCCTTCACGTGGTGTATACCCAGTTTCCTTTATGGGAATTACTTGATTTAATCCAAATCACTAATGGCTTATGGTCTAGTATAACAAATATGAATATCAAATCGGCACTAACACTAGGAATCACAGACAGGGTTGCAAGAATGGTTCGGACAATATTATAGGTTCTTAAGGTAAAGACAGGATGGATTAGAGATGGGGTAGGACAAGGTAAGCCAAGATCTGCTATGGTTTACAATGATTCCTACTTATACTTACAGTCCACTTTAAATTAAGATTTTGGACCGTCAAGGGCACTGGTCATCACAGATCGGGTCTTCGGACAGCAGGGCACTTCTGGTGGAATAGGTCAGCTGGGCAGTTCTGGTCAACTGGACTGGCACCTCAGATTTGACTGGATTGGATTGGCCCTTCTGGTTGCTGGACACCGGAGATCAGTGGGATGGCGAGTTTCAGCAGGCAAGCATTAATGGCAGCACACCAAACTGGATCAAAAATTCTTCCCTTAAGTTTGGGGATGGTTTCAGGATTTTGACCTTGCCTAAAAAGGCTTCAGCAATGCTGAGGCCTTGGCTTTGCAAAGGAATCAGGAACAAAGATGGAGAATTCAGGAACAGGGTGCCACGCGGAAATCGGGAATCAGTGTGTGTCCTGTGTGTTGTGAGGTTCGGTTATTTATCCTGCCAAATGACATCACTCAAGTTTATGGTATGAGCAGACTTACAACCCACACCCACAAGGCTATGATTGGTCAAAGGCACAGTTCCCACTTTGCTCTTTGCTGGTTGGATGACAGAAAGGTTGTCATGTTTTATGATGCGACTTGGAAACCTCCCATAGTTATTGGGACCAAAATGTTACTTTCCCACAAATACATATTTATATAATTATGCCCTCTAAGAAAATTGGATACATAAATTACATATTTTGTGTGTCACATTTACATCCAACTCCCAAGTCGGTGAGACCTGGTTTTGTCTTTCTATTGAATTTTGGCAATTTAAATCATAAAGGTTTGGCCTAACAATTCCTAATTCAGCACATATCTGTGCAATCATCCCTAGACCATGGGTACACAATATTAGATTTTCAGCATTAGTAGTTTCTGCGCAATTAGTACATTTTTCATAACTTGAGTTCCTTACGCAGTAAGAAATCCTATAAAGTCTTCAAATGGCTAGCCTAAGTTTAAATTTATATGTATGTACTTTTCACTTATTTACTTGTTTTTGCTGCCAAGTTAAATGTCTTGAAGGTCACTGGCAAATAAGCATTTTAAGTCCAAAAATCAAAAGTCCGTTTTCTTTTCTTTCCTTCCTGAGTGTGAGCAAATGACCAGTCACTTGAAGTTCAATGAGAAGCCTCTCTCTGGAGAGTGGAGCATCCTGCCCCTCCCCTGGAAGGATGAGTGTCCATGCCTACTATTGTCTTTGCCTTAGGCAAAGACGAATGTCTAATGAGGTCCTTTGTCATGAGTATGCACGGCCTCCCAACCGCAATTAGCCTTTCCTGCCAGCAGTGAAGTGTCACCCTTTCCCAGGCTAAGGACTGTCAAAGCAGAATAGTTTTTTGTTTAAACTAGTTAATTAACTCAAGACTGGGTTTTAACTTTAAGTTTCACCTAAATCTTTCATTTAAACATATAAAATGAACACAGTTTATAGGTGGATTTTTACATTAGCAATCCTTTTACATTTCTTAAAGAATTAAGCCAAACAAAAACATGCTTTCAAAACAGGCGATTTTGCATTTTCTTCATGGAAAAGCACATTGAACTGAGTTCTTTTAAATTCCGATTTTCCTGTGCAGCACATACACATTTTATTCAGCATTAGGTCTTCCCTTGAGTGCTAGGATTGTTTGCAGTCTGGATACATGTATCCAGCCTTTGTTTAGAACTTCTAGGTGCACAGCTGATTCTGTTACTTGTTGCAATTTTAGCCGCATGTGTCACCACCACTCCCCCCCGCCCCCCTGTGGTAGATGAAAACAAGGGTTCCTAGGCTGCTTTTCATTAGATACATTTTATAGAGCCGTCAGTCAATGAGGCCCCCGTTCCTCTGAGCCACACTGGATGATCCTGGGCATTGCAGTACCCTTTTAATCTCAATGATGCAATGGAAATAAATGGATTCACCCTCAAAAACAACACTTTTTGGAGGTTGCAAAGCTAACATTTTAAAAGGCATTTTCGGTATTCAGCACAATTCTGCTGCTTTGCTCCATGTTGAATGTGGCAGAGCCCACGAGCATGCTCCTGCAGTTAGAACTCTGCCCCCCCCCTTGACTGTGTGTGGCAGGGTGTGCAGCCTTTTTAAACGCAATTTCAAGATTTTGGCGCGCACAGGAGTCAGCACATCCATTTTAGGCTGTTTCTTTAACCATTTGTGAAGTGATGCAGTGGGGCACATTGGAATGGGTCAAAATATCCCATACTTTCACAGATTTTGGTCATGCAATATCTCTTGGTTCTTGGGACCTCAATAAGGAAGTTGTTGTGAAGTCATGCAACAGATAAAAACTGAAAAAAGCCTAAAAAGAAGCCAGAAAATATCTGCACTTAAAAGGCTCTTTTCAGAGCCTTTGATTTTTTGATTTGTCCGCGGACAGCGCGGTTGTCGTCAGGCAGCGCATATTACATACAGGTTTTTGAGGTTGAGAGGGATGCAAATGAGATGTAGCACAGGAAGGGATTGGTCAATAGGGTTTACTGGGTGTGATGTGTGAGCATAGATTTTGTCAGAAAGTCTTTTTCCAGAGAGGAGAGGAGATAGCTATGGCTGTGTGTTTCAGAAAGCAGATTGTCTGGATTTTGGGAGATTACGTGGATAAATTGGTTGGAGGTGCATGCAGATCGCTGCGGAGTGGCTGTACATCTTGGATTCCCACATGTGGAAGTGCACAGGCATGGAGTGCGTGGAATGAAGTGGCTGGATTTGGTACCTCTTTGTGCTACTTTGGTGACACAGTGTCATCCAGACATCATTATTATTCATTGTGGAGGGAACAGTTTAGGACATGTGTCTGGAATCTCTTTGCAATTAGCGATGAAAGAAGAACTTGAGAAAGTCATGGACATGTATCCAAACTCCAGAGTACATTTTTGCCGTATTGCGCAGAGACAAATGTGGCTGCGTCGTTCTTCATTTGGTCCACAAATGGAGAAAGCAAGACGCAATGTGAACAAGGCTGCTTGTACCCTTTTGAGAAGATGCTTGTATGTCCTCTTTTCACAACGAAAACATTATGTTTCGTAGTACACACATTTTTCGCAGAGTACATCTTACTTATGCCGGCAATCAGATTTTTCTGCGAAATGTACAAAATGCATTGCAACCTTTTTTGGAATTTGAGCAATCCATTTGACCATTTGAAGTTTTGGAAACAAAAAAAACACCACAAAGAGGCTCTTTTCAGAGCCACCACTTCCTCCCAGAGAAAAGTGCAATGGTTGTGACAGGGCAGCACTGCACAGAATGTATATGTCCGCAGACAGTCTGCGGACATCTAAAAATGCACAGGGCCCGCGCATTTCATTAACACTACTCTTTTTATACTGTGAAAGGCGGCTCTGAAAAGAGCCTTTTTTTTGGGTGGTTTTTGTTTTATATTTGTTTTGTTTTTTTAAACATGACACAGAAGTAAAGGAAGGGAAAGGAGGGTAAGGAAGGGACACCAGCCATGGGGATAAGAAAGGGCAGGTGGAGAGAGGAAGATGTAGGGTGGGCCTTAAGGTTCTCCGCCCTGCAGAGTACTGCGTCGCAGTACATGCACAATCCTGTGAGCTTTGAAAGGTAAGTGTAACGCTCACCTGATTCCCGTAGAGGCGCCGGTCTTGACTGGGAGTATACCGTATCTTCAAAGGTGATGTGTAACACACGGCTGGCTCTTTGGGCTGGACCTCTGTGCACTGTATATCTGACTCGAAGGGTAAGATGTCTGCAGATAGAAAATATGGGATTAAGGAACTGGGTTATTGAATGTCTCTCTCTTCTTCCCTTTCTCTTCTCCTGTAGAACCCCAAAGGTTAACGCTCTCACCTTAGGTAAGTGAACGCCGTGCTCTCCATCTGCCTCGGGGCAGGGTGCTGTAACCAGTTTCTTCACTGGATAAGGGGAGCAGGCCTCTTGACTTCAGAGGACTGCTGTCTGTCGTTTACTGCACGAACGGTAAGTTTCGAGTAATTCTAATGTCTTTAAAGTCTTTAGTAATGATGTCTCTTGTTTTGCAGGGTTCCGGCGATGGCGGATGACGGGCTGAAGTGGGTTGAAGATGGAGCCCGTGTGATGAATAGAAGCGCCTGGAAGCACGTAAGTAAGCGCTTGTTGCCTGCTTCACGATGCGCTCTAACTGTCTTTTTATTTTGCAGGTACAAGTTCGGAGCGGCTGCAGGGTGCCGGAATACCCACTGGGTTAGATGTGGAAAGGAGTAATGGCACGTGAGTATTAAAGTTCCCCAATGTCTTTAAACGCACCTTGTTTTGTCTTTCAGATGCGGGATGCAGCGCCGAAGGCCTCCGGAGCGTGCGAAGAGTTGGTAAGCTTTTGTCTTTCAGATGCCAGAATGCAGTGTGAAGACCTCCGGAGCGCACGAAGAGTAGGTAAGCCTTTGTCTTTCAGATGCCGGAATGCAGCGCGAGGCGTTGGTGACAGCCGATGGACCAGGTAAGTGAAGAGCTGTCACTGAAGACCGTAATGCTAACCTGTTCTTTCTTGTCTTTATAGGTGTTGCTGAAGACTGGATTCACGATGGTAAGCCTTTTTCCTTAGGCCCAGGATCAGATGCAGAAGACACGATGAGCGTTCTGCTGCAGAGGATGCAGAATAAAGCAAAGCAAGATTCATCCATCGGGTGTGGTTTAAATAGCCTCCTGTAGTGCTTAGGTGTCTCCTTCCACAGCCACGCCTAGGTAAGAAAAGAGTTCCTGCTTTCCAGAAGAGTTCCAGTGTTCTGAATCTAGGGAGTGGCTCCTGCCCCACCCAACAGGAAAAGTAGTTCCAAACAGAAGAGGATCAGAGGCTCAACTGGCAGGCAAGTAAGCAGCATGGTCTGCTGCAGGTAAATCCACCCAAGCATTATGAGCCCGGCGCTTCCAGCGCTGGGACTGGGCATATTTATGAGCCTGGTGCCACTGGCGCCAGGACTGGGTCCAAAAGGTCCCTATTGGGACTGGTTGGCACTCGGAACCTGGGTTATGGATCTGCTTCCAAGGGAGTTGGGAAAACCCTGACCTTTTGGAAGCAGAGATCATGACAGTAAGGATCAACAGCATCATGTATTGCCCCACAGGAGTGTCTCTTGTGTTGGCAGGAGCGGAAACGGAGGATGCTGTAGGGGAACTCAACCTACTACGTTTATCAAAAGGTACAACTGCACAAATTACCTCACTGTGGAACGATTTTAGGTGTCGCTTCATTGAGGTATTACCATAGCTGTACAACCGGTTTCCCATGACTCAGCACCATCTTGCACTGATTGCAGGTCACCTTGTGTGCATGTGCTTTTGGTACTCCATCAAGAGTGGTAAATAACCTCCACACCCAAGATTCACAGGGAGAACTAGTAGTAGGGACTTCCACTACCTCATCCTCTTAATCACTCCTGTATCCCGACGCCTGTTCCCCTGTGCAGGCCCTCGGGTAGTTGTTAGTGGTGGCGGGGATGGGGTGCTGCTGAGACAGCAGTCGCACCAGGAGCAGACATGGATGCCATCAGGACAGCTGTTTCAAAGAGCAAGAGCAATCCAATGCAACAAGGAGCAGTCTCTGTCCTGGAAGCCCAAAAACAGAATAAGGAACAGCTCTGGGGTGTGGCCATTTACAGGAATACTGGAATGCGTTTCGCAGACACCTGCGCTGTGCCAGGACACTTCGAACACCAAGAAAGGGCTAAAAAAAATCCAAAAAGTATGCAGATTGCCAGGGACATAGTGTGGGACATGTGCATGGGTGAACATTCCCAGCAAAATACCTTGGATTGCTGAAAAAAAACTCTTGAGGTGTCAGGGGCCCAGACAGTGTTAGTTACGCTTAGCGCGGGTGCGGTCACATGATGACGTCGAGCACACCACGTTGGCGAATGGGACGGCTGTCCATAGGACACCAAATGCACGGGGTCGGGTCTACACATGCGTGCGGGTGTTCTACGGACAGTGTTTCAGTCCCCGACATACTTAAAAGTACGACATACGTGCGGCGGACAGTTGCGGACAGGGACGATGTTCGTAGGGGCAAGGGTGTGCTACGCATGCGCGTGGGTGGTCTACGGAGAGTGTTCAGGTCCCTGATCAAAATAAATGTGTGTCACAACTTTGCAGACAGGCGGATGGGGTATGTGTTCTACGGACATATTCATTCTGGTTACGGACAATGCGAACAGGGGGAATGTTCTTGGACACTTTATTTTGAATAGCTACGAACATGCGGACATCTTTAGTGTTCTGCAGACAACCCCCATTTTGACTACGCCAATTCGAACAGGTATAGTGTCCTTAGGATACCCCCATTTCCAGCCATTCCAAAGTACTAGACATTTCTGTGTAAAAAAAAATAAAATATTAGTTTTAGTGTACCTAATACAGAAAGTTTATAAATATATACAATAAATGTAGTGTACGCACTAGTTTCTTGCTAAGTTTTGCTGTTACTGCTGCATAGGAATCGTGTTGATTTGTGCTGTGGAATTTCTGTGAGGAAATTCTGTTGGAGGCATATTGTGTTTTGGTATATTCCTCTGTGTTGCATATACTATGTAATTGGACTGTTACTGTCTTATATACACAGTTTATTATTGAATGTAATCTATTTATGCGCTGTTTTTTTAACATGTTTACTGTTTTTTTTTTTTGGATGATATAACATGTAAGATACCCCCTGAGTTTTTGGATAGTGTTGATGTTGTCCGAGTCCGTCCGCAAACAGGCGCATGGTCCCTGCACATCAGACCCACTAGCGCAGGTAGGCGGTTCAGTCTGTTGTATGTTATATGTATATAAAGTGAGGGCATCCTAGTAAACATTTATCAAATTTACATTATCTATATATCTATATTCAGTGAAAAAACTTTGTTACATCAACGTTATGGTTAAGTTGTGCTACTAAAAACCTATGAAATTTGGTGAAAATAACTTTAAGGGATGTTATGGTTCCAAGTAAAACTGAAAAACCCCTGAAATTTGCCTGTTTTATCATTGCGGGAGGCCCCTGTGCACAGTTGACATCTTTTGCTCCACATGTCAGTTATGTTTCCCAGTCTTGTAATTCCCTTTTCGGAGGCTTTGCAGGTCTGAGTTGGCACGGGCAATTCCCCCTTCATCGTCCCTCCTGGTCTCATCGGCATTCTCCTCCGTTTGAACTGATGGTTTGGGTAGCTGTTTCCTCGTGCGTTCATCCTTGCTCGTAGTATGCTCTTGTGCTCCGCCTTTTATCCCAATTTCCTAACTGCCTGACCCAATGCATTTGGACATGTCTGGTAAGCGGCTCTGGTGCTAGTGCATTGTCTGTTACGGTGTAAGAAAGTGTTTGTGAAGGGAAAGGGTGTGGGGTGGGGGGTAGAGCTAAGTATCCTACAGGGTAGGATGGGAAAAGGTGTTACAAGGAAGGGGGTACTGCATCTCAACATTCGGTGTCCCACTTCCATTGCCCGAAGACCCCATATCCAGGTGATCCTCCCCACTGGGCCAGCCAGACAGCACAGCGAGTAGAGCGCTCGCTTTGACATCTGTGCAGTGCCGATGTATGTTCGAATCCCGGCATGGCCAAACTCAGCCTTTCATCCTTCCGAGGTCGATCAATGAGCACCACACACCATGGGTAATAAGCAGCGCTCAGATACCTGGGGGTTCGTAGCGCTATATAAATGCAAAATTATTATTATCCAAGCCCGGCAGAGGGAGGTCCAAGGGGCGAAGAGCAATCGCCCAAGGTGCAAGATTACTGAAGGGACGTTTGTTTGTTGTTTTGATTCATCTGGCCTTCTAAGGCAAGAGACTTTGTAGAAAAGAGACTTGACCCCTGAAGGTTCTGATATTGTTGAACTGGAATTGTGAATCTCGTGCTGAGAGGCCAAGGAGTGTGCTGTGCTCAGAAGTCCTGCTTTGTCCTGTGCTAAAAATGTGGGGAAGGGAGACCCAGCCACATCATCCTTACTTATTTTGTGAACACTCCTTTCTTTTCTGGAACATTATCCCACTTTTTTTATAACTTAGTGGTAAGGATTGGCAATAGGTTGTTTATAGGCCCTTTTTATTTTGACAAGATGCCACTAGGACTACCTTATTATTCTTCGATGGTCGTAGCTTGCTACCATCTTAGATTTAGTTTTAGATCAGGCGTTTATCTCACCCATTATAAAGTTCAATAAACACTCCTGAACTGTGATCACTTATGTCTGTCTTTACTGTTGCCACCATGAGTACCTTCCTAAAAAAAAAACAAAGTCAGGGTCCAGTTCTTGTAGTAAACAAAGCTACTCCTTCCCTTCAACAGGAAGAATAGCTTCACCGATGCAACAAACCCAGTGATGCAGCAAACTTCCTTTCTTTATTAGTGCTGCAGAACATCTGGGTACAGGGTGAATACATCCCCACCACCCGATTAGTACAGTACGTTGCCGCTCAGTCGTCTTCGACAATGGCATCCAGATCCATCAGCTGCCAGATTCCAAGTGCAGCCATTTCTTGTGCTGCCTCATGTCTTGGATACTCAACCGACAATGCTCGTGCAGCAGGCATGGAAGCAGCACCAGAAACAAAGCCTCCCGCGGTAGCCCCCTTCTCTCCTCCCCCTTCCCAGAGGGGCAGCACCAACAGGAGCTGAAGTGATTACCAGTGGACCGAAACACTCATTTATTTGTCAATGGTTAGGCTCCATGGCACTCTCCTGCCCACCAAACGCTCTCTTTCCGCCCCACCCCGCAGACAAACTGGTGATTTACAAAGTAGGCGCAGTAGGAAGTTCATCTGCTCCCTCTGCGGTATGACAAACATGCGCTGTGACCGATCCAGTCAGATATAATAGGTGACGGTAGATCACAACTAATGGATGGCACTAGTACGGAGAGACACAGACCAGAGCACAACGGAGCAGAAACACTGTCTTAGATTCCATTTCTCAGCAACCCTTGCCGTGCAACAGAGCCCTTGGTGACTGAGATGTTGGGGGGCGGCTCTTGTTGTCCCAGCACCCCCAGCATCAGAAGCAGACCGTTATCGCCAATTGTGTTGCATCTAGGCAGAGGACTCTGAGATGAGGCAAAGATCACATACCCATGTAGGTACGTACAGTGCCTTTATTGCTGCAACCTAATGGTGTGCCTCGCAGGGTATCAAATGTTAAGTAGCCAAGAGCCGGCACACCGCCACCCAGGTTATTGCTCCCACACTGGCTGTTTAACTGCCAACGGTCTCACACACACACACACACACACACACACACACACACACACACACACACACACCGCCCCCCCATAGTGTGGGGAAATGAGAGGTAACATCAAAGGGTGGAGGTGAGACCCATGACCAGTGGAAACATTGAAGGGACAGAAGATTGGTAAGAAGAGCTGGGGGAGTGGGGTAACAATAAGAGAAGAAAAGGGAAACATAAGAGAGCTTGTTAGAAGGGGCCTGAAACAAACAACTTATTTGCAAGGCACTATCCCAACACCCCATTTGAAAATGATTGTATAGTGTAGGAAGCGTTCGGGAGCGTAGAGAAATAAGGTATCCAGCCTTTATGTCATCATCACCACCAGCTGAAGACAGAATTGGACAGTATAGGGTCAACCTTCTGAAGCTACTAACCTGGGATTAGATAAATATGGGTTAGGGTCGAGATTCTACATTGAACGAGAAAGAGGCGCAGCCATAGGGCCTACATAACCTTCAATAAAAACACTTGAACTACCTCAGAGACTGGGCTTTATTCGTGAGCATTCTGTGTCAATCTTTACGAATCCAGGAAATTCGTCTCTTCTCCCCAAGGGGAAGCCACCCTTTCTGAGACTAGTCAGATTAGCCTGCTACGCAATATACTCCCTAATGGACAGAGCAAGCGGACAAGACTTCCCCAAATTTGTATACCTCCCTATTCTTATGAATCACCAATCTTTTCTGGATATATGGCAGTAGAAACTTTTAATATATAGGGCTCTTCAAATTGGGTTGGTTTGGTTGAAGACTCTGTGTGACACCTCTACCTGAAGCCCAGCACCAATACAGTGTCATCTCTCACAGCAAGCAGGAACTAATGGCGCACAACCCAAGCAGGACGATGCAAAGCCCATCTTTAGCTGGAGAACAGATCTCTGCATTGGAGCATAGAGGAGGGATACTATTCCTCATCGCATGGAGGCAGGACCACGTTGGCGGAGTGGTGGGCCAAGAACCGGCGATTGCTGCCAAGACCAAGTGAGAGGCAGAGAGACCAGAGCTGCTGATGGGAACATGGAAGAAATTGCTGCAGGTGTGGCACCTGTGGGTACAGTAAAGCAGATGCCGAAAACCGGTACCCAAGAGAATCAAATACCAAAGAGGGGCCCTGAATGAGGATACCCTATGGGGGATTGTAGGACAATGATGAAGGCCGCAAGGGGCAAATACCGTGAAAGGCCTAGGGGTGGCCAAAACAGGAAATAACCCACAAGTTGTTAGAAGCACAAATATCGCAAGGGGAAAACCAAGCGAACGAATAGACCCAATAAGGGACAAGAGTAAGGATATCCCATATGGGAGTAGCGGTCATAACAGAAACCGGACTATAGAGAGACCCACAAGCCTATTGGAAAATGAAAACCGCCCCAGGAGGGGAAAGTAGGCGAGAGGCCTGAAGAGCCAGATAGTTCAAACAGAACTAAAGCATTGTATTCACCAGAACTAGAGACTTAGTTTGAGGAGCAAGCTAAGAAAATTGCTAAATTAGCAGCACAAGAGTTTTAAAAATGAATGGAACAATTTTCCTGGAGACCCTGAGCCACCTTTTATTCAAGAAGACCACCAAGCTTTGAAAATGTTTTGTTAACAAGTTGGGCCGGAGTCAAAGAGGAGAACCAAAGAGAGAACTGGGTGGGGGTCAAAAACGGACCACCATAAGTGTAGTGGGTGTAACTTACTGAGGCTCATTACATGGTTTCGTTTTTAGTGGTAGGGTTAGCATATGATAGAAAAAGTTTGGACGAAGGACAGAGTTTATGAGACATCCTGACAGCATTTGTTTTTTTTTGTTTTTTTTTAAGATGGGGAACTTCATTGTACACCTAGATCAGGTTTTTCCTTTCTTTAATAAGACCCTTGAAACATGTCTTTTTGTCTGTCTCTGACTTATCACACAGATATATACACACACACACACACACACACACAGCTACATGACATATCTGTGAACATAGGAGAATGAAAAGGCGGGGAAAAGCAGAACAACCAAATATAGTCACAAGATGACTGGATGATGTTTCAAGACATAGAAACGAAAGAGAACATCACACTCCGCAGATAGAAGAGAGGAGGAATTGTAAAATACGATGGCTGCCAACATCAACCACTGTCCTACCAATAAGGAAGACCATTTCACTCCAATACAACAGGTCACTGTTTTCAAATGGATGAGAAACCGGTAGCATGGCTCAGAGGCAGAATCCATGGTTCTATGACAGAAAATGATATTTCATGACAGAATGATATTGTGGCTCGGAACATAATAGGATATCCAATAACTGCGAGCAACGGTTAGAGCAGTAATCTGTAGTCCCCATTCCCTATGAAATACAGCCTCAGTCCACGCTTTCTATTTATACAAATGGTTTGTTGGCTTAGTATGTAGGAATGCTGGCAACACTGTGTGGTATTGAGATCAATCCTTAACAGACTGTTAGAATGAACTGTTCACTCTAAATAGACTCGCACGTGCTTGTACAACTAAATGTTGATCTCACCAGCGCACCAATAAAAATCACAAGGTGCTATGGTATGGACCTTACACCTGATAACAGAGGAATACAAAGTAAACCAAGCACCACCTAGAAAGTCTGGACCCATTCCTCCACACATACCCCCAAAAGATCAGCATGTAAGGGCGGTTGAAAGTTATACGTGTAAATGGAAGATAAATAAACATTATATTCAAAAGAATACAGAAGTGAATATGCAATGCAGCTGGATATTTAACAGCTAAAAGGTTCTCTCAGTTCTGTATTCTTATTATAACTGTGGTTTGAATAGGAAACTAATCAGTGGGCAGGTAACAGTGTTCTCCTTCCTGGCTCTCCAATTCCTTTAGGACTGTAGTTCTTGTCAGGAGTATTGCACAGCTTGGATCAAATACTCACACAGTCACTGGGAATGTATAGTTCTCCCAAGCACTTCTTATTCCAGGGCCTTTTATGGCTGGGGTCAGTCTCGACTTTATGCTAACAGGCACCACAAACCTGGCACCAAAAGGTTATCCGATAGGGGTCAAACCTCAGACTTCAGGAACAGTTGGACCTCTAGATTATCACAAGTACAGAGAACTATTCTGCCCCAATTCGCTCACATTACTCTACTCACCTCCTTCCTCCTGGTGTGCACCTTCCTTGTGTCCTCCCTTTGGCTACCATTTCTCCTTCAGTTTCCTCTCCTGCCTTTCCAATTTAATATCCAATCCTTTCCTCTCCCTCCTCTTCCTCTCTCTACCTCACATTACACCAACACTCTCCCTGCTCTTTTAATCAGTCTTTCATCGCCCCTCTCTATGTGTTTGCCAACCAACTCCTAACTCTCACACTACCTCTGGTATCTTACACCAGACTGGAATTGGGGCCTTATGCAGTAATTCTGGGCACCAAAATGAAAATCTGGTGATGGCTCTCTTGATTGGTGCACCCCTGATTGGACTGCGATTTCTTGAGTTGAAACTGCATTTAGTCAGGGCTGAGCCGTAGCACCGTGCACAGAGCTTAAAAGGGTGATACGCCCTCTTTGAGTGAGGTGGTCTCTTTTCCATGGCCTCTTCTGCCAACTGAATAGCTAGCATTCCAGCTCAAGTTTTGCATAGGTTTGTTTACTATGGAATAGTTTTCTACTGATATACAGGATACGTTGTTCACTATACTCTTGGGCGAACAGTCTCAAATCTGTAAAGCATCCATCTGTAGGGTAAAGGATTGGGAGAAGTCAGGCATAATGAGGAACGGAGGCATACAGAGTTTAAACTCTTAAAGTCCTCCTGGAATAAAGGTGAATCATGGTTGGTTGGAATAGGATGTTTTCAGTTGATAAGTTAGGAGCCCAATGGCTGTTGAGAATCTGTGGATAAAAAAAAACATCAAGATTTACTTACTAATCCTCAAAAGTCTTGGAGTTCCTTCCCAGCGATAGGTTGGGGATGTATTTTGCATTGAATCAAGATTTCCTTTTTTTTGAGTTGTACAAGACCTGCCACTATCTGGAAACCTATATAATAGACAGCTGGTTGGCCCAAGTCACACTAAGTGTGCCCAACTAAGGGGTCAGTTAACAGTTAAGAGAGGTTGGGACAATCCTAGCTATCCCTAACTATGAGGGGTTTCCCTACTTCAACAAAACTAAGGAACATCTGTGTCAAGATAGTAAATATACAAAGAGCCTTAAATCATGTGCCCACAACTCTAAACTAAATACTAGGTGAAAATGGGGGTTTCTTTGAGCTATAAACATATAGCTTATTCTTGAAGTTCACAAAAAGGTTCTACAGTTCACAAAAGGAAAAAGGAAATACTGTTCCAGCAGGAAACAGGGGTTCTACCTCCCCCTATGTTTCTCCTGGTTTCTTTCAATCACTCTGGAACTTCTGATACAGCCAATAATGTTCCAATGTTTTCAAAGGAGAGGACTCTCTCCTTCAATATTCCTTCTCGTTCACTTTGTTTCACAGTTTTAATGAGAGGTTAAGGGGCGGATCAACTCCATCCTTGAATCCCTTTAATCTTCACGGAATTGAAAATCTTCATGGTTCTTTAAACTGTTAACTTTGTCTCTCCCTTGTTCTTGTTCCTCTTCCAAGGGGTAAGGCATCCCCCCTGTGTTGTGTAAGGAAGGCATGGTATCAAACAGCAAGACAAACACAAGTGATCACAGTTCATGAGTGTTTAATGTACTTCAATTGGGTTTGAAAAACGCCTAATCCTAAACCTAAAGATGCGTGCAAGCTACGACTATCAAATAATAATAACGCAGTCCTAGTGGAGTCTTGTCAAAATAAAAGGGCCTATAATAATAAACCTATTGCCAATCCTTACTTTTAAAAACAGATTGTGTGGGAAACAATGTTATGCAAAAGAAAAGTGATCAAGAAATGATACCAGGATATTTCAGCCGTTGGCTTCCCTTCCCCACGTTTTCAGCACAGGACAAGGCGACACACTCGAGCTTAGCACACGCTCTGGCTTCTCTTCAGCATCAGGGCCTTCTGTGTCAAAGTCTCTTTGCCTTTCAAAGTCTCTTATTTCAGAAGGCCTGATGCGACACAACAAACATTAAAGTTCTTCTCTTCTCAGGATTTCACATGTACAACATCTCTGATGATTTACTGTTCACCCAGGGTCCCCCTCCACTGGGCTCAGATCCACTTTAACACAAAAACATTCAATTGGTCTCCCTCCACTGGGCTTAGACCAAACTTCACATTTTCCAAACTTTATTTACTTCCTCAAAATCAAAGACTTTCGACTGTGCACAGGATTTTGCTTGACCTGTCGCAAGACCACTTCAATTCACAATTATTTGTTCTCTTCTTAATATAACCTCTTTTAACTTTCACTTCTGACACTTCTCAGTTGGATACCTTACAGAGACCTCCGATTGAGCATCCATGCGGTGCTGGACACTGTCAAAGGTATTGTGTCTTGCTTTTAAAGTTCACTCACTCATCAGCAGTTCAACTTTATCTGTGGCTTTTATCACACATGTTTTAACAATGTTCGTTCCAGCGCTCGCCATACAGTGTTGCTGCTTGCAACCTTGGCTTCAACACAGACCGGTCATGTATGGGTCTCCCCAACTCACTGGCTGTGTTGATTTCACCGACGCTGTTTTGTTCTTGGAGCCACGGCGGCTGCTGTTTCTGCCCGCCTTGATTGACGCGGGAGAGCCCCGGGTATCTCCGACACACAATGTAGGATTCTTCAGCCTTGCTTCCTGGTCTTATGCGTTTCAATCTCAAGGGCTTTCGAAAGTAACAATTCCTTGTCAGAAATGTCAAGGGAATTTCCCTCCTTGCGATCCCCTTTTGATTTGCCGTCTTTCGTCTCTCATTCGACTGCCGTCTCGAAGCAGCGGTTTCTTCATGTGCTTTGCCTCGCTCAGCCTGTGCTCTCGTGCTCCGCCTTTTATCCGTATGGGGAAGCTTAATGGAAGTCAGGTGTGTGTGATGGTCAGTAATTGCCTTGCCTTGCCCGACCATTGTATTGAGACATATAAGGTACACTGCTCGGGTGTTAGTCTGTTTTCTCCCATAGTAGGTTGTCCGTGTGAAAGTGTTTGTGTTGTTTAAAGGGGGTGGGGGTAGAGTTCCCAGGTATCCTACCTGGTAGGAAGTGGTAAAGGTGTTACAGGCAAGGGGCTACCACGTCTCACCATCCAGTGTCCCACTCCCACAAGACCCCTCACCCACGTGATCCTCCCACACTGGTCCCCCCCAAGCAACTGGATCCAAAAGCTATGGCTGTGTCCTGGCCACCTAGATGAGATACCTGGGTACAAGTGGCTGAGAGACCTTCTGGTTTCTCACAGTTGATATTCCCAAACGTGAGCTTTCTTCACTTCTCTTTCTACCCCTGGATTAATTCCCTGCCAGGGCTCCACTGTTTTGCTTCTTCTCTTGAGACTTTGGTTCCTTAAAGGGATAGAGCACTTCCTGTTCTACTTAGTTTCTTCGGTTTTATCTCTGGAATTCTTTAAAGGGGCATGAATTTCCCTGGTCTATTACCCACTTTCACATATAGGGGTGTGGACACCTTGGGCTCCCTCAATCCTCCTTCCTTTCCCTGGTATACTCTCCTGCCAAGGTATTGTTCCTTGTTCCTGTAAAAGTGGAATTGTGGGAATGTATGTTTCACAAATACGATAGAGATAATTAGTCATTTAATGCCTTTTATTTTCCTGGGTTTTTCCTCAAACAGCAGTTGGCCTCCTACAGACTTTCTCTTTAATGTTCTTGGCGCCTGGCAGTTTTCTCATAATTGTTTCTTTCAGGTTCCTTCTCCTTTTACAGATCCATCTCTTAGTAAGCCCAGGTGAAGTGCTGCTCTCCCCCACACCACCTCCTCCGTTAAAGGCTGGAAAAGAATTAATGATACCATTATCACAGGATGTTCCTCTAAGGCCCTTACCCTACCCTCATTTAATAATGTCCCAGAAGGTTCCCAGCCCCTCTACACGTAGACAGGAGCAGTTCTTGATTTCCCTTTTCCAGTCTGCCTGTAGGGTTTGCACTTTGTCCAGGTAAGTAAATACTGCTTTTCTGGTGCAGGTTCCTTGCTGGAATGTATTCTGTGATGCAGGTAATCCTTGGTATTCAGGGCCCATTTGTACAGACTCCTGCTTTGGTGAACCTAGCACTGGGATTTGATCCATCTAGTGTCTTGGAAGTATTCAAATTGGTGCAGCGAACGTCTGTGCCTGCACCTAGGTTACTGCTGCACAGACAGGCTCTGCCTGGTGTGCCGCGTGATTAGATAAATTGCCCTTGCAGTGTCAGCTGTGTCTGCCCTTACGGTATCAGCCGATTTGCCTTCGGTGTCTCCAGGTATGGCAGTGCCAGTATCTACAAAGTCGGCAGCTGGGTTATCTGCCGTATCCCCCATTATGCCGCCATTATTACCGGCATCTCGTTTGTCGGTGGCTGCTGTCAACGCAGAGCTGCCTGTTTGCAGCATCTGCCCTGGCATTGACAGCTTCTGCGGCTGCAGCAGTAGCCACCATTGTGTCAGCAGCCGCCTCTGTTGTGTCAGCAGCAGCCGCCGCCGTTGTGTCACAGGGATTAGCTTGCCCTTTTTTTTCCATTTATCCTTGTGTCCCCTGGTTTACTTACCTGCTAGGCTGTTCTCGCTTTATTGTTTGGGTGTGAGTCCTAGACTCAGTGGTTCCCTGGTTCACTAACCTGCCAGGGCTTCTGCGCTGTTTGCTTTCTCTTTTATCCAGCTTAAAGTTCTGCGCACTCTCTCTTTTATCCAGCTTAAAATATTGTTCAAATATCGGGTCAGCGATCCTTTCTTACTTTCATTGCCTTTGTCTAGGCTTTTTCCTTTAACAATGTTCGTACTTAGGCATGACACCGACAAACTCTGGCAAAAGAAAAAGAATCATGGGACGAGAAGGTATGATACCGACAAACGCTGGCAAGAAAATCAAGCATCGTCTATGCACAAGACCGTTGACACAAATATCATCCAGTCATCAGGCACACCAATACGGAGCGACCCCTGGACGTCTCCCCCGAAGGAACATCTCTACACACTTCCAGCAGATACGCAACCGCCACTGATCCTTCCATATGCCCCGACAAGAGACCCATGCAGATAGAACTAACTCCAACAAGGTATCCTTACCTTCCTGGAACGTTACGGCCTCGGCTCTAGCATAAAGCGAAGATTGGTGCTCCAGTAGCTCAACCGGTACTCGCCAGACATAGCTCTCCTAAATGAAACATTTGATCGGAACGAGCACCAACTTTTTCAAAAGATCCAACTACTTGCATACCTACCATGCCGGTTTCACGAAAGGCGCCAGGGGCATGATGATACTTGTCCACAAGCGAGACCCCCTTCAGATTAGGAAGGTCAAAGCTGACCCCCGGGGCCGCTACGTAATGATACTCGCCGACATCTGGGGCGACAAATGGGGCCTCGCAGCAATCTATGCCCCCCCACGCTTACGAAAGAACTGCTCTCCGAACTACAGAACTTGCTCCTGGAAGAAGAGGCTTCCACACCACTTGCCATGTTCGCCGAAGCCCTGGGGTTGACGGACACATGGCGCTCACTTCATAACGACGAGGCTGGCTTTTCCTTTTTTTCCGTTGTCCACAAGTCGCTCTCCAGGATTGATTATGCCTTCATCCCCCGCAGCATGAATCAGACTCCTAGATGCTGAATTCCTCGCGAGGGGAATTTCGGACAACTCTCCTCACTTAACTATGAAGAATTCCTGCCGATGTCCGGATCGTAACTGGCGCTTGAACACATACCACCTACGACTCCCAGAAATTGCGGAGTAACTGGAAAAAAAGACAACGGAATATTTCAAAATCAACGAAGGCTCAGTGGACTGCCCAATCTTGATCTGGGAGGCGTACAAGACTGTCCTCCAAGGGGAAGCTATCTCAGCAGTTTCCGTCCACCAAAAACGACAAGTCCAAATGATCAGAGAAGCAGAAGCACGAGTCTTGGAGTGTGAATGGCGAATCCTAGAACACAGCAACCAAGAGGCAAAAGAGGCTCTGTTCACAGCACAAGATACCCTTAGCAACCTGGCTGTAGACAATGCACGTACAGCCCATCAGCTAGTCCGGAGCCAAATTTATGAACGAGGTGACAAAGCAAATAAGACCCTGGCCTGGTTGGAGAGACGCGAACAAAGCAGGGGACATGTAAGGGCCATTAAGTCTCCGGATGGAACACTGCTGACAGAATACTCTGACATTGTTGAAGCATTTGCTGCCTACTATAAGAATCTTTATACCCCACCCAACGGGAGCTTGCCATCTGAACCCTCATGCTACCTTGACCGGATCGAGATCCCGAAACTCTCACAGCACCAATCAGATCTCCTGAACGTTGAAATCACAGAAGCCGAGGTGCAAGAGGTGCTTACACAGCTCCAACCCGGGAAAACTCTGGGTCCCAACGGTTTCCCTACAGAGACATGGAAATGCCTCGGTGGTACACTACCCACCCACATGCACCGTATGTTCCTACGTAGCAAAGAGCTAGGGTCACTCCCCCCGGACCTCAGGAAGGCATGCATAGTAGTCATACATAAACCTGGGAAGCCTCCAGGGGAATGTGCCTCCTATCGTCCTATATCTCTGATCAATGGCGAAGCCAAAGTCCTCGCCAGAACACTTGCTAACAGACTACTGCAGGTGATTGAGACCTTTGTCCACCCAGACCAATGTGGATTCATGCCCAATAAATCCACTCGCATGAACCTACGCAGAATCCAACTGGCGTTGAGTAGAGCCAAAGAAATACCGGCCCCACTAGCCCTCCTGGCGGTGGACTTTGAAAAGGCATTCAATTCTGTGGGGTGGGATGCTCTGTGGGCAATCATGGCTCGATGAGCCTGGGGCAAACATTATATCATGGGTTAAACTTCTCTATGTATCCCCAGAGGCCACGGTAAGGGTGAACTGCAGGTCCTCTAAATAATTTCCCTTGGGTCGAGGTACGAGGCAGGGGTGCCCGCTGTCCCCGCTTCTCTTCCTCCTGGCCATCGAACCACTCGCAATTGAGCTCAGAGCTAACACTAACTGGACCGGATTCGTTTGGCCGGGGGGAGGAGGGGGAGGAGAGGACCGCCTCTCACTCTACGCGGATGACCTCCTCATATACCTTAGTAACCCGAGCACTTCATGCCCGACTGTCTCCTTCATCCTTAGGGAGTATCGGAACTTTGCGGGCCTAAAGGTGAATGAAGCCAGAATTATCTACTTCCCGATCCAGGGTGGCGAGTCTGCGATCACTGAGACCTGCCCATACCATATCTCTATTAGGGACTTTAAATATCTGGGTATACGGCTCGATCCGACACGTGAAGGGTTCCTCCAACTCAACCTTCAGCCAGTTATAGAGCGGTTTAACAGAGATACCTCCCACTGGCAATCACTCCCCCTATCGCTAATGGGTAGAGCCGCGCTATTCAAGATGATGACCCTCCCCAGACTTTTGTACGTCCTCCAAAACGCCCCATTTACATCCCCCAAGAAACCTTTGCACTTATTGACAGAAACCTTTGCACGCTGTTATGGGGAGGGAAACAATCCAGAATCACCCTCGACATGCTCCAGAGATCAGTATGGGAGGGAGGCATCGGTTTACCCTGCATACGCACGTATTACCTTGCGGCACAGATCGGGGTAGTAAACGACTGGATACTCCACACTACCACACATCCGTATTGAACTAGAGACCATGGCCCCGTTATCCCCGCTGCAGATCCTGTACGCCACCCACAACCAGCTCCAGACGTTGCCAAAAACGACGCACCATATTCGTCGTGCCTGGCGGGATGCACACAAACTCATCGGCTGGAAAGGAAAGCCAACATTATCTCAACCCATATGGCACAACGTGCTCCTCCCGGAAATAGTAAAAATGGGCTCTTTTGGTCATTGGCGTGCAAAGGGGATACACACACTAGCACATGTGATAAAGGGGGTTACCTCCTGGACTTCGAGACCATGCAAGAGAAATTTGACCTGGCACTCATGGACCAGTTTCGAAATGCGCAGCTGGCCCACGCCATCCGCACCCAACTCCCTGACATGACAAACATACCCCCATGCTCTCCCAATATCCTCCCGCAACGCATCTCCTCTAAGGTCACCTTCAATCTCTATCAGGCCCTCAACTCCTTCAGGGCTACACAGCTGGATGGGCTCAAAGCAAAGTGGGAAAGAGATGTAGGCCAACTGGAACCAGAAGACTGGGTTGATGCATTAATCTCCCCCAGGGAAATCGGGATAGAATCCAAACTCAGACTAATACAATTGAGAATCCTTCACCGCTCATACCACTCACGTACTGCAATGGCCAGATGGGGGGGGGATTAGAAGACGGGACATGCATTAGATGCAAAACTGAGCCTGCCACCTTCTACCATATGATATGGGACTGCCAGGTGTTACAGGTCTTCTGGGAGAACTGTATTAACACGATCTCTGCTGCCATGGCGGCGCCAATTCCTAGAGACCCCAAAATGGTACTCTTAGGCATCTGGGGAGAAGTAGAGCTGTCAAAATACGAACAAATGTTTCTGGCGATTCCTTTGGGGGCAGGGAAAAGACTCATTGGGGCTAAATGGGGCTCTGCTGACCCACTGTGCCTGAACCGCTGGAGTAATGAGCTGGACAGATACGCAGCATCAGAACACCGGATCTATAACGCACAGGGTTGCCACCGCAAATTCGAAAAAATATGGGGCAAATGGCTTGATGCTCACTGAAATCTGTTGGTGGAAGTAGATCAGTACCACTGTTAACATTGTTTACCTGCCTTGTCTCAACTGTGTTACGGCCTTTGCCCTGCGGGGCCCCTCTCGCTTTTGATACTGCCATGTTGCCTTCATCTGTTGTATGCCTATGATTCATGTTTGTTTTTACGTTGTGTTGTTTAAACTCAATAAACAGAGTTATAAAAAAAAAACAATGTTCATACTTGCAATGATTTCACTGCCTTCACTTAGGCTCTTTCTCTCAACAACGTTTGCATCAGTAATATTTGCACTGCCTTCACTTAGGCTTGTTCCTTTAACAATGTCCTTATCAGTAATATTCACTCTGCCTTTACTTAGGTTCGTTCCTTCAACAATGTTCGTATCAGTAACATTCACTCTCAGGCTCTTTATTCACTTAGACATTCCCCCGCTCACACTCTCTGGGGTTACCAGTGTGGATGGAGTCTTCAGCATTCCTTGCGTTTCCCCAGCAGCTGCGCTCCCAGTCCATTGACTGGTCTTGTGTCGATGAGTTGATTGCTTCCCGTTTCACCTTCCCCCGTCTTTAGCATCTCTGGCTGCCCGTTGTCGTAAAGTGCCAAACTTCACCCAGTCTTGCTCATATGCACAACGTACCAGTTGGCCTCTGCACTGAACTCTTCAGCCTGCTTGCCTTTGGCATCCTCCACAATGTCAGCACAAGTCAGGTGCTGCTCCAGTTTCTGGCTCTTATTCTGAACTCGGTTCACCTGTGTTGCTTTTAAATGTCCCTGTCTTTCTCTGCAGTCTTCAATTACTAGAATGCAGCGTGGGTTTACCGTGTCCAGTCATCCTCATTACTCCATCTCTCTTCCTTGTCTCACTACCTAAAAAGGGAAAGGGTTAGGGGATGAGGTTTTGGCCTAAACCTGGGAAATTAGTATCCAGATTACAATAGGCCATGTATGAATGTTGCAACCGTACCTGGCTGTCACTGAAAGACATAACTGAAGGGTTATCTTGACTATCTCTTTCGGTCTCCCTGGAGCTTGTCCTCTCCCATGTGGTCCTCCAGCAGATAGCCACTGCCACAGTCAGTCAGGTGGCTATTGCCTTTCCTTTGCCATGTAAGAGAGGCTTCCTTCCAGGGAAATCAGTTAAAAGGTTGTCAGATTCGTCACACAGGTTTGTCCTTCAATCAGACCTTCCTCAGCGTTTGCATTACAAGAAATAAGTGCCTTATGGGTTTGCTACTGGCTTGACTGCAGATTATTATAGATCCTCCAGGTAGGCTCCTGAATATGGGTGGGGTCTTAAACCCTGATCCATCAGTCTCTGGAATGTGTCCAGAGCTTTGTGTCGACTACAGGTCAGTATATTGGAAGTGTCCCCATTGGTATGCAAAAGCCTCAGAAGGGAATAATTTCTTACCTGTAACTCCATTTCTCCAGCATTGGTATCTTTCATGGATTCACATGCTTAGAATATTCCCCGTTGTCAGGCTCGGAATCCTCTGTAAATTATATAGATAGGAAAAATGTTGACACTTTTGTGTCCTATCTATGTCGTTTTGGGCTGCGTACGCCTGCGCCACTAGGACGTAGAGGTATAAGTAGCCCCGCCCTTGCAGCTCCCTCAGATTTCGACCCCCAAAGTAGTATGGGGGGGACATCTGGTTTGCATGCCAGGGGAGGCCGGCGGGCGCATGTGAATCCATGAAAGATACCAATGCTGGAGAAATGGAGTTACAGGTAAGAAACTATTCCCTTCTCCAGCATTGGATCTTTCATGGATTCACATGCTTAGAATAGATTGTACAGCAGTATCCCCCATAGATGGAGGTGTGTATGCAAACCAACAACATCATAACCATGAATGCATATTCGTCTTGGCTAGACTTCAAATCATAGTACATGAACAGCTAAAAAACAACACTGTAAAAGCACATCAGCCGAAGGATATACCCCCTTTACTGGGGCCTACCTTATTGAAACAGGTGCCGTAGGACTGCACGACCCATCTGTGTATCCTTAGCATGTTGTTGTTCGAGGCAATAATGCCAGGTATACGTATGTGGTACCGACCAGGAAGCCGCCTGACATATCTCCCAGCGGAATCCCGGACCACAATGCGGCAGACGACGAAGCAGATCTCGTCGAATGGGCTCGTGGACGTCTCTCCAGCGGTTTCCCAGCTTTTGAGTGGCAAAAAAAAATGGTAGATGACACCCAGCGGTACAGTCCTTGTTTTGAGATTGCTTTTCCTTTAGCCAAAGGGCCATAGGCCACAAACAGATGTCTTGTGTCCCTGAGATTTTGAGTGCGATGGAGGTAAAATTTCAGAGCCCTTCTCACGTCCAACGTATGGAGAGTCCTCTCCGCAGCAGACGAAGGTGTTGGAAAAAACGTCGGTAGCACCATAGAAGAGTGCTTATGGAACATGGTAGGGACTTTAGGAATGAAATGAGGATTAGTAGCCAACACGACTTTATTCTTGAAAAACCTCAAATATGGTGGATCGATAACTAACGCTTGTATACCTGACAGACGTCTAGCCGAAGCAATAGCCACTAGAAAGGCCAGTTTCCATGACAGGAATTTCAATGACAACGATGACATGGTCTCAAAAGGAGCCTTCATTAGTGCTGTTAGAACCAGGTTAAGGCTCCAGATCTGAGGAAACTTCTTCTTAGGAGGAAAAGTTCAGAACAATCCTTTCATGAAATGTTTAATCAACCGGTCACTAAATAATGGAGTTGAATGTCTCTTCCGAGTAAATCTCGAAATGGCCGCCAGATGCACTTTTATCGATGAAAAAGACAAACCTTTTTGAGCCAGGAGTAGCAAGTATGGTAGAAGCTGCTCCGGTGTGATGTGAAGTGGACGTAAACCTGGCTGATCCCCGCACCAAATACAGAATCTCTTCCATTTGTATGTATACGAAGCGTTTGTGGACTGCGCCCTTGCAGCTTGCAAAATGCGACGACAGTCCGGTGGAATTGCTAACGTACCAAACTCGGAGAAATCAGGAGCCAGGCTGTCAGACTGAGGCTGTCCGGGTTGTGGTGCCAAACCGCCCCTTTGTCCGGAGACAGAAGGTTCGGGATCCTCGGGAACCTCATGGGCTCTGCTGCTGAAAGATGGAGTAGAACGGAGAACCACACTTGTCTCGCCCAGTACGGGGCCACCAGGATCACCCGACATGGATACCTGTGAATCCATTGCAGCGTCCGACATATGAGGGGAAAGGGGGAGGAACGCATACAAAAACTTGTCCGTCCACGGGAAGGAGAACGCTTCCCCCAGTGAGTCTTGTTGTGGCCACCTGCTCGCGTATTATGAGCACTTCCTGTTCTCTCTCGTCGCAAAGAGATCTAGAGCCGGACGACCCCACTTTTCGAAGACACAGTGTAGTTGATGGTCGTTCAATTCCCATTTGTGTAGTCAATTCATCTCTCTGCTGAGAGAGTCTGCTTGCACGTTTTTGACTCCTGGCAAGTGGAACGCCAATAGATATATTCTGTGGTGGAGGGCCCAATGCCAGATCTCCTGGGCCTCGTCAACAGAGTCCTGGAGCGAGTACCCCCCTGCTTTCTCAGGTAAAACATTGTTGTCATGTTGTCTGTCATTATCCGTACAACGGATCCTTTTATGCACGGCAGAAAAGACTTCAGGGCCCAACGCACTGCCCTTAACTCCAGCACGTTGATGTGAAGGCTGGACTCCTCCGATGACCACCGACCTTGAACCTGAAGGGAATCCAGATGAGCTCCCCATCCAGTCAGAGAAGCATCTGTCACCACCGTCATCTGGAACCCAGGTTCCAGTAAGGGCACCCCTCCTGTTAGATTTTTGGAGATTCTCCACCACTGAAGTGCCTGCACGAGCCTGCTGTTGATGGTAATTTGTCCGACCAACGACCTTGTCTCTGCGCCCATCGATCCGTCAAGAGACGACAATTGTTGATCAAGGGTATACAGGACGCCATGGTCCCCAGCAGGGACATGTACCTTCTCACCGACACTTTGGTGTTGACTTTCCATTCCGATGCCTTGTGTCGTAGTTTCAGAACTCTTTCGACGGATGGTTTTACCAATCCTGACTGCGTCTGGAACTCTGCCCCCAGAAAGACCATGGTTCTTGATGGCGATAAGGAGGACTTTTCGAAGTTTATTGCGAAGCCCAAGCACTGGAGGAGGGACATGGTGGCATTCAGGCTTTCCCGTGCCCTTTCCGGAGATAAGCCCCTTACTAACCAATCGTCCAGATATGGGTACACATGATGACCTTCCTTCCGTAACCAGGCTGCCACTGGTTACGAACATTTCGTGAACGTCCTGGGAGACGATTTTAGTCTGAATGGGAGGACCTTGAACTGATAGTGGGTTCGCCCAACAACGAAACGCAGAAATCTTGTGTCGTCGACGCATCGGGATATGAAAGTACGCGTCTTGAAGGTCTAGCGACGACAAAAAATCTCCCAGTTGTATCGATCGGATAACCTCTTGCAGAGTTAGCATTTTGAATTTCAGATTCTTTAGCAGTTTGTTGAGAGCCCATAGATCTAGAATGGGACGCCATTTTCCATTGGGTTTCTTGACCACGAAGTAACGGGAGTACACTCCCTTTCCTCTTTCGGCCACCGGGACCAGTTCTATAGCCCCTTTCTGCAGCATAAGCGTCACTTCCTGCACCAGTACCTGAAGATGGGATTGCGGCGAGAACACTGGCGGAATGTGTGGTGGCGTGCCTTTGAACTGTAGGGAGTGAACCAGACGTATCGTGTCCAAAACCCATTGGTCCGTTGTTATGCGTTCCCACTCGTCGACGCGACGAGACACTCTGCCCCCCAGGACGTCTCGAAACATGTCATTGCTGGGTTTTTGCCTGTCGATACCTTCACCGACGATGAGTAGGAGCCTTTCCTTCTTGAGGACTGGTAATCTCTGCCTCTACGAGTAGCTTGGGCTGCTCGTCTGTAGCCTTGGAAAAAGTAGGAGGGTCGACTGAAACCTCGGTCTCTAGGTGATCCAAACCGGGAGTTTCCAGACGCACCTCTGAAAGGACGAAAGGAACGAACATTTCTGCCACTTTGGAGGGCTCCAAGTGACCGAGCAGTGTCAGAGTCTTCTTTCATGCCCTTCAAGGCTTCATCAACTTTCTCGCCAAATAGTTGTTCCCCTTCGCACGACATGTCCAGCACCTTGTATTGCACCTCTGGTTGAAAAGTCGTGCACTTAAGCCAGGCTTGCCTCCTTAACACTACGCCGTTATTAATTTGTTTAAACCCTGCCTCCGCCAGGTCGACAGCGATATTTATGGAGTGATTGGAGGCCTCTTCCCCTTCAAGTACTAGTAGCATAGCGGACTTCCTGTGTTCCTCTGGCAGATGGTCTAAGATAAGAGCCAAACGATGCCACATCTTTCTATCATACCGTGCCATAATGGCCAGGGAGTTGGCTGCTTTCACTGTAGTCACCCCGACCGACAAAACCTTCTTTCCAAACGCATCTTGTCTCCTGGCATCGTTGTCCGGCGGGGTCGTGCATTTGTGTTGTGACCTCGCTTTTCTGGCCGCAGCAGCGGACACCACTGAATCCGGCGAAGGTTGAGTGGTCAAGCATTTGGGGGTTGACTCCGGAGCCTTGAATTTCTTTTCTAACTGTCCTTTTATCGCCGGTTCTGAGAAAGGATGACGCATTGTCCTCAACCCCTCTTGCCAGACATGGTGCAAAACTGGGATGGCAAACATCGATTTTCTTCTCTTGCCCATATGATTGAAGAGAAAGCAATCTTTCTTCACTTCTTCCGGCGCCAGGCCAAATTCCGCACACGCTTTTCCCATCATTGCATGGAAGGCCCCGATGTCATCCGGCGGAGATGGTTGCGCCGGGCTCTTTGGAGGTTCCATCTCTGCATCCGACTCCCAAGTGGGGTCCCTTGAGGGGGATAATGAGATGTCTGAAAACGACCCTTCACGCTCAGACTCCGATTTCGGCAGTTCTCCTTCCTCCGAGTGTGGGCAAAAACAATCCTCCTCCACCGGGCAAGTTGTAGGTATTCTAGTCGTGCAGCGCAGAGCCGGGCCTGGTTCGGTGACGACCGGCGTAGCCGGAGGTACCGTCGGGACACCAGTGTGAGGCAACTGCGTGTCCAGACACTAACAGCTTCTGCAACGTATTCAACACCTCCAGGGACAATAGAGACTGGGGATTCAGCAAGGAAGAGGCGGTCGGGATGGCACTCCCACTCAGGAGTTCCCCCAGACTGATTGCACGTAACCCCAGATCAGTCAGCTGTACGATCAGACCACGGTCATCCTCCGCCGACGAGATGGAAAGGGCCGCTTCTGGCTGCAACAAGGCCTCAGGCAAGATCGGGTCGAAAACTTCCGGCAGCCAACCCACCGAAGGTGCCACCGTCGACGACATCTTCTCCATAACCGCTGTTTGACCCGCCGAAGTGATCGCAGGAAGAGCAGGCCCAGATGGCAAAGACGTTGACGATCTGACCGTCGACGACGAAGTTTTTGGCGCAGAGCCGTGTGGCGCACTCGCCGGTTTAGAACTCGGCTTGTGGGTCGCCGACACTCGACTCGAGGTAGAGCCATGGTGGTCTCCCGAGGAGGATTTCAATTTCTTCTCCTTTTTTGATGAGGAGGAAGAAGAGGACGTTTTCTTTGACGAAGATTCCCTCGCAGGATGCTTATCAGAGGGGTGTTTTTCCGATGAACGTGGTTTCTTCATCGGGGGCTCTGCCAACGCAGAGCGACGAGGGGGTACCGAGATTTAGATCTCGAGGCCGTAGAGCCTACCTCCGATGCAGGGTACGCACCCGCCCCGTCATTGAGCCAAGTCACCAGGCGTCTGTTTCGGTCCTTCAGGGTCTTCTGGGAGAAGCCTTGACAGATCTCACACGTGTCGGCTGAATGATGAGGGTGAAGACAGTAAATAAAGTCCATATGCCCATCACCTTCATACACTTTCTTAAGACCGCATGTAGCACACGGACGAAACAACGCCTTTCCAGACATTTTTGAAGGAAGTCGAAGAAAAAAGAACGCACAACCTAGCAAAAATTGCAGATACTTGAGGTAATCCCACTACTTTGGAAGACGGTTGAAATCTGAGGGAGCCGCGGGGGTGGGGCAACTTATACCTCTACGTCCTAGTGGCGCAGGCGTACGCGGCCCAAAACGACGTAGACAGGACAAAAAAGTGTCGACATTTTTCCTATGGAAAAGGTCTATATAATTTACCGAGGATTCCCAGCCTGACGACTGGAAATATTCTAAGCATGTGAATCCATGAAAGATTCAATGCTGGAGAACCCGATAAACTTGCTTTCAATTGGACTTGAGTAGGGTCCTCCATTGACTCAATCTCAGCCTCACTAGCCTGCTCCTCACCTGAAGTCCTGGAGTGATCCTCCTCGCACTCCTCTGAGGAGATGTCCCTTCTTTTTTCTATCCAAGTCTCCTTCTTTGATCCTTTGCCGTTGTATGATTGGGCCCCCCTGGGGACACTTTGCCAATTTAGCAATCTGCTCGTCAGCAGGGATCCCAGGGAGCCCGCCCCAGACCAGGGAAAAGCAGATGCCCAAAAACCCTGGTGGTGGGACTGGAGCGGGAGTTGTTGCAGAAGTCCTTGTTTGAGTGTTCCTTTGAATGTTTCTGGTATATGGAATCCGAGTAAGTAACCGACTGAGTTAGTTACCGGGGAAGAATGCTTGCAAGTACCAGACGTCAGTAGCCAGCTACACACGATATAAAGTGAGTAGTCAAACTGAGATTTTATATTCAGAAGTCAATATAAAAACACAAACTCATGTAGCCTCCCATGTTGCACATTTGGGTGGGAGCAGTGGCTAGGAGAGAGTTCAAGGACTTGTTACTTCAGCATCTTTTCAATTTCTATTTTTTACAAATGGTTGTCGCACTTCAGGCAAGCCAAGTACAAAACCATATGGATTCTCCTGGTGGAGAATGGTTTTAGTGAAAGAAGGTCTTCACTTGGCCTGGTTCTGAAAACATGTCTTGGAAGTAATCCAAGAAATCCCGGGTTTAACAGGTTTATATACCATCCGGGACCAGCCTCTGGGTACAGCCCCTCCTTTTACCTTTGGTTGTAGCCACCAAAGTAGCATCTGATTTCAACTTCTTCAGGCAGTTTACATTTTAGATTTTGGAGGGTTTCAGGCTGTCTAGTTGCTGTACTCGATCATGTAAGGCACGGATCACCTCTAAAACAATGTATGGTCTATGCCACTGGGCTAGAAGCTTGTTCTCCAAGGCAGAAAGCAGGATTAGGGCCTGGTTTTCTTTGTTAAATTTACATAGCCCGTTCTGCCATGTTCTGCCTATTGTATATGCTGCTTCAAGAGTTCACTGACTAAAGCCATCTGCTTTTATATCAGCTGTACAAATTGTTCTGAAATTAGGGAGAGACTTCTTGCCTTCCCCAGCTCTCCAACGTGTCGAGGATATCACAATGCTCTCTCCCATTACAAGGCAGCGAAAAGGGCACACAGAAGCAAGTCATCCCAATCTAGTGCCCCTCCTCCCGCACCTCTCATCTTCATACACCAGCATTCCAGGAGGTTCTTTTAGGTTTGTTTGAGATGCTCCACTAGGCCATCAGTTTAGTGATGGCATAGAAGTGTTTGGAGCATCTGTATATGCAAAAGGACTTGCTACACATGATGGTGGACCCTTGATCCAGAAGGCGTTATTTCAAGAATCCGACTCCAGTGAAGCTGGGAAAAAAATGTTTTGAGTAGCATAATCAACTAGAACTAGAATATATCTGTTCCCTGCCCTTAAGGATGGTAAGTGCTCAAAAATATCCAAGCCAATCGTAGAAAACAGCACCTCATTGATAGGTAGGGGTGAGAAAGGGACTCAACCCACATTGGCACCAGACAGCTTGATTTTTCGGCAGGTTTTGCAATATCTCTGAAGCTAATGGACAGTACCAGGCCACAGAAATTGACTAAACACATGGTCTTTGTTCTCAGGTGAGAAAGAGCCAACTCCAGTACTGTTTGGTGCCAAGGGGTGATGAAGTAATCCTCTTTTCTCAATCAAGAAGGGACTTTGTTTTTCCTGTCTTCCCTCTTTTATCTAGATTACTTGTTCAAAGGCAATATGTAGGGAGGAGTCATTGCGCTGGTTGGTGGTAAACTGAGCGGAGATGGACAGGCTCATCACTGGTTTTTTTAGTCTGTTGATGGGGACTGTGTATGCAAGGACATGAATGCTTTTCCACCCCTGGAAGTTTGGGATAACCCCTCCACCTAGGAATGAAAGTTTACTTGCAAATAAGTTGCGTATGCCAAATGGTTAACGAGGAGCACTAATACCACCCCATTGGAGTCATTTTCTATCACGACTGCTCTAACATTAATTCAATTATTAGTCACCAACCAGGATTGGGTGCCATCATCCAGTAAATTCCTCTCGGGAGTTGAATTTTTAAGTCTGTTGATACAAGAGCCGTATTTCCTGCTGGTATTATGTTGACTGCACTATTCTGAATCAAATCTATTTGGAACTGTGTTTCCCAGCGAGGCACTTAACCACCTTACGTAGGGGATGTGCTGGGCAAGTTTGGACCCTTAGTCCCACTACTAGCAACATTAGTAAAAGTGATGAACAGCCTACCAGAAACAAATTCAGAGATCTACAAAGTTCCCGATCGGGCCCCCTTTAAAATGAATGTATTTTTTGTTGTATAGGGTGAAACATTATCACGATAGCAACAGACAGGATTTGTAAAACATTAATTTGTATTTATTTCATATTGTGAGAACAGAAGAGCGCAGAAACATTCACAATGAAGAAATCACATTACAATATTATAGGCACATTTAACAAGGCTTTATTAACAGGATATGCATTCTTAATCCGAAGATAAAAAGACCATTACTTCAAAACCAAGGTAAAAGAAAATGGACAGAAGTCCAAAGGTGACCTGGAGCAGGCACAAGTATTACAAAAGGGGTAAGCATGAGACATCTATTACCCCTCCAATAAAGAGGGCAGGGAAGGTGTAAATTCCCCACTATAGAAACCTACAGGGAGATGCAGGTGATGGACAAACCTCTCACTGTAGAAACTCCCAAAAGGGAGACACAAGAGGCCAGGGAACACCAACAAATCAACCAGGAGAAAGGGAGGCTGCTTCCAATAAAACTAGCCTTCACTGAGCCCATTGTCTTCCACAGATGCCCCAAAAAGGGAACTTGGAATGTCCACAGGAGTTAAAATTAATGTGGGGATGGTTCCAACCAACTTCGTGGCATAACTCCCTCCCCCCCAACGCAGTCAACACAGCCAGCAAGACAAATCGGAGATGGGGACAAATTGCATATTAACAATAAACAGGATGACCGGATACAAAGTTCGCAGATGCCGGATCAATATATAGTCAGTGGTTTTGTAACACCAGGGACAATATCCCAAAATACAATACCTTGCTTGATTAGCCACATGTGTTAGCCCCTTCCCATACATTCTACCTTTTTTTTTATTTTTTAAGTATGATCATTAAGAATTTCAAGTTCCACAGTTCTCCACCATAAAATGGTGAAATGGAACAGGGATTGACTGCTCTGATGTTGTATTTGCAGTATGCCATTTGAACTGATTCCATTCTGTGCACGCCTAGAGCAATTCCACTGGCACCCACAGCTCTCTCCACCAATATGGCTACGTTCAGTAAATAGAGGATCAGCAAACGGTGTAAGGTGGGCTGCTGGACTGAGGCCGCCTGCTCCCACTTGTACCTCTTGTTTGTGTCTCATGAAAATGTTTCCCCATCCACCGCTCAAATTGGAACCTTAAAGAAGAAATCTGAAACACCTTTGTGGCAAGCGATAGTGAGACCTCCTATTGGTGGGCCCCTGATTGGCATACACATTTTTCAGATGACACTGCTTGCACACCTGCCTGCAGCTCTGTGCACCAAAAACTCAAAATGGTTATCGGGCATTTAGGAGCCAGTCTCCTTTCTGACTCAACATTCATGCTCCTAGTCACACCCTCAAACTGTCTCAACAGTTCTCATCTTTGATCCATTGTGCTGGTACCCTTCCGTAGAATTCCTCCGTCATCTGTTTATGTGTCATTGTAAGTAATGTTCAGGTGACCTCAACGCTCATGTTAGTGTTTGTAGCCTTAAACTCCAACAATATGATGCCCACATATATTTCAATCTCAGACTAGGAGACAGAGAAGGACATTGAAAATACAGAGGTTGTGCAAAACTGCAGTATTGTGTAGGAATGTATATGTGGTGGCGGGTCAGGGTAGGTTTTAGAGAGTGCGGGTAGAGAAGTGAAGGACTTTGTCTAGCGGGGGGGAAGGCCAAGGAGTAGTCTCAAGTAGTAGTCGAGTTTGCTGAGCACTACGAGATGATAGTTTTCTCACAGTGGAAAGTGTGAAATGGGCACATTTCCAAAATGTTCAGAAGGTTGATACGAGGGATGGTAGTGAAGAATTGTAGCATCAGAGGTCGCTATCAAAGAGGACCCTGGAGTGAGGGAGCAAGTTCAGGTGGGAAGTAGATAGAGGGGAGGGTAGGAACGGTATTGGAAGACCTCCGCATGAGACATTGGAGATACATCCAGTGACTGTTTTCAGAGAGACAGTTGGTAATCGATTTTGAGATGGCTGCAGTGAAGGAGGCAAAGGAGAAAAAGATTTAGCAAAAAGGTGATTGTGAAAGCAAAAGGGCAAGACTTGTCTTCCTAAGGCAGGGGTATAAAAGGTGAGGAGCAGAGCTCTAAGGCATGTTGCTTGGGGTACGCTGCGAGTGAGAATGCTGGGGTCAGAGGTTTGTGATTTCCAGAAGATTTTAAAGGAACAACCTTCCAGGTAAGAGGCAGCCCAGGTGAGAGCAGATTTGTGAAACCCAAGACCTTGAGAGTGAGAAGTAGAGGGGAGTGGTCAGCTGTGTCAAAAGCAGATGCAGAGTCCAAAAGGTTGAGTACAGGAGTTTGGAGTGGTGAGCATCAGAGTGAAAGTTAGAGACATGCATGAGTGGAGTCTTGTGGAAGACTTTCTAATGATGCCAGATTGAAGTGGATCATCAAGCCCATTACCCACAAGATACTTAGTGATCCGATTGAAGACCACTGATGTGGAGTTGTGTGGTATTCTACAGATCGGAGGAAAGGGTCAGAGGTGAGTGCTGCGATACAGGCCTGCTGGGTGTTTCAAAAACCACTTGCTCGTCAGATCAAGATTTTTCATAAATATTTTTACAACCAGCAGAACAACCGAGAATAGCAAACCGCTCTATATGTATATATTAGTCATATCTGCAATGAAGTGTTTAACCTGCTTACCTTGCTTGATGAGCATGCTAGAATGTCATGAAGAGTAGACATTTCTGGAGGACTTTGTGGTAATCCATCATCTTCTGAAACCGCACCTGCATCATCACTTGCTTTACTTCGTATAACTTGTGGTGGAGAACCAACTCTGATGTTGGACTCCAACTGTAGCTGAATAAGATACAGTATATTTATTGTCAAGCAAACAAAAATCTTGCGTGTATCATTACATTTGAAAGACAATTTTTAGCAATCACAGAATATTTTGCATAGGATACATTTTTTAACCTCTTACATAACATGCAACCAAAATGTGATAAGTGTAGATGGTGGCATTTGTTCTGTTGGTAGCATGGGTCCCCAGATGCAAGATACAGCAGCACTACCTGGTCTCATTCTTAGACTTCTCATTCTTGAGAAGACATCCACCTTTTCCAAACATAGCCCTGTTACACAGTAGTTATTGTCCTACCTCCACTTGGACAGGAGTAAATTAGTAAGCTGCAGCCAAGGGCAGGTACAGATTGTGCTGAGGCAAACCACCCTGAGACAGTGCAGATTAAATAACTTTTCTGGGTGCAAACATCCCGGGATGGGTATAAATTTAGAGTACGGACAGGACTTTCAGATTTGGAAGACTAAATGGGATAATTTCCAATTTCAGAGTCAGTTGCACAGATGGAACCATTTCTGTTTACCTGTGTAAAAGGTTCCCTGTTATGCAATGTACCTTTTGCACAAGGTAGTGGAAATATGAAGACTAAAACATAGGCACAATCACCTTTGCTCTGTACTTTTCAACTACATTGGAATTGGAAAAAAAGCATAAATGCCTCTCGCAAATGAGAGAGAGGCATTTACAATTAATTTCTATGTAATCTGCAACTTTTACCAGATGGTAATTTCAGTCGGGTTCCATAGGAATCCACTGCATTACCTCCAGCATGAAAATACATGCTGATGGTAATGCAACAGCATTCGTGATGGAGCGGGTAAAGCAGGCTGAAATGTTAAGTCTACCTTGATCCCCAACTGAACCTGACCAATGGTTGAAAATCCAGCAGATCAGTACAAATTGAAGTGAAAGCACACCACTATTTTTAATGATCTATGGGACTGGCAAATGAATCTCCTAGAAAACTCTTTTACCCACTTATTCCACAATCCTTACACAGTTTCCCAAGAATCTTCCCCTTTTGAATTATTTTATAACCCCATTGTAGACATTCATCCAACCAGTCCATGAAGAGAGACAATAAAGATGTTGAACTAATCTTTTGTGCTCTGCGGTATCAGTCTCGCGACCAACTAGTGTCTGAAGAGGGATTCACAGAACCCAGCTCAAATTCATCCTTATAGCACCTCCCCGTTAATCCCAGAAGCTAAATTGCCCCATTGGGCTATTTTCTGGGGTGGTAGGAACCAGTTTTGATTTATATAGTACTGAGGATTTGGTTGCACCCCAAGTAGTATATTGTTCACAACACACCTCAAAATGCTAGTTCCTAGGGTAAGCACTGACTAATTTTGTCCAAATCTGGAGTGGCTGCTAACCATTGCACCATTGTGATGGGTGAGGTGGTGGATCGAGAATATCAGGGTGATGTTATGGTCTTGATGGTTAACAATGGGTCTAAGCCTATCCTTTACAGAAAGAAAATCCCATAGCCCAAATAATTTGTGAGTGTGCATTTATACTAGATGCACTTGAATTTCCAGACTTTCTGCATACAAAAAACAGAGGGACATTGCTTCACAGACCCGATCAAGGGACCTAAACGTTCCTCCAAGCTGGTAGAGGACCTGGCAATCCCTCCCAAGATGACACAGCCCTTTTGAGTGATTTTGAGAAGAGAGATCCATGAAACTGAAGGTCAGGACAAACCGGGCCCCTGTTTTGTAGAAAGAGAGGAGTTCTAATAGCAATCCAGAGAGCACTAACAAAGAGGATGGAGATACCAGGTTTCAACTGCTAGTTCCATAACAGTGTAACAAACAGTATTAGAAATAGTGCATGCCCACCTTACATCATGGCATTAAGATGTAGCTAAGAATCAGGATCTTGTGTTTTTCCATCTTCTGTCCTAGAATGCATCATAACATAAGAGAGCATCGTACCATGGGGTAAAAATTCAAGTCACTAGCCAGCCATAAAAAATAACTCATCACTTCTTAAGCACAGTACACCATTTCCTACTCGCCAGAGTTAAATAGAAACTAGCCAATGACTAGTGGCGAGTGCATATTTTGCAGCTTGATTGTACATACTGTCCCATTTGCCATAGAATCTCCTATGGGAACAAACAAGAAACCAATCCAACAACACTCCCCAAATCGTACAGAGAACTAAAGAGTGTATGACTAATAGTTAGAAGAGAGGACCTTGCAATGATTTTCTTAGCATTATTATCAATGACTGATCAGCTCCCAAGCTCAATGGCATCGGTCACATTGTTTCCAAGGTATTCGTGGATCCCAAATATGTAGTCCAGTAGCCTGATCATTACAAGATCGATCAAATCCATCACGTTAATTGGCTGAAGTTGTAACCCAAGAATGACAGCGTTCACAAACCTAAATAAAACCAGCTGCTCCTCTTTAGATCTAGACATTACCTTAAGACCTACCCTCTTGCCAGAAACAATATCTACAAAACATCTTGAGCCATTTGCTGCATGTATATTCCGAGTGCCGCAAAAGGGTCCAAGGGCTTTTCCACCATGCACATACAGTCCTGGGAAAATCTGTCCACCCTAGAATCTATATGTTAACAGAAGCCTATAGGCAGATCACAAGAGAGGTATTAAAAACTAGAAACAGGTCAAAGAAAAAAACAGTCCATGGTCCTATAGCATTGGTGGAAATGCTTGATGGGGGCTGGTGATTTTCCCTTGACTTTTGGAAAGTTAGGACATTATCGTCATTTGATGCATAGCCCCGGGTGAACTAACTGATAGAAACTTTGATAGTTATATAAACCTCCACCCTCAAAATACTTTTTTGCAAGTCCCCGCTCCCCTCTTGCTGTTGAGAATAAAGAAAAACATTTTCCACTTTTGAGGGATATTTGCACACTTTCACAAACTCAGAATGTATTGTTTGGAAATATTCTGAAATATGGGGGCCAATACGGTGGCCCAAAGAACTGGAACAGACTTAAAAGTCGCGTTAGACAACCCATCAGGCCAAGGAGCCCTAGAGGGTTTCCATTTGTTAATTACAGTAATTTCTTCAACAGAGAAAGCCAAATACAGGTTTTCCTTCATAATCTTAGAATTAAAATTCTGAGTTCAATAGTTTCCCATTAAACTTACAGAAGCGATCCACCCAACTTGACTCAGCAATGGGTCGCGCTTGCAGGAAGTCTTGCATACTAATAGCCCTTTAATCAAGGACCAAAAAGCACATACATCCTTACTTGTTAGAGCATATTTTTTCGGAATCTCGATGGAACCAAAAATCTGTGTTCTTTAAGCCCATTTTCAACCTTCTTCTGCATTACATTGTTTGCATCATTCACATGTCTAATGTTACGACGCAGCTCCCTCTTTTTCATTTGAATAGTAGTGTTGTAACAGTACATATGCATAGCCTTTATTCCCACTCTTCCCATCTAAAAACAGACCATGCAGTAATCCCTGGCAAGAATCTGTACAGTTTTAAGGATTCATTAATTCTGTGGCCTCCAGATTATTCTTAGCCACCAGTCTCATAATTTTCTCATCCAATCTGCTATGCCAGGCTTCGAGACTACTGTAAAGATGCCCGCCTTAATCGCCACCGACAAATCTAATCTCACGGTAGGCATATGATCAATCAAAATTCTTGTGTCTAGTTTCAACAATGATCACATTACTACAGCTCTCCTATAGTTAATTTAGAGCAGTTTTCAAAGAGTGCGCTCAAAACAAAAATATAGTCCAAAGCTGAATGCAAACTGGAGTTATGCCAGGTATAATGCACAAGACTTTCACCCCTAATTCGACCAATTCGACCATTCAAAAGGATCATGTCCCATGCTTCCATTTGTGACAAATACTATCACTGCATACATGGGGTTGTTGAAAGGAGTTAGATCGAGCAAAGTTAGTATAGAAAGATGAATCCAAACATTGCTATTAAAATCCCATTACGATAATATGACTGGAACAACCTGAAAGCTAATTATAAAAAAAATGCAACAACTCAAACATAAAAGATTCCACTTACACTTTTATAGGATTTAAATACACATTTAGCAACAGACAATACTGAAGTTCGTTTGACCCAGAATGATCCAACTTAATTTTACAGCTGGTATATCTGGTCACGCTAAATCCCAAGCCTTCACTGTAACTCCAATATTGTTACGTACTGCACATGGGAGAACAACAAATGGTCAACCTGAGTACCCTTTTTGCGCCCAAACGTGTAACAGTAAAGCCATCAATATCAGCCAAGTTTCCTGTAAACAAATAATCAAATCGAAGCCACCATGAAAGTTCACGAACAAATTTGTCAACAGATGGGAAAATCCCCCCCGAGGTAAAACTTGATTGGTGCTCGGCATTATCTCAATTCGTTAACATTGGGGCAGACTTGCCCATATGCAAGGTGTTTAAAATGAGCAATCAGTAAGATTTGCTTGCTGGATAACTGTGAATATAAAGGGATATAGAGAGGATGTGGAGGAAATTAAAAAAAATGGACTTGTCCAGAAATTCTACTCTACAACATAAAGGAATTACACTCGAACACCTCAATTAAAGTGAAATTAAATAAAGCTGGCCTGTTATCGGATACAATTCCTACAACCATTGGGCTTAAACAAGGCTGCCCCTTGCTCCAGAATAATATAAACTATATTCCTCAGATATGGAAAAAGCCTTTGTAGATATAAGATCCTTTCCAGCAAAACTTGTTAATATAGCAATTGGACGATTGATCTATGCAGACGACATAGTTTTAATCGATCAGACTCCTATAGGTCTCCAACATCAACTAAAAACATTAGAAACATGTTTAGTCGAAAACAAAATGACCATCAATCCAGAAAAATCTAGGATTTTGGCGTTCACTAATACCAAAAAGAAGAAAAAGATAAACTCACCTCAATGGTATTTAACTAATAAAAAGATAACGGAAGTGACAGCTATCACGTACCTGGGGGTTTGTATCAATACCAACAGATATGAAGCCACGAGATGTCAGGAATTAAAAAACAAACTTGGAAACGTAATAGGCCAAGCTAAGATTCTACTTGTGCGATTTTGTCGATTTTCCATGAAACTGCTGATAGACTTCTATCGTGCAAAAGTAGTGGCAATTCTAACCTATGGATCACAAACCTCACTCCTATTGGACAACAAAATATGGTCACGGCTAGAAGGCAAGTTCTGGAGATCTATTTTGGGATTGCCAAAATCTTTCCCAATTCAATTAATTAGAATAGAGCTGGCACTATCCTCTCTGAAAGTCATCGTGGAGTGGAAGATATTGTCTTTCTACAGAAGATGCCTAGAACCGGCAACAAAGGGGGGCTTTGCGGCCATAAAAAAAGCAATGGCAGAGAGGTCGGAACCAATATTGACTGAATGGGCCAAAATATGCCAGATGATTATTCTTAATTTGAATGAGACGGAAGAATCCTTCTTAAACAACCCAGATCAAGTGAAAAAAAAATTGTACACTAGAGATTGGATTGACACACTGGACGAGCTCACTAAATATCGGGGCTATGAAGAATTCTGGGCAGTCCCGCGAAAACTGAATATACTACCCAAATACCTAACTCTCTTCCCCAATTGGTTCTTGAGGCAAGGCTTCTTAAAGCTGCGTTTGAACCTCTGGCCAAGTAGAACCAATCATTATAGAAAAAGAGAGAGAGATGACCCAAAGAATTGTAGATTATGTAAAAATGTATTAAAAGTTGAATCATTGAAACATTTGCTGCTGGAATGCCCTACTGTGAGAGGTGAACGACAGACGTACTTAGGTCATATCTGGCAAGAATACAGATTCAAGGACATTGATCTTTGGTGGTCATACCTGCTGGAAGGAGATAAGATCTCAAACAATCTTGCGATCATATAATTTATCCAGTTCATCTTTGAAAAAATTGAGGGACAAGACAAACCTCTTGGAACAGTGAAAAGGACCTGAAATCAAGCAGACTTTTGCAGTGTTAAACACTAAGCAACATAAAAGAAAAGAAAGAGAAAGGAAACAAGAAACCGGCATTTTTATAAATATCTATTAACATTTTAGCACATCTGCAGAACAGAAGTTCGGGAAAATGCTATCCTTGTTGTTTTTAGACTATTTTTATTGCATTATTCTTGATTTTAAAATGTTTTTTAAGTTTTAACGATAGGCTTAACTCTCGTCTTGATTTTGTATAGTTGAACTTGTTTTTTTTCTCCTCTCTCTTTATGTTGTTTTCTTCTCTTTTATGTTGTTTTCTGCTCCTTGTTCGGTAAAAATAGCTAAAGGTTTTCTTTATGTAAACCAAAGAGCTACAATAATTAAAAAAATAATTTTAAAAAAAGGGATATTTACTTTATGTTCAGGATTTCCATCAGCAGGTACATTATCAGTGAATTAAAAATACCCTGTGTACCCGCCACAAGCAAAGTTTTAGAAGTGGTCATTTGATTTCCTGCCAAACATTTATCTCCCAGGGTCAAACAAACATCATAACCCAGTGATAAAAAAAGAATATACCTTTCTAACACAATAGTTCTAACCATATTGGAGGTAAAATGCAACAGCACTAAATCAATATGATGGTCAAATACAAATTCTACTTCCACATTTATTTATTTGCATACAATTAACATTTAATGTTTGCAAAAACATTACAAAGTAATCTAAAATAGCATCAATTAATAAAACTCAGATTCAGACATTACAGATTCAAACAATGAAAAATAAATCTCAAATTCCTCTTCTCTCGCTATACTTGGTTGGCTGCCTTTCCACTCTCAAATTAAATTTCACTTCCTTTGTCTCGTTTTAAAATCCCTCTATGGTCTTGTCCCTAGCTACCTTGCTGTGCTCTTATCTTTCTATACTCCATCTTGTTCTCTCCGGTCTTCCTCTCTCTTTAGACTTGTACCTCCTCGTCCCCCGTGTGCAAAGTCTCGTTTCCGATCCTTTGAGCTTCTTGCTCCCCTCAACTGGAACGCTCACACACTTTCTCTTCGTTCCATCACGGTCTACTCTCTTTTTCGCACCTCTTTAAAAATGTACCTACTTCAACATCCCTGACTGATTGTTATCTGGATGTGATTGTTTATCCATTTTTATTGTACCGTATCCTGTTTTAAATGTTCAGCGCTTTGGCTTAAGGCGCTGTATAAAATACAAATAAAATACAAATTCTATTAGATCATCAAGGTAACAATCATCATGAAAATTCATCAATAAAGCATAAATTTAAATACTTCAATACTACACTGTTCAAAAACTGTTCACTGCTATTTAAAATCCTTGACCAAACCAGTCTTTATTGCATATGTCCGTAGAAGTAATTGAGCATAAACAAGGTATGTCATACATAAGAGAATATATTTTGTTTGTTCAACAGGATAGTAAGATTATTGTCAAAAATTCCTTCAAGAAATACACCTAAAGAGCTCAGAGTTTCTCATCTGAGATGCCTTCGACAAGGAACCATATTGCGAGATCAACCTTAGTAATGCGCGATTATCTTGACCACTGTTACACTTAGTTTTTTCCTCCCTTCTAATATCAAACATACTCTTATACTTATAAAACAAACAAGCATAAAAGGCATTGAGAAAGGCAACTCAGAGATTGCGCCCTACACCCTCTGAGCAAAGACATGTACATCTTTTCCAGCAACATTGTTTTCACCCAAGTTCGCTATTATTTTTGGACTTTTTTCATCTAATGTTAAAAAGACAGCGTAAGGCAGAGAGTTAAAGCATCTAGTATAAGCAGTTGGCTCTAATAAAACAGGTCCAACAGACAAAGCCAACATGCCGGTACCCATTTCTTGGTCTATCCTAGGCATTGCAATGATCTAGGCAAAGTTTCAAACATTATACAAGAATGTTCTGCTAATATAAGGTTCAAGTCCACTTCCTCCGTAATATGGGTAGCTTTCGTTGGCTTCAAGAAGTGAATTATAGAATGTTTCCTTTCAACTGGTTGGATGCTCGCCTTGGCGGATATCCTGTCACATGCAACATGAAGCTCTGTATCAACCTCTATAGTATGAGGAATTGCCTTCTGTGACTGATCATCTTAAGCAATGTCCTCGCCTTCATTAGTAGGGGACTAACCCAACTTAAGGTGAAGACATTTGCGAGACAACTTATTTTTTGGCTTTCCTTTACATGTATACCGCACAATCACGGGTCCAGAGGCATACAGGCAAACAAAAAAAGGTGAAAACCTTCAGATTGTAAAAAGAAAAATCACAGAGACATACAGCCATAACAAAAAGTCAGTCCTTACTAACCAGTGAGGGGTTTTTGGTGCCAGAGTCTCAGGACTATCTAAAGAGGAAGGTTTTCAGTTGTTTTTTCAAATACACTAATTGATTTTATTGCACTAAGTTCTGGTGGAATTGAGTTCCACTGTCTGGGTGCTTCTACAAAGAAAGCACATGTAATCACTTGTGACAGCTTGGCTCTTGCAACCACACGCAAATCTGTCCTGTCAGATCTCAGGTTGTTCACTGAAGGTTTCCTTATTAGCCTCTAGTGCAGGTTAGAGCCCTCAAGGCATTTGTCTCATTCTGAGCAGCTGAAATTAGATTCTCGCCCCCCCCCCAGTAACCAATGCACCTCCTTCCAGACCTCGGAAACATGCTCATGCTTTTTTGAGCCTATCGCCCTAATGGCACTAGATTGAATCACCAGCAGTCTGGCAATTTCTACTTTGAAAGGCACAGCTGCAAACTCTCGAGTGGGTACCTTCCCAAAGAACACGTCAATGGGCCGTGTTCGTTCTCGCAGAGGGGCGCCTATGGACTATATTTCAATTTCTACTTTGCCAGTTCCTGTTAAAAGACTACTGCAGTAATCTATTTTTGACCCTATGATGGCTCTGGCCATCGTCTCAGCTATTTTTGGAGAGGAAAGGGCGAATATGTGCTAGTAATCTGATATAGTAGGATGAAGTGGACACCAACCCATTTACTTGTGCCTTCATATTCAAATTTTGATCAAGAAAAACCCCCAAGGGTTTTGATCTTGTGTTTAGTCCCAATTTTACATTCTGCTATTTGAAACTCAAAGTATTCATGACCCAATTTCTGACCCTGAGGCTAGTCCCCATAACCATCAGCTCAGTTTTACCATTATTTAATGGTAGCTGCTTTCAAGCATCCAATCCTGGGTTAGGCTATATAGTTCGTTGATGGCATGTGTATCTACAGTATAGTTTCCTGCGTGTCATCAGCATAGCTAGATAAACATATATTCCTATCCTCTAATATCTGAAAGAGGGAAACAGTGCATATATTGTATAATTAAGGCAACAGGCACGCTCCCTGTGGGCCGCCATAAGCAGGGGAACTCACTTGGCTTCTGCAATGCCACTGCAAACCCTGATGGATCTATTCTCCAAAAATGCTCCTTCTAGGCTATTGCATCCTCAATAAAGTTTGCCACTTCCTTGAGTCTCTGTAACAGTAATGTATGCTCAACCAAATCAAAGTAGGCAGAAACATCCGGTACCAAAAGCAGCATAGTTTGACAATTTTTCATGTTTTGGATTGGGTTTGATTTCAAGTCCAAAAGGGTAGTTTCGGTTCCAAATCCGGGTCTAAATCCTGACTGACATTTATTGAGAACATTATGCTTGGTGAGATGGTGCACCGTTTGTTCACATGGCACTCTGTCCAAGATCTTCAGTAGGAAGGGTGAGTTTGTGACGTGTCTATAATGGCTTCTCATTTTTTAGATTGTTTTCGTTTTAGCCACTGGAGCCTTTTGCACACTTAGGTTTTATACTAAGACCACTATAATCCACAACAGGCGCACGCAATCTGTCTAGCCTCGCAGCTCGACAACAAAGCACTTGATGCAAAAAAGTGTGATAATCGCGACACTCGCAGACCACTTTCCTGCGTTAACATGTGGACACAGCTGTTGTGCATTTGAGCATTTACATCGGAATCCAGAATTACTCCACTCATAGGTTCAACAGGAGACTCCACCAGATGGTCAATCACCAACTCATCCACCGCCGCTTCCAATATAGAAGAATCGCCCAATACGAGTCGGTTTATGTTCAAAACGCCTAAAATAATAATGGGGGAAACCGGTAAGTTTGGTACAGCCGTGGCAAGTGTTGGAGTACTAAGTGGGAGACTGATCGTTTTGTCATCCGGAGACAAAGAGACTGCCATCATCGCTGATAAATTAGTCCCTAAATCTGCATCCGCCAAAGGAGCCATCTCAGACCAAGCTCTACTTCACAGGGTGTAATCATATGAGCGGAGCAAAAAAAAACAGAGTACAACAGCCATACACTCCTCCACCAGAGCAGGTGTCAGTCTAGAAAAATAGATACCTCTCACGATCAATGGCAATGTATCATGTTGGCCGAAAACCAACCGTCTCATGTACTAAACGTCAGAAATACAGACTCATAAGTTTAACCAATGTGCAGCCATTTTAATGTAACAAGAATCGCCATTTTGTTTTCTAACGTTTTCTCATTGCTTTTTGTTCTAAACTGCCTAGCCGAAAGCTTATTCTGCTTATTCTACTTCACTGTTTTTCAAACGCGAAAGAGCCGAGAGTTATTCGTTGAAACATAACGTAGGCAGCCACAGAGAGGAATGCCCAATCCCCTCCCGCATATAGCCTTGGAGGAGAACAACACAGCATTTAATCATTTCACTGATGCCAGCCAGTCTCGTTAATATGGTAGACATGCTGGAAAGGAACAGTTAAAGGCTTGAATTATGCTTTTCGTATGGCCCCCCCTTTCATAAGCCCAGTAGAGCGTGCTAACTCCCAGGACAGGAATAGCAAATAGGAGATAGCAAGGCCTGGAGTGCGACTCTTCCCCCGTATGCAGCTTGCTCGCAAGAACAGAAGCACTGTGTTCTGTTCAAAGAAATATGTCTCTAGACTCGCAATGTTGCATATTGTTGCTAAAATAGGTGTTCGAAGGTGTCATATTCGTCGAAATTGTCAATCATCAAACCCAGTTCAAAGAAACTATACAATGGGCGGTGTTAAACAAGTCATGACTGATTGTAAGAGGTCCATTTGGTATATATGTAACTGATGTACGCTATTTGCGCTCTTGCGCCCCTCGAGGTCTGGAAACACAGGTCGCGGGCGTGAGACCGAGTTGGCCAACTGAGACTATTTGCTTTGCAATAAACCCTAGCTTTTGGGAATTCAACCTCGTGTCTGACGTATCAGCTCGTGTGTGGTGATTTGCCTTGTTTCCACAACGCGAGGGTCCCCTAGGAGCCCCTTTCCCATGTAGTCGCCTTACGCAACCTTCCACTGACTGCCACAGACTGAACATTCTCCTTAGCATTCCGAGTTTGCACACAGCACCTTGGCTTCCACCTATGCCATTTTGCCTTGCAATATTCAATCGATGACCTCTGCCACAGGAACTCATGAGGAGCACTGCTGTAACTGCTTATAACTGTGCTCTGCACCCTCCTCTTACACTGTTCGAGAGGCGGGTCTGCTACTTAGCTAGCGACTCGGCAACTCACCTCTCTTCGACCGAGCAATAAGGCATGTCTTTAGGTGTGGCCCTGTGCTGCTCCCCAAAACTCTCCAGCCACCACAGACACCAAGCCAAGCTCCACTGTCCGCTGCCTTCCGCAACCACCTCAGACAGGGTGAAGCCCGGCAAAGAGCACTCCTGGCTCTCCACCCTAAAGAGCCTGGCTCTCAAGTAGAGGAAAGTACCACGCAGCGTGAAGTGTCAAGCCACATCGTTCATAATGCAATAACACCAAAAAGCAGCAAGCAGTCATTTCCGACACATTTCTGCCTTTTATAAAAGTCGCTGTTAAACTTCAATGAGTTCAGCATTGGATTTTGTAGAACACTGATGACCTAATCAGAGTAGAGAATAACTTTGTCAACTGGCCTCTTGGAGTTGCAAAATCAACGAACAACTTGATCTCACATTCTGAACGAAACCTTCCCCTCTATTAACAATTTGGTTCTGATAAGAGCATTAAAACATGGGTTAAAATCTGACCAAATGGGATCTCTATTGAAATCTCGGTTGTGTAATTATGGCCCAGCTATCAATAGACAAAGGTCCATTGTCAAACATTCATGAAGGAGAGACTGGCAAGTGGCAGATGAGCGGGTTGGTTTACATCTCCTGATATAGGAAGGCACTCAACTGATAGTATTAAAGAGAAAAGGGGAACACATGTGAGAAGTAGCAGGCTGATCCACTCGAGTCCTGGCACAATTGGTGAGTGGCTGTCCCTATAAGGTGAAGACGGGGACGGGAGAAGGTGCGGTGGAGCACTGGGTTGCTGCCGTTGGCACCGTTTCTATGTCGACTGTGCCTTGCTTGAACGGCACGTTCAAGTGACTGGCGGTGCGGGTGGGTCAGCACTGGTGCCCCTTGGAGCCAGAGACGGCCAAAGAACACTCTGGCACCCAGGACTTCTTACATCTTCCTGGGCAGAGTGTGTACCAGTGGCAGGCCCTCACTGGAGCAGTGCACACTCTGGCCCCGCTGGAAGAGTGTGGCCCAGGACTGGGGGCTTGGAGTTGAAATGTGGGCCCCCTGGCTTTGGCTCAGGACGTGTGCCTGCCTTACTAGGCAAACATTTGATGATGGTTCTGAGGATTGGAGCTGGCATCCAGGGTGTCGATGGTCCCTGCTCCTTGGAGTGAATTAACCTGGAAGGGACTTGGTGGATATGGTTATCAGGAGGTCCCAGGCCGTGCAGACTGTTTGACAATCCATCTAATCCATCTACGGATTCTCAGGCGCATTTTTACTTTACCTCACCTATCCCCACCACTTTTCAGCCATCAACTCCATCATCCTGTCCCGCCTAGACTACGCAAACTGCCCCTACCTAGGCGCTCCAGCGCTTCAACTAAGGAACCTCCAACAAATCCAAAACACAGCAGCACACCTGTTCATTAACCTAACTGCCAGAGAACACAACCCTACACTAAAAGTCCTCCATAGGCACCCGATTTGTCGACACAATACCTTTAAATCCATGTGCATCACCCACCGTGCCATCCACAACACCGGCCTGGAATTCCTTCAAGACAAAATCCTGCCCTACCAGCCCTCAAGGAATGTCAGATCACACACAGCTTATCACCTAGTGGTCCCATCACACAACTCCTCCAGGCTGGGTGGATACTTGTTCTCTGTCCAAGCGCCAATTATCTGGTACTCCCTAACCATACACATTCGCAACACTGAAAATCACCTGAAATTGAAAGGCCCTAAAAACCTGGCTCTTCCCAACATCCTCCTGAACTCGTCCCCCTCTCTAAACTACACTGCTGAACCCAACATTCCTATACACCAATCACAGCATGGATGCCGGCAGCATTCGCAGCGGCTCACCTTGACAAACTGTCACCCCATGCACAACAACACTCTTACCCGATAAATACTGCATGGAAGCCAGCAGCATTCGCTGAGGCACACTGCAATAAACCTTACTCCTCCTCCAAATACAGCATGGACAACGGCAGCATTCGCATCAGCTCACATTGACAAACTATCGCCCCATGCACAACACTCCTAGCCGACAAATACACTGCTGAGGCACACCGCAATAAACCTCTCTTGCCGCTCAGACTTTTGCTCCAGAGACATCACGAACGATACCATGCTGTCCACACTGGACAAAGGATTCTGCAGCCGAGCAACATCAAAGCATACAGTAAGTATACCTTACACCACGTCTGTGGACACAGGCCGCAGGCACGGCCAAACATCCATGCACTGTAGAATGCAGCTACGGCTATGCCATTCCGGTCTAGCAGCACAAATAGCAGCCCACACTGAAACACCTGACGTACCTCAACACCTCTGCCACTAGCATACAGCTACTACCAACAAAAAAAAAAATTTGGTATTGCTGGGCACACATTGAATCTTAAAAAATAGCACTTTATCCCAAACCACCAACAGCACCCACCCAAGTGCCTGACCTTTGGGCTGCTTAGAGGTGCCTAGCCAGCCACCCAGGCCGGCGACAATGCACACAAGCATCTCTTAATCTAAACTCTTAGAACCTCCACCACATTGACTACGGTCACCGAGGGCGTTCCAACCGCAAAGCGCATTAAGGGCATACAAATGGGGAAAGAGCGCTATATAAATAACCAAATACAATACAATACAATACAATACAAGGTGAGCCCATTCTTAGGCCCCAGAGACACGTGCAGTGGGGCAACGCAGTCAGAGACTGTGACCCGAACAGTGATGCACACAATACGGCACTCTTGAAGGGGAGACTTCTCCCGAAATAGCACCTCCAGGGAATTATTATTTGAATAGTGTGCCCAATTTGTGGACACCTATAAGTTGGATGTGCGCTGCAAAGAACTTCATCTGGAAAGCCATTCTGCGTGGGGTGTCCCTCACCAGTTAGGTTTGTTACAGCAAAGGACTTTCACTTGTACTTGGGCTCGCAGAGGCTGCAGGAGCCCCAAGGTGGGTGTGACAGGTGAGGCGAGGTCACCAGGTGAAGTGGTGTGAGAGGTGGAGGGAATGTGCTGTGGCCCCTTCTGAAGCTGGGTGGGGGACTGTAAGCGGGAGGTGACTGGACCTGAGTGGGGCCTCCCCACCTCATATGGACTGGAAATCAAGTTGGGTTGAATATTAACGAAGGCAGGGGCCCGAGAGTGGGATTTCGACATGGACTATGGCAGAGGGTGGTGAAGACCTGGTGTCCACAAAGAGGGACATTGCTTTTCTGATGGAAGAGATACAGGGGATGAGAGAGAACATTGGGGGTAGACTGGACAAAATCAATATTAGGAATGACAAGATGGATGAACGAATTCCAGAAGTGGAAAAAACAACAGTCGTCCCTTTATACGTTGGAAACTCAGATGGACATACGAGTGGCGGAGTTGGAGAGAGGAGAAACGGAAATCACCCTCAAGATTGATGATTTTGAGTATCAGGAGAGGTGGAATAATCGGAGATTCTTTTGTTTGCCAGAGAAGGATGGTGAATCAGAAAGGGACCTGTGGAGAGCTATACATGGGATGGCTAAACGTTTGTTTGGGGATGACACCATTGATGAGCCCAAAAGTGATATGGTGCATAGGGTGGGTGTGGCAGTAGAGGCCTGAGGTCTGTCCTTGCTCGTATTTCACTACCCACACAAGATGAAGATCCTGGAAAGAGCAAGGACGATGGGTCCGGTCACGCAAGGCAGTGATAAAATTTCAAGACTTGTCCACCCTCACAATGGCTAAGCGGCATCTATGTGCTCTCCTTATGAAATGGTTGAATGGGAAGGAAGTGAGATACATATGGGGTTTTCCCTTCTCCATTTCCTTCGAGATAGATGGCTATAACTACAAACTGGTCACAGGACAACATTCGTAGGGTCACTGAAGAGCTGACCGGGATGCGGAGTACATGCCTGTCGATGGAACAAAGGGGCCAGAAGATAGACAGTGGTGGATAAAGGGGCCCAATAGACATCGGGTGCCCGGTTCAAGGAAATTTAGTAAACACCTCGCCGACTGCGGATGCCTGAGGGGTATTTTCATCAGCAGTTTTAGATTTTTTTATTATATATTGCTTATTGTGCTTTATTTGGGTGTGCAGATTCTGACCAGACGCCCCCTTGGGGGAAGGTTTCGTTTGCAGTTTGGAGTCATGGTTCAATTGAGAAAGGAGGGGTTGGGGGGGGAATCAGGGGTGTGATGTAAGTGGAATGGGGGCTCTTGAATTGGAGGAGTGTGTGGAGGTGACCCAGTGGATCGGGTCCTACTGGTGGTCCGGCACTCTACCAGTGATGTTAACTGGGCGGGACTGGGCATTACAGTGAGGAGGGGGAGGAAGACGGGGCTGGAGGTATGCTGGGAAGTAGGGGGTTACGGGGGCCTGGTATAGGTGAATTGACAGTGAAATTTGAATTTGATGTGAGTAGAGGTTATTCGAAGTGTGTTTTGGTAGGAGCAGTTAGAGATAGTGGTGCTATGGCAATGGTGGACCTGAACAGCGGGTGTGGGGGGCGGGGTGGACTACCTGCGGATCTGTATGTTGAACATGAAAGGGCTCAATTCACCTACTAAAAGATCCCTGGTGGCTAGAAGGGTTTGGAGGGTGGGGATGGATATTCTCCTCCTCCAAGAGACAAGGTTTTCCTGGGGGGAGGAAAGGGCAGTTCCTTGTGGTCTCCTTGGACAGGTGTATTGGGGTTTGCTAGACTCCATTAAGAGGGGGGTTGGCATCTTGCAACATAAGCAGATAGAGGAGGTGAGGTCATGGAACAGTGTGGATGAGAGGACACTGTTGGTCTCAGGGCCCATTAAGGGAGTGAGATTTACGTTTGTGACTATGTATGTCCCCAACCAGGCGCAGTTGAAATTCCTGAAGCCGATGTAGGCAAGGGTGCTGATTGAGGGCACAGGGCACCTAAGTGTGGTGGGACATCAATATGTGGGCCCATTTATGGGCCTTGCGTCTATCAGGAACCGAGGCCTACAGTGAGAGGGGACCGTTTCCAAGCATGTCTGGATTTGCAAGCCCTGTGGCGATTTTTCCACCCCAAGAAAGGGGCTTCATTTTTTTATCTCCACCTCATGGGACCTATACTCACATTGATTATCTCTATTTCGAGAGAGCTGTGGGAGGTGGCCCTGGGTTCGGAGATACACCCGACCTGTTGGTCAGATCATGACATGGTCTCTCTGGATTTATCATTGTTGGGGTTGAGTGCTCCTAACTCGTTGTGGTGATGTAATGAATCCTTATAGAAGGATCTAGAGTTCAGGGAGAAATTTGAGGGGCCGGTAAAAGAATATTTCCTTCTGAATGATACTTGGAGGTGGACCAGGGCACGGTATGGGATGCTGCAAAGATAACTACATCGCAGTGGGAGAATGGGTAGAGGAAGTGAGGGGCAAGGAGAAGGATCGGCAGTTAGGAGGAGGGTAGGATAGTCCAAAAGCTTCTGTTTTTGAAGCAAAAATATTACAAAAAGGGGGGATAAGGCTGATGCCCGATTGGCAGGCCGTCAACGTGGGCAGCGTGCCGAAAGGTGGATATCAGAAGTGCAGGGATCAGGAGGTGAGTTGGAAACGGTGTCTGCAGGGATTGTGGAGAATTTTGCTTCCTTCTATGAGGGGCTATATGATAAGTCCTTTATAACTCGCCTGAAAGCAAGTGTTTGAGGGAAAGGGGCAGCTGGATGTGGAGGTTATAGAGGCTTATTTGAGGAAGGTTTCTCGAATGACATTGACACCCAAGGAGATTACAGGGATGGACGCCCCTATTACTGGGGAGGAGATTTTTAGTGTGATCCGACATCTGCAGTTGGGAAAAGCTATGCGTGAGGATGGATATACCCCAGGTTTCTTTGTGGGTATATTGGTCCCGTACTTGGTTAAACTGTAATATTTTTGTAATTCAGTAACACCTCAAGAGGGCAGAGACCCCACAAGTCTGTGGGTCATATCGTCCGATCTCGCTTCCTAATGGGAATCCTGGCCTCGAGGCTGGATTTGCAAATGCCACGATTGGTCTACTCTGATCAGGTGGGCTTTATAAGAGGGGGACAAGAAGCAGATATGATGCAAAAATCCTTGCACTTGATTGAATCGGTTCCAGCAAAGGGAGGTAAAGCCTACACTCCTGGTGGTTGATACTGAAAAGGCCTTTGACAGAGTGGATTGGGACTTTTTGAAGGCAGTCTTGCGTAAGTTTGGAACGGTGAATAGATGTTCCAGGGGAATATGGCATTGTATTCAGACCCAAAGGCTTGTGTGGTGGCAGATGGGTGGTTTTCTTGTTTGTTTGGGGCGGGGCATGAGACAGGGCTGTCCCCTTTCGCCATTTTGTTTTCTCTTTCTTTGGAACCTCTGGCACAGAGGCTGCGTGATGACCCACGCGTGGAAGGTATTGAGGTGGGTGGAATGGAATACAAATTTGGATTATACGCAGATGACATTGTTACACCTGCGGAACCCTGTGGTGTCAGTCCCGGCGGTGGTGGAGTTAATAGAACAGTGTGGAGTGTTTTTAGGGTTTAAAATTAGTAAGGGTAAATCCATCCTGTTCCTGTTTGACCAGATTGAGAAGAGAGACTTGCAGGCATTGGTCCCCCTAACCGTCACAAGGGACATGCAGGGGCTGTTGCAGAGGTTTTTTGAGGAATTTGAAAAATGGGGTAGGTTAACTATATCATGGCTCAGGCAGTTTAGCGCTATAAAAATTAACTTCCTCCCCAGAAATTTATATTTACTCCAGATGCCCCCTATTGGGATCCCGGATTCTATATTCTGGGAGGTGAAAGGGCGTCTTCTGAAGATTTTGTGGCAGAGAAAGAAGGCTAGGGTGACGTATGACATCTCGGTGTTGCTGAAAGAAAGATGGGGTGTGGGGTTTCCAGATCTGTATGTGCACTATGAGACCGCTCAAATTCGAAACCTGAGTCCACATTTCAGGGAACACTGGGAACGTCAGTGCGTAGGGCTGGATCATTTTCACCTTTGGCCATCAACATGGGGGAATGGCAGTGGGGTGCCCGAGGGATTGGATTCCGAGAAGGATAAGAGAACACCCTGTTGCGGAGGTTATTTGGAACATTTGGTTTAAGGGTCCGGAGATGAGGGGTTTAATGACCTGGCCCTCCCTGTTGAGTCATCTGTGGGCCCGGGGTGTGAGGGACCATATTCTGAACGTAGAAAGGTTTCAGAGTTGATTTGAGGCATGTCTAACATGGATTGAGCAGATTTGGAGGCATAGACAGTTTATCCCCAGGGTGGAATTGGAAGAGGCATTGAGGAAGAAAAGTTTGTTGGTATTTTCCTATCTGCAACTGAAGGGGGTGATCACAACTGAATTCTGGAAGGAAAAGAAACAGAGTTCTCACCATGATGGAGAAAGTCCTGGACTCTCGAACGGAGATGAAGGGGTTGATTTCTTCTCTGTAGAGTGCGTTGGTGGAGGCAGGGAAGGGGAGCATGGAGAGGCTTCGGACTCAATGACAAAGGGACCTGGGCTTGGAACTTGATGCACCATTATGGTTTAAAATTTGTTGTAGCGTATATAAGGTTTCGATTGCATGCCACTAGAAGCTCTATGCGATTAAGTTGTTGCACCGATGGCAGCACAATCCAGTGCGCCTTTCCAAAATGTTCTCAGGGGTAAGCCTGCTTTGTTGCCATGAGTGTGGGGGCATGGGCAGACTATTGGTACATGTGGTGGGGTTGTGAGAGGGTGCAGTTCTTCTGGGATGAAGTGGTTGGATGGATAAAGGAATTGGATTGGGGTCTCCCCGGTGCGGATGCCACTATTGGTATTATTTGGATTGGAGGGAAGTGAGGGTGAGTATAGTGTTCTGCCACGCATGGCACACTGTTTGCTACTGGCAGGGAGGCCATGTTTAGCAATGCATTGGAAGAGGGTGTTGCTCCCAGAAAAGAAGGAATGGATAAACACTGCAAAGTATATTTATGTGATGGAAACAATTACGACGGCCATCCACGGAAGCAGTGCGGACACTGGGGTGGAATGGGGTGAATTTCGGGCTAGGTACATGCCGCCTGAGGTTTTGGCAGCTGAGGGGACGGAATAATAGAGCGCGTAATGGACGGGTTAGGTCGTCATCGAGGCGCTTCGATTCCAGGATATGGAGAGGGCAAGGGAAACTGGGAGGATACGGAACAATTGGTGGATGTGCGACGTGCAGGCCAGGTTTGAACAGTTTAAAGTGCTTGCGAATTTACTTGGGTCAGGTGGTGGTGACAGCCTATACCAAGAGCTGGGGGTTAAATGTGGGTATTGTGTGAATTGGCCGGTGTTCTGTGTTTTATTGGGGGGTTGTAGTGATGCGTTTGCCTTATCGTACCACGTAAAACTGAAAAAGCTAACAAAAGTTGAATTAAAAAAAAAAGAAAATGTAGAACTACCACGAGTTTCTTAATAGGGTCACTGCAGCCAAATAATTGTGTCCTTGACCTTCACTTTTTCACAAGACTATATCAATACTGTGCTGCTGTGGTTTGGGTTACCAAGAAGCTAGAACTCACTTTCTTTTCTTTGTCCTTTGTCCAGCAGTCTGAGGAATATGTGTCTTGTAAGGCTTTTAAGATCATTAAAACTGATTGAATATAAAGATGAACATAATAAACTACTTGCCCTTACCACCCCCCTGTAGCACTACATATACCGATTACATATCTTAATAACTTTAGGCAAAGGGTCTGTTCTACCAATTAACATTTTAGACCCAGTTGGGCTCTAGGTGGCAGCTGAAGATTCTTTTGAATTATTGGTCATGAAATGTACTGTATTTTAATCCCTTTTGAATCTCGCCTTATTGTAGCTATTGCTGAAATTTATTTTGTATGTTTTATGGTGTGCTGCCACAAAAGAGCATATATTGATTGATTATACATCATACCATGCGAACCACTGAAGACTTCAAATCATAAGACACCCTTTGGGATTGTGGATTCCCCCTGCTGTGCAATGCTGGATTAGACCTCAATCTCACAATTTTAAGGAGGGAATCTTCAACCAAGATCTAGGAAACTATCAAACCCTAATCCTCCCAGTCCTCTCATTCCTCAAATAACTCCACTATTAACATCTTGACATCTTGCAGCTCTCTCACTCCATCAGATGATCCACTATGTCTAGTCTAATGTAGTGTATTAAACATTTCCCTACCCTACTCTTTTTCTAAAAACCCTGACAATCGCTGCTTAGCAACCAAAGGTCTGCGCATATGGCTAATATGCCCCAGTATAGATCTCCCTGCCAAGAACACAGTTTCCACATGTGCACACCAGTAATGGGTACTTCCCATTTGCACAGAACAAAACAAAACCATACGTCACTGTATAGTAACCCCCACGGTGCACTCTAAAAGGGTCCCTCCGAACCCACAGTAAGTGTGACAATATATTGAACGGGAACTTTGAACCACATCAAAGTCCCCACCTTGTGTAAATATGAGCAATATTCTCAGGTTTCATAAAATGATATTCAAAAGAACATAGTACAAACAGTTATTTTATTTCAAACACAAATGTAATATCATAGACTACAAACAGTAACACTTTCAAAGGAATTTCAGTTCATTCACAGATGAAAGGCACACTTCTCACTGAACCCCTATTAACTCATAGGGCTCGTATTAATATACAACAAGGTGATTTCAAGCAGTACTGTGCTTTAAATGATTCCTAGTTCAAAAATCCAAAAGATGACTGACTTGTTGCTTAAATTCCACACAGTACAATTCCAATTTTTTTACAAAAACTTTTTTGAGCCACAATTAACCGCAGTGGTCTCCAGTGACTTCTTTTCAAGACTACATATAGCCTCAAACAACTTTCTTTCAAAAATACTTCCAGATAGGCTTCGCTTGGTATTCTTATACAGCCAACGCATTTCAGATTGGAAAACAATCCATCTTCAGGGCATAGAAAGCCTAAATGTTTCACAGGTCAAATCCACTCGGGAGGGAGAACCTATGAGAGTACAGACATAAAACCATTAAGGCACTAGTGAGAACGAAACATTCACAGAACCTTAATCCAACTCCACCCGATACCAACCTTAGCGCTTGGCACAGGGAGTAACCGTCTTCCAACAGAATCCTAATGAAACAAGACCAATAATAAAGAGTGTAACTAAAGTGGTGCCAACCACATTATCTCCTTTGACACAACATCAAGCACTGAATCCTGTACCAAAACCGAATCACTACACCGTGAAAATGACTACACCATTAACAGAGGACCACAAAGCCCATAAAACGCCACAGTGTGCCATGGCAGCATGCTCTCATCACTACATGGAGGGACTGTAAGCCACCACCAGAGAAGGTAGTTAAAGTGCAAAGTGCAGAAATGTAAAATCTCCACGTCCCAAAGGGCCCGGACCTCCGCTTTCAAACTGTACCACAATCGTGGTCATCACCCGCCTATATCAGCAAAACACAAGTAGTTCACAAAGATAAGTCCCTATCCGCGAACCCACCATATTTTTAAAATTCAATCCGGGCCCCCAACAGGAGAACATGTGCACTTACCAACGTAACTCCTAAACTTTCTTCACTCAGGTTCAAAAGTTCCAGGAGCCGATAGCCGCACTCCACAGCCCGACAGGCAGGTTCACGTCGCCAAGGCGAGTGCGCATACATAAATACCATTCACTGACAAAGTCCGACGTGAACGACGGACCAAAGAACGTACACGTACGTCTTTCGCCATCTTGGGTAGGTAAGGAAATGTGCACCCAATCCTCAGGCCTCTAAAGCGAAACCACAACCAGTTCAGTAGCACCACCCACTCATGCCCCGGTGCAGCACAGGAGCCCGCCCCAAAGCAGACCCAAGGGAGGTCCATTAGGATAAAGAGCCACGCAAAGCTGCGTGTATTCAAAGGATGACCGAGCAGAGGGGGGGGGGGCAGATCAGCGAGATCTGCCCCAGTCCCCACGATAGGTCACCCGCTAAATAAATTCAAGGACGAAAAGGTAAACAAACGGAAATTAGCTGTGCCCCAATGGCCGGGGATATCTGCACTCCGACAGGCACTCCCCCGTAGTGAATGGAACCACTAAAGTCATGCATGCAATTAAACGAAAACAATGTAATTCCAAGAAAGAGATTATGTACTCCGCATCATATCCCTCTATAATTTCTTCCAAAAAAATTAATATACATAAATGTACATTACAAAGTGTAATACATGTTCAACACCATGTGTAAAACTTAGACATAGTAGATAAGCTGCATATTCTCATCATAGTTCCATATACATCTCCACATAAAAATTGTTTTGAAATCAACTAAAACTTTTCAAATAAAACACATCAAATCAAATTTGACATTCATGCCTCTAGTCGTTATCCCCACATAGTACAGGACGCAAGGGCATTTCAAACCGTGCATCACAGGTACAGGAATGTTTCAACCAGATAGGTTTTCCAGAATGTGGATGTGTAATGCTGTTCCCTTTAATTATGTTAGCACAGTGCGGACAGTTCTGGCACGGAATCGTACCCTTGTGCGTGACCTTAGTTGTGGGTGTCTGAATTTCAGCCTTTATCAAGCTAGATCTTAGTTCTTTATTGTTCCTGTAGGCCAATCTAGGTGCTTGGGGGAATAGTTGTAAATGGGGGTCCATTTGTAGCATCTGCCAATGATTTTGGATTATCCTCCTAATTCTTGCACTCTGTGTCTGTAGTGACATACACCAGGTGGTCATCAGTTTCTGTAGGTTTTGGAGTTAGAAGGGTTGCCCTTTCTATAGATCGTGTCCTTCCGGAAATCTCTTGGATAGATGTCGCATCGTACCCTCTTGATACAAACTTCTGTTGCAATACAGTTGATTGTCGTTGTTATTCAGTAATTTCCGAAATGTTCCGCCTGTATCTCGGGAACTGGCTCATTGGTACACTCTCGATCGTTCTCCGTGGGTGGAAACTGGTAGCTAACAGTAAACTGTTTCTGTCTGTTGTCTTAGTAAATACTCTAGTCGCCAGTCTCTGCGATAGAGTATAGATCTTGATGTCCAAAAAATGTATCATTGATTGACTAGTTTCAGCTGTAAAGCGAATCCTCGGATGCATCTGATTCATCATCTCAAAGAACGCATTCAGTTCATCTGCTGGTCCCGTCCATATCCCGAATATAGTATCGATATACCTCACATAAAGGGATAAATATTGTTGCCATCTCGGTGTGGATAACACATGTTCATATTTCAAATAATACATAAATATGTTGGCATAGCATGGGGCCATGGCTGCCCCCATGCTAGTGCCAGAGGTTTGCAGGAAAAATCTCTCGCCAAATTTAAAGAAATTATTATTCAGGACCAATTTGAGGAGTGTTAGAATAAAAAGATGGTCTCCCTGACAGTTGTCAGATCTTAATAGGATCCATTCAACGGCTTCTAGGCCCGCATCATGTACAATATTTGTATAGAGGGAGGTGACATCCATCGTGAAAAGGATGTCACGTCTGACCTCAAACTGTACCTCTTGTAGTTTCTGTAAAAATTGCATGGTGTCCCTTAGGTATGTGGCTGTATTCTGTATCAGGGGCTGTAAGAGTGTGTCCAGATACTGAGCTAAAGGCTCCAGTAAGCTATTCGATGCACCAATAATAGGTCTCCCAGGGGGATTCAAGAGTCTTTCATGTATTTTTGGCAAAATATAGATAACCAGTGTAATAGGGTGTTTATTTTCCCAAAAAATCTGTGTCTTCTCAGATATGACTCCTCTCTCCACTGTGTCAAGAGTTTCCTGGATTAAATGTAGGACCTGCGCTGTAGGATTGAAGGGAATCTCCCTGTAAGTTTCTGGATCTGCAAGCTGTCTTTCAATTTCATAGATATAGTCCTCTTTGTCCATCAGAACCAACGCTCCTCTCTTATCGGCTGGTTTGAAAATAATGTTGGTATTATCCAATAGGTTCTTCAATGACTGTTTCTCGCACAGTGACATTTCCATATCCTTTACTTTGAAAGTGCAGTTTCCTAAATTCACGAAGAACTGATTTTTCAAACACCGACAAGATGTGATTTTGGACAGGTGGGCTAAACGCACTTTTTGGTTTGATTTCAAGAAATGTCGGAGGACTCTGTTGATCTTGGTTCTCGTCATGCCCCTCAAAGAAAAGTCGCAATTTCATTTTACGCAGCAATCTAAAGAAATCAATTTTTTCTTTTCAGAAGAGTACTATTGCTTTGGGGAACAAATGACAGTCTCTTGCTCAACACCTGTAGTTCCAAACGTGACAGAGGATAAGATGATGTGTTCACTACTAGCTCTTTTGTCATTTCTTTCTTTGCAGATTTTTTCTTACCCCCTCGTCCGATAGGTCCTTTTCTAAAAAACAAGCTCTATCCACAGTTGGTGGCTCTTCGTGTGGGATGACACTGCCCTGACAATTGCTGCTTAGCAACCAAAGGTCTGTGCATATGGCTAATATGCCCCAGTATAGACCTCCCTGCCAAGAACACAGTTTCCACATGTACACATCAGTAATGGGTACTTCCCATTTGCACTCAACCACCACATGTTTTCCAGATCAGCCTTCCCTCTATCCTACCAACAACCCCACACTTCTATTTTACAGAGCCATGCAAACATTACTGGAAGATGGCCACTTAACCCAACAACCAATGGGAATGTTGTACTAGAAAAGTACCATTTCATCAGGAGAGTACAAGAGGAGAGTGAGCGTGTAGAAAGCCACAATACAGCACTGCAAGACTGGGAGCAACAAGCAGCTCTGGATACCAGACAAATGAAAGGTTGCATGACTAGTTCATGCTGCACTGCAAAACAGTATAAAGTGGAAGACAAATTGTTGCTAAGGTGTGTAAGAAAGGCATGGTATCAACAGTAAGCCAGACAAGAGACCACAGTTCAATGGTGTTTATTGAACTTCAATTGGATTTGAAAAATGCCCATCTAAATCTAAAGATGGGAGCAAACTACGACTATCAAATAATAATAACACAGTCCTAGTGGTGTCTTGTCAAAATAAAAGGGCCTATAATAATAAACCTATTGCCAATTCTTACCTCTAAATACAAATAGTGTGGGAAACAATGCTATGCAAAAGAAAAGTGTTCAAGAAATCATGTCCGGATATTCAAGCCCTAGGTTTTCCTTCCTCAAGTTTTCAGCACGGGACAAGATGGCACACTCGAGCTTAGCAGAGTCTCTGGCTTCTCAAGCATGAGGGTGTAGTTCAAAACTTCAACATCATGGCCTTCTGTGCCAAAGTCTCTTTGCCATTCAAAGTCTCTTCTTTCAGAGGGCCTGTTGCAACAAAGTTCCTTTCCTTTTTGTATTTCACATCTACACAATTGTATGCCGGGCTCATCTACTTAGACACAACATCTTCAATCAGTCTCCCTCTAGGATCGGACCAATTTATCTACTTTAACACAAACTTGCTTTAACCCAAAGCTTTCAATTGATCTCCCTCAGCCGGGCTCGGACCAACTTGATCTACTTTGCCATAAACTTTCTTTACTGTATCAACATCGAAGACTTTCAATTGTGTGGAGGATTTTGCTTGACCCGTCGCAGGACCACTTCGATTCACAACTTTCACTTTTGTCAAGACTCAGCTGGATACCTTACAGAGACCTACGATTGAGCACACATGCGGTGCCGGACCATTCTGCCAAAGGTATCGTATATGGGTTTCAAAGTACAATCACCCATCTGCAGTTCAACTTTACTCGCGTTGGTTATCACACGCATTTCAAACAATGTTTGTTACAGCGTTCGCCATGCAATGTTGCTGCTTGCGACCGTGGCTTCAACACAGACAGGTCTTGTATCCGTCTCCCCAATTCACTGGCTGTGTTGATTTTGCTGTGGCATTGCTTTGTTCTTGGAGCCAAGGACAGTACCAAGGCAGAGGGTGATTCTCCGTGCCTTGTATTATCGACGCAGGGGGGGCCAGGGTACCTCTGACACACAATGCTGGATTCTTCAGCCTGGTTTCCTGGTCTTACGTTTTCAAGTCTCGGGATTTAATTAAAGTAACGGTTCATTGTCGAAAAGGTCAAGGGACTTCCCTTTTTTATTGTCCCTACGGTTCGGCCATGTGTTTTTAAGCATAACTCGGTCGATCGTAGAAAACTTTCCTATGGACCTTACCGGACTTTTCGTCCATTAACGCACTCCAAATCAGCCGCCATTTTATGATAATCCTATCACTTGCCGCATCGCCCTGGCTCACCTGCTTTTGCGGCACTAAATCAAATCCCCCGCCCCCGAGGCTGACATCAGCAGACGCGTACCGCCCATTTCCCAACGCCAAAGCACGTTTCGTGTCAACAATCGCTGCGCCTCAGCTAATGAAGTGTCGCCATGGAAACGGCAGGACGCCTCTTTCCTCAATAAGTATAAACACACCGTTTCACAACACACAGCAGCAGATTTTCGATTCCATTACTCTCTCTGTGTTACTTTGAGTATTCTGTGACTCGTTTCTGTGCTCTGGTCAGCTACCTTCGTTGATTGTAGCCCGTGTGAACAGATACCAGTACCACCGCTATAAATTATTTTACTTTCTTTACCACACAATGGCTACAATAATGCCGTATATGTACGAGCCCGAGTACACCGAGGAAGAACTACTGGAAAGGCAAGCACGCGAAAACGATGGGGATTCGGACGGCAGTTGGGAGGACCAGTCAACGGATGAAGAGCCTGGACCATGTCGCATGGACGGCGTCTCCACCTGGTGCACGTGCAATCGGTGCGAGCTAATGCCAACTGAGGAGGAGAACTGCTGCTGCCGTGAAAATTCCGGGTGCTTGGCCTACATTTCGGAAGGCGAGCCAAGTCCGCAATGCATCACCGAGCTGCCAGAGTTCAGGGAAGCCTGCCTCTCACGGACAGTGTTGAGGATGATGATGGTGCTTATGCACGAACTTTGCGGCACTGTTCGTCCGCGTAATCCGAGTAACGAGTAAGTATACTCTGGTTGTGATGTCAGTGATGCCACTACTATTTCATGGTCGTCTCCCACATATAAAACTACATCTACATATCATTCGAATGCATGTAAATTGGTTCCATGTTGTGCATTTTCTAGATAGAATTTTTTTCAAAGCAGAATGACATTTTTGTACCTGAATCGACAGGGATAAGAAAGTTGTCATTTTAATACAGTTTGCATCTTTCATTTTCACAGGTGGTACAGGCTGGTGGCCTATCGTTGCTTCACTTGGTGGCTTCACGGGAGGCTCGGACACCGCGTTCGGAGAGTAATACCTGCCTGTGCGGTACTTGCCATTAGACAACATTTCCCCAGCGACAGTGGACAATACCGCGGCTTTTCCCGGGATGTGCTGCAACCGCAACTTTACAATGTGTAATGTTTATTATTTATGTTCAATTGAAATTAAGATCTAAAATAAAACCCAACATATATTTTAACAATGGTTGTTTTGATTTTTTAAATGAATCTAGTGTGTCTCCATTGAATAGTCTTCCTGTGCCTTGTCTTGTCACACCACATGTCTCCGGCCAGCATCCTCCCTCACGCTGGCCGCCCACCTTCAATCCACATAACCGTTGAACCCATATGCAGCAGACATACATATGTTATTTTGCGGGTTGGCATCAAGCCTCCAGGCCTTGCCTCCTCCCCCAAAAATACTTACCACACCACTTTGTTCAGGGTCTCCAGGGTGAACTGCACCCATATATTCTCCTGGGAGGCTGAGGTATTTATAAACTCACCCCCCTGCCTTCCATGTACTAGATCCTGCAGCCTGCCTCTTACATGCAGTTAGATGGCCTCTCCTTGGTGAGGCCCTACGGCAAACGAGTCTTGTCTGCACGACCACCGCCCCAATCCACCCCCCGCCCTATCAAAGGCAGTTCGCACCGGGGTACTTGTGCTGGCAAGTGGAGCTGTCAGGGAGCGATAAAGGCCAAGAGGTGCCAAAGACCATGTACACTTCAAAGTGGTCTATAGAGCATGGGTTGTTGTTCCCATGTCTACCGCCAGACCCCGTGTCTCCTGCCAAGCATCTCCCCTCACGCTGGACGGCCCCCTGCAATCCACATAAGTGTGTCTCCATTCACGAGTCTTCCTGTGTCTTGTCTGCACGACCACCGCCCTAATCCACCCCCCGCCCTATCAAAGGCAGTTCGCACCGGGGTACTTGTGCTGGCAAGTGGAGCTGTCAGGGAGCGATAAAGGCCAAGAGGTGCCAAAGACCATGTACACTTCAAAGTGGTCTATAGAGCATGGGTTGTTGTTCCCATGTCTACCGCCAGACCCCGTGTCTCCTGCCAAGCATCCCCCCTCACGCGGGACGCCCCCCTGCAAACCGCATAATGCCACGACATATACACGTCATTCATTCACAAACACACCCCTGTTTCGAATTCTTTATAACCCACTTCATATTTCTAATGAGAACTTCTTTGCGCTTTGCTAGTCAACCCGTGAAGGTGCTGGCTGTCTGCTCTTCGTCTCTGTGAACTTCCGTGACCACTTTGAGCAAACTCATCAGTTTGCAACCTGTGAACTGCTCCCTGTTCTACGACAAGAAACTACTCTGATCCCTGCATCTAACTGTTTGCTCGTCAAGGTAAGGCCATGTACCATACTCATTTTGCGTCCAATTTCTTTTCGTTCAAGACAGTACATGCAAGGAACTAGTCACATGTTCTGAGTTTAGTCAAATTATTTTTCTATTTTTTTAAAGTTATTCAAATACTTATCCGCATGTGAATAACGTGTATAGTTCCAAGAACCAAAACATACATTGCATTGAACCTTTTATGTATTTAATTTTTTAACACATTGGTATTCATAGAGAATTGTTGATCTTTACTTTTCAGAACTTTCCACAATGCCTGCCTGTTCCATTGGCGGTTGCCCTTCGAAGACCCATAATAAATCTGAAGGTACTATAATGCATGTTTTCCCTAAGACAATAGATCAGATAAGAGAATGGGTCCGATATTGCGGATATCCACCCTCTGAGCTTGAAAGTAGAGTCCTAGAAGTCTTTGCGGACAAGAGGGGTGATCGATACCGCATCTGCAGCAGGCACTTTACCTCTGACATGTACTCCACATCATTGCTAATAAAGAAGAACACACCGCGAGCGAGGCGAAAATTGCTCTCCACCGCTATTCCCACTCTATTCGTCCACATCCCTCCACTGGTGAGTCAAGTTTACGTATTTATCTCTCGGCCTTGCGGTAGTGTGTAGCATTAGCTAACAATAATTTCCCCATTTATGTATCCACTCAATATGAAGGCGGAAGATTCTCCATCCGTGTCGTTATTGCAGTCATCAGCCACTTCAAGCGCCTATCGGGTAATCTTACTTAGCTATTCTGCCATTGACTTGTTTTAGGCATGTAAATCAACAGTTTTAATTTATCGTGTAATTATTTTACCTAATGGTACACCCTTGTACTCGTCCTCTAGTCTTTGTTTTGAGTTATAATTATTGTTATCCAAAATAATTCAAGTACTGTCTTTCAGGGAGATGCTGAGGAGTCCAAAGTATTGACGACTACCGTTGATGTCACTCAGATGCTCGAGGTACGTTTCAGGACAGTTCCATCGATGGAGATCATCAGATCTTGCATTCTTGTAGCGTGATTGTTACACACAATGTTTCTTTCGTTTTTAGCCATTGATATGTCCTTCTGTCGTCGCCCTCGTATGTGTCTTCTTTTTTCAATATTGTGTTCATTACTAATGAAAGTCCTATGTTTCAGGGAGTCGATGGAGCATTAGTCCAAGAAGAAGGGGGAGCGTGCAGTTACGGGTCGGCGCAACAGCTTGCAGAAGTGTGCACCGCAGTTACATCGTCCCTTGATGTTCTTATGCATTTCGAGGTATGGATACTGACAGCTCGATCAAGCGAGATCATATGACGTGATTACATCCGCTATACTTCCTTCTTTATTAACGCAAGTACTATGTTTCAGGGAGATGACGGAGTTTCTTCTACAAGAACATCACCCCTAGTAGTTGATGCAGATTTCTGGGTGGTGACACTTCCAACGATCGAGCAAATCGAATCATATTTAGATATCCATTATTTATTTTAGACAACTGATCATTTGTGCAGGTCTATTTAGATGAGCCGTTGACGCCTGCACAAACTTTATGTTCTTTTTATCAAAATAGAAAACCATACTAATGCAATTACTGTGTTTCAGGGAGTCACTGAAGCATCATCTTCAATAATATCATCAATGGAAGTCTATGAGGAGCCCGAGGTATGCATCTTGACAGTTCCATCTAACTAGATCAACAATGCGTGAATAATTGTTGTTTGAATGTTCTACACAAAGCGTTCATTCGTGTTTTGCTATTGAGATGTACGTGGGTATTGGTCCCCAAGTACATTTTGTGTTTTCGATATTATTATACATACTAATGAAAGTTCTATGTTTCAGGGAGTCGATGGAGCGTCAGTGCGTGATGGATGTGCTTATCAGGAAAACATAGTCGTTGCAGCGCAAGAGGAAGTGGAGACATATACACACGAGTCGGAGCAACAGCGTCCTGATGTTGAAGTTCGAGGCAAGAAAGTTTCAAAGAAAAGAAAGCAAAAGAAGGTTAGTGTCCTGGTCACTATATTATGTTGTTTTTCACTGTTAATAGTTCAATACTGTAAGTTGTGTTTAAACTGAACACCCCTTTTCCAATCTGTCCTCTAGTTGCGAGTGGGTGTACGAACTAGATCTACACAGACAGTGAAGCGAACGAGAGATGTTGCTTGTCAAACCTTTTGGCAGGGACTTGAGACTGGAGAAGCATCGTGCCAATGGGAAGAATATGAAGTGATTGACAACGGAGCTATACCACCACCAGCCATTGATAGTGAATGTCCTCCTGGTAGTTCGGATGCAGTCGGAGATCAATTCACAGAATCCACACCCGCAAAAACTAAGACCGCGAGAAAGTTGAAGAAATTGTTTTATTCACCCATCGCCGGAGAAGGAACAGATGTTGAAATGGAAGAGAATGAAGTAGGCGACAATGAAACACCATCAATATCACTGAACATAGCGGAAGACGATATCAGAGATTCTACCTTTCATGTGAGTGACATGTCCTCAACGTTACAGGCCGAACCAGCTGGGATGCAGAGTGACAGTATAAGGAAAGAGGCCAAATTCATTGTATTCGATAGGTGTTTGATTGATATTATTATTCGGATTAAATGTGGGCATTTGGTTGGTGGGGAAGTATGTGGGGAGCATTGATTAATGTGACTCGTGCAATTCGAGGCACTAACCTTAAAATACATGCCACCTGTACAAAATATCATCCTTTCACATGGTCTGCACAACCTATGCTGGGACAACTGCCAGCAGGCAATCTACTTTGTGCAGCGGCTGCACTTTTTAGTGGTTCAAGTTTTAAAAAATTAGAGTCTTTCTTTCAGTTTGTGGGAATCCATTTCATTGCGAAAACTCAGTTCTACAAATACCAAACCGATTATCTATTTCCAGCCATTAGCGAAGCTTGGAGAATGGAAAAAATGTCTATTGATAGTACATTCGCGGGCAAACGGTTCAGGCTAGCCGGTGATGGACAGTGCGACAGCCCAGGATTTTCAGCCAAGTACTGCACCTACCACTTTCAGGACATGGAAAGTAAGAAAATTGTGAGTTCGGTGGTCGTGCAGGTGTCACAAAGTACATCCTCAGTGGCCATGGAGAAAGTTGGCTTTGTAGCATCATTGCAAGAACTACAATCGCGGGGAATGGTGATCGACCTGATAGCCACGGACAGACACGTTTCAATTGCCAAGACAATGAGAGAACAGTACAAAAATATAAATCACCAATTTGACGTTTGGCATCTTGCAAAATCAATCAATAAAAAATTGTCGGCTGCAGGTAAAAAAAAAGAATTGCAAGGTATTTCACAGTGGTCCAAGTCAATCAGCAACCATCTTTGGTGGAGCTCAAAAACATGTGGAGGGTCGTTGGAAATTCTACTGGAAAAATGGCGGTCAGTAATGCCACACTGTACGAACGTTCACCGATGGAACACGAACCAACATTTCCACAATTGTGAACATGGCCATTTGTCCACAGAGGAGGCACGGAAGAAGAAGTGGTTGATTCCTTCATCACCCACTCACAAAGCCATTGAAAAGATTGTATTTGATAAAACTATAACAAAAGCTTTGAGGGACTCACGGAATTCTGCCACACAGGAGATTTGGAGGTGTTCCACAATATGTGCCTAAAGTACAGGCCAAAACGATTGCATTTTGGCATGGAGGGCATGATAAATCGGACTCTTTTAGCGGTCTTGGCACATAACCATAATGTTGGCCGTCAACAAAGTAGGACGACCGGAACTTTAGGGACGCTTCGCTACAATAAGGCCTTCACTAAAAGAAGTAAACAATGGGTGATCAAACCAGTGTTTGAGGATATGCAATATGAGTTTATTGAGAAACTTATTGTTGACGTCCTAGATAGGCACATAAATGGAGTTGTGAACGAACCTGTGCAGGGGACAACTGCATTGCCACCCAACATTGCATCTGTTCCATGTCCACCTAAAGAAGAACTCATTGAGAAATACACATCACGGTTTAAATGATTGTAATTTGATTGTCTGTTCTCTCAAGTCTCCTCATGTCGCAGGCCCATTGAATATGTGTATCTAGCCAACCTTGTTCATTTGCGCATTAAATTAAACCAAACGGTAATATAAATCATTTTTCAATAAATATAGAATCTATACGTATTTATGGTTCTGTGTGGCTGCAAAGCACGCAGACAAAATGCAAAGATGGAGTGTAAATTTCAAGTCCTGTGAGAATGCCTTACACTGAATGTAGCTAACTTGGAATGTGTGCTCGTTCGAAGTGAAGGTCAGCTGCTTTGATTTTTTCTCGGGTGCCAGAATGGCCCACGACTCAGAATAAGGTTCTATTGTATTTTGACCTTGACAGGCCTGGACCACGTAAGAAACGATAATGAATATAATTTCAGAAACGAAAGCCATTTCATGTTCGTTCATTAGAAGAAATAACGTCGGCATAGAAGGAGTGGTATTTCGGGGCTGCCCTACGCACAGACGCAATGGAAAATGCAAATATAATGTAAGTAACTCTTTAGATGAGTTTATACCGCAATTTAATTACTATACAGTTGCTTTAAAGACGGGTTAAGTTGTACTTGTTCGTTCTATGTGGCATGTTGTTTTGTACCGCGCACTATCTTGGGGAGAACCGTCTACTTGGCCCCCTTCCCGCCCCTACCTGCTAGGCTAAAAACCTCGGGGTCATCTTCGACTCCACACTCTCCTTCTCTCCTCATATATCTGAAGTCTCTAAGAAGTCACACTACCAGCTGCACCTCCTCAGAGGTATTCTTCCCTTCCTCTCCTTCCCCCAGAAGCTCACTGTCTCCCGAGCCCTGGTTCTCTCTAGGCTGGACTACTGTAACAGCCTCTATCTTAATCTGCCTGCCTCCACTCTCCGCCCTCTGCAACTTATCCAGAACAGAACTGCGAGACTTGTCCTTGGCCTCAAGCGGGCCCTTTTTATTTATTATTTATTATTTATTATTTTATTACGCTACTTACCTTGTACTGCACTTCCCCCCACCTCCTCTCCTTGCACTTTCTCCTTTTCCCCTTACCTCTGCACTTGCGCGATCTGAATGACACCTGGCCTAGTAGGATCGTTTGTCTGTCTTCCCCTTGTTCCCCTCCCTCCCTGCCTGGTCGCGCCTTGAAACACTTGTGTATAGGCGCGTTACAAATACCATATCATATCATACTTTTACGGAAGCACCTCAAAACCTTTGCTTCTGCTTTCTCTCTCCCTCTCCCCTGCTACAACTGGTCCACTGTCTGCGATCTCGGTCCAGGGCCCTTCCACTCTCCACCTGCACTCCCTGTCAACCCCTGCACTGGGGGACTGTCTCAGTATCCTACAGCCCCCCATGACATATAAAACCCAGTTGCACTGTCCTAGCTATGAAATAATTTCCAGACCTAATATATAAAATGAATAATTTTAATAAAGATCTGATGGTGAGACTAATTTCCTTTTTTTATGTTTTTCAAATAGATACATCGTCCATTATTGTCTGTGTCACGAGTACCAGACACCGGCGGATGGGTTTTTCAACCGCCAGTTGCTTCTCCGCGTGAACAACGTTAGCACCCTGACCATTTTGTGGGACGATCGCCAAGTACAAGTATGCCCTTACGCGGTACTAACGGCTAGATGCAACATACAGACCGTTGTGGTGCCCTAGTGCCTCGTTGTTGGAATAGCCATGAGATTATCAGTGCGACCGAAGAGCTTATTTTATCGTAAACCAACACCATGTCTACTGCACACGAACATCGCTTGCCTCAAGACGAAATATTTTGGATCGAGAGCAAATAAAAATTCATTTATCTAAGACCCTGTGTACAGCAAAGGAACATCGTGTGCCTCGAAACGAACTTTTCGGAACGTGAACAAATAAAAATGCAAATCGCTGAATATTCTCAAAACATTTGATGTCAAATAAATGTACTTTGCCAAATGTACAATCTTGCCGTTTGCTTTTAAACCACTGTTTCATATTCCGAATTGTGGCGCTGTATTGTGAGATGATCTAAGACCCTGTGTACAGCAAAGGAACATCGTGTGCCTCGAAACGAACTTTTTGGAACATGTGCAAATAAAAATGCTAATCGCTGAATATTCTCAAAACATTTGATGTCAAATAAATGTACTTTACCAAATTTACAATCTTGCGGTTTAATTTAAAAGTACAGTTTCATATTCCCAATTGTGGCGCGCTGTGTTGTTTGAGCTCATCTGTGTTGATTTCCTGGTTCTGTGTGGAGTCGCGTAGAAGACGCCTGGGCGCGTTTGCCTACGCAGCTCAGTCACGTCACGGATAGAGGCGGGGAATATGAATGTTTTGATCAAGTCTGTTTCAGGGGCGGGGGATTTGATTTAGTGCCGCAAAAGCAGGTGAGCCAGGGCGATGCGGCAAGTGATAGGATCATAAAATGGCGGCTGATTTCGAGTGCGTTAATGGACGAAAAGTCGGGTAAGGTCCATAGGAAAGTTTTCTACGATCGACCGAGTTATGCTTAAAAACACATGGCCGAACCGTAGGGACAATAAAAAAAAAGTCCCGGAACTCTCCTTTAAGCTGCCATCTCGAAACTGCTTTTTCCTTGTGTGCTTTGCTTCGCTCCATTTGTGCTCTCGTGCTCTGCCTTTTATCTGTGTGGAGAAGCTTAATCGGACTCAGGTGCGCATCATGGTCCGTAATTGCCTGACCTCGCTTGACCACTGTATTGGGACACGTCAGGTGCACTGCACAGGTGTTAGTCTGTTTTCTCCCATAGCGAACTGTCCGTGTGAAAGTTTTCATGTTGTAAAAGGGGGTCGGGTAGAATTCCTAGGTATCCTACCTGGTAGGATAGGATAAAGGGGTTACAGGGAAGGGGATACCATGTCTCACCATCCTGTGTCCCACTCCGCGAAGACCCCAAACCCAGGTGAACCTCCCACACTGGTCCACCCCAAGGAACTGGATCCAAAAGTGATGGCCGCGTCCTGGCAACCTGGATGACAGATCCCCAGGGACTAGTGGGTGAGCCACTGTCTGGTTTCTCACAAGCTGCACATTATGAACGAAAGCCTAAGAAAAGTACATTACCTCATTGACAAACATTTCCCATTGCTTTTCTAAGGAGTGGAGAAACAGAAGGCAACAAATCAAGTTACATACTGTGATGAATCCGATGGCATCATCAATTCTTTCCCGCCGATTACCTCCTCCCATGATATCCTCCTTTCCTTTCTAAGATACATCTCCAATTCCCCATGCTCCAATAGTCTATTGTAACTCTCAAAATGTAACTGGCCCTGTAAAATTACAAAAGACACTTTATCCAATTCCAGATAATTTTCTTCCAAACCTAGTTTGCCTTTAAAATCCCATTGCAAACATACAGTGTTTTCACTATTCCCAGAATCCCCTCAACATTGGGACAGGGAGGAGGAGTGTAGTAATGCAGAGCACAAGAATCCACAGGCAGCGATCTAGTAGCTTCAAGTGCACACCTGTGCCCTGCACATTTAAATCACCAAAGCAAGCAACGTAGGCAGGCTGCTGGCAGGAGCGAGCTGCTTCTCTCTGTGCGAAGGGTCGTCTGGAAGGAACTCGGTGGAGCCAACTGGCTCGGGAACCTGAAGGGAGAAGGCTACCGGAAGCGGATGGCACGCGAGAATGCCTGAAGCCGGTGGCAGACTGGGGCATTCACCAGCGTCAGGGAACAGCAATTTGCTTACCGGAATCCAGTGCAAAGTCTCAGGAAGCAGGAAAACGGTGGAGAAACGGAAAGCATCAGGAGACTGTCACTGACGGACCGCCGAAAAAACAAGACACCCCATCAAGAACCAGTGAATCCATGGTCCACAAAGGGAATACTGTGAGGGGGGAGAGAGAGAAAGAGAGGAAGAGAGGAAGAGAGGAAGAGAGGAAGAGAGGAAGAGAGGAAGAAAGAGGGAAAGATAAAGAGAGGGAAAGATAAAGAGAGGGAAAGAGGGAAAGAGAAAGAAGAATATAAAGAGAAAGAGAAAGAAAAGAGAAGGAGAGAAGGAAGGAGTGAAAAAAGAGGGGGAGAAAGAAAGAGAAAGAGAAAGAGGAATAAAGAAAGAGCAAGAGATAGAGAGAGAGAGCGAGAGAGTGACACATTTGTGCATTTGAAAGAAGACCTGGCAGGAGAGAATATAAGGTAGTTGCAAGTGTGTAACAGAAATCCTAGTAGGGAAATACACAAGGCAAGATGGAAGTGAATGAGACAGGATAAGTATTCAGCAGGCTGTGTTGGTCTAAGAGACTTGGGAACAAAAACCCTGAAGGAGAGTACACAAGGTATCCCAAACCACACATAAAAAGAAAGGCAACCAGTTTGAAGATAACTTTAGTTAGTGCCCCAAAACCCAAAAGAACGCCAAGAACTGTTTTTTAGTAACCCAAGAAAGTGACAAAGAATCCAGGGCAAGGGAGGAACCCTCAAGAACAAAGATACCCATCCCTGATAGACTTTTTTTTTGTGGGAGTTATATATATTTATATATTTCCTTTCTATTTACAAAAAAACACTCAAGGCCAAAGACAGTTAATTTCTTTAGAGTGTGAGTCAGAATAGTACTTTGGACACAGGACGGTTTGTTATGGACATTCTGACACAGTCAGATCCTTCGTTTTGAATTTAGGTAGGGAAACTCTGCTAGTGCAAGGACAGTGAGGCCTTTTCCCAACCCCTTTTATATTATAATAAAGGTTTTGAGCTAAAATCATGTTTGACTTGTGTCCGAGTATCATTCCTGACTCCTCACAATACTCGAGTCAATTGTCTAGCTATACTGAGGTCTTTTCACTGTAGAATTAGTCCATGAAGAAATATGCAAGGTCATTAGACATATTCTGGACTACCTAAATTATAGTTATGGTATATCTTATGTGACACTTTATTACCCCCTTGGTAGCATATGCAAGGATTTTAAAGACATGCCCCTCCCATTAAATGAAAATATCTCTAACCAGCACTGAAAGTCAATAATAACTATTTTGACACACAGCACACAGAACCTGCAGAGAAGTTGCGAACTGTTTTGAGAAACATTGACCAACTTTTTTTTACAAATCTTTTGGAGAAGGGATCCAAGTGATTGGAACAGGCTGAAGCAAAGGAAATAGGCTATTGCTCCAGCCTCCTTTCTTTTTGTTATATTTTCCTAGGCGGTAGGGACTAGTCAGCTTATGGTATTTGAACTAAAGACTATGGGTCTCATAACGAGTATGGCAGAGCAGGAAGAAATTGGCAGTAACAAAATTACTGCTAATGGTCACGCTCCGCCATACTACGAGTATGGCTCTGGAGTGGAGGATTTACCTCCAGCAGCATGCAGGAGGTAAATCCTCCAACTCAGTGAAATTACTGCCACGGTAATTCCCCCCCAAAAAAACCTGTGGGGTCTTATGGACTTAAAAAGGAGATTTACACCACCATTTCTAATCCAAGTGGCAGTAACGGTAAAACCGTTGGCCTATATTCCGGCAGAAAGACAGCCGGAATATCGCCCAACTCGTAAAGAGGCCACATTTCTTTTGGACTTTGATGAGCACCCTTACATTTTGGATTGTTAGGCAGGGAACTCCCCTCATAGCAGTAGGATTAGAGAGGTGTTTTTTTTAAAAACATTTCAATAAAATATTCTAAAGCTGACACCTTAGTCAGAGTCCTTTTTCAGGTTCACCACAACTACTGGAAAAACATGGTTGTCGACAATTGTTTTTTTAACACAATTGATAAACACTGGTAAATGCACATTTTACAAATTGTTGAGAACACTGGAAAAACCACTGGTGTTTACAAAAACTGGGAACCCTAGCTGCATCATTGATGCAACACTAGCCACTAGCGTTGTTGATGGGTGGGATACTTGTGGAAACAATGGCATCTTACAGTCAATGGTTTAACCAGTACTCGAATTCCAGTAAAGGCAGAGACTGGTTAAGTAAAGTGATAAGGACACGCTGCTGGTCATAAAATAGTTTCAGCCTCGACTCAACAAAAGAATCTGTTTTACATAGTAAAACTCCCAAAAAGCTGACTCTTACAGATTGATGATCTGGAGGTAGAGCATTGCAACTTCTCTACCAAGTGACACAATTGATCTGTGTTAAATTGGGACATCAATGATATAAACAATTGGCAAAAAGTAACTCAAAAACAAATACGGGAGAAATGTGATGAAAGTGGGGAAGCACTGATGGACTCAGCATGAACAAAAATTATTCTGAAATTATAGAATTCACAACTGAGCACTGCATCAGTGATTTCCCATTAAAGTTAGAAAATAACATATATCAGTATAATTCTTTTGAGTAACCGAAAATTGTCTTCTCAAATTTCCCAACTACTTTGACCAGCGGCTCCAAAAGGATGCATGATCTTTGGTGATACAGCTCTAGTAAGGTCAAGAATGACTAAAGGGCAGTTTGCACCAGGTATCTGAAGAGCATACCAGGTCTTCAAAAGCATACCGTGTCACATAACCAGGACAAACCTATGACTGCAAAATATCTACGATGATATAGAGTTCTGTCATTTTGTAAGTAATCAATTATTATCTAATGTTTTAAAACATGTTACGGGCCATAGCAGGATTGGAATTTGACAGAAGATGAATAGCTTTTTAAGATGAGGTTTTAGAACAGCGTCTGTAAGAGGTGCGGGATGCCACTGCACGCAAAACATCTAGTGAAAATAACATTTGCTGTTCTGTAGTCCAGAATGGTTTGCAGTGCACTTTTTCAAAAGATGTAGAACTGGGGGAGTAATAAATATTTATTTAGCAACTTATGGACCCTTGGTGTCCATAGTGACAGTGCAGTAATGGGGTTATAAAACCCCCAGCAGAGTGTCAATGTCTCAGGGAAACACAATCCTTACCTGCCCGCATCCATCAATGAGAAGGAGCAGAAAAACACTCATGCTGTCCAGCACCAGCGAGCTATAGAACTTGTCATCGACATTTGTAATATTGAACATCATGCAATGCATCCTTTGCTCAAATACGAGACCCAATGGCTATACAAGTGACTCAGGTTGATTTATTTACTTCCCCTTCTCCCTCATCATTTATCAGCCCAAAGAGAAAAAAACAGCACCTATGCACTATCTTTGCAGTGTAGCACTCGATGGCACTGCCCATGCACAAGGTTTTGTCAAGTGTATTGTAATAAATGATATTGTGAGGGAAAAGTCTGGAATTGAAAATTGTATGCATTAGCCTAGCACAGTGCTGCATTCCAATATTGATTGACTGGCATGTTTAAACAACGGTTTCTTACCTGTGCCAGGTGAGTCTTTAAGCTTTATTGCGCATGTTATTGCGATGAAGGCTCTTCACCAAGTGTGTAGGCACTCACTGCAGATGGGTTTCTCTTTTGGCACATGTAAGTGTGTTATAGGCTCCAGCTTTCTTGGGAAAAGCGGATTTAGCAGACAGAAGTCATTATACTGTAAGCATACTTGCCTGCCTCGGACCATGCATGATCCTCTGAGGAGTACACTCAGCTCCACTAAATGTATCACTTTATGCTGTCCTTCCTGAGAACACTGTATCCATGTGTGAGAACGCAGACGGTATCAAAGAACTTGTATAATGGATCTTTGCTCCCTGCTTGTAACATTGGTTCAGTACAATACACTGCCCTGACTGGACCTCCACTTTTACTGAAATGCATGTGTTCTTTTGTGTATAAGAGAATAGTGCTTGGAGGGAGGAGAGGGATTCCCGCTGCCCTGCATCCAAGCCCAAGGGTCGTCGGGTGCACCTCCTGGTGGTCCCCATGGGTTCAGGAGAGACTTTCACAGGAGGGGAAAGCTGGCCAGAGCACCTGGAGATACGGGAGAAGATGGACAGAGCAGATGCAGAAGAGCTGACCGAAAATCACGGTTTGCAACAAAGAAAATTGCATCAGTGTATTGTCATGTTTTGCATAGTATTGTTTGAAATGGGTTAGGGAAAATGTTTGTCCATGGTTAAAGAATTCTGAAATCTGAAAACTGTTGGGAATAGCCAAGGACACACGAGGGAAGGTACCATGCTTACATAGCTGTTCATCTGAATAAGAAAAAGTGAAAATGGTTGGCCACCGAAGCCAAGAATAAAAAGTAAAAAGCAGCACATCCATGCTCCCTACTGATTTAAGAGGACATGAGACTGTTCAGCCAGTCAAAGTAGTGCTGTATGGATCAGGTACTAGGATGAATGTGCTCTGTACGAGTGTGAAGTGAATATTTTGTATAACAGCCCCATGGTTGTCTTGTCTAAATGTGTACCTTAATAACTGAAACCTTAAATGTGCAACTCAGTTGCAACCCGGTTTTATATTCAACACTCTTCTCTATCCTAGTATGGGCGCTCTATCAGCCTTTCTTTCTACTGATTATGTGTCTTGTCTTTGACTCTCACATACCCACATTTCTGAAACAAGCTGAAATACTGCTCTGCATTGTGGGTAGCGATATAGGGTGTGAACCAGCAGCCATCTGAATCTGACCAACACCTGCAAGTGTCACTGAGATTTCTGTAAAGGGTGGAACGAATGTGGCGATACCCGGGCCTCCGGATAGACGCGAGAGAGCGGTCAGCTATGAACCATACCAACTCACCAGCCACGGGACACGACAGTCTTGTCTTACCCCTGTGAGAATGGGTTCAGATCAGGCTGGTCAAGGAAGTCCAGCACACTTCATGTTTACTCACTACTTGCCCAAAGCATGCAAATTCCTTGAATAATGGCACTAATATACACAATGCAAGTAACCTAGACACTTCCCCCAGGAAGGCACATTTGAATTAAATAAGATAACAAACGTATGTAATGCATCAGAAAAGAAAGGTTCACATGTACACCAACGGCAATGGGACAGTTATCTAGACTGGTATACCGAAGCTACTAAGAGATAGACTGAGTCTAAGACCTAGGCACTGAAACCCCCCTCATCCCCCAAGAAAAGCTCAGGAGCAAATTAAATTCCTGAAAACCGTGTACTACAATGTGAAGATAACGGTCCACAAAGCCGGGCACAAAAGTAGCATACACATTATTCATGCAATGTGTATGCTACAAAAGTAACTAAGCGGGAGTACGCGCTATCCCTATACGTCCCTAAGTGGAAGTACACCCTATTCCTATAGGGTGTCGCTATCGCTAGGTAGGAGGTGGTGCAACGCCTATCTAACAGGAAAGAAAGGGGTTCTGTCCATGCATCTACAATGTATGTAGTTCCAGTACTGATAAAACAATAAAATGGTTGGGCCTACTATATCTCTATGGACATTCCCTGGAGGAATATATTCTATTTTTATGACACAGTGACCATAACTATGCTTTATGCACCAACAACAGGGGTGTGTGTGTGCATGAGGTGTGGATCAGATGGTGCTGTGTAATTCAACTCAAGACATAAAATGATTTAGAAAGTGAGACTATGAGGGTAATTCATAGAAAATCGCACAAAAGTGGTGCATGCGACTGGCGCACAGCATGCCCGTGCGAATGTCTGCGCCAGCCGCGTGCGCTAAAATCGATTTCCGCGCACAGTGTATTCATGAATTTTCACATCCAAAACCAGCCGTGGCGCAGCAACCCTGCAGCAGCGCCAGTTACGCCCCCAAGAACGCCCTCGCGCAAGGAAAAGCCTTCAAAATCCCCAAATAATCGCAAAGGGCTGCGCTAGCCCTGGACCAGTTCACAGGGCTGGCAAACAGCAAACGCCAAGCGGGGAACGTGTATCACAGGGGTTCGTGGGAAGTATCACACGCGATTCCAGCAGGGTACGTGTATTCCAGGGGTGCGTGGGAAGTTCCACACGCGATTTCAGCAGGGTATGTGTATATCAGGGGTGCGCGGGAAGCACCACACGCGATTGGCCCCGTGCGAGCAGGGTACGTGTATTCCAGGGGTGTGCAGGAAGTTCCACACGCGATTGGCCCCGTGCGAGCAGGGTACGTGTATTCCAGGGGTGCGCGGGAAGATCCACACGCGATTTGGCTGGGTACATGGATTTCAGGGGTGCGTGGGAAGTTCCACACGCGATTTGGCCAGGTACGTGGATTACAGGGGTGCGCGGGAAGTTCAACACGCGATTTGGCTGGGTACGTGGATTTCAGGGGGGCGCGGGAAGTCTCACACGCGATTTGGCTGGGTACGTGGATTTCGGTGTTGCGGGGGAATGCGACAAGTGATATGGCCATGTGGGTCCCCCCAGGTGTTCCCTCTACACCCTCCACGGCCCCTGCAGGCAGCCCACACCACAGGGTACTACCCTGCACCCTTGCTCATGCCCCACAGGCAACCCATCCACCATGGCCATGCCCACCAGCCAACTCACATGTCACCTTGCACCACTGATCACCAACACATGTCTCCCACCACCCCCACCCCCCAGCCACCAGGGGCAGCCTCCACAAGGCCCCCACTCATGTCTCCCACCACCCCCCACCCCCCAGCTACCAAGGGCACCCTCCACCAGGCCCCCACCCATGTCTCCCACCACCCCCTACCCCTCCAGCAGTCAGGGTCAGCCTCCACCAGGCCCCCACCCATGTCTCCCATGACCCCCTACCCCCCCCCCAGCAGTCAGGGTCAGCCTCCACCAGGCCCCCACTCATGTCCCCTATTACCCCCCCTCCCGCAGTGCAGGGGTACCCTCCACCAGGCCCCCACTCATGTCTCCCACCACCCCCACCCCCCAGCCACCAGGGGCAGCCTCCACCAGGCCCCCACTCATGTCCCCTATTACCCCCCCCCCCGCAGTGCAGGGGCACCCTCCACCAGGCCCCCACTCATGTCTCCCACCACCCCCACCCCCCAGCCACCAGGGGCAGCCTCCACCAGGCCCCCACTCATGTCCCCTATTACCCCCACCCCCCTGCAGTGCAGGGGCACCCTCCACCAGGCCCCCACTCATGTCTCCCACCACCCCCACCCCCCAGCCACCAAGGGCACCCTCCACCAGGCCCTCACCCATGTCTCCCACCACCCCCTACCCCCCCAGCAGTCAGGGTCAGCCTCCACCAGGCCCCCACTCATGTCTCCCACCACCCCGACCCCCCAGCCACCAGGGGCAGCCTCCACCAGGCCCCCACCCATGTCTCCCACCACCCCCTACCCCCCAGCACTCAGGGTTAGCCTCCACCAGGCCCCCACCTATGTCTCCCACGACCCCCTACCCCCCAGCAGTCAGGGTCAGCCTCCACCAGGCCCCCACTCATGTCTCCCACCACCCCCACCCCCCAGCCACCAGGGGCAGCCTCCACCAGGCCCCCACTCATGTCCCCTATTACCCCACCCCCCGCAGTGCAGGGGCACCCTCCACCAGGCCCCCACTCATGTCGCCCACCACCCCCAGCCACCAGGGGCAGCCTCCACCAGGCCCCCACCCATGTCTCCCACCACCCCCTACCCCCCCAGCAGTCAGGGTCAGCCTCCACCAGGCCCCCACCCATGTCTCCCACCACCCTCTACCCCCCAGCAGTCAGGGTCAGCCTCCACCAGGCCCCAACTCATGTCTCCCACCACCCCCACCCCCCAGCCACCAGGGGCAGCCTCCACCAGGCCCCCACTCATGTCCCCTATTACCCCCACCCCCCCGCAGTGCAGGGGCACCCTCCACCAGGCCCCCACTCATGTCTCCCACCACCCCCACCCCCCAGCCACCAGGGGCAACCTCCACCAGGCCCCCACTCATGTCTCCCACCACCCCCACCACCCCCACCCCCCAGCCACCAGGGGCAGCCTCCACCAGGCCCCCACTCATGTCTCCCACCACCCCCCAGCCACCAGGGGCAGCCACCACCAGGCCCCCACCCATGTCTCCCACCACCCCCACCCCCCCAGCCACCAGGGGCAGCCTCCACCAGGCCCCCACTCATGTCTCCCACCACCCCCACCCCCAGACACCAGGGGCACCCTCCACCAGGCCCCCACCCATGTCTCCCACCACCCCCTACCCCCCAGCAGTCAGGGTCAGCCTCCACCAGGCCCCCACTCATGTCTCCCACCACCCCCACCCCCCAGCCACCAGGGGCAGCCTCCACCAGGCCCCCACCCATGTCTCCCACCACCCCCTACCCCCCAGCAGTCAGGGTCAGCCTCCACCAGGCCCCCACCCATGTCTCCCACCACCCCCACCCCCCAGCCACCAGGGGCAGCCTCCACCAGCCCCCACTCATGTCTCCCACCACCCCCACCCCCCGGCCACCAGGGACAGCCTAAACCAGGCCGCCACTCATGTCCACCAGCCACCAGGGCAGCCTCCACCAGGCGCCCACTCATGTCCCCTATTACCCCCATCCCCCCGCAGTGCAGGGGCACCCTCCACCAGGCCCCCACTCATGTCTCCCACCACCCCCACCCCCCAGCACCGTGGGGCACCTGCCAGCAGGCCCCCACACATGTCCAACTCATGTTCCCCTGCACCCCCACCCCCAGCACCGTGGGGAACCTGCCAGCAGGCCCCCACTCATGTCCAACTCATGTTCCCCTGCACCCCCACCCCCCAGCACCGTGGGGCACCTGCCAGCAGGCCCCCACTCATGTCCAACTCATGTTCCCCTGCACCCCCGCACCCCCAGCACCGTGGGGCACCTGCCAGCACGCCCCCACTCATGTCCAACTCATGTTCCCCTGCACCCCCAGCACCGTGGGACACCTGCCAGCAGGCCCCCACTCATGTCCGACTCATGTTCCCCAGCCAACATGTCATCACAATCTAGATCCCCGGTCCCCATGTCAGCCTCCAAATGCAAAACACCCACCCGAGTATTGCATCCACCCACTCAGAAATGGAAATAACATGATAGAACTGCAATTGCAAGTTTGGAAACAAACACATGTCCCTCACATACACCCAATGTGAGTCAGTGATTCTCCGAACCCGTATCATGATATGCATGAAACCAATGAGATGATACTACACATTGAAGTTTGACATAAAAAAATGTATGAAATAAAACAAGAATTGAATCAAAAATACACTAACAGAAATGGGAATGTAAAAAAGTAAAAAGAAGCATGTCCATGAAAAAATGCAAAACCAAAAATCAGAATCCAAAGGAATGGTGTCCAAAGTCACAGTCAAGAAAAGAAAATCCAATGTGAAATTAAAATAGAAAGCCATTGCTCCATGGGTAAATGGTAAAAAGAAACGAAAATCCAACAGTTAACTATGTACAGGTGAACATGCCAGGGTCCATGATCCCAACCAAAGAAATGAAACCTATCTAACAACACTACCTAATAAAAAATAACTATATACAAAAATGTGACCAATTGTCCAAATGGTCCAAAGAAAATGCAAAAACAAAGGAAACCTAAAACTAACTACATAACTATCTACATAGGCAGCGGGCTAGCCCAACGGCTCACTGGATGTTGTCATGGGCCAGGGCATCATCGAACTCCTGTTCAATGGCTTGGAGGCGGGCATGTTCCCTGGCCCCGAGGTCTCGCAGGGATAAAGCAGTGTCCAGCTCCAACTCCCTGCGAAGACCCTCGAGGCACTCAACCCGCCTCAGCGCCCTCCGCATGGAGTTCTCCGCCCTGACCATTGTGAGCCGTTCCTCCTCTGCCCGCTGCCGCTCCGCACCTATCCGCTGGCCCAACCGCTCCCACACAGAAGCCACTCCCATTCCAGGGTTCTCCTGCCCTCCGGCCGATGCCTGCACCCCTGATGTTGATGGCCCGAGCCATGATGCCTCCCACGTCGAGCCTGCCGCTGCCTCCGACGCAACTGCCTGTGCCAGCACAACGGCATCCAGGCTGATGGTATCCACCGACGCCGTCGTGCACGTGCCCTGCCCGATGATGCCGTCACATCCTCCATCTGCTGGGGTCCAGTTGCTGGTGTGTCCACCCCTGCTGGAACTCCGACTCCCGACTGTGGCAGGGATGGGATCCCCACCGAGCCGGCTGCATTGGTCGGGGCAGGTCCACAGGGGGGTCTGGTGGCATCTGGGCCGGAAGACGGCATGGAGAACGACTGGTGCATAGTCTCCACAGAGGAGGAGAGGGTCGCCAGATTGGCCGACACATGTAGGAAACCCCCAACCATGGCCGTTCCCAACTGGGCCACGTCGGCAAGGTGCTCTCCTTGATGACGTGCATGCTCCTCCCGGGAAGCACGCACCTCATCACGAATTGCACCTGTGCGCAACGCGACACCAATCAGGACCTTCTCCATACCGCCAGGGGTCCCCTCGTACGAAGGTGGAGGGAGTCAGATGACATGGACATCCCCCCTACCTGCGGACGGGCCTGGGATGGGGCATCCCAGCTGGTGCATGGTGGTGCAGTCACAGTGTCAGGGACAGTGACATGCACAGGCCCCTCCACGGCGACCTGTGCTGCCTCCTGCCCCTGGACTGCAACACTTGAACCAGCAGGGATGCCCCCACCAGGCCCCATGTGCGCCTCATTAGCGGCCTCCTCCTCCTCTGTGGAAACTACCAACCTGGATGGCTCCACCCCGTCTTCCGCCGTTGCAAGCCCCTGTGGGGGCTCACCCACCCCTTCCGCTGCAGCTGTGGGGGCATCCCTGCCGCTTAGCTCCACAGAGCCGTCTCCGCCCTCTTCTTCACGTGGCGCTGTGTAGAGGGAGACATAGAAGCATCAGGGTACTGTACAATGGTTCCCTACACAGGAAGCAATAGCAGATGAGTGGCACTGTCAAAGATCACTTCCATCATGTCCATCCACAACACATGGCTCAGTGCAGGTAAAACACATGCGTTAACAGGCATGGCGCATGCTATGGACATTAGCATACATGTCCAAGTTATTCTCTATACATACACTGTTGTTTTGGTACTCACATGCATCATGTGCCATGCCTATCACATGCACCCACTTCACCCTAGTTTCACCCATCTGGCCTGGTACACCACAGACACAGTGGATACAAGGATGACTAGGCTGCATCAGTGAACTGGAACATTGCCACAGACATGTGTCATGCATCCCAGGCATTCACAAGTCACAGACACGCTGGTCAGACACACAGACATGGACAGCATATATGTACATGGCATCAGCACCCATCCCTCACCCATGTCCTGGAACAGAGACTGGCATGCTTTCATGTGGCCATTCCGCATAGGGCAACCCATGTTGCATTTGAACACATGCACCAACCGTGTGGTTCACACATTACTGGACTCACATGCATGGCGTCCCTGCACACACACATGCATACATGGACTATGTCACACATACAGGCAAGTATCTGACAACCAGCACACTGCGACATGCCCTGTCTCACACAGCAATGCTTGGCCACTTACCGCTCAACTCCAGACGGGTCTGCCTCTCAAGGATCTGGCCGTGGAGCGCTGGACCTACGCGTTACAGGACCCTCATCTGGATGCTACTCATGCGGCCCCGGCCCCCCTCCACGAGGCGCCAGGCCTTCAAGAGGGTCCTGGACCTGCAGTCATCCCAGCGCTTCTTGACATGTTGGTAGTCGTGGACTGCCACCCCCTCCGCGTTGATGGCAGTCACGATGTCCGTCCAGATCCGAGTCCGGCCTTCCTTGTTGGCGCGCTTACTTCCGAAGAGGGCATCATACTGCCCCAGGACTTGCTCCAGCAGGACACCAACTTCGGTGGCACTGAAGCTGGTGCCCCTCTGCCTCTCTGGCCTGGGGTTGCCAGTGGTGCCAGATGTAGCAGTGCCCGACATGGCAACCCCAGAGGCAGGAGTGGGTGGGCAACTGGGTCCTGGGGCTGGTCTGTGGAGCAATGGTATCCCAGTCGGGAGTCTTCTGTTCCAGCAGGGGTGGACACAGCAAATGGACCCCTGCAGATGGCTGATGTGCAGGCACCAAATGGCAGGGCACGGTGGCAGCAGGCAGGCAGCAGCAGATGGCTCGTTGGAGGCTGCTCGGGGCACTGGGGGGCAGTAATTCGGCCTTTTGGGCAGGAGCGTGGTCTTCCGTGTGCTTACGCGTGGCCAGCTTGATACGGAGTGAATTGGCACGTGAAAATCCTGCACGTCTGCGCGTAAATCGAGGAAAGGCCCTTAGCGCGTATGCACGTCAGCACACATATGCGATTTCATTGGACCAAAGGGCCTTAGCGCGTGAGCGCGTCTGTGACGTGAGGCGCGCGGGTGTTCCCCTCATTACACGTGATGACAGAGCACACGTGGATTTCCACCAATCGAGTGCGGAACTTCCTGCGCACCCTAGCAATACACGTACCCAGGCCAATCGCGTGTACGCTCACTTCCCTCCGATTACACGCGATGACACTTGGAGGTGCAGTTTCATTTCATTGGCCCAAAGGCCACCATGCGCAGCTGTGACGTCACGCGCATGGCCGTAGAGAATGGCGCGTGTAAAAAAGAAGAGATACACGTCCGAGTGTCAAAGCGCGTAATTGGTGGAAATGGCCCCATTGCGTATGCGCGTCTGACGTGTGTATAAAAGGTACGTGTAGGACGCCATTTCCTTGTACATGCTTTTCGTGGAGAGCGAGTGGGTGAAATCTGTACTTCTTGTCAGTTCACACACGATTTACTTCACGGCGTTTCCAGTTCGTACTCCGTTACCTCTGACAGTTTTTTCTCTTTTCCTCTTTTTCCTGGCCCTGTTTCCTCAAACAGCTTCCCTACTACTGTTGTCCTGTCTCCTCAGACTGCGTACAATTCTTATTTTGGCGGGGGTGTTGCCAACCCGCACACGCGCATATTTTTCACGCTTTTGTTCCTGGCAGACGGTGAGTCGCGCACGCACGTATCTAACATCTGTGCTTGCCCCGTGTGTCGCGTACCCCTTCAGAGGTCATTCTAGGCTGCGTGTGACACGCATACGTTCATTCTTGTGTTCCTGGGTGCCACAGCGTAGTGCAGGTTTTTTTTTCCACGCACGTGGTCTAGGAGGGGTTGCGTGCACCTTACTTCCCTTTTTTATGGCTGCCTGTGAGTTGCGTGACCCGTCATCTTTCCCCAGGGGTGACATACAGCCTTGCTAGAGCACTAGGGTACGATTACCATCTGGTACCCAAGCCCTTTGACCCCCAATTGCCCAGGACAATAGTTCACATCAACTCCCATACGCACAATATCAACAGTGCCATGGCTGGGAAGCGAACAAGCCATAAGGCTGGCAAAGGTGGCCGAGCCCCAAGTGGTGGCCATGGTGGATCCGGTAGGGGACGTGGCCGTGACTTGCAGGGTGCCCCTAGCCCCCCATGTGTGGGGGAGCAGTCAGGGACACCCATGCCCCCCCCCGGTTGAGGTTACCGTGGCTGACACCATCCATGCTCAGCCCTTGTTGGACCAGCACACTGTGGAACCAGACCTGGCACAGGGTGACTCCATGGCTGACTTCCAGGTCAGCAGGTCTAGGCCACGTGCGCCGGTGCACGTTGGTGTCATCAGGCCACGTGGATCAGGGGCAGCTAGGTCATCTGCTGCCCCGCGTAGGCAGGCTGGGGAGGCTGCAGGGTCAGCTGCGGCTCCATCCACCCCGCCTCTCACACACCCAGCCAGGACAGTGTCGGTCCAAGTCCATCATGCTGACATTGCCCCTGACACCATCACACTTGAGATAATGCCTGCACCAACTCCCATGCTGAGTGTGCAATCCCACGCTCCTACCCCTAGTGTCCAGAGCGGCGCAGGACTCTCCGGATCCCCACCACCTTCCAAGCGGAAGAGGAAGAGTGCTCGTCCAGTAGAGGCTGATGCCCCAGACACGGCTACACAGTCCGGCCCGTCAAGGAGGCCCAGCTTCAATGAGGCCGAACTGAATGCACTTGTAGAGTATGTGTCCGCACATGACCGCGAAATGGTGATTGTTGCAGGATCCAAGACCACACCTGCACAACGTCAGGCACACTGGCAGACCATTGCGGACATCATAAGTGCCCTTGGAATCGTGAGGCGCACAGCTAATGATTGCTACAAGCGCTGGAATGACCTGAAGCGCAGGGCAAAGAATAAGCTGGCCTCAAATCATGCCTCAACTCTAGTCACTGGAGGTGGGTCTCCAGCAGACAGACGGATAGAACTCACTCCACATGAGCAGGTTGCTGGGTCCTATGTCACGGAGGAACAGATCCAAGGCGTGGGAGTAGTGGCAGATTACGAGGCATTGTCCGGTGAGTGCACATGCATGTGTGTGTCATCCATGTGCATGTTGTGTGTGTGAGGGCTTCCGTTTGTGTGCCAGGGGAGGGTGTGTGTGTGCCCGAGTGGTTTGGCTCACCCATGTGCCTCTTCCTAAACATTCTTGGCACCCGCATTTGGGTATAGCAGCGTCCCTTCGGCCAACATTAGACATCCAGCCCAACACCACGCCAGTTGACCTTGGAGTGTCATCTTGCCACTACACTGGCATACCACCACTTTTACTCTGGATTTCTCAGTCCTATTGTCACATGTCTGATATGGCTATGGTACAGTGGACTGGCTCAGTTTCGTGGATATGATTAGTTTGGACATGTCCCTGTGCTATAGGACCATTTTTGACTGGCAGCTGCATGTAAAACATTAGAACCATTACAATGAAAATAATCATATGAACAAACTGGACTGAATGAACAATTGGTGACCTCCTCTCCCTCTTCACTTCATGGCTAGGGTCAATGCCATCTGTGTGATGGCATGTGTATTTGACCTGCCAATCACTGGCCAATGTGTGATGGCACTGCTAGGCGGCATGCAGCAAATGTGTTCATCTTCCATCTTGGTGTCATCAATGTGTGCCATCTGCCTCCCCATCACACGCAGTGACGGTGCATGCATGGGAGTGTTTTAGTCCTGTGGGACATGTGTCAATCAAGTACTGTTTCTGTAGCCTCTCATCCCTCATTGTGAGCCATGGTGCTAATGCCCGTTTCCATTTGTTTTCTTTTATGTCTTTGCAGGGGAAGACGCACCTGATACTGCTGGGGTTGTGGAGATGGTGCAGACCCAGGAGGGGTCTGAGGGCCGACCGACCACCAGTGAGGGACGTGGTGTGGTGGTGGGTGAGAACCCACAACTGCTGCAGGCCGTGCTCTCAAGGGGTGTCTCTGGCTGCACCTCCCCCGAGCTGTACTCGGGTGTTGATTCGGATGATGAGACCTACGTGCCGTCGCAGGTGAGTGTTCCTGGGAGGGATTCTGTTCTGTCCGACCCACCTGCACCAGGGTTAGAACCCTCAATGGGGATGTCAGTGTTGGCAGGTACGCCTTTGGTGGTTACAGATGCAGGGTCACACTCCGCGACATCTGATCCTGTTCCTGGGCCAGCAGATCAGAGGGGGAATGCAGTCCTGCAGCCTCAGGCAGTGCCGCACCGCAAGGCGCAGTTCGCCTTGCCCCAGACAGGTGTGGTGCCCGCCGACGTGGCAATACCGCATGGGAGCAATCCATTTACGGTATGGCAACCCAACAGGCAGCATCATCAGAGATGATGGCTCAGGCCATGGATAGGGTGGCCACTTCCATTGTCCCCCCCCGAAAGGCTGATGGAGCGACTACAGCAGGCAACCGACTCCATCTGCCAGTCACACATGGAGGACATGTTGGCGTCCAACAGAGACCGGCGGGCGGCACTGGCGACTCTGCAGGAAGCCATCTCCATAGAGTCCCAGGGCCACAGGGAAGCCCTGAGGCTGGAACTCCTTCACCTCAGGACGACTCTTGTTGAGCTTGAGGCTTCAACAGACCGAAGGACAGAACAGCAGCTGGAGCGTCTCACCCGAACGCTCTCAGCTGAGATGCAGGCGACTAGGGCGGAGGTCCGGGCATCCAGTGAGTTGTTGCATGGGGACCTCCGCAGACTCATCCTCCAGAACGAGACCTACCACACCCGCATGCTTGCAGCCATGGAGGAACAGACTAGGGCCTTGCGTGGGGTGCCTCCCATAGTGCCACCACCTCCGGATGCAGCTGCACAGGGTGAGAATAGCGACAGCAGTGATACTCCCACAATAGGGTAGCCGTGTGGGCCATGAGCCCATGGAGGTGTTTTTTTTTTTCGCAAGATCCACACAGGTGGGTTTTGGTGTGCACCCTGTCCTCGGACCTCCTGGGTGGCCTCCACAACCCCCCCGCCACCCGGGCCCATTAATGGCCATTTTTTTTTTTTTTATTTTTTTATTTTTTGTTTTTTATTTATTTTGGGACAGTGTTGCCTTGTGTGGCTCCCGTGGGCATACGCTGCATTGTGGCTGGGCACATGCAGGCTTGTCATGGATATGGTTCAGATGCTTGGGTTTTTGTCACACACACCCCTCCTGCTTCCCGTTTCCATGGGCTTGCAAAGGGTGTGCCCAAGTGACATTGACGTACATGGTGACATTGGACACCCACTACATGTGTGGGTAGTCTAGTCAATACTGTGTATACATTCCTAGTGCATATTGCTGTTGTGTTGTACACTGCGTGGTGTATTTATATGTGCCTCTGCATCCATCTCATCCTCCATATTTGCAGGTTCATTCCTCATGTATTCACAATGCGGTCCACCTTGGAACTGGAGTCCATGTTGTAAGCAGTGCACCTACACTCTTGCGTGGCGCTAACACTGTATACTTGCAAGTGTTCGGAGGGCTGTCATCATCAGGTGGTGAGGCTAGCTAATTTTTAAGTCTGTAATGTCATGTATAAGGTGGGTTGGAGGTTGTGTAGGTGATTGGTATTATTGGTAAGTATGTGGTAATGTGGGCTGTAGGTCCTGCATTACTGTGAGCATTTCATGTGTGGACAGGTTTCCATTAGGGACACTGTAGCTGCTGACACTTGGGGCATGTTGTGGGGATTCATTTCTTTCCTCTCACATTGCATTTCATGCCATGGTGTGTTGTGTGGCCGTGCCGTGGAGGGGGTGGGTGACATGGCACTGTTTTCATGTAGTATTTTGCAAGTGGGTATTCATTTCTGCAGCATGGAAGTGTCTTTTCATGACACTGCATTGGTGGTGTTTGTGTAGGTAGGGATGCACACATTGTGGCACTTCCACATGAACAATCTCAGGCTGCTATGGTTCTGACAGTTGATAGTCCCTTTGTTCGTCTTAATTGTCAGGTCGAGTCATCATTGCTTGTCAGATGGTATGTGCCAGGCATGTGTGCACTCCACTGGGGTGTGATTTCTATGTGAAGTAATTAGCCACCAGCTGCGTACGGGCTGCCTCACCCCGTGCCCTCTCCCCTCCCATGCGCAGCGGGCGTGCATGTGGTTGGGGATGTTGGGGCACCACCATGTCCACGGCCAGGCCCCGGCGTGTTGCAACATTGTGCAGGACACATGCTGCCATTATGATCCTGCACACTACTGGGGGCGCATATAACAGCTGCCCGCCAGACCGGTCAAGGGAGCGAAAGCGTGACTTGAGCACTCCGAATGTGCGCTCCACTAAGCCCCGGGTTGCAATATGGGCTGTGTTGTATCTTACCTCTGGAGGCGTGATGGGGTTCCGAATTGGCGTCATCATGTGGGTGCTCAGAGGGTAGGCACTGTCCCCTGGTGAGGAGGTGATGGGTATCATTAGTGGGGTAGTGACATAACTCTGCATCTGACATGCATGCATGTGCAGTGGCATTCATACTCACCAAGCAGCCATGTGTCACCATGCCGACCAGCTTCGAGGTCCCGGCTTAGGGTAGACATTCGGTAAATGAAGCTGTCGTGGGTGGACCCTGGATAGTTGGCATACACTGAGGTGATGATTCCCTTAGCATTACATACTACCTGCACGTTGATGGAATGCCAGTGCTTGCGGTTCCTATAGATGTGCTCTGATGCCCTGGGGGGACATAGTGCCACATGGGTGCAGTCAATGGCACCTAGCACTTTTGGAAATTGTGCCACACCGTAGAAATCGAGGGTGGCAGCCTGCCTTTCTGCAGGTGTCCTGGGCAGGTATATGTGCCTACGGACTGATGGGCGTGCAGTGATGATGTTCAAGACCTGGTGTAGGCAGCATGACTGCGTGGTCTGTGACACCCCACCCACTATGGCACTTGTCTGCTGAAATGATCCTGTGGCCAAGAAGTGCAGTACATTGAGGACCTTCTCCAGGGGGCTGAGTGCTTGGGAGCACAGGGTGGGTGATGTGAGGTCATCCTCCCACTCACTGACCAGGTCCAGTATTATGTGTGGGGGAAACCTGTACCTCCCATACACCTGGCCATCAGGCATCCCAAAAAGGCTTGTTCTGGGAGTGAAAATTCGGGCCCTCACTATCCTCCTCCTCCTCCTCCTCCTCCTCCTCCTCCTCCTCCTCCTCCTCCTCCTTTGGTAACCCACGGCCACTGCTGCTAGGAATGGTATATTCATCCTGGCGTATGAGCTTGTTTGTGGTTTTCGCGCACTTTTATGCTGCGCGGGTAGACGTACGCCTGCTTCATGCTGGCGTACGTGTGTCAGGATTGGACCCTTTTTCGGCACGTCATAGGCGAACGTGTGAATCTTCCCGCCCACACCAGGAATACACGTAGCACGCTCTCACAGGCACAGTCGCGGGTAAACATTCCCGCCCACCCCTGGAATACATGTGACCCACTGTCACATGCCCAATCGTGTGTGGAAGTTCACGCGCACCCCCAGTAATACACGTACCCAGGCAAATCGCGTGTGGAAGTTCACACGCACCCCGAAGTACACGTACAATCGCGTGTGGCCCTTCACGCGCACCACAACGTACACGTACCCAGCCAAATTGCACGGCTGGGGGGTGGGGGTGGTGGGAGACATGAGTGGGGGCCTGGTGGAGGCTGCCCCTGGTGGCTGGGGGGTGGGGGTGGTGGGAGACATGAGTGGGGGCCTGGTGGAGGCTGCCCCTGCACTGCGGGGGGGTGGGGGTGATAGGGGACATGAGTGGGGGCCTGGTGGAGGCTGCCCCTGCACTGCGGGGGGGGGGGGGTGATAGGGGACATGAGTGGGGGCCTGGTGGAGGCTGCCCCTGCACTGCAGGGGGGTGGGGGGGTGATAGGGGACATGAGTGGGGGCCTGGTGGAGGCTGCCCCTGGTGGCTGGGGGGTGGGGGTGGTGGGAGACATGAGTGGGGGCCTGGTGGAGGCTGCCCCTGCACTGCGGGGGGGTGGGGGTGATAGGGGACATGAGTGGGGGCCTGGTGGAGGCTGCCCCTGCACTGCGGGGGGGGGGTGGGGGTGATAGGGGACATGAGTGGGGGCCTGGTGGAGGCTGCCCCTGCACTGCGGGGGGGTGGGGGTGATAGGGGACATGAGTGGGGGCCTGGTGGAGGCTGCCCCTGGTGGCTGGGGGTGATAGGGGACATGAGTGGGGGCCTGGTGGAGGCTGCCCCTGCACTGTGGGGGTGTGGGGGTGATAGGGGACATGAGTGGGGGCCTGGTGGAGGCTGCCCCTGCACTGCGGGGGGTGGGGGTGATAGGGGACATGAGTGGGGGCCTGGTGGAGGCTGCCCCTGCACTGCGGGGGGTGGGGGTGATAGGGGACATTAGTGGGGGCCTGGTGGAGGCTGCCCCTGGTGGCTGGGAGACATGAGTGGGGGCCTGGTGGAGGCTGCCCCTGGTGGCGTGGGGGTGGGGGTGGTGGGAGACATGAGTGGGGGCCTGGTGGAGGCTGCCCCTGACTGCTGGGGGGTGGGGGTGGTGGGACACATGAGTGGGGGCCTGGTGGAAGGTGCCACTGCACTGCGGGGGGTGGGGGTGGTGGGAGACATGAGTGGGGGCCTGGTAGAGGCTGCCCCTGGTGGCTGGGGGGTGGGGGTGGTGGGAACATGAGTGGGGGCCTGGTGGAGGCTGCCCCTGGTGGCTGGGGGTGGTGGGAGACATGAGTGGGTGCCTGGTGGAGGCTGCCCCTGCACTGCGGGGGGGTGGGGGTGAAAGGGGACATGAGTGGGGGCCTGGTGGAGGCTGCCCCTGGTGGCTGGGGGGTGGGGGTGGTGGGAGACATGAGTGGGGGCCTGGTGGAGGCTGCCCCTGGTGGCTGGGGGGTGGGGGTGGTGGGAGACATGAGTGGGGGCCTGGTGGAGGCTGCCCCTGCACTGCGGGGGGGTGGGGGTGATAGGGGACATGAGTGGGGGCCTGGTTGAGGCTGCCCCTGACTGCTGGGGGGTAGGGGGTGGTGGGAGACATGGGTGGGGGCCTGGTGGAGGGTGCCCCTGACTGCTGGGGGGTAGGGGGTGGTGGGAGACATTGGTTGTGGGCCTGGTGGAGGCTGCCCCTGCACTACGGGGGGGGTGGGGTGATAGGGGGGGTGATAGGGGACATGAGTGGGGGCCTGGTGGAGGCTGCCCCTGGTGGCTGGGGGGTGGGGGTGGTGGGAGACATGAGTGGGGGCCTGGTGGAGGCTGCCCCTGCACTGCGGGGGGTGGGGGTGATAGGGGACATGAGTGGGGGCCTGGTGGAGGCTGCCCCTGCACTGTGGGGGGGTGGGGGTGATAGGGGACATGAGTGGGGGCCTGGTGGAGGCTGCCCCTGGTGGCTGGGGGGTGGGGGTGGTGGGAGACATGAGTGGGGGCCTGGTGGAGGCTGCCCCTGCACTGCGGGGCGGGTGGGGGTGATACGGGACATGAGTGGGGGCCTGGTGGAGGCTGCCCCTACACTGCGGGGGGGGTGATAGGCGACATGAGTGGGGGCCTGGTGTAGGCTGCCCCTGGTGGCTGGGGGGTGGGGGTGGTGGGAGACATGAGTGGGGGACTGGTGGAGGCTGCCCCTGGTGGCTGGGGGGTGGGGGTGGTGGGAGACATGAGTGGGGGCCTGGTGGAAGGTGCCCCTGCACTGCGGGGGGGTAGGGGGTGATAGGGGACATGAGTGGGGGCCTGGTGGAGGGTGCCCCTGACTGCTGGGGGTGGGGGGAGACATGAGTGGGGGCCTGGTGGAGGGTGCCCCTGCACTGCGGGGGGGTGGCAGTAATAGGGGACATGAGTGGGGGCCTGGTGGAGGCTGCCCCTGGGGGGTGGGGGTGGTGCGAGACTTGTGTTGGTTATCAGTGGTGCAAGGTGACATGTGGGTTGGCTGGTGGGCATGGCCATGGTGGATGGGTTGCCTGTGGGACATGAGCAAGGGTGCAGGGTAGTACCCTGTGGTGTGGGCTGCCTGCAGGGGCCGTGGAGGGTTTAGAGGGAACACCTGGGGGGACCCACATGGCCATATCACGTGTAGCATTCCCCGCAACACCGAAATACACGTACCCAGCCAAATTGCGTGTGAAACTTCCCGCGCACCCCTGAAATCCACGTACCCAGCAAAATCGCGTGTTGAACTTCCCGCGCACCCCTGAAATCCATGTACCCGGCCAAATCGCGTGTGGAACTTCCCACGCATCCCTGAAATCCACGTACCCAGCCAAATCGCGTGTGGAACTTCCCGCGCACCCCTGGAATCCACGTACCCAGCCAATTTGAGTGTGAAACTTCCCGCGCACCCCTGAAATGCACGTACCCAGCCAAATCGCGTGTGGAACTTCCCGCGCACCACTGGAATCCACGTACCCAGCCAATTCACGTGTGAAACTTTCCGCGCACCCCTGGAATCCACGTACCCAGCCAAATCGCCTGTGGAACTTCCCGCGCACCACTGGAATCCACGTACCCAGCCAATTCGCGTGTGAAACTTCCCGCGCATCCCGAAATACACGCACACGTTATTTTTCAGTCAGCGGGTGTCCGCGTTTGTGGGTACCCCTTTGCACGTCATTTGTCCTGGAGGGCCACAGTATAGGACATTCATCATAGCTGTATATAGGTGCTATTTGTTGGCGCACCTTTTGGCGCACATTTTTTACAGGCGCAGGGACACTACCGCCTGCTTTCTTGTGGCGGTCGTGTTTGTGCCTGTGCGCTGGTTTGACCGTGCGCTGTTTTGCCCTATTCGATTCCATGAATACGTGTTGTAGGTGAGCGTGTGGGCGTTCCGCGCACTTGCACCCTGTACTTCCCCCGTGACGCCCACATTCTGGCAAGTTGTTCCCCATTCCGAGTGTTACGCCCCGTGTTCCGCCTACTTTTGTTCCGTGCGCTGCGCTATGTGCGATTTTCGCTGTGACCTGTGCGATTTTCGCTGTGACCTGGTGCACGCCGTTAGATGGCCTGTGCGCCAACGTGCGCCGTGCACTTTTTTATTGCACATCAGATGGTTTTTTCGCGCTCGCCCTTCCATGAATCGATGTGCGCTGATTTTCGTGCGATTTTCGCACTTGCACTGCGATTTTCGCAATTCCACTGCGATTCGCACGTTTTTGCCCACTTGCGCTAATTATTCCATGAATCGGCCTGTGTGTCTCCACTAAAAGGTATTCCTTGAATTGACGTATCCCATGTTTTCTTAAGGGGTATCAAGCATTGTGATAGTCGACTGGTTTCGATGAACAGCTGGTTCTCGTCATCTTCTTCGGGACCTCAAGTTCGGATACGTCTAATTCAGATAGTCTAATCCATCGGAGATGGTGGTGCCTCCATATCCTGACCTTTGCCAGGGACGTTTGTAGCATACACATTGCATGAATAACAAATAAACCAGTATCACTAGCACGTAATTGTGCTGCTGAAAAGTATTCTTATGTGATATACCGGATATTGTACCGAACACTTAAGGCCATTCTTATTCCTTTAATCAGATTCCTTGATTGTTTTTATGTGCACCCAACCATCAACCGGCTAGCCCAGACTCTACCTAACCGTCTACCTATCAACAGTGTACCTGAATACACCTGTTCACCCCTGAAATACAAGCCCAGATTTCCAAACTTGTCCTCCCTTCCTCAGCCACGTTTAATGGGTTCTTGAATTTGACAGCCAATACCAGTAGGGATGCATTCCCGCTCAGACAGCTTCCTGAATGAGGCGATACATTAGTTACTGTGCACGCTGTGGGATGTTTTCACCCACGCATCCGAGCCCTACAACATCACTGTGCGTTGCTGATAGCATAAAAAGCAATGCTGCCCACCAGAAAAAGCGCAGTGAAAACCTATAAGCCACCATCCACTTTTGACAATTCCCAGACCCATCCTTTGGTTGCACCCAGAGCTGTTCAAAAATGTGTTTCATTGGTGTCAAAAGTTGCTAAGAGCATGGGCACGAAACCACCAAACAACAATCCAACTCTGGTTGAGTGTTCTACTTTACTCTACTGCAGATCCACATCAATGCCATGTCAAGCAAGGATCATATACTATCAAGTAAAATCCTTTCTTTTTGAAATGTATTAATTCAAGACAGATCCCAAAAATAGGTGCAGTACCGGCATTGGACACTAACCGGCGCTAGCGATCTAAACTCTGATAGGAGAACTGTATTTCAGGAGTTGCAAAAGCATCCTGAGCTAGCTGGGACTTCAAAGGCTTGCTGATTAATGAGAATTCTCAACCCCTGCTGTTCCCAGGCCCTCACAAAAAGGCATACAAAAACCATATAGAGACGTGGAGCCAAATTAACGACGTGGTGACCAGGCTCCTCACACAACAATGAAGGACACTCATACAACAAAAGATCACCTCACGTCTTTGGTTACCCCTTAAGGTGTCCCCTAGGCCAGAGATACCTCGTGCTTTATAGCTAACAGATACTAAGTTGACACATTATTTATATATCACTATTTTATTAAATCAACATCACATATCTTTATAACATTTTATAAAACACCTTTTCTAAAAATACAATAATTCCTAAAAATCCTATTACAAACATGTCTCATAAGAACCATACCCATAAATAAAGCAACCTGTGTTGTGCTTAATTCTGTGACATCCTACCTATACAAAGCTAAGTGTTGTATAATATTTTGAAGGAGAACACTCTGCCTCTAGACACACAATGGTCGGTAGCTATCTGGTTCCTTATAAGTAAAGGAGACCACCGATAACATCTAGCATTGGTTCTATACAATTCTACCCCAACTAGTGCTACCCGGGGGTGAAGACCAAATAAATTTATACTTTTTGTATTGTATCGTCACAAAATCACAATACCATAATTGCCCAAAGCAAAAGGCAGCCTGATTCAATTAACAGTTCAAAAGACTTGCCTGTCCATGGGAAACATTCACACCTGCCCTTCCGAGCAACAGCCCAGGATATCACATGACCCTGTTGATTGAGAGGGAGGCAGCCTGCAGGAAACAATAGACTCTTTCAATTGAATAGAATATTCTGATTTGATGTGTATCTGTAAACAGTGCTCTGCCTGGAAGGAAGGACATGTGACCATCTGACTCACCAAGCTTCTGGGGGCAGATCCAGACACTTTTGTGAATTGAAGGCAAATATATGTTTTATAAAAATACTGATAACTAATTGTAACCAGATGACAGAAATGTACAACTTTGAGATTCTTAAAATGACAATTTTACTCACGGTTCAAGACTCAGCTCTGTGATGTTCTGAGGCGAAACCCCAGGAATTATGAATATTGCAGACACTGTGCTTATGCTAGAGGCCTAGTAAATTACTGTAATATGCCCAGAAGGGGGGTGTACCTCTGTGTAAATTTGGGTAAAAGTCCAATATGGCAAAACCCACTAAAAATCAAAATAAGTTGTCATTTCTGAACCCAAGCTCTTAGGAAGATCAGAGTTGGGCAAGAATGTACCTTAATTCATCTGCAATGTGTACATGTAATTTCAACAAATTGTGTATCTGGGAAGCAAGTGTGGTTATGAAAAATCGTTTTTCTAAGTAAATGCAAAGGGGAGGGACTTCAGCCAGCCATAAAAATAGCATCACTCTGACTCATCCTGACTCACTACTTAGTTCCCCAGTGAGCACAGAGAATTCTTTAGCCTATCAGGATCATGAGAGGGTGGGGCATAGAAAGTCAGCCTCCCCACCCACTTCCAAAAGAAATAAAAAGACCCTCTAAGACCCTGGAAGGGACATTCACTTCCCTCTTCAAACTGATTTCTTGCGGAGCACTTTGACGGACGAATCCAGATCCAGAACCAAGCTAGAACTTGAAGCAGAGAGGCCTAGTCCACTAGCTGAATCCTCCAGAGGCCTCAGAATCCAGCAAACTAACCAAACTATTAAACAGCCGGGCTGTGCTGTTTGATTCTGGCCTAGAACCCTGTGCCAGAAACACCCAGAAAGCAGAGCTGTATCCAGAACCATATCCAGACCCAGTAAGCAGAGCTGTATCCGGAACTCGAGAGAGACCCAAACCAGACTGCTGTGCAGTGCCGGACCCAGACCCGAGGCCACGCTGTGAACGGAACCAGTGCCAGAGACTGTCCGGAGAGAGAACCACAGCCCAATCCTGACCCGATCCATGATGAAGGCGCATTCCTGTCCAAAATTAGGAGTGAGTTTCCAGCCAGAACTGTGCATAGTCATCTCTTGGTTTAAAGTAATCCTATACCATCCCTTCAACTTATCTAGAACTGCATTTAGAATTGTGTCTCCATCCTGTGGCTTCAAATCTGTAAAAATGCCACATGTCATTCTGAAAACTTAACTTATTTCTGAAATCTACCTCCACAAAATCTTTCAGATCCTTTGAACCGTACGTGCTAGGAACGAGATTCTAAGCTTTCCAACAAGCCTAAAACCGACTTTCTATTCCTTATAGTTATTCCGTAATCACGCTCGACACACACAACTAAATTGCTGCGAATTGAAAAATTAGCTCCTGTCAAAAATAGCTGTCTTTGGCTCGCAACTGCTGAAATCCGTTTTCCCTCTGATAATCATTCCTGTAATCATTGCCAGTGTGACTTGAAGTAATCTTAAATAGCTATCACCTACCCTGAACCTCCTACAGGGAATTAAAATCATTTTTAGCATATTTTTCCCTTCTTTGCATACCACATTTAAAAGTACTTTTGCCTGTGTTTAAAACCATCCCTGTTTCTCTAAGCTTGCTGGGGGGGGGGGGGAGAACGGGAACTGAACTACATTTGATTGTATTCCTGATAACTGTGTGCTCTCCTTTCCATCTTTTTATATTGCATAAGGGGGAATTAAATTGCCACAAGGGGGGAAAGTGATTACATTGTCTTTGGTTGAAATCATAGCAAGGTTATTCCCGTGTTGCATTCTTTTCCATCATTGCTTTTCCTTGAAACCATAAAAGCATTCTCTGCTACCTCATACTTTCTATACCAACTCCTCATTGATTGTAAAGTGTGCTAGTGTAACATTATCCATTGTTGATCAACATTATACTCCTAGGTGTGCTATCAAATATTAATTTATTTATCAAAGTGTGATATATATTGTTTAATTTTTCCAATAAATCTTGTAAATTGCAAAACAAACCTACTTCTTGGCTCAGTGAGGTCAGGGGGATTCAAAGAGAGGGGTGTTATATAAGGGTTTATCATCCAGATTATAACTTGTCATAAAAATATATAAATAAGGGCTTCCCTTGGGTGTTCCAGACGAGGCACTGACTTAGTGGGATTGTTGAATTGAAGTCACTTAACAATGCTCCCTGGAACACTACTGATTTGTCCAATACTACTCAGAAATTTTTAAAAGATCCAAGAAGATCCCTTTAAACACCCAGAATAACTTCAGGTTATAATAGATTGTTATCACCCAATGTGTGTGGATTTGAATCCATTGTTGCAAGTAGTGCTGCCAACAGATACGTTTAACCTTCTGAAAGCACACTCCAACTGGCCAGTTGAAGAAGCCACCACCTCCAGGGACCTCAACACATTTACTGATCGACTGGTGCAAACTGTGCTTGAAATCTGTCCCAGAAAGACTGATTGGTCCAAAACGAATGTGTGCAAGCAAGCCAAGGGTGAAAATGTTGTGTAATATCTTGAGCGTTTTAAACAATGTTTTCAACAATACTCTGGGATCGTTGACTGAGTCACTATAGCGCCGCAAGCTGTGGTGGCTCAGTTTGTTATGGGTTTGCAACCTAAGGTATCGGAGGGAATTAAGGCAGTGCGAATAGAATAGGATGGAACGGGTTTGGTAAAGGTTTTATTGGCTGCCCAGAACTTACATGGAAAGGTTGAAAGACAAAGAAACTACTGAAGCCAAACTTATGGCATTGCAGATATAGAGTTCATAACCTTCCCAGGTAAGGGGAGGGATCTGCCCCACGGCACGGGACAAGGCCGATGAAGCATGAAAGAAGCACCCCAATCACATGTACTACGGCTAACTGGTTATTACACAAACACGTATAGTCATCAGTGTAATTACTGCAAATAGTTTGGACACTGAACACTGAAAAGCAGAGTGTATGCAACGGCCTCAGTATGATGGTCAAGGCAGACAGCCAAATGCACCAAGCGGAACGACTAGGTCCCAGCTTCCACCGACACCACTCCAGACCAATGGTTAGGGTTGGCAAGGGGTCTCTGAACTTGTTGCACAGCTCATACCAATTGATTCTACTGCCACGTACGTTGATTGTATTATTGCTGGTCAAAATATGTCATGTTTGGTCGATACGGGAGCATCACACTCCACGAATGATGCATTCTGACTAAACTGTGAATACTGCAGGTATAGGAGGTACACCAATACTCCAATCTTGTGTCTACGCTCCTTGTGGTCATGACAGATCCAATTTCTGAACATCATGTATTCTTGCTGAGTCCTTGTTCTCCTGTGAATGTTTGGATTTGATTTATTGTGTAAGCCAAGTTTCTCTTTTTACAGTTCCCCTGATGGTGTATACCTTGACATCCCTGCTGCCAGAGAGCATGAAGCGTTTGTAGTATTACAGGAAATTACCCATTCGAACACTGAAGACCGGGCCGACACTGTTGGACCAAGCCCAACCAGGTTATGACCAACCAATGCAAATGACGCTGGTTATATGGTCAATGCGAAGCCAGTCAAAATTACTCTGAATCATGCCAAGCTCCTGCCATGTGTACCTCTGCATCCTATTTCACGACAGGCTGAAGAAGGCATTCACACTGTAATAGAATCCCTTCTCCAACAAGGTACCAGCTCATAGTGCCTGCAATAATCAGATTTTGCCCACAAATAAGCCAGGTAAATAGGTTTATCATTTTATTCAGGACTTCTGTGTAGTTAAAGCAGCTGTGCTACTGTATTTTTCCATTGTACCTAACCCGGCTACCGATCACTGTTGTAGATCTCATTTCAGCATTTCTCTCCATACCGATACATCCTGACAGACAGAATCTGTTAGCATTTACCTACACAGTATACGTTCACTCATCTTAAAATGGGATACGTAGAGAGCCCTACCCTATCCTCCCAAATTTTAAAATAGAGATCATGAATCAGTTCAGTTCCCAGGAGGGTCAACGCGGGTGCAGTACATATATGATCTGCTCACAGCCTCCCCATACCTGGAAGCATAGAAACAAGACTCGCTCATTGCGTTTACAGCGCTTGCTGAAAAGTGACAAAAGGCATCTAAAAGACAGATGTGTCTGCCCTGTGTGTGATATCTGGATTATGAGATTTCAGCTGGGGAAAGACATCCATCTCAATCGTATTACACCGATCCAGAAAGTCCCCAATCCCCAGACCAGAAAGCAGATGAGAGGGGTTCTCAGGATGGTATGTTACTGCAGATAGTGGGTCCCAGGATATGTAAGCATAGTTAAGCCCCTTCAACCTCTTACGCACGATTCAACCCCAGAGCTGCTGCCATGGCCTCAGGAAGCAGAAGATGCCATTGTTACCATTAAGCAAACACTTGCAACAGCTCCGGCTTTATGTTTGCCGGTTTATCGTAAACCCTTTGTGCTGTACTGCAATGAGCATAACAGTTTTGCTCAAGGTGTGTTGACCCAGTGACAAGTGTTGGCCCATATCCTACCACAGTGTAGCTCTAGATTCAGTAGCCGGAGGACTCGAAGCTTGTTTTCAAGCTTTCACCACTGCTGCACGTTTGACAAAAAAGCCTTATTCAATAGTACAAGGTCACCCTGTTACGATTGCAGTTCCCCATGAGGGGTTGTCATAATTGCTTTAAGGCAAGACACAGCATGCGTCTAACTCCCATTCCATTTAATGTGAAAAGTTGCTTATTTCTGCTGCTAATGTAACCTTCAACCAATGTTCAGTCATGAATCCTACTTCTTTGCTGTTAACCCTGCAGGAAGGGAAACCGCATGACTGATAGTTGTAGAGACACTCATGAGCCTGTGCTCTTTGATCAGATGTGTCCCTATTGAACCCTGATCAGATCCTGTTCATGGATGGCTCATGCATCTGTGTCCTGGAAACTAGGGAATTGGTCTCCAGTTACTCTGCATGTACCTGCCAGGCCGTACTAAAAGCATATTGATTGCACATGGCCAAATCTTCACAGATCGCTGAACTTTAAGCTCTCAACCATGCATTGATAGGAGATAGATCGGCCACAAACTATACTTACTCCAGGTATGCTTGCAGGGTTGTGCACAACTTCGGTGTCTTCCCGGAGCAATGTGGGTATTTAACATCCACGGGCACCCTAATATCGAATGGAAAATGGGTCAGCTTTATTGAATGCATTGTTACTCCCTGCTGCTGGAGTCATTGTAAAATGTAAAGACATGATCCCTTACAGTCATTCAAAGCCCATGGAAATACACTAACAGATCATGCAGCTCCTTCAGCAGCCTTATCCAGGCCCCTGGCACCTAATCATATTCTTGTTTGTGTTGAAGTCTCACAGTTACTGACTGCCTCCCTTTTCAGCCTGGGAATCATCCTAGACCAAGCCACTGAAGCCGAAAAGTTGACCTGGATCCAATGTTCCAGTCAGTTGCAAGCCGACACCCAGTGGAGTTCCCCAGACAGCCGTCTGGTGGCACCCAAGGTCTCCCTCCCCTACCTGGTACATGAAGCTCACAGGTTAGCCCATTTAGATAAAAACGCTCCGATTAACCGATTGAATCAAGATTGAATGGCCCCTGGTTTGGCCTCTGTCGCTCAAGGTTATTGTGAAGTCTGTTACTTGTTTAACACACAATGTTGGGAGAGCAGTACTCGCAAGGATGTCTGTGCATCCAGTACCAGAAGGTACCTTCTGCCTATGTAGACAGACTTCATGCACCTCCCCACCTGCATGAACTTTCTCTGGGTGGGTAACGGCCATGTAGAAAGGGAGACGCTATTAAATTGGCAAAAAAAAAATAATACTTTGGCAGAGTTTATACCCCAATTTGGATTGTCCCTCAATATAGACAGCAACTAAGGCACCTATTTTACTGGTCAGGTTATAACAGAAGTGTGCGAAGCTCTAAAATAGCTGAACAGTTTCATTGCACTGATCAACCCGCAGTCTAGCGTGCATGTGGAATGCTGCAATGGGGACCTTAAGCTAGGGCTGTCTAAACCGTATATAGACATGGGGATGAGATGGCCTCAAGCCATGCCCTGCGTCCAGTTTACCATGCGTAAAAATCCCCAGCGTAAACACAAACTGTCTGCACACAAAATCCTCACAGGTCATCCCATTAGAATGGGAACTGCATGGGGGCGCTGTTGCGCAGCTGCGAAATGGTGGCCTGATCGAGAAGCTCCGTCCGGGGCCACATCCTGAACAGAAATATATCTGCATTGGAGCCACCCTCCAGCACAGAAAGCAGTAATATATGCGAAGGGCTGATGTCTTCTTTGCCTCACTTTGGGGAATATCTGTCGTGCGACAGCAGAGAAATTCAAATTTCGTGATCAGCGGCAACAACAGAGAAGAGGATCCTCCTATGCCATCAGTGCGGTGAGACACTTGGCCGAGGGAGAGAGCGTGGCTCCGGAGGCCATAGAGGGGGAGGAGCCAAGTACGGTGATCCGATGAGTCCAACCATTTCTTCACTTCCCCCCCCACTGCGTAGCCAACGATACCACTATTTCGGCTGAAGGAGACCCAAAGACCGAAGTGGGACATCTGCACATCGGAGGCCCGGATGCTACTATTACCCTGTGGGGAACCCGGACCGCCTACAGGCAGTGCATCCTTCCTGGTGCCGTATAGCAGAGGGCTACACAGCTGCCGTGCTGTCCAGACCCAGTGGAGGTTCCCGAGAGGCAGACCCTGCTGCCCACACGTGCGTAATAGCGGCACGTGCAGAGGCCAAGCCGGGACACTGTGGTGGGCACCCTTGGATCAGAGGGCGTGAGAAGCAGCACCCCGTGGAGCCACGCCTGCAGGAGACACCTACGCAATACAATTCCATTCGCCGGACACAGCGGGGAGCGCCTGCCTCCTGGGGCTGTTCCACTACACTCTGAGGCGATCGCCACCGGTGAGATTGCTTGGCGGGCCCACAAGGGTGATTTTGGAATGCTATGCGCCCGGTTCCACAGGATTCCGAGGGTAAGGCAAACCCCTTAGAGGAATAGAAGGGCTATGTTGGGACCCAAGTATTCGCAGAAGATTTCTGATCTACAATCCATCCTATCACATACAGTGAGCTGTATGCAAAGCTCTGGTAAGAAGTTACGTGTAGACACTTTGCTCAGGCAAAACAAACAGTAGCATATTTCGCTACAAGCATACCAAACTAGCTAGTGATCCTTCATCCCTTCTGGGACCAGCTGTGTTGACCTTGTGACCCGAATGCCTGCTGTGATCTGTGGAGTTTCCATGGTTGGTCCCCAGGACACTAACATTTTGGGGATCCCAACCAAAGCAGTTTACACGGCATAATCCAGACTATGGGGAATAGTGGTGTTCTGCTGGAAAGTCACGATCCGGTTTGATTCTCAAAGCAATCTCCCCGAGAAAAGACAAATACTAATCGCATTGGATCATACAAGAGGCCATCCTGTCACGTTGTGAACTTGGACTACGGCTGATGGGGTCATATCCGTTGGAGGGAGCGGATTGGTTGGACACCAGCTATACTACGTAACCTGGGTGCAAAGGCTGGAGTGATATAGGCACACTGCTGTGATCAGCACCATTGTGGGACCAGAAGTGGGTATTTGAACCGCACTGCCCCTTGCAGGAGTCTGCCACTCACATCAGACTGTCCGCAGTGAACCAACTTCGAAATAACCCAACAACAATGGCAAAAGGTGCAGTAACCACCTCACTTGCCAACATGGTACAGAGCTGCGATATCCTTCTGCGTACACTATCCGATAATTCCCCAGTCTTGCTGTGTCTTGATTTGCACGATTTCCCCCCCCACACGCACTACAATGGAGGATGCCCTCTGCGATCCTCAGAGACCCCACTGTGACCGAAGCCCGACACAGAAATTGCAGAGTTTTTTTTAAGCATAACTATGGATCTGTCAACACCCAATCAGTACTTTGGGAGACCTTTAAGGTCTGGATTAGGGGCATCCTCATGGCCAAAACCACTGGACTGCTTAAAAGTATTAGGAAAGAACTGGGGCAAGTAGTCAAATCTCAGCTTAGAGACCACGAAAATGACTATAGTACTACACATAAGAAGGAGACTCTAATGAGCTATTGGGTTATTTTCACAAGTTGGCAGATAGGGAGGTGCTATACATGACTACCCCAGTAAGAGCTTGCAAATATGGTGAAGGGAATAAAGCTGGCAGGTCACTGACTAACATGCTATGGGCAGAAAATTATCGCAATCCCATAGCTGGTATTCAAGCTGCGAACGGCTTAATGGTGACCCAAGACAAAGACATAAATGACGCATTCACGCAATTTTACTCTACATTATATTCTAACCGGGATGAGGTCACGGAGGACAAGCTTTCAGAATACTTAAATAAATTGGGTCTCCCCGGGATCTCGCCTGAAGCCAAACACACGCTAGAGCAACCTATTACACAGGAAGAAATTGTTGGTGCCATCAGGGCACTGGCATCTGGGAAAGCACCTGTATCAGATGGCCTGGGTATTGAATTATAGTCGATACAGGAAGCTATTATTACTGTGTTATTAAAGCCACACCGTCCCCCGCACAATATGTCCTCCTATAGACCTCTATCTTGGATTAATACGGATGCTAAAATATTTGCTGAAATCCTGGCGACAAAGCTTCTCCCAAATATGCCCCATTTAGTGCATCCAGATCAATCTGGTTTCAATCCCATGAGATCAACTGCCCTGAATCTCAGGTGAGTCCGGACGCAAAAGCCTTAGTAGCTGACTTAGACACCGAAAAGGCATTTGACTCAGTATCCTGGAAATATCTATTCATGGTGTTGAAATGCTTTGGGATTGGCCCAAAACTTCTTGAGTTGTGTCTAACTCCTATATACTACCCCGGGAGCGAGAGTCCTCACAAACCTTACATTGTCTGCAGTATTCCCCCTCCTTGGTAGGGGAACTAGGCAGGGCTGCCCCTATTCCCACCAATACTCTTTGCCCTTACTATCGACCCCATGGCAGCTCTTGTTCGACAGGTGCATCGTCACAGGGGGATTAGGATAAGTGGGTCTCCACTAATAATATCACTGTATGCCGATGACACACTCCTACATATCTGAGACCCAGATCAAAGTCTTGAAACCATTATGAAAGACATCCATGAATATGCTTGGTATTCCAGTTCTAAAATAAATGATTCCAAGTCTGAATTATTTCCCATCACTCCCACTACCACGCATCCATCCAATATCAGTGGGTTCCAATGGGCACCTGTCAGCGTTTGTTATTTGGGCATTATTGCGTCTAGAGAACTATGGTGGTCCTTCCAAAATTATTATATTTCTTTTGCAATATCCCTTTGTGGCCAGGTAGGTCTTCTTTACTAAGCTTCAATCTTTGGTGACTACGTCCGTATGGGCACCTGCTGTTGCAAGGATTAAATGGCATAAACTGGAGAACCACACACAAACGGTGGCCTGGCCTCACCCGATTTCAAGCTTTACTACTTAGCATTGCAAGCCCAATTCGCTAAACACTGGTATGAGCCGGAAGATACAGCCACACATACCGCTGGAGAGGTATGCTGCGTCCCCAACTGAACTACGCTCCTGCGCATTTGATACAGTTAGTACCACTGTTCATGCATGGTCAAAAATCTTTGGGAAAATTAATCTAGAGACGCCCTATGACCGTGAAGCCCCTCTATGGTGCTTTCCCGGTATTTCTGCCACCTTTGGTGAGGCGCTACATGAAACTTGGGACCCTGATAAACAATTGAGAATAGGAGATATGTACCTGGACGGTGAATACGCTACTCAAGGTGATTATGTAAACACTACTGGACGCGGACAGCTGAAACTGTTACAATATCACTGTATGAGAGCCACATTTAGTAAGAAATGGCCGACATTTCCAAAGGAACCAGACACACACAAATGTGTAAGAGCAATTGTGTCCAATGATGGCACGAAAATGGGTGTGTCCAAATTGTATGGGTTAATACAATCACATATGCCCCCTCAAAACTCTATTAATGCAACATGGCAGGCAAATGTGGGAACCACAATTAGGGATGTGCAATGGCGTAAATACGCTCAATTAACAAAAAATGTATCTCTGAATGCTGGACTACGCCGGATTCAGTTTAAAATCCTGATCCAGTTACTCTAAACCCATGCCAGAATTGCCAAATTTATGGAAGCATGTACTGGTGAATGTTTGAAATGCTGTAGCCCCCAGGCAGACACTTTCCATATGTACTGGTCCCTTGGTCGCTTCTTTCTGGGGTACTGTGGCTGAAACAATAGAAGATATCATGCACATTCCATCCCTTGCTCCTCTTAAATATCTATTCAGAGATATTGGCAAATCTGTTGAGACCACGAGAAGGCTCTTTAATGTTGCATGTGCTGTAGCTGAAGAGTTGGACTTCTACACATGCACCTAGAATAGACTATTTTCTTAGAGAGCTCACATATGTAAATGAATGTGAAGAACAATTTGTGCTTTCTGTGCCTGTGACATGCCGCCCAAAGAACATCTGGGCTCCGTTCTGAGGTTATTTATGCAATATGATATCTGATGATGACAGCTCTTGATCCTGCATGCCATGATGTCAAAATGTTCCCAGATACGGTCCATTGTTGAAAATGTTGTACACTGCACGTATACAAGACTGTGAAATGTGATCAATAACATGACCATTCAATAAACAAAGTTTGGGGAAAAAAAGTATGGGAACTGCACCCCCAGCAGTATCCCGGTCCCAAAGTTTGACTTTAGAGGATAGTTTACTCCAATACAGTTGCATGTTGATTAAAACTGTTCGATCGCTCCACGCTCAGGTCCATGAAGCCATGCCTGAACCAGCAACAGTGCCCTGCCGCCTTTTACAGTCAGGAAACTGGGTCCTGGTGAAGGTCCATGAGTCGGAAACCTGCACTCCAGCCAAGGTGGCGCTACCCGTTTCAGGTTCTCCTAACTACGTACCACAGAGGTTAAATGTTTTGGGATCCCGTGATGGATTCATGCAGCATGCTGTCACACAATCACCAGCCGATGACAACACTTCCACGGTGACCAATCTTCCTCAGCTTTGCTCTGGGTCCCACACTGCGACCACTGACTCCTCTACCAGTGACGCTGCAGGTCGTTTGCCGGTGTCAGTCTGTGAGGGGGTCAGTAATGCAAGGCAGAGAACTGCTTGTGGTTTTGTCACAATTAAATCTTTTTATTAAAGAAAAAGGATGTCAAATACATCCTCGCTAATTCTACTCTATCAGGGAATTTCCTACCTAGTCTAAGTGCAAAGGGAAAAACTCCTAACACAAACAAACTGGCCCTCATGCTAAACAACAAAACATTCAAATTAAAGCATATACAACAAAAAATAAACAATTAACCAGTGTTTTGAATTACCTTTACCTGTCGTGGGTAAATCCCTTCCCCAGGATTGTCCAAATATAACTTCCCAAATGTTCAAAAAGAAAATGTAAAGTGTTGAACCAGTTCTTGTAAGTTCCAAGTAAACCAAAAGTTCAAACAAAAATCCACTGGTAATCGTGGTGATTCCTGCGTCGCTGCTTCTGCCCTAAAACAGTATTTTCTACTTATGCAAGACTATGTGTCCAGATGAGTGCGTCGAGGGGATGAGTGCGCAGAGGGGATGAGCGCGCAGAGGGGATGAGCGCGCAGAGGGGATGAGCGCGCAGAGGGGATGAGCGCGCAGAGGGGACGAGCGCGCAGAGGGGACGAGCGCGCAGAGGGGACGAGCGCGCAGAGGGGACGAGCGCGCAGAGGGGACGAGCGCGCAGAGGGGACGAGCGCGCAGAGGGGACGAGCGCGCAGAGGGGTCTGAAAGAGCATATAGCCCAACATACCTCACCACCATGCTTACTCTCTCCTTACATCACCACTCAACTAGAACATAGAGATACTATGACACCATTTGGTAGAACTGTTCTCATACCAACATCTGCCGCTCACTCCACATCATTCTAAGTAATCACTGCTGGTTACGCACCTCCAGCCAGGCGTTCTCCTCTGGCCTAACGCAGCCACATCCGGTCTGGTTAAATCCCACCAGAACGAACACATACTCCTGATCTCTCAACCATCACACCTACCGCTAAAAGCAGCTATTTCACGGATACCGCACGAGGTGCACACATACCAGGTGCTCACACGCACCTTTTGACTCCCTCTACTGATCTGAACTTTGGTTCCCAAGGGCGTTCAACCTACCAGCGCCTTCAGACCATACCAATGGTATATAAGGCGCTATATAAATGCAAAATACCAATAACAATATATGACTTCATTAGTAACCTCTAAATACCAACCACATGATTGAGAAAGGCTTAACATTTGCCATTTTTCTTGATGTATGTACAGCTGCAAGTTACCTCTTTATGGTAGCGGTGTGCATCAGTGCAGCATTTTGGTGGAACCCACAACAATTTTCTCAGATTTGCTTGAAAGGAAACAAACAGCAGAAGTCACAACTGCGGAATTGCATTAGTTCCTTCTCAAATGTTTAGCACACGACTCCATTAAAGAGAACTTAATCTGCTTAACTGCAGATGGAGCATCAGTGGTGATAGGGCAGCAGGCGTCTGGAGTTGCAACCAAAAAAAAAGAAAAAAAGCTGAACGCTAACCCACTCTACTTGTTTCGGCACAGATTCAACAGACTTTAGCATTTCATGAATTCTCCATTTCCATGAATGCTCCATTTCCACACAAAATGTTTGCCAAAAAATCCCATGATAGCTCAGCTCCGGGTTAGTTGACACTAATGTTCCAGACCAAAGGCTGGAGATTTATCATCCGGTGGTCGCATTTATTCGACACACTGTAATATTTGCATGGATCATCCTAGAAGCTCTAGAAGCTCATTTTCAATACTCAACAGCAATCCCAAACATTGAGGTGCAGAATGGGTCTTTTTGGGAATGCTCACCAGTGTGGAGTTGGTCAAGTACTTTGATATCATTCAGAATGTGTTTTGTGAACTGATCGCCAGCAAATGAAATGTTAAAAGGTTTGACAGGGGGCAAGGAGGCCCAATGCACCAAATCTGCGACAGAAGCAGCCCTAAAACAGTATTTTCTACTTATGCAAGCAAGCAAAAATGTGAGGTAGGAATAAATGGGGTGGGCGTTTCAAAGCCTTAATGGTGCCATTGCAAAACAGAATCGTAGCCACATCCTTTTCACGTATTCCAAGCGGGTCAGGAGATTTTTCTGTTCTGACTTTGAAGTCTTGGTGTTGGAAGTAAATGCCTTCTACCCCCTTAAGTACTGGTCAAAAAACGGACATTCGGTGTGGGAAAAGCCAAGGGCTCACACATGGCAAAGCATGTAAGTGGAAGACCTCCATGATTGCAAGGACAATGCATGCAAATGTGAGTCGCAAGAAATTCTTCTACTCACCCCAACATCAAAAACAATCATTGGGATAGGAATGGGGTAAGCATTTATGGTACTACCTGGCCGTACGTTGGCAGCAGCTGGAAAACGGTGTGTCTGCCTGAGCATATGATGGCAAAGCCTGGCAAATGCCTAATACCTAAACACAAGCCAAAACGGTTGGATTTTCAAATATTTGTTCTCTAACAGGTCTTCAATGTTTATAAACAAAGTGGCTGAAGGCATGCTTGCTTATTCATTTGTTTTCATTATATCAGCAGTACATTTACTTTACAGCTTCAATTAAGCCATTAACTCTTAGAAACTGTTCAGCGATAATACTTGCAAGCCTTTTACAGGCCCTTGCAGAAAAACGTTATCATGTGATTGCATGATAGGGCAGCACAATGAGATTCCAGGAGGATGTGCTCTGGGTGGGGAGGCTGAGGGTAGTTGGTGGTAGTGCTACAAATTGACAATGTGTACACTGGGAGCCTCTCCTCCTTGGCCGGCTGGGGTGGGACGAGGGGCATTGGCCCAGGCCATGTCGCGCAACACAGGGTCTCTTTATGGAACACAAGCCTGGAAATTTGCATAAAAGCAAAGAGCATTTTGGGAACATAAGAATGCCCACATTGAAACAGGTCTGTGATAGTGATTCAGCAAGAAACCCTTTTGAGCGAATAATGGAAGTTTAACTCTGCTCTTTTTATTGGTCACAATATTCACAACATGAAATGTCTCCAACTTGCAAGACATGCATACTAATTTGGACAGCTTCTGACCAAGATGTGGGACCTTGGTTGATTCTGCATTAAGGATTAGCATTGATATGGGCAGTCAATGGATGAGTAAATAACTAAACACCCACAAGTTGTGTCCCCCGCCTCACATTTCATATCCCCCCCCCTCCCCATCTGTTCTTTAATGCAATAATTTTAACTTCTAGGTCGGCGCTATGTGCCTCCTAATAGGCAAAACGAATGACGGCCACACCCACTACAGACTGTGAGCTTGTGTTCAGTAATAATATAACCGATACAATAATCCCAAAGGGAAACTCTCCTCTCTCTGTATCAACCAAGCAAGTCATCTATTGCTGCACCGTAATTACCCATCTTGCTGGCCTCGGAATTTTTTTCCATAGGGGGCTCTGCGCGTCGACGTCCCTCGACAGCCTCCGTACCGGCGCCGTCATCATGCGTATAAATAGACTTGCGCAGCGTCCGTTGCTCAATTCCGTTTTGTAGCTTGGAATTATCTGTTCATGAATTGGTTATTGACCTTGAAGGAGCTTAAGTTGCAACCACAAGGGAAGTTTTACTGAGGGGATGGATGGGAGGGGCGATAAGGAATACGTCGGAGGAACATCCCATCGAAAAAACGTTACCAGGTAAGAATAACTTGTTCTTCGAAGGGATTGTGTCCTCCGACGTATTCCTTATCTTGATAGACTCCCATATCAATGGTGTGTAAACGGAGGTGGGAGTAAAATTGTCATATTCCCGTTTAAGAGTGAACAGAGTGTAACACAGCTTTGCCAAATCTAGTCTCTTGACTAGAGGAGGAATCCAGATTGTAGAATTTTGTAAAGGTATGTGCGGACGACCATGTGGCAGCCGCACATATGTCTCGAATCGGTACCCCTCTCTGGAGGGCCGAAGAGGCTGTGATACTCCTGGTTGAATGAGCCCTAAGATTTTGAGGGGGCTCTTTCCCTGCCAATTTGTAACATTCTAGAATGGCTAAGATAATCCATCTGGAGATGGTCTGTTTTGTGATTGGCAATCCTAATTTGTGCCGGGTGTAACCTAGGAACAATTGGTCTGCTTGCCTGATCCTAGCCAGTCTGCTGATATAAAAACTGAAGGCTCACCTTGGATCCAGCCTATGTAGCCTCTCTTCCTCTTTCCCTGGATGGGGAGGAGGCTAGAATGAGGGTAAGGTTATTTTCTGAGTGATGTGGAATTCAGAAACCACTTTGGGAGGAAATTAGACTTCGCTTGCAGGACAACTTTGTCCTTGTGAAGAATTGTATGAGGGGATTTGCAAGATAGGGCTTGTAATTCGCTCACCCTCCTGGCAGATGTCAAATCCACTAATAAGACAGTTTTAATGGTGAGAAATCTTAACGAACAAGAGTGGAGTGGTTCGAAAGGAGTACCCATTAAGAAATTCAAGACTAAATTTAAGTCCCATAACGGAACTTGGAACGGTCTCGGGGGATAGACAGTTAATCCCTTCAGAAATTGTATTACTAATGGTAATTTGAAATATGATGGCTCCTCTGCAGTGCGCTTGAAGATCGATAGCGCTGCAAGATAGCCCTTGATTGTACCAACCTGAATTTGCCAAATAGAGTAGAAAGGATAGCACCGTTGGTGTACCACATGAAAAGGGGTCAATATTCTTTTCTCTACACCAGCTGCAGAATTTGTTCCATCGGCAGCGGTATAAAGTCTTTGTTGCTGGCCTTCTGGCTGGAAGCAACACCTCCATGACGTCCCAATCCTTGTAGCTCAACCTTTCAGAAACCAAGCATGAAGGTTGAGGGTTCTGATGTCCGGATGGAGAACCTGACCTCCCTTCTGTGAGAGAAGATCCTCCCTGTGTGGAAGACGAATTGGAGGCAGACGGACATGTCCAGAAGGTCCAGGTACCACGTTCTCCTGGCCCAGTCTGGGGCAATTAGGATCATAGTCTTCCGGAATCTTCTCAACCTTCTGATCATCTGAGGAATGACAGGGACTGGAGGAAACGCGTACAGAAGTGGAAACTCCCAGTCCACTACGAACGCGTCCCCTAGAGCTCCTCTCGGGGGAAATTCCCTTGAACAAAACTGATCGCACTTCCTGTTCAAACTGGTGGTGAACAGATCCACTTGAGGGGTTCCCCAAAGGGCGAAGATATCTTGAAGGACTTCCTGAGCTATCTCCCACTCGTGAGAGACTGTGCTCTGCCTGCTCAGAGCGTCCGCTGTCAAGTTCTTCTCTCCGGCTAAGTGAACTGCCGATAGAGAGATTCCTTCTTGGATTGCCCAAAACCAGAGCTGCATCGCCTCTCTGCACAGTGGCAGTGATCCTACGCCTCCTCTTTTGTTGAGGTAGTGCATGGCCACTGTGTTGTCCGTCATTATCAGGACATTTTTCCCTTCTACAGATGGCAGAAAAGCCTTCAGCGCTAGTCTGATTGCTCTCAGGTCTAACAGGTTGATATGTAGTCTGGACTCCGATGGAGACCAACGACCGCTGATGGTCAAGTCGTTGGCATGGGCTCCCCACGCCGTGAGTGAGGCATCCGTGACTACTGTTCTCTCCGGCCATGGTTGCCAAAACAGTTCTCCTTTCAGAACGTTCTCCTGACAGGCCCACCACTGAAGGTCTCGAGCCACCTTGTCCGGAACCTGAAGGAGATCTGTCATTCTCCCTGAGAATTGCGACCACTGAGTTCTTAGTGCCCAATGGAGAGATCTCATTCTCAGGCGAGCCTCTGGCACAAGGAAAATGCAGGATGCCATGAGGCCTAGCAACCTCAAAAAGTCGAAGGCTGGGAGACGTTGGGCATTTTGAAACTTGGTGACCATCTGCAGAATATCTTGAGCCCTCACCTCTGGTGGCGAGGCTTTCCCCAGGGAAGTGTCCAGGACCGCTCCAATGAACTGGAGACTCTGTGATGGTATCATCTGTGACTTCTTTAAATTGAGGGAGAAGCCCAGTTTGTGAAGGAAGTGGCAGACATAATCTAGTTGGATCTGAGCTTGTTCCAAAGATACTGCTCTGATCAACCAATCGTCTAGGTAGGGGTAGACGTGGATCCCTTCCCTCCTTAGACTTGCAGCCACTACCGATATTAGCTTGAAGACCCTCTGGGCGGAGGTCAGCCCAAATGGCAGTACTCGAAATTGATAGTGAGAGTTGCCAATTGCGAACCTCAGGTATTTCCTGTGTTTGAGATGGATTGGCACATGGAAATAAGCATCCTGAAGGTCTAGAGATACCAGCCAGTCCTGAAGCTGGTGGGCCTGAAGGATCTGAGAGAGAGTTACCATCTTGAACTTGTCCTTCCTTCTCTCAAGTCCAATATGGGTCTCAGTCCTCCGTCCTTCTTCGGTATCAAGAAGTAGGGGGAATACCAACCCTTGTTCCTCTCCGCTACAGGTACCGGTTCTATGGCACCTTCTCCAGCAGGACTAGAATCTCCTGCAAAAGGAGCGGGTCTGGAAACTTCAAAGAGTTGTTCCCCGGTGGATGACTGAGGGGTGCGTAGAAAAGGCAGGCAGTAACCTTGGGCAACTGTCTCCAATGCCCAAGCATCTGACGTAATAGCCTGCCATTCCGTCAGATGTTGGGTTAACCTGCCCCCTATTGGTGTTTTGTGAGGAGAGTCCTCAGAGCGGTTTAGGAACGGCTGATGCAGATGCCGAGGGTAAAGAGGCACCTGCTGCTGCGGCTTTTGTACTTTTAACCCGTCCACCTCGGGTACATTTCTTTTGGCCTCTTTGAGCCGGTTGTCCCCTGCCTCTTCCGAATGCGGAATAGAAACGAAAGGACCTACCTCTCCAAGAGGTTCCTGAGGGGCGATAAGGAGTTTGACGGATTGCAGCTCCAAGGGATTTTGCTGCAGCAGCAGCCTTTTTACTAAATAAAGAAGCGCTGCCAAAGGGCATTTTCAAAAGCCTGGCCTGTACATCTGGAGCAAAACCAGACTTTCGCAACCATGCAAATCTGCGAATTGTAGTACTTGCCGCCATGGCCCTGCTGATACTGTCAGCAGAATCAATGGCAGTTTGAAGTGATTCGCACATTGCGTCTTTACCATCTTTAATGATGTTCAGAAAAGCTTCCCTTTATTCTCCTTCCGGGAGGCAGTCGGCCACTGATGAAGCACACTCCCAAAGTGTATGGCTGAATCTTTCGAGCGTACAAGTAGCATTAATGGATTTAAGTGCCATGCTACATGCAGAAAAGACCTTTTTTGACATAGCGTCAAATCTCTTATCATCCCTGTCTTGTGGAACAGTAGGGTATGCAGATCTACTGTTCGATGAAGTTGCTGCTTGAACAACCAGACTCTCTGGAGTTGGATGTTTTGACAAATATTCAGAGTCAGAAGCAGATACCCTATATTTGGCAGATAGTTTCTTGTTAACTGCCGGGATAACTTCAGGAGTTTCCCAGTTGGTCGATATTTTCCTCTGCAATTCAATATGGAATGGAACCACAGGATCTTCCTATGGGCCTTTAATCAAGATGTCTGTAGGATCATCTTGTTGAAGAGTAGGTAAAGGTGTAGACCAACCCATGAATTCTATTATTCTGGCCATTAAAGTTCTATAAGGGGTCTCAGCATGTTCCCCTGGGTCTGGTTTGGCAAATTCTACTTCTGGGGAAGTATCCAACCCACTTGCATCATGCAAGGAATCTTGCAGGTCATTTAACCTATTTTCTTCAGAGATAAATTCCATCTGGTACATGTGTTGTAGTTCTCTGCAACCCAAAAGGTCTTTCCTGATCAGAGTCCTCACCTTCTTCAAAGGACAAGGCATTGAAATAATCTGACCTTGGAAAAGGCTTAAAACCCATTTCTAAAGCAGAAGGGGTTAAAGCTTGTGGTAACCGGTTGAGAAAACGTCGACGCAGAAGTCAAAGGCTTCAAAGAAACCGAAAAAGGCGTTGAAAAGGCATGAAACGAACTCGAAGAACTCAAGAGGATCGGAATCCTACTCGGAGTCGTCAAGGTTATCGACGACATTCTCAAGGTCACGATAGGAGCCCTCGGTATGACTATTGACTGCGAGGTAGTGACAGTCGTAGGTTTCTCCTTTATCGGCGTAGACATCAGCGTCGATTCAACCAATCTATGTGTCGATGGGCCCTTCGATAATGGCGTCGATGATGCAGTCTTACTGCCTTTTCTCAAGGGTTTGGGAAGCTCTCCAGTAGTTTCTTTCGCCAGGTGCAACGACCCGCGGCGTTTAGACTTTTCGGGTCTTTCACCCAGGGTATCACCTTTAGCCGTCTCCGAGGGGGTCGAGGCCGCTTTCTCGAAGACGCTAAGCATCTTTTTACGAAATTCCTCCCACTTGGCTGGAGAGCTTCGTTTTGTGGGGCAGGTGTCCCTTTCAGGGGAAACAGAAGACGAAGAAGAGGGAGATCTTCGACGCCTCTTTTTCAAATGTTTGGATCTCGAAGAGTGATGGGAACTGCTTCGAGACCTCGAACGAGAATGTTTACTGTGACGGTGAGGAGACGAATGTCTCGACTCTGCCGAGGAAACTTTCGAAGGAGTAGAAGTTTTAAGAGTCTTACCTCTTTCGATCTTCCCCTTACACTCCTTCAAGGCTTTCGCCGTCATGGACATGCAGTCCTCGCATTCTGAGCAATGGTGCTCTGATCCCAGGCACCACAAACAGATCCTGTGAGGATCCGTCAACAACATTTTCTTTCCACAATCTCAACACTTTTTGAAGCCGGACCGTAGTGTTGACGGTTCAGATGAGGAAGCCATTGAAACGAGTAAGATATACTCGAGGAATAAGTAATATACTTTGTCTAACGAACTGAGCAACACGATTCCGAGGCCCACGAAGCGCCTAAAAACGGATCTGAGCAACGGACGCTGCGCGAGTCTATTTATACGCATAATGACGTCGGCGCTGATACGGAGGCTGTCGAGGGACACCGACTCGAGGGACGTTGACGCGCAGCGCTCTCTACTGAAAAAGTTTTCTGAGGCCAGCAAACTGGAAGTGATCTATCAAGATAAGGAATACGTCGGAGGACACAATCCCTTCGAAACATAATTACTGCATGGTCACACAGCTCGCAGAGCATGAGGCCAAACCGTGGGTGAGGTAGATCAGAAAGGAAGCATCTAGTAGTCCATTATGCAAAAGTTCATACACCTACGCTGAGAAGACCACACAACCTACTTACTTTTTCATCGAAATCTGGCATTGTTTTTAACATGTTGGGCAAACACTTATTTTACCAATACTACAATATGCAACACCTTTCGAGTTGCCTTTTTTGTTTTCCTTTTTCTGCCAGTATATTTGAGGGTGTTTTAAGGGAGAGAAAAAAAAATACAGCAGCCTTGCCCCAGATAAGTCTATCTATTTCAATCAATATTGCTTTATTTCAACGCGGAACGGTCATAAGAGCATCACAAAAAACATAATTTACAAGACAATTAATCGATAAACAAGGAACATTTGAATGTGAAAGTAGTAAAAGCATATGCAAAATCATACCATGAAGGTACATTTCATACTAAAAGTACATTTCATACTACCATTATACACAGCTGCAAACCTATGTGTACCAGTTAGTCCTCTGGAACTTGTGCTGCCATACTCCAAAAATATAAGGCTCACCTTATATGGGACAGTAGAGCCCATCCTTTACAAATAGTCCAGGCCATTAGTAACTAGTATAATGCAAGACGGCATTGTTAAATCCCAGACTCTGATGATCGGGATCAGAGACCATTTTCTAGCCAGAACAAAAATTGGGAAAAAGAAAATGGAGAACATCTTCACTAATGGCCCGACAAAGGAAACCAGCTTGAATCGTCATAAGACCACAAAGCCCTTCAGGGAAATTTGTTAAACCTTTTTTCGTTGATAAGACATCTCTCCCTTAGGAGGTTAGTCTGCAGGATATACACCATTTATGAAGAGTATCACATGGTCATGATTTGAATATATAGTTAAATTGGTCTTCTCTTTTCACAAATATGGCATCATTAAGCAACCTTTTATGAGCAACTATACATGGTTTTGCCCATTGGCAGTGGATGGATTTTGAGTGTGATTTTGATAGAGTAAGAATGAAGTGCGTTGTTGCAGCATTGGGATTGTTCCACACGTGGAACCAATAGGCAATGGGCTCTGAAGTGAGACCGTCCTCTAAAAAGGGGAGTTTCAGTACCGTGTGAGCAAAGAAATTAGGTGCAGATGCAGCAGACCCAGGAGTTACTTAATGCAGTTGTTTTTGATGACTTGTAGGCTGGTTAGGACTTCAAAGCCTCAGAGAAAAAAAGACATTTGGCAATAGCAACAGATGTGGTCTTATAAATGTTGAGGGCCATAGGCACTGGTTGGGCTTTGCATGATCTCAAATCCATAATTGCCACCTACTGCATACTGCATTTTACAACTAATTACATGCACCATTCCCTAAAACGTTGGAGGGAAATCTCTCACCCAAATAGGCAAACTCTGTAACCCGCGGGATATCATTAGAATGCGTGAACATATTTAGCAGTTTCCTTGGTCATGTATCTGACAGACACAATGATGGCAGAATTTCCTGCATCTGTAAATTTAAGGCGTTAATGAAGGAAGTATATACTGCGTGAAGAGAAGATGTAATGCTCGCAGGGTGGGAGTGAAGATGACTGGGCCATCTGCATAAATTGGAGCTGGAAAGAATCGATTTTGAATCTTGGCCACATCCACTCAAACACTTAAGTAGTGACTTGTGTAAAACATCGATATACAAGTAAAACATAAGTGGCGCCAGTACGCAACCCTGACTAACACCTGCGTTAACCGAAAAGTCGGCTGTGCACTAACCATTGAAGTCAATTTTTTAATGCATGGAGTATTATCCTGATGCATCTCTGACAGAGTGCTCACCAAGACTTCTAGACAATTAATGGATTTGAGCAGCTTCCAGGGTTTCCCTCTGTTGAAAGCCATCCTCAGATCGATGAATGCCAGGTAGATGAGTTCATGCTTGACATATAAAGATTGGACTATGATAAGATGCAAGTTAAAAACCTGTTCACCGGTTCTCAGACAATGATGGAAACCCAGTTGGATGTCACTGAAAACTCTGTTGTCCAAAGCCCACTGTTCCAACTTGGCTAAAAGCACCCACCCAAAGACTTTGAATTGGGTATCGAGGAGAGACATGGGTCTATTGGAGGATGGTAAATCACGCCAGCCTTTTTTAATAAGTGAGTTAGATGATCGCTCTTTTGCAAGATACTGGGTCATTGGACTCAGTAAGCAAAGCATTCAAATATGTAGTCATCACTGGGGCCCAGATGTCGTGGAAATCCCCAAATACATCAACTGGAATGCAGTCCGGTCAAGGGCAGCGTCCCAGAGCTTGTTTAAGGATTGTCAATAGAACTTCTGAATGTGAGATTGTGGCAGAATTATTGTCAAAGCCATCATTGTCTACCAATAAGGACTGAACAACAGAATTCTGCTGTAGATGGCTGTTATCACACCTCTCTGTACTTGTACAGTACAGAGCGGAAAAATGCACTACCCCTGCCTGACATTCTATAACAAATTCAGAGCCAAAAGGGTTTGCTGACTGATCAAGCCTTGGTTAATTATTTCCCAGAATGTCTGAGTCTTTCTGGTTTGAGGCTTTGAGTAAATGAGACCATCTAGCCCTATCCAGTTTTGGTTTCCAGGCAGTGATAGTTTGATAGAAGCCATTATCTAATTTCTCATTGGCAAAGATTTCTTTAACACAGTGAGTAACTTACGTTTGGCCCTTATGCAATCGGCGTTGAACCAACCCTTTTTCCTAATCATCACATGAGACTTGTTGTTACAATTTTGTTACTACTTACTATAATGACTCCTTGCCTAGCCATGCCCCCAACACTAGATCCCCACTGCTGGTAGGTTCCCTGAATAAGGCTGACCAATTTAAGTTAATGCACAGTGACTTGGCAGGCACGGGTAAGAACTGTACTAAATATACATTTGCATACCTGCAAAGCTTTCACTTTTCCTGGAAGGTTCTCCTTTGATACTCCATCACTAGCAGCATTTTCAGAGGCTGGTTCAGAAATAAACACACTTTCATGCGATAAAGCTTTGTTACCCATAGTTCCCTTTGCCCTGTAAGGAGAACACAAGGCATCATCAAATCATTAAAAATAAAGAAACGCCACAGGTAAACTCTTATAAACACCTAAACACATCAACATGTCAACAGGATATCAATAGGCTTTAAAAAATATTTTAGACTCAAAAGAATGGGTGCAAATAATGTGTTAGTCTTGTCTATATGGAAAGGTATGCGTTGCTCAGAGGAAAAGTGTAAATTAAGTATTCATGTTTTATACTGCACTTGACAGTTCACAGTGCTATGCATAGTCAGTTTCTATTAGGTCATGAAAAATATCTATGTTCCTTGAGTTTGCCAAATTTGCGACCATTCTCAGAGTTCTTCTTAAAAGAAAGAACACGACTGACTGAAATAACAAGGATCATGTGTCATTCAATGTCAAGACTGGAGGCGAGTATTATGCTTAACTTCGTTTAATACTGCAAAATACCCCCTAAATGAGGGCAAATCTATTTAACAAAAAACTGAGGTTCTTGGAAACACCAGGCCCAAAAACAGTCGCAAGTTTGAAACAACCCGATTGATTATTTATATAGCGCCTACACACAATGTGTTTCAACCTGGCTAAACGCTAACAATACCCAGGCAAATCGTCAGTGGAAACAAGTCAAAAAGCACTCAAATGTCAACATTTCACTTCTCTGGTTAAATAACAATGCCATGAACCATTGCTCAGCATGTGGATCTGGGGATCTCACCCGCCGCATTAAGAAACAAACCCAGAAAAAAAACCCAGGGGGGTTTTCCAGAGCTCACAAGTTTCCCATGGTCATGCATGAGAAGTAAATCCAGTCTCCCCCCCTCCGCCCCCCCCTTTGAAGTCTGGGATTTGTAGTTTCCTACCCATTTGAAATTTCGGAAAACTACACTTCCCGCAATTCCAAGCAAAAACAGCATTCAATGGCATTTTCACACAGTCATGGAAAACTTGAGAGCTCTGATTCTCATTCCTAGAAGCACATGACGCTGACATATTTTCAAACCTTCCAAAGGGGCTGAGACGGATCCAGGACTGAAGACCCTCCTACCCAGCAGCTGTTGCTGCAGCCGACAATGACATCCCACACCAACTCAGCTCCGTATTCGTCAACACCACACTACATAATTGGTGGCCGGGTTCTTGACATCCTGTTCACCATCGACGTGGCGAGCCTTTACGCAAGCATCCCACATGATCTGGGACAAAGAGCTGTGGAGAAGCTATTACTAGACACAGGAATAATAGGAGCTAATCTAGAATTCTTGATGATCTTGTTGAAATTTATTTCAGAAAACTCATGTTTCAAATATAAAGAAACTTATTGCAAACAACTGGGACCGCCATGGGAGCTACCATGGCACCATCCTATGCCAATACATTCATGTTTGATTTCGAAACCAGACACATCATTAGCAATCCCCAATGGAGTCTACATCTGAAAAAATGGTATAGATATATCGACGACATTTTTGGAATATGGTCAGGCAGTCGAGATGAACTGAACAATTTCCTCTTATACTTGAACAACATTGACAACAGTTTGCAATTCACGATGGAGATAGGGAATCCAAACATTAATTATTTGGATGTGCAAACAGTCATTGAAGGCTCGAGAGTTTTGACGAGACTTTATTCTAAACTCACTGACAGAAACAATCTCCTTCATAGAATGAGCTTCCATCCACCCAACATCTTACGTAACTTACCATTTGGCCAGATGCTGCGAATTAAAAGAATTGTAAGTGATCACGCAGAATGTGATCTTGAATTGAATAAGTTGCAGATGAAACTTCAAGAAAGAGGATATCTATAGGACGATCTCAGAACAGCCAGAACTAAAACAGACGCCCAACTCTGCACGCAACTACTGACACAAAAACAAGAACGACCCAAACCAGAACTAGTTTTTGTCACCAAATGCTCAATTCAAAGTCAACAAATCGGAGACAGCGTTTTAAAAAGGTGGACTATTTTACAGAACGATCAAAGAACTAGAGAACTTTTTGCACAACCTCCAGTGTTCGCATATCAAAAGAGTAACAATTTACAAGATCTATTGGTCGATACGTACACCAGAAAATTAAAACAGCAAAAAATTGACACATTTCCAGGAACACATTCATGCATGAGTTGTGGGAACTGCAATATCATCAAAGAACCCTATATATCACGGACAGGGAAAAACATTCAGCTTAAACAACACGCCATGTGTTTGTCGGAAAACGTCATTTACGCAATTAAATGCCCATGTGCTAAGTATTATGTTGGGGAGACCGCACGCAAAATACACAATTACGAATCAATGAGCATAAATCCTGCATTAGAGTGAACAACCAAACGTCAGCAGTAGCAAGACACTTTCATCAAAATGGTCACTCAGTGGCCCAATTACGATTCACAGTACTTGAGGTGATTTCAACCAAAGAACAAAGTATGAATATGAAACAATTGAGAGCCCAAAGAGAAGCACTATGGATTGGGAGAATTGGGTCATTGTCACCAGAGGGAATGAATGTAGAATTGGATCTAAGTTGTTTCCTATAAACTTTTATTTTATTTAACCTGTTATCCTTTAACTCATTCACTATTTACATGTTGTTTTAGCAGATTTTTTTGACTATCATTCATTGGAGTTATTTTCCATTCTTATTTTCACTAGATTTGTATATATTGAGCTTTTTTTTTAAATATATTATCATTGTTTAGTTGATGAGATTTAGTTATTTTTCTCTTCCATACCATTTTTGTATTTTTTCTTTTATTCGTTTTTCCCATTTTTTCTTGTTTTTCATCATGTTTTTTTATTGCATAATATTGATGGTCTATGCTATAGCACATAGCTGAGCCACTCTTTACATCATCACTATTCGCCTTTTTTATTTACAACACAGGCCCCCTTTACCATACCAACATGTCCGTTCTGCTTCACACCCATGCACCATCGCGTACGCCTAATCACGTACGGCTTTACCGTTTCCAAGGCAATCCTTGACAACTTTACAAACCCGAGCGCAGACGCGAGCCTCATAGTGTTGCACTCGTTTTCTCGAACGGCGGTCAGCCGCTTCCATGCTGCACACGATTTCAGGTAATCAACATAGTTTACATTAAGACAATTTTAGTATATTCCTTTCATCACAATACTTACCATAGTTCCGTTACCCTCACAGATCGCCGATCCTACTGAAAGCGTCATTGCTGCCAAGGCAACTTAAAACCACTGAGCCTTTCTGAGACAGCACACAAGTTTTCTAAGGAATCTGCATGTTATCTACAGCCACGGCCAGCAGCCCTTTTGTTTATTAGACCTCATACCAGTATCAGTAACATATACTAACGCTTTGTCTCTGAGACTTCTGCATGGAGTTCTTCACATGCGAGTAACAGGTCAGTCACCTAATCACCAGCTTGAAGTATAGAAATACCACAATTCACACTTGCAATTCCGATAGTGTACTTACACTTTTTATACTTTTTCTTGCCATCTCTCTACCTTTTTCCACTCCAATCAATCCCAATTGATGTAACTTTTTGGATGAACAATCTAATCACTCACTTTATGACGACATATTGGTAACGTATTCATTTAACTCTTCACTTACTTACTTCATGTGTGACATATGGCTTCTTTTTTGATTATCTCACCAAAATGTGACAAATGGTTTCTTATTGTCTAATTGTGAAAATTATGGTTGTTTATTCGATTTTGACCGTTATAATTACCTATGTTAAGACATTGAACCAGAAGGCACACATAAGTATACATGTTCACAGGCCCCGATGATGGGTTTCTAACCCGAAATGCATAGGCCTTAATGTGACATTGCTGCCTCATAATTTCAATTCCCTCAGAAGAATTAAAAGCTCATGGAAGGAATAAGCGGAATAATACAAAATAAACACGCATTTGTTTAGCTACAATAAGTATTTGCTGAATGTTTAATACTGAAATTAAACCACATCAACGGGGTACACGGGAGTGCAGCCCGCACCGCTGGCTTCACAGCCAAGGTCTTTCTTTTACGGGTCCTTGACTGGTTCCAGTCCTTTGTCTCTTTCCTTGCCTCCTTTCTCTTCTGCGCCATACTCCCTTGCCTGTGGGCTGCCGCAAGGATCTGCTATCTCCCCTCTGTTCAAAATGTATCTGCTCCCCTGGCTAGATTACTTCATGCGCATGGTTGCAGGTTCTTCTTACGCTGACGACACACAACTTTCTTTGTGCGTCGACCAGGATCAGGAGCATACTGCATCTTGTCTCAGAAATTGTTTGTCCGACATTGGTAATTAGAGGCAAACAAACTGGCTTAAGCTTAATGCTGACAAAACAGAGGTTATTGTCCTAGAGGCTGACTCGCTGAAAGGTTCATATTGTCAAAAACCTACAGAGTAAAATTGCATCAGCATTGTCAGTGGAGCCTCAGATCAAGGCCCTATCTAGTGCCGCCCATTTCAAGCTTAAATTACTCAGAAGGATTTTCCCATTTGTGCTGGCCAACTGCGTGTCCTGGTGGTCTACACTAGACTATTGCAATGCCACGCTGTTTGCCCAACATAAAACTCTTCTCCATTGCTTCGAGGTGGTTCAAAACTCGACTGCCTATGGGGCTTCCCAAGTTTGGGCAGAGCTCTGCCATGCTTCAGATTTTGCAATGGCTTCCGATTGATATGCATATCAAATTCTCATCGGGCCCATTATGGGTGTGTCGGAAAATAACGAGATACTGCCCCTGCCCCAGAGTTTTCACTCTGCCGATATGTCCTTGCTTCACGTTCCTCATTTCTGGAGGTCCACTGTGGGTCGCAGAGTCTTTTCGATTGCTGTCCCTTCTTTGTGAACTTCTCTTCCTTTGTTTCTGTGTACTATTTCTGATCATTTGTGTTTCAGGAAAGCTCTGAAAACTTTTTTGTTTAGCCATTGAATGTTTTTGTTTTGCGGTTGTATACATTTTTCCGGTTGTCTTGTCTCCTTTTAGGTGGTACCTTTTTAGTGCCTGGACACATTCGGGTATCAGTTGTGCGTTATACGTTTATCATAACATTTAACATAGGAGAAGTACTGGAAACACACAAACACTCCATGGTCAACAACAGTCTAAAAAAAAGCCCTTTGTCCTAAATATGTCAGGGCATTGGGGGACATTCCAAAACTCTGGAGAAAATGGTCACTGCATAAAGCAAGCACACACAGAATAGAATATATAAAACATACACCAGTCAGAATAAAGTCAGTGCCACAGAACAGAAACCACACTGGTCTAAGTATAGTGAGCCATCACTTGAACTAGACAAAGAAGATCAAGGCTTGATCATGTGCAACCAATCTGCAATCTTTGCTACAGTGGAGCACAGCTCCATCTACCTATGTCTCGCCTCTAGCACTGAGGTAGTTCACGTTTTTCTATGGGGTGGATTTAAACACTAGCCAGAGCTCCAAGAGTGGAGAGCTCATATTTAATTAGACAACATAAATACTGGAATCCTTGCTTTTATTTTAAAGTGAGGTCTACCAGGGCATGGACCTTACATTTCCGGCTCATTATTTGGAAGGTTTAAACCCTTAGCACCTTTTCATGTACACTATTTAGAGAACCCGAGTAATCCATACTTGAAATGGGTCTTCTAAAAAAGGTATGAAGTTCAAAAGATTGTCCTTTTTTTTAGTTTTAAGTCAATCTGCTGTATTCAAATGCAGATGAATGTCATCGTGATTAAAAAGAATCCCCCCAAGTTTATGCTAATCATGATCATACAACCTAAAAGGGTTCCGAATAACATGACTCATGTTAAAATTAACATGTAATTTCAGATTTTCGTCTGCAGTCTGAGAGGAGTATCAGCACCACTGGTTCTTTTCCTGTTGAAGCAAGTTTAATTACAACCCAACCAGAAATCCTGCATGCATGAAGGTTGAAAAAATGACTTGCTTGACATTCAATGAAGCTTATATGGTAACTATTATTTAGAGATATTTGCAAGACATTTGCACCTTTACTTCCCACAGAATTTCTTTCAGCGCACAAAGTATGTGCTTGTTTAACATAAATGCTATTCATCTTGCATACACAAACTCCACTTCAACTCACATGCGCAGAGTGATTTCGATTTGAATATCAACGTGGATACCCAAGAGACACATGCTAGAAAGACAGATTTGAGACAGCATACCATTTGCTCGAGTGTGCCTTTGACTTCCATACAGATCCTGGAAATGGTTTATGGGGGACATTAATAAAACAAGGAATCCTTGTCAACTATGTCGGAAAAGAAACAAGGATTTAATGAAGTAGTTGGGATATTTTTGTAAACTAACCATTATGCATGGTCAACAATTTTGTGTAATGAGAAAATAAGTGTCATCAAGAATGACTTTGGGTGACAATAGCATTTTCTGCTACAGAGTGATTGTTCTACACAATTAGAAAAAATAAGATTCAAGTAGAGAAGTGGGTTTGTTAGATGGAAAAGAAGGCCACTATCGTGGGTCACACTTGCGTCAAGAGAAACACTCTTTCATATAGAGTGGAACAAGTATAAAAACGTATATGAAGAGATACATTCTTTACACAGTGGACTTGATGATATCCGGTGCTGGCTGGAGTGTCATGTGTCACTCATGTTTTTGTACTTTTAGTACCAGCTTTAAGATTTGTTTGAGATTACCTAAATGTTCATATGATGGTAGGATGTAAAAGGTTGTGGAAACTTACTTCTTATGATGGAGGGATGTATACCAAACTTATGCAGACGTCACCCTTTTTATTTTAGTGTTAATAGAGCGAACCTAGCTCCACAGCAGTGGAGAGGTTTATACCAGGAGTGTGCCAGCTGGTATTTTATACAGTACTGGGGTACTTTTAGTGGCGGGAGAGAAGAATTCTCTTTCATCCAGAGAGATTGTTGAATGTGAAACGTTTTTTGTGTTTGGTGAAACTGAAGAATGGTAGAGGCATTTCGAGTCTCTGCTGGGATGAAGCTCCAGAAAGGCGGTGCACAACAGCATAAGGACTGCTTGCGAGTCTTGACTTCATGGATCAGCTTAGTCTCCAACCTTTTGATAGTTTTGCAACGTGAGGTGCGAGAGTCTCCAGAGGTGTGGAGTTGGGCCAACAAGTACGTATGTGTTCCAATTAATATTTTTTGTAGGTGAAGCATACAGTTTTCAAAAGGATCCTTTCAGGAAGGAGAAGCCAGTGAAGCATGCACAGTGTTGGAGCGACACGGATGAATTTGCCAACAACTGGAATGTGGTGGGCTGCCTTGAGGGTTGCTAGGTGTGCGGCTGGAAGCCCAGCAACAAGGACGTTTCCCTGCTGATGTGTGAGATCACAAGGGGTTGGACCAATCATCTAGAATAGAGTGGACTAAAAACCAAGTTAACTTAGGAGGTGGGCTATAGATAGAACTATAAAATACAATTTACAAATAGCATTATTGTTGGCAAAAATTAGGAGGAGCTCCCGATGACAAACGCCTCCCAATCTATAATTCAGTGCCCAGAGACAGTACACAGAGGATCCAAAGGCTCCCTGGACCATCACAGGCCTTACTGGTAGGGGTTCCCCCTACTGCCCCAAAAACTTTGACACTCATACAAAATACTGAAACAAGTGGCTGGAGGACTGAAAGGTGCACTGCTCGCCAATCTGTGCTGTGCAGTCACTGTCACAAATCCTGGGTTCTTTAGACAAGGTTGCGAGCTGCGTTTAAGTATATTGGCCCATGACCCACTAACCAAAGATGTGGGTGTCCAAAATTGTTAGAGAGCAGTCAGACAATTTCAGAGATGCTTTGTAATTTCAGCATGTGGGGCAGTCCCCAGAGCAAATAAGATTACTAATTACACAACTGACAGCAATCTCAAATGTATAGAAGGCAAGCACATTGGAGGGAAGGTGCAGGGGTTTGAAGTTGGAATGCAGAGATGCAGTGATAAGGTGGAGAGGAGAGAGAAAGAAGCAGAGAGAAGGATACAGAGGAAGGAAGAGAAAGTGGAGGAGAAATGGAGGCAGAGGAAGCAGAGGTAAAGAGAGAAAGGGGGAAGGAGGTGAAGGAGGAACATCAGAATAAAGGGAAGGCATTGGACGGACATGAGATGCACAGGAGTCCAGCAATCAAGAGGAGAAAGGAAACGACAAGGATTAATAGTGAGAAAAGAAACAAACCAACAGCAGGATGAGGCAGGTGGTCTTGAAAATGAGAAGAAAAGAGAACACCAACCCAGAAGACCAAGAGACTGAAGTAATTTGCAGCCTGTGCTAGGAAGGCTCTTACAAGTTGGCGAAGGAGGAGCAACTCTATAAGTCCTTGCTAACTTGGAAGATAGAGCTAGAGACTTTGCCAACACATCAATTGGAGGCAATTTGCCAATGCTTAAACAGGAGAAGAAACCTGACCTACTCTGGGGTCGCTTTACCTAAGCACTGAACCCTATCTGAATTCATAAGGGCAAAAGTTGGAAAATATGGTGGCAAACTTTCTGACCTCCCCATTGTGAGATTTGTGGGTAGCAGGCTGCTAGAAATCAGTGTGGCCCAGCCGGTACCCAATGCACCTCCCTACGAGTGGATGAGGCAGGATGCAGTTGGTCCCGAAGATGTGGAGAATCTCACTCTGAGACTGCTTTGAGGAAGATGGTTCCCAGAAGTATGTGGTCCAAAGTCCCATCCAATAGATCCCCGTAATGTAGGGATAGGCGATCCGACACGTTGAAAATCACAGTTTACCAACTGATGGCATCTGTAGAGTTTCATAAAATCCAATATGAACGTTACGTGCGTCAGAGGAGAGCGAGATGCTCAATACCGCGTAGGAGTTTCCCAGATGGCAGCGAATGCCATGCCCACCTTCTCACCTGCCCTCATTAAGCCTTCACAAGCAGGATCAGGTTTTTCAAGAATCCAAAGTAGCTACCAATAAATAGAAGAAATATAAAAATGCCACGTAGATGAGCATCTGCTTAGGGAGTATAAAAGTGGCTAGGAAAACGCAGAGGGTGAGAGAAGCCTAGAGAGATGTACTTGCTGGAACTCCTTTTCTATAAGAAGGAAATCCAGAGGAACCAACATCTAGAAAAGATAGGTCTGGAGTAAGGCTAAATCCCTTCTGAGGAAAACCACCTCTCCCATGTCTGGAGAAGTCCAAACCGTGAGACCCTAGCAGCAGACGTTAAACACTACCTTTAAGGCTGTGACGTCACCTTGAAGGAGCTAGAAGGCTCCGTAGCCTATGTCGTTCCAACAGTTACCCCAGTGGAGTTGAGAGAGAGGCAGGGCAGGAGCGCAGAATAGTATTGGCTGCCTAACAAGGACATGAATGAGAGAGGTGCAGAAACACCCATTCAAGTGCTGATAATCGGGAGGTCTCCGAAGGACCACTTGAAAACCCTGAACAAACCCAGAGTCAAGGCGGGACTGGTGGAACCCCCCCATGTCCAGAAAGGAACTCATAAGAACCCTGAAAAAGCCCAAGGGTCTTTAAATGCCTGTTGAAAATGCAGAGCTCCAAGAGGGACCCTTTCTGTCCTGTTATAACGATGTATAGTCATAACCATGTTTATTTCGCATCCAGTTTGTTTGCCTAACTCCTCTACCTATTCCTTTTTTCTAGGGAGTTTTACACAAGTCCACCTCAGGTAGTACTTGAGAAGCCTCACACTTGGAACGCATGGCTCCAACTCTTAGTATAGGCCTGAACCACACAAGTATGTTGATAGCAATGGCTGAGCAGCCAGGCTTATCTAAGAGGGAGAACAGGGATGTAGGCGGTACAAAGAGCCTATAGAGTATACATATAGGCCAAAGAAACACGGACACACTAAACGTTATATAAAAATAATGGTTTATTTTACATATACACTAAGGTAAAGTTAAACGGTAAGTACTAGAACACACAATAAGTAACTTTAGAAAAACCAATACATTATTCACAGTAAGGAAAGCACTGTGTAATACTTTTTAGAATGGCAGTATTTGTTTCAGGTAAGATGAATGAAACAAACCCAACACCAGGTAAGTAAATACTTGACAATAATTTCAGAGGCCTAAAACATTATAAGTCCATCCCTATCTAGTTATGAGTGTCTCTGCGTCGGTTTGGATGGCAAAACAGGCAGGAAAGTTCAAAGGATCCAGGGGAAGTCTTCTGTAGCAAATAAGTGTTAAGGATTCCAATCGGCATCACACACTGGACCAGGACACTTGGTCTTGGCCTGGAACGTGGTGCTCAATAGGAATGCTTTTTCTTTCATTTCAATTAATTCAAATTGAGCCGATACCCAATCCGTCTCAGACCCCTTTTTACAAATATCGCGGGTCACAATGGACCAGGCCGGTTGGTGAAATACAATATTTATTCATTCTTAGAATTCACAAAAATCACACACATTTTAATATTGGGCAGCAATCACCATTGGGGTGATAATTACAATGGAAATGGAAGAAATGCACTTGGTTAACCTTCTAGTAGAACATAGCCAAAACACAATTTAATAGGAGCACTTTTTGGATTTGGATAGAGCACCCAAGTTAAGGTTTCCCCCTGCAATGTTCCCTCAACCCAGAAATAACCAAATTCTGAGTGGATAGAAACAGGTAGTCAGGGATATGAGCCAGCGAACAGAATCAAATTCCGACCTTCCCTCACAATCTTTTAAACCCTTTGTAATAGCATGAAATGACACTCAATTGACAAATAATTAATGTGCGGTTAAATCTTTGAGACAAATATGACTTCTCACAACAACAGTAATGCATAAACCCTAGCAATCACAAGGCAAGGGATCAACAAGAAGTATACAATTCAAAAACAAGTGGAAAATTAGAACATGCTGCAGCCGAATGACATGTTGGAAAGTTGCAATTTTCTAAATTCTCGTTTAAAATGACACGAATTTGAGGAAAAATGGGTGAAATACTTGAATTCTCAATGCGGTTTGTGGGCTGAGGCATAGATATATATCACAGTGAAAATATAGAGGTGAAAATAGGTCTCTAGCTGGTGAATTGAGAGAGATTTGGAGGGTAGAGTGAGGTACGTTTTTAGGAGAATATAGCAGTGAAAAAGAGAAAATCGGTTTTAAAATGAGACATTTTACTTAAACTAGATTTAATGTCTAAGAAAAGAGGAACGCCACCCGTGAATATAAAAGTTACGCTTCAGTTGTAACCCTTCACGCAGTGTTCCTTTTTCTTTAGGTAAAATTAATTTATTTAAACAAAATATCGCTAATGATATATGCAAGACAGAAATTAAGAGAAAAGTGGCGCTAACGCTTGGAGATCAAGGGCATGAGGCACAGAGAATTCTGACAGTTGGACAAGTTATCAGGATACGGATAGAGTTGCTTAAAGAGTGGAACAAAGACAAAGGGTCAAGATGGGGTAGACTATGTGGTATGGGATGCGGGATACTCAACAGTCCACGCTTGGTTTTGGGAATTTTGTAACAGTCAACGGGGTTCTGGTCACTGCACCAGGTAGTGGACTCTCCTGGCAAAAGACAACTGGGCAAAGGTCTGGTCACTGCATGGCAAGTACAGCTGGGCAATTTGGGTCACTGGATGGCACAGGTAGTGGACATGCCAGTCTGGTCTCAGGATGCTAAGGTACCACGGCCTTTCCCCTTTTTGATGGGATTTTAGTGGGATTTTCCTAATTTAGGCCTTTGCCGGTATAGAGTCAGCTTTGCTTTGGCCTTGTAGTGGAATCTGGAGTTTGGCAGGATGAATGTGGGAGATCAGGAACGCCGGCGCAGGAAATTCAGGAGAGAGTGTGTCTGTAGCTCTGTCAACCACTCTTATTTATAGAGCATGGTGACATCACAGAATTATTGGTGGGCATAACTGAACTAGGCTTGCCTCCAAGAAGCGGATAGGACAATCAATGTTGGTTGCCTCCTCAAGGAGGAGTCTCAGTTTATGAGGTTGCATTTTATGCAGTAAAAAGCCACCCCACAGTCCTTTTTGCCAAAAATCAGTCTTAACCTAATTTACACATTTATACATTTGGGCAGATTACATATTATATGTAGAGAATAGCAGTCCAATCCTCACAGTTGTGGGACCTTGTTACGCCCTTCTACCAGTTTTTCGCCCTTTTCAGTGAGAATTAGATTACTTAAAATTCTATAACTTTACACATGTGTATATACTATAATGGGGCCTATTTCTGTACATTTTTAACATTCCATCTTATTTTCTTCCCCCATGATTCACATTCGTCTGGCGTTTGTGTTCCATACAGGCTATTGACAGTCAAGATCTTATTTGAAAAAATAGTCTTTTAAACAAATTGGCATCCTTTGTCCTTCACTGGATGCATTTTTTTCTCTTCAGCTACCCCCCCACCCCCAACTGTTAGTTCAGCCATTGTGGAGGGGGGTTTCCCAGTTTGATTGAAGGTTTATGACTTCACAGGTTGGTGTCCTAGAAGTTCCATTGTAAGATGGCTCAGCCCGGACCCCAGTCTGATTAGTATGTGAAGTTTCTTTGTCTTGGTCAGTCAAAGTTTTCCAACCTAGCAATTATCACTTTCGTGTCCTGGAAGTTTATGGTGGTTCCCTTTTGGAGGAAGCCTTAGCTCTGCCAACAAGAAAAACCCGTTTCGGGAGCTTGCAAAATCCAGCCCATGCAGTTTAACAGTTTTATTTTTATTTTATTTTCCCCAGCAACAAACCCCTTTACATTGCTAGGCACGGACAAGCTTTCATTCAACCTTGTACTTTTTAAAACGGGTCTTTTTTTCCCTCTGGTTTGTAAAAGCCCATTCTGACACATGTGGTGAAAGCTGGTATATTCCTTTAAAATTCGGTTTTGCTCTTCCATCTGGATTCCCACATGGTTTTGTAGCTGACGTCAGCTTGTTTTACACAACAGTCTGTACAAGGCAAAGGTCTCCTGAAATTGATGTGTGCACAGAAAGCTAGAACTCCTTTTCAAGCAGTGATTTGACATTTTGTAGCAAACGTTTAAGCATTTTTCCGTGCAGCTGATGTGAAGCTTTTGTTGATTTTCTCAGATTTGGCTGGCACAACCTGCCATTCAGGAATAAGGCTCTTTCCTGGGCATGACAGGGTCTTTTTGATAAAGGTAATGTGATGAAGAATGGCGGAAAATAGCATCAGAGCAGCATCATTGTAAAGGTGAAATATTCCCTTTTTCAATAGGAACTTTGGGCTTGCAGCAAAGCAGCGCTGCTTTTTCACTCCATTTCTTTAAGACCAACAAGAACACACCCTAGTAACCTTCCCGGGGTGCTTCCTGTTCCATCTTGCCCTATGGCGCTTGGAAAAACAGTGCAGCCCTGCTTTTGTCGCTGCAAAACACAGTTTTGGTGTGAGGCAATGGTGCTCACAGAAGCAAGCACAGCCATTTTGCTGTTTCTGCTGAAATGCAGTTTGGTGAAGTGGGGAAGTACTGCTGAGTTGGTAAATATATTTCACTTAAGTAACTGTGTGTTGGATAAAGGGCCAGGGACTTTGTAGAAAGCTCCCTGAAGGCACACAGGTGACTGGCCTGAGGGAACATGTATGGGCAAACTCCCAAACACAATTCAGCTCTAGGTAAGTTCTACCAAGAGTCTCACAGAACCTTTGGCATGAAGGAGTTGCAGCCCAATGCCTCTACGATGCAGCACACCAGATACTGGATTCTTAGTGAGGCAGACGAAAGAAGGGACACTAGAGGGGATCTCGCAGCAGCAATCGAGTGAAGAGGCTTACAGCGAAGGATTCTTCTCAGTTCTGGGATTTTGGTTCCTTTTGGGAAGCACCAGTGAAGAAAGATTACAGCCCTGTCTCACTGCAGCACTCTGGGGAAGGGACTTCAAGGAGTGGAATCTTCGCTATGGAGGTCTGGAAGGAGTCCAGCAATGTTTTGGGTGGATTCCATCTTTGGAAGACGATGCACTGTACAGTGGGCAGAGGTCCCAGGGTATTGGCGGTTTGCAGCCTGTGAGGGTCAAAGCTCATTGTGGGATGCACGAAAATGCAGGTCGTCTCAAGATTGATTGGTTCCACCAGTCTGAAGGGGAAGAGTCCTCTTCCAAGATCTCGCAACGCTTGGAAGAAAGGGTTGGACAGCAGCCGTTACCCAGAGGGTTTCTCCGGTCATCTGGAAGTGTATGCAGACATCTTCTCCTCCTCTTCTTCATTGATTCGTCTGTTCCAGGGGTCAGCTTGTCTTCAGCGAGGACCCATGCCTTTTATGCAGCAACCCAGCCAATCGGCACCCATGCATTGTTCAAACTCTGGGTGGTGGCAGCCCGCACCCCAGTTAGCACTGGTTCCAGGAAGCCACACCAAAAGACAAAGAACAGTGGAGTTTCAAACTCCTCTCCCGTTTCATGTCCTCACAGATACGCTGGAGCCTTGGCAGGCTTCACAAAGGATTCCTGCCGAAGACAAAAGTCAAACCAGGATCTTCACCAATCAGCATGGCAGAAGAAGGACCAAGAGGGACAAGTAAAAGAGAAATGGAAAAATATAAATGCAGCCACCATTTTGGGCCAACGGTGACCCTTCTGTGCATTACTGTGAGTGTGACTACCGCCTGAGGAAAAAGAAATGCACCTAAGCAGGTAGGATAAAACCACTGCCACCAGCCATTCAGATTTGGCCGTCACAGTAACTGATCCCACAATAAAAAAGTTAGGAAAGATACTAAATATCCCCCGGCCTTTGGGTTCTCACAATGAAAAGTATAGAACATAAAAAGAACCATAGGATAAAAGAATGTGTGAGTGTGGAAAAAGGTTCCCCATCACTCAGAGCAACAGACAAAAAGTCCAGAAAAAAATGCTGGGGGACTCATATGGAGGATATTGTGAATACAGATCAAAAATCTACCCGTACACCTTTCTCATTAGCACAGACCCCTCATCCTGCCTCTTCCTGCTTTTGGCCCCCTCAAATATAATGTATCCTAAACTATTTCCCTCTGTTGCTCCTATTCTTTCTGTTTGTCTCTGAAACGACCGCTAGATTTGTAACAAAACCACAGCATCCCTTTTCATTCCTCCTGGACACCTTCTCTGTCTTTTCCCAATCTCCTCGTCTTCCATTCTTTCCAATACCATATTTCTTTTTCTAAACCACATACGATTACCTTTCTTCCGATTCATCGTCTCCCTGGACCTACTCACTCTCTGATGACCTTGATTCCCTACTATAATTCCTTCTTCCTTTGAATTCCTCCATTTATTCTTGGTGACTTTAACCCCATCTCCTATTCTCTCATCAGTTATCCCCTTTAGCCCCCCCCATCAGCCGCCTTGATTCCTATTTGCTTTGTCAGCTTCCGACTCCTCCTTCCCATGTTTCTGGCTAATCACTCGACTTCACCTTCTCTTCTCTTCTCCCTTGAGCCCTCAGTTTTTTCCCCATACAATACACTCCTCTGACCATTCTCTGCTAGCCTTCTCTTTTTCTCTTACTCTGACTACTACCTTACTACTTCCTTTTCTCGTTGCAACCTTTGCTCTTTTTCCCAACCTCTTTTCTTTCAACGCTTTCTACCACTGTTCCATCTCTCCCTGCTTGTTCTTCTCTCCCCCTTGACACAGTTTCTTCTACTCTTCATACCTCGCTTTCCTCCACTCTTGACCTTCTTTACCCCTTTAGCTCCTTCTCGCAAACCTTCACAAACCTGGTTGACTGTTGGCCTTCCCTCTCTCCATCCAAGGTGGAACGTGTCTGGAAAAAACGGATCCCTCTCACCTCTCCTTTCTATCTGCTATCCACGCTTCTTGTGATGCATCTCTTCTGGTAGCTAAAAAGCACTATTTTTGTTTGCCTTTTCCAACTGCTTCTGATCCTTCCATCTCATCACCTCTCTTCCTTTGACTCGGCTAACTTTTTTGTTACTAAGGTACCTACTTTGCGCTCATCACTTGCTCATCTCTCCTCACAGCCTATATCCCCATCTGTATCATCTCATCCTACTCTTCATCCTTTCCCGTCATTGTGTTCTCCTCTTACCAATTCTGACACAGCTTCTCACCTCGCCTGTGCTCATCCCACTGCATCTCCTCTTGAACCTCTGCCCTCTCCTCTTATTTCTGCTGTTTACCCTGTGATTATATCTTTTCAGACTTCCCTCTTCAATCTGTCACTCTCCTCTGCTACCTTTCCTTCCCCCCTTCAAGCTTGCTCTAATTAATCATATTCTGAAAAAGCCTTCCTTGAATTCCTAAGTACCATCTAATTATCACCCCGTAGCACTTCCCCCATTCCTTTCTAAACTTCTTAAGCAGGCCGTTTGTTCGCAAAGCAACACTTTTCTTAACACTCATTCTCTTCTCCACCAACCCAATATGGCTTTTGCCCTGCCCACTCAACTGAAACTGCTCTTCTCCACATCACTAACTCTCTCCTTTCTGTATGTCACTAAGTCCTCCTCTATTCTCATTCTTCTCAACCTATCAGCTGCCTTTGACATGGTTGACCATCAAACTCTACTTTCTTCATTCTCCTCACTAGGTCTATCTACTTCTAACACTCAATGGTTTCAATCTTATCTTTCCAACAGTTCTTTTTCCGTATCCTGGGCTGGACACATCCCCTTCCCCGCCATCTCCAATACGGTGTTCCTCAAGGATCAGTGCTGCATCAACGGCTTTTCTCCATCTATAGCATTCCTCTATTTTCTATCATTGAATCGTTTAATCTTTGTTATTATTTTTATGCTGACAATTCGCAAATCTTTTTTTCCTTCTCGCCACCTAACTCTCTCCAGGCCTCCGTCTCATCTGCTCTTTCTAAGGTCCAATCCTGGATGTATTCCAACTTTCCTCAGCTTGACCCTTTGAAAAAACAGAGACCCTCTACTTTCCTCCAACCTCTTCCAAGCCTCCTCAAACTCTTGTTATTTTTGTTCCCCCCTCTCAACCTTCTCTGCTTCTGCTCGGAATATTGGAGTCATTTTTGACCTTTGACTCTTTTTCCTCACATGTATCCTTCATTTTCCGCATCTGCCGCTTTTCTCTCTTTAATATAGGCAAACATTTGCCCTTTCCCTGCTGCTTAACTCATTATCATTTCCGAAATGTCTTCACTGACTTGAATTCTGTTCTGCCTTACTCTTTGGTCCTCCTGCTTTTCGCCTTACTCCTCTTCGTTCTGTCTTTAACGCCGCTATTCATCTTCTCCTTCCTCCTCAATCCTCCATTAGGTCATCTGTTAGTTCTTCCTTTCTCCTCGCCTATGACTCTTGCATCCTTTTTCACTTTCTCTGTATATTCGTTAAGTGCTACCATGACTAACCCCTTTTTCACTTGCTTCACTTTTTTCACCTTATACCCCCCTGACGGTCCCTTCGCTCTCAACACCTTCATTTTCTTATTACCCACAAACCCCCCTGCACATCTTCATGTTTTTTCTCTCCTTTCTCCCAAATCCTGAAACACTTACGCCTGATATTCCTGCATTGCCTTCCATTTACATATTTCATTCCTGCTTAGAGGGTTATCTTCTGTGCTTGATACCCTCTACTTATTTGCTCTATTTCTCTTTGTTACCCTTGCCTGAGTATTGTACCGCATTGAATTTATATATACAGTGCCATGGCAAAGGTGCTCTAGAGATACAAATAAAATACAAATTTGAGAACTTGAACAAAACCAAGGTCCAGGGGCTCTGCCCATGAAGCCTGCACTGAATCCTGGGCCCTAATCCCGATGAGAACTCCGAATAAAACGCCAGCCCAGAAGTGACTGGCCAAGTATCTGGATTAGGACCAATGTTCAGGAGAAACCTATGAAGAATCCTGAACCAAACGGAGGTTGGTCAAATCTTCTGAAACTCTGATCCAATCACAAGGGGATGGGCAACCCAGAAGCAATCCTAATACTCTCAAGGACTGGGCAAAATCTCAGTGAACCTTGAGATATCTTGATGACAATGGCCCTCATTACGACCCTGGCGGAAAGGGGAAAACGATGGCGGAAATGCAATACCGCCATCGAATAGCGCTCGGTGCGACTATGACCCGTCACCGCAAAGTACGAAGCCATTAGCGACACCGTAGTGAACGCCAACGCTAACTGCACTAAGCGCGCGCGCCATGCCAAACCGCAAACACCACCATGGTGCAACGGTACGCCAATTCCGACCCTAGCGGACATGTACCTAACGCCATCAGGCATGGCGGAATGGACCATTCCGCCATGGCGAGAAGTACGGCATCGCGAATCAACCGTAAACGGCCCCACTGAGTGCCTGTACACCGCTCCCTGCCCACAAAGTACAACTCCCTGTAGGTGCAATGAAGTCACAATGCAACCATTGAAATGTACAAAGCACCCATGCATGCCAACGAACAAAAGAAACACAAGAGGGGCCAATGGGAGCTGCAGGGCACAGATGGCACGAATACAGAAGCCATCCCAATGGACATGACCACAGTCCCCCCCCCCGAAACGCACGCAAACACAGGCACCTGTGACCAGCAACATTCCGAAAATCACATCATTCCACCAGTCCACCTGGCTGACCGCCATCTGTCACACAAAACCCAATCCCCCGCCCCTGAGCATGACAACATCCAAACTGTCATATAGGCAGCCCCCATCCCTGACCTCACGGGCTCAGTAGGCAAACGCGCCCAGCACAGTACCACGCAACTAAACCCCGAAGCAGGAACCCAATGCAGATCTCCTCACAATACATCGCCCCACATATAGGCACATGCCACATCACTTGCAAAGAAAAACGCTACACGGCCCAAATCAGAATAGAAATTTAATGCACAACAAAATCACCAAGCCCATACAGCCATCAGGCCATGAACTCCAAAACACATTTCACCATTGTGGGCTGCATCCGCAAGAAATGACCAGCCACTACTTGTGTGACGCCCTGTCCCATCATGGTACACAGAGCCACAATCACGTACGAAAAGGCAAAAAGGAAGCGCACACAACCGCAGGGCCGTCCCAATGGGGAGGCACTAGTCCAGCTGAAAGGCCGAAATGTTGCTCCGAGCCACCAGTACTGCGTAAGGGCATGTGGGCCACTGGCGATCGTCCCATAGGATCGTAATGCTGCTCCACCAATTAACACGAAGCAGCAGGTGTCGGGAGTAAAATCCATCTGCAGGAGTGGCATACAGATGGCAGTGGCAAAAGGGGAGGAGATACCGGTCAACCAAAAGAAAAGAACAAGAACAGAATGGCCATCAGAACTACATTCGAACAACTCACTTCAATGAGCACACGAAATCCACAGCCATATGCATGCCAGCCCACTCCAAAGGATCATCAACACCCCAAAGCCACTTGCGACTCATAACCATCTATACCTAGGTGTAAACACCATCACGAACGAGTGTACCTGTGCATGCGTCTGCCAAAACAGAATCCATCAGATGGGAATGTTAACGTGCATGGACACAAGTGTCTGAGGGCGCGTCGAGACAGGGAGGGCTCAACAAGGCCAGATAGACGATGATCCCACTATGGCAGCCCTGCATCACATAGCGTAGGGGAGGCGGATAGATCCCAAGAAGCCCTGTACATGGCAAACTCTGCACCAAATCACCTGCCCATGCATCCATTCATCATTCCCTCATCCCGGGATCAAAACGCCTGAATAATTACTCACATGACATTAGAAACGTCCATTGAGTCTGTGCGTAATGCAGCCTGCTACATCCACAGTGCCCCAGCCCGTAAATCCAGTGTTGTGAAGTAACATGTATTTGGGAATGGCCGGCCTCATCGCCCACGTAGCTATTGCGCATCCCAAACTATTCATATCAATCATTGCTCCCTCGCCATGGGCCCTGTCTCAAGGACATAGAACAATAGAACGTTATATTTGCAGTCAGACCTGTGGGCATCTCCTCGCCGCTAGCTGGAAACCGAAAGCGCCGCCCTTCGAATTCCTCATTTGCAACATCACGTCGAAAAGGCATCTCTGGCCGTTTGAAATCACTAATTATTCCATCGAGTGCGGCTGTGTGTGAAAAAGGCAACTGCCTTCACCCACAAATGGGACGCCCCGCCCGTCGTTGCAACTCGGTACAGTGATGCATGAGGGCCCACCGTTACTCGAGTACTACGTTCCACTGACCCTTCACAAGTCCGTTCGCGACTGCACAGATAGTATGGGAAACAATGGGCCCACAGCAGAATGAACATATCAACCAATCTTACACGCCCATCGGGTACAAATACATGATTGCAATAGCAAGATACCAATCCCCGAATTGCAGCGTAGTGCGCGGGACGTGCTCGGCCAAAGGGGAGAGCCGTTTGCACAGGTGGAATCAATCACCACAGGTGGAGGCCATACAGCCTGAAAACACATAAATTGCACAGCCAGTCTCCTCCCACAACCACAGCGAAATGCTACCGGCAGGACTCGCGATGTTGGCCCTGGGGGACCTGATAGCACTGCAAGTGCTCCGACTCCAAGAAGAAGACGAACAACAACTACAACCAGCCGCACGGAGGAGACGCAGGAGGAGGAGGAGGCCAAGGCAGGGCCAGCAAGGCCCAGCAGCACAGCCACTACCACCACGCAGGCAGCCCGCAATCCCACGCCTCCGAGCACATCCGTTCAACCTCACTGATGAGCAGATCCACACCCTCTACCGTCTGGACCGGGACACCATAGCCGCCATTGTGGACATGACACAGGCTGACCTAGTCAGCATGATAGATAGCCCAACCGCAATCCCACCCCTACTGAAGGTGGTGTCTGTACTCCACTTCCTGGCCACAGGCACCTACCAGCACACAGTCGGACAGTTGCATGGCATATCACAGCCACTGTTCTCACGGACACTATTCCAAGTGCTCGATGCCCTCCTGCAGCACGCAGACGACTACATCTCCCTACCACGCTCGGAGCAGGAAATTACGAACACAAAAGTGGGATTCCATGCACTTGCCGGCATACCGGGTTGCATTGGTGCCATCGACTGCACCCATGTTGAATTGGTCGTCCCACATGCCATGGAGGCCCAGTACCGCAACCGAAAACAATTTCATTCCCTGAATGTACAAATGGTGTGTGACTCCAACAGGATCATTACGCATTGTTGTGCCCGATTCCCTGGATCAACCCATGATTCCATGGTCTTGAGGAACTCTACCATACCACGCTACATGGAGCGACACGCAGGGAACAGATCCTGGCTACTCGGTGAGTCTCATTGCATGCATGATGTGGGGTATGTGATTTGGCAATGTACTGGCAGGAAGGGGGGGGGGGTGTGCGTACGTATCAATGGCATTCCACATCCTACGTTTATCGTCCACATACAGGTGATGCTGGATATCCACTGAAGAGATGGCTCCTCACACCAGTCCGGAACCCACGGGACCAGCATGAGGAGGACTACAACCATGCCCACTCACGTACCCGTGTAGTCATAGAACAGGCATTCGGCCTACTGAAGACTCGTTTCCGCTGCCTCAGCAGGTCTGGCGGGGCACTCCTGTACCGCCATGAGAAGGTTGCAAAGATGGTCATGGCATGTGTCATGCTCCACAACATGTGCGTACGTAGAAATGTGCCCATGCCCCCTGACGCTGAACTGCAAGCACCGGATGATGGTCATGATGAGGGTGGGGATGTGGCAGCACCTCAAGGAGTCTGCGAGGCACCGGAGGGCCGTGACATCCGTCAGCATCTCATTGATGTATGCTTCTAGCACTCACGCCTGGGGGCTGATACATGGACACGGGACTCGTGGCACTGCGTGTGTCTGGGACATGCACAATATGGACTGTACGCCTATGATGGCCTAGTACACAAAGATCAATGTCCACACATCTCATTGGGTGATCGTGCACTTTTTATGGCATATGTGATATCATGTTGAACACCCTATCGACCCGCCACCCAAGTGAGCCCAACACACCCCCTCCACCCTCCTACCTCCCACCCGAACACCAGTGTCCAAAGATGCTCATTGTCAGTGGCCTGTCGCTATTGCAAGCCCCCTCTGCGGGTATCAGGGGCACCCCTGCCTGTGGAGCGCAGGTTCCTCCCTGATCTACGTTGGGGGCTGCCCTGGACGGAACTTGCAACGGATGATGTGTCTGCCTGCTCACGTCCATGCATGTCCCTAAGGGTTTGCGAGAGCTCAGTGAGCACACGGCGCACTGCGGCAAGTTCGGCACATACGTCTTTGGACGTCGCATGCAGTTCCCCCCTCAGGCTCTCGGTGCTACTCTCCATTTGGACTCTCAGGCTCTCGGTGCTACTCTCAATTTGTGCCCTTAGCGTCTCTGTACCTCTCTCCATTTCTGCCCTAAGTGTCTCTGTTGATGTTTCTATGTCTGCCTTGGTGCCCCCACATTCATCGGCATGGTCCTTGAGGAGTGTGGCCATTTGCTGCTGTTGGACGATTAACTTGTCGAGGGACTGTTGCCTCTGCTGGGCCATGCCCATTTGCGGGGGTGTCACAGAGGGGCTGTTGTCCTCATGTTGCCTTGCCACAGGGCTTGGGGGGGATGGCCAGTCGTCGTCTTGTGGCTGCACCTGCGTGGTATCCTCATGTTGTACGGGATGGGACAGACAGGGGGATTGGGACAGGTCATGGATGGATCTGACCTCGACATCCCCGTCTTCTGTGTCCGAGCATGCTGCCATCAATGGGGTGTCACCTATGGTGCTGCTGCCACCAGAGGCAGTGCCTTCTGTGGCATCCATTGGGGGGACCTGTGGTGGTGGTGTTGTGGCCATGCTGGCTGCTGGGGTGCCTGTTGATGTTCCCTCCTCTGTGCTACCACCTGATTTGTGCTGCTGCCGTGTCTTGATGCGTGCAGCTGAGGTGGAGGGTCTCTGGCCGTTGGTCTTGGCCCTCTTTGCAGGTGTGCTGGTAGGGGTGTCCTGTGGCTCGTCGTTTGGATCGGACCCTGTGGTGGAGTAAAGGAGGGCGAGGGTTATTGATGGGTCTGTGGGAATAGGAATGGCATTGTATCACATGCTTTGGGGTGGTACCTGAGGGTGATTTGGGTCGGGGCCTTGGAGGTGCTTTGATTTGTGTGTGGAGTGAGGGTGCAGTTGTTTGGCAGCCTGCAGTTTGGGTGTGCCTGCTGCACGTGTAGTGCGTGTATTAGGGGTTTTTAATTATTTATGTATTTATTGTGGGTTTTAACGTGCGCTATCAGGCCGATGTGTGTGGACGTTATCCTGGACATGTGTTTCTGTTGCACTATGTGGACGCATGGTGCTTCACATGGATGGACTGTGTGGCTTGTTATATCTGGCCCACCTACCTGAATCTTCGGATGTCTGCACTCCTTTCTCCATCCCTCCGACTCCCTCGATGCTCTCCATTCCGATGGTGGAGGCACAGATTTCTTCCCAGGGGGTCAACTTGATGGGTGATTCAGGACCTCCCCCGGTGGCTGTGGCAATGTTGCGGTTGGCAGAGAGTATGCTGCGGACGCGTATCCGCAGGTCGTCCCATCGCTTGCGGCATTGCTGTGGGGTGCGGGGTGCGGTCCCCACCGCACTTACCCGCTGTGCCACCAGAGCCCATATGGCCTTCTTGTTTGCAAGTGCCGTCCTGGTCATTTGCGTGGAGAAGACCACGGCAGCATTCTCCTGGAGGGTCTCTGTTAGCACGGTGAGTTCCTCACGGGAGAAGTGGACCTGCCGCTTGCGGTCGCACGCTTTCTTCGCTGCTTTTCCCATTTTTCTTGGTTTCGCTAGGGTGGTTGACGGGGTGGGGTGTGTCTCAGGGTATTGTTTTTAGTGGTTGTGTGGTTTTAGTGTATTTATAGGTGTACGCCGGGATGTTTCCCGTTCCGGGCCCGTGTTTTGACTTCCGTTTCCGTATATTTCCGGCCACCGTACTTTCCGGTAGGCGCACACTGCGGTGACCGCTAAGAGGGGTGGCGGTATTGCACCTGGGGCCCCGTACGGCGGCGGTGTGGGCCGTTTTGGGGTCTTTTCCGCCATCGCGGACTTTGCACTTCCGCCATGCCGTGGTGCTCGTGCCCGATGGGTCGGAATGGGCCGCACTTTGCTCATTCGTGCAATGGCGGAAACGCTATTTACGCTGTGGCGCTCCGGTCAGAAGACAGCAACTTATAAATCTAGGGAACTGTTGAGAACCAGATACACCCAAAATGCCAAACCCTAAAAGAGAATCCCACTTTCTGATGGCCTAAACCGTCCTGCATGCCGAGGCATTTATGTTTTACGTGAATATATTCTCAACGAAAGCATGGAAAAATGCAGTGCTTCGATTGACCGTATATTTAAACAAACAGTAGCCGCTGAGCTTCCCTGTGAGTGCACGCTCCATGCACAAATAGGTTGCTGTGTCCTGCAAACATAAAATGCGGAACAAAGCAACCCATTTGTGCTTGGAGGGTGCCTGATGTGTTGGTTATTCTTTAATGTGTCCCAGATAGTGGAGTGTTGATTCTGTTCCTCAGCATTGGTCTGAATCCATTTTGAATTTCATGTGCAATGTTGATGATCTCCAAATACGCCAAAAGTCGTTGGTAGATTCATTTCTCTAGGAATTCTGCTGGGCATGAGGCATTCTAGATAGGGGTGTAGCTCACCTGTTCACTTGAATTTGATGTGAGGATTGTACTAGAGTCTGAACATATGCACATTTAAAGTCCTGCAGTAGGCTTACTTGTTGAAAAGTGAATGGGGATGTAGAAATGTCCCAGCTGTTGTCAGGGTTTGTAAATGGGTGATGGGCAGGTGTCGTCTGGTGATCCTGCTTTCTGGATCAGACTATGGTTGCAGATTCCTGCTACGAGACGGGGCAGGAAGATCCCCAGGTGCTGTTGTAGGTGCTCATTCAATTTGGTTCTTTAGTATGGGGGAGTTCTGTCCTTTTTGTTCAGGTGGTCATGAAGAGATTTTGTCGAAGTTAATGGATATTCAGTCGCACAATCCTTGTGATGGGTTTGGTGTAGTTTTGCATGCAGTCTAGGGGAGTTCCCCGGTAGATCCCCACCTCTTCACCTGTCAGTCTCTTATCCCTGCTGCACAACATGCACAGTGCATCTGCTTGTGAGGGGGCACAGAGAGACCATACATGTGCACATAACATCATTCCCATCCTCCATCATCCCATATTCAATGTTTTGCTTTGCTATGCTGTATCACGCAATGCAACATTTTCAATTCCATGTCATGTTTACAAAGTTTTAGGATGCTTGTGATATCCTGCTAGCTCCAGCTTTTATGTGCATCTTTATTCTGTAACTGTAGGGGAGGCATGGTATCACAAGCAGAGACTGACACAATGGGTACAATTTGTAAAACCTTTATTTAAATGGTTGGGATTGGAACAACTCCTATTCTGCCTTATAACTAAAATGGGAGTAGACTCAACCATCAAATAATAAATAACGCAGTCCTAGTGGAGTCTGGCCAATCAAAATGGTCTATGCTAACAAAAATATAATGCCTGCACTATCTCTTGTACAAGAAACTTGAAAAGGAAACATTTCTACAAAAGGAAAAATCTGTTCAAATGATAATGTGGTTGAACCAGCTCTCTACTCCATGTTAGGACTCACATAGTAAGGTGATCCTTGTAGGCTGAATAACACACTCTGGCTCAGTTTTCAACACAATATATATAGTTAAAAAAGCTTTGGATCGAGGCCCGCCTGGCCTACCACGCTCGAGATGCTTTCTCCTTCTTCAAAACATAATGTCTTATCCAAAACATTCCCAAAAGATCCCCTCTGGCAGGCTCAGACCTTTCACTATACAGTTCTTTTAGATCTCTGTCCGTCGGGCTCAGATCTCCAATGATAAAGTTCTACACAAGTTGCAAGAGGGCTCCCTTTCCTCCTAAGATTATTTCACTTCGGGTATCCCTCCGTCGGGGCTAGGCCCCCTTTTTGGATGTCGAAGACTTTCGAATGCGCGTGGCTTATTCATCAGAACACTGCAGGACCACTTTGACTCTGTTCCATGTAATAATGTCGCCACAAAAATATTGCCATACAAAAATATTGCCAAAATGGTTGTTTTTTGTGGCAACATTTTTGCATGGAACATGCGGGGGACACCCCCGCATCCCCCAAATGTTTGATTTGTTTTATTATTATTTTTTTTGCCCCTTTCACCATATATATGGTCACCAAATAATATCGCCACGAAATTTTCCCGGCGATGATATTTACGGCGACCATATATGTGGCGATATTATTACCTGATACGTTCGACTCAAAGTTCAGTGTGTTGGTTTCACTCTTCCCTTCTCTAGGAATTAATCTTCTTACTTTTACTGTTCATTTGCTTTCTCGCTTTAAACAAAGTACCTGTCACAGAGACTTTCGAGTGGGTCACTTTCACCGGACCACTGCGTTACTTAGCATCGATGATTTCCCAGCTGTTCTTTACGGATCTACGTGATTTAACAGAACACGAAAAGTTTAACTCCCAAAAGTTTGTTTCCCCCCCCAATTTTCCGGAAATATATATGTGAGGGGAGATCCCTCCAGAGCCTCCCCACCTTAGACCTATACATCTTTTATTCTCTTTACCCCCCCCCACATATATAGATGCGGAAAATTGGGGGTCGAACTTTTGGGAGTCAAACTTTTGGGAGTAGGTAATTTTGTACAATACCGTTCTTTACATCAAAGTTCATTCACAGGTCTGCCTTTCATGTGTGCAGCCTTCAATTGTGAAATGATGTTGCTAACTACACTCACTTTAACACACATCAGTGTCTCATGTCACTTGCCAACTCACCGGCTGTGTGCTTTTCTTGTTTGGTGTTTCAGATTTTCGAGTCAAGGTAAGTACCACAGGCTAACCTCGCCTCCCCAACGGGAGGGTTGCTGGCGTCCTTGAAACACAATGCAATCTGCACTTGTGGGATTTCGCCTTCTCCACACCTCTTTCGCAGCCTGTCAAAGGCAACGACCTCCAATAGGGAAGTCTTAGGGTTTTCGCCTTGGGGTCTTTGGCCCGCTGCTCTCGTCTCTTGGTCTGTTGCTCTGCTCCAGTAGGTGTCTGTCTGGGAAGTTCTACTCGTTCTTGTGTTCTAATTTGCTCAGAGCGTCTCTTTGGTTTCTGCCTTTTATTCGTGTGAGGAGAGCTAATTGGTATCAGGTGTATGCACTTAGGATTAAGTTCCTGACCCGGTTAGCGGGACATAGCCAGTGGGATGTATGCAAGTTAGTATTGTTATTCTCAGTCATCCTCTTCCTTTGCCCAGTGTTTGTGTAAAAAGGGGTTGGGGAGTTGGGATCTTTGAGCATCCTAAAACACAGAATGTGTTCAATAAACAAAATAATGGAGAATACTGCGTCTCGCCATCGGCTATCTAACCCTCACTCCCCGAAGACCCTTCACCCAGGTGATCCTCCCGCATTGGACCACCCCCAGGAACTGAATCCAAATGCGATGGCCGTGTCCTGGCCACCTGGATGACAAGACCCTGACGACTAGCGGGTGAGATACCCTTTGTTTCACAGATAACTCACCAACACATGATTCTCATTCTCTGACTCATGTGTCTTTACACATATTAGGGAGTCAGTATTAGAGCATGCATTTTTTTTTATTCAACTCAGTTTGCTGCATAAGAAAAACAATCTAGCCAGGTGTGGCTAGACATTTGTGGATGCTCTGGGGGTATGCCTCACTTATTGGGGGGCACTCTTAGGCATGTGCAGGTCTGGTAGCTGTTTGGAAGGGTACTTTAAAGTCACTGTGGTGGGTGACTGTCCTATGAATCCTGCTGCGGTTCAGGCCTGTGCGTTTCCTGGGAGTGCATGCTAGTTTTAAATGACTGAGGCCAATGTTATTGAAGTTGGGGCTTGTTCCAATCTTAGGGGTCTATCCTTCTGTTGAGAGACTGATTTCGAGTGAGTAACTCTGTGTGCCTTGTGATGAATCAGAGGTGATCATCCCAGAAACCCTGGCCTGGACCCCTACTCATATGGCCAGAGAAAGGCAGCCACTATCTGAACCCCTTCTCAGGTGGCCAAGGAAAGGCAGCTGCTACCTGATCCTGAGCCTGGGGTGGTATTAGCTGTGGGGGAATCATATGGGAAGAGGGGTGGAGGCTGGGGTCAGGAAGAAAGGGAAAACACTGAATAATTTCCCTAATGATCATACTGTTTTAATGGCTTATTGTAAAGATGAAGAGTCTGAAGTTAAAACTAAAAACAATATGGAATTTCAGTACAATAATGTTCTTAGTAGTGAGACGAGGAAGAGGCAACAGAGTTGCTAAACCATAGTGAGCTGTCTAGTTGTAACAACGCACACCTGAGCGGGACCTTTAAATATTTAAAGGCCATTCAGGTGCAGGTCAGAGGAGAACAGTGGGAGCAGCAGCAGCAGGAGGAAGTAGAGGATGGGACCGACGCACTGACATTAGCGGGATGACATGAAGACAAAGTGGCGAAGGTCATAGATTCAGGCATATGAGGATGCGCAGCAGGAAGCGGTATGGAGGTCGGCTGTCCCAAAGGGGAGAGAGGCTCTGCATCTAGCTTCGGTGAAAAGCTTTTAATGAAACGTGTGTGGTGCAGCGGGTGCTCCATTCACAGCCAGCGCAAGCAGAGGAAGGCGACCCAGAGCTGTCAAACATTGGCGATGGCCCGATGTGTGAAGAAGCAGAGACAGCAAGTCTGCAGGAGCAGAAATGATATACCAGTGAGTTGGCCTATTAGAGGTAACCCGGGGGCGCTCCAAAGTGCATCTTTGAATACCGAAACTCTAAACTAAAACGAGCAGGAGAATATTGTAACCCGCATTGCCAAAAGTCAAAAGCACACAATAAAAGAGCAAAAGGAATATCACTCGCCTAAAGAGGGATATCCACCAAGGGGACATTGTAGCCTAGATTGTTAACAGTAAAGAGGTTGTATAAAAAGAAATCAGAAATTGCAGTATAAAGGGCCTCCTTATATAGAGGATCAATGGGGAGAGAAGTATAACCTACATTGCCTAGGGCAAACAGATCCATATGAAAAGCATGGTCCGTTGTACAATCTACATGTAAAATAAGTTGTGAACCAATTGTGCTGAAAGTCAAGAGATTGAATCAAGAAGCAGTTGTCGATTTCTCTTTCCCCATTGACGATTTAAGTGTGGAAAGTTTGGAGCAAGCCTCACCACAGAGTACAAATAGCAGTGGCAGGCGAGTACACCAGGAAAGGGACAATTAGTAATTATTCCTGGCAGGCGAGTGGACCAGGAAGGTGGTGAGTTAAAGTACTGCAGATTGGTAGAAAGTTGTGGTGGACAGGAAGTGACAATTACACTAATGTGTTTTGATGAACTTTAATGTAAACCATCCTGACAAAACGACAATGCTCATGAAGAAGAAATGTGATGTGATGAAGTGATTTACCTTCAGAGTGGTGAATATTTATATTGACTTTATGGTTTGACAGATGAAGAGCGAATCCTTTTTGATTTGCCAAGCAAAAGATGTCGAAGCTGTAATTATGGTCTTCAAAGTAACAAAATCCAGGGCATGGCCAGCAGCGCCACTGATGTGGCAGCTCCGCTAAGGGCCTCCGTATGAAGCCCGTGAATTTGCCTGAATACAGCGTCTTTTTGAGGATGCCTGAATCCTGCCAAGTATTTTCGGATGTCGGAAGGTGCGAGGCAGGCAAAACAGCGATTTATGGCACCAGGCAGCTCAGGGGTTTACTAGTGTGACGGAACTCTGCAACAGCGAGTGGACTGTGGCGTCTCCCCAAAATGGCACTGTGAGGCGGCTGTGAATGGTGTCCCCGGGGCGTCGCAAACTGAAGACGACAGTGCAGCATTCCTAGAACCCTAGTGGGACTCCCATAGCCTGTTTGGCCAGCTGAAAGGCTCACCCCGCTCACCCAGAGCTAGCGGGCAGAAGCTGGAGGGACAAGCAGCATGAAGAGCAGATTGAGGGAGAGGCGACCGTGAACCTGACGCATGTGTAGTAAGTAGGCTGCGCTTGCTTCGCCCTGTCCCGCACCACATCCTTCTAGAAGAAAGCCCGGCCCTTAGACTTTGCTCTGCCTGAAATCGCTGAGCGGGGACTCCGGTGCAATGAACGCCACTCAGCTGTCCCTTCGAGGCGGCTCGACACCGGAGCCATTAACACATTCCCAGCCAGGTCCGCGGCCCAGAACCACGGGCGCACCGTACCTTTGTGGTCCTCTGGACCCCAACACCAGATTGTGATTTCCGGAGCCCCCGGCTCCCATTGGGAGGGGCAAACATTCCAGTGAAAGGAACAGGAATCCCTAACAACGTGGCGTGGCAAACAGCCATTTTATGTGGGGTAACATATCCAGCAAAACAGGGAACGTATCTCCCCCTCCTACGGGTGAAGGGGTTAGGAGCATCTGGCCTTCAGAGCCCAGCTTCTCTGTAAGCATTACATTGGGGAGAGGAGTCTCCACATACCCATCAGCTTGCTATGGTTAGCGTCCCACTCCATGGACCTTCACTCTTGAAAACCTACAAGGATCACCATGAAGCGTACCCTTACCCCCAACAGCCCCTACCCTGGAATCACGACACACAGACACCCAGATACGCTCTCAAGGACCCTGATCTCACCCGAAACCATCCACCATGTATAAACAGCTAAAAGCCAGGAAGAGTGGGGATATTACCACCATGCTGCTCCCAGCAGAGAGAGGGGAGAAACCAGAAACCGTGAAATCCCCACTACAAGCTTACCCTTGTCCCTCAGGGCAATTGGCCACCAAGGAGGACATCCACGCATTTATGCTTGACATCAAGGCAGAATTCTGCAACTGCATGACTGAGTGGACATCCAAAATTGAACACACGGTCCAAAGAGCGACAGAATTGGAGCAGAGACTGGGAGACATGGAGGAGCAAACCATGAGAGCAGGCAGCATCCTTACTGGAAGTTCACCAAAAGATTCAAACCCTAGTGAACCAAAATGAGATCCTGGAGTATAAGCAGGAGGACCTGGAAAACAGGGCCCCAAGAAATAACTTCAGGATCAGAGGAATACCCTCATCAGTGTCATGACCCTGGCCCTCACTGGCAAGTCAGCCTTCCAGTTAGGGCCATGTCAAAGGCCTTAAAACTTCATCCAAGACTCTCTTGGAGTCAGTCCTAGCGCCAGGCTCATAACCATCATGAAGACCAACATTAGAATGGGACTATTTACTTGGGACTATTTAACTTGGGGGGGAGGGGGTTCAGCAAACATGGAGGCACACACATAGCTCAGTTACAAGGAACTGAGCTATGCAGTCTAGTCTTTTGGGTGTGGCAGGCCTTGGGCTACTTTACCTGGACTACTTTGGGTGTGGCAGGCCTGGGACTATTTTACCTGGACTACTTTACCTGAGACTATTTAAACCACACCCAAACAGCAGAACATGCTTTGCGTTATTCTGCTGTGGGAAACGTAACGCTCACCGTGTCCAGTTCTTTGATGCCAGCTTACCTGAAACCAAGGACCTGCAGAGAGAGAAAGAACACTACGAAACTTACCTGGAACACTATCCTGTCTTCAATCCAATTGCCAACTTCAGCTCCACTCACCTGAAGGTACGAACTCCATCATCCGGCACCACATGCATGCTGGAATACCATAACCTGGAAAGAGGAGAAAGAAAGACAGCATTAGTAAGCTTTTACTCACGTTTCCTCCCGAAAGAAGAAAGCCACACAATTCTTACCTGGGTAGTCATCTCCCGGTCAGTATCATTGCTGGAACATTACGGCGCTCGGCGAGGTACATCGCAACCTGCAAGGAGCGAAAAGACACACGTTAGCAATATAAAAGGAGAAACAGCGCCGCGCATTACTCACCAGACAGCATTGTGCACACCACGCTTTCGCCTACCCGCCCATGCTCACCTTCAAACTGCATGACAACACCAAAATATCTTTCCATACCTAAACGGAAAGAAGCAAGACATTATTATTCGAACTAAAAGGAACATAAGAACTGCATATAAAGACTGTAAAGCAGCAAACCTACGGAGTCGCAGCAGGCCTTGATTCCCACAGGGGGGCTTGCACCAGTGAAGTAACTTGGTCACTGCTCGCCCGCCACATCTACACGCCCCTGCCACGAGGAGCAGGACGGAGAATCCGGCTTTTACAATATTAAGGTGAGGAGAGGGCCCAAGGGGGAGGAAGGAGTTGAGACCAAGGGAGGTGGGAAAACAGACAATCTGGTATTGAATCCAGCTCTCCTATATTGCAGACCCATCGTTAACCAGAGGCCTTACCAAGGGCCCGGGAGAGGGTTTGAGAAAAAAATCATCCAACCAGGGCTGGGTGGCGTCCTCGTGGATACCAGGTGAGCGTATCAATCAGTCCAAGACTGTGACTATGTAGGGGATCTGTTTCAATCCCTCTTCCCACATCTGGAGAAATCACAACTGCAGCTTGACCGCATGCACAAATTACGCACCTGCAGGGGTCTCGATTCAGAAAATCTGCCGGACGTTCTCACCAGGGTCCACTTCTATACAACAAAGCAGGAGATCCTGTTGGTGGGCCATACCCATGATCAACTGTCATTTCAAGGTTCTCCCCTACAGATCTTTCAAGACCTGGCAATGGCCGCAATGCAAAAACGAGGTCTCTTCGGCCCTTGACTCTCTTCCTTCGGGCACCAGAATATCAGGTACCGCTGGCTATTCCCTACGGCTGTGGAACTCTCTTATAAGAGGGTTTCCCCGGTCGATCTCATGCCTGAAAGATGTGGAAGAAATCCTAAAGGCGTCCTCACCAAACAAAAGGGGCAGTTCTCCGCAGGACACCCTCGCTGGAACAGAAGACCCTCCACCAAATGCAAGGCAGCCTGCATGGTGCAAAGGGGTCACAATCCAAATAAATTGTCCTCACACACCGGAAATGAAGGGGCTGAGGGGATTTTGAATCCCTCACGCTCGTCCCCAACCCCTAGATACATGAGACTGTTGCATCAAGAAAACTTCAAAGAACAGACAACCAGACGGCGAGACAGGTTTCACACGGCCTAAGCCTAACCTCAAGACGGATGACACCTAAGAACCCCTTAGGTGTTTTTCCAACAGTTCTTGGCAATTGGACAGTTTGGAGTCCATGGTTTTAGTCTGAAGTTGCTGTTGTGTTACCTACTTAAAGCTTCGGTTGGAGCTTGATTACTGGAATTTAAAAAGGGTAGAGAAGGTAGTAGAGGGACCCAGTAGTAGTGGGGAGAAACATTTAGTGGTACTAGAGTAACAGTGTGGATAGGGGAGTAGTAGTAGTGTGAGCGAGTAGGCGAGAGTGAGATCTGAGGGTGGAGGCAGATAGTGGAGAGAGGAACATTGTGCGGATAGAAGAGGAAGTGCCCGGGAAAGGGGAGAAATGGGAAGAGTGGCAGAAAGACCTAGAGGGACAGCAGAGTGTGGAAGGATAAGATCAAATGGGGCAAAGTGTCTAAAGACACCAAATATATGACCCAACTGATCACAGGGATCTTGGAGGAGGGCAGGGGTGTTGCTAGGTCTGAAAAACATCTAGAGCTAGGCTAAGGTTTAGACTGTCGTCACTCTGGGCTAGCTAGCCTTTTGGTTGTAGACCCTGTACTTCTATCCGGGGCTAACTGGGGTTGAGGGATGCACGGATTAGGGATGGAACTGCCCGCTCTAGGTAAGACAGAGACGAGCCGTTAGCATGCCCCTTTTCAAAGCAAATTAAAACTCTAGAACTGTCAAGAGTTGGGGTGTTGTTGAGGCTATCTGTAACACCATGTTATTGTGCCCTGTTAATGTATCCCCTTGTTGTACAGAACTCTGGTGCTTCACTGCCAGGTTAATGCTATCTAAAACCCAGTGAGCAGCAAAGGACGGCTACCACTGTCATCGTGTTCTCATTTCAAAATATTCCATTTAGCAGTCAGTGTGTGTCTGCCTGAGCAAGTGGCTCTCCTCACTTACTGCTTGAGATGTGGGCATCAGGTCTTGCTAAGGGCATTCTGGTAGCAGTGTTTGAATATATTCCTCCAGCTTCAGGTTGAAATCCTCAAAGATGGTAAAGTTTTCACCTATATCAGCAGTCATTAGATTTGGAGAAAACTAAGTCGAGGTGTGTGGGTCACTTTACCAAGTAGTATGCGGGATTCAGACTCCAGGATGTTGTTGGAGGATGAAACCTTTGTGTCAATAAGGGAGATTTATCCTCTATTGTTGCGGTGGTGGCTGAGGCGCCTGCTTTTTATAGAGTAGCGGGATGGCCCTGTGCAGCCCTAATGCATAATTGTCTATTACCCGGGTCTTGGTGATGAAGAGTAGGCTAGTGCTGCCCCCGAGGAGAATGCCATAGATGTTCATACTGTGCTCGATATGGAGAAGGCGTTGCTGGCAGTGGTCTCACGTGTTGGATGCTTCCTCCATGAAGCTAGGACTGTGCTTCTTGGGATTGAAATAGTTGTTTTAGCTTGACTAGTTTGTGGTGTGGATTTTTGCTATAGTGTGATCAGAGCCGAGATACAGTGGAAGGTAGGCTGGCAGTGGTTTCCTTGACAGATAGGGTGTGGACCTGCTAGAGTCTTGTACTCTAGACTGGTGAATAGGTTCTGGGGGGGCCTGTCTCTCACTTCCACCATTTGGGATATTGGAGGAATGAGGTCATACAATTGTGTTCCACAACTTGTTTTTTGTTGATATCTGCCTAGGTGTCTTGAGATGTAAAGTGTGTGGTCTTGTAAGGCATGCATGGTTGTGGGAGACGGTGGTACTTGTAAATTGATTAACCAGTGTCCCAAATGTATACTCGCATCCTCTGGGTTTATCTATGGGCAGTGTTGAGTTCCTGAGCCTGATTCTACCTTCTTTGCCTTTCCACTGTGAAGTTGACTGTTTGGAATGATGCACTAGGGTGCAATGGTGTTCTGGTGGCAAACATATGAGATGGGGAGATTCTGTAGGCAAGCTACGTGAAAACTGAAGAAAACACAGTTTGAACAAGAGGCAGTGCAAGTCAGCCAGCAATCAAAGGGTAATGTGGGGTGACATTGGGGCCGCACTGAAACTGCAATACATGGGCACAGTAATCACAGTTCAATAAATTAGATCCAGCACTCAAAAGTATGAAATGCAACACGTGAGGAGCAATATAGGGGTGCTGCAATCAAGGAGCAATGTACGAGATTCGACAATGAAGGTTCAATACGTAGAATGCAGCAATCCTTCTCTGCGTGCAGCAATCAAGGAACAATGTGTAAGATGCAATAACTGAGGATCATATTTCAATATGCAACAGCGAGGAGCACAATACAAGATGCGGCAATCCAGGAACCATATATGAGGTGCAACAATCTGTAAGCGATATGAGGTACAACAGTCAAGGATCAATGTATTCGATGCAGCAATCGAGGAGCAACGTATGAGATGTAACTATCTGGTAACAATATCAGGCACAACAATCAAAGAACAGAACGCAAGACGCAACAATCACTCACCTACTGGCTGAAAGAAGAAGTAGAGAAAGAGGACCTTGGTAAAAGTGATAATAGGCTTCAGGAGCTTGTAGTGAACAAGCTCTTCCTACAGTAGCGGAGAACATTTAAATCACTGCAAAATTTACAAATGGTTGACTGAATTCACTTTCTATAGTATTTTTTCCATTTCTTTTTCCTATTCACAAGACCCAAACAACCTTTATTTCTACCAATAAAGCACTTCCAGTTGAATATATGGCATTCAATATTACCAATACAGTAAACAAACTAGACCAAGGTCCTTCTTAAATGCTGTATAGAGCTGCATACCGATAAATGAGTAGCAGCCAACTCTTGTTATTATAGTTCGAGGTTTACCCGAACTTTCCCACATCAGTGAACATTTTAAATCCTACATTTTATAGAGGCCTGCAAAAAATCTATCCTTCCGTAAATTGACGCCCAATTATAAAAACAGTGCTTGGAAAGAAGGTACATATGACATTGTGTATGTGCACACAGTATGATTTACCATTTATCATGCAAAATTGATGTCACTTGTGTCAAGACTGCCTCAGTGGAAAACCTAGTGCTTTATGCGATGCACAAATCTCTACAAGAGTTAAAAATCTATCTCCCTGTGATGTGGTCTGGCTTTACCATGGGATACTTTATCTGTTTTGCAGGGACTGTTCAGCCCCGTAGATGCAAGCACAGGTCCAACACATGAACCACAAAGCCAACCCATACAGGTTATTTAAGTAGCAGTATGTTTGTTAATGCCTACTCTGTGATAGAAGCTTTATGTCAACTATCTTGTGTGCTCAATGCCTTTCCTTCAAGCACGTATGTATGCATGTGTGCATGCTCTCGTGTGAGAAACCTGAGGGTGTTCTCCCAATAACACCCCGGAAATTCGCTTATTCAGGTGGCCAGGACAAGGCCATTGCTGTTGGATCCAGTTCTTTTGGGTGGATCAGTGGGGGGAGGATCACCTGGATAGGGGAACCTGGGGTTATGCCTGGGGAAATTCCCCAGGTGAGATGCTGTATGGCACAAGCCAGGGAGAAGGTGAGCAGGGCAAACTCCCTCAAACCTTTATAGGCTATCACCCATCTGCCCCGCTTCCTTCCATTCAATCCCTCCTGCCCGAATCCAATGATCCCTCCGCACCACACCAACATCCTGTTATATCCAAAAACTATCGCCCCCAGAATCCCCGTTTTCCTACGTTTGTCCCGAATATTCCCAGACACACTTCTGCACATTCCCATGAGCACTCCCAACCTGCTCAGGTAAAATACTACAATTCCCCTGGTTTAATTTTGCCCCGCAAACCTCACCAATCTCGTCAGGAGTATTTTCCGAAACCCCAGACTGTATTGACAAAACACACTCCCCTTGGTTCATTTTCCGATTCCAATCATTCCGGTTTACCCTGCAAACCCTATCATTCCTGACCTGATTATCATTTCCAGATATCCCAATCCACTGGAACAGAGTACCACCATTCCCACCATCCCTTATGCTCGGTTCTTCATTCCGGTTATTCCTGTCCATTATACAACACTTTCGCACCACACAATAAACAGCGCACTAATGCTGAATCTGTATACCTGACATGCCCGAACCTGAGGGCCAGGCAGAGTCAGGCAATTGATCATAATCACACTTACCTGACGGCCCTTCCTTTTCCCTACAGGGACAAAAAGTGGAGCAGGAGAGTGCAGTATGAGTAAGGCGAGCACGAAAGACTGCATGATTAGATGGCTAATGTAAGGCGGCAGTACAGGCAAAGCAAAAAGGCGGAGAGAATCTAGAAGGTGGTGAGGAGGGCAGTGACCTTGTCTTTTTCATCCCAAACCCACGGAACCTTTGTGGTGGAAAGCATAAAACCGCGAACAATAGCACAAGTGTCCTGCAGCAGATGTCAACGGTACACAGGGTGAGCTTATGTCGATAAGCATGAGCGAGGGAAGTTCCCGCGCACGTGACCGGCCGCGACTCCAACTAAGCCGAAAGCCAATCAGTTCATCACAGCCGGTGAGTCGAGGGGGAAATTGATAGGCACCGGGCTGTGTTAAGTGAGAATCGCAAAGTGGCAAGTTTTGAACCAAGGCTAATGAGCTATAAAGGAACTGTTAAAAGAGTGAGGGGGAGATTAGGTGCAGAGGGAAAGCAGCACCATATGAATGCTAACTCGAGAGACTCTGGTTGCGCCCATATCAGAAGGACACTAAATGAATGCAAAGTGGTCATACATGAGGGTTGAGCAAAAGCCTCATACATTCGAAAGACTTTGATTAATAAATTTGCATGGGAGCAAGGGAAGAGAATCCCGTATGATTAAAAGGGTCCGAGCCCGGACAAGGGAAGATCCAGGGGTGATACCATCAACCAAGGGATGGCATTCGAGAACGGTCTGTGCCCAAACGTGGGAGATCCAAGGAGTTAAGCCATCACCCAAAGTTTACAAGAAATACTTGAGAAAGATGAAGCTAGCACCCAAGTTCTTGCAGTCAAGAAAGGTCCGAGCTCGGCAGAGGGAGATCCAGGGGTGAAATCGTTACCCCAGTGCTGACAATTAAGAGAGGTCCGAGCCCGGCCGAGGGAGACCCGAGCTTGAAGCTTTCATCAAAACCTTATGTGGAAAATGATAAGTGAAGGGTCATCCTAGAAGAGGGGGACCCAGGGGTGAAGCTATCACCCTATTTTGAACTTTGGAATACAATTGAGAAGGGTCAGCCCATAAGAGGGGTGCCAGGGGTAACACCATCATCCACCCTGAACTTTAGTAAAACACTTTCATTTGTTAGAGGGACTTTTGTTTTGTTGTTTGAGCCCATCAGGCCTGAAGGCAAGAGACTTTCAGAGGAAATGAGACTTGGCCATCGACGGTCCTGAGAACTACCTTTGGAACTGTCATCTCGTGCTAGAGAAGACAGACTGTACTCTGCTCCACCATCTCCACCTTAACCCGTGATGAAAGCGTGGGGAAGGGAGACCCAAACTACCGCCTCCTGACTTATTATTTGAGAACTCTTCTTTCTTTCTTGAAACCTAACCCACACACGCTTTGTATTTAGCATAAGGAATTGGCAATAGTTTTTTTTAAGTATAGACGCTTTGATTATTTGACTTTGATGCCACTAAGGCTGCCTTATTTTTCATTTGATGGTCGACTCCTGTCCCCATTTTAGATTTAGGTTTAGATTAGGCGTTTTTCCAACCCGCATACCACTTTCATTGTTCAATAAACACCCTTGAATTGTGTTCACTTGTGTCTGTCTTACTTGTTGTCACCATGAGTTTCTCACAACAGACAGTGGTGACATTTGATCTGCTATGAAGAAAAAAGATGGACAAAAAATTGACACTGGTGGGCGTAGTTATCGCTGGCCAACCTGTCAGTCAAAAGTGAATGGTCGTAGGAAGGTGGTGGAAGGAGGTTACAATTATGCCATGTTCAATGCGGAGTCATAGCTCTGTAAGCGTATCCACCAGCCTGTGGGCACTACTTTCTGTAATAAAGAAAGGAGAGACAGTTTTATAGTTATACGAATGGATATAAATGTAATTATATTTTTATAATAGATGAGGTTTTCACATTATGCAGATCATTTCAAACAGCCATATTTAAGAGCGTAATTGTAAAGTAAATGTTGCAGGTTATTTTAAAAATGCAAGTTTACTTTTTCTGCACCAGCAGAGTTACACAAAACAAGATATCTCAGGGATGATTTTGACAATGCTGGCCATATCAGGCTCTTGCAAATGAGGAGGAAATCATTGCTTCTGGCTTTTTGTGGTTAATAAGGTGAACATAATTCCTGTTTGCAATTTCTGGTTAACACTAAAGATAGCTGTTCACAGACATGCATGTGATGAACATTATTTTCACTACTTGTGACTAGCAAGTAAAGCCATTTTGCTTACGGATTTTAATAAAGAAATCCAAGTGAAAATAAATACTCCTTGCTTTTTAGAAGTATACTAGCAGAAGTACCCATTCTCCGAACGGCTTCTGTAGACAGACACGATCACACTGATCTTGTAGGTCACTGTTCTGATTAGCTTATCGCTTCATGTGCTTTGCACACCCTGAAGTAAACTTCACCGAGAATGGGCGCGTGTGGCTGGCTGACATACCCCAGAGCAGACATTGGGGGGGGGGGGGGGGGGGTGCAGAGTTGGCGTGCTGCTGCATACTGGGACCTTCTGTGCTCTCTCCCCACTGCTGGTCGCCTCACCCTTGCGTGGTGCAGTTCGTTGCAGTGTCCAAATGTCATCTAGCTAGTAATGTCGCTCCCAACAGGTAACTATGCAAAATTTTGAGCAGATTGGTTAAACAGTCTGTAACTGTAAAAGGAACAATGCTTCGCCAAGCCACAAACCCACAAACAAATATTGACTTGTGCTTAAATCTGGATAACGGTGTGGGGTTTCCAAATGTCATGTAGCCAGTAATGTCCAGAGGGTCCTAATGGGCAACTATTAAAATTTTGGTGCAGATGGTGTGGAATTGTATAAAGGAACAACGCTTTGCCACAAATCCCGCCACAAACACATTTTGACTTTTATACATATAGATTATATTGTCCCGAAAAGTTTGATTTCACTAGGATAAAGCAATCAGCTAGTGCTGATCACAAGCTACATTAACTTCATGCCCCCTGTTGAGCAGACTATGACCACAATGACATCACAGATGTCATTGGGGTGGCTTTAGCTGCATTTCCAGGGTTTTGTTGCATTAAGTTCTCACCTTAATGTCCCTGCAACTAAAGTTCTTTCCTTGAATTTCAAGGGTTTTGTTATCCCATACACAAAGTTGCATATTCTTAAATATTATTTGTAGCTGCAGCTACAGCATCAGCCAATGAATATCAGGAATTCTATGCGAAAAGCGAACACGAGCAACGACTGGAGTTTTTTTTATTTGCAGCTAAACTACTGCCCCTGTTAGCAGTGTAACGACGGAAACTAACAATTGGGAGATTTGAAATACTGAAACTGCATAAAATAAATGACAATAGATATTGTAATATATTTTTGCAGTCAGTGTTCAATTTGATCTATTTTTGTAACTTAAAAGCGACTCTTAAAGGGTCATTTCGGGGGACAGAAAGAGGGCGATGGAATAGGGGAGGAAAACACGTAAGAATGAAACATCTAACAAAGGGAATTAAAACAAAAAGCAACATATATATGTATATATCTTTTTTGTTTTTCTTTTTATTTAGAGAAAAGGAGGGGGAAACTGCCACTTAAAACAGGAAATAGGAATTACAGGTTAAACTTCCACCATTCCTAAAATGCAGCACCTCCTTTGACTACCCATTCAAGACATAATCTACACATGACTTGCATCATGGAAAGATCGGGCGTTGGTAAAACAGGAGTCTGTGCAGTTGACACCACTGCTGAAGTTGATTACGCACAACCACAGCTCATAGGTACAGTAAAGATAGAAGACCACATGTAAGCCAAACATGACTGCAGCCCAGTATGGTCCAGACCATCTCATTCAATTTCTAATACACATCATCCAGACATTCCAGAAGATTTGCACCAAATAATTTATCATAATTGATGTTCCCAAGCTTCATATGCTGCATTCTATTCTCGTTTTTCAGTTCCGAAATGCTGCAGAGTCTTCAACCGAATAAAAACATTATTAGTAACCCGAGATGAAGTGGATGAATACTTGCGGCAGATACATTGGATAAGAAAGAAAAGATCCTGCAAAGGCCTCTCACTCATCCAAGTGGTACTGATCTGTAGACACTTCATGAAAAGGCTCCTCTCTGAACGTCTCTACCATTTCTAATAACACTTCTAATGGAGTGCTCCAGTCGTTGAATACTCTTGCTGTTGCTAACAGCACCTTTAACGGGTGGAGGTTGATTTTGCACAACCACTGCTCACAGCTACAGTAAAAATATCAGACCACATAAAAGTCAAAAAAGACTGCAGGCCAGTATGGGCCAGACCATCTCATATTTTCAATAAACATAATCCACATCATCCCAGGCCACTTGCACCAGATAAATCATAATTCATGTTTGCAATTTTTGTGTTTGAACATTAAAAAGGCCACATCTTCATGTTTATTAACTCAATGTGATTTTTACTGTCCATAATTTCTCTTAAATTTTCTAGATCCTTTTTAATTGATTGTACTTCTTTTCCAACATTGGTCGTTTTAATTTGTTTGAAACAATTGAAGATAAAATACACTTTAAAAATTATCGTGTTAGCTGTATGAACAATTTATAGTAGACAATCTATAAGAGTTTGGTGACTAATATTTCCTTCTTAAAATATTGTTAGTCTCATTTTACATATACATAAGAGTGACGCATAGTTTGAGGAGCCTGGGCTATTTTTAGGGTACATTTATTCTTGGATTAGATATTTCACATGCAGCTCATTTTTGAAAGAGAAGATTGTTATTGTTCAGAAAACTTAAGACATTACCAGATGGAAAAACTAGAACATGTAAAGAAGACACTATTGTCAAAATCAACCGTTCATTAAGTATTGGTGGCATTGCACTGGGGGTATCACCTACACGACGTGCAGCCACACATGAACCCCAAGCATTTTATTTTTTGTAATGCTCATGCAATTTCCAATACGCATCATCCACATTTCAGGAAACTTGAACCACATATTTGATCATAATTAATGTTCCCACGCTTTAAAACAGAACATTAAATGGGCCACTCTTCACATACATGAAATAACTATAAAGCTCCTTTAAGAAACATATTTTTTGCAAAACATACTTATGTCTTATCAGCAGTGCATGCCGGGGATGGAAATCATCATTCAATTGCCTATGCCATAAGGCTCCACCATGACCCCCGCCGAACCAAACAACCCCCATTATTCCCTGCACCTACCCTGCATTCTATTTCAGTGTCCACTATACCATAATAATGTAACCAATGGCCACAGCTCATGGCTTGCAACCATGGCAAGTCTCAGAATCCATGGAGCATAGCCATCAGCCATGCCGCATTCTTCAATAAGCAAACCAGAGTGCACATTTGCAGAGGGTCAGGCCCACTGCCCAGAAACCACTACCCAGAAACCAAACGTATATTACTCGTTTTCTACTTACATTCTGACACTTTGGAAAAATAAAAAACACATACTTCCAAAAACTTGCCTGCAGGTCCTTGCCAATGCTTGTCGGACATGTTTGTTGTAATCTAGTCCGCCAATTCAGGCTGTAACCACAAGCTAAATAGGTTTCCCCATTCAAACCTACTGCTTCGGCCTCCCGCATAACACAATAAGCAAATCACAGTACACATTTCTCCTTGCTAACACCCACGCCCATTGGCCAGTCAGTTATATCACTGTGTCGTGTACTTACTATTTATACTTAAAAAAACAAAATGAAAACAGGGCATATTTGCAAAACCATGCTTTCCAGTTCTTGCTGACCCCCCCCCCTGGTACATTCGGACATATTTGCTGCAATCCCATCCAGCACTTCAACCTGTACCCACAAGCACATTTGATTTTCCTTTTCAAACCTATCCCAATTAAAAAAAGAAAAAAAAAACTTTCCACATAGCCGGTCCCTTGTGCACATGGCCACGTTAACCCCAATGGTCGTCCCTCATGGTCATGGCCATTATCCAAGAATGTCCAGGTCATGAGCTTATGCAGTGACATAGACAATCTGGCAACTGCCCATGGCCACAGGCTATACCTCAATCACTACTGATATACCAATATTTTTTGTACCTACATTATGACACTTGTCAAAAAATAATCATACTTTCAGGTCCTTGCCAATGCTCCTTACACGATTTGCTGGAAATCCGCCCAAGTTTAATTTTTTCAAAACTGTCAAAATTGTACGTCCATACAATACTCACATGACTTGGCCCCTCCTTCACAAAATCCATTCAGACTTTGCACAAACATTCAAGGTTGGGTCTATAATCTTTCTGAAAACGTTTGTCCACATTTGTGAAAACGGCAAAAAAGTTATAAACCATTTAAAAATGTTGAAACTCCCCTGTAATTTTGCCCGCTGTCCACAAAATCCCACCAATCATAGCAAACACATCTATATCTAGATCTAAAATCTTTTCTACATATTTGTCAAATGCACCACCTTTATAAGCCTTTATGATATTTTGGGACCGCCCCCCTCTAATTTTGTCCCCTCTTTACAGAACAGCACCACACTTTGCAAAACCATTCAGAATCAGGTCTTTCTAGAATTAAATTCCTGAATTCCATGCTGTTTCATTGAGTGGCGCCAAAGTTGTAAGCCATCCAAAAACTGCTTTTCACCAATCCTTCAATACACAAATAAGCATAGATGCCCCCGAACATCTCAGATGCCCGTGGACATCACAGGACTGTGTGCCCAGTAAACTGCCATTGACAGCTGCCAGTATTTCTGTAGCAAATAACAGTACTGCAACAAGAACATTAAAACAAAAACAGTGTTTCCTATTTAAAACTGTTGCACATGTAAACTTCAAATAAAATATTCCAACATTTTAAAGCCTCTAATTTCTGTGCTAAAATAGTATTTGCTGGAGGCCACCAGGGGGCGCAGGCAAGATGGCCGCCTGAGCCGATCGCTCTGCACCCGGCCGCCTGAGCCGATCGCTCTGCACCCGGCCCCGGGAAACTTGCGGAGTAGAGCAGGAAGGAGGAGCCCATCTCTCACAAGCATCTCAAAAAAGGCTGTGTGAACCTGTGCCCACCCAGGGGGTCCAAACCAGGAGTTTCTACGACACCCACGGGCTGAGTTAGGCCGCCCGTGGTCTTCGCGGCCCCTCCCCCCGCAGTCCCGAGCAACACGCAGGCGGTGCGCGCCAGGGCATGCCAAGGCCACAGCAGAGCACAGGAGAGCTGGGAAACACCGCGGCCACCTGCGGGGGGTGAATCCGCTTGGAGCGAGGAGAAGTCGGAGGTGGGGGACCCCGGAGGTTCCGCCGCACCCCGGGGCCTCTGGCGCTCCACGCCCGGGCGTGGCAAGGCGGTGCAGAGCCGGCGCGAGGTCGCGCTCGACATTGAATGAAGACGTCTGAGGAACTGAACGCGTACCACATCGCCCCGACACTACACCCACGGGGTTGAACGGGCCCACCTAACCGCACACCAGAACTCCCCAGCCCGGGCCATCGCGGGAGCGCGCCCACACTACATCTGGCTGGGGGACACTGGAGAAGGCACGTTCCTGGTGAGAGGCCCTCGGGCCAGGACTTCATGAATTGGCCCCCACGAATGCCGCTCGACTGAAGGGGGCCCCCCCATACCCCACCGAATACGACCAGCCATCTAGTGGTTTCCCTAACCACGGGGGGAGGATAGACCCGCTTTCCCACCGGCGTTGAAACCCTTGAGTTATTCAGCTGGCACAACCATAGACAGTCACTCCGAGGGCGCCTCCCCCCACCGTGGTTGGCCCCGGACTCTCCCGATCTCTCCCCAAACACGAGTCCTACCGCGACCATGGGCCCTGCAGCGGTCAGTTGCCACACTCTGCCGCAACCAGCATCCCATGAGTTGGAAGGAGGTCCTTTCCAAGTACCAGTTTGCGGCCGGAGGGGACAAAATGGCCGCCGGGTCTCCATCAGTGCCGTCTCCCGACCTGGGAGCCATCCAGAATAACATCCAGATGATCTTGGAGGGGATACGTGGGATTCGAACCGACATGGGCGCTAAGTTGGCCGAGCTTACCACTAAAGTCACCACCCTGGAGGATCGCGTGGAGGGAGTCGAGAACAACCAGCTCTCCACGCCGATCCTGGAGACGCAAATGGAGGCCAGGTTCCAGGAGGTACATCGAAGGGAGGAGGAATTACAGTTCAAGGTGGACGACATGGAGAACAGGGAAAGGAGGAACAACTTGCGTATTTTTGGCCTTGTGGAGTCCGAAGGGTAGAGCCCGCAGGCACTGGAAGGCAAGGTTCACGATATCATAAGAGTCGTCATGGGGGCGGAGGCCGACATCGAGATTAAACTTGATACGGTGCATCGAGCCGGCGGAGGTGGTAGAGGCCCGAGGACAGTGCTGGCCCGACTGCATTACTAGAAGGACAAAGCCAGGATCCTGGAGAAGGCGAGGAACTTCGGTGATATCCAATACGGAGACTCTAAGGTGGCAATCTACCAGGCCTCTCAGCCCTCACCCTCACAATGAGAAAGAAATGCGGAGCCCTTACCAGATGGTTACAGGGTAACGGGGTCAGATATCGCTGGGGCCACCCCTTCTACCTGGCATTCGAGTGGTCGGGGGAAAGACACCACCTGGTGACAGAGGAGGACATTCTGCGTGCCACTGGCGATCTGGTGGGAGACCGTGCCGGTCCGTCCGGCGGATCTGGGGGTGAGGCCAGGATCCCACCGCGGGGCCCCGACAGACTGGGACAACCCAGTGGCAAGACCAAGGTCAAGGGGGCACGCAAGTTCCAAAAAACCAGGCACCCATCATCGACCTCTGAGGACCACCTGAAGTGACTAACACCACTTCACCATCTGAGCATGAGACTTCCCAGTGACCATGGCCGTTGGGGGCTATGTTGCTGGCTCCCTAGGGCCGGGGTCTGCGGGCCACATGGAAGAGCGCCGCGTCGGTGCCGAGCTAGGCCCGTGGGGAGTTTTGGGTCTGTCCACTGTTTTTCTTTCCATAATGTTTGTGATCTGGTTCGATGGACCTGCGTGTCGGGTCCGCGCCGGGGGACACCGGGGGAGGCGGAGGACCTCGGGAGCAAGGTTACGTCTCACAAGTTTGGTTTAAAGGTTCACACACACGTTCATTCTGTTTTAAAGAGAATGGGTTATCCATATGTTCACACTACACGGGGCTGGGGTAGAGTCCTTGGTGGTTCGTTGAAGGGGAAGGGGCAGGGAGGAGGGGGGAGAACGACCATCATCAAGGTCCAAACGGTAACACTTAGAGGGGTTCACGGGGGGTGGGGGGACTAGCCAGTCTGAACAGGAATCTTCCATTTTACAGCAGGTCGCACGCAAGCATTATACTACAGTGAATTTAGAGATGGACTACCTAGACGATAATGGTTGAAGGCAAGATAGGCACACTCAATGTCAAGGGCCTCAATTCACAAAACAAGAGGTCTCTGACCAGTAATATGTTACGCAAACAGCAGCTAATGGTGCTGTTCCTCCAAGAAACCCATTACAGACAGGGGAAGGAATCACCCATCAGGGGGAAGGATATCGGTGCCAACTTCTGGGCCTCCCACAGAAACTCGAAGAAGGAAGGGGTGGGGATTCTCTTGAGCAAAGCACTCCACCTTACTAATACAGAAACCAAGAGAGGCTTTGGGGGGAGGTTCCTGGGGATTAATGGTACTTACAAAGGGGAACGCATACCCTGGCCACCCTCTACGCTCCCAACTCAGGCCAGATAGGTTTCCTAACACAGATCCTAGGGGTAATGGATGAATGGGCTGAAGTAGCCTTGATACTGGGGGGTGACTTCAATCTCATAATAGATCCCGGGCTGGACTGGTGGACGGCAAGGGCAACCAAACAGAAAGGGATCACTAAAGATAACCTAACGTTACAGACCCTGCTGAGGGAACACTACTGGGAGGACGTCTGGCAAGTTGCACACCCGGAGCCCGGGGGATACACATTCTTCTCCCCCCCACACCAACACCAGAATTGATTTTCTTTTGACTTCTAAAGAGGGGAGTGGGGTAGCTACAGCCCCAAGGGTTGAGGCAATAACGTAGTCCGACCATGAGCTTCTAGTGGCAGACTGGTCGCTCCCCCTGTCCCCCAGGTCAGCCCGGTGGAGGTGTAATGACACGCTCCTGAGGGACCCGGTCTTCAGGGAATTCCTGAGAGGCGAAATGGAGGCATATTTCGAGACAATGGGGAGACTGATATGGTGACAGTGTGGGAGGCGGCGAAGGCCACCTTTCGTGGTTTTATAGCCGAGGGTTCTAGGCACAAGCAGGAAAGAGGGCTCATTGCGGCCAAGATACGGACGGACTCAAGAGCCTGCGGGGTAGGCTTACCCAGGAGGGGGCTGACAAGGAATCCCTCCTATCGGAAATGCGCGAGTAACGCTAAGCTCTACACACGGTCCTCATAGGGGGGGGTGGTCAAGAAATTGCGATACAAGCAACAAAGGTACTACGAAAAGGGGGTTAGTGTGGGGACCCTACTGGCACGTAGAGCCAGGGGTTGTAGATTGGAGAGGAGGGTTGGACCTATTAAAGATGGGGAGGGTAGGGCCCTCAATAAAAATGTAGAGATAGTAGGCCCCTTTTCAACCTTTTATAGGGACCTGTACACAAAACAAGAGGGGGAATCGCCGGAGGAGATCCGGGCCTATCCGGAGGAACACCGGCTACCCCGCTTAACAGGGGCCGAGCTGCAGGTCTTGGAGGGGGACATAGCGGTGGAGGAGGTGGAGGCAGCTATCATGAGACTTAAAGCAGGGAGGGCCCCCGGGGAAGATGGGTATATGGCCGATTTCTATAAACAATTCCAGCCCATGCTGACGGAACCCTTGGCCAAATTGTTCAACCAAATCCGCAACAAAGAGACGATCTCTGCCACATTCCTACAGGCCCTAATCTCGGTAATCCCCAAGCCAGGAAAAGACCCCACAGAATGCGACTCCTATAGACCCATCTCCCTCTTAAACCTTGATGCTAAAATATTTGCCAGGATCCTGGCCACTCGCCTGGAGAAATGATTGCCCCGCCTGGTCCACCCAGACCAGACGGGCTTCATATTTAATAGACAAGCCTCGGACAACACGCGCAAAACCCTCCATGTGCTGCACTCAAGGGAAACCCGGGACGAAGGGGTCCTCCTGCTGTCCCTGGACGCAGAAAAGGCCTTCGACCGTGTTAGTTGGGTTTTCATGGGGGAGGTCCTCTCGGCAATAGGGATGGGTCAGAGGTGGTTGGGATGGTTGGCGGCACTATACTCCACACCCACGGCGGCTGCCAATGGGATGGAATCAGAAGCCTTTCCCCTAGAGCGAGGAACGAGACAAGGTTGTCCACTATCCCCCCTGATATACGCCCTTGTCATGGAACCCTGGGCAATCTCGGTGCGTAAAAATGAGGCTATCACTGTAGTACAGATGGGCGGCTCCCACTGGAAGATCAGCCTGTTCGCCGACGACGCTCTCCTCTATGTCACTAAACCGTCACGGTCGATCCCTCATGTGCTGCGGGCACTGGAGCGTTATAGGAGCCTCTCGGGGTGCAAGGTCAATTTGGGCAAATCTGTGGCTTTTATGGGGGGTCGATTACTGGACACCGAGAGGGAGTATGTGGAGGGTCTTCCCTTCCAATTGCAGAGAGAGGGGTTGCGGCACTTGGGAATTCAAATCACACCTGACCCAAATGACCTCTTCCTGAGCAATTTCACACCTTTGTGGACTGATGTCAAGAGAGATGTAGAGAGGTGGGCGGTCTTGGGGTTCTCATGGACGGCACGACTTAACTTGATCAAAATGGTGGTACTTCCCAAATTCCTATTCCTCTTCCAGATGCTCCCCACTCAGATCCCCCCCGCGTTCCTACAGTCAATGAAACACACCCTGCTCAGGTTCCTCTGGGCGGGGGAAAAAACATAGGATCTCCTACGACGTCCTAACGAGGCCCAAGGAAGACGGAGGGGTGGGATTCCCAGATTTTGACACATATTACAGGGCCTCCCAGCTGAGGATTTTGGTCGATCATTTCAACCCTGGGTCAGAAAAGCAATGGGTAGCACTGGATAATAGGCTTCTAGCCCCGGTTACGCTCGACGAGTGGTTGTTGGTCCCTAGAACACACATACCCAGGCGGGTTCAGGACCACCCGGTATTGGGCGTTCTGTGGTCTGTCTGGAAGGAGGGGGGTTACTACAGATGGCTCACAACCTGGCCTTCCCCATTAAGTTGTATTTGGGCGCCACCATTCATAGCCAAGGTGGCAGAGCCGGCCGCGTATCAGAGGTGGGACGAGGCGGGCCTTGTTAGGGCATGCCACTTGTGGGTGGGCGGCTCCTTCATGCCCCTTCTGGACCTGGAGGAAGCCCTGGGGCTGGGCAATCTTTCACCTTTCCGCTACCTCCAACTGAAGGGAGTCCTCTCTGGACACTCATGGAGGGACACACTCAGGAGGGAACTCAAGGACTTTGAGAAAACGATCATCTCCACACGGGGCTCCAGGGGGGTCATATCCCGTTTGTACAAGCTCCTCCTGCTCGCGATACCCAGGGATCCCCCGCCAGCACGTACACAATGGGAAAAAGACTTGGGCACGGCAATAGATGATAAAAGGTGGACTAAAATGTGCATCCGGGCCCACCGCTCAACAACCTCCCCCCAGTGCAGACACCAAGCTCTAAAGGTTTTACACAGATGGCACTACCCTCCACAGTAGGTAGCCAGGATGAGCCCAGGTTACGACCCACACTGCTGGAAATGCCGAAAGGCAAAAGGGGATTACATGCACATATGGTGGTCTTGCCCGAGGGTACAGTCATATTGGGGAGAGGTCCAATCCTGGATCAGGGGGGTGGATGGTGTTTCTAGGCCCCTCTATCCCTGGTTGCTTCTATTCGGCATCGAGGTAGGTGATGACCAGGAGGACACCCAAGGCCACATGATACAGGTCATGCTGGGCCTGGCCCAGAAGTGGAGGAATCCGCACATGCCTGATGAGAGGGAATGGGTTGCGAAGGTTCGGACGATATACGATATGGAATTTTTGACCCATGTCCTGGATGAATCCAGATCTAACATTGAGGAACTCTGGCTCCCCTTCTTTGAAAAGTACCTGAGGGGTGAGCCCTTGATCCGTTGGCCTGTTTGGGTTCTGAGCCAGGAGGAATTTGGGGGCATCATAGGTATCAGTTGTACGAGGCACGCGCCCCCTCACGGGGTGCTGCTAGGTTGAGCCCAAGACTATGTGTGCACTAATCTATTCGACAGCCCGAACTTAAAAATTGCACAATGCGTCCCTGCAAGACAAGTTTGAAATCGGCACCTGTTCACTGGCTAGGGGAGTGGGGTTATTGTTTGAACGTTTTTTCTGGGAATGGTATCAAATTGAAATGACATGTTTGTTGTAATAACCTTAAAAAATGTTAATAAAAACTATATTAAAAAAAAAAAATAGTATTTACTAACACATACTGCGCCCAAAGCAACAGGGGCATCCCTGCATCTAATACTGCCCCAAAGTCTTTATTGAAGCTGTCACAGCAGTCAGAAACTTTAACTATGGGCACACTAAATATCACACCACATCAGCAAAAAAATATATATATATATTTTTTAAAACAAACATTTTTAGATCACCCCATAAATCACTTCAACACACACCATAAGTTATTAAAAAAGCATTGCAGATAAAAACACATTTCTACTGTTCTGGGATAAATATTTTATTTCGATAACAGCAAGCATACTTCATGATTTTATATCATGCACCTCACTAAAATTCAATTTATTTCCTAATAAACAACTTTCAATAATTATTCCCACCAATTGTCTATGTATACAGCTGCAGCACTTCATTGTTAACAAATACAGTAAAAAACAAAGAAAACCACATAGTCCCATTATGAACATATCAAATCAAACCTTCAACACAACAATCACCAACAACTGATTAATGCCAATCATATTTTATCACAGGTAAAATGAACTGCACAGTGTGAGTTCTACAGTGACAATGAGAAAAGCAGACAATAGGGAGAGTATCATACTTTCCAAAATCAAAACCACAAAAAGGGGACTATATTATAAGAAAACTAATCAAATGGCCGACATGTTCATTGCAACCTATCACAATGAAGTACACATTAACAAATTTAACACTAACCAATTAGAAACACCAAAACACATACAAACCGTGCTCAGCATCAAACGTAGCCCCGGATATTGAACGTGGCTACAAAGCTCACTTGTAGCCGCAGGTACACGTACACTTTTCTGCAAGCCCCAAATCAAACTAAATTGGCCTGCAACCTTCAAATCAAATAAGTGAACAACCAAGTACATGAAATAACATACACAAATAAAAATCTGTACTTTATCATCCACATAAAAGTACGATTATTGCACAGAAAATGTATATTTATAGACGCAGCTTTAAATATACCTGCGGCTCCAGCCGCAATGAAAGAAACGCAGAGTAGTATCGGCAAGCCTACGCACTTGCTTATTTATAGACGCGGCTATACAGGAGCCCCTCTTAGACGTCTGTTGACAGCCGCGGCTATCCGCAAAAACTTCGAATTCAAAATTGCATTTCCACTACACCAAACTCCCAAAACTGTCAAACATGCTTACCAGCCCCCCTCCACTCCTCATAATCCTCCTCCACTCCCCATGTCTCTTATAATCCCCAAAACACTCAATGCATAGAACATGCCTTCCCACCCAAAATTTTGGATATCCTCGACCAACACACGTCCACAAATACACAAATAATATAGCCGCGGCTGCAATGGGGGGAGGTGTCGACCCGAACTAGCATAGTTGGGTGGCTGTTCGTTAGCTGCAAATACTAACAATAGCACCATCCATCAATTAGAAAGTACAACACACACACATCATACATACCCTACTCATACAAACGACTAGAAATTCAAAGTAGGAATCATTTTCCTGGAAAGACAAATACTGCAGATATCACAGCTCTTTTCAAAACTGTGTGGCTGATTGGAGACAGTTTTTCCAAAATTGTTAAGTCCAATAAGCACAGGGCACCCAGACGTCATACTATAATTCATTGTGGAGACAATGATTTGGGGAATGCACGAAGGGGGGTCCCTTACTTTAATGATGAAACAAGACTTGGAAAAACTAATGGAACTGTTTCCTCACACCATCTTCATCTAATCCAACTCGGAGGCAAAAATGGAGATGGACCACCAGATTTAATGGTAAAATTGAGAAATCCTGTAGAAATGTAATAAAGCAGTTTCAGCATTCATGAGAGACCACAACCAATTATGGATTTCGAACAACATACAGTTCTAAATGGCCAATTCCTATATGCATGACGGAATACACCTAACTGGTGAAGGAAATACAGTGTTCCTTGATAACATCAAAACTGTGAGCAACGAGGCTGACGCGTGATACTTTGCAAGATCAAAGCCCAAGGAAGGATTTTAACCCAAAGAGACTGCAGTTCTTTAAAAAGTACAGCTGAGCAACAGTATTTAACCAGAAGATATTATATGTACTGACTGGAAATGGGATGAATGATAAATACCCTACTGTTTTGAAAAAGGCTTAGTGTGAAGCTGAAACACGTGTCAACAAGTATCAAGGGCACTAACATTATTTTGTTTAATTTGCAACTATAAGATTGTGAAAATATAAATTTGTGGCGCAGTTTTCTTGTGTGAAAATACCAACCAACTAACATCAAAACAGCACTCCTGATGTGCTGAAGTTCTACCCTCAGTGTTCCCCCAAAAAGTCTTTTTAAGGACTATTTATAAATAAATATACAAATACAAAAAAATAATAACCAAAAAACATGTTTTATTATACCGGCGGCTACAGTTAATTGACTTATCATAGCTGCGGTTACAAAAAGTTAGTTTAGAAGGGACTGACTAACTTTTATACTACTATACAACTTAAATAATCAGTACAGAACAAGGCTCATGTACGTATATGAAATAACTGAAAAACAATACAAATATGCAACAAACTAGGTAGGCTAACATTCCACAGCCACACAATATAAAACCATAATTGAAAATACATAGCCTAAAATACATTCTATTGTATTTCTAAAACTACACTACAATTCCTCCTTTTCATATTAATTTTGTTAAACAATTTTCTTCTATTTCTGTCTAAAGTCTCACATGCACAAAAGTCTGAAAACACACATCCAAAATAAAAAAGACTGATACCTACCAAGTCTCTAACCATGGCCTTCTGCCATGGCTAGGGATTTTTCACCCCCAACGAAACTATACCTAAACAAAGAACTTTAAAAAAAAAAAATATTAAAAAACCCGACACCCCAAACTATATAGCCGTGCATATCCAACTATAAATACCCGCGGATATCTGTAGTCTTTTGTAGCCTCTAATATAGGTGTGAATATCAACAAAACGGCAAAAAGAAAAATGCTTCGTTGCCCCTTCAGACCCTCACCAAATGCCCCCTCCCCTTCATCTGTGCCAACACCCCCCAGACTGCCTCCTCACCTCCTCTGCCCGCTCCCTTTCACCCCAGAACACATGCTGCTTCTGTGACGAATTTGTATTGAGATCTCAACTATTTGTGGCTATAGCCGAGGCTACGGAAAGCATTGTGATGCAAACTCGGTCCCTATGCCGGCCAACTCCCAAATTTCCCTCAGTGCCCTCTGGCCATCCCTCCACCTCAACCCTGATGACATGTGTATGTTTTTCGACCTACAAATGGCGTTTTACTGCATTTCTTTTTCCCATAACCTCGGCTATAGACGCGACAAGATGGCGGTTGTTTCATTTCTGAAAACGATGATCCTGCAATGCACCATGGGGGATACAACCATTTTTGTGGGGACGGGGGCACCCCCTTCTCCGTCAAATTTTAAAATAACCACTGCACGGAAAAACCCAAAACCACAAAAGGGTTGCAAGTCAACGCTTTGTGCCCAAGTTGTTTCGGACCTGGTCCAAATCCATCCAGCGGTTAAGGCTGTGTGCTTTGGCCTACAGTGACCTTTTTTGTCTATGGGAAAATTAATGGGAAGTAGGCTGCATTTTTTTGGGGAAAAAGAAGAATTTGATGCTCAATAGCTTTTTCATTTTTTAAAAAATCTTTATGAAACTTTGCAGTCTGGGTCGGGGGGCCCCCAGACTTTTAAACACTTAGGAAATTCCGGCCAAATCTGTTACTCGAATCGAAGGTTATTAAGAATAGAATTATGAGGGGTTCCTATGCGTCTCTGAGTCACCTTAACTACAGGGCGGCTATCACCATCCTATAATAGATATATATAAAAACATATGCATTTCACCAGGATATTAATAACTTAAAAAAACATCTTTAATTAATTTTGATGAGTTGCCGTCTCCTAAAAATTGTCAACCATGTCACAATACAGAGAGCCAAATGTGACATTCAATGTAAAGGCTGACACTGCATGCTCTCCACCAGTGCTCGGTAAACTGATGTGTAGCTTAGCTTGAAACAGGAACAGTACTCTGATGCTGTCAGACAGGATCAAGGTTTTGATTTCAGGAAGATCATGTCAGAAATGGACAGATTCACAGATAGGCAATCACATTGGCTGCTGAAGCAGATATTCTCCTAGCCATAGTGTTTTCCCCTACCTGCACACCTGACATGGTAGACAAATGTAGGACATTTTTTACAATCTCTTTCAGCAGACTCAGCCACTGGAGTTACTGCAGCCTTCACAATTGCATCATTTATGAAAGTATGTTTGTTTTTCATCAAACAATTTGCAACTTTGAAGGATGCCTCCAACAGCCTTTGCATTGCAGCGTTTAGTTTATCTACTTTTAGGATCTGAAACCGCTTCCTTTGGGAAAATACCTTTCATAATTTGTGTATATTATTGGAAAAATGCCTCTCAACATTACTTTTTTCCCCCCACTGTAACTTGAGCACCGTACATTGAAAACAAATCAGTTTCTCACTCTGGATGGAAATGGTGCACCTTTTGCCGGATGGTGCGTCCACATCTACATCCAGGATTTCAACAAGGGTAGTTTGCTTCTTTTGGGACTGCATCTGCAAAAACAATCTGAGGAGTATTTCAATCAATGCGTTATATGGATTTTAAAAAATTCAGCATATACCACGCTCAGTTTTGTCAAACAATCAAATCCAGAGACATTTTGGCATACCCCCAATTTATGCAATTTGGGCACATGCCAGATCACAGAATTCAGCCAAGGAAAATTAAGCCAAAGCCTTCTTTGCTGACTAATGGTGTTTGTGTAAAGTAATTCCAAGATTCAAAATATGAACATGTGGAAACCTTGTTATCAATATATGCAACAAAAGTGTAAATCATAGGCCTCAAATAACATTCAGTTTTATAGCGATGATTTAAAACGTGCACGAATCATAACAACCCAACCAGGCAATATATGAATTATATTAATATTTTGGGCAAACAGATTTTGCTTATTGCGAGGGGCGGCATTCACAATGGACCTGCCACCCATCTGCCCTTTATAAAGGAGGCAGTATCACAAAGAACAGCTCACAGGCTCGTTGACTCTCCCTCCCTGCAGGAATTATTATTAGGGTATTTATTAAGCGTGGATGTAACTTAGGGAAGCAGCCAAGCGCTTTACAATCATAGGGGGAGAACACAGTGAGGGAAGCAGATAAAAAAAGGGCAGGGAGCTAACAGGGGAGGGTGGGATATTGGCAGCAAGGGGGGGCAGTAGGGAGCAGATCACAGTGTCTCAGGTACGGTGGTGAGTGCAGGGCGTGTGGCCCTAGGTGTTAAGGAGAAGCCATTTCTTAAAGAGGAAGGTCTTTCCTGAACTGTAGAAGTGATGGGGAAAGTCTGCTGTTGACAGGGAGGAGGTTCCGGAGTCTTGGAGTATACACAGAGAAGGCTTGTCTTCTGGTTCTTTCCTTCCTGCACTGTTGTAATTCAAGTCTGCACATTTCTATACTTCTAGTGGATTGCAGGCCTCTGGGAGATGCTGAGTTTCTCAGTGAGGTAGCTTGCGGACTTCAGAATGACATCCTTGTAGATGATGCAACAGGATTTGATGATACAGGCTTGCAGTGGGCGCCAGTTTAGTTTTATGACGGTCAGGGTGATGTGGACGAATTTCTGGAGTCCTTTATTGAGTCTTTCTGAAGCATGGAGGACGCATTTCAGGGGTTCCGGGGTAATCGCCAGAAGGCCTTCCAAAAGGGCACTGCCACCATCTACCGTCAACCAGTAGTGACTGATGAGGTAAGGGTGTCTGGGTGGGGATTGTAGTAATTACTGTATTCCATTAAAGCATTACCTCTCTTAATACCTTACATACCATAGCACACTGATGTTAGCCAGCCCTTAAGTCGTTTTCCAATCACTGCGTTGTCCCATTTTTAGGTATTTCCTGTTCATTCTGTGTCTCACATTTAGAAGTTCTTTCCCCCCACTTCCCAAGCATCTCAAATCTAGGTGTTCTCTGTTCACTGCTGTCTCTCAAAATTAGGCGTGTTATCCCCTCCAGCACTGCGTGCCAGTTTGAGAGCTCTCCATGCTACTGATAGGTTTCAAATCTAGGTGCTTCACTTCTACTGCCCTATTCCAAATCTTTTTTCCCATTGCTATTTTGTTCCAACTGTAGCAGTGTCCCCACTAGCACTGTGTTTCAGTTCTAAGTGTTTTCTTACTGCTGTGTTCCAATTCTAGGTGTTCCCCTCCAGCCCTGTGTCCCAGTTCTAGGTGTTTCCATACTACTAGGTTTCAAATCTAGGTGTTCTTCCCTTTGCTGCTTTGTTCCACTTCCAGGTGTTTCTCCCATAGCTGCTTTTCTCAAATTCTAGGTGTTTCCCCTCTAACACAATGTTACAATTCTAGGTGTTCCCATTCTGGCTGTTTTCCCTCCAGCTCTGTTGCTGGGCCATGTCTCACAGTTGGCCCACATGTTCGGATGACCCATGTCTTGTGTTTGGCCCATCTGTGTTGGTTAGCCAGGTCCTGCTTTTGGCCCATCAGTGTTGGTGAGCCAGGTCTTGCTTTTGGCCCATCGGTGTTGGTGAGCCAGGTCTTGCTTTTGGCCCATCAGTGTTGGTGAGCCAGGTCTTGCTTTTGGCCCATCAGTGTTGGTGAGCCAGGTCTTGCTTTTGGCCCATCGGTGTTCGGAAGCAATATCTCGCACGGACGGACCACGGCAGAAACCAGTTTGGGTGATAATTGCTATACATCAGAATGTACGACAGGGGAAGTGATACGGCCCACAGTTAGTCAGGGCAGGGGGGAAAGTAAAAAGGGAACTGCCACTAATTTCCCCTACTAAAAACTCACCCTTCGGCATACACCTTCTCAAACTCTGAACTAAACACAACCATACCTCTACAGCACAACAAACCAAACAGTTCACAACACCACAGCGACAAAACAAACCACACATTGCCTCGCCCCAACAGCACATGGTGGCTACCAACCAAAAACCACACCTAGGTTCAGTGAACGTTGTCAACTGAAGCTGTCAACAGCACATCACAGCTTTCTTGCTCTTTTCACCTGCTGAGTCCTAATAACCTACCCGTACTCCCCCACCCCCCTGCCTTTCAGAGCACCAAGAAACCATGCAGGTCGCAACAGTAGGTGGTCTAAGAACCTTTAACAGAACATAATATCCAGGTGGGAGAAGATCAAGGCTTGGACAGCGGATCTGAAGTTGTTTTCTGAGATGAAGGGCTTAATTTTCTGCAGGAGAGAAAGTTGGTACATGGCCAATTGTGTTTTCCTTGCTATGTGCTGTTTGAACGCGAGGTGTCTGACAATGTTGAACCCAAGAGACTTGGCACAGGGGGCAAGCTGGGGTGTGAATCCCTCGACTTTCATAGCAGACAGCCAGGTCTGGATGTCAGGGTGTTCGGTTTTGTTGGTCATGTAAGGAACTCATGGTGGCAACAGTAAAGACATACACAAATTATCACAGTTCAAGGGTGATAAGCAGGTTGGAAAAATGCCTAATCTAAACCTAAATCTAAGATGGGAGCAAGCTACGACCATCAAATAATAATAAGGCAGTCCTAGTGGCGTCTTGTCAAATAAAAGGGTTTATACAAAAAAAAGTAGCCAATCCTTACAACTAAATACAAAAGGAGTGTGGGATAGGATTCACAAGAAAGAAAAAAGTGTTCACAAATGATAAGTCAGGATGTGGTAGCCAGGGGTCTCCCTTCCCCCACGTTTTGAGCATGGGACAAGTTAGGACTCCTGAGCAGAGCACACTCTTGAGCTTTCCCAGCACCAGACGATAGTTCTGTTCTCAGCTATCCGGACCTTCGGTGGTTAAGTCTCTTTTCTATAAAAAAAAGTCTCTTGCCTCTGAGGACCTTATGTGTTCAAAATTACAAACAAAAAGTTCCTTTCCGTATGTACGTTGGGTGATGACTTTTCACCCATGGATCCCTCTTCCGGGCTCAGATCCACAAAAGTTCCTAGCGATATCAGGACCTTCGGTGGTTACATTTCTTGCTTCCGAGGGCCTGGTAGGTTCAAAATAATAAACAAAAGTTCCTTTCTGCTTGCTCTAGGGTGATGTTTCTTTACACCTGGGTCTACCTCTTCTGGGTTCATACCCTTCTAGAATGTTTACCTCCCTCTGTCGGGTGCACTACGGCTTGATGTCCAAAACAATTTCACCTTTCGCATTCACAAGTCTTAATGTCTTTTTAAACAATCCACTGTGGACATCCCTCCATCGGGTTTCACCGCCGGTTAGATAGCTCAGCGGGTTGAGCGCTCGCTGCTGCGATCTAAGCGTGATCTGCAGGTCGCAGATTCGAATCCCTGCAAGGCCAACTCAGCCTTTCATCCTTCCGAGGACAATAAATGAGTACCAATTTTGGTTGGGTGATATTGTATGTAAATATGTGCTCTGTAAAGCACTTTGGATTAAGGCGCTATATAAATAACACATCATTATCATTAACACTCTTGCCAACACAAGGTTCCTTCTACTTTCTCACTATGCGGGATTCACTTTCCTTGGTTTTCCATTGGTTTGTCGGTCAAAGACTTTCGACTACAGGGGATTTTGCTAAACCCCTGTATGACCACTTTGACCTTTTCTTGCGGCTTTCCCAAAGCCTTCTGGTATCGGTAGTTTCAACACTGGAGAAATTAACCAGAGTCTATCGAATGAGCACCCACGTGGTACTGGACCCCTCTGCATCTGGTTTTCCCTTTAGAAGTTAACAGTTCTTTGATTTGTGTTCAATTTGCCATTTGCAACTTTCAACACAGTTTGGTTTCATATTGGTTCTCCCCTCGACTCACCGGCTCTAATGAACCACTTGGCTTTTCGGGTCTCTATAGTCAAGGACGGTAGCATAGTAGCAGGCATCTCTCCCTGTCCTGATTATCAGCGTAGGAGGGCTTTGTGTACCATTGACATCTGCTGCAACACACACTGGCTATTGTTTGCGGTCTTACGATTCTTTTCACAGAGACTTTGCTGGTCTGTGTTGGAAAGGGGAAGGTCGCTTTTCTCCTTGTCGCCCATTTGGTTCTCGCCGCCTTTCCTCTCCTCTTGAATTGCCGTACTAGGATAGCTGTCTCGATGTGCAGTTTGCCTTGCTCGTAGTGTGCTCTCGTGTTCCACCTTTTATCCCTTGGTGAAGGGAAAGGGCCGTCAGTTGTGTGTGTGTGTGTGTGTGGTTCTGTTCAATTGCCTTACCCTTCTGTTGGGACATGTCAGGTAGACGGCTCTGGTGTTAGTGTTAGTCTTAGTCCGTTGTCTTTCATGTTGTGCAAAAGTGTTCCTGTCGGAAAAGTGGGGGGGGGTAGAGTTTGAGTATCCTACATGGTAGGATGGGGAAAAGGTGTTTGATACTGCATCTCCCTGGCCGGTGTCCCACTTCCACTCCGAGGACCGAATGCCACCCCCCCATCCAGGTGGTCCTCTCGCTCTGGTCCACCCCAGGAACTGAATCCAATAGGGATGGCCGTGTCCCATTGGCATCTAGGTCTGGAATCATGCCGGTCATTCTGGTGCATGACCAATGGTCCATGTCCCACTTGAACATACAGCTTTCTCAGACATATCCTCAATATGGGCTCCAGCATCACACAAATTGTTTAAAATGACAATTTTGACATATTGGGGGTCATTACAAGGTTGGAGGTAAGTAACCGTCCTTACCGCTATGGAGCAAATACTGTGTCGGTGTAGTAAAGAGCCCGCTAATAGAGGGCTATTACGAGTTAGCATGCACGAGCTTAGCGGCATGCCAGTAACGACATTACCGGCATGCCGCTAACATCCAGAATATTGTCCTTAGCGGCATCAAGGAAAGCGCAGACAGCACAACCGCCGGCGTCCTCCTCTCAATAACGTGACTGGCATCAATGGATACAGCATTAGAGGTGACCGTTAATAGCGGTGCCCATAAATAAGCAGAACCGGAAGTAGTGTCATCCAAAAGGAACGGGAAAGAGCACGGCGGCCATCTTGAAAAACACAATCCATTGCCATCCTCACCACACAGGACTTGGAGCCTTTTTCTGACTACAGATATCAACCTTCAATACCAGCATCATGCCCAAGGCTGTAAAAGGAACAAGTTACTTACCTGTAACTGTTGTTCTGCAGCATGGGTCTGGCATGGATTCACATGCTCGTGAATATTCCACGTCAGGCCAGGAATCCTTGGTATAGAAAAAAATCTGTATCAGTTTCGTTTCTGATCTGTCTTTCTTAGTAGTAACCAATCACTGGTCTCTGGGTCATACTGCCCCCAGCCAATGACTGCCCTCTCCCCAAACCCTGCCTCCGGCAGCCATCCTCAGATTTGGTAGCATGAAAAGTGGCAGTATGACCAAGTGAAGAGCCGCAGAGGGGTAGGCGGGAGGGTTCGCATGTGAATCCATGCCAGACCCATGCTGGAGAACAACAGTTACAGGTAAGTAACTTGTTCCTTCTCCAGCATGGGGTCTGGCATGGATTCACATGCTCATGAATAAGAGAATACATAGCAGTACACACATGCACAACCACAGGAGGGGGCAACAGGCTCAACATTAAGCAATACAACAACTCAACATTAAGCAACTCTTACCTCCTCACCAGGCTCACCTTAGGCGAACAGGTTGCGCAGCACTGCTTGGCCGACCCTAGACTCCTCCCTGGAGTCCCGATCGACGCAGTAGAATCTTGTGAAGGTGTGCGTCGACCTCCACGTCGCAGCCCTGCAGATGTCCAGCAGGGGCACACCAGACAGGAACGCTGTGGTAGCAGTGATCGCTCTGGTCGAATGGGCTCTCGGACGGCCGGGCAGCTGTCGGTTTGCCAACCGGTGACAGTGCATGATGCAGCCGGAGAGCCATCTGGAAATGGAAGTCTTCGAGAGAGCCTTCCCTTGATTCACAGTCCCAAAGTTCACAAACAGCTGTGACGTCTTCCGAAAACTCTTCGTGCGGTCCACGTAGAACTTCAGCGCTCTAGCTACATCCAGCGAGTGCAAAGTCCTCTCGGCCAGGAAGAAAACTGGCAACACCAAGGGCTCGTTGAGGTGGAAGTCCGACGGCACCTTGGGCATAAAGGATGGGTGTGTCCTCAGCACCACCCTCGTGTCATGAAAAGTCAAGTATGGAGGCCTGCAAGATAGGGCCTGGATCTCTCCCACTCGTCGTGCGGAGGTGATGGCCACAAGGAAAGCTGTCTTCCATGACAGGAACTTCAAAGGCGCTGAATGCATAGGCTCGAATGGGGCCCCCATGAGCTTGGTCAGCACCACATTAAGCTCCCATGCCGGGGCAGGAGCCTTCACCGGGGGGAATGATCGGAATAGTCCCTTCATGAATTATTTCACCAGGCGATGAGACCACAAGGACGCCCGTCCCGTCGTCCTGGTATATCGGGAGATTGCAGCCAGATGTATTTTGATGGAGGCGTGAGCCAGTCCAGCTTTGGCCAGCGACAGTAGGTACGGCAGTACTTGAGGGGCCGTAATCCGCAGAGGGTTAATCTTCTGTGCACGGCACCAGACAGAGAACCTCTCCCATTTATGTCCGTAGCACTTGAGAGTTGAGGACGCCCTGGCCTTTGCAAGAACCTCTCTGCAGTTGGCCGGGATGTCATACCCTCCAAACTCTAGTGCTGCAGGAGCCAGGCCTGCAAGTTCAGCGACTCCGGGTTGTGGTAAAGAATGGCGCCTCCTTCTCTGGAGAGAAGGTCTGCGTCCGTCGGCAGCTTGACTGGTGGGGACGTTGAGAAGTCCAGAAGGTCCGGGAACCAGATCTGTCTCGGCCACGCCGGTGCGACGAGGATCATCCTGCACCGGGACCTCTTGAGCTGGTTGATGAGCCGGAGCAGTCACGGCAGCGGAGGGAACGCATAAAGAAATAGGCCGTCCCAGGGGAACGAGAAAGCATCGCCCATGCTCCTCGGCTGGGGGAACCTGCTGGCTAACCTCTGGCACTTGGAATTCGTCGCTGTCGCGAAGAGATCGATTTGGGGTTCGCCCCATCATCGGAAGAGTCGATCCACTTGATCCTGGCGTAGTTCCCACTCGTGGCACGAGCACAGCTCCCTGCTGAGTGAGTCGGCGATCGTGTTTTTTATTCCTGCCAGATGAAGAGGCACCAGAAACATCCCTTAGGCGACGGCCCAATGCCACAGATTCTGGTCTTCCTTGGATAGGGCCGGGGACCTGGTTACGCCCCGCTTCCGGATGTAGAACATTGTGGTGGTGTTGTCGGTGAAGATCCTCACCACCTTGCCCTTGAGGGACGGAAGAAAGGACCTGAGGGCCCAGAACACCGTGCAGAGCTCCAAGATGTTGATGTGGAGAGACTTCTCCTCTGGGAGCCAAAGGCCTCTCGCGTGAAGATCTCCGGAGTGTGCTCCCCAACCTTCCAGGGAGGCGTCCGTCGTCACCGTCACCTGGTGAGCTGGGGTCTGAAATTCCGTGCCCGCCGACAGATGGGAGCGGGTACCCCACCACCGGATCGCCTGATGGAACATCTCGTTGAGAGGGTCCTGTCCTCAAAGCTCCCCGTCGACTGGATCCAGCGGGTGTCGAGGAACTCCTGTAAGGGTCGCATCCGAAGCCTGCAAAGGCGCACCAGATAAATGCAGGAAGACATCATCCCGAGAATGGATTTGATAGATCTTACCCTGGCCATGTCCGTGGCCAGCAGATGCTGCACCTTGCCCAGAATGGTCCTGGTCCTTTCCTCCGACGGCGAGGCCAGCCGCGCCACTGTGTCGAGCTTGGCTCCCAGAAACAGGGCGACTTGCGACGGAACCAGGTGGGATTTTGGAAAGTTGATGGAGAATCCCAGGTCTGTGAGCAGCTGGACGGTCTTTGCAGTGTGCTCCACGGCGAGCTCCCTTGTCCTTGCCCGGATGAGCCAGTCGTCCAGGTAGGGATAGACGTGGATCCCCTGTAGGCGCAGCCGCGTCGCCACCGGTGCGAGGCACTTGGTGAACACCCTGGGTGCCGACTTCAATCCGAATGGGAGGGCCTTGAACTGGTAGTGCCGCCCTTGGACCACGAACCTGAGGAACTTTCGGTGTCTTTTTAGAATGGGGATGTGGAAGTACGCATCCTCCAAGTCCAACGATGACAGGAAATCGCCCTCCTCCAGCTGTCCCAGCACATGCTGGAGGGTGACGATACGGAACTTTTGTGCCTTGATGTACTTGTTCAGTCGTCGTAGGTCCAGGATGGGGCGCCATCCTTCTGTCTTCTTTTTTACGAGGAAGTACCTTCAGTAAACTCTGCAGTCCCGAAGCCTCTTTGGGACGAGTTCGATGGCACCCTTCTTGAGCATCGCCCTTACTTCCAACAGTAGTTGAGGGACGTGATTTTCCTTCCTGGCCACGGGTGGAACGCGAGGGCACTTCTTCTGAAACTCAAGGGCGTGCCCTTGGGCCAGGGCGTCCAGCACCCAACGGTCGGTGGAGATGGACTCCTACACGCTGACGAACCTCACCAGCCGGCCTCCCACCGGGGTGCTTTGGCGGGGGCCCGACCCCACGGTCGGTTCAATCTTATTTGGAGGCCGCCTTGCCTCCTTGACCTCCCCGTCGACGACTACGGGCACCACCTGACTTGCCGCGTCCCCTGTAGGCTTCCTGGGACGAAGATCTTGCCGCTTGGCGGTACGTGGAGGAGCCACTGCCAGATCCCTTGGAGGCACCCCGTCTGCCTCCGGAGCTCCGAAAGGATGGCCGTCGTTGTTGGAGCACTCCCAGTGACCGGGCAGTCTCTGTGTCTGTCTTGATGGCCTGAAGGGACTCATCAACCGGCTTCCCAAACAGGTTGTTCCCGTCGAAGGGCATGTCCAAAGCCGTGGCAGAGTTCTTGAGGAGGGCGAGCCCCTCATCCCAGATGTCATCAAGAAGCGGTACGGCGAGGACCATCTTCCTTTTAGCCTTGCACCGTTGGTGAAGGAACCCTTCTTTCTTCTTTTCTTCTGTACAGAGCTGAAAAAGCTCGGATGCCCTGGAAATCATGGCATGAAAGGATCCAATCTCGTTGGGCGGGACGCCCGAGCAGGGGGCAACGGGGGACACGTCCCGTTGTAGCCTCCGTCGTCCATCTGTACCTGTCATAGCCGTGTCTGTGCCTGTATCATCCCCGTGGGAAGTTGACCAGGGGGGAAGGCAGAGCAGGCCGCAGAGGTGGGAGAGGTGGCGTAGGATGAGTCCTCCTCCTCTTATGCAGTGGACTCTCCGAAGGTCCTGGCTCCGGTTCCTCCGTCGGGGGAAGGGGCAACCTTGTCTTTATCTCCGAGCATAAGGACTGAATCGCTGACAAAATGGCCGCCGAGGTGTCCTGCGGCGCCGGAAACGATGGGCGTGAGGGCTCTTGAGGAGCCTTGTCGGCGGCACCGTCGCTCTCGTCGTCGCCCTCGTCGGGATCCCTCCCGATGGGCTGGGCCTCTTCCACGACTTTGATGAGCTCTTCTTCAGAGGTTGTGTCCGTATCCACGATGGCCACCAGCCCCTCCCCCACCTTTTCCAACGAAGACTTTGTGGGGGTCTTCTCAATGGGCCTGAAAGACGACTCCCTCCGCGGTGGCAGGGAGACTCGGGGTCCTGAGGGCGCCTCCACTGGTGTAGCCTCCACAGGCTGAGCCAGGGACGCGGCAACATCCTCAATCGAGGTCTTAGCAGGGTGAATTAAGGCCATCGCCACCGTCTGGACGCCTGGGGCCTTCACCTTGGGGGGAGTGTCCGAGCCTCGCTCCCCCTGTGCCGGAATCTTCGAGATCGACCGGGGCTGGGGCCTCTCCAGAAGCTTCGCCGGGTTCTCGGACTTCCTCTTACCCGAGCCAGAGCGTTGGCTCGTGGTTGATGGTGCCGGGGAGGATGCGCCCTGCCTGGCAGTCAAGGAGCCCGACCGTTCGGTGCACGCGGTGCTTAGCCTTTTGTTGGGTCCCCGTCGCCGGGGCACCCTCACAGGATTTAGAAGACCGCTCAGACTTCTTTTTCTTCTTCTCGCCTGACGGGATCTTCCCTTCCAGCCAGTTGGCGAGACGGAGGTGGCGATCCTTCATGGTCCTTTCCGACAAAACGCACAGTCCTTCTCCGTCTGCGTCTTGTCCTCATTAAGACAGTAGAGGCATAACGAATGCTCGTCCTCCTTGAAAACACTCTGAAGCTGGCATCCAGGGCAGGTCCTGAACAGCTTCCCGGGCGTCGAGCTTCCTTTCTCCTGGGCCATGTCCGGGGTAGGCCTAGGAACTTCTGGAATCCTCCAAAAGCATAACTCGACGAAATATTCACCCTTGAGGGCCGTAGAAAACTCTGAAACGGATCCCTGTTGATCGGATGTAGAAACTGTGGAGCTTGAGGCTCTATTTAACCGAAAAATGAGAAAAATCTCCCGAAAAAGCATGAAAACGCAGCAAAAGCTCGAGAGCTACAGCACGAGGACTCCCAACACTTGAACGTACAGTAAAAATCTGAGGATGGCTGCCGGAGGCGGGGCTTAGAGAGAGGGCAGTCATTGGCTGGGGGCAGTATGACCCAGAGACCAGTGATTGGTTACTACTAAGAAAGACAGATCAGAAACGAAACTGATACTGATTTTTTTCTATACTGAGGATTCCCGGCCTGACGACGGGGAATATTCATGAGCATGTGAATCCATGCCAGACCCCATGCTGGAGAAAAAGGCGCTTCCCGGCAGCGCAAAGAGCGCTTCAATGAGGATGAACTTACTATGCTGGCAGAGACACTGGCAGACAATACAGAGGTAGTTTTTGCAAATAGCCTCAAGAGGGAGGCACAGATAAAAAAGAAAGATCTGGCAACTTGTTGCCCAGAAAGTCAGTGCCGTAGGCAACACCCCCCGCACCATCAAGGATGTCCGCAAGCGAAGGGACGACCTGCGCCTGAGAGTCAGGAACATTCTTTCCGCAAACCGGAGCCAGGCCATGGCTACTGGCGGTGGTCCTAGCTCAGCCATAAAGCTAAGCCGGTGGGAGGAGATCTGCACCAGCACGATTGGCATCAAGGCCATAGAAGGTGTCGGCGGGATGGAGCGTGGCGCCACCTCATAGGCGGATGGAGGTGAGTGTCCCAAGAAAACACTGCTATGCTAAGTATGATGATAGTCTACCAATTTGTCCGTCCAAAGAGGCAATGCATGGCCCAATACATACACATTGACACATCACTGCCTAGGTGCCGTCCGCAGCACAGACACATGCACATGTATGCAGCATGGCAATGCCATACCTGATACACAACACACAAATATGAATATGGCATAAGTCACACTGCATGCAGTCCACAACAGAAATGCATGTCACATAGCATACGTCAGCTCCAACATGAGTGACCCTGACAGATGCATGCATTCTCCACCCATATAAGAAGCAATGTGATCATCAAAACTCCACTGCCTAATCCCCTCTAATGTGTAGAAGAGCAATAATACCAATGTATGCATGATCCTTGTCAAACCATCACTCATGCCGTCCCTCTCTTGGTCCCCCACAGGCTCAGATCCTGACAGCGAGGCCCGGGACTCACCCCCACAGGCAACAATTCCCCGGATGAGTTTCAGGAAGAAGGCAACAGGCCTTCCACATCGAAAGGCCCAGACAACCACGACAGGCACTGAAGTTGCAAACAGCACAGGATGCCACGGCACTGGTGCCGCTAAGGCCCATCGCTACAGTCCTCACAACACCTGTGTCACCTGCACAGGAAACAGTGGGGGCGATGGGGCACGTTCAGCAGAGAACAGCTCAGTTGAGGAGGTGGCAACTACGACACCCCAGACAGACGAGGATGCGCAGGGCCAGGTGTGTGTTCTTGTAGAGGACGACTCCTCGGACCTTCCTGCAACACCCAGTCCTGCACCATCCCCCCAGGTCACACCTGTGTCCTCCTACCATGACACCACACCGTAGCAGTCTGGAGGGGAGGCCGTACAAGGGAGCATGAGTCCCACAGAGGAGCCACATGGATTTGGGGATGTCACACATGCACCCTCCACCTCCACTGGTGTACAGGCGGGGGTGCAGCAGATAGGACACGCAGTGCAGTGCCAGGAGGAGATCACAGCCCTAGTGAGGCAGTTTGTTGCAGACAATGCCCAGGCAAGGCAGGAGAGGCGCGACAACACTGCTTCCCTGAGGCAGTCCATAGAGGCAAGCACCACAAGATTATGCGAGGAGGTGTCTGCACTGAGGCAGGTCCTCTCCCGCATTGCAGATTCCATGGAGGCTAAGCATCCGGCCCCCAGAATGGAGCAAGCGGCCACCCCTTCTTCATCCAGCTCCACCCAAACCAGACCCCCACGCAGGCCAGCGTGCACCTTGCGCCGATCAGACATGCCGCCAACCAGGTGCAGGAAGTGGAAGGATGTAGATGGGGCAGCCTGATTAAGGCAATAGACGCAGACACATGGAGCATTTGCTTGGACACCATGTGTGGGGGAGTTGTGAGGGAGTGGGAGGGGGAGAGGGTGTGTGGGGGAGAGGGTGTGTGGGGGAGTTGTGGGGGGAGGGGGGATAGGGTGTGTGGGGAAGTTGTGGGGGGAGGGGGAGTTGTGGGGGGATGGGGAGGGGGAGAGGGTGTGTGAGGGAGTAGTGGGGGGAGGGGGAGAGGGTGTGTGGGGGAGTAGTGGGGGAGGGGGAGAGGGTGTGTGGGGGAGATGTGGGGCAGCGAGGAGAGGGTGTGTGGGGGGAGGGGAATGGGGACATATATGGGGACCAACATATATGGGGACCAACATATATGGGGACCAACATATAGGACATTTCCATGTACTGGCTTCTTTGCATTGCATCAACATATTATGCTTTTCAGTCCTCCCCACTCCCTCACTGTTAACTCGAGCTCCTACTACAATGCCTCCATATTTGCTTCTTAGGGTTTATCTCCTTCACCATTGCCAGACGTATCACCTTCACTAGGTCCAACACGGGAGAGTCCCGTCATCTCGTCCACCATTTGTCTCCATGCTATCAGCGGTCCCGCTTCCTACCCCTTCCCCTGCCAACTGCTTCGTACCATGCCTTGTCTCTTCCTCTGCCCACTTCAAGAGGTCTTTCCACCACACCTCCAATCTAGGTCTTTTGGCTGCTTTCCAGCTTATAGAGATTCCCCGTTTGGCCAAGATGTAAGCCAGGTCTTTCAGTTTACTGATATGTTTTAAGTTACGTGGTCTGGTGAATCCCCCCAGCATGCATGCCCAGACTAAATCCACCCTTAGCTTGATCCCCTTTTGGGACAGGCGTTGTTGGACTTCCTCCCAGAATCTTCCCACTCCGGGCAGGCCCAGAAAATGTGGATTATCCCAGCGTCCACCTCCCTGCAGTTAGGGCATTTCTGTGTCACAGTACATCCAAACCTAGCAATTTTACTAGGGGTCATGTGTTCCCTCTGGGTAATATATAAAATTGGATCTGTTGCAGCGTCGCATTCCGGGCCACCTTCTTATAGATACCTCTGGGCTCTTTCCCATTATGCATCCTGCATAGGTTCTCCCACCTCCTTCTCCCAGTCCCTCCTCAATTGGAACAACAACTTGCCCGCTCTGGACATCAATAATTCATAAATTCGAGATATTTCGTGCCCGCCTTCCGAGATATCGTATATCGTTTCAATGACCATATCGGGTTGTTCTGCTAGTACTATCTCGGGCCACCTTTCTCCCACTCATTTGATGATCCTGGTATATGTAATGTGTTGTCCCTTGTGTACTCCGGTTTCCTTCATGATCTTCTGGAAGTCTAATACCTCCCCTTCTCGCGATATGTCTCCCAGGTTCGCGAAGCCCACCGGTTCTCAGAATTTACAGATCCCCTTTATCATTTGCTCATCCTCTCCGCATAGCGCCATGAGTGGTGCCTGCGGGGATCATGGGGTCGGGTTTCCCAATACTTGGCACACCTTGCGCCAAGTTTTCCAACCTAGTTCCTGCAATCTCGCCCATCCTTGCACTGTCTCTTCTTAGCAATCTGGCTTCTGCGTTTCTTCTTCCGACAACCATCTGGCCACGTACTGAAGCTGCCCCGCCAAGTGGTACATCTCGAAGTTTGGCAGGTTTATGCCCCCTCTTTCATACGGGTTCTGCAATTTCCATAAGGCCACCCTGTTTCTGGTATTATGCCATATGAAGCCCCTGCATAAGCTCTGGAGTTTCGTAAAAAAGCGTTTGGTGAGCATGTATGGGATATTCGTGAAATAGTGTAACAACCTGGGCAGGACCACCATCTTGAGCAAGGCCGCCCTACCCACCATAGCCAGGGGGAAGCTTTGGCCAGAACCCCATGCTGTTCTTTATACCTACCACTGCCTTCTCTATGTTGTGCTTATATTCTTTTGAAATCGTATGATATACATCAATCCCCAAGTATCTGATTGTTCTAGTCTGCCAGGGTATCTGCAGGATAGGTAGGTTCCCCTGTGGGACCCCTCTGTATCTCCCCAGGGGGAACATGCATGACTTTTTGGGGTTTACAGCTATGCCCGAAAGGGTTGCATAGTGCTCAATCACTTCCAGAACATACTGCAAATTTTCCTCTGGGAATCGCAGGTATAGCACCATATCATCAGCGTACAATGATATCAGGTGCGGTCCCCCCTTCGTGTGGACCCCTATCTCTCTGTACTGCTGTCTCAGGCAGATCACCAACGGTTCTAGTGCAAGGATATATAGCAGCCCTGTGTTGTGCCCCTGCTGAGTTGCCACTTATCTGAAATGATTGGGCCCGCTTTGACCCTGGCTATTGGGGATCTATATACCATCTTTACCCACCTCAAATACCCTGGTCCCAACCCATATTCCTTCAGGGCCACCATCATCCAAGGCCATCTCACAGAGTTGAAGGCTTTTATTGCATCCAGCAAGACTATCGCCATTTCGCTAAGGTCGCTCTCCGTCTGTTCTACGATATGGTGGAGTCTCCTGTGGTTGTCGGATATATTCCTTCCCGGAACATAGCCAGTTTGGTCGGGGTGTATGAGTTGGTTAATTACCCTCTTAAATCCGTTTGCCAACACAGCCGTAAGAATTTTGCTATCTTGGTTTAGCATGGATAGGGGTCTGTACGACCCTCATTCCATGCTCGGCTTGCTGGGTTTGAGGAGCAGAATTATCAATGCCTCCCTTAGAGTTTCTGGCAGTCTACCCCTCTCAAACGCCTCATTCAGCATAGCCAGCAGCGGGGGGAGCACTTCTTGTCTATATGTTTTATAAAATTCAATGGGGAGCCCCATCTGACCCCGGGGCTTTGCTAGTGGGAAGGTGCAGTACCACTGTCTCTAGTTCCTCTATCGTGATTGGGCCCTCCAGGTCCTCCCTTTCTTCCTCGTTTAATTTGGGTAATCCTATGTCTTCCAGTGTCTCTAGAATTTCCCGTTCTGCCACCTCCGCCGTGTCTTCATAGAGGCGTTTGTAGAACCTAAAGAACCCCTCGTTCACCCCCTCTTGGGTGTTCCAAATCTGGCCTTCCTCTCCCGTTCCCTCTATGACTACTGGTCTTGGTGTCTTGTTTTTATATAGCCATGCTAGCAGCCTCCCCGGTTTACCCCCCCCTGCATATTGCCTTTCAATGTATTTCTTATAGTTCAGTTTACATAATCTGTCCCAGAGCCCCACCCTAGCTTGTTGTAAAAGGCTCGCTTGTTCGGCGTTGCCCTGCAAGGTGCATCCCCTGAGCATTATTTCTTCTAGTTTCTTCTCTGTCTCTTGTAGCTCTCGCTCTTCATCCCCTTGTAGCCATCTGGATTTGGATATGGTCACCCCTCTTACTACCACCTTAAACGCCTCCCATAGGGTTCCTTCTGACTTCACACTCCCTGTGTTGGTATCAAAATACCCAATGACCTCATCCCATAGGTCCTCTTGGAATACCAAGTCCTGCAGGGCCTCTGCTCTAAGCCTCCACATCGGGATTCTTGCTCTGGGGGGTTGATGTCTCCAATCCAGGACCAGTGGGGAGTGATCAGATAGTGTTCTTGCCTTATATTCTGAGTTTGTCATTTCCCCTACGAGATCTGAGGCGACGAACATATAGTTTAGTCTCATATTCAGGTTGTGTGGGGCAGCATAGTGTGAATAGTGCCCGTCATTTGGGTGTTGCTGTCTCCATTTGTCCTCTAGCCCGAAGTCTCTCAGCAGGGCCTGTAGTGCCTTTGCGACGGGGGTGGGTTTATCTAGTTTTGTATCTGACCTGTCCATTTTAGGGAATAGCGTGCAGTTGAAGTCCCCTCCCCTTATAATCGCACCTCCCATGAGGGGGCGGATTTAACTATATAGTGTCCTGAGGTAGGCTGCCGTTTCGTGGTTGGGGGCATACGTATTTATGATACTCAGTTCTCTGTTCTCCAACAACCCTTGCATCATTATCATCCTCCCATCTGGCTCCGCGTGGCCTGAAGCAGCTGGAATGGCACATGGGGTGCCACCCAGGTAACCACCCCCCTAGCATAAGCGGAGTATGTCGCTCCCAGGGTGGTCCCCCTCCACTTTTTTTTGACCACCTCTAGTTTTTCTTTGGTGAGGTGGGTCTCTTGCAATAATGCTATGTCCACCTTTTGCCTTCTCAGCTACATCATTACTTTGTTTCTCTTCAGGTAACTGTTAAGGCCTCTCACGTTCCACGTTACTATTCTAAGACCTCCCATTGTCATCCGTATTTCGTCCCTCAGCCCTCCCTCTTCGTTCCTCCCTCCAGTCTTGCTTGGCATGAGTGTGGGCTCGTTCCCCTTCCCTGTTCAACAATAACTTCCCAACTAACCCCTCCGGCCCCTTCTTCCCCAACAATATTCACTGCACACATTCCCTTCCCTCCCTCCTCCCTACCCGTCCCCAAATGATGCCCAGCTCCATCCCTGGATCTCAACGTAGCTAATCTAAACGTGGGGGTGTGAGAGCGTGTTCCTTGAGACTCCTACATGCTTGCGCTATCATCATGCTTGAGCATTTATATATGTGCCGCCCTTGTTGCGTATCTCCCAACTGTCTTTGCCCTGTCTTATATTCTAGTACCAGTGTTTGAGTCTGCAGCACCATGGGTACCGCAGCCTCCATTTTACTTATCTGCGCCGTCTTCCTTTTGGATACCCGTTTCCACTTGACAGTTGTGTGTCCAGCCACTCGGACGCCTCCTCTGGGGTGTCGAAGAACAGGGCTCCGTTTCTGTGATACACCTTCAGTTTGGCTGGGTATTTTAGCATGTACTTGTAGCCTGCTTCCCTCAATCTTCTTTTCACTGCTCCATAGTTCATGCAGCGTCTTTGTACCAACAGTGTGTAGTCTGGGTATGTCGTAATGTTCGCCGATGCCCTCTGTATCATGCCTCCTTTCCGGAAGTGTTCCATTATTTTTTCGCGGTCTCGGTAGTTCAAGATTTTGGCGATTATTGGTCTCGGGGGGGGGGGGGGGCGCCTGGCGGTGGCCTTCTTGTCAGGGCCCTATGCGCTTGTTCCAATGCAAATCCTTGGTTTAGCACCCCTCCTGCTATTTCTTGCAGCAGCATCGTTTCAATATAATCCGTGGGATTCGATCTCGATCTCTCCTTCCGGTAGTCCCACAATGCGTACGTTGTTTCTCCGGGTGCGTCCCTCCGCTTCTTCTGCCTTGTTCTCCAAATTGATCACGCGTTGTTCCAGGATATGGATCTCCGATTTATGAGACGTGCATGCAGCTGTGTTTGGGGCCATTTCCTTTTCCAGTTCGCCCGTGCGTTCTGCTAGTGTTCTGACATGCTGTCTGAGGAGATTCACCTCTTCCTGTACTGCGCCAACTTTCAGTTCCAGTGCCGCCTTCTGTTCGACCATGGCCGTTTCCAATTTGGTTTCCCACGCTAGTTTCAGATCCGCAATCGCCTCCAGGATCTCCTGGTCTTTGCTCACTGTGACGGTTTCTGGAGCGGGGGTCTTTTCCTTGCTTCTAGCCCCTTCTGCCATTTGCGGTGTTCTCGTGTATTCTTCCAGTGTGGGTTGTTTGCCCTTTACCTTGGTCTGTTTGTTCGCCATCTCGGTGTTGCCGTATGTTCCTTTCAGGCCCTCGGAGTGTGATCTTCGGCACCCCTGGGCCAGTCCGTCCCCAGCTATGATGCTGAGGAGGAGCTGTGGTGAAAGTCCTCGTGTTCTGTGGCGCTGTTTCACAAATGGATTATGTCTTCCCACGTCCGTGGCCACTGCAACTTTATGTCCCGGCTCTTGTTGGGTCGTGTCGCTATCTGCGCACCCCCAGGGCCTGGGGGCCTGTTTTGGTGCTATGGTAGGTTTGCGTGTAGCCAGTGGTGTTGGTTTGTACTCTTACGTGGCCTGCAATGCCCCTGCGGTTATCCTTCGGTGCTCTGTGTCGCCAAGGCCATCCAAGCCGCTCCTGCCGCAGCCCCTCCTATACGCGCTCCAAGCTCGCTGTCTGCTCCGTGCCCAGCCCTCTCATCTGAGTGTGAGGCGCCACCATATATCCACGGCTGCTACTCTCCAGGTGAGGCCGTGATTGCCGTGTTACTTTGTCTTGCCTTCACTGTTAGGTGTCTTTACTGCGCATTTCGACATGGTTTGCCAGCCTCTGCTGATGTGCCCACATGCGTTTTATTATGGAGTGTTGTGCTCCCGGGTTAAATCCAGTGGCGTGCTCTCACATTCTCTGCCAGCTGCTCGGTGTGAATTGTTATTGTGGTGTTCCCGACTCCAGTACTTGCAGGTAGCGTACACTTGGTGCACTCAGGATCTTATTTTGTTAGGCTATCCCGCACACGGTATCATTTATGGCTACGTCTGTATATGTCTCTGTGTGTCGCCCCGTTAAGTTTGCTGCCGCTGCCTGGGTTTGCCGGCGGTGTTAGCCCAACATGGGTGTTGAGTAGCTTAATGTGTCCTCTCTGCTTCTTCCCATTGCTGTTCCCTTTTTAATGCGGCTTCTGGCGTTATGAAGCGTGGGGTCCGCAGCCCGCCACTACTCCATGGCTCAGGCTCCGCTGTTGCCATGTCACACTCTGTCTCCGCAGCCCCTCCGGCTCCTAATTAGTGTTTGTTGTGCTCTCTGAGCACTCCGCTCTTTCTCCTGGTGTTCACCATCACAATGTATCTTTTTCTTTCCCTTTATTTGCCGGCATCCAGATGCAGGCTGTGAGCGCCGCACACCCGGTCTGCCAGTCCAGTGATGATCCGCGTGTGTGCTGCTATCTACTGCAGCACGCACCAGTTCGTGTCTATGCTTTGTGGTAGGGTCAGGCAGACGGCAGAGCCACAAGACGCTCCAGTGTGCGGTCCCTGGTTCGCTTAGTACCACACACTGCTTTCCCAATTATTACTCGGTAACGAGCCCACGCTGCTTATGAAGGCCGCGGCTGTGTTTTGTCTCCGCTATTCATCTCCTGGCTCCGTTTCTCTGCATTGCAGACCTGGAGATGCTTCTTCCCGTCGGGCTCCTTTGTCCTCTGTCACTCGTGCACCATTTTGGGTCCAGTCATCTTGGGCACCCACGATCTTGATTACATTCAGTGCTGCAACGCCGATACGTTCCACAAATTCACGATTCTCTGTAAAGGTGCCCCATATGCTCATATACTAGCGCCTGTATTTTCGTCCGATGCAGGCTTCTGTTTATGCACTTTTTGTAAGGATCAGTGCATCATCATCATCCAGAGCTCCTTTCGGGACATTTCTTCGTACATGGCCTTGTAGCCACACCCCCGATGATCTTGGCCACCTTCTCATGCCTGTACAGGAGTGCCCCACCTGACCGGCTAAGGCAGCGAAACCGTGCCTTCAACAGGCCAAAGGTCTGCTCGATCGACCACGCGGGTATAGGTGTAACGCTCACCTGATTCCCGCAGAGGCGCCGGTCTTGACTGGGTGAATGCCGTATCTTCAAAGGTGATGTGTAACACACGGTTGGCTCTTTGGGCTGGACCTCCGTGCACTGTATGTCTGACTCGAAGAGTAATATGTCTGCAGATAGAAAATATGGGATTAATGAACTGGGGTTATTGGGTGCCTTTCTCCTCTTCCCTTTCTCTTCTCCTGTAGAACCCCAAAGGTTAACACCCTCACCTTAGGTAAGTGAACGCCGAGCTCTCCATCTGCCTCGGGGCAGGGTGCCGTAACCAGTTTCTTCACTGGATAAGGGTGCAGGCCTCTTGACCTCAGAGGACTGCTGTCCGTCGTTAACTGCACGAACGGTAAGTTCTGGGCACTTCAAATGTCTTAAAAGTCTTTTGTAATGATATCTCTTGTTTTGCAGGATTCCGGCGATGGCGGATGGTGGGCTGATGAGAGTTGAGGATCGAACCCGCGTGAGGAATAGAAGCGCCTGGAAGCACGTAAGTAAGCGCTTGTAGCCTGCTTCACGATGCGCACTAACTGTCCCTTTTATCTTGCAGGTACAAGTTCGGAGCTTTAGAGAAGCTGAAGGGTGCTGGAATACCCACTGGATTCGGCGTGGGAAGGAGTAATGGCACGTGAGTAATAAAGTTGCCCAATGTCTTTAAACGCACCTTCTTTTGTCTTTCAGATGCGGGTTGCAGCGCCGAAGGCCTCCGGAGCGTGCGAAGAGCTGGTAAGCTTTTGTCTTTCAGATGCCGGAATGCAGTGCGAAGACCTCCGGAGTAGGTAGGTAGGTAAGCCTTTGTCTTTCAGATGCCGGAATGCAGCGCGAGGCGTTGGTGACAGCCGATGGACCAGGTAAGAGATGCACTGCCACTGAAGACCGTAGTGCTAACCTTTTCTTTCTTTGTCTTTACAGGTGCTGCTGAAGACTGGATTCCAGGATGGTAAGCCTTTGTTCCCTTAGACCCAGGATCAGAAGCAGAAGACAAGATGAGCGTTCTGCTGCAGAGAATGCAGAATAACGCAAAGCAAGATTCATCCATCGGGTGTGGTTTAAATAGCCTCCTGTAGTGCTTAGATGTCTCCTTCCACATCCACGCCTAAGAAAAGAGTTCCTGCTTTCCAGAAGAGTTCCAGTGTTCTGAACCTAGGGAGTGGCTCCTGCCCCACCCAATAGGAAAAGTAGTCCCAAACAGAAGAGGATCAGGGGTTCAACTGGCAGGTAAGTAAGCAGCATGGTCTGCTGCAGGTAAGTCCGCCCAAGCATTATGAGCCCGGCGCTTCCAGCGCTGGGACTGGGCATCTTTATGAGCCTGGTGCCACTGGCGCCAGGACAGGGTCCAAAAGGTCCCAATTGGGACTGGCTGGCACTCGGAACCGGGGTTATGGGTCTGCTTCCAAGGGAGTCGGGCAAGTCCTGATCTTTTGGAAGCAGAGATCATGACAATAGGTATGGGAACGATTGTAGTCCTCCTCGTGCCTGTTCTGTGGGTTTCGACAGGGGTGAGGAGCCACGGCTTCTAGGGATAGCCACTATCACCTGCATGACAGGAAATTAAAGGTCTAGGTTAGTCGATTCATGATGGACAGCTGTACTTGTCACACATGCCTGCAGATAATTGATGGTCACATGCACATGTCCCTGGTTGTATGTACACATTTCTCATGCCCTCAATGTGTTCTGTGCCATGGGCTTATGGTGTGGGTTGCATCTTCAAGATGATGCAGTGTACACTGCCTTGATGTTGCTCATGCATTGTGGACGCATGCCGCTGTGTTTATGTTGAATATGTGATGTGTAGTGTTCTGTATGATTTTCTAACTGGCAGCGTTGGCAGTACTCTCTGCATTATTTGCCATTCAGCGCTGATTCTTCCCACGGTGACATGCTGCACTTCTGTGATGGTGGCGGCCCTGTGACAAGCAGTGGATTCCCTTGGTGGTTTTGTTCAGTGCACCCCCATGTATGCTTGTCCTGTGTGGTGATTTGCTTTCCATAGTGAATATTCACAGCATGTTGCTGGATTGTGTTCCGGAGGGTGAGGTACGAGGATGGGTGGTGCATGCGTTGTGGGATGTGGGGTGGTTTTAAGTTTGGCATGTTGTGATGGGTGTGCAGCTTACTTAATTGCTATGGGATTTGGTTGTCATGTTCAGTTTGGGATGCTTTGGGGCACAGTGTTTTGTGATGTGCACATCGTGCTGTCACAACAACAATGGCACCATGGTGGTGTGTGCATCTATCCCCCCATTTCACTGCCATGTGCCTGTCATGCAACTTACCAAGCAGCCCGGCACGTCGTCCTGCATGATGCTCCATGTAGCTTGGATTTCTGCAGGACCATTGAGTCGTGAGTTGATCCGGGATATCGGGCACAACAATGTGTGATGATCTTGCTGGAGTCACATACCATCTGCACATTGATGGAGTGGTATTGCTTGCGATTGCGGTACACCACCTCCATGGCATGCGGGACCACCAACTCCACGTTGGTGCAGTCGAGGGCACCTATACAATTTGGCATGCCTGCCAGTGCATGGAAGCCAACTTTTGTATCAAAAATCTCCTGGGGAGTCCGTGGTAGGGATATGTAGTCCCTTGTGTGCTTCAGGAGGGCATCCAGCACTTGGTTCAGTATGCACGAAAATAAGGGATGTGATATGCCATGCATGTTCCTCACTGTGTGCTGGTAGGTGACTCTGGCAAGGAAGTGGAGCACCGACACTACCTTCAGTAGAGGGGGGATGGCGGTGCGCATTTCAATGAGGCTGACAATGTCGTTGTGTATCATGTCCACAATGGTGGTGATGGTGTCCCAGTACAGACGGTACAGGGTGTGGATCTGCTCAGGCGTTAGGTTAAACGGACTGGCTCTGATGCAAGGGTTTGGGGGCTGCCTGCATGGTACCACTGGCTGGTGGGGCATGCTGGGCCTGTCTCACCCTCCTTCTCCTTCTGCGTCTCCTCTGTGGTGCCTGCTGTTGTTGCTGGTGTGGCAATGCAAGCATGTACTCCAGCCCCAGTATTGCTACTACTAGTGGAATCATTTTGGTGTGGGAAGGGGTGAGGTGTGTGGGTGTGCTCCTTTTGTGCTGGCCCAGACTCCATTGCCACCACCTGTGGTGATTGTGGGCACCTGTGGCAGTTGGGAACACTGCACATAGCAGTTTACGGGTGGTTCGCGATGCCGGTATTGCCGGCATCCTGCATTAGCGCCTTCATGATGCCGGTATTTGCATGTGCGGCTGACTTGTGATGTCCTCCTGTTAGCGGCATCCCGGTATTGCCGGCCTGAAGGCCCACGTGCCCGCGCTCATGCCGCTATTAGCGGCACCTCTAATACCGGGTTCTTGGGTCGGAATGGCCCGGAGCAGTATGCGGTGCCGGTAATCCTTTACTGGCATCATTTTTCCATTGCCTCCAACCTCGTAATGACCCCCATTGTATGCAAAGGCATCAGCAGGTATTTTGTACGCAAGGAGGGAGATAACCTTGACCTTTCCATCAAGAAACCGTTGCTTTCCAGAACCCTTTAGAGTACAAAGCTAACAAGGCCAGGAAACCAAACTGAGGAATCCTGTATTGTGTGTCAGAAATACCCAGGGCTCTCCTGCACGGCTGACTGATCAAAGCAACGGCTGAGTGATCAACACAGCCAGTGAGTTGGGGGAAACAAGACTGGTCTGTGTTGAAGTCAAGGTTGTAAACTGCAACATTTTAAAAAGAGCGCAAGAACAAAGATTGAAACACGTGTGATGAAGGACGCGAAGAAAGCTTAATTGTTTATGGATGTTTTGAACATTTAAGGAAATGATATAATACCAGTGGCAGTGGTGCGATAGCACGTGGGTGCTCAATCGAAATGTCTCTGTAAGGTATCCAGCCAAGAAGTGGCAAAAACGAAAGAAAGAACATTGTGTGAATTGAATCAAAGTGGTCCTGCGACGGTTTAAGAAAAACCCATCACACATTCGAAAGTCTTCGATCTTTGAGATCAAGAGAAAAATGTATTAAGTGAGATTACATGGTCCGACCCCGAACAAGGGAGATCCATGGTGCGCTGTTACGCTCACCTGGTCTCTGCGGAGGCGTTGGGGCATGGTTGCAGGTCCGACTTCACCCTCTGCGCTTATGTGGCGACTGGTGGTATTTGGTGATGCTGCTCGGGACTGCTCCTGCGTGGAGAATAAGGGGCGTGAGTATGCCAGCTTGTGCGCCTGATCCCCTTCCAGACACCTTCTCCCAAACCGTGGTACCCGTGGGATGCGCTGTCCCTGGAAAGTTCACATGTTTAGTTTTGGCGAGCACTCCATCCTGCTGCTTCTGGCAGGGGCGCTTGTATGATCTGGACCGAGTTCCTTCACTGGTCCCTTACACATGGTAGTCCAGTCCTGCTGCGACTAAGGCACTATACTTCAGGTAAGTGTTCCGGTTTGCCTCTATCTTTCCTCATCTGTTTTTGTTGTACTGTAAAGTTTGTTGTTTTGTATTGCTGTCTGATCCACTTTTGATGTTTGCTCTTTTGCTTTTGTCACGATTCCTGTCCCTCATGTCACCAGCCTTCCAAGATGTCAGGCTGGAGCCAGGCCACAATCATCTACATGGCCCTCAAGGGCCTCTCCATCCCTCCAAAGATCCACCTGGAGTCAGACTTGGCGCTTGTGACACCAGACTCACTCACTCCCATAGGATAACATTGGGGATTGGACTTGTAGTGCATTGATGGGGACAAGATGGATGCCCCCACATATTCCGGTTCCCAGAACTGCATGTGCGGTCTAGTCTTTTGGGTGTGGTTCAGCCCAGAGACACCTGGGATACCCAGAGACTATTTAAGCCACACCCAGGCTGAGAAACATGCTTTGCGTTTTCTGCACCTGCAGCGTGACACTCACTGTTACGCTCACCTGGTTCCACGGGGGCGCCGCCCAGCAGTTGGGGTTCAGATGTCCCTCCTTGCGATGCCCAGATGTGACCAGCGGAAGAGTTCTGCCTGGAATACAGGTAAGCTATGTTCAGGACTGGGCAACCGGGGTAAACAGCCTCCCACCCCCCTGTAGGTCTGCAACCCTTCTGGACTTCTCCTCACCTTGTTTTAGATGTTGGCGGGTTCTCCGTCCTGCTGTCTTGGAAGGGGCGCGTTGAGCTTGGTGGGCAATGGCGATCGAGTTGCTACACTGATGCCAGCCCGTCTTGAGTATTTCAGGTATGTCTTATTGCTGTGAATATTGCTGTTCTTGCATGTCTTTTAAACAATGTCTTTTCTTCCTAGGTACGCGGAAGTCCAATATGTGGCAAGGCGGAATCTGTGTTTCGCCGGTAAGTATGGGTGTTTTTGGAGCGCCTTGATGCGGTGAGTAGGCGCTATGCGCTGCGCTTAAGATGCCTTGCCTTTGCTAACCTATTATCTTTTCCTCTCCACAGGTCGCGGTACTCGGCCGGAGTATGGAATTCCCGTCGTGATGCTGATTGAGGAGCGGCCGGCGAGGTAAGCCTTTCGGCACAGTTTGTTAATTGTACAATGTCTGATGCCTTGTTTCTTCTCTTTTACAGGTCCGTCGATCCGGGGAAGCGCTGGTTCCAGGATGATGGTCGGAAGAGCTGCGGACCGCTGGCTATGAAGTTCAGGTAAGCTGCTGCCTTTTTCTCACAATGTTTTCTCCTTTCCTTTGCAGGTGCTGTCCTTACGAGGTTCATGGCTGAAGCTGAACACGGTGAGCGTTACGTTGCAGTAATGCAAACTAACGCAAAGCGTGTCAGTCTATTCTTAAATAGCTTCAAGAAAGAAGTCCAGGTAAAATAGTCCCCATGGTACCACACCCAAAAACACTACACTGCAAGCCTGGTTCAAGGAGCCAGGTTATGAGGTTGCCTCCACATGACTGGCATTAATGAAAAGTAGTTCCCAAGCACAAGTCCATATTCAAATATGAGCCTGGCACCAAACGCGCCAGGACTAGCCCCAAGAAGGCCTATGCTGCAATTTCCTGGGTTTAGTGGGGGCAGGAATCAAGACTCTCCCTGGCCCATAGGTTGGCCAGGGGTCTTCAGAGTGTGGGTCGTGACACTCACCGTGTTCGGATCAGTCTCCAGTACACCTGCATCTTTCTTCTGCGCTCAGCTCCTGCAAGAACGAGAACACCGTTAGGAACAGCCTTACCTTGCAGCGCTTCTGCCCATCATTCATCGCTCCTTCTGTTTTGCGGGCATCTTCGGCGGTGTCATTCCCATCCCGGCACGCCGCTTCCTAAGGAAAAGGGAAAAGAACAGAAAAAAGACATTAGTAAGCATTCTGCAAATCTTCGCTTATTTTTAAATACTGTTCGAGCTTCAAACGCTTACCTGAATCCCAGCCGCTCTGGGGAAACTCTGTCTCCGGAACTTCTCATCCATCTGCAAGAGGGAAAAGACACTTCAGGTTAGCGTGGAAACATCTAGAGGCACTGCATACCGCGCTTACTCACCGCATTTGTTCTTCATAACCGGCATCCTCGCTGAAAACGTTGCAATACCTAAAAGACACAGAAAAAGAACTCAGTTCAATACAAATACGAAAGGGGTGCATCGCGCTCTCACTCACCTTCAGCGCTACTTATCTCAGCAGCACGCCGCCATCCCCGGACGCCAGCCATCATCTAAGGAACGAAGTTAGAGAACTGTTCAAAAGACTCATTATACTTACCTGTCGGACTCTTGCCAGTGAAGTAACTAGGCAGCAACAAGCCCGCACCAATCAACGCGCCCCTGCGCTGAAAGCAGGATGGAGAGCACACTATCCAAGAAAACAAACAAGGTGAATGTGGATCAAAGGGAAGGGTTGGACCCCGGAGAAGAAGGGGTTCAAGCACACAGACAATAGGGAGTTAAAATCCTGTGTTTCAGGCCCAGTCTCCAGTCGAATAGCCTCCAGCGAAGGGTTTGAGGTCGTAAGAGGTCAGAACAGGCTGAGTGACGTCCCCGTGGATACCAGGTGAGCGTTACAGCTTTCTTCCCTTGCAGGTTCAGCTTCTGCCGGCCCAGCAGAAGCTGCAGAGCCGGAGGGAATGAGGAACAAAGCTGCAGCGGTACAGTAGCTGGTAAATTGTTAACTAGGGGGCGCTTGGGGTTCAAATGTGGCACGGCCCTAGGACGGATGTTCTAACCTTGTCTTTTTTCTTCTTCACAGGGTGCGAGTTCATGGATGCAGACTGCGGTGCTGCGGCGTCAGGATCAAGATCACTGGATGTCAGGAGTTGAGTCTTCAGATGAAGCGATGAAGCACCGGTTTCCTGGAGGCGAGTATGCAGGAGAAAGCCTGGTTTCCAAAGGTAAGTAAACTGGTCCAAGTGGCAGTGAGCATCACGTTGCACGCGGGTGCACAGTAACGCGAAGCACCGGCCTTAAGGATGGAGCAGCTTATATAGCTGAGCTTCTGAGGCCACGGTCACCAGGTTCAGCCTGCCTGCCACACCTGATAAGTCAGCACATGAGGATGTTCTCTGGAATAAAGGCTTTCAGCTCTTGGAAAGTTCTTGTAAAATAAAAACACTCTTGCATTCAAATAAAGTAAAAGCACTCCTGCACTGAAATAAAGTGTTCCTGCTCACATCTCTATGCGAGTCCAGCCAGAGCCCCTGTGTTTATACTTTCAAAAGGGACATAAGGGAGTCAAGTGACCCATTGCCCCAATCACTAGATGGTGTGGTTTTTGTGTTCTGGGGCCTGAGGCCATGACATGCGCGCCTGATCGAGCCAGACCAACTGTGAACAATGTGATAATAGGGGCCCAACCCCGAAGGAGGTAGGATGATGAACAATGGAAGCGAGAACTTGTGAATCTGAAATCCCGATGAAAAAGAAACTTTGATGCTTGTTTGTTAAGACAGGCCCTCTGCAACAAGAGACTATTTGGGAAAAAGGCTTTGGCAGAAGGCACCGATACCTATGCTATGAACTGTATCCTCGTTGCAGAGAAGCCAGATTGTGTGCGAAGCTCGAACGTGCCGCCTTGCCAAAAACGTGGAGAACAGAAGCCAACTGCTCACTTATCCGGACATATTATTTCTTGAACACTTCCCGTTTTGCATACACTATTGTCCCACACCATTTTGTATTTAGAAGTAAGTATTGGCAATATGTTCATTAGTACAGGCCCTTTTATTTTGATAGAGACTCGACAAGGACTGTGTTATTATTTGATGGTCGTAGCTTGCTCCCATCCTTAGATTTAGGTTTAGATAGGTGTTTAACCAACCCATTGAAGTTCAATAAACACCCTTGAACTGTGATCACTTGTGTCTGTCTTCACTGTGATACCATGCCTTCCCTACAACATCTACTGTTTTTAAGTGTAGAAATGCAGACAAAAGTGGGTTTTCATTTTTTTTTTTTACTTGAGGGAACATCTGGCGACGACTGTTCACATGAAATAAAACCTTTGTGAACTTTTATGTGTCATTAAAACCATCATATGTGTAGACCAAAATCCGATATATGCACTTATGAGAATGTAGAAGTTGTATTAAATGGTAGACCTTGGTTTTTAATTTTACTAAGTTTGATCGTTCTGAAAGAGGGAGACTGGCCTGTGTATAGGTTTTGTGTTAGATATATTTTTTCTATATTCTAAATCGAACACTCTTCTCAACCTGATGAATATGATATCAGAGATACAGCAGGACGAGCCAAAGGAAGACTGAGCACAAGCTTTTGCTCACCACACACAGATCATGCACAAGATACAGAGCGATTGTGCACAGGAGTATGTAGAGGTGCACCCACCAGAGACAGAGAGGGGGGGAACGTGCGCACACCAGAGACAAATACACACACAATCAAGAAAAGTGGCAGACCTCTGGCTCCAAGGTGGTGTTTGGACAGAAACCGAGCTGGCATATGCAGTTATACACCAAGACCCGGAATAACCTTTACATCTACCCACTGTGACCTGGTCATAAAAAGCCAGCAGAGTCCGTCTGCAATTAGAGGCATTTCGATAATGTTGAAGGATGACTAACGGAAGAGCATTGAAAATGCAGCAGGTTGATGGAACTTGGTGGAGATGTTTGGGGAGAGTGAAGGTAAGGTTTTGGGATTGAGAGGGTGGTTCCAATTTGGCTGTTTGTGAGTGAATGAGTGAGTGAAAGGAGAATTGAGGGGAGAGGGGGCAGGGGTAATCTGGGAAGGAGAGAGAGCAGGAGGGAGCTGGAGTAGAGGCCAGCGGTAATAGAGAGAGATAAGGCCAGACCACCAGAGGGAGCAGGTGGAGAGTCAGAGGATGGGGACCGGAAATGGATAGAGAGAAGACCACGATATTGAATGTGGAGAAATAGGAGATAAGAGTGAAGAAAAGATAGAGACACAGTCAATGAGTGGAAGGGCGTCAGAGCTAACACTATCCAGCTAGATCACTTAGAAAGTCCATGAGGGAGATAGATAAGGGTACAGCCTTTAGCACACTGCATAAAAGTGCTATCCTAGACAGTAGGGGTCACATGGCTTTATTTGACCAGACCACTAAGAGGGGAGACTGGCCTACGGAGGTGGGCAGATGAGGGAAAGAGTACAGGTACCACTCCTAGCCTGTAAACATCAAGTGACTGTTGTTGTAAGACTATTATAATCAAAACTGAAAATGTATTCTTGCTGTCTTGTGACTCGCTGAAAACACTGCCACATCACAGAAGAAACTGAACACCACGAACCTGCATGTTTCCTGACCCTGTGAGCTGAAAAGTTGCCTCTACGGTAATGCCTCAGGGCAGTGAAAGTCAGCAAGCACAGGTAAACATCAGTAGCTGGAACAACAGCTCCCTCCCTCCTACACAGGAAGCTGAAAAGCTGCTGGCTCAATATGCAGCACTGAAAAAAGCTCATACCAACAACTGGGCCTATTCCCTTGCCCATGCCTTTTCATTAATTGGGCGTTTCAAATGACATACTGGAGAATTGATCATTTTGCTGCAAGTGCAAGGATTTTTGCTACCCTACGTTGAGCCAAGGGACATCCTGCATACACAGTATAATTGGCAATTCAAGCAAGCAAAGCAATTCACCCGAGTAAAATGTAATATGCAAGATCACCTCAGGGATATTATAGAATATATGCAAACCACATAATCAAATAAAATATGGCTTTATCTTCTGCTACGTCAAAATACTATTTGCCAAAAAGACACAAAGAGATAGGTAAGGGACTTTGTTTCCCTTTTGCGCCAGTCTGGTGCGTGGAACATTGTTATATGTATTGGCATGTTTACAAATTCAGGGTTCGCTGATGCTAACAAAGTTTTCATAGTTTTAAATATTTTTCTGTTTTGACTTACTTAAATTTATGTGAAATGAATGTGCATTTTGCACAATATAAATATTGTAAAACTAAATGGCCTTTTTAACGTGAATCATAGGCAAACATGGCAGTCTACTGGCATATATTCTGCGCAAAAGCATGAAAATGTGTTGAAAAATGCTGATGTTCTGTTGGTGACTGGTATCTATTGGAATTCTTCATGTGTGACCCCATGAAACCAATTGTAATTTATATGGCTTTTTACAGCATTTTTCAGGGGAATGTTTATGCCCCCGCCAGTTAAAATAAATGAGTACATTTACAAACCACCACTGGCCTATGGTCTTTAAAAGGGCAATCCCTTATGATCAGACTGCCAAAAACGTTCATGCAGCAAGAGAAAGATCGGATTGATGATGATGCTACGGTTAAGCTAAAAGACTAAAGATAAGAGTTTTGAGTTAACGCTCTTAGAGTACATTGCTTTTCATGGACTACCAACCATGCAGCGATACAAGGGAGTAAAGAAGCAGATTAGGGGATGGTTAGCAATAAATCAAAGAAACCTATGTATATATTTTCATTGCGTCTCTTCTGACAAATCCTTAAAAGCCATAAAACTTATCTGGAGAGATCCAGATGGGTTCCTCTCGTCACAACAACTCACGGTTTGATCGATCGGAGGAGCCCTTATATGTATTTTGCCACTGTTATCAATAGTCAGTCTATGAATCATCGGCATAAAAGAAAAGCAGTTTCGCTTTAGCCTGAAAACTGCATTTCTCCTCATAACCAATCCCTGTCCTTTGGGTCATAGTACTCCCATCCATTGAAAGTCATCTCCCTAAGCTCCACCCCTGGTGGCCATCTTCAGATTTGGTAGAGCACGTAAAGTTGCAGTATGAACCAAGAAGAGCCGCAGAGGGAAAGCATCGTGCGTTAGTATGTGAATCCATGCCAGAGCCATGCTGGAGAACAGGAGTTACAGGTAAGTAACTTGTTCCTTCTCCGGCATGGGGTCTGGCATGGATTCCCATGATCATGAATAAGATTAAACAGCAGTACATTTACACAACCATGGAAAGTGGCAAGGATCAACAGAAGCAATACACTTACAATGGAACAGACTAACCTCAGGCAAACAGGTTGCGCAGCAAAGCTTGGCTGATCCGGGACTCCTTCCTGGGATTCCGGTCAATGCAGTTGAATCTCGTGAAGGTGTGGGGGGGACCTCCACGTAGCAGCCCAGCAGATGTCGAGCTTGGGAACACCAGAGAGAAACGCTGTCATTGCTGCGATGGGTCTGGTGGAGTGGGCTCTCAGCCGGCCTGGTAGTGATCTGTTGGCCAGACGATGACAGTGCATAATGCAGCTGGAGAGACACCTGGATATGGAAGCCATAGAGAGGGCCTTCCGATTCACAGGTCCAAAGTTCACAAAGATTTGAGATGTCACCTGAACATCCTTCATGCGTGCCACATAAAACTTCAAGGCATGAGCAACGTCCAGCAAATGCAATGTCCTTTCACCGGGCAAAGGAGGGGTCGGGAAGAAGACTGGCAGAAACAAAGGCTTGTTGAGATGGAATTCAGATAGAACCTTTGGGACAAAGGTGGGGTGGGTCCGTAGTACCACCTTCATCGTGTGTAATGACAAATATGGCTGCTTGCAGGAGAGAGTCTGAATCTCCCCAACCTGTCTGGCCGAGCTGATGGCCACTAGTTAAAGCAGTCTTCCATGAGAGGAACTTCAGAGGGGCCTGATGCAATGGCTCGGATGGAGGCACCATGTGTTTAGCCAACACCATGTCGAGCTACCACACCAGAGCAGGAGCCTTCACCGGTGGAAAAGGCTGGAATAGGCCCATGAGGAACTCCTTGACGAACCTGTGAGACCACCGGGAGGACTTGCTCGGTGCGCGCGTGTACCTGGATATAGTCGCCAGGTGCATCTTGATAGAGGCATGAGCCAGACCAGCCTTGGGCAGCAAAAGCAGGTATGGAAGGAGTTGCAGAGCTGTGATGCACACAGGCGTAATTGTCATGATGCCTACCTCCAAGGAGCCAGGTCCGACCCAGCAACCCCAGAGGCAGGCATCATTTCCCCCAGGGGAGTGCCAGCGGGCCCAAGCTGGGGCCCTTTGGACGCAGTCCTGGCGCCTTAGGCGCCAGGCTCATGTTGGACCCCTGTCCTGGCACCTTAGGCGCCAGGCGCATAAAGCTAGACATGTGTTCAAGTGTTTTAATGTGCACTTACCTGATGCAGACCATGCTGCTACATCCAGGCCCTCTTGAGGCCTGAATGGAACTACTTTACCTGTGGGATTACTTTCCACCCGGGTGTGGTCGGGGAAGGATACATACCTCATCGGTGGAAGGATACACACTTGGAACTTCTTCCAAAGCTATTTAAACCACACCCGATCAGCAACTCACGCTTCGCGTTGTTCTGCTCCTCGCAGCTGGACGCTCACCGTGTCAGCTCCTGCATCTGGACCTCTGCCAGGCCTGTCAGTATCCTGGGTCACCTGCAAAGATAGACAAAAGACCTTACCTGCTAAATCAGCACCACGGAGACATCACACCGACGATCCTGAAAAGGAAGACATCATTTTTTAAAGCATTTCGCTACGATCGCTGCAGCGCTGCATTTCACTCACCTATCCTGGACGCCTCCATCTTCAGCAGCAATCATCCGGATCCACAGCCACTTCCCAGAGCCTAGAGAGAAAAAGACAAGAACAAGGTGAGAGAAGGAAAGGAATAGGAAAAGCTCAGTTTCCTTCTAAGACTTACCTGTTGGGTCATTCCCATTTCATTTCGGGTCTTGTCGCTTCCAGGCATTTTCCGGACCCCGGCCCCTATGGGGGAAAAAAGACAAAGACATTGAATGAGCGAATGCAAAGACATTACCCGAGCGCTCATCCAGAACTTACCTGTCATTTACTGGAACTGCACGTTTCACTTCGGGTCGGCGCCATTTCTCCGGCATTCCGAACCCCAGCCCCTAAGGGGAAAAAGACATAAGCATTAGCGCTTGCTGCAACAAGACAATGAACATTATTATTAAGCTTGGACTTTTGAACTTGCAGCAGAACTTTTACAGCGCCTTACCCGAATAGTCAAGCTTACCTGAACTCCCATCAATCCAGTGTAGTAACTGGGTTTCAACGCACCCCTGCATCAGAAGCAGGATGGAGAGCTCATCCTTCCTGACCCTAAGGTGAGACTTCACGGGGAATCGTGGAAGGGTATCGTGGAGGGTTGGAAGAGAGTGGGAGGCTTGAGCATAACTCAGTCAGTAGGTAATACTCCCTTTTCACGCACAGGGGAATATTCCTGCGAGCCAGAGAAGCCCGAGTAGAGGGGCCCTTCCTGTCCATCTTCAGCGTCCTGCGCTTCACCATTGAAAAAGCACCAGCACTCGAAGCCAGACCTGCGCCTCCGTGGGAATCAGGTGAGCGTTACAGTAATCTTCCAAGTCCTGCACCACACCGTGAATCGCTTTCATTCACAGGCATAGCACGACAACGTAGAGGGTCCCGGCCTTGGCCAGGATCTTCTTGCACTCCACAGGCAGGGAATAATGCCCAAACTCTAGGGCTGCAGGAGCCAGTCCGTGAGGCTCAGCGGCATTGTGTCGTTCTACAGTATTGTGTAGTCTTCTCTGGAGAGAAGGTCGGGAAGTGGATGTAGACGGATGATGGAGCCCCCAACAGACAGAGCAGGTCTGGCTACCAAATCTGCGGAGGCCACGCCAGAGCGATGAGTATCATCCTGCAATGAAATTGTCTGAGTGTGTTGATCACACGTAGCAGGAGCGGGATCGGAGGGAAGTTGCACAGGAAGAGCCCTTCCCATGGGAACGCGAAGGTATCCCCCCCAGACCCCCCAGCTGAAGGAACCTGCTAGTGTACCTCTGGCACTGGAGTTGGCTGTCGTCACAAAGAACTCGATTTGGGGTTGAACCCATATAATGAAGAGGGAGGATACTTGCTCCTGTTGAAGTTTCCATTCCTGACAGGAATGTAGCTCCCAGCTGAGCGAGTCTGAGATGGTGTTCTTGATGCCCGCCAGGTGAAAGGGGAGGAGCATGGCATAAAGAAAGGCCCGGTGCCACAGAGTCTGGGCCTCGAGGGAGAGCACTGAGGAGCACATCCCGCCCTGTTTCTGGATGTATAACATGGTAGTGGTGGAGTTCATGTAGATCCACACCACTTTCCCCCGCAGTTGAGGCAGGAATGATTTGAGAGCCAAGAAGACCGCCCTCAATTCCAGGGCGTTGATGTGAAGGTCCTTCTCCTCTGGGAGCCAGAGGCCTCTGGTGTGAGACTGTCCGGTGTGGGCCCCCCAGGACCTGAAAGAGAGCCCCTTGCGTGAAATGTGGGCATACTCCACATCATCGTAGAGCTTGCCGGAACTCCTGGTTCAGAGCGATCTTCTCCGTCCAAGAGCTTGTGACTTGCAGCTACTGGGCATCTAGGAACTCTTGAAGAGGTCTCATCTAGAACCTGCAAAATGGAACGAGGTGGATTCAAGAGGACATCATGCCCAACAGCGGCTTCATGGTCCGCACTGTCGTGGATGGCGCCGACTACAGGTGCTGCACCTTCCCCAAGAAGGCCATTACCCTATCCTCCGAGGGGGTAGCCAGGCATGCAACCATGATGAGGTGGGCACCCAGGAACAGAGCGTTCTGCGATGGCTCCACGCTGGACTTTAGATAGTTGGAGAATCCAAGCTCCGTCAGCAGGCGAATGGTCTCTGCAGTGTGCTGGATTGCCAGGGTGTGAAAATGAGTGTGGATGAGCCAGTCATCCAGATAAGGGTAGATGTGGATGCCCTTGAAACGTAGATGCACTGCCACCGGAGCCAAACACTTTGTGAACACTGTCGGCACTGATTTCAGGCTGATGGGCAGGGCCTTGAACTCAGTGCCGTTCCTGGACCACAAACCGCAGGAACTTTCAATGTTTTGGATGAATGGGGACATGAAAGTAGGCATCCTCCAGGTCGAAGGTCAACAGGAAATCCCCTTCCTCCAGCTTGTTGAGCACATGCTGCAACGTGACCATCCTGAACTTCTGGGACTTCAAATACTTGTTAAGGAGCCTTAAGTATAGGATTGGTCGCCATACTCCTGACTATTTCCATACCGGAAAGTATCTGGAGTACACTCCGGATTCCCGGAGGCGTTGAGGGACAGTTTCCATCGCCCCCTTAACATGGCCTGAACCACCTGTAGCAGCTGGGCCATGTGTAGTTCTTGACGTGCCACAGGAGCAATGCAAGGACACCAGTGTTGGAATTTTAAGGTGTCCCCCTGACGAAAAACATTCAGCAGCCATTTGTTTGTGGTGATGTTCTTCCACTTTTCGACAAAGTTCGCTAGCCGGCCATCCGCTGGGGTGCAAAAGTGGGGGCCCGGATCCACGGCTGGTTTAGACTTGCTTTGGTGTCTGCATCCTGGCCTGCAGGCGATGATGCTGTCCACTGCTGTCGTAGGCTTGCGAGCGGCCCCTGTAGTTCTCCTGGGTGGAGGAGTGGGAGAGCTGATGGTATTGGGTGTTAAACCCCTTGGAGGATATGCTGGACTTCTCACTAGAGGACTGAAAGGACAAAGACCTCCTCTGTTGCACTGTCCGCAGCGGGTGAGGCATCTTCTTAACGGCTTGGAGCGTCTTATCCACCACCTGCCAAATAAATGATCCTTATCAAAGAGCATGTCCACGACCTTGGACTGCACATCTGCCCTGAAATTCGTGACCTTCAACCAAACTGGGCGCCTGAGAGCCATCCGGAATATCCAATGCCAATGTGATGGCATGTTCAGAGGCCACCTCACCCTCCTGGAACAAGGACAGGTCTTAGGTCCTCTTGTCGTCCATAAGGAAGTCCAAGATCGTCCCAAGCTCATACCAGAGTTCCCTGTCGTAGCGGGACAGAATGGCCAGGGCACTGGCGGCCTTGACGGTGGAAGCTGCAGTGCAAATGATGCGCTTCCCCACTGCATCGAGCTTCTTCCCCCTCCTGGTCCAGAGCCACCCTGTACAAGGACAATGAGATCGAAGAGTGCTTCCTGGCAGTGGCAGACACTACAGAGTCCAAAGAATGCTGTGATCTGAAGCAGCTGGGGGCCGAGTCTGGGACCCTGTACTTCTCCAGCCTGTCTCTTTCAGAGGCAGAAGTACTAGTCATCTTCATGGGGGCCAAACCTTCCTCCCAGATGTCATCCAGCAAAGGGGCCGACATAACGCTCTTCCTTGAGACTCCCGGAATTGAAATAGAAAACCCTTCTTTTTCTCCTCCTCCGGCACCAAATTGAAGAGCAGATGCCCTCGAAATCATTGAAAGAGCCAACCTCATTTGGTGGCGATGCTCTGGCGGGCTCATTCCTACCAAGTGGTTCAACGCCCAACAGAAGTGTGCCTGTGTGTCAGCTTGCGCTTTGGTACTGCAGGTTCGCCTGCCGCTTTGGCCCGGTAGGGCTGGGTGTTGGTCTTGTTGGACTTGGCCTGGAAGGTCCTCTAGCCGGTGGTCTAGGAGGGCTGCGGACAGGGCTAGGCACTGACTGGGGCAGCCAGCCAGCTTTGTTGCATCTCTGCCACTAAGGTGTGGAGGGTGTCAGAATGTCCAGTAACATGTCCCTGGGTACTAGCTGAGGTATGAATGGAGCAGCTGGCAAAGGCTCTGGGCTGAAACGCCTTGGTGGGCCAAACAGAAGTTCAGGCTCTCTCTGAGGAGACCCTTCTCCCTGGACATGGGACCAATGCCTCCTTCGTCGACTGAATAGTTGCCCTCAGGCAAATGGTCATCATCAGAGCTTGTATAGATGTGTGGTGACCATCCATGTGACCATATCAACACTGTCCTCATCGCCATGGGCAGGAACTCTGCGGATGGTAGCAGCTCCTTGGTCTTATCCAAATCCTTCAGGAAGGAGGTGATGATGAACACCTGCACCCTGAGGGTTGCGTCCGCCGTGGTCGATGATGGAGCTGCTGCAGAGGCCGTGGATGCAGAGCCACTCTTGGGGTTGCTGTTGTCTTGACCATAGAAACTACGGTAGTTATAGCCCCCCCCCCGTTTCGACAAAGTAGTGAGAGGACTCCCAACACAAACGTGTTGGTAAAAAAATCTGAAAAAGGCCACCTGGGGTGGAACTTAAGGAGAAGACTGAGGGGTCAGTAATGTGAGCCTCGCAACTAAATTTAGATTTCTCAGGATTAAACATTTTACTGAGCATAACACTATGAAATAAACCCTAACTACACTTACTCTACCAGGGGATTCCCTACCTTTTCTTCAATCTATGGGAAAACCTCCTAGCAGTCACAAAACTAACCCTCACTCTTAACAAAACAAACATTCAAAACAACAAACATAAACAAAAGGTTTACAAACACCCAGTGTCGTGGCTTAACTTCTAGTGATCCAGGGCAGACCCTACTCCCCCAGGAATGCCCCAAAATCAATGCATTCCAAGGAACAAAAAATCTTAACCGAAGTCTGGAAATGTTCCAAAGAAACAAAAGTTCACACAAATAAAATCCACTGGCAATAGTCTTTTCTTTGCTTGGTGAAAAGATTCTCTTTTTACAGTTCCACAATGAAAATAATAGTACCAATGGGGTTTCCTGGACGACTTCCTTTTCAGGACGGATAGATAAAGTTGAAGATAAATGTACCACTTCCATAACAACTTCTCTGCTTTCAACTTCAACAGCATCTTATTTACATAGTTTGTCAGAATGCTTTAAAGGTTTGCTCTCTTCTCAGCAACTTCCTTCTTATTATAGCTCTGTGAGAGCAGAATCCCTTGCCCCTCAGTTAGGTTCAGCTTTTACTTCTTCCAGTTTTTATACTTCTGACAAGAATATGGGCGACCACAGTTCTGGAGCTGCTACTATAACTTCTGAAATTAAGTAATTTTGCTGCTACAACTGCAACTTCAAAGATAGGCAACTGAACAAGACTTCTTCGACCTCTACAGGCTGGCAAGGCACTCTTCTTTCTATACCAGAGGAAAGGGCATCCTCTTTGCCTGTCTTGCAGCTACCATAAAATCTGCTGTTCGCTTTTAGAACACTTGTTCTTCCTTCATATAGTCTTCGCCATGCGGATTTGAAAACAACTTCTGTTAACAAGTACCCAGCTTCAAATGAACAAGTTACTCTCTTACCTGGTAACGTTCTTTCGACAGGATGGTCCGACGACGTATTCCATATCTATGACAGTAATCACAACAGCTGTGCTGCTTCGGAAAATATTTCGGCGTCTGAGTCCTGCGTCAATGACATCGATACGCCGTCCTCGAGGGCCTCCGTCGAGCCGGCGTCACCGGATGCTATAAGTAGGACGCACGACGCTCGTAGCTCAGTTTTTTCCCCAGAACGTGTGGCACGTGTGGCACCAAACCACTGCCAGTATGACCACAGAAAGCCTTGTGGAAACGTAAGCTGCAATCGCATAAGAAATTCTGTAGCGGGGCAGGTAAGGAGGGAGCGATATGGAATACGTCGTCGGACCATCCCATCGAAAGAACGTTACCAGGTAAGAGAGTAACTTGTTCTTCGAGGGGATTGGGTCCTCCGACGTGTTCCATATCTATGACAGACTCCCAAAGCAGTACCAACGTATGGAGGATGGAAAAAGAATTTAGCATATACAAATTTAGAATGCCCAATCAAATTGCAGAGTAAAGGACCACCTTGCCAAAGGCCGGATCCTGCCCCTGGATAGAATCTAGGAAGTAGTGTCGTACAAAAGTATGGACCGAAGCCCATGTGGCTGCTTCACAGATGTTACGAATAGGAACACCCCTCTGCAGGGCAGTAGAGGCAGCCATACCCCTAGTAGAATGGGCCCGTAAGCCTACCGGAGGGTCCTTACCCGCCACGCGGTAACATTCAGAAATTGCCAAAATAATCCATCTAGACAAAGTCTGCTTAGTCACAGCTTGTCCCAAACGCCTTCCAGTTTAACCAATAAAGAGCTGATCATCCACTCTGACCCGGGACATGCGTGAAATGTAGAAACTTAAAGCTCTCCTAGTGTAACGCTAACCTGGTATCCACGGGGACATCACTCAGCCTGTTCTGACCTCTTACGACCTTGAACCCTTCCCTGGAGGCTATTAGACTGGAGACTGGGCCTGAAACACAGGATTGGTAGAGTTTAACTCCCTATTGTCTCTGTGTGCTTGAACCCCTTCTTCCCCGGGGTCCAACCCTTCCCTTTGATCCACAGCTCACCTTGTTTTCTTGGATAGTGTACTCTCCGTCCTGCCTTCAGCGCAGGGGGCGTTGCTTGATGCAGGCTCGTTGCTGCCTAGTTACTACACTGGCAAGAGTCCGACGGGTAAGTATAATGTGTCTTTTGAACAGTTCTCCAACTTTGTTCCTTTTCTTCCTTAGATGATGGCCGGTGTCCGGGGTTGCCGGCGTGCTACTGAGATGAGTAGCGCTGAAGGTGAGAGAGCGCGATGCACCCCTTTTGTATTTGCATTGAACGGAGTTCTTTTTCTGTGTATTTTAGGTGCCACGATGTTTTCACCATGGATGCCGGTTATGAAGAACAAATGCGATGGGTAAGCGCGTATGCGGCGCCTCTAGATGTTTCCACGCTAACCTGGAGTGTCTTTTCCCTCTTGCAGATGGGTGAGAAGTTCCGGAGACAGAGTTCCCCCAGAGCAGCTGGGATTCAGGTAAGCGTTTGAAGCTTGTACAGTATTTAAAAATAAGCGAAGATTTGCAAAATGCTTACTAATGTCTTTGTTCTGTTCTTTTCCCTTTTCCTTAGGAAGCGGCGTGCCGGGATGGGAATGACTCCACCGAAGATGCCCACAGAACAGAAGGAGCGATGACTGATGGGCAGAAGCGCTGCAGAAAGATGCAGGCCTACTGGAGACTGATCCAAACACGGTGAGTGTCACGCTGCAGGTGCAGAAAACAGAAAGCATGTTTCTCAGCCTGGGTGTGGCTTAAATAGTCTCTGGACTGAACCCAAAAGACTAGAGCGCACATGCAGTTCTGGGAACCGAAATATGTGGGGGCATCTATCTTGTCCCCAACAATGCACTACAAGTCCAATCCCCAATGTTATCCTATGGGAGTGAGGGAGTCTGGTGCCACAAGTGCCAAGTCTGACTCCAAGTGGGTCTTTGGAGGGATGGAGAGGCCCTTGAGGGCCATGTTGGCGATTGTGGCCTGGCTACAGCCTGACATCTTGGAGAGTATGGGACATGAGGGGCAGGAATTATAACACCTAGGATCCAACCTATGGAGCCTCTCCTCTTCCTTACCAGTATGTGGAGGAGGATAAAATGCCGGAAGAACAACCTTCTGGCTTAAATGGAATTCCGAAGGGTGGCTTAACTGAAAGTGCCTGCAACTCACTCTGCGAGCGGAAGGGACTGCAACTAAAAACAGTTTTAAGGGTTAACAGCCTCAAAGAACAAGAATGTAAAGGCTCAAACGGAGCACCCATAAGGAATTTCAGAACAAGGTTCAAATTCCAACCAGGCACCTGGAAAGTTGACGGCGGAAACACAGCGAGTCCTTTGAGAAACTGAGAAATTAAAGCAATTTTCTATTAGGAACACTCCTCAGACGAGCGCTTAAATATAGACAGCGCCGCCAGGTAACCTTTAACAGTACCCACTTGCAGGCTCCTGTGGGCCAACGAAAGCAAAAAAGACAGAACCACAGGAATGTCACATGAAAAAGGATCCCTGCACCAGTCGCAGAACTTTCTCCAACGGCAACGGTACAGGGACTTAGTCGCCGGCCGTCTGGCCGAAAGCAACACCTCCATCACGTCTTCAGGGAGGTCCCAATCCTTGTACCTCAACCTTTCAGAAGCAAAGCGTGAAGGTTGAGGGACCTGACCTCTGGATGGAGAACCTGACCCCCCCATGAGAGTGGATCGTCTCGGTAGGGAAGACGATGTGGAAGGCAGATGGACAAGTCGAGAAGGTCCGGGTACCACGTCCTGCCGGAGCAATGAGAATCATCCGGGAACCGAACCTCCGTAGCCTACGCGGCACTTGCGGGATGACGGGGACTGGAGGAAATGCGTACAGCCATGGGAAGGACCACTCCACCACAAACGCATCTCCTAAGGCTCCTTTTGGAGGAAATTCCTGCGAGCAGAACCTTTCGTACTTCCGGTTGACACTGGAGGCGAAGAGATCCACTTGAGGGGTCCCCCAAAGGGCGAAGATCTCCAGGAGAAACTCCTGAGCCAGCTCCCACTCGTGAGAGAGCGCGCTCTGCCTGCTCAGAGTGTCCGCCGTCTCGTTTTCCTCTCCGGCCAGATGAACTGCCGAGATCGAAACTTCCTGCTGAATGGCCCAGAACCCGAGCTGCATCACCTCCCTGCACAGAGGAAGTGACCTTGCCCTCCCCTTTTTGTTGAGGTAGTGCATGGCCACTGTGTTGTCCGTCAGAATCAAGACATTCCTCCCTCGCACAGTTGGCAGAAAAGCCTTCAGGGCAAGCCTGACGGCCCACAGCTCCAACAGATTGATATGGAGTATGGACTCTGACGGAGACCAACGACCGCTGACTGGCAACTCATTGGCATGAGATCCCTATCCTGTGAGGGATGCGTCCATCAGGTTCGTCACCTCCGGCCAGGGCAGCCAAAATGGAGCCCCCCTCATCAGATTGCGTTAGACGGCCCACCACAGAAGGTCCTGGGCGACCGAGGGTGGCACCTGAACGGGGTCCGCCATCCTGCCAGAGGACTGACCACTGGAGCTTGAGGGCCCATTGCAGAGATCTCATCCGCAACCTGGCCCATGGCACCAGAAGAATGCAGGATGCCATGAGGCCGAGCAACCTCAAGAACTCGAACGCCGGGAGCGTCTGGGCAAGTTGAAACTTGTGCACCATCTGCTGAATTTGAAGAGCCCTCACCTGGGGAGGGAAACACTGCCCCAGGGATGTGTTGAGCACTGCTCCGATGTACTGGAGCCGCTGTGTTGGCGTCAAGTGGGACTTCTACAAGTTGAGGGAGAAGCCCAGCTTGTGAAGGGAGTGGCAGTTGACGGACAGATGATCCAGGACCTGCTTGGGTGAGCACGCCCTGATCAACCAATCGTCCAGGTAGGGGTAGATGTGAATCCCCCCCTTTCCTGAGATACGCTGCCACCACCACCATGAGCTTGGTGAAGACCCTCGGGGCGGAGGTCAATCCGAACGGCAGAACCCGAAACTGAAAGTGCGAGTCGCCAGCCGCGAACCTCAGGTATTTCTTGTGCTTTGGATGGATCGGCACATGAAAATAAGCGTCCTTGAGGTCGAGAGACACCAACCAGTCCTGAAGTTGAAGGGCCTGGAGGACTTGAGAAAGAGTAACCATCTTCAACTTGTCCTTCCCGAGGAGTTTGTTCAAACCGCGCAAGTCCATGATGGGTCTCAATCCCCCGTCTTTCTTCGAAATCAAAAAAATAAGGGGAATACCATCCTTTGTTCCTCTCCGCTACAGGCACCAGTTCTATGGCGCCTTTCTCCAGCAGGGATTGAATTTCCTGCGCAAGGAGCGGATCCAGACTCTTCAAAGGGAGATTTCCTGGTGGATTGTCGTGAGGCCGGAAAGGAAGACACAGCCGTGGGGTATGATCTCCAGAACCCACACATCTGAAGTAATGGCACGCCACTCTACAAGATGCTGTGCCAGCCTTCCCCCAACCGGCGAACAATGGGATATGGCCTCATGACTGAGCTGAAGGGGCTGTGGCAGTGCCTGAGGGCAACGAGGCAACTGCCCGAGCGGCCTTGGCACCTCGAGTACCCTGTTTTCCACCTCTGGCACTCCTACGGTGGCCCCTTTATCTAGCAGGTCCTCTCGATTTACTAAAGGACGAGTAATATCGAAAGGAACCTCCCCTCCATTGTTGTCCACTAGGACGAAAAGGCGCAGGTTGGCGAACTGCAGCGCCCAACGACTTCGCTGCAGCTTTAGAGGTCTGCAACCTCTCGAGGGTCTCGTCAGCCTTGCTGCCAAAAAGATGTTCACCATCAAAGGGCATGTTGAGGAGTCGAGCTTGCACATCAGGAGCAAACCCCGACTTCCGCAACCATGCAAACCTGCGTATTACGGTGCTCGCCGCCATGGACCGGCTGACGCAATCCACCATGTCCAGACCCGACTGAACGGACTCACACATGTCGTCCTTGCCATCCTGCACGATGGAAAGAAAACCATCCCGTTCCTCCCCTTTGGGAATATGATCAGCCGCTAAGGAGATACATTTCCACAGAGTGTGCGTGAAACGAGACAAGGCACAAACTGAGTTGGCAGCCTCAAGCACCATACCCCCAGAAGAAAACACCTTCGCCCAGCCGTCAAAACATTTGTCATCCCTATCAGGATGGATGGTAGTTCACGACGCCTGCTTTGCGGGGGCCGCCGTAGCCGCCTGCACCTCCAAACTCTCCGGAGTGGGGTGCGTGGTCAATTAGCAGGGGTCGCCACTGGCTGGGCGATATTTCTTCGGCAAGGACTTGCTCACTGCCGGGAGACTCTCCGGAGAAGTCCAAGCCGCAGCCACCCTTCTCTGCAAGGCCATATGGAATGGCAGTACCGGGTCAGTTGGTGGACCTTGGTCGAGGATATCAGTCAGATCATCCTGCTGAAAATCCCCACGGGGGGCAGACTACCCCAGGCAATCCGTGACCCTCGACATCAGGCGCCGGTAAGAGTCGCCGCCATGCGTACCAGGCTCAGGCCTACCAAAATCCACCTCCGGAGAGGTGTCCAGCCCACTGGCATCATGCAACGACTGGCACAGGTCCTCAAGCTGGCTATGACCAGAAAGGAGGCCATCCGGAACCTCTGTAGGAACCTCAACTTCCTCAGACCCCTCATCCATCTCAGAAATATAATCCAAAGGCTGGAAAGAGGGTACAGAAAAAGGAACAAAGACATGTTTAGCCTTGGCCAGAGCCTTTCTGGGGGGTTCCACCGTGCCACGGGGTACCCCTGACAAAGCCGCCTCGGAGGGCGTCGAAGGAATCAGCGTCGACGTCGAGCGCGGCGCCGACAGCTTCGGCGGCGTCGACACAGGCCTCGAGGGCGGAGCCCCGAGCGTGTCGCTAGACAGCCTGGGCGCCGATGGCGTTGACATCTTCCTCAGAGGATGAGCCTCGAGAGAGTCCATCGACTACCTTGGCGAGGCCGGCGTCGATGTCTTCTTCGAAGACTTCACAAGTTCTCACGGTCTTGAGGGCGTAGAGGACCGGGACCTCGAATGGGCATGCCTAGAGCAACCATCCTTGTCCGACCGGGACCTCGAAGGCACGCGGTGGTCGTGATGACTGCTCAAGCCCGAAGGCGGACGAGCAGTGTCTCTAGTACGGCCACAGCCGGCGTCCTCAGACGGCGCAGACAGACCGGAGCCTTGCGATTGAAAAATCGCAAATGTCTCCTTTCGGAAGGAATCCCATTCCTCAGGAGTGGAATGCTTGTTGGGACAAGCAACCCGCCGACGGGCAGAGTCCTCGGACGAGGACGGCGACCTGTGACAGCGCTTCCTGGAGTGCCTCGAAGAGGCAGAGGAATGGCGGGACCGATTCCCAGACCGAGAACCCCCAGACTCACGATGACGATGCGGAGAGTCGCCCCTCAAATCATCCGTCGAAAGACCAGTGGAACGCGACTTCCGGGGCAAGCCTTCGATGTGAGCGATTGGCAGTCGACACAGTCATCCGTATCATGGTCCTCCCCGAGGCACCAGAGGCAAGCGTCGTGCATGTCCGTCAGCGACATCTTGGACCCGCACACCTGACACTTCTTAAACCCAGACCGCGGGGTGGAAGAAGCCAAAGACGACATACAATATTCAATGAAGAAACAGGTTCGAAGAACCGAAAGAACAGGATTCAATAGAATCGAGGTGAACCGAGATCTCCGAAGCAAACACGTTCACGGAAAAAACAGAACTGAGGCTACGGGCATCGTGCGTCCTACTTATAACATCCGGTGACGTCGGCTCGACGGAGGCCCTTGAGGACGGCGTATCGACGTCATCGACGCAGGACTCAGGCGCCGAAAGATTTTCCGAAGCAGCACAGCTGTGATGATTACGGTCATAGATATGGAATACGTCGGAGGACCCAATCCCCTCGAAACACCCTTACTTCAATGCTTACCCCAAAGCTATTGTGCCACTCTTCCATCTTTGGATGTTCTTGTCCCATTCAATTCAGAGGAATTGTGGGTAACAATATCTTTAACAACTTCAGAATAACAGTGTATAGTTCATGAGAGAGAAGGTTTCACTTTTATCGAGTTTGCTCTATAGGCTTGGGTAATGCTTGTTCTGGCTTCAGCTTCAACCTCTTCTACAACTTCTGCTTAAACCATGAATGTGTTGCAAGATATATATTTTCTACTAGAAACAAAATAAGGCACAAAGAATTCCGTTTCCCTCTCAAACTGCCAATTAAATGAGGGATGCATTCCCACCTTTTGGTCAGCACTCAGCCTCCAAGGTATCGGGAAACATTGTCTCAAGCACGGGCTTCTAAAACGCTGCTTGCAACATTTGGGAAAGTCAGTTTTATTTCAAGTAGACTACCGGCAACGTTCTCCATGTTTACTGGAGACACAAGACAGCTTAACAACAAAGTAATACTGATGTTAGGGAAAGAAAGAGCGGTTTATATCCAGCAAGTGTTGCTTTCCCCGTAACAAAAAGACTTCCCACTTCTGCGGTTAACTTTTACTTGCTTAGCCTCGTGTGGATGACCCACAGTCCTTTCGCCTGCCTATCCCGTCCTGGGCAGGCACGCCCCGCAGACAGTCCCACTGTGCCTCTCTTTTCTCAATACACGCACTTTGATGCACCATGGGGCTGAAGTCCAGGACTTACGCCTGGATAACACAACAGGCGCTCGGATTGTTACTGAATCTCGCCTCAACAAAGCAACACCCACTAGTGCCACTCTGGCCCTCCCACCTGACTACCTGATCGCCCATGCTGATCACTCAGGTCAAAGAGGAGGGGGTGTAGCTGTTTCCTTCAACAAAAATCTTACTTTCAAGTCATTGCACATGACTCCCCAGAAGGCTGCGAAAGCCTGTTGATCAAAATATAAATTAATGAAAATACTTTCCTTACCATCATTGCGATCTACCGACATCCCACAGAGATGCCTTTGTGTGAGGAGCAGTTCATTAATCTGCTCAGCAGCATCTCGAAACCTAAACCCACCTGTGATTGTTCTTGGGGATTTCAACCTCTTGGCCAATGACAAACTCGCGGTATCTCTTCTTGAGGCTCTGGGTACCATTGGTTTCACACAAATGGTCAGTGTGCCCACTCAAATAGGTGGTCACACCCTGGATTGGATTCTCACCCACCATTTATCTGCCCATAACATCATGGTAATACCATGCCCCAGGTCTGATCACCTTCTGGTAGATACCGCCATCTCCCTCCCATATGTCCCTCAAAGACGCAATGCTGGACGAAGACTAAGAACACCAAAAACATTACAGCTCAGAAACTATCGGACTGCCTTGTTGCCACACTTTCCACCCAATTCTTTCACGAACGCTGATGACCTTGCTAGCCATCTTACCCCTACTATCAATGTGGCCATTACCAACCTTGCCCCCGAAAAACGTAAGGTAGTTAAACCAGAAGCTAACAGAAACCCCTAGGTTTAGCAAAGACATTGTGCACCAGAGACATAGTAAAAGATCTGCTGAAAGGGAAAGGCGAAAGCACCCCTCTCCCCATACTCTCCAATCATATAAAAATGCAGCCCAACTATTCAAAGCAGCAACCAGGGAGGCAAAATCTGCTAATTTCAGCAGTAGAACTGACTCAGTGAAATCAAGCTCCAAGGAGCTCTTCACAATTCTTTAAGAATTTGAGGGAAAAAAAACACCTGTAAACCAGCACACGTTAAAGACCATGCCTGGTGCGAATTGACTCATGAGGAATTTTCCTCCAAATTTTCTAGCCATCAACAAGCTATTCTAGCCAAACAGCTCTCTTTCCCCATAGACATGACTGTGCCACCGCCGCCCCAATTCCCCTGCCATAAAACAAATATTTGGATCAATTCGAATTCAGTCAATGCTCTCAAGTCCAAATCTCGAAGACTGTGGCCGATCGCAAACCCACTGGTTGCCAAGGAGATAGCCGTCCCTCTAACATCTTTAAGCCCTACTTGTCAGTTGTGGGTCACCAAACTGGTCAACTTATCATTTTCAGAAAGTAGCATTCCTACATCACTTAAACAAGCCTGGAACACTCCGCTATTGAAAAAAGTAATATGGACTCTTATGTTCCCAAACACTACCGGCCCATAACCAACGTTCCCTTTCTGCTCAAAATCTTAGACCGGACTGAAATGCTACAACATCCTTAATCCACGGCAGTCTGGCTTCAAATCCACAGAAACTGCCATGCTGGATCTCAAAGCTAATCTGGACAGTATTCTCCAGCCTGGTCACCCTGCCCTTCTTATGTTCTTTGATCTTTCAGCAGCATTCTACCTGGTCGATCACACTTACTTGTGACCAGGTTACAGGATCACACGCACTGCACAGATTCCACTACCCAGTGGATCTCCTCCTTTCTTGGACCCAAGTCTGCCAGAGTGGCTGTTAATTGCATTTGCTCAACTCCTTCGGCAATCACATGTCGTGTTCCACACAGGTCTTGTATCTCCCCCTCCCTGTTTAACGTGTATGTTATGCCCCTGCTTGCCCTCCTGGATGACCTGGGTGTCCGGTACACCAACTACGCCAATGACACCCAGGTCATCCTGGAACTGTCAAGCATTTATGCCCAGGATGTCTTTGCAATCAATCTACGACGCCATACAGATGTGGATGAAGGCGAATACACTTGCCCTCAACACAGACAAAACAGAGCTCCTGATCATGGCCTCCCCCACAGCGACTCAAAAAATTACACACCGACCAGCTCTTTACCATTGCGACATTAGAATCTCCGTCGCCAGCACTGTAAAGACCCTCTGGGTCACTCTTGATGCCAAGCTCTCCATGAAACCCCATGTCTGTGCTTCCAGTGGGTACATCACAAATCTTCTCCACTATATTCGCCCCTACATCTCCTTCAGCAACCTCTCCCTTCTTGCCACCACCCTTGTGAATTCCCGCTTAGACTACTGCAATAGTCTATTACTGGGTACATCTCAGACCAATGTTAAAGCATTGCAGACAGTCCAAAATTGAGCTGTTAGGGACATTCTTGGCCTGTGTCGGAAAGACCATGTCTCCAAGGCAAGAAGAGAGCTCCACTGGCTCGCTGTTCATCATTGTGTGACACACAAACTCCTTACCCTGATCCACAAATGCCAGAACCATGGAGCACCTCAATACCTCATTGACCGCATCAAGGTCTACTGCCACAGTCGTGTCCTTCGGTTTCAAAATCAAGCACTGCTGGTGCAGCCCAGATACAAGCTGACCAAATTTGGTGTAACCACCTTCGATATTCAGGCTCCTACCGCCTAGAACAAGCTTTCCCCTGCCCTTAAGGCAACACAATCTACCAAAGACTTTACAAAATTTACCAAGACCTATCTGTTCAATCGTAAACCAGGCTAAGTCTTCTTGTCCTCCTGGCCTGATGCCCCCTGACCACCTTACTGACGTGTTGTCTGTCTTGTCTCTGTTCTTTGTGCGCCCTGAGGCTCACGGATGAGCGGCGCACTATAAAAATTACAATAAATAAATAAAAATAGACAACAGCGCAAGTGCAACTAAAGCTGGTTACACTTACCGCCATGAAAATTCTGCTGCTCAGGAGTGTAGAGCTTCTCTTTCGGACACCTAATTACGACGATTGCAGGCTGCTGCTGCTTCCCGACTTGGTTTCTTCTCCGGCTACTTCTGCTGGTGCTCTTGGGATCCATTCCCCCCTGCTGCATGGGTGTCTCTGATCCAGCCTCATCAAAGGAGAAACTCCTACTCTCAAGTTTCCCTCGGCTTGCTTCTGCACATGGGCCTTGGGACCAAAGGCAACTTCAGCTCTGCATTCACAGCAATGAGGCGCACCTGGAAAGACTTTTACAGTCCGTTCCAGTGTTGCCACATCTATACAGGCTCTCTTAGCATAGGACCAACTCGCAATCTGCAGGTGAAATCTGACTCCTCTCTATTCCGGCGTCCCTGTTGTGGTCACACTTCCTTGTGAAATGCTGGCTACGTGCTCTGCTTCTTCTGCTTCTGCCGACCTTCCAGCTTCTTTCTACAACTCCTCCCTGCTGCAGCCTCTTTTATGCCCCTTAGATGGGCCAATTGGTTTCAGGTACAGGCCCTTAAGACTTATTGCCTAACCTCATTTAGAACCATTAGGCTTGCCTGCCTGACTTGGACTCCTTTCTGCCTCTTCAGCCCTCCTCTTCTTCACAGTCCTTAAGGAATTCTGGGGACTGTAGTTTATCTTGGGAAAATTCAATTTCTCTCATTCTGTTCAAGGTTTTAAGATGGATTTTCTCCCCCAGATATTGTTAAGAGAAGAATAATAAGATGTATCGCTTTGGGGAACAGAAGGGGCAGAAACGTTCACAATTTCACTCTTCCTATTTAATATCGCAGATGACAGCTTAGGGATACAAAAGATTGGTTTCTTGGGTTCAACACAAAGTGGAGCCACTCCTTCAGATTTTACCTTTTCATCATTAATGGAGGTTTGAGAGAGTTTAAGTTACTTACCTGTAACTATTGTTCTACAGCATGGGTCTGGCATGGATTCACATGCTCATGAATATTCCCAGTAAGGCTGGGAATCCCTGGCAAAATAAAAAACAGTTTCACTTTCACTTTAAAAATGTATTTCTCCTCTAAACCAATCACTGTACTCTGTGTTATACTGCCCCCACCGAATGACAGTCCTCTCCCTAAGCCCCACCCCTTGCAGCCATCTTCAGATTTGGTAAGCAAGTGGCAGTATGACCAAGAGCAGCCGCAGAGGGGCCAGAGGGAGGGTTTGCATGCAAATCCATGTCAGACCCATGCTGGTGAACAATAGTTACAGGTAAGTAAATTAAACCTTCCCCAGCATGGGGTGTGGCATGGATTCACATGATCATGAATAACAAACAGTAGTACAACATTAGACAACCACGGGAGGTGGCAAGGCTCAACAGAAGCAATTACCTCTCATCTCTGGAACAGACACACCTCAAGAGAACTGGTTCCGTAGCACTGCTTGGCCGACTGTGGACTCCTCCCTGGAATCCCAGTGGATGCAGTAGAACTTTTTAAAGGTGTACGTGGACCTCCACGTAGCAGCCCTGCAGATGTCCAGCAGGGGCACACTAGACAGGAATGCCGTTGTCGCATCGATCGCTCTGGTGGAGTGGGCTGTCGGATGGCCAAGCAGCGGTCGATACGCCATCTGATGGCAGTGCAGGATGCAAATGGAGAGCTATCTTGAAATAAAGCCTTGGACAAGGCCTTCCCATGGGTCACAGGACCAAAGTTCAAACAATTGTGAAGTCTTCCAAAAACTCATTGTACGCTTCACATGGAACTTCAGGGCACGAGCAACGCCCAGCAAGTGCAAGGCCCTCTCCACCGGTGACTAAGGTTTTGGAAAGGAAACATGCAACAGCAAAGGCTCATTGAGGTGGAATTCTGATGGAACATTCGGCATGAAAGAGGGGTGCGTAGGTAGTACCACCTTTGTGAAAAATCGGGTCCGGTTGCTTGCAGGATAGGGCCTGGATCTCACCTACATGCCTGGCAGAAGTGATGGCCACAAGGAAAGCCGTCTTCCACGAGAAAACCTTGAGCAGGGCCTGATGCATAGGCTTGAAGGCCCTCCCCCCAGACCCCCATGACCCTTGTCAGAACCACGTTGAGTTCCCACGCTGGGGCTTGAGCCCTCACTGGCAGGAAGGATCGGAAAAGAACTTTGAGAAACCCCTCAACGAGTCTGTGGGACCACAGCGAGGATCTCCCCGGGGATCTGGTGTAGCGGGAGAAGGCTGACAGAAATACCTTGATGGATGCGTGAGCCAGCCCAGTCTTTGCCAAAGACAAGTATGGAAAGATCTGAGGAGCCGTGACCCTCAGAGGGGTAATCCTCTGTGACCGGCACCACGTAGCAAAACGTTTCCCCTTATGCCGTAGCACTTCAAAGTCGACGATGCCCTGGCCTTGGCGAGTACTTCCCTGGAGTCCGCTGGCAACTCATAACCTCCAAACTCTAAGGCTGCAGGAGACGAGCCTCAGCGATCCTGGGTCATGATGGACTGTGCCTCCCTCTCTGGTGAGAAGATCCAGAACCACCGGCAACTTGACTGGAAGCCCCACTGACAGGCTGAGAAGGACCGAATACATCATCTTGCATTGGCACTGTCGGAGTGTGTTGATGACTCGTAGCAGGAGAGGGAACGGAGGGAATGCGTACAGAAACAGCCCTTCCCACGGGAGAGAACGCGTGCACCAAGCTCCTCGGCTGGTGGAACCTGCTGGCAAACTTCTGGCATTTGGAGTTTGCCGCCCTCGCAAACAGATCGATCTGGGGTCAGCACCATTAGAACAAACAGGCGGACCACCTGATCTTAATGAAACTCCTGCTCGACTCCAGCCAGGTGAAGGGGGACGAGGAACATCCCCTGTCTGACGGCCCAGTGCCACACGTCCTGGGTCTCCTTGGATAGTGCCGGGGATCAAATGCCCCCCCCCCTGCTTCCTGATGTATAACATGGTGGTGGTTTTGTCTGTGAAGATCCTCACCACCTTGCCTTTCACAGACAGACAGTTGGAACAACTTGAGGGCCCAGAACACCACATATAGCTCCAGGATATTGAAATGCAGATCCTTCTCCTCTGGCAGCCACAGGCCTTTCGCATGCAGGCGTCTGGTGTGCGCTCCCCAACCTTACAGAGAGGCATCCGCCTTGACCGTCTCCTGGAATGGGGGGTTTTGAAATCCATGTCTTGGGTGATGTGGGAATGGGCCCCCCGTCCCCCATCACTCTATCGCTCATTGGAACTCCTCATTGAGAGGGATCTTGTCTGTGTAACTTCCGGACAACTGTATCCAATGCGCATCCAGAAATTCTTGTAGCGGTCGCATCTGCAACCTGCAGAGGTAGATGCAGGACAACATCATGCCCAGTAACGACTCAATGGGCCACACCGTGGCCGTCTTCGCCGACTAAAGTCGTTGCACCTTTCCTTGAATGGCCGTTAGCTTCTCCTCTGAGGACAATGCCAGGCAAGACACTGTGTTGAGTATGGCGCAGAAGAACAGCACGTTCTGCAATGGCGTTAAGAAGGGCAACCTGATAGTTGACAGAGAATCCCAGATCCGTCTATAGGTGGACGGTCACCTTCGAGCGGGCGCATATCAGCCAGTCGTCCAGGTACGGGTATACATGTATGCCCTGTAGACTTAGATGAACCACCACCACTGGTGTCAGGCCTTTTGTGAACACTCTTGTGGCCGACTTCAACGCAAATGGTAGGGCCTTGAACTGGTGGTGCTGGCCCTGCACCCCAAAGCGTACACATTTCCGATGTTTCTTGTGAGCAGGGATGTGGAAATGGGCATCCTCCATGTCCAACAATGTCAAGAAATCCACTTTCGCCAGTTGGCCGAACACGTGCTGCAACGTGACCATCCTGAATTTAAGGGACCCTAAGTATTTGTTCAGACGTCAAAGACTAGGATGGGTCTCCAGCCCCTTGTCTTCTTTCTGACTACAAAGTATCTGGAATAGACTCAGGAGCCGTTGGGTAAAGCGCTCTATCACCCCTTTTCTTCGCATGGCTTGTACCTCTCCCAGAAACGGAGGGATGTGCTGCTCTTGACGGGGAACTGGAGGAACACGAGAACACCTGCGTTGGAACTCCAAGGTGTGCCCCTGGGCGAGAGCGCCCAGCACCCATCTGTCAATGGTGATCTTTCTCCACTCAATGGCGAAAATAGTCAGCCAAAAAAATAAGGGGAATACCATCCTTTGTTCCTCTCCGCTACAGGCACCAGTTCTATGGCGCCTTTCTCCAGCAGGGATTGAATTTCCTGCGCAAGGAGCGGATCCAGACTCTTCAAAGGGAGATTTCCTGGTGGATTGTCGTGAGGCCGGAAAGGAAGACACAGCCGTGGGGTATGATCTCCAGAACCCACACATCTGAAGTAATGGCACGCCACTCTACAAGATGCTGTGCCAGCCTTCCCCCAACCGGCGAACAATGGGATATGGCCTCATGACTGAGCTGAAGGGGCTGTGGCAGTGCCTGAGGGCAACGAGGCAACTGCCCGAGCGGCCTTGGCACCTCGAGTACCCTGTTTTCCACCTCTGGCACTCCTACGGTGGCCCCTTTATCTAGCAGGTCCTCTCGATTTACTAAAGGACGAGTAATATCGAAAGGAACCTCCCCTCCATTGTTGTCCACTAGGACGAAAAGGCGCAGGTTGGCGAACTGCAGCGCCCAACGACTTCGCTGCAGCTTTAGAGGTCTGCAACCTCTCGAGGGTCTCGTCAGCCTTGCTGCCAAAAAGATGTTCACCATCAAAGGGCATGTTGAGGAGTCGAGCTTGCACATCAGGAGCAAACCCCGACTTCCGCAACCATGCAAACCTGCGTATTACGGTGCTCGCCGCCATGGACCGGCTGACGCAATCCACCATGTCCAGACCCGACTGAACGGACTCACACATGTCGTCCTTGCCATCCTGCACGATGGAAAGAAAACCATCCCGTTCCTCCCCTTTGGGAATATGATCAGCCGCTAAGGAGATACATTTCCACAGAGTGTGCGTGAAACGAGACAAGGCACAAACTGAGTTGGCAGCCTCAAGCACCATACCCCCAGAAGAAAACACCTTCGCCCAGCCGTCAAAACATTTGTCATCCCTATCAGGATGGATGGTAGTTCACGACGCCTGCTTTGCGGGGGCCGCCGTAGCCGCCTGCACCTCCAAACTCTCCGGAGTGGGGTGCGTGGTCAATTAGCAGGGGTCGCCACTGGCTGGGCGATATTTCTTCGGCAAGGACTTGCTCACTGCCGGGAGACTCTCCGGAGAAGTCCAAGCCGCAGCCACCCTTCTCTGCAAGGCCATATGGAATGGCAGTACCGGGTCAGTTGGTGGACCTTGGTCGAGGATATCAGTCAGATCATCCTGCTGAAAATCCCCACGGGGGGCAGACTACCCCAGGCAATCCGTGACCCTCGACATCAGGCGCCGGTAAGAGTCGCTGCCATGCGTACCAGGCTCAGGCCTACCAAAATCCACCTCCGGAGAGGTGTCCAGCCCACTGGCATCATGCAACGACTGGCACAGGTCCTCAAGCTGGCTATGACCAGAAAGGAGGCCATCAGGAACCTCTGTAGGAACCTCAACTTCCTCAGACCCCTCATCCATCTCAGAAATATAATCCAAAGGCTGGAAAGAGGGTACAGAAAAAGGAACAAAGACATGTTTAGCCTTGGCCAGAGCCTTTCTGGGGGGTTCCACCGTGCCACGGGGTACCCCTGACAAAGCCGCCTCGGAGGGCGTCGAAGGAATCAGCGTCGACGTCGAGCGCGGCGCCGACAGCTTCGGCGGCGTCGACACAGGCCTCGAGGGCGGAGCCCCGAGCGTGTCGCTAGACAGCCTGGGCGCCGATGGCGTTGACATCTTCCTCAGAGGATGAGCCTCGAGAGAGTCCATCGACTACCTTGGCGAGGCCGGCGTCGATGTCTTCTTCGAAGACTTCACAAGTTCTCACGGTCTTGAGGGCGTAGAGGACCGGGACCTCGAATGGGCATGCCTAGAGCAACCATCCTTGTCCGACCGGGACCTCGAAGGCACGCGGTGGTCGTGATGACTGCTCAAGCCCGAAGGCGGACGAGCAGTGTCTCTAGTACGGCCACAGCCGGCGTCCTCAGACGGCGCAGACAGACCGGAGCCTTGCGATTGAAAAATCGCAAATGTCTCCTTTCGGAAGGAATCCCATTCCTCAGGAGTGGAATGCTTGTTGGGACAAGCAACCCGCCGACGGGCAGAGTCCTCGGACGAGGACGGCGACCTGTGACAGCGCTTCCTGGAGTGCCTCGAAGAGGCAGAGGAATGGCGGGACCGATTCCCAGACCGAGAACCCCCAGACTCACGATGACGATGCGGAGAGTCGCCCCTCAAATCATCCGTCGAAAGACCAGTGGAACGCAACTTCCGGGGCAAGCCTTCGATGTGAGCGATTGGCAGTCGACACAGTCATCCGTATCATGGTCCTCCCCGAGGCACCAGAGGCAAGCGTCGTGCATGTCCGTCAGCGACATCTTGGACCCGCACACCTGACACTTCTTAAACCCAGACCGCGGGGTGGAAGAAGCCAAAGACGACATACAATATTCAATGAAGAAACAGGTTCGAAGAACCGAAAGAACAGGATTCAATAGAATCGAGGTGAACCGAGATCTCCGAAGCAAACACGTTCACGGAAAAAACAGAACTGAGGCTACGGGCATCGTGCGTCCTACTTATAACATCCGGTGACGTCGGCTCGACGGAGGCCCTTGAGGACGGCGTATCGACGTCATCGACGCAGGACTCAGGCGCCGAAAGATTTTCCGAAGCAGCACAGCTGTGATGATTACGGTCATAGATATGGAATACGTCGGAGGACCCAATCCCCTCGAAACACCCTTACTTCAATGCTTACCCCAAAGCTATTGTGCCACTCTTCCATCTTTGGATGTTCTTGTCCCATTCAATTCAGAGGAATTGTGGGTAACAATATCTTTAACAACTTCAGAATAACAGTGTATAGTTCATGAGAGAGAAGGTTTCACTTTTATCGAGTTTGCTCTATAGGCTTGGGTAATGCTTGTTCTGGCTTCAGCTTCAACCTCTTCTACAACTTCTGCTTAAACCATGAATGTGTTGCAAGATATATATTTTCTACTAGAAACAAAATAAGGCACAAAGAATTCCGTTTCCCTCTCAAACTGCCAATTAAATGAGGGATGCATTCCCACCTTTTGGTCAGCACTCAGCCTCCAAGGTATCGGGAAACATTGTCTCAAGCACGGGCTTCTAAAACGCTGCTTGCAACATTTGGGAAAGTCAGTTTTATTTCAAGTAGACTACCGGCAACGTTCTCCATGTTTACTGGAGACACAAGACAGCTTAACAACAAAGTAATACTGATGTTAGGGAAAGAAAGAGCGGTTTATATCCAGCAAGTGTTGCTTTCCCCGTAACAAAAAGACTTCCCACTTCTGCGGTTAACTTTTACTTGCTTAGCCTCGTGTGGATGACCCACAGTCCTTTCGCCTGCCTATCCCGTCCTGGGCAGGCACGCCCCGCAGACAGTCCCACTGTGCCTCTCTTTTCTCAATACATGCACTTTGATGCACCATGGGGCTGAAGTCCAGGACTTACGCCTGGATAACACAACAGGCGCTCGGATTGTTACTGAATCTCGCCTCAACAAAGCAACACCCACTAGTGCCACTCTGGCCCTCCCACCTGACTACCTGATCGCCCATGCTGATCACTCAGGTCAAAGAGGAGGGGGTGTAGCTGTTTCCTTCAACAAAAATCTTACTTTCAAGTCATTGCACATGACTCCCCAGAAGGCTGCGAAAGCCTGTTGATCAAAATATAAATTAATGAAAATACTTTCCTTACCATCATTGCGATCTACCGACATCCCAGAGAGATGCCTTTGTGTGAGGAGCAGTTCATTAATCTGCTCAGCAGCATCTCGAAACCTAAACCCACCTGTGATTGTTCTTGGGGATTTCAACCTCTTGGCCAATGACAAACTCGCGGTATCTCTTCTTGAGGCTCTGGGTACCATTGGTTTCACACAAATGGTCAGTGTGCCCACTCAAATAGGTGGTCACACCCTGGATTGGATTCTCACCCACCATTTATCTGCCCATAACATCATGGTAATACCATGCCCCAGGTCTGATCACCTTCTGGTAGATACCGCCATCTCCCTCCCATATGTCCCTCAAAGACGCAATGCTGGACGAAGACTAAGAACACCAAAAACATTACAGCTCAGAAACTATCGGACTGCCTTGTTGCCACACTTTCCACCCAATTCTTTCACGAACGCTGATGACCTTGCTAGCCATCTTACCCCTACTATCAATGTGGCCATTACCAACCTTGCCCCCGAAAAACGTAAGGTAGTTAAACCAGAAGCTAACAGAAACCCCTAGGTTTAGCAAAGACATTGTGCACCAGAGACATAGTAAAAGATCTGCTGAAAGGGAAAGGCGAAAGCACCCCTCTCCCCATACTCTCCAATCATATAAAAATGCAGCCCAACTATTCAAAGCAGCAACCAGGGAGGCAAAATCTGCTAATTTCAGCAGTAGAACTGACTCAGTGAAATCAAGCTCCAAGGAGCTCTTCACAATTCTTTAAGAATTTGAGGGAAAAAAAACACCTGTAAACCAGCACACGTTAAAGACCATGCCTGGTGCGAATTGACTCATGAGGAATTTTCCTCCAAATTTTCTAGCCATCAACAAGCTATTCTAGCCAAACAGCTCTCTTTCCCCATAGACATGACTGTGCCACCGCCGCCCCAATTCCCCTGCCATAAAACAAATATTTGGATCAATTCGAATTCAGTCAATGCTCTCAAGTCCAAATCTCGAAGACTGTGGCCGATCGCAAACCCACTGGTTGCCAAGGAGATAGCCGTCCCTCTAACATCTTTAAGCCCTACTTGTCAGTTGTGGGTCACCAAACTGGTCAACTTATCATTTTCAGAAAGTAGCATTCCTACATCACTTAAACAAGCCTGGAACACTCCGCTATTGAAAAAAGTAATATGGACTCTTATATTCCCAAACACTACCGGCCCATAACCAACGTTCCCTTTCTGCTCAAAATCTTAGACCGGACTGAAATGCTACAACATCCTTAATCCACGGCAGTCTGGCTTCAAATCCACAGAAACTGCCATGCTGGATCTCAAAGCTAATCTGGACAGTATTCTCCAGCCTGGTCACCCTGCCCTTCTTATGTTCTTTCAGCAGCATTCTACCTGGTCGATCACACTTACTTGTGACCAGGTTACAGGATCACACGCACTGCACAGATTCCACTACCCAGTGGATCTCCTCCTTTCTTGGACCCAAGTCTGCCAGAGTGGCTGTTAATTGCATTTGCTCAACTCCTTCGGCAATCACATGTCGTGTTCCACACAGGTCTTGTATCTCCCCCTCCCTGTTTAACGTGTATGTTATGCCCCTGCTTGCCCTCCTGGATGACCTGGGTGTCCGGTACACCAACTACGCCAATGACACCCAGGTCATCCTGGAACTGTCAAGCATTTATGCCCAGGATGTCCTTGCAATCAATCTACGACGCCATACAGATGTGGATGAAGGCGAATACACTTGCCCTCAACACAGACAAAACAGAGCTCCTGATCATGGCCTCCCCCACAGCGACTCAAAAAATTACACACCGACCAGCTCTTTACCATTGCGACATTAGAATCTCCGTCGCCAGCACTGTAAAGACCCTCTGGGTCACTCTTGATGCCAAGCTCTCCATGAAACCCCATGTGGCCCATGTCTGTGCTTCCAGTGGGTACATCACAAATCTTCTCCACTATATTCGCCCCTACATCTCCTTCAGCAACCTCTCCCTTCTTGCCACCACCCTTGTGAATTCCCGCTTAGACTACTGCAATAGTCTATTACTGGGTACATCTCAGACCAATGTTAAAGCATTGCAGACAGTCCAAAATTGAGCTGTTAGGGACATTCTTGGCCTGTGTCGGAAAGACCATGTCTCCAAGGCAAGAAGAGAGCTCCACTGGCTCGCTGTTCATCATTGTGTGACACACAAACTCCTTACCCTGATCCACAAATGCCAGAACCATGGAGCACCTCAATACCTCATTGACCGCATCAAGGTCTACTGCCACAGTCGTGTCCTTCGGTTTCAAAATCAAGCACTGCTGGTGCAGCCCAGATACAAGCTGACCAAATTTGGTGTAACCACCTTCGATATTCAGGCTCCTACCGCCTAGAACAAGCTTTCCCCTGCCCTTAAGGCAACACAATCTACCAAAGACTTTACAAAATTTACCAAGACCTATCTGTTCAATCGTAAACCAGGCTAAGTCTTCTTGTCCTCCTGGCCTGATGCCCCCTGACCACCTTACTGACGTGTTGTCTGTCTTGTCTCTGTTCTTTGTGCGCCCTGAGGCTCACGGATGAGCGGCGCACTATAAAAATTACAATAAATAAATAAAAATAGACAACAGCGCAAGTGCAACTAAAGCTGGTTACACTTACCGCCATGAAAATTCTGCTGCTCAGGAGTGTAGAGCTTCTCTTTCGGACACCTAATTACGACGATTGCAGGCTGCAGCTGCTTCCCGACTTGGTTTCTTCTCCGGCTACTTCTGCTGGTGCTCTTGGGATCCATTCCCCCCTGCTGCATGGGTGTCTCTGATCCAGCCTCATCAAAGGAGAAACTCCTACTCTCAAGTTTCCCTCGGCTTGCTTCTGCACATGGGCCTTGGGACCAAAGGCAACTTCAGCTCTGCATTCACAGCAATGAGGCGCACCTGGAAAGACTTTTACAGTCCGTTCCAGTGTTGCCACATCTATACAGGCTCTCTTAGCATAGGACCAACTCGCAATCTGCAGGTGAAATCTGACTCCTCTCTATTCCGGCGTCCCTGTTGTGGTCACACTTCCTTGTGAAATGCTGGCTACGTGCTCTGCTTCTTCTGCCGACCTTCCAGCTTCTTTCTACAACTCCTCCCTGCTGCAGCCTCTTTTATGCCCCTTAGATGGGCCAATTGGTTTCAGGTACAGGCCCTTAAGACTTATTGCCTAACCTCATTTAGAACCATTAGGCTTGCCTGCCTGACTTGGACTCCTTTCTGCCTCTTCAGCCCTCCTCTTCTTCACAGTCCTTAAGGAATTCTGGGGACTGTAGTTTATCTTGGGAAAATTCAATTTCTCTCATTCTGTTCAAGGTTTTAAGATGGATTTTCTCCCCCAGATATTGTTAAGAGAAGAATAATAAGATGTATCGCTTTGGGGAACAGAAGGGGCAGAAACGTTCACAATTTCACTCTTCCTATTTAATATCGCAGATGACAGCTTAGGGATACAAAAGATTGGTTTCTTGGGTTCAACACAAAGTGGAGCCACTCCTTCAGATTTTACCTTTTCATCATTAATGGAGGTTTGAGAGAGTTTAAGTTACTTACCTGTAACTATTGTTCTACAGCATGGGTCTGGCATGGATTCACATGCTCATGAATATTCCCAGTAAGGCTGGGAATCCCTGGCAAAATAAAAAACAGTTTCACTTTCACTTTAAAAATGTATTTCTCCTCTAAACCAATCACTGTACTCTGTGTTATACTGCCCCCACCGAATGACAGTCCTCTCCCTAAGCCCCACCCCTTGCAGCCATCTTCAGATTTGGTAAGCAAGTGGCAGTATGACCAAGAGCAGCCGCAGAGGGGCCAGAGGGAGGGTTTGCATGCAAATCCATGTCAGACCCATGCTGGTGAACAATAGTTACAGGTAAGTAAATTAAACCTTCCCCAGCATGGGGTGTGGCATGGATTCACATGATCATGAATAACAAACAGTAGTACAACATTAGACAACCACGGGAGGTGGCAAGGCTCAACAGAAGCAATTACCTCTCATCTCTGGAACAGACACACCTCAAGAGAACTGGTTCCGTAGCACTGCTTGGCCGACTGTGGACTCCTCCCTGGAATCCCAGTGGATGCAGTAGAACTTTTTAAAGGTGTACGTGGACCTCCACGTAGCAGCCCTGCAGATGTCCAGCAGGGGCACACTAGACAGGAATGCCGTTGTCGCATCGATCGCTCTGGTGGAGTGGGCTGTCGGATGGCCAAGCAGCGGTCGATACGCCATCTGATGGCAGTGCAGGATGCAAATGGAGAGCTATCTTGAAATAAAGCCTTGGACAAGGCCTTCCCATGGGTCACAGGACCAAAGTTCAAACAATTGTGAAGTCTTCCAAAAACTCATTGTACGCTTCACATGGAACTTCAGGGCACGAGCAACGCCCAGCAAGTGCAAGGCCCTCTCCACCGGTGACTAAGGTTTTGGAAAGGAAACATGCAACAGCAAAGGCTCATTGAGGTGGAATTCTGATGGAACCTTCGGCATGAAAGAGGGGTGCGTAGGTAGTACCACCTTTGTGAAAAATCGGGTCCGGTTGCTTGCAGGATAGGGCCTGGATCTCACCTACATGCCTGGCAGAAGTGATGGCCACAAGGAAAGCCGTCTTCCACGAGAAAACCTTGAGCAGGGCCTGATGCATAGGCTTGAAGGCCCTCCCCCCAGACCCCCATGACCCTTGTCAGAACCACGTTGAGTTCCCACGCTGGGGCTTGAGCCCTCACTGGCAGGAAGGATCGGAAAAGAACTTTGAGAAACCCCTCAACGAGTCTGTGGGACCACAGCGAGGATCTCCCCGGGGATCTGGTGTAGCGGGAGAAGGCTGACAGAAATACCTTGATGGATGCGTGAGCCAGCCCAGTCTTTGCCAAAGACAAGTATGGAAAGATCTGAGGAGCCGTGACCCTCAGAGGGGTAATCCTCTGTGACCGGCACCACGTAGCAAAACGTTTCCCCTTATGCCGTAGCACTTCAAAGTCGACGATGCCCTGGCCTTGGCGAGTACTTCCCTGGAGTCCGCTGGCAACTCATAACCTCCAAACTCTAAGGCTGCAGGAGACGAGCCTCAGCGATCCTGGGTCATGATGGACTGCGCCTCCCTCTCTGGTGAGAAGATCCAGAACCACCGGCAACTTGACTGGAAGCCCCACTGACAGGCTGAGAAGGACCGAATACATCATCTTGCATTGGCACTGTCGGAGTGTGTTGATGACTCGTAGCAGGAGAGGGAACGGAGGGAATGCGTACAGAAACAGCCCTTCCCACGGGAGAGAACGCGTGCACCAAGCTCCTCGGCTGGTGGAACCTGCTGGCAAACTTCTGGCATTTGGAGTTTGCCGCCCTCGCAAACAGATCGATCTGGGGTCAGCACCATTAGAACAAACAGGCGGACCACCTGATCTTAATGAAACTCCTGCTCGACTCCAGCCAGGTGAAGGGGGACGAGGAACATCCCCTGTCTGACGGCCCAGTGCCACACGTCCTGGGTCTCCTTGGATAGTGCCGGGGATCAAATGCCCCCCCCCTGCTTCCTGATGTATAACATGGTGGTGGTTTTGTCTGTGAAGATCCTCACCACCTTGCCTTTCACAGACAGACAGTTGGAACAACTTGAGGGCCCAGAACACCACACATAGCTCCAGGATATTGAAATGCAGATCCTTCTCCTCTGGCAGCCACAGGCCTTTCGCATGCAGGCGTCTGGTGTGCGCTCCCCAACCTTACAGAGAGGCATCCGCCTTGACCGTCTCCTGGAATGGGGGGTTTTGAAATCCATGTCTTGGGTGATGTGGGAATGGGCCCCCCGTCCCCCATCACTCTATCGCTCATTGGAACTCCTCATTGAGAGGGATCTTGTCTGTGTAACTTCCGGACAACTGTATCCAATGCGCATCCAGAAATTCTTGTAGCGGTCGCATCTGCAACCTGCAGAGGTAGATGCAGGACAACATCATGCCCAGTAACGACTCAATGGGCCACACCGTGGCCGTCTTCGCCGACTAAAGTCGTTGCACCTTTCCTTGAATGGCCGTTAGCTTCTCCTCTGAGGACAATACCAGGCAAGACACTGTGTTGAGTATGGCGCAGAAGAACAGCACGTTCTGCAATGGCGTTAAGAAGGACAACCTGATAGTTGACAGAGAATCCCAGATCCGTCTATAGGTGGACGGTCACCTTCGAGCGGGCGCATATCAGCCAGTCGTCCAGGTACGGGTATACATGTATGCCCTGTAGACTTAGATGAACCACCACCACTGGTGTCAGGCCTTTTGTGAACACTCTTGTGGCCGACTTCAACGCAAATGGTAGGGCCTTGAACTGGTGGTGCTGGCCCTGCACCCCAAAGCGTACACATTTCCGATGTTTCTTGTGAGCAGGGATGTGGAAATGGGCATCCTCCATGTCCAACAATGTCAAGAAATCCACTTTCTCCAGTTGGCCGAACACGTGCTGCAACGTGACCATCCTGAATTTAAGGGACCCTAAGTATTTGTTCAGACGTCAAAGACTAGGATGGGTCTCCAGCCCCTTGTCTTCTTTCTGACTACAAAGTATCTGGAATAGACTCAGGAGCCGTTGGGTAAAGCGCTCTATCACCCCTTTTCTTCGCATGGCTTGTACCTCTCCCAGAAACGGAGGGATGTGCTGCTCTTGACGGGGAACTGGAGGAACACGAGAACACCTGCGTTGGAACTCCAAGGTGTGCCCCTGGGCGAGAGCGCCCAGCACCCATCTGTCAATGGTGATCTTTCTCCACTCAATGGCGAAATTAGTCAGCCAGCCTCCCACTGGGGTGCACGAGTGGGGGCCTGGGCCAGTTCAGGCATGCTTGGGCGCCGAAATCCTGCCCTTTGGGTGACGGCAATGCTGTCCTCCACTACCATAGGCCTGGGAGCATCCTCTGTAAGTTTCTTGCGATGAGTACCGGGAATGCTGTCTGTAAGACATGGAGAAACCTTTTGATGACCTACTAGTTTTTCCCCTGGAGGAGCGATTAGACTAGCAGTGCTGCTGGAGGGTGCCGAGGGGACAGGCCATCTCTGTATCCGTCTTGATGGCCTGGAGGGACCCATCAATGGCCTTCCCAAACAGTTTCTCCCCATCGAAGAGCATGTCCAGTACCTTCGCCTGGACTTCCTGACATAAGTTAGTGGGCTTCATCCATCCCTTTCGATGAAGGCAGACACTGTTCCCCATCTGGGGGAAACCCTGTGCCGGCGATTTCCACTGCCAAAGCGATGGCATGGTCCAATGCAACTTCTCCTTCCTGGAAGAGGGTGACTGCTTCTTTCCATCTTATCATTGGAGAGGAACTCCAGAATCTGTTCTAGCTTGTACCACAATTCCCTGTTGTACCTGGCTAGGATTACAAGGGCGTTGGACGCCTTGATTGTGGATGCCTCTGTGTAGATCACTTTAGAATGGATTGTGTCCTCCAACCTATTCCACATCTTTGACATTTAATGTCCACAGCTGTGCTGCTTTGGACATTTTTTGGCAGAGGGCATCCTGCGTCAATGGAATCAGGTCGATGTCCCTCAAGGGTGACGTCATCGGATGTTATAAGTAGGACACACGGCACCCATAGCCTCAGTTCTGCTTTTTCCGCAAACTTTTTTGCTTCGAGAACTCGGCACGCCTTGCGTTATCAGCTTAAAAAATATCTTCTTCTTGGACCCCGCAATTGGGATTTAAAACATGCAGCGACTGTAAGGCCAAGATGTCCATCACGGTCCTGCACCGTATCTTTTTGTGATGTCTGGGTCAGAGCCACAACACTGACGACTGCTGGAAGTGCCCGTCATTGACTGCCAAGGCCTTGCAGGAACGTAAGGGGAAGTTGCAGGTAGGTCGGGTATCCAAACCCTGTAAATCCAAGAAATCTGGTCGTTCCAACGACGACTCGAGGGGTGATTCTCCCCATCGGAAGGAGTCCAGGGGATCTCGGTCCCGGAGTGGTTCTCGCCACTAGTCTTTCTCGTCGAGGCACTCCCGGAAGTGGCATCACAGTTTGCCTTCCCCGTCCTCGCCGGATGATGGCTCTGTGAGGAAAGTGGCTTGCTCCACTAAATCCTCTACTCCGCAGGAGTGGGAGGCGTTCAGGGAGAAAATGTTGGAGATTTTTCACTCTCAGGGCACTGCCATGTCCGCGCCTTCATTGGAAGCCGGCGGGGAGAGGTCTCGTCCCACGTTCACGCGCCTTGGGGCCCAGGCAGTCGGCGCGATAAGCATTGAGAACCGTTGAGGTCCCGTTCAGACAAGGCTCCGGTAGATCGCCAGTGACGTGCCAGATCCCAGTCAAGGTCCTCGTACCCGAGAAGACCGTCGAAGCCTGGGAAGGTGTCGACCCCGTCAACGCCGTGCCTATCGAGTGCGGCTGTCGGGGCTTTGCCATTGACCAGGCCCTCGATGCCATCGGGCCTACAGGTCTGAATTTGACGGTGGAGGCCTCTAGAGCTGGAGATCCTCCGAGAAAGTCTTTGGCTATGCCTGTGAGGCCCCCTGTGGACTCCAGGTCTACTCATGTGCCTAGGAGGGAGTTCCTTCACTCTCTACAAGATATCTATGAGGATGAGGATAGGTCTGATGCGGAGTTGGGGCCTTTTGCTGCTCCTGGTGAAACTCCTGCCGCTCCTGTCATGGTCTTTTTGGAGGACAGTCAGCTGGAAGATCTGAGGCAATCTTTACATGATGCCAGTGGCCTGGATACATCTCCTGAGATGGAGTTTGGCAGGCCTGAGGATCATGCTGAATCCTCCTATAGGTGGTTGACGTCAAGGGTTACAGAGTACCTGGGGTGGTCCACCCCTCAAGTTGAATTCGATCAGAATGACCTGACTGACATTTTATATCAGGGTCCATACACTGACCCAGTGTTGCCTTTTCACATGGCATTACAGAAAAGGGTGGCTGCTACTTAGAACACCCCAAAGTCTCTTCCAGCGGTCAACAAGTCGCTGACTGAGAAATACTGCCCATCCAATAGCAACCCCAGCTACCTATCCACACACCCCACCCCGGAGAGTTTGGTGGTTGCGGAGGCCACAGCCACCTCCAAGCCAGGCAGTAAGCCCTACCATCCCTCCAGATAGGGACGACAAGCGCTTCGATGGATGGCCACGCAAGGTATTTAAGGCTGGGAGTATGGCCCTTAAATCGGCCAACTCCACCTGTTCCTTTGCCAAATTTTCACTCACTCTCTGGAATTGTCTCTCTGGTGGCTGAGCAGATTCCCGAAGGGGAAGAAAAAGGGATGGGTTCCTTGCTATTGTTCACGATGGCAAGGATGCCATGTGTGAATCTCTTCAGTTTGGGTTGGACACGGCAGATAGTGTCAGCCGGTCCATGGCTGCGAGCACCGCGATACGCAGGTTTGCTTGGTTGTGAAGTCAGGCTTTGCACTGGACGTGCAGGCCAGTCTTCTCAACATGCCCTTTGACGGCTCTCATTTGTTTGGCAACAAGGCTGATGAGCCTTGAGAGGTTGCAGACCTCCAAAGCAGCTGCAAAGTCTTTGGGCGCAGCTGTGCATCAACCTCCGCCTTTTCGTCCTAGGGGACAGCAGTGCAGGGGTTCCTTTCGTTACTACTCTTCTTTTGGTAGAGCGAGGGGAGCGGCCAGTCAAAAGTGACACCGTAAAACTATCCGTGGTGGACAGGGGAAAGGGGTGCTAAAGCCATTCAGGCAGCTGCCTCTCTGCCCTCAGGCGCTGCCGCAGCCGCTCCAGAACAGCCATGAGACCAGGTCCCATTGTTCGCAGGTTGGGAGCAGACTGTCAGCATCTCGAAGGGTGGTAAGCCATTACTTCAGATGTGGGGGTTCTCGAAACAAAAGCCCACGGCTACTGCCTACCCTTCCTAAATCTGCCTCGCAACAATCCACCGGGGATACTCTCTTTGAAGGTTCCGGATCCGCTCCTTGTACAGGAAATCTTGACCCTGCTGGAGAACTAGTGCCTGTGGCGGAGAGGCGCAAGGGCTGGTATTCCCCATATTTTGTGATTCCCAAGAAAGACGGAGGACTGAGACCCATCTTGGACTTGCGTCACTTGAACGAGTTCCTCAGGAAGGACAAGTTCAAGATAGTCACTCTTGGATGCTTATTTTCATGTGCCGATCCATCCAAAGCACAAACTACCGGAGGTTCGCTGTTGGCAGCTCGCACTTTCAGTTTCAGGTCCTGCCATTCGGGTTGACCTCCGCCCCTGAGGGTCTTCACCAAGCTCATGGTGGTGGTGGCAGCGTATCTCATGAGGGGGGGGGGGGGTTCAGGTCTACCCCTACCTGGACGACTGGCTGATCAGAGCGCGTTCTCCCGAACAAGCCTTGGATCATCTCAGTCTCACCTGCCACTCCCTTCACAAGCTGGGCTTTGCCCTCAATTTCAAGAAGTCGCGTACGACACCTTCGCAACAGCTCCAGTACATCTGGGCTGTGTTGGACACATCCCTGGGGAAGTGCTCGCCACCCAGGGTGAGGTCTCATCACATTGTCCAGATGGTCAAAAAATTTCAACATGCCCAGAGTCTCGCGGCTTTGGAATTCTTAAGGTTGCTCGGCCTTATGGCATCCTGCATTTTTCTGGTGCCGGAGGCCAGACTGCAGATGTGATCCCTTCATTGGGCCCTCAGGACGGACGCAGTGGTCCCAATTCTCAGACAAGAAGTCAGATCTCCTTCAGATTCCGCTCAAGGTCTCACGGGATCTTCTGTGGTGGGCCAGCGAAGGGAATCTGATGAAGGCAGAGCCGTTTTGGCAACCGTGGCCGGAGGCGACGGTAGTGACGGATGCTTCCCTCACAGGATGGGGGGCTCACGCCAACAAGCTGACCACCAGTGGTCATTGGTCTCCATCGGAGTCCATCTTTTGGAGCCGAGAGCCATAAGGCTAGTCCTGAAAGCTTTTCTGCCGTTTGTGCGCAGGAAGAGTGTCCTGATCGTGACGGACAACACAGTGCCCATGCATTACCTCAACAAAAAGGGGGTGTAGGGTGGCTCCCGCTGTGCAGGGAGGTGATGCAGCTCTGGTTCTGGGCAATACAGCAGGGAATCTCACTCCCGGCAGTTCATCTGGCCGGAAGGAGGAGAATACGGCGGCGGATGCTCTGAGCAGGCAGAGCGTGGTGTCCGACGAGTGAGAGTTGGCTCAGGAAGTCCTTCAGGAGCTATTCGCTCTTTGGGGAAGGCCTCAAGTGGATCTGTTTGCGACCAGTGCCAACCAGAAGTGCGAGACATATTGCTCAATGGAATTTCCTCCGAGAGGAGCCTTGGGGGACGCGTTCGTCGTGGATTGGTCATTCCCACTTCTGTACGCGTTTCCTCCGGTCCCCGTCATTCGTCAAGTTCTAAGGAGGTTGCAGAGGTTCGGTTCCCACATGATCCTAATTGCACCAGATTGGGCCAAGTGATCATGGTACCCGGACCTTCTAGAATTTCCATCTGTCATCCACGCTGTCTTCCCCACAGAGAGGATATTTTCTCACGCAAGGGGAGTCAGATTCTCCATACAGAGGTGAAGACTCAACCTTCAAGCTTGGTTTCTGAAAGGTTGAGATACAAGGATTGGGACCTCCCGGATGACGTGATGGAGGTGTTGCTTTCGGCCAGGCATCCAGCAACCAAATCCCTGTACTGTCGGTTCTTTGGCCCACAGGGGTCTTCAAGTGGGTACCATTAAAGGTTACCTGGCAGCGCTGTCTATTTTCAAGCGCTCGTCTAAAGAATGTTCTTATTTAAGATTCCTTTGATTACCCAGTTTCGGAAAGGTATCACAAATGTGTTCCTGCCATCCCCTTTTCAGGTGTCTGTTTGGGATCTGAATCTAGTCTTGAAATTCTTGATTGGTGCTCTGTTTGAACCTTTGCCCTCTTGTCTTTTGAGACTGTTGACCTTCAAGACAGTTTTCTTGATTGCAGTTAGATCTGCTCTTAGAGTGAGCGAGTTGCAGGCACTCTCCTCTAAGCCACCCTTTACTGTGTACCACAGGGATAGGGTTGTACTGAGAGTACGTCCTTCCTTTCTACCCAAGGTAGTGCCAGAGTTTCATTTGAGCCAGAAGGTGGTGCTTCCTGCTTTCTATCCTCCTCCTCATCCTCATCCTGCTAAGGAAGATGAGACTCCATTGGTTGGAACCTAGGAGAGCTTTGAGCTTTTATATTTCTACGACATCCAGGGTCAGAGTAGACGACCAACCTTTTGTGGGATACACTGTACACAGATTGGGCCAGGCTGTTACCGAACAGACCTTGTCCAGGTGGATTATCCACACCATTGCTTAATGGTAGAGATTGGCTGGCAAGGACCCTCCTGAGGGTTTGCAAGCTCACTCCACCAGGGGCATGGCTACATCCACAGCCCTACAACAGGGAGTTCCTGTTAAAAATATTTGGGATGCGGCAACGTGGTCTTCCATCCACAACATTGTCAAGCATTACTCCTAGGATACTTTACATGGTCAAGATATGGCCTTTGGTAAAGCAGTGCTCTATTCTGCCATCTGATTGGGTATATCCAAATTCTTCTCCCGCCTCCGTTCACGGATACTGCTTTGGGAGTCTGTCCAAGATGTGAAATACGTTGGAGGACACAATCCATTTGAAGAACAAGTTACTTACCAACTGGTAATGTACTTTTGACTGGATCTTCCGTCAAACGTATTCCACACCTCCCTCCCAGCCTACCCCTCTGAAGAATTTCCCATGCTATTGCAGCTGACATTCCCACAAGGCTATGTGCAGTCATGGAGGTTTGGTGTGCGGTTAATGGCACACGTTATGGAGGGAAAAAACATGAACTGAGGCTATGGGCGCTGCGCGTCCTACCTATAACATCCGATGATGTCACCCTCGACGGAGGCCTTGGAGGGACATCGACCCGACGCCATCGACGCAGGACGCCCTCTGCCGAAAAATTTCTGAAGTAGCACAGCTGTGGTCATTACATGTTAACGATGTGGAATGCGTTGGAGGAACATCCAGTCGAAAGAACGTTACCAGTTGGTAAGTAACGTGTTCTTCTTTCCCATGGCATCCATCATTTTCCCCTCGCTGTCCAGATGGCCTGACCATTAAGACAGGTTAACCAACAGTTTTCTCACAGCAGCTGACACCACAAAGTCTGGCAATGGCTGCAACCTCAGGCACTTAGGTGCGGAGTCCGGCACCTTATACTTCTTCTCCAGCCTGTCTCGCTTGGCTGGAGCTGTGCAAGGGTTCTTCATGAGGGCCAGACCCTCTTTGCAAATATCATCCAGAAAGGGTTCTGCCAGTCTTCCTTTTGGCCTCTCGTCTTTGATACAAGAAGCCCTCCTTGGTTTCCTTGGGTACCAGTTGGAAGACGATCATTGAGTGGAATGATCCCACCTTGTCTGGTGGGGAAACCTTATGAGGAGCATCCAAATGTGGCGATTGATTGTCCACAGGGACAAAGTCTTCATCCTCATCCGTAGTCGTGGCCGTATCTGTCCCCATACCTGTATCATGGTCTGCTAGGGGAGTTGGGGCCTGACATAGAGGAGGAGGTGGATATGGGGGCGTCGGCGGTTGATCGGGTACCTGGGGCATTGCAGGTACCGGTGCCGGGGGCATCCTCATCTGGATCTCTGTCACGAAGGTGTGGAGAGTCGATAGAATGTCCAAGGAAATGTCCCTCGGGTGAGATGGAGGAGAAGGAAAACTTGGCCCTGGGTCGTCATTGTCGTCCTTGTGGACTGTATGCATGGACTTTTGATACTCGTCGCCCGAGGCCATAGTTTGAGCGGCGACCTGGGAGGACTGTTTCAGGGCCTCCTCGTCCCCCCCCCACCCCTTTTTGCCACAGGGAGGGGCCTGAACCAGGGTCTGGGTCGGTTCCTTAAGCCCTTCTAGGGGGCCTCTGCATTTGCCAAGGCCTCTGCCGTGGGGGCAGGGGCACTTTCTGCGCTGCCGGAGCCACCCCGTAAGATCAGCGCCTGCAGCTGCCCTGGCAGTGGTAGCCGTCGACAAAGAGTTGAGTCTGCTGCCAGCCATGCTTCAGCCATGCTGCCAGCCTACTATGCCTGTCTTTTGTAGTCTTCTTCGAGAAACTTTGGCATATCTCGCACTCAACCTCTTTATGGTCCAGGTCTAGGCAGTAGAGGCATTGTAGGTGCTCTTCTTCCACAAACACATTGCGTAGCCTGCATTTGGAGCAGGGCCTGAAGAGGGACCTTCCCTCCTTCTCCTCCGACATGGTCGCAGGGTGCGAAGTAGGCCCAAGATGGCCTTCTAGAATCTTCGATGAATCTTTGACTTGAGGGGTGCAAAACTTCACCGACAATGGATCCCAAGTGCCGGCAGATGAGGAAAAGAGCACACAGGATCTTTGTAACAAAAATTGAACTTTGCTCGTTGAAAAACACAAAATAATTACAAACAGCACGTAGAGCAAACTCGAGGACTCACAACACTGAAGCGTGCGGTAAAAATCTGAAGCTGGCTGCCAGAGGCGGGGCTTAGGGAGAGGACTGTCTGGGGGATTGGCTGGGGGACGTATGACCCGGAGCAGAGGACAGGGATTGCTTTAGAGGGGAAACACAGTTTGAAAGTGAAAGTGAAACCTCTTTTACCGAGAATTCACAGCCTGACGAGGGGGAATATTCATGAGGATGTGAATACACACCAGACCCCATGCTGGAGAGGTATCAAAATGGCAATAGGCCAATTCCTCCTTTGTGTCTGTATCAATAGAATTCCTCTCAAAGGAAAAATATAGATTCTCACTGTGTGCAATCACCCCACTTCCCTGGGCCTGGTCTCCACTGTGGTGATCCTCCTGCAGCACACCACCCCCAGGATTGGGATCAGGCAACGTCTGCCCTCTCCTGGTCACATGGGAGGAGACTCTAGGTAGGGTTTTTAGCAGGGGATCCGCAGGATTCTCCACAACTGTCATTGGATGGGGGCAGCTTGACCCAAAGGACAGTGATTGGTTATGAGGAGAAATGCAGTTTTCAGGCTAAAGCGAAATTGCTTTTCTTTTTTACCGGGGTTTCCTAGCCTGGCGAAACAGGAACTATTCATGACCATGAGCAACCATGCCAGACCCCATGCTGGAGAACGGCTCATAGCTCAGGTCTTCCTTTTGCGTGTTGCCAACAAATATCACAAGAATCAGCACTGTTCATATAAATGTGCTAATCGTTCTAACTATTTAATTACAACAGTTTGTGCAAAACTCAAAAAGAAAAGTATTTTAATAAGTTTGTAATGCACTCTCATAATGTGGCATTAGTTGAAAAAAAGTTAAGGCAGTTTGCCATTGTGAATAAATCTAATTTAAACAATCTGCCAAGTGTAATACACGCAATACCCTTAAGTGCTAAGGGCGTCTATGGTCATCCTGAACTCCCATAAGGAATCATTTTAGGCTCCACTCACCCCAGTACTTAATACTATGGTTAGGAAACACTCACATGCGACTGTAAATTCTGTGTTGTACGGTTTCCTTAAATGCGGCACACGATTCAAACAGGAGGTTCGAGAATTCATCAAAAAACAAGGATATTCAGGCATGGTCACCTGTGTTCAGCCACAAAAAAAATGAATCAATACAAACAGGCATAATCACATAGGTGTGCCATTTCCTTTGATTTAACCCACAGATGTCAAATGCCTTAACTGACATGGCCATGGGCCATGGCCATGGGTCATAAAAAAACACTAAAGATTAATCAATGTCATAGTCTGAATGTCCCGTTTTGGCCAAATTCTGGCCTACGTCATTTTAAACAAGGTAACGTGATCAGACTTATTGATATAAATACAGGCAGCACCATTAGAACAGGATCTGTGTGATCACTGCACTGCCGGTAACTGCAACGGCCAAATATGCCGACGCCAGTTACAGCGCGGCGCAGTGATGTGCCTGCTTCCCTAGGCCTGCATTACCCCTCCCAAGCCTCCCACTCCACTCACCTTTAGGACGGCACACTTCTGCGTGTGCCGCACGCACTCTGCGATCCCTGCTGCGTCAGCTCCTCCCACTAACGTGGGTTGGAGCTGACGCAGCAGGGTGCTTTTCTTTTATTTCTTTTGTTTTCTTGCGTGTCCCCCGCTTTCTGAAATGGTAAGCAGGGGACACCCACGCAACCACTGACCCCCGTTACTGCGGCAAAGTAGAGCAGGGGATACCCCATTTTGTGCACCTCTAAAGTCACAGTGACTGCAGGGGCGCACAAATTAGGGTGACATTTTGGTACAATACCTTAGAACACATAAGCAAGTGGAAAGTAGGATTAATAGGAGTAGTAGGAGCTTTTGATTTTCTCAATCATCGCAAGCTCAGAGAGGCCCTGGACAAATCAGGGAATTGCTCCCGGGAGGCCATCGACTGGGTAGACTCTTTCCTGGAAGACAGGTGCTCAAAGATCATCTGGGGAGATCACTCCTCCTCCTCGTTTAAGACAGTAGACTGTGGCGTACCACAGGGGGCCCGTTTCTTGTCCCTGCTCTTTAATCTCCATTTACGCTGCTTATGCAACTTACTAACAAACATGGGAATATTTTTCACAAACTTTGCAGACGATACTTAACTGATTATGGAGTTAAGTGGTGATCACACCACAGATGAGAATAAGCTATCGGTCATCTACAATTCCATCGAAGCGTGGATGAAAACAAATTGTATGTGCCTCAATGGAAGAAAGACCGAGCTAATGACATTCAGCACCTCTTGCGCCAGAACTAAATTAGATGCGGCCTATTCCTCTTTCATCATTAAAGATTCAATAATCAGAGTTTCTGATAAAGACACTAGTTGTCTACCTGCAATCATCACTGGGAGCCGAGGCTCTTAAACGCAACTGAAATATCATCAAAGACTCTTGAAACAAATTAGGCCCCTGCTGAGTCAACAGAGTAGTGCCATCATCGCCAGAGCTACGATCCTGTCACGACTCGATTACGGGAACTCAATGATGTTAGGAGTTACCAGCAAATGCATCAAGCAGTGTCAGGTTATACAAAATAACAATGTCAGGACCATCACAGGAAAATCCAAGAGAGAGCACATTACTGGCGATAGAAAAGATCTTCATTGGCTAGCTGTAGAAGATCGCATTATATTCAAATCACTGACCCTCGTCCATCAATGCCTATTTGGGGTAGCCCTTGCCCATCTAAAAAAGCAATTCACCCTGTACGAGCCAAACCGTACCCTAGATCTAGAGCCCAGGGACTACTAAAGGTCAGATCCTCAAAAAGAGTCAATGGACTAGGCAGAGCGTTCTCTTCTAAAGCAACTACCAGCTGGAACGAGTTGCCCAGCCACTTGAAAGTAGAACCTAACTACTTGTGTTTCAGAAAGGAACTCAAAACTCTACTATTTAAATAATTGTTCACTGAGCACTTAATTAAAATTCTCCACTGATACACTGACACAAAGAGTCATCATATTATGCTGTCACGTAACCTTTTGTTGTCTTTGTCTACATGTAACGTACCCTGATGCCCGCGGGCTGCAGCGCTATATAAATAAATAAAATTAAATTAAAATAAATATAATAAATAATAGTAATGTTCCTGCCACTGTGGCACTCAGGTTAAAAGGTTTATTCTGCAGTAACCTATTTTAAATAGATGCCACATTTGACCTCTTTTACACACTATTCCCTGCCTACAATATTGCCATCATAGATCTACTAGATCACGGGGTCACAAGTACCTTTGTATTTGTATTTTATTTATATTGTGCACCTAACCCAGGGGTAGCCAGGCGCAGAAGCATTAAGAGGATTGCAAAGCTTAGTTACATACAGCGGGGTGAAGTCCAGCTGTGGTTACAGTGCTGGACGTGTCACGCCGAAGATGCAGAAATATACAAGATCAGCAATACTATATACAATAGTCCGGTAGACGCAAGAAGGTATCTATGCCGAGCAGTGGTCAACCAGCTGTTTACATATTTACAATCATTGTGGTAAGGAACATGGCAGTGGAGCAACAGGGCATCGGACGGTCGTTATGAGTCGATAGCCGTGAGACAGTGGATGGTTTTAGCTCTGAACTGTTGGTAGGGGAGGTCCTCCCTGCAGAGAGGAGGAAGGGAATTCCAGAATTGCGCTGCTTTTACTGGAAAGCTGTTCCCTCCGGACATTGTACGTTTAAACTTGGGCACCAGGAGAAGGTAAGAGTTGGCCGTTCTAGAAGGGCGAGAAAAAGTGGGTCTAGTGAATCTGGATATAAGGTATTGAGGGGCTGCTTGGTGGAGACATTTATGAATCAGAGAAACCGATTTGAGGAATATTTTGTCTTTGGTGGATAGCCAATTGACAGACCTTCTGGACTCAGAGATATGGGCCTTCTTCGGGATACTGAGGGCCGCTCTTAGGGCATTATTTTGAAGGATTTGAATTTTATTTGTGATATATTGTTACAGCCTACATATAGAGCGTTGCAATAGTCCAACTTGGACAGGATCAGAGCCCTGGCCAAGGTGATACAGTTAGCGGGCGAGAGAAAGGGTTTGGCTGCCCTAATGAGTTTGCAAGTATAGGAAGTGGCGGATGCCATCGCATTAACTTGTTTATTAAAGGTGAGGGTAGAGTCTAGGTAGAAGCCGAGGGTTTTAACCTCCTTGGCTACCTTAATATTATTGTCAATTATGAACGATGAGTAGTTTTGGTCAAGCTTGTTGAGGTAGTGTGCAGAGCCTAGAATGAGGAGTTCTGTCTTGTCATCATTCAGGCATAGACCGTGTGAAGCCATCCATGCCTGGATGATGAGGTACACTTTGTTAACGAAGGCCAAATCCTTGTTATAATCCCCCGACAACGGGATGAGGATCTGGGTATCATCGGCGTAATTAGTGTAGGTGATACCCAGATCGTCTAGATCATCAAAAAGAGGCTTCGTGAAGATGTTATAAAGTGTAGGGGAGACGCAGGATCCCTGGGGCACGCCACATGTGATGGGTGTTGGGTCGGCTGGTGCTAGCAAGGAGAAGACTCAAATCGTGCGGTTATTAAGAAAGGATTGGATCCAGTTAGTTGCCTCTTGAGAGAAGTGGGCTGCTTTTTGTAAGTGGTCGCACAAGATCTCGTGGTCGACCAGGTCGAAGGCAGCTGAGAGATCAAGGAGTAGCAGTAGTGTTGTCTTCCCCTGATTTCTCAGCTCGTCTATCTGTGCCTTAAGGTGTATGAGTGCAGTTTCGGTTCCGTGCTGAGGCCTGAAGCCCGATTGTCGGACACCTAGGAAATGGAAGTGCTCGAGGTAGATTTGGATTTGTTGGTAAGCTATTTTGTCCAGGATTTTAAGAAGGAAAGTTACTGTGGTAATGGGGCGGTAATTAATGGGAGTAGATGGGTCAAGATTCTGCTTTTTGAGCAAGGGGAGGACCCAGGACTGTTAAGTTATTAGGTATGGTGCCTGATGTGAAAGACGCATTTATTAGTTTGGTAATAAATGGTGCGAGATCACGGGCCGCATCCTTTATCAATTGTGCAGGGCATAGGTCTCCGTGGCAGTTCGATGGTTTGAGGGTGAGAATGATATTTTCTACCTCTTTAGTGGATACTTTGTGGAAGTTAAAGAGGGAATTGTGCGCTGGGGGAGTGATTGAGTTGGGTGAGTCTTTTTGTGGGTGAAGATACTCGGCTTGGTAGAGGAGAGAAGGGATTCTTTTTTAATGCTTATCTTCGTCTTAAGAGTGGAGATTTTGTTGCCTAGGGCATTTTGTATACCAGTGCACCAATTTTTATCTTTGATGCACAAGTCAGGAACTTGGATCGGGGATTCAACCTCTTAGTATTGTGAAGAGCTCTCTGGTGTTGGATTTAGCTTGTGAGATTCGAGTGCTATAGGATATTTGTTTGGCCAGTATAATTTTTTTTATATTGGGATGCTAGTCTGCTCAAGTTTTATTTGGTCTTTTTCTGAAGGGTGTGCTCTCCAGGTTTTTTTGCAACATCGCTTTTCCTGTCTGAGGGCTTTAAAATGAGGAGAGAACCAGGAATTGATGTGTTTCTGGGGTTTGCTCTTTTTTAGCCTCAAAGGGGCTATGACATCAAGGGATGAGAGCATGACTTTGTTGTAGATGTCCACCATTGTGAATGGATCTGTGTGATCTGGAATGGCATTCAAGGTCGGTGCGATCAATGGGATCAGATTTTCAGGGGTGATTTTTTTTTGTTTCGGGACTGGGCGGCTGGAGCTTTACTGTTAGCTTGCGCTGGGGTTGCCTCTAGGGTGAACGAGATCAAGTAGTGGTCTGTCCAGGGCTGCGGGAGTATAGCGGAGACCAAGACTGGGCAGTTGTGCACAGCTAACCAGTCCAGAGTTCTCCCTTTGATATGAGTAGGCTCAGTGATCAACTGGGTAAAGCCCAGTTCCTCTACGGTGTTATTGATTGTGGTGGCGTTGGCGTCTGCGGGGTCGCTAAAGCCGAGGTTGAAGTCTCCTAGTAGGATGCGTTGTGAGGAGTTTTTTAGATTGTTTGAGAAGATATCTGTGAGGTCTTCTTCAAATGACCCTAAAGAGCCAGCTGGTCTGTAGATAAGGTGAATGGAGATGGATTGTGTATTAGATAGGGTTAACTTTGCAGTTAAGGATTCACAAGAACTTGCATTGGAAGGTGACTCAATTATCAGAGGGAATTTGGTTTTGGCTAGGATGGCAAGACCTCCGCCTCGAGAGGTGGTACGATCGAGTCTTAGTAAAGTATAGTCATCTGGTACGGCTAGCATAATTGCAGGGCCTGCTGTAGGATGTAGCCAAGATTCAGTGACTGCTAAGAAGTCCAGGTCTTCGTTGTGTAGTAGGTCGGCAATGTCTGATGCATGGGCTACCATGGAGCGGGCATTTATTAGTGCTCCCTTGGTCCCATGTTCTGCTGGATTAAGGGGTGATGGCAAAGATGTGTGCGTACTTTCCTGGGCGCGGACGGGCTCACGGTAGAGTCTACTGTTCAGTTGAAGAGGTTGCAGGGAGGGGCTAAGGGGGCTCGTATTCGCCTTGCTGTGGGCTGGTTTAATTGGAGGGTCATAGAGCCTTGGGAGCCTGGCACGTAGTTTGAGGTTCCTCATGAGAACAGGACAGGGTGTGGAGGTCATTTCAGTTAGTTTGTAAATGTTGTGTAAGGGCTCATGTGCTGGTGGATTTGGTAGCATGGTTGGGTATTGGCAATTCATGATGTACAGTAGTGACTCAGTAACACCGTATAAAGCGAATGGAGATGCATTGTGTGAGTGGGCAGGAAAGGGCTAGTGCAGCGTAGTTGTTGTCGGTTAGCATATAGTCATGTATCATCTAGATAGTGTATCACTACGGTGTGAGAGAAGTTAGATCAAATACAAAGGTAGTAGTTCATACAGGCAATAGTTCACCTAAGTTCAGTATTGGCAATGGGTCTAACAGGCAGCAGTCTGGTACAGTGGTGTTCAATAGGGTTCAGTACCATGGGGTGACACGCCTAGTTTCAGTTTGTCACAGAGGGTTAAGGCAGAAAGTCAAAGATATAGGTAGTAGCCTATCACCTAACTTCAGCATTAGCTAACGGCATAGCAAGAAGCATTGATTAGCAGCAAGGTCTTTGAGCATTCTAGCAGTATTTGCAAATGAGTATTGGATAACAGCATAGGCTAGGCGGCGCATAGTGCGCGAGATGCAGATAGTCTTGGATACACACGATTAAAATCAAATCGCATCGCTAGAATTAAGCATGGCTAGGAATGTTCTCAACACGTCTTATTTGGGCATCATAGACAGATTTAAACATTGGCTAGGTTCGTATGGTTGTACTTTGCGCCTATACAGGTCCAGCCTGAGCTGACTCTGTTAAAGTGAGCTAGACTGACCGCTAAATGCATGGCCTTAATATGCGTTTCAATAGCGCTGCTCGGGTAAGAAAGTTACGGAATTTGCAATTTACCGTAGTGTTCTGGACGGGATTGGAGTCGAGCAGAGTTTTCAGGCGACGGTGAGATTAGGCGTGGACAGGCAGGGACAGGCATACAGCCTTGTAGCAGGCCTTCGAGCAGGAGCCGGCTCACGCCTCCCGGTCTGCTATTGGCCCGAATATCGTGGTGGATGGCCAATGGGAGCGTGGGCAGGTCGAGACACGAAGAGAGTGGTGCCTAAGGATGCCAGGCGGCCATCTTGGAATGGCGCTCCGCAAGCACACAATGCTGGGGTGACATGAGAATCAGAGGAAAATCCAGCGTTGGTGGTTGTGATGCTGGAAATGCATCTGAGGGACAGGGCCTCTGAATCCTTGTCCTTTCTCTTTTTTACCGTGTGTTCTGTTATGTTTTCTGCCCAGGAGTCCATGAGGGACTCCTGGCAGTGCAGCTCTCTCTTTTGGTTTGGTGAACAGACCCATGGGATACCCTTATGGCACCCATGGGTAGAGGTACAACCCTGTGCCCCTAGTGTATGTTTTTGGGCACCTGTGGGTGGCCCACAGAGCAGGGTATGGGCTGGTGGCAGCTCCATGCTGAATCTGCCAGGTGCTCTGAGTGTCCTCCATTTTGGGACACCCAGGCCCTGCCATTGGGATCAGTTGATTCCTGATAGAAACAAGATGGCCCCTGTGGCCTCTTGCTTTCTATTGCCTGTTGTCTTGTTTTTCCCAAAGTCCTGGGAAGCCCTGACTCTGTCCCTTCCCCCTGACTGGCTGTTGGGTGGAAGTTCCATATATGGTGTTGTTGTGAAGGCCCAGCTAGACTGACTGGAGCCTTCCCATTGACTGTATGTTGTGGGTACCTCCTGTGGGTGGGACCTGGGTGAATGGAGTGGGTGACCAATATACACTCCTTGTTGTGGTTGTCTGGTTTCTGGCATGTGAGACAAAGACTGAGACAGCCCTGCCCGAAACTGGCCTGAATGCAGTCTGTAGTGTTGAATGGCTGGGTACTTGTCCCAATCCACATTCCTTGTTGTGAGTGTCTGAAAGGGAGGAGTGTGGCCTGAATGCACTGTGTGCCTGATTGGCTGACTGACTGCATGAATGCCCTTCTGTGTGATTGGCTGCTGTGTGTGTGCCAGCAGCGTGGATGAGAGAGAGGATAGTATATCTGGGGACCTCTCACCACTGGAAAAGTGTTCAGAAGGGACCTTTGGTTGAGAAGCGACCATTGTGCTCCTGAAGCAGCCAGGGAGCTGAGTCTCCACTCTACGAGTAACTGGAACTGCTGATCCTCGACGTCCAGCTGGAAGAAGAAGACTTGCTGTGGCATTTGCTTCGACCAATCCGAAGGCTGACGAATTCGTCGAGGGCTGACCCGAGAGAGGACCTGGTAAGGCGCCCTCTTCCCGTGCTCCGAGGGACCATCGAGCACCGCTCCATCTTCGCCGAAGCGCCCTGGAAGACAGATCCTCGAAAGGCTGTCGACCCGAGACGGGACCGCCGAGGAGATCGAAGTGAAGCACCCGGACATCGACGCCGTCGAAGTCCATTGCCGTCGACCAGGGTTCGCAGGTTTGTGGAACCGCTGGAGGCCCGTCGAAGTTGTGTTGCCCAGCCGTGGGAACCACTTGACGCCGTGCCGCCGACGACCGGAGCCGTCCGCTCCTTTGCCTAAGAACATTCAATCGAAGGACTCTCTCGGCCGCTTCGTCGACCTCTTATCCTGCCGGAGAAAGTCGAGGACGACCAACGCGCCGAGGAGAAACCTGCCGGTGGGTTTCCCGCCACCCGACGACCTCAAAGACTCGGACGACTCGACGCCCTTGCTGGGCTCCCGTCTCTACAATCTTTGCGGTCCAGAACTATTGTCATCGAGGTGCCCCGCACACCTCCGCCTTGCAGGACGCCGACGCCCCGACGCCGACGAGCACCGCTCGGACGAAGCTGCCGCCTCTTCGACATCGTTCTACCTCGTTTGTCGACGGACGTTCGACGCCCCGTGCCTCCCGCTTGAAAGGGAAGGCATTCAAGAAGGGCCGTCGATTCCCCGTCGCCGAACAGCGAGTCCCTCGACGGTTGTCGACGCCTTTTCGAGGAACTCGACTCCACCAGGTACATTGGGGGGGTAAAAACATTATAGAGGAAAATAAGACTTGCAGAGCAATATATGGACTGGGCTTGTGCTATATCTTTCTTTACAGGTTGCCCAGGTGGGGGGATCTCCACACAGAACTGTGCCTAGTGGTAGAGGTCAGTATTCTGCCTATTGCTCAACCATCTTATTTCCTCTCCTCTCTCTATTGCTGGTTTCACTCTATTGGTCTGTGTGACATTGTACAGTACTGTTCATGCACTTCAATGAGATCTAGGGTGGTACCACTTTAGGATTGTAAATATTTGTCATTGTAGATTTTGCCGGAGTACAAAGTGAGTTATCATGATGAATGTACATAACCTTAACTATTGATTATATAAAGACTGTGTTCTAACCAATACAGAGTGTGGATATTCCTTTGTGGGGGCTTGGGGTTACACTGTACTTAAGAACCAGCCTGCATCACCTCCTGAGAAGCTAGGCCTTGATTGCTCGACCATTGCTACCGAATAGAGAATCTTGGCTGGGGTCTCCTGTGCCTCCCCTCCACCATATAGGGAGCGGAAGTACAGACACCCCCCACCGGTCGTTGAGATCCGTTCTCTCACAGTGGTAGACTCTGCGGCAGTTTCGGATGGCGATGTAGGTCGGTGAAAATGTTTCACAGGTGGGCACGAAATGCAGAATTATAGCAATGGAAATGCTAAAGCCTGGTGACCTACCTAGAGGGAGGGGGGAGCTCCGGCTTCCCTCCTAGGCAGCGCACCGCACTGCTCCTGCAGTGGTGGAGAGGTGCCTCTCCCGAGGACATCGGATGATGTCCTTTATATATCTTTCAAAAGCTTCCCTCATGCCAAGGCATATATGGTCTTACTTTGAGGTGCTACTCAAAATGTGATTTGAGGTTGTCACAAAACAAGTCCAGATGTTACGATTGAAGCCAGTATGCCAGTTCATTAGAGGTCTCTAGCTGCACCCTGGCATTGACAAAGGGAAAGCTGATAGCTGTCTGTTCGACTAAGGGCATCTGTAGTGCCTGGCTAGGAACCCAGCATTGGGGCAGGAAGTTTGAAATACTGAATGACGATTACTGCGAATGGTCGCTTGCTGCACTGAAGCCATGACTATGAACTAGACCTTACCCCTGATCACATAGTGAGTGCGTTCACATTGAATACCCGCGGGCACGCTGAACTTATGGGTAGGGACACTGGACATTATTGCAATGCAGGAAACATGCATGTCTGAACTAATACGATAGGGTCACCATACAGATGACCCCGCTGAAAGGCTAACAAAGTACGCAGAGAGGAGAGCCAATTATTAGTGTCAAAAACCAACACACGATTATTAAGTTACATTTGGATCTTATGATCTTGTTGGTGTAATCATGCACAATGCTTTACCTGGCTGACGTACTTGGTCATTAACTATTAATGTATAGGATCTGTCAATCATCAGACAAATGGCTGGAATGCTGAAGGAGGCATATCTATTGAATGCAGAAATACTTTGGATCCATCACTGCAGTCCTAATAGTAGGTGACAACACTGCTAAGTATCCTGTTCCAAAGACTATAGAAGAGTAGTGTGACATCTTGAATTGGGGGTAGGAGATAGCTGTATCTTATATGCAGAAAAGTACAAATCAAAAGGGTGTTGATTGGTGTCACATGTTAGCAACTCACACTAGGTGTATGCTTAATGGTTGCCGGGCCAGTACACTCGAGTCACTGATAACACACCCAGTGTGGTTAACTATATATTTGTCACAGAACAAGATTAGAAATACATTGAATCAATGCATGTGCTGCATCGCGTGGAGAGTGATCACATTCCTTTGTTAGCCAATTAGAAGGCAAATGGAGACATGCAGGGCTCAAGTCAAGGGTACACGTGGGGGGACGGAGTCCACTGATTTTATTTAGTGGGTGGACTCAGACCCCCCCACCCAGCTAAAATGAGAAAAATTGAATGTCTTCTTTGAATTTATGAATAAAAGTTGACCTCAGGGATCAAACCGCAGTCGGCAGATTTGTAGGCCGGACGATTCACCACTACACTATATAACCTGACGAAAATTAACTAACGCCTAAAGGTAAAAAGTCCAGTTTGAGTACTGCAAGTCCCAGAGAAAATATTTGTATTGGTTCTTGGAGTTTAAAACATGCACACCTTTTAAGGTTTTCAAAAACACTATTACAAGACAATATACTCTCTTGGTTTTGTGTGTGTATTGATTTTATGAAAGGCAAATGCCATTCGTCCTGTTCAATTTAGGTTGTTATGCAAAGCTAATTTAATGAAATGTGCATATTTCACCTTGATATGCTAATTTCTGGCAACATCAAATCCCATTGCGTTTGTTGATGAGTCCCCCCACTTTAATTCTTAGGACCTGACCCCTGGAGACATGTAATTAAAACCAGAGGATATTAGTAATGTTACTGCCAATATTGGTCGGTATCGAATTGAATTAAAAGCTGCCAATTGAAACCACATTAATGTAAACGTCGTTGACATGATTAGCTGTAATTAATTGGAAGGCTCTTCTATTGGATGCTCGACTCATGGTAGTCAAACCAAAGAGTTTCATTGCTTAATGTATGGCATTGTCAAGGTACTGGTAGAGCACCACACACAATCCCATATCATTTTGGGATTATTAGTTCTAGTAGGTTCTCTCTGCTATGATCTGTTTTGGATGAAAACACAGGAAACCAATTCTAGTTTTTCACAACTTTATGCAGGAGTAATATATTCTGTAAGAATATCACATAAATATTGTTCTGGAGGTTCTACTTGTAATGATTTTACAGCAAGACCTTCAATGCTCCTTGAATCCCAGCAGTTACAGCATTCCGGAAATGGGGGAGGGGTAGAAACAGTAGATTTATCTTCCTTTTGGATTTCAGAGTCAACAAATAATCTTTTGTGGCCAATACCAGCGGAATGGCTGTATTTACAAAGATTGACTGCTCCATAGTCACTAACGGAATTAATTAGCTTATATGCAAATAGGGCTATTCTACAGAAACCTGTCCCGTTTATTAACATTTGTTATTTCCATATCACTACAGCTTTATGAACAAGCAGGTAGGAGGGATGGGGGTAATTCCTAAGACTTGAAATACATTTTTCCACAGTTTGGGAAAACTTTGAGGTTGTTCGGTTTCTCTCAACTAAAGATCCCTACCTAACTCTACAACAGCACAACTCAGGAAGGCTGGACCAGTCATATAGGGTACAAATATATGGCAAACTCCTACTTTCACTATAAAATAAGGATTATGGGGAGGGGCTCATGCCCACATTACAAATATCAAATCCTACAACCTGGAAACCAGTTGATAAGGCTCAAAAATAGAATTTGGGACAATAGGCCACAAGAATGAACCTAATTATATTTACATACACAGGGAGAAACAATACTCTTGATCACAACAGAACGTACAATGGATAAGAAATCAGATTTGATGGGAAGCAGTGACCTTCTTAAAATGGGGTGAGTCCTAGTGACATCTGACCAGGCTGTGGAGGGGAGTACATGGAACAGTCAACAAAGGACAATACATGGGTGGACATACATAGATTAAGGACCACTGATTTTAGACATTTTTAGGTGCAGGTAGGCAGTACAGCCGGCTGTGTTAGGGATGTGACCATGATGGATAAAGTGCTAGAGTGAAGGGAGAGAAAGTGATGGATAGAAGCAGGTTAGAGGCGATGGAAAATGTTAGCTAGAAGGTGAATGTGAGGTAGGTTAAGAGGGTAGTTCGGAGGCAAGGGAGTAAGCTTTTAGTTTTGTTTTGAACAAATCTGTGGACTGTTTCTCAGATTTCTAGAAGAGAATTCCAAGAAGAGAGAAAGAAAGGAAGCGAGAGGAAGCAAAGGGGGAGGGACCAGGTGCCACAAGGGTAATCGTGAAGGCAGATTGGAGATTACGAGAAGGCTTGCAGAGTTGGATAGAGGAGGATAGTTATAGTGATGCCTTACAGTGGCCAGCTTTGTGAACAAGAAGAAGACATTTCAATCTGGTCCTGTTTTACATCGTCAGCCATCCAGCCTGATGATGGTGCGAGGAAGTAGGTCTGAAGCGAGGGAGTACAAAGAGTCCTGGTAGGGAAGTTAATGATCTTTTTGAGAGGACAGAAAGCATAATTGGGAAGACCAAGGATGATGCTGGCACAGTAGTCCAGTTTAGAGAAGACAAGAGTGGTTAAGAGATGCTTGGTGTTTAAAGGAAGGATGTCCCTTATTTTTCCAATATTTAGGAGGTTGAGGTGAGCCACCATTTCAGTTTTTAAGATAATGTAGAGAAGGGTCATAGATAACGCAGAGGGCTCTAGCTGGAGAAAAGTAGTGGAGAGTCAGGTGAGAACTGGATGGGCAGAGGAAGAGATGAGAGTGAGTATTTGGCAGGGTAGAGGAACAGCGCTGGCAGCAGTTTTGGCAGAGTCGAACATCATAAAGTGCAAAGACATGCAATATTTAATGGCAGTTGGAAATTTTAATAGATCATAGGCAAGTTCTGGAAAAGAGAAGATGATTTGGGTGTTGACCGCAAAGAGTTGCTACGAGAACCCAAAGGAAGAGATTAGTGCCTGAAGATCAGAGGTGTACAGTGTAAAGAGGAGAGTACCCCAAAAAGAGTCTTGTGGAACACCAACAGTAAGATAAGTGAGTCGAGAGGCGTTGTTGCTCCAGGAGACAGAATTGGTGAGGTGCTAAGTAGGACTTAATCCAGGCAAGGGCACGATCGTGAATCCCAAGAAGAAAGAGTATCAATGAGATCAGCATGATCGGCAGTGTCAAAGGAAGCAGAAAAGTGAAGGAGAATTACGATCGAGAATAGGTTGGAGTGCTTAGCAGAGGCGATGAAGTTGAGATATTCATGAGAGCAGTTTCCGTGGACTGACCGGAGTGGAAACCTGCTTATAGGAGTTCTCGAAGATTGTGGATGCAAATTAAATTTGTAAGACTATTGAACACAACCCTTTTGAGCACTTTAGAGTAATGCAGAAGGAGAGACACCAGGCAAATGTTAGCCAGCAGGTTCGAGTCAGCCTCTTTCTTTCCCACTCCAACCTTAAACATAGAAATAGGTAAAGAAGCACTAGGCTCATGTGACCATTTAAGTTTCTGACAATCACCTCTCTTTTCCAGCCCTACTTCACTTGCGACAAAAGAAAGCAGATGTGGAAAAAGGAGGATGCAAATAGTTGCAACGGGGTCCTGCATACATACAAACATGCCATGCTACATTTTACCTAGCCTGCCCCCTTGCTTAAAGAAGGGACTGCCTCCAAACTTACATCCTGTACGGGCATTGATACAAATTGAAGCGCATAAACAGAATTACAGAGAGGGTAAATGTGTAACAGGCTTGCAAACCCCAATGTGTATAGCTTACAATCCTTGCACTCTGCCACAAGGCGTGGTGACTTAATGCAGATCAAAATTCCATATGTGAAAAAGGCAAATTAATTCAGAGAACAGTACATTTGTTAGAAGGATTCTCTAGTCCTGTAGACATTTTTAAAACCATATGCTGTATATATATATGCTTGGCAACTTTTATTAATGGCTCAAAGAAGCAATTCAGACTTAATCCAAAATATTCAGCATGGCTCTACACAGTATCCAAGCCTGCCAAATGTAGTTCCCATACACCTATATTGAATTATGACTGGGAATATTTGTCATATTAAAAGGATGGTGCCTATTCAGGTATTAAAAAGAATAACATCTCTCCCAGACAGAGCCACCTTCTGTACGCTAGATAAATATTACATTTTCCACACTTTTCAGCTTCATAAATAAGGACTACATTGGGGCTGCGCTGCTTCTGAAGTGCAGGGTAAAGGAAATTGTTTGAATTTCAAAGTCCATTTAAGAGTTTACAAAAATAAATATGCAAAGATTTTAAAGTCCTGCAAAAACTTGGCTACTACAATAATTAATTTGTAAAGGAGATCCACATGGACGGCCAACAGCGTTTCCTTTTTACTCACCCTAGATCGCTTGGTGAATTAAAGGTAGTATTTATGGGGTCTGGTATGCTGACATCGCTGCTCGACTGGCTAGGCTTTAAATTACTGTCCCTGCTGGAAGCTGCTGGCTCTTTCCTTTTCTTCTTGGCAAAAAACTTCTTAAATGTTTGAAACTTTGACTTTTTCTTTCCTAAAAGTAAAATTACAAAAAGAAAATGCATTAGAATACGGTTGAAAAAAGGCACCTGGTTTGCACACAGAGCAAATATACCTTTTAATAGTAAAATATTACAATGCAATATGTAAACAGGGTACATTTCACTTTAGAGAAAATACAATTTAAAAAGGAATAAAAGAAAAACATTATAAATTGTATCTTTTTGGAAGTTCGAATGCCAAGTTTTTATATCAATTTCATTGCTGCCAGAACACTGATTCTCCTTTATTGGGACTTTGACCCTTCTACATGTACATGCATGTACTCAGTTGATAAACATTTTCTGTGAGATGCCACCATACTTTTTAAAATAATGTCATCAGTTCACTGTGGCTCTGACATGTCACTTCGGATTCATTGCTTTATGCAGGACTCGCTGACTTGCTAACAAACCTAAAAGTCATTTTGTCCTTTCTATAATTCCAAAAAACTATTTCCAAGACTGCCTCATCTTTAAAGCTTTCCAAACAGAAAACAGAAAAAAGTATCTTTATTCTAGGAATATTTTATAATTAAGCATCAAGACATGGAAGCATTTAGTTGGAAAAAATATATTTTATGTGATTCTGTGACACTTCAAAAATCTGGGATGATGTGGGTCGGAAGGAGGAGTCTGACACCGAGAACAGTCTGTACTCTAATACAAATTACAATAATAATGCTCTCTCTCCCTGTGGCTAAAGGGAATACCCTACCTATCGAAAGGAATTAAAAGGTGCTCATCAGATGTCAGCAAATCCAAAGTAAATACGCAGGACAGCGGCAGCAGTGGCGCAGCTCGTGGCACAATGAAAAACAACCGGGGAACCATCTCTCTGGAAGCTTGAGCTGGAGCACCGCTCTGCTCTAAGAGATGCAACTGTTTGAGAGACGCTGGCAGAGAGGCGCTACAGGACCTCAGAGGACAGGCCCTTGCCTGTTCCTTCGGCAGCGCTAGCCCAAGTACAAGATGTACGCAACACCATAGAACATTGGGAGGACCCAAGTTCAAATCCCTGCAGAGGAACCTGGGGAAATGTAAGGAGTACTTAAAAAGAAAATGTTAAAAACCTGAGTCCCAAGGATCAGAAAAATAATATTTAAAAAATATGCCCAGGCTAAAAGAAGAAGAAAATAAAGAAAGTACCAGCCAATCCTGTAAGCAGTGCCTCCCTCCAATCAGCAGCCAAAAAGAATGGGGAGAAGTCTGGCTATAAAAGCAGAGCCAGCTCACTCTGAACTTGTCTCAATCAGAGGTGGGTTCCCTGTATTTTTCTCCAGACACTTGTGAAGGGAGGAAGAGCTGCAGCCTGAAGAAGGAGATGCAGCCTGGGTGAAGGAGCCTGGAAGAAGATAAATACCACGTCTCTCCTAATGGAGCCGTCCTATTCCTTTGGGGGCCTTTTTCTCCCACGTGATCCTCCCAGCCAATACCACTCCCAGAGTTAGGATGAGGTAGTGACTGCCTTCCCCCTGGCCACCTGGGAGGCGACTTTCAGCAGGGATTCTCTGAAGACTCTGCAGGATTCGTCATATCAGTCTCCACAGGAAAGAAGAGCAAGGGTGCTTCTAACACTGGGGCACCAGCACCCTCAATACCCAAAGAATGCTTTCGGTGTGAGGATCTCACACATAGGAAAGGAGATCCAGCCTGACGGGGTAAACCCAAGCAGGCCGTTGTGACTGCTAACTCATGGAAGAGGTCATACTCAGTATGGGCTTCCTAGCAGAATGAATCCTACTAGGGATTCAGTGATCTCAGGGTTGCCTACTGGGATACAAAAAGGAACCTGAAATAGAGGACCATGTGCTTCAGACATGGAGGGCCTGCCAGAACTCAGAGTTGTCCTCAGCAGGAGACCCAAGTCGGGTGGACTTTTGCCAAGAACAGAGAGGCTGTCCCACTGTGGCAAGTCTGCAGAAGCAGGCCAGGGATCAAGTGCAGGGAGAGCGCCTTGGTCCATTCCCACATTGCAGACACATAGCCAGTACAAAAACCAATTGTTGAAGAATTCTGCGGCACCGTGCAGCCAGAGGTTCTCCAGGTGGCAAAAGGTTCCAACCAGAGTTGGATCCCAAAATTCTGGCTGGTTAATTAAAGGTGACTGGTACATCTGACAGTTTGCGAGATATTGTTTACCAGTCCCAGCTACGTGTAAAAATAAAGGACTGTGTGCTCACTCCAAGTCTTGCCAAGATACCATTAAGTCAGGAGGGGCCCCCGAGACCCGCCCATGGGATCACTGCTGGTTTATGATTAGTGTTGGACTGCGTAGGGGGGGTTGCCACTAACCGTCAGTCTATTCCTGCGGATCATTAGTCATTTCAACACAGAGCTCACCCTAGATCCAGCTGCCACAGGGGACATTCAGATGTCGACTAAAAGGCTATAGGAATTTGAAGCAATGTGTCTCATTCCCACACATATAGATTGTACAATTGGGTTTTTATTTCAGGTCTACAAGAGTTATTTTAATAAAGGTTGATGGTAGGATTAGATGTCTAGGTGGCCTTTCCTGTATTCCTTAGAAATACATACTCGGTAACTTCTTAGCAACTTGTTGCATAGGTACTACATTGAAAATAGACATTCAATCAAGTTATGACAGTCTAACTTTCAATCAGTTTATTATGGTCTAGCTTTTATTTTCTGGTATTGCATTAAAGTATATTTAATAAACTGTTATATGGATTATATTGGTGACTAGTGAGCTAATATATTAGTCTTGAGATGTTTTTAAAATGTGTGTACAGATGTTTTGTTATAAGTAGTATTTTACAGTAAATAAAGTTAATTAGAAAAAAAATAATATTCCATAACTGGTATGACCGAGCCCTTTCAGCGATCATGGTGTAGTGGAGGAGTCAAGTACCCCCGCCAAAAGCTCCGTCCCCATGCTGCCTATATTTTGGGAGCCGGAAATTGCAACACATGCAGTGCCAGTAAGGATGCCTGTACCAGGAAGAATCATGGAAACAAGGCATCCATTGAGAAACCCTTGCATACATGCACAAAGACAGTGTTCTTTTGGATAAAGTGCCAGAGGAAGTGTGCATTTGAACAAGAAAGAAGATTGGTGACGTCATGCAGAGCAGAAGATGAGACACCTGGAAAAGATGCGCGAAGCAGAAGAGAAGATTTATTTTAACAGCTTTTTATTGCCATTTATTCAAATACATCACAGCGGCTCCAAGTATCTCTGTTATCTTTTCTGCTCATTTATCTGCATTTCTACAAGAGTCCAATAGGATCATGCCAGCATATCAAATGCATCAAAACTAAAGAACAAAACATAACAAAACAGAAAACAGAATAACAAACCTCACACATCGGACTCAAATTCGGGCGTCACTAGTATGCATGAAAAGTCTTGCAATCTGGCCTCAGATTCTGCAATTCCAGTACTTTTACAGCGGTAGACAAATAAACAGTGCACACCTGCCGCCCCGTCAGTATGCTAAAGCTTGGGCACATGTTGGGGGCCAGTTAATACATCAGCTTTACAATGGGTAGTGGTTCCTCGTTTTCAATGGGGTTTAATCATCTGACTGGTGGAACATGTCCCAAACCAGCACTTTCCAAGACTCATAGGCGGCACTGGCGGTTGTCTCTTGCCCACAAATTGCACTTCCGCATACTTTTGTTTCAATTTCAGCCCAGAACTCAAAGTCTTTGCTCAAGCATATATACTGCGGGCCGCCAGTGCACTTCCAAGCCATCTCGATGCGCCTCTTAGCTAGGATACAGGCCATGTCCATAAATTTCACTACATGCTTGCATTTACTATTTCTCGGGTAGATGCCCAACAAACACTCCCATAGGGTCCATTTGTACCTTGTTACACCAGCACTTCTGCAAGTCTGCTCAATTTGTGCCCAATAACTTTGCACCTTCCCACAACTCCAAAACATGTGCATCAGATCCACCCCCACATTATTGCACCAGGGGCATAACGGCCGGACCTTGCCATTGTATCTGGCTACCCTGCTAGGCGTCATACAAGTGCGGTACAGTACATTCAGCTGAAGTAATCTAAACCGAGAGTTCCTGGACACCTCTCTGGGGTAGCCCAGCATGTGTTCCCATTCATTGTCCTCAGGTTTCATCCCAAGATCCAATTCCCACCTGGTTCTCAGCTCGGTGCTCCTAGGGTTCTGACAAATTGTTGTATAGCCTGGACACCAGTTTCCAGCCATCCTCCAATGCGTACAGCAAGGCCCAGAGTGATGTTGCCTCTGGTTCCTCTGGCAATTTCTAACATTTCTGTTTCGCTACTGCTCTAACCCGCAAGTACCACAAGAGCTGACCCCTGGGCAAACCCACTTGTTCAGTTAAGGACTCAATTTCTCTGAATATGTCATACGTGTACATGTCCCCCCACGTTGAGAGCCCCAACCTTCCCAGAGCCTTGATGTCACAAGTTCAGTTTTATTTTTGCATGTGTCTGCAGCTAGTGGGACCTCAGAAGAGTAGGGGTGTTCCAATTTCATCAGTTTCTGCATCCATTGCCACACTTGCCTACCTAGTGTCACCAGTGCAGGTACCTTGACCAGGCATCCCAGTGGAAGCCATAATACCTCTTTTGAATGTACCGGGGCCACCAGCTGCTGTATTAGTGGCGTTTCGGGCGTGGGTTCATCTGAGAGCCCTTTGGCAACAAAGCTAAGCTGTGCTGCAAGATAGTACCTTTCCAAGTCTGGCAACTGCATCCCACCCACCTTGCAGGGCAGATTCAGTGTCGATAGCGCAAACTTATGTCTCGATGTTCCCCAGAGGAAGTCTCTGAGCATCGCTTTCAGTGATCGAAAGAAGGGAGGCTTAATATAATGATGGACATTATGGAAAAAGTACAAGAATCTCAGCAGCATTATCATTTTCACTATGGCCACCCTGCCCATCACCGCCGGCAGCAATTTTGACCAAAACGGCATGGAGCTCCTCAACCCCTGTACCACTTGCCCGGTGTTGCGATCGTGCATGTCATCCGATGTGTGCATGATATGTACTCCTAGATAGCTAAAGGATTCCAAACACCAAGGGAGCCACAAGTCTGGCAGATTGTTGTTCGCTAAACTCTTCATGCCAGCCAATGGGACCACACAGGACTTCTCCCTGCTAAAACATATGCCAGATACCCTGGCGAAATGATCAAGCACCTCTAGCACCAGTGATAGATTATGTTGCGGGTCCTGAAGGCAGAGTAAAACATCGTCCGCATAGAGCGAGATCAGGTGGTCAACACCTCCCACCCATATGACTGCCTGCAGAAACTCCTAGCAGAGATAAATTGCTATCGGCTCCAGCAGCAGAACATACAGCATGGGTGACAGTGGGCACTCCTGCCTCGTGCCCCTCTGTATATCCTAGGTTGCAGACACCTGCCTGCCCGATTTGACACGTGCCACCGGCATAACAAAGTAGCTTCACCCAATTGATAAACTGCGCTCCAAATCAGAATGCCCTCAGCGTCTCAAATAACCACTCCCAGTTCAGAGAATCAAAGGCTTTAATGGTGTCTAGAGACACTACCACGTATTGGTCTTGGCATTCAGCAGTCTGCGCCACTATGTGTTGCAAACGTCTAAGATTTAAGGCTGTACTGCGCCCCGGGATAAAGCCATTCTGATCCCCATAAACTAATCCCCCAATTACTCTGCGAAGCCTTCTCGCCAATATCAGTGGGCTTCCCGGGCTTGGGGATCGGGACCACCAGGGTTTCCCTCATACTTTTCGGAAGCACTCCCTTTGCAGACGACTCAATGAATAACCTTATGTAGCACCAGGGCCACCACCTCTGCATATGTTTTGTAAAACTCTGAGGGTATGCAATCGCTGCCTGGGGTTTTGCTTGTGGCCAGGGAGGTGATTGCTTCCTTCACCTCACCGAATAATATCCGCATTTAATGCCTCTTGTTGTGCTCCTCCCAGTGCAGGCAGCCCTATTTCCTCCAGAGTGCCCAGAACCTCCTCTTGTGGAACCAAGCTCTCGTGTCTGTACAGCTTCAAATAATAACCTGCAAACACATCATTAATGTCCGACTGTGTTCTATGTAGTGTACCTTCCCCATCCCTCAGTTCTGTAGTTGGATGCTTCGGGTGTTCCCTTTTGCATAGCCAAGATAGGAGTCTGCTAGGGCTGTCCCCTTCTACATTGTTCTTGGTGCTTTTAACTTTGTAATAAAATCTTGATAGTCTAATACATGCCTCTCGACAGCGTCCCCTGGAATACGCTAGCTGTGTCATCTATCTGCTGTCCCATCTCTGGCACTTCCACCTGTCGGATTTCCTCAACCAGCTTTTCTAGGTCCCCTCTGAGAGTACTCCTAATGCCCCCTGCACTAGCCATGACTTTGCTCCTCACAACCACTTTCAGCGTCTCCCATACAGTGCCCCACTCTTTCATGCTGCCCACATTACGTTCCAAGAATTCCAACAGTTTCCCTTTGATGTCGTCCCTAAAAACTTGGCCCATTAGGGCATTAGTAGGCATGCTTCACATTGGGATGGGGGGGGGGGGTCGATGACTTTATGTCCCATTCCATCATTAGCGGGGAATGATCTGAGATCGATTTGCCCAGATATTGGATTACCCCCATTTCCGACATCTGAGTTCTTCCCACAAAAATATTATCTATCCTAGTGTAAAGGCCGTGAGGCGATGAGTGATAGGAGTAACACCACCTGTCCTCTGGATGAGCCAATCTCCGTGCATCCACTAAGTTCCCTGAGGCCGTGTTTAGAGCTAGGGGTGCAGGTCCTACTGTGACTTTAGGCAGAGTCAACCAGTCCAATAATGGGTCCCTGGCGCAGTTAAAATCCCTCACCCCCATTTAATGAAGCATTCACTATGTTGTGCAATTTTGGTACTGATCACATTGACGCGTGTCTGAATACCGTGATTGGCGAAATAGGAGTCGATTATGCACACTTCAACTTGTTCTATGTAGCCCCACAAGATTAAGAACCTTCCATCCTTATCCGCTTCCTCCCCTGTCTTGTGAAACGGCACACTGGGATGAAACCAAGTGAACACCCGCCTAGCATATTTGGAGTATGCCACCCCGTACCCATGTCCACCCCATCTCTCCCTGATCCATGCAAGATCCCCAGTCGACAGGTGGGTCTCTTGTAATAATGCAATGGAGACCTTCTTCCTATCTAAGAAGGACTTCACTCAGTTTCTGCACAGATACGTGCCCAATCCCCGATTCCACCTCAGTACCTTGATGTTGTACGCCATGTGATCAGCCAATTTCACGTGTGCCCCGTACCCCTTGTCAACCGTCCAATTACGGCCAGCGGCTGTTCCATAGTCCCAGGATCCCCACGCTTCCCAATTCCGCTGTCCCGTACCCCATTGCTCAGCTCCCGTGCATCTCTATGTGGCCAGTCGTGTGAGGTGTTCATTAACAACAATTGTACAAAACAAAACTATGAACATTCGCCCAGCGACTGATATTTGCAAGCAGCGCTCAGGCGCTACCGCACCTCTAGGGCCTGTCCAGGTCATGGGTGCAACATAAAGATGCTAGCAACGGGCCAACACCAACAATCATGTGGGATAGGGGTTTGAGCCTAAGTCAGGTAGTCGAACATTAGCTAATCGACCTGCAGTGTTTCATACTTAACAATTTACATGCAACTTCCAAACAACTATGGTTCCAGCAGGCAGTCACTCAGCAGCCTTCTGTTAAAGACCTCGTGTCCACCACAGTCCCGTCAGGCGGTTCCTCGGGAATCGGGGTCAACCCTGTCCCTTAGATTATTGCGTTCCACCCACATGTTGGCTGCAGCAGGGGTTTCTAGAAATTGTGTTCGGCCTTTGTGAATAATCTTGAGGTGTGCCGGATACATGAGCATGTATTTGATGTCAAGGTGTCGGAGCCTGGCTTTGATCGGCACAAATGAATTTCTCGCCCTCTGTACGTTGGGTGTATAATCCGGGTAGATAGAAATTTGAGTTATCGCGTTGTAGCTCTCCTCCCTCCCTAGAAAACTTCAGCATTACTTCTCAGTCTTCGAAATTCAAGATCTTTGCAATCATTGGGCGAGGAGGAGACCCGGGGGGACTGCTTTTGTATGGACCTGTGGGCCCTCTCCACCACAAGCCCCTGCGATAGGTTGCCCGCTCCAATCTCTTGCAGTATTAGGTTTTCCATGTATCTGGTAGGATACAGGCCCTCCATTCCTTCCGGAATTCCTAGCAGGTGTATGTTATTCCGCCGGGCCCTCCCTTCCGCGTCCTAAGACCTCAGTTCCAGTATGGTGTTCCTCTTCTCCAATTCTTTCACTCTGGTTTCAAGGTCTTGCGTGGTTTCTTGAGTTTCCTTTAGGTTCGACTCAACTGAAGTCACCCTTTCAGCTAGATTGCAAACATCCTGGCGAAGTAGCTGCTCATCTGCTTGAACTTCCTCCATTTTGGTTTCGAGGGATGCCCTTAATGCTGCCATCGCCGTTAGCACCTGGTCCTCTTTCCATCTGGTGTCCGCTACCTCCGCTTTCTTCTGGCCACCATCAGGGCTCTGTTATGGGGCACTGCATCTGCCAGCTCCTCCGAACGAGTCCATTATGGTTGTTTTGTTTTTCCCTTTGGTGGGTGACATATCCCCAGGGTGTGTGGTCACCCGCAGTCAGTTAGAATTAATGCGCTGGTTGTCGATAACAGGAGCTCTATCAGATGGGTCCACGCTGCACTTTTAACTGGACCCAGCTTCTTGGATTGGAATCTTCCACCTCTAGGTCACCCTGCGATACCGCCTGCTGAGTGTCATGTTTCCAGGCGTTCCGCACTTGACCTAGTGCTACCAGATGCCTTCTAAGTCATTAAGAACCACACTGAATTCGTGCTCGCCAAGCGTTCCCCCCACCTTGTTCAATGCTCCATTAGCGCCCCGAACCTTCAACACAGTTGTTTGCGTCAGCAGGCATCCCCCAGTCTTGACTCCACCCAATTGTTATATTCCGCCAGGTGGACTACCTGCCCAATGCGCGAGATTTCCCTGTGATGTTCGGGAGCCCGCCTCTGCGTAGACCAGCACCAAGTTGTGCGTTTTGTGTTGCACCACTCAGTGTGATTGTGTCCAGTGATCCTGCTCAAAGTCCACTCCTTCGGCAGGCAAGGGGCCAGTAATGGAGCAGCGCAATTCCCAGGCTACTCAATGAGCTGCGCAGTGCCGCAGTCTTTAGCGCCCCATTCACAGCGCCCCACTCCAGTGACACCGCCTTTAGCAACACCACTTGGGGCAGTGCCTTACCTATATAGCCAGTGCACAGGGGTACCAACTTGCTGCTCACCGTTTAGACATGTGGCGGTCTGGCAGTGTACCAGTTATACTGCATCCCAGGTAGTAGTGTTGTCCTTAGCGGTGCCTCCGTAAAACGCAGGCGCCTCTCCCCCCAGTGTGCATATGCGTCCCCAGTTCCTTCCAGTGGGCACCTTCCAGTCGAGTGCCTCCCAGGCACCAGTCGTACCAGGGTCTGTAACAGTACTCTGTCACTAAAAGGGGGAGATGGGGGATCTCTGCCAGTGTTGTACCCCTCATCCAGCAACACTTCCAAGCCCAAAGTGGGTATCCAGTCCATGGAACTAGTGTCAATCAGGCAATAGCTTGTCGTCCAGATTCAACCCCTGCTCACTGTCTTGCGGTGTATCAGGCCACAGTCTGCCTGTCTTCCACTGTCCACACCCAATCCGTAGTTTTTTTTAACACACCGCCCATTCGGGCATATCAGAAGCAAATTACTGCACTGCCAGCACTTCCGCCGTGTCCGTGGCAACCAGAATCGGCATGCCCCTACCCCTACGGGCAGTGACACCGTTATAGTGACTCTAATGTGCCCCGGCCGCTTCACTGGCTAGTGCGCACTCTGTTAGAGAGCTCTTACCGCATGGCTTCTGGGGCTGTTTCCATCGTTGCTTGCTGCAGTTCCTCTCTTCGTGATCTGCTGTGTCCACTTGTCCCTTCTTGATCCAGACCAGGATGCATAGCAATTGTAGTTGCTCCATTCACTCTACCTCAACAGGGCACGGTCTCACACTGTCGAGTACTCCCTGCTTCGCCCTGAGCCCCGCCGCCACCTGTGCAGCATCGTCCTCCGTTTCTTCCTGCTATCAGGGTCTCTGTCTGCACTCTTCTACTCCGCAGCCCACTGGGACCCAGAGCCAGTCCTCAGCTCCGTCAGCGCCCATTTGCCTCCTCGCTCCGCTGCGATCAGCTAACATCCAGGGAGCAGCTCGCTGTTAGGATGTCTTGTCGCACCGGTTCTCCCAGCTGTAGGGGTAGCGCGCCACACCGCCGAACACGGCCTCTCCTCCTCTTCAGTGGCAAGCTGTAGCTGTGTCTGCCATTTTCTCTGCATAGGGCCCCCTTCCTCTGAGGGTTTACCCTCAGAACGATTCCGATTTCGCTGGAAGGCTGGGCAAGCACTTCCCTCGCTTGTTAATGTGTTTGGTTTCTCGCAGTTCGGTGAAAATCACTGCTTTACAGGATCTTTGACAGGAGCTCCGTTCAGGCGCTACCTCATTCCATGGGCTCAGGCCACGTCCCTCTAAGCTCTGAAGAGAAGATGGTAAAGATGTGCAACATATCAGGCTCCATAGTGAATAGTTTTGCGGCGATGTGCCAATGTATAATACATAGGAATGTATATTCCACAGTGCAATTTAAGTAAGGCTGAAACCCGTGATTGGAAAGAGTTTTCAGTGTGGCCTAGTTGGAAAATTACTGATGGCGAAAGAGAAATTCAAGAAAGGCTTGGCTGGCCCAACACCAAGAAGACGAGGCCACTGTGAGCCTGGGTGTCCATCCAGTAGTTACCATGAACGTGAGAAAGAAACTGTGTGAGGTGGAATGGAAAAACACTGAAGGTGTCAAGAATTCATAATTTAATAGAATTCAATGCTGCAAAAGGCTTGACAATTCGGTCTCCCAGTCACACGGTCAGATCAAAATAGACATTGGGTCCAGCTACACCAAAACCAAGAAGATACTCCCTTTATTTCTCAAGCGCAGAGAGCCTCTACAAGGCCAAGTTCAAAGCCTAATGGCAGACTGCAAGAGGGATGATAGATGTGGGACTAATTGGAAGGGGAGGGGAGGCATGATCACGCTGACCTGCTATGCACCCGGTACGGTAGCCTGCGTGCTGCTAGTGTGTGGAATATTCCAGAAGGTTACAAAGGTGCTAAACCAATGGTAGGGGGTCACGTATCAAGAGCGCTCTATAGTTTGTATAGCCAATGAAGTGTCGAGTATTAGTATGAACGAAAGATGATTTGCACTTGGGATGGGCTTAGTTGCCCACCTGACAGTAGAGACCCAATCACTTCCCCCGTCAGTATGGAACGTATACTTAGATGTTCCCTGTAATCTGATCACATCCCCAAGTAGGTTTTTGTAATTTGCCACGTAATGTGATGTCACTTATGACTAGTTTTGATTACAAAAGTTGTGTTTTTTATGAGGTGCGCTGGGAGAAATCGAGCGAATGTCCGTTGTAACTCCCTGTTTTAGACAATTGTAAATTAAACAGAACCCAGTTTTGCCAACTTCCTGAGTCACTGTGATTATTGATGTTTGAGTAACTTCTGCATCTCCATCCATCTCAAAGTATTGCTAGCTCGTCTTAAAGGGCCCTAGGTCACTGGGTTCCATGACAATGCATTTAAACATCACTACATTGTAAGAGACCTATAGGAACAGTACAAATCAGAATCATCAGGCGCATTCCCCGAGATGAACAAGTTACTTCTTACCTTTTAACGTTCTTTCGACGGGATGTTCCTCCGACGTATTCCTCATATTAGATATCTCCTTCCAGCTCTGCTGGCCTGGGAAAAATTTTTCCTTTCTAGAGGGCGCTGCGTATCGACGTCGACATCATCCTGCCTATAAAGGCCGCGCGCAGCGTCCGTTGCTCAGTTCCGTTTTGTAGCCCACAATAATACTTTCTGGACTAAACTAATCACCCTGAAGGAGCGTAAGCTGCAACAACAAGGGAAGTAGAACTGCGGGGATGGATGGGAGGGTCGATGAGGAATACGTCGGAGGAACATCCCGTCCAAAGAACGTTATAAGGTAAGAAGTAACTTGTTCTTCGAAGGGATTGTGTCCTCCGACGTATTCCTCATTTTAGATAGGCTCCCATAGCAGTATTCTATTATTGGAGGAGGGAGTACTGACTTCACGCTGTCTTCTATTGATGAATAGAATGCAGTACAGCGCTTCCAAACCTAGTCTCTTGACTGGAGGAGGAATCCAAATTGTAAAAACGTGTAAAGGTATGGACAGACGACCATGTAGCGGCCGCACAGATGTCTTTAACCGGCACGCCTCTTTTGAGGGCCGATGAAGCTGCAATACCTCTGGTCGAATGAGCCCTAAGGTTTTAAGGGGGCTCTTTCCCTGCCAGTTTATAACATTCCAGAATGGCTAGAATGATCCATCTGGAAATGGTTTGCTTAGTTATTGGTAACCCCAGCTTGTGACCGGCGTAACCTACAAACAGCTGGTCTGACTGTCTTATCCTGGCTATTCTACTGATGTAAAAACTTAAAGCCCTTCTAGGGTCTAGCCTGTGTAACCTCTCTTCCTCTTTCCCCGGGTGAGGAGGAGGATAGAAAGATGGTAGGGTAATCTTCTGAGTGATATGGAATTCAGAAACCACCTTTGGGAGGAAATTAGGCTTCACTTGCAGGACAACTTTGTCTTTGTGAAATATTGTGTGAGGGGGTTTACAAGAAAGAGCTTGTAATTCGCTCACCCTTCTAGCAGATGTAAGTGCTATTATAATAAAACAGTTTTAAGGGTAAGGAATCTTAACGAACAAGAATGGAGTGGTTCGAAAGGTGTGCCCATCAGGAAAGTTAGTACTAAGTTTAAATCCCATAGGGGAACTTGGAATGGTCATGGGGGATAAACATTGGTTAACCCCTTTAGAAACTGTATTACCAAGGGTAATTTGAAATAGGATGGTTCTTCTGCAGTGCGCTTAAAGATGGATAGCGCTGCGAGATAGCCCTTAATGGTGCCAACTTGAAGGCCTGAATTTGCCAAATATAGTAGGAAGGACAAAACCATTGGTGTACCACATGAAAAAGGATCGATATTCTGTTCTCTACACCAGCTGCAAAATCTGTTCCAACGGCAGCGGTATAAAGACTTTGTTGCTGGCCTCCTTGCCGAAAGCAACACCTCCATAACATCACCAGGGAGGTCCCAATCCTTGTACCTCAGCCTTTCAGAAGCCAAGCGTGAAGGTTGAGGGTTTTGATGTCTGGATGGAGAACCTGACCTCCCTTCTGTGAGAGTAGGTTCTCTCTGAGTGGAAGTCGAATTGGAGGGCAGATGGACAAGTCTAGAAGGTCCGGGTACCACGTTCTCCTGGCCCAATCCGGGGCAATTAGGATCATGGTTCTCCGGAATCTTCTCAACCTCCTGATCATTTGAGGAATGACAGGGACCGGTGGGAGCGCGTACAGAAGCGGAAACTCCCAGTCCACTATGAACGCGTCTCCCAGAGCTCCTCTCGGGGGAAATTCCCTTGAGCATAACAGGTCGCATTTCCTGTTTAGGCTGGTGGCAAACAGATCTACCCGAGGGGTTCCGCAAAGGGCGAAGATCTCTTGAAGGACTTCCTGAGCTAGCTCCCACTCGTGGGAGACTGTGTTCTGCCTGCTCAGAGCGTCCGCTGTCAAGTTCTTCTCTCCGGCTAGGTGAACTGCCGATAGAGAGATTCCTTCTTGGATTGCCCAAAACCAGAGCTGCATCGCCTCTCTGCACAGGGGTAGTGATCCTACGCCTCCTCTTTTGTTGAGGTAATGCATGGCCACCGTGTTGTCCGTCATTATCAGGACGTTCTTCCCTTGTACAGCTGGCAGGAACGCCTTCAGCGCAAGTCTGATGGCTCTCAGCTCTAACAGGTTGATATGTAGTCTGGACTCCGATGGAGACCAACGACCGCTGATGGTCAAGTCGTTGGCGTGGGCTCCCCACCCCGTGAGTGAGGCATCCGTGACTACTGTTATCTCCGGCCAGGGTTGCCAAAACTGTTCTCCTTTCAGAATGTTCTCCTGACAGGCCCACCACTGAAGGTCTCGAGCTACTCTGTCGGGAACCTGAAGAAGATCTGTCATTCTCCCTGAGAATTGTGACCACTGAGTCCTCAGTGCTCACTGGAGGGATATCATTCTCAGGCGAGCCTCTGGCACTAGGAAAATGTAGGATGCCATGAGGCCTAGCAACCTCAAAGTCGAAGGCTGGGAGACGTTGGGCATGTTGGAACTTGGTAACCATCTGTAAAATATCTTGAGCCCTCACCTCTGGTGGCGAGGCTTTTCCTAGGGAAGTGTCCAGGATCGCTCCTATGAACTGGAGTCTATGCGATGGTATCATTTGTGACTTCTTTAAATTGAGGGAGAAGCCCAGTCTGTGAAGGAAGTGGCACACGTGATTTAGCTGGATCTGAGCTTGTTCCGAAGAAACAGCCCTGATCAACCAATCGTCCAGGTAGGGGTAGACGTGAATCCCTTCCCTCCTTAGACTTGCAGCCACTATCGACATTAACTTGGTGAAGACCCTCGGGCGGAGGTCAGCCCAAATGGCAGCACTCGAAATTGATAGTGAGAGTTGCCAATTGCGAACCTCAGGTATTTCCTGTGTTTGAGATGGATAGGCACATGGAAATAAGCGTCCTGAAGGTCCAGAGATACCAACCAGTCCTGGAACTGAAGGGCCTGGAGGATCTGAGAAAGAGTGACCATCTTGAATTTGTCTTTTCTGAGGAATTTGTTCAATTCTCGCAAGTCCAAGATGGGTCTCAGTCCTCCGACTTTCTTTGGAATGAGAAAGTAAGGGGAGTACCAGCCCTTGTTCCTCTCCGCTACAGGTACCGATTCTATGGCACCTTTCTCTAGCAGGTCCAAAATTTCCTGCAAGAGGAGCGGATCTGGAGCTTTCTGAGAGCTGATCCCCGGTGGATGACTCTGAGGTATACGTAGGAAAGGCAGGCAGTAACCTTGGGCAACTGTTTCCAATGCCCAAGCATCTGACGTGGTAGCCTGCCATACCGCCAGATGTTGAGTCAACCTGCCTCCTACAGGTGTCCTGTGAGGGAAGTTCTCAGAGTGGTTTTGGGGCGGCTGATGCAGATGCCGATGGTAAAGAGGCACCTGCTGTTGCTGCGGCTTTTGAATATCTACCCCGTCCACCTCGGGTAGTTCTTCTTTGTCCCCTTTGAGCCGGTCGTCCTCTACCTCTTCCGAATGCGGAGTAGAAGCGAAAGGACTTGCCCCTCGCAGAGGTTCCTGTGGGACGAAAAGGAGTCTGACGGATTGCAGCTCCTAGGGATTTTGCTACTGCTTTTGAAGTTTGCAGTTTCTCTAAACTGTCATCCGCCTTTTTCCCGAACAAAGAAGAGCCATCGAATGGCATGTTCAAGAGCCTGGCTTGCACATCTGGGGCAAAACCGGACTTTCTCAACCAAGCGAATCTCCTGGTTGAGGTACTTCCCGCCATTGCTCTGCTGATACCGTCAGCCAAATCAATGCCCGTCTGGAGGGATTCGCACATAGCGTTTTTACCGTCCTCTAATATTCAGGCACGCATCCCTTTCTTCTCCCTCCGGGATGCAGTCAGCCGCTGTAGAAGCACACTCCCAAAGTGTATGGCTGAACCTAGCAAGGGTGCAAGTAGCATTAACATATTTTAACGCCATGCTACATGCTGAAAAGACTTTCTTTGCCATAGCATCATATTTTTTATCGTCCCTGTCCTGTGGGGCGGTAGGAAAAGCCGTCTTGACATCGGTAGAGGATGCTGCCTGTACCACCAGACTTTCTGGGGATGGGTGTTTAGACAAAAACTCCGGGTCTGTAGAAGATACCCTGTACTTTGTAGACAGTTTTTTATTTACTGCTGGTACGACATCTGGGGTTTCCCAGTTTGCCATGATCTTCCTCTGAAGAGCTTTATGAAAAGGCACCACAGGATCCTCCTGTAGGCCTTTGTCAAGAATATCCATGAGGTCATCTTGTTGGAAAGATTGTGAAGGTGCAGACCACCCCATGAACTCTGTGATCCTGGCCATTAAGGCTCTATAGGGGGTTTCGGCATGCTCCCCCGGGTCTGGCCTAGCAAACTCCACCTCAGGGGAAGTGTCTAACCCACTTGCCTCATGTAAGGAATCATGAAGATCCTTTAATCTGCGTTCTTCAGAGGAAAATTCCTCTCTAATTGGGGTTACAGGTCCCTGCAACTCAAATGTGTCTTCCTGTTCAGACAATTCACCCTCTTCCAAAATTGAGGACATAGTTCTCAATTGTTCTGAACTCATAAAGTGAGTAAATCCCATTTCCAAGGCAGAGGGTGCCGAACTTGTCATTATCGACCTCGAAAACGTCGATGTCGTCGACGTCGAAGGCTTCGAGCGTGGCGTCGAAAACAAAGGCAGAGGCCTCGATGACCTCGACAGAATTGGGATTCTACTCGACAATCTCGAAGCCATCGCCATCGAGGACCTGGGGATAGTCACTGGGTGTGTCGTGACCGTGACTTTTCTTGGCGTCGACGCCGGTGTCGAAGCTGGCGTCGAGTCGACAGACCCGTGTGTCGAAGGTCCCTTCGACAACGGCGTCGAAGACACCGACCTCGGCGTCGACGGAACCCTCGTCGACGGCGTCGACGGAACCTTCGTGGAAGGTTTGGAGGTCATAGTCCTACTCGAGGGTTCGAGACGCGCTCGAGAGGTTTCCTTCGCCGGGTACTGCGACTCGTGGCGTTTTTGACCAGAGCATCTTCGAACCCCCCAGACTTCGAGGGGGTTGAGGCCGCTTTCTCGAAGACGCTCATCATATTTTTGCGGAATTCCTCCCATTCAGCCCGGGAACTATGTTTCGTGGGGCAAGGGATTCTTTTTGGCGAAACAGAGGAAGACGGAGAAGGGGATCTTCGACGTCTCCTCTTCGAGTGCTTCGATCTCGAGGAGTGATGGGACCCACTCCGAGACCTAGAGCGCGAATGGTGACGAGGAGACGAGTGTCTCGACTTCGTCGACGAAGAAGAAGCTTTAAAAGTCTTACCTTTCTCCAGCTTCCCCCTACGCTCCTTCAGGGCCTTAGCTGTCATGGACATACAGTCCTCGCATTCCGAACAATGGTGTTCAGCTCCCAAATACCACAGACAAACTCTGTGAGGGTCAGTCAGCGACATCTTTTTCCCACAATCTCGGCATTTTTTGAAGCCGGATCGAGGAGTTGTTGGTTCCGACGAGGAAGCCATCGAGTACGGATCGAATAACTCGAGGTAAATAGGATTAATCTGACAAGAACTGAGCAACGTTATTCCGAGGCACTGAGTAAGCGCGGAAAAACGGAACTGAACAACGGACGCTGCGCGCGTCATTTATAGGCAGGATGACGTCGACACGGCGGCTGTCGAGGGACATCGACTCGGAGGACGTCGACGCGCAGCGCCCTCTAGAGAGAAAAAATTTTCCGAGGCCAGCAGAGCTGGAAGGAGATATCTAAGATGAGGAATACGTCGGAGGACACAATCCCTTCGAAATTATGGTTTCCTCCACCAAAGGATAGCCATGGCAACAGCTTGGGGACGGAAAGCAGGGCATAGACAAGTGAAGGGAGAAGGCAAGGAAATAATGTCTGCATTTTTAGGGAATGACTGATTTAAGTAAATCTCAGAGTGGAGATCCTTGATCCAGGGAAACGTGTTTTTTTTTGTTTTAACAAAACATGTAACAAGAACATTTTTCCTGGTTTTCCGACAACAAATTGAAGACCTATGCTAATGAGACTTCTTTAAAAAAGGTGGTCTTTATTTGGTTCTCCATACAATCTGCACACTCATCCTGCTCCCCTTCTCTGCTGGTGTGTTTCATGCTTGTCAACCACCTCTTCGAGCGAAACAAGATTTTTTTTTGCAGCTGTGATCTCCAGTGACACCTGGGGACTGGCAAGTGAGTGAATGGACTATTGCGGGTGCCACCCAACAAAAGCAGGCGAGTAGACGGGTATTCTCAGATTGTGTGTGTGAACCCTCGTTATCAATGCAGGTCTCCTCCTCAGACACCTCACCTGGTTCTTCTGCAGATTCGTCTAGCGACTCGTCCTTTCTTCTGCATGGAGTTGTCTTCTTACCCTTCTTCTGGAAGAGATAAGGGGAAGCTCCCCTGGAGGCCACTTTCACTTAAAAGCAGTCTGCCGCGGCCACCAGGGGGCGCACAGGCAATGGCTGCCTGAGCGTACAGCTCCCGCTGAGGCCTGGCCGTTTCGGAGGATTGAGCCCCACTGAACCCCCCAGGCAAACTCAAAGTGGTGACTCGGCGTTGTGACCCCCCCCAGGCACCCTAGGCTCGAAGGAGCGACCCCCGAGAGCCCCGTGGAGCCTGAGAACGGGCCCCAACGCACACGAGGGGAGAAGGGAAACGAGGCCTGGGCGGCCACGGCTCCAGAGGAACGGAGGCGTTTCACCGAGGCCGCGAGGAGGCGCGGACCGACAGCACAGACCCGGAGCGCGAGGTGAGCCCTCGCCCCCCCTACCCCGAGGCCGTCGGGAGGTGGGGGTTTGGGGGACAGGAGCGGTGGAGCTCCCACTCATTGGGACGGGTCGTCACTGAGCTCTGGACAGCCTGAAAAAGTTAAGGTGGGCCGGGAGGTGCCGCTCCCACCAGAAGAGCGAGCGGAGGAAGCACGAACACGCCGACTTCAGTCATGGAGGGATCCGCAAGCACTAAGTGAGGACGGTGAGGTGGAGTAGCCAGGCCCATTGACCATTCCCTCCCCCGCGGGAGACATCGAGGAGGCCTGGGTGCGAGGCCCCCACCCGGCATCGGTGGGGCGTGTGCCTGCCCGTAGACCCCCTCTGGGCCTGGCCGGACGGACGGACCAAGTTGCCTGCGCCGCCAAGAACCCCCCGACTGCCACGGTGAAACTTGAGAGGGTGTGAGGCCCCCGCCCGGCGATGGCGGGGCGTGTGCCTGTCCAGCAGCGGTAGACCCCGGCCCCCCCTCTCTCTCTCGCTGCCCCCCCGGCGCTCCCCAGGAGGAAAAGCGCCGGCTGCTTCACGACGGTGGGGGACTGGGGGTGACCAGATGAACTGGCGGAAAACATTGCAGGAATTTCGCTTTCAGGAGGCTGTGAGTAACATCCAAGGTACGACCCTCGGGAGCGAAATGGCCCAACCGGAGGCCCCGGCACCCCCCACAGCGGCAATGGAAAAGGGTTTCGCCTCAATTCTGCAGGAGATCAGAAGAGATCATCGCCCAGAAATTTGAGAAAATTGACCAGAGGGTGGATAAGGTCGAAGACAGACTAATACAGGTGGAGACCAACCAATCCTCATCTGCGTCCCAAGAAATAGAAATAGACATGAGGCTAGCGACCCTGGAGAAGAGAGACGAAGAGCGGGTCAGAGAGATGGACCACTTTGAAAATAGGGAACGGAGGAACAACCTCAGGATCTTTGGGGTCCTGGAATCGGAAGGAGAAACGGAGAGAGACATCACCCGCACGGTGAGAGACATCATCCTCCTGTTCGCGGAGGAGATGACGACGGAACTCACATTTGATAGAGTGCACAGGGCGGGGGGCAGAGCGGGGGGCCCTAGGTCGATCCTGGTCCGGTTCCATTACTACTCAGAAAAGACAAAAGTGTTGGAGGAGGCCAGAAAAGCCCGGGAGATCACTTATAACGCTCAGATCTCAATATACCAGGATCTTTCGGCCTACACATTGGCCAAACGCAGAATGTGCCGCCCCCTAACGCAACTGCTTAAGGAGAAAGGGGTGCGATACAGATGGGGCTACCCCTTCTCCCTGACCTTCGGATATATGGGTCAAAGGTCTACTCTGATCACGGAGGCCGACATAAGGGGAGCCATCCAGAACTACGTAGTGGACTCGAACCCCCGGAGGGGCCCATCGGGCCGGAGACGGGCAGACCAATCGGCTCTGGCCCATCGGTAGACAGGAGAAGGAAAACGGGCGCAAGAAAATTCAGAAAAATGAATACACCATCGCCAGCGAAGGACGGAGAGCGGAACGACTGAGGACTGAGGACAGGGGCATCCCATCAGGCTCCAAAATGGTGTAGTGGTGTCTCAGAAGTTCAATTACTCACAGCATCCACACGAACAGCAAGTATAAGGGGACCAGGGAGGGGTCGCTGCAATTAGGGAGTAGGGGGGGCTCAAGACGATGAGCTTTACACAGATGGCCTGGCCGAGGTGGGCAGGCTGGTGGTTCGGCCAAAGCCAGCGATGGCAGAACTAATTGGCTGCACGCTGGGGAGGGGGGGAGGGGGGATAGACGACAGTTGGGGTTGTTCAGTTCGGGGATTGGGGGGGCAGTTGGGGAAAAGTTTCAGGCCCACCCAGGGGGGCGGGGAGGGAGGAATGGGGAGCACAATTTGAATTCAAGGGAGCACGCAGGAAAGGGTGGTGAGAATATGTCGACAGGGAGAGGAGCGATCTTAGATAACGGCTGAAAGTCCGCCGGCCCTGGGAGTGGGTTCCCTTAATGTGCAGGGCCTAAACATCCCCACAAAGAGGTCCCTGGTCTGTAGGGAATTTAGGAGGGCTAACCTTGACCTTCCCTTCTTACAAGAAACTCACTGGGCACGGGGGAAGGAGCCCACGATGCGGGGGGGAGGAATAGGGGAGGTTTTTTGCGCATCCCACAAGGGTAGAAAAAGGGGGGTAGCCATCCTCCTGGCGAGGAACGTTGGTTTCGAAAAAGAGGACATACTGAAAGACCCTGAGGGCTGTTACTTGTTGGTACGAGGGTCCCTGGATGGCGCCCCACTTACCCTAGCGGTGGTATACGGCCCAAATGAAGGTCAAGCCCAATTCTGGGAGGACGTGGAGGAGAAACTCTAGCTTTTTGTCCGGGGTGTGTTGGTGGTGGGAGGAGATTTCAACAAGGTCCTGGATCCAAGCCAGGACAGGAAATGCGTTGGTCCCCAGTCTTCCAGGGCAACGGATGAGTCCATGGCTCAGACCTTCCAAAGGGTTAACTCAAGGCTGGGTCTGGTGGACACGGTCGCAACTCCCAGAACGGGAGCCCCCTCCTTCACATACTATTCGGCCATTCACTCATCTTTTTCCAGAATAGATTACATCTTAGTGGACGAGACCCTACATCCATTCGTCACTGGCCACAAAGTCGACCCCGTCCCCCTGGTCGGACCACGACATGGTCTGAACCACCATTGCAAGGGGCTGGCTAAGTGACCATAGGGGACGATGGAAATGCAACGACTCTCTGTTGAAGGATGAGGTCCGCGCGCAGGAGGTGCTAGATGCAATAACAGAATTCTTTGTGTTTAACGACAATGGGGAGGTAGGTCCGCACACCCTATGGGACGCCTTTAAGGCGACCCTAAGGGGACTCCTTATCAAAATGGGTGCCCAAAATAAAAGAGTAAGGGAGGCCCAGGAAAAATTACTGAGAGAGAAAATAGCTCAACTCCAACCGGGGGGGGTCCCCCTGCAGATCCATTGGATCGAGATCCGCTCGTCACTCTGGCCGACTATAGGCTCCAGTTGAAAGATCTCCTCCTGCATAAAACGGAACGGAGTCTCCAGCTGGTTAAGCAAAAGTACTACGAAAAGGGGGACAGGGCGGATAGGATCCTGGCCTGGAAACTGAAGGAGGTGCAGAGAAGCAGAATGGTGAAAGCAGTAAAGAACAAAGAGGGGTTAATAGGCCACGAAACTCCCTACATAGGAGAAGCATTCCGCCGATACTACGAAAAACTATACATCAGAATATAACGGGGGTGACGCGGAGATAGAAGGGTTCCTGAACTCAATACAAATGCCGGCCCTAACTAGGGAAATGGCAGAGGGGTTGGAGGGCCTGGTGACCGAGGACGAGGTGGAACATGCAATCAGCGGGATGAAGGTGGGCACTTCCCCGGGCGAGGATGGCTTCACAGTCTACTGTTATGAAAGGTTTCGCTCGACCTTAGCCCCACACTTAGTGAAGGTCTTCAACGCAGTACTAGAGGGGGGGACCTTCCCAGACTCCATGATGGAGGCCATAATTGTGGTATTGCCCAAGGAAGGGAAGGACCCCACGGAGTGCTCCTCCTACCGCCCCATATCCCTGTTGAACATCGATGTTAAGATCCTAGCCAAGGTAATCAGGAGGCGGATGGAGGAAATACTACCAAAACTGATCCACGGGGACCAGGTAGGATTTATAAGGGGAAGACAGGGCTCAGACAACATCCGTAAAACCACAGACTTGTTCCACCACGCCCAGGAGTCGGACCTCGACGCGAGCGTCCTCTCCCTGGACTCGGAAAAGGCATTCGATAGGGTCGAGTGGAGATACATGGAACTCCTCCTCCAGAAAATGGGATTTGGTGCACATTTCAGGGGATGGGTGGCTGCATTATATAGAGCTCCGATGGCAAGGGTACAAGTGAATGGCAGGTTATCGGATCCCTTCCCCCTCTCACGGGGCACAAGACAGGGATGTCTGCTGTCCCCCCCTTATATATGTCCTTACAATGGAGCCCCTGGCCATAGCAGTTAGATCACATCTGGATATCAAAGGGGTTAAGAGGGGCGAAGTGGAATTTAAGCTTTCCCTGTTCGCGGACGACATCTTGGCTTACCTGGTGGACCTCAGCTCCTCCCTCCCCCCCCTCCTGTCTCTGGTGGGCGCATTTGGGCGCTTCTCGGGGCTGAAGATTAATGCGCCTAAATCAGTTCTGCTCCCCATGAGAACACGGGACCCGGGCTTAGACTCCGTGGGCGTACTTAACGGGATAGCAGTGGGAAAGGTCTATATCCGATACCTGGGTGTCCTCACCAGGGATTTATCAAAACTCGCCCCGACCAACTATGACCCCGTTTTAGCAGGTATTACTGTGGACCTCAGGAGGTGGGGCTCAATGATTCTATCCTGGTACGGCTGCATGACGGCACTGAAGATGAATGTACTGCCGCGTTACCTGCATCTCTTCACCTCCCTCCCAACCAGCGTCCCTGACCAAACCTTTAGGACTCTGCAGAACGCGGTCCACGAATGTATTTTGCAGGGCAGGACCCCGAGGACTGCGAAGGCAGTTCTGACCCTGCTGAGAGAAGAGGGAGGGTTCGGCTTACCAGACTTCCAACTTTATTTCCGTGCCGCCCAACTGCGCGTCCTCTTGGAGCACATGAGGGAAGGAATGGGCACCTACTGGTCCTACTTGGAGGATATGGATGCCCACCCTCTTAAAGTCCGAGATCTCCTCTGGGCCCCGCGCAGGTTCATCCCGAACAGACTTAAAACCCATCCTACCCTGGGAGTTCTCTGGGCAATCTGGAGGGAGGGCCCCCAGACAGCGCACCTAATGTCGTGGCCATCTCCGATGTCCTCACTCTGGGGACACCCCCTCAATATGGGTAGTAGGGGGTTCCGCAAGGCACAGGCCTGGTCCGACTCGGGACTGGAATGGGCGGGGCAGTTATTCTGGGAGGGGGAATTCCTACCATACGAGGATCTGAGGGACACTATTTGGCAGGGGTCCCTCGCCATATTCAAATATCTCCGCCTGAAGGGCATTCTTTGTGACCAATCATGGGGTCAGAACCTGAAGAGACAGCTAACCCCCTTTGAGAAACTACTTGACACAGCGACCTCCAGGAAGGGAATGGTGTCAGGGATGTACAGGATCCTGAACACTGCTAATTTAGTGGAGAGACGGGGTTTCCGCGCATTTTGGAATGACTTGGCAGGAGAGGTGATCTCGGAGGACGCCTGGTCACGGATATTTAAAATAGCATTCCATGGGAATTTATTCACAGCCGACATGGAACACAACTTCAAGATCTTGCAGGGGTGGCACAGAGACCCCGTAAAGTTATCAAAAATGTTCACGGGAGTGTCCCCCATGTGTCCAAGGGGGTGCGGCCAGACAGGATCGAGGGGCCAAATGTGGTGGCACTGCCCAAAAGTACAGGCGTATTGGGATAGGGTCTGGAGCTGGATTGCTGAAGTCACCGTGGAATTGCTCCCCCAGAACCCTCTGACGGTTTTGTTGGGTCTCCCCCCGGAGGCCACAGACATTTACAGGTACCCCAGAATGTGGGAAACAATGCTGAGGGCGGGAAGGGTGGCCCTGGCTCAGAAATGGAAGAGCCCGGAGACCCCCTCAAAGGAGGACTGGCTAAAAAAATTGAAAAATACGTTCTTAATGGACAAGCTAACGGCAATGATGAACAATGACTGGTGCATTCCAAGAGAACTGGTATGGGGTGCAGCAGACCTGGCGATGGGACGTCCACTGATGCCCGGTGAGACGGGACTGGGAGGAACCAAAGACGGAATGGGTGCCCAAGGCCCAGGGGGTAGGCGGTCAAATCACAGCCATAGACGATTGTCTATGTTCACACTCTTTACCAAGCTCCGGACACAGATGAACAGTTTAAGACTCCCAAAATTACGGTTCATGTTTGATTAAGGGGTTAGGCGGGTGGGCATGTTTTGGGGTGGGGGAGGAAGGGAGGGGGGACCGGGTTCATTGTGCCTGTCATATGTACTTCTTTTGAACATGCATGGAGCCCGTTTGTTATATTAAGAAAATGCTAATAAAACCAGTTAAAAAAAAAAAAAAATTTAAAAAGCAGTCTGCCAGGCATCGGGGACTCCGGCGAGCCGACCCCAGCCCATGGAAGAGATGTGAGGCAGAAAAACCCTGGTATGTTCGAGTGATATAGGCAAGTCAAGGTAGGTAGCTCTTGGCATCCACAGAAGACTGGATACAAATGTATCCAGAGATGGACAGGTTGAGGTTTTCAAAAGACGAGAGCTCAAGGAGTGAGTGAGTCCCAGAGAATGCAGTCACGAGTGTATATAGTACTCCAGGTACCAGAATGCACCACAGAAGACAGCAAAAGATAACGGGAGGAATGAAGGCAAGGATAAGGTAATGAAAGTGAGGCAAGGTGGGAAGAGAAGAAAAAGTACTACAGAGCCTCTGACCATGCAGGTAGCAAGGGTTGCAACACCCCAAGCTGTTGCACTGAATCCGGTAATATCCTGAAGTCTGCCATGTTGGATCCGTGCACTAGACTGCTAAGCATGTTAAAGTGAGAACGTGATGGGGCATCAATGAGTCTCCAGTGACTCCAGACCTTCCACGGCTGCATCATGACCGGTATGGTCTTCCCTCTAATATGTCTGTACCATCCTTGTCCGTCACCACCACACTACGTTTGCCCTTTAGAAAGCTGCCCAACTCATGCTGGAATGGGCGAGAATGGTGGGACCCCTGTATTCATCATCCCAACGTTCCTGATTGGCAGCCAGTTTTATACCGCCATCTTTGCAATGGTTCTAGTCACCTTTCCCATAATTCTTAAGCCATTCTGATTCAGGTGTGGCGACCACCAAAATGGGACGCTCACAGAACTCAATTTGACGTACTGTGCTGCTACTTACTGCTGTGTTCTCAGATGTCCCTGGGTTAGGCTGGCACATTTAAAAATGAATATCTTGGAGTCTCCACTTCACCATAAAACATAATGGATTCTAAGATAATTCTAAGAGAATGTCTAGCTTGTCTATGGGAAAGAAAATCAATATTATTGTAACACTGAATACTTAGAATCGAATCATGGCAGTAAGATCAAAATTCATATAGTGTAGCAGTCACCCCAACATCGGGGAGCATATGTGGCCGATAACAGCGCTCCAGCCTAAACCTGACCACCTTGGCGAGGGTTCAGGGCCATTACCGGCCAGGTACGAAGTGTTAATTAGTTGTACCCCAGGGTTCTGTCCGGGGTGTGAATAGTTTTAATTATTTATTATTTTCTGGAGACTGTATCCACGCCCAAGACTTTCAAAAAAACCTGCCAGGCAATGCTTTAAGAATTGGAGCAAGGGAAGAGTCACAGGCAAAGCACAAGGCAGAATGGGTCAGAGGTGCACGAGGTTCAGAATGCAATGGAAGAACAAGGAAGCTTGAGGGTGTGGCAGCTTATAAGCAGTGCTAGTAAGGTGGAAACCCAGGGTGGAGCTGCATGATTGGGCTGCACACAAGCAGTGACAGGTGTAGTTAATGAAAATCTCTGGCATGGACTTTGGAAGAGGATCCACTGGGGACAAACGCCAGCAGTTTTTGTATGGAAAGAAAAGCAGAATAACTGCTGTGGCATTTTGAATGTTGCAGTCCATGGAAATTAGCGTTTGCTTCCAGTCACAGTGAAACCGAAACCAGTGTGCATGCAACTCAGATTCCAAAATGGTTTCTGGATTAGGCATCCGGGTATTCCAGACATCTTGCAGGTGCATTATGGGAATGGAAATCCATGTTTTTAGAATTAAAGATCTGTGAAAGGAAATATTAAACAATTCAGAGGCTTCTCTGGTGATGGTGGACAACGCCCCATGGGTCTGCAGACAGCGAGATGTCTTAGTGGTGGGGAGATAATACGGGACCATCGAGCCAATCAAGATGCCGGCACCCGAGGAAGGGCCTTGGGTGGCTGGAAAAACACAGGAAGCACACTGGCAGTTCGCGCCCTTGTTTCCTGTCACCTGATTGCCTGAGCATCCTTCCCTGTGTGCAAATGTCAGAAACACCAAACTTTGCATAGACAAGCAACTCGAGAATGGTCTTCAATGCAAGGATATTCTGCTGCTCTGTGAATGCAACCGAGTAGTAGTTACTGTGCATCCTCCATTTTGTACTGCTTTTAGTGCTTTCTGGCAAATTCGAATTTAGGTTCAGTGTGCTCATTGACTTTGGCTGCTTGACTGCCTGGTGAGATTCTACTGTTGCATAGTGCTCCTACCCTCTCACCTGCTATCCCATGCTATCCTCTGATTCTTATGTCCTGTTCGGCATGCCTAGCGGGGAGATTGGAATGGTCGAGAATGGAACAGGTGACAGTTTAAGCGCATCAGTGTTGCCTTACCCAGATACACAACCCATCTTGAAAAACAAAAACAAAAAAAGAAAACAAAGAACTTAACACCTAACAAACATAAATCTTCCCTCAAATGTTTACTATCATTGACGTCTGAGGTTGAGGTTCTTGATCTAAACACCCAGGACCATAAATGTAGAATTATAGGACATTTAATTGGTCCGCACAGTGTGAGAGGCCCTCCTTATTGGGTCTCCAGGTGGAAAAAGGGAACCAGAGCAAAATCACAACCTTCCTTAAACCAAGAAGGACTGCAGCTCCGGACCCTCAGTCTCAACTATCGGGTGGAACCACCAATACAGAGAGTGCAGAAGAAACGAAGACTAACAACTCAATGGAACCAGTACCCTTGACTGGCAACGTTTTGCAGGACCTGGCCAAGAATGGCTTAAGGGGTGAACTACAATTACATGCAAAACAACTGGCGCCTTTCAATCTAAACAATTCTGAAGCACCAGACTTAAGTCACCATACAATAAAATCTATTGGTTGGGAGAATATCTCCCACATAAATGCCGACTGGATAATGAACAGGAGCAAATTGTTAGAAATCGTTCAGTCCGTTCCAGCGCTAAGGTCACTCCACACGGGTGATCGTGACCGTGTAATTTCCAGATCACAGATGTGACTGTTTGGTTAGCCACCTTCTTTTATCACTTAGTTACCTGGCTGGTTTTGACGGAGAAGTCTACATTGAGAATCTTGAGGTTTGATATATACAAACTTTACAACCCTGCTGAAATGAAAACATTCCTGACAGTCCTTCCGCCGCAACAGAAATCAGAGACATCTGTCTGGCCTACAAGCCATCAAACAAGGAACCTGGGTGAGGTACCTAAGTGAACTATTGGAAATCACGACAGGTCAATAGACAATGAGCAAGGGCAGGAATGGTCCTGGTTGGAAGATGCTTTAAAAATGTCTGCCAAATCTGAATCTGCCTTAAAGCACCTTTAACCAAGCAAACCTCTCGATAGCATCCTGGAATGTATGCGGCTATACCAATACATCTAAGGCTTCTCAATTAACCAACTACTTAACCCGACAAACATGTTATAAAGTTGCAAGAAACAGCAACAGATAATTTTGACCAGGAGGGGCTCAAAACATGTACAAAGTCTGCTAAAAGAGGAACACAGGGACATCCATCTGGTGGCCAGGAAATTGCTATAGAATTAATACATCTTGAAGGCCTCCTGGCTGTGAGCCTGCTCATTGAAACACTGGATAAGGAAATCCTGTTTAATAACCTGTACTGGAACCCCAAATAAGGTCATAAGCTCAGTTTTGCAAAAAGACTTGGTTGACATCAATAAATGGGACATCCTCATTGAATCATCAGGGGGAGGGGGGTGATTTCAACTCATCCTGTGCGGACGCTGCCAGGTTGAACGATCTTTCTGCAGTTCCACTGGGATTATCTAATGGATGCATGGTGCGGGGTATTGAGTGGGTAAAATTCATTAAAATCTGGGGTCTGTCCTTGTGTATGCCGCAGGGCAGCATTCACGATGCATAGATCACTACATAGCAGAGAGAATGCCCCTTCATGGATTGATCACATGTATGGGCCCAAAGCACTACAAATTATGTGCAGGCCTCTAACCACGAAGAACTTGGTGCTCACGGATCACTCAAAATTACAACCAACTCTTCACCTCCCATTCAAGTTGCATACCCTTGGCCCAAACATGGCTATGATTTTCTTAGACAGAGGCGGTCTCACAGTAAAGGGGAATATTATAACATGCCGCTGCTTTACTGAAGCATTGAAGAGATCATCAAAAACAGACCCTTATGTGAGGAACAAAACCAGGTAATTCTCCGTAAAACAATTGAACAATACCATGTATAAGAACTTATCAAAAACGGTAAGCCATTTGGTTTCTAAAAAAAACTCAGTTTTGATTTAAGGGTTGTTGTTGTAAAAAGCCATAGAAGAAAGCAGCCAATAAAATTAATAAATGAACATCATTCCCCTGTAGTCTATAAGCATAGAAAGAATTACCTTCTTCAGGGGTACAAGAATCACACAAAATCACTAAAAATGCAGATGTATATTAACAACAACCACAACATTCTAGGGAAACCAAATAGCAACACAGTATATTTTTGGGCACCTCTTAGTGGGGTCCTCAAAGTTAAACCTGTCATGTCCCATTCTCTTCACAGTCTTGAACAGCTTACTATCTGGCAAAGTTTGCTAGACCCAACAGGAACAGTCAGACAGATCACAGGCCCTGGAGTTTCAGGATGGGTAATTACCAATGTAAATGCGTTAAGGGTGCCAGGCCCAGACAGCCTGGCACCATTGGTGATTAAGTGTTACCTGCAAGCGTGGGTACTCCCTTTGGGGTCGCACTTTAAATCAATGTTTGCCACTCATCTTTCCCCTATGTGGCGGGAGTCCATTATAATCCCTGTATATAAAAAAGGAGATACCATTGATCCTGTTAACTACAGCCCTAATATTTGCATCTCTTATTGAGAGACCTCAACAGCTGGCTTGCATATCTAGATATCATTACACGCTACCAGATGGGTTTTAGGCCTTATATGGGCCCTGCACTAAATGCCACCATAATGTCATGATCCCTGCTTCCAAGGGGTCAGGACTTGCCCCACGACCTTGGAAGCAGGCCCATAACTCTGATCCCAGGAACCAGCCAGTCCCTATTGGGACCTTTTGGACCTTGTCCTGGCGCCAGTGGCGCCAGGCTCATGAAGGTGACTGGTCCCGGCACAGGAAGCGCCGGGCTCATATTAGATAAGAGTGCTTGGTGGACCTACCTGTAGCAGACCATGCTGCTTACTTACCAGCTAGCTGGTCTCCTGATCCTTCTCTGCCTGGGACTACTTTTTCTGTCTGGGTGGAGCAGGAGCCACTCCCTGGAAGCAGAACACAGGAACTCTTCTAGAAATCTGGAACTCTTTTTCTTACCTGGGTGAGGCCGTGGAAGAAGACTCCTAAGCACTACAGAAGGCTATTTAAACCACACCCTATTGGTTTCACGTGCTTCGCGTTATTCTGCATCTGCAGCAGGACGCTCATCGTGTCAGCTCCAGGAAACCTCCAGCTCCAGATCCTGTGAACACGAAATCACCTGCTGGGATCCAACCTTCAGTCTTCTTCAGTCTTCAGCAGCTCCTGCAAAACAAAGGCACAGGTTAGGCTAAAGTAAAGGCAGCGCATCTACTTACCTAATCCAACGGCAGCATCCAAGGCGCCTTTTTTAGCCTTTCTCTTCCGGCATCCGACATCTGCAAAGAGAAAGAACATCGGTCAGTAATATTTAACTACAAAGTCTGCTTACCTGTGTTACGCCCGTTCCAACTCAGCTCGCGCTGCATTCCGGCACCTGCAAGATAAGATACATCGGTTAGTAACACTTAGTTACAAGATTGCTTACCTGTGTTACGTTTGCTTCCAATCTGTTCGCGCTGCATCTCGGCACCTGCAAAGACAAAAGAGACATTACGGTGCATTCTACAGCGCTAGTGCAGTCTTTCTACTTACGTGCCATTAGAAGGATAATCTTCACCGCCACAGCATCTGAAAAGGAAAAGACATAGACTTTAAAGACTTAAGACTTTTGAAAGAGAAGAGAACAATCTAAAAGGAACTTAAATACTTACAAGGCACGCTTTTGCAATAACGGCGTCTTCGCTCTCAGCTAACCCTCTGCTATCAAGAGGCAGAGCTCGCATCCAGTGAAGCAACTGGACCCAGCGCCCCTGCACAAGACGCAGGATGGAGAGCCCGGCATTTACCTATCTAGGGTAAGCGCAATTATCAACCCAGTTCCACGGGGAAAGAAAGGGCGAGAGGGGCTAGGAACTTTCCCAACCTTCCAATCACTAATACCTTGGTTTACCCTTGCAGACACCTCACTCTTCAGCTTAAACTTTCGGTGAGAAGGGGGCCCTGTCCGGGAGCAAAACAAACCCTGCACCTAACACTGAAGACGGTATCCCCACCAGATCAAGGCCTGCGCCTCCGAGGGAACCAGGTGAGCGTTACACATAATGACTCATCTTTTGGTGGCTGCCAAAAAAAGCTCTATTGGGACCACGTACAAGGCTTCAATTGACATGAGCAGTGCCTTCGACAGAGACAACACAGACACTCTGGATTAAACTGCTTGCCTGGCATTTGCCGCTTACGTTGATACAACTGCTGTCGATTATGCATACAGGCACTTAAGTTAAAGTCAGGCTGACCAGGGAGGTCATGGTGTCGGGACCAGTGAAGACTTTTGTGGGTTTGAGACAAGGCTGTGTCCTGGCATATATTAGCGATGGACTTTTACACGGTATCTCAAATCCAATCAAATTGGCAAACCTGGGGCTCAACTGGTTAGCTTTTGCTGATGCTCTGGTCTTTTTTAACAAGATCCCAATTGGATTACAAATAAAGCTTTAACAGTTCTTCAGATATGCCACAGAGAACAAGCTCCTGGTTAACAGTAACAAGTCTAAAATCATAATCTTCACCACTAAAACCAAATCTAAAAGCATGTATTGGAAGGTTTGCGGAAAAAAAGCCCGAACCCGTCTCTTCTATTTGATATTTGGGCTATAATCTCACTAACAAATGCCCTCTTATAAGAGTGGAAGGCCTCTTTGCGAGCGAAATCTAGGCCCTTAAAATCAATGCTGAAAAAGATCCACAATCAATTGGAAACATTTTCGCTCCTCCCTCTCCTCCGCTTTTATCTGTGAAAAGTGGAACCAACTATACTATATGGTCTGAATAAAACAATGGCAGACTTGGGCCTGTATTTAAACATCTTACAGGGATTTATTTGGAAGGAAATCCTTGGCCTATCGAAGTCTATCCCAAATTTTGTCATAAGACATGAATTGGGGTTGCCTGGTTTACAATCTAAGGTTTGCTGCAGACAACTATCGAGCTAGGTGAAAATAATCTGCCCCCAGCCAATTCCCTGTGTATTGATGTGGGGGAAATATTATCAGAAAAATCTTTGGACTCGATAACGGTCTTGAAGGAAAATATGATGAAGCTCCTGAATGACAGTCATCGGAGGAGAAACTTACCTCAAGGCCAACCAAGACCAAGCAGAAATTGTATAACATGAGACTGGTGCAACACTACCAGTTGGTAGTTGGACTTCTACGAAACCTATAAAGAATACGCCAAATTCCCAAGGAAAAGAGAGGATATACCAAAATACATATCTTTCATAGTAATAAGGCATGCAGCTTATATGTGTGTTTTCACTTAAGCCAACTGCTCAAATTAGAACGTACAGGGTGTTGGTTCATGGAGGGGGTACGTCCCCTACATCGTAGACTATGTGGGAGTGCGACCCCCTAGAAACACACATACACTTTGTCCTCTCATGTCCAAAATTGACCTGTATTAGTAGGCCTAGTATTACAATGCCTGTCCCGGAGGGCAGCAAATGGTTGGGGGGAAATGATTTGGGACAGATTAATATGGGGCGAGTGTCTCTCTGTGGTTTTGGTGTTGTACAGGTTTTTGACTAAAGTCTTGAGTATCCCATCAGATAGACCATAGTTATTCAATTGTTATTTACTGCATAAAGCGGTTGTGTCAAGAGGTGGTTCTTATTTAGTTTCTAAACTGTCTTTTTGTATTTCCCATTAAGCATGCCTTTTTTTCTTCTTGTACTTATGAATAATGTATACTGTGTTTGATTAAACAATAAAAGAAAATGTAAAAAGGGGGCAAGATAAAGGTCTACTGACCATGTGAAACACGAGCTATAGAAGAGATTGGAATGCTGCAGGACCTTTCAGCCAAGACTATCTGGTATCACGTAATATTATCCCCAACAAAAATATCACCGTATATATGGTCGTCAGGAACGGCCATAGGCAATATTTTTATTGGGGATAATATTTGGGGTTTTTGGGAGCAGGGTTTGCGGGGGTGTCCCCCGCAGATTCCATGCCTTAATATCACCACAAAAATATGGCGATATTTTTGTATGGCGATATTTTTGCGGGGATATTAACACATGGAACCAACTATCTACCTCACCGAAACAGTCACCAAAATCTGTACCCCCTGCTGATGAGGAGAAGAGGCTGCCACCTTGGTGAACATACAGGGAGCTGTGTATAACCGGCATAAGGATTAAGCGTACACTGGCACATACTGACAATGAGCCTGTTCAAGAGACAAAATGATTCTTGTGTGTAGTGGGCATCTTGCAATTATTTATTCAGAATGTATCCATTGAACCGCAGGACATTCTGTACGATACATTGGCCTCTAGTCTTCCCCACCGTAAAGTAACAGGAATAGAAGCTTTGGCTAGTCACAATTGTAAAGCAATGTTTAAAAAGCACTGCTACACAGTGCTATGCTATGGACACACCACACACACAAAAATCCAAAAATTCTAAAATAAAAAGTGGAAGCATTGTGAGAAACCAAAGGGTGTCTTACCTGCTAGTCCCCTAGACCCTGGGGGGTGGGGGACCAGTGCAGGAGGATCACCTGGGCTAGGTGTATAGTGGTAGTGAGGCAGCCAGTGGCGAGACGAGGTATTCCTCCCTTTCCCGTATCCATGACCTCTCCTATTTCATAAGATTTTCCGGTGTCCCAACTTTGCACCCCCATTTCCACACAAACACTCGGCCGAGGAAGAGGGTGACAGAGTAATAATGCTTACTCTTACACATCGCATTGGACATGTCCCGCTAATTGGGCAGGCAAATTCAGGCACTTGACTTGAAGTGCATACATCAGATACCAATTAGCTCTCCTCACACGGATAATAGGCAGAACATCGAAACACACTCTGGGCAAGGTGGAACACGAGTAAGAGCAGAGGCGAAGGCGAACAACTGGAGCAGAGCAATGGACCGATGGACGAGAGCCACGGGTGGAGAACCCCAGGAGATCCTTGCAGGAGGTCGTTGCCTCCAAAAGGCCGCGAAAGACACGTGGAGAAGGCTGAATACCAAACTAGATGGCTGCATTGTGTTTCAAGAATGCCAGAGACTCTCCCGGGTGAATTACAGAGGTGAGGAGGCGAGGCCAAGCCTGTGGTACTAACCTTGACTCGCAAACTGGAAGACAGTAAAGACAAGAAAGAAACGCACAGGGCCGGTGAGTTTGCAAGCAACGTGAGAGACCGGTGTGTGCTAAAGAAAGATTGAAGTAGCAACATTATATCGCACAATTGAAGGCTGCACGCGTGTGGATGATGCCCGAAGAAAGGCAGACCTGCAAATGAACCTTTAAGCAATGATAGCTGTAAAGTCAGCAATACTGAGTTTTCTGGCAAAATTAAGTAGTCCACTTGAAAGTCTCTGTGAAAAGTTTGTAGCGATAAAGTGAATGAACTGTAAAAGAGAGTTGATTTAAATTGACCCCGAGAAAAGGGGAGGGTTAAAAAAAAAAAGGTGAACGTTGAGCTTTGGTGCATAATACAGTGAACAGCCCAGACCAGGAAGCACTGGGGCAAACAACATAGGAGTGCGAGTTAGAAGCTGGAAATTCGAAGTGGTCCTGCAGAGTTCTGTAGAAAAAAAGCCATGCACATTCGAAAGTCTTTGACTTCAGGAAATGGTCTGAGCCTGACAACATAAATTTTTGCTATGAAAGGTATGAGCCCGACTGAGGGAAAGAAATGTGAACTTCTGCTTTAAGAGGTCAGAGCCTGACAGAGGGGGACCGATGTGAACCTTTTGGTGAACTGTGTTTTGGAAATTGGAAAGTAAGACTTTAACATGGAAGGCCTCGATCCATGTTTTGAACTGCCTTTGTGGTAAGAACTTGAGCCAGAGTACGTCATCTTGCCTACAGGGACCCCTTACTCTGTGCTGCCCAACGTGGGGAAGAGAGCTGACTCAGCCACATTTATTATTTATATTTGAACACTGACTTTCCTTTGCATACATATTCTCCTTTTCACCCTTTTTCTACAAGATATAGGGCAGGCATTAGGTTTTTGTTAGTATAGGCCATTTTGATTTGACAGACTCAACTATGACAGTTTTATTTATTATTTGATGGACGGGACTACTCCCATCTTAGCTATAGGGCAAAGTAGGAGTTTCTCCAACCCCATTGAAACCTCACAGGTTTATACAAATTGTTCCTTTTGTGTCAGTGTCATACCATGCCTCCCTTGTATATGGTGTATATGGTGTCAGAATAGGATATGACTCAATTGAGACAAATTCGGGGACCCTACAATTCCAGAAACATAGTCACAGAGCGTCAGACCCCTCTATCCCCACAAAAGAATCCCCAGGCTTTGATATTTGTAGCAGCAGAGAAGCCATTATCCCTCCCTGGAAAAGAGGGGGGATTCCCACAGACTTAGTTCTAATTCCCCCCGCAGGTTATTATATAAGATTGGCCTCATAATCTGGCCTGGCAGTTTGGTCCAGATATCCTAGCAGGTGTTATTCGGGGAGACAAAGGTTCTCCTACAGAACCATGGTGAAACTCAGTTTGAAATATGCCTTGTTGACAGAATTGCAAAGGGAATTCTTGAGAAGGCTCTATTTACACGTTAAGAGGAAGAAAGTAAACCAGAGGAAACAGAGAGGTAGTTTATGCTTTGGAGAGGCTGAGGAGACACGTATCACTGAGGCAAAAAGGGAAGAGGAACCTACCACCCTACCCGATCTATCCTTTGCCCAACGAACTGATCCAGTACTCGCAGAGGCTTTCTTAGAAGTGATTCCAGAAGGACAAGAGAAGGGCAGCCCCTTTTTCTTCCTGAAATAGGGATTACTATGTAGAAAGGAAGCCTCCAGGGAAGGCCCAAGTAAAACTAAGTTAGTAATACCCAAAACCCATCCCAAGATCGTGCTAGAGATTGCACACTCATTTGACAGGGGGACACTTGGGACAATTTAAAACCCAAGCCCACATCAGTGGGAAATTCTATGGGCCGAATATCCATGCGGACATAAAGAATTTCCTTCAGACATGTGAGATATGCCAAAAAACAGCTCACATATTCCCTTACCTGTCCCTCTAAACCCATTACAAATAAAAGAAATTGTTTTCTCCCGAATTGGGATGGATATCATTGGACCGTTGGAAACTTCTAGACTGGGTAATAAATCTGTTCTCGTAATCGTTGATTACGCTACCGGGTATCGAGAAGCCTTCACCATGCGGAACAATACGACCCAGCAAATTTTAAAAAACCTGCTGCCATTCTTTTCTAGGGTTGATTTCCCCAAGGAAATTCTAACGGATCAGGAATCCAATTTCATGAGTAAGCTTATGGTTGGGATGGGATGGGATTTACTACACATTACCACCTTAAGAACCTCAGTTTACCACCCCCAAATGGACGGATGGATAGAGAGATTTAACAAAACCTTACAAAATTGTTTTGAGAAAATTGGTAGAGCAGGATGGGAAGGACTGGGATTGTATGGTCCTATGGGCTGTACTTGCAGTGAGAAAGACCCCTAAGGCATCCACCATATTCTCCCCTTTTGAGTTACTCTACGGTAGAGAACCAAGAGTTGTCTTAGACATGCTCTGGGAGACATGGGAAGAAAGAGACCTATTCCCCTCTCACAGACAGCTACCCTGATTGCGAGTAATAAAGAGGAACTCCAAAATACCCCAGGAACTTAAATGGAGCAAAAGACTGAAAACAAACAATGGGGTGTTCCCGTGTAAACACAGTTAATCAAGTAGTTTATAGACTACCAGCAATTACTAGACTGGTTGCTGTAATGAACAAATCACATAATTTAGTAAAGATGTGGTACCCATCATGCTCTGCTTGTGTGATATATGCTTGTTGGCACTAATAGAACAAAATGGACAACTCTAAAGCATATACAGACAATGTTTTATTATATCAGTGATACACAAAAATAATAATGTCAATAGGAGAAATGTAACAAATATATGAAACACAGGAAGTTGACTAGAGCTGGTATATTCCAGATAAACAAAGCAATACTTAGCAGAATACAAAAAGTTCAGTTTAGAGAAATTAACTGAATTTGACCAATATCGCTCAATGTGACACATAAGTTAAGACAGACTAAATTTGTCTGTAGGACTTAATGTGATAGCTTAATAAATAGCTACCTGTCCCTGACTAAATTAAAGTTGATTACGTCAGTCTCTAGTAACAGATAGTCAACCAAGAAATAATTTTTTGGTTTAATGCTACGTGAATGTTAGTCACAGAGCTAAGAGAATAGAGCTAATATACAGCAAAAGATGAGGCTGATACACTGTACTACGCCATCCGCTGCCATGAGTAATGAGAAGCGTGGTAAACCACGTTCACTTGTCACGGGTGTAATCACAACCCCCGTGCATGGACAGTGGCAGAACTGGCATTTCGGTGGTAAAGTAGAAAAAGTAAACCACCTTCGTCAGGATGATAAATCGTTTGTTCAGCCCCTAGAGAACAACCAAACAAAGTTGATAAATCGATTGTGGCTACATTACAATACAAACAAGCATAAGTATGAGCGGTACCCAAAAGGAAAGAAGAGCAATAGTAAAACATGCATGACCGAGCGTTGCTCCCTCCTGAGAGGTTCACCCAGGAAGAACCCCTTCTAACAGGTACTAGCGTCCATGCAGCCCCAAATCAGTGAACCCGAAGAGAAACACCACATTCATTAAATGAAAAAGTCTAGGGGAAAGAGCCAATGTGGACCACATGCAAAGAAAAACTAAGTACTATAGTGCCACTCCCATTAAATTATTTGTGAAAAATATATAAAAAGAAAAGAAAACGGGATACCAGAATGGTACTAAGCAAATTTACAAGCTGACAACTTGAGTAGGGCATTGTTACCTACCGAAAGGGTTGCTTCAATAACAGGCATACAAACGTGGTGATGCCGTTTTATTAATGGTCATGTCCCCATTAAATAACTCTTAAGTAGCTGGATATCTCCAATAGACTTCAATGTGATCTAATAAAAATGGAGTTCACCAAGGAAATATTAATTCTTTGACTTTCCATACGAACCCTGCTTAAAAAAAAAAAATCAGGGAGACATTGTAAGTAAAACCGTACCCCTGAGTGAAGTTAGCATACCTGCTGAAAGTGCTGCCGGCTCGTGGTAATTAATGCCGTCTATTTTAAAGCTGTCTGCTAGTGGAGAGATGGCTCCAGATCGCTCACTCTATTGCAGCGTGTTACCGGCAGGAAAGAAGGTAAACCAACCTATGGACCAGAACGTACGAGTGAGAACGCAGGCTTTTCTTAGTTAGAATAAACCTTGAGATAGTTACCATCTCCATGCGACTAACCTGTGGCCAGAAACGATCAGGCTACGCAGTGAAGGCGCTGTTGTGCTGCTGCTTGAAGCACTACCGAGTCTGCCGTGGGAGAAAGAACAAATCCACCGAATGCGGGAGGCTTGGTTCTGGGTAAGGAAATTAATACAGACATGGAAAGCAAAAGAGGACTGGAAGAAGACTAATGTAGTTGAAGGGACGCACAGAAAGAAGTAAAATGTTTTCAATAGGAGGGTGCTGCCTCCATGAACATTAAGGGACTACACTAGGCTGCTGTGAAGTGCTACAATGGTGCACATCGCCCAATGGGGAAGACAATGCCCTAACCTATACCAGATCAACATATATCCCTCAAGGAAAAGAAGGAGAAAATGTGTAATAAATAAAGAAATGCATCACAGGGCACTAGATCACTTGAAAAAATATATCTGTAATCCAAAATAAATGAATATAAAAGTTGGATACTGGATAACAGATCTGTGGGTTCCAAAGGGAGAGTTGTTTATAAAGAATGCCAACAAGGTAAAGCCCTACAAAACCGGAAATGCTTTGTTTAAACCGTGCTCAATAGTGTCCAAAAGGAAGATCCAACGTGCTTCCTTGTTGGCAAGTGCTTGGTGTGGATTAGCAGCATTCTTGACAACATCAATGACCCACCACCGGAGGTCTTCTGTAGAATGGCCATACTCCATGAAATGGCTTACCAAGGGAGAATTAATGGCTTTGCATCTAATATGGGAACAGTGTTCTGTGATGCGAGTGTGTACAGGGCGTGTGGTTTTGCCAATATATTTAAGCCCGAAGGGGCATTGGATGCAGTACACTGCCCAGGCTGTTTTGAAATTCGAATGGTGACGTAGATCCCAGGTTTTGCCATTCAATAAAAAGTTTTGGTTTTAAGTGCAAATTTACAGACTGAACAGGACCCACAAGGAAAGTGGTCTGGAAGGGGCCAAAGATCCCAGCTAGTAGTTGTGGATCTTGTGGATTTTATTGGGGCAGAGGCATGGACCAGTTGATCCTTCAAGTTTTTTTGCCTTTTGATGGCGAGGATTGGTAGTGGTTCTTTTGGTAACAGAAGTTGTGCCACAGACCAATATTTCTTAATGTTTTTTTTTATCAGAAAGGTATGTGGACTGTATGTGAGGGCACAGACTAGTTCCTCATGCGGTGGCCGGTTTTTGGGCTCAAGGAGAATTTCACGGGGGTCAACCTTGCTCGTTTGTATGAATCTGAGAAGTTTTTTCGGGTACCCCCGTTGTTTAAATTTTGTGGTCAAGATCTGAGCACGATGATCGTAGTCAGATAGAAATGTGCAGTTCCTCCTGAGTCTCAGAAACTGAGAATAAGGCAAGCTTTCTTTTTGATTATATGGATGAAAGCTATCGAAATGCAATAGAGTGTTATGATCGGTGGGTTTGGTGAACAGTGAGCAGATAAGTTTGTTAGCCTGATGTTGAATCAGGAGATCCAGAAAAGATATCGGAGTATTGCTCATAGTAATCGGGAATTTAATTGTGTTAATGCATTGGTTAAGCCATAGCAGGAAGGCATTAAGGGTTGTCTGGAGCACTGTTCCAGGTGAAAATAATATCATCAATATACCTTCGCCAACTGTCAATTTATTGATGATATGGGTTAAGATCTGAGAAGATGAATTTAGCTTCAAAGGCTACCATGAATATGATGGCAAGGCTTGGGGCAAATGCTGCCCACATAGCGGTGCCTTGAGTTTGTTCAAAAAACTGATTTTGATATTTAAAGTAGTTTTTGGTAAGAGATAGTGCAAGTAATTCCATAATTAATTCCACTGGTGCATGGCTCGATGATGTAGACAGTGTCAGGCTGGAACGGATACATTAAATGGCCTCATCATGAGGAATGTTAGTGTATAGTGCTACAATGTCGAGTGATACCAGAAGACTAGTAGAAGGGTCAATTGGTTTGCCTTCAAAGAGCGAGATGACAGAGGTGCTGTCCCTGAGGTACGTGGCCATTTGCTGGCTAATGGGTTGTAGATATTTGTCAATGAATTGGCAAATTGGCTCTAGGATAGTTCCACATCCTGCTAGAATAGGTCTACCTGGTGGTTTGGTAGCATCCTTGTGGATTTTTGGAATAGCATAGAATTTAGGAATAGAGCCATGGGCTTTATTTCGAAATTCAAATGCTTTCTGGAGGATCCAGGAACATTGGAGTGCATAATTCGTAATCTCTAAGATCGAACTCTGAATTTCCTTGATTGGGTCTTTGCAAAGGCGGCGATAGCTACAGGTGTATTAAGTAGTTCCATCACCATAGTGTGGTATTGTGCACGATTCATTACAACAATGCCTCCGCCATTGTCAGCAGCTTTGATGACAATTTACGGGTTATTTGCTAGGGACTGGAGTGCCTGTCTTTCTTGTTGTTTAAGATTGTTTCCCATCGAAATATGCTTCGCTTGCATTTTTTAAGGTCACTCAATACACATTTTTCAAATGTAAGTAGTTCTTTAGGCATGGTGTTGTCGTCTGGTGTGAATGTTGATTGTGGACGTAACCCTGTGTCACTCATCTGTTGGAGACTCTCTTTCGTGAAAGAAAATGTTTAGCCTAATAGACCTGAAGAATCTTCTGATCTCAGTCTGCACATTGAACCAATCTGTGGGATGAGTAGGAATAAACGTTAAGCCTTTGGTTAGGACTAGCATTTCCGTTTCAGAAAGTGGAATTTGTGAAAGATTGAAGATGGGGAGGTCTAGCGACTCCACGATATCGCAGGAGGAACAGCAGACCACAATGGTCGCCTCTGAACGGGCCCCCATGACTGGTACTGTGGGGGAAACCATCCAGGCCCGGCACCTCGAGATGGACCTGAACCTAAAAAAGGAGGCGGAAAATCACGAAATGGGGTGTAGTAGGGGGGGGCAGTAGTAGTCCCCGTCCGATCCAGAGGAATTAACACTATTCCCTGAAAACGTGACCCTACGTTGTTGTTGAGAGTTACCTGCTTGCTTCCTTTGACTAGCAAGGTTTACTAGATAGTTAGGGTCTAAGTATGGATAGATGACTTCCACCTTGAAGTCGAATATCTTTAGCCAATTTTTTTGTTTTTTTTGCTAAAGTAGTATCTTTAAATTATTGAAATTGTTTGTTAATTTCTGTAAGTTATTCCTCAGCATTTGTTATAGTGGTGTCATTAATGAAGTTGTTCTGCCATATCTATCTGTACTATCTATCTGTATGTAAGAACTATCTGTAGTTCTTTCTGAACCACATCTCCGAGCCATTGGGCTGTGGATATGGTGAGCAACCATCAGGTCACGGCTACATTTGGTAGCAATGTAACTAAAATTAGTTGTGTATTCTTGATCCTCTAGGAATATGCATGGTTCGTTCCGGACGATAAGTCCAGATGGAATGATATTCTGTTTTAAGTACTCTTTGAGGAACTGGCCATGAAGCGTGGTGCGAAGGTTTTTCTTTTTTAGTTTGAGTAAATCATTGCCAGTGTTAGAATTGGCTGTAGTTTGGTTTCGACCGGTGGGAGAGCACATGAAACTTGTCTGGAGTCTAGTCCATACTCGCATGGAGAAAGCTCAAGCCCAACAAAAATCCACCTATGACAAGAAGGTACATTTAAGATCATTTTCAGTGGGACAGAAAGTATTAGTCCTCTTACCTCTGAAAATAAACCCGTCTCAAAGTGGGGCCCTATGAAGTGCTAGAGCAAACAGGAACCTGTACCTATGAAATAGCCCAACCTGATAGAAGGCAAAAGACCAGTCTCTACCATGTAAATCTCTTAAAAGAGTGGAAAGAAAATCCTTCCGCTATCACCACCTCTATATTGTCCTCTTTGCTACCCGAGGAGTTATACAACTCTCAACTTATTCCCCAAGAACAATCTAAACAGAAACAAGAAGATTTGAACGACCTTATGGCATTCCCCGGCGTATTCTGTGTGAAACCAGGGAGAGTACATGATACTTATAATCAGAACTCCAAAGGAAAAAGTGGTTCATTTGAAACCATATAGACTCCCAGAAGCAAGAAAGCGGATAGTAATAGATGAAGTTAAAAAAATGCTGAAGGCTAACATTATCGAGCCCTCTTCAAGTCCATGGTCCTCCTCTATTGTGTTGGTGACTAAACCAGAGCATTCTTGGAGGTTTTACATAGACTTCAGACAGGTCAATGTCATCTCTGCCTTCGGTGCCCACCCTATGCCACGCATTGATAAGTTAATAGATAAACTTTGGAATTCCACATTCCTGTTAACCCTAGATTTAACCAAGGGATATTGGCAGTTATCTGTACATGGGCCTGATAGGGAGCAGACCACTTTCTCGACACCAATGGGACTATTCCAATTCAAAGTCCTCCCTTTTGGCTGCATGGGGCCCCAGCCACTTTCCAACAACTTATGGACAGGATATTACAGCCTTACGCAGATTTCCGTGGGACCTATATTGACAGTAATTTATAGTAAGACTTGGGAAGACCATTTTTTTCATCTTTCTACTGTTATGAGAACCCTCAGAGAGGCCGGCTTAACTGCCAATCCATCAAAATGCAATCTGGCTCAATCGCTGTGAAATACCAAGGCTTCTTTGTAGGGAACGGCAGTGTCCAGCCCCAGCAAGAACAAGTGAAATCCGTCCCAGATGTCCCCAAGACCAAGAGAGACCTCATGGCATTCCCAGGATTGATTGGTTATTACCGTAGGTTTATCCCACATTTTTCAGATATAACAGCTAGACTGACGGGCAAACTAAGAAATACAGAGCCCCAGAAAATGTGTTGGACCGATGAGGACGATGCACGTTATAATAACCTAAAACAAGCCTTATGCCAAAACCCAATACTAAAAGTGGTGGACTTCTCAAAGGAATTTGTATTACAGACTGATGCCTCCCTCACACGATTAGGAGCAGAATTGTCGCAAATATGCGATGTATTATAACACCCCATCCTATTCACTAGTTGTAAACTCTTCCCACGTGAGAAAAACTACTCTGTTTTGGAATTAGAGGCTCTTGCCATCAAATGGGCAATTATTCATCTGAGGTACTACCTTCTGGCGAGAAAGTATTTTTTACTTGCCATCAAGGGCAAAGAAAAATGTTTACTTTTTATTACAGGGCTAGCCTTGCCTATGGTGCCAGTGTGCATTTACTTTCTTATTGTGGCATAGAATGTTACTTTTTACTTGGCATCCACTATAAAGCAAACATGATGAGTGCATGGCTAGACTGCTTACATTGGTGGCTCCAGTTTTGCCGTGTATTCTGTGTGCCATGGCATTTTTGTACTTTGCATCATGCGTAAAAGCAAACCTAAGTGTGATTGCGTGGTATACTGGCATCTGTCTTCTTTCTGTGGCATGGCATTTTTAACTGTCTGGAGTGGAGTCATTATATGTTAACTCTGGAATATATTGATGCCGCCTGCATGGACATGTATTAGCACAGCCAGCTTGAAAACGTTTTATATACTGGCATATGTTGTGGGGGCAGAGCATCATAAAAATGCATAGGAAAGGCGATTCCAAGATGGCTGCCTGCTGAAGTGGACGCACGTCCCCTGCGTTCCACACCGGCAAATAAATCAAAAGTCCCCAAAGGTGCACACAAGCTGAAGCAGCCACAAGTAACGGTGACTGAAATCGTACGGGAGAGTTGGTGAGGACCAATAACGCAGTGTGACCCGAATCGGAGCTGGTTGGCGGGGAGTAAGTGAGCGGGACCGAAAATCCGGGTACCGCAATCGCATCGGCCGCCCTAACCCCGGCGGGGTCCTGGTGAGCCCCGACAGTCGCTGCAGAAATACACGGGGCACCCCCTGCCACGTTGCGTGGACAAGCTGCAGCATAAACAGAACAGCCGGGCTGCGGGCCCCTGTGCTGGGAGGCGGGGGAGACGTCACACAACGGGGGCGGGGCCAGTGGAGTCCGCAGGGCCACGCGGATCGAACAGCAGCCCCCAACTAAGCTGGGCAGCTCCGACAGGGTCTGAGCCCCCAGAGCCACAACTGCAACGTAACAGAGACGGCGCCCATACCTCGTCAGCACCTCCGGCGGTCTAGGACAGCTTGTAGCATTGAAGTGCGGCCCCCCCGACACATGAGCACGGAAGGAGGGGCTCACCGGAGGTCCACAAACTGAGGCCAGAACAACAGACGAGGTGAGAGGTGCCCGCCCACCTCCCCACCCCCCCACACCCTCCCTCCTCATCCACTTTCACGGAGGCCGCAACCAGATGGGTTGTATATTAAGGATAACTGCAAGACCTCCTACACCCCATGAGGAGGAGAATCAGTCAGTGCCGATACCAAGCACAATAGAGTGTGGTGTGGAGCCAAATTAACCCATTAGGCGGAACGGACCACTTGGCTGGGACACCACGCCAACCCCATGCAACCTTAAGTACCCTCAAGCTTCTGGGAGGACGAGGAGAAAGTCCAGATTAAACGGACACGGCAAAAAAGTAAAACTCAGCCTGCGGGGCCTTGCACTGTCTACCTTGTGCCGGCAATAAACAGAACCCGGCCAGGCGCCCAACCGAGGTCCACATAGGTTAACTATCTGGCGAAACCTGCGCATTGGGAAAGCCCTTGGTGCATCCTCCCATCTGACTTAGAGAAGAGAGGTCTGGCAGAGGCATAGAACTGTGACCACATTGATCCTAACCTCCACTAGCTCGATAGCCCAAAGGTATAGATCATTGGGATCCTGCCCAGCAGCGTACACCCAGAAGAGAACAGCTACTCATTTGGGACAGAACCCTGGTTCAGATGCCGGGCACCAGAACCAAAAGCGCCCCACCGAGAGCGAAAGGTTCACCAAGGAGACAGGAAAATCAACTGGCTAAGTACTGGGGACAGGCGAAGCAGCAGGATCAGACCTCCATGCATGCACAACCGGAACCAACTGAGCTAGCCCCGAAATCACCTCAGAAAGCCATGGAAACGAACAAAGAAGAATTGTTGGCCTGCCTGAAGGGTATGGAGGCCAGAATGACAGCAGCATTTCAGGCCCAAATAGGTCAGCTGAAGGAAGACCTAAAACCTCCATACAGGAGATCCGAAAAGAGGTAAACTAACTCTGCGACCGAGTTGACATTGTAGAAAACGGCCTCTCCAACTTAACTGAGGAGTCCAAGCAGTTTAGCCTTTTATTGGACCAAATAGCAGCCGCCACGAACAATCTTGAGCTACAGGCGGAGGACCTTGAAAACAGGTTGAGACGGTCCAACATACAGGTCAAGAGTCTATCCGAATCAATCCCAGACAGAGACCTTCGTAAGACACTTCAACAGGCCTTTAGTAACATCTTACAGGATCCAGCGCCAGAATCAATAGGGTTCGATAGGATACACCGAGTTGGACCTAGATGGAACGACCCCTGCGCCCGCCCTAGAGATGAACTCGTGGCACTCACCTCATTCACCACAAAAGAAAACATTCTGAAGGTGGCCAGATCCATCAATGACCTGACAATCAATGTCAATATGATAAAATTGTTCCCGGATCTCGCGCTCTCTACGCTCCACAAGCGCAGACTCATGCGTCTAGTGACAAAAGCCCTTCCGGAGAAACAAATCTCCTACAGATGGGCACACCTTTTCAGCCTGCTGTTCAACTGGGAGGGCAAACAGATGCAAATCAATACATGTGAGGAAGGTCAGGCTTTTGCTAAATTTGGAAGAGGATCCGAGCTGCCCAGACAATGGCACAGCACGAAACTCCCAGGCCACAGGGCCCAACCCGTGGGAATGGTCTGCGGCACGCAGAAGCAGATCTAGGAGAGAACCAAAACTAAGGAGGTCCACAAATGAACCAAGGCCACCAGGAGAACTAACAGCACTACACTGTATCCTTGTACGCACTCTTATTGTGAACTGTTGAGTAATACATTGCAATACATATAAGCTTATTAAAGCAGCCGGTGCGGAGGCAGGCAATACCAATCTATGGAATCCAATGCGAGACCTGGAAATTTCAGGCTTCTCGACCCTTGTGAATTGTTGGACGATCCAATGCCCCGAGTGGTTAAAGGGGGGGATTCTAGGGAATCCTGGTCAATGGGGATACAAGGGAGGGTGGAAAAGGGGCGGGCAGGAGGGGCGTGAAGGGAGTTGGGAAAAACATCGGAGATCGACACAAGAAAGTGAGACTTAAAGCACTGGGAAGGGCCCAGTGGGTCAGGAGAAGGTGACACCTGTACAACCCATCATAACGTAAAAAAAGGTAAGTTTCCTCCTCCTAAATAAGTATGGCTGTATAAAAATAGTTTCCCTGAATGTACAGGGGCTGAACTCTCCAATTAAACGTTGGGTTATCCATGATAGGCTGAAATAGGGATCCTGCAAGAGACACATCTCCCTAAAGATAAAAAACGCACAGCTCATCAGACCTTCCCGCAGCAATATTTTGCATCTAGCGGAGGGAAAAAGAGCGGGGGGCATACTAATGGGTAAGGCTCTAGCCTTCTAAAAAACCCAACTCTGCAGACACAAGGAGGGACGATACCTGGGTCTGAAGGGGTCGATCAAAGGTAGAATGTACACAATCCTGGCCATATACGCTCCTAACGAACGTCAAGATGTGTTCATAACAAACTTACTGGGCAAAATGGGTAGCTGGTGCGAGGGCCAACTAATTATTGGTTGAGACTTTAACTGTGTTATGGACTCATTGTTGGATAAAACACTCCCTCCCACGAATGCAGATCAGAACAATAGACAGGCTTTGGGTCGATTCTTCAGGGAAATGGAGGTCATTGAGACTTGGCGATTCTTTCAAGGGGACAACAGAGAGTATACCTACTACTCAGTGGTTCATCTGGGATATTCCAGAATAGATATGATCCTTGTCTCAGCTACGTTAATCCCACAAATAACCGGGGTTGAAATAGGGGTGGAATATTACTCAGACCAAGTGCCAGTGCTGGTGGGAGTAGACTGGAGGAAGGGAGAACACAAGAGTAAACCACCCTGGAGACTAAATTAAATTCTACTGAAAGATATAACACTTAGAGCACACATCGAGACCTCCATAAGCAACTACTTTAATGAGAACAATAATGGGGAAACTAGTTGGGGGACTATATGAGACGCGGGGAAGGCAGTGATCCAGGGAGAATTTATGTCACAGGCAGCGGCATATTACAGAGAAAGAGCAATAGTGACACACCGGCTAGAAACAGAGGTGAAAAATGCGGAAACGCAACACAAAGCCTGCCGTTCAAGGCAATCCCTATGTGCACTCTGAAAAATCAGAGCCCAGCCCGAGAACCATACAGCGGACCAGATGGCCCAGTCAATACTCCGCACGAAACAGTCCTACATCATCCACGGGTGTAAGGCAAACTGATTTCTAGCTGCAAAATTGAGAAAACGTAAAGCCTGTAACTACATAGTACAACTGAACGATGAACATGGGAAACCACACACAGCAGAGCCAGATAAAATAAAGATAATGAAACGTTTCCATGAGGCACTCCTATGCAACGAGAAACTGGACTTAGTGCAGCAAATCTCTTACATAAGCTCTCTCCCCTTGACCCAGATAACAGAACAAGACAGAATCAGCCTTGGTAGCCCGATCCTGGCGCAAGAGGTCAGTGATGTCATTTCAACTCTACCAGCAAATAAAACTCCTGGCCCAGATGGCTTCAGCAATGGGTACTACAAGACTTTTCACCCTCAATCACTTGGACCATTGACAAAGCTATTTAATACTATCAGAGAAGAGGGGAGGGTAACACCTGACATGGAAAGGTCCACAACAATACTACCCTTGAAGCCTGGAAAAGATCCCTACAACTGTGCGAGCTACCATCCCATAGCATTACTGAACACTGATGCAAAAATGTATGCGAAGATCCTCGCCCCCCGACTGATGAAAATCCTCCCGTACATAATACATAATGACCAAGCGGGATTCATCATGGACCGCCACACACAGGACAATATTAGAAGGTCAATAGACGTTCTAGATGCAGGGCGAAGGACACAACAAGAGTTTGCAGTTGCCGCCCTGGATGCTTCCCGGGCATTTGATAGTACGGACTGCAGATACCTGACTCTAATCTTAGAACGCTTTGGTTGTGGCCCGGAGTTTACCAAGATGCTGCTAGCCAATTACCAAACCCCATTGACAAGTCTCATGATCAATGGTCAGAAAACGGAATCCGTGAAGATTAGAAGAGGCACGAGACAGGGGGGGTCCTCTCTCTCCTCTAATATTTGAGATGGCAATGGAACCATGTGCTACGCTGTTCCGACAAGACATTAAAAGGCGTGACCTTAGGTTCGGAGACCCATAAAATCGCATTATACGCGGATGACATTCTTCACATGGGAGATCCAGGCGACACAATGCCCAGAGCGATGGCAAGGCTGGAGGAATTCAGGCATGTTTCAGGATTCTCCATAAACTTCTCCAAATCAAAGTCTATGAACATCACAGAGAAGAGGGAAGTGATCGAAATGCTAGAGAAGTCATTCCCGTTAATCTGGGTGGAGGACTCTCTCGAATACCTGGGAATACAACTCACCAGAGAACCATCAAGCTATTCCGGGCAAACATCACCCCCCTATGGAAGCAACTACAGGACGACATGCGCAAATGGGAGTCTCAGGAACTGTCGTGGCTCACTCGCATCACTGCAGTCAAGATGACCATCCTGCCACGTCTCCTTTATGTGCTAGGCTCAATCCCGGTGCCCATCCCTCCAACCAAGATCTGAGAGTTGCAAAACGCAATCCTCAAATTCATATGGCAAGGTAAAAACCCAGGATCCAGAAGTGTATCTTAATGCATCCCCGACTCCTAGGGGGCCTGGGAGTACCAGACGTGGATAGATACAAATTAGCTGCACGACTAGCCCCTATGCTGCGCTGGGCCAGACCTGAGAATCACAAGGGATGGTGCAGAATAGAACAATTAGTCACGTCGACCCCTCTGATCACATTGCGAGGTCTGAAAGCTGAACACAGAGGAAGAGGTGGAGCTCTCCTGGAATGAATCAAAATGGTGTCTGCAGAGTTGGGATACGGCCAGGAAAAAGAAACGCACCCCACAAGGTCTGGGCCCATACTCACCTATACTGCACAACCTGGATTTAGCCCCGGGCCTCCAGTAAAAAGGCTGGAGGGCTGGACCAGCGCCGAGACCGTGAAACTTATGGAGATGTACAAAGATGGTTCCCCACTACTTTTAACTGTCAGCAGAAATTCGGCATAGGGGAAAGGGAGCGCGACAGATATGCGCAAATAAGGCATTGGATAACCCATCCGACGGTGAAAAGGGCGAGCACACGACCACCGTCAGGCCTAGAGCTAACCCTGCAGGAGGGTCAGACAACAAAAAGTGTTACCAGACTCTACAAACTCCTCTAAAACTCACAAACGACAGACCACCTCCCATACCAAGTGAACTGGGAAAAAGACCTGCAAGAGTCATTAACGGAGGAAGAATGGTGCAAAAAATGGTCACGAGCACATGGTACCTCCAGATGCACCTCGATTAAAGAATCCACCTATAAACTGTGCCTCAGGTGGTACATCCCCATACCGCTTGCATAAGATCATTAAGACATATTCGCCAAACTGCTGGAGAAACTGTGGAGAGAGAGGAGACCTAATTCACATGTGGTGGACATGCCCCAAAGCAGTGGCCTACTGGAAGGAAATACTGGGCCACATAAAGGACATCTCTGGTTTCGAACTCCCAAGATCCCTGAAAACCATCCTGCTAGGTGTCCCTATAGACGGCAAATATGCAATGCCAGGGGCGACAGCTACTCTCATCACTCACCTGCTATCATCGGCAAGAATTACCTTGGCGCAGAACTGGAAAAATGAAGAGGGCCCCATAATAGCATGGTGGTGGGTCAAGGTCTGGGGAGTGATGGCCATGGAAAAAATATGCGCACTCAGTGCGGGAAAATACCTAAAATTCTAGACGGTCTGGACCCCATTCCGCGAGTGGGTGAGCGACAGAGGCCCAATACTTCAAACCCGGTCTTCTCAGGAACACACATGTCATATAAGTTCCATCAACAGTAAGAGGGAATGAACACAAATCAAACCCTATCCATGGACCTCACACATGTTGACCTCTGTATTTTGAAGTTATGGTTAAAGCAGGGAGGTGGCGAGTATTGGGAGGGGGTGGAGGGAAATGGGTGAATGAACTGAAAAATGAAAACACTCAAAGGCTAAGAGAGACTGATCATCTTTGAACAATATCAGAATGAGAGAGAGGCTGAACAGTAACAATAACTTAATAATTCTGTACCGTTTTGTTGTACCTGTATGTCTTTGATCCAAAAATAAAGTGTTTTAAAAAAAGAAATGCATTGGAAAATGGTCCTCTTGGTGACCTGCATCTATGAGTTTATTTTTTTGATTTTTTTAACGTGCTACCATACAAAACAGATTGCAAACTGTGACACTCTCTAGCCACTTTTATCACAGAAAGTGTTGTAAAACGCACCATGTGTACCCATTATTAACTCACACTGCCCGCCACTGCTGAATGCGGAATCCGGACAGGGCGCTTCTGCTCCTGGATACCAGTGAAATCAGTTAACGCAGGGAGAAGCCGCATATGCCTGAGCATTTCTAAACTACGTTCTTCACTCACGCACGTGTGTATTGTTAAGCCCCATGTCTTCTCTTCATCGTTGTATACATGCGCTTCAGCAGGGAGTATGGAATGTTTGGCATGTTGTTTAGTCTGCCCTGTGGTTTAATTTGTTCAGCCCCTGCATGTTATTTTTCTCGGTGTTGCCAAGCGCCCTGGAGTAAGGAGTCACCTCGAAAGCACAGCCATGTTCACCGTCACAGGAACTGACAGACCTTAATGTATACTCTTTATGAATCCTAGGCTACTTGGCTATTAATAAATATGCTTCAAGTACAGCACGCAGTAGGAAGCCACAGACGACGGGCACATCAAACGTTGCTCACTTGGAAACATCATGGCCTAAAAGCACGCATAGAAACTCATTCGTTTTACTCTGGCAAGACTGATCAAGTGAATTGCCCTTCCTCCGGGAACAAAAGAGGCCTTCTCTCTCCAACAGACAAGAACAGGAATGCCATTTACTGCCATCGACTACATTTATTTGGCCAGAGGCACCATAACCCCTCGCCAGCACAGTGACTTGCCTTACAAAGAGAAAACCATGTGACCGTCACAAGCTAAATGCACATGGCTCCTTTGTTCGGACACCATCCTGGAGAGACTTATTCAAATGAGGTTTACGTCCATATAGACCAGCTAAACTCGAATGACTCAGTAGCCGGCCTGTAAAATCTATATTACACATATCCCCAATCGATTTAGTCTCACTCGAGAGACACAAGCATTCAGTACCCCATATAAGGAAGGCATGGCATCAACAGTAAGACAGACACAAGTTACCACAGTTCAACGTGTTTATTGAACTTCAAAAAGGGTATGATAAACGCCTAACTTGAATCTACAGATGGGAGCAGGCTATGGTCATTACATAATAATAACAGTCCTAGTGGTGTCAAACTAAATGGGCCTATACTAAAACAGCTATTGTCAATACTTGCCTCTAAATACAAAAGTTTTGTAGGTTATGAAAAACAAATAATGTTCAAAAAAGATATGTCGGGTTTTCAGACCGCTGGCCTCCCTTCCCCATGTTTTTAGCACTGGATAAGGCGGTTCACTCGAGCATAGCACAGGCTCTGGCTTCTTTAGCACGCGGTTACAGTTTACTCATCAGAATCCGGGCCTCTGGAGCTTAAGTCTCCTTGCTTCTCAAAGTGTCTTCACTCAAAGGGCCGGATGCAACCAAAATAGACAAGTTCTTTTCCCTTCTTGCTTTTCACAAGTATTCATATTGGGTTATTCACTATCCAACCCGTATCCCCCTCAGCCGTGCTCTGATCCTTTTAACAAAGTTCCGCACAGGCTTCCCTCTACCGGGCTTGAGCCCCTTTCCCATTTCACTTTATCGCACAATGTTCGTAGGCTCTTCCTTTTCGGGTACCTCAAGGTTCACCCCGGACCCCACTCTGCCGGGCTCAGGTCCCTTCTACACAATTAGTCTCCCTCAGCTGGGCTCGGACCAATGTCAATTTTCTATCAAGTATCGAAGACCTTCGAATGTGCATTGTGTTTGGCTTGACCCATTGCTGGACCACTTCGATTTCAAAATTCTTTCTTTTAACGTTAGCACCCTTTCGGTAGGATACCTACAGATACTTTCAAATGAGCAGCCACTTGATGCCAGACCGCTCGGTCTATGGTATCGTAATTTAACTTCAAGTACATTCACTCATCTGCTGTCTTAATTGTCTGCATACAATGTTTGCAACCTTGATTTCCACACAAACTGGTCTGGTATCAGTCTCCCCAACTCATCGGCTGTGCTGACTTCACTGGTGTTGCTTTGTTGTAGGAGCCAAGGACACTACCACGGCAGCAAATGCTTCTCCCCAACTTGACTATCGACGTGCGAGAGTCCCAGAAACCTTTGACACACAACACAGGATTCTTTAGCTTTAATTCCAGGTCTTACATTCCCTACTTTTGAATGCTCATGAAAGATGTGGTCTGCCGGTGAAAAGGTCACATGTATTTCCCTGCTTGTAACCCTCTTCGGTTTTGCCATCTTCCACCTTGCATTAAACTGCCATCTTGGAACTGCTGCTTCCACATGTGCTTTGCCTTTCTCAGAGTGTGCTTTCATGCTCCCCCTTTTATCCGTGTGGGGAAGTGTGATGGAGGTCAGGTGTGTGTGTAATGATCAGTAATTGCCTGACCCTGCCTGACCATTGTAGTGGGACATGTCGGGTATACTGCTTGGGTGTTAGTCCGTTTTCCCTCACAGTGAGTTGTTAGTGAGAAAGTGTGTGTTGGAAAAGGGGAGGGGGGAGGTGGAGTCCATACGTATCCTAGTAGGTAGGATGGGGTAAAGGTGTTACAGGGAAGGGAATACTTAGTCTCGCCGTCCGGTGTCCCACTTCCACTCCCTGAAGACACCCCATCCAGGTTATCCTCCCGCACTGGTCCACCCCTAGGAACTGGATCCAAAAGCGATGGCAGTGTCCTGGCCACCTGGATGACAGATCCCTGGGGTCTAGCGGGTGAGACACCTTCAGGTTTCTCACCCTCGACACAAAGAAAATAAATAAAAAAAAATAAAAAAGCATCCTCTAAACCCACCCGATATTCAAAAAATTTGAGGCGGACTCGCTAAGCAAGCAGGGGAAGCGGCTGGGAGCATCAATCTAGTGAGGGAGGTTTGTCTGAAATGATGTCTAGGGACAATAGGCAAGGTGTGATGTAGATTACTATTAATCAGGGCATTACCATATATCCATCTTCCTTGACCCGGTCCTGATAGATGGGGGGTTGAGATGAGCAACACACAGCCACCAACATAAAACCCCAATAAGACACAGGGCAGAAAAGAAATGCTGCTCAAATGGGCGCGTTCAAACCAAAAATCATTGAACATGTCAATACGGGAACTGCAAGTCCTTGGTGGAGAACTGCTATCAGACTACACCATTAGGACTCATCCATTTGAAGCTTGTAACTAGATCTGAGATGATAGGAGAAGAGGGTGCCCGATATTGCTGCTTTGGAAATATTTAAAAGGCATCTCCTTGGATTTCTGCCTATGAATATGACCTAATTCTAGTTCATTTTTCTTGAACTCCTGGAGGAGGGAAAAGGCTGGGAGAACAATATACTGATTAATGTTGGGTAGAGCCTACAAGGTGGTGATCAAGGCTAAATTTAGAGCGTGGGCGTGGAGTATGATGGTTGATAACTGCCTGAATGGGGAAAAAGGCTAGGGGTACTTGCAGTTTAAGGACGTCTGGGGGTTGGACCTCCAAATGTCAGTCAAATTAAAAAGTTTTGATTATGCACACTCCTCCAAGTGGAAGAATGGGCCATGTTCCTCAGCCCTATGCCTTCTTTGCGGCAAGAGGTGTGAAGATGAGATGCATCTCTTCTTTTTCTGCAGGGCTCATTGGCAGGCAATGGTGCGTGGGCTCACCCCAGTTTGGAGCAACCTAGAACAGTTCTCAATTCCTTCAGCTATCCGGGCACTGAAATGTTATACCCAACCAGTATTTGTGTTAGAAGTTTCACATTTCTTAAGATCTGCATTTAACAAGAGCATGCTAGAGGCTAGAATAGGTGCTATTTTGCCATTGTAGGAGGAAGGGTAAGAATTTATGTGCATGTGATATTAAGGCTTGGATTTAATCAAGTCAACATTGGTTTTATTATTGTACATATACGCTGTGTATAACAATTTTATGACATTGAGAATGATGTGGATATTAATGTAAATCTTGTTTTTAATGTTTTGTAATGTGAAAATTGTACTTTAATGGATATTTATTTTCCAAATAAAGTGAATGAATGACGATGATTAAGGTGGATGGCTGAAGATCCCAAAAGTGATTTGTAGTGTGAAGCAGTTTGGTGCGAGTGGTGACTTTTGGAGACTTCACACGGGGAAGATTGGAGGTATACAATCCGCGAGTAGACTTTACACACACCTATATTATTTTTTTTTCACATTCTAGTACTCTATATACCCAGTGTTGCCTGTGCTTTCATTGTCATGAATCGTGCACAACGCTACCATTATTCCCTTTGGTCCCGACACGCCTTCTGGAATAGACGTGTGTAGCGGCCTAGTTGTTTTGCGTGTTTCATCCAATCAGACGGCTCGGCTCACAAACCCGGAAGTCCCTTAATAGAATAAGGACTCGAAGCACTCACGTCGCAGAAAATCTCCTCGGTAAGTTGCCTGGACACGGTTTGTTCTTGTCCCTCGCCCTACGCTGCCAGTATCCCCTGTTCCTTCTTCCCTGTTCCTGGCTTCTTGTATTGTGCTTGTATTGTGTGTCACTACGCCGCCCCCTCCTTCATCCTCCTCCTCGCTAGTTTCTGCTCTTGCTCCTGTAATTCAGGCTTGTTTTCATCTGTACTCTCCATTTATACAACGACTATCAGAGTGGTTTTCTACCCCAGAGTGTTTCCCCTCTGATATATTTGGTTCCATCTTGGGGGTTGCCAGGCTGAACACCTTGTGGATCATATTGGGGTGTCAGATTGGCCGCTTCCAGAGATAGACCCCATCTCTTTGAAAAGAAAGACCAATGCCTCACAGATTAAAAAACCCTCCGGAAGCGGGGCGTAAGGATATCAGCTTCAAGTGAGCCTGACATTAATTCCCTCATAGGTACAGGTAAACTGTGCAAAGTGTGGTGCAGATTGGTGAAATGTTGTGGAATTGTATAGGGAACATACGAACATACGCGAAGCCACAAATCCATACATTTTCATATATATATATATATCCTAATGAATAATAATGGTCCGTCTATGGGTGTTCCATCTACTCGCTCAGAAGTCACATTTTGTCTGGGTACACCTACTGCTCTCACGGAATTGATATTTCTAATAATGAAGAGTCTCCAACGCCATCAAACAGGAGGGACAGTGCACCCTTACATTACACCTTGTGGGAAGCAGACAAGCCGATAAAACTGACATCTCCTACTGTTTCCGCCCTCAATTCTGTGTTAAGCTTGTTTGTGGACCAGGGATGAAGTCCGGGCCCACACATTGATTCTTAGTGACATTAACATACAATTGGAATCTTTAGCATCTGCTACACAAACATCCTCGAATAGCCAACCTCGAACTCCAAATCTTAGTGTGCTCAACACTGCTAGCTCCCAAGATGGACCTTGTGTTACTCAACTGCAAATTCAACAGGCTGTGACAATGGGGAAAGAAAGATCTGAGCCTAACTCTGGCCAATTAGCTAGAGCACCTCATACCTGCTCATTACGGGGCAACTGTCAATCTGTAGCCTCTTGAGCATATAAGACCCGTCAATGTCTCAGCGTATATTTTAAATTCTAGGTGCCCTTCAGGTTCTCACACCTTCTGTAAACAAAAAAAGGCTCTAAAAATCAGCCAAAGAAAACTAAAAATGTCAAGCTGTGCCATTTGAAAGGGAGATCCTCTAGGAAAGGTTTACGCATTTTGACTATCAGCAAATCTTTGACTAGACAAATGATGGTGCCACAAGTCAAATCTAAGGCCTCGGAACCGATGGGCACTTCCAACGATACCAAGCTGTCTATGTGTGAAGATTTTGTAAAACCTACTTATGTTTTAGACGGTTCTGAATCGAATATTTCAGTTCTTATTGCAGATAAGGTATCAGTGAGCATCGCTGTACAAACAGATATGGTTTTTAATACTTTAATAAGCATGCAGAGGGGAGAAATCTGCACTTTTGTACAAACATACATGGCTCCAAGTTCTCTAATTAGCACACAGAAAGGGGACTTAAGCCAAGCCAAATCTGTTTCCTTTGCGGGATCAGTGGGTCCACCTTTAAGTGACTCATTCAAAAGGGTACAACATTGTTAACCATGAGGGTGCATGGGGGTAATTTCCCCAGGACCTCTTTGTATATGGTATCAAGACCCGGTTCAGGTGGATTTGATCAAGAAAGTTAAGATTTTTAATTCTCTGAAAGGACCAAGGGACCTGTTGAGAACCTGGGAATTATTACAAATCCTGAAAGAAGGTCTAATGCTGGCTCAGTTTACAGTGTTCTTAGGGGAGCGTGCGGTGGAGCCCATTTGCACACAGTTTCAGAACCAAGCCCTTTGTGGACACCTGGTTCTAGATGTCCCATGTCCATAGTGGGTAAATGGTTACTGCACGTCCTTCATCTGACTAATCCCTCAGACTTCAATTTGCAGATGGCAAGCCTTTTTCAGGAGGGAAATATGTTATGGTTGAACAGATCCTATATGTTGGTTATCTTTGGTGAAGTTCCTAATCGTAGACTAATTGTAACCAGAGATATAGATAGGGTCGAGTTTTTTGACCAGGCTAGAACAGACAAGGTTGTACTACATATTAGCTCTATTATTTATGATATTATGTTGAAGGAGCAGATACATCTGTGCAAATTGGCGTTTGCAGTGACAGAGCATAAAGAGGTAATGGTACCAAGGAACAGGATTGCCCCTGCTCACAGAGTAAATGATTATCATTTCATTAAATAATAGTGTCCATGGTGGTAGGCATGTTGAAGTTTCCCAGAGCGGCTCATGTCAGTCTCATGATTTAGAGGACTGGTCTTGGCTGGCAGGGACTCTGCATGACAAGACCAAACCTTTTTATCAGGGTCTTTGGCAAGCAGGACTTCTTAAAAGTAATTTGATGGACTATTAGGGGGAACATTCATCTGTTTACCAACCCAGAGGTAGTTAAAATCCTTAAACTGCATGGCCCGATTTTGCTTCAAGAGACCTGGTTCACTGACCCACCAATTCTGGATGGATATGTTTTTGCACAGTTGGCCCAAAAGGAAATACAGACTTCTACGCTCACACCTCTGATGTCTCTAAAAAGTCAAACTTTTTACTGCACCTCCTTAGAGGTACCCTGTCTTTCCTCTCCTTCCCCAAGAAGCTCACTGTCTCCCAAGCTCTGGTTCTCTCTAGGCTTGACTACCGTAACAGCCTCTTTCTAAATCTACCTGCCTCCATTCTCCGCCCTTTACAACTAATCTAGAACAGGACTGCAAGACTTGTCCTTGGCCTCAAGCCCTGGGATCGTATCTCTCCAGCTCTGAAATCTCTTCATTGGCTCCCAGTGGCTGCAAAGATTACATTTATAACCCTCTGCATTGTTCACAAGGCTTTCTGGGGCCTGGGTCCAAAATACCTTCAACTATCCCTCCGTAAATACCTCCCCCCTCGAGCCCTTCGCTTCTCTACTTCTAACTCCCTCAGGGTCCGTCGTTTTTCAAAGAAACGAGCTGCGGCTAGATCTCTGTCCTCGGCTGAGGCTTCCCTTTGGAACAGCCTCCCGACCACCCTGAAACTAGAGGAGAACCATCTCTGGTTCCGGAAGCATCTCAAGACCTTCCTCTTCGCTTCTGCCTTTGCCTTTGCCCCTCTTCTCCCCTGCTGATCCGTTTCTCTCTCGGCACCGTGCACCTGGCCACCCTCTGTTCATTTGGGCCCAGGTACCTGCTCACCCCGCCATACTCCTGCACTGCCTCCGAGCCACCCTTTGCACTGGGGTCTGTATCTGTACCCATACAGTCCCCCTCCCACTTTCTTCTGCACTTAATTAGTTATATCCTATCTGACAAATCTAGCCCTTGCCACTTGCTGGCCGCACTATCACAGTCCATCTCCTTTATTTATTTAACTTTATCTCCTTTGTTCCGCACTTTCCACTTCATCCCCCCTTCCACGCACTTTCCCCCTTTTCCCTCTTCCATGCACTTGCGCATTCTTAAACGTCACTGGGCCTAATGGGACCGTTGTTTTTGTTCTCCCTTGTTCCCCTCCCTTTGCCTGTTTGTGCTCTGAAACACTTGTGTACAAGCACAATCTAAATAAAATATCATATATACAGCAACTGATCAGGGCGAACCCGGTTAAACAAAAAGCCCACAAAATGTAATGATTATGACAAACAGCACGTCTTACATTGAATACATGTTGGTGGTTACCCCAGGTAAGTGAACCCAAAACATTGCAAATAGAAAACATACAGTGAAAAAATATAATCGTGTTAACACTTAGTATACATTCAGAGTACAAAGCATCTCAGTATATATTCAGAGTAGAAAGCATCTCATCAGTACATCCCCTTGTTGTTTTGAGGGGAATGTTATTAGTATTGGTTTAGACAACATAAAGTTAATGCCAGGTGTATGTAATAAACACTGCGCAGTGTAAAAAGTCAACTCGACTGTGTTTCGGCCTTTCAGTCTACTCTGATGGCTCTGAGTAAGACGGCCTTCATCAGGACAGGGACTTGCGATCTGGCCTCAGACGAGCTTTCCTGCGATGGTATTCTACAAATATAAATGAAAAAGTGGTAAGTGTGGGTCAGTTTCCGGGATTCACTTATGATAGGTCCAAAAAGTAGGTAGGACAGAAGGAGGGATCCAGGAGGCTTTGGGTGAGAGCAGAGACCCAGGAGGCTGAGGGGGAAGAGCAGAGAGATTCAGGAGGCGAGGCAAGGGCGGAGAGACACAAGTTGCTGGTGTTGAGAAGAGCAGGGAGACTCAAGAGTCTGGTGGTGTGGGGACACAAAGACTGAAGAGACAGGAAGGGAGAGAACAGAGACCTAAAAGGTGGGGTAGAGCGAGTGATCTTGGCAGCTGGAGAGGGACAACAGACTCAGCAGAAGGCTTGCGGCTAAGAGAAACTACAACGATGCTGGCAAGGGGAATCAAACAGGAGGTGGCAAAGAAGCAGGTAAAGAAGGGGAAATTTCAAGGGAACAGTTGCAGATGAGAAGGTTGAAACAAGTACTGTTGAGAAAGAGTGTGGGAACCACATTCCCCACAGCAAGTGGTCTTACAGTAAGGTGGGTGGAGGAATGAGCATATAGCTGAATGGTGAGAAGGAACACCAGGCGTAAGAGCAGTTCAACTGTAGGGTAGAGACCCATATGTACAAGCTTGGGGAGGTAAGGAGAAGAGGCGGTTGGGGTTGGAGATCAAGAGAACCAAGATGCTGAGGCAGGGGGAAGCGAGACCTCCACATTGAATCCCATAGAAACTTTAGAGTGGCTTCCCGTCCCCCTACATCTTTGGCCTTATTTTAAAGTCAGCTCCAATGCAACGCTAACTGCAGAACCATCATCAGGCTCCAGTGTACACGAGAGACAGGAGAAAGAGGCCTTCCCACTGTTCTCCATCTGCACATGATCACCAAGGAAGCTACAAATTCTAGCGACAGGACATTTGCCGAAATACTTAGACGGATAAGGAAGGACCCTGAAAAACCATGAGAGGAATCAAAGGAGACATGTAAGCTTTGTTTGGCACAACGTGTACCTGCTCCCTACATTTGGTTTTGTTGTGTTAAGCTGTCATGAGAAACCAGGACGCGGGATTAACAAGAACTGACAAACTAATACTTTAAACACTTAAATTCTCAGAGGGACACTAACCTGTCCACATACGGCTGAAGGATTAGCCTGACACAGATTAAGTTACTTTGCACACATTCTAGGCCCTAATGGAAGCAGTCACACAGAGGAGAACATGTACAATAAGTACATTTTGTACAAATGGTTGGAGGTTAGAAGTGTCCACAGATGACAACACCAAAGTAAACAAAATGCGAAATCAAACAGCAAACCTTTTTGTTCTGAGCTGGTTAGACTCATCATTGCAAGACAATGTACATATTAAAGTTAAGATATATTCAGATAGAAAGGCCTAATTGGCAGATTCACTAAATTAATTGTATATTGCATCAATTTCCAAATACAAAAATAAGTTACATTTACCTAAACACTCATCACTGGCTTCTTCACCCTCTGGAGTTTGCTTCACATCTGGTGATCCAGACGCCATGGTGCAGTCACTAAAATAGAAGGAAAGATGTCTTAGTATAATCCTTTGTCTCCTGACCACGTAACACAATTTTAAAATGCGGCAGGATGAACTGAATGCATCACAATCACTAGCAATTGCTTTTGGCAGCCCTACATCCCATTGTTTACAGCCTGCTCTACCATTACAGAAAGGGAATAAACATCTGCAAATCAGTCTTGGTTCCACTCCAAATGGAGTTGTCCAGCATGAACTACCAGGTCACATACCTTCCATCCATCCATCAATTTCTGGTTTTAGTTTCTCTCACAAACAAGAGACTGGAAATGGGCTTCTTGATCGCTGAGCCATTAGGAACCAAGTTACATCTCACTAACTGGGACCAACCACGTTCAAACATGTCTGGAGTTGCTTGCGTTCTCCTGCAAAGGGGTATTTGTATAGCAGTTAGGGGTGGACTGCACCCATTGTTGCCAGCTCGAAGACTTATTTTGCAGTTGTATAGTCGTGCCTGAGTAATTTGAAACCTTGCATCCATAACCTTTTGGTTACAATTTAAGAAATATTGCAGTGGCTCCATTTTCCAAACAGTTGGTGAGATCAGTGTTGGCCTCATCGTTGCCTGTCATTTTGAAGGTGACTTGAGTGTCATCTGCATAGTTTTAGCAGGTGAACCTGGTTTATGAGCCTCCTTAGTGGACCATATAGATAATTAAAAGGAGGAGCGACAGGCTTTAACTGTGGGACTCTCAGTTATTTTCAATGAGTTAGAACAGAAATCATCTGGTTGCCCTCTTTAGGTTCCATCTGTGAGTAAAGAATTCAAATGAACTGTAGTATTTTGTTATGTAGTCCAACTTCGTCCAATCTTCTGATTAATAATCCATGGTGTCTGTCCATACCCCCTAACAAATTACCTGCAACCATTAAAAAACACCTGATTTTAGGGCCTCCCATCTCCCAATAGCACAAACTTCGGGCCGCACAGGGAATACCAACTCATAACGCACTACTATGGTCCAGCCTCCGGGCAATACTATCCTACGGGCTTCCACAGAAAGTGCACCACAAACAAGATTGCGACTGGGCAAATATATGGCTGATGGACATTAGTGAAGAAGGGACGCTCCTGGAATTCCAAGCTGCACGCACAAAGATGAGGCTCGATCAAGGGGACTGCCTCACTTACCACGTGATACAAGCTACAATACACAACCACACATCACAGGACTCCCCCGCTCGGTGTGAGAAGGCAATGCCACAACACCTAGAATCTTTCTCACGTCTTCGGACCTTTTACCGGATGACGATCCCTAGCAACCTAGATAGGAACCACACATTTGCAATGATGTGGTCCGAGGACCTTGGGGTCCAAAAATGCATACCAGACATCCTTGAATACTACGCAGCTATACCGTTAAACTCAACAAATCTCAAAAACAGAGAGATCCAATATAAAATCCTGCAACGACTGTACTATACCCCAAATTAACTGCATAAAATGGGAATCGCCCAATCCGATAGATGCTGGAGAGGCTGCAGCAATACAGGCACAATGGGCCACGTACTGTGGTGATGCCCTGAGATCACTTCGTACTGGCGGAGCGTGCTTAAACACTTAGGAGAGTTATTAAGGGGGCGGATGTTGCATTCTCACCCGAGGTTATGCTATTGGGTGCGGAATCTGACGAATGGCACACAGACACTCTAGTCCGCAAACTCATTGGGCTCATTCTGTTCACGGCTAGGAAACTCGTGGTCATCCACTGGAGGGACGTGGCTCCACCCTTGGCTACCGAGTGGGCCGCACTCCTCTCTAAAACATGCCAATTGGAAGGAGCGGCATATACTAGTCAGTATCAACACACAACCCGACCAGAGCAATAAGATTCTGAGAAATAATCAACCCATACATATACAGAGAAGGGGGGGATGGAGGCAGAGCGCCCCGTGGGAATGTTACGGTATGTTACGCTACTAACCACGGAGACAAGCAAGGTCACTGATAGAGAAACTGAGCACACCTAGCACTTGCCTACAATATCGTTCTCACCAAAGGAGCACACGCACTATTCCGGGATGGGGTGTGGAGTAGTTGATTAGGGGTTTGGGGACAGGGGGTAGTAGGCAGCGGGAAGGGGGAAATGTAGTAAAGGGGGAATCCAGACTTTAGTATGCAAATGAACAAATGTCATCAACTGTTACACTGGGCAATCACGACGAACGTAAAATGCATACACCTGTTATGTATTCCAAATAATTAATAAAAAGATGTTTTTAAAAAAAAGAATCCACGGTGTGCAAAGCCACAGAGATGAGAGTATAACAGCTGAGGTGACTTTAGTGCCAGATGATTTGGAGGTCGTCCCAGATAGGTAAGAGCATGCACTCCATCCACCTTATTAGTCCGACATATACTTGCACGTGATCTAGTACAGTGTTGCACTCTAAGTGTTTGCAGGTTTGTCTGTATACAAAACGTTCAGGAGCTTGGAGGGGCAAGGTATATTTGGGATAGGTTAGTAGTTAGTTCAGGTGGTATTCTTAGAAAACTGTTTTAACTTGATCAGTGTTAAACGCTCTTGGTGCAATCCCTATTTCCAATCAGTTCATCAGTTTGTGAAAATACAGTGCCAGGCTTTCTTTGGCGAAGATCTCTACCTAGACAGCCAGGGGCTAGGGCTGTTGCAAGTCCACTTTGAAATGCATTTAGGAGAGTGGTCTTTTTAACACATGGATATATGTCTTACAATTAAGACAGCGTCTCTGGAAAAGAGCATTTTCCGAGGTATTTTTTGTAGCCTGCAAACATTTTGCAGGTGATCCTTGAATATCTTGAACATAACCTTGCAAGTTGTTGTGTTGCAGAGTTGTAAACCCAAGGAAACCTTGGCACCGTCATCTACAGGATGCACACAAATGGCATTTGGAAAGACAAATGGTTGTAAAATCAACATAAGCAAAAACCTCCAACATGCTGCTTGCAGGACTGTGCTGGACATAATGTATAATGTCTGGTTCCACTCATTTCACTCAGACGTGAAAGACTTGGGAAAACTAGCCAGTGTGAAACTAGCCAGTGTGACATAAGGCCCATTCCCTAGTTTCAGCTAGCAAATGGAAGAGGATAGATGTGGCTGCGCTCCTGCTTCGCAAGGTGACACGAATAAGTGTTTGCAGTTGATGAATTATCAACTTTCACATGCAGGAAAACGTGTACAGTACTGTGTGTCGTGAAGGTTTAAGTAGCCACATTCAACTAAAGTCAATTTTTAGATCCAGTTGCTGTCAATTCAAATAAAAGCACACTGAATTTAATGGAGATATAATTTTACAGCTACAGAACTGACAGTAATGATATGATATTGTGTGCAGTGTGCTCAGGATAGTAGGTCAGTCCTCCTTTCCGGACATTGGTCTAATCAGCCGAGGCAGCTGGACAACTACAGGTCGATCTCCCAGCCAATCATGTCCGTTGATCGGGGCTTCAGATAAGGTATTGAAATGGGAATAATTTACCCTTTTCTTTTCACACTGGGTGTAAAATTCGTCACATTCTCACTTGTTACAATTTGTTTATATGACTAATGCACATATATCACATTTTGCTCTAAAATGAACCTTTTTGCAATCCATACTTTTTTGCACCTGGTAAATCATGCAAATTAAAAGATGCGTTTTTACCATAACGTTCTCCTTCAGATCAGATAGTACGAACATTAGAGTTCTTTTCTTATGGCACTTGTCTGCTGGTACCACTGATCAGAACATGTCAGTGTAGCTGCATGGATGGAAGTAGGCCATGTTATATAACTGGGATTTATATCATGCACTGCTATCATTTGTATGGGCTGCAGGCACTCTAGCAGATCTATCTGGAAAAGGAGGATGGGTAGATGAAGGAGAGGGAAAATGCAAGATAGATTTGCAGTTTTGTTGATGCATGCATGCCGGAAGTACCCTGAGCTCTGATTGGAGGTCTGTTTCTAGGGGTTATTTGTCTGGGGTACAAAGGGTTTTGTTTCTAGAGGGGTCGCTTGTTTGATCATGGTACTAGATTGTATTGGCCGGGTGGCGTTTTATGCAAGTTGGATTAGTGGTGACACTTTGTGTTTGAAGTCTGATGGGGGGATATTTGCTCTGCTGTGAGCAGTTCTGCCAAAAGCTATACAGTGGGAATCTGAACTTAAATGAGGTGGCTCAATGGGTTCTGGTCTGTCCATTATGAAGCATCACATCCATTGCACTGCTGTGTTTTACACTTCAGGTTCTTCCAGCCTCCTAATTAGCAATATATGATTAACCATGTCAAACAAAAGCTAGAGAGAGATATATAGATGTAGACCGGCTAAGGTGATGTTGGCATCTGCATTGATTTTAAGATCAACTTAGATTGAAAGAAATGCAGTTTTGTTTCTTCTGTTAGGTTTTCAACTAAGTGTGCATACTCCAATATGTTGTTGGACTTTAGCTTGGCATGGAATGTTGTAAATTGGTCTGTAGTTTGTGGAGACATCCTGATCAGAAGGAGTTTGAGAGAAGCGATTGACCATAGAGAATTCTGAAAAGTCGTGGAACTATTCTGGTTTCCAGTGAGCAGTTCACGAGTACATGCTAGCAATATGCTGGTCTTTCCTTGGTAAGGATGTCTATCTATATGTCTGGTGGACAAAGATCTAGAGGTTTGCCAGCTTTGTTGGACTCCTCCGTGAGTTTGGAGTAGTCTGCTTCAGATGGCCTTGGAGTAGTTGAGCAGTTACTGCACGGGTTTCATTGTGAAATGAATCATTTTCCTGTCAATTAAAGCAGCGCCTATAACTTGTTGGATATTTTTAACATTGTTACGGAAATTATTTGAGATCTCAATGTTTTACAAGGGTGTAAGGCTCGATTTTGAAAATGTCTTTCTGCAGGTTGCTTGCCGCTTTCATGCGTTCAGCATAGAATAGCGTCTTGACCTTGCTGCGTTAGAGGGCCAGATCTGTTTCTGGTATGCTTTGTCATCATCCTGATTGTAGCATCCTTGTGTTCTTCAGGGTCATGTGATGAAACTGATGATTTCATCATTCCTTTCCCTGAGGTAGCCTCTCACCTATGTGGCCAGGGACGGCAGCGCTACCCGGTCCGGAATCTGGGGGCGGATTTATGAGGGAGAACCACCTGGGGGAGGTACCCCTCAGGGAGATGACATGACATTGTTGTAGGACATCACATACCCCCATTCCCTTCTAGGGATGTTTTCTCTATTCCACATGCCTTAATGGCATATTCTAGCACTCTCCCTCAACCTCTTACTAGATCTACTGTTAATATTCCGCAACATCCCACAAAGAACAATATGCAAACAACTGGGACGAGAAAGAGACAGGCAGTAGTCATGATCACTGCCATTGAGGACCAGTATCAAGTTCCTGAACGTCATTCAAGAAACAGTTTTATAACAACTGAGATGAGAAACAGCAGTGGAATAATAGAGGATGAAGACCGATTAATCAATGCAACGGTATAGACTTTGGAGACTATGCAATGATGCCAGGAAATTTAAAACAGCTCCCGCTACTATGGATAAAAGGGGAAAACTGCAGACACTGAGTTGCACCGTGACATGTGCCGACGCCTAGAACCATGCTGAAGGGAACCACGCCATAGCAGATGGTGTTGAAGTGAGCCCAAACGTGGTAGAAAGAAAGCAGGAGCAGATGGTTCGCTGCCCAAAAATATAAGACGCAGGAACCGCACACCACAGAAAGGGGCACAGCGAGAGCGCAGAGGCTCTCGGGACACACGTCGAGCCAGCAAGTTGAGAAGACCCAGGGCGAAGGAACGCAGAAAGCAACCTGTAAGCCCAGGGAAGACAGATTGGTTTCCGAGATGCCTACAAGTGTATGCCGCTCCATAAGAATAAAGCAGAAGGAAGGGAACCAAAGTGAGGGATCACAGAGAGCAACCAGTAAGCCCAGGGAAGACAGAAGGGTTACCGGGTTGTCTGACAAAGTGTTCCGCTTCATGAGACTAAGGCGAAAGACACAAAGGGAGGCAAATGAAGACCTTAATATATTTGTAAAGCAAACTAAAAATGGTTGTTGATGCCATATCTGAAAAGCAACTGCGAAGTAAAAGGGAATGTTCTCGGAAAAGGGTCAAAGAACCCTTTGATGAAAGAGGTATTGAAAAAAAAACTGTGTGAAACAAGAGTGGATAAGCCAGAAGTGGGCTAATGTTGTTTCGTGGATAAAAAGGAAAAGTCATAAAATAAAGTCCTGGCAGTAGAGTACACAAGGTGAAAAGAAGTGTTGAAAGTATAGAATAAAAAGAATGTCACAGAAGGTTAATCCCCTTGAGAAGTGTGAACTGTTATAAATCTGAAAAGGAGAATCTCAAGGAAGACCCATGCCCTTGAGATTGTAAATCTTTGCAAATTGAAAAGAAGAGCCTGGCAAGGCAAGACAGCAGGTGGTCTGCAAGTCTGGGACCAAAATCTAAATTGTATTAAAGTGAAAGGAGAATCCCTAGATACATACCCCTTGGATCTGAATTATATTATAGGTAAAGAGAAGTCTGGGGTAGGGAGCTATTTTCCAGCAAACTGTGAACACGCCAAGAGCAGAGTGAGATCCCCTTGGGTTCAAGGAACTTATCTATTCTTTATTTTGGGATTTTACACATTAGTACAAGGAATGTAGGGAAGGGATCCATTCCCTAGAACTGTGAACATTGTCCATTGGAAATCTTTTCATTGGATTTGAACTTTTGTGTTGGATTGGAACATTTATGCAGTTTTTAAGAATCAGAGACAATACCTTTTCACCAGTTCATTTTAGAATGCGAGGGCCAGAATAGGATTTCTGGAAACAGGACATATTTGTTTGGACATCTTGACAAAGGACAGACCCATTAGTTCTGGTTGAGGTAGCATAAAATCTCTTAGATTAGGAATAGTGTGGCATTTTCCAACCCTCATTTGTGTCAATAAAAGTGTATAACCAAAAACAATGAGTCCACTGTTTCCGTGTCTCATTCCTGGCTCTTCACAATATGAAGTTGCAGAATGAACCACCATGAGACTTCTCTAAAAGGGTTAACTGCTTCATAGGTGCAAGGGTGTTCAGGGCTTCTGTGAAAAGTTACGGAGTCTCTCTGCTTATTCATCAGGAAGCCATTGATTTGGGGGTGAAATTATACCTTTGGTGTTCCTGCGGGTTGAGGGTCTTCCAGCTTTTGGTAGTGGCTAGACCTTTTTAATTAAGGAGCGTGTGTGGCAACAATGAAGTGGCCACCACATAGGACGTGGATGGAGGGGGCTCTAGTCAGGCATTCCTTTGCAGAAAAATGCATCCAATGTATGTTTGGCTGAATGTGTTGCCCCCTTGACCATCTGTTTACAGGTGGAAGCTAGGAAGGTAGGAGCTCAGCATTTTGGCCAAAGTTGAGTTTTCTCACTCATATCAAACATTAAAATTGCCAAAGATGTTTGGCCACAGGTTCGGCTAAAGAGTCAAATAGTGTTATGTGAATGCCAGATTGTAAGTGGGAGGTCTTTATATCACCAGGAAAGATATGTTAGTCTGGGTGCAAAGATCCAAGCAGATAATGATCGATTAGTAGTTCAGGATGTCCAAAGGGAGTGCTGTTTGGATCAGGAGATGATCAGAGTGAATTGGTGAAAGTGGATGTTGGTCATATTCAGCAATAAGGTGTGTCTGTATAGTCCTCATGTGAATTAGTATCGCCAATATTCAAGACATGCTTTCCAGATACCTCTTGATCTCGATGGCGAGAACCACGCTCGCCTTACTGAGCTGAAATGTAAAAAAACAAAATAGCCAGAATCCTTCATTCTGCAAAAAAAAGGTCTACCCCATTGGAGTTCCAAAGGAGCACCATCTACCTTAAACGGTGTAAGGACAAGGTTTGATTTTTTTAAGTACACAAATGGCCCCAAGGAGTGCACCAGTTACTGAGTGACTAACTGAGAATCACATTTGTCTCCCTCTATATTCCACACAAAACCTCAGTCCTTCTTGCAGTGCCACACATAGTGGGGCTCCAAAATGGCAGAGGTGCAGTACATAAGACTCTCTACACTCTTCTCCATCTTGCTTTGCTTAGCTTTGGCCTTAAATTATCTTCCAAATCTTCCAGGTGATTTTTACTGCTCCTGCTTTTGTGCAGTTTCTGTGGGTGCCAAAGCTTCTTCTGATGCGGAGTGTGCTTCCAGCAGTTCTTTTCCATTGGTTGTGGTGGTGGCATAGCTGACATATTACGTGAAGTTGAAAAAACCGATGCTGGTACCTTCAGAGTAGAGCCAGACATTGGTGGAGGAATGGACTTCAACATCACAGATGCGGACGTCATAGGCTGTAATGTCACAGCCAGTGACTGGTGGTTTCAGTGTTGAAGATCCCGATTTCGATGGTGTGGACTCCAAACGTCATGAATAGGGGACCCTTGGAGCCAAATGAACAGATGGAGAGGAACGTAGCAGTGCATGGGTCAATGAGGTTAGGGGTGGTGATCCACCACTTTATGTAAGGAATTCAATGATGGGCATCAGAGACAGACCACTGAACCTTGTGATCCATCAACAAAACCAGACTTGGTGGTAGAGGTGCTCTATGAGCCCTGGCCTCCCAGTTGTCTTTCTGGGATTTTAGGGTGAAGTGGAGGTGTACATTTTAAGAGCCTTTTTTTAGCTTAATGTGCTTCATTTTTGATAGCTGCGCCTTCATGCACAGATTCGACATACAAGACTCTCATAGCCCTCTCTTTCGAGCACAATTTAACTAAGCTCTGTGGTTTTTCAGACTTATTTGATGAAAACAACTGCCCAGCAAAACACAAACACGAGTCAGCTCACCTAATCCCACCCCCCTCATGTGTGTCCAGTGTTATTATCAACAAATAAAGCAGCATCTGGATGCTTTTAAGGTGTATACGTGCCTACTTCTCCGCTTCTCTGTGGATACACCTCTGCTAGACAGACAAGTTGCAGATAGAGATGGAAGCATACACCTATGACAGAACCCGTTCTAAAGGTGTGCCTTTGCTTGACTGCTGGAACCCTGCTGGCTAAGGCCAAAAACTGCTACCAAAGATTCAAGAGAGGGATAGATATATGAGCTACTGATTCAAAGGAAAGAACTTACATTGGCATTTGTTTGTGCTTTATCCTTTCATTATTTTTATATTGTTTAAATGAAGCAATGAAAACAGTTTAGGAGAGAGAGAGTGCACTCTTGCATAATACCTTTCTACATTAGTTTTCCAGTGCATCTTCAATTGTGGTTCACTGAGGTAGAACACAGACTCTTCAGTTAGCTATAAGTCACACGAGTGAGACATGTATTCCCAGAGGTGGATCCCAAGATAACTAACAAAACAAAGTGGTTGAAAAATGACTGCAGTCACTTGTAATCTCGTGCAAAAGAGATGTGGCCCGGCAGTTCAGGGTGGACTGCTCCTTTTGATGGTAAGGCCAAGTCTGATACGAATATGGCCATTCCCAATTCTGTGATGGTAATCCAGGTTGAACAACAAAGATCTGGTAGCTGGGAGATCCTGGTGTGCTGAGAAAATAAAGGGAGGACCCAGTACAATAGAAAACAGAGCACCATCCTTTGACAGAAACATTTCTGGGTGATTACTAGAACTATGTAGTCAGAGATGGTTTCGACGAGGGTGCTTGGCAAAACGGTCCCCACCACCCACTATATCTGCTTTAGCTAACAGTGGACATAAAACCCAGCTTTTGAGCAGCTTTAAACAACTTGCATCATACTCTACATCTTCTGCTTACAATGGGTGGGTCATTGTAATTCATGTTTATGCTCCAGGCCAGGATGTAAGATTCCATGTAGAATGGAATGGAGGTTACCATTTACATCAAAGCTCACCGCAATATATGCAAAACCAAAGCGATCGGTGTAGACCTATCTGGGATAATACGCTGCGGCGATGGCTTTCTCTATCCCTTGCCAGGCACAGGCAAGTGAAACATTCAGAAGAACCACCAACTCAAACTGAATCCCCAACTACCTTATTTCTAACCTCAAATGATAGTCTTCAGCACAATAAAGGGGACACAAAGCAACATATTCAGGGTTCACAAAACAATGTATTTACTGGAACACATATGGAGCATTTTGTTATTTAATTCAATTATATGTTACGATTCACGACAATGCACTTCAAGTGAGGCCAAGACGTTCAGGAAGAGGGAATTGGATGGCATTATTGATGGCAGCCGAAAGGAACACTTTTTAAATAAAATATATATTTTTTAAATGTCCTAATTTCTTTTGCATTATAATTAAGTTAATTGGTGGGCACAGATCTGAAAACACAGCTGAATCACCCCTTTGAGCCATCAAAATAAGCTAATCAGTAATCAACGCAACCATGGTTACAAATATAAATAGAAGATAAGAATGGAGAAAGAAAACAAATGAAATGTTGCTAAGGAACTCAATTGAGGTCAAATCTACCATCTCGAGACGTAATAAAAGATTCTTTTTCTTCGATAAAATGGGCACCCAATCTTCATGCACCCACTGTTTGGAGTAGAGGGTTTAGACTTGATGCATAACTCTGGCAACTCAGTCTACCAGTGGTCAACAGAATGGACACCAAATCTCCAACCATAATATGCAACCAACACCATTACCTGTGAACACCGATCATGAGAATTCATCCCTTCTACTCTAACATCAGCTATATTTGCGGCCTTGCAAGGTGTGCCATTCTGAAAAATAGGGAGCGCGAGTGTGGAGAATCAGTGAGAGTAAAGGTACAGGCAAAATGTGAAAGTGTCGATGTATGAAGATCATAAGTAATTGCAGTGTGCGTGCTAGTGAGAAAGCATGTGAATTTGTTTGGGCTATGTGGGTTTGTATTAGACCAGAGGTGACCCCCTAGGTGATATGTTCTGTTACTAATGCGACACGTCCTATGAGGGCAAGTTCTTTTTGTAATGCACCATGGCTAAAGTTGGGCAAACTTCACCAAAAGTGACTTGCAAACAAGGCAAATGTTTGTTGACTTGTGAATACTCAACTTGTCCATTTTGGGGGTGCAAACCAGCGACCCAGAACAGCCTTAAAACACTATGACCCTCCTCTGTCCCCTTACTGCTCCCCAGTGACCCCCCCGCCCCTTAACCTGCACCTCAATAGTTTCCACTTTTGTTTCCAGCACTGAAATAAGATAACATTTAGCTTGCATCTCTGCTCTGATGGGGCCACTTACACCAACAGGGCAGTGGGGAATGTTATAGGGCCCTACGAGGGATAGCTCCAGTCTTCCCTCCCCTGTAAGACCCTCATCTCTTTACTACTGGGTGACTTTGGACTTGCCACCCCAATCTCTAGAAAAGTGCAAAAGGTTTTTGGGACCTAAAATTCGGGTGGTTTGGCAAATGGTGGGTTGCATGTAAAGAAGAGTGGGGAGTGTGGTTGGTGCTACATGATCTGATGGGTTGCTACTGGGGGGTGCACTTGGTGGATGAGGTATCTGTGGAGTGTATGGGAATGTGATGCTTAGGTTAGCTGTTGGGAAGTTTGGCTATTCGTGGCCTTGTTCGTGGGTTAGGAGTGTGGTTGAGTAAGCCGTTTCAGAGCATTTCTTCTGTATTCATTACACATTTGCAGGTTTCAATGGGAATCCAATGGGATATTTGGGTCATGTCACGCAATATGCTGGTAGAATGCCTACAGCATCTAGTTTTGGGGGGAATCTGGGCCTTCATCAGTTTGCAGTGAATCCAAATGCATGGGTGCTCTACTTTGTGTATGTCGAAGTTACTCAACTGAAGTGGCAACATAAGTAGTGCCAGTCATTTGCGCAAGTTTCTTAACAGTTGGATATGTGCAGTTTCCAATATTGGGGTGAAAGCCTACGTGCTATGGTGGAGCGTGATGCTGTCTGTACAATTAAAGAAATAAACTGTATCAAAAGGTGTTTGTGCGTCTTTCTTTTTTTAAGGGTGTCTTAAGATCCTGATTTCTAAGTGGGTGGACATGGCATCTGGCTCTTGTCTTCAGGTGGGTTTGGGGTTGTGAAGGTGTCTAATATTTGCAGAGGTGTTTAAGTCCACCAGTCTCGGATACATGAAAAAAGTGCACATCTCAGCATAATCCCCTCCTCCAATTCGTCAAAGAGACACTTTCCACACTTTCCAAAAGGCTAAGAAGACCTCCTATATGAAACATGTCATAGCCACTGTGTTTCAGAGGTTAACTGTAATAGCAGCCCCTCACTGCCTTTTCCAATTGCACTGAGAAAATGTCACTAAGAATGACCTGGATTTTGGTCTCACCTTGTGTAATTGAACAAGCAGTTCCAAAAGACAGCAATCAATCATCATGTAGGCGTTGCCTCCAGTTTGTTGACTTTGAGAGTTCCTTTGCTATGTCTCTCCTCAAACCTTTACCCGAGTGCCCAAATCAGGGGTTTATCACTGTCTGGGGCCTATCACCATGTTAAGGTCTCCATAGAACACACTCTGCAAATGTATTCAATTTATCACCTGCAGCCTCCCAAAAGTCAGCCTGCTCCTTGTGGGGACAGTAACTAGAAGCATATGCCACCTTTTCTCCCATATCATTCCCCTTTAAAGAGAAATCTCCCTCATAATGGTATGTTACAAATGGAAAAACAGACCCCTCCACTATGGCAACACCCCTCGTCTTGTGATGAGAAGCTAAAGTGACTTGAGCTATACCCCCTCCTATTAAATAATATTATTTTCCTCTCAAAGTAAGTTTTCTGAACTCCTAACACTGCCAAGTCAGCTTCACGGAAGTCTCTTCTGAGAAGAATAATTGGTGAGTGAATTCAGCGTGGGGACTTCAGCGAGGCAATGTTGATATTTTTCGACAATGCCATATCAGATCATACGCATTATGGTATGCAGTATAGTGGGTGGGGGACCAGGGTGAGGGATGTCGACACCTTAAAGGGGCCCACCAAACAAACCATTCAAAGCGTCGATAGAGGTGGTGAGGGGAAAATCTGAAATCAAGAAGCATAATGCTTTGAACTCAAAATTAAAAAGGAAAGGTCTTTGCCACTTTGGTGGGGCAAAGAATATAGTACAGAGGCATCCGTTCTGCCAAAGGAAAGCAAATCTGGCAAACATATTGGGATAATTCAACCCACATGTTCTGTCACTCCCCCTCAAAAGAACACGGACTACATGACCTTTCCTCGTCAGATGGGCCTCTTAGATGGGCCTTCCCCAAGAGCATCCATAATAGAAAATATAGCAAACTACTAGGGCTTAGATGTGGGGCAAGTCAAGGTTTGCTCTGTTCAGTTTTACTCAAAGTAAAACATGAATGGTGAACGGTGGCAGAATCAAGATCATCAAATCTTGCCCTCACCTACTAAACGTACATCTTTCAAGCAACGGTTCACCCAGTCTCCTTGTTTATTCTTCTCTCCTCCTGCCCGCTCCTCTTTGCAGCATCTATGCTTTCTTATTCCCCTCCGTCTCCACAAATCCGAAACAGTAGGGATGTATTTCCTGCATGTCTGGCAGATTAGTAGGCTCTCCTCATACCCAAAAACAAGCACAAAAAGGAAAACCCCATCTGTATTTAATGTTCTTGGCCCTCAAAGAATTAGTGAAAGGTCTGCACAGACTTCAGTGTTACAGAGTCAGTGTTGCTAGGTCCTCATCGTGTTGCCCCTATTCTACTCCTCTCCTACCTCTCACATTTTGCAAGATACATTTTCTGTCTTAGTAATAGTGAAATCTCCCTATTATTGGCCCTGGCCCAAGCCTCAACTTTGCTCACATGTGCGCTTTGTCCATTTTTACCTCCTGCCAACCCCCATCAAGGAATCCATGGTTCACCAAGTCCTGAAACAATTGACCAGTATCCCTTGTGATTTCAAGCCCCTCAGGGATGCTCAAAAAATTAAAGTTGCAACTACACTCTCTGCTCTCAAAATCATTGAGGTTATGATGACGTCCTCTTCTCTCCTTTATAGCTACCACATTTTTCCATCCATCCTATTCTGAAGAGGTAACAACTAAACTGTTTATTTCAATTCCATTACTCTTCTCCTTACACTGAATCCATTCTTTGAATGATTCAGTTAGTGTAGACGGCCCCTCTGATCTAATCACCCTAATTTTCTCAAGCACATTTTGTATGTCATTCTTTGTGGCGGTTCTCATACCCTTCATACAGGGTTTTTGTCCCACAGCTCTGCCATTGTTGCAGAGAAAGGGGTGAATCGTGCAATCTCTGAAACTGTTTAATATTTTCTTTCCAACTCATCCACTAATCCCCTGACATACTCCAGAGTGTGATCTGTGTGAAAGTCAGGACATCTCAACTCAAAAAAACGGCTCGCGCTTACAGGGGAGCAATTTTTCAAATTCTGGCTTCTTTTACTGCAAACTAGACAAGGCAAATTTCAACTTTGCATGAGGATTCGCAGCATGAGTGCAATGGTGAGCGTGTGGCGCTGCCCAGGTTTGACAATCCAGGTATCCCTAAACCGTTTCAATGCAAACACATTTATCCCAACAGTACCCTGAAGCACACCCAGTGCTGCCCACAGAGGAAAGAGATTTAATTTACTATCCCAGTGCCGGCCAAAGGGCCAGGGAGTCGCATGAAAACATCTCCAGAATCCCTCTTTCGTTACTGCGGATTAGATTTGTTATTCAGGCACTGCCCACCCCTCCACGGGTGAGCCACTAAAACTTCAAGACAGAAATCCAGCTCATCTCCCAGCCCAAGCTGCACCTGGAGGAACAAGATATTCCGGCTCCCTCTCCCTTCATAGCATGGCAAGGAGCCTGTGCATAGCTATCCCTGCTCTTCGCATGGGCAGACATACTGTCTCCACTGACTCAACCTACTGGTTTTAAGTGGGCTTGCTGCACACATGCCTCTAGGATACAGTGCAGCCCCGCAACTCGGGACCTGTGCTGTTCAAGGGGGCCAATGCTTCTGGCATTTAATTACAGCTCCTTCACCTCAGATGACCTGGTCCCAGGCCTCAGTCCTTCAATCCAGACATCTCTTGTGCATCCCTCTCCTACGGTCAAGTGTATGGTCACTCCTCCCCGTGATCTAGGGATCAGAACATCTCTGGGCTCTCCCCATGAGTGAAAGTACATAGGTGAGAAGATTGAGGTACACTATAGATCCGCCATCTTCTCCACATCCCCTAGTTGCCTATCCCATTTTACTCAATTTGTACCAACATTTTACTATATAATGTACTTTTTGAACCCATTATTATTCTTTTTTTAACCTGTTTTTATTGCTGTGACAGTGCATACAAATAGTCACATGTGAAAAAAAACACAGATAGATATCCCCTCAGCACAGCACATACAATTGTTGTTAGTAGACAGTCCGCTTTAGTTACAAAACAAGTTAATCACCCTCACTCTCTTCTTCCCCGCCACTCCCACAATACCAGCTACGGAGTTCTAGATTTGTCAGATAAGGACAGTAGATATTGGCAGAAAGGGTTCCAGAAATCAATTGGACTGGCTGTCACTGGCATAAAGCTCTGATAAGTTGAATCCATGTCATTTGTCCATGCCAAAGCCTTCAACCAGGTGTGAACCGCGGTTAATCCGTGTCTTTACAATACATCACTTAGCTATAATAAAACACATCAATGCAACTTTGCAATTTGTTCTGGATGTGTCGGACACTCTCCCAAACAGGCAGGTCACCAGGTCAGGAGGGATACCTATGTAACAACTTCCATCTATACCTTCTGCCCAGAATCCGGATACTTTCGGGCAAACCCAGATTAAATTAAATAAATCCACACCATCAGAGTGGCATTTGTGGCATTGGCCACTCAGTGCTGGATCAAATTTCTACTGGTGAATTGGAGAAATATATCCATGGTGTAGGATCTTATATTGAATCAGTTTGTATCTAGTGTTTAGGGACACTTCACGGGTAAGAGCTGACTACATCCGGTCATCGATTGGCGTCTCCAGGAGACTTTCCCAATTAAGTCTAGCTTTAGGGATTTCAACAGGGGTCTTCATTTGAATTAATTTATACAGAGTGATATGATATGATAGGTTATTTAGAGCGCGCTTAATACGCAGAGGTTTCTAAGCGTGGACCCGGAGATCGAGCCTGTGGTGCTCCGTGTCGTCTTGCTTCAAGGCGAGCACGTTGCACCTGAGCTATCTGCCCGAGACTATTTGACAGCGAGTGTTATAGTCTAAGAGAATACATTTGAGGATTGGAGAGTGAGGGAGCTCTTGGGGAAATTGGGGACACCAGGCCCGAAACCCCATAAGCATATGGCGATAGCAGAATATACACCTAAAGTTCCCACCAACCTTAGCAATAAACTGCACTTTGGTGAATAACTTGCCCTTTGGGTACATATCATGAAAGAAACGCATTCCTAGTCGGGATCATATGTATTCAATATCCTTGTCACATGTAGGAGTGCCTCAATACCTCAAAGGGAGATTTCCGAGGTGTACTGAAAGAGGATGGTCATGATATATAACGTGCTTGTACACAAGTGTTTCTAGGCGCAACAAGACAAGGAGGACAAAACAGCGCTCTTACTAGGCCTTGTATCATTCAGATCGCGCTTGTGTGGGAGGAGAGAGGGGAGAAGTTCTGGGGTGTGGGAGAGAGAAGTGCAGGTAACTCAATAAGTGCTTCCGGAGGGTGGCTCATAAGTGCAGAGAAACAAGGGACTGTAGGGTTGCAGATACAGGCCCTTAAGTGCTGGGGGAGCCCGCAGGCAGTGCAAGGGCAACTGGACATGCAGGACCTGGGCCTGAGTTTCAGTGGGTGACCAGGTGACCAGTATGCGGAGCCATCAGGGACATCAGCAAGGGAGAGGAAGAGAGAAAGCGTAAGCGAAAAGGAAGGTCTTGAGTCTACCAGAACCGGAGGTGGTTCTGCTTATGTTTGAGAGAGGCAGAGTGGCTGTTCCAGATGGTGGCCCCAGCCGAGGAAAGAGATCTACTCCCCACTCTCTGCTTGGAGAAGCATCTAACCCTCAGAGATTTGGAGGTGGATGAGCGGAGGGATCGAGAAGGATACGTTGTAACCTAACTTTGGACAGGACCGTACAGGAGAGAGGATCAAATTTACATTTGTCAGGTAGCTTGAACGAAAGTAAGAGCGGCTAAAGCAAATGTGGCCGGGATGACATCCTCTCAATCCTCACATGTGGCTAGAACTCGTAATTTCGCAACCAGTAGGCCGCAAATTGGGATTGCAACACCAAAAAGTAGAGTTCTATATCGGGAGCCACCAACCCTCCCTGCAAGATCAGGTGCTGAAGGGTTTGCGATTTTACCCTCTGGGTTTTCGAGTGCCATAATAAGTGTATCTGAAGTGACCTCAGTTGATCAAAGAATGGCCTCCCAGGTTAGAATGGAATATTCTAAAAGTAATACAGTAGTTTGGGGAGGATCATCATTTTGATAATGGAAATTCGACCATACAGGGAGATGAGAAGAGCAAGCCAGCAAGAGATTTTGTGTCGGAGGCTTACTAAGAAGCCAAGAGAAGCCAAGAGACTCTAATAATAGGGTCTGATGACCTGTGACACATCTGGATATTATAGTCAGCAGAGGATGATCCTTATTATCTGGTATCCCTTCCTTTAAATGGAAGAGCAACGATTTGCTCCAGTTTATCTTGAGGCCAGAAAATATCCCAAAGTTTTCCACCTCCCTAGTAAGTGGGATGAGATTAGTCTCCGGGTCTTAAACATACAGCAAGTCATCATCTGCATAGAATGAGATAATTTCCCTCTGGCCTCTGAGAGCGGGACCCCGGTTTATATGGGTCACCCTAATACTAGCAGCAAGTAGTTCCATTCCAATGGCAAAGAGAAGGGGGATGAAGGGACAGCCCTGGTCTGGTCCTCCGTTACAATAAAATCTACATGCCCATGAGTTCCACCTTTGCAGTTGGATTGGAGTACCGTCTATCGGAAAGTAACGAAAATCCTGAATCACTCCAAGGTTAGGAATAGGACGTCCAGCGAAATCCAGTCAAATGCTTTTTCAGCATCTAACAAAGTTGCTACTGCATTCACTTCGGGGTCAAGTTGCACGAGTACCGCAAAATGTCTATGCATGTTAAGGGCTATTGATCTTCTTGGTCAGTCTGGGTCAGAGTGTACAGTGCTGGGCTACCTGAGCAGGATCCGAGGAGGTCACAGAGAAGGAGGGGACAGGTCAACGAGGGTCCCGCAGAAATGGTTCTGTAGCACGCATGGCCTCAATCCACAATCCATAAGCGTGCGTGACGAGTGTAAATAAGGCAGAATAACAGGGTTTCGGATTACTTGGCACCCCGAATGGAGCCTCACTACTCCGCCCCAGAAGACAGACCCTCACCTCTCAGTAACACCAAGGGAAGGTCCAGGCCCAAGGCAGGGTCTCAGCTGGCATCAATGGGTGGGCACCGTCCCAGAGCATGCCACAAGGCCATGCCCCCTCTTGGTGACAGATAAGGGAATGTCTGTGCAGGGCTCCGCTCCGCCACACATGGAGGCTCTTGGCACTGGAGTAGTAAGAAGGTTTGATCTGCGCCAAGGACCTGTAGATCAAAGGGCCCAGGCGCCTCTCCCCCGTGATAGCCATCCCCGCCGATGCAATCAGCCTCTCCTCATGGCAGTGGCTCTCTGGCGCCAGTCTAGGGGCTCCGTCCAAGAGGAAGGCCAGCGGTCTAGCGCTCGATGCAAAAAGGCACTTACGGCCAAGGATTTCGTCCATCCAAGGACAACAGTGCCACGGCCTTCACAGACTATGCAGAGCCTCAACGCTAAATGCCCATCTTGATTGGTCTGTCAAGCATCCCCCTTGAACCCATTATTTAAAAGAAAAAGGTCTCTGCCCCCTCCACCACCGGAAACTCCCTTTATTTGTTTGGGCTCATCACGCTTCATAGCTAGCTCTTTTACTAGAAAATATTTACACGCTTTCTGTGTAAAAAATTGACCGTCCACCACTGCCAGCTAATATCCCTGGTCATAATGGCCAACCACAACCTTTCCAATATGACTAAGGCCCATCAACCACAGCTCTGCACACACAGACCACTTTGGTCAACATCCTAAAGATTTTTAGTCAAGCCCCTGGATCTGACCTTCACCTCCACTCTTAATTCTTCTGATCCCCTGGTTTACCCCTCTTTTGGGACCACTCATCCACTGGACTGTCTCATTTCCCATTTTTACTCCCCCCTCCATACCATACATTACCAACATTACATTCAAATTGACCCCATTGTCCCCTACCTGGACCACGTAAATCCATATTCTCGAGCTCTCTCTCCTCCACTTGCCCACTATCAAACTCACCTTTGAAGCATACAAAACTTCTGCCTTCAACGGTCACCATCCTGCTCACTCATTCAACCGCTCGTGCCATAAACCATGGATCTGTCCAGAAATCCAACAGCTGGGAATGGAAATATGCCTCAATCTGTGCTCTGGAGCAAAGAACGCTAGTCTTCATACTGCCTACAAAGACTGCATTGTTGCCCTCACTACTGCTCTTGACAGTCAAAACGATTCTGACCTTATATCCACTCTTCGCACTCTCACTGCAAAATATCCATGAATCTCCAGGCTATGGTCACCCCACAAAAACATATTATCCCCTCTGCAGACAGCAGCCTCCTATTTCTCCTCCAAATCCCCCCGAAAAAGCACTTCAATATGCAATACCATGTGCACCGCCCATTTTTCCAGCCCCATCCGCTTTTCCACTTCCTGTCGTCCCCACTTTGCTCCCACTTCCCTCACTGAATTGCTATCCATCCTCCACTCAGCCAACCCTTCATGTGCCCCCCACTGACACCATTGCACTACAAATTACTAAAGCACTTGCACTCCTCCTACTTCTCCCTCGTCACACTCATTTAAAGGCAACTTTTTTACAGAACTGCCTCTCTAAATCCTCGATACAGTTGTCAGACTGCTTTGATGTAGTTGAAAATAAAAACACACACCGATCTCTAACAATCACGATTATGGAGCAAATGCACAACTGAACATGCTCTCCCCCATGTTTCCAACTTTGACCTCTTCGCCCTCATCCTTCTACTTGATCTCTCTGTGCAGCTTTTGACACTGTAGATCAGTCCCTCCTACCTTTTGTTTAGGAACACCACACTTAATAAAGAGGTCTCAGATTTTTCAGTCCATTCCTACATCTCATGGAACACTTAACTACTCCAAGCTATGTCACTCTCTAGATTCCTACACCTCCTCGTCAAAGCGGTCAAAGGTTTTGGCACCATTACCTTTACTCTCCATCTCAAACCGTTTGATCCTTCTCTGCCGCAATCTCTCTATCCACTGCCCATGACTCTGCTTGGCCAATAAAGCCAGGCAATCAGTGGAAGTGTTTCAAGGCAGCTGGACAAAGCGTGGGGTGGAAGAGGTTCAGTAAACATCATCTTGCTAACTACAAAGAATGTTTACCCATCAATATGATCTGCTGAGATGCTGGTAGAAAAGGACACTTGGCCAAGTGTTGTAGACAAGTTAGAGAAAGTACTGGATCAATACAAGGAATAACAGAACATTCAGTTGAGGAGTGACACAACATGGAAATAATATAAACAGTCTGTGCACTTGCAGGAAGTCCCAAGAGGAAGAAACCTCATGCAGACATAATTAATAGGGTAGTGGTAAAAATGCTAGTCGACAGTGGTTTCTGACTCCACCCTAGTTACTATGCAGGCATGGATGGACAAGTTTAAAAACTGCACCCTTTGTAAGACGAAAATAAGAGCCAATGCCTATGGATACGTGCCCATCGATATTATAGGGATTTAAGGAGTGCACGTCAAAGGGCAAGGTGTATACAGCCAGGAGTGGGGGGAATGTACTTTCGTAGGAAGACCAGGTGGAACTGTATCACATTGGACCCCCTTCACCAGGATCTGGTACTGGTGGCGCAGGAAGGAGCGATGAACAAAGGTAAAGGGACATCAATTGAGGAGGTATTCAAGGACACAATTGGGTGCTTCGATGGCTTCATTTATCAAATCAAGTTGAGAAGGGGGTGGTACCAGTAGTGGGAAAAGGATGACAGTTCCCGATGGCATTGAGGGATGAGCTTGAAGTTGAATTTAAAAAGGTTGGAAAATGAAGGAATAATTTAATCCATGGACGTATCATAATCGGTCAGCCCAATAGTAGTTACTAAATGGAGTGCAGCAGGGAGATTATGCATTGATCTCAGGGAGTACAACAAAAATGTAGTGGCTGATTTCTGGTACACAGATGTTACACTTGCTGGAACTCAAGTATGCGTACCACCAAGTGGAAGTGCATTCTGAGTTAATGGAACAAACGTCTTTTATAAACCTTTTTGGGTTGTACCCTTGTAAACAGATTCCATTTGGTCTAGTGTCTGCTGCAAGTGTCTTCCAAAAGAAGGTACAGGTCACTAGGGAAGGAGAGAGCAGAAAAGTACCATTAAGCTGCTGTGTTGATATAGGGAATGAGTAAAACAGAGCATGATGGGTTGTTGGAGAGTGCCAAGTGTTTTGGGAGATGCAGGACTGACTATAGGCTTGGAGAAATGCCAATATAAGCAATCCAAGATAAACTATCTAGGTCATGAATTGCCTGCTAAAGGTATTAAACCTAAGCATGACAGGGTTGACGCCATACGAAACATGCCCAAGCAAAGCAAAATAATTGAAGTGACTTGTTCTTAGGACCAGCTATGTTTTATGCAAAGTTCATCAAGAATGAATCTCCAGAGAGAAGGAACATGACATCTTACGAGGGAGGGAGTGCAGTTGGTGTGGTGTGAGAACTGTGAGGGAGTTTGAAAGTAAAGGAGACAATATTGGTGGCAACAGACTCAAACTGCCCTTGCTAGCCAGTGAAGAAATGTTTCTACCGTCTTAATCTCACTCCACGACTAACCCCTGCAGCCTACCACAAATGTAAATCTGTAAATTATTTATATGTAGATCGAGACTCATGACTATTAAATGAATTTCCTTTTTATGTCTGTTCCTTAGTGACGTAGAATATAACATGGGTGAAGACCCTCTTTTTTTGTTATTGGGGGGCCTGACTCTTGAGGGACTGAACAATAGAGAAAAATACACAAGTGAGTACAGGCTACCACACCCTTAAACACAGTAAGGTAATGGTAGTGACCAGCAGAAGGACTAAGGTATAGCTCCCTCTGTCGTTTTCGACCAGGCAACAATCTAGTGGACTGATAAAACACATTTTATTCACAATTAATAATGAACCAATATTAAAATACCACATTAACATATATATAGTGGCATAACTGATATGTTCAATCTCAACGTCACAACGTATAACGAATTTGACAGAGAACAGGTGTGGTTAGTAACTAATGTGATTTCATGTACTGTATGAATTATCAGCACATTTCATTAGTTGACACATTTTGTGTTTCCAGCTCGGGGGTGACTCAGAGTAGTAGCAGTTTGAATGTATAATCTATCCTCCGAGCTTTCTTCAGGACACCTATGCTTAAAGTGATGTGATCTCTTGAGAGTGGAAGACTTCAAGTCTAGATAAAAACAAATATAAACAGGAGCCTCGAGGTTTGTTTCACCTGTGTCAAACAAGGATCAAACAGGATAACGATTGTAATCTCAGTAGATGAACAGGTAAAGGTTTAACAACAAATTCTTGCAAGAAAATTGACAATATCCTTGCCTAACCCTCGCCACCCGATTAACCCACTGGCACCCCTTCCTCGTCAATTTGGGATGGTCCCAGTCTCTGCCCTCCTTTAAGTGTCTTGAAAGGGAAGGTAACACTGTCAATCAATCAATGCCTGAAGTACCATTTTCTGGCCAGTTATGCTTCTCTCACTTCAGAACTCTGTGTACCTGGAGGCACTGCAGCAGATGGAAATTGCTATGCTCTGGGAGAAAAACCTACTTACTTCACAAACACAGCAAACATCACCAAGCGTCCAGAGAACCATCTACATTGCTAAAGAAAGCTCACCACACATGGTTACCAGAGACCACAGTCTACTAGCAGATGGAAATCACACATGCATCAATTCACAAACATGCTTAGATTGGAAATCGCACATTAACTGTGAATGCAATCTTAAACGAGCTAGTGAAAACAAGTTTCCTTCTGCATGTAAATGGCTTACAAGCATAGTTCCAGGTTACCGGTCATTACCCATATGTCAAGTGGCCTCTACATAGCTAATATATTCACTACCTTTCATATATGCAGCGGAGTTGGTGCATATCTATTTTACTTATTGGTGTAAGATCCAGAAATGCCACACTCTTGCACGGACCAACAAGCATGTGTCCCTCAAATTTCAAATAGGAGATGCTGTAAAGAATGCTTTCTTAATGCTTGAATACCTGAAGCACACATTTTAATTCTGTTTCGAGACCGGAGGCTTGAATTATGCTAACCTCTACTCTTTACTTCTCTAGCAACATATGAATAACTTCATAATCCAAGTACAAATATCAATAAAAAACGACATTTCCCTCAAACTTTTAATAGTTTGTGCTCAATAGGTCCTTCATCTCGATGTGATCCTTCTGACCAATCACTGTTCATGAGTACCTACATCCACCACTGAATCCCTGTCCTCTTTCTTTGCTACTCGAGCATCAGATGAGTACGTTCATTTATTCATTCAAGTTTGGAGTGTGTATGTGGCGGATTATAAATTGCAAGCGTGACTGCATTAGGAATAATTAACTGCATAGGGGCAGTGAGTTGGAGCGCAGCATGGTGGAGCATATCCGCTGGGTAATAACAGGGCGTGGCAGCCACGGGCTCCAGGGTCTGACAGAAGAATGGGCGGCAGGAGGCAGTAAGTGTCACAGAAGTTACATCAGAGCGCAATGGCACACAACGGGTTCCGGCGCTGCGGGAGTGCATCCATGTAGACAGTTGCTAGGAACAATCACACTAGTGAGATCGAGGTGATAAAAAGGTAGATGAGAACGGACCCCACAACATACATAGAGGACATACTACAACAAGAAATAGGGCCAGGCAACCTCAGCCAAGTATTTACAGTGGAATGGGCGCACAGGTCACTAATCAGGAGACCGCCAGCAGGCATACCTCCAAGGCCCATAATAGCCAAAATATTCAACTATAGGGACAGGGAAAAGATATTGGCCCATTTTCGAACGGGAGGCACCATACACTGGGCATCAGCCAAAATAACTGCATACCCAACTACACCCTGCTAGTACAGTGGAAAAGAATGCAATTCAACATGGTGAAAGACAGACTACGTAAAGCCAACCTGGTAATGCCAGGTAATGCATGCTGCTTTACCTGGCATGCTTAAAAGGTATATGCAAAAATAAGATCCTGTTCTTCGACACCCCAGAAGAATCAAAGACTGGATGGACATCGAGGGACTTGTGCCACAACAAACATGAAACCAGTAAACCAATTCGACACCACCACCCAACCGGAGGAGACCCGTAAGGTGCAACAATGCCATGAAAAAGCAGGAACAAAACCATCCACACTAGGTATGTCAAGGAACGTATTAGAAAACAGATACTTTCACCCCAGAACATTCGCACTTTTAGGATGCAAGTTCTGACATATCCAACAGCCATACAGCAGACGACGACGAATTGTCCGTATGGTACATGGGAAGAGCGTTCCATATAGCTGGGCGACATTTACAAGTTAGTAAACAGTTGAGGGGGGGTTGTATATGTTTGTTTGCGCAACCACAAACCGCATGTTTACGACAGTACAACAATAGCCAGCAGATAACAGGGCATCATCCACTGCACAAGACATACAACGTTTGCATGATAGTAAAGAGCAATACCACACCACCCGGAACACGCTCACATGGTGACAACACTTAAACTGATCATGTGGAACGTCCGCGGCCTAAACAAATATATAAAAAGAAACAGGGTGATGGCATACCTACGTTGGCAAAATATAGACATTGCTCTACTGCAAGAGTCACACTTAACCAAAGATTAACAAAATACACTAGCCAAGAGGTGGAGCGGTACCACAATGGGTCCACATAATCAGCGTACTGGGTGGCACCTAGAGTGCCCCTAAAAATTCTACACATGATCCCAGACAATGAGGGCAGACTGGTCTTAATACACGGGTTCCTAGAAAATAAAGAGATATGCATCATCAAAATATACGCTCCGAATCATGATGCCTCTACGTTCTTCTGAGCAATGTATGCCAGAATAGGCCCATAGAGGAACAGCATCATGATATGGGGGGGGAGAGACCTTAACTGTGTACGTGAACCACTGCTAGATAGGTCAGATAGCAAACTAACATGATTCACACACACTAGAATTGACTACTTCTTTACTGGCGCAGAAAAGGCAGGCAAATTCACAGAGGCAACATACAAAGCCAGAGTTTTATCAGACCATTCCCCCCTCCTAATGATGTGGCAAATAACACTGCCGAGATCATGCATCCAAACATGGAAAATGAGAGGAGAGGCCCTCCAGGATAAAGTGTCGAGAGAACACTTGAAAGGGAGCATAGATAGATAGATACTTCCGCCCCAATACAAGCAGCGTGGCAGGTGCATTATGGGAAGCATTTAAGGTAGTGAACAGAGGCGAAGCCATAACTAAATCAGGAGGGGGGATACAAGCAGACATCACAAGAGAATTAAACAACGCAGAAAAGGAACTAGGAGACAAAGAAAGAAGCAGTACACTTGAATAACTGCCAGAGGCACATGATCAGACTAAAACAGGAATGCATAACACATTGGGATAGGTTAGGCAAACTCAATTGCGCAAAATATATTGAAAAACACGGAAGGCTCCTGGTATGGCTCTACAAAAGTGATGCCAAACGGAAAATGAACCACGCAATCCTGGGCACGACACATATTACACAACCAGACATAAATACAACCTTCCTCGAATACTATAAGGATTTATACAAAGACACCAACGAGGCACAATCCTCAGTGATAGAAGAGGCTCGGTCACAGATTAACCTACCCCACCTAAAGAACACAGCAGTCACATAACTATAGATCCCAATAACAAAGGAGGAACTAATCACCACTCTTAAAAGCTTGCCATCTGGCGAATTCCCCGAAGCAGATGGGTTGCCCAGCATGTTTTACAAAGTATACGTGGAGCAGATAGCTCCCCCACTTTTAGACATGCTACACGTAGCGTATGAAAAGGGCTCCTTCCCTATATCTCTGAGAGAATCCATAAGTGTGTCACTTCCCAAGCAAAACAAACCAACCACACAATGTAGCTCATACAGACCACGGTCACTACTAAACCAGGACAGTAAAATACTCACTGCTTTACTGGCAAACATACTCAAATGAGTAATAACAGACATCATTCATCCAGACGGGCTATGGACCAAAGAGAAACAACGCAGAATCTAAATAGGTTACACCATATTATAGACTGTACTGACACGTGGGAGAACCATTGCGCAGTAGTTTCCCTGGACGCCATCAAAGCGTTTGACTCGATCAAATGGCAGTGGCTCTTCGCGAGACTAAAATGCTATGGCATAAGACCAAAATACATCAGGTGGATACAGATGCTATATAACGAACCACTAGCTAGGGTCAAAACAGAACACCAGGTCTCAGACCAATGGCGATTGGAAAAAGGCACGAGGCAGGGATGTACCCTGTTCCCCAATGCTCTTTATATTAGACCTGAAGCCCATAGCAGCTTTTCTCAGACAAGAATACGGAGAAGCAGGCATTACAATACATGGAGTACGTCACATGATCTCAATGTATGCAGACGATATGCTGTTATACATACAAAACCCAGCAGAACATCTACAATTTATATTAGAAGGAAATGCTTTGGGTACAAAATACTCACCTACGACACCACCCACACTTAGTGAGGGGGGGCAGCTGTTGCAGAGAATCTGCAAAATACTAGGGGTAACGGCCCCATACTCGCCACAAATCCCACTGGTGACACTAGTGGCGGAAAATCAACAAGGACGGTTGAACATACATACATTCTGGGAACCCTGTGGGGTGGTAACAATCAGTGACCTGTTTCAGGAAGACAAGCTAATGGACTTTTCAACACTGGCAGAGCAAACCCGGAGTACACCAAGGACAACATATAACGTAAAACACACTGCTCAGAATCATGAAACCGAACTGGCCAACACCCAATGCTCAGCCAGACACGACCGAAACGATAGAGACTTTATATGACGTGGGAGAGGGAGGGCATACTGTGTCCCGCATATACAAACTGCTCCTTACCCAGCACATGACCTTGGGGGAGAAAGTAAAACAAGCATGTGAACAAGACTTGAGAGAACCAATCACGGACTCAACATGGACAAGAGCACTCTGATACCACAAACGGGTATCAAGAAACTCGAAATTGCAACTAATACAAATGTTTGTTAAACATAAAGCATACCCTCAGGCCCCAGAAAATATAGAAATTCAACAAAGCAGGGACTGAACGCTGTGCAAAATGCGGACTTGAAAAGGCCGGAATGACATGCATGTTCTGGTCCTGTTCGCTGGTGTAGCAGTTTTGGGAAGGAATAGCGTACCAACTAGCAAAAACAGAAGTGAGACTAGAAGTTCGCTCCCCTTCGGCCTGCCTAGTAGGTATGTTCGCATGGTCCAAACGTGCAAAGTACATCAGCAAACTAAGACCTGGCGTACGCACTAGCAAAATGCAGAATAGCCACGGGATGGAAGTCTACAAACGTTCCAGCAGTGAACCTTTTGGTGGAAAGACCTACAAAAGTGGACAGTCGCGCAAACCTCGGTGTGGCAAAGGACTAGTCAACAGAGCCAAGCTGAATAAGAAACAGCCTTAACAGACTGGGTAGCACTCACACAAGAACTATTTGCAAACACTGCAGGAGGGCCACAGGATTATGGATTATAGTATCAGACATGTCGGCAGTAGAGACTAATGCTTGAAGCACGTATGCCTAATATGTAATGTGGAATGGAGACAGTGGCGAGAATGGGTGGCGCAGACAGTTATACTTACTCGTTGGGGGAAGGCGGGGTAGTTGGGGATTACAGATAGACTGTGTAAATAACTGCACACAATATATAATATAATGATGTAATGTCAGGACGGACCTTTGAAGTGTACATAACAAAATGTAAAGGGGAAACAAGAAGTAGATAAGGAGGGGGTGTGGCCAGCAGGCGGACGATGAGGACGTGAGCTCGCATCGCTCCCGTGCCGCCAGCCAGATCCTAAAATAATCCTGCTTTCTTTGCGTACCTGTAAGGACCAAAAGTGCCTCACTGACGTGGGGACCTGTGCTGCACACTTCTACCTGGTTCCGGAGAGAATCGGTGCCGGGAGACCCAGTCGGCACAGCTTGCAAGACAAACAAAATGGCCGCTGCGGGTGAGCGTAGGGCGCCGTTGCTAAACCCTGCCCGTGTGACAGCGATAAGTCGGCGGGGTGAGAGGAGCCGTGCCGAGTTGCAGGGCAAATGTAGAAACAGGCAGATTGCCCCTGGCGCCTCTCCCTGTCTGAGAAAGAGCGGATCCCAATGAGTGGCTTCGTGCCTCCTGCTGATGGGATCCCCCGAGTCGAGGGAACTCCCTCCCCCGCTGCGGATCGGGGAGCAGAGGTGGCGTGTCCTTGGACGCCGAACATCCGTCATGGACGACCGGCAATCGCAGATGGACAAAACCCCCTGCAGTCACCATCTTCGCAGCGGTCTACGAGCCCGCGCACTGCTGTCGCCTGCCCCGGAGAAAACAGGCCCAACATCACCAAGTCGCCCGGAGACAAGGTGGCACCGCGGGCGCTCCGCTTTGCGTCGAGCACCCGATAAACTCCTAGGGTGGCCCCCACTCAAATCTGGATGATTCTTGGAGGCCCAATCCTGCGTTAAGGAGAAGGGGGGATGGGAGATTAGGGTCAAACTCCCTGTGTAACACTCCTGAACGCCCTCCCCCTCACGGAACGGCCCTACGCCTGGGACCCCCACTGCACAGGGGGCCCCCCCAGTCTACAAATAGAGGCGGCCATCTACGACACATGTGGGCCACAGAGGACCAGGTAATGTGGCCCGTGAAGTAACCAAACAAGCACCATGGCCTGCACATCCTAGCTACAACATTCTGACAGGGAGGCTACGACTATAAACGCAATCCCCTACAAAAGCAGCAGTGACATAACCAGCGTGTGCATGGCGAGTTAACTGCGGACCTTGCCACGTTGTGCAAACGGATGCAACCACTGCCACATGGCAATGAACAGGAAATGAGGCAGAATATCGAAAGTATACTTGTGTGACAGAGCTGAAGACTCTATGGATTAGCAGTGCGCCAAAGGGACTTTCACATATAGACACACAGGTGTCTCCCATCCTTGTCACAAAGTGAGGCTGGAGAGCGCAGGCTGACCTCAAGGGACCTCGTACGACCGCTCCCCTTGCGCCTCTGATGCCCAAAGAAAATCGCTGTTGAGGCTCCAGTGAGTGCATACTTGCCTAGTCTGCCGCCGCTACCCCCGCCCGTGCATAGCGGAAGCGCCCGTACCCAACAAAACGAATCGTACTGAGCAAAGCGCCTACAACAAACGAATCCACGGCAGACCAGGGCCCGTAAACTGGCTCATCTCCAACGCAATCACAAGCAAGGTCCTACCTCCTGTGATTAATCCTCGCTGTAAGGCAGTACCGATACAGTAAAGTCATACACGACATGGCTATATGCGGCCACCGCATTCATAACACTGAAGGTGAAGGGCGCTCCCCCCAATAACAGTAGCTTTCCACGCTCCAGCTGGCGCCTCCACCCAGACGAGACATAGACCCTCGGAGTCACTCCATTAGAACATCAGAAATGGGGAAGGATAAGCCCAGGAAAACCTCCACACAAAGTAGGATTGAGCAATACGCAACCACACCCCTGACTCGCTCCCCAGAGAGACTATCACTATCTGATGCGGACTGCACGGAAGAGAATATTTCCCTCAGAGACATAATGAGTGCCATTGCCAGCTCTAGAACTTCCATGGAGAAAAAAATTGACAGAATTGGTGCAGATGTATCCTTGTTGCGGCATGACCTACAGAAGCTGACCTCCCGCACCGGGGAGGCGGAGGCCCGGATTTCGGAAACTGAGGATAACCTTTGCGGAGTGAACCGCCAGATGTCCGGCATGTTGGCACGCATAAAGCTTCTGGAATCAAGAGCGGATGACAGTGAAGGCAGATCCAGATGTAACAACGTCCGCATTCGGGGCCTTCCTGAAAAGGCAGAAGGAGCTTGCATGGAGTTATGCCTTGAGGAGTGGCTCGCAGACACATAAGATGCACAGTCCCTCTCCAAGTTTTTTTCTATTGAGCGAGCCCACCACATTCCAACCGGCAAGCCCATGCCGGGTGCACCTCCACGAACATTCATCGCGAGGTTCTTAAACTATAGGGACAGAGATACAATTTTGCAGCTGGCAAGATCTAAAGGAACTGTCACAGATAATGGTTCAAGAATTGCTTTCTTTCCCGACTTCACCAAAGAAGTGCAGAAGGCACGCCAGTCATTTGATCCCCTCAAGAAACGCCTGCAATCAATGGGTGTCAAATATGGGCTAATCTTTCCCGCCCAACTCAAAATATTCCATACGAACACAACACTGCATTTCACAGATCTTAAGGAGGCGTGGAGCTGGGCCGAAAGACATATAGAAGGCGATTGGGGCGCTGTGGGGGGGGGGGGGGGAGGAGGAGAGAACGTAACAGACCACATCCTGAGCGGCGCAGCAGCAGCAACAGATCGAGGACCCACAACATGCTGTAGCATAATATGAACCGACGGTACTCCGTATGTTTGAATCACCGTCAATACAAAGCAAGGAAACTACACTGCACATTGCACACATGGGTGCAATGGCCAACACGGCTGGCGGCCAGCCACAACGCAGCCCCTACCGAACAAAGAGCGAGCCCGGAGCACCGTGAAGGGGTGTTCTTCTGCCCAGCCCCAACCTATTCCCAATCAACACTACCTGTACTGCAAAACCGGATTGGCACAGGGCGGGCAGATGTAGTATAAAGTTCATTTGTGTTTAAAAGTTCATATTGGGACGACAGATGCTTCAGTTGGGGGAGGAGTATGGGGAGGGGGAGTTGGTTTTATTATTTCTATTCAACGTTTAGCATGCAAAGGCAAGATGAGCATATTGTACAGATCAAACGCGACACACCTACCCGCACATAAAACCGAAGAGGCACATGTGTGAATCCATACCCCAAACAGCCAATGACACCTGAGACTGTCTCAATCCAAAGAAAGGTCAAACTCCTGTCGTGGAATGTTAATGGGCTGGGATCCAGCATCAAAAGACGGCTGGTACTGCAGCACCTAAACAGGCACTCCCCGGATATAGCCTTTCTGTCCAAAACACACCTAGCGGGGAACGTGTGCAAATTCTTCCAAAGATCAAACTAGCGCACAGCGGTGCATGCCGGTTTCTCTATGGGTGTGAGAGGGGTACTCATACTAGTTCATAAACGACTACCACTGATGATCACGCACACTCTACAAGACAGAGAAGGGCGCTATGTACACGTCCAAGCAACACTATGGAACCAAACCCTAGCACTCGTGGCAGTGTACTCCCCGCCGACTCTCCTTCATGATCTGCTAACCGAAATTACCCCCATCCTGGCAGCAAACCCTGCAGATACATGGGTGTTGGGAGGGGAGTTCAATGAGGTCATGGACCATACCCTCGATCGCACGCATTTGAGAAACAGGAACCCCGCAAACACCACAAAACTGGTGGCTTCCTTCGTGTCAGCACTGGGACTGTGTGATGCGTGGAGAGACCTCCACGCTGAGACTCGGCAATATTCTTTCCATTCCGGGACTCACGCCTCGATGTCCAGAATAGACTACTACTTCTTACCAAACCAAAATATCCATAAAGTATGCAGCGCATCCTTCTTCCCGCGAGGTATCTTCAACCACTCCCCACTGGTACTCAAACTGGAAACGGCAAAACCACGACCGCCCCCTCGTGGCGACTGAACTCCTACTACTTGGGATTCCCAGAATTTCAAGAACACTTAGAGACAACCACCTCCAACTACTTTGAACTAAACGCAGACTCGGTTGACGATCCCAACATACTATGGGAGGCCTACAAACCAGTCCTACGCGGAGAAATCATCTCATGGACATCCAAAAAAAAGAAGGTGCAACGCGAGAGAATCATAGGCGCCGAAAGTGAAGTCATGTCCAAAGAAATAGAGCACATTGCCAGCGACCCCCCGGAGACGAACTGAGCCCTTATAATAGCACACAAGAAGCTGCACAATCTATCCTTAGACTGCGCCAAAAAAGCACATATTGCTATGAAATCACGTCTGTACGAAACAGGGGAAAAGGCAGGCACAATGCTAGCGTGGCTGGAAAAGCACGACGAAGGGCAACAGAAGATGAAGTGCATCAGAATGTTGAACGCAGATCTAATCTATTCCGATGCAGAGATTGCAGAACGCTTAGCTGAATTCTATGAGGACCTCTACAAACCCCCCCACCAACGGCCCAGCCAACACCATACTGAACGATATCGACCTCCCAAAACTCACCACAGAACAAGCCGCCACTCTAGACCACAAAATAACGACCGACGAAATATCATCAGCCATTGCCCAACTTCAAACAGGCAAGACCCCAGGTCCCAATGGGTTCCCACTTCACATTTGGAAACAACAAAACCATTTAGCATACCCACTCACTTGCTCAATATGTTTGAACACTCCTTAAACCAGGGCGAGCTCCCACCAGATCTCTGCAAGGCCACCATCATAGTGATCCCCAAAAAAGGCAAACCCCCAGAGGAATGCATCTCCTACCGACCCATATCTCTAATTAATAGCAAAGCTAAAATATTATCCAAACTACTAGCCAACAGACTACAATTGGTCATCACCTCATTGATCCACCCTGATCAATGCGGCTTCATGCCTCAAAGGTCCACCAGAATGAACATTCGCAGGCTGCATCTCGTGCTGGAGAGAGCACCTGCCTTGCAACAATCACTTGCACTGCTGGCCATAGACTTCGAAAAAGCATTAGACTCAGTTCACTGGGAGGCTTTGTGGGCAATAATGCGCAAGATGCAATTTGGAGAATCATTCATAAAATGGATACAACTCCTATACAATAACCCAGTGGCGGACGTTAGGGTAAATGGGTGGCCCTCGCGTAATATCCAACTGGGGAAAGGAACCAGACAAGGTTGCTCACTCTCGGCAATTGTGTTCGCACTAATAATAGAACCACTAGCAGCCCTTCTGCGAGACACCACCACGTGGACTGGCTTTAGATGGGGGCCGAACTGGGAAGATAGGGTATCCCTCTATGCAGATGACCTCTTAGTATACCTGGGCGACCCAGCAGTCTCCTGCCATGCGGTCACGCAAATCCTAATCGACTATGGAGCCTTTAGTGGTCTCAGGGTAAACTGCTACAAATCTGTGCTGTTTCCGGTAAAGGGGGTAGACTGCATACTGACATCGGGTTCCCCATATCAAGTTGAAACTACTCAGTTCCGCTACGTGGGCATTCTAATTACTAATGGGCTGGATAGCTACATAAAACAAAATCTGCATCCACTAGTTAAAAGATACGAGCAAGACGCAGCCCACTGGCTAGCATTGCCACTGACATCGCTGGGCAGAGCGGCACTCTTCAAGACGCTGGCCCTACCCCGGTTCTTATACATCCTCCAAAACGCCCTGCTCCATGTCCCCACCGAAGAGTTCCACAGAATAGATGGAACACCACGTAAACTCTTTTGGGGTGGGAAACACCCGAGAATTGCCCTTAAAACCCTCCAACGCTCAATCTGGGAGGGGGGAATAGGACTTCCGAACATCCAGATCTACTACTGGGCGACTCAAATGGCGACAGTCAATGACATATTGCACAGAGACCCGACCATCCCGCACATAAAGGCCGAACTAGCTGCACGACACGGCATGTCCCCGATTGAAAGCCTCTACTGTAAACAGACTCGTCCGCCTGAATGCACGATAGTAGCACACACGGCCCTGGTGTGGAAGGAAGTACACAAACACCTAGGATGGGACGATAAGATTACTCCAGTCCAACCCATCTGGAACAATGCTCGCCTCTCGAGCCTCAGTAACCTCCCGAAATGGCCAAACTGGGCAACAGCTGGCATACAAACCATTCATCAGATATTCACGAACGGTCAGCTGATACAGTTCCCCGAGCTTGTGGCAACACACGGTCTTCCAGGCACTGAACACTATCACTATGGGCAATTACAACATGCACTCACCTTACACAGGGCCCAATTGGAGGACATGCCGGAATGCACACCAATGGAAAGGAATATAGTCATAGACCGTGTGAGTACTAAGGTTACATCTACAATGTATAATGTTATTTCCTCATTTTCCACGAAGGAGCTCCTGAACCTGAAGATGAAATGGGAAGGAGATGTGGGCCCAATTTTACCCGAGGACTGGATTTCGACCCTGATGTATCCTAGAGACTCTTCGATCTTGGCAAGAATTCGGCTTGTTCAGCTGAAGATACTGCATATGATATACTATCCCCGAGTAGCCCTCTATAATTGGGGGAAAGCAACTGACCCCAAATGCCTACGCTGCAAACGAGAAGAAGGGACCTTCTATCATATCCTCTGGCAATGCTCACGTATATAACACTTCTGGCGTGAATGTAGTGAAAGACTCACTAGAGTCATGTGTCGCTAGATCCCAATGGACCCCAAACTCCTTCTGTTGGGCATTGAAGATACAGTAGAAATGTCGCTCTTTGAAAAGCTACTCTTCTCGACTGCCACAGGAATTGCCAAAAGGAACATTGTGCAATTGTGGGGGTTCAGAAATTACCCCGATATACGACCAATGGATATCAGATGTGGATGCCATCATCCTAATGGAACGACGAGTCTACCAAACCAGAGGCTGCCCGGCCAAAGCAGACAAAATCAGCTATTTCTGAATGGGCATTGACACACAAAAATAAATACGGGCTCAATCCGAAGTAAAAATGCCAACATATTTTGAAAACACAACTTACATCAGTCCTTTCAGAAATGAACAAGTTACTCTCTTGCCTGGTAACGTTCTTTCGATGGGATGGTCCGCCGACGTATTCCATATCTATGACAGTAATCACCACAGCTGTGCTGCTTCGGAAAATCTTTCGGCGTCTACGTCGATGACGTCGATACACTGTCCTCAAGGGCCTCCGTTGAGTTGACGTCACCTGCTGTTAGAAGTAGGACACACGACGCGCATAGCCTCAGTTGTAGTTTTTTTCCCCAGAACGTGTGGCACCAATCTTCTGCCAGATTGACCACAGAAAGCATTGCGGAAACGTAAGCTGCAATCGCATAAGAAATTCTGTAGCGGGGTAGGCAGGGAGGGAGCAATATGGAATACGTCGTCGGACCATCCCATCGAAAGAACGTTACCAGGTAAGAGAGTAACTTGTTCTTCGAGGGGATTGGGTCCTCCGACGTATTCCATATCTATGACAGACTCCCAAAGCATACCAACGTATGGAGGAAGGAAAAAGAATTTAGAATATAGAAATTTAGAATACCAAATCAAATTGCAGAGTAAAGGACCGCCTTTTGCCAAAAGCCAGATCCTGCCGATGGATAGAATCTAGGGAGTAGTGTCGCACAAAAGTATGGACCGAAGTCCAAGTGGCTGCTTCACAGATGTTATGAATAGGAACACCCCTGAGCAGTAGAGGCAGCCATACCCCTAGTAGAATGGGCCCGTAAGCCTAAGGGAGGGTCCTTACCCGCCAAGCGGTAACATTCAGAAATTGCCAAGATAATGCATCTAGACAAGGTCTGCTTAGTAACAGCTTGTCCCAAACGCCTTCCAGCTTAACCAATAAAGAGCTGATCGTCCACTCTGACCCAGGAAATGCGTAAAATGTAGACATTTAAAGCTCTCCTAGGATCTAACCTATGGAGCCTCTCCTCTTCCTTACCAGGATGCGGAGGAGGATAAAAAGCCGGAAGAATGACTTTCTGGTTTAAATGAAATTCCGACACCACTTTCGGAAGAAAGGAAGGATGAACTCTAAGGACAACCCTGTCCTTATGTAACACAGTGAAGGGTGGCTTAACTGAAAGTGCCTGTAACTCACTCACTCTGCGAGCGAAAGTGACCGCAACTAAAAATACAGTTTTAAGGGTTAACAGTCTCAAAGGACAAGAATGTAAAGGCTCAAACTGAGCACCCATTAGGAACTTTAGAACAAGGTTCAAATCCCAACCGGGCACCTGGAAAGGTGATGGTGGGAACAAATTAGTGAGTCCTTTCAAAAACTGAGGAATTAAAGGAATTTTGAAATAAGAACACTCCTCAAACAAGTGCTTGGATATGGACAGCACCACCAGGTAACATTTAATGGCACCCATCTGCAGGCCTTTGTGGGCTAAAGAAAGAAAAAAAGACAGAACCACAGGAATGTCACATGAAAAAGGATCCACGTTCTGAACCCTGCACCAGTCGCAGAACTTTCTCCAACGGCAACGGTACAGGGACTTTGTTGGCGACCGTCTGGCCGAAAGCAACACCTCCATCACGTCTTCGGGGGGGTCCCAATCCTTATACCTCAACCTTTCAGAAGCAAAGCGTGAAGGTTGAGGGATCTGACCTCTGGATGGAGAACCTGACACCCCCACCCGTGAGAGCAGATCGTTTCGGTAGGGAAGACGACGTTGAGGGCAGATGGATAAGTCGAGAAGGTCCGGGTACCACGTCCTCCGGGCCCATGCCGGAGCAATGAGGATCATCCGGGAACCGAAACTCTAACCTCTGCAGCACTTGCGGGATGACGGGGACTGGAGGAAACACGTACAGTGGTGGGAAGGACCTCTCCACCACGAACGCGTCTCCTAAGGCTCCTCTTGGAGGAAATTCCCGCGAGCAGAACCTTTCGCACTTCCGGGTTGACACTGGAGGCGAAGAGATCCACTTGCGGGGTCCCCCAAAGGGCGAAGATGTCCAGGAGAATCTCCTGAGCCAACGCCCACTCGTGAGAGATCGCACTCTGCCTGCTCAGACCGTCCGCCGTCTCGTTTTCGTCTCCGGCCAGATGAACTGCCTAGATTGAAATTTTCTGCTGGATGGCCAGAACCAGAGCTGCATTGCCTCCCTGCACAGAGGAAGTGACCCTGCCCCCCCTTTTTGTTGAGGTAGTGCATGGCCACTGTGTTGTCCGTCAGAATCAGGACATTCTTTCCTTACACAGTCGGCAGAAAAGCCTTCAGGGCAAGCCTGACGGCCCTCAGCTCCAATAGATTGATATGGAGTCTGGACTCTGATGGAGACCAACGACCGCTGACTGTCAACTCGTTGGCATGAGCTCCCCATCCCGTGAGGGATGCGTCCGTCACGATCGTCACCGCCGGCCAGGGTAGCAAAAATGGAGCCCCCCCTCATCAGATTGCCGTCGTCGGCCCACCACAGAAGGTCCTGAGTCCATGATGGGTCTCAATCCTCCGTCTTTCTTTGAAATCAAAAAATAAGGGGAATACCATCCCTTCTTCCTCTCCGGTACAGGCACCAGTTCTTTGGCGCCTTTCTCCAGCAGGGCTTGTATTTCCTTGTGCAAGGAGCGGATCTGGACTCTTTAAAGAGAGATGCCTGGTGGATTGTCGTGAGGCCTCTGCCAGAAAGGAAGACAGTAGCCGTGGGCTAAGATCTCCAGTACCCACACATCGAAGTAATGGCACGAAATTCTACAAGATGCTGTGCCAGCCTTCCCCCAACCAGCGAACCATGGGACATGGCCTCATGACTGAGCTGAAGCGGCTGCGGTATTGCCTGAGGGTAAAGAGGCAGCTGCTCGAGTGGCCTTGGCACCTCGAGTACCTTGTTTTCCACCTCTGGCACTCCTACAGTGGCCCCTTCGACTTGTAGCTCCTCTCAATCTACTAAAAGATGAGTAATATCGAAAGGAACCTCCCCTCCATTGCTGTCCCCTAGGACGAAAAGGCAGAGGTTGGCGAACTGCAGCGGTCAACGACTTTGCTGCAGCTTTGGAGGTCTGCAACCTCTCAAGGCTCTCGTCAGCCTTGCTGCCAAAAAGATGTTCACCATCAAAGGGCATGTTGAGGATCTGGCTTGCACATCAGCAGAAAACCCTGACTTCCGCAACCATGCAAACCTGCGTATTACGGAGCTCGCCGCCATAGACCGGGTGACACAATCTGCCATGTCCAGACCCGACTGAACGGACTCACTCATGGCATCCTTGCCATCCTGCACCATAGCAAGAAAACCATCCCGTTCCTCCCCTTCGGGAATATGATCAGCCGCTAACGAAATACAGTTCCACAGAGTGTGCGTGAAATGTGACAAGGCACACACAGAGTTGGCTGCCTGTAAAGCCATACCCCCTGAAGAAAACACTTTCTTCGCCCAGCCATCAAAACGCTTGTCGTCCCTATCAGGAGGGATGGTAGGGTACGACGCCTGCTTTGCTGGGGCCGTAGCCGCCTGCACCACCAAACTCTCCAGAGTGGGGTGCATGGTCAAGTAGCAGGGGTCGCTACTGGCTGGACAGTATGGTCACTGCCGGGACACTCTCCGGGGCAGTCCAAGCCGCTGCCACCCTTCTTTGCAAGGCCATATGGAATGGCAATACCGGGTCACTTTGGTGGACCTTGGTCGAGTATATCCGTCAGGTCATCCTGCAGAAAATCCACTGGTGGCGCAGACCACCCCAAGTATTCTGTTACCCTCGATATAAGGCGCCGGTATGAGGACTTGGCATGGGTGCCAGGCTCCGGCCTACAGAACTCCACCTCCGGAGAGGTGTCCAGACCACTGGCGTTGTGCAACGACTGACGCAGTTCTTCAATCTGGCTATGACCAGACAAAATCTCGTCTGGTACCGTATCAGGAACCAACCCTTCCTCAGATCCTTCATCCACCTCAGAAAAATAATCCAGAGGCTGGAATGAGGGCACAGAAAAAGGGACAAAGACATTTTTAGCCTTGGCCAGAGCCTTTCTAGGGGGTTCCACCGTGCCACGGGGTACCTCTGACAAAAAAGACTCGAATGGCGTCAATGGAATTGGCGTCGACGTCGAGCGTGGCGCCGACAGCTTCGACAGTCCTTGAGGGCAGAGCCCCGAGCATGTCCTTCGACAGCCTGTGTGCCGATGGCGTTGACAGCTTCCTCGGAGGCGGAGCCTCGAGAAAGTCCCTCGACGACCTCGGCGCCGAAGGCGTCGGTGTCTTCTTCTTCGAAGACTTCACAGGCTCCGACGGTCTCGAGGGCATCGAGGACCGGGACCTGGAACGAGCAGGTCTAGAGCGACCATCCTTGTCCGACCAGGACATCGAAGGCGCCCGGTGATCGAGACGACCGCTCGAGGAAGGGGTGCGAGTGGTCTCTCTAGCATGGTCACGGCCGCTGTCTTTCGACGGCGCGGACAGACCGGAGCCCTGCAACTGAAAAATCACCATCATCTCCTGCCGAAATGAATCCCATTCGGCAGGAGTGGAATGCTTGTTGGGACAAGCAACCCGCCGACGGGCGGAGTCCTCGGACGAGGATGGGAAAGGCGACTGGCAACAGCTCTTCCGTGAGGAATGGCAGGACCTACTCCGGGACCGAGACCCGTCCCGGACTGACGACGATGCGGAGAGTCGCCCCTCGAATCGTCAGTCAAAAGCCCAGTGGATCTCGACTTCCTAGGGTTGGCCACCTTACCAACAGAAAGCTTCTTCTTACGCTCCCGTAAGGCCTTCCACGTAAGCGACTGGCAGTCTACACAATCATCCGTGTTGTGGTCCTTACCGAGGCACCAGAGGCCGGCGTTATGCGAGTCTGTCAACTGTAACGCTCACCTGATTCCCGTAGAGGCGCCGGTCTTGACTGGGCGTATACCGTATCTTCAAAGGTGATGTGTAACACACGGCTGGCTCTTTGGGCTGGACCTCTGTGCACTGTATGTCTGACTCGAAGGGTAAGATGTCTGCAGATAGAAAATATGGGATTAAGGAACTGGGTTATTGAATGTCTCTCTCTTCTTCCCTTTCTCTTCTCCTGTAGAACCCCAAAGGTTAACGCTCTCACCTTAGGTAAGTGAACGCCGTGCTCTCCATCTGCCTCGGGGCAGGGTGCTGTAACCAGTTTCTTCACTGGATAAGGGGAGCAGGCCTCTTGACTTCAGAGGACTGCTGTTCGTCGTTTACTGCACGAACGGTAAGTTTCGAGTAATTCTAATGTCTTTAAAGTCTTTAGTAATGATGTTTCTTGTTTTGCAGGGTTCCGGCGATGGCGGATGACGGGCTGAAGTGAGTTGAAGATGGAGCCCGTGTGATGAATAGAAGCGCCTGGAAGCACGTAAGTAAGCGCTTGTTGCCTGCTTCACGATGCGCCCTAACTGTCTTTTTATTTTGCAGGTACAAGTTCGGAGCGGCTGCAGGGTGCCGGAATACCCACTGGGTTAGATGTGGAAAGGAGTAATGGCACGTGAGTATTAAAGTTCCCCAATGTCTTTAAACGCACCTTGTTTTGTCTTTCAGATGCGGGATGCAGCGCCGAAGGCCTCCGGAGCGTGCGAAGAGTTGGTAAGCTTTTGTCTTTCAGATGCCGGAATGCAGTGTGAAGACCTCCGGAGCGCACGAAGAGTAGGTAAGCCTTTGTCTTTCAGATGCCGGAATGCAGCGCGAGGCGTTGGTGACAGCCGATGGACCAGATAAGTGAAGAGCTGTCACTGAAGACCGTAATGCTAACCTGTTCTTTCTTGTCTTTATAGGTGTTGCTGAAGACTTGATTCAGGATGGTAAGCCTTTTTCCTTAGGCCCAGGATCAGATGCAGAAGACACGATGAGCGTTCTGCTGCAGAGGATGCAGAATAACGCAAAGCAAGATTCATCCATCGGGTGTGGTTTAAATAGCCTCCTGTAGTGCTTAGGTGTCTCCTTCCACAGCCACAGTTCCAGTGTTCTGAATCTAGGGAGTGGCTCCTGCCCCACCCAACAGGAAAAGTAGTTCCAAACAGAAGAGGATCAGAGGCTCAACTGGCAGGCAAGTACGCAGCATGGTCTGCTGCAGGTAAGTCCACCCAAGCATTATGAGCCCGGCGCTTCCAGCGCTGGGACTGGGCATATTTATGAGCCTGGTGCCACTGGCGCCAGGACTGGGTCCAAAAGGTCCCAATTGGGACTGGTTGGCACTCGGAACCTGGGTTATGGATCTGCTTCCAAGGGAGTTGGGAAAACCCTGACCTTTTGGAAGCAGAGATCATGACACAACGACATCTTGGACCCGCAGTCCCGACACTTCTTAAAACCCAGCCGAGGGGTAGAAGACGACGAAGACATCATGGATCTTCACAAAGTAACAGGTTCGAGGAACCGAAAGAACAGAAACTGAGGCGCGCCGAGATCTCCAAAGCGAACACGTTTGCGGAAAAAACAGAACTGAGGCTACAGGCGTCGTGCGTCCTACTTATAACATCCGGTGACATCGGCTCGACAGAGGCCCTCGAGGACAGCGTATTGACGTCATCGACGCAGGAAGATTTTCTGAAGCAGCACAGCTGTGGGGATTACTGTCATAGATATGGAATACATCGGAGGACCCAATCCCCTCGAATAAAGGTTACTCACCGTAGTGTCCACCTTACTCCTAGTCCATAGTCCCCTTTCCTCCATACTTACGGGACATTCCTCCGTCATGTGGGACGGAACCGGAGCACTTTGTAAAAAGCATAACATTTTCCAAAAATGTGTCCTTCCTCTCTTTTTACGCGGGGTACCGCACGCGGCCGTAACCCAGCCCTCCTTAGATGCGCCCAGCGCATCGCGCATCAGTCTTTTTCTATTGCATTCAAACAATAACAGAGGAACCTTATTAGAGGGGAAGGCGGGCGGGCATATGGTGGAATGGGGACTATGGTCTAGGAGTAAGGTGGTCACTACAGTGAGTACCCTTATTATACTCCTACGTCCCATCCCCTTTCTTCCATACTTATGGGAGATTCCCAAGCACTCCTCACAGGAATTACGGGTAGATGGAAACTCACACAGCCTGGCCAAACTGAGCATCAGCTCTGGAGCTCAGATCCAAACAGTAGCATTTACAAAATTCTGATGGGGAGGCCCATGTAGCCGCTTTCTGGTCTCCCAGGGGACATACTTTTGAAAGGCAACAGCAGCTGCATTTCCCCGTACCAGGTGTGCGTGAATCCCTTTAGGATGTTGGAGGTCCTGAACAGTGTAAAACTCCATAATACAGGCAGCAACCCATCTGGAGATAGTTGCTTTGCAGGCCTATTTACCCTGTGGATTACCAAAGGTCACCAATAGTTGAGAAGAACTCCTAAATTCAGATATTCTGTCCAGATAGAACTTAAGAGCTCTTCTAACATCCAGGCAATGCAAAACCCAAGCCGGGTTTGGGAAGAAGACGGGCAAGGAGATTGACTGATTTAGACGAATATCAGAGACCACTTTTGGCAGGAACAAAGGATTCGTCCTCAGGACAACCATATCCTTGTGGAAGACTAAGAAGGGATGCTCCACCGATAAAGCCTGGAGCTCACTCACACGTCTTGTCGAAGAGACGGCGACCAAGGAGGACACCTTCCACGAAAGGTACTTAAAATCTACCGTAGCCATTGGTTCGAAGGGCTTATGGCACAATGCTGTAAGGACCACGTTCAGATCCAATGTCGGGTGCAGTTTGCGAACAGAAGAGTAAAGACACATTAGACCCGCAAAGTGCCTTTTAACCACTGGATTTGAAAGTGAAAAAGAGCACTGGTCCTTGGAGAAGTAGAACAGCCGAAAGTTAAGTCCTGCATGAGAGAACATAAATGCCCGACTCTGCTAGGTGAGATGAAGAACAGCACCGTGTCGATCGTAGCCACCCTGGGGTCCAATTGTTTGGCTAAGCACCAGTGGCAGAATCAAAGCCATTTGCTCCTTTATTGAGATCTCGTTGAGGGCTTCCTGGCTGCCTGAATAATGTGCATGTTATCAGCAGACAGGTTGAGATGTTCTAAAGATCTGAACTCAGGCACCATGCCGCCAAGCTGAACGATTGTGGCGAGGGGTGCCACAGCTGCTGATCTCTCTGGTGAAGCAGGTTGGGAACCAACGGAAGCCTGATCGGTGCACACACTGACAAAACCAGAACCTGGCCGGCCACCACGGAGCTATGAGCAGAAGAGAACAGTTCACTGTGTTCCTCAGTTTGCAAATTGTCCGATGAATCAGAGGTAGAGGCGGAAAAGCATAGGCTCTCATATTGTGCCAGGGAATTTCGAGAGCATTCCCCCACAGAGGAGGCTCCCAGTCGGTTTCTGGAGACATACAGAGGAAGTTTCCTGTTGGCCGACGTCGCAATGAGGTCCACTCCTGGAGTGCCCCAACACTGGAAGATTTGTAAGAGGACCTCCCCTTTCAACTCCCACTCGTAGCTGACCATCTTTCGCTGGCTGAGGGCATCCACAGTAACATTCAGCTGCCCCGGGATGTGTACAGCCACCAACCAGATGCCATGCTGCACCACCCATTCCCAAATCTGAATGGCAATATCCACAAGAGGAGGGGACTTGGTACCCCCCCTGCTTGGTGATGTAAAACATGGACACCACATTGTCTGTGCGGACACGGACCACTTGGTTGACAATGACCGGCCTGAACGCCTTGAGCGCCAGGAAGATCACCAGAAGCTCCAGGTGATTTATATGAAGGAGCTTGTCTTGGGGCGACCAGAGATCGGAAACTTGTAGAAGATCCAACGTCAACGCCAGAAGGGAAGAGTCCATTGTGATTGTCACCAGCAGAGTGGGATATTGAAAAGCCGCACCCACTGACAGATTGCCGAGAGACGACCACCACAAAAGGTCCGCTCTCATGAAAGCTGGAATCAATATCATTTTGGAGTCTGGATCCACAGCTTGATGCCAAGAACTCCGAATAGCCATCTGTGTCTGCCTCATCTTGAGCCGAGCAAGAGGAAGAGCCAAAACACACGAGGCCATGAGGTACAGAAGCCTCTGGAACCACCAGACCGACATGCTCCCCGACTGCGTAAAGACCTGACACATGGCCACCAGATCCGCCATTCTGTCCCCGGTCAGGTATACTCTGCAGTTGATCGTGTTCCAACAAAAACCCAGGAAAATCAGGTCCTGAGAGACCGTCATGGAGAATTTCCGCCAGTTCACCGACAGCCCGAGGTGGAACAGGAGCTGGTGGAGAGACTGAAGGTTGCTCGAGGCTTTCAAAGGACAAGGACTGCACAGCAGCCATTTGTCCAAATACGGATACACGTGGATACCCTGAAGCCGAAGATAAGCTGCGATAACCAACATGATCTTCATAAAGACACGCAGTGCTGAGCTGAGGCCAAAAGGGAGCACTCGGAACTGGAAGTGCTCCTCTCCCACAGAAAACGGTAGGCATCTCCGATGTGGATTCCAGATCAGGATATGCATATACGCATCCTAGAGGTTCACCACGCTGAGCCAATCGCCCTTCTGCAGAGAGTACTTTATCCGACAGGGCGTGATCATCTTGAATTTCTCTTGGGGTAGAGAGAGATTGAACTGGGAAAGATCTAGGATGGTGCACAGGCCAGCCTGGTTGGATATGGGCACCGTAAACAGCCGGGAATAGAAGGGAACGGGTTCCACTGCCCTGAGATCCAGCAACTTCTGAATCTCGGCTCTGAGGGAGGGTGACCCAGACTGCTGGAAGGTAGGATTGATGGGTGGGGTAGGGGGAAAGGGTAAGTGGAAGCCCGCCCAAGCAACTGACGAGACCCACCGGTCCTCGGTGATGGTCTGCCACGCCTCACAATGAGACGCAATGCGTCCTCCCACCAGGGTCTCGTGCGAGCATAGAGAAACTTCATATAGCTGGTTTTCCGGTGGTGGCGCCACCTGAACCTGAAGAGGAGGCTGAGGAATGGGAGAAAAACAGAATCCGTTGCTGCCTTTGGCAGGAATTTCCCAATGGGGTCTCAACCCTGAGGGACTTTCCGTCCAGAAAACCCCTGAAACCAGAGGAAGGTCGAGGCTGCGAGGACGTTCTCTGTGCCCTGAAAGGAAGTTTCACCAAGACCAACAAAGGCTTGGCGGTCTGAGTGCTATCCTTAGTTTTGGACAGTTCAACGTCCTTTGAGGAATGTAAAAGCTCCTTGCCGTCAAAGGGCAGGTCCAAAACCTTATCCTGCACCTCCTTAGAGAAACTGGTGGTGTGCAGCCAAGCCTGACGAGAGGTGTCCATGCCAAGCATGAGGCCACGCTATGATGTGCCGCGGCCTCCAGCATGTCCGGCGCTAGGACCCTAGCATCAGACATACCCGCTCTGAAATCCTCTAGCTTTTCGGCAGGAATAAATTCCTCAAATTCCGAAAGACCTTTCCACATTTTATATTCGCCCCCGCTAACACCAGTTCATCGTTCACTTGACGTAACTGCAGAGCTGAATTAGCGAAAATCCACCTTCCCAAAGAGTCAAGAAGCTTGTCCTCTTTAGCCAGAACCTGTTTAGCCATTGCGGAAGACGATGCAGCAGGTCTGTATTGTAAAGTGGCCACAGCCACTATCGTGGAGGAGAGGGGCGGACACAACGCTAAAGCCACCTATTCCGAAGAATGGAGCCTATAACGCACGTCAATCTTCTTGTTGACAAACAGTCCAGAGTGTGGTTTTTCCCAAACTTTACAGACTTCGGCCAAAACGTCCTTCTGCAAGAACAAGCCGGTACACTCCGAAGGAGACAAGGTGAACGCCCCCGAAAGCACTCCCTCCTGCGGAGCGGGTGCCTCAGGCACTGGAACATCCAATAAACATGTCCATCGCCCGGTCGTGAAAGGCTCTGACAGAGCGGGGCAGGTCATCGCTGTCTTGATCCTCTTGTGTGTCGACCAGCAGATCCGGTTCAGGCTGACTTGCATCAGGCACCACTGTAGATTTGTCCAATGGGGACAACAGAGGCAAGGGAGGAAGAATCAGGGGAGGTCCAGCCGGTAAAGGCGGCGCCGGCGGAACCACAGGTGCCGCAGCTGGGACCGTCGGAGCAGGCGGGCACATCTCCCTCAACAAGCCTCGAAAATACTCCTTCATGGGGTTGGAATGCATTAGTCTTTGAAACTTGCTGAAAAAGACATCTTCCGTCCATGATTTGAGCGCGACTGGAGGAGGCCTCATGAGCGGAGTAATTCCAGGGATGCAAGGGAGATGGGTGCCAAGAGGGCCCTTCTCCACTGGAGTCCACATAAATCAAGGGCGCCGATGGTGCAGGAAGCGAGACCCTGTGCGGAATGGGCATCCGACTGTTCCAGTCATAAACTGGACGAAAAGGATGTGCACAAGGAAAACTATGTTCGCCTGAAAACCCACTCCCCACACCTAGGGCTGATGGCGTAGTTGTAAGGGAGGTATCCAAAATGGCTGCCGTAGTCTTGGCGGGAGCGGTCGCCATTTTGTCAGCACCTGAGGAGAACTGCGACACGACTGGAGGAAACGCGTACAGCAGTGGGAAGGACCACTCCACTACGAACGCATCCTGTATGGCTCCTCTTGGAGGAAATTCCCGCGAGAGGAATCTTTCGCACTTCCGGTTGACACTGCAGGCGAAGAGATCCACTTGTGGGGTCTCCCAAAGGGCGAAGATCTCCAGGAGAATCTCCTGAGCCTGCTTTCACTCGTGAGAGACCATGCTCTGCCTGCTCAGAGCATCCGCCGCCTCGTTTTCATCTCCGGCCAGATGAACTGCTGAGATCGAAATTTCCTGCTGGATGGCCCAGAACCAGAGCTGCATCGCCTCTCTGAACAGAGAGAGAGACCCTACCCCGCCCCCTTTTTGTTGAGGTAGGGCATGGCCACTGTATTGTCCGTCAGAATCAGGACATTCTTCCCCCGCACAGCCGGCAGAAAAGCCTTCAGAGCTAGCCTGATGGCCCTCAGCTCCAACAGATTGATATGGAGTCTGTACTGCGATGGAGACCAACGACCGCTGACTGTGAACTCGCTGGATGAGCTTTCCATCCCGTGAGGGATGCATCCGTCATGATCGTCACAGCCGGCCAGGGTAGCCAAAATGGAGCCCTCCTCATCAGATTGCGGTCGTCGGCCCACCACAGAAGGTCCCGAGCGACCGAGGGCGGCACCTGAACGGGGTCCGACATCCTGCCGGAAGACTATGACCACTTCATCTTGAGAGCCCATTGCAGAGATCTCGTCCGCAGCCTTGCCTCTGGCACCAGAAGAATGCAGGATGCCATGAGGCCGAGTAACCTCAAGAACTCGAACTCCGGGAGACTCTGGGCATGTTGAAACTTGTTCACCATCTGCATAATGTGATGAGCCCTCACCTGGGGAGGAAAACAGCCCCAGGGACGTGTCGAGCACTGCTCCAATGTACTGGAGCCGGTGGGTAGGTGTCAAGTGGGACTTCTTTAAGTTGAGGGAGAAGCCCAGACTGTGAAGGGAGTGGCAGGTGACCGACAGATGATCCAGGACTTGCTCGGGAGAGCGCGCCCTGATCAACCAATCGTCCAGGTAGGGGTAGACGTGAATCCCCCTTTTCCTGAGATACGCTGCCACCACCACGAGCTTGGTGAAGACCCTCGGGCGGAGGTCAATCCAAACAGGAGGACGTGAAACTGAAAGTTCGAATCGCCAACCGCGAATCTCAGGTACTTCTTGTGCTTGGGATGCATCGGCACATGAAAGTAAGAGTCCTTGAGGTTGAGAGATACCAACCAGTCCTGAGGTTGAAGGGCCTGGAGGACTTGAGAAAGAGTAACCATCTTGAACTTGTCCTTCCTGAGGAGCTTGTTCAAACCGCGCAAGTCCATGATGGGTCTCAATCCTCCGTCTTTTTTCGGGGTCAAAAAATATGGGGAATACCATCTCTTGTTCCTCTCCGCTACAGGCACCATCTCTATGGCACCTTTCTCCAGCAGGGATTCGATTTCCTGCGCAAGGAGCAGATCCAGGCTTTTCAAAGAGAGATTCCCAGGTGGATTGTCATGAGGCTTCTGCCAGAAAGGAAGACAGTAGCCGTGGGGTATGATCTCCAGAACCCACACATTTGAAGTAATGGCACGTCATTCTACAATATGCTGTGCCAGCCTTCCCCCAACCGGCAAACCATGGGACATGGCCTCATGACTGAGCTGAAGCGGTTGCGGCAGTGGCTGAGGGCAAAGAGGCAACTGATCGAGCGGCCTTGGCACCTCAAGTACCCTGTTTTCCACCTCTGGTACTCCTACGTTGGCCCCTATGACTTGCAGCTCCCCTCGGTCTACCAAAGGTAGAGTAGTATCGAAAGGAACCTCCCCTCCATTGCTGTCCCCTAGGACGAAAAGGCGGAGGTTAGCGGACTGCAGCGCTCAACGACTTTGCTGCAGCCTTTGAGGTCTGCAACCTCTCAAGGCTATCGTCAGCCTTGCTGCCAAAAAGATGTTCACCATCAAAAGGCATGTTGAGAAGCCGGGCTTGAACATCAGTAGCAAACCCAGACTTCTGCAACCACGCAAATCTGCGCATCACGGTGCTCGCCGCCATGGACCGGCTGACACAGTCTGCCACATCCAGACTGACTGAACGGATTCAAACATGGCATCCTTGCCATCCTGTACAAGGGCAAGAAAGCCATCGCGTTCCTCGCCTTCGGGAATATGTTCAGCCGCCAACGAAACAATTCCACAGAGTGTGAGTGAAACGTGCTAAGGCACACACAAAGTTGGCTGCTTTCAAAGCCATACCCCCTGAAGAAAAGACCTTCTTCGCCCAACCGTCAAAGCGTTTGTCGTCCCTATCAGGAGGGATGGTAGGGTACAGCGCCTGTTTAGCCGGGGCCATAGCCGCCTGTACCACCAAACTCTCTGGAGTAGGGTACATGGACAAGTAGCTGGGGTTGCCGCTGGCTAGGCGATACTTTTTCGGCAACGACTTACCCACTGCCGGGAGACTCTCCGGAGCAGTCCAAGCCGCCGCCACCCTTCTTTGCAAGGCCAAATGGCAGTACCGGGTCAGTTGGTGGACCTTGGTCCAAGATATCTGTCAGCTCATCCTGCAGAAAATCCACTGGTGGCGCAGACTCCCCCACCCCCAGTACTCTATCACCCTCGACATGAGCCACCGGTACAAAGACTCAGCGTGCGTGCCAGGCTCAGAAAAATGGTGCTACGCTGCAAAGCATAAATTAGATTACAAAAATGGATTAGAAAAGTTTGCTAATTAAATCATTTTTGATTAGCGAACAGGCTCATTTGATGAGCAATTTTGTTCCAATATTGTTAATGTCACCGCAGGAAGTTATTTGTACCCAAGACATGAAATGAGCAACAATACAGCAATTTTGCATACCGATGAAGTAAGACGAGGAGTCAGGTTTTGCAAATTCTTTAAACTTCAACTAGACCGGCAGGTCGGGTAACTTAGTTTACTTATTCAACCTAACAGAAATGCACTTGACCCATACAACTGGAGGACAACACATTTAAAATGTGGTTTTCTTAAAATGGTGCATCCCCTACAAACCTACTTTCTGTTTGGCACACTCTGCCACCCAGAGGACAGCAATGCACAGTTAAACTTTTATTTGAGATTGTTCTGCAAAGTAAATGTTAAATAAAAGTTTCAAACATATCTTACACATGCTACTTGCCCTTTATAAAATCTACTTTACTATGCGAGTGGGCGAAAAGACTTCACGAGCCATAGATGTGTCTGTAAAATGTAAAAGGTTAGCTGCATGAATGGACAAAAATAAATAGATGGGATTTAAAAAAGGCTCTGAAAACAGTTTGCCCAGCTGTCTCCTGCAGATGGTAATACATAATCCAATCATAAAGCAAAGCTTACTCTGGAGGCCAACTACAGCGTTCGGTATTGCAGTAGATCTGTAGATGTGTACAGACTGGATGAAACTATTGATCACTACTTTGTGTAAAGCATCAAGTTCGCTTTGTGTATTCATTATGTAAGAGGTAAGAAAGGGACTAAGCAGAGGGGATTGTCTAGCAGCCATGAACTGGGCAAACTACGTAGAATATTGTAGTGTGTGGTCGTCTCAATTTCAGGGTATCTGGTATAAAGCAAGGATAATACAGAATTTCAAGAAATATGGGTTTGCTCATGGGTTGAGCACTAGTTGCATGATGTATGCAACCTGCAGGTTACAGAACTAGGTTTGCCATCCCCCCTCTGCTCCCCCTTCTTATTCTTTCCCCAAAACTATCTCCCCCCTCCCCTGCCTCCACGCTCTCACCCTTCCCCTCCTCCTACTCTTCTCCACCACCCCCCCCTATCCAGTCCCACTCCCCTTTTCTCCCTATCCCCTTCAGTTAATTGTTCTTCTCACTGTTTTGTTGATTGATTCATATTGTAATTGCTTCAACCATTATATTGTTTATGTTTTATGTATTATGTTGTTCCATTGTACAGCGCTTTGGTGTAAGGTGCTTCATAAATCAATAAATACAAAAGCATTTGAATATGCAAATTTTCAAAAGTGTTCACTTGTCAATATGATTCTTTCCCGAATGAAGTACAGTGGACATTATGAAATTTAGATACACTAACCAAAACTTTACTGTAACGCATGGAGATGATGCAGTGTTACGGCATCAATACTGTAGTCATTCATTATGTAACAACTTACATTTTAGGAATGGAATTGCATGACTCTTTTTATATAAATATAAAGTTCACACATACTGGTCTTTGCCAGACAGGATATAGAAAGCTTAATAAAAGTATCATCCCGATTACTTCTGGTTTGCAATTATTTGAAAAATAAATTCTTGCCTAGCACTCCCACACATGCCTTTGGCACTTAAAGTGCAGGAGATGATTACTGCTACACTGTCTCTCCAATAGCACTTGAAGTGAACAGAGAAAAGAGGGTGAATAGAGCACCATGGACAAGAGAGGAATGCAGGGCAAGCTGTTCGTTCATTGAAGAGGTGAACTTAAATGGCTAATTTTACTACACAAGTGTCCATTTTGCAAACCCACAGAATTGCATAGCAAATTGCTATGCAACACTGTTTATTTTATGCCTTGCACTTTAAAAGCCCCTTCCTAAAACGTAGACTTTAAGTATCAGGCCTGTGTGTAAAAAATAAAGTAAAAGCAACCCTGAACTAGACAAAAAACAACAGAATACAGGTTTACTCTTATATAAATAAATTAATAAAGAAAGAACACTATAATGACCACAGTAGAAATAAACATGGCTAGGGCACGGCAAGATGAAGAGGTCTGGCTAAAAGAAATGATGCAATAGGTCACCGCCATGAACATGGATGTGTGGCAAGACGGTGGCCTATTACATCAAGCCTTGAGCGAGTTGTATATGACTCCGAAAATTCAAGAGGAGCAGATTAAAATGGTCAGAATCACAGTCTACATATATCTCCATATGGGAGTTATGGAGGCAGAAAATGAAGACAATAGAAACCTTGCGCAAAACCCGTCGGAGCTCTTAACCCAAATCCAAACCAAAGTAACACTAGTAGGAGAGAAATTGCAAAAGAGCCAAGATACTGAGGTAAGGTTGGAAAATTACATCAAACAGCTAAAAGAGGATGTGGCTCTAAAACAACAAAATAATTCAGAGCAAAAGTCCCAATTTAGATGCATTAAAAGTGGTGTGTCAGAAAAATGCTACAGAAACTGAATCAACTACTAAAATATAACAGAACCTGCTCAGAACAAAAACATCTTACAAAATCAGATCAAAAAGTTGGAAGAGGAGAATAGTAAATTAATCAGTAAAGAACTCCACCTCCAGACAGAATTTAAACAAGAACGCCAGACATCATGTACAATCAAACAACAGCGGGATGACCTGGCTGAACAAAGGGTCGCCCTGTATCAAGAAAATTATGTCCTCTGTCAGGAAGTGATTAACCTAAAAACAGATCTACGGGAAAGAGTTAGATCTCCAGAAACGAAATGAACTACAAGTAGAATATGAAAAGTTTTTGGGGCACACCAGACGAGTGGAGGGTGCCCTAGAAGCTAAAAATGAGCAAAATCAGGAGATAAATTTCCTGCAACAAAAATTCCAAGACCATACAGGCAGCACAAAAAGACAATGAGACACTCTGTGAGGAGAACAGTGGACTCCAGAATCAGGTAGCAGCTCAAGAAAAGGTCATAGAAGTAAGCCAATTCCTGATGCCTACCATCAGGAAATTGGGGCTGAAAAGGAGAAACTGGAGCTGTTCGAGAAAGAGTATGCTAGGCTGAATCCAAACTTGAGGGACCCCGATCAAGTAGAGATGGACAGGGCAACCCCTGATCACAGTGTGATGCCCTCTGTACTAAGGGCCTCAAACCCATTTATCAATTTGTATGCCCAAGGAACTGCTGACTTCAAGTCTGCCGGTTCACAAGAACTGGGAGTTATGAGGCAACCAGACTTAAATAGGCCTAGCATGATAGAGCAGGTAGGCCACCGCCCATCAGAGATTGATGGACTGGCATCCCTGCGCAGATTCCAAAATGTTATGGCCAAAATATCTGGTCAGGAAGACTCCTATGAGGAGAAGTTCAGGGAGCTAGACCTACAGAAGCATCACTTACAAAGGAACAATTTGGTCAGAAGACCACTCTCCTGTTCGAAAGAGGGAGTCCAAGGTGAGTGACCCAGAGAGCCCAAGGTACAACAGGCAAGAAGAAATTAGGCCCCACCATTCTGAGAGCAAATCACAAGCTCAAAGAATAAGGGAGCGTCTAGAAGATACAGAGGGGACATCAAACAGTAGCACCTCTGAGTCTGACAGCGAGTGGCCTCAGATAACAGCTAAATAAGGCCAATAAACAAAAGAGAGCTCTGGTGAAAGACCCCATTAGACAGATTAAAGCTATTAGGAATGGTATAACCCTGTATCACAAAAATGCAAAATATTCTGTCTGAAAGCACCTGGAAATATATGAACAAATGGACTCTTTTCACATCAAAAATAGCCAGAACTGCATAGGCTATGCCAAGCTTGTTTTCGGGGCTGGAAGACCAGAACCATTCAGGGTGGTCCACGAATAAGGCGGCCATCTTGAAGCAATTTTCCACCCACAGAAACCCCCAGGATGCTCGCAAAGTGGCCTACAATCTGCAATGTGAAGAGGATCAGGCCCCAAGAAAATGTGTGCAGGAGCTAAAATGCGCCTTTACACAAACCACTACGCGGGTGCGCACGAATAGTATAGAATTCATAACCACCTATTTTTCATGCGCTCCCAAAATATATGATGACCTAGTTGGTAATGGATTTTCATGACAACAGGTCCCTGGACTGGGTAATAGAGCAGGCTACCCAGAGGTCCAAAAACCTGCAGAAAACAAAAACCAGATAAAAAGAACCAAACCAACCAACACCCCAGCCGCTGCTGCTAAAGTGGCGCGGGTTACGGTTGCCCCCATTGTGGATCCAGAAATGGGGGGGGGGAGAGCTAAAAACACATCTTCCCAAAACCAAACAAATCAGAGGCAAAGACGTCCTTCTGGTCAATCAGCAGCAGGTGGCAGTCAGGTAGGTAACCCCACCAATGGGACCCCTAACTCTCCTGATTACATCAGTCCCAGAAAAAAGGGCAACAAACCTATCTTGGGGTACGTATGGACTCCCGCAGCCCAAGGGGGGGATCCAACCAGAGTACTGCCCCAGGAAACTTCCCTCCTAACTTCCATCAAGAGGGCAGCAATCCCCCTAATCCTGGGTTAAGTTTCTTCCCCCGGTATCTTCCAAACCCAAACCTGCAGGATAACCCTCCTTTCTTTCCCCACTTTCTGGAGTCCAGACCACTCAATCCGGGAGAGGAGAGGCCAAGGTTGGAGGTATACCAAGGGAATCCCCAATGCCCAGGGTACTCCAGGAGAAGGGATAGTTACCCTTCCCGAGAACCACATAGGTTTGAGCAAAGACCCCCATACCAGCCGGAACAGGTGTCCCAACTGTAGCGCCAGGTCCAGAACCTCATGCAGGATCTGAGTCGCATATTGAGGGCTCAGCAGAACCCTCAGATGAACATGATGGCTCAGAACCCCTCAATCCAAGGGTCTGGCTCCCCAGAACAATGACGGGCAGAGAACCCCGACAACCCACTGGTTCCAGAGGTGGTGGCACGGGAGGAAGGGAGGTGCAAAGCCCTAGAGGAAGCTTCCTTCCTCCCCCGTCAAAAGCCCCTGGAAACCCCAGAACCGGAACTGAAATCTCTTGCCCCCGAAAACCTGAAACCCAAGGAAAGAGGGTGGGTAGGAGAAATAAAGAAATCAAAAAGACCTATTTTGTGGAGGAAGTCTGTGTCCTCCAGTTTGAAGGGGAAGAATCCTTGGAGGATTCTGGGAAGAAAATCCTCTCCATCAGGGACATGGGAATTCCTCCCAAAGAGAAATGGATCCCAAGGGACCTGAATGAAGACTGGGTGGGTGTGGGGACTGATTCAGAGCCACCCATCCTTGAACCCCAGTATTGTCATCCTGAGAACAAAATATTAATGGAGGGATCCTCCCCACAAACTGGTTCTAGTGACGGCCACCAGGTAAAGGGTGACAGCACAGAGCTAAGGAAAAAAGGGGATTCCAAAATCTCACATATTTCAGGATGCCAAATTTTTGTTACAGATTCCCAGACACAAAAAACTGCCAACCCGCCCCCCCCATGTCCGAGTCCAAAATAAAGAAATTGACTGCCCAGCTTGCCCAAAATGCCCATTACCTTTGTCCTTTGGAGGAGAAAGAAGGTAGATTCCACGCCCCCGTCCGAGTGCAAGGGCAATGCGCATTTTCAGCACTGGTGGACACTGGATCCCAAGCCACTCTTCTGTCAAAAAGGGCATTTGGGCAGATAAATTCAGGAAGGGGAGAGAGCCAACAGATCACTCTCACCTCTCTTCCTGGACAACTCCGGAACTTCAACAGGAATGAAATTCCTGTTGAGAGGACTGTGGATCTGGAAATTAGAATTGGGTGACATAAGGTGAACACACGGTCATAGTTGTGACTCCAGAGGGGACCCCATGTCTCCGGAGGTTGTCCCCCCCCGATAAGGTCCTCTGGACTCAGACTAACCGGCAATAAAATTAAAACAAAGTTTCAACCATGTTAGTTTAAATGGCACATGCCACATGGTTGAACACAAATCCGATCATATGGAGTTTCATTTCCAAAATAATCAAACACCTGAAATTCCAGTAATTGCTGTGGGACAACAAACTGGTGATGGGAACTCCTCTCCATTCTTGAAAATCAACATTCCTTCCAGTTTCCAGTGGCATTCCACACTGGAAGGAATACTTTGAAATTGTATACCAATTCACAATCTGAAAACCAAACTCTATAGTCAAAAGTGATGAAACACCAGCTCAAAATTTAGCTGACATTCAGAAAATTAGAGAACAGCTGTTCCTCCCTATTCAGTTAAATGAGGGGAAGGAGCCTGTTCTCGCCAGAGTGTGTCTGAACAACGGAAAGAGCTTCATCAGCGAAGCCACGTTCAGAAAACTCACAAAAAGATCCAACCATTCCCACATTTAAATTGATTGATAAGTGATAAATTGATCATTTATTTATATTGCGCTCGTACACAAGTGTTTCAGAGCGCGAAAAGGCGAGGGAGGGGAATAGAGGAGAACAAAACAACAATCTTACTAGGCCGAGTGACATTAAGAACGCGCAAGTGCATTGGAGAGGGGGAGAGGAAAAGTGCATGGAAGGGGGGAGAAGTGGAAAGTGTGAAGCAAAGGAGAAACAGATAAATACTAACAAATAAATAAATAATTAAGGCAACAAACAGTGGTAGTGCAGCCAGCAATTTGAAAGTGCTAGGTTTAAGGCAGCAGACAGGGTAGGTCTGATAAGTGCAGGTAGTAAAAGGGGGGGCTGTATGGGTACAGATACAGACCCCAGTGCAAGGGGTGGCCCGGAGGCAGTGCAGAAGATTGGCAGGGTGAGCAGCTACCTGGGCCCGGAGGACAGAGGGTGGCCAGGTGCACAGTGCCAAGAGAGAACAGATCAGCAGGGTAGAGGGGGAGTGAATGCAGAATAAAAGAGGAAGGTCTTGAGGTGCTTCTGGAACTGGAGATGGTTCTTCTCAGGTTTTAGAGTGGCAGGGAGGGTGCTCCAGAGGGAGGCCCCAGCTGATGACTAAGATCTAACCCCAGCTTGTTTCTTTGAAAAACGACTAACTCTGAGGGAGTTGGAGACAGAGGAGCGAAGAGCTTGAGAGGTGAGGTATTTGCAGACGAATAGCTGAAGGTATTTTGGACTCCGGCCCCAGAAAGCCTTGTGGACAATGCAGAGGGTTTTGAATTTAATCCTTGCATCCACTGGGAGCCAATGGAGAGATTTCAGGGCTGGAGAGATACGATCCCAGGGCTTGAGGCGAAGGACAAGTCTTGCAGTCTTGTTCTGGATTCGTAGCAGAGGGCGGAGAATAGAGGCAGGTAGATTTAGAAAGTGGCTGTTACAATAGTCCAACCTAGAGATAGCCAGAGCTTGGTAGACCATGAGCTTCTGGGGGAAGGAGAGGAAAGGCAGAGTACCTCTGAGGAGGTGCAGTAGGGAGTTTGACTTTTTAAAGACCTCAGAGATGTGGGCAGAGAAGGAAAGTGTGGAGGCAAAGATGACCCTGAGGTTCTTAGCCTTGCAGGTGAGGGTAGGAGGAGGGCCAAGGGAAGCCGGCCAGAGAGTGAGGAGAAAAGATGGTGAAGGTGTGCTGATGAGGAGGATCTCCGTCTTGCTGGCATTCAGACAATGATCATTGGCGGCACACCAATCTTGAATGGCAGTTAGGCAGTCAGAGATGAGAGAGGGAGAGGAGGTGGCCGAAGACAGCCTGAAAATGCCTTGTGTCATCAGCGTAGCACTGGGAATTTGAGCCGAATATGGCAATGCTGTGGGTGAGAGTTGCCAGGTATTGGTTGAAAAGCTAAGGCGAGAGGTTAGACCCCTGGGGAACACCCCAGGTAGAGAGGAAGATGGATGATAGCAAGGACTCAAGTTGGACCTGGGAGGGTCGATCAGAGAGGAAAGATGTCAGCCAGGCCAGAGCCTGATCGGTGATACCCAGATTATCACGGAGACTGTTGAGCAGGATGGTATGGTTGACCGTGTCAAAGGCAGAGGAGAGATCGAGGAGGATGAGGACAGAGGGAATGTTAGAGTCAAGGTTGGAGAGCAGATCTTCTCGGATGCTCAGGAGAGCAGTTTCTGTGCTTCTGGCAGCTCTGAAGCGAGACTGGTGGTCATGGAGACAGCCAACAGAATTGGAATGAAGGTTAAGCTGAGAGATGGCCAACTTTTCCACGGGTTTGCCCAGAAAGCGAGTAATGGAAATTAGGTGATAGTTGTTAGGGAGAATTCTCAATATGTGCTAATTTCCCTTACCTTTTGAGACCCCCAGCAACTATGCTGGATTTCTAGGATTTGATTTTTTTACCTGGGAAGACAGAGCCTTTTCCCCACTCTTCCATGTATTTTGATGTGTGTTTTACTTTTGTGTTCTTTGGTTATGGAGTTTTAAAACAACTCCAGTGGCATCATCTTTTTCTGTGTGGCACACAGCACCTTCAGTGCAGTGGCACAGGGATGTCTTTCAGACTTCCCAAGGTTTAAATACCTTCTCTGGGACTGACTACTGTCTCCCAGAGCATGTAAAGTTAAATTGGCTTTACTAGTCTCTTTAAGTTACTGACCCATCACGCCCTATCTTACTATAGAGTGCTGGAGGGGTTGCCTAGTTCCCCAAACCCCCCCCCCTCCGAGTCAAAACACTCATAGAACAGTCAGATGTTACCTTTTCCTACTTTAAATGGCTGGTGGCAGTGGTTTAGATCAACTACCGTGATGTTTCCCGACCGCTAAGAACGGTAGCTAAAAATCGGGTCAGCCATGTTTTTCAATATGGCGCCCCAGACCCATCTGTAAAAACAGACTTGCTCATCTTTTTTCGCCATTTCTTTTAGGAAAAGTCCTTCTTGTGTTTAACTCTGCGCGACAAACCAGGTTTGGTCCCTTTGTTCCTTGGCCTTTGGTGGGCTTCAGTGCTGAAGCCCTCCTCTGGCGCCTGAGTGTCTGGGATGGACAGGATGTGAGGGAGGTGCCCGAAACTCCCTGTGCTTAGTCTCCTAGGAGACCTGAATGCACTCTGGCGTGATTGGCCGGCTGGCTGTGATTGACAGCCAGACTGGAATGAATGGGGGAAAACTGTTTAAAAGCAGGGCTCTGGGACTTGGAAAGCAGAGTCGACCGCTGGAATGAAAGAACTGAAGACAAGCTGAAGGAAGAGGACTGCTGCAACTCCTAGACAACCGGTGAAGCCCTGCTGCAGGTCCGAATTGCATGAAACTCCAACAGAGAAGCCCTTCAAGGTTAACTTCTTCCCTTATGTTTTGTGGGAACAACCAACTCACAAGCCACCTGGACAGCGTCCCCATATGGTCGAATTTTCATCAGAGTGCTGTTGAAAACCGTATAGCCAGAGGGAAGGAAACCAGCTTGTGGAGTTTAAGGCACTCACACCTTAAACCGACGTCTTGCTCAAGCTTTTGGCCTCATCCCTGGGCAGTGCAGGAACCTCCCAACGTCGTCCTTGTCCCCATGACTAAAGCTTAGGAACAGCGAGATCTGCTCACACTGCCAGAAACAACTGCCTCAGCTACAGCTCTTCTTCATTAACAAGGTATTGTGCAAATGCGGTCCGGAAATCTTTTCAGCCATCGAGAAAGTGTGTGAAACTTTCCTCAACTTCGAAGGCGTGTCCTTCCCTAAACATTGGTCAAACTTTTCGCCTGGCCAAATTCTTCTAAACTCTGTGGCAAAGACTTAACCGTTATCTACCAGAACTGGGCTATCCTATACAAAGACTCAACCATTGACTTTGGCCCAGACCTATTGAGAAGAATTGCTGGTTGTAGTTAACTGAAACCCTTTGCCCTGCGTATGAATGTATTTGGGCTGTCTATTCTTATAACCTTGTCTTTTTACCCCTTTATTAAGTATCTTAAGTGCTATTTTGCTCCTACTTCATGGGAGCTACACTTGTTCATTTACTTACCGGTTGTATTTTTTGTGGTTTATTGGTGTGTGATATTGAACTGCTTATGATAGTGTAATGTTTTCTAACTGACTGAGTAAATAAATGTATATTCTTTCACCAAGAAACCTTGAGTACGTGTTTGTTTGAATCACTGTATTAGTTGGTCCTTTGTGTAACTTGTTCTACTGCTCACTTACTGTGTAGTACATGCTTGTACCAAAGGTGAAATTGTGCTTACACTTGTAGTCTTAATTGCCTGTAGTGTTCCCAAAGGGTACTGCAGGTGATTCTACCTAACAATAGTTAGCTGGACAATAAGGATCAGCTATTGGTTTGAGACGAGGATGCACATGGAAGTGCTTCAGAGGGGAGGGGAAGGATTCTGAGGCAAAGGAGTGGTAACAAAAATCAGCAAGGGCCGGAGTGAGGGTGTCAATGTGGTCCTGTTTTAGATGAACAGGTATGAACCTGTTTTGACAAGGCTTTCATAGATCGGACTGGTCTAGTGACCTCGTCAGGGGAGAAAAGAGGAAAGGACGAGAGGGATGGTGGGGGGTGACTAAAGGAGGGTCAGCAAGCACAGATGGAGGGCAGAGGAGGGGTGGGGTTGGAGAGGGTGGGCATGGCCAGGAAACTAACGCTCACCTGATTCCCACGGAGGACTGCTACAACTTCTTCCACGGTAAAGCGTAGTGCTTGGAAGATGGACTGGACTGGACCCCCAAACCTCGTCTGTCTGGCCCGTAGAATAATCCTTCAGTAGATTGGAAAAAGGGAGTTAACTGTCTGCTAGATTGTGTGTGAGATTCCCCCCTTTTTCCCCTTCTCACCCTCCTCGAACCCTAGCTGTGCCTTCCGCAGACTCTCACCTTAATTTCTGTATGGACGAGCTCTCCATTCTGCTTCTGACGCAGGGGCACGTAGATTTCCAGTTACTTCACTGGATCTCGGATTTGGCGAGGGTTCGATGTCTGCTTGCCTTTACCAAAATGCTGCTGTAAGTATATAGGTCAAAAGATCAAGTCTTATTTGTCCCTTGGCCTTTGTTTAATTTTCAGGGACTAGGTGAGGAATCCGTGTGGAGGTATGGATTCGCCGAGGTAAGCTTAGGTGAGTACTTTTAATGAAGGTGTGCCGTAGTGGTTTGCTCCGACACCTTAATGAGTGTGCCTTATTTCCCCATAGGGGCCAGGGTACGGAAAAGCCAGAAAAGCCGCTCATACCCGAAAAGGGAACTGAGGTCCCAACAAAATTCTGGTAAGACTTAAGGTGAGTAATCTTGCCTTTTGCAATTAGTTTGTTGCTCACCTTGTTTTGTCCTTTTTCTCCGTAGATCTTGAATGCGACCGATGCCGCCTATGACCGCTGAAGAGCTAGACAGCGCCACATGAAGGTAAGTGGAAGCGGCGCTGCAGCGAGCGATGAGATGCATTTCTAACCCTTGACTTTCTTTTGCAGGATCGACGGGGTGAAGAATCCGGATGCAGGATGAAGGTAGGTAATGTCCTAATGCTTGCCTTTCTCTCCTTGCAGGTGTTCCAGGTGCTGGCGGGCGTGGCAGGAGCCAGGATGCAGGAGCCGACTCGGTGAGCATCCTGCTGCAGATGCAGAATAACGCGAAGCACGTGTGGCCGTCCGGGCGTGGTTTAAATAGCCTTGGAAGAGCTTCAGGTGAGTGTTCTTCCACTGGCCCCACCCGAGTAAGAAAAGAGTTCCTGAAAGAAAATAGTTCCTCCCCAGCCTTAGTTGGCTTGGAGCTTCAGACAGCATGGTCTGCCTGGGGCGAGTATGCAGCATGGTCTGCCTCAGGTGAGTTCACCCAAGCATTACCATATGTTCTGCCATGATGATCCTGGCGCCTAAGGAGCAAGGACAGATGCTTTTAATGAGCCTGGCGCCAAAGGCGCCAGGACAAGGTCCAAAGAGCCCCTATAGGGGTTTGCTGGGTCCTGCTTGGTGAGTATGAAGTCTGCTTCCGGGGACGCTGGGCCTGACCTGGCTCCTCGGGAGCAGGCATCATGACAGAAACTCCCAATTCCAAACATCTCCTGCGTAGGTGGTGTATGCTCAAAATGTCTATAGGTGTCAAAAGCATAGAGCATAATTGTTGGGTCGTGCGAGATGTCCCTGCTGCATCCTATTTAGGCAGTGACATTCTCAATGGATTTGTAATTAATTTGGACCTTATAAATTACAAGGCCTGGTCCTGACTAGGGGGCAGTCACATGGGCTTTGATGATTCTGAAAAAGCATTTCGGTCAGCCCAATTGCTGCCGTATGTGGTTGAAGTTCAAATTGGAGAGGAGGACACCATCCTAGGGCAGACCCTACAATTCCCACTTGACTTAAAAATTAAAAGAGGACAGAAACTACAAAATCCCGACGCCTATGTACACCTCAATGCCCATCTACAACAGCAGGGGTTGGGGTTAAACCCAATACAGTTAGTCAATCTAGAACACACCATTCCAATAGTGGTGGATAACAGCGACCTCAGGAGTATCACTCTGGGTGCAGGCACCATTATTGGAATGGCAGTTGATGACCAGCATGTTTCCATGGATCTAGGAAATGAACTAATAAGACCAATCCCCCAATGACTATTATGACAATAACAGTGACAATGAAATACTACCGGACAGGATCTTCACCCAGCAAGGGGAGAATTTCCTTATGCGCTCTTCCTGCCCTTACGGGGAGGAAGAGATCACCTGTGACATCAGGCAGGATCAGGTGATATTCCAGGTCCCCAATGACTACCTCTACTACCTGAAGCCCTCTGTCCAGGTAAACTATTTAACCAAAGACCTCTCCACCCAGCTGGAGGAGGCCGCTGAGATAGTGAAACCCAAAGTCTTTCCAAGCTTCAGGCAAATGGTTGAAGAGCGGGTCAACCTCGCTGATGCCAGTGAGACTGAGGAACAAAAGCAAAAGTTGAAACAGGTGTTCTTAGATTTCAGAGATGTCCTTGCTGTGGACTCGTACGACTGTGGTCGCACCGAAATACATACTACCACAATTCCAACGGACCCTGGAATGACTCCTGTGTTTGAGAAGCAATATTGCTTGCCTCTCGCATCTATGGAGTCCCTGACAGAAATAATCAAAAATCTAGAGTCCAGTGGGATAATTCGTCCAGTCCACAGCACCTATAATAATCCAGTGCTGGGGATTTTAAAACCAAATGGCCAATGGAGATTTCGTGCAGACCTTAGGGAGCTAAACAAACGGGTCCATATGTCACGATGGCCTCTTCCCTACATTGACCATGGGCTGGCCCAGATCCAGGGGTCAAAGGTGTACACCGCCATTGACCTGACAAATGGATACTGGACTGTGCCCGTCAGTAGGGAGGACCAGTACAAGCTGGCCTTTACCTTCGGGGGCAGCAGTACACATGGACCCGGACTCCCTTCGGATACATAAACTCTGACAATGAATTTACATCTTCTTACACAAGGCCATGCCCGACCTGGGTGAAAGGGGTAACCAGGCCTATGTGGATTTTGTGTTGATTAAAAGCTCAACTGTGGAGGAACACATAGTGGAAATTCGTTATGTTCTGACCCAGTTGAGGGTATCTGGAGTAAAACTGTCCTTCCAGAAGGCACAGTAGTGCAGGACCCGTATCAACTTCTTGGGACATTAAATAATCCCCCGATTGTCTCTGTTCCCAGGCGAAGAAAGTGGAAACACTGCTAAAACTGAAAGACCCCGCAACTCTGCGTGAGCCAAGAAGCCTCCAGGGACTAATTACAGTAGTAAGTTCTTGGAGGATTACGCAGAGGTCACAAGACCCCTGGTCCATCTGTTGAAAAGGGGGGGCCAAGAGGGAGTGGGGTGCAGAACAAGCCGAGGCACTAAAACAACTCAAAAGAAGTCTCACAAGTGCCTGGTCTAGCTTACCCTGTCAAAAACAAGGAGTTCTTCATGCAGACAGGGTTCTCGAGTACATGCTTGACAGCAGTATTATATCAAAAGAACGAAAAGGTCAATAAAGTCATCTCCTATGCAAGTAAGACTTTCCTCTGTGGAGGAATAATTCAACGATTGTGAGAAGGCACTCCTGTCAACGGTGTGGGCACTGAAAAATTACCACCCGTTCATCTAGGGGGAGCAAATCATAGTGGAGACTCCACACCAGCCTTTGCAATACCTTCAAAGCGACAGCATCTGTGCCAGAAATGGGAGTAATTCCCAAATTACTTCCTGGATTCTGTCCATGCAAGGCTTTCCTGTGGTGGTCAGATATGGCCAAAACAAGAAAAGACCCTTCGCGCAAGGTCTGGCTGACTTGAATGATTGTCCCAGAGAAAACTGTCTCGAGGACAAAAGTCTTAAAACCAAATACAACATGGAGGCATACCTGAATTCCCCGCACAGAGTCTATGAAGAAGACAAGTGTGAGGAGATGCCCACACTTTAGGTGGGCGTGTGCTCCTACCATGTTGATAACAACGGGGAAAAGGAACTGGTGGCTGGCGTTGGGAATGCCTGGGTGAATGATGCCCCTGCACCATCCGCAGAGTAGAAAATCAGTCCCCGCAGTAGTTAGGTGGCGGGGTTGATGGCAGTTCACCAGGCCAACCTTACTGCCGTGCAACATTGACTCCACAAACTGGTCATAATCACTGATTCAGATTATGTCCGGAACGGGTTTGTGGAGCACCTGATTAGAGAACCAGAGGCATGCTGTGAGCAAATAACAAACCACTTAAACATGGCAAGCGCATACAAAATATTGATCTGGTCACCTCTAATGTGATGACCATCTATATGAAAAAGATTAAGTGTCATTCCAGAATAGAGGGGCCAGACAAACTGGAAACGACCTGGCTGATCAGTTGGCCAAAACCAGAGCCATCCAGGGGGATCTCCTCGAGATCGAGTCCCTGTTGGGTCAAATCCAGGTCACTTCTGTCAGCAGGTCCCAGATAAATGCTCACAATGAACTCTCAACTGCCCAGTGGAGTAAGGAGACCCCAGATGCTGATTTAATCATGGCACAAAAAGGGGATCCGATTACTGGGAAATTTGACCAACACATTGAGGACCCTGAGAACTTTCCTCTGACGGAAACTGATTACGTTGGAAAAGAGGACCTCATGGTGTTGATGAAGTGTCCCAAAATGTTCCGAATCCAAGACGGTTTGTTGGTAAGGAGATCCATCTCTGTATACGACCAGTGGGTGGTTCCTACCTCATTCCTAAGCCTGATGCTAAGTCACGGCCATGACGCGGCCACAGCAGGTCATCAAGGGTTTTATACTACTCTAGAAATCTTGTGGGAGGTTGCATACTGGGCACACATGGGGCAGGACCTCGACCAATATTTGAAGGGGTGTCTTGTGTGTGCACAATTTCAGCCAAACTCACTCACACACCGAGCTCCCCTCCAGAAGAGGGGGATGACACTGCCTTGGTCAGATTTACAAGTAAATTTCATCGGGCTAGTGATGGACTCCTCTAGGGGGAACACGTACATGTTAACAGTAACGTGCTTGTTAACCAAATGGGTGGAATGTCTCCCAGGCCACAAATTACAAGGAGGAAACAGCAGCTGCCCTGATGATCAACCACATCTTTTCGTGTTTTGGCCTACCCCAAAGGATTGAGTCAGACCGAGAAAGTCACGTCACCAGCGAAGTGATGACAAAGATGTGGGAGATACTTGGGGTAAAAAGGAAACATCATATTGCATACCGCCGTCCTCTAATGGGGGAGTTGATAGGTACAATAAAACCATTGAGAGCATTCTAAAAAAGTTTGTGGCAGATTCTGGATCAAGTTGGGTCATCTGATTACCGCTTGTCCTGATGACCATCAGATCTACACCATCTTCTGCGACCAAAATGTCTCCATTTGAGCCAATGACTGGACGCTACCTCAGGCTCTAAAGAACACAAGAGCAGACACTGATAAATACCTCCACAACTCATGAATATGTTCAGAATCTAAGAAAACACCTTCAGCATGCTTTTGTGTAAGCTCAGCAGAATCTGGAAAAATCAGAGTGGATGAAAACTCAATATGATTTAAAAACAACCAAAAAGGAGTACCGTCTACTTGTACAATTTTCAAAGGAACCAGACTAAGGAGAGAATGTCTCCCTTCCTAGCGCGGTCCTTTTGAAATTGTAGATACATTTTCACCTGTCGCCTACAGAATCTGCATCCCCAAAGGGTAAGCTGTCAGAAGAGAAATGGGTCCACATTAATCAGTTAAAATGTTGTCACCCTAGACACACTTTGCAGCTGATAGAGGATCCCAAGGAAAGTCAAATAGAGGAGACCCCTGAAGAATAAGAAGAAAAAGAAAAAGCAGAAAGGGAACAGGTAGGTACAAAGGTATATCTATCTAACAGGGAGTAATTTTCTTCAGCGTTATTAAAAGAAATATGCAATGACAATGTGGTGTCAAAATTTCCTGTCTTTGTATTGTTAAGTAAATTGTTTGCTGATGTTGTTCAAGTACCCTCATGAATGTAAAATGTAAGTTTTGTTTTGCTCTTCAAACCTTCTGCGAAAATTGTCAGTGCAAGATTATAAAACCTGTTTTTTATATATCTCCTATTAGATTATTAATTCCATTCCCTCGTAGACCAACGTGGACCTCCCCGGGGACCAAAACTGAAACTGAAGGACTTCAAAGACAAATCCATGCAACACTGGGCTGAACTGACCAGAGCCTGACATTTGGCTGGGGGTTGGAAGGAATGCCCCTATTTGGAAAACAAAGCCAGCCCTTTTTGTTTCAGAGACTGTTCAGATTATGTCATTTATTTTAGTAATCAAAAGACATATTAAGGTATAATATGACCGTTTAAATTTCATGTTTGCACCATCAAAATAAGACTTTGGTGTTCCTAGCATGTTGGGGACGCAAACGCCAGGAAATTGCCAATTCTAGGGAAAGCTTACATGGTACAATTTTGAAAATTAATGAGAACATGAGCAGTGATAATATGTATACAGATATAAAATTCTAGAATTTTAGGTGAAATATTTTCCATGGAAATGGGGAAGGATTGCCAGAATGATTAAACAGCATCGCACCGTCTTGGGATTTAGATCAGCATGTGTCTTGCAAAATATGTAGTCTGCACGAATATGTTTCCTGATGATGACATTTGTAAATATGAGTGTTTTGTTCCATAACTGTTTTTGGCAAAGTAACTTAGAACAAGTACATTGTAAAAAAACACCCACCATAAAACTGAATCACCTCCTTCGGTCCAATCTGCTTCCAGGGAGGCGGTGACATCCACAGCTGACCTATCCAATTTTACGGAGGTGTGTCCAGCTTGATTCTTCCCCATAGTAAAATCCTGTGATGTCATGCTCCTTATATAAAGGGGAGGCATAGGGAGCTCTGGACTCTTCTGACTTTTCCAGCTCCCGCATCCAGAGATCCAGACATTCCAGATTCACCATGCAAGATTCCAGATTCCACTGCCAGGAGAGAACTGGCTGACACTATCCAGGCTGAACTTCTTATCCAGAAAAACCCCACAAAAATCCCAATAATTCAAGGACAGCCCAGCTGATGCACCTCGCTATCCTGTGACCAGACTAGGCCCAGCTGTCCCATTCTAGGAGAGCCTGCTGCTTGTGTGCAGTGACCAGACCTTGCCTCGCTGTCCAGAAACCCGGTCCGCTGTCCAAGTTACCCCATTCAAGTGTTTGTTGCGAGTATTTCCCTTCCCCAGTAACCAAAAACTACATTCCTTGTTTTGTTACCTGGCATTATACCCCTAAGAAATATTATAAGTATCCTAGTAACTTCTTAAAATCGTCACAATACTCTGTGTATCCTGTCCTTTAATCTCCATGTGTTCGTGCCATTCTGTCCCATCATTTTAGTCCGTTGTAGAAGTTCTTAGTACTATTTTGAATACATTAATTAATTCCCACATAGAGACACACGATGTGAGGGGGTTACAACTGCAGCTTAACCCTTTTCACAGGCAGTGTTTCTCTTGTTGATAAACTAGTCACTAAAATATAGTCTCAGTAAAACTTGTAATTTCCTTTTCAAACCGATTTTCCACCGATTTTCCCTGTGCAACTGCTTTCATTTTAAAAAACAATTTTTCCTTCCCCTTTAAAAAGCCCATCCCGTCATTTCATTCAGAGTTACCCTTTCACTTTCATATTCTACCTGTGAGGTGTCTTTATACCGTAGCATCAAATCAGATTTTGTCTGTTTAACCCTTTTTCCAAGCCAGTTTGTCATTTTAAACCTGTGAAACTAAGCAAAAACAATTTCTCCATGTGTGATTTTGCTGCACTGTGTTTTTCCTTCCAAAGTCAATTTTCTGAACTGCATGCCCTTTGTTAGTATATTGCCTTATAGTTTTCTAGTTTTCTGACATCTTTGATCTTTGATACTGGTATACTCGTTATTAACCTCATTCATTCAACCGCACATGTAAAACAAGTATTTAGTAATTCAGAGTGCTATTTTGCTCAATTTCAAAGGTTTTCAATGCGATTTTGCCTCCCATTCAGAGGGGGAAGGTCTGATTTTGATTCTGTTGGTTGCCTAGTGTACCCGACTCCTTGCTACTCCTTGCTACCCACACAGACTTTGGTTAACAGGGGTTTAAGTGAGTGTTGCAGGGGGAAAAACTAACCGTGGTGCTATCAGAAAACACCTCCCAAAAAGTAATCTTGCCTTTATTCAATTGTGCATTTTATATCTGATGCTAAAAGGTCAAACTAAGTGTATTCTATCAATTTACAGTGTAATTATCACCACACTGGTGATTGCTGCCCTATATTAATGTGTGTGATTTTCATTGGAATTTAAAAATAAATAAATATTGTATTATTACACACCGGCCTGGTTCATGGTCCATTGTGATCCGGGGAGTTTGAAAAGGTGGGTGCGAGACGGGTTGGGTGCCCTCTCAAACTGAATTTGTAATAAATAAAATAAAAGTGTTTTAATTGTGCGCTGCATCCCCGGCCAGTAGAAAGAGTCCTGGTTTGGAGTGTTCCATGCCTTTAAAATCCTTAACAGGTACACAGAACCAGGTAGCAGACTGGAATTTAAGATACCCGAGAGATGCCAGGGATTGGCAGCTGGACATAATGTTTCGGGAAATCATGATCTGTCGAGGCCCCTGTCAGACTGACCTGTCCTCTTCAACACTGAACAGGAAGCCACCACAATTTTACAGCTGGAGACCGGATCCAGAAGAGACAGTGACAGGTGCCTTTCTCCAGGTGTGGGGCCCAATCATAAAATATGCCTTTCCTCCTTTCGCCATTATACAGAGGACTCTGGCGCAAGTAGGGAGAGAGGAAGCGAGATTCATCAATGTAACACTGGATTGGAGGGGTTAGGCCTGGTTCCCGGACCAGTAGAGACGTCGTACGACAATCCCATTCTACTTCCCCAAAACGAATCAATTATTCGAGGACCAACAGACGCGTTTGCCCATTAGTGCAGATAAGGAATCTGAGCTTAATACCATGGGCGATTTCCAGAGAGCCTGGACTAGGCCGGAACTTTAGGACTCAGGGTAAAGCATATAAGGCAATTAATACACATTGTTTGGCGATATCGGCAGGACATGCACGGGTAGAAGGTAACCCAATAGGGATACATCCTCTGGTATGCAGACTTATCAAAGGAATAAAACACATAAAGCCCCCAGAACCTTGTGGGACGTTAAGGTGCTGAAATGATTTAAGGCCCGGACAGATAATGAGGAATTGTCCAGGAAAGCATTATGGGCCAAATGTACTACTCTGCGCCGTCTTATTTCTTTCAAAAGAGTATCTGATGTCAGAGCTTTGTAAGTCGACAGTAAAACTTTTTCGCCTTCCAGCGTCACCTTCTATGTCTCGAAAAGGGCAAAGACTACGTTGGCTTTCCTAGAACAGCCGAAACTATGTCCAGTTAGATGCTCAAAGGCTTATGACGCCATGTCAAGACAGCCAAGACCTGCAGGCGAGTCTCAGTAACTCATTGCCTTGCAGAGACACTTTGCGGCAATGTCCTCAGCTACACTGGACAGATGGGTGAAATTGTGCATGCAGCAAGCAGGCACTGACTGAGCAATATGGAGCACATTTGATTCGTTGTGCTATGGCTTCTAAGGCTTTCAATGTGGGAGCATATCTGGAAGACATTTTGAAAGCGGCTGACTGGTTGAATGTGTCGGTTTTTCATTGCTTTTTTTATTTCCAGCCAAATCGAACAGGTATCTACGTTAGTGGTGCTTTAAATGAGCATAATCCGAGCCTCCGGTCTTGGCATAGAATACAGATTTTCATTACTAACGTTCTAGAAAGTTATGATTCTAATAAAGACATGAAGGTTAAAGACACGGAGGTGACGTATTATACCACCTTTGCAATAGCAAAGTGAAGAAATTAAGGCATAGAGAGAGTGAGTCACATAAGTACAAGTAATCCTACAGTTAATGATTGGATGCAATTGCCCACCCAGTAAATGAGCGAGTTCACTATGGGTTTATATATCTTTCGGCAGGTTCGAAGCCCAAAGCACCAGGACCGTGAAGAATCGAGGAGGATAACAGTTGAAGCTATGGTGTTTACCGGTGGGGCGCAGGTTACAAGTGGTTGAAAGCAGCAAAAGAAAGAGGAGGAGGACAGGGATTCTGTGGTGGATGTAGGCACTCATGAATGGTGATTGGTCAGAAGGGTCACATGGAGGTGAAGAACCTTTCAAGCACATACAAAAAGCACTAAATGTTCGAGGGAAATGTAGTTTTTTGAGTTTGTACTTGGATTGTGAAGTATTCCATATGCTGATCGAGAAGTAAAGAGTAGAGTTTAGCATAACCCTCACCTCGGTCTCTTTAATAGAATCCTGACTTCATAGAACGATAGTATTGAAAATCTGTATTGATCTAGAAGAACACAAAGCAAGGGTGTAGGTGCTGTTGTAAATGACTAGACCACTTCAACAGCAATGTACAAACAGGCCTCTCCATAGGATTAAGCCCATCTTCAGTGGGCTCAGAATGATGCTGTTAATGTAGTGGAGATCTTGGAAGGTGGGGCCAGGTCTCTACCACTAGAAGCACAGTCTTGCCTACATTCTACTCTGATTTCTTACAGTGGTTGATGAACCTCTGTTGAGGGTGCTGTCTCTTTCATGGTTTGTGGCATGAACAAAGCAGCAAAGCCCCAGGCACTTCAAAACTCAAGTGGAAGAATGCGGTTCATGGCAGAGCTGGTGTTAGCACTGATGTTTGTGTTGGAGATGCTAGTGAGGCGATGAGGATTGACCCGGAAGAGGTATACCATCGACAGACAACACCAGAAGCCTGGAGAAAGCAGAAAGTGATACAAAACGGGTGCACCCAAAATTAATCTGTTGCGAGTGATTCTGCAAGAAGCTGGGCAAAGAAGATGCTGAAGAAAAGGCTGGAGTTCGCGGATCAGACCGCAAAGCCTATACATGGGAACAGAGCAGACAAATGCTAAATCCTGGTAATCCCCTAGAAAAGGAATCAAGAGAGTATCAACCAGTTGGGGAAAAACAGAGAAGCTAGGATAAAAATAGGGTATCAGATGCTGACCTAGAGTGGAGGTGTGGGTAGATTATCCACTTAGAACCATGAAGACGCAAGGAGCCACTGAGGGGAGAGCTGCATGGAGGAAGGCGGAAACCCCATCAGGGTAGGAATCAGAGTGCAAATGGGAGAAGAAGCAAACCGAGATATCAGCAGACTTGCGGTCAAAGAAGAAGCGAAGCCTGTGTCTCAAAGAAAGCAGTCCCAGAGTATGACCAGTGTTTACAAACACCTGTATTCCATACAGAAGGACACAAAGTGTGCACACGTCGACTCGAACACAATCTTCAATGACCAGTCTAAGGAAGAGGAAGAGGAAGGATAAGTGTAGGAAGGGAAATGCACACATGTTAAAGCTGAACAAGGAATCCAAATTTCCCAAAGCAAGTCTAAAAGTATATAGAGGGAAAATAATAAAGGCTGGGGGCAAGTAGTCTCAGAGTAACCACCCCAGAGAGCGCACACAGACTTACACACGTAACTAAAGCTGGACAAAATGGCTAAAATGTTCCAGGACAAGTCTGCTATGAGCCAAACGAATGCATACTGGGAAAGGAAACGTTATTAAATGAAATCAATACTGTTGCAAACCAAAATACCAAGCGTCAAATATGACATTCATTATTGCAAAGACATTTTCCCTGCATGCATCAATGACAACGAACCAAGGGGCAGTGTATTGTGCGGTGTGCACTGTAAAAATTCCCACTCGCTCACCAAGGATCATTGGAAATAATGGATTTCAACAATGCATCAAACACTAATACCTCCATGAGATAACCAAGATTTATGGTTGCTTGGAAAGGAAGACTAAAGTTAAACCAAGAGACATTGGGCCTCATTACGAGTCCGGCGGTAACCGATGCGGCAAAACCACCTCGTTACCGCCGGACTCGTATTACCATTCCGCCTCCGTGATTCCTGGAATTACTGGGGCATTACAACCCCGGTGACCTGGGAATTCCAGAGGCGGAATGGTGTAAATCCCCATTCCCGTTGAGTCCCATGGGACTCAACGGGAATGGGGACCATGGAAACACCGGCACCATCTCGTGATGGTGCCGGTGTTTCCACGTCCGCCTGTAGGCGGACGGTGGTAAACCCACCAGGTCAGACCTGGGAACGCCACCTCCCGCCTGCAGGACTCGAGATCGGGCAGTCCGGAATTAACAGTGGCAGCGGGTTTACCGCCACTGTTATTTCCGGACCGCCCGACCTGTAATGAGGCCCATTGACTTCTTGTTGAGAAGAAAATTGGACTGTTCCGAGGCTGCACTTAAGACTGATCTAAGCTGGTAAACAAAGCCTTACCACATGCATGGAATCGTCTATGTCAAAATAGGTCTTGAAACGTATTAAAGCCAAAGTATGATAAGTAAAGCCATGCATTCGGGAAGACTAACCTATTATCAAGTGTTGAGATGTAATGGTATCACGAGAAAAAGGTTTTGAAAAGCAAGACATACAGATGAAGGACATTCATTTCAATCAACTACAGAGAGACATTTTGACAATTCATGAGACAACAATTTAACATACGCAGAGTATGGGCCCGATTCACAGAACATTTTCCTATGGCATTGCGCCATTATAAAATTGATATATTGTATTTATATCGCGCTCGTTTCAGAGCGCGACAAGGCAAGGGGGGGTAACAAGGGAGAACAAAAAAACAACGATCTTACTAGGCCCAGTGACATTGAGAACGCGCAAGTGCATGGGAGAGGGGGGAAAAGTGCATGGAAGGAGGGAGAAATGGAAAGTGCAGAGCAAAGGAATACATATACAGATAAATAATAAATAATGACAAGCAAGCAAACAGTGGTAGTGCAGGTGGCAAGTGCTGCGTTTGAGGCAACAGACAAGGTGAGTCTGGTAAGTGTAGAGAGAAAACAGGGGGAGGGGGGCTGTATTGTTGCATATGCAGGCTCCAGTGCAAGGGTTTACCAGGAGGCAGTGCAGGTGGGTGTCAAGGTGAGCGGGTACCTGGGCCCGGAAGTCAGAAGGTAGGCCAGGAGCACAGTGCCAAGAGAGAGGAAATCAGCAGGGGAGAGGAGGGACGGACGCAGAAGCAAAGAGGAAGGTCTTGAGGTGCTGCCGAAACCGGAGATGGTTCTCCTCAAGTAGAGAAAACATGAATCAGGTACTATGCTTTTTAAAAAAAAAAAAAACTCAAGCAAGCATGTTGTTGAGGTTTCTCATCAAGAAACAGGAGACATTGTGTATATGTCAATGTCCAACTACCAATCACCTAAAACACATTGGATGCTAAAACCATAGAACAAAATGGAAAATGCATCACACCTGGAGGATTGAGAAGCATCGAAGGGATAGTGGCCAAGTCTAAACGGTGCCTCTTGCGTCACAACAAAAGGGAAACGGATGCCTACATCTCACCATGTGGGCATATAATAACAATTTCGTTTAGAACACACTTGAGTTACGATTAGTTATTAGCTGGGAACATGCAACTGTCTGGTCTGGAATTGTGTACTTTAAATATCTACTTGCAGCCGTATATAGATATAGAACGTGACATCCAAGTATTATGGACCCATTATGCAATGGAGGGTCTTCTTGTGACATGTAATTGAACCAGGAGGCTCAAGGCAGTGTGGTTTGTAAATGTCTCTTCATCTGTAACATACTGAATTGATGGAGGGCCATGCCACAAGTGTAACACATGGTTTAGATTTGCATTACATGCGCAAAAGAAAAAAGCTAGGCTTCACACAGGTTGTAGAACATAGCTCTCAAGAAAAGACAATCCACCGTGAATTATGGAGAAAACAGTTTTCTAACCGTACTTTGTGCAATCACAAAGTAACAGCCAAGCCGGATGTACGTATATTTATCCTACATGTGCATACACAAAATAAACCGATGACAAACATAATTTGCATTAAAAAAAATGAGAAAGAGCAAACATTGACTTCTCGCAGTGACAGTGAACACGTTCTTCATTGAAGCCTTTTAAATAATGTATTTTTCATGCAAAAAATAAAGCCCACCAAAATATGCTTTTTCCCGCATCGGGTTATTTAGCTAATTCTCGGGGGCAGTGGAAGAACAAAACGCGCATGCTCAGTGCAAATGCATTCACCTATTAAAGCATCGCTCTTGTTTTTTTCCCCGAAAACAGCCAGCCATATAAAAATATTGGCTGCCCGAGTGGATACTGTCTCTATTCACAACACGCCACAATGGAAAGTTTCAAAATTCAATTCCATGTCACGTTGGTTCAAGAATTGCTATGGGTGTGTGTTTAAACCGTTAGTAGCTATCGATTTCGTCGACTTTACATCATGAAAGTGCATTCATCGTCTTTAAATGCAAACAAATATGAATACAAATTGAAACGCACATAAGTATGATCGAGAACCCGGATGCAGCAAATCGGCCGTTGCTACATGTATGCTGCATGCAAGTAAGTGTCAAACAAAACTTTGGGTGAATTATCGCTTATCGCTTCATCCATATAACTCACATCCCAAAAAAAAAAAAAAAGCTTATGGTCCAGTCTGCTTTACCAGTAACGGAATTCCTCCTACGCATAAAGCTCCGCGTGTCCTTTCTTGCACAGTGCCCGCAAGCAGGGCCCACGCGTTAGTCCCGGGGCTCTTGCAGCCGTGTAGGGCGCGCTGGTAACTCCAGTGGAACACGGTATGATTCAATGCCCTCCTATAACAGTCACTGGAAAGTCTAGCCGTGTTCCATCTTCCAAGCTGAGTCCCGGGATATCTAAACAAGAGCCCTATACAAAGCACCCAAAGGCAAGTCATGGAAAGAAACACAGCAAGCTATTCCAAGAACACCATACTTCAGTTTGCTCCTGAAGGTGTAACCGCTGCCGAGCCGCATGCACTGTGACATTATTCTACAAATTATTCTGCGCCGTCTGAAGGCATTAAATACCGTAACAGCGCACTGCTGACTTTCAGGCCACTGCTTATTTCCTGATCTGGGCAGCAGACTCGTTTCCTGCATCACTTGAAAGAGCTCTTCCACAGACTACATTTTAATTTGCTAGCTCTTCCCAGCCAGCCCACATCTCCCTGCAAGAGAGACTCGCCTGCGGCAGGAAAACTTCACATCCCACATGCAAGCTCCTGCTTTCCAGCTCTTCGCATTCCCGGTTCATTTCTTTCTCTTCCCTTCTCTTCTGCCCCCTTTAAGCTCTTTCACAAGCCATTAAATGCTGCTTCCCTTAACCATTTTAGGACCAAAAGAAACGGGTTACTACCTTCTCCGCACGTGCCAGACAGCAACAATTGAACACGCGTTGTGCCCGCGAATGTAATCCCGCCTCTTACCTCTGCAGAGCTCCCGAATTCTTAGCAAAGGTCTCCAGACAGCATATACATATTTCTTTTTAGGGAATGAGTCTTTTGCACAATAGCCCCATTAGGCCGCCGCCGGCATCACAGTCTTCCAGTGTGTGCTCTCCTAATGGAAAGCAGCTGGGCTGCTGCTGCTGGCTTGTTTTCTGAAATGTAACAGGAGGAAATGCCGTCGGTTCAGCCAGTCAGGTCCAGCCTGCAGTTATGAGAGAAACTTGAAGCAGGGCAGGGGGATAGCATTCGTACGTTGAAATCAAGAAATTTGGGGAAATCCAAACACGCCTTATTAAAGGTAAACCATGTCCCGCAAAACCACTGAAAACGGGCATCTTCGAACGTGTGTCGTCTCAGGGCAGAGTATTATGGAGAATATGTATTTTCTTCACCAAACTGTATTCTGCGTGAATTTCAAACATCCATGTATTGCCACCACAAGAACCTATGCCTACTCTGAACTGCACTTTTAACAGAGCACATTGAGGCCCCGTTTTAAATGTGCAGGTAAATCCGGCGGGGAGTATCGGCACGCCGGAATGTTCGTCATTTTCTGGATGCAGTCGTAAAAAGCATTCGATGGAATACGGGTGGATCCTGAAGTTCGGGGACTTTTTAAATCCCGCTACCCCAAGGGAACATACTCCTTGCTCTCCATCAAGGACGCTCCAGCAGTGGCCTTGTGCAAAGGCATGGCTGCCACCACCACAATACATCCTTAAGTATTATATTGTCTTTTTTATGCTTGTAAAAAGCAGGAAGATATCCATAGGGATTCAAAATTCTGCCCACATTAAAAATCCAATGCAGGCTCCAATGCAGCCGGTTTACCCTCAAGGAGTGGGGAATCACGCATTTAATATTTCCCAACCTAGGCCTCTGTCTGGGGAAACAGTATGAAAAAGGAAGAGATCTGAGAAAAGGGGTATTTTGGGCTCACAGCACAAAAAATTCTGGACTCGCTTAAAGTGAAAAAGGTTGTCTTAATGTGACAGGCCACAGCCTACAAATGCACGCTTATCTGGCTCCCTGCCCCCACAGACTTAAGATCAACTAATCACCAAAACAATGAAACCATTCATGACTTCCTGCCCCTTGCTCCCTCCCCTCCCCCTCAATCCCTCTCAACCTTCATTCCCACATTCTCCCCCATTTTCTCCCCGAGGCCACGCCCATCCTTCAATACCTCTTCCCCCTCTTTGTGCCCCCCGGGATAGCCTGTTCATGTAAACAGCGCCAACCCCCTCCTTTACCACGCTACTACCACACACCAGAAAAACCCTCCCCTCAGGTGTTCCTTCTGCCGCCCCATCCCTTCTAACTCCACCCCTTTATGATATCTTCCACCGCCAACCTATCACCAATTAAAAAGAACTAGTTCCCCATAAGTGACAAATGAACTCCATCCTTCTGAAACAAATGAAGCCTCCTATTTGATCTCCAGAGACGTGAGAGCGCGAAAGCCCCGAAACCTGCAGAACTTCAACATCTTCCTGTTAATCTTCTTCCTCCTCCGTTCAACTGCCCCCTCCTTCACAGCTCCCCTCAATACCCTCCTTGGCATCAACTCGGTCCAAACCAAAAAAAACCCAGGCCATATCTCCCTCAACCAACTAAGGTCCCTCGTCTTCAACAGTGCCACACCAGTCTCCCTAACCATATCGTTCTCCCCCGCATTTTACACCAGAGCTGCTGGCACCCCATGAAGCTCCCTCATACCCGTCAGCATAGGCAACACTTGGTCCCACCTGAACCCCCCCCCCCAACCCCAGACCATCTCAACCACACCACATAACTACACCCTAACTGGGTACCAAAACCCCTTTTTGCCACATTGTTCCCTCCCCATTTCCCTATGGAGTGTCTGCATATCCATATCTGAGGCAGTTCACCACTCCGACGAGCCAAATCAAAAAATAAAAAGGCAAATGAGCCTCCCTCTGATGATCGCCCAGCCCTTTGTTCCCTTTTCCCAGATCTCTGATGTACCCCTTATCTTTTGCCGATCTACAGCGCTCCACGCTCTTCACCTTCTCTTCAGACAACCCCAGACTGTTCCCTTCGGATAGCCGCCTGATCCTGAACAAATGAGTCCCGAAAACCTCTGCCTTCTTGCCCACCGCCAACAGAGCCCTCCTCATCACCCCCAAAAGCTGAGCAGCTGTCAGCCCTCCCCGTTCTCATGCTGAAAAACCAAACCCTCCCTGCATTTATACCCTACCACCATAGTGGTCCCGCTCTGACCAGACACAACTGCCTACTACCCCTATCCAAATCCACCCAAGAACCCCTGCCCAACTAATCCATCTTTGATTTACACATTTTGATAACCACGCTGTCCTCTGACAGGCAGACATTCCTACACATCAGACCTCCATCCCCTGGCCCCCTCAGTACCAACTCTGACACCCGCAATGCCCCAAAAAACAAACACATAACACACACCGAGAACATGTCACTTTCCCACGGCGACCAGCATATGCCCTAAAACCTGGGACAACCTACTACTAACAGGACTGCTGACATTGGCCTCCTGCCGACCTTTCCCTTCCCCTTTTCCCTTGGCCATCCTACCAAGATCATACGTGCTATTCCCCCCCCCCCCTTCACTCACCCACTAGGCTGAAAACCCCAGAACCACTTTCCATAAAAAAGCCCAGCGAGAAGCAACCCCCCCACCAGATAACTTGTGGTAGTGCTTTATTTACAGCACCCCTAATAACTATAAACACTTTCTTCCCCTTTTTTAAAATATGCAGCTCTACAACTTTCTTACGACCGTTCCCCTTATAACCCGACAGCAACACCCTACCATTGTGCCTAAGACCCAACCGACAACACCTACTAGACAGGGCAGGAGCAGCGACTGGACGTGCGAAACGCCACCAACAGTCACCTTCTCCCGAACCTTCCAGCCCCCTTTTGAAACCTCCAAGAAAAGGCGGCACTCTGTCGCCAGCCAGCTTGCTGGCCTGTGCAGCACCCCAAAACACCACGGTTGGGGGCAGAGAACACTTGCACGTACCCTTCTCAGGCCCACCCTTCTCTATGTTTTCTTACCAATCTGTGACCATTTTCTTTATTTTTACACAGTGAACATTTTAACTGGTTTATAGAAACTAGTATCAGAAAGTGTGAGGGGCAGGGTCACGTGATATGGTAAAGCAAGCTAAGGCAGGTTATGACAAGGCATAGAATTTTGGCCAGATCAGATTGGGCTCAATAAAATAGTTATTTAATTACGTTTTGCTGCAATTAACATAGGCCTTGCCCTAAACCTAAATCAACATCAAAACTGTTAATCCTAATAATTGCACTCACCTGTATAATTGTGTAAATAAACAATTTACCCAATGAAATTAACAAAAATAAAAAGTTGAGTACAAGATATAGCATAATTAATCCTGAATGACACAAATTATCATGTGCCTATCCTAGCCGACGCGCGTTTCGACCTTGGTCCTTTCCAAGGCTGAAATTCGGCATAGACCATTCCACAATGCTTGCTCAAGCATGCTGAAAGGCAATCCTGGCGGGATGATCCCGAAAAAGGACATCCATCTCCTCAAGATCAAAATGCTAACAAAGCAACAATCCCAATCATTCTAAGGGTTGATACTATTAATGAAACAAGCTAATAACCTGGCCAATATAATTCATAAACGACAAAAGGAAGCACCTTGTTGAATTAGGAACTTAGTTCATTTGTTGTACATTGGGAATTGTGGAATGTTCCATGACAAATTTCAGCCTTGAACAGGACCACGGTCGAAACACAGGTCGGCTAGAATAGGCAAATGATAATTTTTTCACACATGTTAATCTCGCTTGGTAGCATAGGCTTCTCTTCTGCTTGATATCTTCACAGCTCTATTGTATCTCTCAACAATGTAGGCCTCTCAATTCATGCCTTGGGCTTTTCCAAGAGCCCTTAACAGCTTCCGCGTTTATCTGCACCAATACAGGTCAGAATCTTCTTCTCATTATGGTTGGGAAAGTTAAATCAAATGGAAACTACCGGGAGTCTTTGTCACTTGTTTTCTCTGCAACCTCTATTCCATATGGGTGACTCTTTCCAGTACTTCACCTCCTCCCACTCTGTTCGACAACTCCTCTGCTTAAGCTCAATTTTCCAACATTTTGTGCGTCTCTCTGTTTCTCTGTAGGCATATTTTTGGCTTCCCACCTACACTTCAAATTGAGGGGACGACTAGTAGTCCAATCCTTTATTCCCACTTTGCAGATTACTGCCCATCCACCCTAAACATCGTATTGGCAAACTGATCTGCCATCTTGGTTTATCTTCCCTCACATTGAAACAAGACCGCTCACATATATTTCTCCATACATCTTTCATCTCAATGGCCTAATTTCATAAACATCAATTGGGGAAAAAAAAAAAAGAGTTCACCATGCAATCATGATAAGGTAGTGTCACAAATTGTCTCATGACATACCAACTCTCAAAGGATGGTTCAAGGATTTAATTATTTTTAATAATGGCCATCCCTCTCTCGTCTAGAATGTACAGCACCCTCTTTAACCCAGGAGACCCTACTGTCCAGGTTAGTACATACTGATTGTTTCCCCCTACTATCTAATCGCTAGTTAGCTGATAGTGATGATCTAAAGGCGACTGCTTCATCCATCTAAACTTCCTGTGGGGCTTCTTAGGATAGTCCTACACTAGTGTTAATGTTCCTTCTAAAAGATGGATGGATCTAGGGTAGTGTTTTTCAGACAGTCACTGCAACTGTCTCCTTCCTCTCACAGCCTGAAGCTCCTTTCCATGTCTCTTCCCATCCTCCTCGCACTACTCCCCTCTCTCCAACTCCAGCCACCTTCTCTTCCTCCTCTTACTATCTACTCCTCTGTTCCTCTGATGTTAATCTCCCCTACTCTATCGCTCTGCCCTTTCCAAATCACTACCACTCTACACCACCCCTCCACATTACTGCTCCTCCCTCTTTTCCACACTACTACTCCACCTTCCACACAGTCCCCCTCCTTTACTCTCCCAATCAATCATTTTCCACTCACTCTCTACACTCCCTCAAACCCACACTCCTACCTTGCACATACATTCACCACACAGTACCACTTGCTCTCAACAGCAAATACCTCACCTTGTTTTCAAAACGCCTCTACGCTCCAGTCCATTATCCTTCCTCCTGCTGGCCTCTTGGTCCGCCACCACCTGAATAAACCACCCCTTTACCTTTCCTGTTATACATTCTCTACTTTTTCCATTGGTTTTATAGGCCTGATCATCTGATTCCGTTTTACCCACCCGGGAGATGTTCGAAGGGTCAGCGTTAACAAAAAAAGGGGCTAAGCCCCACCCCTTTTCCTCACACAGAGCCACTGTGCTGCAGCAATGGCAGCCTGCACTAGTGAAGGTCCTAGTTCGTAGTTGGATGCCGAATTGCAGCAAATTCCCAGGTAGGTATCGAGAAAGAAATTGAAAAAAGGCATAGTGCAATCTCGCAATCTTACAGACTGTAAGGCGAACAACTAAGAGCTGCTCCACCGCATCCCATCACCAAGAGAAGAATACTCAGAATACCAATGTCCTCATTTTGATTGAAGTCAAATGGCACAAAAAACACTGTCACACAAGCATGCTGTATGTTATCCACAACTGGACCATTTTCATTCTGGCTGTGTGCATTGGGCAGGATGCAGGCTGAGCTGCACATAACATTGGATAAACATACAAAGAGAAAGATGGTGCAGAGTGTGGAGCTGGGTGTAGTCAGATGTGGATGCAGACATTGCTACAGAGCGGAACTACTGCCCACGTTGACTAGTACCCATGAGGACCTTTTTGCTTTTGCACTGGACCTATACAAATTGTCTCGTGGAACATGGGACGGAGGGTGGAGCTGAGTGTAGTTAGCTATAGTCGACCAAAGTTGGCAAGTCGGCTGGCTATTTCAAATCATTTCTGCTGTTCGTAGCTGGCAGCTGGCAATGCATCTCGCACTGGAGGACTGATCTACATCCAGGGGTGTAGCAATGGGGATATGTGGGGTGGCATGTTGGTGAATAATTGGGGGTATGTTGGTGAATAATAAGAACGTAGCGGGAGGAAGTATTGGAAGATGTAATGCGGGCCAAGAGCCCTTGAAGCTGAAACTGGTAAATTGTTCCTAATTGGAGACAGCTCGTTATTAGAGGGGATGGAGGGATATGAGGGGGTCCAAAACAGGGGGTCTCAATCAAACTCCACGTATAAAGTGTAGCTGGTTACAGATGATACACTGTACATTAACAATTGCACTGAGAAGCATTCTATGATGGAAAGAGGTTGGATCTCCTCTAAATGCCACAGAGTGGTCTAAGATCTTTGAAGCTACCGCCTTCTCTTATCTACCTTCTTCCACAACCTGGGACTCCCAAAACAAATTCCTAATCTACATACTTCAACTGAAGAATCTTCTTCTCCATTATTTGCCTTAAACTTTGTCCTCAACTCCTTTGTGAAACTATGAGAATATAAACCAGAACATCCAGAACTCAAAGGTCATACTTGATACAATCTCAGCTAAACATACATTTTGGAAGGATATATTTATGCTAAAACTAACGGCTAATATGCTTCGGGAAACAATAATAAACATGGAGACATTGGAATCTTCTTTTCAGCTAAACAGCACAGTCAACCCACTGTGCAACTTTGAACCACAGAACATGCTGTGTGACAATGCACTGGAGGTTTATAAACCAGTGTTTATATCTCAAAAATAAATAAAAAGAATCCTCCCAAATCTAAAAATAAAGACTCATGTAAATGTCTCAAAGCTGAAGCAATCATTGCTACAAAAACATGTGTCGGCTCCATTTGAATATAACTCTTCCAGTTTGAATCACAATATTCAAACTAATGGCGTTCTTTCTAGGTGTCAAACAGCTTCTAAAAAGAAGAAGGCCTGTAAAGTATTGTAAGGAAGGCATTGTATCAAAGTAAGAGACAATTGATCACAGTTCAGGGGTGTTTATTAAACTGTAAGAATGGGTGAGATAAATGCCTAATCTAAACCTAAATCTAACATGGGAGCAAGCTACGACCATCAAATCAAAATAAGGTAGTCCTAGAGGTGTCTTGTCAAAATAAAAGGGCCTATACTAAAAGAAAAAAACGATTAGAAATCCTTACTGCTATGCTACAAAATAGTGTGGGACAATGTTCATAAGAAAAGAGTGTTCACAAAAATGAAGAGTCAGGATGGTATACCGAGGTCTCCCTTCACCAAGGTTTTAGCACTGGACAAGGCAGACATCTTGAGCACAGCACACAACTGGGCTTTCCCAGCATGAGGCTATTGTTCTCAGTGATATCAGGATCCGCAGTGGTTAGGTCTCTTTACTGAAAGTCTCTTGCCTCCGAGGGCCTGATGTGTTCAAAATATCCAAACTAAATGTTCCACTGAGTATGTACGTTGGGTGATAACTTTCCACCGCTGGGTCCCACTCTTCAGGGCTTGGATCCTTCTCTAATGTTAGTCTGGTTCACTACGGCTCTTTACTCAAAAGATTTCCCCCGTTGTAGTCACAAGACTCAATGTCTTTTTATACAATCTTTCACTGTGTCCTGCCTCAACAAGGTTCACGCTTGCCAACGCAGTGTTCACAGCGTTACAGTTTCCCCACCCCGCCTTGCAGGTATCCCTCTGTCGGGTTCACATTTGTCTTAGCTTTTCCACTTTACTTAAGTTTGGATTTTAGCCCCCAGTCAGGCTCTCCTTTGCAGCCCCCAGTCAGGCTTTCCTGTTGGTTGTGGGTTAAACACTTTTGACCGTACAAGGGGTTTTATTCAACCCTTGTATGACCACTTTGACCTCTTAGGACATGCCCTCCTATGGCCCTCTGGTACTTGTAGTTTATCAAAAAGTGGAGCAAGCAGAGTCTTTCCATTGAGCACCCACGTGGTGCCGGACCTCTCTGCAGCTGGCCTTCCCTCTGCTTTTAACAGTTCTGTTACACACAGTCTTTGTTCTTTAATTCATCTTATGTTGCTATTTGCAACCTTCATTCAACACAGTCCGTTTTAGTATCGGTTCTCCCTCTGACTCATCGGCTGTGATGAATCGCTTGGCGTTTATTGTCTCTGGAGTCAAGGACGATACCACTGTTGCGAATGTCTCTCCATGCTTTGGTTATCAGTGTAGGAGGGCTCTGTGCACCTCTGACATCTGCTACAACACATGCTGGCTGTTATTCCAGGTCTTCTGATTCCATTCACAGAGGCTTCGTTGGTCGGGGTCGAAAAGGGCAAGGGCACTTCTCCTTGTCCTTCGATTCTGGCCGCCTTTCTCCTCCTCTTGAACTGCCATCCTGGAATAGCCGACTTGTTGTGCGGTCTGCCTTGCTTGTAGTGTGCTCTTGTGCGCCACCTTTTATCTCTGTGGGGAAGAGAAAGGGCAGTAAGGTGTGTCTAGTTATCGGCAATTGCCTGACTTTGCCTGACCCTTGTGTTGAGACATGTCCGGTAAACGGCTCTGGTGTCAGTCTGTTTTCGATCTCATAATGCAAAAGTGTTTGCGTCAGAAAAAAGGGGGGGGTAGAGTTCCTAAATACCCTGCTGGGAAGGATGGAGAAAAGTTGTCATAAGGAAGGGGGTTTCCGCGTCCCACCCGGTGTCCCACTTCCACTCCCCGAGGACCCCTCCATCCAGGTGATCCTCCTGCACTGGTGGAACTGGATCCAATGCGATGGCCGTGTCCTGGTCACCTGGATGACAGGTCCCCGGGGACTAGCAAGTGAGACACTTTAAGGTTTCTCACAATATCAACTACCAGTAAGAATCCAGCAGAAGGGAAAAAGTAGATAATGCACTTTTTGAAGCCCACGACTTCTATTCCTCGTCAGGAAGTTTCCGATTTCAACATAAGCATTTTAACTGAACATTCTATCGAGGATAACAAGATCTTAGAAAGTAATTTTGATAATGTGGATAGCATCCACGGTGGTATCCTTGGTTGCAGCAGCTCCCGACGCTTATATGCTACCCCTAAATTTTGAATCTTCCTCTAAAACTACTGATTAGTCGATTGTTACACCAGCTCTCAATGCTACCAGGTCTAATAGTGTTCCAGGGAAATTATATAATTACTAGCAAGAGATTTGTTTTGCTGAAAGCCACAGACACTCCCATATTTTAACGAATTTCCCATCTACCCTGTATTCTATTACCCACTCAATCATCTACCTCCAACAAACATGGATAGTGGATATCCCACTCGTTGATGGCTTTAATGTTTACCACATACCTGCACAAAAGGGTACAACCGGTAGAACCCATGCTGGTCTAATTTGTGTAATAAGGAACAATATATGTGTGATAGCAGAGACTTGGAAAAACACCTCCAATGAGGTCATGGCCATTACATTGAGTTGGTTTGAGTGTAGATTTAATACAAAAGTATACTGTCTGCTAGTGCATGTCTACTGGAACCCTAAAAAGTTATCTGCATGTTTATGTCTTTTCTTGCAGATTTTTTAGAGGAATGGTATTTAACAAACTCGGGTCACGTGATTGTTTTGGGAGATTTTGACTGTGAACGCTTAACTTGTTTCTATTTCTATCCACCTGCTTCTGTCACGTTACAACTGGCTAGGTCCCGTGGTCGTTCTATTCAGGATATGATGGAGTTGTGGGATTTTTCCCCCTTTTGAATGGCTGCGTTTTGGGTGATACTCCGCCTCATTACACCTAGCATAACTACAAATTGCATTTAACAATAGATTATATTTTTGTTTCCAACTCTCTATTTAGTAAGCGTTATAATTTGGAGGTGCTGGAAAAAAAGGAAAGTGACCATTGCCTTCAGCAACTAACTACCGATATTATAATAACTCTGGAAGCTACAGGAAACATACGTTTTTTGTAGAGGTTAATATGGAGACCTTCATATACTAGATAGCTGAATGTGCATCTGAACGAAATTCTGGCCAAAAGGTGAAAACGCAGAAAAGGTAAAAGACATACTTTATTTTTCTATGTATTGTCAAAGGCTTTTGAGAGGTATGCTTATTGATATATACCTCTTACTCTTAGTAGTCCATGGAAAGTTCATAACAATTTCTTTAATTTATCAATATTTTGGTGGAAAAAAAAGAACAGATATAAAATAAGACAACTATTCTATTATGACCCCGAACAATATAGACAGAATGTTACATACCTAAAGCGGACCTACAAAAACTGTTTAAAATCCCATAAATCTCTTCTAGCACATTGAGATGCAGACACCATGCTAACAACTCTAGCAAATAAGGATGTTTGGTCCTTTTGGCCACTAATCAAAAAATCACCAACTATGCAAATTCTTAAAATGTCAGAAGTCAGGTGGACCACTGAGAGCCTTTATGACTCGATGTCTAGATACTGGAATAAATTGCCATTCAATATCGAAGGTGACTGGCTTTTAGATATTATTGAGAGGCCACACTCAACACTGAGTATCTTCATTCCTGCCCCAATAAAGGTGACACACAACAAACTGTTTAATGGATTCTTTGTCAGCGCTAGTTCAGAGTCATATCATGCCACTTGGATCCCTCTCCCTGTGCCACCAATGAGCCAAGAACCAGGCTGGTGTATAGAAAGTATTTTTATATTTATTGGAATTACAGGTAGTGGAGATCGCACTAAAACGACACACGCTACTGTGGCTCGCAATGAAAGTTCTTTTTAAACAAGTAAATCACACAAATTTGTTGGGAAAACTGAAATCACAATACTTTATAAATATACAAATTTCAATGCAAGGAATAATCAACACTGGTCAATGAACAAAATCAATTTACATATGCAGTGCTGTGCGATTTTGATTTACCTGCATGCTTAAAAAGGCTAGCAAGTTTGGTTTACAATGTTGGATACATGAAGTCTCACTTTTGCAAGCACTTCTCCTCCCACCCCCAAAAACTGACGCTTCAATTACATGCAGCACCCTTCTATTCAAAGGCCAGGTCTAGGGAATGGGTAAAGGTTTAGAAGTTTGTTTTGGAGTGGGGACAGTATTAGAGGTTTGTTTTTCAGACCCCCCCCCCCCCACACTTGAAGGCCTGTGTTGGGCCAATTGGACAAGAAAAATGGGGATGATTTAGGAATTTGGGATTTTTAGAACGCCCTCCACTTAAAGTCCTTTGTTGGGGAAGTTGGCAGTTTAGGGATTGTTTTAGTTTAGGGACACGGACACCGCATTTCCTTAAAGAAGTTGGGGTCAACAGAACAAATAGGATTAGCCAATTAAATTACAGGCTGTAGTTTTCAGCGTAAACTAAAATGAGCATTCTTAAGTTCAAATGTTAACAAAAATCATACCGGAGTGTTTTGGTAAATGGGAATGAATGAAAATATATTCAGTCAAATAGGCTAAGGATCTACACAGTTGGTCCCCCAACCCACTAATGTCAAAGAACCCAACAATGAAAGGGAATGGGTTAATTAAATAGACGCCCTGCTCACCTTTTGTTGGCCAATCTACTTACTTTTGGAAATCTCTATACAGGGACTGAGCATCTTCACTTGTAGGGGAAAAACAGGATTCCAGCCAGCATATTAGTCAATTGGATCCCACAGCACTCCTCCCTCCCTCTCTCTCTCTCTCTCTCTCTCTCTCTGTGTGGCTTCAGTGAAGAATCACTGCCTCTGCTTTTCTAGTCTCCCCAGCAATAGAAATCCTCAGCCCTTCCAATGTTTCCCCAGATGACATTTTCAGTAGATCTCCTTTAGTGATTTTTGCCAGCTGTCTCTTGGTAATCATTTTGCAGCTCTCCTATTTTTATTTAGCAGCTCTTCCTCTGTTAGTACATTTTTTAGCAGCTCTTCCCTTCTCTCATAGTGCATCCACTTTATATACCAGTGATGACACCATCAAACTGTCAATATAGGCAGTGCCCTGCAAAAATGCTTACACCTTGGTTTGGTCCTTTCAGTTTCTCTCCAACCCCAAACCCATCCCCCATCTAAGGATTGGTTCAGGAGTCTAGAACAGAAATATAGCAACTCCCATTTGAAATTCTTTTTTTCTTACGTCAACTTTAGCCAGAAAGTAGCTATATGGCATAACTTCACAATTTACTTCCGCTTCAGCTAATCACTGGGAATTAATTAAAACGACAGCTGGGTCCGTGCCAGTTTGCACAGGATGGCAATTTTCCGCCGTTTACACAAAAGCATAAGTTATAAACATGCAATTTACTCTACAAATACCTACTTTTACCCACCACCAGCACACCAATTCTAAAGCTCGGGACATGTTCAGAGCACCCAGAAACATTTTAGCTTGCCATTACCATTCCCGGTGTCGCATGTGGACACATTTTATTTCAACAGAATTGCCTTAAACCTATCTTAGAAATTACACATACATGGATGCAGTGCGACTTGTGGTTGCTGGGAAAATGCATCAGTTATGATAGTCCATTTAAACTAATGGGAAATCTTCATATGTATGCAAATCTTCTTAACTTTCTTCCGGACATTTGCAATTCTGTTTGAAGTTGGTGGGCTGCCAGATGGAAATAGTTGGGATGCATCAGCTACACAGAGATCCCACACTGCAGATAATGAGATAGACCGGCCCTGTGATGTCACAAGGCCCTGCTGACATCTGGCATCCTGTCCAATTATCTGAACACCATTTAAATCTAAAAACCTATGTTCTTGTATTTTTCCAGAGTTCATTTTCCCTTGATTGCAGCCACTGTTTTCACAGCTCCTCCCTACTTTCCAGTATTGCACTTTTTAGGCCATTTGCAATTCTGTTGTTTGAAGTTGGTAGGCTGCAGTTCGTAAATAGTTGGGATGCATTATTCTCAAAGGGATCCCCTTTCCAGACCAGAAGGCCAACAGGCCTGCAATGGAGAAGTCCTTTGTAAAGTCTGCCCAACAACAAGCGAAAGGGTCTGCCTCGGGCCTAAATGATATTTACACGTGACACATGGAAACAAAGTTTTTCAATCGTTGCTGGTATTTTGCATGTGAAGCATAATATATCTTTTCATTTTAATGCATTACATCTTGTCAACACACACCAAGTCTTTTCCCCTATATCTTTATGTTAGGGGGGGGAACATTTTTCTCATGCCTCGCTTTAAAACTGCAAACATACATTCAAAGCCATTTTATTGTCAGTGTTTGCAAATCCTGCTTTTTATGTAAAAGGGGCCTTTGAATTTCTTCTGTCTGCCACTGTGAATTAAAAGGCTGCTTTTTAATTCAACCTTTCCTTTTCTAATGACAGATAGGCCCTTCAATTTCCAATGCTTGGCCTTTTCACATAGCGCATCCTTGTAATAGGCCCATTTTCAGTGTAAAGGTATTTGAAGGCTGGCAGGTCATATTTCCAGTGGGCCCTTCAGTTCTGTTTGTTTGGGGCCTTTGATTAAACCCCATAGTAAGAGAAGTAATTTTTTCTAGGTCTCCCGGCCCAGATGGCCTCTCTAATGCAACTTTAAATTTAGAGGTTGAAGAGGGATGGGGAATGCTACCACCAAGGTATAAATTAGTTTTCAAAAATTGATTAGCAGAGTTTGCTAGTTAAATTATTTTTGATTAGCAAACAGGCTCATTTGATTAGCAATGTTCTTATATCGTTAATGTCACCAGTAGTTATTTGTACCCAAGACATGAAATGAGCAACAATACAGTAGTTTTGCGTACTGCTGAAATAAGACATTAGTGAGAGGAGTCGGGCCTTGCAAATTCTTTAAACTTCAACTAGACCTGCAGGTCGCGTAACTTAGTTTACCTATTTGTCCCAAGAGAAATGCACTCTACTCATAGCAACAGACTACAACAAATTTAAAATGTGATTTCTTTAAAATGGTGCATGTCTCTACAAAATCACTTAATGTATGGCACACTGCTGCCACCCAGAGGCCAGCAATGCACAGTACAACTTTATTTTAAATATTTCTGCAAAGTAAATGTTAAATACAAGTTTCAAACATCTCTTCCAAATGCTACTCCCCGTTTATAAAACTTGCCTTTTATAAAATCTACTTGACTATGTGAGTGGGCAATGTAAAGGTTTAGCTGTATGAATGGACACAAATAAATAGATATGATAAAAAAGGCACTGAAAACAGTTTGGCCAGCCGTCTCCTGCAGGTGGTAATATCTAATACAACCATAAAGCAAAGCGTACTCTGGATGCCAACTACAGTATTTGGTATTGCAGTAGATCTGTAGATGTACAGACTGGATGGAATTATTGATCATTACTTTGCGTAAGCATCTAGTTCACTTTGTGTATTCGTTATGCAAGAGGTACGAAGGAGACTAAGCAGAGTGGATTGTCTAGCAGCCATAGAACTGGGCAAACTAGGTGGAATATTGTAGTTTGTGGTCATCTCACTTTCAGGGCACCTGATATAAAGCAACAGAGTGAGAATACAGAATTCCAAGGAATATGGGTTTGCTCATGGGTTGAGGACAAGTTGCAAGATGTATGCAATCTGCAGGTTACAGAGCTAGGTGTGCCATCAAAAGCATTTCATCATGTACATTTTCAAACGTGTTCACTTGTCAATATGATGCATCTTTCCCAACAAAATGGAATACAATGGACACTCTGAAATTTAGATTCACTACCTAAACTTTACTGTAACACATGGAGATGATGCAGTGTGTTACATAATGCATAATTACAGTATTGATACTGTAACAACTTACATTTTAGGAATGGAATTGCATGTCTCCTTTTATATAAATATAATGTTGACACATACTTGTCTTTGCCAGAGAGGATATAGAAAGTTTAATAAAAGTATCATCCCGATTACTTCTGGTTTGCAATTTGAAAAAAAGAAATTCTTGCCTAGCACCACGGGCATAGGACATGGGGGGGACAAATCAACCCCACAATTTTAAGTGGGGGGATATAATAGCTTTTATCCCCCCCAGAATAGTGCAGCAAAAAATATACACTAAGTTAAATTATTTAATGGTGTGTTTTGTGGCTATTTTCCGTGTTCAGGATCCGTACCCTGGTTGTCCCAATTGAGGGTGGGAGCTTGGCTGCTGTGCCATGTGGAGCTACTTGTAAACATGCTGACAGATGTCAGTATCATGGTCTGCTTCTGCAGGCCGCCTGTTGTACTACAGTTGGCCGTGTGCGCCCTCACGACAGTCTTGCTTAAGCAAGCTGCTCTTGTTTGCCAGAGATGTCGGAGGGGCTGGCGCAGGATCATTGTGACCACGTAATGAAAATATCACAGTAGCACTGTCGCTCGCCTGGAAATGTTCAAAATAATATTAACAAAAATGTTGCAATTTCTTTCATGTGGCTTCTTTCCAAACTCCACACTGTACATTTCCACTTTAAATCACTTCCATGACACAGATACACCCACTTCTAGTACATTAAGCGATCGATAGACACGCTGTACAGTAGAAGCCTACCAGGGTAGCTCAGCAGGTTGACAGATCGATGCTGAGATGTTATACATTCAAAACTACAGGTTGTTAATCGTATGACTTTTTGCAATGCCTTATAAAAAAAGGGTTATAAAATGTGTTTGGACAGGGTATGGGTTGGGCTGGTTGCTTGCTTATATTCAGGGCGGAGGTGGGGATATTTCTGCCCCTGTAGTGAAAGTCAAAAGTTGGCACCCATGAAGCCACTGTTTAATTTCCTAAAAACTGCTGTCAGCACAACAGAAGCATATTTGTGATTAACCAGTTTGACAAGCATATAACCTCTTTATAAATATAACCTGTGCTAAAACACAGTGAGGCACACAAAATGACAGAGTATGTGTGGTGTCTGACAAAAAAAAAGCATTTAAAAGAAAACTAGTGAACGCAAGCAGCATTTTTCAATTAGGAAATTACTTTTGTTTTTTTTATGGAAGTGTGAAATGCACATTTGGAAAACAATAGTGTGCCTAGCATGTAGAAAGCCTGCATAAAACGCAAAGGAATGGGCACAAAAATAACAGGCTATTGGTGTGGTAGTCCAACAAATATCTGTCTTTTTGAGACAGCTACTAATAAATAATAATGCAACAAAGAGGTTTTTGAAGTTCTTAATATAATTGTGAAGGCATATGTTATTCCATCTGTTTATAGAGGGGAAATAATCGGGCCAAATTATATTGGTAAAAATTCAGAGGTTTATAAATATCCCCACCCCAATATCACCCGCTAGTAGCTTTCCACTGTTGGTCTCCACTACAAGTAGCTCTAACTTAAGAAAAGGTTGGAGACCCCCTGCTCTAGCGACTTCACCTCAATGCCACATTTGTGTGTCTCATTCCTGCAGTGCCATAAAACGCCTCACTGGGTCCAGGACCAGAATGCCCATGCCCCTTGCCCACAGTAACAGAGCACGCCGGGTGTTCTCACTGCTGCCCAGTACACAGTACCAGAACACACACACCTTTTCATCCAGTGTCTTTCTTGCTGTAGTCCTGGGTCAAGGGCTGTTGCGAGTAAGTGGGCGCATTGCTGACTGCCCCGCCATTCACATTCAATCCATCTTCCTTGCTGGCATGCAGCGCAGACTGCAGCATTTCTTTTACCACCGCTTTCAAAGCCCCAACAAAACCCATCTTTCTTTCCACAATGCATAAAGTGCCAGCACACACACCATATAATGTTCTTCGCCCAATGAATGCAGTGTTAGATCACCCAAACTCCCCAACAACATGCATGCAACGCCTAAAGAAAGCACCCACGCACCCTAGCTCACTTTACCACTTGCATGCAGTGACAAAACACAGCCCATCTATTTCACTGCACCCCACTACACACACTTTGTGAAGACACACCCTTTCTCTCCCCCCATCAAGCGCATGTAATGCCAGAACACACACCCCTCTGACTCCTTAAACCCTAATGCCCCATTGCGGGCCCTGACTCCCCCATAAACCCTTGGCCACAATGCATGCACTGCCACACAAGGTGACTCGGCCACCGCTCCCCGCTGTATGCAGTGCCACAGCGGCACCCGTGTGCCCTCCACCCCCTTTCCACTGCAGTGGTGCCACCATTGCCCCTCCCTGGGCTCTCCATCACCTCTGCATGGAGAGCTGCATGTGCCACTGCCACGGATGCCCCCACTCCCTCGGCCGGTCAATTCCAGGGTATGCTCTTTGTTGCCAGGCCGCTGTGTCAGTGTTGCTGTCACTTCTTGGCCACATCAGTCACCATGCCGTCACTGTGTCGTCTCCTGTGAGATTTTTGGAAGAATTTCTATAACAAATTATTCACCTTGAAAGATGAGCCTAGTCCCAAAAGAAACAATCTTACCCTTGTGGCGATATTTTAGAGCTTTTGTATATTCCTGGCACTCTACAATACTCTGTCCAATATTTGGAGAACCAGCATATGCTGCCTCATACAAACTGGGGGCGATACACGGCCGGGAGAGAGAAGGGGGGAGGGGATAATGGAACTACAGCACAGCGCTGGTAGGTGGAGGGTGTCGCATAAAATTGAAATGTGTGCATTTCTTATGCTGTCGTTGAAAGGCAGAGCTGGGGGAGTAAAGGCAGTCACGTGTCAGGTGGGTCGGGTGCGTCTATATCTTTCTGCAGGCAGTAAAAGAAAAACTGATTGATAATATTCCAGAAGTATTATAGATGCTGATACTTCAGAGACTGTGCTAGGGCTGGGGCAGTTACATGTTGGTTGTGCCTACATAACCTTCTGTTCCTCTGACGGCCATCAAATGTCTGCCACGGAATTGTGTAATGTAGGAAAGCGTTAACCTATGTGGAAAGCAGCTCCTGTACATAGGCGATGCAACCAGGCGCCCATTATTAAGCACCTGTCCCTCTTAAAGACCGGTAGAGAAGAGAAGTCAATCACATGTCACATGTGTCCAACAGAGCCCTTTATCTCACTTAGAACAGTAAAATGAGAGACATTGAAATAGGGAAGATTAACATCTGCAGGCTTCCTACAAGGTAGTACTTAAGGGCATTCTCAAATGGTGCCGACTAGAATGGCTTCATTGCGCCCCTGACAAACTGGTCAAAATATAATAAAGATTTCTACAAAATGTGTTTACGCAAAGCACCAAAAGTAAGCCCCACACCTCTCACATCAACCTCATTTGAGGGGTGCCACCCTCCTTGGGATCAGCTTCACCCTCACGAAAAACCAAACGTTTTTTCATAATCTAGAATAGGGTGGGCAGACTAGTAATCCCTCAGTACCGTCAGAATATATGTGATCTAATTTACTTTTAATGGGATCAACACTACCAACATCTGAATTCACCCATCTTGAAAAGTCAGGTGGTTTTAGCTGTCCCTGGAACACCAGGCAAGTATCTGCAGCGTGTAAAATATGATGTCAGCTTGCAAAAGTTAAAGTAGACTGTATGCAACTTCTTTTGCGGTGCCCCGCGACCGCGCATAATGAACGTGCCCAGGCCGGGGGACAAACTGCGTGTGCCCTGCCTGCGCAGTGCACTGCTGAGTCGCCTCAGCCTTTGTTTTTCCTGAACGAATGAGAAGCCAGGCAGCGACATATGCTCCAGTGACAGCGTGTGTTATTGAGGGAGACAGAGTGAGACAAGACTCCTAGTCCGACTGTGACTCGACCTCCACCTGAGTCCTCAGCTACCGTTAGGTAAGTCAAGTGGTGTGGCCTCCCCCTCTCCCAGGTGCAGGGCACCATGGGGAGGATTTATTAGAGGGAATGTGCCATTGCCAACGTCAGGTATACAGTTTGTAAGCACGCGTGGCAAGTTGCAAAACTGATCAGGAATCCTGACCTCTTAATGTTTCAAGAGGAAACATTAAGAGGCCAGGATGCCCTGATCAGTTTGCAATGCACCGCACGTGTTTAGAAACTGTACATCTGACGTTGGAACACTTTCATGAATTGAAGAACCTGAGGCCCTGCCACCCTAAGGTTTTTCAATTTTCAATTCATGAAAGTGTGCCCCTGCCAAAGAGGAACATCACATTGGAATGGCTCTTCCTTACTGATGGGCAGCGAGGGCTCACATTTATGCTCCAAGAATTGGCTAACACAGGCTTGCAAGACTGCACAAACAAAATACGGAGGCCATTCACCGATACAGCAGAGGATCAAGGGTGCATAATTGACATGTACATGCAGTTTCTATACAAATGCCAGGCACAACACTGTTTAATATATTATGTATTGCCTTTTTTAAGGAGAAGGGCATGATGATTATGTTTGCTGCTTACACTAGTGCCCCTAAACCATCAGGTTACATTGAGATTGTTTCTAGTTTTTTTCCTTAAGAGTTGGATCAAGCTGACCGTGCCGGACACGTTTCTCTGCAAAAAAACATTACAAATTCTATGAATTAATCTATAACTGCTTCCCATAATGACACCCCCGTCCCCCAGCTGGAGGTGACATCTATTGCTGTGACACTTTGTCCCTCTTTGCACTCATTCAACATGCTTAGCATACATGGAGCAACAGGAAACTCTGTTAGAACATTTACAATTTAGGCATTTCGTTAATAGTGTACATTGCCAACTGAGTCACTTCTAGGTGATCCAAACTAAACATATAGTGAAACTAAATGCACAGTGGAGAGGTCACACGATTCTCCCCGGATCACACAATCTGGCAAAGACTGGATTTTCTCCAAGATGTCCCTGTACCCCAGAACTGGCTTGCAAAGTGCAGACACTGCCAGGGACATCAGCCTGACATAGCATACAAAATCCTCATGAAACCATATAAAGTAAAATGAGGATGAGCCAATCTCAAGAAGGGCCGCTACATGGGATGTGTGCTCTTTTCCATAGTAATGTCTAAGGTAGGCAAGGGGAAAACACTTGATGTATACTCTAATATCAGTTGGACTCACGTAAGGCACACCCCTCCACCTCTTCCCACCAACTCACACCTGCTTGAAGTTTGGATGGTATCACACCTAAAGCTTGGTCTCTGACATGAGGGCTACCTGCATTTCTCTAGTTCAAACCCAGCAGCAGCCGGGTCCACTTAACCTTTCATAAATTCAGTACCATTCAAATGAGGGTAATAATACCTGCTATTGCACTGCCTAGAAGCTAAACACATCTAGCATGAAGCACTATGACCAAAGTGTTATTATAGTCCATAAAACAAAATACTACCAGCACAGACCTGGACTCTGTCCCTGCCCAAAAAAAAACATATGTTGGTTCCCATCCTGTGCATCTCTCAAAAGAAATCAAGCGCAAACCTTCTGTAGGTCTTAGCTAAGCTTCACCCTGTTTTATTCAGCCTGGCTGTTTCTGTCAGCGTACTTGAGTGGTCGCAGTGCAATCAGATTTTGGGGGTAGAGCCTCAGCAGTACGTGGATTTAGTGACTTCTCGGTCTGTCCCCCCCTTCCAAATATCCATGCTCCTGACTATTTAAGAGTTAATGTTTGCAGGTATCAATGGGCCATTTAAAGGTCATGTATCTGGCATGCCTGTTCCAGCTTATTCTGAGAAGCTATATGGAGTGGTTGGTCATGCAAGAGAAAACCTGTGAAATTTAAGCCAGGATATTGAGGGTGCTCTGAAAACTGAGGAGAAAGTCCTGAGTAAGTGTACAGATGATAGTTGTGGGGTGCTGGCCATGGGGGAATGGGAAGGGAGGGACTGGGGTGCAGTAGAGTGTGGGACTGCAAAATGAAAAAGGGTAGAAAGGGTGCAGAGGACAGAAAAAGAGGAGCAAGGGAGGTTAGAGATGGGAACAAGAACGGAGTGCAGATGAAAGATAGGGATGGTTTGCAACATGGGGTGACCAGTGTGTGCATGGGAGGGAGGGGTGCAGGAAAGACCAGAACACAGGGAGAGTGGTGTAGGGCAGAAATGGCATAGGAGGTGCTTCAGGTTGAGAGAGAAGTACAGACAAGTGAGGAGAAAGTGCAGAGGGCAGTGTGTCAGAGGAGTGACTTGGTGTGGGGTGCAGAGAAGGGACTTGGGAGAAAAGGGTGTACAGCAGACAAGAATGTGAAGTAGAGAAGAGTACAGAGGGGAGATTTGTACAAGGAAGAATGGTGTCTCACCTCATATTCCCAGATAAAGGGTGCAGTCACGAATGCGTCTTCTTCTAATGTTTAAACCTTGCTCAAGTGGCCTGCACGAGGATGATTAGAAGTCGTTTGTTGAAATAATTGCAGATCTATACACTACACCATACCTGTCTGCACATTGATTGAGCCTGGTAATATACAGAGTGGCCCCCCTCTCCCAGGTGCAGGCCGGCATGGGGAGGATTTATTAGAGGGAACGTGGGAGCTCGGGCTCAGTGCTCTCCCACTGCCCCAGTGTCATCTGCGCTCCTGTCTTGTTCCTCTCCAGGAAGAGACCGTCACAGCAGGAGGCCCTTCCTGCATTAACTCCCTTTTCACTCAATCCTACCTGCAGCCTAGATCTGAAGTCAGGACTAACCTTAAATGAGGCATATATTCACCTCTGACCTGTCCTGTAGTGGGAGCTGGTGCCAGCTTGGAATCTTGCTTTGTGACACAGCATCATGTTATTTGGGCTATCTTGGCAACATTCATGGGTTTTTGGTGGATGGATGCCACACGGGCCACAGACTCCTTTTACGCCATAACCCATTCCTTTAAAAAACACTAGAATGTTCTATAAAGGGCACGCAAAGTGCCAGTTCTGGTTTAGATAAAGCCACTGACTTAGGGATGTTTATTACAAAGCCCTGTGTAGTTAATAACTTAATTGGAGCTGTGAACATACTACTAGTGTAATACAGATCTTGGCCAGGGATGCCTTCATCCACTCTATTAGCACTATGCATTTCCTTCACTAAAGTCCTGCTAAAAACCAGCAATGGCAAGTGTTTGCTTGTGTAAACGTATTGAGCATTTGCGAGGCACTGCTATTAAATATCCAGGTTCTTGCACCATTTTGCAGCTGCTACCATCAGTGGGTACCTAATACCACTATGGCAGTGCATGGCAAGTGCCTTTTCCATGCCTACATTAAAGCCCAAATGGTTGGCGTTGCCAGTGCTTGTTTTAAGACTGCACTTTTGGTACCCACTACCAGATGACTAATGCATTGTAGACAAGTTTTAATAGCAGCCACCATAAGCCATCTTGGTGACCCAGAAAAAAAATAAAGCAGAGCCTCGAGATTCAAAAGAGCACTTGTTTCCGCTATCCATTTAAATCCAATGAATACCTTGGTGCCGAGGTATGATTGCAGCCCATACACTGCTGTAAAGGGGCTCAAGTGGAATAGGATAGGATGGGCTGGCGAAAATCCATCAAGCATCTGCACTTAAAGCACAGGTAAGATTATTATAAAAGATCTCTCTAAATGTCCATCGCTGGGAGGATTTTATACTCTGAACTGCTTTTCTTTTTCTTAATTTTCTTCGGTTTTCTTTTCTCCTTTTCTCTTGTTTTATACAGTGATGATATATGTAATTTAATACATACTACTATTTTAATTTTGTGAAAAGTCGAGTTCTTTGACTAAAACACAATAAATAAATTAAAAAAGCAAAGTCCCCAAGGTGTCCCCTGTCCCCCCCAGATTTTATGGGTCTCCTACGCCCCTGACTAGCACTTACACACATGCCTTTGTGACTTAAGAGTGGAGGAGAGGATTACTGATGCACTTTCTCTCCATTAGCAGTTGAAGTGAACAGAGAAAATGTGGGTGAATACAGCACCATGGGCAAGAGAGGAATGCAGGGTGAGCTGTGCATTCATTGAAGAGGTCAACTTAAATAGCTAACTTTGCTACACAAGTGTCCATTTGATTAGCAAACCTACAGAATTGCATAGCAAATTGCTATGCGACACTTCTTATTTTATGTCTTGTACCACCCCCTCCTACCAAATTCATGACAAGGAAGAAGGCCAGGAAACACTGCAATCACCCATTCTATTTCAGATGGATTCCCAATGGATCCAGGTCAGATAAGTATGTCGAGAGTTATCCCCTCAGCCAGCCATACCGACCCAGGGATGTACAGATCTATCCCCGTGTGGATGAAGAGCCACTGGCCATGATCCGAGACACCTCTATTGATAGTCTGGACTAAGCACCAAGAGGCCATGTTGTTGATGTCGTTAGAGACACCACAACACAGCAACGTTAGACATGAAGCATATGTGCCATCCGCACTTCACGTACTCGAATACATGAACAATACGAGCATACAGTTCTGTAGTTAGAGGACAGACACATATACATACTGTCATTGCTTTTATTATTTTTCCCATTAGCCAAAAGCAGAAACCGCAAGGAGCAAGAGATCCTGAGCAAAGCTTACAGATGCTTAAATGTGAATAACCCTATGGAACTGCAGAACCAAGTGTGACTAACATTTGGAGAATGTAGTTATAGCATAGACACTATAGAAACAGCATTACAATGGTTTCGGAAAATTACAGTAGGCCACTGGGCTCTCAGAAAGAGATGAGCTGAGCTGATTCAGACCAGACAGAGAGCAAGATGTGCGAGACAGGACCCGCAGCCAAGGTCAAGAGATGCAAATGACATCCCAAGATGACAAAGGCACTAGCTACAGTAAATACGAATAAATCCTCATAATTCAGAGCTGCACAGCTGAAATGAGTGGTCTCTCAACAAGTGACGCAGCCGAAGCAGACAATGGACAGCGATCAGTGGTGGGAAAGGAGAGCTGGTTGCAGGCTGCCAGACACGAATAGTGAAAGTATGCAACAATATGTTCCAAGTATTACGCCGGACTGGAGAGCACTCTCATAAACTAAGGTGGTACACACAAGTTACAATGCAGACACATAGTCATTCTCATTACCTTGAAGCGGCACACAGAGAGCTGAGAACCATTGCGGATCCCAGACCTCGGGCCATCTGCTCTAGCCAACCAGAGTTCAGTATCCTAGGGGTGGGTAGCAATGGGCAAGAACCAATGGTAAGTCCACCACACTGCAACAATGTTATAGATGTAGACTTCGGGGATGGACCAGGCCAGTCACCTGACATACGAGGGCCAGTAGAATAACATCTATAATTTTCACTATAGGTGGTCCTTTGGCCCAATAGGTTTTCTGGAGAAGGGCCCAAGTTGTGACGTGGCGCTGACACCTCTATATAGTAAAATCGGCCTGCGAGCCGAGGAAGCGCGAGATGTGCAAGAATATTTATCTGTTCCTGTGCTGATCCCTGTTGGTTTTGTTTGTAATAAACCGCAGTTTGAACTTGCCGTTGACAAAGTCCTCCATGTATCCTGGGGAGGGTGTTGGACTCTCCAAGTCTGCTGACTTCCAATATCTCTCTGGCATACCTGGGAGTTCGTCCCAACAAGGTTCTATTCAGCAATATTCCAGCTTCCTGGACTATTCATCTGTCATGGAAAATTTCAAATATTATTTAGATTTTTCAAAAGGGTGATAAGCTTAATCCAATTAACTACCGGCACATTTCCCTTTTAGATGCCTCCAGTGAAATATTTCTGCCCTGATCTTACAAGATCTGCAGAACTGGGCCCGTTCGTTAGGTATACTGGATGATAATCAACAGGCTTTAAGAAACGTGGGAATGTCACTAAATGGCTTTATTCTGCATTTACTCCGCTAACAAGTACAGTTAAAGAAACTACCAGTTTACATGGTATTGTGCGGATGAGCCTCAAATCACCGTAACCCAAAGTAGGCCCACTACTTAAGAAGCAAGTGCTTGTTTGTATGCAAAGCAAGTTTATTGTTAAATCAGCCGGAAGGGGCTAGATGACACTATGGAGTCAAACTAACCAGAGTCTCCCTGAACCACACAAACGTTTGCAACAGTTCAAACACTACCACATATTTCATGCATGATTGGTCAAACCGATACAAAAGAAATCCAATTTTCTCCAATTCCCACGTTCTCATTGGTTACATTTTATCCAAATACCATCATCAGCACATAGTTACAGCACACCCCTTTTTGGGATTGGTCCATGGTAAGTCATGACAACATCGCATAATTACACATTCACATACAAACATAATTTATTACAGGTTCCATCTGGCCTGGGACCTTCTAACCCCAGATGTGATTGCACATGGTTTGCTAGGACACTTCAAAAAACATGGGGAGAGGAAGAATAAACAAGTTTACTTTGAACTAGTGATAACTATGTCATACGCCCACACTTGCTGGTGACCTTGTTTCACTATAATCTAAAAGACTACCAATTCAACACGCATGGTCTCCGGTCACCGTCTGAGAAAATAATTCTGCCCTTGGGTGTCCCTTCACCCCAGGTTTATTACTGCACCGCAAACAGATGGCCGCATTCCCCTGGACAATAACAAGCTCCCATGCACATCTCCTTTCCGCAATACTGTCAAGTCATAAAAACTCAGTCTGGCTGTAACTGACCATCGGATAGCATCGCAGTCACTCATTGCCTTTCCTCAGCCTCCAACCTTGCAAAGACCAGTTTTCCCAGTCACACAGAGATCACCTCGCAAACCCCGACTGCAGGCTTTGGCCAAACTAGGACAAGCCCATGGCATACAATTTATACATTCCTCGTGTAACCCAAACTGTCCTCAACATATATCCCTCGAGACCCGCATGTATGTATTTGGGTGCATGCATGTTTTAAAACTACTAAAACCTCTTCACAGGGGTTCCTTCAAGACAAAACTCCTTTCTCGCATTCACATTATTAAGCTCCTCATTGTCCAGTTTGTAGGCGCTTTGTGGCACACTATACATATATTGCATTTATTTTTCACCAGCGGTTTTGACATTTATCTAAATTTATCAACTTAAACACAAAGTAACACTAAAGTAACATATCTATACCTTCTCTTTATCGATGCTAGACATATGTAAAATTGCAACATCGCACCAACTTCACCACTCCCCCATTTACAAATATGGCGCACGCAATGTGTACCCCTCTTTCCCTTTGGGCCCTTTCCCGACCACCGCAAAAGTATTTATTGATTTAACAATGGTGGTTGACAAAGTTAACCGAAACAAATTATGGATAAAGCAAGCAAGATTGCCAGCACCATTTATTGAATATTTTAATACACTTGCACTCAGGTGCAAACATTTTAATTCATATTGATCAAGAGGGGAATTGCAACTGCACATTGACATGTTTTGTGACCTTTGGCAGGGGTGTGATTTAGCCCCCTTTTAATTTAATTTTTATATATCAGATTTGGCTGACTCTGTACTTTCTGTAAATGCTTTTCTCCCAAATCTGGGGCAGCTAGGTATTCATCATATATTCTGATGACATTGTTTTATTGGATTTAACGCCAATAGGCTTGCAGAGATGGTCAAAGAATAGACTGTGTAACAGATCTTAAATATTTGGGTGTAAGGATATGGTCCAAACCTAATACTAAGATCAATTATAAACATTATTACTCAACTACTGCTGCCTTAGCAGCACAGACAGATGAAAAAAAGTTTATCATAGGTTTGGCCCTTTTTCAATGCAAACACTACTTAGGATGCACAAAATCTAAGGCTGTACCTTGCTTAACGTTCGGGGCTGAATCCAGTTCCCTGGATATCAATTGGAATAAGCTTGAGGCCCGATTATGGAGAATATTTTTAGGTCTACCAAAATGTACTCCCATAAGTGCCAGACAAGAACGGGGTCTCATTTCAATCCAGTCCCTATTGAATGGAAACCCATTCAAATATTTGATAAAGAAATCCTCCGCCAGATTCACTATACATGGAGTTGCATGAATTATGGACCAAAGGGTCATGTACTGTTCTAAACACATGGTGTTCTTTGTGCTTAAAAAGAGCATCAGCTATGGAAGTTAACAAGGACGACTTGATCGCCAACCCAGATAAATCGAAAAACTAAACTCTTGACTGGTCTCTTGACTGGATCGATAAAAGAAATGGCATTATGAAATATTGTTTTCATCAATCACTGTTAGATATACAAGCTTTTAATCAGTGATCGAAGTGAGCGGGAACGGTCGGGAGCGGTGTTCCACTACTTTTATTTTTTTCGGTTTGCCATTCCTCTACTATTGGCAACTATGTTCACCATTCTATATAGAGGATTTGTCCATTCATGTCCCTGTGCAAGTGTTAGGTTGTAATAGGAGCCTTGGTTACTAGTCACTTGAACTATTGCAATGCCCCGGCTGCAACACCTTGTCACATATTGCACTATGCTTCCGTCTACCCTCTTCCCTGCCACGACCACAGTTCCACTACTTTTTTCAGTACACTTCTATCACTGCTTTTAATACTATTCCACAATATTTGTTGCGTTATCCATCGATATTTATTAGGAATAGCTTTCTGAGACTTAAATGTAATCTGATCCAAACAAATGAATTTGTAGGGGTTAGAGTGAACATCATGAGAATTTCTAGACATATGATGAACCACTAAAACACTAGCTCATTGAATGTGAATCCCTGTCTACTAAGAAGTGAATATTTCAATCACTATGTACATACTAACATGAGTCTATAGACTGATCAATTTTGGGAGATACTTTAAATCGAATATCCTCATCGATAAAGGTTTTTAATTAATCTTGTAAAATCAGTTTTAAATGTAGATAATTATTGATGCTTATGAATATTGTGGATACATTATTTTATAGAACTGATGGAATTAGAAAGAATCCGTGTAATCAACGTATGTCTTCGATCAATTAATTTTGTTGTATGTAGAATAATTTAATGTTTCACATTCAATTCATGAAACAATTGTGAACAGTATCATTATATTTAAACCAAATCACAAAAAATACAAAACATTGAGAAAGGAATTGGGGCCCTCAGCTACCACCACCCCCCCTCTCGGGTAGGACTGGCTCTGGCTCCCACCCTTGTAGGCAATCCCACCCCAAGCTGAGATGGATTCCTATCCCTTTGTGACAAGGTCAGATTATGGACTTGTCACATTAGTCCTAAAGTTTCACTACCCCTTCAAAATAAATCAAATACTTCATTCTGGGCAGGTGCTTTCCTCCCTGCTTTACAAACCGTCATGGAGGTTTGTATTTTTCAGCACCTCAGGTGCATTATGAAAGATAAAATGAATATTCATGGAAAAAGATACAAAAATCAAATATCTATAGACACATTCCATCCCAGATGCAGACTGAGCTGGGAGAAATAAAATCATTCTGTTTCTGGCCAAATGTGATTGTGGCCCATTTGGACCTCGGATAAAGATCTTTTCCGGGATCCCTTGGAAGATGCATTTGCAATAATACAGTCTGGTTCTGGGCAAGGCATGCACCTGTGCAATGTTGTGTTAGTGGTAGGAAGGGTGGATCCCTTTGAGCAGGAGTGGATGGCAGTGCGTGCTCTTGGCAGGACATTTTACTTGAGGTGTAAATGTAAGGCGATTATCAAACAAAACACCTAAATTGCAGATTTGGGTTACAGGTACCGATGTTGGACCCATTGATCCCTGCGAGGTGAAGGTAACAGCGAGGGAGCTATATACAGCTTGTTAACAGGCGCTCAGTTTCGGTTTCCATTAAGCCAAAGCAAATTCTGCTACATTCAATGTAGCACATCAGAGAGCGCGAGTTCCCAGGTTAGAGTTGTACACCTTGACCACTGCCAGAACATTCTTATATTTAGGAACCATCTGCATAAATGTGGTAGCCGATTGCCTCAGCCTCTTGTTGTAAGGAGTTGGTCTGTAATGTCCATTAGAGTTGTCTAAATTCTACTTCTTAGTCCAAAGCCCGAATGGAAATCACCAAGCAGGCTATTTGAAGGTGAGCCGAAAGTTGTATGGTGAACGGGTTGCCAACGTTTATTTTGTTCAGGGAGCCTGTTCTGTATTTTGCATTTGGCATCTTTGTTATCTGTGCCATTACTGCATTCTGGTGGCAAGGCTGGAAGATAGCTCAGGGGAAAGGCAATTGCCTTGGTAACAGGACGATGCCGTGCAACATGGGTTTAGATCGCAGGTCAAGAGCTTAGAAGCTGATGGAGTCCAGCAGGAAGCACTTTTTAAATGCCCAATAGATAAAAAAAATAATGGAGGCACCCAATGTTAGTGATGATAGGGGCTAGTACTGAAGCCCTTCTTTGAGGAAGCGTGTGTTTCAAGCAGTCACTGGTGGAGAGAGTTTTCTAAAGCTTGCAATGATATTTGAGATATGTTTAAGAGGGTTTATAGGCATCCACAGGGTGAGGCAAAGTGCGGTAATCACCCCACCCCCACACACCCCTGCACCAACTCTATGTAAGGGTACTTTCAGCAGTGTTCCTTTGAGCCACTGGCAATCTCGTTTTAACAGTCCCTTTGTTTTCTTAGCTTTGCATTCTTCTTGCCTGTAGCAGAGAACACAGGAATAGGTGTGTTATGAAAACCATTGGGGTGGAGAGGCCATTATTTTAAAAGTGGGCTTCCCACCTGCTGGTTACATTGTTTGATAAATGTGTGGCTTAAAGTTTTATATAAAACAAAAAAGGCTCTTTGAAACCAGTTTCTTAAACCAAAAGCCACTAGGTGAATTCTTCGATCTGTGGCATTTTTTGTGTGGGGTTTCTGACAAATCATGTAATATTCTTGTTCAACTTTCTTCGGGAATATCTACCTAGGGCATATTTTTAAAAAGGTTACCTGCTTGTCAAGCTGCACAAAATCAATTAAATGCTTCTATTGTGCTGACAGCAACTGTAAGGAAATTGAAATGAGGGTTCATTGGTGCCAACTTTTGATTTTTACAATAGGGTAGAGATTAATTCACACCCACCCTGTATATGAGTAAGTGACCAGGCCAATCCTTTACCGGGTCAAACAGTGCATTTTATAGCACATACGCGAAGTGCGGTAAGTGCAGTCGGCATTTGGAGGCGGAGAAGTGTGAATGACCTCTTCCTGGTCTACTTTGGGCTACATGAGGTTCCTAACTAACCACTTATGACGGGAGAAGGAGGGTCGTCTTTAAACACGTGTGCAGTTGCAAAGCATGCGTGAAGTGCGGCAGGTGTAGTCAGCAGTCTGCGGAGTGCAACAAAGATGTGATCGGAACCTGTCCCGGAAATTAAGTGAATGGTTCATGCCCAAATGATTTCTTATTTGGTCTAATTCCCTCCAGTGGTTTTTGTGCTTCAGCTTGATACAATTTGGACTTTTTCTCTATGGGAAAAAAAATGGGAGTAGGCCGAAAACCAGCGTTTTTTTGCTTTCTTGAAAACCTTTCATTTTTTAACAAATCTGTCCCATAATTTCCAATTTTAGGCATGACAGACGCTTTGTTTGGAAGAATATCAGCCAAATCCGTCAAGCAAGTCACAAGTTATTAGCAATAGAATTTTCTGATGACTCATGTCACCCACCTTAACTATAGTGCCACTAAAATAAATATATGACAAATATGACATGCCTGTTATCGTCCTGATGCTTGATGAGGTCTCTAGACAAGTCTGGTCTGTTAAAGCCTCCTCCAAACAGGTGGATCCCTGCCCCTCCAAAACCATAAACCATCAAGGACAACATTGACACTCGCGCCCCAGCTTTGGCCAACCTCTGCAACCTCTCTTTCGCCACTGGAGTCTTCCCCACTCCTCTCAAGCACTTTCTTGTGCACCCTCTACTCAAAAAACCCTCCACCGACCCGTCCATTCCGGCAAACTATTGCCCGATCTCCATCACCCTTTCCTTGGGAAACTCCTGGAGAAGCTGGCTATCACTCAACTTAGCTTCCATGGATCTGTTGGTTGTCTCCATGACCATCAGTCAGGCCTTAGAGCATCCTGAGGCACTGAAACAACCGTGAAGACCTGCTCTCAAATCTTCACTCCAACTCTCCCTCTGTCCTCATTCTTCTCAACCTCTATTCTGCTTTCGAGATGGTAAACCACAAACCTCCTGATCACCTGTCTCCATGGTACCCTGGGCACCACAGATCATGTCCTGGCATGGCTTGCCTCCTTTCTCTCTGAACGGCCCTACCAGGTGGAACTCTGCCCTTTCTCTCCTTTACCACTCTCTCTACTTGTGGTGTCCAGCAGGGATCTAACCTTTCCCCCTTCAATATCTACATGGCCACCTTTGCCCACAGGGTCTCTACATTTTCCTCTAAACTTTAAGTTTTAAGCGGATGACACGCTGTTCTCTTTCAGGCTACCCTCAGCCGCCTCCTCCTCCTCCTCCTCGCTCATCCCCGATAGTCTATCCATGATTCAGGCTTGGTGTGCTGCTAACGATCTATGCCTGAATGCCAGTACAACAGATCATCCTCATTGGGACCCCTGCTCCCGCCTTCCCACTTTCTCACTGGCCTGCCTCCCTTGGCCCTGCGTCCTCAACTACCAATGAGGCAAAAGATCTTGGGGTCATCTTGGACTCCACTCTTTCCTTCTCTTATCTCAGACATCTCCAAAAAGTCCAACTACCAACTGTACCCTCCTCACAGGTATTCTACCTTTTCTCACTTGCACCAATTACTGCGATAATGCTCGAAAATTAAAAAGCCCTCACATGTGCTCTCCATGCACCTACCTTCCTTTTCCCTAGGTCCCCTCACCCACCTCAGTTGATTTTTACCTCCCTGCAGCCTCCCATAACTCCCTTTCTCGGTTTGCTCCGTGTGACATTTTAGTTTCTGAGCAGGTCTTGTGTTATTACTGCAGTAATCTGGTAAGATTCCCCCGGTATTCCCCAATAATGAGAAAACGTCTGAACTGTAACTGGCTCCCCATACCACTCGCCCCCCCATTCCCCCAACTTCACCTGATGTTCACTTGCGCCCTTCCCCCTCTAGCCTGATGTGATGTCAGCCTTTTTCCTCCTCCAAATAGCTTTTCTTGGCACTTTTGGTTTTTGCATTCCCCAGTAATCATTCGGATCAAGCAAAGGAAAAGCCTCTCTGCTGCAAAGCACCATGGGAGATATAGCTATATTTTTGGGAGAAGGTGGCACCACTTTCACATCAAATATTTTAAAAACTACTGAATGGAATAACGCCAAACCTGTCCCAGAAATTAAGTGAATGGTTCATGCCTAAGTGGTTTATTTGGTCGAATTCCCTGCTGCTAACGGTCTATGCCTGAATGCCAGTACGACATATCGTCCTCATTGGGACCCCTGTACCCTGCTTTAAAACTTTCTCACTGGCCTGTCTCCCTTGACCCTGCGCCCTCAACTACCAATGAGGCAAAAGATCTTGGGGTCATCTTTGACTCCACTCTTTCCTTATCTTCTCACATCTCAGGCATCTCAAAAAAGTTCAACTACCAACTGTACCTCCTCAGAGGTATTCTACCTTTTCTCACTTTCCCCAAGAGGCTCATCACCTCAAGAGCCCCGATTCTCTCTAGGCTGGACTATTGCAACAGCCTCTTTTTCAATCTTCCTTCTTCTACTCACCGTTCTCTACAACTCATCCAGAACAAAACTGCAAGACTTATACTTGGCCTCAAGCCCTGGGACGACTCCTATCTGGCACCGAAATCCCTCCACAGGCTCCCCGTGGCTGCAAGGATCAAGTTCAAGATCCTCTGCATAATGCACAAGGCTTTCTGGCACTATCTTCAACGCTCTCTTCCTAAATACTCTTCCTCAAGAGCCTTCTGCTTATCCTCCTTCAACTCTTTGTGGGTAGATCTTAATCCTCTGCAGGCGCTTCTCTCCGAGTCTTGAGCCGGAGCACCTTAAGTTCCCGAAACTCCTCAAGCCCTTCCTTTTCTTTTCCTCCTCTCTCCCTCTGCCCTACTAACCTCCTTTCTTTTCTCTCCACCCTCCTCCTCCTCCCTAACTCTGTTCAGTTTCTGCAGATTGGTTGCCATGTTCACCTCCAGAGCCTACACGTCCCAGGCTCCCTGCCAGTCTCTTGCACTTGCCTCCGGGCTGCTGCACTTGGTTCAATATTACTGCACTTTCAGCGTATGCTCCTTTAGCGGGGCAACATCTCTGCACTTAACCCAGGGCCCTGCTGGACCGGACTCTTTGTCCCCCCCAGCGAACTCTGGCCCTCCGTCTGTTCCCCCCGAACTCCGCCCCCGTCTCTGCACCTCCGTCTGTATATATGCATGACTTAAATGTACTAGGACCAGTTACTTCATCTGCCGTCCTCCCCCCACCCACCACCCAGCTTGGTCTCAACTGTACCACTTCATGCACATGCACTAGGAAAAATGTTGTCAGGTCTAGTATGCTAGTTTATCTGTTTAGATCATTCAGAATCTTCAAGGCCTAAGAATGATTACTGTATTCCCTTGTACCCTTCCCGCTTTGAAGCACTTCACCTTTGTATAAGCGCTGTATGAATAAACAATAAATAAATAAGGTCCTCAGATTGTTTTGGTTCTGACATGAGCATGAAGTGTATGCGAGTACAGGAAGGTGAAGAAAGGTGTAAGACATCTAAGGAAGGTTGGGCGCATGTGAATCTAAGCAGATTTAAGCATCAGAAAGATATGTAATGTTCGTCTTCTGAAGCTTGTGGATCTTCTTATAATCACATGCTTTGCATAGACTGGCAAGTAGTACCTGCAGAAGGAGGTGGATTGTTAGAAGGTATAGTTGCAAAAATATGCCTTAAAACCACCTGTCCAACCTGAGAATCACTTCTTGTGTGAGTATTTACACAGTAATGTTGGGTGAGTGTGAGAAATGAACTCCATGTTGCTACTTTCCAAATAGCCTCATAAGACACATTCGCAATGAATGCTAGAGTAGGCACGGTACCTTGAGTTGAGTGTGCCCTGGGAGTGAACGGTAAAGTTCTCTTGGACAGAAAGTAGCAAAGTTGGATACAATTCACAATTCATCTTGAAATCGCCAATTTAGAGATTGTGTCCTTGGCTGCTGGACAAGAAGGGGATCCTAAGAACTGGTAGTCTTCCTTATTGGGTTTGTTTTTATCCAGATAGTACATTATCACCCTCCTGACAGCTAGTGCATGGGGAGTTTTTCTGCTGAGTTTTGTGGGTTCTGAAAGAATGCTGGAAGTTCTATTGACTGATTGATATGAAATTTGGAAATACATTTTGGTGAGAATTATGGATGCGTTCTTAACACTACCTTGTCTTTATGAACGTTCACAAAAGGATCTTGAAATGAAAAAGCTTGCAGTTCACTGACTCTCCTTATTTAAGTGATGGCTATTAGAAAAGAATTCTTATAGGTGAGATGCTTAAGACTAGCTTTATGCATAGGTTCAAAAGGGGGTCACATAAGCTTTGTAAAAATGAGATTTAAGTTCCACTGGAGTTGAAATTGGGAGATGCAATCTTCTGACCCCCCTCGATGAAAGCTTTAACCATGGGAACCCTCCACCAAAATCTCTTGCTTGCTTTGTGAGGGGGGTGTATGCAGAGAATGCAGCTAGATGGACATTAAGAGAATTAAACATTAATCCTGGTTCTAGCAAGTATAGCAGGTAGTGTGTTATATCAGAAGATGACTGGTCAATGGGGTTGACATTACTTATTTTGCACCCTAATATAAAGTGGTTCCATTTGTTGTAATAACAATACCTTGTGTTTGGTTTACATGCTTCCTTTAAGATGTCCATGCATCTTTGAGGTAAGTTTAAATGTCCAAATCTCTGCTTTCTGGAGCCAAGCAGTCTAGTCTAGAGAGAGAGACACAGAAGGGAGGAAAGGACCCACGTTGGACCTGGGAGGGTCGATCCGAGAGAAAGCAGGTCAACCAGGCTAGGGCCTGACCATAGATGCCCAGGTTGTCACAGAGAGTATTGAGCAGGAAGGCATGGTTGACCGTGTCAAAAGCAGAGGATAGATCAAGGAGAAGGAGGACAGACGTAAGGTTAAAGTCTAGATTAGAGAACAAGTCTTCATGGGTGTTCAGGAGAGCAGTCTCCGTGCTTCTGGCTGCTCTAAAACCAGACTGGCGGTCATGGAGACAACCAACAGATTCAGTATGAAGATTAAGCTGGGAGATGGCCAGCTTTTCCAGGAGTTTGCCCAGGAAAGGAGTCGTGGAGATCAGACGGTAGTTTTCCAGAGAGCTTCTTAAGGAGGGGGTGCACAAGGGAGTGCTTAAGGGGGATAGGGGGTGTGGAGTTGTTCATGATGGCAAAAGTCATTTTTTAACAGATTGTAATAGTGGGATATAATGTCCCACATACTGTTTTGTTCAGTATGTCATCCACAAAATCTGTATCTTCAACAGTTCATGTGTTTGAATGTGAAAATGATCTGCAGCACTCTTTAGCAAATCATTGAGAAGGATTTGGTCATCTATTGATGAATTGGCAATGGGTACATCTGGGACATCGGGAGATTGCAGTAAGTAATCATCCGGGTCATCATTTGGGGGTTCATAGATTATATCTTGATCATCAATAAACCTATCTGTATCTTGACCCTCATCAATATTAATGACACTCTGTGTATCTACTCTTGGTGATTTAGCTGGAGGTTCCCCTTCCTCTCCCATGGACACATTTATGTTTAATGGGGTGCTTTTTTAAAAAGTGAACAAATGAAGACACTTTGTCCATCGTTTCTTCAAATAGCTGTGTGGACCAGGTGCCTGTCTTGGGTGAGTCTTTTAAAGGAAACACTATCTTCTGGACCTATAGTATGGTAATCCTGGTGTAAAGCTTCAGAAAGTGTGGATGCGTCTTTTGTATACTGTATAATCTTTGAAACAATGTCTGTTTGACAGCTGTTTGGAAAAGCTTGCACCAGTTGACCATGACTTCAACGGTCGTTTTGATGTGCTTGCAAGAGTCAAGAATGATTTCAGTGTCTGTTTAGGTGTAGACTGGTGTGAAACCATGTGCATCGAAAATGTAGTTTGTTACTGTTGCGCTCAGTGTCTGTTTATTCTCTGAGTCATCCTTCAAACCAGAGGTTGTAGGGACTTCTGACGCATCGAGTGAATAGCACCAACGGTGCTTCTTGGTACCATGGGGCCAATTTTTTACGATTTTATTCAAGTATGGCTGGGGATTGTGTGCTTAGTGTGTTTATGAGTAACCCTGTGTTTGTATCTATGGGTGCCTTTGTCAACAGGTGTCTCCACAGCAGAACGAGAAGCATGCCCTACGAAACTGGGGACCAGCACGCGGGAGTCGGCCGACTCCTTAACTGTCTTTGGCGTCAATAAATGTGCTGTAGCTGCCCTCTTTTGATCAGACTCCTCTGCACTTGTGGGATAATCTGTTAAGGCCTCAGACTGCTTGGTGTAGGCCACCACTGCTTAGTGAGTCTAGCTTTTAATATCTTAGAACAAAAGAGTTCACACGCTCGACAGTGCTTTTCGGAGTGGTCTCGAGGGAGACAGTGGTGGCACACATTAGGTGTGTACTTCCATAGGAATTCCCGTTAAAAGAGGGGCAAAACATAGTGCTTTTTCCATGACTGGAAAGAAGGGCAGCCAAACAGTAAATATAGAAGGGAAGTGTGAGCAAAGACATTCTCTAAATGTATATAAAAGAAATGTCGATTTGTCCCACTCTCCCTACTGTGAAGGCCGCAGCCTGGTGTAGCCCGAAACCAATGATGGGTTGTTGAGATGACGTTGAGAAGAACTTCAGTCGTCTGAACAAGCGTTGCCAAATACCGATATATCAGTTAATCATTGAGAAGTACTGTCGATACGCGGAGGCGAAATATCATGCTAGCTCAAAGCTAGGAACTCCGCAAAAAGTGACCAACTGTGATGGCAGAAAGAAACAATCGGAGTACCTCGATGCATGAAGCACCATAGATACAGTAAACATCACACTAGGGATAGTATTACAAACACGCCCTGTAGACGTCCCTTTTTCTAATTTTGAAAACAAGTCATGCAATACTCTGCACTAACCACTATCTGTCGGCCTTTGCAATGCATGCGATTCTAAGTAGATCCACACGCCCCAGAAATGGCATTCAGCAACAGAAACTCCCATGCAATCCTAAAATTCTTGAAAATACAGCCCAGACTGCTGCATCATCTTCTGAAATTGAAACAACCAGCAGCAAAAATGAACAGCCATCACGCAAATGTAATTTTTTAGAGGAAATGAGAAATGTGGGTATCGATGCAATGAACAACTAAAAAACAAAAGGAAGAGGCTGAGGAAAAACGATGGGACAGAGAGGAAAAGGAAAACAAGGTGGGGGACAACGGTTCAAGACACAAGACAAGTCAGAGAGGTCAACACACTCCTGAAAGAAGACTGTGACCAATTAAATAAGGAAACACAAGATATGTCAGTAGTCAATCTTTCTTCACATACTTTCACCCCAGAACAAATCAAAGTACTTAATCTAGGCCTCAATTTCTGTCCGACAGCCCGTATGATTATGCGCAAACCAGAATTGAAAGTTCATGCGCAAGGTACGACTCAAGTTTTTTGCCATAAATCTGCCTAAACCTCAGCGCAGGGCGTCCCCGACTGGTCGCACAGAAGTAGCCATTAGAGATATGCACATTCTATTGGACTGAGTGCATTTGGAGCCCGGGGGATTGAGTGAAGAAGACACTCCTGAAATAGAGTGGAAAACTCTTAATATTCACACCGATTGGCTTAAGAAGCGAGCTGAAACTAAAATCCAGATTCAATCCCATCTTTAACCCGGGCGGCCAAATGGAAGCATTTCAGGACCTTGTGATACATTATCTAAAAAAAACGAGGATGAAGAAATATTGGACCAAGCAGAATCTGTCTGTGCATGAAAGGTTAACTTAAATGGAACTTCAACATTTTTTGGATTGCATAATTAAACCTTCCGACTAAGGCACTAATATAGTGATACAGAATCAACATGACTATATTTTTGAGGTCAAGAGACATCTTACAGATAAAGAGTGCTACTGTAAATTTGAGGGAGACCCCTCAGACAATATGAACTGCAAACCTATGGATTTTCTCAAAGAATGAAAGAGTCTGGGCATCTCGGATGAAGAAGAATGTAGATTTCTACAACCGGAATTTCCCATCATGCTGACTATTTACTTCTTGCCGAAGTTGCACAAAAGTATGAAGAAACCCCCAAGCAGACCCATTGTCACCCTCAGCAGAGCCCTTCTTGAAAATGTTTCCAAATATGTCAATGAAACGTTAGTTTCCTTTGTTGCCTTCATATTTAAGAGATAGCAAGGATTTCCTCAATAGAATCAATGGCATTCCATGGGAATCTTCTTTTTGTTGGCCACGCTAGATGAGGTGCCTTTGTACACCTCCATAAAACATTCAGTTGGTATGCAAGCGTGTGACCCTTTCCTGAATACCAGATCGATGAATTTCTTGCAACATGGCAGAATGATCATTGAGATGATCCATCTAGGTCTCACCAGTATTTTCCTGTTTGATAACAATTACTACATCCAACTTCAAGGGATGGCCATGGGCACCACCTTCGCTCTGGTTTATGCCAACCTGAATATGGATTGGTGGGAGAAGTTTGTAGTGTGGCATCCTGACAACAAGTACACAGACAAGATTGCGCTCTGGCTGCGCTCTATTGATGACTTGTTCATCATATGGCAAGGAAGAGCTGATGAATGGTTGGCCTTTGTCAAAATTCTGAACGTGAACCTGCTGAATCTTAAATTCACAGAAAGTCACAGCCAGAAATCTATTGTCTTTTTGAATGTTCATATTAAAGAAGATCAAGGGGAATGAATCATTGAATTGTACTGGAAACCCACCAGTTGTAATATACCGCTACACACTTTCAGTAACCATTCATCATTAAAATGGAGCATACCCTGTGGAGAGTTCATACGGATCTGCAGGAATTGTACCAGGCTTGAAACTTTTGACAGAGAATGTGCGACGATGGCGCAAAGATTCTGCATTTGTGGATATCAGAAAAAGGTTCTTGAAAAGGCATTTATCAAAGGACATGTTTGGGATCGAGACTCACTATTGGTGTCGAATTCAACTCAGAATACTGGCGATGATGATAAAGTGACACGTCTGCTGGAGAAGAGTCGACCAACATTCATCAAATCATGAATCGACATTGGCATGTGCTCAAACAGTATGAACATTTGGGGTGTACTATCGGTGAGAAAGTCAACATCACTTTACGGAAATCCTCATCCCTCAAAGACAGTTTGGTATCCAGTTTTATGAGTCCTAAGGAAAACACGTTAACAGATGCAGGGCTGAGCAAATGCTCTCCTGGGTGTTACTGATGTACGAAATGCAAAGCCTGTCAGTATGCTACCAATCTATCTAGTTATCCACACCCTATTTTGGGGAAAGACATCAAGATCAGGTCACAGATAACTTGCAATCCATGTAAAAAAATGATATGTGGTGAGCAGTATTGGTAAACTCAGGATCCTCCAACATATGCAAGCGATCAAGAACATAGATCCCACATATCCCATGGCTCTGCCTTTTGAGAAAACTCATGGAGGAAAACTGGAGGGTTTCACGTTTTTTGGTACCACACAGTCATAAAATCTCCTAGAGGTGGAAAACGTGAACTCCAGCTGCGCCAACTTGAAACTAAATACATTCTTGACTTCGAGACAAAGGAACCCAGTGGACACACTCTGGATGAGAAACTGTATACCTTTCTGGGCACATGAAGTATTATGCAGGCATGTGCATCTGTATTTGTTAGGAATCCTGGAACATTGATGTATTTTTGTCCTTTTATTTTTAATTGGTTAAATTTGAAGGACCACATATTGTAGGGTCTTTCTATGCTTCCAGGAGAATTTATTTTTGCATGTCTTCTATTGCCATATTGATGTTTGCAGATATACACTAGGGGTCTTTCGACTCATCTTCATTTGTCTATTTTATCTATTTGGAGTATATTTATTTTTCATTTATGTTTTTTTCATTATATTGTGTATTTTTCTCATCTATTCTTGTTCTAGAGGAATCCCGTTTACTTTGATATGCTTTTTAGTGTTCGTAAATTCTAGTTTTACATACTTGGATGGTATTCGGGACTGGAGCATAGAAGACGGAAGGCATTGATTGATGAAATAATTAGCACATTATTTATATGTAGTGCTTTGAAACACTTTCTTTTTAGACTCATATAGTTTGAGTCTACAATGAGTGGTACCTCAGTTATACTAGCACTGAAACGTAGAGCGCACTCTAGTTTTTCAATTAAGGAACTCACATTACTGCATTTTGTGTCTTGTGTCCCAGTACTCTGAGTCCCGATTTCCTGTCTAAAATTGTCTTTGTGTGCACTGAGGCTTAAGAGGGCTCCTTTATGGCTCCTTTTTAGTTCAAGGTTTGTATGCATTATGTATTGTATAAGTGAGTGGTGATGGTGGAACAAATCTGCCATGCGCATCACGTTTCAACGGAAGGGTAATGGACCTCTATTGTTGTAAACCCAGTCAGTTTGTATAAGAATGGATTTGTGTCTGTTGATCCATTTCTCACGATGTGTTTACAATTTTATATTGATGCACTATGCACTTTATAATTTGGCTGGATTTGTACTAAATTCCACACTTTGCACTTTTTCTTTGTGAAATACATGGTTTGTCTATAAGACACAACATCCGTACTCTGTCGTTCTACAGACATTACAACAGCATTCAATGTGGCACATGCTATTGTTATACCTTTGCAGTATGCACTTCATAATGTGGCTGACTTGACATAGGAAACGCAATTTGCACTTAATTGTGAAATACATGAGTCGATCAGTAGATATTGGGCCTCATTACGAGTCTGGCGGTAACCGAGCCGGAAAAACTGGCAGGTTACCTCCGCGCCCGTATTACCATTCCGCCTCCGTGATTCCCAGAATCACCGGGCCATTACGACCCCGGTGACCCGGGAATTCCGGGGGCGGAATTGTGTAAATTCCCATGGAGTCCAATAGGATGGGGACAATGGAAACACTGGTTCCGTCTATGATGGAGCCGGTGTTTCCATGTGGGTCTGCAGGCGGGTGCTGTAAATCTGCCAGGTCAGACTCGGCGGGATGACAACTCCTGCCTGCAGGACTCTTAATCAGCCGGTCCGGAAAGAAAGGTGGCAGCGTTTTTACCGCCACCGTTCTTTCCGGACCAGCAGGGTCGGAATGAGGCCCATTGTCTGTGCTAAATTGTACTTTGCACTGCAGTGCAATTTTACTGTAGATTGTGGTATTAATCCTAGTGAGTCTGTATAGGAATGGATTTGTGTCGGTTGATATATCTTTCATGTTGTGTTTATTATCTTTTATTGATGCACCATGCACATTATCAAAGGGCTGCTGTTGCACAAGCATTTGCACTATGCACTATCAGTGAAATACATGTTCTGCATATCAGACACAACATGAGCCAATTCAAATCCTGCTGATTAACAAAAATTTTGCAATTGAACTTTATTTCTATTCCATGTGCGATATGTCATTGATTGATTTAGCACTATGCACTTTACTATGCGACTGTCCCAGCATAGGAAATGCACTTTGCACCCTATTCGAAATACATGTGTTGCCCGTTAGATATCATGTGTGTCTCATTGCACTCTGCACTGTATTTACAGTGTATTGTTATTGCTTGTTTACATGCCAGATGACTTCGACATGCCACACAATTTTGTCATGCCTCTGTATGTATTGGACATGTCCATCTCTCAGTTTACATCGACCCAGCTTTCAGGTCCCAGTGGCCCTCTACAACCTATTTAAAAAGGTGCACACTGCCAAATTTCAGATTTACAATACATACAATTGTTTGATGCACACAGACATTCCAAGATGTCCAACACATTGTAACCAGAACTCCTGAACCAATTCAAAGCGGGACTAATCTAGCACGCAATGACCATAGAGATGTAATACAATATTAATGTTCTATTGTGTTATTTCTCCGTATGTGAGCAAGCGGTTTGAAAACTGCAGAATGCGTCATTGTGCATTTGTACCTGTCCACATTATACCTAATTAAATATTCCACTGTGGAAATCTACGATCGTGGTAGTTTGTGTTCCTTGCAAATCAAGGGATTTCGCCTCGTTCTGCTACTCTGTGGAGTGCAATCATAAGTGTACAACGGTACGCGGGTCTTCAACATATATACATAAGATTGCTGAGGCATGAAAGCGCGCTAGGAGGACATCATCTTTGGACTGTTTGAGCTTACTGCAGCTGGGACCCAGAGTAGCACCCCTGCCACCCTTCCTTTTTCTTTGCATGTCAAACTGGAGAATGGGGCTCCAGAGAGGCTGCACCGGGGCTACACATGCCTGACTTTGGAGTGCCATACTTATGGTAATTTCCCCCAGTCCCCACTGAGGGCTAATATTGAAAAATGGGGGCGAGTTGGATCCTGGCTGGTTCTACACTATAGTTACCAGAATTCCCTGCTGCCACATCCTGGGTACTTACCAGAGGGAGTCAACCCTGAACACCTGATTCCAATCAGCCTTTCTGAAGATTCCTGAGGCATGAAAGCACGCTAGGAGGACATCATCTTTGGACTGTTTGAGCCTACTGCAGTTGGGACCCTGAGAAGCACCCCCGCCACCCTTCCTTTTTCTATGTGTGTGTATATGGGATACATTACTAACCGTAATCGTATTTCTGATGCTTGTATGTGCTTAGATTCACATGCTATGCATAGGCCGACATATAGTTGAAGCTGCAGAGTATTACAGTTGTTCTTTTCGAAACTCGAAAAGGGACGTCGACAGGGCGTGTCAGTAATACTATCCCTAGTGTGATGTCCACTGTACCCATGGTCCTTCACGCGTCGAGGTCCCTCAGATTGTTTTGTTCTGACATGAGGTTGCAAGAAATGTAGTGCGAGTACAGGTGTATCCAGGCAGATAGATAACAGAAATATGGCAGCAAATTGCAAATCTCCACTTGTCGAAATAGAAGTGCTTAGTGTTTGGTTTTCGTGCCTCCTTGAGGATATACATACACAGCTGTGGTAGATTAAGGTGTCCGAACTCTAGGACTTCAGGAGCCATGCTGCCAAGTTGAAGGAGTGTGGTTGTTCATGCACTGTTGTTCCCTCGTGTTGGGTTACCAGGTGGGTTAGGTACGGGTGCTTGATGGGATTGCATATCGCCAGTTTGCACAGATGTGGATACCATGGTTGTCTCGCCCACATAGGAGCAACTCGGATGAGCATCATCTGTTCCCTGTGCATCTTGCTCACTATTCTGCTTATTAAGGGTGTCGGGGGTTGGGGGGGGGGGGGGCGTAAGCAAATTTCCCTGACCAGCTCATCCATAGGGCATTCCCCTTGGAGTCTGGCTGGGGGAACTTGGACGCAAAGTCTGGGCATTGCTTGTTTTTTCCTGTAGCGAACAAGTCTAGTGTGGGGTAACCCCACTGAGAGAAGATGTGGTCTACGACGCTTGAGTCTAATTGCCACTCGTGTTCCTCTGGTAGCGGGTCTCTGCTCAGAGAGTCTGCTAGAGTGTTGAGTACCCCTGGAAGGTGTTGAGTATAGGGACATCCCCCCCCCTTGGAGTGCCCATTTCCATATTTTTGTCACCAACTTGGACAGACCTGGAGAGTGTGTGCCCCCCTGTTTGTTGATGTAGAACATCACAGTTGGGCTGTCCGTTAGAACCTGAACCGCTTGGTTCGATAGTTGCATTTCGAAGGCTTGCAGTGCTTTGAGTACTGCTAGTAGTTCCAGCAGGTTGATGTGGTTCTGTGCTGTGATGCAAGTCCACAGACCACGAGCTGTGTGGTGAAGGTAATGAGCCCCCCACCCGGAGAGTGATGCGTCTGTTTGAACGATTACTTGTGCTTCCGGATCGTGGAATGCTTTTCCCTTTAACAGGTTTTCCTTTGTCCACCAGCGTAGGCTCTGAACTAGTGTTGGCGAAACGACCACTAGATCGTCCCACTGACCGCTTGCCTGAGACCACTGTTTCGCCAACCACTCCTGAATTGGTCGCATGCGCAGACGTACATGTGGGACTAGATATATGCACAAAACCATCATGCCTAGTAAACGCATTGCTTTGCATACGCTTATCTGGAGACCGGCTTGATACTCGGGTATTTGCCGAAGCATGTTTTACACTCTTTCCATGGATGGAAAGGCTAAGCCTGCTCTTGTATCTAAAACGGGTCCCAGGAACTGTTTTGTTGTGTTTGGTACAAGACTTGACTTTTTCTCATTTATTGAGAAGCCTAATTGGAAGAGAAGGTTTATGGTACTTTGCGTGTTCTGTTTGCAAAGATGGGGCGATTGTGCTGTGATCAGCCAGTGGTCCAGGTGGGGGTACACTGGGATTGCCTCCCTGCGCAGGTGCACCGACGCCAGCACCACCGCCAGTAACTTGGTGAATAGCCTTGGAGCTGAAGCTATTCCAAAGGGTAGCACCTTGAATTGGTAGTGCTGGTTTGCTATTTTGAAACGCAAGAGTTTTCTGTGCGCTGGGAACATTGAAATATGAAAATGGGCATCTTTCATATCCAGTTTTGCCATGCAATCCCCCCGCTTTAGCAGGGGGATGACCTCTTATAGCGTTGTCATGCAGAATTTTTGTGGCTTTACATAACTGTTTGCAGGGTGTAAGTCTAACACTGGGTGCTTGGTTGGAGCTTTCTTTGGCACAAGGAAGTAGGTTGAATAAATACCTTTGTTTACCCCGTTGGATGGCACGATCTCTATGGCTTCCTTGAGAAGCACTTCTTCCAGAAGGATGAGCTGTTCTTCCTTTGTTGTCTTCCTTTGGCGTGGGGGATGGTTCGATGGTTTTTGGAGGAGCTCCACACAATAACCTCCCGCTACTGTCGATAGCACCCACTTGTCCGTGGTTATTCCCTCCCATGCATGGCTGAAGTGTGAAAGCAGATTATCTACCAGTTAATCAGGCACTGAGGAATCCTGTTGAATTGGTGAAGACATAGTATACACCTCTGCCTCTTCATCATCATAGTATTGATCAGAGTGTTGGTAGTCCTCATTATCCACTTCAGTGTCTGTATGAATGTCATAAAGGTCCGCTATTGTACAAGCCCTTTTTGCTGGTGGCTGGGATGAAGCCAGGGGCTGTGAAGTGAAAGTCAGGGGATGAGAGCTAGAAACCTGAGTAGTAGGGGGTGTAATTTGCAAGTTTGATAGCCTGTGGGCTTTATTCAAAAAAATTGGCAAAAACGGTTATTCTTGACATCACCCTATCTATGTCCTCTGCACTCAATTGGGCTGAACTGGGGATGACCCCAGGGTAAGGAGGGGTAGGGACTTGTGCTAAGGGTGTAGGTGTGGGTAGGCCCTTATTCTTAAGGACTCAGCCAAAGAACCCTCTTCTTGTGGGACAGGTAATGCTTCCTCAGAAGGGGTGGACTTATGAGACTTGTCCTTGTGGGATTTGTCCTTGTGATTAGAACTCTTGGAGGAAGACTTTTTGGTATAAGTAGCATTTAACAGGCTATCAGGAACATGTTTTTTAACTAGGTGTGACAACTCAGTGCTTTTTACCGATTTCGACGAAGGAGGTCTACTCCTGGTAGTCGGGTGGACCTCTGCCTCGTCGGCCGACGATCAGCATTCGGTCGATGTTGTTTTACGGGCAGTGACCTTTGGTTTCGGGGCCTGTCGCAGGGCGATCGGGACCTCGAGTGCCCAGAGGACAGGGAATCTGCAGATCTCCCCCTAAACACCGTATCTGGGCGTTTGGTCAACGACACTGACTCATCACCTTGGGATGTGTATTTAGTGGTGTGTGTAATGGAAGTGCTCTTGACGCCGGGTGTCGTTCCCATAACAGAGCCGCCGGCCTGTCTTCCAGGGTCGGTGACCTGCACTTGGGAACATGGATGTTCCCCGTCGCCCTCGCCATCCAAAAAGACGGCGACGCCGCCATCACTGGAAGCTCCCTCCACGTCAGTGGCAGTCTCGGCCTGCATTGCATGATGGGCCCAGCGCTTGGCTCTCCGATCTTTAAGGGCCTTAGGTTTAAAGAGCTTGCAAGCTTGACAGTGCACTTCGTCGTGGTTGCGGTTAAGACACAGGTTCCACACTGTCGATCCACGGAAATTCTTTATTACATGTGGGGCAGAATTTAAAAAGGTGTTCTATCCATGTTTGGGAAAGGCAGCCGGTTGAGAAAGAGAAAGGGTGGGAAAATGCATTGTACAATGACCGCCGACCACTCTCCCTACTGAAAGGGCCTTGGCCCAGTGGGCCTAGCTGCCTTCGACTCAGTTGATCAACAAATACTCCTCTTCTTCCTCGCTGACAGGATGGGCCAATCCAGAACCATTCTAAACTGGTTTGCATATTGCTTATCCGGTATGCATGAGTTTGTACAGATGGGCTCATTCAGATCCAACCGACTCCTATTCACGTGTGGGGTCCCCCACGGTTCCATTCTCTCCCCACTCCTCTCCAATCTATACATGACGAAACCCTTGGGAACTCCCTGAAATGACCTTAACATAGCCATCCATCAGTTTTCTTACGACACTCCGCTGTACCTTAAGGTCAGGGCCCACAGGACATTGTTCGCCTTTGCAAATGCCTAGCTACTATCCAAACAGATTCCACTTACCTCAAACTGAACCCGACCAAAACCGAAATTGTCCTCATCTGTCCCCCCGCCATACAACAACTCATGCAAAATTGGCTGCATCACATGTGCTTAGAAGGATTCCCTCAGCCAAATCCCTGGGCTTCATTGTTGGCAGTAACCTTTCCTTCACGATATACATAGCGAAAAAGTCAAACCGCATGGCAACAGATCCACACACACTGCAAAATCAAACCCTTCTTTCCCCTGAAAGAATTCCGTATGGTGCTCCAGGCTCTCGCTATCCTCGCAGATTGATGGGGAACATGCCCTCCTTACTTTACTCCTGCTTTCTCTCTCTCAACACTGACAAGACTGAAGTCTTATTCTTCCCCTCCAACTCTATTCCCCTTCCCTCTCCTCCACCTTTCATTCACTTTCCTCCTTCTAATCTCCCCATCTCTGCCCACGCTCGCAACTTAGGAATTCACTTTGACTCCTCTCTCTCTTTTTCCCACCATATCTCTCTCACCTCTGGATCCTGTCGCTTCCACCTCTTTAACATTCGCAAAGTCCGCCCCTCACTCACCTTTCATGCTACTAAGCTCCTAATCTCCTACCTTATCTTCTCTCGCCTCTTCTACTGCTCCTCCTTACTCTTTGGACTACCTAACTCCCATCTTGCCCCCCTCAAATCTACCATTCTGCCGTCCGTACCCTCTGTCTCCTCTCTTCCTGTGACTCCATCTCTGCTTCCCTTTCCTCCCTTGGCTGGCTCCCCTTTCACTCCCAACTTAAATTTCACTTCCTCGGTGTAGTGTTTATATCTCTCCATGGTCTTGCTCCCCCTTATCTCTCCTCTCTTCTCTTTCTAAACCCCCTCCCGCTCCCTTCGTTCTGCTGACTACTTCCTTCTCACCGTCCCTCCATCCCCTTGTGCCCCCTCCCGTTTCCGTTCCTTCTAGCTCCTTGCCCCCCTGCACTGGAACTCCTTACCTATCTCTATCTGCATTATTCCTTCCTTCTCCTCATTCCGCACATCCCTTAAATCTCTCCTTCTCCATTCTCCACCATGAAACCCCTTCCCCCCTCCTACCTCCCCCTTCCTCTCACCCCTTGATCATCTCCTTCCTCCCTCCCTCCTCACCACTCTCCTCCTTTTCCCCTTCCCTCCCCTCTCCCCCTCAGTTCTACTGCTAAGTTTCCCCTCTTCCCTCCAGTTTAATTGCTCTTCTCACTGTTTTGTTGGACTGATTCATTACTGTATGTTGCTTCCACTGTTATTGTTTTATGTATCATGTTTTGATGTACAGTGTTTTGGCGTAAGGCGCTTTATAAATAAAATAAAATACAAATACTTGTCCTTCAGCCGCACACCTGCCCCCACACCCCTCTTCAAAGCAGCCCATCACGCTGCAGCCCAGGTCAGTACAGGTGCCCGCAACCATATCTCTCAAACACTGTGCACACTTCACTGACTCCCCCTCTCCGCCAGGATCATAATCAATTTATTCAAATTAGCTCTTAAAACGCATGGTAAAAGCAACATTAGGTGCCAGGGAATGTACTGGTTATTTTTAAAAAAAGTTTTAAAAAGTATACTGACCTAGAGTAACCTTCACAGTTTGGGAGTTGGCTGCAGTATAAACAATAGAGTAAAAAGAAGAGTGTAATACAGCCAGCGACTGACTGCAGAAAGAAACATGGAAAGAACTTGTATCCACCACCACAAATGATAGAGGAAATGTGAGGACGCACTCATGTTTTGTTCTTTGTTAAAAATACATTTCTAAAAGTCTTTTTAAAACATTTGTGGAAAATTAAATTAAAAGCAACCATGAAATTCAATAATTCAACAAACTTCAATTTCTACATTGGCACAGGAAGCGCCATCGGGGAACACCCAACTATTCTGGTCAGCGCCTCATTCCAGACGGAGGAAGTGGTGCTGATTAAGCACTGTCACTTGAACTTTTAACATTTTACATTTTATGGTGTCTGTTTTCAAGAACTAATAGTTCCACTATCCTTGGGACTGAAGCCTGTTGCTGCGTCTTCCTAACACTTACAAAGTAGAGTTTCCCTTCCATCGGTTTGTTTGCATACACATGTCACACGCTGCCCCCGTTCTCGAGGAGAATTACGCTGCAGGAGGGTTGTTATATTCACTTTCATGCTGCCTTGGTCATACCACGTGATTAGGTAACTCTTGCTACCGGAGAGGTTATCCATCTGTGTGAGGGAAAATGCACATCGTCACCAGTGTGGCGCATATCGACCCACCGCGTTTGGGGGGGGGGGGGGTGGGAGGCTGGGTAGAGAGCCTCACAACCAGCAGTAAGATGTGGCAGTAACTGCAGGAAATCGGTAAAAGCAGCGTCATACACAAAATGAGCCCCCAATTCTCTTCAAGCATAGCTGAGGGCCTCCCCTCCCCCAATCTCTAACAAATCTTATTCTGCACCAGAGACTCTTGGGCTGTCCTGGGCCACTGATCATGGCTAATTATGATGATGATGATGATCATCACACTGCCGTAATGACGTGATGGAGACTGCACTAGGTGAAAGATGTAAAGTTTTTAATCAAATCTTACACCCCAACATAGGGGGCCTTAGAGAGCCCGAACAAGATATTAGCAAGCTAAGAGAGCTCTGGTGGATGGAGACGAACGCTGCCACTCTCTACCCCTAAAAGCACAACAAAACGCCTATAAATGGGGTAACACCTCACGGAATGTGAGGTCCATCAAAATGTGAAGTTTGGAGATATAACGCACAGGGGAGCCGAAGCACCGCACAGCTGAAAAGCAGACCACTGGAGGTACCGTGGCAAGTTCCAGAGGAATAAAGGCACGAAAAGGGCAGCTCAGGCACCGTATACATAATCCGGCCTCAAAACGCCTCAAGCGGGATGCAAATCTAAGAGAGGTCCCAATCGTAAACGAAAACACATCCGCCCATCAGCAGATCAGAACAGAACCCCCGAACCGGGTCGCCGAGGGAGTGTAGAACCAGCTGTGCAGTGGAAAAAAGAAAAAAAGGAGCACCCTGACTGCAGGACAGTCCAGGGGAGCTGCGGATCAAGAGGTAGCCCAACAACACGCATCCTCCTTGCAGAGATATCGGCGGACACGGATGCAGCCTGCCCGGATGTCATGAGGGACGCACCATAGACCCCACAGTGGCCCACGGAGTGAAGCAGAGTGGGCCGTAGCAGTGGGAAACAGACCGGCAGACGAAATGCCGGGCCGGCAGCCCCAAACCATGGCCTGACTGAACACTGAGGCACCCCCAACTAAGTCCAGGGCACGCTGGGGCAGGGAGCACTACAGCAGACGCACCATCGCCTAAGGATTACAGCGGCACTAGGACCTAAACTCCGAGACCCTAAGCCTAGGCAGGATGCATACTGGCAGCATCTGACGCCAGCCCGACTGCCCGCAAATCCCTGGTGGGGCCCTGATGAAGACAATCAGCTCAAGACCGCAAACGCTACCCGACGGGTGACCCCCTAAAAGCAGATAGGCGAATGCAAAGAGCCTGAGCTGCCCATACCTTACCGGGGCCCCACCCCCTATTACTCGAAGAAGTGGGGAAGGAGGACCTAGATCCACGACGCCCTCGGACAACAGATACAAAACGCTGCTCTAACGGTCTCATCCGCAGAGACCCCTGCACTATAAGGCAACACCAAAGGGACCACAAGAGCTGGATAGACTGTGCAGGAAGCAGAATGCGGATAACCAAACTAGTTGGGATCCACACCACAGATTCCCCTCTGCCCTCTGCTACAAGAGCCGGAGCACCATCATGGAGCGCAAATGCCCGAATAACAGGGAAACCAATGGACGCGCCCATGTGAGTGAAGCCCACAACATAATAGCGCTCCAGGGGCACCCCACCTAAAGACCCCTGACCACCGCCACGAGAGGCCCACTCCCCCCTCTGCCACCGCGGACCAAGAGTGACCAAACCCATGGGTGAAAAGCGACATCAGAATAGGACGAAAAACCCTGCAGGTCCAGCGCAGGAGGAGCCTCTGTCCTCACGAAGCACACAGAAACTCTGCATGGAAGAACAATAAAGACAATCCGCAGACCAAGCTCAAAGAACAATATCTGCGAAACCATCCACTACCAAGACAACAGAAGCGCCAGGCTGTCATGCCGCAAGTGTAGGAAAAGGGCAACAAAATCAAGGGAGGGAACAAGACGGCATGAAGAGAAAGGGGGTGAAGGCCAACGAGGGGAGGCCCCCCTGTTCCATCCATGAAGGGCATGCACAAGCTGCCCTTAACCCAGAGCAGAAAAAAAACACGGACAAACCAGGAAACCAACCACGCCAATCAGCACGCAATAAAACAGACATGGACATTCAAGCGCAGCTGCAAGCCCATCCTAGCCGAAATGAGGCTAATAGGCCAAAGAACCCAAGAAACGAACATCATGATCAAAGACCGCAATAAAACAGACATGGACATTCAAGCGCAGCTGCAGGCCATCCTAGCCAAAATCAGGCTAATCGGCCAAAGAACCCAAGAAACGAATGATCCAAGACATTAAAAAAAACATCCAAGACATGCAAAATCAACTAACCACCACTACGGACAATGAACAGTGCATAAGCACTCTGGAAGACAATCAGGAAACTACAGGAACCGATCTGGATGGGGTAATCTGCGAGGTATGGAGACTAGGTGAAAAGATGGAGGACCAAGAAAATCAATCCCGTAGGAACAATCTAAGGGTGGTCGCCATTCCAAAAAATGACGAAGGCATGGACCTAGAAAGCTACATCTACGACCTCCTGCAACATGAGCTCCATCTACCAAACGCTAGAGATTTTACCATTGAAAGGATACACAGGGCTCGGATCCCAAAACCAGCTCCGATTGAACGCCCAAGAGTCATCACTTTCACTTGAACTTTCAGCATAAAGTCTTCATATTAAAAGCATACAGATCAGCAACCCCGGTACGCAAAAGTGGCGCAGACGTCAAGATTTTCAACGACTATTCAAAAGAGGTTTCTAGGCGAAGAAAGAGTTTTAACCCCATATTTGAAGCACTGAAAACAATGGAACACAGACATTACCTGAAATTTCCTGCGACATGGTGCATTCAGATCGAAAGGCAATGGCACTCATTCAGGAACCCAGACCTGGCTTGGCAATTTCTTCAACAACAAAATATAGTGACGTCAGAACTGACCCAAATCAACACCGGAAAGGGCGAGATCACCACATACCACATCATCTCTAACAGAACGTCATTAAAGGGCACGGTAACGAATGATGAACAGAACGCTACGCAGTAGAGTACACACATGAACTCCAAACACAAGAGTTATACCCCCAAACGGCGGAATGGGTAAGAGGCAAAATGAGGAAGAGACAAAGCGAGACCGCAATCACCACATCCTTGCTCCCTACCACCCCCCACACTAATTCTAAAAGACATATGGGAATCGAAGACGAGCCAGCAGCTCGCCTCCACCGATCCCGTATATGGGTTCTCAAACCCGGTATTGGGCTTTGCGAATGGTTGGCCCACCCAAAGTTTGTGTTTAAAGTTTAACACAGGTCAACATTCAGACCAAAGTTTTGATGTTCAGGGATGCCCACCCACAAGTTAAATAACATGAGACTGAGATGAATCGCATACCTACACCAGATGGACAAACTAATATACCCTATCGATGCATACCTCAGGAAAACTTACGCTAGACAAGCCACACCTCTAACCAATGGCTAAACTCACCCAGGTGACTCTAAATATACAGGGCCTGGGTCACCCGATCAAACGCAGGCGTATGCTGAATTTAATGAGGGATATGCAGGGAGACATAATCTTCCTATAGGAGACCCACCTAAACAAAGCTGAAGCAGAGAAATTAGCGCAAGGATGGGTTGGGGCAGCTGCACACTCACCGCACCGTGGGAAGCGTGGGGTATCAATTCTAATCCATAAACCGGTTCCCCTACAGATCCTGAACACGTACAACGACAAGGCAGGCCGTTATGTATTAATCCAAGGACAGATTACACAACACCCCATTACCCGTTTAAACATATATGCGCCCACTACAGACTCCAACGTATTTCGTCAACACCTTTGCGGAATGCACTAAATACATGGGCAACCTAACCATAATAGGGGGGGGACTCAATGTAACCCTAAACCCTGACTGGGACCACAAAGGACCAGAACTGGCTAATGCAACTAACACAAAAAAGAGATTGGCCCTAAACACCCTGATGACTGATCTGCACCTGGTCGACGTATGGAGGCACACTCATCCTGACAGGCATGACGACACTCATTACTCCAACGGTCATGACGGCTATTCCCGCCTGGACTACTGGCTTATGCCTGCAAACACGACCCATATGGTAACATACTGTAAAATACAACCGACCACCATTTCAGATCATGCACCGGTCACACTCTGCCTCACACTCTGCCTCACACTCCCAGAAGCGCCTCGAAACCCCAAACGTGGCGCTTGAACCTCAGAACACTAGAGTACCCAGACATAGTGGAACACCTGGCAGACATCGCAGATAATTTCTGGACGGACAATGAGCAACTCTGATACACCTCCTAAAGATGCTGGGATGCCTTTAAATCCTTTATAAAAGGGGCAATGTATTTCGCGCTGGGCACACAAAAACAAAGAATGGGGAGAAAAGGAGGCCGAATTAACAAGGGAACTCAAGTACCTACAGGAAAGACAAAGCAACATGGGACACAACACTAAGACTACAGATGGTGAAAACAAGGAACATGATCAAACAAGTTACCACAGATAGGGCGCAAAAAGCATAGACCAGCTGGGCAAAAAACTACTACCTATAGGGATAAAGACCCCTACGCAGGATGGCACTCGCCCTCAAGAAACGCCAAGCCACACAATTAATAACTGCCATCAGGGATGATACCAACAATCTGTTGGAGGGTGATGAGCGTATAAATGCATGATTCGCTGAGTTCTACCGTGAACTGCATACGGCCACAGACTCCTGCACGCCGCAAAGAATAGAAGAATTCCTAGATACGGTGCCCATATTCCGAATGACGGAGGCCCAAACTGAAATCCTAGACACCCCATCACCCCCGAAGATCACCTCAGCAATACAGTCCCTATCCAAAGGGAAGGCAGCAGGACCCGATGGAATCCCATTAGACCTCTACAAATGCCTAGCTGACGAAATCGCTCCCAAACTAGCAGAAGTCTTTGAAGAAGCACTAGTCCGCAAACAACTACCCAAATCTATGTTAAACGCCAACATAACAGTATTCCCCAAAAGTGGGAAAGATCCGGAACTCTGCGGGTCATACAGACCGATCTCACTAATCAATTCTGACGCCAGCATTCTGGCAAAATGCCTGGCCCAGAGGATAGAGAACCTCCTGCCGCAGCTAGTGCACAAGGACCAGACAGTCTTCATCAAAGGGCGGCATTCTGGAGTTGATGTCCGCAGACTACTGCATATAATTGCAGGGGAGAGAGACGCTCACAACGCCATCATAGCGGTGGACGCCAAAAAAGCGTTTGATAAAGTGCAATGGGAATTTATGTTCAGAGCTCTCCCTAGATATCGTCTCCCCCTCAGACTTATACAGCTAATCAAGCTTCTGTATACAGGCCCCGGAGCCGCTGTGGTCAGAGACAGAGTGGCGTCAGATGAATTCACACTACAATCAGGGACACAGCAGGGCTGCCCACTAACGTCGCTCCTATATGCGCTGTCCATTGAACCCATGTCAATAAAGATGCGCACCGACCCAGCATGGTCGGGAATCCACCAGGGCCGGAAGAACACAAAGTCTCACTATGCGCGGACGACATATAAATCTACATCAGCAACAGCCCTAAAGCCCTCCCCTACATTAGATCCCTACTGCAAGACATCAGCCCGATGGTAGGCTACAGAATAATCTGGAGCAAATCTGAATTTATGCCCCCCCCCCCCCCCGACAGGACATCCGTTGGGATCCAGTGGGCATGGGACTCTTCACGCTCCAACCACATTCCCTAAAATACCCAAGAACACGAATAAGCGCTTTAATAGCGGAACTCCGAGTCCTCAACTATACCCAGATACTCGACAACATAGAGATGGGACACACTGACCCTCTCCCTATCAGGGAGTATCAACACCCTAAAAATTAACTCCTTTCCTAAACTTATATACATCACGATGATGCTACCGGTCGGGCCGACGACACATGCATAAACAACTGGACAAAACGGTTAAATTCATATGGCGAGGCAAGAAGGCCTGGATACGACTACCTATTCTACAAGCCCACAAAGCCACGGGAGGAATAGCAGTTCCCTCAATGAAGGCCTACTTCCAAGCAGCCCAACTGATCTGGGTGAAACAGTGGTTTAACACGAACAAGGATACCAGCTGGTACAATATGGAGACATCCATAATGGCCCCGCTGAACCCCATTGAAACCCTACAACAATGGCACAAACTCTGGGCGACCCAAGGGGTACAGGTCGAGGACGCACCGGCCTGTGCCAGCATACGGTCTATCCTGACATATGGGGGGACACAAGTAATTCACTGCCACCAAACAAGCACATGGGCCAACATCCGGCTAAAGGACATAATGGAAGAAGGAGTGCTAATGGGCATCCCGGAAGCGTGCAGAAAACTGGATCTAGAGGCAGGGCACTGGTTACATTACCACGGTATCCAGGCGGCGATTGCAGACGCACCACAATGGAATCCCAACTTCAACCTCCCATGCAGTGAGAGAAAGCAATGGACCTCAACACTGATGCTTTTCCACGCATCCGCACCTTCTACTCAATGACAATACCAGACAATCAGCACAGGCTAAATGCACTCGCTGCAGTATGGTCGGTGGACCTGGGAACCCATATAGGCACTTCAGACATCCAAAGAAGTTTTGCGGTCATCCCCAACGCCTCCCTCAACCTCAAATCCAATTCAAGATACTACAGCGAATGTACTATACCCCCGAAAAATTGCACAAAATGGGAATCCGGTCCACGGACCAATGCTGGAGAGGATGCGAGAAAACAGGAACAATGGGACATGCACTGTGGTCCTGCCCCTCCATTTCCGTATACTGGCGACAGAACTATCAAACTCTAATAGACATCGAGGGCGCAGACATCCCATTCACCCCGAACGCGCTGATCCTCGGGGACGATGGCATAGACTGGCATGAAGATATATTAATCTGCAAATTGATCTCCCTTATAATGTTCACAGCACGGAAACTTTTGATCATGCACTGGAAGTCAAGTACAGCAACTACGATCGCAGAATGGACAAAAACACTCTCCAAAACATGTCGACTTGAACGGGCAACCTTCAAAAGACAATCGAAACTGAACCCCATCAGAGGACATCACTATTGGGAGATCCTGGAGACATACATCTGAGATAACAGGATCGAGGTCAGGAAACAAGGGTGGCCCTCACTGCTGTCCCAAACCAACTGAGACCCGGAATAAGCTAAGGACAGAAAGGGTCAGAGGATCTGAGACGAGGACAAGGCCCATGAAACTTGGACATGGGGAGGCGAAGCAAGGCTGGGAGGGGGACATTCGGGGAGGGGTAGATATTAAAAACATATGAATATATTCTGGGACCTGTGGACAACAATATACCTGGACTTTCTGAAAGGAAATTAACTGGTTAGATCATCTCTTTCTTATGCTGAGTTTGTTTTATGTTAATTCTAAGCTGTGATTACTTGTACACGAATGCTGTAAAAATGAATAAACTGAGTTTGAGAAAAAAAAAATCCTACACCCAACATAGAAACAAGGTGGGCGGTGTCTTACTTAACCCTGGAGCCCAAATGTTCCAGCTACCATTGTATGCACCCAGTAACATTATTATTTACATGGAATTAGTGCAGGCAGATTTTGGTGCCTGGAGGGCGGTGACTCTAGGGGGGGGGGGTGTCATTGGAAATGATTCAAGGTCAGGGGCATTCATGAAAAAATGAAATTATTAAGTAGCTGCCATGTTGCCGAAAGTGCACGGGAGCATTTTAGAACATTTTCAGGATGCCAGAGTTCAGAATATATTCCAGCAATGCCATCGTTAAGTATTTTTTATGCAACGGCGCCCACAAACATCCCAGCGTTGTCAGTGCAAATAATTTCATGAAGCCATGTCCATAATAAATTCCAGTATTCTAGGTTCAAGGCACTTTGATGTTGTGGCCATTATGTTTACGGTAAATAACTTATGGAGTTTCATACCCTAATATCAGCTTGTATGGTCAATGAATCACGTTAATCCTGCAGCCACAGTCGATTTCAAAATTCCAATTATAGCAAATGGATGTTGCATAAACTATAACCCAGTATTGTCACTATCAATAACTTCCATGATGCAACCCCCTACCAACAAATGCATGGATTAATTGCTTAAACCCACACATCATCCACACTGCCCACCCCCAAAAAAAACAAATCACTCACACAATTAATCAGAAGAAACAAGGACAAGTTCAGAAAGACGAGCCTTCTCTGTCCAAGCAAAATTCAGGAACATCCTCCCCATAAACATCAGATGCGCCCCCATGCTTTTACATTTCAGGGCTAAACTCAAGATCCGCCTCGTCAAGGAATGGATTCTTATTAATACCTAGCTCTAGACATTCCCCACTCTACCTAACCTGAGACTGGGAGATTTAGTCCCCCTGCACTCGGAGTAAGTGGTCTGGGGGAACGTAGATGGACTTAGGAAAGTTTTTCTTTGGGTGGGCAGGAATTGGGGCAGAAAAAGTAAGGCAACTGTGTGTGCAATTGTATCCCAGCAAGAATAAGGGGATGACCGAGAAGCACTATAAACCAGGGGCACAGGCTTAGCAAGAGTACCCAGTGGCACAGAAACCAAGCAAGAGCACCCAAGTAAAAAAAAAAAAAAAAAAAAAAGCAACAATGCAAGGGCACCCGTGATAGAGCGATTAAGCAAGGCCACCCAGCAACAGTGATGAAGCAAGGGCAATCAGTGACACAGTGACAAAGCAAGTGTACTTTGAGGAGCCAGGAATGAGACTGACACAAGGGATTCATAGTTTTAGTCAAAGACTTATTAAAATAAAGGGGGTGGGAAAATGCCTCCCTGTCCTTGCACCTGAGGGGTTTCCGTACCTAAAACCAAACCCAAGGGCCTGTCAATGTCCGAATGACCAGAGCAAAACTGTTCTGTGTCGAAAGTACTATTGTCTCCACTAGGGCGTTCCCATGTAAACACTCTTGCAATTGCTTGGTTATCCTGGCAGGGCTGTTCTTTCCTGTGTGCTCTGCACACAACTTCAATTCTAAGCACTCATATCCACGTGTGCTCTGCACACACTTTTAAATGTACTTTAGTTAATTTATTTATAGAGCGCACCGAGTCCTTGGGCAACTGGGCGATTGGCTAACATGTTACAAAATACAGTTATAAAGGTATACACAATGTAAGAAATATACAATATACATACAGGAAGTAAACAATATACATATATGATACAATGAAGGTCAATGAATGGGTGCATTATGATACATACATCAGCATTGCACTGGGTGTAGTTTTAGGCAATTAGGTGGCTATCTTGCTCGTAGAGCCAGGCTTTGGTCTTATATCTGAATGCGTGATAAGATGGTTCTTTCCTAATGGAGAGAGGGAGGGCATTCCATTTCCTAGACGCTAGGACTGGGAAGCTTGCACCGCCTGCAGGTTGTTGCCTGAATCTGGATATAATGACACTGTGCCTCAGAGGATCTAATGGGTCTTGTTGATGTGTGGCGTGAGAGAGTGTTGGACAGGTAGATGGGTGCTTGGTTGGATAGGCACTTGTGAGTAAGAGAGGGTACTCTTTGTTTAGTTTTTATTTAACATTTGTATTGCGCAGCCATAGACCCGTGGGTGTGAGGGAGCGGACAAAGACAAACATAACAAAAAACAGGCAAAAGGTATCCGGACGTAAGAAGGTTTACCGGAGAGAGGATATAAGATGGATGCTTATTTAAAAAGGAATGTTTTTAGACCCTTATTGAAATTACTCAGGACTGAGGAACTGCTCAGGTGACTAGGCAAGGCATTCCAGAGAGCCGGGGCTGCAAACACAATGTTGGTTGATGTTGAGCCATTTTAGCGAAAGTCTAGTTTCCGAGATATGTTGATTCTCGGTAATATTTAGGGCTGCTCGAATGGCATTATTTTGCAGGACCTGCATTTTGTTATGGTTATATTGAGATGTGCCGAGTAAAGTGCATTGCAGTAATCTAATTTAGAGAGTACTAGGGCTCTGGCTAGTGTGATGCAGTTGGCTGGAGAGAGGTACATCAGCAAGCTGTGATGAGCTTACAAGTGTAGGCAGATGAGGAAGCTAAGGCATTGGTTTGTCTGGTTAGTGTTAATGCTGAGTCTATATAAATCCCTAGTGTTTTCACCACCTTGGCGACTTTAAGTTGCCATCAATGTTGAAGAAGAGAATGAAGCATGTAATATCCTCTTGAGTCTGCTTTATATAACAGTACCTGCCTGGTACACTATCCTGCCAGGGCTTTTTTTCAATGTCTCTGTTGCATACACTTGCAAAACCTAAGGTCTCTTCTTGTTCGCTTTCCCTTTTTATAAACGGTTCAGTATTTCCTTCCCTTTCAAAACTTTAATTCACATGTTTTACATGTATTTACTTTTGGCACGTCTGCTGGTACGCCCCAGTGTCCCTGCTTCCCTTTAGGGAACTAACCAGGTATTGCTGGCGTTCTTTTCTGTTACCGCAGTTAGCAGGAGGCTGTTTGGTCGGCTTCTCTCTCCACTTTCCCGCCCTCGTTCCTTGGCCGGTATGCTCTCTGCGGCTCCTGCTGGGCTCTTCATCTTTCCGTTCAGCTTTGGTAAGGACAAGGCTGCCACTCCGCAACTGCAAATGCCCAGGAGCCCTGTGCTGGCCTCTTGCATTATCACAGCATGTCTGGTCTTGCGGTCAGCTTCCCACTTCTGTCTTCCTGAGCCAGATGGCTCCAGGACAGCCTCTGCAGCTCCACGGTCTCTGTACGTCCTAAGAGTAGCAGATTTCTCCTTCCAGCAGCATGCTCTGATCAGCTGTGGGTGGGATTTAAATCTCTCAGCTACAGGACTGTACTCGCAAAAACTAGAGCGCAGCCTGCGCTCTTGGTCTTTTCCGCTCGGCTCCTCTTCCTCGTCCCAGTACTCTTGCAGTTAAGGGAATGGAAGTCCATTCTTGAAGTTGAATCTGTGTCAGTGTCTTTAGAAGTGTTTGAAGGCAAGTTAAGGTGTAAAAGGTTATCTCTTGATAACCTGTTAGTAAAGTCTGGGAAGACATTTTCGTAAGTTCTGGAGGATAAATCAAGTTTTGATGGTTTATACACAGATCTTGTTGGATAGTTTTTGATACTTTTCCTAGGTGGATGAGTGGAGGTGTACCAACATGCAGGCATGGATGGGGTATCCTGAAAAGAAGAGGGGGAATTCCATGTCTCATCGAATGATGCTATGCTACTCCCCCAGCAGCTGTCTCCCCCATGTGATCCTCCGTAATGTAAACGCCCCTAGGGTCAGGATCAGGTAGCTGCAGCCGTTCCCTGACCACATAGGAGTAGTCACCGCTGGGAAAGGAGAGAGGATACCATCGTATTCATCACAGTACCCAATGAAAACAAAGCCACAATGCAAGGGACCCGGTGATAAAGAGCAATTAAGCAAGGGTACACAGTGCAACAGTGATTAAGCAAGGGCACCCAGTGTCACAGAGACGAAGCAAGGGCACCCAGTGTCACAGAGACAAAGCAAGGGCACCCAGTGTCACAGAGACAAAGCAAGGGCACCCAGTGTCACAGAGACAAAGCAAGGGCACCCAGTGTCACAGAGACAAAGCAAGGGCACCCAGTGACAAAGCAAGGATAGCCAATGAAGAAAAGCCACAATGCAAGAGTACCCAGTGAACGTGATTAAGCAAAAGTACCCTGCGACAATGATGTAGCAAGAGCACCCGGTGTCACAGATATGAAACAAGGGTACCCAGTGTTCCAGAGATGAAGGAAGGCTCCCCCAGCGACACAAACCAAGCAAGGATATCCAGTGAAACAGAGCGATTAAGCAAGGGTACCATGCAACAGTGATGAAGCAAGGGCACCCAGTGTCAGACGCAACAAGGGTACCAGTGACAGAGGAAGCCAAGGTACTCAGTGGCACAGAGAAACAGTAAAAGATACCCAGTGACAAAGATGGTATATGCAAATATTATTTCTCTTAGAATGGTTGGACACCAACTTTATAATGCTTAAATATAGATCAGTGATTAGGGTACTAGTTTGGCATTACCTGTGAATTGGAATCAGGCAGTAGCTTTCTTTTTTACACTATATAGATGGCACTTCGATTTGGGGAGGTGGACTACCACATTCTGGCTTTTAGTGTGGTAAGGCAACTGTTTTGTAATCAAAGTGCTTATATAGCAAAGTATTATGCACTGGGTTGCAGAGCACAGCTTTTATCTGACTAAAGCAAGTGGGTATTGGGATTGTATTGTACTGTACATGTCATTTGTATAGCATCAATTTTGCTATTATTATAGTTTCAATGCAATTTTAGTGGGAACGCCCTCCGAGGACCGAAGTAAAGAGTCTTGGAGGTCCTGGGGCACGATTATGATGCGTGTGTGCATTTGGCCAAAAAGGCTTAGTAGGGTTGGCCAGGCTTCGGTAGAAAAGCAATCCATGTAGTCAGGCATGTCGATGGGTGCTGAAAAGAGTAGGGGTTGTGTCAGTGCTAGAGACTCGCTATGTGTTCAGCGTGTCCGAATTTATTGTAGGACTGCACCGCATTCTGCTGTCAAGAAGTGTTCAGGCTAGCCGGGTGTAAGTAGGTGGAGAATTTATAAAACCACATTTATGTCGTAGTCCTTGCTGTATACTGATGTGTGAGGTTAGTCAAGCCTGCGACCAATGGAGTGGTGCATTATACATACCTTGCCGCCATTGGTGGTGCTTTGATGTTAGGGCACCCGCTCAGGTATTTGCCTTCTTCGGTTGGTTCTTGCAGCTGTGATAAAATGGTTAGCAGCAGCAACAGTCTATGGTCCAACTAATCACCACAAGAGGCGCGCAGGTTGTGCTTACAGATTCTTCTAGGTAGGTTAGGTGTTCGATTGCGTTGGAGGTGGCATTGATGCCATCATCCCACAGTGCTTGTATTACTATTGTGTGATTAGTCCGTTTTCTGTTGATTGCCTGGTGCAGTCGTTCATCAATCCTGTGACATTACATATGTGCATGCTGTGAATCAGCTATTGGCGACTGAGAGACGGCAGGGTTGTGATAGGTGTATGAAAGTGTGTGCAGTCCGGGCTGCCACGAACACAGTCGGCACAGTCAGGTGTTCTGAGAAAAAAAGGTCAGAGATGCCACGAATGTAGCCGGCACCACCCGGGGAGACAGTTTATACTTCGATGTATGGGGTTTTCTGGATAATGTGGTAAGAAGCCAGGTTTTGAAGGCTTTTTTGAAGGAGAGGTAGTTTTCCGTGTGGCGGATGTACAGAGGAAGAGTGTTCCAGATAGTGGGTGCTATGATACAGAAAGCCGAGCTGTCAACTCTGGTGGAGTGGAGCAGTGGAATAGCCAGGAGAAGAGCGAATCGCGATCAGAGGTTTTTGGGGGCCTGGTAGTAGATGATTTTGTTCTGAAGAACCTCAGGTGCCAAATCATGGAGTGCGCGGTGTGATGCACATGACTTTGAAGGTTGCTCTTAAGCTAACTGGGAGACAGTGCAGAATTCTGAGTGTTGGGGTGATGTGTTCTCTGGGCAAGAGGGCGAGGAGCAGTCGGGTTGCTGTGTTTTGGATACGTTTAAGTTTCCTTGGCTCCCCCAATAGAGGGAGTTAGCGTAGTCCAGGAGGGAGATGATAACGGCCAGTATTGCGGAAACTCTGAGGGTAAGAGAGGTATGGAAAGATTTGTTTCAGGATGCGTAAGGGGGAGTAGCAGGTTCTGGATACAGAGTTAATGTGCTTGGAGAGGGATAAGTCTGTGTCCATGATGCAGCCAAGATCTTTGACTGAGGTGGATGGGGCAAGGGGGGCTCCAAGGGCAGGCGGCCAGGATAAAGATTGTGGGATCAGAGCAGTTTTGCCACATATTAGGATCTCTGATTTGCACAATTAAGGAATAGGTGGTTGTTAAGTCATCCAATCATCGATCTCTAGGAGACAAGAAGCAAGGTCAGGAAGTGGCGAGGTTTAGATTTTGGGGAGTTTGATAATGATCTGAGTATGGTCTGCGTAGGTGTAGCAGGTAAGTTTGTGTGAGCAGATGAGGGCTGGCAGAGGACCAAGGTAGAGGTTGAAAAGGAGTGGTGAAAGAGAAGCTCTTTTCGGCATCCCGTTTGTGACTGGGCGAGGAGAAAGGGGGAAGGAGAACGATTTGTGAGCGGTTGGAGGTGAAGGAGGCGATCCAATCTCCAGGGCAGAGTCTTGTCTAGGGTGAGGAGCCTGTTCCTCAGTATTGTGTAGTATATTGTATCAAAGGCCACGGACAGATCCAGGAGGAGGAGTGCGGCACACCCTTCTGAGTCAGCAGTTCTTTTTAGGTCGTCCCAGACAGAGACCAGAGAAGAGCCTATTCCACAGAGTGATCAGAACGCCGATTGGGATGGGTCAAGGAGGCTATTGGCTTCTGTAAAAAGACCAAGTTGCTTATATGCCGCACAGTATATAAGTTTGGCAATGAAGCAGGTATTTGAGATTGGGCGGTAGTTTGATGGAGAGAGAGGGTTGAGGCTGGATTTTTTGAGAAGTGGTTTTACATGGGAGGTTTAGAAGGCATCTGGAAAAGTGCCTGAGGCGAGCAAGTTATTTACAATGAAGCGGGCTACGGTATCAGCACAGGTGGAGGAGAGGATCTTTTTTCAAAGAGGGTGGGCAAGGGTCACAATGCGAGCCCGAGGGTCGGCTAAGTGCTAGGAGGTTTCTGAAATCAGCATGGGAAAGGGGAGTGAAAGAAGGCAAAATAGGTCGGGTGAGTGGGGAAGGTTTTGAGTTTGTGGGGGTACAAATGTTGCTGGCAGGATCAGAGCTAGTTGTGTAGTTATGGTGTGGTGTCTTTCAAGCCCAATGTTATAAAAGTGGTTTGAAAGCTCATCACAAAGAGCTTGTGAGTTCGGGGAGGGGGCGGTTAGACTGTTGGGGGAATAGAATTCTCCTAGGATTTTGTGGAGTTCCCTGCATGGGTTTTTGGAGTAGGATATTCTGTTCCTATAATTTGCAAGGGCCATTTAAATAAAGGGAGGTGGGGTGGTCCTGCAGGCTCTCTAGATGATGTTTGAGGGTTTTGAGCGCTTGGAGGGTGTGTACCACTTTTGGTGTGGGATTCATCATCGAGAGGGGCAACAAGATGTTATGGGGGGGGGGGTCATAGCCTCGCAGAGCCAACGGTCAAAGAGATCCATGCAGGGGTGTCCTTCAATGCAAGAGAGATCTGGGAGAGTAAGAAGAAGGGCATTGGCCAGGTCTGGATGGACGATGGTTTTATTCCAAAGAGGGAGGGTGGCCGGGATAGTTGAGAGATTGATGCAAGTGGTGGAGGGGGGGGGGGGGTATTGGAGTGAGAAAGAGATAGCGTGGTGATCAGTCCAGATCAGCGTGGGTACGCGCGAGTCACCGAGTCTGCAAAGTGACAGTCATAGCCGGATGGCCTGTATAGGGGAAGGAAACTATGGGTGACAGAAAGGCTGAGGCGGAACTTGGCTAGGAAGGATACGCATTTGACGAAACCAGGAATACTCAGTGGAAATTACTGATAGGTGATGTTTGTGCAGGATGGCAAGGCCCCCTGCTCGGCTAGGCCTGTTTTGTATGATCAAGGAGTAGCAGAGGGGGAAGGCTGTTACGCTCACCTGGTTCCCACAGGGGCGTTGATTGGACCTGGACAGCTGCGGTCTCCACCAACGTGATGCGTAGTGAAGAGATGACAGTCTGGACTGGCCCACCTAATCTTGTCTGCTGGACTCGTAGAAGTATTCTCCTTATGTTTTTTAAATTATGAGCTCTCCATCCTGCATGGCATGCAGGGGCGCGTAGATACCAGTTACTTCACTGGTTTGAAGGTACTGGAGGAGTTCCGGAGGAATATTGACTCCAGTGTCTATAAAGTTCAAAGAGTTCAATATGTCCGATGTTCACTCTTTTTCCATTCCCTCGTTAGGTTGCAGCTGGGTCCAAAAGAATATTGCCTGGAGGCAGCTGATGGCGTTCAGGTAAGAGTCTGTATTACCAAACACTGTCCAGTAAAAGTTGCATGAGTTTAACTTGCTGTTTTCTCTCCCTTTATAGGGGCGGCATAGAAAGATGCGGCGAATTAAGGGATAATACCTCCGGTGGTAAAGCAGGTAAGCCTATGGTGGCAAAGAGATTGTCTTTGTCGGTTTTCTCAGCTCACCTCGTTATTCCTTTTGTTTTCCCCCGAGGTGCTGGGTTTCGACGAAGAAAATGATGGAGGCAGCGCCGAGTTGAAAGATGCGGTGGACTGGTGAGTATAACGCGGCGCTGCTGCTGGCGAAGCGACGCGTGCTGAAATAATGTCCTTTCCAGGCTCGGAGATGTGCTGGGTCCGGAATCAGGTAAGGAATCAAATAATGTCCGTGATCTAACCTCTTCTTCTTACTTTTCCTTTTGTCTAGGAGCTCCGGATTCGAGGCGGGCTTGGCAGAAGACTGGATGCTGACTTGCAGACACGGCGAGCGTTACGCTGCTGAATGCAGAATAAAACGAAGCATGAGCTGCTGTTCGGGCGTGGTTTAAATAGCCTGCAAAGTAGTCCCAGGTAAGAAGTCCCCAGAACCACACCCGAGTAAAAAATAGTCCCTGTAATAAAATAGTCCCATCCAGGCCTCACGTTGGCTTGGACTCATTTGCAGCATGGTTTGCATAAGGTAAGTAAAGTCTATGAGCCTGGCGCCTAAGGCGCCAGGACTGAATCCAAACAGCCCCCAGACGGGGCTGTTGGGGTTTTAACGAGTATCTGGATGCCTGCTCCCGGGGCTGATGGACTCGATCTGGATGCCCGGGTGTAGGCATCATGACAAAGGCTTCATGTGCAATAGGGTTGAAATCATTGGGGAACCAGGTTTCAGTGATGAAATGGAAGTCTGGATTTTCAGATGATATGAGGTCAAAAATGTTGCGTTTACTTTTGGCGACCGATCTAGCATTAATGAATATACCTGATAGAACAGGGTCTTGCTGTTTGGTGGGCATCTGGAGAGGCAAGTGTTTGTACGCTGGGGCTAGAGGTGCCTGGTAGTCCGAGTGTGTAGTGGGCAGTTCTGAGTTGGGGGAATGGTCAGGCAAGGGCTTTAAAGGGGATGAGAAAAGGACTAGGACCAGGTTGGGAGTGGGCAGGTAAGTCTGTAGAAAGAAGGGTCTGTGTGCCAGAGGTGACCTGGGGAGGAGAAGGGGGAGCATTGTGAGGTTGGATCCAATGTTGAAAATGGTTGATCATACCGGATTGAACGAATATTTAACAAATGACATACGGTTTTGTACTATTTTTGATTGAGGGGGTGGCGACTACCTTACTACGGGTTAGACCCCCCCCCCATCTCTAAATAATTGCTTATAACTTCTGTTCTGTAGCAGATCCAACATTAAAAATGGTTGATCTAGCCGGTTCTAATAAATATGTACTAAAACAAATGACACTTTTCCCAACATTTTATTGCGGGTGTGGGGGTGGTATGCCTGATCATACCGGATCAAACGAATATCTAACAAACAAAATACATTTTTGTACATTGTGTGGGAAAATGTATTTTTAGCTTTGACTTTTAAGTGGTACTTTAGTGCCACATATAGGTCCAAATTCTTGCATTACAAATAGAAGGGAGATGGGATGTGAGGTGGGATGCACAAACATCTCTGCTTGCTGAGTCAGTCGAGGGAATGAGCAACTGCGTGGTGATGGGAAGGGACCCCCTAGAGCCGCTGTTTCAAGAGAGAATGTGCATGCAATCTTAGATATAGGGTGCAGTAGGGCTGCCCGACTGGAGCATTCAAAGCAGTAAGCTGGTGTCCGAGGACTGGCACCAGGAGCACAATAAAGGAAGTGGTCAAGAAAATGAGGCTGAAGTCCTTATGTATTAACAGGTCCGCTTCATCCTCTCCGCCAGGGCTTCATGGAGGTAAGCCACATCAGGGAGTTGGTGGATATAGATGGAGAATCCAAACTGAACAGAATGTAGAAGTACCCACACAGTGTATATGGAAAGACGAGAACTGTTGATGCTATAGGAAGTGGGAAGCATCCAACGCTGGAGGCTCGATGAAGAAAGCTTGGAATATTGATTGAAGTGTAAAGGGAGGGGATCCTGCATAGTTGGGCCGGGACAGGAAGGTTCTGGTATACAGGAGAATTTTTGGGAACCAGAACTGAATGGGTGGAAAGGGATGAGGAGAAACCTGTACCAAGGAGGAAGTTGTGCTATTGAAAGTGACCTGTGATGGAGAGGCGAGGACCCAATCTCAAGGCAACTATGGCAGAGAAGGAAAGCGATAGAAACCATGTGAGAGAAGCTGTGTTAAGGAGCAGGAAAGGTGACCCAAGATAGGGTCAACTTTCAACATATTGACACCTCAAGCAGGGAGTTTAACTGTTTGGGAGGGTGATACCATTGAATTCAATGGGGTGACTACATTTTGGGGGGGGGTGCTAAATATTTGCTGAAAAGATCCCACTTATATCTTTGGAGGAGGAACATGATTGTTGGGAGGGTGAACGTAATCCAAGACATGACCCCAAATGGGAGCAGGTCGATGGGAGGCAAAATCAAGAACTGTGATGCCGACCTACAGAAATGAGGTGCCTGTGAAGCTACACCACCCATTTGTTCGTTCTGTTGGTTGTGCAGCATAACATTAAATGTCCCATTGTTATGTGGAGCTAGAAGACCCAGCTCCAACGTAGCTCCTCTAAGAGTATTAAGCAACAACCACATGAAACGTTGACACACATGTATTCCCACATTGAACTAGAATTCTAGAATAGAATAGCACTAGACTAGTTACTAGAAAAGCAGCTGAACACATTTCAAATCTACAAGGTGTATTAATCTGAAATACAACAGATTCTAATGTAGAAAATATCTAAAATAAAGCCATGATCGAGTAAACTCCATGCTTTTTTGTTAGAAAAGATGAGGGCATAGATCCAGCAGGCATTTTTAATTTGTGCACACATGAAATTAAATGTTGATACTAAACGTTGCTTGATAAGAATATACATGCACATCTATGCAAAACAAAAATATTTGTCGAATGTTTCTAAAGCAACCCTTTCTCTTCCACCACCATCCTAATATAACCCTTTATCGGACACAACCATGCACTGCTCTGTGTGGCGCTAGTTTTGCTGATTCTCCTAGGAAATCAGGCATTCAAATTATATTTTACTGTTGCTATTTCTTTTTTGTTTGGCTGCAGATATAAAATAGCAAAACAAAAGAGGTGATGGCTGGTAGGTTCAGAAGAAATCCTAACCTGCCACATTGCTCTGGGCAACCCTCAGGACCATTGGCCTTCGCCTACCAAGCATTTACAAAAGGGCATGTGCCTGGGGTGGTTTCCGTTTTCGTGCAGAGGAGACCTGGCCTAGCAGATCGGGCTGGGCTGCTCCCATTGTTGGCATTGGTTGATTTGCATTGGTTGGACGCCATTTGATTGCCTTTTGATTGCCCGGAGCAGTGCCAGTGGTTCAGATGTACTCAAAACCTTGCACCCATCACCTTTTTGGTTATAGATCGCAAATTTAAAATAGCCTGTCTATTTTGGGGCGGTGCTCATTTTCATTGCTAAAATCATGTACAAACTGTGTGCCATTTGTGTTGGCATATGTGGCATCATGACGGAGGGACAGTGACCTCCCGAAAGCTGCAAAAAAAGAGGCAAAATTAAATAATGACAGAAGTCTTTTAAACACCTATAACTTTTTCAACTCCATAAGAAGGTACCATTATGGAGGAGGAATTAAGAGTCGTAGCCAGTCTCTTGAAGAGGAAGACCTATTGCTGCAAGGAAAGGATGGAAAGGTATGCTGGGGTGAGGGAGAGGGATAAAAGGAAGCCCAAGGGGACCGAGCGTCCTTCCTCCAGCCCCAAAGTGCTGGAGATTGGTGCTGAGGCAAGGCATTTAGCAGCTCACAAGGTGCTGACTTACCAAGACAAGCACTTGATGGAAGAGGTGCACAGAACACTTAACAAGGTGCTGAGAAGCATGGAATCGAGCAGGTGGAGGCAACATTGCAGCCTACAATGTGGCGACCATTAGGGGTCACCAGGCGTGTCCTCAGCGCCTCCTCTGGGTGGGCATGTTGGGCTTCGGGGATGTCCTTAGCCCAGGATATAACGTCTTGGGCGGATGGGGTGCTGCAGGTTGAGCACATCCTTATACGGGCGTGAAGGGCTGGGGAGTGTCCTATCTTGCTGCCTCGCCGCTCCTGAAAGCACCCAATTTTACACAAATAAGAGTGACAGCACCACAGTCATTCATTATTGACATTTACGAGTTAAACCCAAACCCTGCATCAGGTTGAGGCAAACGTAGCAAAGAGTTGCTTTCGATTCATTGTGAAGTTTTATGGCACAGCCTAGTGTACATTTGTTAATATAACTACTGAAGCGATGTTGTTTTCCCGGTTTGATAATGCTTTTGGATGTAGATTTTTTTCACATTTGATACAGGCAAAAAAAATTCCCATCTTTGGTTGATTTAATAGATCTGTATTTGGTCACAAAAGATTTCGTAACATGGCATATTATCTGGTAAAATGCCCATCTCCTCAACTGAGATCCGAAATTGTAAGATTTCGTCTGAACCTATGGCCCACTAATGACATTTTAGCAAGAAGGGGCCTTATTGAATCAGATTTAAGGTTTTGTCGATTTTTTAAAGACAAGAGTATTCGAGAAACCCTAAAGCCATATTAGTTGAGTGGACTGCTGTATCAGAACAAAGAAAATTTTACCTCTATAAGTTCATGCTCCCAAAACGTGTTTTGAGAACTGTTGACAATGCATAGCATGAAATATTCACCACACGCAAAATAACACTCAGAATAGCAACTATACAGTTTTTGAAGATCTTGCCTTCACATGATATAATTTAAACTTTGAGATACTTTTAATATAAATTTGTGATTCTTATATGAATGTGATTCTATTGACCATCTGAGGCTTTATCATTAATGAACTAACCTGTAAGCATTCTTTTTTGTTTAGTTATGTACTAAGATCTGCACTAATTTTTAAAAAATATTTTGTTTTGAAAGGTTAACTTGTTTAATCAACCAAAATAATAATCATTTTTTTTAAAAAAAGATACAGGCAAACTCAAATGATGGTTTGGACTTGCTGGATTTGAATAGGCAGAGACTTATCAAGATCGGAGTTGATCAGCACATGACCAGTAGGTGATGAAAGGTTGCTCTGTGCCCCAGAAAGTTCACCAAGTGCATGCTTGTCTAGTGTGTCAAATTGCAATTGTGCAATTCTTGTTATTTATCCGATTCAGTTTTACAGATTTCCAGGTAAGGCTTTATTTTAGGCTTATTGGTGGACATTTCTGATGCGCTTTGTTACAGCCGATTTGGAGTCAATATTTTTTTGTGACAAGGGCATTTTCTTCCCATTGGGGGCTTCCTTCTAGAATGACCAAAGTGTTAAAACCTCTGTTTCCTCCGGTGTCCATGTTCTGGTGTAGGGTTTTAGGGTAGGGTGTAGGGGTTTAATAGTAGCAATGGAGTCCTAATTTACATCTGATAAATACAACCATTAGAATGCCAGATTTAATTTCCTTTTTTCCATCACTACTAAAGAGATGGCAACAAGGTCCCTAGCAGGACCATACCAGCATAGCAACAAAGATTACCGCGCAAGGTTAGTCAAAGTATGGGGATTTAGGAGACAAATTACCATAGTGGCTACAGTTTTGCCTCTCATGGAGCATGAGCATCACCCCGTCGTGGGCTTATATAAATGTTGCCAATCTGAAGAGAGATGTCCATTTATGGGGAGGCGTTCGTTTTATATGTATGGTCATATCATAATGGAATTAACTTCATGTACCACTGAATGAAACAGGATGGCTTTGGCAGGCAGAATAATTTGGCATAGGAGGAAGATGGTGGGTTTATCATATATGTGTGTTTTCTGGCCAATGTCATGGTAGTTGTGCCGTAGATGTGGATGAACTATTGCAGCAAATTCTTTCTACAGGTGATGTGCAGATTGAGGGTGGAGCAGAGCAGAAGTTGGACCAGTGGGGCTTATTACCTTTAACGAGGGTGCCAGTGAGGTCTTACAATTGCTCAATTGCTACAGCAGAATGCGATTTATGGGCTCCTTATCTATTAACACATGAAGATGAGGTTTTCTTGGCCTTCTGATGGTTCCTTAATTGAAATGCAGAGTTTTTATACCAACATCACTTTTGTATAGAGTTAAGACCATTTAACGGTGGATAGCTTTGACAGTGGTTATTTGATCCACTGTTCGGTGTTCCCCTGGAGTCGGATGAATGGCGGATGATGCCATAATGATCTTATGAGGGCAGGGGCACCGTTTGTAGTGTATTCCTCCTGATGCAATGAGAGCACTGCATCAAGTTAGTCGATCCAGTCCTAGGTGAGGCAAGGAGTGTAATATCTGTATATCATACTAGCAGGGGTTGCCGGCGGCCTTCTCTGTCCGCAGATAGACCAGCAGAAAGTTTTGGCCATTCCTGTTACTTTTCTTAGGCTCAAAGAAGATAATAACGTGGGACTTCTTAGCTGGAGTGCCTATGTTGATAACTAATATGGTTGGACGTTGCAGTGGCATAGCTGTGTCATGACCCATTCAAGTGTTGTTCAGTTAGGTGCTGATGGGATTGATCGATTTTATTTGCCAGATTAGCAGGCGAAAGTGCAACATAATAGTGCACTTCAAGTTTCGTGAAAAGATCCATTTTGGATTGTTATGCTTACGCATCTTTACTTTTTTGTTGAGGTTTACCATAATCCTGGAAGTTCAAGGCAATGCTGGCAATAGTTAAAAAGCAAATTTCTTTGTGCAAGCATTTCTCTGGCTCATTTCTTTTTAAGTAGTTGCTTAGCCATCCTGTGGAGGTTGCCGGTAATAGCCTTCAACATAAGCGGTTTGTTTCACCTTTCGAGTATGGGAATTCATTAAGATGGTCTTCCTTACAGATGCTACATGCTGGTTTGAGCAGTTGCCTTCAGTTTGTCATTTTGGCAGCTCTGTCTGTAGACTATGTCGTTTGTTACTGGGACAGGGTCATTCAGGCCCATATTAAATCCTATCGTGGACTCTCCTATTAAATTTATTGGAAATTAAGCGCAACAAAGCTGGAAGATGTTGCTGGAAGTATGCGGAGGAGGGTGACCCCTGCTGCTTTCTGAACTCATGATGCCTGCTGAGACTTTCCCTGAAAAGGGCTTCTTGTACAGTTTGGACTGCTTTACTACTCTGTGGAGCATTGCATCTGCTGGTGGAACAGGGTGGGTGGTTCATGGCGGCATTCGGCGACCATCCAGGTGGCCAATCATTTACCCCGTGGTAAGCGTGTGACCTCTAGAATGAACTGTCCTACAATGGTTCAGGAGAGTGCAAGGAGCCAGTAGGCCCCTCGCCCAGTGGTAGTGTTTACAGGGACCCCAAAAGTTTGGATTACATCATGGTGCCAGAATATGTTGGAATGGTAATCTTGATGTTTTTCCCCGGTTGTGGGTGAGGGTGTCATCTTCCGTCCTGTAGGCCAACCAGCAGGGACTGTGAGCTGTTGCGCATGGGTGTGGGGGAAGTTCTGGGCACTGGGAAAACGCCCCAATTTGTCCCATATTTGTGGGATCGCATATCTGAATAATACAATATCTGTCCCGGTTAGACCTGCAGGTTTTCTGGGAAGTACGTCCGGTTCATGAGAATTACTTCTAGGTCATTGTCAATGTTTTAGGAGGACCCCTGAAGTGGTCCCAAGTCAATAATACAGAAATTGTTTTATGGTGATAAAAATATAATTCAAATACATGCGGCTGTCATTAGGGGTCACCAGACATCCTCCGTGTGGACATGTTGGGCTTCAGAGATTTCCTTAGCCTAGGAAATACTGCATGGGCGGAAGGGGTGCTGCAGGTCAGGTACAGCCTTATAAGGGGTGCAAAGGGCCAGGGAGTGTCCTCTTGCTGCCTTGCCGCTACTCAAACCACACAATTTTACCCACCCACTCATCTCTTAGCAGTTGCTATGGTACTGTAATGAATTTTAGGAAGGGTATTTCACAATATGTCATATGCATATTATTATGGTGCATATTGTGATGTGTTTTATGATATTGCCAACAGATATGTACAACTAGTACTATCGAAATTATTACCAATTTATTCGTCCAATGAAATATGGTAATGTGTAGTACAATACTGCAAACTCATGTTTACAACTAAGACTATGGAAATGTTTACCAGTGTATTAATTCATCCAATAGAAGTACTGTAATTATCACATTTATGATCCATTTTGCAAGTGTTGTTGGGGACACCATTTGGAATTACTTCATAGTGCTATGATGTGTTGGAGTGGTAATCTTGATGTTTTCCCCGGCTGTGGGTGAGCGTGTGGTCAACTGTCCTGTAGGCCAAAAGGCAGATAAAGTGGGCCGCTACCCCGGGTTGCCAAACGGGGTGGAGATAAGGTTCTGGGGCACTGGAAAGCACCGTCATTTGTCCCATATTTTTTGGGATCTCATGTATGAAGAATACAATATCTGTCTGATTAGACCTGCAGGTTTTCCGGGGTGTGGCAAGTACGTCCGGGTCATGGCAAGCACTTCCAGGTCATGGACAATCTTTTGAGGATGACCTCCGAGGTGGAAATTGTTTGATAGTGATAAAAATATAATTCAAATAAATGCGGCGGTTTAACAGCCTGATCTGTGTATCAAATTCTAATTGGCTGTTGTTGGAACCAAGGGCTAGGCTTGTCTGTCTCTTATGCAGAGCACCTGGAAAGGTACCTAAGCCAATCATTTCAGATAAAGCAAGCTTAAGCTAAAGGCAATACCAAACCGGAGTAGGTATGAAACTAAAAAAGGGGTGAGAAGAATATGATCTTCGGATGTAGAATGCACCGAAACAGTTTAGGATTGCAGGAGTTACTGAAGCCCAAGTATAAATGCCACGAATTGGGATGCAATGTTTGCAAGAGCTTTATATGGGAGAGAGTTTCACAATGAGAATTCCCAGGAAAAGTTACACACGCCAGAGGCAGCAGTTCTCCTCGAAGAAAGAAGCAGGGAAGCCCGGCTCCACTGTGATGCACTGGCAACTCTGGGGGAAAGATAGAACGTTAGCGAAAGGATTAAGGAATAGAAGCGAAACAAACAACCCTCAACAGGAATAAAAGTTGGAGCAAGAGGAGGCATGAAGCGACTGAACCTCCCTTGGAAAAGAGACAAAAGGCTCCATAGAACTAAATGAGATAACCCGACTCCAAGAGAAAAACTAAGTTAGGTCGTAATCTTAAAAAATAAAAGAAGGAATAATTTGAATATTCATGTAAACTACACCACTACATTGCGCAGACACATGCACTCATTTTATTAGTAAATATTAGACGTTTTGATAAAACAGGAAAAAACAAAAAACCCTCAGTACAACGCAACAACCACTATTCATAAAAGGGTAGTAAAATCAGTGTTCCATCTTATTTTTCATGAATGCTCAGTTTAATCACTGTCAAATCCAGCACCGTTCCTGATCTTGAATGTGCCACCTTTTCCAGAATGCTAGAAAGTATAACACATGGAGAATAAAAATGAGGCAGCGTGATATAAAGCACATCTAACATAAAAAAGAAAAAAAAATATACCATCATTAAGCCATTTCCAAAGATAAAAAAAGAAAGGTTTTACACTCAGCCCATCTGTTAGCGGTCTTGGAAAAGTTGCTTCCTTCGCCTGCAGTTGGTAAATATGTCTCAAAGGACTGTGGAAGCGCTGCGGGAACGTCTTGCTCACACAGAAATGTGCTCCAGATTTGGATATATAATTATAACATAATTAAACAGCGGAGTTCATGCACGCACTCCGCCCCAAACAAAAGCCAGACAGCCCATTGGTGGCCCAATTGCCATCCCAAGCACAAGAGGACGGTTTCCCTCTTGGTATGTGTTTACTTGCTGGCAGGAGGACGGTTGTGCAATACATACCACGTTTACAGGCACTTTCTCTTGTTTACTACAGCGTGTGCTGCTTGCCTGATGCATACCAGCACAGGGCTCACAACGGGATGGAGTCCTTCTGAAGAAGGTCGCATCTTGCAGCTCAAACGCTTGAAGCCATAACGAGAGACAAAAGGTCGATTGGAAAAATCTTGCCGAGTTTGTGTAGATTTGTATTAGCTCCCTTGATGGGCGTCTCCAAGGTACACTGAAGAAATAAGACTCCCGTGCAGCTTCCAAAATGCATGCCCACAAAAGACTCTAAATTCCCAAGGTTGTAGTTACTTTCCCTTAACGTGTGTGTTCCGTGTGTTGTAATTAGAAAGGAGGAAAGACTCAGAGTAAAGGGAAGTGCACTTTTGACTTCATGCGTGCAGACACAACTCTAGCCAAGGGGAGTAGCATAGGCAATCTTGCAAACATGAGCCCAATCGTCTGTTAAGCGACCTAATCTTTTCTTCCTAGCCGCCCCCCCCCCACCCCCCTCAAGCGTACACTGAATTAGTAAGGATTTCCGTCAAGAAATGATACAGCTCTTGATTTTCTTAAATAGCAGCCTTGATCTGGAGGCTACACGTATCCTTGCAAGACAAGTGTACTGATTTAAATGTGCAGGATTCCAATTAGGCGCCAGTTTTCATACAGAATTTAATTTCAGTCTTCCTATTTCGAGGCTAGGAAAATAAGACCTTTCCTACCTTAACATTTTCCACTTTGCGATTTACCAGGCAGTGAAACTATGTATTTTACGCCAAAACAGATTAGTGGTCAGTTGAAAAGGTCCTTTTTCACAAAGTAGCATCGCAACCTACTTGGGGCCCGCGCCTAGTCTGAAGCTCCAAAGCATCTAGGAACCTATAAAATGCCTTTTAGAACTAATACTTGAAAAATACGTTCGGTGTGCCACAAGTATGTATGCATTAAAGAAAGAAAAAAGGCTGCTCCTATTCCCATTTCTCAGAGCTCTGTTCACAGTATACCAGTCGCTAGTCACGCATATAGAAGACTATGCAGCTTGCACATCACTGATGCGGCTTCCACTCTACAGTCTTACACCAGCTGACCACACTAAACTTTGGCATTCAATCACTTTACTGTATTAAGCCTGCGCTACTATAGATCGACTTGATGTCTACTAATTTGGATACTGAAGAGAGGGTCACAGGAATGCCCCTACTCACTCCAATGAATATGAAGGCCCGAAGAGTCAAGGGCGCCCGAAGTCACTAATTATTCAGACAACCCCCAAGTGCACCACTGACTGGCACGTATGCAGAGAGGTATTCCCTCAGACATCCATTCCGACCTTATCTAGTGCACGTTCTTACGAATACAGGCGACTCAACAGTGATCATGTATCCAAACACCATAATTGACTGCATCAATTAAGTGCCGAGAAGTCACTGTGCTGATATCATTAGTGACACCACGCCGTAGATGCGTTTGCCATGAAGAACACTCGCAGCCATGCACAGCTTACACAAACACTCGCATACACGAAGAACATGCTTACACAGTTCTGTAGATCAAGGACAGGGACATATACATACTGTCAAAGCTTTTATTATTTTTCTCATTAGCCAAGTACAGTAACGCTAAAAGCAAGGCAACAAGAGATCCTGAGAAAGCTTGCAGATGCTTATGGAAATTAACCCTATGGGACTACCAGAGTATCTATGGAGCCTGGTAGGAACAAGTATGTCTAACCTATAGGAAACAGAACAATATAAGCATGTAGAAATCACGCTAGAAGTCTACGGAAAATCACAGAAGGTCTCATGCTGCAGGACACCAGACAAGTGAAGCAGACTCAGGCTGCATGAAGTGGCAAGACCGAGCTCACAGCGAAGGTCAGAGATAAACAAGTGCATTCCGAGCTCCAAACGACAAGAGGCCAGCTGCAGGAAAACAGAATAAATCTTAATGAATGCAGACACAAAGAGCTCGATTTTGTGGTCCACGACCACATGATGCGGCCAAACTAGACAATGGGTAGATGAGCTATTCTTAGCAACCCAGGCGAGAAGTGAACCAAATGTTGCAACATGGAGCACACTCTCATAGGCAAAGGTGGTATACTACCAGATACATTTGGGACACAGTCACTTCACATCACCTTGGAGAGGTGCACAGAGGGCTGAGAACCATATGGCGTCCCAGGCCTGGAGAGATCAGTTCCAGCCAATTAGGAGACAGAAATCCTGGGGTGGATGAAGAAGGGCAAGGGCCAATGGTAAGTCTGCGACCCTGCAACAATGTAATGGATAGTTTCATAGGGACAGGGTAGACTAGCCACTTGACAGGAGACGTCTAATCAACTAAGACACCCATAGGTGATCTATAGGTTACACTACTCCGAGCATCCAACCAGAAAAGGGGATAGGTTTTTGGGGGAGGGCCCAGGTGATGACACCATTTAGTATCAAAAATGTGAAGTGCGCTTTGTGAAATTGAGAAGTACTGGAGAATCGGAATTGTCCTATATGGTTCCGGTCAGTTTGTTTTAATACACAACAGTTCTAACTTGCCATTGGCCGAGTCCTCCAACTATTCTGGGGAAAGGGTTGTTGGGCCCTTGGTAGTCTGACTGGTAAGCTCCTAGCCACCCCCAGACCTCTGGCATACCAGGTTCTCACCAACAATACAGTACTATTACTACACCACCACCGGTACAAGGCCCAAAAAGAGTTGGAGAACGGCTAGTGGTAATCTACGAATCAGGTATTTCAAGGAACCATATTATAAGGTAACGCCTATTCATCATTCAACCTGTAAACTGTTTCAAAGCTTGGCAGAGATGTGCCTGCAAAGAAAATGCCCTGGCACTGGATATTCTTAATCTGGCCCTGCCCAGGGCCATTTGCCTTTGTTCAACTCAGCCACCATTCAGTTATCCTCGTTCTTTGGGAGTCTTTCTGCAAGGATGACTGTATTTTCAAAATAAAAAACTTGTACAGGCCATTAACAAAAGCAGTACTACAATTCGACAGTGGCTCCCATTCAGTCAGTAGCAGGCAAATAGGGGCGGCAGGGGTGTGGTTGGGGATTACAGACATTACGCTGGATATAAACTCTGCGGATTTGGCTGGGACTGTAAGCATATTAAAAACTAAAAGGAGCTTTTTCTTCGATTGCTTTTCCAGCAGAAGCCCTTTCTCAAGCTTTCTCCCTGGCACAATCGATTCATGTGGCTTTTAACTAAAGGATGGGTGCTCACGCATAACCTTGGAAGGCTGAGCTCTGGCTTAAGTGTTAATGTGAAATTACCAAACTATTGTATGCTTTATTTGGTTTGTAACTGCTAGGTTGAATTGTTGGTCAACAAACATTCTGATATGAAAATGTATTCTCTCCTTGCGGGTGCAGCTCATTCTGCCAATGATGCTCCCTTTTCCTAAACCCAAACTGCGATTTTTAGATAAATAAAATTAAAAATATAAAACCACTGAAATGGAGCACAGAGGGCCCAATTCCGGCACAGTCACGGTAAAACTGGGACATCCGATCACCCTACTGCCTACACAATTTGACTGATTTTTAACAGGTATAGCAACAAGGGGCACCGTGCATACCCACAAGAGTTGAGCTTGAAAAGAAAAAAAATATTCCGCTAAAATGTCATGGCAATGCTTAAACAAACATTGTTCTTTGAGCGAATGAGCTGTGTGCCTATTTGGTCATGGAATTATGGCTATTCAGTTTGCAGGTTCCTTGTGCACAGCTAACTGTGCACAATGAGAAAACCTATGTATAGCAGGATGCATCCCCATAGTTATGTCCAAAGCATTAAACCGTCTAAGTGGTTTTTGGAGCCAACGAGGGACAGTCCACTGAATCTGAACTGGGTTAAGGCTGCAAGTTCCGCCAACGACTATATAGTACAGACGGTACAAAGAGTAACTCAGGCCAGCTGAGCAATGCCATCGCAACACTGAGCAATCCTTGCGGTTGCAGCAATTTACTTGAAGGCTTGTAGGCTTGTCTCCCCTCTTGAGAAGAGGAGACACACGGCGTATACGCTCTTAAGAAGGGTAGGCTGCCCATAATTAAAAATGACACGGTTTGCCGTGCATAGCTAGGCATAGCTAGGCTTCAAAAAGAGCATGCATTCCACAACGCTCCTTTCAATTGCAAGTACAAGTTGCAAGTCTGACAACAACAAGAAGATTAAAAAAGGTAGGATGTGTGAGAAACACGTTACAGGATTGATTTTCTGGTAAGGTGACCTCCTGAGAACTCAATAGAGGACCATCCCTATGCCTGTCATTTAGGACTGATGTATCTCCCAACAGGCATAATGACTATATAAATCAGAGGTGAATTTTGGAACATGTAGGGAAGGCATGAGAGTGGAGGATCGGAGAGATGGAGCAAGAGGTTGCATGGGATAGAATAAGGTGATTAGAAACTGAAGAGCTTACACAGTGTGAAAATGTTTAAGTTACAATTGAGTTTAGATGACTTGTGTTGGAGCTGTAGTGCGGATAGAGGTACTCTTTTACATCTACTGTGGGGATGCCCAAGGGTACTGTCATTTTGGAGTGAGGTGATAGATAGAATTGATTTCATTTTTGGGATAAGTTTAATCAGATCTGCGGCTAATATAATCTTGCTCTCACATGTTGAAAAGGGTGTTCAGATTAGAAAGCATAACTTTTGGATTGATAGAGCACTGATGATTGCGATTAGATTGATTCTCAGGATCTGGAAAACTAGGAAGAAACCCAGCGTTGAGGATTGGTATCTATGTATGATAAGGTTTTGTTGAAAAATAGAGGCAAGGAAGATGAATATTTGTTGCTGTGGGGATCGTTTGATGCCCTCCATGATTGACTTTATATTCTGTGGATAATTAGAGGGTAGGATAAGGGGGTGTTTTCTTTCCCTCTTTGTGATGTTTGGTTTTGTCTTTGTGGTATTTTATGTGTATAGGTATAATATTTAGCGGGGTTCATTAAGATACGTTTTGCATAGTTGATTTTATGATTGGATTTGGTTTAAATGGTTTGCTCATGACTTTCATTTGAAAATGAATACTGCAATGTTAGTTTGATCCTATGTAAAACTGCTGTATTGTAAACCTAATAAACAGAAGTGAAAAAAAAAAAAAACTGAAGAGTTACAGAAGAAAACAATGGCAAGAAAGAGCAGGGAAAAGTAGAACAGCAGATAAAGATTAAAGATGGGAGGCAGATGACAGGCAGCGAGCGAGCAGGTATGCTCAAAGGTAAAAATGTGAACAGATAAGTCATGAAACATGAACATGTTTTTTAATGTTTTATACAGCACTTTGTTCAAGATTCTAATCCATAATCAATCACTGTACTAACACAGTTAACCAATTTAAAGCTTTGAGGATACTCCGAGCACACACACTAGCCACTCCTGCACCCAACATTACACTGTGCACCGACTTGCAATTCTCAAAATCTGCCTTAGAGAAACAATCCAGTTATCACAACACTTTAGGACATAACCACTGCCTCCCTTTGCAGAACTATGGTCCACCTAACAGGACGAACACGCATCCATGTGATCACAACACATTCTTCCCATCCCCACTATCACTGCCTTCATTGGTTTGTAGCATCTCTTGCCCACTTTCCCATCCATTTATCACATCCTATTCTTTTCCCCACCGCAGACTAAGGTCTGAATACCCGTGTTGGGGGAACATTCTGCCTCTCTACACAAACTTAGGTGATCAAACTACTATGGTTGGTATTTGGCACAGTGAAAAATCCCATTAACATAATTTGCCAAAATCAACCATATTCACAGGTAATAAGGGCCAACATCATGCATTTTATGGCTGGAACTAAAGCTGAAAAGTTTCAGGAAGTGTGACAATGTGATTATTGTGAAAGGGGTGGCCAGAAAGGAATACAAACATTCTGAAAGTCAGAAAGATGAAGTTTGAGATTAACAAATGGTGTAAACGTTGGGTTACTATGCTTTTGCACTGTGCCAAGTTACCACTGTACTTGTTGCAAATTGCCAAATCCTTGTCCAAGGCTCGTTGTGTCCCCACCCGAGGTCGCCAGACCTTAGTCTGCTAGAACGAATAGTTTGAGTAAGGGTGAAGCAAGTGGGAGGAAAGCAGGAAAGGACTTTGCAGACGCACTGCGGGAGTAGGCAGGCCCACAACCACAATCTACAGAAGCACCAAGTGGGTGACTCTGAAAAAGAGGGCTCAGTGGGTTCAATGCTTGTTGCTGTGATCTGTGTTTGATCTGCAGGTCGCAGATTCGAATCACGGAAAGACCAACTCAGCCTTTCATCCTTCTGAGGTCGCTAAATGAGTACCAATATCGATTGGGTAATAATAATGTATGCAAATATGTCCTGTGTAAAGCACTTTAGATTAAAGCACTATATAAAAAACAAAAATGATTATTTCCAGGTTTGGGCAACTTTCAGTATGCAGTTGCTAATAAAAAAGGGAAACCGAGACATTGAGCTGGTCCTTTTTTAGTTGTCACTATTCATGTCTGTAAATGTACCATTAGTACGGGTTTACGTGTTGTGCACCATGCTAACTCAGTATAACTAACATTATGCTGCACTAAAGTGATTGCTAGTCCTATCTAGACATCGCCCATTTTTCTTTCAAGCATTTCCAACCACAGGTGCTGCATCCTAAGGCCTCAAAAGCTTTCCACTGTTGTGGAAAGGAAGACATCAAGTACGCTTAACTAAGGGATCAACACAGAGAAGTCACCTATAAATACTAACATGTGTTCAATTACAAAATTGTTCTCTCTAATGGTGCCAGTTTTTAAACTATGATCTTTCAGCCAACAACCTGGTATTTCAGCTGAAAACACAGACTTAGTCGGTTTCGTACTACGTTATCAAAACCTTTCTAAAAACCTGCCGGAAGAACTATCCAATTGGAATGGTTAACAGTAGCCCTTTAGCTAAACATAAAATACAAAAATGTGCCCCATGTCCCAGAATGGGCATACATTCCAAAAGAAAAAGGTTAACATCTACTCCCCCACTGAAATGAAAACAACGTTCGAGTTCTTATATACATGTTGTTTCCTTCAGTGGCACCTCAGCATCAGTCCACGTTTTTCTTAAGTAAAATACAAAAAGGTTCTTTCCTTCAACTGCTTCAGTCCTGAGTGACTGCGCGAGCAGCACTGACAGCAGGCCAGTTCCACTCTTAATGGGTAAAACACAGCGTCATTTATTTCAGCTACCCTTGCCCAGATGGGACACCAACAATTTAAACCACCTCCCTGTAGAAACTTAAACATTAGAATGACTTGCTCCTTGAAAGAAACCGCAGGTTAAATTACTATATGAAAGGAAAACTGGAATGGAAACAAACAAACCGGCAACCTCGAAAGTGGACTCCCAAATCTTGGCATTGTCAAGGAACAGCTGAAAAGCCAAATTGGTGTCTTTTTTTTTTTTTTTTTTACGAATGAGCCACAATCTTACAAACTCAAATACACATCCTCTTTCAAGATGAAAAAAGAACAACGAAAAGTGTGCCATTTTTAAAGAGGGGTGGGTGGCACCGACCTCTTCGAAGAAATAGCACATGCATTTTAATGGTGTACAAGCGAGCTCAAATTGTGAGGAATTGCGGTTGCTACAATGTTAACCCTCAACCGGTTTTGCTTCTTTATTTAAAGCCAGAAATCTATCAAATGCTTTTTTTCTTTTGGAGGCTCGGGGTTCAATGAAGGAGCAGCCAGTAGAAGAGTCCCGCACGTGGCAAGATAAAGCTTATAATGGGTGCGTTTAGTTTGAGAGTGGAAGACGCAGTCATATTATAAAACAATGGTGCGAAAGGCTCCCCCATTTCTCACTCCGTCACCCCACCCCCACGCCCCACCCCAGAACAATCGCAGCGTTTATAACTGAGTCAAAGCCTTTCATGTACCACGGTTTAGTTTTAGTTCAGTGTTTGGTGCCATGCATACTCCAAGTTAAATATTTAATAATAGTTGACGATTGTTAGGACAGTATAAGAAAAAACAACAAACACCTTTGAATATGTCATTTTAACGTCTTAAATGCCACCGACGAGCCGGCTCGTCGGTAAAAACCGCTCCAGGTTGCCACCGACGAGCCGGCTCGTCGGTGGCACTTAAGGGGTTAATGACGGGGGAAATGTTGGGCGGGTTTTGCGGTGGGTACCGCGATTTTAAAAAAAAACCCGTGGCACTGGGGGGGGGGACAACAATGGCACTTAAATATGGGAAAACCAATTCTAGGTTTCAACGAAGATCACTTTAGCTCGCAACACATATCTGAACCACACACCCCTTGTCCATTTTTGGTCAATCCCTTATATGCTCTTAATTAATGATCTTTTCTTCAAAAAAGCAGCCAATCCATATATCAAAGATGCCAACGGTTGCGCATCTACACTGTTGTGGCATCACAATTCTAATCATGTGCCAACATCTCTATTCCTGCACGTTTCAGTCCAGAAACTCAATAAAAACCTTCTTCAGGGGATAACATTGTGCTTCTATGTGGAGAAAATTCTCCACCACAAGGTAAGGCTGATACATGACAATTAGCTGAATACAATATATTAAGGGAGAACATCTGTGAACCAAAAGAATCACCATTGTTCAATATGAATCAATTGATGATTTCTCTAATTGACATCGTCACTAATACCTGTAAAACGATCCCTGGACAAAACACAGACATGTAGCGTGATCGCATTTACTAAGCACAGTAAAAGGTATAAATCCTCTCTGGGCACAGAGATATATTATGGAATGCACTTGGTGTCCATGTTATTGAAGAGAAGAAAATTAATATTCTGACATTTGTTGTAGATTTGAACCTAGATAGATCACTACAAGTTTACATTCTGCCTTATATTTTCAGTTTCTAGCCAACAAACGTCGCACATCATTAAATATTTACATTATAACCACATTGCACATACATTGCAGCTTTCATTTGACCCCACATCATGGCTAGCTTCCAGTATGTTCCCATAACCAATAATTTGCGTTCCTGATCTTCCCACTCACAGCTGGTTTTAAATTTAATTGCCATGGCCTGAAAGAAGCGAAGACAAAGCTCCCCATGGTTGCTCAGGCCCTAAATCGTGGAGGTTCTTAGGAATGCACTCAACCAGGTCTACTGCAGTGCCTACCTCTCGCAGCTCTCATGGCAGAACATCTGCGCTTCAGAACCCCTCCAACAACCTGGGTTCTCTGGTGCAACCTTCCACCTTGTTCCAGTCCCAAAGTTGGAATGCCTCCTACTCAGTATCTGCGTGACATTTCCGTCACAGAAAAGTCCACGACGGAAATGTTTGCATGGGAAATGTACGCACTACAAATGTTCGTACATTTCCCATGCGAACATCCAATAGAAAACCATCCATAAATACACCCCCACCCCTAACATACCCCCACCACCCTACTTACCTTTTCTTCCTTCGTGCTGTGTCCCTGCAGCGCCGGTTCCCTTTCACTTCCGTGATCGGGAACCGGTGCCGCAGGGTGCTTTTCTTTTTTTTTTGGAAGCTGCAGTGGTGTCCCCCGCAACCACTGCTCACTATACTGTATAGTATAGTGAACTGCGTGTTGCAGGGGACACCGCCGCAGCCCCCGGCTTTTTCTTTTTTCTTTTCTTCTGTCAGGGGCTGGGGGGGGGTTGTCCCCTGCAACCCCCGCTCACTGTAGGAGCGGGGTTTGTGGGGGACACCCCCCCCAGCCCCATACCAACCCCACCGAAACACCTAAACACATCCCACAAAAAGTTAAAACATCTGGTAGTTAGAACTTTTCGTGGTGTGTGTTTTAGGTCTTTTGGTGGGGTTGGTAATTTGTATTTTTCTCCATTTGACTTCACTGACGCCAAATTAATGGAAGCTTCCCAATGTGACGAGGTCACTGAGCCACAAAACAATTCTTTCGAATATCGGAGTTGAAACTGAAAAAGAATTGGATGCTATTGTTGATAAGCGGCAGGTGTGCATACCCACTCCTACTCCGACGTATACAGATCCAAACGCTACCCAGCCTCCAAAAAATTACGAGAAAAGAAGTACTTTGCACCACCCAATTGCAAATGTTCACCGGTCACAGAGCATATCAACCTGTCACCTAGAGCCATCAGCCTCGTTGCAAACACTTAAAAAACAGCAGAATATCATAAATAAAAATGACATGCAACGAAACATGATGCAACTAGATGACACCCTCTCCATTTTGTCAAAAAACAGACCAAACTCGCGCTCAACGCTCTACGTTGAAAGAACAGGGTGCGACCTTACAGTATCAACGCTGCAAACACCGAGTTCGAAGCCATACGTATCTCATACCGGAAAGAAACAAGCCAGCACACCAAAAGCCCCACCGGCTCGCACGAACCCAGTACCTTTATCAAACGAGAACATCTGTGCTGCACCAGAAAACTCATCTTCAAGTAGCGACTTGCAATCAGAGACATTAAATAACACACGCTCTTCCGTTGAAGAAAATTCAAGAGTCAAATCTAAACCTAGTCTCTCCTCTGCCATGCAGATTTACAACAATGTTTTAGCAGCTTCCTCAACAGCCCTTCTTCCCTTTTTAAAAATGTACGAATCCCTTCACGAGTCCTTTAAAGATCAGACTGAGCTCATTATAAATATAAAAACCAAGATGGATAAATTTGAAGCAGTCAACGAAGCCCTACAGACGCAACTGACTCACGAGACCGAACAAACCTTAAGATGGCAAGAGCGGCTGAGTGATCTCGCCGCACGTTACCATTGTCAAAATGACTCCTTAATGGACGGGCTACTGGACGCAGTAAAATGGATGAGGCACACATCAGACAATGGTAAAGTTTCAAACTCTGGTGCCCCATGGTGCTGTCCTGGGCCTCACTTGACAACTACCAGCGTGTCACCAGAGGTCGCCACCTTGAACAAGGATTCGTTATTGCACCCTACGGATTTGAATAACTTAAAGAACATAAAATCGCATTCGTCAACCAAGCTTCCAGTAGTGGCCGACATTTCAGTAGTGGTGTCATCACAATCCACAAAAGAAGTTATTGAACCATCACCCTCGAACGGAAAGATCACCGATAACCTTCTGAAACCAATTGCTATCAGGCGGATAATCCAACACCTCTAAGACCTCAAACTGCAAAAGGAGTAGTTGCAATTCAAACTGTCTTGTTTGGAATCTTCTCTGGTCCTGCCAAATCAATACAAGTCAAGGAAGCAAAGAACTCAAAAAGGAACACAAAACGTTAGCAAAAAGACGAATATTATCACAAATAAACCTCTCGTGAAAAGGTCACGTTCTAACGGCGCAAAGAAATTTATAAGAAATCTGACAACCCCTCCACGCCCTGTTGCTTCCAAAACAAGTGCCCTGAAATCCAGATTGGATAAACCGCAAGATAAGTGTATCTCCACCAATGATTTAGATCGCTTACCAATTCCATCCGTTAAGCGTAGACGTGAAGAGTCTATCCTCTCCGAAGAATTGTTTTCAAACACTTCAATCGTTCTATGCAACCTTTCTACTTATTCAATTGATGACGAAGATTGTTCAGCAACTGTCGTCAGCTCGGCTGACGAATGTCCGCGGCCACGGCGCGATTTTCATGGCATCCAAGCGGCGCGGAATTTATCTAAACAGTCGTTCAAACCTCAGGAATCCACAAATCCTAAGGATAAACAAAAAGAAAGACCGTCGTCATCGTCTAAGATGGCCCAGCACCTGAAATCCTCAATAAAATCAACATCAAAAGCAGTTGAGTCCCCTGCTTCAAAGCTTAATCCGAAGCAAACTGCAGCTCACTCGACGAAAATCGGTCAACCCGAGACCAACTCAAATAATCGAGTAACTGGACAATCTAATTCACGATGGTGGAAATTGGAACTAGAAAACATCCTTGAAGAAAAAAACGATGTAAACCTGAATTGTGCCAATATAATGAAGCTGCCGCACTATATCCCAGCTCTACGTATTAAATCATCTGACGACATAGCGATCGTAGAATACAAATCAGAACGTAGAACTGACTGGGTCATTCTTCACATGAAATCCAGACACGTAGCAAAACCACTGCTCGATGCCAAAGATGACCTACTATCTTACGGATTCGATCTAACGATATGTAATGAGCAGCCTTCATCCAACACTGTCTACTCAAATTCTTCCAAATCCACCGGCCACAACAGGTCAAAAAGAGACGATCTGTGGAAACAGCTCAGAGAACAACCTTCGCTCTCATCCAATACATACAACCGGAACAAGCGCGACTAGGATAACGTCGGGTCAAATTGTATGACCCCATTGTTAACCTCGTGGAATACAAGAGGATTCACACATTTGTTTCAACCCGGACCAGTGGCAGATTTAAGAAGCCCAATAATTTGCCTGCAAGAAACTTGGCTCCGTGATTCGCCTGTCTGTGATGGATATTCCGTGGCCCTAAATGCTGCGGGGAAAAATCAATTTGGCAGACCATTTTCAGGGCCACTCACGCTATTAAAAAACACATTCGAGTGGGCTGTGATCAACAGTTCAAACCGAAACTTGTTCGTGCAAGCCATAACCCTAGAATCAACATGTGAAGCCCACTTTATAAAGAAAAAACATCTTCTGATAATAAACACTTACTGGAACCCCGCAATGATATAAGAACTTGAGTACTTATCATCAATCATGGCGCAAATTGATGCCAGTTTTGTGCAGTTCGACGACCCTTTCGTCCTGATCTGCGGAGACCTTAACTATTCTTGGTTCAACCAAGACAAAACGCACATCTCTCGGAATCAGTCCAAGAATCTTTCTGACCCTGCCGATCGCGGTCATAAATGGGAACATGAATTAAGTTTGCGACATTGCACAATGCTGAACGTCTGTACCACAGGCGATATTCCAGCAGCCGACACCTGGCATATGGGTCAACTAAGAAAAACCTTAGATTACATCTGGGTGTCTGATAGTCTACACCAACATATTTCCATGCTGACCATAATAAAATCGGACAAGAGCGATCATGATGTCTTGAGGGTATTTTGGGAGCTGAAAAACAAAACTACCCAGCCAAGATACAAAACATCCCTAACTACAAATACTGCGCAAAACCGACTAAAGATAAACAGCCGTCAGATTGACATCCTGACCGCTGACTTTTGTCACGATAATAAGCAGGGCAACGCGAATAACTACGTGCCATTGCTGTTGCAATTTTCTTCATGTTCAAATAGGCACAACATCAAAGTGACAAAAAATAAAAATTCTTTCAGCGAAGAACTATCCGAAGCCAAGAAGTCGCTAAAAAAGGACATTCGGCGGTTGAAGAAACTAGCAGATGGAAATGCACAAGAACAAATTGCGAAGAGACGATCACGTTATCGAAACTGGCTAAAATCATTTAACTGCATTCGTGACCAAGACCAAGCAGAACAAATGCTGCGTGTAATAACACAAAAAGATAGCAAAAATATATGGGAACTAATTAACAACGGCCATTTAAGACAGACGTTTGCATTATCCAATGGTGTGTCTGCATACTGTTGGGTAAAACACTACACGTCTGTATTTACATCTTTGGACGCTGTGGAAATTGGACCATTGCTGTCGGAAAGCCGCACTTGGCAAACAACTGAATCTGAAGAAGATATCGAAATCGCTATTAGAAAGCTCAAGAATTCAAGGGCGGCGGGCCAAGACGGCATATCAAACCTAATGCTAAAAGCTAATAGCAAACAATGGGCAACTTTCATTAAAACACTATTCGATCGAATAGCAGCAACACAAACTCTTCCGGCCTCATGGACTTCAGCAGTAATTGTCCCAGTGTTCAAAAAAGGTAACCGCGAAGATCCAGCAAACTACCGTCCTATCGCGTTGCTTGACACTATGGGCAAAATATTTGCCACATTCTTACAAAAAAAACTCGCTAGATGGGCTGACGAAGCAAATCTGATCGATGAAAGGCAAACTGGCTTCACAAAAGGAGTGGGAGTGGAATTAAACCTACTGCTTCTCAATCTGGTCAAGTTGGACGCCCTGAACCGCAAGAAAAGGTTGTTTCTTGCATTTGTTGACCTCAAACAGGCCTTCGACACCATTAATCGACAACTGTTATGGTCAAAACTCAAGGCCTGGGGCTGCCCACCACAACTACTGTCGCCCTTATTGGCACTTCATTCGAACACTACCATCCGTGTGCGCACAAATGCAGAGGGAGACTTAACGGACGAAATTGTAACAACAAATGGTGTGAAACAGGGCTGCCCGTTAGCCGCATTACTATTCAAATTGTTCATCTCAGATCTTCCAGCAGCTTTGTCCGAAACAAGGTTGTTTCCACTGAAGGCGAATGGCAAACAGCTTAGCTGGTTATTCTATGCCGACGACATAGTCTTACTTGATTCCACCGAAATTGGCCTACAAAGACTTTTGACATCCTTACAAGTCTATGTAAATCAAAATCATCTGGCAATAAATGTTATGAAATCAAAAATTATTGTCGTCGGCCAAAATATGCAGGCCAAGAAGCGAGTCTTCACCTGGAAAGTTAATAATGAAGCGCTAGAAAAAACCGCTGCAATTCGTTACCTTGGAGTGCTGTTCAACACCTCTATCAGCGAACAGAGTTGGACCCTTGATGTTCTATCCCGAATTAAGATCCTCGCTCAACAAGGATCAAAGCTGCATGCTAAGTATGGAAAATTTACTCTGCATCCATTAATAATCTTCTACATGCAAAAGGTATCTCCGGCAGTAACATTTGGAAGCGAGGCAGGATGGAACATAAAAGCGGAATTTTGGACTCAAATCGAGGGGTTCTTTTGGCGAAAAGTGTTGAAATTACCCCGATGTCTCTCAATGGTTGCAATCAGATATGAATTGGGCCTCGATTCGCTATATAATTCAGTGGTCTGGAAGTCGCTCTCAGCACTGCGGAAAATGCGTCTATCAGCACCAGAAAAAGCATATGAGATCCTATCTGAACAGTCAAACGATCCATCAGCAGCCCTACTTAACAAATGGGAAGCAAAACTGAAGTCAATCCTACTCGACGCTAACATCACCATAGAATTGTTGTCGACTCCGCAGATAGCGAAAAAAAAAAAATCATCAATGGAATTGGATAACAATCATGAATAAACGAAATGCTCTTACTTCATCACTAGATCTGGGAGTCTCATCAAAGAAGCTCGGAGATCTGCCAAGATATCTTGAGAAATTCCCCTCCAGATACCATAGAAATCAATTTCTAAGATTACGTTTAAATCTCTATAAAACTCGTGAGGTGCTGATGCAAAGCAAAGATCCGTCTACACCGAGTAATATCTGCCGGTTTTGTATGAAAGATGTGGAAACGAGCATACATTTGATAACGGGGTGCCCAGCAATCGCTGTTCAACGCTCCTTGCATTTGGAACGTTTTGCACCAAAAAACGGAAATATGCAGGATTGGTGGAGTTATTTAATTTCAGGGACAAACACCCAACTAACCTGTGCCACCATCAACTTTATGGATTCAATTATTCCTAACCTTGACGTGTTATAAGCCATTAAGAGCTAAAATCAGTATTTTCTCGTGTGTCTGTCTGCTTACACCCCTCCGCTCGTTCCTATCATCTTACTTTGAACCTTCATCTTACTTTGAATCTGTCACTTCATTTATAAGGATTACATTATGTAAACATTGTAAAGTATGACAAAAAAGTTTTTTTTTTTTACAAAACTAATGTCAATAAAAAAAATAAAAAGAAATTTGTATTCAGACATTTCGTCTGAACCCTTCCTCACATCTCTCCCTGGGCCATCTCTCTTCAGGCTTCTTCAGCTACCACGTCAGAGGAACTTCCAGATCTCCACAGCTTCTCTCGCTTTTCTCTCCTCCTTTCCCTATCTCCACCCTATTGGGGGATCGAGGGGCAGTCCCATGACCAGTTTTTAGTGGTGTCATTGATCTTCCGGCCTCGACTCCTATTCCTTCTAGAACATGGAACCTCTAGCTGACCTTCTTGTCATCATGGACATTAAGATGCACGAATAATGTAGTTAAAGAAATATAATAGCTATGCCTTAAGATCAATTGCACAAATTACATACACAAACTCAAGGATTGTCTGTCCTTCAGCCAAGCCGAGGTGTCAAGCACCAACCTGTAACTCGATCCCACAAAGACTGAATTCTTTCACGTAGGAAACCCCACCAAGCATGCCCAGATCCAGATTTGGCAAATTTACCTGAAACTTGATGGATTCATCGATCAACTCTCAGCCAGTGTAAAATCTCAACTTTACCATCGACTGTCCTCTCATTCAAAACACACATTGCTAAAAAGCACTAAACCGCATGGAACCAGATTGCACTTCTCCACACAGCCTTCATCCCCGCCTGGAGTTTCAGAACAGTCGTCCAACCCCAAGTCATCTCCCAGGTGGACGAAGGCAAAGTCTTATACTCAGAGGGGTCCCCAAGTGCCTCCTTGGCACCTCTGAAGCCTTCCATCACAAGGCAGCGTGCCAAATCCATCCTCAAGGAGCTGCACTTGCCAACTCCTGAGGCACATGTTCAAGACAGCTTGCATCACCTACAAAGGGTGTTTAATGTTGCTAGAAGGGGGGCTGGTAAGTGGCAATAGTAGCCATAAAGAAGAACAAGTTACTTCTTACCTTGTAACGTTCTTTCGACGGGATGTTCCTCCGACGTATTCCTCATCTTAGATATATCTCCTTCCAGCTCTGCTGGCCTCGGAAAATTTTTTCTCTAGAGGGCGCTGCGCGTCGACGTCCTTCGAGTCGATGTCCCTCGACAGCCGCCGTATCGACGTTCAACGTCATCCTGCCTATAAAGGCCGTGCGCAGCGTCCGTTGCTCAGTTCCGTTTTGTAGCCCACAGTATTACTGTCTGGACTAGACTAATCACCCTGAAGGAGCGTAAGCTGCAACAACAAGGGAAGTAGAACTGGCGGGATGGATGGGAGGGTCGATGAGGAATACGTCGGAGGAACATCCCGTCGAAAGAACGTTACAAGGTAAGAAGTAACTTGTTCTTCGAAGGGATTGTGTCCTCCGACGTATTCCTCATCTTAGATAGGCTCCCATAGCAGTATTCTATATTCGGACGAGGGAGTACTGACTTCACGCTGTCTTCTATTGATGAATAGAATGCAGTACAGCCCTTCCAAACCTAGTCTCTTGACTGGAGGAGGAATCCAGATTGTAAAAACGTGTAAAGGTATGGACAGACAACCATGTAGCGGCCGCACATATGTCTTTAACCGGCACGCCTCTTTTGAGGGCCTATGAAGCTGCAATACCTCTGGTCGAATGAGCCCTAAGGTTTTGAGGGGGCTCTTTCCCTGGCAGTTTATAACATTCCAGAATGGCTAGAATGATCCATCTGGAAATGGTCTGCTTAGTTATTGGTAACCCCAGCTTGTGACCTGTGTAACCTACAAACAGCTGGTCTGCCTGTCTTATCCTGGCTAGTCTACTAATGTAAAAACTTAAAGCCCTCCTAGGGTCTAGCCTGTGTAACCTCTCTTCCTCTTTCCCCGGGTGAGGAGGAGGATAGAAAGATGGTAGGGTAATCTTCTGAGTGATATGGAATTCAGAAACCACCTTTGGGAGGAAATTAGGCTTCACTTGCAGGACAACTTTGTCTTTGTGAAAGATTGTATGAGGGGGTTTACAAGAAAGAGCTTGTAATTCGCTCACCCTTCTAGCAGATGTAAGTGCTATTAATAAAACAGTTTTAAGGGTAAGGAATCTTAACGAACAAGAATGGAGAGGTTCGAAAGGTGTACCCATCAGGAAAGTTAGTACTAAGTTTAAATCCCATAGGGGAACTTGGAATGGTCTTGGGGGATAAACATTGGTTAACCCCTTTAGAAACTGTATTACCAAGGGTAATTTGAAATAGGATGGTTCTTCCGCAGTACGCTTAAAGATGGATAGCGCTGCGAGATAGCCCTTAATGGTGCCAACTTGAAGGCCTGAATTTGCCAAATATAGTAGGAAGGACAGAACCATTGGTGTACCACATGAAAATGGGTCGATATTCTGTTCTCTACACCAGCTGCAAAATCTGTTCCAGCGGTATAAAGATTTTGTTGCTGGCCTCCTTGCCGAAAGCAACACCTCCATAACATCATCAGGGAGGTCCCAATCCTTGTACCTCAGCCTTTCAGAAGCCAAGCGTGAAGGTTGAGGGTTTTGATGTCTGGATGGAGAACCTGACCTCCCTTCTGTGAGAGTAGGTTCTCTCTGAGTGGAAGTCGAATTGGAGGGCAGATGGACAAGTCTAGAAGGTCCGGGTACCACGTTCTCCTGGCCCAATCCGGGGCAATTAGGATCATGGTTCGCCGGAATCTTCTCAACCTCCTGATCATTTGAGGAATGACAGGGACCGGTGGGAACGCGTACAGAAGCGGAAACTCCCAGTCCACTATGAACGCGTCTCCCAGAGCTCCTCTCGGAGGAAATTCCCTTGAGCAGAACAGGTCGCATTTCCTGTTTAGGCTGGTGGCGAACAGATCTACCTGAGGGGTTCCCCAAAGGGCGAAGATCTCTTGAAGGACTTCCTGAGCTAGCTCCCACTCGTGGGAGACTGTGTTCTGCCTGGTCAGAGCGTCCGCTGTCAAGTTCTTCTCTCCGGCTAGGTGGACTGCCGATAGAGAGATTCCTTCTTGGATTGCCCAAAACCAGAGCTGCATCGCCTCTCTGCACAGGGGTAGTGATCCTAAGCCTCCTCTTTTGTTGAGGTAATGCATGGCCACCGTGTTGTCCGTCATTATCAGGACGTTCTTCCCTTGTACAGCTGGCAGGAAAGCCTTCAGCGCAAGTCTGATGGCTCTCAGCTCTAACAGGTTGATGTGTAGTCTGGACTCCGATGGAGACCAACGACCGCTGATGGTCAAGTCGTTGGCGTGGGCTCCCCACCCAGTGAGTGAGGCATCCGTGACTACTGTTATCTCCGGCCAGGGTTGCCAAAACTGTTCTCCTTTCAGAATGTTCTCCTGACAGGCCCACCACTGAAGGTCTCGAGCCACCTTGCCGGGAACCTGAAGAAGATCTGTCATTCTCCCTGAGAATTGTGACCACCGAGTCCTCAGTGCCCACTGGAGGGATCTCATTCTCAGGCGAGCCTCTGGCACAAGGAAAATGCAGGATGCCATGAGGCCTAGCAACCTCAAAAAGTCGAAGGCTGGGAGACGTTGGGCATGCTGGAACTTGGTAACCATCTGTAGAATATCTTGAGCCCTCACCTCTGGTGGCAAGGCTTTTCCCAGGGAAGTATCCAGGATCGCTCCTATGAACTGGAGTCTCTGCGATGGTATCATTTGTGACTTCTTTAAATTGAGGGAGAAGCCCAGTCTGTGAAGGAAGTGGCACACGTGATTTAGCTGGATCTGAGCTTGCTCCGGAGAAACAGCCCTGATCAGCCAATCGTCCAGGTAGGGGTAGACATGAATCCCTTCCCTCCTTAGACTTGCAGCCACTACCGACATTAACTTGGTGAAAACCCTCGGGGCGGAGGTCAGCCAAAATGGCAGCACTCGAAATTGATAGTGAGAGTTGCCAATTGCGAACCTCAGGTATTTCCTGTGTTTGAGATGGATAGGCACATGGAAATAAGCGTCCTGAAGGTCCAGAGATACCAACCAGTCCTGGAACTGAAGGGCCTGGAGGATCTGAGAAAGAGTGACCATCTTGAATTTGTCTTTTCTGAGGAATTTGTTCAATTCTCGCAAGTCCAAGATGGGTCTCAGTCCTCCGTCTTTCTTCGGAATGAGAAAGTAAGGGGAGTACCAGCCCTTGTTCCTCTCCGCTACAGGTACCGGTTCTATGGCACCTTTCTCTAGCAGGTCCAAAATTTCCTGCAAGAGGAGCTGATCTGGAGCTTTCTGAGAGCTGATCCCCCGGTGGATGACTCTGAGGTATACGTAGGAAAGGCAGGCAGTAACCTTGGGCGACTGTTTCCAATGCCCAAGCATCTGACGTGATAGCCTGCCATACTGTCAGATGTTGAGTCAACCTGCCTCCTACAGGTGTCCTGTGAGGGGAGTCCTCAGAGTGGTTTTGGGGCGGCTGATGCAGATGCCGATGGTAAAGAGGCACCTGCTGTTGCTGCGGCTTTAGAATATCTACCCCGTCCACCTCGGGTAGTTCTTCTTTGACCCCCTTTGAGCCGGTCGTCCTCTACCTCTTCCGAATGCGGAGTAGAAGCGAAAGGACTTGCCCCTCGCAGAGGTTCCTGTGGGACGAAAAGGAGTCTGACGGATTGCAGCTCCTAGGGATTTTGCTGCAGCTTTTGAAGTTTGCAGTTTCTCTAAACTGTCATCCGCCTTTTTCCCGAACAAAGAAGAGCCATCGAATGGCATGTTCAAGAGCCTGGCTTGCACATCTGGGGCAAAACCCGACTTTCTCAACCAAGCGAATCTCCTGGTTGATGTACTTGCCGCCATTGCTCTGCTGATACTGTCAGCCGAATCAATGCCCGTCTGGAGGGATTCGCACATAGCGTCTTTACCGTCCTGTATAATATTCAGGAACGCATCCCTTTCTTCTCCCTCCGGGATGCAGTCAGCCGCTGTAGAAGCACACTCCCAAAGTGTATGGCTGAACCTAGCAAGGGTGCAAGTAGCATTAACAGACTTTAACGCCATGCTACATGCTGAAAAGACTTTCTTTGCCATAGCATCATATTTTTTATCGTCCCCGTCCTGTGGGACTGTAGGATAAGCCGTCTTGACATCGGTAGAGGATGCTGCTTGTACCACCAGACTTTCTGGGGATGGGTGTTTAGACAAAAACTCTGGGTCTGTGGAAGATACCCTGTACTTTGTAGACAGTTTTTTATTTACTGCTGGTATTACATCTGGGATTTCCCAGTTTGTCATGATCTTTCTCTGAAGAGCTTTATGAAAGGGCACCACAGGATCCTCTTGTGGGCCTTTGTCAAGAATATCCGTGAGGTCATCTTGTTGGAAAGATTGTGAAGGTGCAGACCACCCCATGAACTCTGTAATCCTGGCCATTAAGGCTCTGTAGGGGGTTTCAGCATGCTCCCCCGGGTCTGGTTTAGCAAACTCCACCTCAGGGGAAGTGTCTAACCCACTTGCCTCATGTAAAGAATCATGAAGATCCTTTAATCTGCGCTCTTCAGAGGAAAATTCCTCTCTAACTGGGGTTACAGGTCCCTGTAACTCAAATGCGTCTTGTTCAGACAAATCACCCTCTTCTAAAATTGAGGAAATAGTTCTCAATTGTTCTGAACTCATAAAGGGAGTAAATCCCATTTCCAAGGCAGAGGGTGCCGAACTTGTCATTATTGGCCTCGAAAGCGTCGATGTCGTCGACGCCGACGTCGAAGGCTTCGAGCGTGGCGTCGAAAACAGAGGTGGAGGCCTCGAGGACCTCGATAGAATTGGAATTCTACTCGACAATATCGAAGCCATCGACGTCGAGGGCCTAGGGATAGTCACTGGATGTGTGGTAACCGTGACTTTTCTTGGCGTCGATGCCGGTGTCGAGTCGACAAACCCGTGTGTCGAAGGTCCCCTCGACAACGGCGTCGAAGACATCGACCTCGACGGGACCTTAGTCGACGGCGTCGACGGAACCTTCGAGGAAGGTTTGGAGGTCATAGTCCTGCTCGAGGGTTCGAAACGCGCTCGAGAGGTTTCTTTCGCTGGGTACTGCGACTCGCGGCGTTTTTGACCTTCGGGTCTTTCGACCAGAGCATCGCTCTCGGCAGTCTTCGAGGGGGTCGAGTGATGAGACCCACTCCGAGACCTGGAGCGCGAATGGTGACGAGGAGACGAATGTCTCGACTTCGTCGACGAAGAAGAAGCTTTAAAAGTCTTACCTTTCTCCAGCTTCCCCCTACGCTCCTTCAGGGCCTTAGCTGTCATGGACATACAGTCCTCGCATTCCGAACAATGGTGTTCAGCTCCCAAGCACCACAGACAAATTCTGTGAGGATCGGTCAACGACATCTTTTTCCCACAATCTCGACATTTTTTGAAGCCGGATCGAGGAGTTGTAGGTTCCGACGAGGAAGCCATCGAGTACGGATCGAATAACTCGAGGTAAATAGGATTAATCTGACTAAGAACTGAGCAACGGTATTCCGAGGCAACGAGTAAGCGCGGAAAAACGGAACTGAGCAACGGACGCTGCGCGCGGCCTTTATAGGCAGGATGACGTCGAACGTCGATACGGCGGCTGTCGAGGGACATCGACTCGGACGTCGACGCGCAGCGCCCTCTAGAGAAAAAATTTTCCGAGGCCAGCAGAGCTGGAAGGAGATATATCTAAGATGAGGAATACGTCGGAGGACACAATCCCTTCGAAATATTTTCTTAAAATGTCATTGTGGACCCTCTAGCAGTGGAATCATAGTGAATCTTAGGTTTTTTATCCCATGGCCTTTATACTCTGATTGGACATAAGCAATCTCTTTCTACAGCCTATGTAACATTCTGTTACCTGCACTAAAACAAGAGGGGAGGGCAACAACTACCAGAGTTTCCGGCACAATAAGTATGTCCATGAAACGAGGTCTACAGGCAATGACCCGTTTGTACAAGCCAATGGTTTTAATAACGTAACCTGAGCGCCTCCACCTGCCAGTTTTCTGTGAGCACAACCATGCAGCAGGTACCGCTAAACACATATGCTGTAATCTCAAAACAAAGTGAGTTCAGCAACAGTCAACATGGAACATATTTTAATTTTAAAATAAATGTATAATTGAGCTCATAAGTGGTTTCACCAATTTGGCATCAGCACTGGTCCTTTTTTTAAAATAAATGCATAGTTATTCCAACCTCCAAATTCATTATTTGGGGGAAGGGTGGGTGAGAGGGTTTAGTTTCCCAACTCTTAGCGCAGGCAATCTGCATCCTAGCAATTTGCAACCCGTGTTGATGTGAGTTAGAGGCACCACATGACTTCCACCCAGGGTCATCTACCAGGAAAACACGATGTAAATCATTAAGATTGCAGAACTATTGAAAGTATCTACATTACTTCATGATTCCAATAAGTGCAAATCAAGGGTCAGCCTTCCACAGCAGGTGGGGTGCTGAATAACCTGCTCAAATACAGCCACAGCATCAGTTATCGCCATAGCACCATGGTCATCCAAAGCCATGTAAGATCCTATGCTGACCCGCTGCAGGTCCCATCGGACCTGATCTCCAAGTCGATTCAGGTATTGTGCGACACTAAATGTTCCCAGCAAGATGAAATGACTAAATGAACCTGCCCACCTCCTTGCATACATGCCGAATAAGAGGAGGAAGTAATTTCCCCAACATGCCCCCTCAAGCTGCAAGAAGCACAAACTGGACTGTCATCACAGTCTCACAAAGCAGAGGGTATGGTGATGTCACAAGCCAATTACAGTTCCCCGATTGATGGCACACACGTTTGTGACATTGCTCAGCAGGATCCTATTCTCAGAGGCAACAAGACTCCTCCCCAGCAAGGAAATGCTGTGTGAAACAAGCAACCCGCTTGCACTGCCTTAAGTACTCCCTGTGGTAATATACGTTATCTCTATGTATCGTTTTAGCAGAGATCTCTCAAGAAATGCGTCTTCTGCTGCAGGAATAGGGGAACTTTACACTCCAGTGGGAATGCTCTAGTGCATTTAACATACTTGCATTTTCACATATAGTTACTCATACATCTCAGCACGACCGCTCCAATCCAATGTAGGGGGAATGTGTACAAGCCTATTACTGACCCGTATTACAATCAGGACAGATGTAGCCTAGTTCACAACCCTGCAACCTCTAGAACCCCTCCCAGCCCTCTCCCCTTTACCAGTCGAATGCCACAACATCCTGGCACACCAGCATTTCCTTGGCAGAGGTTGAAAGAAATCAGAGATTGAAAAAAATACCTTTAAAAAAGGGCGTGATGGAGTGGATTACTCCACAAGAAGAAATAAAGGGACCCGGATGCATTGCCTAGGCCAAAGGGTGTAAAAGGTTTACCCAAGTAATGCTGGCACCAAAGGGGGCATTGCCCTTGAGTGACTTAATATACGACAGGATAAAGGGATGGAGCAATACCATTTGCATGAAGTAAATGCAGCAACGGGGAAAACCATGTTTTACACCAAGGAGATTGGACAATGACAAGAGGAGAGTATCTGAGACAAATTGATGGTTCACCCAAACCATGAGCAAGTCCCTGAAAGACTATGGGCAGTAGTTGAACCCACGCTACGACGACCATCAACCCGACGAAAGGTTTCGAAAAGTCCATAACTTGAAGCAGTGCATAATGAAGGAGGAGAAGCAGAGTCCTAGAATGTCACCAACCGAGCAGATCAAAGCCTTAAAAGTCCGATTATCCACACAGAAAGAAGGAAATAGCCAAGGCACAAGGAAACATGAAATGTAATGGCGGTGCACCAGGTTTCTACTGTGCTAGCAGAATACAATTGTCTGTGACAAAGGGTTGTTCAGAACTGGGCAAACCATGAACACTTTGGATCGAACCATTATGCTCAAGCTTGCGAACAAGCAAACACGATATCCAAAATAACCAGCATAGCTTTGGTGGACACTGTGTAAGAGGGAGATGTAGACAAGCAAAACATGTTAGAGCATGATTCTGTGATTAGCTACAGAGAACTGAGACCTGTGGACTCATTGTGTATTGCGGATATTCACGCAGCGCTGCAGGTGTACTGCAGATCCATTTTCATGGCGACACCAGAGCCTATGTTGCCATTATGCATGTTTTCAATCACTGATGACATACATGCAAGAGGCCACTGTGGGAGTAATCTAATGATCAACTGAAGGTATGCACTAACTTGGGTGGCAGCTTCAAGCAGAATCCTACATTGTCCTGCATCTGCAGATGGTCTCAGTGAGGGAGAGGCCAAGAAAGCGATACAAAGAATACCTATGGAAATTACCAACTCCATTTTAATCATTGAATGTCTGGGGGGAACTGAAGAATGCCATGAACAGGATTGTTTACACCAGCCTCACCACTAAAGGCTACAGTACACCAGATACCAATTAGTCTTTTGGACAGATTGTAAAGATTACAATATGACATGGTGCATGATGGTAATATCGAACAGATAAAGTCAGCAGGGATTGGTTAAAATTGTACTTGCTAATAACAGGACAGAGAGTAGATTGATTATAATATGATTGGCTTTTTATAACGCGCTCATTACCCTGAGGTTTTTAAGCACGGACCCGATCGAACCTGTGTTGTTCCGCGCCGTTTTGTTTCCAAGGCAAGCCCGTTGCCCCTGAGCCATCCTAGATTGATTATTCAGCTTTAATCAAACATCCTAGTGGATTGTCATTCACCGGACAATTTTAGGGAACTGGATGACTTCATTCAGTGGGCCGACGGGTAAGCTTGACTTGAGATCGAGTGGACAGAAGCATCTGATAAATGGACACTCCTCACCGCTCGCTTTGAGCTTTTAAATTCCGGAGAATGCAATTCGGCCTAGTCTCCGCTGCTGTGGTTGTCCAGAGAATATCGAGATTTTTTTTTCAGACATTTCAAAGATGTTTATTTCCAAGACAGCATACCTGTATTAACAAATACCACTGAGAGAGAGTCATGATCAAGTGTTGAGATAAGACTTGCAAACATGACATAACAATGGATTGACTCAAAAAGTGCAAAAGCTGTTTTTTTCCTGCAGGAAGTGTGGGACTTAAGCCACACACCTTCACAGCTCTAGGTGTGAAACCAAGGTTACATTTTCTTGAAGCAGTTCAGTACGACCCATCTCGGAGTACGGAGACCAGGATTTCCATCTTGGGCCGTTACATTTTCTAGTCTAAATGTGTGTGCAATTTTGCCACAATTGTAAAAGCAGACAAATAAGTCAGTGGCGTCTTCCCCCGAATATATGAAGTATTTAAAGAAGATTATCCCAACACATTACTGATACGATATGATAGGTATAGGCGCTTTATAAATGCCCTAAGTGTTTAATGGACAAAAGCGTCCAATTCCGCTTAAATGTGGTCTCAAATTGCCTTAGGAGAGTAGGTGTCTGTTATGAAACAGCTGCACTATACTGCGCAAGACCAAATGGCCTCGTAGGGAGGTTTAACAGTAGTGAAAGGCACCCTCCAGCTAGCTAAAGCCTCAAATTTATATGCACAAATCTTAGTGAAGGACATGATCTGGACTCACCAAACCACCCCCACATTCCACTACGGTTACCCCATCATTTGCAGTGCTCAAAGGTTATAAGCCCATTTGTGAGCTAGCCCCTGAATGGCTGAGTGTGTCTGGTCCTGTACAAGTGGATAGGTGTGAAATTCTAAGAGCTGCAGGAATGTAGGGCGAGATGCAAGCATTGGTATGATCAGAAAAGAGCAGTATGCAATACGGTCCTTGAACCTGGTGACTGGGCCGGAGTGAAAAACCCCAGGTTTGGGGAGGAGGGGGGCAGTAGTCCCTCGTCAATCAATTACAAGGTACTGGGTACAGTGGTGATCTTAGCCTATGGAAGCAACTGGAGCCAAAACCAACTTGCCCAATGTCACAAAAGGGATTACCAAGCTCCTAACTTGGCTACAGAAATGGAGACTGTCAGTACACCAAAAGCATGGTCCTTACGGCCGTGGAGCACTTGCAACTCACAATATTGTGTTCCCACATGAGAGCAATTTGGTTGCAGGGGACCGAGCAAGGCACTACCATCGGGTGCTGAGCAGATTTCCACCAGGCTAGAGGCAGATCAGCTGGTACAGGTACAGCTACAACCACGATGCACAAACTATCCTCCACTGCCATGGGTTGGTTTACTAAGGGAGGGGAGGGAGGAGGTTGTGTATGGCGATTGACTTGCAGTCCATGCTGTGACTGTTTTAGAACCCTGCTGGGTTCCAGGCACATGTTCGCATAACCAGCCTGCAGACATGATATGTTACCCTCCTGATAGAGGGCCCCTTTAACTGATAAAATCTCAAGAGACTTACTGGATTGCCCCACTTGTCCTTAATCTCTTCAAATATCGAAATCAGAAGCTGGCTAGAAAGGCAGCTGGTGTTTTCAATACATATTCTCCATATTTGTAGCCATACAACTTACTGGTGTTTTCAACAGCCTCCAACATTACTTCACGAAGAACACCAATATATTAAGCTCCAGTATACTGCCATGTCGGCAGGATGCCCCCAAAACGCGTTTCCACTAAATACTTTATTCAAGGTTAGTGAAAAAATACACACAATGCTTTGATGATGCCGAAACGGTATCACCAATACAAATGTTCAAGAATCTGTCCCTGATTCAAGTGGTTCTGCATCATAATAATAATGCTACCAGCTATTACCCTTCTCAATGGGATTTTTTGTTCACGTTAGTTTCTGCAGGAGATAACCAACATGCACCCTCCTTGCTCCTGCTTCTCCCCACCATCCAAGACCCCGAACACTCCCCTGTATAGAGGCGGTTAAGAGAAAGGCTTTAGAACACTAGTCAGTTAGCCTTATACAAATTGAGCAGTCCTCTGCTACCCAACACATTGGCCATGAAGTGTGTTCTACCAAAATGTACCATAATGTGAAGGTCTTTGAAAGGGGAGTTTGATGTGGAGGGGGAAGGATCAAGCAGACCAACAAACACATGGCTGGCCCATATACACACCATTTTTTTTTTTTTTTTTTTTTTAGATAAATCTTTTTATTTTTTTATAACGTCAAAACAATACAAATACAATTACACATTCACCTTCACAGGACCGTGTATCCCATTCAAAGAGAGCATTAAGACGGTAATATACATATTAGAGATTATAAAACAGTATTCCGCACGCCCCACACAGCGGCCGCTACAAGTCGACCTCGTTGAATCAGTTTCCTTCCTCCCACCTGCCCCAGATTTTCGCTGCTTTGACTGGGCAGCCTTGTGAGGTGTAAATCTATTACACATTTGCACACATGTCAACATCCGCAACCCATTGTGTTAGTGTCGGGCCCTCTGGGGAGCCCCAGCGCTGCACAAGATTGCATTTTATTAGGCCAATCGCTGTGGACAGAAATAGTTTTTCCCACCGGTTAACAGTCTTCCCCCAGGATGCCCAACAATAGGAGTTTGGGATCCATTGGTATTGCCTTCTCCAGAACCTCAGATAAACGCTTACAACGTTGCTTCCAGAAGGACTGACTCTCGGTGCATCCCCATTATATGTGTATAAAAGGTGCCCTCCTCCCTTTTACACCTCAAGCAGTTCCGGTCTGGGGCGCAGGTTCCATCTGTACAGTGAAACTCTAGGGTAATAAATGCTATGCAAGATCTTTAATTGTATTAACCGGAGCCTGGAGTTGATCACAATCTCTGTTGGGTGCATTAAAGCTAGTATCCAGTCCTCTGGGTCAATATTCCCGACATCCGTTTCCCATTTTAGTTTCAGGTTATCCAACTCCGGGGCGGCGAAGGCCATGATTGCAGAGTACAGTGTGGACGTCACCTTGGTGGGTATATGTTCCATCCAGAGGTTACGCTCCAGGGGGCAGGCCTGGGCTAGATCCCCAAGCACAGGCAAGTGTCTGCGAAGTGCGTGGGTTAACTGTAAATAGTAAAAGTACTCTTCATCCGGGTGCCCAAATTTGTTCTCTAGCATCTCGAAGGTAGCAATATTGCCTTCAGTTATAGCATCTCCCACCGTTGCAATTTGTGCTTCTGCCCATCTTGGCCACCTTGGTAGCTTACCCAGTTCAGCTAGGTGTGCGTTATTCCATAAGGGCTGTATCCGAGTCACCCTCCCTTCCCATCCGACATATCTATGTGCCTTCCGCCATATCATAATCATTTGTGTTGCCATTGTCTGTGGGGGTTGGGGGGTTGGGGGATTGGGATGGGCTGGTGAAGCCATTCCCTCTGTGTCATGTTATGTTGTTCCAATCTTTCGGCCACAATGTGGGGCAATGTACCATCCCCATGAAATAGATCATTAATGATGGTCATTTGACTCGCCCAGTAGTAGGTCTGGAGCCGTTGGAGCCCACTACCCCCCTCCCATACCGACCTTTGTAGGGTATTGAGAGCAATATGGGGGGTCCCCCGCCCCACAATAACCTCTGCAAGGTATCGTCTATTCTACGAAATTCAGCATCTGCGATCAAGAGCAGGGCATTCTGCAGGATGTAAAGAAATCGGGGGAACGCCAACATTTTGAAAAGCGCTGCTCTACCCAGGAGTGTCATGGGGAGGAGCGCCCAGTGTCGGACGTTGCTCATGAATCTCTCTGTGATCAGGTGGAGGTTAGACCTAGGTCGCAATTTCTTGCGAAATTTGGATACCCAGTTATCGAAAGGGCCTTCCGATGGCACCGCATAGTCTCCGCCCTTCACTGGGAAGAAGACTGACTTCCTCCCCAGTTGACCAACAACCCACTAAACTTTCCAAAGCATGCCAGCATCTCTGTGACTCCCGGACAAGATCGGGCTGGATCGCCCAGATATATTAGGAGATCATCGGCGTATAAGGAGAGCCCATCCTCTCCTCCACCCGGCCAACAGAACCCCAACCACGTGTCAGTTTGGCGCAGCCATAACGCCAGAGGTTCCATAGCCAGGGCAAACAGAAGCGGGGACAGGGGGCATCCCTGGCGTGTCCCCCTGCCCAGCGGGAAGGACCTGGAGGGTGCAGACTTTTCTGAGCAAGTCCGGACAAACAGGGTTCAGATGATAAAGATACAAGATGACCATTAGAATCTTTACTTGGAAGGCATTCCGGTGTTCTTATTAAGCAAACCCTGCCACTCGCCCCTTGACTGTGGGAATTTAAAGTGTTGTGCGAGACATATGCTCTGCCAATGTACAAGAGCTCATCTAAGGTACCAATAGAGGGCCCCTACAACAAAGAGTGACAATCTTTACCAGCGCCTGAGGAAAGTTCACCATTGATTGGGTCAACAAACAAAAACATGTCGAGCTATGACCTTCGTATTTAGCAAGTGTCCCTGTATAAATGAGTCGTATATCAAGCATTAAAATTGGGTGTGATATGTTATACAATTAAGACGAGAATGATTAATTGGTTATCAAACAGCCAGTTCTATTTTAGTTAGAATTGGAGTCACGCTAGCATTTTATTCCATTGTTTTTCTCTTTGCACTTTATTTGTATCGTTTTTGAGCCATTGCATTTTTGAGCTCCTGTAAGTTATGAATTTGTACTTATTATGTGTAATATATTTAGCCACTCATTGGTAGTCCTGTATTTAAAGATTTTCTATTGTTTGGCACTCTGTACAATGTTTGTGACCTCACTACCTTGTGCTTCCCACTACTGCCGATACCGAGTTTCTCCTGATCCCTTTCATATTTCGCATGACATTGCCATCATGACCAAACTCATCTGCATCAGGACCGTATATTTGGGGCAATGTTGACTACATGGGTGCTCTTTTTAAGCACCTGAATATATTGCATTATTCTCACAATTAATGTACAATGCATTCTGAAGAGCAGACTATTACGAATGGACAAATTACCCATTTGGCGGACCAAATAAAAAAATACTTTCAAACAGAACCTTATTACCAATTCACCATGACAGATACTTCACTATCAACACTGTGGGCGGTGGTTGAATATTCGTATAGGGAAGCTGCATACAGCTCTAGAGTCACACACGCGATGTGGTCTCCTTTAAATGCAATATTTGTGGTGTGCAGCACGTTCTGGAATGTAGCAGCAGTCCTGTAGTTTCATCAATACTTCACCAAGTCATCATGTTTACAAAGCTGCATACCAACACTAACAAATGGTCAAGGCAAACAGTGCGAAAACATTGGTCAAATTACCTGGAAAGGAAACGGGGTCAAGGAAAAATAAATGTCTCCGAGAAGGTGCTATCCCAGTCAGCAGAAGGAAATAGACGGAGCAATGGAGAAGAGCATTCATCTACTGCATCAGCAAGATTCAACCACTAACTTAAACGGGCCGCTCGGGAATTCTTAATGAAAAGGAGTCCCTTATGAATTCTAGTGCAGATCTGGTTACTCTTGAATTAGGGGTCAACAAACTATCAACATATGAATATTTGCTGCTCTGAAGGTCCCATTATTCGAATTAAGCAAATCAAAAGGAGGCATAGTTGATTTCTAGGAAGGAAAATGAACTTAAAATCAAAGGGAATAATTGCTTTGCAGCTGTTTGTACTGCAATTTGGCGCATTATAAAACTTCAAAATTAAATAAAGTGGTAAGCAGTGGACTGCAATAACGGACTTTAACCAATTATCAAAGGCTTGTAGATTCGTCTGGTGGATGGCTGCTGGAGTCCCTACCTCCGGCAGCACTACCAAAGGCATTTAAATAGCAGAGGCAACCAAATAGAACAAGGATTCGGTTCCTTTCCATTAGGGGTGCTCCAACTTCCCAGAATGTGCTCTGTGCGAAAATCAAGCTTTTCTGGGTGGGTTTGACCCACAGGAATTGCCAAAGGTTCGAACTCTGCCTTAGACTAAAGGGGGTTGTTAAACTAGCCATTGAGAGGCCTAAGCCATTAGAAAATAGTTGGAGGGCCATTAAAAAGGCCCAGATTGCTTCCTTTTCGGATTTTGTTTGGCTGACAAGTTAGCAGTAGCCAGGACAGACTCACAAATTGGTGCATGGAGGAGTTTAGTAGTGTTCTAGTGTAGTTAGTAGTGGTTCATGATTTTTGGTGTTTCACAATCCCAGTTTTAAGTTCAAAACCCGCTGCATTGTTCACAGTGCCTTCTGGGGCCTTGGGCTAAAATACCTTCAACTCTCTCTTCCTAAATATCTTCCTTCTCGAGCTCTTCGCTCATCCGCCTCCAACTCCCTCAGGGTCAGCAGCTTCTCCAAGCAACGAGTTGGGGGCAGATCTCTCTCCTCAGCAGGGGTCTCCCTCTGGAACAGCCTTTCAGCCTCCCTGAAACTTGAGGAGAACCATCTCCGGTTCCGGAAGCACCTCAAAACCTTCCTCTTTGCCTCCGCTTTCTCTCCCCCCTCTCCCCTGCTAAAATTACTGAAACTGCAACTGGGCCACTCACCGATCTCTGCCCTTAGCCCAGCCACTCTCCCCTGCACTGCCTCCCTGGCAACCCCTGCACTGCGGGACTGTCTCTGTATACCTACAGCCCCCCCTTCCCAGCACTTGTCTGCACTTGCCACCAGCTGGCCCTTAGTATTTATCTTGTTGTTCTACTAACCCTGTACTGCACTTACCCGTCTCCCTTCCCCCTTGCACGATCTGAATGACACCTGGCCTAGTAGGATTGTTGTCTGTCTCCCCTTGTTCCACCCCCCCGCCTCGTCGCGCCTTGAAACACTTGTGTATAGGCGCGTTATAAATGCCATATCATATATCAGTTTTATCCCCCTGCTTGTGTTCTTTAAACTACATCTCCAATCTTCCCTTTTGGCCTTATTCCATTTTAAACGCTTTTTTTTTTAAGTTCCTTTTGCACTTTTTTCCTGTTTCCTTTGTGCCACGCCCATAATTTGAAAAAAACGAAAAAACGTTCCTAACATCTTTGTTTTGTTTGCAAAGAAACGTTTATGCATGAACACGAGAAGTCTTGAAGTCTTTCAGTGCTGTGTTAAGTCACCTTTCCTACGGTTTGTTGCGAGAAGCCTTTCCACCACACAAGTGTTGCGAGAATCCCTTGGTCTCCTGTGCCGAAGTGTCAATGTGCAAAACACAAAACATTAGGCAAATTTGTGCTTTGCACATCGGGACCTTGGGCAACATGTCTTTTTATTTGAAAGGAGGGTCGGATGGAGAAGAGGAGGAGCTGGACTACTCTTCTTTGACTGATTATATGAGGGAAAGGGAGCATGAGGAGGGTCAATTGGAGGATGAGACGAAAAGTAAGCAGGGAGACTGGCTTAAAAGGGAAGAAACAGTGGTTGAAGATGGTGAGGGAAGGAGAGCGGGTTAAGATGGGAAGATGGTGAGCAAGGGAGGGGAGACAATGTATGGGGAGGGAAATGGTGGGTGAGGAATCGGGAGATGGTGGACGAGGACAAAGGGCAGATTGGCTACCAATCAGCAGGAGGTTGTGGTAGAGGCAGAGTCACTCAAGGAGTAACTTCAGAAGGTGGAAGAGTACCTTTAACCTTGACTTGATGTGGAGGAGGAGGTAATCCAGGAGCAGCTGGTAATGTAGTCGTAGCCATAGAGGTGCAAGATGGGTAGGGGACAGGATGTGGCACGGATGGTGGTGCTGCAGGAGAACGACGAGCAGCATGTGTAGGAGCGAAAGGTGACCCTCCAGCGGATGGCTGATGAGGCGGCGAGCAGGGCCACTGCAGCACTGCATATGCTACTACTGCCAGAAGTCAATTCTCACCCCCACCTCGGACTCTCCCTCTGACTCGGTCCTTGCTAAACTGCACCTCTCCATCTCTAACACCCTTGACATCCTTGCCCCAGTTATCCGCCTAAAACCTGCCTCCAAGAACAACAGCTGGTACGACTCCGATCTGGCATCTCTGAAACGCATGTGCAGAGTTGCTGAAAAGTGCCAGACCTTGGGTTTACCCTGACAAACTGGCCTGCCGATTGCGCCTTAGACAAGGGAATAGTTGCTTACCTGTAACTCCATTTCTCCAGCATTGGTATCTTTCATGGATTCACATGCTTAGAATATTCCCCGTCGACAGACTGGGAACCCTCGGTAAGCTTATAAAGCCGTTTCCCATAGGAAAACGTTCGACACTTTTGTGTCCTATCTACGTCGTTTTGGGCCGCGCACGCACGCCCCACTAGGAAGTAGCGGTATAAATGCCCCGCCCCCGCGGCTCAGATTTCGACCCCTCCAAAGTAGAATGGGGTGAAACCAAGAACTACAAGACGATTGCATTTAGGGGAGGCCGGCAGGCGCATATGAATCCATGAAAGATACCAATGCTGGAGAAATGGAGTTACAGGTAAGACACTATTCCCTTCTCCAGCATTGGATCTTTCATGGATTAACATGCTTAGAATAGAATGCACAGCAGTGATCCTGAAAAAAGGAGGAGGTGTGAATGCAATCCGGCACCCACCCAATCCTGCATATAGCGAATCACGTTTACATAAGATTCAAATTTAAAGCGTGCCACAGTAATTGCACAGAGCAATATCCATATAAAGCTATAACAGTATACATAAACATACATTTATATCTACATATATATTCATACATATATATGTCCAAATCAGCATAGACCCCTCTTGAAATTATTACCTTATTGAAATAGATGTCGCAAGACTGCTCTTCCCATTTGTATTTCGTCCGCATGCTGTCGTTCGAGGCAGTAGTGGCGGGTGAATGTGTGAGGCACTGACCATGCTGCCGCCTGGCAAATGTCTGTCAGTGGTACCCCTGCCCACAACGCCGACGAAGTCGCCCTGGTTGAATGAGCTCTCGGACGTCCTTGTAGCGGTTTTCCCACTTTTGAATGACAGAAGGCAATCGTCGACGAGACCCATCGGGCCAGTCCCTGTTTTGAAATTGCCTTCCCTTTTGCCGAAGGGCCATATGCAACAAAGAGTTGCTGCGTAGATCGAAGTTGTTGAGTTCGATGAAGGTAAAATTTTAGAGCTCTCTTGACGTCCAAGGTATGTAGGACCTTTTTCCGCAGCCGATGAAGGGGTCACGAAGAAGGTGGCCAGGACAATGGATGAGTGCTTATGATAAGTTGTAGGAACTTTTGGGATAAAACGAGGACTTGTTGACAGAATCACTTTGTCCTTGAAAAATCTGAGGTACGGAGGGTCTATGACCAACTCTTGCAACTCCGAGATCCGTCTAGCTGATGTTATAGCTATTAGAAAAGCCACTTTCCATGACAAAAACTTCATCGACGATGTGGCCATTGGCTCAAAGGGTGGTTTCATTAACCCTGCTAGCACTATATTCAGGCTCCACGTTGGTGGAAAACGTTTAACCAGAGGGAATGTCCGGAACAAACCTCTCATGAAGTGTTTCACTAACCTGTCTGTGAACCTAGAGATGGCCGCCAGGTGAACCTTTAGTGATGAAAAAGACAATCCGCTTTTTGCTAGGTGTAGTAGATACGGAAGAAGTTGTTCCAGAGTACCCCTCAGAGGTTGCACTCCCGTCTGTCCTTGACACCACGCACAGAATCTTCTCCACTTACACCTGTAGGACTTGTTGGTGGAAGGGGCGCGCGCAGCTTGTAAGATCTTCCGACAGTCCGAGGGAATGTTCAAGGCACCAAATTCTGAAAAGTCAGGAGCCAAGCTGTGAGATTGAGACTGCCTGGATTGTGATGCCACACTGTTCCCTCGTCCCGGGACAGGAGGTTGGGAACCTTCGGGAACGTTATCGGATGATCCGCTGACAGGTGAAGCAGGTCGGAAAACCACAGCTGCCTCGGCCAACACGGTGCCACCAGGATGACTCGGCACCTGTACCTGCGTATCCATGCAGAGTTCTCTGTATCAGAGGAAACGGAGGGAAGGCGTAGAGGAACTTGTCCGTCCACGGGAAGGAGAACGCTTCTCCCAGCGAACCTTCCTGTGGCCACCTGCTGGCATACATCTCGCACTTCTTGTTCCTCTTCGTGGCGAAGAGATCCAGCGGAGGCCGCCCCCATTTCTCGAAGACCTTCGACAATTGACCGGTGTCTATTTCCCACTCGTGAATCTGGTCCATATTTCTGCTGAGCGAGTCCGCCTGTTCGTTCCTTACTCCTGGAAGGTGATGAGCTACGATGGATATATCGTGTTTCAGAGCCCAGTGCCACACCTTCTGAGCCTCGATGGAAAGGGTTCTGGATCGTGTGCCGCCTTGCTTCCGCAAGTAAAACATCGCTGCGTGGTTGTCCATCAAAACTCTCACTGTGGACCGTCTGATGTGAGGCAGGAACGCCCTCAGGGCCCAGCGCACTGCTCTCAGTTCCAGAACGTTGATGTGCAGGAAAGATTCCCTCTGAGACCAACGGCCTTGTGTTTGCAGAGTGCCCATGTGTGTCCCCCAGCCAGTTAGGGATGCGTCCGTCACTACGGTTAAGCGAAACTCCGGCTCCTGTAGGGATACTCCTTTGGATAGATTCTGGACGCTTTTTCACCACTGAAGAGCTAACAGGAGCTTGTGGTCATCGACAGTCAGCTTGTCTGACCAGAGGCCTTGAGCCTGCGTCCATCGGTCCGTCAGAAACTGTTGCACTGGCCTCATGAACAGGCGGCAGTTGCCCACCAGAGGAATGCAGGATGCCATAGTGCCCAGGATCGATGTGTATTTTCTCACTGACAGTCTAGTATTGATTTTCAACTGACCTGCCAATCGACTGAGTTTGGTGATCCTGTCGAGGGATGGTCTCACTAACCCTGACTGGGTCTCGAACTGTGCCCCCAGGAACATCAAGCTTCTTGACGGTGTTAACGAGTTTATCGTAAACCCCAGCCGTTGTAAGAGGCTCATGGTGGCCTGCAGACTCCTATGCGTCGACATAGGGGAGGACCGCCTCACCAACCAGTCGTCGAGATACGGGTATACATGATGGCCTTGCCTTCTCAGCCAGGCTGCCACCGGGGCCAAACATTTGGTTAACGGTCTGGGAGAAGATTTCAGTGCAAAGGGAAGTACTGTGAACTGGTAGTGAGTCCGCCCTACCACAAACCTTAGGAACTTCTTGTGTCGCCGACACATCGGTATGTGGAAGTACACGTCCTGCAGGTCCAGAGACTCCAGACAATCTCCTTCTTGAACTGACCGGATCACTTCTTGGAGCGTGAGCATCTTGAACTTTATGCTTTCAACGATTTGTTTAGCTCGCGCAGGTCTAGGATGGGACGCCACTTTCCGTTTGGTTTTTTCACCACAAAGTATCGGGAATAAACCCCTTGGCCCCTTTGTGACGACGGAACCAATTCTATAGCACCTTTTTGTGCATAAGTGCTACTTCCTGCTGCAACACGCTCAGATGGGATTGAGCTACAAACGCCGGTGGAATGTGCGGAGGGTTGCTTTTAAATTGCAGGGAATGTCCGTATTTTACAGTGTCCAACACCCATTGATCCGTTGTTATTTGCTCCCATTCGTTGATGTAACATGATACTCTGCCCCCCAGAACGTTCCGATGCCCGTCATTGCTGGTCCTTGGTCTGCTTATCCCTCGTCGACGAGTAACCTGCTCTCTTCTTGGGGGCCTGGTAGTCGCGGCGACGTTTAGCCGCTTGCGAAGCTCGTCTGTATCCCTGGGAGGGGTATGCTTGCCTACTGAAGGATCTGTCCCTCGATGCTGAGAATCTGGAATTTCCCGATGCTCCCCTGAAGGGACGAAAAGACCAGAAACTCCGACCACTCTGGAGGGCACCCAAGGAACGTGCCGTGTCCGAGTCCTCTTTCATGCCCTTCAGGGCTTCGTCCACCTTCTTGCCGAAGAGGAGGTCTCCTTCAATAGGCATATCCAGTATCTTGTACTGCACCTCGGGTCGGAAGTTGGTGCATTTTAGCCATGCCTGCCGTCGGAGAACCACACCGTTATTCACTTGCTTAAACCCCGACTCCGCGAGGTCCACTGCGATGTTTATGGCATGATTGGAAGCCTCTTCACCTTCCCTGACCAGCAACATAGCCGCTTTGCGATGTTCATCCGGAAAGTGTTCCAGTATAGGAGCCAGCCGGTGCCACATCTCCCTGTCGTATCTGGCAACTATGGCTAGAGAATTGGCCGCTTTCACTATGGTAGCACCTACCGACAGCACTTTTTTTGCCGAAAGCATCCTGTCGTCTGGCATCAGTTTCCGGGGGGGGGTCGTGCACTTGTGCTGGGCCCTCGCCTTCCTCGCCGCCGCCGCCACCGATACCACTGAGTCAGGAGTTGGTTGGGAGGAAAGGCACTTGGGAGTAGAGTCCGGGGCCTTCAATTGTTTCTCTAGACGACCCTTTATCGCTGGTTCCGAGAAAGGGTGGCGCATGGTCTGCAGTCCTTCCTTCCACACATGATCCAGGATGGGTACTGAAAACACCGACCTTCTCCTTTTCCCCATGTGGTTGAAAAGAAAACAGTCCTTTTTCTCTTCTTCCTGGGCCAGCCCGAATTCTGTACAAGCCCTGGCCATCATGGTGTGAAATTACCCAATATCGTCTGGGGGAAGACGGCTGAGCCGGGCTCCTCGGGGTTTCCAATTCTGCTTCGGACTCCCAGGTTGGATCCCTGGAGGGGGAAAGGGAGACAACTGACGAGGCTCTGCTGTCCGAGTCCGAATCCATCAGTTCTCCTTCCTGGCGGCGAGGGGCCGAGAGGTTTGCATCAGGCGGCACTGCCGCGGGGGTTGGAGGCGGTGGTCGACGAGACGGGCCCGGGTCGTCGATGACCGACCTGGCCGGAGTTCTTCGAGGTAGCCTGTCATCCAGTGTTTTCAGCAACGTTTGCAACGTGGATAAGACTTCCAATGACAAAAGTGACTGTGGATTGAGCAGAGAGGTAGAACCCGGAATGCTCCCGGAGAGAGGCCTGGTAACTTGTAATCCCAGGTCTGCAGGGCCAGCTATTCTCACATCCTCGTCTCCCGAGGACACCGACAAGGCCTCTTACTGCAGAAGTGTCTCCGGCAAAATTGGGTCGTATACCTCTGGACGCCAGGCCTCTTGCGGGATCTCCGTCGACGAAGCAATAGTCGGCTCCGTCATCGACGTCGTCGTCGTCTGCGGTCCAGGAACTGCATCAGCGGCAGAGAAGTAATGGACGACTGCCCTACCGTCGACTACGGTGGTGGTCATGCAAGCTTATGCAGCGTTCCCACCTTTTCCGAACTCGACCTGCGTTTGTCTGCATCTCGACTGGAGGCCGATCTATGACGATCGCCAGAGGAGGATTTAGATTTTTCTTTTTTTGTCTTTCCTCGCTGAAGATGAGGATGAAGAGGCCTTCTTCGAAGAAGAGTCCTTGGAATGGCCTTCCGATGATTCTCTCTCCGCCTGTTGCGATTTCTTCACCGGAGGTTCCGACGACTTTGAGCGGCGCGTGGCCCCTGAAGATTTTGACACTGAGGCTGCGCTGCGCGTGGAGCCCACCTCCGAAGGTGGGTATGCCCCCACTCCGTCGTTCAACCATGCCACAAGTCTTCGACTCCGATCTTTAAGAGTCTTCTGGGAGAAGCCCTTACATATGTCGCACTTGTCTGCCAAATGATGAGGGTGTAGACAGTATATGAAGTCCATATGTCCGTCCCCCTCATACACCTTCAACCCGCACGTAGCGCACAGGCTTTACAGTGCTTTTCCCGACATCAGCAGAAAAACTGCAACAGCACAACCTAACCAAATAGTAGACTACACGAGGTGCTCCCACTACTTTGGAGACGGTTGAAATCTGAAGGGAGCCGCGGGGGCGGGGCATTTATACCGCTACGTCCTAGTGGGGCGTGCGTGCGCGGCCCAAAACGACATAGATAGGACACAAAAGTGTTGAACGTTTTCCTATGGGAAACGGCTTTATAAGCTTACCGAGGGTTACCAGTCTGTCGACGGGGAATATTCTAAGCATGTGAATCCATGAAAGATCCAATGCTGGAGAATATCGCTTCTCTATCCGCTCCAAGAACCGGGCCCAATCCAAGCACGCTTCTCTGGAGCCACTAACACAGCCATACGTTTCCAAATCTGCAAAAAACACGCCAAACCAGTAGCAGTCTCCACCTCTATCCTCCCTTCCCAGGCTCTGTGCTATGCTTTGGCTTCCCATTTCACATCCAAAACCTTGGACATCATGTACTCACTTGCCTCCACTCCCATCTCCACTCCCATCCCTGCCCGCCTGCTTGCCTTGGCTCCTCTCCTTCCACCCCCTCGCTCTCCTCCCTCCTGCCCATAACGCCGGATGAGGTCTCTTAAGTGGTCCGCTCTATGAGCCGCTAATGTACAAAAGCCATTAACAGGGCAAAACCGCAGCCATCACTGTTGAAGTCGTAAAAACAGTCGTATTTCAGGGAAGAGGCTTCGTGACATTTTATTGGCGGTCATGCACATGAAAGCTCATGAAGCCATGTGGGCATGACGTTAGTCTCTATCGTTAGTCTCTATGCAAAACACGTACGCCTAGCTGCCTGCCTAAAACCCAAGATCTGTGTTTGGGGGCCAAAATGTTGGCACAAAAATCCTATGCCAGTTTCCCAGTTCATTTCTGCACATATGAAAATATATCTGCCAACTTTGCTCCCCCGTTTGTTCTGAGGTTACTTATTGGATTTGGTGATGACTTTGGGCTTCTACAATTTGGTGCCATCAAGCCTCGGTTTTGCCATTATGAGCTGTAAAAGGCAATGGAAAGAGGGGACGTGTGAACACAGGATAGGTAAGAGGCCTAAGTGAAACCTAGACAAGGGGTTTTGAAGGCAGGCTGCCTGTGAAAGTTGGAGTTTCTTGGGTTGTGTTACTGACTCCATTATCTAATTAAAAAGGCAGCACGGGTGGACACAGGAAGGGTATGACGAATTGGCTTAAACTTTATAAATGGGAGGAGACAAAATAAATCAAGAGGAAAAAGAAAACCCAAAACACAAAACAATACGATTTTAGCCATTGGGCAAATAGTGAAACAGATAGAAACTGGGGGGGGAGCAAAAGAAAAGAAGAAAGGCTGATTAGGGCGTACTATTTCATTTGCCTTAAAATATAAGAAAAGGAGCGTTTCTGTGAAAATTAAGGCTGATAATTAGATTACAAATTGTAAATGGGGGAGTTATTTTAGAATATGCAAAGATGTGAAAGGAGAGTTCTTTGAAACAGAAAATGTAGAGCAGTCAGTGTCAAAGGAGCCTATTGCTCCATAACAGGGCAGAGTAGCAAACTTTATGTACATCAATTATCGACCAGAAATGAGCAAATGCTAACAAACATGGAGCACCATGACAAAGAGGGACTCGACAACCTCAATTCCCAATAGATTGCACCCTTTACCAGATTAAACCTTTTTACTTGCATTGTACTTTAAGAGGATCAAGGGAGGAAAATCAAACCTTAAAGAGTGGAGAGTCTTTTTGACTTGGTTTGTGGAAGGGCCAAAGAGAGTTGGGTAATCAAGATGGTGGGCGTCAAGAAGATACAGACGCAAAGTTAAGGAAGAGGATAGAAAAACGACAAACAAAAATAAAGGACAAGATAAGGGAGAAAGATATATTGTTAGGCGGTGGGAAAAATTCTTGGTTGACTATCACAGTGAAACTTTTACAACTGATCTTCTCCTCAGTTAAGGACAAAAGCCACACTCAACTTGAAGCCTCAATAACCCCGGACGAGGGTGACATGATTTGGGTGAAAAAGACAATTCCACTAGATGAAGCAAGCCAACTTGTTTTAACCTAATCCAACCCTACTCAAGACTACCTTTTTAATACCTCCTGCTACATCTTCACCTTCAAATACTGGTCCCTTTGATCATTTTCTTTCGCTTCATCCTTGTAAAAACTGATAAGGTGATTAAATCAAGTTAATAAAAAAAATTAAAAAAAATAAAGGTTTAGGTCTCCTCCACATAGCCATACATTGCTATACCCGCAAATGAGAGAAGGATAAAAATGCAGAGGACGTTTGGGGAGTGGGGGTGATCATCCCAGGCCCCCCCTTCCCCCTCAAGAGGTTCCGGATGAAGAGGAGGCATAAGACTATGTTGTATGTGCTGGGGGAGGCTGGAGAGGGAGGGGGTGTTGACAGAAGCTGTATTATGGGTAGCTTATTTTATATGATTGTTTACAGATTGTGCCGAAAGTGAAATGCAATCTTGGAAACAGCCATTTTTAAATCGAGGCCTAGCGCCGCGCTGTAGCCAGGGCAGTAGTCCCGGGCCCAGGCCCAGAGCATAGAAATACGTGTTTACATGCAGGTGTAGGTTGAAGTGGAGGCAGCAGTGTGAAAAACCTGGCTCACCGGCCTCCTTACAAGCCGCTCTGCATGTGGTCCCTGAAGAGCACCAAATAGTGGGGCCCAGCAACTTGTCTGCCCAAACACCAATACCAGTGTCAGACGATTCCGCCACCGTCCCCCATATTCCGTATCCTGCCAGAGAATAAAAAGGAAACATTGTGCCGAAACTGGCGATCCAATTACCTGTCTCAAGACTCATCACAGTTGCTCAAAGAAATACCAGGCCAATACAGAGTGTACAGAAAAGAAGATACTTGTTTGCATCGTTATTAGTGCCAGGAGTACAAGCTGCTGCCAATGCCAAGTGGCTTGAAATAGTCCACTGTGAAGTAATACAGGTGGCAAATGACACTGAACAAGGATTGAATGCGATGAAAGGCAGAGATGCGAGCAATCAGGTTAATGACATTGCAGAATCGCCAAGTATTGGACTTGCAGCAATAGAAGGAGGCGTTTGTAAACAAAATTAGGTATTCATGTTGTACATACATACAAATCCCCCAAACGACACAGCCAATGGGTCTCTTATACAAATAATAGAGGTCCTGAACACTCTTGGCACCCACATGTAGACAGAGGCCAGCATCCAAAAATATGAGTGGTATGATGATCTTTTCTCCTGGGCACCATCATGGATGGGGGCGATCGTCAAAATACTGGTACCAGTGATGGTGTTCGTGTTGGGGATCTTCTGCATATGCCAGATGGGGCCTTCATTCTTTGCCAAAGCAATGCCTAGGAGTGCAACAATGATTGTTTCAATTGGAGTACATGTGCACCTTGCAGTACAAAAGACAGCCAGGTACAAACGGATGACCCGAGACATGCCTTGTATGGTTAGTATAGAGCAGTGCCTTCAACCCCCAGACACAATCACCGATAGACTACGAGAACTATGATGAACACTGGGTTGACCTAGCAGGAGATGGAGGGTGCATATATCTCACGTGTACCCCAGAGCAGTATGCCCAAGCAGAGGAAAGTTTACGATCTGTTTACAAGTCATCAAAACTGGCCTGCGAGCCAGAGTTCTCCGAGAGATGCATGAACTTTCCTTCACGCATGTGATCCCTGCGGTTTACTGGCTATAATAAACCTCAGAGGAACCTTGCCTCTTGTGTGGACCTGGCATTCTTGATTGGGCTAAGGGAAGGAGTTAGGTCTTCCACAAGTTCACACCGTAGGTTCCCAGCACGGCTCAGTCTGCCTGCCCCCCTCCCCCCTAACAAGTTGGAGGCACTGCTGACGTCAGCCCGGCCAGAAGCTGCCTCCTTCGTGGTCAGAACGGGAAGGATGCAGGACCCTCACGGGAATTGCAAAATAACCGGACAGCGCAACCGGAGATAGGCCGCGGGGAGCCGCCTTGAGAAATATATCCCGGCCGCAGTCGGCGAGGTGTCCACGCAGTCCAAAGGGGCAAGATAAGCGGTTAACGGGGAGCCAGCGGACGAGCAGATTTGACAGGCACAGAACGTAAGTTGCGGTCCACATAACAGGCAATGTGTTGCGTGGGTGGGTTTAATGTGTACGGGAGAAGGGAGGTGTAATTCGTGATCCATATCGGTATTGAAGTTGTTAGCACCCGCACAGTGGCAGGGACGGGAGAGGAAGTAGAAGTCCCTTTTCTATGTCTAAAAAGTGTTCGAGTTGCAAGGGCTCCGGTGATAAGCAGGGACCGTAGACTTGATAGTCTTGGACTGTGAGAATATGTATATATGTGGCATTCCTACGAGTTGGACGTTCTAGTTCAGAGCATAGATGACGGATTCCCATAAGGTTTTGCTGTATCTATCCTAGATTGCGGAAGGTATTTAGCTGGTTAAGCCTCCTGGAGAGAGGCATATCTCACATCGGGTGACGCGGCAAGAGCAGTTAATCACAAAATAAGGAGTTTACTCCACCTGGAGAGGCGGGAAAACAGTTGTGGGGATTTAGGATTTGTGGGGTTTGGTGTGGGGGGGCGAAGCAACAGTTCATTGTTTTGTGCGCACAAATTGTCTATACATCTGTTCAAACTTTCGTTTGGCGACGTCACCCATATGTTGGTGCATAGGACGGTGTGTTGTAACAGTGAGGAGCTAGCATAGTGGAAGTGGGATTGGAGGCAAGGTGAACAATCGGCAGTGTGTGGAAGGCGCCTGCACACGTTTGAGGTGGTGTGCCGCCGGATAACTGCAGCGCTGGTTAAGGCGGAGCTGTGTGCAAGGCTGCCGTGTAAGGTGCAGAGCTGCGGATGCTCATAGCGAAAGTACAGTGACAAAGGATTGTATTAATCCTGTTTTCCCTTGACAGCGGAACATCGAAAGCCTCAATTAGAGATCAGGTAACCGATGTTGCTCTGTACTCATACGGCCCCATATAAAGACAAGATAGTGAAATATAGCTTGCAATGGTCTAAGAGTACGGAAGGGGAGATAGCAAGGCCATGGCTGCCTAATGGCAGTTTCTCCAAAGACGTGCTGCAATCACTATTGACCCACTTACAGAGCACATACAAGGGAAAGAAATTAGCTAACCGCATGGAAATATTTGAAATGTTGTGTATGCTCCAGGAGGCCAGGCCATGGATGATTAGTTTGCGGGAGGTGAGGAAGAGGGATCAGATACTTTCCGCTCCTCCCCCCGCACCGACTAGCGTAATATCCGACAACGCGGAAGAGGAACAGGGCATATATCCATGAAGGGAACTAAAAGCAGCAGAAGGTTACTCAAACCCTACATACAAACCACCCCCATACGCCCAAAGTGAACAACAGCGAGTAATAGGGCAGCCAGCCGTTGGCTCCGACCTTGATGAGGAGGGGATGCCACGCACAAAATATTAATTTGCAGGAATAGGACCGGAAGAATAGATAGCTGCACAGATACTATTCAAACTAAAAGGGGCCACAACAGGGGAAGCCGAAGGCACAACAAAAGCAATAGAAAGTTTGGACTTAGGGCACAGGTGCCGTGGGGAGGGAGGAGGAAATAGAGAAGAATGGAGAAGAGGAAAGGGAGATGGAAATGGCATTATGGAGGAAGAAAATATTATTGGAGGCATGACGCAAGTATGAACAAAAGCGGCTGAAGCAGTTGAGGTTGGTAAAATGGAGAAGAACAAGTTACTCTCTTACTGGTAACGTTTTTGATGGGATGGTCTGAAGACGTATTCCATATCTATGAAAGTAATCACCAGAGCTGTGCTGCTTCGGAAAATCTTTCGGTGTCTGCGTCCTGCGTCGATGACATCGATAGGCTGTCCTCGAGGGCCTCCGTTGAGCTGACGTCACCGGATGTTATAAGTAGGACTCACGACGCCATAGCCCCAGTTGTAGTTTTTTCCCCAGAACGTGTGGCACCAAACCACTGCCAGTATGACCACAGAAAGCCTTGCGGAAACGTAAGCTGCAATCGCATAAGAATTCTGTCACGGGGCAGGTAGGGAGGGAGCGATATGGAATACGTCGTCGGACCATCGCATCGAAAGAACGTTACCAGGTAAGAGAGTAACTGGTTCTTCGAGGGGTTTGGGTCCTCCGACGTATTCCATATCTATGACAGACTCCCAAAGCAGTACCAACGTATGGAGGAGGGAACAGAATTTAGAAGATAGAAATTTAGAATGCCCAATCAAACTGCAGAGTAAAGGACCGCCTTGCCAATGGCCAGATCCTGCCCATGGATAGAATCGAGGGAGTAGTGACGTACAAAAGTATGGACCGAAGCCCAAGTGGCTACATCACAGCTGTTACGAATAGGAACACACCTCTGCAGGGCAGTAGAGGCAGCCATAACCCTAGTAGAACGGGCCCGTAAGCCTACCGGAGGGTCCTTACCCGCCAAGCGGTAACATTCGAAAATTGCCAAGATAATCCATCTAGACAAAGTCTGCTTAGTAACAGCTTGTCCCAAACACCTTCCAGCGTAACCAATAAAGAGCTGATCGTCCACTCTGACCCGGGACATGCGAAAAATGTAGAAACTTAACGCTAACCTAGGATCCAACCTATGGAGCCTCTCCTCTTCCTTACCAGGATGTGGAGGAGGATAAAATACCGGAAGAATAACCTTCTGGCTCAAATGAAATTCTGACACCACCTTCGGGAGAAAGGAAGGACGACCTCTAAGGACAACCCTGTCCTTATAAAACACAGTGAAGGGTGGCTTAACTGAAAGTGCCTGCAACTCACTCACTCACTCTGCCACAACTAAAAACACAGTTTTAAGGGTTAACAGCCTCAAAGGACAAGAATGTAAAGGCTCAAACGGAGCACCCATAAGGAATTCCAGAACAAGGTTCAAATCTCAACAATCCCAACCAGGCACCTGGAAAGGTACCGGCGGAAACACATTAGTGAGTCCTTTGAGAAACTGAGAAATTAACGGAATTTTGAAATAAGAACACTCCTCAGATGAGCGCTTAAATATAGACAGCGCTGCCAGGTAACCTCTAACAGTACCCACTTGCAGGCCCCTGTGGGCCAACGAAAGCAAAAAAGACCGAACCACAGGAATGTCACATGAAAAAGGATCCACAATCTTAACCCTGCACCAGTCGCAGAACTTTCTCCAACGGCAACGGTACAGGGACCTTATTGCCAGCCGTCTGGCTGAAAGCAACACCTCCATCACGACTTGCGGGCGGTCCCAACCCTTATACCTCAACCTTTCAGAAGCCAAGCGTGAAGGTTGAGGGATCTGACCTCTGGATGGAGAGCCTGACCCCCCCCATCCTGTGAGAGCAGGTCGTCTCGGTAGGGAAGACGACGTGGAGGGCACATGGACAAGTCAAGAAGGTCTGGGTATTACGAGCTCCGAGCCCAAGCCGGAGCAATGAGGATCATCTGGGAACCGAACCTCCGTAACCTCTGCAGCACTTGCAGGATGACGGGGACTGGAGGAAACACGTACAGCAGTGGGAAGGACCACTCCACCAAGAACTCTTCTCCTAAGGCTCCATTTGGAGGAAATTCCCACGAACAGAACCTTTCGCACTTCCAGTTGACACTGGAGGCGAAGAGATCCACCTGAGGGGTCCCCCAAAGGGCGAAGATCTCCAGGAGAATCTCCTGAGCCAGTTCCCACTCGTGAGAGATCGCGCTCTGCCTGCTCAGAGCGTCCGCCGTCTCGTTTTCGTCTCCGGCCACATGAACTGCCGAGATCGAAACTTGCTGCTGGATGGCCCAGAACCAGAGTTGCATCGCCTCCCTGCACAGAGGAAGTGACCCTGCCCCCCCCCCCCTCACTCACTCTTTTTGTTGAGGTAGTGCATGGCCACTGTGTTGTCCGTCAGAATCAGGACATTCTTTCCTCGCACAGTCGGCAGAAAAGCCTTCAGGGCAAGCCTGACGGCCCGCAACTCCAACAGACTGATATGGAGTCTGGACTCTGATGGAGTCCAACAACCGCTGACTCAACTCGTCGGCATGAGCTCCCCATCCCATGAGGGATGCGTCCGTCGCGATCGTCACCTCCGGCCAGGGTAGCCAAAACCGAGCCCCCGTCATCAGATTGCCTTCGACGGCCCACCACAGAAGGTCCTGGGCAACCGAGGGCGCCACCTGAATGGGTTCCGACATCCTGCTGGAGGACTGCACCCACTGCATCTTGATGGCCCACTGCAGAGATCTCATCCGCAACCTGGCCTCTGGCACCAGAAGAATGCAGGATGCCATGAGGCCGAGCAGCCTCAAGAACTCGAACGTTGGAAGACTCTGGGCATGTTGAAACTTGTGCACCATCTGCTGAATGTGATGAGCCCTCACCTGGGGAGGAAAACACTGCCCCAGGGACGTGTCGAGCACTGCTCCCATGTACTGGAGCCGCTGAGTTGGCGTCAAGTGGGACTTCTTGAAGTTGAGGGAGAAGCCCAGCTTGTGAAGGGAGAGGCAGGTGACGGATAGATGATCCAAGACCTGCTCGGGAGAGCGCGCCCTGATCAACCAATCGTCCAGGTTGGGGTAGACATGAATCCCCCCTTTCCTGAGATGCTGCCACCACTACCATGAGCTTGTTGAAGACCCTCGGGGCAGAGGTCAATCCAAACGGCAGGACCCGAAACTGAAAGTGCGAGTCGCCAACCGCGAACATCAGGTACTACTTGTGCTTGGGATGGATCGGCACATGATAAGAAGCGTCCTTGGGGTCGAGAGACACCAACCAGTCCTGAAGTTGAAGGGCCTGGAAGACTTGAGAAAGAGTAACCATCCTGAACTTGTCCTTCCTAAGGAGCTTGTTCAAACCACGCAAGTCCATGATGGGTCTCAATCCCCAGTCTTTCTTCGAAATCAGAAAATAAGGGGAATACCATCCCTGGTTCCTCTCCACTACAGGCACCAGTTCTATGGCGCCTTTCTCCAGTAGGGATTGTATTTCCTGCGCAAGAAGCGGATCCGGACTCTCAAAGAGAGATTCCCTGGTGGATTGTCGTGAGGCCTCTGCCGGAAAGGAAGACAGTAGCCGTGGGCTATGATCTCCAGAACCCACACATCTGAAGTAATGGCACGCCACTCTACAAGATGCTGCGCCAGCCTTCCCCCAACCGGCGAACCATGGACATGGCCTCATGACTGAGCTGAAGCGGCAGTGCCTGAGGGCAAAGAGGCAACTGCCCAAGCGGCCTTGGCACCTCGAGTACCCTGTTTTCCACCTCTGGCACTCCTACGGTGGCCCCTTTGACTTGCAGCTCTTCTCGATTTACTAAAGGATGAGTAATATCGAAAGGAACCTCCCCTCCATTGCTGTCCCCTAGGACGAAAAGGCAGAGGTTGGCGAACTGCAGCGCTCAACGACTTTGCTGCAGCTTTGGTGGTCTGCAACCTCTCAAGACTCTGGTCAGCCTTGCTGCCAAAAAGATGTTCACCATCAAAGGGCATGTTGAGGAGCCGGGCTTGCACATCAGGAGCAAACCCTGACTTCCGCAACCACGCAAACCTAAGTATTACGGTGCTCGCCGCCATGGACCGGCTGACGCAATCAACCATGTCCAGACACGACTGAATGGATTCACACATGGCATCCTTGCCATCCTGCACGATAGTGAGAAAACCATCCCGTTCCTACCCTTTGGGAATATGATCAGCCGCTAAGGAGATCCAGTTCCACAGAGTGTGCGTGAAACGAGACAAGGCACAAACGGAGTTGGCAGCCTGAAGCACCATACCCCCAAAAGAAAACACCTTCGCCCAGCCGTCAAAACGTTTGTCGTCCCGATCAGGAGGGATGGTAGGGTACGACGCCTGCTTTGCGGGGGCCATAGCCGTCTGCACCACCAAACTCTCCAGAGTAGGGTGCGTGGTCAAGTAGCAGGGGTCGCCACTGGCTCAGCAATAATTATTCTCCGGAGAAGTCCAAGCCACAGCCACCCTTCTCTGCAAGGCCATATGGAATGGCAGTACCGGTCAGTTGGTGGACCTTGGTCGAGGAGATCAGTCAGGTCATCCTGCTGAAAATCCCCAGGGGGGGCAGACCACCCCAGGTAATCCGTGACCCTTGACATCAGGTGCCGGTATGAGGACTCGGCATGAGTGCCAGGCTCAGGCCTACCAAACTCCACCTCCGAAGAGGTGTCAAGACCACTGGCGTCGTGCAACGATTGACGCAGGTCCTCAAGTTGGCTATGACCAGAAAGGAGGCCATCAGGAACCTCACCTTCCTCAGACCCCTCATCCACCTCAGAAATATAATCCAGAGGCTGGAAGGAGGGTACAGAAAAAGGAACAAAGACATGTTTAGCCTTGGCCAGAGCCTTTCTGGGGGGTGCCACCGTGTCACGGGGAATCTCCGACAAAGGCGCTGCGAAAGGCGTCGATGGAATCGGCGTCGCCAGCGTCGACACAGGCCTTGAGGACGGAGCCCAAGCGTGTCTCTCGACAGCCCGGGCGCCGATGGCGCTGACGACTTCCTCTGAGGCGGAGCCTCGAGAGAGTCCGTCGACGACCTTGGCGCCGCAAGCGTCGATGTCTTCTTTGAAGACTTCACAGGTTCTCGCGGTCTCGAGGGCTTCGAGGATCAGGACCTGGAACGGGCATGTCTAGAGTGACCATCTTTGTCCGACCGGGATCTCGAAGGCACCCGGTGGTCGCGATGACTGATCGAGCCTGAAGGAGTCGAGCAGCGTCTCTAGAACGGTCACGGTCGGCGTCTTTCGACGGCGCGGACGGACCAGAGCCCTGCGATTGGAAAATCGCCAACATCTCCTTTCGGAAGGAATCCCATTCCTCAGGAGTGGAATGGTTGTTGGGACAAGCAACCCGCCGACGGGCAGAGTCCTCGGACGAGGACGGCGACCTGTGACGGTGCTTCCTGGAGCGCCTCGAAGAGGCAGAGGAATGGCGGGACCAACTCCCAGACCGAGAACCCCCGGACTCACGACGACGATGCAGAGAGTCGCCCCTCGAATCATCCGTCGAAAGACCAGTGGAACGCGACTTCCGGGGCTTGGCCACCTTACCGACCGACAGCAGCTTCTTCCGCTCCCGCAAGGCCTTCGATGTGAGCGATTGGCAGTTGACACAGTCATCCGTATCTTGGTCCTCCCCGAGGCACCAGAGGCAAGCGTTGTGCGTGTCCATCAGCGACATCTTGGACCCGCACACCCGACACTTCTTAAAACTGGACCGTGGGGTGGAAGAAGCCGAAGACGACATACAATATTGCAAGGAAGAAACCGGTTCGAAGCACCAGGAGAACAGGATTCAGTAGAACCAAGGCGTGCCGAGATCTCCGAAGCGAACACGTTCACAGAAAAAACGGAACTGAGGCAACGGGAGTCGTGCGTCCTACTTATAACATCCGGTGACGTCGGCTCGATGGAGGCCCTCGAGGACAGCGTATCGATGTCATCGACGCAGGACGCAGAAAGATTTTCCGAAGCAGCACAGCTGTGGCGATTACTGTCATAGATATGGAATACGTCGGAGGACCCAATCCCCTCGAAGGGAAGAATATCGGGAGGGTGAAGACGCGAGGGCATTGGAACGGATAAGTGATGCAATAAAAGTGGAATTGGAAAGGAAGAAACGAGATGAGGAGAAAAAGAAGAGAGCGCATGTGCGCACAAGGGAACAGTAGTAGGATATGGTGCGGTACGCCTTGGAGTACGGGAGTAGGAGAATACATGCAAATTAACGGACATTGATCTTATTGCATCACAAAAACGCAACAATCACACAGAAACTAAGCTTTTCGATTGGGTTCTGTAGTGACAAGGACGACGACTCTGTTAATGACGATGGCAATAGTGATGAGGAAAGGGAGGGGCCCAACAACTTTACCTAACAAGGACTGTGAAGGGACCTCCTAGGAGTGCAGGACACATGAGCAGAGGGGTAGGAGAAACGACGTAACCGAACCAACACAAAACACGGCAGAGGGGGTAGCCCCCTAGACGCTATAAAACAGCAGATTTAGGGACCTCCCAGGGTGCAGGAAGGATGGGGCAGCGATTGCACAATCCAGGGGACATTCCTGCTCTAGGGGCCGACTGTTAGGGGCGTAGAACACAGCAGACTCACACAATACAGCCAATAGACGTAGGTGCAGACATTGAGGACGAAAGAGGGCCCATGCAGATCAGGCAGTACAGGGGGACACCAGAGGAAAGGACTGCATATTCACAGATGCCGTTATTGGAGAGGGGAGGGACGAGAACACAGTACGTTCCCTGGAAACACACGGATAAGCAAAATATTAAGTGGAGGAGCTGGGAAATGGATTTATGAGATGCATAAATTAACTGCGGGTCACAGGCTGGCAGTGGGCAACGTCAAGCGTTTGCTGGTCTCCCTACTGGGTGACGCAGCTGATATCTGGAAGAGAGCGGGGTTCTAGGGGTGACTACTCAAAATACAGCACATGACGGGTCATCATTCGCAAATTGCAGAGCCACGGTATGGCACCGTGGACATAATATCCTGACACTTCAGACATAGGAGCTATTAGATGCATGACAATGAGGATGTGACTAGGAGGACACCGTCAATTACATTCAACAGCTCTGGCGCCTCAAATCTCGAGAGCCGTGGAACTTAATAGCAATATTTTATCACATTTTGGTGCAAGGGTTGCCCAAGCCAGTACAGAAAAATTTGAAAAAACTAGTAGGGATGGAGGCAAATGCCTGGCCGGAAATACAGCTCACCATAGTGCATCATTGCAGGTTATGGCAAGAGAAGATTAAACAAAAAGGCAGAAGAGAGGAAAGCAGACGAAGCAAAGTAAGTTCAAAGGAAATTGTCAAAGTATGCAATAGAAGGAGCACTAATAACAAGCCCCGGCCTACAGACATAGATGATGACCTCTCAGACACAGCCTTTGTCCCAGCCACAACAGCAATACAATACTGTGCCACAATATGTGCCACACGTGGGAGGAGGATACATGGGGAGGAGTGGCTACCAGCAGAACTTCCAGGGGAGGTGAGGCTTCCAACAGGGATGGGGGGAATACATGCAGCAAATGTCACACGGACCAGGTGAGGGGGGGGGGGGGGGGGGGGAGGAGAACCCTGGCAAGCAAGGGAGCCACCACAGTGCTGGACCTGCGGGCAGCTAGGACACATTTCCCATGCATGTAAGAACAGGGGGGCGGAACAAGGGGGGGGGAACAGGGGTACCAGGGAGGGCAGAACGACTACTACACTCCAGACATGCAACAAAATGGACAGGTGCAGAACACTCATCCACAGATATCACTGCCCTAACAAGCACCACCCACAACAGCACCACCCCAAATGACAGCACCTCAGATGGCAGCACCACTGCCCCAATATGCACAAGCAGCACAACAGCTAACACAAATATACGCCCACTCCCCAGAACCCATGGATATGACGGCAACAGTAAAGGTACATAGGATGGGATGAGTTAACATAGTGGGGAACAACCCTTACACGGGGAAAGGGTTAGCCCCGTTTACCCAATACGACAGCCCACAGACGAACTTGTATCCCATCCTATCAGTCACACCTAATCCTGCAGAGGAATCTTGGATAAGGGTGGCGATAGGTTACAAAACATTTTCCTTTCTTGTTGACACTGGGGCGACTAGGTCATGCATCCGCGAAGGGACTTTTGCATTGTCAGGCGATGCCATAAACACTCAAGGATTCTCTGGGGCTTCGGGGTTACTGATAACATCTCCTTATATATAGTAGATCACAATTTTTTACCTCTACTTTACTCTAAAAAAGCACCTGTAAACATATTGGGATGCAACATCATGAGCAGGCTGAACATGACCATCTCATTAACAGATAAGGGTATAATGTGCGCCACACCAGGAATGAATATGCTCACTGTAAAACAAATTGTTCAGGCATAATGCGGCAAAACAGTACAGAGGGGGGGAACCAACTGACCCCCGAGTTGTTCCAGTACGGGACAGACTTGGCCCTTCCATGGGTGACGGGGATTGCAGGGAAGGTATGGAGGAGACCAGGTGACTACTTATTCAGACCAGAGACACCACCAGATGAGGAAGAAGGAACAGTTGTTTCCATAGATATCGAAGGGGTTGTGGCAAGACAAGATTTGATCGCAGTACATGCAATTTATGACCAAGGGAAGGCATGGAGGGCAATAATTGCAGTAGCAGAAGGGTGCAGGTTAACACAAATATAAATATTTGGCAGACAAAATCTGTATGCACAAACCTACACGTATCAGCAGATAGTCTCTCTCCCATAGTCTGGTGGTACCAAGGTTCAATCTCAAAACCGCCGGAGGAGCTAGCTTCCCTGTCCAAGCCGCCAAACGTTGGAACTCCATCCCCATCCCTCTCAGACAGGAACCCTCCTTCCTCTCCTTCAAAGCCAGCATATAAAACTGGCTGAGCTTCTTGCCTGACCACTAAGATACAGCTATCCTGTTGTCTGCTCACTGATTATGCATTATTTACTGTATGTAACTGTTTTTTCTCTTATCCATGGCTTCATCGGACCTATATGCAACCAGGGCCCCACTTATTTATTGTCTTCACACCTGATTGTATTTTTCTGCCTTTTCATTTATGTAACCCTAAGCTTTCAAGCGCCCAGCTACCTCAGGTTTTGGTGCGCGATATAAATATTAAACAAATACAAATACACATGACAGTTGAGGAACTATTTTCAGAAGACAGAGGCGAGGCAGAAATTATGCTGGAAATGAGTTGTGCTTCTGCCTACACATCACATACAGGGAGGTTGCACAGAAAATTGCAATGGCACTAGAAGCGCCACCGCCATTCTGCAGGAGGACCTGGCAAGGGTACCCGACAACATATGGACCACAAGTCCCTATGATGTGGGGTGCATAAAAAATATAGGGGGAGTGAAGATAAAACTGAAACCTGGTGCAATATTACCTCAGGTGAAACAATATCCCCTGACGAAAGAGGCAAGTGAGGGCATTTATGAGACAATCCACACCCTCATTGAAAGAGGCATTTTGGTGCCATCAGAATCTCCATGCAACACAGCAGTGTACACTGTGTGCAGGGTGGACGGGGGGTCATGGCGTTTTATCCAAGATCTACGCCCTCTTAACCACATTGTTGAAGCAGAATATCCTGTAGCAGCAAACGTCGCAATGATCCTATGTGGCATCCAAGCAGAAGCAACTCTGTTCACCTTTATCGACCTCAAAAATGCCTTTCTCTCAGTGTCATTACACCCAGACTCAAGATTTGACCAGCTTCATGTATTGTAACCAGAAATGGAAACACACTAGGTTACCACAAGGGTACAGTAAGTCACCGTCCATTTTTAACAGAGTAAAACAGATGGACCTAGGAAATGTCCAGACGGAGAGCACAATCTTGCAATAGGTGGATGACATACTCAGCTGTAGCGAGACAGAGAAAGAATGTAGAAAAGATTCAGTGCACGTTCTCACAGTATTAGCAGGAAAAGGGTACAAAGTAGACAATGCTAAACTCCAGTACTGTCAAAAGGAAGTACTATATATTGGTCATTTAAGTTAATATAAAATAATGGGAGACACATAGCCCCAAAAAGAGCACAAACGATACAGAACACTCCACAACCTAAAACAGTAAGGGAACTGCAGCAATTTCTCGGATTATGTAACTTCTGCAGAGCATGGGTTTTTGATTACAGCTCTTACACATGTCCACTTCTAACAGCTCTTAGGAAGCACAAAAGGGAGCAAAACCACTGTGTTGGACAAGAGAAATGAATGAGGCATTCAATGAGCAGAAGGAAGCAATAAGCACAGCCCCAGTATTAGCGACCCCAGACTACAAAAAGCAATTCTTTCTATTTTCACACGCCAATAGCGTGGTGATGAAAGCAGTATTGACCCAAAGCCCATTGCTTGTTACAGTAGACAACTTGACCCATTAATGAAAGGACACTTTCTGTGCAAACACTTGGCTGCTGCAGCCTTTGCAGTAGGAGGGCTTCATCCATAACAAGGGGGTGCACAACAACCTTTTATGTGGAACATGCACTCTTTGCAATACTGCATAAGCCAACAAGCACATTGACAACACAGAGAGCATCAGGGTATGAGATTATATTATCCAGACCAGAACTGAAGATAGTGAGATGTAATCATGTCAACCCAGCACAATTCATAGCAGATGTTTACCAACCAGGAGAACGGGCTCACAACTGTACAGAAAACATTGAGTTCTTCACTGAAACCCGAAAGGTAGAGGAAGATGCCCTTGAGGGGAGAGAGGTACTGTACATTGACAGGTCGTCAACTATCGATCAAACTGATGGGATTAGGAGAACTGGAGAAGCTGTGGTAAGATTGAAGGAAGATTGGACAAGTGAGGTAGAACAGAGTGCTTGGTTACCTCCTCATTACTCAGCACAAGCTGCAGAACTAGTAGCACTAATAATGGCACTACAAAACAGTATAGGGAAGAGGGTGACAATTTACTCAGTTAGTGCTTATTTCACCTCCACAGTACATTCAGGGTTGGCAAGATGGCTCAGAAAGGGGTTCAGGGGGGCAGACGCGACCCTGGTACAGCATGCTCTGCTGCTGGGAGAACTAATGGAAGTAATAATATACCCAGAAGACTTCGCATTTGCGAAGTGCCAAATATATACAAATGGGGAAGACCTAATCTCAAGGGGTAATGAAGCCGCAGATTATCAGGCAAAATGTACATCATATTTTGGAGAATTGTGGGACTTGAAGGAAAACAAAAGCAAAAGGGGGGGGTAAGACAGACGTTACAAAAGGATGGATATACTCATCTACCAGAAACACAGATAATGGAGCTGCAAGCAGCTGCACCAAAAGATGAAAAGGAACTTTGGGTAAAGGGAGGATGTTCAATGTCCCCTAATGACACCCTATGGTGGCAAAACACAGGGAAAGTGGTCATGCCACTTACGTTACTGAAAACAGCCCTAGAGCAATTGCATTACCCCACGCACACAAGGAAAGAGGTCATTGCAGCACACATTGGAGGATCATGTTTCTGTCCCGACCTGAACGCCATGCAGCATAACTTATTAGCAACTGTTTGAAGTGCTAGCAGTTTACTGCGGGCCGCACATTGATAGTAGGGACAGGAACCATACCAAGACCCGTTTCTACACCTCCATGTTGCCTGCGTGGACATGATCCAAGTATGTCAAGGCTACCGCTACATGACTGTAGTGGTATGCCCCTTCGAGATGGATAGAGGCTGAATCATGTTCCCATGCTGATGCCCTTCGAGCTGCAAAATTCCTGGTCCGAGAAGCATTCCCAAGGTGGGGCCTTTGTGAGGTCCTGCGGTCTGACAAAGGGCCCCACTTCGTCAATGCAATGTTCCAGCACATCACTGCCCTGTTAGGAATAAAACACATAATTTGCCTGTGCGTACCACCCACATGCAAACGGGTGTGTGTGAATGCCTCAACGGCCTCCTGAAGGAACACCAAGAAGAATTGGCTCCACTGCCTGCCCTTACCCTTGTTCAAAATGCGCAAAAAACCTGGTTCCGACCACCACTTAATGCCCCATGAGGTGGTAACAGGACGAAGAAGGCACCTTCCATTGGCTTCACCCACAAGGGCTCCGGGGGATTGCGAGAATGCAGCAGATGGGTTAGGACAGGAAATATAGGACTACGTAACTTCACTTGTTCTAGCGCTTCTTTTATCTATCGTCAGGTATAACAGACAAAGGGCAGGCCAGAAGACAACGCACAAGAAGACACGAGCAACCAGGAGACACACAAGGAACCACCAATTCAAATACGGGACTATGTGTTATCGAAAATGTTTACTTGCCGCTGGAGCGTGCCCCGTTTCACCGGCCCTCACCTTGTGGAGGACGTAACAGACCGGACAGTGAAGCTGCAAGGCAAGTGTGTCTGCAATCAACAAGCGATCAACAAGTGTCATTACCACTGTGAGGGGGCACAAGTTGTGCCACGAGCAGACTCCCACCAGAACCCTGAGGGCCTTAAAACCACTGCAAAAGGGCTCCTGCCTTTGGCACCAGGCTCATATGTAAGAAGGAAGGGCTGTTAAAACTAGGTCTCATTTATGTACATGGGCCTTTAACTCCAACATGGAAGCACCCACACAGTCTAGTGCTAGGAACCAAGCCTTACGGTCTAGTGTTTTGGGTGTGGCAGGCCTGGAACTACTTTCCCTGGACTATATAAACCACACCCTGACTGCAGAACACGCTTTGTGTTATTCTGCAACCAGCAGCGTGACGCTCACTGTGTCCAGCTCCTGGTCTTCAGCATCTTGCTGTAAAAACACCATCCAGCACTCAGCATCTCAACTGGGCTGCAGTCTGTGGAAACCGAGAGAAGAACAAACATCACTCACCTGTGAGTACTTGCTTAAGGACTTCCGGCGAACCGCTACCACAGCTGCTGTTCAAACATTGCGGCCTGCAATAATGAGAAAGGGAAAAACAATATTAGAACGCGCTTCCAAAACATTGAATTCCATCAGTCGCACCTGAATTCCAACCCGCTACGTCACGCTTCCATCCAGAGCACCACAGCAACATCTGCAAAGGAAAAGAGACATATTCAGGTTTGCTTTCAATATTAAACAACCGCACAGCGCTGTACTTGCCTTAACAGATTCCGGGGGCCTGTTTTTTCATTGCGCTCTCATCCACTCACAGCACCACAGCAGCCTGTGAGGAGAAGAAGAAAACATAAGTTAGCTTTAAAAGACAATAAAGGCGCTGCGCTTTGCGCTTTCTCCTATCTAGAAACGTGCCTCTCCATCCGGCACGCCAGCATCAAGACCTTCGCACCTGAAAAGAAGGAGATAAAGACATTAACAAATTCCCACCATAAACAGAACAAAGACTTACAATTAACAAACCTACCTGCCTACCAGCAGATTCGGGGTCACAGAAGGCCTGGGCCCAAAGAAGGCGTACTGCACCAGTGAAGCAACTAGCGCAGCTCACCAACAAAAGTCAAGCCACCCTGCACACGAAACGCAGGACGGATAGCTCACCCTACAAATAACTAAGATTCATTATTCAGCACTGGGCAACTAAGCATCCAGGGTTCCAGATCTCAGAGCCTTCCAGACGCCCCCGGGGATATCAGGTGAGCGTAACAACAAGACAGCACAAATATCCCAAACCCCAATGAACTAGAGACTACTGGTCATCCTATGGTCAGATGCTCCCAAGTCCCTGAAGTTCCCACAGCAACACTGGTGCAACTAGATAAGTGAAAAACGATAGCCCCTATTCTGCCCAGCCCAAATCACCTCCCTTGATCTGAAACATTGGATTGTAGCAATATGATTTAACTTGCCATACCGCACGCACAGCTCGTACTACTGACTACAAGTAACACTGTCTTAAACATTTTTCCTTCTTTGCACATGCAGGGTTCTGCAACTGTTGATGTAAATTGTTAGGAAAAGTGCAACTGGTAGAAATTCCTTGATATTGCCCCCAGTTCATCACCCTGAAGCACTCTCCAACCAATTTGTCCATGCTATAAGAAGACCCAGGCACTTCAGAGCTCGGTCACAAGAATTGTACTACGTCGGGTTCATAGAATACATAGCCCAAGTATACCCACAACTTCAGCAGAGCACATATCCTGTCCTGCCCACACTCTATACAGAATATTTGGGAACAGATATTTGATTTAGTATGCAGAGATTGATAATACGTACAAATACTAACATAATGACGCCTTTTATTGCAATTTTCAGTCGGTCAACTTTATCATCTCATCATCTGCATAACGGCAGCGCAAGTTATAATGGTGAACGTAATAAAAATAGTTTTTTTTTTTAAACTTTATTTTTGAATTTTATATACCCTCGAAATACAATCGCACCAACAAGGTGCACGATCAAAACTTGAGGAAAAGGAAATGGGGAGGGGTAAAAGGTGGAGGGTTGGTAGAAAAAGGAAGGGAGGAAAGGAAAAAAAAAACTTCATAACATTACCCATTAACTGTTCCCACCCCGAAGCCGCTCTTTCCCCTCCCACCCCCGTATGAGATTAGAGCCCAATATAAGTCTTCATCAGTGTCCGAAATTTAATGTTCAAAGGGATGTGGAGGATCTCAGTTCCATAGTCTCCTTTCAGTTGCCGGATAAATCAGAGCCCACAGATTCATTACTATTTAGCAGATATGCGATATACGGTCCCCAGATGTCTGGGGGGCGTGCATGCAATGGTAGGGTTCTTATAAATTCGCTTTCCACATTCTGGCAGTATGTTATGTCTCTTTTCCAGTCATCGAGTTTGGGTAGTGGGCCTCTGCCCCATGACATGGCGATCCTCCTCCGGGCCAGCACCAGAAGATGGGCTGCTAATTTACGCGATGCAGCTTGAAGGTATTTGGCGAGACCCAGGAGTGGCCCCAGGGGAAGCGGGGTCACCTGTTCGCCTATGATGTCAGCAGTTATTTGTAAGACTGAATTCCAGAAACGTCGTATTCCGGGGCAGTCCCAGGCCAAGTGGAGGAAGTCCGCATGAGCCGCTGCGCATCTTTCGCATTGGGCGACGTGTCTGGATGATGTTTGTGCTTCTTGACTGGGGTATAGTATATTTGGTGTACAAAGTTAAAATGTATTAATTTGTAACGAGTATTCAGTGCGACCTTTTGGGTTTGGTTTAGGATATAGGACCAATCTTCTGTGGATATCGTCTCCTGAATGGCAGTTTCCCAATTTTGCTGGGTTTTAGTGTTGGGTTTCCCAATATCGGCCACCATGGATTTATATAACAGCAAGACCAATCTCCCTTCCCCCTGCGCCTGAATAGTGTTATGTAGTAACTCCCAGGTGGGGGGTTGTTTAGGAAATGAGGGAAATAACTTGTGTAAGGTATGGCGTAATCTAAAATACAGGAAAACATCTAGGGAAGTATTGCCTCCCCCGTCTTTTACGATTTGTGGGGTTAGAAAGGTGCCCTCAGGGAACAGGTCTCCGAGTGAGTGGACATTGACCTTGTCAGCCCATATTAGAAACACTTTTTCGTTTGTGAGGGGAATGCCGGGAATAAATCTGATTGGAAGTAGAGGGGAGAATCTCACGTCTACTCCGTATTTGGTCGCCATCTTTTTCCAGATTGCGTATGTAGACAGGACTGTGTTAAGCGCGTTATATGGGACTGGGATTTGGCTTATAATGACCGCGCTTAGCAGGTCGGGTGAGGCCAGGGCTCGTTCCACTTGCACGTGTGGGCGAACAAAATGATCTGCGTACCAATAACTCAGGAAGTGAGCCTGGGCCGCCCAATAGTATTTTTCTATATCTGGGAGCGCCAGACCCCCCTTGGATGTTGGCAACACCAGAGTGCTATACGCGACACGAGCCGGCCCATATGAGCTCTAGAACTGCCGTCCTAATTTTTGGGAGAAAGGATTTGGGAAGGAGTAGTGGGATGTTTATAAATAAATACAGAAGTTTAGGAAGAATGACCATCTTGATCAAGGATACTCTGCCCCATATCATTAACGGTAATGATTTCCACCTATGGATACGCTCTTGCATTGAATTTAGCATGGGGACATAATTATCTTTGTAAATCTCATGAGGGTTACGTGACATGTAGATGCCCAGATAGCGCACCTTTGAGTGCTCCCATTTAAAGCCGTGATCGTCAATGAATTCAGTTGTATTGGGGGTTAAGGGAAACACTACCGATTTGGAATGATTAATTTTTAGCCCTGACATTTGGCCGAATCTTATCACTTGGAGCATTACAGGGTTAAGATTCTCTTGGGGGTCACTGAAACAATATGACGTCATCAGCGTAAACAGAAACAATCAATCTATGAGGACCTAGTTTAAGCCCTCAGTGCAGTTGGTTTTCTCGTAATCTCGAAGCCAAAGGTTCCATGATGAGGGCGAATATCAGTGCCGAAAGCGGGCAGCCTTGTCTTGTTCCATGCTCTAGTGATATGCTCGTGGATCTAGTGTTACCCAGAGTGACGTATGACCGAGGGTCGTTATATAACAGAGACACTAACTTGATAAAGAAATTACCAAAGCCCATCTGTCGAAGCGTTGCGATCATGAATGGCCATTCAACAGAGTCGAACGCCTTCTCGGCGTCAAGAAGTACGGCGATCGCCTGCTGTGTTGGATCTGTGGCCTCGATGACTCCGAACAGTCTTCTGATGCCGTATGTGGTACTGCGTCCTGGAATGAATCCGGCTTGGTCACCAATCACCACGGCCGGCATGAGAGGGAGTAGCCGTGTTGCAAGTATTTTGGCAAGAATTTTATTGTCCAGGTTGATTAAGGAGATCGGCCTGTAAGATGCGCATTCATCTGGGGGTTTGCCGGCTTTATGTAGTACCATAACATTGGCTTCGCGCAGTGTGGGGGGGGGGAAGGCTTCCATACTCGACTGCTTCTTCGTAGACGCGGAGCAGGAGTGGGGCGAGGATGGATGCGTGGGCTTTGTAAAACGCTCCAATGAGCCAGTCAGGTCCTGGCGCTTTGGAGTTTGGAAGGGATTTTATTGCCTCCAGAATTTCTTCCTCCATTATCGGAGTGTTTAGTGGTTCTCTCAGGTCTGCCTCCACCCAGTATAGCTCAGTGTCGTTAAGATACTCCTGTATAGAGTTCGGGTCTGAGTTACCTTTGGAACTGTACAGGTTCTGATAGAAGTTCCGGAACGTGAGAGCGATTTCCTCCCGAGTATATACCCGCTGTCCTTGAGCGTCTTTGACACATTCAACTCGTGTCGGGGTTTTGTCCATTGACAGTAGGCGGGCCAACAATGTGCCTGGTTTCTGTCCCTCTCCATATTGCCGTATCCGGTGACCATGACCCAGGAATTTTATCTCCCGTTCGGCCGATTCCCTGAACTTCAGAATTCCTCCTTTAGGTCGGCTTGAGTGTGTGAATTTGGAGCAATGAGAACTTGACGCTCTAGAGCTTTCAAATGCTTCTCACTGCTTGCGAGCTCTCTCCGGATCAGTCTTAGTATACCGTTTTCTTTGGCCAGGCATATGCTACGTACAAAGCATTTTAGAGCTTCCCAAATGGTGCCGGGGGACTCGACAGAACCCACGTTTGTCTCGATAAAGGCCATTATTTCCTTGCGTAGTTCATCTGCAAAGACTGTGTCGGCGAGAGAGCCATGTTTGAATCTACAGTTGAGTCCAGGAACTGTTGCGCTCGCTAGGGAGATGTCGAGTGTGATCATTGAGTGGTCGGACAGGGTGCGTGGCAAGATTTGACTCGTCCCCCAGACGAATGGGCTGTGGGAGGATGCCAAGATGTAATCAATCCGGGAACTGGTGTTGTGGACAGCAGCGTGGAATATATAGTCCTTCGCGTCACGATTATGCTGCCTCCAGGTGTACGTTAGGCCAAATGTCTGGCAGATCTCTTGAACTTGAGCACTGGCTTTGGACGGGTTCCCCGCTGTGTTGTGGGATTTGTCTAGTCTGGGATCAATTGGTGTGTTGAGATCTGCTCCCCAATAATGGTTGCCGCATTGGTTTTTCCTAGTTGGGACATCACCCAGTTAAAGTTGTTTGGACCATCGGTATTCAGAGCGTAAGAGTTCACAATTACTACTTCCTTTCCCGCAATTATCCCCCTCACCAGTAGGGCTCTTCCCTCAGAGTCTTTCTGCGAGTCTATTACACTGAAGTTCGTTCTCCTATCTATTAAAATTGCGACTCATCTGGCATAGGATGAGTATGATGAGAAATACCTATGGCAGCCCCAGGATCTGGCCCAGTGCAGTTCCGACGATGGCAGGAGATGTGTTTCCTGCAATATGGCAATGTTGATTTTATACCTTCGGAGATATTGTAAGACTTTCCTTGTTTTCGCCGGCTGGTTACCACCACGAAAGGTTCCAGGTGGCGACCTTAAGTGTTGTCGCTTCCATCAGGGAGGTCTGGTGAATTTATATTTGATGGATTTGGATGATGTGACTGATGGAATAGATTCATGCGAGATTCTGGTGAGCTTGGCTTCTGTTTGGGCAGCTTCGAGCTGCGTGCTCATTGCGGGGTGAGGGTGCGGGGTGAAAGGCGGCTGTGTTGAACTTGGATCCCTCCCTTGGGTGGGCAACCCCCAATAGACCCACGACAAACAATCCCTTATAAACCAAACTGTCAACATAGCTGTGCAAGGGGCGCTAGTAGCCCTCCAAGACGAGGTTGCTCTCTCCCACTGTTGCATTTCTATTTCGTGGAGATGAATGTATTGCGTCGGCAGAGAGCGGGTGAATTTGATTTTTATTAGCTCCCGGCTCTAGCTTTATGGCGGGTCTCTCCTCGGGCGGTTCCCTCTCTGCGGGAGACCATGGTTATGGACAGGCCTACAGCCGTTACGATCCAGATAGTCACTTGTCTCTTCGGGAGTGTTGAAAAATTGGGTCTTCCCTTCGAATTGAATGCAGAGTTTCGCCGGGAATATCATTGAATACTGAATTTGGTTTTCCTGTAGTCTGCGCTTCACAGCTGTGAACGACCGTCTTTGTGTCTGGACTGCTTGTGAAAAGTCTGGGAAGAACTGTAACTTATCTCCATCGTATTGCAGATCTCCTTTGTCTCTTGCGGCCCTGAGGATTGCGTCACGATCTTTATAGTTCAGCAGCTTAGCTATAATGGGACGTGGGTTCGTCCCGGGGATCGGTCTTGAGTTAGGTATTCTGTGAGCTCGTTCAACTACAAAAAGCTTGGACAGGATATTAGGGCCGAACAAGTCAGTGCAGATCTTCTCTACGTGGTCCTCCATCTTGGTGGTCAATTGGTGCGCTCTGACTCCGACGATCCTTATATTATTGCGCCGGGAGCGACCTTCTAAGTCCTCATTTTTGGCCGTTACTATTTTCATCTGTGCTTCGAGTGAAGACACTGGTAGCCATGGCTGACGCCCCGTCGTCAAGGTCTGAGACCCTCTGCTCGACAGTGTCTAGTCGGTTCGCATGCCCGTCTAGCCGGTGTTGGAGCTGGTCCACTTTGGCAGAAAGTGTGTCTAGTTTGCTACTCAGGCCTCCTATGCCGGCTTTGAGGTCAAGTAGTATTACCCTGATATCGAAGTCCTGTGATTCTTCTCCGTCATGAGGTGGAGCCTGGGTGGGGGACTGAGACCTACTGTTAAGGGGCTCTGTTTTGGTAGAGGAGCAGCTTTCAAAGGGCAGCTTTCTTTGCGATCTGTCTGGTTTCCCCATTCTTGTTGTTGACAGGTGCGTCCGTGACTCTGGATGCTGAGTGGTGCTGTCCATGCGATCGGGCAGGACGATTGTATTTATAACTTGCCGGGCCAGGTGGCGGAGCGAGCCGGCCTGGAGACAGGGCCTTGTGCCACCTCTTATGATATGGCGTCTTCGTTATGCGCCGGATATTTGCTGCTGGGTTGGGGGGAGGTGGCAGCGCTGTTGGGAAGTACTCTTCTGGGTTAGCACCGGAGGCCCGGCGCCACGGGAAATCTATAGCAATTCTCAGGGCTCGGGTCCATGTGGGGTGCCTCTGTATGGTGTCTGGGGTTCCAGGGCCAGCGAGGCATCTCAGTGTGTTTCAGCACTGGGGCCCTGGGGTGCCGCTCACTGCCGGATTCCTCTCCCCGGACTCTCCGACATGCGTGCCTGGGTCGCGCCTCCTGTCGCTTTCTGCTGCTTTCTGGACTGGGGGCAGCGGGATTCCAGGCCGATGAGGCCTCAGGAGTTATGCCTCGTGGTCCATGGTCAGTGCCGCTCACTCCCGGCTCGCTGTCACGCGACCCGTCAAGGCCCTGGCGGTTCCATTGACTTGCCCGTTACATGGGGGAGCTTGGGGATTTGCTGCCGTTCCGCCGTGCATGTGAATGCAGCGAGGGGAAGCGTCGGGCGCTCGTAGCTGGGTTGCTGCTGGTCGCGGGTGGCTCCCTCGACTTTCTTCCCCACACCGGCACTGTTTGGGTCGCTCCGCTCAGGCTCCTCCCAGGGGCCGCAGCAGCGCAGGGCTCACCCGGCACTCTCGGAGTCCGCCGCCTGCCGGATGTTGCAGTCGGGCAACAGGCTCCTCAACACTGAACGATTTTCCACGCCCCCAGTCCTCAGCACCTGAGCAGAGGCCGCGACTCCAGGCCTGCACGGGGAAGAAGGGGGTGGGGTGGTTCCTCTCCACCGGGGGTCTCAAAGCGAAGCACCAGGCAGCAGGCAAAATAATTGTGGATCTGGGTTCGAAAGCGCCTCGCCTAGATAATGCCGGCGTCAGAGCTTAGTTTCACCAACACGATAGCAACGATTACTCAGGATTTCGTGGGAGCTTCACGGAGCTCACAGGGAGGCCGCCATCTTGGACGGCTCTCTAGTTCCCTCTGTAATAAAAATAGTTACGTCTACTGTGTGGTTACTGCCATCTACTGGACTCTTAGCCACTGCCCTCTGGCAGCTATATCTTGTTTTGCATGTCAACGCTGTATCCCACACTAATGCTTCCCCGATCCAAGCTGCACGGACTACTGTGTGAGGTGGTACGGACGACACTGCTGAAAAGATAAGTAGAGGTAAGCACAGTGTTGGCACAGACATGAAAGGGGTAGAAACATATCTTACAGACACTGCACACACAACGAACATCTGGTATAAGCACATGTACAAAATTGGTAGGGACACAACCAGGGAGAGCTGCCATGTCTGCTCATTGATCCCTTATGCCAGGAGTGCTTGCAGGACCTTCGTAGCAACAGACATTCCCACAGCAACAGCACAATGCCTGATGCATCTAGCAAACACGGGGAAGATTCCAAGGGGAATCAGTGACCTTAAGATGGATGTCTACGACAACCTTCCCATATGAAGATAATTATAATAAAACATTACCCATGATGAACAACTATTGGCAACTCGCATAGGGGCTGCAGTACATAACCAAAGGACCAGAGAAAGGAGAAACTAAAACAATAACTAACGCTCACCTGACTCCCACGGAGGCGCTGGTCTAGTCTGGGTTGCTGTGGCCTCTTCCGAGCGTGATACGCAGAACTCGGAACACCGACTGAACAGGACCCTCAAATCTTGCTTGTCTGGCCCGTAGGAATATCCTTCTGCAGATGAAAGGGAATTAACAGTCTGCAGAATAGTGTGCTTGCTCCCTCCTTCCCCCCTTTGTTCTTCTCTTACTTCCTCCGAAATCCCCGGTTGAAGCTCACCTTATGGTTTGAAAGGATGAACTCTCCATCCTGCTTCTGGTGCAGGGGGGTGCTTGTCCAGTTACTTCACTGGTTTTCAGAATGGCGCTGGCAAAATCCACTTGACTTTTCCGAGCGGAACGCCGTAAGTATGAAGATTACAAAAGTTCAAATGTTGAGCCTCCTTTTCTGTTGCCTTCCTAACCTGTGATCTGTCCTTTATTTCAGGTGCAGAATGAAGGCGATGCGTTTTGGGATTGAATTGCCGATGGTAAACTCAGGTGAGTTAGCGATGGGGGCGACCCCTCTTAATGTCTTTATATTCCTCCAGTAATGTCTTTTGTCCTTTCCCCATAGGGGCCGGGGTGCGGTACCTGCCAACAAAGCAGCGCCGAGCCGAAATGAGGAATGGTCCACCAACAGAAGAACGGTAAGTGTAATGGCGGAAAATTAAGCTTTCCTCATATGTTCCTTCTGCTCACCTTTTGTCTCTTCTCTCCCCTAGGCGCATAGATGTGGCGACCGGAGCAGACAGTCGCGGTGGAGCCAGAAGAACTCCCGAGGACAGGTGAGTGAAGCGCGGCGCTGCAGCGAGCAACGCGGTGCTTTTAAATGAAAGTCTTTTCTCAGGAACGCTGGCGTGAAGGTTCCGGATGCAGGTAAGAAGTTTGATAAAATTCTTGGTTTTCACCTTTCTCTTCTCTTCTTTCCTTACAGGTGTTCCAGGATCGAGGCGGGCGTGGCTGGAGACCAGATGCAGGAGCAGACACGGTGAGCGTTCAGCTGCTTGGATGCAGAACAACGCGAAGCGTGAGCTACTGTCTGGGCGTGGCTTAAATAGCCCCCCAAAGTAGTTCCAGGTAAGTATCCTTCCCTGGTCACGCCCGAGTGGCAAAATAGTCCCAATGAAAAAATAGTCCCTTTCAGGTCTCAGGGAGGCCTGAATCTTGCAGCATGTTCTGCATCAGGTAAGTGCACAAAACACCTTCCTTTATGAGCCTGGCACCTATGGCGCCAGGACTGATGTCCAACATGAGCCTGGCGCCAACGGCGCCAGGACAGAGTCCAAAGAGCCCCTATAAGGGGCCGCTGGGCTTTTACCCGGGGGCATGATGCCTGCTCCCGGGGGTGCTGGGCCTGGCCTGGTGCTCCGGGGGTAGGCATCATGACAATAACATTACAATACCTACCATGTAAGTGGAGAGGGAGAGAGGTTGTGTCATGCACCAGCCCTGGAAATTCATGTATAGGTGGAAATACCACTAACATGGTTCTGATTGTTCCAGGTTGAAGGTCTAGTGTTTTTCCAACATGGCCGCCGGAAACTATAAACAACGATGCAAACTGGCGCTTAGCGCGTTGTATCGACTTCGTTACGTTCGCTGTCAGTTTCGTTTCCAGAGGCGACTTGCAGTTCAGAGCTAATTCACTCCCTGTCTCCCTTCTCTGTATGTATTTCACCCTTATTCCCTCACGTGGGTGTTTTCAGGTTAAGGTAAGGTAGCGGTTGGTTCTGTTTCTCTATTCGTTTATACACATAGCGCTAACCTCCCTTTGTGTCTGCCGCTATTTCCCTATATGTGTCTACATCGGCTATCTCTCTCAGCCTTTTCTCTTTACTTTACCGACGTCCACTGTATCGGAAGTCTTACCTTATTCTATTTCTTCCCCGTTATCTTTTTCTTACCTATTTCTTTCTTTTGTGGAAACTACTGGACTCTGATTTCTATATTTAACCCATCATTAACTCCATCGGAGGAATTGTTGGAGAATTGGTGTACTGTTTCCAAGGACAATTGAAAGATACTTTCAAACAAGCACTCACCGCATCTACAGACGGACAGTTACGATCTCTCAGGGTTTTTTGCCTTTGGGCTTTTTTCCCAGCACGAAGGGCGTGCTCCTCGGGTTTCCCTAAGATCTGTAAAACACCCAGATCAAGGTGGCCACCGAGGGAGCGCGTCCTTACTTACGTCAGAAAAAGGAGAAGAAGTCAGGAGAAAGCGTAAGAACAAGGAAGAAGACAGAAGCATTAAGGTTGGAGGAGATACAAGAAGACCCAGGTGAGGAGGAGAAAGGGGTAGAGGAATCCAGTTTTGACAGGTTGGAGGAGAACCAGGATGCTGGGAAAGACCACAAATATTGATTCATGGACAAGTCTATATGGATGATGGCGGGGTAGATGGAGTAGTGGGAAGCAAAGCAGTAACATTAGCAAAAGCAGCAGTGAATGGAGTACAGGAGGAAAATGACAAATGCCTCAAGGAGTGGGACATAAGCGCAAAACGGGTGACATGGGTAGATAACGAAGCTGGATCTAGGCCAATAATGCCACTCACCACAACAGCGCTCTGTTACCAACACAATGGTGAAGAAGTAGGAGAAAACCTTGGATGCAAAAGAATAGATGGGAACTGGAACAGCTGTGCTGATGGATCACTATTGGGCCTGTGTAGAAAAGGCATACAGCAAGCTGCCACCAAACTGGGGAGGAATATGCTACCTAGAACACATGAACATGCCCTCCTTAGTGGTACCAAGAAAAGACATTGAGCTTGATAAATTCCCGAAAATGCAATCAACAGGAAGGAAGAAAAGATCGCTCAACACTCCCGTAACTGGCCAACCACTGAATGTCTACAAGGACGAGACACTCAGCAGGGTGAAAAAACAAGATAATTACTTATGGGGGAGGTCAGAAGCAGCATTGAACGAAGTACCAGCCTCGCACAGACTGTTCAGCAGGACACAAATGTTCTTTGCCTCACTATTCCCTGGAGTACAGGCGTATGCAAATGCCAAATGGCTGCAAATTACCCGCTGGGAACTGATGGTCACCATAAATTCGATGGTAAACGGGTTCAATGCAATAAAAGAAGAACTCAGAGTGATAATGTTGGTGCCGCTCCAGAACAGATATGTCTTGGAACTCATCACAGCGAGGGAAGGGGATGTTTGCGCGAAAATAGGAAGCTCCTGTTGCACGTTCATTCCTGCCAATGATGAAGATAATGGAACGCTGGCAGATGCAGTCGCCCAGTTGGCCAACATGTATGCAAAAATGGAAGAAGCAGCAAGGGGGACGCGAAAGGACAAGAGCTGGTTCGCGTACCTCTGGTCATGGATGCTCTCCTGGCTGGCTGATGGCCTGAAAGTACTGGCTGGTGGACTAATACTGGGAACAGCATCACTGGTTGGAATAGGGATGTCCATTGGAAGATGTCAGACAGCTAAAGAGGTAGTAGGAATACAACTACTCATGGAGCTGGAGAAGGGAGAGCAAATGGATGACATCAAAGAAAGAGTCCAAGACAACAAATAACAGCGTCTGATATATTCCCGCCAGGAATGAGAGTAGAAAACCCATGCAACCGGAAGAAGTACGTAGGGTAGTAGGTATATTGTAAACCCGAAGGCGGATGTGTATACATGTGTACTGGTCATTTGAAGATCATGTCAACTACTACGGACACCTGGCTGGGATAATGAAAGTGTGGCATCTGGTAGACGATGGAACCGACAATGGTGGTGTGGTCGACAAGTCGGCCAGAGGGGGGACTGAAGAGGGAAAGTCAGAATATGCCCACCCATCCCGAAAGACACCCCAACAGGAAGAAGCACCAGAGACAATATGGCTGCCGTTCATATGAACCCAGACCAATTCCCACTGCTCCTACGGTGGACAGCTATCACGAGAGGTACCCTCCCAGCAGGCCCTACAACCCTACAGCAGTACAAACCTTACCCAAAGTGGACAAAGAAGCACACAACGGAGCTGGAAAGTTACATGGAGAGAATCGACTAAAGCAACAAGACACCATGCTGCAAGTTGTTCGAGACATCACAACGACATAGCCTCATTAGACATGAAGCACACGTGCTACCCGCACACTCTGGGGACACGCACACCTAACTACATCAAAAACACAGGTATACAGCTCTATGAGTTAGAGGACAGTGACATAAACATACTGTCTGCATGTTTATTATTTTGCCATTAGGCTTACTACAGAACCACCATAATACAAGAAATAAGAAGGGCTTGTGTAAATGCTTGCAGATGTTTACATGCAAATAACTCTTGGTACGACAGGAGAACTCAAGGGACCCGTCAGCTATGACGCACTAACCTATGGACATTATGGAAGACGCGTATAGTAGAAGCCAGGCTATGGCTAAATAAATCTAGTAGGTCACCATCATCCCAGGGAGACCCCAAGCTTCACAGAAGGCTGTGCAGTAGAACTACTGTGGCAGGAACGAAGCCACTGCCAAGGTCGCAATGCTGCAAACGACATTCCTCACGTTAAACCAAAGTAACACCGGCTGCAGGAGAGGCGCACTCTCCGACAAAATACAGAATATTTCAGAGACTCAAGCTCACAAACGTGGTCTCCAGGCACGTGATCTGGCCGAGCTGAGGAGCTGCCAAGATATGGTGGCTGAGAAGAGCAACCTGTCTCACTGACCAGACAAGGTCTGCAGCAAAGTTGATACATGCATGACACAGTTCTGCCTTGTGAAAAGGGACGCTCTCATGGCAGCTATGGCTCACACATGGTTATGATGCTGACAAATAGTTGCACCTTGCGGACACATAATTGCACATGTACCATTCACAGGTGGCCAGCGAACTGGGAACATCGGCTGTCCCAGGCTTGGGGGCTCGCGGATCAGCCAATCAAAACCAAGGACCGCATGGGTGGATGACAGTGTGCACTGGCCAATCATGAGGTCTGCTTACTGTAACATTTTCCAAGTAACAGTTTTCGGGTATGGTCCAAGCATAACACCTGACATGGTCTTGTCCAGTAACATGTCTCTATAGGCTCCGATATGGACCTACCACTCCTCAGCGACCTATACCGAGTGGAGGTAGGTTTCAGGGAAGGTTCCAGAGACTGGTGCCAATTGTGACATCACAAGTCATCAAAACTGCCCTGCAAGCCAGACTTCTCCGAGAGATGCATGAACTTTCCTTCACATATGTGATCCCTGTGGTTTACTGGCTATTATAAACCTCAGTAGTACCTTGGCTCTTGTGTGGACCTGTTCTTGATTTGGCTAAGGGAAGGAGTTGGGCCTTCCACGAGTTCGCACTTGTGTGCTCCCAGCACAGCTCGGCCTACCTGGGTCCCCCGTCCCCAACACTCTGCATACATTAATACCAGTAGCGTAAGAAGGTAAATACTTCAAATGCAAATGGGAACAAATATACCATGTCTAATAGATACAGGGACAAATCGTTCAGCAATCAAATGTAAAGATTTTCCAAATGCCCCACTATCATCTGAAACACTGCAAACTCTAGGTATTGTCAATAATCCAGTGATACATTCTGTGATGCAACCCTTGACAGTTTTGGTTGGCTCAACTTCAGATAATCATGCATTTTTTAGTCCATTATCCCCAGCAAGTCTGCTAGGAAGGGACTTTTTGCATAAATTACGTCCTGTCCCCTTTTCTCCATACATTTGGGGGAATGTGCCGAGCACAGACATGACTTATGATTTAGCAAGCATAGAACATGCTTCCCCTCTAAGAATGTTCATGCACAGGTGAGATGCATGTGCAGGACGCAGCCACACCGGTGTGTGATGAAGTGTTCTGCCACAAATAACCAGGCCGACTCACAAGTCAAATGGTTTTTATTGGGTTCCATGTGTTAATATCCCCACAAAAATATCGCGATACAAAAATATTGCCATATTTTGCAGAGATATTGACCCATGGACCCAGCGGGGGACACCCCCGCACTATTTTTAAAAGTGCGGGGGACACCCCTGCAACCCTCGCACCCACAAATTATCCCCCCCAAAATTATCGCCTATGGCGAAACAAAAGACCACATGTACGGCGATATTTGTGTTAGGGATAATATGTAGGGATACCGTTTATTGTACTTTTCCCAGACAGGCTGGATGGAATTTTAGGTGCGCTCTAGGGTTCTCTGGGTTTTGGTGCTAGGGCCGTCCCTCTCTGGCTCAACTTTCCCAGCCCAGGCATCCGTAACCGGGTTGCTCATTCTATTGGACAGTGCCAACTATCTGTATGATCTTCTAACAGGGACTTAAGATGTTCTCCCTAAGACTATTGCTACCTGTCTCCTTAGGGGTCTTCTAGATGTCCCTGACCTAGCCTGCTTAGTACTTCCATGGGTGTTATGAGATGGTGCCTCCTTCCACCCAGGTCCACCTGCTCCTCTTGCACACACCACGCTTTTGGCCAACCTTTCGTTGCACTATGCCCCAAGATTCTCCTCCTGGTGTACTACGGTCCTCCGACCTGCCACTCCGCCTATCCACCTCCACCCTTTGATCAGACTTCTCCTCCTACTCCTGCTCTTACAATCACTTGACTATGTAGGGGTCAGGTTCTCTTCTAATTGTGGCCCTATTCCCCATGTGAGCAAACAAGCTGTCCGATTTAAGCAAGCAATGGGTGGAGTCATCAGGTCTATGGGTATGTACAGAGCCAAACCGAGTGATCTGTTGCTGAAATTATATAATGGCAAAGCGGCCTAGGCTGCCAGATTTGGGATGGAGTTCTGGGGATACACCAATGTTAACTCCATTCATGTAGTGGAGAATCATTCCTTTAAGAAAGTTTTTGGTCGGCCATCCTCACCTACGAATGTTGAAGTAGACCTAGAATTGGGTTGTAGATTGATTGGCAATGTGATCTCTTTGCAGATATTCTTCATTGGCTTAGGTTGTGGGATAACGAGAAAGCAGCCCTTACCCATGAGCTGATTAATGTTATGATTGTTAAGACATCTGTGGGAAAGGTTCAGTGGCTGTGTCACATTAGGAAACAAATGATGGAACTTAATATTACACATGTGTGCCCTCCTTTTAAATGTCCTATCCCAAGGTGAAGTAAGATTGCTGACCAGCCTTTTCTATGATCACGTTGGGACAAAGAGAGAAAGTATAGAGATGCTGAAACCAAAGAACAGAAACCTAATGACTATCATGTCTCCTGGTCCACAGAATTATTTATTATGGGCTGTCCCCAGCAGAGTGTATCCTCATAACCAGGGCACGGATTGACTGCGTCCAGCTACAGGCTGTGGTGGCAGCATGGTCTGGGGACAGGGCCAAACAGTCCTGCCCTTTGTGTGATGCCTTATATGAGGACCTTACCCACCTGTTATTTATGTGCCTTGCATATTACAGAGTGAGAGGCTTTGGGTTACAACCTTTGCTCCATGAACTGGGTTTTGACCAGTATCGGCCTGCCTTGACTCATTTGCTATGGGCTGAATCTCACATGTTGGAGGGTCCTCCTAATTTATTTCAAATTGGCACTTTGTATCAGGAAGCGTTGATCACGAGTATGGCATGACATGCTGACTTGTATGTTTTTAAACATTGTATCCTGTTATTTGTTTTGATTTTTTAAAATCTTTTTGTATTGTTTTATGACATGTTCTGTACATTTCCAAAACAAACGTGATATGATGACTATCACTCTGATCACTGACTACCACTCCCTGGGACCTCTACTGGTAATGTTGTCCTTCCTCCTTACTTTCTGTGCCACTACTACCACCACTTCTTTACTACTGCTACTCCTACCACTACTCTTATTCTCCCACTCCTTGTCACTATTACCACTGCTCTGCTCGCCTCCTCTACTTTCTCTCTCCTCTGACTAACACTCACCAAGACGTACTACTGCCCACAACTACCACCTTGTACTCTCATCCCCACTTTTTTTACTCTGCTACCACTACCACCCTGCTTCTCCTACTCTTCATACTTTCCGCTCACTCACACATACTCCGCCGACCCTCTCTCATCAATAGCTTCAGCACTCCAGTCAATCTCACCTCTTCTGGTCTCTCGGATATCTTCCACCAACTTTTGCCATCATCCAACTAACCCACACTCAAGCATTCACGCACACTTGTATACCCCACCACCTCCTCTGTGACTGCAGAAGGCTTCATAGGGCCAATTAAACCCGCCCATTCCCGGTGCATGGTTTCTAGGAGTCATGCACGCCTGCAGGCCTCCCTTGGGCCTTTTACCCATACGGGTCCCTGGTGGTTTAGTGGATGATAAAGGCTAGCCCGGGGGCCTTGTATTAAATAAAAATAAAAAATCTCCCTGGTGGGCTAGTGGACTCCATGCACCCCTGTGCTTTGACAGCCAATGTTGTTAAGGCTGCCACACCCCTCCATTTCTTTTCCTGGTGCCATCTCCTTATGTGGACCAGTGTAGTGACGCTTCCAATCCCTGCAGCATAGCACTGGCTGCTGCTACAAAGCTTGGGTGTCTTCCCTGCAACTGCGTCCCCTCGTGCTGCGGGGGCCCGGTCCTTCCTGGCCCCGGCATCGACATCCCTCAGGTAAGGAGGGGCAGAAGGGGGTCTGCTCTCTCTCTCTAGCACTGAGAAGGGGTACTGGGCGTCAGGCTCCCCACCGTCCTTGATGGCCACAATGATGGCCCTGTCACACTAATCTCGCCCCCACCCCCACGCTCCTTCTGTCCCTTTCTCTGTGTCAGATCTGTTTGATGCCTGATGCACCCCTTATTTTTTGTTGCCGGTTCCCCACAGTATTTATATATCTGCCTTGATTTTTGAGCAAGGACTGGCTCTCAGGTAATTTTCAGCGGCAGCTCCTGATCTCAGTTTAATGTGTTTAGGCCAACTGGACTGCTGGGAAGCCTTTGAGCTTTGTGGTGCACTTTTGCATCAGGGCTTGGTTGATGCCATGGGAGGAGATCTTCTGATCTTTTCCTTTTGATCATCCAAGAAGGTTAATCCATTCTAAGGTGGTGAGTAAACCTCTTTTCCTTGGCAGCCCGGTGAGAGGATTTCCTTAGGGGATTAGCCGAGCTGGGAGCCCTCTTTCAAGCCCGACAACACTAGCCACTGCTCCACTCGGGCTGTCCCTAAGGCATCTCCATCTAGCCTTTTACTGATGATCCAACTCTGTCATTTGAGCCCTTTCACTGAACTAGTGTCAGAGGAGGTCTCTGTGGTCCTCGTACTGGGGAACTCTTTTGCAGAGGCCTACTCCGCTCTGCACACTGGGTCTGAGTTCGAGGATCTTCAGGGACCTGCTATAGTGGCTGGCCCGGTGCTCAATCCTATGTCCAAAAGCTCCAGAGCCCAGATGGCTGCCACTCCCCATACCCAAGCTGCAGACATCAATGTGTCCCCATTCCTCTTTTGGCAACTGTGCTGGTATGACTCAGGTCAGTCACCGGGAGACTCTGATTTGGCAGCCCAAGTCAGGGGGTGATTCTGAAAGATTTCTTGCCCCACCCAAGTGCTTAGGGCTTCTGCCTTTCACTCCTCATGGAAGATGGTCTCCAAGCGGAGGGGTTACTCTGTTTCACCTCTATCAGCTCCAACCAGCAAGTGTGCTCAGAGATGCACTCCCAGTCCCTCATGCACCTTCACTCAGGACCATTCATTGAGGGAGAACACATTTTTTTAAAAAAAAATAATTCCAAGACCTTATCATACTCCACTCCGAGGGTTTTTATCCTCGGCCTATAGCAGGGTATCCTCAGGCACCTTCTCCACAAAAACCTCTACCACATGCCAAAATCTTCCTTAGCGACTTAACATCCCTGGCAACCCTTATGTACATACTATTACCAGCACCATCAGCACCCTGGTGACTGTCAGTGGGGCTTATAGTTAAATCGCTAGTCCACGAACAAAGATCACCACTGACATGTTAACACTCTGAACCTCAAGGAAAGGTAATATCTCTCACCCTCATCACTGCCCTACCTATCCTAAATCACAGCTTTCCAATCCCACTCAACATGTCGGACTGACAATACCCTTTCACATTAATCACACTACCCCAGTTAAGAACACTCATCGGAAGCCCAGCATACAAGCCTCCAGATCCAGTGGTGGAAGTGTACTGAAAAAAGTGGTGGAACGGTGGTCGTTGCAGGCGGAAGTATAGTGCAACATGTGACAAGGTGTTTGGGCTGAGACATTGCAGTAGTCTTAGTGAATAGTAACTAAGACTCACACTACAACTTTATACTTGCACAAGGACATGAATGGACAAATCCTCCGTTTAGAATTGTGAAAATGGTCACACCAATATCAACTGCCATGCTCCAGTGAAACACCACAAGCCTAAACCTTCCACACTAGTACACCCAAAAACTCAACCACAACAAAAAGACCATCCGAAAAAAAGAAAAGCCTTGGCGGCAGTCCCATAGTACATCCCACCTCGCTGTGTTCCAGGAGGTTTGAACTACACACAGACAAATGATCACTACTGCCAATGCCATCTACTACCAGAACATCATAGCCCAACAATCAAAGCACAGCCCGCATCAATGCCATAATGCATTGCGTTAACCCTCTCACCAATCCGCTTGTACCACACTCCCTCAAAGAAAATCTGAGGTCATCAACAAGCTCAGCAGGATCTGCCAGCAGACATCCACACAACTGACTTTGTGAAGGTGTTTCATAAGACACCATTTTATTAACTTAAAAGGGTCTGATAAATGCCTCACTATCCCTACCCTAAAGAGAATTTCCCTGCCTCCCAAAATAACTAAAAAGGAGGCACTAACAAAAGGAATCTGTCCCTCACCCTTATACATACAACAAACATATGAAGGAAATCTATGGCAATTCAAAGCATAACAACACCACAGTTATATCAAACATGCACTTAATAACGGTTTCTCCTTGTGACCTAGGTAATGTTCCCTTCCCGAGATTCAAAGCAGGAATTTTGTATCCACTGTTCAAAATAGAAAAGCTCAGTTTTATAACTGCTCTGGAAAACAATGCTCCAACAAGTCTCTCAATATAACTTCCTAATAGTTTCAAAGGAAATAACAAATTTGTTCTCCACATATAACAAAATGTTCAACACAATTTCTTTCAAACAGAAATACTTTCAAAGTTCCTTAATGGCAACCAAATTAGTTTGTGAGGATGATTCTCCAATTATTCACAATATAGGGCACTGGTTTTGCCACATCATCTTCTCCACAGTCTTTAATCACAACAGAGTGCAATATCTTCCACCTGGTCCTCTCACTTGCCAGGTCTAACACTGCAAGGTCACATGCCCTGGTATACTCACCTGCCAGGACCATAAACCTTTAATTCTACTGTAAGTGCTTCTGTGGCAAAGTTCAGTTGACATCAGCTTAGCAAAGTCATTGAACTTTCAGCAACAACAACTTTGTAAAGTCTTTTGGCTTTCACTAACTTCAAGGATAAACACTTCTACAAAAACATGAACCACATTAGTGTGGTTTATGCCACATGTAATGCAGACTCTGCTCTTCTCCTTCTGAATGCTGGCTAGCAGGAGGGCAGCTCTTCTACCACACTTGTCTCCCCATTAACCAAATGCGGATAATGGCTTTTTATTACCCAGGCTCTTCTTGGGTCTCGGTAATGCTTGTTGGGTCTTTAATGATTGCGTCTTCCTCTAGGTGACAATAGACTACACAATTGATGATCTTAACTGCCCTATTTGGGTTGGGGCAATATTGGTTACTGTAAATGTTTTTTCCTGTTGCCTTCTGTTGGATTTGGCAATGGTGGTTTTTATCATCTTCAACATTACAATTGCCCCCAATATTCTTATTCTGCCACCTTAGCTGATGAGCCTTATTTGGGTATGAAAAGTCAGGCCCAATTTACCACTTATGCCTCTTTAATATTAGTTTGGTATTCAAAATTAGAAGCATAGGCCAGCAGGTGATCACAGAGGGTTCAAGGGTCAAATTCAACTAGTGAACTCACTGGGTGCTGCATACGCATCCGCTCGCTCTGCTGCCTGTGTCTTCATGTCTTCTGCTTTCTCTGCTTCCCACTCCCAGGTAGGTCGCGTCCTCCTTCTCTACGCAGTCCACACTGGTCAGGTAAAGAGCGGCCCTCACTCCAGAAGTGCTCCAGTACTCGCCTGCCACCAGAGTACACTTCACTTTGGGGAAACCATTCAAGATGAACGCTTTGCACCGCAGGGACTTTGCACATGAGATCTTCAGGAGGAAGTCTTCAGTATCAACACTTCCCGCCACACAATGTGAGAAACCAGAGGGTGTCTTGCCCGCTAGTCCTCTAGGACTTCTCATCCAGGAGGCCAGGAAACGGCCATCACATTTGGATCCAGTTCCTGGGGTGGACTTGTGCAGGAGGATCACCTGGGTCAGGGGATCTAAAGAGAGTGTGGGTGAGGCAGCCGATCACGAGACGTGTTATTTCCCCCCCCATGATGTTCATCTAACCCATCCTAATTTTTAGGATTTTCTGAGGCCAGACTCCCCCCGCACCCTTTTTTACACAAACACTGGGCCAAAGAAGAGGGTGACCGCGTATCAACCTTAACTTTTACACTTCGTACTGGACATATCCCGCTAATAGTGTCAGGCAAAGTCAGGCACTTGATTCTAAGTTCATACACCCGATACAAATTAGCTCTCCTTACACAAATAAAAGGCAGAAGCTAGAGACACACACTGAGCAAGGTGGAACACAAGTATGAGCGGAACTTCTAGGACAAAGGCAAACCTACTGGAGCAGAGTGACATACCAAAGGACGAGAGCAGCGGGTCGAAACACCCCAAGAGTTCCCTACTGGAGGTTGTCGCCTCTGACAGGCCACAAAAGACAGGTGCAGAAGGCCTGACCCCATATCAGAAGGCTGCATTGTGTTTCAAAGACACCAGGGTGAACGGTAGATTAGGGAGGCGAGGCAAAGCCTGTGGTACTAACTTTGACTCGTGAATTGGAAATTGTAAAACCAATAAAGAAACGCACACAGCCAGTGAGTTAGCAAGCGACCTGAGACACAGGTGTGTATTAAAGTTTGAAGTAGCAACATTATATTGCAAGTCAAGGCTGCACGCGTGTGTATGAGATGCGAAGAAAGGCAGACCTGTGAATAAACTTTGAAGTAAGGACAGCTGTGAAATAAGTGATATTAATTAACGGTGTGATCCGGCAATAGGAAGTAGCCAACTCGAAAGTCTCTGTTAAAGGAACATTGTCTGAAGCAATAAAGGGAATACAGCGAAAGTGAAGTAAGCAAGATGAACTTCCTAGAGAAGAAGAGAGTGAAAGTTAAACCGTGAACTTTGAGTCAAAGTTTTCCTGCGGTGGTCTGTACAGAAAGCCACGCATATTTTAAAGTCTTCGACATCCGAAAGTGGTCTGAGCCCGACAGAGTGAGACCCGAAGTATAATAAGCTTGGAGAAGAGACCCCTTGCAAGTTTTTGTTGAAATTTGTCGTGAAATGTCTGAGCCCAACAGAGGGGGACCTACATGAACTTTTTTGCGAGAGGTCTGAGCCCGACAAACGGGGGGGCCTATGTGAACTTTTTGTTGAAACATTATTTGGAAGTCAGGAAAAGAGACTTTAATGTGGAAGCTCAGGTGGGCCTCAATCCACATTTTGGAACGGTTTATTGTGTTGAAAACCGAGCCACAGTATGTAACCCTACCTACGCGGACAGCCTTACTCTCTGAGGTCGACATGGGGAGGAGAGCTGGTTCAACCACATTATTCTTTTGAACACTGATTTTTCCTTTGCAGACATTTCTCCTTTATAACTTTTTTGTACAAGAGATCGGGCAGGCATTAGGTTGGTTAGCATGGCCATTTTGATTTGACGGACCCCACTAGGACTGCTTTGTTGATCGTTATCGGACAATGTTTCTCCAGCCCTACAATAAAGGTTTTACAAATTGTACCCATTTTGCCAGTGTCATACTTGCGATACCATGCCTTCCCTACAGCAATCTCTGCAGACACAGTGCTTGAGGGCAGAGATCCTCACGAAACCATCAATCTCAGCTTCTGCTGCAATGTGGAGTCACGAATAGTACTCCACCACCCTCTGCTTCTACTGCTACTATTACAGCAACAACTGCAACCACGGCAACAACTATTGGCCTGAACCTTAGGGGGCTCTTTATAATCCCTCTCAGGTGTGGGTTATTGAAATCATTAGACTGCACCCTGCAGTCTTAGGCCTCCAGATCCCTCTTCACCTTCCCAGTACTTTGGGCATTGTGGGACTTGGAAGTCCCCAATGTTACAATTAGCTTTTTCTATCTCAGTTTTACAATAGGCCATTACTAATATTGGGTCTATGGGAAAGTTTGTAAAGGTATTATCCCATTCCTCTGACCTGTTCACCCTCCCATGTGATCCTCCCGCAGAACACCACCCCCAGGGTCAGGAAGTGTCTGCCTTTCCCTGGCCAGATGGGAAGGGTCCGATGCCAGGGTTTCTGTGGTAATCGCCTCAGATTCATCACATAGCACACCACCCATCCCATCTCACCAACACAACTTTAAAGACACAAAGAAAGACGTGACAGCCAACCTATCATCCCCCAAAGCCAAATCATATGCAGACAACATCCTCCCTGCCTTCGTACACAAGACCTGACTGAAGCACTGCGCCATACCCGACGATTATCAATACCAACCATACTACAAGCATCTTCCCCCGGACCCTCAGAACTGGGCAAATCCTACTGCTTCTCAAGAAACCAACACAAGACCCTAAAAGACCTCTGTAACTACCTCCCCACCATCGAGATTCCCTTCCTAAATAAGAAAGTAGTGCCCACTCAACTCCTCCAACAACAACCTTCAGTCCCACCAATCTGGCTTTAGACCCAGATGCTGCACGGAAACTGCTACCATCAAGATTAATGAAAATGTCCTTAACAACCTTGATAATGGCCATCCTTTCCTCCTGGTTCTCCTGGACCTCACAGCCCGTTCAACATAATTGACATTCAATGACATTCTACATCACTGTATGGATATCAAATTCTATCTTGCTGAAAACCAACTCTTCCAAACAGTTTCCTACAGATCACCAACTCTACCAATCCCCTGTGGAGTCCCGCAAGAATCCAGCATCTCCCCCCTTGACCTTCAACCTTTGCATGGAACCGCTCAGAACCCTCCTGGTTTCTTACATCAACAAATATGCAGATGGCACACAGATCTCCACTGAAGATGTCAACAGGCTGAAGGCCAGTCTTACATTATTGATCCAGTCCTGGATGGCCAGTGCCTGCCCCTCCAAGACCGGATTCCTACTGCTGACCAACCTCGGCTGCCTCCTCGTACACAGGTGCAGGATCATAGAAAGCACGACCCAAAATACAACCCAAGAGGGACATGGATTGCTGGTTTGCAGCCCCTACCACACATCTGAATTGGGTCTTTTTATTTTATTTATGTTATTGAGCACTTGTAAGGTGCTTTATACAGCAGAATTGTGTTTCAAAGGGCCACAAGGCTAAATGGGAAGGGAAATGGGGAATAAAAACAATGGCAAAACAGTAATATACAGTCGTGGTCCTACTAGGGCTTGTGACATTTGGCCATGCAGGTGCACTGAAGAGAAGTGCAGGGGAAGGGGATGGAGCGGGGGAACAGCGGAGTGGACAAATGCTGTAGGAGGGCCAAAGAGGGAAGTGCCAAGGGGAGCCGAGGAGGAGAACCTCAGGCTAAGCGCTAGTACAGGTGACTCAAGGTGGGATGTTGCGCCACCAAGTAGGGGCCCACAGGGCAGTGCAATGGTGGGTGGGGGGATTGCTGGTATTGACTGGGAGGAAGGGCCTAGGACCCTGTGAAATTCATGGGAATCAGGCCACCACTCACAGCGGCAGTGGGGTGATTAGCAGGGAAGGGAAAAAGGGAAATAGGTAGAGAACAGCAGAGTTTTGAGCAGTTTCCGGAACTTAAGTAAGTCCGGTTCAATTCAGATGGGCAGGGAGGCTGTTTCAAAAGGAGGCACCAGCCGAGGAGACCTGCCCCCCACTCTATGCTTGGAGAAGCGTTTGACAGTTGGAATTAGAGTAGCATAGGACTCTAGCAGGGGAGTGTTTAGGGAGGGAAGGTTGGATATGGCGTTGTCCGAGGCCGCAAAAGGCCTTGTGGATGATGCAGAGGGTCTTGAAATTGATCCTTGCAGCCACTGAGAGCCAGGGGAGAGATTTTAGGGCTGAGCTTGAGGCCAAGGTTAAGTCTTGCAGCACTATTCTGGATGATTAGCTGGAGGGGGCAAAGGGAGGAAAGAGGGAGATTGAGAAAGCGGCTTTTGCAGTAGTCCAGCCTGGAGAGGACCAGAGCTATCGAGACATTGAGCTTCTGGGGCAAGGTGGGAAAAGGAAGAATGCCTCTGAGGAGGTGGAGCTGGACTCCGGACTCCTTTGTATGGTCCATGATGTGAGGGGTGAAGGAGAGAACAGAGTCGAAGATGACCAAGGTTTTTGGCCTCACAAGATGGTGGGGGTAGAGGGCCCAAAGAGGGTGGCCAGAAGGTGGGAGGAAAAGAGGGCACATGTGTCCCAATGAGGAGGATCTCAGTCTTACTGTCATTGAGACAGAGATCATTTGCTGCACGCCATGCCTGAATGTCCGACAGTCGTGACGGAGAGAGGAGGAACACGGGGGAGCAAAGGGAAGTTTGTAGGAAAGCTGTATCATCAGCATAACACTGGAAATGAGGAGAGAAGGAGGAGATCAGGTGAGCAAAATGGGTGAGATAGATATTGAAGAGCCATCGCGATAGGATAGAGCCCTGGGGGACTCCGGACTCCAGAGGTAGAGAGGGTGGTATTGGAGGAGAAAGGGCCCTTTTGCAGTAAGGAAGGGCAGTTAGTGAGGAAGTTGCTCAGCCAATCCAGTGCACAGTCAGTGATGCTTAGGGTGTCAGATGTTTAATGATGATGGATGGAATGGTTCAGCATGTCAAAGGCAGAGGAAAGATCGAGGAGAATGAGAACCGCACGAGAGTTCTAGTCGAGATTTGCAAGCATGGATTCACAGGTGTTCAGGAGAGCAATTTCCATGCCTCCGGATGCCTAGAATCTAGATTGATGGTCATGAAGGCAGCCAACAAGATCAGTGTGGAGGGTCAGTTGGGGGAGGACTGTGTGCAACACAAACCCAGCCAAGCAAGAAGTTCATGGGATGAGAGATACGTATTCAAACAGGAGATTTAAATCGTGCGACACACATCCCAACAAACTACAGGTTACACAAAGTGCCAACACAAATTCAGACACAAGCGAGCTCGTAACGGGACGATACACATTTACACATAAAGGTGGTTTTCTTTCAAGCTTTTGGGGAAAAGAAAAACAGAAACACCATAAGTATCACGTCTTCACACAGACTCCAGTCAGATTTATACCACTTCTAAGAGCTATATGAAAATGTCTTATTACAAAATCTAATTGTTTTCAATTTACAGAATTGCTGAGACTTCAAGCTGGGACTATATGCCGCTTACATTAGTGGCAAACATTCTAAAGGGATTTGCGGATCTGTTCCCAGCACACGGACACAATTCAGACATAGTACAATCCTTGTTTCCAGGTCTGTATTCCATTTGTAAATGTTCCTTGAAGAACATATGCCCTTCAAAAAGACATAGAAACTCATCGAAACTGGGGTTTTGCGAGGAAAAGAGCTTACATCTCGCACCGCTAGAGCTCATCAGCAATCCCGGCTTTCTAGCCTTGCAGTGCACTGCAGCTGCTGCTGCTGAGATCACCGATTCACTGTTTACTACCGTCAGAGCCTGGTAAATGGATTCTCACATACTTTCAGCAGGAGAGCAGATGAAGTGGTAAACGCATTGCTTTGCTATAATTGAAAATAAAGAGTGTAGATATATTTGTCCCCGTTTCTAATTTCGTTTTGTTTTCTTGTAAACAGAGAGCAGCTATCTATTCATCTGTGTGTATGCTGCCTTAACTCTGTGCCAATCGGCCTGAACCGGGCTGCACAAAAATGTGTGATCGGTGCTCCTTCACTTACCTGTTCATGTCCACCTCCAGCAGCAAGCGCTGGATGTTTGTTTCATGAACCTGGTAGCTCAACCTCCCAATGTATATTTGGATATTACTTTGTGATCAGCCATATTCGCATGAGATGCCCTGCCCAGTCACGAGAAGGGTGGCCTGTGTCTAGAAAACAGATCAGTGTGCACTCAAAGGTCACCCAGTCACGTGACGGACTTCTGATTGGGAGAACGTACATTAAACAAGCCACTATTTAATTACATCCATGTCATACAACATTATTGAACACAGTGCATCGTCCATTGTATGCCACAGCATTTCCAGTTGTCACCCCAACTACAAACACTGCTTCTTGCAACCCCTTTCTTATTTAGCAATGTTTTGGCGATATTTGGCGGCTTTTGCCAGTAAAAGCACCAAAACCAAAAATAGTGCCCATAACGCAAAATCCTTAGCTTCACTAACAAAGGCGCCACAAAAACACAGTACATTTAGCCTACAGAAAGAACCCTTTGGTTCCAAAACATCTGGAGGCTTCACAGGATTTGACGATCATTGTAACCAGTCAGATAGGTCACCAAGTGCATTACAAAGAAAAAGCCATGCCCCTCGCATAGGAGTTTCTCTCAACCCGCTGCTTCCTCAGAACCAAAGTAATCTATGTGAGGTGAAGGTGCAGAATTATGGCTCTCCAGTGGAGGCATACATTATCTGCAACGTTGAAAGTGTATTAATGACAATCATTGGGTCCTGTCAGTAGTGGGCAGGGGCTATAGTCTTCCTCTCCCCACCCTCTCAGAAGATTCAGAGTCCCTCTTCCAGGAGTTTCTGGACGGTCCTCTCATGAAGGAGGGGAGTTGCGTTTTTACTGGAGGTTCTATACTGTTCTGAAGAACAACAGGGTAGGCCTGCAGACCGTTCTGGACCTCTTCCCCTATAATGTTTTCTTACCCCAAGAAAATGTAAAGACGATAACCTCTGCCCTCATAATTTCCCACCAGTTTGACAACTGGCTGGTTACTGTGGACTTAAAGGACTCATACTTGAACAGATCAATTTGGTCTAAAACCGTCATGTGGGGTTTAAAGACAGCCCCAAGACAAAAGGGGGCTAAAAATGCAGACATACTGTCCTGGAATTTGAAAGCACACTTTTGACTGTCAGAGGGCAGCATGACAAGTTCAACACAGCCAAATACATCAACAGTTTTGTCAAACACAGGAAGACTAAAATTAAGTGTGCCATGTGCGAACAACAAGGCTGAAAGAAACAAGGCCTATTTTCCATTACAGGCTAGAGAGACGCAGAAATGCATTCTTCCCAAAGAGAAAAGCTGCCATAAAAAGGAAGAAAATTGCAGCTGGATTAAAAGGAACCGTTTGCCTGTGAAACTCCAATGCCTATGCCAGTTTAAAATAAAGTCCAATTAAAGATCGACATTGATGGCATGGTGCAGGAGAAAAACGAAGGTTGCATGCTGTTAGATATTTATGAAGGCCACATGTACAAAACAAGAAATTGCAACATTTAATGTACAGATTTCTGTTCATTAGAGCTGACTTTGACACTTAGATTCAAAGTCCAGGCAACGCACACCTTCCACCATCAGATGCAAAGCTCAAGCCAGGTTCATGTAGAAATCTTTTTGAAGCTTTAGGTGTCAGATAGGTGGCTGTAATCATGCACGTCCAGGAGTGTATTGGGGTGAAGTAAAAACAACTGTGTAAACAGTGAGGCAGCCCTTAATGGGTTGAACTTTCTAAAATATTCTCATTAAAAAAAATATGTGGTCCCTCTCCCTGAGCGGATGGCATTTGACTGGCACCAGAGGTGTTACATCAGACAGTGGGCAAAGTGGTCTTCATCTGCATTAGCAGATAAGCAGACCAATAGCCCGGCCTTTGACTTGGCAAGAACGTTAATGGATTTATAGCTGCCTGGGTCAAGAAAAGCAAACAGATGGCTGGATCTACATCTAAGTGCAGAAACGACATGTACTCTTTATGGAACTAATGGTTGCCATAGGTATATGAGGCCAATCATATTTTGTTCATTATCTCGGGAACCATAAAATCACACAATGGTTCAAGTATCACTAAAAAGCTTATGAACAGACCTATCTGTAGTGAAAGCTCTCCTAAAAAGTTGGCCTTGGGAAAAATAGTTACAACCTGAAATGTGATTATACCTTCCCAGAAATTACAAGAAGCAGATTCTGGGAGCTAGTAGCTTAGTGAATTATTTAACTGGATGTAACATTTTGTGACACTGACTTAGCTTTTTTGAGTAATTCACAAAAAAAGTCATTCAAACCTGCAACCTCATGTCAACACAGGACTCATTCCATTAAGTCTGGTATATATACCATGTGTGGAAAAGTAAATTCAAGTGGGTGGACGGATCCCTTCATAGAATTTGAGCTTGGTAACTGAAGGGACAAATCAAAGAAAAGAGGCTAGGCTTGGGTTAAGAGGATAGAAAATGGGTGTGTATCAAATCACTAACCAATGAGCTGGCACATGATAATTTAGATTTGGGGAGTGGTTAAAGATTTACCAAAGTGACGCACAATGGAAAAAGGGACGAGCTGTCCGACATCGGAGTGGGAACTGCTGGAAAAATTGCCAGAAAATTAACATTGCCTTGGAGACCAGAATTAGAGGAAACCAAGGAAAGACAGAAGATGAGAATCATTCATGCAAGTAGAGGAAAAGCAAGGGGATTGATTCTGGAAGCTACCCATGACTGAGGCTGTAGTCTAAACAGATCCCTGTCCTTTACCAATTAGATGATTCAGGAGCCTGATGACTTTGACTGGGCACAAAACCCAGAGATATTCTATGCAAGTAATCTGTAGAACTAAACCAAGTCTTGTGGGGATCTGTTTGGTTTGATATCTTTCCATTAATAATTGGGCGGGCAGACAAAGTGGACCCCTAGAATGTTCTTACCAATTAATAATTTAATTAATTCCTGTATAGCCAACTGATGCACTGATTTTGTTGAAATTTGAAATCGACAACATCGCTTCCAGTGTGGATAGAAATCTAGTCCGTTAAAATAATTGGGTACTCCTATTTCTTTTTGCCAACCTCAAAGTTCCCTAAGGGGAGGGGAGAAGTGCATAAAAAAGAAATTCCCCAACTGCTTCCCATTACCCAACCCTGTCTTAAAGCAGTGGGGTTTCCGTAGTAAACTTAATATCTGGGTTTGTGCTGGGGCAGAAAAGTGTCTTCCCAAAGTTAAATATATATTTAAAAGTCTGTTGTGCTCCAACATTGCTAGCACTGCCAAGCACACAGGCAGAAATACAGAGCGCTGCATGTGTGAAACAGTTTTTACCAATAGAAGAGTGTTGCTTGTTATTTAAAGCAAACCCCATGTAAAGAGTATTTTGTGAGTGACCCAGATATATAAAAGTATTCTATAGACCTGTGTTTTTATGTAACCAGGGTGGAAAATAACCCAAGAAGGAAAATTGTACAGGTTGTTGAGTTAAAATGTCTGACTGCGTTATCCTAAACCAACTGGTGTTTACAATGTGTGTAAAAAGTGAATTGTTAGGATAGAAAAGCATTTGGGGCATGGAGTGAGGTGCCGTGATTTGTGATTTTGTACAAATATTAATTTTCCTATTAAGTAAAAAATATTCTTTCTAACCACCAGCCTGATTCTTGGCTTACCTATGGTTAAAGGGTGAGGGACGGACAAAAGTGGTGTAAAATGGGTCATAGACCAGGCTAGAGTGAATTGTACAACAGGTATACTGGTGTGGCACTCTTGGTTGGGGAGGAAAAGAATTCCCTGCATTGATTGTTGTAGCACAAATATCTCCTACAATTATTACCAGCAGTTTTCCACTACAGAATATCACTTTCAGTACAAATTCCTTCCATTCAGCCTCAGATCTGCACAACAAGTTTTTGCCGGGCTGATGACTGTGGTGGCAGCTTCCCTTCAGCTGATACGTATGCACATGTATCCATACCTAAAAGACTAGATAGTTCTGGCAGAATTGCCAGACCGGGAAACATCCAGCCTTCAGTGCCTTTTGGACCTCATTGGTACCGAGTTCATAGGTTTCCTGCGGAATTCTGCTTCAGGCAGTTCATTTTCAACTGAAGAGAGGATCAAGGATGTGCTAGAGACAGTGATGCTTTTCCTGTCCCAGGTGCAGATGTCAGCCTGGTGGTTTCAATGCCTTTAGGACTCATGGTGTTCTGTGTTCTGGCAGGACCCATGGCCAGGCTGTGAATGTGCCATTCACTGCTCCATATAGAGGCTTTTGGGATCATTCAAAGGACATGTAGTCCAAAGCCATCTCCATACCATACCAGCATGGCTATCATCTTTGTGGGCAGACAAGGACAGTCATCTGACAGGGCTCCCCTTCAATACCCCCTGCATCAGCTCACAATGACAATTGATTCTTCCCTGTCCCGCATGATTGCCACACTGGTGGGGATAATCACCAAATCCATGACAAATCAGAGGAGGGAAAGTCAATTGAGCATGTACATTTAAATAGTCTTCCTCGCTCTTCAATCATTCCTACCAATGGTGAAGAACTCCAGGGCAGAAGTTCGGCCAGATCATGGGGCTTCCATATTTATATAAAATAAACAGGGAGTATCAGGTCAGTGAAGCTGTGTGATCTATCCATCTACCTTTGGATGTGGACCTTCAGAAGCTGAATCATTCTAAAAGCAGCTCACTTTGCAGGGGATGTGCAATGATCTGCTGGCTACACTAAGCCGCATGTCCCAGGCCAACCACAAGTAGGAGTTACAGTTGCAAGCCCCGTCTCAGATTTTCTTATGCCAGGTGTATCCTTGGGTACATGAAAAGCTAAATTATTGGCACTTAAGCCCGTGAGACCATTTGGGCCTCTATGGACATTGCAACTGGTAAACAACAGTTCTCCCCTTTGGGCTGTCAGCAAACTGGATTCTGAAAACAAACACCAGCTGCCACTGGCTAACTCATCTAATCAGCATTTCCCCTGCAATAGTAAACACATGTTCAAACAGAATCATTCTTTCCCATAGATATACTGGTGCCATAGATAGCCTGCCGTGAGGAAGGGCACGTGAAAAGTCAGAGATCCATTTATCACCCACCGCGGAGGGAGAGGGTGGATGAGGTTTTACCCTGACATTTGTCTCAAGTTAGAGCCTCTTTGTTTTGATATGTACGATTTACTAAGCAGACATGTTCCCAATTCTCAAAGTTCATTGGCTATGTGCCGTCCCTTCTGAATGTGTCACGTAACTTAGTTTGGAAATCTGTATACAAGTTGATGAATGTATGTACTCGGCAGAGTTCTGGTGAAGCTTATGTTGTTGCACTCTTTCCAGTCGAGTGTATTTTACTAATGCTTGAATAAATGTGTATGAAAAAACATACTCTGTGATGTCTCATTCTTGTTTTTATATTTCCAGGCGGTAAACCAATAGGGTAGATACACTGCGGTCTCTCTCATTTGTGATTGTTCCACAAATGGCGACCATGAAGGGACCTTGTCAAAAAACAGTCGACAGGAGACTGACGACCATGAAGTGCACTGCACGAAGAGGACCGAGTTTTCCCGCAGCCACAGCCTATGTCCGACTCCGACAAGTTCCTCGACACGTAGATTCGCCTCGACCAAGGTCTCTGACTGGGAACAGCGTATTGCCCCAGAGACGGCAGTGCAGACTGACCGAGTGGGACGAGAGGACGTCGAGATATCTGGTGAATTGGTACTGGTCAGAAAAAGTAAATGGAATGATATGATGTTATGTTACAGTATTTCAGGGACCCCTGCTTTAAGTGAACCTAGACCTATTGTAGCATTGTGATCACAAGCATATGCATATGAAATATGGAGAGTGATGCGATTCTGTGGTAGAAAGAATTTCAATAAGCTTGAGCAACATGTCCGATCCCTCCTGAATGTTCCCCGGGATGGGAAATTATGATAATAAAAGGATTGGGATTAGTATTGTTTCTTAAAGAATGACAATAAATATACTGCCGACAATCCTAATTTACAGGCTGCCAAGCATGGGTTCTTTGACTTACAGAAATCGAGATATCTCAGAGAAAAGGTTATCAGCGAAGGGTCCCAAGGAGGTAAAATTGCTCCAGTGAGAGACTTAAAGAAATGGGAGGATTACGCCAGGCAAAAGACGATCAGGGAGGAGCAACACAAAGGAACAGAAAACCACAATCTGAAAGCGATAAGGCTATAGCATATGACCAGAAGAAAGCAGTCAAAAATTGGGCGCAGGACGCCAGGGAAATTAACATGCAGAGAGTTAAGGCATATGTAGTACATATACCACGGACAGAGGGATTCGTACCTTCTGACCAGTTGGAGACAGACACTTTGATGGAGCATCTATTAAAGAACCTCCCTGACCTCCATATAATACCAAAATACAAGATGGCTAAGGGTCAGAGGAGAAATAGATTCTTGCCTGGCTAGACAAATGGATGAAAACAGGGGTAGACTGTCCAGAAAAGGCTAAGGACGTAATGGATGGCCAAACCTTGCACACAACTAAACACCCTGGTACATGAATTAGCTATGAGAGTGTGGGAACAACATAAAGAATACAATGGGTCCAAAAAAGGGTCTCGGGCAAGGCTACTCTTAATCAATCAGTATGATGATATAGATCGAAAAAGTGAAGAGTTTAAACTAGGACAAAAGGCTTGCAAAAAGGGGATTCAGATATTATTAGACTGGCTTTCCTAGATACCAGTCTCCATAGACAATTGCTAAGAAGGAGGAGGCATTCTCCTCATATAATGGTATGGATTTGGCAACTGCGTTAGGACAGACAGTGTTCTTTTCTACTTTGTAGGATTACAAATTACATACAAACATATGTGGAATTCTGCATAGAAGAGAAGACGTTTTTATTAGGCACAGCAGCGTCTAACACTTCCATTTCTCTTAAAGTGGTGCCTTCAATACCCATCCCTGGGGAAATTATACCTCAGTAAGATTCTCAAATTACCCAGTCTGCAGTCCAGTGTCAGAGCCTATTCGGTTCCGAATTGGACCCCTTTCGTGTATGGTTCCGTTTGTTGTAACGGATAAAAGCGCTTTGAATCTTCTGGGAATAGACTTGCTGAAACGCCTGCATGCAAGCATTTACTGCTCTCCTGACGGTGTCTACCCCACCTGCTGTGCTGAATCTTTTGCTGAATGCTATGTTTCTCTCACTTACGATTTAGTACCCCACAACGTGTGGGCAACAGGCAAAAATGATGTGGGATACATGAAGATAGATCCAATATGAATATGTGTCAAACCCGATGCCATTCTACCAAGGATACCCCAGTATAGGATATCCCAGGAAGGATTAGCAGGGATAAGGGGGTTGATTCAAGACTTACTGGCTAACGGAATAGGTGAAGAAGAGCAGGTAGCCCATGCAACAGCCCAATTTTACTGATCCAGAAAAAGAGGGACGGCAAAGAAGGTTCACCCATTAAATGGAGATTGGCGGTGGATTTGCACGTCATCAATAAAATTATAATAGCCCAGTTGTCCCATACATGGCTCACTTTTTACTATGATTCCGCCCAGTATTTTACTGTCATTGATTTAAAGAATGCTTTTTTTTTGTTTAACATTCCCATACACAAGGACAGTCAGTATTTTTTTGTTTTTAGTATAGAGGGTCGTTCCTACACGTTTTGAAGAGCACCTCCGGGATATACAGAAAGTCCAAGCATTTACAGTCAGGCCTTGCAAACACAGCTGGATGCATTCATCCCATGCTCAGGTACAGTGTTATTGCAATTTGTCAATGACTTATTATAGTTGCAGACATCAGGGAAGGGTTTGTGGGTAGTACCACACACCTGTTACACTCTATAGCTCCCCAGGTCATAAGGTGTTCCCTAATAAATTGCAATTCTGCCAGCAGAAGGTCACTTACCTAGGTCACCAATTGGCAAAAGGGGAGAGACGATTGCACCCGCAGAGAATATATACCATACTAAAAATGAGGGTTCCTACTACCGAGCAAGGGGATTCTTGAGAATTACCTCATTCTGTAGACAATGGATCCCACATTCTTCCTTCTTTGCTAAACCTTTAATGTGATCTCACTACTAACATTACACCTTTGCCTTTACTGTGGACTTTGTCTTGCCGAAGTGGCTTCGAAGCACTTAAATCTGCACTATGTAAATCTCCTGCACTCAGCATACATGATTATGTGAAGCCTTTTTCTTTGTGCATGAACAACAGGGGTGTGCCTTGTCCATACTAATCCAGATGTAGGGTGAGAAAAATCAGCCATGTGCCTATTCTTCCACCCTAGGCCCAGTGGCTAAAGGATTGCCAAATTGTCTGAGGGAAGTAGCGGCTGTTGCCCTCTCGGTAAAACAAGTAGAAAAAATAGTGTTGGGACATTCTTGGACTGTTGTTCCTCATGCACCAAATATCTTGCAGAGATGTAACACCTTAAATCCTGCCACTTTGCTACCCCTCCATTCTGATGACCTCACTGTCTTGGCATGACTGTATACCAACAACAGATGAGGAAACAAAGGGATGGGTAGATTTAACTGATGCTCACCTAAGGAAACCAAATGGGATTTTTATATGTGGATGGTTCTTGTTTTAAGTTGCCTATGGCACTTCTACTGCGATAACCAACTAATAACTGTGGGGGAGACTTGTAAAATACTCCAGTATTCAGCACAGGTGGCTGAAACTATAGCCCCTGGAACCTCCATTCGAGGACATACAAATGGATTTTATTGAATTGCTACCATGTCAGAAACGTAGATCTGTTTTAGTTGTAGTCTGCATGTTTAGTAAAGGGAAGGAAGCCTTCTCTTTGAAGGATAATACAGCAATGAACACAGCAAAAACCGTTGTAAAAGAATACTTCCCAAGTTATGGTTTGCCCCAGTTTGCCCCGATCTATCTGTAGTGATAATGGAGCCCATTTCGTAAATAAAACTATGGAACTGGTATGCTAGGCTTTTGGGAGAAGACAGCAGTCTCATGCAATATTTCACCAACAGGATTGGTGAAATGCTGCAATGCCACCCTGAAGAATACATTTTCATTGATTTGTGCAAGCAGCAATTTGGGATGGATAGATGCACTGGCTTTGGCCCTGCTATCCATGAGAACTGTTGTACACTCCGGAGTGGGGCTTTCCCCCTATGAGGTTGTTATGGGCCACCCAGACAATTTATGGGGCTTGCCCACCCTTAGAAATTGGCCGATGTGCCCGATCCTATGTTGGTTGATTATTGCAGGGAGCTTACTAAAGTGTTGTCCATTATTCACAAACAGGTGAAAGACTGTCTGCCCTGACCCCTGGAAGGACCGAAACACTATTGTACCTAGTGACTGGGTGTTCACTAAGAACTTTCACCATGCCTCCAGCTTACAGTCCAGATAGAAAGGACTGGTGCAAGTAATTCTGGAGACACAAACAGCTGCTAAATGTTAGGTGCATAAGAAGTGGATGCATGCCAGCCACGTGAAGGAGCCCCTCCCTACCTCACAATCTGTCAGACAATGTCGCTGATGGTGCAAATCTGGCGTTATCCTACAAGGACCCCCAGGCTTTCAACAAGGGGTCCGACCAGCCTCCCTAATCTGTTATATGTCCCAAAAATGTTGCAGGAGCAGTGGAGGAACCACACTACAATTTGATGCCAGGAAAGCTTTGTTAAAGGAACAGGTTCTACGACTCTCAGGAGACAGCAACTGCAAGGTGGTCAAGAACACCAACTTTAAAGGACTAGCTAGGGGTGCTGTATTGAGGGCACTCCATACAACTTCTCCTTTTGCCCCAAGAGCCTGGTTATGCCCTTCCACTGTTTTATCCGACTCAAGAAGAAAATGTCTCATCACACTGGCAAAACGAAATGGTATTGCTCCAAGAATTTTGTTTCTCTCCTGTTGATGTGTGTGTTATTGCTACTTGGATCCTTTGTTTTGAAATCAGTTTCTTCTATTAATCGCTCTGATAGCCCAGCTCCATTGCTGTTGTCTCTGCAGCAATTACTTGGTGGTACTCTGTACCCTATCCAATTCTGAAAATTGAGAAACTATGGCATGCAAGGGAGTATTTGGAGGCAAAGTAATGGGACATTGTTTGCAGGACAAAGCCTCAACTGTAACATGACTTTCAATATCAGCAGTAGGGATGTGCCTATCCCATTTTACATAGGGGATTCAGTGTATTTTGTTTGTGGGCCTAAAGCTTATACTTGGCTTCCCCCCCCCAACTGGGGCAACAGTGTGGTCATATCGGGTATATCCTGCCCGCGATATCAAACAACAAGATCTGGCACCAAGAACACCTAGGAGCATGGATCAGCGAGATACAGGCCTGCACGTTTTAGGGGACATCCTTAAAGCTGTCCTGCCATGGTATGGCCCAACAGTTAATTCGAGAGAAATATACAGATTAGCTAGATATTGGAAGCAACCGTTAATCAAGCAGCTGAGATAGTTGAAATCATTTCTGTTGAGTAACAAGCAGTATGTTTAGTGGCACCCCAATACTGGCCCTCCAAAACCGTATGGGTTTGGACATGATCCTGGCTGAGAAAGGTGGGGTCTGTAAAACCATAGTACCCAATTGCTGCACCTATGATCCAGATTCTTCCTCTACAATTCTGGAAGCTATAAAGACCTTGCATGCCATTGGTGACCAAGTGCATGTTCCTACTGGCACATGGGACCTGGGGAGCTCTTTTCGGAGCACCCATTAGCACATTTGGTTGGAAATTGGGGACGTTCCTCAAATGGTTTTATTCCTCATACGTGGATGTTTCCTTTTTCACTGCCCTCCTGTGTGCTGCCAGTGCTTGGGTTGGTTACTGAGGCCCCCATCTAATAATCCAGTCTATTCTACCGATGCTTTAATAATGCACAAGGTGACTGTTCGACAAATAATGGTTATTGATATTAGCAATGTTGCGGCCCTGGCCCAGTTTGTTATAACTCCCACTAGTAGCATTATTCTCAGGGTCAAACTGATGTTCAAAGTGTCATTTGTGGACATTGCTGTTCTCCCCTGCACGCTGTTAGCAACCTGGATTCTGAAGAGAAATGCCAGCTGCCACTGGCTAACTTATCTAATCAGCATTGACCCTGCAATAGCAAACATGTTCAAACAGTATCATTCTTTCCCATAAACATGCTGGTGCCATAGAAGGCCTGCTGTGATGAATGGCACATGAAAAGTCAGATGTCCATTCATCACCCTCCCCCGAGGGAGAGTGTGGATGAGGTTTTACCCTGACCTTATTTGTCTTCAGCTAAAGCCTCTGTTTTGCTATGTATGAATTACTAAGCAGACATGTTTACAATTGTCAACGGACATTGTCTACGTGCCTTGCCTTCTGAATGTGTCACGTAACATTGTTTGGAAAGCTGTATATAACAATGAATTTGTGGACTCAGCAGAGAGTTCTTGTGAAGCTTATGTTGCCACACACTCTACACTTGAGTGTATTTTGCATGCTTGAATAAATGTGTATGAAAAACTGATACTCTGCAATGGTGTCTCATGCCAGTTTTTATATTGCCAGTCGGTAAACCCACAGGGTAGATCTTTTTTTGATTTGTTCACATCTCACACTACTAGTTAAATCTTTGAGTCAATCCCAATACAAGGGACAGTAGCTGAGGTTCTGCCACCGGATGTTAGAAAGATCCCAGGATGCTTGGCAAGCCTCATTGGATGAGGTAAAGGTTGGTTATTCTCAGAGCACTTTTGCATTATTTTGCATGTGTGCTTGGGGGCATGGCAAAAAGTGGCGAAAGAGGGGATTGCAATCAAGAAAGTAATTGTAGGCTTTAGGTTTTTCACAAGGGGCATAATAGTTAAATCTTTCAATGTTTTATCTGCCAACAAGAGAAAGTGAGCAGAGGCATACACATGGAGTGTGGAACACAACCAACCCCTGAAAGTGGCACGCTTTGAGTATGTGCTTGTTGCAACTGATGTCTTTTCAAAATTGATTTGTATTTGACCCATGAAGCTGACTAACAGGCTGTAGTAAGGGATCTCATTCATGACTTGGTGCCCATTTATGGAGTACCAATGAGTATAACTAGTGACAGAAGAACACACTTCACTGGGATATATGATTCAGGAGCAATGTAGAGTACTGAATAGTTAGCAAAATCTCCATCGCACCTCATCACCCACAACCAGGAGGGGCAGTGGAGAGTGTGACAAATCACTAGGTGTCATCACTTATCCCCTGGGGGGAGCCCCTTCTCATGAGGCAAGGTAGGTGAGGCTGCTAACCCAATATTCCGCTTAGGGGTGCTTTAATATGGGAGGACTGCATGGGGAAGGCCCCCACACTCCTGGGGAAAAGGACGACCACTTGGGTAAAAGTCGGCACAACACTGCAAATGTAACCCTCTCAAGCCTGTTACTGTCAGTCTAGAAAAATGGATACCTCTCATGATTAACGACAAACGTATTTTGGTGGCCGAAGGCCAACCGTCTCATGCACGAAACGATAGAAATACAGGTTTCTGAGTTTACCAATGAACGGCCATTTTGATGCAACAAGGATCGCCATTTTTGTTTTCTAACAATTGCTCATTGCTTTCCGTTCATATTGCTTCGCAGCACATTTTCTGCTTACACTGCTCGATTGTTAACATTGTTGTCTGAACGTGAAAGGACAAGGCCGCAGGGCCATGAGGCTAATAAGAGTTTGTTGAAACGCAACGTAGGCAGCGCCGGGAAGGAATGCCCGGCTCCCTCCCGAATGTATCCTTGAAGCAGAGCCACAGGGCATTTAATCATTTCACAGCTGCCAGCCAGTCTCGTTATATGGTAGAATATGTTAGAATAAAACAGCTAAAGGCTTGAATTATGCTCTTCTTACGGCCCCCCTTTTCCGAGCCTTGTAGAGCGTGTCGGCTCCCAGGACACGAATAGCACCTCATAGATAGCAAGGTCTGGAATGTGACTCTTCCCCCGTATGTAGCTTGCTTCCAAGAACAGAAGCACTGTGTTCTGTTCAACAAAGAAAAGATGTCTCTGCACTTGCAAAGTTGCATATTGTTGCTAGAATAGACATTTGAAGGTGTCATATTTGTCGAAAGTGTCCATCAAACCGAGTTCAAAGAAACCCAATAAAGGGGGGTGTTAAACATGTCACAGCTGATTGTATGATATGCATTTTGTATATATGTAACTGATGTACGTAATTCGCTCTCTTGCGCCCCTCGAGGTCTAGAGATACACGTCGCAGGGCGTGAGACAGAGTTGGCCAACTGAGACTATTTGCTTTGCAATAAACCCTAGCTTTGGGAATACAACCTCGTGTCTGGCGTATCCATCGTGTGTGGTGACTTGCCTTGTTTCTATAGACATGAGGGACCCCTAGGGGCCCCTTTCAGTTACCACATGTCCACCAACCCCCCCAGCCCCTCCTTGATAGCACTTCTATTGGTTATCCTAACATTATACCAGTTCCTTCTACTGAGACGAAGAAGATTGCCAACAATACAGATGGTATAATTAACTCCAGTACTGACACGAAAAAAAAGGACACCCAAAGCATGAAGATTAGCAGCAAGGCCAGTAGTGAGACCAGGAGGATACCAGGAGCCATGAAGAATGCCACAGAGAAGATACAGGAACCGTATAGACTTCCATGGGGGATTCATCCTGAGAAATGCATACAAACTGACATACTAGCACAAATGACAGTCCAGTCCGAGAAGTTCAATGGAGACACATAGGATGCAGTGGGAAAGCCAAGAGAAGTCCATTCCCAAAGGCAAGAGGCTGCCGATCTGAGTCCTTAGCCTGGTGTTGTGGAGCTGGTCAAGGACGTGACTTTAGCCTGAAAGACGGTGGAGCGACCTCTGGGAGGTGGACTGTGTGGTCAGTGAAGAGACCACGAAGAAGGTACGAAGAGTGAGAGCAGCAGAAGCCAGAGAGGCCCGCCCAGCCCAGCGAGAAGACGCAAGCACCCAGGAAGTACCTGCCAAGAGTCCCAGAGTCAACGAAGGTAACTGGCACATCACAGGGGCCAGTAGGGGCTTGGAGGGCAGGAGAGAGAGTAAAACTGCACAGGGAATAATTATACAATGCATCCTCCTCATGGCAGTAATTGGGAAGAGTCAACCAAGTGAACCTAGTGAAAAGGGAAGAGAACCAAGGGTCTGGAACAAGAAAGAGAAATATATATATATTGACATGGTGTTATGTTAGGTTATATAAATGTATAAAGCACAGCGTACGCCAACGGCATCTTGGCACTGGAGGGTAGCAGGTGATATAAGGGTACTAGAAGAGAAGACTCTTCAGAGCGCGTCTGAAGGCCAGATGATTAGCGGTAGAACAGAGAGCCAGAGGAAGTTGGTTCCTAGCTTTGGCTGCTGCCACCGAGAAAGCGCGGCCGCCAGGTCGAGTGCGTTTGAAGCGAGGAACCAGAAGAAGTAGCGCAGTCTGGGAGCGCAGGGAGCGGGTTGGCATATAGTGGACGAATTTCTCCTGCAAATACTCCGCTCCTACCTTATAGAAGGCCCGGTGAACCAGGCACATGGATTTAAATAGGATCCGTTCAATAGGGAGTCAGTGTAGTTGTCTCAGAAGGGGGGCCACATGCGACTGTGCCGGAGGGCGCAGTATTGCACGGGCTGCTGCGTTTTGGAACATTTGGATATGACTGAGCAGATAGTGTGGTTGGCCATAGTACAGCGAATTACAGTAATCCACTGTACTAAGAACCAGCGCTCCTACCACTGGGGCATGAAGATGGCCCGGGATGAAGGGGAGAACCTTTATCACATTCCGCAGTTTGAAATGGCCGGCTTTGCAGATTGCACCCACTTGCTCAGTCATCAACAGAGAAGATGAAACCTTAACTGCCAGATTTCTCACTGTGAGAGAAAGTAGGGGGAACGGGCCAAGAGGTGGGCCAGAAGTCCGGGGTCCAGTAGTTAAGTGGGGTGTTTGTACCTACCACTAGGACCTCTGTTTTAGTGCCATTAAGCTTGAGAGAGTTGGTAGCCATCCAGGCATCTACGTCTTCAAACCAGTTCCTAAAACGGACCGCAGTGTCAGACCGAGTGAGATCCAGGCGTACCAGGATCTGCGTATCATCTGCGTAAGAATAGTATTGAAAACCGTGAGATAGAATAAGAAGCAGCAGAGGATGGATGTAGATATTAAAAAGAATGGGAGACAGAGCAGACCCCTGTGGTACTCCACAGAACAGTGTGACTGATTCTGATCAGTAGGGAGGCATGAAAACAGAGACCGATCGGTCAAGAAATCTGCGAACCAGCTCAAAATCTGGCCTGCCCTGGCCCGCTTCCGACAAACGGGATATCAGTGTAGAATGATCAACTGTGTCGAACGCGGCTGAGAGGTCAAGTAAGAGCAAGGCTCCCACACCACCCTGATCAACAAGGCAGGAGAGGTAATCAAATACAGAATTGAGAACTGATTCGGTGCCTCTCCCGGGGCGGAATCCTGATTGGAAAATATCAAAATAACCTGAAGATTCCATGAAGGATGACAAAAGGGGAGAAACCAACGCCTCCAAAGTTTTCATCAAGGATGGAAGAAGGGAGATGGGACGGAAGTTTGCTAGGACAGCAGGGTCCAGAGAGGGCTTCTTCAAGAGAGGAAGCACCCGAGCGTGTTTCAGGGACCCCGATATCAACCACTCTTGAAAAGATACATTAATAGCTGTTGTAATTTCAGTGATGATATCGGGGGGGATGGCTTTGAGCACGTCTAGAGGGATGGCATCAGCAGGGGGTGCAGACTTGAGCCCATTAATGACTTTCAGAATATTCTGCTCTGAGACCTTAGGAAAAGAGGCCCATGACGCCCTAGGAATAGGAAGATCAGGAAAAGTTTGCTTATCAGCCGTAGCATCCAAGTTAACTTTTAACTTTGATGTCTTTGCATATAGTTGCAATTTTCGAATAAAAAAAGAGGAAAGAGATTCACACAGAGCTTGTGAGGGCACGATTGAAGGTCCAGAATTAGTCAGCGTGGAAAGAAACTGCACTAGCTCAAAAAAAAAAAAAAAAAAATCGCCTTAGGCTTATTGACAGCATCCTCAATCTTACCGCCAAAACATTTTTTTTTTTGCAGCTAGAATTGCTTTTTGGTAAGTTGTTAGAGCTCAGCAAAAAATTGCTCTCGTGTCATTAGTATAAGTGACCTTCCACTGCTGTTCAGCTTGGCGACAGCTGAGTTTTAGTGCTCTGAGCTCATACAAAAACCAGGGTTCGGACACATGGGCTCTTTCCTTACCGAGCTTGGCCGGCGCGAGTTGGTCAGCTACAGCTAGAAAGGACGCACTCAGATTCTTCAACGTGCAGGAAGAGAGAGAGAGAAGTGAGGCAGATAGTGTGGAGAGATCGACCTTGCGCCAGTTCCTTTTCAAGGTGGGCAACTTGATGGGGCGCCGGACAGGGCCAGGAAGAACAGCAGTGAAAGAAATCACATAGTGGTCAGACCAGAGTACAGGGCGAGAGGAAATAGTAGCAATGAGTGACTTGGGAGCACAAATAAAGTCAAGTGTGTTGCCCAACTGATGAGTGGGCTCTTGAATCAATTGAGAAAGTGTTCAACCTGGCTAGCCGAAGTGGAGTTGGCAGGCACATTGAATCCCCTAACACCCATAGATTAGGGTGGTCAACTTGGAAAGCCAATACCAGGTCAGGGAAATCAGTGTAAAATGGTTCATCTTGCTTGTGGCAGTCCTTGGGAAGAAGTGGACCTAGTGAGAAGGGAAGAGAAAAAAAAGGGTCTGGGACCCGAACCAAGGTGAAGCCTATAATACGTGTCATATTCCTTGTGGCAGTACTTGGCAGGGGGGCGGGCCTAATAAAAGAAGAATAGAAACTAGGGTCTGGGACGCAGACCAAAATCACATATCAGCATACAAGTCATCCTCCTTGTGGCAGTACTTGTCAGGAGAGTGAACCAACTGGGCCTGACGAAAAACAAAGAGCGAACAGGGTCTGGGTCTCGAATAAGTACAAAGTGAATATCGGGGGGAGGAACCCTACAAACAGTGGTAAAGAAAAGATCACTGACGGGCTAAGGAGATCCTGGAACCTGTTTTCAAAGTTACCCAACAAGAAAAGGGAAGGGAGCCATTCCCCCATGGCACATTTGGATCTTTATGGATACTCCCATCCATTACCCCTGGACAAAACTGGAACTTTGGTGAAATCATTATCAAGGGAAAGGGAGTCATTCCCCTATGACGCAGCTTGAACATTCCCAGAGAAGCCAGTTGAAGGAGGTCACTCCTCCTGGCCACTTCTGCAACTGTATGTAAACCAAGACCTGGGGAAGCAAGTGATCCCTTGGTATCGATTGGAGTGCTGAAGAGACTTTTTTAGACACCAGGACAAGGGTGCAATTCTCCTGGTGAGAGAACTTTACTTTTGATTAACACTCTTCAAGTGTAGTGTAAGGGACAGAAGTAGGGTTTTGGCTCAGGACAGTGGCTTTTTCAGTCTACGGACATTCTGACAGATCCTTTAGTTTGAGGCAGGGCGATCCCTTTTAGAGGTAGGGACAGCTAAGTTTTTAAATTCAATACAAGTCTTTGCCCACCACCATGACACCTCCTGGTTAGTTGCAGTCTTCTAGAATCCTGATAAATGAGATTTAAACAATATGCGCAAAAACTGTCTTGAAATGGCCAGATGCACTGCCGCTTGTTCCGAGGAGTAAACAAGTAACTGCAAACTGCAATACTGTATGGACTCTGCATGAACCAATCGAACATCTTACGGTTCAAGTCATATGCATTTCCCAGAATGCAGCAATCTGCACCAGAGGGAAATACAAAGGACATGTGATAGCAATAGAAGAGCTAAAGAACATGGTGAAGTTCGAGAAATTCCCCAAAGGTGAGCTGTATTACAAAATGCTGCCGCCAAAGAAACCCAAGACCATAAATGCCCCAGGCTTCTGTGTACCAACTGATAAGAAAAATGTCCTAGATGGCAGGTGTTTCTCTAACACATTTAAAACCCATACTGAACTGTCACCTAAACCACTATTGCATGAGGAATGATGAAAAACATGGTTTGAACAGACAGGCTGTGCCAAAGACTATGTGCACGCTTGTTCAACAAGTGCTCTATGCTCCCACAAGCCCAATCTTTTGAAATAAGCTATTGTAGTAAAGCCACACCACCATGGTATAGAACTGTAGGTAGGTAATAGGGCTGGTCCAGTAAAGCATGCATGCCTCTATGCACTTCCGTTTGCCAATATTAAACATTTAAGTAACTTTTCATTTCAAAAGGAGTGGCAATAAAATTGGCACAGCGAAGGGCATGCTGAAGGTGAAATGAAGAGCACAAAGAAACAGTCCGAGATGGGGGTCAACTCAGTGGCCTCAGTCTGGAATATACACCAAGGAAGCATTAAAGATTGTGAGCATTAGAACAATTGACTGGGTTGATAGCAGGGTCGCAACGGACCAATCTAGACGCAAGCCTCAGAGAAGTACATGTCTTTAACAACATAAACAGTATCGCTCAAGCAGTCCCAATGAGTCCAATATTTAACATCACTATTGCAGGTCGGAAGTTGAAGTGGGATATTGCGTTTGGAGAAATGCAAGACTACAATGACCAGCTGAGATTGATATGTGATGACATCAAAGAGCAGTCCTGGAGGTGTTCAATGAATTCAGGAGTCTCAGAAGTGTTGTATAGTCCTGGAGGAATTAATCAAACTTGGCCTACAGGGACATCGAAATGGCAAGATACTTTTCAGTGTACAAATCAGTCTGGGTGAATGAGCCAACCTACCCGATAACAGCAGGGATTTTGGCAGCAAAACTTGTGAATCAGGGTCAGCAATGACTGGACATTATTGCCGAAAGAGTCCTTGCAGAGTCAATGTATGGTAATGGTAAAGCCAGGTCATATGCTGGCTGTACAAGGTTTATTTTGTTAGGATGGGGATGCCAAAGGTCTGGTGTCAAATGGAACTTGGAAGTTTCTCCTAAAGAACAAAATGACTTGCCTCACGGATTCATCTAGGATATTTATCTCCCAGCGCCAGCTGCTCGTCAGAAAATTTCCACTGCAAAGGGGGCACAGTGCGGCTCTCCTCAACGCATGTACGCTCCAGAAAGGACATTGGGCAAGTAAATATAGAGAGGCACCGTGCCCCATGACCTCAGTGTGACCCTTTTGCCCTAGCACCCGGATGCTGAGGGATCACAGACTTTAGGTGTACTAGCTACTCCAAGTGGGGCAGGTGGGGAGGGCGAGGAGGAATCTGTGGAAGGATCGTCCATCAGAAAGAACATTACTGAGAGACAAGTAATTTGTTCTTTTAATGGACTCCTTTCTCCCAAGGAGTACTCATCTATGATAGACTCCCAAAGCAGTACAACGAGCTGGAGGAGGGAGGGTTGCAAGGACACCACTTAAACCAGAAAACTCTGAAGGACAGCGCTGCTAAAATGAGCGCCCTGGCCAGAAAGAATCCAAACAGTAGTGCAAGAATGTTGACATAGCTGCCTGGAAAATGTCCAGAAAAAAAGTGAAACAGGAGCACACCAACAATGTTGGAAAAATCAGATGATCGATTTAGGTAATTAAGAGTAGATTTAACGAGATCAAGATGCAGGGGAGAAAAAAGCAACTGACACAGAAGTTGCAAGTCAATGTACAAAGAAAACCAAGTGTCCATGACTTTTTGACATTTTGTTTTCTTTGGAAAATATCCAGAGCAAGCACTCCGTAGCGCAGAACTGAGGTGCCAGTCAACCCTCTGGTGGAGAGAGCTCAGAGACTCTTCGGGACCCCTCTGCCTTCCAGATCATAGAATTCTGAGATGAAAAGAACGATCCATCATGGCAGGGTCTGGTTGGTAACAGCCCTGCCAGCTTGGACGCCGGCGTAGCCAACAAAATGTTGGTCATAGATTTTGTTTGCCCTAGTACGAGAGACATAGAACTGGAGAGCCTGCACCAGATCCAGCCGATGGAAACTCTCCTCTGCCTTGTAAGGATGAAGCAGAGGGAAAAAAAAGATAGGCAGGTGGATCTTTTGAGAGAGATGGAAATCTGAGACCACCTTCAGGAGGAAGGAGGGTATAACCCTCAACGTCACCCTCTCCTTGGAGAAAACCCAAGTAGGGAGAATGAACAGACAGGGCCTGGAGCTCACTCAACCATCTAGCAGAAGTAATGGCAACCACGAGAACTACCTTAAGGGTGAGTAGCCCTAAAGACCAAGAATGAAGGGGCTCAAACGTAGCACCCACTAAAAACACTGACACTACATTTCACTACCACGCCGGAACAACAAACTGGTGAGGGTGTAACGTATTGGAAAGATACCTCAAGAAATTAATTACCATGGGGATTGTGAAAAAGGAGCCCTGCTCCAGGCCTCTTAAAGACCGAAATGGCATCAAGATAACCCTTCACTGTACCAATCTGTAGACCGCCCGACAAGGTCAGAGGACATTCCATGCAGAGGAAGTGGCGCAAGTAAAAGGGTCTTCTCCCAGCACAAAGCCTAAAACCTCTACCACCTGCAGGCATAAATGGATTTGGTGGCTGTCTTCTAGCAGAAGACTGTCCAAACGTCCTCTGACAAATCCCACTCCCTATACCTCAGTCCTTCAGCTAGGCATGAAAGTTCAGTCTTCAGAAGTTTGGGTGCAGGACCGTCCCTTCCAAGTGGGAGAGGAATCCATTCTCCATGGAGGGCACTCCTTCACCAATCCGGAGCGATCAAGGTCATCATGGGCCTGAACAGACGCAGTCTCCTGAAAAACACTGGAATGACTGGGATCAGCCGAAATGCATAGAGTAGTCCCAGACCAGAGCTCCTTCAAGAAGAACTTCCCTGGAACAGAACCATCTCCTCTCCTGTAGACAATGGAAGCAAAGAGGTCCACCTGGGAAGTACCCCAGTGGGAGAAACTTTTCCCCAGAACTTCCTGGCAGAGATCCCACTCATTGGAGGATGATGACTGTCTACTCAGTGCATCCACTAGAATGTTCTGCTTGCCGGACAGATGGTCTGCCGTCAGAGGCATGCTGTTCTCTGGAGCCCAGAACCACAATCGCATTGCTTCTCTGCACAAAGGCAAGGAGCCCACGCCACCTTTCTTGTTGAGGTAATGCATGGCTACAGTACTGTATCAGGACCAATACCGTCTTGCCCTTAACAGAGGGGAGTAAAGTAACCAGGGCCAGCCTGATCACCCCCAACTGTAGCAGAATGATGTGCTCTTGGCACTCAGATGGCGACCACAGTCCGCTCTTGGAGGTGAGTGCCCCAGGTCTTTGGGCACACATCTGTAACTAGACTCATTTGTGGCCAGGTTTGATGAAAAAGAGACCCCATCAGGTGGTTGCCCTTCACATATCACCATTGTTGGTCTTTGGACACTCTCTGCAACACCAGTAGAAGGCCCAAAGTTCATCCCTGAAACTTTGACCACTGTGAGCTTAGAAGCAACTGTAGCGATCTTGTGTGCAGACAGGCCTCTGGCACTACCAAGATGCCATGAGAACCAGCAATGGCAGAAAAGCTGAGGCTGGAACTGTAGTCTGAGGATGGAAAACCTGGACCATCTTGAAGATGTTTGCCACTCTATCCTCGGGCGGGAAACCCCAACCCAGGCGAGTGTGCAAGACCACACCAGGGACTGGGAGAGCGAAACCGGAGACTTCATGAAGTTCAGGGAGAAGCCAAAGCTGTGCAATAAGCTGCATTTCCGCTACAGATGTGCCAACGCTAGAGCCAGTCGTCCAGGTAAGGGAAGGCATGAGTGCCTTCCCTCTTGGGGTGAGCTACCACTACTGCTAGCAGCTTGGTAAAAATCTTGGTTTAAGAAGAATGGACAAAAGGGGGGTGCTTTGAACTGGAAAAATGACAGTTACCTACTGTGAACCCCAGGTACCTCCTTTGCTTCTTGTGGATGGCCACATGGAGGTAGGCATCCTGGAGATTCGCAAGTAGTTCAGGTCTAGGGCCTGGAGGATCTGGGACAGTTCACCATCTTGAACCAGTGTTTGTGAAAGTACAAGTTCAGAAACCACAGATCCAGAATGGGTCTCGGACCTCTGCCCTTCTTCGGCACCAGAACGTAAGTGGAGTCCCAACCTCTTCCTCATTCCAAGCAGGGTACCTTCTCTATGGCCAATTTTGCCAGAAGCTAATGGAACTCCTCCAGTAGTAGAGGATCTGAAGCAAGGGTTGGCGGCATTGGAAAGGTCTGGAGGGCTAGAGTCAAAAGGGAGGCAGTACCGCTGCTGGACGACCTGTAAGGCCAACGCGTCTGAGGTGCTGTTGCTCTATTCCTCACCAAACAGGGATATTCTGACTCCCACAGGGGACAAATGACATAAGTCCACTTCAGAGAGGCTTTGCACCGGGAGTTGCAGAGGGCACAGGGAGGTGGAAGCCCCTCACCTAGTTCTACTAGCAAATCCTGGCATCCTCAGCCAAGAGAACTGTCCCAAGACTGGTCTGATGGCCATCGTCTTTGTGTCACAGTCTGCAAAATCTAGGCCAGACTGCTAAATCTGGTGGGAGGCTTCCTTGCCATCCTTAATAACGGCTTCCAAGCCTTCCTGCATCTCTCCCTCTGGGATTTTCTCAGATGCCTTGGCCAACACCAACCACAGGCCAAAAGAGAATTAGGGCAAAGCACAAGAGACGTTGACACACCGGAGACCAAGGCCCGAAGAGATGAAAATATTCCTACCCCATACGTCCAATCTCTTGCTGTAGAAGAGGTGGTCTTAAGGTTTGCCGTAGCGCCCTGTACAATCAAACTCATCTGGGAAGCATGGGCATAAAGAAACAAAGGGGTTGGAAGGGGTGGCCTGTGCATCATGGCCAGGTCGTGGGCCACCTTGTGAACTGATGCCATTTTGGCCCACAGTTCCATTACTGCCCATCACTGGCCCCTGTACTGCCTGATTTAAAGGCAATAAAGTCTCCTTTTTATGACCATCGTCCAAGATGCCAGTTAGTTCGCACTGCGCTGTAGGATGGAAGGCGCCAACAGCCCATAGGTGTTGACCTACTTTGCCATCAGACACTGGGAAGCGGCCTGTGGGTTGCCAGGGTTGGCAACAGGGGTAATGTCCATCTCTGGTGAGGTGTCCAGGCCATTTGCCTCCTGCAAGTTACCCACAACACTCCTTGGGGAGTCTCTCACTGACTTGGGGAGGAAGTGCTCTAGCCCAAAAGGGACAGGATCCCCTTTCTCATGATAAAATGTCCTCCGAGACATATACACCTTGCTGCAGAGTAAGGGGAACTCTTTCATGACTCTGGCATAGTCGACAAGGACCAGGGACTGACATCCAGAGACAGAACAGTGTGACCCTTGGTGTTGTCGCATTTCACTGCAGAGTCCCTGCTGGCTCTACCAAGCGTTGTGGGATCTGTAAGGAACTCATGGTAGCAACAGTAAAGACAGACACAAGTGATCACAGTTCAAGGGCGTTTATTAAACTAGGTATGCAGGTTGGAAGAATGCAGAATCTAAACCTAAAACTAAGATGGGAGCAGGCTAGGACCATCAAAAGAAAAATAAGGCAGTCCTAGTGGTGTTGCCAAATAAAAGGACCGGTACTAACAGGTACCAACAAAAAAAAAAAACTATTGCCAAACCTTACTACTAGGTACAAAAAAGGTGTGGGATAATGTTCACAAGGAAGAAAGAAGTGTTCACAACATCAGGATGTGGTAGCCGGGGTCTTCCTTACCCACGTTTTGGACATGGTACAAGGCGGGAGTCCAGAGCATAGCACAAGCTTGAGCTTTCCCAGCACAAGACAACAGTTCCTTTCTCCGCCATCAGGACAGTCAATGGTCAAGTCTCTTTCTCTTAAAAGTCTCCTGCCTTCAAGGACCTGATGTATTAAAAAATAACAAATCAAAGTTCCTCTTTTAAATGGACGTTGGGTGATGACTTTTCACCCCTGGATCCCCCTCTTCTGGGTTCAGATCCACAAACAGCTCCTAGCGATATCAGGACCTTCGTTGGTTAACTCTCTTGCTTCCAAGGGCCTGATAGATTCAAAATAGACAAAAGTTCCTTTTGGATTGGACTTGGGGTGATGATTCTTCACCCCTGGGTCGGCCTCTTCCCGACTCAGCCCCCCTCTCGAATATCAGCCTCCCTCCATCAGGTTCACTCTAGCTTGTATTCAAAAAGATCTCTCTGTTGCAGTCACTTGTCAATGGGGTGCTGCCTTTTCACACCTGGATCCCCCCTCTTCCAGGCTCGGACCCCTCTCAACTGTTAACCTCCCTCCATGGGTTTTACGATGGCATTCCTTGCCTTCACAAGTCTTAAAATAACAAACAGTTCACTGTGGACATCCCTCTGTCGGGTTCAGCTTTGTCAACACACTGTTCATCAGGACTTTAGGCTTCACCTCTTTCCATCAACATCCCTCCGTCGAGTTCACTCTTGCCAATTACAAACAATTTCTTCTACTTTCTTATGATGCAGGATTCACTTCCCTTAGCTTTACAGATTCCTGCTGGTCAATAACTTTCGACTGTACAGAGGATTTTGCTAGACCCCTCTGACCACTTTGACCCTTTTCTCAGTTCCCAAGGCCTTCTGTAATGGTAGTTTCAACAATAGGGTAATCACCCAGAGTTTCTCAAGTGAGCGCCCACCTGGTGCCAGACTCCTCTACAGCTGGTTTTAACAGTTCTTTGTACTTTTCTTCAATCAGCCGTTTGCTACTTTCATTTTAAACACAGTTCGGTTTCTTATCAGCCCTCCCTTCGACTCACCGGCTGTGATGACCGCTTGGCTTTTCTTGGCTCTGGAGTCAAGGCTGGTACCACAGTGGCCATTGTCTCTCCTTGGCTTGGTTATCAGTGGAGGAGGGCCCCGTGTACTGTTGACATCTGCTACAACACACGCTGGCTATTGTTCGCGGTCGTACGATTCCTTCCACGGAGGCTTCATAGGCTTGGGTTGGAAAGGGAATAGTTGCGTCTCTCCACGTTACCCTTTCGGTTCTCGCCGCCTTTCTCCTCCTCTTGGATAGCCGAGTCGTGATGCGGTCTGCCTTGCTCGTCTTGAGCTCTTGTGCTCCACCTTTTATCCTATTGGGACATGTCGGGTAAATGGCTCTGGTGTTAGTCTGTTGTCTTTCGCAGAGTGCAAAAGTGTTTGTGTGGAAAAAGTGGGCAGCGTTTGTGAATATCCTACGTGGTAGGATGGGGAAAAGGTGTCAGAAGAAGGGGGATACCACGTCTCATCTGTCAGTGTCCCACTTCAACTCCCCGAGGATCCCCTCATCCAGGTGATCCTCTCTCACTGGTCCACCCCCAGGAACTGGATCCAATAGCAATGGGCGTGTCCTGGCCACCTGGATGACAGACCCCTGGGGACTAGCCAGGCAGACATCTTCAGGTTTCTCACAGATCCGACAGCTTGGCTAAAGCAGATAGTGCTGGAGCCTTGAACGTTGGCATCTGCCGCCAGCACTGGGGCCTTGGGCGAAGATGTTTAGCATCTTCAGTCTGAGAAACTACCATTCCTCTGGGGAAGAATGGGTGGGGAAAAGGTACCTACAGGGTCTCTTCCTCACGAGTGGTGGCTCCTCTTCTTCGAAGATTAAGAAAAGTGATCCCGCGAAGAACCATCAGCCGATCTCGACCTCTTGCAGTGCTTCTTTTTGTCCTTTCGGACAGGGGACCATGCTAGGTGCTGCAGTCAGTGCGCAGCAACCTCAAATGTGTCTGCTCATCACCCTTCTCATTGTGAGGGAAGATGAACAATTTCACTTCACGCTCTCTAAGTGCCTTTGGGGTGCATCGATTGGCACAAAGCATAGTCCTGTGCTTTGTGGGCCGTAGTAAAGGCATATGGAGTGCAGGTCCGTAGCAGACATCTGACAGACGCAATCCAAGCATGGTTTGAACCCCGAAGAGCTTGTCGTATTCGGCATCCCAATGAAAACGAGAAATTTGGCAATCAAATTGGGTAACTAATAAGTAGAAAGTGGTGTTTCTAGGGTGAGCAGAGTGTGTGTAAAAAAGGAACGGTGGTCACGTGGTGCACCACCTCTATATGGCAGACATTACTCACCATAATCGTATTTCCGATGCTTGTTTCTGCTTGGATTCATATGCTTTGCATAGGCCGACATCTAGTGGAAGTCGCAGAGTATTACATGATTTGTTTTAAAAAAAACTCAAAAAAGGGACGTCGACTGGGTGTGTTAGTAATACTAGCCTTAGTGCAACGTCTACTGTACCCATGGTCCTTTATGCGTCAAGGTCGCTCAGATTGTTGTTTCTGGCATGAGGTTGCATGAAATGTAGCACCAGTACAGAGGTAATAAATCAGAGAGAGAGCAAGAAACATCTATGCACCTACGACTCCAGGAGGGGAGGAAGGGTGGGCGCATGTGAATCTAAGCAGATACAAGCATCCGAAATACAATTACGGTGAGTGATGTATGCCTTCTGAGGCTTGTGGATCTGCTTAGATCACATTCTTTGCATAGACTAGTGAGCAGTATCTGGAGAAAGAGGTGGGTTGTGAGACAGTACATTGGAAAATAGATGTTTTAGTACTGCGTGTCCCACCTGTGCGTCTGCTTTAGAGTGTGCATCAATGCAGTAATGCTGAGTAAATGTGTCAATTGCTGCCTTGCAAATTGCATCCAAGGGGACATTTGCAATAAAAGCTAATGTGGCTCCTGTACCTCTGGTAAAGTGAGGTTTTGGTGTAAAAGGTAGAGTCTTTTTTGATAGTGAATAGCACAGCTGTATGCACTGGACTAGCCATCTGGAGATGGCATTCTTTGAAATGTGATCTCCTTCCCTACCAGGTGCTATGAAAACAGTTAGTCTGTATTCGTTAGGGGTTTTGTTTATGTAGTACAAAACCGCCTTCCTTACATCTTAAGTATGGAGGCCTCTCTCTGAGGGGGTGTCGAAGTGCCTTTCGAAGCGTGCCCTTCGGCACGTGAAAGGTGGGCCTTTTCGAAATGATGTCTGCAACGGGCCTAGTCGGCACCTGTTTCAGAGACAGAGCGATGACCAAGAGGACAGGGTTGATTTGGAGGACCTTTCCTTAGACACTGTGTGGCCGTGAACGGTCGGCGACATAATCAACATCCGGCCATGGCTTATATGTCTAATGTGGCATGATGTGGGTGTGTCTTTGCCGCCGGGTGATTTCTCTGTGTGAGGGCCGCTGGCCTGCTTTGCTGTAGTCGGGGCTCGCACATGGGATTCTTTTGTACCATGATCACTTTGGTGTCACTGAGGATGTTGATGCTGCCTTCACTGTATTCCCCGACCACGTCTATGGAAGCCAGAGCCTGCATGGCGTGGGGTCCCAGCGCTTGGTTTGACGGTCCTTCAAGGCTTTTGGACAGAAAAGTCTGCAAGACTTGCAGTTCTTTTTGGGGTGATCCCTTGGCAGACAGTAATTGCACACGTTGTGTGTGTCTTTCCAGGGATACTTCCCGTTGCTGGATGGGCATTAATTAAATGGCGTGTTTGCATGGTGAGTGGAAAAGGCAGCATGGCGATAAAGGGAACATAAGGGGTCAGAAGAAGCATTCTCTAAGAGGCAAAGAAGTGTATGACCTCCCCAACTCTCCCAACTGTAATGGGCCGAGAAGACTGTTGTAGCGTCATCGACGATGGATCGGTCTGTCGAAGGCCACTGGGGCAGTAGTACGTGCGGCCGCGATGGGCAGTTGTCATAAGAATAGTGACAAAGTCTAGTATTAAACTTTTACTAATCAAAGGCATTAGCCAAAGGCTCTCCGCAAACTCTCGAACGACTATGATGGTGGGGAAAAAAAAAACGAATATGTATATTATACTGGCCCCGATGTTTGTATCTCACGGGGCGCATAGGTGTGTCAGGCAGAGCCAATGCGAGCTGCGCTGCGCACTCAGGTGATGGAAATATTTCTGAAGAGCAGCTGGCGCTTGTAGATGGATTATCATAGTGAGGAATCCATGAGAGGAAGGAGCCCCTTATAATGATAGCTGCATGCACGCCAAAGCAAGGCAGGGACATGATGCAAGTTTTAAGTTAACTAGGACTCAAAGGCATTATTACTCCTCAATGTTTTCAAAACGTATTAGAACCAGTAACAAACATGCAGAAGCTCTCCGACATTCATAAAGGACTTGTATGATATACAATTAATCAAAGAAACACCTTTGAGATTTCATGTCGAACAGTAACCCTCTGTACTACATTAGATTTTATTTTTCATGAACTAAAATACTGAAACTGGCTGAATAGTATAAATGGCCAATGCTGATATGGGACAGTTACTGCCATTATATACACCCTTAGGCTCTACTGGAAGTGCCGTTCTCAGAAAAACCTTGGGGGGGCGGGTTCTTTACACGTCCAAGAGTAATGTTAAAGAAAGGATAGCATACCAATCATGCAAATTCATTATACTTGATGAGAAAGTTCTTACGTGCATCTTTTCATTCCAATATCACTATCATTAATAAAGTCAATAAGATGCACGCAATTAGGAATAGGACATACAAAAAGGTACAATGAGACCGGGCGGGAGACAGCTGAAAAATGAAAAGTGAATAATAAAGAAAAAATATTCATGCACGTTGTGCTACGAGCACAAAAGAGCAGCGGAGGAACCATTGAAACAGTATTTTTTTTTCTTCTTCTGATCCGTGGATGTACATGAGCCACGATCATAGCAAGACCACCGTCATAACTACGAGGGGATGCTGTGTCTGCAGCCATATTTGGGGAGGTGGTGCAGTCAGAGGTTTGGTTGGCTGGCAAGCACATTAAAGCCCATAGGGGAGCGAGGGCATGGCGTTCGCCTCTGTCCGAGGCGCAGGGTATGCCCAGTGGCACACCGCATGTGGTCACATGAAACGGTGATGAGCTGCCCGAGTACCGCAATAGGCATCGCAGGGGCATAAGGTACTTAATTAGGTCTTATTACATGCAATGGAAGATCTGCTAGTGACATTAGTCTTAAGTGGGAAGGCCAAGTGGAATTGTACAGGTCTCAACGAGAGCTGATCTCCAACGTCTGGGGATGCTTAGTTTGTAAATGTATTGTTAATGACGAAATGCAACATACTGACTTCTGTTGTATAAGGTAATTTTACAAAAACCCTATAAACCCCTGAGATGCGTGTGTTCTGTGCAACAATTTTGGTATGGGGATACTATGCCAATTATCCTGACCATTACTGCACGGCTCTATGGAACAAAATCTTGTCTCTAACTTTGCTTTTTGGATTTCTTTGTGATGTGGGCCTTCTACAGTGGTCTAAAGGACCTGTAAATGAGATTCTATATAGTTTTTACCAAGTAGAAAAAAATGTTGATTAAAATAATCAATATTTTCCACTTATATCTAGGGCGAATAGCACTTCTACAGTTCCCGTCTCACATTGCTTACATCGCAATAAGTCAAAGAAATCTAATGTAAACATGTACCACTCCCTTCACCCACACAGAAGCTTCATAGCAGCATGGGGGAAGTAGTCACTGATAAGCATGTTTTCAGTAAAGAGCCAAGTCTGGAAGCGGAGATAAAGGTTTTGGAGAGGGTCCAAGGTTTTGAGGCATACTTCGGAAAATAAACCACTCATTTGGATGTTGCTCCTTCCATATTGTGCATCTCATTTATGTCTAAGGACAGAAAGGTACACAACTATAAAAGATCACAGGAAAACGAATACAAACCTGTGATTTAGACGACAGCTTATCCAGTCATGTTCAAAGAGAGACACCAGAGCGTTTAGAAAAGTCTTAGGGGAATTTGCTTTCTTAAGGACGGAAAAGGGTTAAAAAGAATTCCTATTTTCAGGCGAAAAAAGTTTGTTTTGTGGATGTGTGTAATGGCTGTTTTGAGCCCTCTAACCACAGTGACAGACTAAGAATTTCGACTCCTGCCATAAATACTCTAGGAACCTCACACTTAGTTCTGAAATCCTTAGTAAAACTGTATAACAAAATTGCTGGTGAGGTATATCATAGTGATATGTTAAAAGAAATACAAAATATCTGTACCTTCCCTAGAGATGCTAACAACGCTTAATTGGTTAAAGTGCAAGACCGACTAGATTGTATTAATGTACATGAATTGGGGCAGGCAAGAACAAAAAAAGACTCTTCTCTCAAGGCGATAGCTGTGGATAGGTAACGAATAGGCTCCCCAGTGTTCTGCTTGGAATTGTTGAAAGTTGAGGATAAGAGGGAGGTTGAGAGGATAGAGGAAGAGAGTTACCCAAAGGTGCCAGTATTGGTGGTGACCATAGACTTGTCCTGCAGTCTCTTTGATATCAAAGCAAGACCTAGGAAATGAAAAACAAAATGTTAAAAGAAAGAAAAAAGTGCAAGGAAAGAAAAGGTAACGGTTCACTAAGGCGTTTATTAATATTAAATTATACAGGAAAAAGTGGCCTGTAAAAGACACCGTAGTGCCCAAATCTTCTTTGACAACCAAGGGAAGGTGAAATATATGATGAAATTAAAAGATATACAATCTAATTGGGCTAAAACCCATAAACCCCCAAAGGATGTTCACTGATGGAGGCTTCTACTTTAAGAAGTAAAAAAAGAATAAAGTATAGTTGGAGGAAAAACAAAGGCCAATGTGGCTTGGAAAGAGAATGATGAGAAAGAAGAGTATAAAACAGTATTGAGGACTGTCTGCAGGGGGTAAAAACCATCTGGATGAGATTTTTCAAAGAAGCTCCTACAATAATTTTAGAAAAACCTGGTGTGTCTTTTTTGACAGATGATTTTATATATTGCCAACAGTGACTCCTGGATGCTGCCCGATGGATAAAGGAGAGAGCTGGATTAGAGTACAGTCATACTCTTCTAGGGTTCTAATTGGAGAAGCGATGTTTCCAGAATTGTATCAAATCCCACCCGACAGATGCTGCCTTTTAGCTTTGCTACACAGAATACCTAATTAAGAGTGTTAGCACCATTAGATATAGATCTCGTCACATTTCCAAATCAAATAATGTTCTTGCAAAATGTCATGGAACAGCCTCAAAAGTGTACACATCAATATTGTATGCAACACTGATGGTTATGGGTGTTTATGTTCCCACCCTTCGCTTTACTGAATTCTCTTCTGGTAAAGACTCATCTAAGTCTTTAGGAGTATGTGCCCGCATGGTCGGATGGATCTGAGATTTGTAATGGACTAATTAAATAGAACTTAAAGATCATTTGCGCACAGGCAAATTCATAAGAATGGGCTGCAATATATGCACTAGATGGTAAAGACAACGTGGTTACTGACTTGTTTTAGCTCCCAAAAACCTTACAGCCACATTCCTGGCAGTGCCTCTAATGAGACCACTAAGTTGCAATTGCGTTCTTGGAACACTAGAGTTAGAATAGCTTCTTTGCTTAGGGAAGTGTCAAGGTTTGACAGTTTAATCAGGATTCTGGAATAGGCACTCGCGTGATGTAGCACCGTGCAGAGAGCTCTACCTGTGATGGAGTGAGTCATGCAGCTGCCCCTCTCACTGGTCAATTTCCGGGCCGTTATTAGTTTTCAAAGCCATACTAGCCCATATAGCCCGGAAATTGGCCAATGGTGAAGTGCCACGTAACTCCCCAGGAACATAAAAGAGCTGGTTTTTACTGGACTGAACTTCTAGCCAAATGGGACAGGATAATATTAAATGGGGTTTATCAGAGATTTCAGGGGGAGAGGGGATTCACAACAATATATAGGCATCAACATCAGATTACATCTTCATCCTTAGCTCATTAAGAATATTGTAAAATAATACATTTGAAGAAGTTGGGGAACTGTCGGGACATAAAATTACATGGTCAAAAACAGAAGGACAAGTTACTTTCTTACCTGGTAACGTTCTTTCGATGGGATGGTCCGACGACGTATTCCATATCTATGACATGTAATCACCACAGCTGTGCTGCTTCGGAAACTTTTTTCGGCGTCTGCGTCGATGACGTCGATGCGCCGTCGTCGAGGACCTCTTCCGACGTCCGACGTCATCCGACGTCATCCGATGTGATAAGTAGGACGCACGACGCCCGTAGCCTCAGTTGTAGTTTTTTCCCCCAGAACGTGTGACATTAGTCAACTGCCAGTCAGACACAAAGCCTTGCGGAACGTAAGCTGTAATCGCAAAAGAAATTCTGCAGCGGGGAAGGCAGGGCGGGAGCGATATGGAATACGTCGTCGGACCATCCCATCGAAAGAACGTTACCAGGTAAGAAAGTAACTTGTTCTTCGAGGGGATTGGGTCCTCCGACGTATTCCATATCTATGACAGACTCCCAAAGCAGTACCAGAGCAAGGAGGAGGAAAAGAATTTAGAATCAAAATTTAGAATAGCCAATCAAATAGCAGAGCAAAGGACCGCCTTGCCAAAAGCCAGATCCTGTCCTCGGATGGAATCGAGGGAATAGCGACGTACAAATGTATGTACTGAAGCCCAGGTGGCTGCATCACAGATGTTGCGAATAGGAACACCCCTCTGCAGGGCAGTAGATGCAGCCACACCCCTGGTAGAAAGGGCCCGCAAGCCAGCCGGTGGGTCCTTACCCGCCAAGCGGTAACACTCCGAGATGGCTAAAATAATCCAGCGAGACAGTCTGTTTCGTCACAGCTTGCCCCAAACGCTTTCCAGCGTAACCAATAAAGAGTTGATCGTCCACTCTGACCCGGGACATGCGTGAAACATAAAATCTTAAAGCTCTCCTAGGATCAAGCCTATGGAGCCTCTCCTCTTCCTTACCAGGATGCGGAGGAGGATAGAATGCCGGAAGAACCTTCTGGGCCAAATGAAATTCCGTCACTACCTTCGGAAGAAAAGAAGGATGAACTCTAAGGACAACCCTGTCCTTGTGAAATACAGTGAAGGGTGGCTTAACTGAAAGTGCCTGTAACTCGCTCACTCTGCGAGCGGAAGTAACCGCAACTAAAAACACAGTTTTCAGAGTTAACAGCCTCAAAGGGCAAGAATGTAAAGGCTCAAACGGAGCACCCATAAGAAACTTAAGAACAAGGTTTAAATCCCAACAGGGCACCAGGAAAGGTGACGGAGGGAACACATTAGTGAGCCCTTTCAGAAACTGTGAAATTAAAGGGATTTTAAAGTAAGAACACTCTCCAGACGAGCGCTTAAAGATGGACAGCGCCGCCAGGTAACCTTTAATGGTACCCACTTGCAAGCCCCTGTGGGCCAAAGAAAGTAAAAAGGACAGAACCATGGGGATGTCACATGCAAAAGGATCCACATTCTGAACTCTGCACCAGTCGCAGAACTTACGCCAACGGTACAGAGACTTTGTTGCTGGCCTTTGGGCCGAAAGCAACACCTCCATCACGTCTTCAGGGAGGTCCCAATCCTTATACCTCAACCTTTCAGAAGCCAAGCGTGAAGGTTGAGGGATCTGACCTCTGGATGGAGAACCTGACCCCCTCCAGTGAGAGCAGATCGTCTCGGTAGGGAAGACGACATGGAGGGCAGATGGACAAGTCGAGAAGGTCCGGGTACCACGTCCTCCGAGCCCACGCCGGACCAATGAGGATCATCCGGGAACCGAACTTCCGTAACCTCCGCAGCACTTGCGGGATGACGGGGACTGGAGGAAACGTGACAGCAGCGGGAATGACCACTCCACCACAAACGCGTCTCCTAATGCTCCTTTTGGAGGAAATTCCCGCGAGCAAAACCTTTCGCACTTCCGGTTGACACTGGAGGGGAAGAGATCCACTTGAGGGGTCCCCCAAAGGGCAAAGATCTCCAGGAGAATCTCCTGAGCCAACTCCCACTCGTGAGAGATCGCGCTCTGCCTACTCAGAGCGTCCGCCGTCACGTTTTCGTCTCCGGCCAGATGAACTGCCGAGATCGAAACTACCTGCTGGATGGCCCAGAACTCGAGCTGCATCGCCTCCCTGCACAGAGGAAGTGACCCTGCCCCCCCCTTTTTGTTGAGGTAGTGCATGGCCACTGTGTTGTCCGTCAGGATCAGGACACTCTTTCCTCGCACAGTCGGCAGAAAAGCCTTCAGGGCTAGCCTGACGGCCCTCAGCTCCAACAGATTGATATGGAGTCTGGACTCCGACGGAGACCAACGACCGCTGACTGTCAGCCCGTTGGCATGAGCTCCCCATCCCGTGAGGGATGCATCCGTCACGATCGTCACCTCCGGCCAGGGAAGCCAAAATGGAGCCCCCTTCATCAAGTTGCCTTCGACGGCCCACCACAGAAGGTCCCGGCCGACCGAGGGCGGCACCTGAACCGGGTCCGACATCCTGCCGGAGGACTGCGACCATTGCGTCTTGAGTGCCCACTGCAAAGATCTCATCCGCAGGCGAGCCTCTGGCACCAGAAGAATGCAGGATGCCATGAGGCCGAGCAACCTCAAGAACTCGAACACTTGGAGCGTCTGGGCATGCTGAAACTTGTGCACCATCTGCTGAATGTGAAGAGCCCTCACCTGGGGAGGAAAACACTGCCCCAGGGAAGTGTCGAGCACTGCTCCGATGTACTGGAGCCGCTGTGTTGGCGTCAAATGGGACTTCTTTAAATTGAGGGAGAAGCCCAGCCTGTGAAGGGAGTGGCAGGTGACGGACAGATGATCCCGGACTTGCTCGGGAGAGCTCCCCCTGATCAACCAATCGTCCAGGTAGGGGTAGACGTGAATCCCCCCCTTGCCCGAGATGCGCTGCCACCACCACCATGAGCTTGGTGAAAACCCTCGGGGCGGAGGTCAATCCGAACGGCAGGACCCGAAACTGAAAGTGCGAGTCGCCAACCGCGAACCTCAGGTACTTCTTGTGCTTGGGATGGATCGGCACATGGAAGTAAGCATCCTCGAGGTCGAGTGACACCAACCAGTCCTGAAGCTGAAGGGCCTGGAGGACTTGAGAGAGAGTAACCATCTTGAACTTGTCCTTCCTGAGGAGTTTGTTCAAACCGCGCAAGTCCATGATGGGTCTCAATCCCCCGTCTTTCTTCGAAATCAAAAAATAAGGGGAATACCATCCCTTGTTCCTCTCCGCTACAGTCACCAGTTCTATGGCACCTTTCTCCAGCAGGGCTTGAATTTCCTGCGCAAGGAGCGGATCCGGACTCTGCAAAGAGAGGTTCCCCGGTGGATTGTCGCGAGGCCTGTGCCGAAAAGGAAGACAGTAGCCGTGGGTTATGATCTCCAGAACCCACACATCTGAAGTAATGGCTTGCCACTCTACAAGATGCTGCGCCAGCCTTCCCTCAACCGGCGAACCATGGGACATGGCCTCATGACTGAGTGGGAGCGGCTGCGGAGTTACCTGAGGGCAAACCAGAGCCTTCCTAGGGGGTTCCCCCGTGCCACGGGGTACCTCCGACACGAAAGGCATCGATGACATCGAGCGAATCGGCGCCGAGAGAACAGGCATCGGCGCCGAGAGGATCGGCGTCGACGTCAAGGAAATCGGCATCGGCGTCAGATGCAGTGCCGCCAGCATCGGCGGCGCCGACACAGCCCTCGAAGCCAGAGCCCCGAGCGTGTCCCTCGACGACCTGAGCGTCGACAGCTTCGACAACTTCCTCGGAGCCGGAACCCCGAGAAAGCCTGTCGACGCCCTCGCCGCCTCAAACGTCAATGTCTTCCTCGAAGACCTCACAGGTGCACACGGTCTCGAACGCGTCGAGGACCGGGACCTGGAACGGGTACGTCGAGAACGAGTCTCCTTGTCCGAACGGGACCTCTCCCGTGACTCGTGCCGACCACTCTTGCGAGCGGTGTCTCTCGACCTCTCATGACCGACCCCACTCGGGGGCGCGGACGGCTTAGTACCCTGCGACTCAAGAATCGCCAGCATTTTCTTCCCGAAGGAAGCCCATTCCTCCGGCGTCGCACGGCTGGTGGGGTAAGCGACGTGCCGGGCAGAGTCCTCCGAAGAGGACCTGGAAGACAACCGGTGTCGGCGCTTCCGAGAATGCCTCGAAGAGGCTGAGGAGTGGCGAGACCGACTCCTAGAAGGAGACCCACGAGACTTCCGACGATGACGCGGAGAGTCACCCCTCGAATCATCCGTCGAAAGCCCCGCAGACTTCGACTTCCGGGGCTTGGACACCCGACCTACCGACAACTTCTTCTTACGTTCGCGTAAGGCTTTGGACGTGAGCGACTGGCAGTCGATACAGTCATCCGTGTCGTGGGCCTCCCCGAGGCACCAGAGGCAGGCGTCGTGCAAGTCCGTCACCGACATCTTTGACCCACACTCCCCGCACTTCTTGAAACCCGGACGCGGGGTCGAAGACTAAGTAGAAGACATCTTCACATGAAGGATTTTCACAAAACGAACAGGTTCGAAGAACCGATAAGAACAGAACTCCAAAGAGTCGAGGCGTTAACCGAGATTCACGAAGCAACACGTTCGCGGAAAAAACAGAACTGAGGCTACGGGTGTCGTGCGTCCTACTTATCACATCGGATGACTTCGGAGGAGGTCCTCGACGACGGCGCATCGACGCAGGACACAGAAAAAAGTTTCCGAAGCAGCACAGCTGTGGTGATTACATGTCATAGATATGGAATACGTCGGAGGACCTAATCCCCTCTAAATGTTCCTCTTATCTTACAAATGTTGTAGTGGCGACTTCCTTGATTGGAATTGCAAATGGTCTAAGGAGGATGTGAAATATTTTGGGATTACTTTTGTTCGGGATTTAAATAAGATTAACATTAATAATATGGTTTCTAATATGAAATAGGACGTTAGTAAGTGGAAATAATAATATACATATCTGGGGTAAAATGAACACTATACATATGGCACCACTTCCTAAAGCGCTCTATAAATATGGCACCACTTCCTAAAGCTCTCTATATTATTCAGCCATTGCCATTTTCTTGGGCAGGTATCATCAAGGTTTTATACTTAAGAAGTCAGCACTATATTTTAGACGAAATGAAATTATTTCACCCACCTGGTTGAATATGGAGGCTCAAGCAGTTATGCCTTTCAGACTTGCAAATATTTATTCTATGACTAAAATACAGCAGGATAATACGTTATTGCTGACTGTATTGATAACTCAGAGTACCGCTTGCTTTGTTCAAAGAGAATAATCGATAAACATATGTAGGGAACCCTAGGCTTCTATTGGTAGATAGGGCAGCAAAAGCTTGCAACAACAAAAAGGATTCTACCACTGGTAAATTGAAGTATGTCCTTGATCAGGATTTAGAAAGATCATTCGTTGGGGGGTATTTTACATTCTTTGTCCCATTTACCATATTTCTTTTTCAGAAATATTCTGAACCGTACACAATTGTATTAATATTTTTTATTTTTTCCATTAGTTAGTTCATCTATCAGGCATAGTTTTAATATGGACCATGTGGGAAAAGTAAAACAGTATTGAGCACAATAACAAAGTTACTCACCGTAGTGACTACCTCACTCCTAGTCCATAGTTCCCTTTCCTCCGTATTTTCTGGACATTCCGTCCTTCTGGATGGGACCGGAGCCGGAACACTTTTGTAAAAAAGCATCACCCTTCAGTCCTTTTTTCTATTGCCAGGTCTTTAGGCTCCTGAAATACAGGAGGCAATCCTTCGGGTGATAGTTGCTTTGGAAGCCGGTTTACCCTTCGGGTCTCCGAATGTGACAAAGAGTTGTGAGGAGCCCCTGAGTTCACTCGTTCTAGAGAGGTAAAACTTCAAGGCTCACCTGACGTCCAAGTTGTGGAAAACTCTCAGCATCAGATGCAAGGTTAGGAAAAAAGACAGGTAAGGAGATCGATTCAGATGAAAACCGGTAACCACCTTAGACAGGAAAGAAGCACAACCTTGTCCTTGTGGAAAGTGAGGAACGGATGCTCCACGGAAAGAGCCGGAAGCTCACTTACTCGTCTCGCCGATGTCACTGTGATGAGAAAGGAGACTCTCCAGAAAGGAATTTCAAATCAGTAGTAGCCATGGGTTCAACCGGTTTATGGCATAACGCGCTGAGGACCACATTCAAATCCCATTTTGGATGAGGTGTGCACACCCGCGGGAAGATGTGAAGAAGAACCGCAAAATGTATTTTAATGACTGGGTTAGTCAATGAAAAAGAACATCTGTGTGTGGACAGGTAGGCCGCAATGGCCGATAAGTAAGTTCTGCAGGACAGAACATGAATGCCTGTATCTGCGAGGTGAGACATGAAAGATAGAACAATGTCAACCGTAGCATGCATGGGGTCAAGCTGTTTAGCTAAGCAGCAGTGGCAAAAACTGAGCCATTTGCTCCTATAGCGAGCCCTCATGGAAGGTTTTCTGACCGCTTGGATAATACGCATATTATCCTTGGATAAATTGGACTGCGCTAAGGATTAGAATTCAGGCACCAGGACGCCAAGTTGAACGATTGTGGTGAGGGGTGCCAAAGCTGGTGATCGTTCTGGTGAAGAAGGGTGGGCATCAGCGGCAATCTGATCAAAGGAAGAATCGACAGATGCTGATGTTCCAACAACTAGAATCTGGCTGGCCACCAAGGAGCTATGAAGGAGAGTGCAATTCAATGTGCTCCTGAGCTTGTAGAGTGACCAACGAATCGGAGGCGATGGAGGAAAAGCATAAGCTCTCATATTGTGCCACAGGATCTCGAGTGCATCTCCCAAGGAGGACGCCCCCAGGCCATCTCAGGATGCATAAAGAGGAAGTTTCCTGTTTGTAAGATTCGCAAAGAAGTCTACTTCTGGAGTGCCCCGTTGGCGTAAAATGCTGTGGAGAACATCGCTGTTCAATTCCCATTCGTAACTGGCAGCTGACTGGTGGCTGAGTGAGTCCGCAGTTACATTGATGTTACCCGGAATGTGTACAGCCTGGAGCCAAACCTTGTGTTGAATGGCCCAGTCCCAAACTTGTATGGCTTGGTCCACCAGGAGAGGCGACTTGGTGCCACCCTGCTTGTTTATGTAAAACATTGCGACATAATTGTCTGTGCGAACACGGGCTACCTTGTTGACAATCGACGGTTGAAAGGCTCAGAGCGCCAGAAAAGATAGCCAGGAGCTCCAGATAATTGATGTGGATTTGCCTGTCCCGAGGCGTCCATAGGTCAAATTATTTGAGGTGACCCAGCGTCGTTCCCCACTCAAGAAGGGAGGTGTCCGTGTTTACCGTCACTTGTGGGCAGGGCTCCTGAAAGGAGGCCCCCACTGAAGCGTTGTTAGTCGAAGACCACCGTTGCAGATCCAACGTCATGCAGGAAGGAACCAGCATCATCTTGGAATCCGGGTCCGAAGCCTGAGACCAGCTGCACCGAAGAGCTAGCTGTGTGCGCCTCATATTCAGACATGCAAGAGGTAGAGCTAGCACGCAAGAGGCCATGAGACCCAGAAGCCTTTGGAACCACCAGGCTGTCATGTGTGAGGACTAGAGGAAGAGCTGACATGTGGTCGATAGGTCTGCAATCCTGTTCGTCGTTAGGAACACCCTGGTACTAACAGTATCACCAACAGAAACCTAGGAAAATCAGGTCTTGAGAGACCGCCATGAACGATTTCCGCCAATTCACTGACAGCCCAAGATGGAACAGGAGCTGCAGGAGAGACTGAAGATTGGCCAAGGCGTCTGTGGGCAAGGACTGCGCAGGAGCCAAACATTGAGATATGGATATACATGAATCACCTGCAGTCGGGGGAAAGCTCCGATGACCGACATCATCTTCGTAAAGACACAGTGCCGAGCTGAGGCCAAAAGGGAGCGCACGGAACTGAAAGCGTTCTTCTCCCAGGGAGAAGAACAGATATTTCCGATGCGGGCTCTGTTTCAGAATGTGCATGTATGCGTCCTGAAGGTCCACTATGCTGAGCCCGTTGCTCTTCTGGAGAGAAGACTATTTGGCAAGGCGTGATCATCTTGAATTTCTCTTGGGGAAGAGAAAGATTGAACTGGGAAAGATCGAGGATAGTGCACAGGCCAGCCTGGTTGGGTTTTGGCACTGTGAACAGACAGGGGTAGTAGCCCTCCCCTTGCTCCCTGAAGGGAAGGAGGTCTAGAAGTTTCTGTACACCAGCTCTGAGGCAGGGTGACCCAGTCTGCTGGAAGGAAGGGTTGAAGGGAGGGGTAGGGGGGGAGGGAAAAGCGAAAACTCGCCAGAGTGATGGTCTGCCATGCCTCCAAATGAGAAGAAATGTGTCCTCCCAACAGAGTCTTGTGCGACTGACAAAAAAATAATCATTTGGCTGATTTGTCTGCAGGGAGACTACCTGCCCCTGGAGAGGAAGCTGAAGGTTGAGAGAAAAACCGGCCCCCCTGGCGCTGTTGCTTACGGCGGGGCCCACCAACCGGGGCTTCAGACCGACGCGCACGGCCATCCTGAAACCCCCTAAATCCAGAGAAGGACAGAGTTTGGGATCCTGACCTCTGTGTATAAGAGGCTTTAGCTGGAGCTTTCGCCAGGACTGATAAAGACTTTGCGTTCCGAGTACTCGCCTTTGTGAGTTCCTCATCTGTGGAGGAATGAAACAGCTCCTTGTCATCAAAAGGAAGGTCTAGAATGTTGTCATGCACTGTCACTGAGCAGCGCAATAAACATGGTGTATCAGCTGCTGGAGGGGGTCATAGGCTAATGGTAGCCAGTATATTAAAGAAATATAAGTTTGCAGGAAGAATCCTGCCTTACAAAAAGCTTCTATGTCCTCTTTGCAGGCGAACTAGCCTACAAACTACAATTCCCAGGCACCCCCGGGCCCAGACCTACTTTACGAAGCCCGCGTCGGGCGGGGCACGTGCGCGCAAGGACGTCGAGAGCACAGGGCTTGTGCTCTGAACCTCAACCAGAGAAGAGTGTTCTCCGCAGCTCCGAGCAAGGGGAATCGCACGAGGGGCCACGCCCCAGACATCCTCCACCCGAGCCCCTCGGCAGATACAGATAAGTACCGCTAGTACTAGGGATCCAAGGCGGATTCGGGGAAAGGCGCGCACCACTGTAGTACATTCAAGAGAGCCCATTGAACTCGCCAGCAGCAGCGACCAGTGGTACACGCAGGGGGCTCAGCCCAATGTTCCCACGTCCCCCTGCTCCAGCAAAGCCAAGTCTGACTCCTTATCATCAGTGCCATAGTTTCTTCTAACCCGCGTCACGCGTAGACTACGGAGGTCCCTCAGCACCATAGCAGTGCATGTCATTAACATACTAATTCCTGTGAGCCGATCCGGCTTTCTGGAGAACCACTATGCGGCTCGTGTGAACCACTACATGGGTCGTATCTCACTCAAGCCCGCATTTTAGAAACCCTCTTTTGGGCAGCCGTAGTAGCGGAGCCACGCGCGGCGTGAATCTGCATGTGCAGGAGAAACCCAGAGCAAACTTGAGCGCCTAACAAACTGACCATGGTGCACCTTGAGCATGCCAAGCGGTGCAATTAACCTTTTGGGAGAGTGCGTGAATGCTAAGAGTTTGATGTGTGATTTAACACGCCAAAGGTAATTCCCACTATCTTTTCAGCACTAAAACTGCTCCGGATTCTGGACTTGAGAGTGCGCAGGCAAGAGGCCAGCACTCACCCCAGAGATAAGTCCCTTTCTGGCTCTTGGTTTTGTTGTGGGGTGTGGGGGGAAATTGTGCATGCTGTGAATGTGATAATGTTTCATTGTGTTCATTGTGTTACGCTATGTCCCCCTCCCTGTCCACCTCCCCTACCCTAGTCCTCTTTCCGGTTACCCTTGCTACAGAACCCATCCAACCAACGAGATCCTAACCCTCTTTCCCCGCCAGGGTCTCAGAGGCTTGTGTAAGTTTTAACTTGCAGGCACCTAGACGGTGGAGGGGTTGGTTGGTTCGTGCCAGCCATTCCTGAGCCTGGAAACTGAAGCCGTGACATGCACTTCTTTTGAAAACTTTGTCGCATGGAGCCACGCTTGGTGGGAGATGTCGACCGTGACCATAACGCCTCAAGCGGAGGTATCTATGTGGTGTGCCGCAGATTCCAGTAGATCATGTGCCAACAATTTGGCATCCGTCAACCCGGCTTTGAAGTCTTCTAGCCTGTCCGCAGGGATACACTCCTGGAAATCGGCTATCTCCTTCCACAGCCTAAGATTAGCAACTGCCAGGCTGAGCTCGGTGTTAGCTTAACAAAGTTGGAGCGCCGAATTGGAAAAGGCTTTCTTGCCAATGGCGTCAAGACGTTCATCCTCCTTGGAGAGGATTTGGGCAGCTGCAGTGGAGGATGCAGATGCCGGCTTGGATTGGAGAGTGGCAGCTACCACTACCGTGGACGATGGGAGCGGACAAGCCGACAAGGCTAGATCTTCTGAGGCGTGAAGCTTGTATCAAGCGTCAATCCTCTTGTTGAGATGCAGCCCAGTATGGGGTTTATCCCAGAACTTACGGGCCTCAGCCAAGACATCTTTCTGGAGGAACAGGCCGGTGCGCTCTTGCGGCGATAGGGTAAATGCTCCCAAAAGCACCCCCTCCTGCGGAGCGGGGACCTCAGGTACTGGGATATCAAGCAAGTTCATAATATCCAGCACCCGGTCATTGAATGTTCTGATAAGAGCAGGGCTGTTCATCGCTGTCCTGGTCCGGTGAAGTGGGAACAGGAGGCTAATCCGCAGCACGTGGTGCCTCGGGCATTGAAACATTGTCTAGTGGCGCACCCAATGTTTTCTCTATTGGGGATAGCAGAGGCAGAGGAGGAAGTTCTGGAGGAGGTGCGGTAGGTAGAGGTGGAGGAGGTGGCAGCACCAGGACCTGCGTAGGAGCAACCGGGCCCGAAGGTGGTACCGGAGGACTGGGGTACAGCTCTTTTAAAAAGGTCCTTAAAGTATGCCCTCATGGGATCAGAGTGCATAAGTGTCTGAAATCTCCCAAAGAACACGTCCTCCGATGAAGGTCTAGGCACTAGAGTAAGCAGAGGCTGCTCGTGAGGGGCATACACCCCCAAGAGTGCAACGAGGACGGTTGCCAGGACGACCCACTGCAGGCTGGGTCCACGTAAATCAGTGGTGCGGAAGAAATACTTTTTGAGGCAGCGGTGCCCGAGCACGCCAATCCGTAGAGGGGCGGAACGGGTTCTTGTTGTCCACATGGCATGGAAAAAACTGCTCAGCTCCAAAAGAAATGCTCCCAGAACCAGCCGCTGTGAACGTTGCTGTAAGAGGTATTCAAAATGGCCGCTGTGGACCACAGAGGTTGAGCTGCCATTTTGTCGACACCGGAGGAGAACTGCGTCACAGGAGAAAGTGAGGCATTCCGTCTCCTCAGGGGAACCAGGGGTCTTAAGCAGCAGTTTAGCCTTGAAACAAGGATCCACGGCTGAGCCGGTGCCGTCAGATTTAGGATGTTCACCAGACATCTTCGATACTGTCCCAGAATTAGCCTCCAGTGGAGGAACCTCAGCAGAGCCGGTACTCGAAGGCCTGTGGCACATGACTACCTTCCTTGCCCCCTCAACAGAATCGGCACCTGCACACCGAGCGTGGGAAGGATAAGCAATACACCTCAACAAGACCTTCAAAGGAGGTCCCTTGATTCTGCCGGTACTGGATTTAGCCCCAAGAAGAGGAACCTCAGTTTTTTAACCTAGAACGTAAATGGAGACCTCAGGGGTTCGGTGTCCAGAGCCACAGAACAACTGGGCTGAACTTTAGCCCCCAAAATGGGAACCTCTGAAGAATGTCTGGTTTTGGCAGGCCCACTACAGGAACCCAGAGGACGCTGCGGTGTGCCTATTAGACCCCTTGTGGGACACCTCAGGGATGTCCCCAGTAGAAGAGCTACGCAAGCCCCTCCCGGTTCCAGAAGACCCCGGAAAGGAGTCCCCAGGCCAGGGTGCCCTAAAAAGTAGGAACCTACCAGGCATTTCTTCTTCTCATCGATGAAGAGCTGTAAATGCAGTGGAGGATCGCGTTGGAAAACCACCTACCTCCAAGAAGACTATGCTGGAGTGCCCGGACGGATATGGAGTTGCAATAAAGACACAAGTCCCAGCGTTGCTCCGAGCCTAGACACTCCAGACAAACAGGATGAGGATCCACCCCTGCGAAACGAGATTCGCATGAAGAACAGGACACGAATCCCAGACGCTCAGGCATAGACAGAGGACTAGACGACCGTGGAACCGAAGCAAGGAGGAAGGACAACAGGAGTAAAAACAAAATAACTCAGTGATGCTAGTGCGTCCAGTCCCTACCGCACGGAGAAAAGGACTGAAGGGTGATGCGCGAGGCGGAGCGCAGAAGGGTGGGGTCAAGGCCGTGTGCGGTGCCCCGCGTAAACATAAAAGGACAAAACAAGTTTTGATGCTTTTTTTTTACAAAAGTGCTCCGGTCCCGTCCCAAAGGACGGTATGTCCCACAAGTTTGGAGGAAAGGGGTCGGGATGTGGAGTAAGTCAAAACAAAATTGATACATGAGCCATCATTAACTACAACGTGAGAATAAACTCAATGCGAGAATCCTACAAAATGTTAATAGAGTGAAAGAGAAGAATAGGATGAGACGCTAGGAGTATAATAAAGATAGAGTCGGAATTACGTTAGTGAAATAACTAACTTGATATGGGTCAATAATATTATTCCTTACTGACCTCCATCTTGGGTGATGTATCAAAAAAACAAATGAGAAACATTTTATCAACAGTCATCTTAAAAAGTTAATTAGTAAATTGTATTTGGGAAGCAGTTTAGTGATTGTTTCCACTGGACCAGATACTTCATTTGGAAGAAATGGTTCTTGATACGCCTAAGACTTGCTTCTTTATTTATGTGGCGTGAAACTACATAAGCGATTGTATCATTTTTTAGTAAATCTCCTAGGGTATGCTGAGGAACATTGGTTCTCGTCACTGAGCTTTGGACTGAATGTCCTTGTAGTCTGGAAGAGTTATGAGTAACTTGGTAGGGTCTATCTAATCAACACATTTTATTACATAAACATGTTTCTTTATGGACCAACCAGGCATTTCAAATACTTAATAGAATGATATTTTGGAGAATCTGGTTCGCCAGCGGTATACAGAAAATGTATGATATTTTAAAGGGAGATCAAGTAAATCGATTTGATATATTACGAGATAAATAGAATTTGGCTGTAAGGGACAGAAAGATTGTCAGATTTAAGTGCATTATTGTCGCAAAGAACCCTTATGACAAACGTTCCTCTGGCTGATGGACCGGAGTTATGTAAGGTCTTTGACTGCCCTCCCTGAATGCCCAGACGTGGGTCCTTTGCCTGCTGGGCTCAGAGACCCAAGCTACTCCTCACTGATAAGGCCCAAACTAAGCCGAAACATGTTTGGAGATGCTTGTGGTCTTGCGCAGAAGGAATGTGACCAAGGAGTTCGGGCAGGGCTGCCCCTTTTGGGGTGAGACCAAGCCTGATTTGCATATGGTCTTTCCCCTTTTGTAATGGCTTGGCAGGCAAAGAGTGATTGGAGGGTTACCCAAAGCAATGCCAGAAGTTAGGATTAATTCAAAACCTTCCAGCCACCACTTCTTTTGTTTTGCATAAGCCTCCCCAAATGGTGTCCGCTTTTCTTAAATGTATGTCAGTTGGGATTGACATTTCTGATGGTTGGGATAGTCTTCGACTAAAATAGTCTACAAAATTAGGTTATAAGATACCCCAGGAACATGGGAGAAGGCAACTAAAAGAGCAACCTGATGAAATTGGATCTCAATGTGGGACTTGTACAGCAGACATGTTTGGGCAGATTATATTGGACCCCAGATAGAATGTGCTAAAGGGTTTTATGGATGATAACTGACGTTGGGGATGTTTGAAGGAGAGGGGGACATTGTTGCATAGGTTATGGGACTGTTCCAAAATTGTTAGCATTCCTGAGCGTACAAAATTATTCTTAGAAAGATGCAACTTAGGAATCAATTATGGTGTGGAAATGTGGATTGTCAGAGCATTAGTGGTAGCACAAAAACAAATCTTAAAAGGTGTCGAAAACCAGGAAAAAAAACTGAAATTGATACTAGGTTAAATGATTTGCTTGAACTATCCAACTATGAGAAAGTAATGTATACAAGAGAGCAATTTGAGGTATATGATGATATGTGGTTATCTCACAATGAATTGAATGGGTGGCACAGAGTCAGAAGATGGACCCTATGACATCAGGTTCTTTATTATATGGTTGTGTACAGTTTATTTATGCAAAATAAATGGTGTCCGTTTAGTGTTTGTTTTATACTTGATACAAATTTCGCAATTGTTTCTTGCCCATCAGTTATGATATATGTCAGTGTGTTGCATTTTAACAAATGTAATGGTGTTTGTAATTGGAACATTACTGTGTTCTCACCTAGATCTTGGTGTGAGATGAATTTGTGTCTGATAGGAACATTGCAGTTTGCTATACTATATATGTGAAAAACAAAGTTGGAGAAAAAACATTGTACAATAAGTTTAGTGACCATTCTACTCTAACACTGTATCCCCAAGGGTTTATAACTGGTGTGTGGCACAGAGGTGCCCAATCGAGGTACCCATTTATTATGCAAAATGTGGCCAAGTTAAGATATTGTAGTGATGCAAGACTAAATATCAAAGGGCAATCAAGTGTGGGCCCAAGACTGGGAGGTAGAGGCAGGGGGGAATCGGTGGTGAAAAGGGAGAGCAGATGATATCTAGTACTTTTTCCACACACGATCAGGCATTGGACTCAAGAAGTTATTTTACAATCTTGATGCTAGGGGACAGCGATAAGTAACAAAATTGTTAAAAAAAGAATGATTATGCAATTGAATTTAAGAAAATAAAATAAGAGTAACTATCATAAATATTTCACTTTACATGGTACAGTTTCCCCAGAAATCCTTTTCCGCGATTGCTTAGAGGCTCAGAATGAGGGGTTGGCCCTATGGTGCAGCATCTCCCTTTCATCAGAATGGAGAATGACGAAATGCAATAGGGGGTGGGAACGGTCATGTTCTGGGAAGGACATTTAATAGATAGCGACAACAAGCACGGCTCGTCACATGGACTGACCGGCCGCAAATGGGGGCATGTGCATTTAGGTTGTACCACGCACAGCAGTTCGCCGGCACAGGAATAAAGGAAGGTCTGCATTCTGTCTCGTTGTCTATGTTTTCCCACATCTTCTCTTTTACAGCTCGCTAGGAACTCTGCGTATCCCCTCGATACAGAGAAAGTCCTCAGTCATCCTAAGACATGAAAGGAACTACATCAATAAGGCATATATTAAGCCTCAAAGGTCTATAAACACCTGGCTCAATATGAGAAAATTAATGGGAAGTTAATGGATAAATGGTCAGAAGTAATAGATTCAGAAATGAGTGTGTGCAGGTGGAACAACATTCAGGAATGTGACCTCGACATTAAACCTAGGAGAAAGGGCAAGACAGATCAACATTTTTAACAAAGTGTACTGGACATTGCAGAAACTGAATGAAAGGGGCTTGCTAGAGTCAGAGGCATGTTGGAGATGCAAACACAGGAGTGGGATCATTTGAGTATATGCTGTGGGAGTGCAGCAGTTTAAGGGAATTCTAGAAAGTCACATTGACTATGAAAAAAGTTCTGATGATTGATCTGGATTATGATTTTACACGTATTATCCAGAAGGCCGGTGGGGGGAGGGGAATTTACTAGCAGATCTGTCTTTCTCGCAGCGAGGTTGGTTATTCAGGGCATCTTTAACTGCAAAAGAAATTATACTGCGGGAATGAAAGAGTGGGCAGGTGCCCTCTGCTTGGCTAAGAGATTTACAGCAAATGCATGCAATAGAGCGAGTGATCATGTACAGGAATAAGAAAAGCAACCTTTATGAACACATTTGGGAAAGGTTCTTGGATTTGTAAATCTATGCATCCAATAACCTTTATATTCCGAGTCAAAGTAGGATGATATGGTTGGAGTGAGGTTATTATTGTTTGTTGACCACTACTGTGAAGGAGGGTGGGTAGGACTGTTTTTGTATTCTGTAAAATGTGTTGAGTCGTTGATTAGAAGGTTTACATTCTTAATACATATTTAAGTAAAGGCATATTGCCTTAAATCCTCTCAGTCCTCCTACTGTTGCCAACAGTTTTATCACTACAACGGGCGGCACTCCCAACAGTTCTAGGAGGGGCTTGATTTAATAACGATCCAGTGCCCCCTTTCCCTGCAAGATGGGTGCCCTGAAAACTACAATCTTGGGACACAGTTCGGCTAGAAATCCCAGCATGCTTTATCCATAATATAGGCTACTTTTAGAAAATGTCATTACATTACTGGGCCACATGTTCGATTCTCAGTAATGTATCCATTCTCAGTAATTTATCCAACTCGCCAAAGGACTTCACATTGTGATGCTTATCTGGTCTCCAAATACTTGGCTTAATAACATTTCATAAAAGAAGGCTGAGATATTAATATGGCAAGGTATGCTAGAATGTTTGATCCGGCAGGTGAAGCTAAAAGAGCCCCAGAGGAGGAGGGATAGTGCCGGCCAGTGTATGACATACAGGGGTCACACAGGTTGGCGCATGTGGTGGGAATCACCGTTCCAGCTGAAGTAGCTGTGACAGACAAGCCCCGGCCAAGACTGGGGAAGGCATTAGGGCCCTTCAAGCTTTTCAGGTGAAATGGATCTCGTACCTCCAGGGGGTCCTCCCCAATCAATTGTCCCCATGTTGCCAGTCAGCAGTCTTATAACACAGTCATATATTACTTTATATATTACTTAGTTCTGGGGCTTGCAATGTATACTTTGCAGTGCCGCCACTTCCCTCCGGGAATATAAAAGTGTTATCACCTCGTTGCTTTTTAATGCTGGTACCTATAGCTCGGCAACTTGCACACAAAGAAGGATTTGTAGCTTTTCAGTGGGAATTTAGTGTTTCAGCTCGTTGCTTGCTGCCCGTTTCGTGATACTCCGCAGCTATTAACCCCCAGCTGCATTTGTCTCCATTATGATGTATGCACCCTATATATAGGCCCCTCAGACGGTTTCCCGCTCTATGCAAGGGAAGGTGGAGAATAAATGTTGGCAAAGGGCCTCATTACACGGAAGGCGGTAAGGGTTAACGGTCACCGGTAATGGTACCGGTGACCGTTAACCCTTACCGCCTTACTACGAGGTCCCTTTGCGGGTAGGTACTTTTAACGCCTGCTGTTTAGCAGGTGTTAAAAACCAACCCGCAAAGGGACCAGGGTGCTAATTACAGTACCGCAATTTGCAGTACCGTAATTAGCACCTTCCCCATTCCCATTAGGCCCTATGGGGCCATTTCTGTAATTCTTATGCCCTATGGGGCAAAAATGGGAATGGGGAAGGACAATGGGGAAAGGGGGAATTACCGCCCCGCCAACCTTGGAATAGGGCGGTAATTCCCCTTTCCACCAAGGCGGTGCCGGTATTTTACCGGTATGGACCAAGGTGCTAATAGCACCTTGTTCCTCCGCCTACCGTGTAATGAGGCCCAAAGTATTAAAACACCCAAAAAGAGGAGACTGAAAAAAAGCGAGTGTTTTTTTTTTAAAGAATTTTATTAGTTTTTCAATACAACCAACAATACAAACCAAACACGCAGTGCAATCCACAATCATTACATTAACATCAATTAGTCTTTGTTCACTGCCCCCATGTTCCCACCCCCCTTCACGAGCCTGTTCGTCCCTCACACTCAGTATCTGCTACACCCGGCAGGGCGTCATTTTCATCAGATTCCTCTGGATCTAACATTGTTCCAAATAGACCAGATATCAATGTTTTCCATGCCATCAGGCTACCCACTTCTTCCTCCCAAGACATGCTGCTTGCCTTCTGCCACACCACCGTTTCAGCCTCCGCCCATTTCTGTAATTCTTTCCACCACACCTCCACCCGTGGCTTATGACACTTTTTCCATCCCATAGCTATCCTACGCTTTGCAAGCACATACGCCAAGTCTTTCAGTTTCCCAACATGCTTCAGTTTTTGTGGCCTAGGAAACCCCCCCCCCCCAACAGGCAGGCCCAAGCCGTGTCTACGGCGAGCGTGACCCCTTTCTCTGCTAGCTTTTGTGCGACTTCTCTCCAGAAGCACTCGATCACTGGGCATGCCCAAAACATGTGCGTCATATCAGCATTCTCCTCATCGCACTTAGGGCACGCCTGTCTCCCAGCATTCCTGAATTTAGATATCCTCAGCGGGGTCATATACGCTCTATGCGTTACGTACAGCTGTATTTACTGCAATCTGGCATTCCTAGATACTTTATTATGGTATCCCAGGGCCCGCTCTCACATCCCATCCTCCATTTGGGCTCCCACATCTGTTTCCCAATCCAATTTCAAATGTGTCAATTCCTTTCCAACCTTAGTCATTATCATCTCATACAATCTAGAGATCTCATGCCCCCCTTCAGTTGTGTCGTATATCATCCCCATAATGGCGTCCGGTTCCTCCGCCAACACTGTCTCAGGCCACGTTATCCGAATCTTCCGCACCAGCCTGTGATACGTAACATACTGGCCCCCATGTAGTCCCGCCTCCTCTCCAAGTCCTTCAAACTCCCCGATGGTCCCCTCCTGCCATATATCTCCCAACGTTATCAGCCCCACCGACTCCCAATAGGTTCTGATAATCACCCTCAGTTGCTCATCTCCTCCCGCCAAAGCAACCAGAGGTACCTGCGGGGAACACGGGAGCGGGTCCCCCATCATTATACATGCTCGACGCCACATTTTCCACCCAAGCCTCATCATCCCCGGGCACTCCTTTATTTCTGACTCAGGTAACCAGATAATCTCTTTCAGGTAAAACGGGGCACAGTCCTACCCAAACAATCTAAATTCAGGGGTTGATTCATCGGCGAGCCATTTGGCCACAAACTGTAATTGGCTCACTATATAATAGGCCTCAAAATTAGGTAGCTTGACACCCCCTTTCTCGTGAAAGTTCTGCAACTTCCAGAGCCCTACTCTATTCCGGGTACCATGCCACAGAAAGTCTCTACACATACCATTTAATTGAACAAAAAACCTCTTGGGAATCATATGTGGGATATTGCTAAAATAATGTAGGAACCTAGGCAGAACCACCATTTTAAGCATCGCTCCCCGCCCCATCATCGCTAAGGGCAATTTCTCCCAAAACCTCATACATTTGCGGATTTTCTCAACGGCCATCTCGGTATTACACCTGTGTTCCTCCTCCGCCGTATGGCACACATCTATTCCAAGATAGCGGAAGGAGCCCACAGTCCACGGCACCTGCAACACCGGCAACCTTTCCACAGGGATTCCCTTGTAACTGCCCAGTGGGAAAATGCTAGATTTTTGGGGATTCACCGCTATACCGGACAACCTCGCATACCCTTCCATCACCTCCAGAACATACTGAAGATTTTCTTCCGGGTATCTCAAGTATAATAACAAATCATCCGCATATAGGGATATCAAGTGCCGTTCCCCCCCCGACCTCAATACCTATTGCATTGTATTGCTGCCTCAGGCATAGTGCCAGGGGCTCCAAAGCCAGAATGTACAACACCGGGGACCAGGGGCACCCCTGTCTAGTGCCTCTGCTAAGTTACCATCTCTCAGATATCACTGTTCCTGTTCGCACCCTGGCTAGTGGCGCACTATACAGCATCTCCGCCCACCTAATGTACCCCGGCCCCATTCCATACTCTCCCAAAGCCGCCAGCAGCCACGCCCATCTGACCGAATCGAACGCTTTTACTGCGTCCAAAGACACGATTGCCATCTCTCCTTCATTGTCACAGCCCCATTCGATCACCCGATGGAGTCGCCTGTGGTCGCGAGTAATATTCCTGTCCGAGACATAGCCCGTTTGGTCCGGGTGTATTAATTTGCTAATTACTTTCCGCAGTCTATTCGCCAGGACAGCCGTTAATATCTTGCTGTCTTGGTTCAGCATCGACAACGGCCTGTACGATCCGCAGCTATGCCCAGGTTTATTAGGTTTAGGGAGCGGTATTATGATCGCCTCTCTGAGCGACTCCGGCAACCGTCCCACCTCAAACGCCTCATTGAGCATTTCCAACATTGGGGTTAGCACTTCCGCCCCATATGCTTTATAAAATTCACTAGGTAATCCATCTGCTCCTGGGGTCTTACTAGTAGGTAGCTGCCTGACAACCTCCTCCAACTCCTCCAAAGTAATTGGTGCATCTAGTTCTTCTCTTTCTTCTGCGCTTATCTTGGGCAATCCCATGTCTTGCAGAGTTTCCAGCATCTCATCCCGGCTGCCTCCTCCTCCATCCTCATATAGTTCTCTATAATAATTCGCAATTCCCTGTTGACTCCCTCTTGGGTGTCTGCCACCTCCCCATCTTCTCTGGTTATTGTCCTAATCGGGGGCCTCGGGGGTTTCACTCTTATATAGCCACGCCAAGAGACGGCCCGTTTTATCTCCACCCGCAAGTTGTCTCTCAAGGTACTTTTTGTAATTAAGGTTGCAGAGCCTTTCCCAGTATTCCGTGCACTGTTGCTGTAGTTTAAGCACCAGCTCGGTGTCTATGCTTTCACTTTTTAGTTCTCTTTCTAATTCCCCTTCCACCCTTTGTAAATCAGCCAGGACCCCATCCTGCAGGCCTTTTGATTTAGCAATGGCCAAACCCTGCATCACCACCTTGAAGGCCTCCCACAGTGTCCCTGCCGAGCCACCGCTGCCTGTGTTCACCTCAAAATAACTAATGATCTCATCTCTTATATCCTCCCGAAAAACCGGATCTTTAAGCGCCTCTGCACGGAGACGCCACGTCGGAATCCGTGCCCTAGGGCGGCAGTATTGCCACCCCAGAACCAGGGGCGAGTGATCCGACAGGACCCTCGCTTTATATTCTATGTGAATGATCTCTATCATTACATCTGATGTGGCAAAGACATAATCAAGTCTAGTGCGCAGCTGTTGTGGGGCCAAGTAATGTGAATATTGCCTCTCATTAGGATGCTTCGTTCTCCACACATCTACCAATCCAAAGTCGTCTAACAACGACTGCAATGCCCTAGCTGCTGGGGCAGGCCTGACCATCTTGTCATCCGACCTGTCTACTTCGGGGTTCAGCACACAATTGAAATCCCCTCCCCAGATCACCACGCTACCCACGCACAAGCTCAGGTTGGTGCACATAGTCCGGAAGTACTCCGCCGTGTTTTGATTAGGGGCGTACGTGTTTACAATGCACACCTCTTTATTCTCTACCACCCCTCTCACTATGACCAAGCGCCCCTCAGTTTCCACCGTTTCCTGTATCAGTTGGAACGGGACGTTCAGCGCCACCCAGACCAGCACACCCCTAGCATAGGCCGAGTACGAAGACCCCACTACAGTACCTTTCCATTTTCTCCCCACCAGCTCCAGTTTTTCCCGTGTCAAATGCGTCTCTTGTAACAATGCAATATCTATCTTTTGTCTTTTCAAGTACAGCATGACCTTATTCCTTTTTAGATAGCTATTGAGTCCCCTGACATTCCACGTCACTATTCTAAGATCCCCCCTGGCTCGTCAGTACCCATCTCTCTCCCTCCCTCCCTCCCTCCCTCTCAGCCAACCCCATCCGCCTGCGCAATACAGATACAATTCTAGAGCTATTCCCTGTAGGCTCGTGTTTAAACTCAAACTCCCCAAAACTATATACACACCGAATTCCCCACCTCCCTCCCCTCCCCCCGCCCATCCCTTCCCCAACAATTCCCTCCCCAACTGTTGCCCAGCTCCATCCCTGGATCTCAGGCACCCCCACATCTAGCCCTGTCTGGTACGCTCAAAGCTCAGTAGGGTGAAGTCGCCCTAATGGCCACTTAACTATTAATACTAAATGGGGGTGTGAGGACTAGCCCTGAAAGGCTCCTTAATAAAGCAACAGTCACAGTGCACACAATGCATTATCTATCCTACTCTGGGCCCGTCTAAGAACAGGCCACATCAATGACTAATCAAGTCCCATAGTCTTAAGCCACACCATCTCCCTGTGCTCCCATTACTCTTTACTTATCTCTTCCGCCTCCTTCCTCCGCCTGGATGTCAGGCTCCTGGGGGCAGCCCTGCGTATCAAGCCATCCCATGGCATCTTCCGGAGTGTCAAAAAATAAAGTTCTGTTTTTATGAAAAACCTTCAATTTCGCCGGGTAAAGTAGCATGTATTTCCACCCGCCTCCCTCAGTCTCCTCTTAACAGCCCCGAAGTTCATTCGGCTCCGCTGCACCATCAGGGTATAGTCCGGGTAGGCTGTTATGTTTGCCTCTCCTCGCTTGATTGCCCCACCTTTGCGAAAGTGTTCCAGAATCCTTTCCCGGTCCCGATAGTTAAGGATCTTGGCGATAACTGGCCTGGGCGGATTGCCTGGCGGCGGCCTCCTCGTCAGAGCCCTGTGCGCTCGTTCCACAGCAAATCCTTGAGACAGAACTCCTCCGGTTATCTCTTGTAACAACATGTTTTTGACAAACTCTGTGGGGTTGTGGCCCTCTGATCCCTCCCTCCGGTATACCCACAATGCGGATGTTGTTCCTTCGGGCGCGTCCTTCCGCTTTCTCCGCTCTGCTCTCCAGGTTGCCCACTCTTTGCACCAGGGCATGCAGTTCCGACTTGTGTGAGGCGCAGTCCGCTGTGTTCGAGCTCCCTTCTTTCTCCAGGCTCTCTGTGCGCTGCGACAGGGACCTCACATCCTGTCGGAGTAGATTCACCTCCTCCTGCACTTCACCGACCTTAAGGTCCAACACTGTTTTCAATTCAGCCACAACTATTTCGAGCTTGGCCTCCCAGGCCTCTTTCAAATCTGCTTTCAAGTCTGCAATTGCCGCCAGAACCTCTTGATTTGGACCCGCAGCGGCCATGCCACCTGTGGGAGGCTGGTCTTTGCTCCTGGCACTTTCCGGGCCCGTCTGTGTTCTGGCAAATTCATCCAGCGTAGGTTGCTTCACTCTTTGTCTTAGAGGCTTATTAGACATGACGCAGCAGCCATATGTTGTGGGTCCACCCACCTCTTATGCTCCACAATCAGGGGGAGAAGGGCGCACACTCCGTTCCAATGTCCAAGGCCTTACCCAAGCATGGGGGCCTCAGAACCTCAAACGCTCTGCCAGCCTCCTCCGTGGCAAGCCCTATCGGCCTCCGCAAACACCAACATGCAATGTCTCTTTAGTTTCCTCCCGTTGGAGGCGCGGACCTGCCTACTTTCACTTACTGTTTACGGTACAGAGCATCCACCATAACCTTTGCCCTGATTGCATTAGTGACACATCTCATGCAATGCGTCCACGCTATTGTTTGCGTAGTTCCAGATGGGCGGCCCGTTGCTGTTTTCCGTGTTTGAGGCGGCCCCCACACCAGCGTCCCGAGCCCATTTCCTGTTTGCCGCAATGGATTGTGCTCTCCCACGCAATTAGATAAGTCCTCCACGGGGGTACCTCATGACACTTGTCCGGATCACCGACAAATCACACGTGTCACTGAGGCAATTGTGCCTCTGGAAGTGCCCTTGTTGCATTTGGGATTGTCCGAAAAAAAGCGAGTGTTAATGGGGAAGAGATGAGCTGATAAGGTGGCAGCAAAATTATATAAAGTAAATTATAATTATTGTAAATTATAAAAAAGTGAAGGTGGGAGCAGAAGACCAATCAGAGATATCTCCAAGGGCCCCCCTGCGCAGGAGTAGAGTGGGTAAAAAAAGAAGTGGGGGGCATTACACGCCATCTTAAGTACTACAGAAAAGAAGTTACATAGATTTAGGGCAAGCGATTTTCTAAATGTGTTAAGGCCGTATGCCACAAACTAATGAGGTTGTTGCAGAACACCCAATTCTTCCCGTCAGCCCATTTCTGCTGCCAGGCCACTGCCTGTTTAGTGTCTGCAGTTGCCCCAACACTCGCACACAAAAACAATAACTGCTCCCTCTCTGCGCTTACTCCGAAGGCCGGCGTGTATGAACTCTTCTTGTCAAGATACAAAGTGCTTTTGTCCTTGAGAAGCCAGTTCAGAAACACACAGCACCAGGGCCTTAAACATTTCCAGCTGTATCGCCACAGAATCATGATTCACACAGAGCATACAAGCAAGAGGCTATGTTGACACGCCAACAATGCACATGTTTTCTGTAACAATCCACGCAGTACAAAGTCCCTCACAGTAAGGCCATGCCAAATCAAACAGATTTCCATAGTGTTTGCTTCAGAAGGATAATTCATAGTCGGCCTTGTTTTCAAGAATGTGACCTGGCCAGAATTGTTTATTTTAAAGAGGAGTACATTCTGAAATCGGTGCACTGGGATTTGTTTTTTATAAAATCTCACAGTCCTGATAGAACACCCCGCTCACCGAGACTAGCAAGTAAAATTCTTGTATAGCCAAATACTTTAAAAACGTACAAAGGAAGAGACGGGTCCATCCGGACGTGTGCCGTCTTCTCCCGTTAGTCTGCAGTACTTGGGGGTGCACTCGGGCAGCCGGGGTGGAATGGAAGGGGGAATGTAGCAGGGAAGGGGCAATGCCTGCTTGACATTTTCATAAATCGACCGCTGGTGGCCGCCCTCATTACTACTTTCCTACATTAGAGCATTTACCGGTAAGATAGCTCACTGGTTTGAGCGCTCACTGCTGCGATCTGGGGGTCGCAGGTTCGAATCCCGGCAAGACCAACTCAGACTTTCATCCTTCCAAGGTCGATAAAGGAGTACCAATTTCAGTTTGGTGATATTGTATGTAAATATGTGCCCTGTAAAGCGCTTTGGTTTAAGGCGCTACAAAATAACACATTATAATTATCCACGTGTTGTCCTGTATCAATTGTGATTCGTTATTATTATTTAAAGTAACCAAAGACAACACGTGGCCACAATGCTGCCAGGCCACGGTCATGAAGCGACAGGCACACCTAGTGGTATCCTAAAAAAATATTTGAAAAAAAACGGGTTGCCTTCCCCAGGGAAAAAGGGTGAAGGTAAACACAAGTACTTAAACTCCAAACGCCAGCAGACGGCTAAATTAGACCGAGTTCAGCGGGAAATAATTGCACTGCATCTATAGATGCCTACGGAAAACATAACAGATGTAAGAGGTTAAACAGCTGGCAAGATAGCCAGCAGCAGTCGTGTTCAAACATCACACACAAAAATCGGAGCCACTATGGGTCCAATGTATACAAATATTTAACACATTGACTATTCACATGCACATCGGTCATTTCATAGTGTGTGCTTATGGCTGTGCATCCGTAGATGCACCCCCCCTCCGCCCCCACTGGATGTTGAATTCCTCCAAATCTATATCTGCACAAAAAGTGGGGATCTTTGGGGATGGTCTGCATCAATACCAACACGTGCCTAATTCATATTGGATAGGCAGTCACCGTGCACCCTCATTGGCTGCCAACACCTGTGCCAGTTCTGCCACGAACGATGCAGCACTAGTAAACAAAAAGCCCACCCATACAACTCTGTTTTACCTTTTTACAGTGGAAGGAAACAATGTACTACATTTAGTGAAAACGAAACTATGGCAAGTCCTTCAAGACCAGCCCTTGTTAGTACAGCTCCGAAGTGTTGGGGGTCAATGAACGGGTAGGTGTCTAGGGTGCCATGACACAGACATTTCGGTAACACTGCACTGATCCCCCAACCACAGCATCTTCACAGTTTGCAAGTCCCTGTTATGAATTAGTACCCTGAACGTGGCTGAATTATTCTGAAAAACTGCTCAACCAAGTGATTAATTGAAGGTCATTATCGATAAGGTAATATACCATGAATAAAAGAGCAAGGTGTGAGTGACAAATCACTATAAACAAAATCCACAATATAACCCCATTAACATCTTTATTGCCTTATCAGAGCCACCATCTGGGCTTTCCCGTGCTTGCCAACAGTCTATACCAATTCACAATCTAGAAGCTGCATCAGAAGGTCACTGCCTGTCTGGCCAACAATCGGATCTGGAAGCGGAAACAATTGGCAATGGCCTACGGAGGCCAAGACAGTTCTCTTGCCTGTGGGTCTTGTGACCCCCCTCTCCCTTGATCTTCTAGTGCCCACGTCCAACAGAAGCTCTGCAATCTCTAGATAACCTTGGACAAGACTTATTTTTAACCTCAAATTCAGTACAGCTATAAAGAATAACTTCTAGAACTAGTGGTTAACTGGGCATGCAGTCTACTGCTTGGAACGCAAAGGATAGGACACCTACTAAGTGTCTCTCGTGAGGAGAGGTCAGAAACGAGAACCGGACACAAGGTTGTGATGTTTTTGTCAAATATATTTATTGAATGAAAAAGGGTTGGGAAAATGCCTCTATGAACCTACGCTAATGAGGAGTTTCCCTACCTATAAAGCAAAACTAAGTATCAGTCTGTGTCAGGTTGTCAATAACTGTAAAAGCCGTCCTTACGTCCAAAATGTCCTATTCGGACCATCACACTTTAAACGAAATAATAAAAGTGTTCAAGGAAAATATCTTCAACTTGTAACTGCCAAAAAGTGTTCACAACTGAAGTAGGAATATTTTCACAAAAGAAAATGTTCTACAAGGTGGAAGCGCTTGGTTCCAGAGGGGTGGCTCCCTTCCCCTGGATTCTTAACTCTAATGAAAGCAGTCTCTTTTACTAACATTTGTTTCTTGCTTTGCTTCACAAAGTTCCTGTTTAGGCAACAAGTTCTGCAACTATTTTTCTTTAATGCAACTTTCTCCTTCATTTATAAAACACTATTTCTTTAACACCAAACTTTCCTTGGTTCAGAAAACAATGCCTTTCTTTAATATTTCTGGAGGGCTTGCGAATTGCTGGCCTCGTATACTACCCTGCCAGGCTCCTTTATACATTGCCCACTGCCTGGGGTACTCTCCTGCAAGGACTCTTTCTGCCATGCCAACTGGCTGGTGTACTCGCCTGCCAGAACTTCACTTTATGGATTTCACTTGCCTGGTATACTCCACTGCCAGGACTTTTTTTATATATCTCAGTTGCCTGGCATCTTGCCTGCCAGGATGTCTCATGCATTTTACAGTTTCTCAGTGTTACCAATACTGTATGTATTGCTCTTGGTTTCGTATATAGGTTTGTGGTAAGGTTTATTCAATGTTTGCCCCATATTTGTACTTTAGGTATTCCTAGTTCACTGGGGTTTGTACTTTGCCTTTTCTGCATTCAAACAATTCTTCAAATGGTATTAAATTCAAACTGCTGTAGGCGCAGTCACCGGAACGTCCCGGGGTCCCCACTGGCTTCAGGTAGCCTCATCGGCTTTCTCCAGCGTCTCCGGTTCGGGTCGCGCTTCTGCAGCATGCTGCTTTTACCCAATTTCCAAACTGGAGTATGTAGACATTCTGCCGGCTTCCCTCGTGGCTCCGCGGTCACACACCTACTTCCCTTCAGCTCCCGGAATGGTGAACGCCACTTCCTGGACTTGCTGAATGCCCAGGACTTCTCTTGTTGCGCCCAGAATCTCCACGGCACTTCTGTCTCTGATACAGTGTGTCTCCTTCTAACGTGCTGGCCTCCTCTGCTCTGCCACACCGCTACGTGATTTTTATGTTCGTGAGCTTTGGGACAGGAGCCAAGGTGTTCTCCTGCACTGCCTCCCTGAATAGTGCACTAACCATGTTTAAATGTCCCACACACAGCTGCTTTGGAAAAACCACCCGACTGCCATTGGATTTCAGGTTCTTGGTATCTTGTTCCAATTCCTGCATCCCCCTCGTCTCAGTAATTATGGAATTTGGGGAGTTGAAGTCCATAGGTGGTATTGGATACATGGTTTGAATAGCTCGTATTGTTTTTACACAAAGGTACTTTAGAAGAAAAAGGTGTGTTGGCTCTGTGATTGGTTGTGTGATTGTTATATTTTTCTAGTGAAATACAAACTACGAGGTTTCTTCTTCTGCAAAGGGGAACAAGCAATTGGCAGTATGCCATAGAGGGCCTTCCTCATGGGGAAGCGGGAGGGGCTGCGTCTCATCCAATAAAGTCATTAAATATCCCCAATAGTGGTCTCCTCCTATGTGATCCTTCCTCAAAGCCACCCCCAGGACAGGATCAGGTAGCGGCTGGCCACATGGGAGGAGGTCAGAGTTGGGGAATCTTTGATGACTCCATTGGATTCATCACACTCGCCATTGGATTCATCACACTCTCCTGAACTATTACAATGGAATTTATCCCGGCCTTCTGGTGAAATCCCTCAAGAACTATATAGAATTACGCAACTTGCATCCTATTCATGCTGATGCTCTTCTTCCACACACTGCTCACAGTTAAGATAGTGAAAGTTCTGCACAGACTCTTACAAGAGGGCTCTGAATGGAAAGCCATCTGCCTAGTTCTCAGATTGGCCCCAGAATAAAAATCAGGCCTTTTACAGCCTCATCAGAAAACTATAGGGTTACTGAACAATGTCTTTTCGCCACTTTATCTACTAAGCATTTTAGCCAATAGCATATAAGCATTCATCATAACAGCAGCAGCCTTCTGTTTCCTTCAATATCGACTCAATCCTTGCAAGCACACAAAACACTGCTCAGTAGCCATTAGCTCTCTCCCAACACATGCGAACCTGAGGTTCAGGGCTGTATGTCATTGACGATAAATGCCTAGCAGAGTGGGTTCAGACGTAAAGTGGCGAAATGAAAAACCTATATGGACAGCGACTGAGTGGAGGGTAAAAGGTAGCCAGCAAGTTAACACTTGCAGCATTGCTCTCCATGCACTGCCTGCGACTGGGAACCACACTTCCATCGCTGCTGACATTTAGCAGGTCCACCAGTTGCAAAGAGAAAGTGCAATAGAAAGCCCTTGCCATCTCCACTCACTCCCACGCCTACCACAACCAAGACAACTCAGGAGTGTAGATTCAGGAAATATCAGTATAAACTATCAACTCATGTTGCCTACCGAGCCTGGGCCTCATTTGCCACTCAAGCAGCCATCCACCATCATGTAACCAGTCAATTGTCCTGTCCCATTCACGTTAATCACTGTAAGAGCAATAACCATGCAACAGATATAAGCGCTGGGAGTCTGAAAAGTGAAAAGTATAATAGAAACTGGGGACATCCAACAACATTCGTTGAAGATGTGCTACAAGCCCACTATTGTAGGTCTGCACAGGTTTCCAATGCAACCACATGCACTGTATACTTGCAAGACTCGACTCTTCTATACCAGTTTTCACCACTTTATATATTTACATTTTCTCCCTAAACAGTCCCTCTCACATTGCTGCCGCCCCCTTCGCCCTCACCTTGCGAAATGAGCTCCATCATCCATTCTTAGTAGAAGAACAAACGGACCAGCAATTCTCTTAAACTCTCACTGTAACTACCAACTTTCACCATTTAATATTTGACTGTTAAAGCACTTTCTGTGGAGAAGGATGAGTTAGTGCTCACAAGGGCTTGATGGATCTTGAATCTGGCTTCCAGGTTTTGTGGCAGCCTCTACCCAGGTAGGCAACACTGTTCCTCCTGTTCAGGCCCCTCTACAGAATCGCCACCTTCAGCGACTTCATTTCACCCTGGCCAGCCCGGGATGCATACCTGCATCAGCGCCGACATCAGATCAAAGAAACAAAATGTCGGGCACGATGCAGCGCCACAACGAGGCTGAGCCTGTTTCCGCCGGCAGGCGGAAGAGCCGGCCTCATCGAAGGCCATCTAAGGCCCTGTTTGCCGATGGGCGGCGCATGGCGATCATTACATGCCCCTGCACAGGACTTTAGTGCTTAGCGGAATTTCATTCCTCCACCACCGGCTAGAATCTACCTTGTGCCCCCTCTCCGTCACCCTGTCGTGCCGCTGCACACCATCGCCTTCGAGCCCATGTACCCGCTTCACCCGACGAGTGCTAACAGCTTGGAAGTCTGCCGTGATCCAGGCACCCGAGCTCTGCATTTGCCTGCACCTAACGGCATTGGCCGCAACGAGCATTTCAGCTCCGACATCGAAAATTTCTTAAATTTGGCGCCACGCAGTACCTGATTGGCGGCACGCCTACTCATCCGCCTGCCCACAGACCGGAAGGCGGAAGCCAACCTAAGGTGAAGGGCCGTGGAAAAGGGCCTGCCCGCGTCGGGCCACAGTGAGCTACACCCCTCGTAAGTACTTTGTGACTCCCCCAATTTGAAAAGCATGTTGATATACATGTTGCTCTCCTGCACCTGTAGCATGCTGATGCGTACTGCATCCGTTCTAAACCTTGCTCCCGCTTTGCACTAAAACGCCCAATACCACCTGCACTGTCGGCCAGGTAGCCCATCAGCCCACACATACTGTATGAAGTCCCTGGCAAATGAAACTTAATTGGCAGTGTTCTTTGACTTAAAAGCACTGCCTATATGTATATCAGTGACCGCCAATACCTGAAATAATTCATCCTCCATCTGACAACAGCAACACAGTCAAAAACGCTACACTTTGTCGCACTTCCTGCTATTGTGCTCATTCACGGGTTTACTGACCGCAATATCGATAGACACACACCATTCAGCCTATATAGCTGCCTCTCTGACTAATTACAATATTCTAATCTAGGTCGCCAGAGTCTACCATGCAATTGCGTTGTGCCATATGGTCGCCTGGAGACCACTGCGACATTGTATTGTGCTCCATGGTCGCCTAGAGAACTCTGTGACATTGTGTTGTGCCACATGGTCGCCTTGAGACCACTGTGACATTATGTTGTGCCTCATGGTCGCCTAGAGACCACTGTGACATTGTGCTGTGCCTTATGGTCGCCTAGAGACCACTGTGACATTGTGTTGTGCCTTATGGTCGCCTAGAGACCACTGTGCCTTTGTGTTGTATTATGGTCGCCTAGAAGACCACTGTGACATTGTGTTGTATTATGGTCGCCTAGAGACTACTGTGCCATTGTCCTGTGCTCATGTTCGCCTAGAGACCACCGTCCCACTGTCCATTTCGGCTTATCAATACGATGTGCATGCTACTGTGTGTAATCGCTCTATGGCCCTGAGAAATGCCAGACTTGGGTCGCGACTCACTCACGCTTCCCACCACTCGGCGCATCTTAAACAGCCACTGACGACCTCCTCGTCCTCACCCTCCCCAAACTCATCATCACCCTGCTCTTACCTCCCCAACACGAGTAATATCAAGGGTGCATTAATTAACGTCAGATCACTCACGGCACATGCTCTAGAAGTGCCAGACCTCATCCTCGACCTTGACCTTGACTTCATAGCAATCACCGAAACTTGGCTTCACGTAGCCTCAGGCCCACTACTCTCCCTGGCCATCCCCCCAGGTTATAACATTATCAGATTCAACCGTAATTCTAATCAGTCCAAAGGTGGTGGCATTGCCATTATCCATAAAAATACTTTAAACTTCCACCTCTCCTCCGCGCATCACTTTTCCGCGATGGAAGCACCGACAGCCAAACTAGCCGTTACCCCTAACCACTCGATCACCTTCCAACTACTCTACCGGCCCCCTGGGCCATTATCCACCTTCGCTGAGGACCTAACATCATCACCTACAACACCAAATCCAAATCCCAAGCCTTGATAATGAGCGATTTCAACTTAGGCCTCTCCGACCCCATCGACACTGCGGCCATGGCTATTGACAATATGCTCACGAATGCAGGATTCACACAGTTCATAAACCAACCTACCCATGCCAAGGGCAGAACCCTTGACTGGCTAGCTGCCCATAACTGTCCTGCCAATATCACCTCCAACCATCAGTGTTCTTGGACTGACCACAACCTAATTACGTTCAATATCCAGTCCAAACCTAGCAGCCTCTCTCCTAGCATTTCACATGCTACGGACACCCGCAACAAACGCGACATTACATGCGACAGACTTCTCCCACTCCTCCTCCCAGTTCTTAACGACCAGGTTCGCATATGCTCTGACCCTACGGCGCTGATTGACACATTTAACCGCGCTATGCAAAAAGCCTTAGACATCATCGCCTCATCTAATCTGAGAAAATCCAAACCTCGAGCCCACCTAAACTCCTGGTTCACACCAGAGCTTAGAACCTTGCGCAAAAAAACGAATTGCGGAATCACATTGGAAAAGTAACCAGTCTCCAGCCAACAAATCGTGTCTATTCCTGGCTACCCTCAACTACAAGGAAGCCATACTCCAAGCCAAAAAGGACATTTACAACAAACGCATCGAACAAGCCAAATCTAACACTAAAGAATTGTTCAAAATCCTAAAAGAACTCGAAACTCCGGTCTCTGCACCAGACACCTGCACCAAAGATAGCACTTGGTGCACCAAAATCCAAGAGGCTCGCCTAGGTAAGATTGCCACTCTAAAAATCAAAATTAACAACAAACAAACCAGCCTACAATCTAACCCTCAACCTAACCTCATCCCCACCCTAAATCACCACATCCCAGATTCTCTGACTTCATTTAGCTTCTCTCCACCTCTGATGTGGAAAAGATCCTCGCTAGCCTCAAACCATGCAACTGTCAAGGCGACCTTTGTCCTGCGCCTATTATTAAGGAAGCAGCTCATGACCTGGCACCATTCATTACCACGTTCATCAACTCTTCCTTTAGTTCTGGGATTGTTCCTGACAACCTAAAGGACGCGTGGGTCATCCCTCTTCTGAAAAAACCTACCTTGGAACCTAGCATATCCACAAACTACAGGCCAATCACTACTGTCCCATTTCTTCTAAAAATCCTCGACCGAGCTGCCCATCTACAAATCCAAGATTACCTTGAATCAAACAAACTTCTGGGACTTAGGCAATCTGGGTTTTGCCCAGGCCACGGTACTGAAACGGCCCTTATTGATTTAAAAGCACAGATCGAAGATCTAAAAGACAAAAGGTAAACTTGCGGTATTACTCCTTTTGGACCCATCGGCAGCCTTTGATCTTGTCAACCACGAAATTCTCTGCCACCACCTCAAATCTGCGGCTCACTTCTCAGACAAAGCTACAACCTGGATTAGGTCCTTCCTAGACAACAGATCTATGCGCGTGTTCTCTCCACTAGCAGCCACCCTACCAGCACCTGCCTCCTGTGGCGTCCCACAAGGATCGTGTGTTTCACCCACGTTCTATGACGTGTTCACCAAACCCTTATTCGATATTCTGGACTATCTGGGTGTCACTTACACCAACTACGCCGACGACACCCAGATACTAATCCCATCACAGGTGACCACACTGCTGACTCCCGCGCTATCAATGCCATCTACCTGGTCATCCAAGCGTGGATGGCTCAACACGGACTCTGTCTAAATGACGAAAAGACAGAGCTCCTCATCCTTGGCTCGCCTCAAAAACTCACCAAGCTTGACCCTGCGTTCAAGTCCTTTACCATCGATGGGAATACAATCCCTACTGCTAAGGACACAAAAACCCTTGGGATATACATTGACTCGACCTTATCCCTGTCTAGACAAACCAACTCAGTCTCGTCCGCAGCGGCCTATACCTGCAAGCTTATTACAGCTTGCCGCCCTTTTCTCTCTACAGCCAACTGCGTCACCCTGGCTAGGACCCTTGTACTATCTAAGGTTGATTACTGTAACGCCCTGTACCTAGGCACTAACCGTTGTAACAAACAAGCTACAAATTGTCCAAAACAATGCGATCAATGCGGCCCTTAACATACCCAGGCGCCAACATATAGCTGACACTAGACGCAACCTCCACTGGCTTTCAATCCCACACCGAATTTCTTTGAAATCCCTGACTCTTACCCATAAATGCCTCCACAACCAAGCCCCTTGCTACCTGGCCAACAGATTTGCCCTCAACAGTTCCACTAGACCCTGCAGAATGGTCCAAGCCAACTGCCTTGTCATCCCTCGTTTTAATCTCCAAATATCAGGTGGAACCAGCTTCCCCATCATGGCAGCTAAACTATGGAACTCACTCCCCAATGAGCTCAGAGCAGAACCCTCCTTCCTGAGATTCAAACACCTTACCAAAACCTGGTTGTCCTCCCAAGACATCTAACACTGGACTCACTGCTTAACTTGTACTCAGACTTACCTTGTATATACCTGCTTGTCCTCTTATTATTATTATTAATATTATTATTGCTTGCATATTTTGTAATATACCTGTCATTCTGTAAGAACTGCCTGTTTGTATTTATCTTGCTGTAACTAAGTGATGTGCCCAGTAGCCCCTGGGCCTGGTGCGCTATATAAATAAATAAAATACAAATATAAATAAATAAAATACAAAATACAACAAACTGTCTTCCCACCCAAAGAAATCCACTCACTTTTTGTTGGAAGGTGGCCCGGGAACCCCCCTTTCAACCTTGGACTCCATAGTTCTATATTTTGTGCTACGACTCCTATGATCTCCGATTCACCACGCTGGCTCGGGCTGATGAAATACCGGAAGTGCAAAAGTCTACAGACTCCTGTCCTATCGACAGACCATCACATAGCCAACCTCACCTCTTTCTGTACTTCCCTGCTTTAATCTGCTCTCTAAGACATTAAACAGTCCTCACTATCTGGCAAAAGTAAATCATTAGAATCAGATTGTACTGCATAGAGGATTAAGGATCCAAAACCACTACGTGTAGGAATTGGGCTGAAGGAAGAGCGGGCCCTAATACATAAATTAGAGCATGAAAGTTAAATGTGGAGTTGGATCGCGGATCTATTAAAAAACAACAACTAGGGTATAAAGAACACAAGTGGACTGAGGCATGCCTCTCCCCTCAGACCCACATGCCAGCAAGATCCAGCTTAACTCCAGCGGGGGTCGCTCCTATCCAACAACACCCGGGCTAAAACGCACAGAGAAGGTAGGGCTATAGCTCAGCCACTACAGAACCAGCGGATTCTAAATTACAACCCTTGATGAAACTGCAGACATCCATGAATGTGCAGTCCCGCACCCCCCACCCATAAGAGTTACTAGTGTTCATTGTACAAAGTGACATTAGTTTTGGTGCATTGCACGACTCGAAAAACGAAATCTGGATTAAATTAAAAGTAGAGATCAAACGTGCCGTCTGTGCGCCTCTGCACACAACATTTGCCATCCTGCATTTGATCAATTTTCCCAAGCAAAAGCCTGGAGTATCAGAAAGTGCAGAACCTAAAGAGGCTGGCGTGGGGCGATTTGATCCCATGGGGATGAAGAAGGGATAATATTTAGAGCAGGAGGGGTTGCAGGGAATGGCCTGGTTAAGGATGTGATACAAATAGAGTCTCTGTGTGAGAAGGGAAGAGGCACAGGATGCGATTGCACGACTCCTACTTATGGAGCACCGAAGCCCCCTAACTGATAACAGAGGGGACCCCTATATCATGCTTCTAAATCAACAAGCCATCGCCCGAGTCACCATGGAGAACTAATCACTGGCCCAAAGACTGGGTCTTGACGTGTTTGAGCTTCTTCAGAAACGAAGGAGCTATGGTTGCCCAAGGACAAAAGGCAGAACAGCATACTAAAATAAGATAACTAAACCCCACCAATAGTATTGTGGGTTTAAAAAAAAATTGAAGAAAAAGAAAAACCCTTATACCTTGATGAGGATTATTATCATTATATTAGAGTGCAGAACTAACTTCGGGAAGCAAAGGTGCATTTTACAATCATAGGGGGAAGATTAAGGTTAGGGAGCATGGAAGCAAAGGAGTGGGGACCTAACAACAGGGGAGGGAGGGAAATAGTCAGCAATTGATCTACAAGTCACCAGGGGAGGAAACAGTGGGGATCAGATCACCCAGTCTCGGCTAAGGTGGGCAGTGGATGGTGTATGGACCAGTAATGCGAGAGTAGAATAGCCCATTTCAGTTAACAAGCCATACATGCCACAGTGCCACCTAGCAGCCGCCACTGGAAGTTCACCATCAGATCGGAGACAGATAAATGCATAGTGGGTATGCAAAATAACTTACCAAGTTTAATGTTTCATTGCAAGTGGTAACTACTAAAGTGCACTGTGGCCTGTGTGGCTTAAATTACCTATTCTACTTATCTCTCTTATCTCTCTCTCGCTTGATCACCCACCTAGGTTTGCTCCACGACTGGCAATTATTTTCATAGTGATTAGGGAAATCTCAGACTTGGGTAGTGGCCTGAAAGTTGGAACCCTGATTTCTTCCCTCTAATAATTTTTTTCTATGTGCGGAACTGGTTGGCTGTTGTATGCACATTATTTTCTATGTGCGCAACGGACTAATGAGGTAAGACACTGTGAGCATGCATATTTAGTGAACTACCGTCACGGAACAGAGTTTGAAAAGGAATGTTTTCTTAACAACCACTGCACATCTTTACAAAACTTTTTCCAAAACACACAGGCTTAAATAAAATGTCATATGTGATTATACAGAAAACTCATCAACCAATCCAAGACTTCAACATCTGCCAAAGTATCTTGCAAACGTACTTCTATGCAGAGAAGTGCTTCTTTAATGATGTAATTAATGATGTAATTCAAAGAGAGAGAGAGAGAGAGAGAGAGAGAGAGAGAGAGAGAGAGAGAGAGAGAGAGAGAGAGAGAGAGAGAGAGAGAGAGAGAGAGAGAGAGAGAGAGAGAGAGAGAATGTGGTGAGGGGTCTGGAACCTAGGTGGCACCTAGGTTCCGGGGATGTCAGTTGGTAGGAAAAGAGATAGAGAGGCAGAGGGAGAAGAAGCTGGTTACCTGCTATACTTACTCGCCTTCCTTCCTGCAACAATAAAGAAAGCTTACTTTGTACATATCTGGCTCTGGAGTGGTTCCTGCTTACTACATGATAATCCCTGCCACCCAAGATACTACACATATCATTGCTTAAACACACAAAGCTCCACTGATATATTTTTGAATTTGTGACCAGTAGAGCAGCGGCATAAGAAGGAACTCTAATATTAATGCCCGATCTCAAGAGGAATTTTAAGGGGAAAGAACATCTTTTAATATACAGAAGGTATCCCTATTGGCAAAGCAAATTACTTTTTTACTCCCCCAAAAATTATTTGACTCCAGGTAGGGACCAACATCTGATTAGAGCCCTGCTTGTACTCCTGACATAGGGAGTGAAAAAACAGGGCACATAAGTCTATAGTTTTGCCCACCCTTACGCACCACAGCCTAGATCAAATTTAAACAAGAGCCTTGCTGAGGTTTGTTGTGGAGCCCTATTGAAGAAAATCACATTTATATGCCTTTACGTTGATGGCATCAATTCATCCGAGATACAACTGATTGAGTGCCTTCTTCTGTAACTATGGATCCCTCTTCTGTAATTCTTTGTTATCAGTTAAATAAGATGCAGGGAAATGCTAGAAACGATACACACAACAATTGAAAATCCCCCAGCAGCTGAACATAGAAAGAAAAAGAAAGTGCTGTTGTCTAGACGGTCTAAGTGAAAACATTGTTGTCTATTTAGAAAGAATGCTCTGTGACCACACAGAGCGGTCTTTCTAAATCGAACTGTTACACCCCTGCCGCACACAAATGTACGCAGGGGCCGACGTGCATAGCGAGACCCAGAGGAGTTGTTGTAGGAGTGTCATGTGAGTGTGTATCTGTGTGTTTCTGTGTTCGTATGTGTGGGGAGTAAGTGTGTGTTAGGCTGGGAAGGGGGTGTGAGTGGTGTAATAGGGTATTCTGGGGGGGTTAAAACCCCTGATTAACAGGACAACCAGCGGGAGAGGGTGGGGTGGAGAAGGGATCAATTTGCGGGTGGCAGCATGTGATATTTCTGCATTTTAAAGCCAACACAAAAAGGGCGAGAAAAAGTATTTTTTGTGTTCGGTCTTTAAAATGCAGAAATATCCCATAGAACAGTTTAGACGGGCACTAGAATTTTCTATCCTTCAGCAAACAAGCAGCACATTACCTCCAGTGTATTGCCGAAAAACGTCTGCCTCGGTTTTTGAAATGTGCTGCTTTTTTCATTACATGCAAGGGGTGATGACATGTGCTGCTCCAGCCATACACTTCCCCGGCCCCTGTGCTAGCCTCCAATACTAGTTGAGAGAGCACTGTAAAAAGTGAGGGATTGTAGCAGTAAACGGTGTCCAGTTAAAGTTTCGAATCCTTTTGGTCGAATGCCAAAAGGATCAAATCAATAGGCCGAAAACAAAAAGGGTAGACATTTTTTTTTTACATGTATATTTTTTTGGGCTTTTGTATACATAAAAAGGGTGTTTTCATTAAAAAATAAATAAATAAATAAAATTAAAAAAAACACAAAAGAAAAAGGTCAACCTTTTTTTTTCGGTCCTATTGACTCGATCCTTTTGGCATTCGACCAAAAGGATTCGAAACTATGACCTATAACCGCAGTAAACATCCTCTGGGATATTTGCAGACCCACAATGCTTTGCAATCAAGGCATATTTAGTGCGTCAACATATTATGTGCATTTTATTTTGCAGTCCATACAAGATTGTTTGCAACATACCCCACCCTTACATCATTGTGTAGGATTACACAAGGCTCAGTGAAACCGTTTTTGTGTAGCAGTGAGTTATAATGGGTGAAGGTCTAGGCCATTCTCCTGTCTGAATATCGAGTGCCCTGATACTATGATACTATGCACGAGTAATTCCAGGCATAGTCCATAACCATTATCCCTTGTAGGCAAAGTAATTGATATTGCAATGTTGCTCTCCACTTGTAGGGTAATGATAGCAATGCTAAAGTAGGAGATGCTGATCATCACATCCCTAAAGGGCAAATTCATATTTGAGTGTTATAATGCGTTAACCTGCAAGGGGGCCGCTTCAAAGCACTTGTGCGACATATGTACAAAGTAGTATGGGATAAGGTTACACACAGAGGTTTCGCTATGGGTGAGCTGAGGGGACTAGAACGCCGGGTCATTTGGTTGTAGCCCTGGATAGAAATTCAGGGGCTACAACCAAAAGGTTAGTTAGCCCCAAGTCCTGACAGTGCTGACATTAGCGTAGCCCCAGATCTTATCCAAACCTAGCAACACCCTGGTTACACATCCAAGTTGCCTGCTTACTTACAGTCAGTATCTAATATTTGAGCTGGTAGTTCGATTATATAGTGTGGGTGAAGCTTTTGGTAAGGGACAATGAGTAACAGAAATTCTGGCGCGTGAACGGTATTCATGTTACAACAAACATAAAACAAGTGGACGTAGCTACACGTCTGCTAACCTTTTGCAGAGCCACGAGAGGAAGAGTCAAGGTTGTCTGGTAGTATCTTAGTTCTGGGGCAGATGTTAGAGTCATAAGGTAAAAGAAGTCATGGGCGGGGGGGGGACCTTATTTGGTTAACGTGTGCAGGCATATCTTGGTTAGATTCTTCTGTTCATGGACCCAGTTTTTCATATTAGTTTTTAACCTCTTGTGTGTGTATTTTGCTGTTAGGGATTTTAGGTGTTTACGGTCACCCTTGCAAATGCAAATGAACAGAATATCAAGACTAGTTGCTTATTTTATTTTGTGCGCTGCTAAAAATCGTCTGAGCGGCACCCAGAAGGAAGCTGGGCAAGCGCACATGCGCACAGCTTAGAGGGAACATTGCGTACTGGTTATCTTCATTACTTATAGCCCTCATCATAGTACCTACAAGCCTCCTCTCACCTGTTTGAATGCAAGGGCCCATGATCGGAATGGAAAATTTAAATGAGAATTGTGCTATTCCAGAGGTACTAGATATCTTCTGTGGTCAAGGGGGTAGCACAATTAGAAATTGGTTCATGGTCCTTGCGATGGTGTTAGACGCCTCAAAAATTAGTGTAGGGGCGAGGAAGAGTAAGGAAGATTACCGACAGGAAACAGAGCATCAGCTCGTCCTATACAAGACCACATTTTCTTCCAGTGCCCTCATGGATCATTAAAGTGCCACTTTCCAAAATTCTCAGTGTGCTGTAAACCTTCTTGCAAAGTGGCTGTTGCAAATGATGTCCAAGCTTCGAGCATGAACCAAAGTTCAAGAGTTTGCCAAAGGAATTTCCCATCGAACCTCGTGCTCACTTATATAAACTACATAGAGTCCTATTAATCTAATGGATTTTGCTTTAAATATACTTAAGTGTTGCTCACAAAAAGGAACACATTGTATACCAGGTTGGTGCACCATGTTTGTTTTAGCGTCAGTCCTGTACAAGGCTGTACTTTTGTATATCTAGCTTGTTAGCGGTTCTTAAAATGTTGGCTTTGATCCTCTTCAAATGAATGTTTAAACATATTTAATCCCTCATAAACCAGGGCTCTCGGGCAACCCTGTAGAAGGCATGGGAATTACAAAAGGTTTATAGCTCAAGCTTTTACATCGATTACTTTTTTTTTTTTTTTAGACACAACTACACCTAGAAGAGAGCACATTGTCCTAACATGAAACAAATCAAACACAGGTTGAAGTGCGAGTTTACAGATTATGATGTTGTACCACTAGTCCATTGCTGTTGAAAATATAGCAATCTTAATCACCAGTTAAGCAGTCTCAGTGATTTGATGAAACTTTTGTTCGCCCAGCATGTGATGAAACACAGCTATGGCTGGACAAAAGCAGTCTGAAAAGCAGGCTAAAACATTTGTTTTGCTGCCCATTAGTCAGAAACCGTATTCCACTGTTTCTGCTTAGTAAAACCATGCGTTACTACAGAATGGTCAAATGCCATTTATGAAACAAATAACATTTCCTGAAAGCATCTTGCATGTATCGAGTTAATCTACAAACCCCAATTATACCACATCACCAGGGGCGTAGGAGACTCAAAATCTGCAGAAAAAAGGTAAACAGCAAAATTTGAATGAGGTTCCTCCAAATGAGGAAATAAATAATAAATCAATTTCAACAATCAAATAAATATAGATGCATTTTTTTAAAAAAGTTTTACTTTTGGAGCGATTGCTACACAGATTACTTTGGAGCCTTATATTACTGACAATACAATGGATGAGAAAGCCACACTGCCAGTGTCTTATAGCACTAAGGTGGCATAGTTGGAAGGAACCCACATAGTGTGATTTCTCTTGTATGCAGTGCCACTTCTGTGGGAAGGTCAGAATCCTAGGACCCCAGAGCACTAACTGGACACTACCGATGGAAACTCATCCAGGATGCTGGCGATAACGCATGGTGAGCGAGAGGAGATCAAGCCAGACCCATCCTCGCCCCATTAACATGTATACACCATTGACGTCACCAACGTTCACAGGCAGCATGTGGTGTGTGCTGATCTGCTTATTGATAAAACATCTTACCTATCCATAAACAATAACCTGAACCACAAAATAGGTTGGGTTTCACAATATATTTTGTTTTCATAAATATCTACTACATAACAAACACACACTAGTTCATTTAAAAGGATATAAAGAAACAGAAATCAGAAATACAATTATATAAAATGCATTCAATATGACAAATAGAATAAATATGAAATTCCATCTAGACCGATCAGCCCAATCTCTGACTGCCGTTTGCCTTCTCCTTCAGCATCTCTCTTTGGATGAATAGCCACGGAGTAAAAAGGCCCAATTATTTCATAGTCAGTTAGGATTATTAACATTTTTGTTTTTGTGGCATTCAGTATGCATGACACATTCTTTTGCTATTGATTATATTTCTTCCAGATCCAAGTCACCTTTATGTACATTGCACACAGCAACATGACTCAGTCTTTTCTGAGACACTGCTGAATGGAGCAAGGGTTTCAGTCGTTACAAAGCACTGAAGCTTCTATCAGCCTCACAGGACAAAGCTAAAACAGTTAAGAGGATTCTGCAGTGGCTTCACCTGTGCAAAGAAAGCTCGTTCTATGGGAAGGATCCTTCCAAAAAATGTCTACCAGTTTTGGTACTGAAGAGTTCTTGTTGATGCTGGACAAGGTTGTCCAGACAGAAGGAAATATTACATTTCTGGGTATTTAACAATCATTTCAGAGCTTCTCACTGGTTGTATGGAAGAGACTGAAAGGTGGGGGTGTAGGAGAGTGAAAGAAGGAATTAGACAGGAGGAGAGCTGTTAAATTAGAGTGAGACTGGTGGTAAAAGAAAAGGATCTGTGTGGAGGAGCATTTGAGAGAGGGAGAGGAGTCACAGATATTAGGGTCTGGAAGATAGCTCAGGGGCAACGTGCTGTTTTGGAAGGAAGACAGTCCCGAGCAGCATGGGTTCTAAACCCGGTCCCGTATTTTGGAGGATGGACCCTGAAATGAAGTGCATATAAAAAGCCAATTTTTTATAATGGGCTCATCGTTAAGCATTTTATAGGCATGGTCATCATAACTCTAGGTATCCATGCTATCAGCCATTTCCATCATGAGCCCAGAGCATACCACAATGTGTCAGGTATTGTCATAGCGTACTCTGGTACTCACACCATGTACCACATGTTGCTACCCTACAGCAGGTAACATCAACAGCCCTGGCACTCACCATTTCAAGGTTTTCTTATCGAAATTCAAGGTATGCATACCATTAGCAGGTACTGCCTTCAATAAAGCAGGTTCTTGCACATTACCGTTGTACCATTGAATACCCAGGTCCTACACCATTGTCAAGGCTATGCACAATTAGGATAACAGTGCCAATCTCCATGATTCCAGTTAGGAGGCAGTGCCAAGTTCCCTGATGTTTAGATAGAACAGCACTGAAGGATTCCATTACACATGGACATCAATGGCAGCTTCCATTATGCCAAATTTGCACAGAAAGGCCAGATACCAATATGCCAAGTTATCAAAAGCCATGACGGATTTAAATGTGCCAGGTTAGCACAGTAAGGACAAACTCCATTATTTGTGTTTATCACAATAAATTTAGATAGCATTATGACCACCAGTACAGTAAGCCCAGACTTCAGTATGCCCATTAGCCCTAATAGACATATCCGGTCAGTGTGCGTGGTGCAGTGGGATGAATATGTATGGTGCTGGGCCAGAGTGAGCTGCAGGAATATATGTGTGGAGTGCACTGCAGGAATGCTGTGTGTGTGCACAATGCTGTTCGGAGTGTGGTCTGTGCACAGAGTCTGGCGGGGAGGAGGGGTGAGTGGTTGTGCAGTACTCAGGCAGTGTCTGCATGTATGTAACGTTTGGCTGGTGGTGTGTGCATGCCAGTTGGTGCAGAGGCCATGTTACAGTTGTGTGTTCAATCAATACTGCGACAGTTTGTGTGTGCAGTGCTGGGGCAGCATGTGCACAGTGCAGGTGTTAGTGTGTCTTTGTACACTACAATGAAGGGCTGGGGACAATGTGTGTGGTTGATTTGTGGGTACAGTACAATACTGTGGGCAGTGTGTGAGCATGTGTGCAGTGAAAGGGCATGTATGTGAGTGAGGGTGATGAAGAAAGTGTGTCAGTGTGTGCAGAGCCTTTTTGGGGCTGTAAAAGTGCATGCAGTATGGGAAAGGTGCGAGTGCAGGGCGGGAGGAAGTGTGTGAAGAGCAGGGTTGGTGTGGTGTTCATTTGCTCACTGTGTGGAGGATGCAAATGCAGAGCAGTGTTGGGCTGTGTGCATGTTTGCAGTGCAGTGGATGGTGTCAGTGTAGAGCAGTGTGGGTGTGCAGTGGGGTGGTGTGTATGAACTGTGCTTGGCAGTGGTGTGGGAGTGCAGTGGGGAGGTGTGTATGGACAGTGTTAGGTGGTGCAGGTGTGCCATGGAGTAGGGTGGGTGTGAAGTGGGTTGGTGTAAACACAATGTGGGGAGATGTGTGTGTACATGGCTAGGGGCTTGTGTTAGCTGGTGTTTGTGTTTGCGAATGTGCAGTGCTATGATCTGCCTGGTCAGTTCTGGCAGGTTTATTGCCGAAGCACACTTGGGCAAATGTTGTACCTGCTTCATGCTTTTATAATTAAAGGAGGTCCATAATGGTGAACACATCTCAGAGCACATTTCCTTTCAATGTACCTAATACATTGAAAAGAAAAGCCTTTCTCACACTATTAAAGAAGCTTTACTTTGCCAACATTTAGCCAAAATTAAAAATAAAAGTATGTATAGTCAAACAATGACATTGTTTGCATCTCTTCCTGACACAATCATGTCGCTTCTTAGCACTCTTGTAATCAACAAATGCTTCTAAGACACACTCAATGGCACTCATTTGATCACTTTCAGAAGGATAAAAGTCTGAGTTGGCTCTGATGGGACGGGATGCAGCTGGTGCATCAACCCACTAAGCTATTTTACCACCTACATCATGCCAATGTAGTAAATGTTCAGCAACATTGCACCAGCACACATTTACTGAGCATATGTACATGTACTTATGAGCAAAGTAGCAAAGCTGGGTTCTGTAGAATTTGGGTCGGTGTGGCAGGGTGGCTCTGGGGCAGGGTCAGCTGAAGATGCATCAAGGCTGGTGGGAATTTTCTGCATGTTTGGGAGCCTCCTTCGTCTTACAACCAATAAAAACAGTCAGAGGTGCAAGTGGGGTGTTTAATTTATAATAAAGTGAAGAGAATGCTGTGAGGTGGTTAATAGCAGCATATTATCACGGGAAAGATGGCCAGCAGGGGAGTGAAACACGAATGCCCCCGAAAAGCTATTAATTGCTCTTTGGCAGCAGGATGCTAATGATAGGAAATCCTGAATAAAAAGGCAACAAGGTGCTAAGAACATTCATAGAGACTGCCAGACAAAGGTGACAGACAGTCTGTGTTGTGCATGCTGCGCATATTTAATGTCCCAAATTAAAGGGTTTTGTTTCTGTTTCATAAGACTTACAACCCAGGTCACCTGCTCCCGGCCCCAAACCTTCATGGCACATTTCAACTGAAATAAAGTAAAGGCTCCAACGCCATCCCTGCTCTGGGGTGAGTGGGGAAGTCAGCAGGCAGCAGCTCTCCTCCAGGGGAAAGCAAGTAGGTCCAGTAGGAAATGAGACCAAGAAGAAGAGTTTGATTTGTGATTTGACCTGGTTGTGATTTGCGGAGGAAATGTTGCCATTCCAACCAAAATGGTAAAAGTGAACCCTTCTTGTAAAAAATGTGTCTTTCAGTAACAATTTCACGTCTTCTCTCTGTGGCAAACTGTGAAATATCAATTTTGTAACAGATTTCTGGTCAGGCACTCAGCATGAACTGCTAATAAAGCACACTCCTTCTTAAAGTATGACTTTTTGTATCCTGCTGTTACAAAGGCACAGGTCTCTCCAACCCATCACAAACAAAAAAAAGGGAGAGCAATGTTCACCTTGCTAAATCTAAATGAAGCAATTTAACGGTAAATGGGGGCAGGCCAATCTGAAATCATTTGGCACTCCAAAGATGTCGCCGCCTGTGCTTTTGTCACAGACCAGTGGATGGGTGAGAAGGAGTTAAGTGGTTTTTATTTGTTTTTAATACAGTAACAAATTAGAGCCATCCTATTTGAATATTAATATCTTTTCAACTTTGAATCATACCAAAAAAATATTACTTAGTGACTCTGTGGGCTTAGCATTAAAATCGTGTCACTATCTTTAAAACTATGCTCTGAAGAATTCCTTTCATTTCTCGGATGTGCTCTCCAGCCTCTGAGAATTGCTTCCCAATTGAAATAATAAACAACCTTTCTTTTCACTTGCTCCAGATCTGATCTGAGGGGGGATAAATCATATTATATACCCCCTACTTAAAAATGTGGAGGGGGGGAATTTATCCCCGTCCCTCCACCCCCATTTTCTACAACCATACACGTCACCATAAGTACCGGGTTATGCGGACCGCTGGGTCTCAAGCGCCACCATTAACGAATGCTAAGAGGCTCGAGGGGCTGTTGCAGCGGGCAGCCTGCAAGCTGCAGAAGCATGCTCTTCTTTAGCAGTGGGTCTCCTATGCTGGAGGTGTGGCGCTTGATGTGTGCAACCGGTTTGCTAGCACAATAACCCGCACTATATGGGACCACCTGGCATGTGCTTCATGCTATAGGGCTGCCCCTTTCCACTTGCTGGAGTGGTATCCCGACAAGAAGCAAGAGAAAACTCAGCATCAGAGATACCTACATAAGGAGCACGACTGTAGTTCCACCGAAAACTTGCTTCAGAGATAACTGTAGAAACCTGCCTGCCTGCTCCAGCCTCCTGCTCAGACAACCAAGCCTCTCTGCATGAATGACTGGCATGCCAGCCGCCTTTTATTTGTGGATGGGGAAAACAGAGTTACAAGCCTACTCTTTTTGTACAACAGGTTTCTGTAACAGATTGATTTATTGGGGAATTTGTGCATTTTTTAAAGTCATCTCTAACACGTAAAGTATTATTACGCGCTGGTATGCCAGACATGAACACATAAGTACCAAAGAAGCTCAGAGATGTGGTAAAGCTATAAACCCTAATGATTGATCAGTCAGATGAGCATATAGAATCCTCCTGAAGGTTTTCAAATGTCTCCATTCGTTAAGCGCCTGTGCGAGGTTAGGAGCAACTGCGTTCGAATTGCTGCATACAGTCTGCTGATCGTCTTGGCACAGGGCCCTTTGAGGAGTCCAGCTCTCGTCCTACTGGGAAGTTCATGGTGTGAACTTTTGGTATTAAAGTCATACTCGCCTCAACCAGGCTCTCAGACCATAGCCAATCGAGTGACCTGGGCAGTTTGAATGTCTCTTCAAACCAAAAGAGGCAAGATCGTTACAAATTGACTTTTGCATTTTGGATCCTTAATGAGGGTGACTAACCGATAGACAGTCATACCCAACTGCAGATAATACAACAATAGCACGAAGACTGTCCTAAAGAAGATGGTAAAAACTAGATGGTCCACTGAAACCGGCCGGCAGATACGGGGGGTGAGAGGGATAGCAGGAAACGTCCTGCCGCATTCTCCGGCACATCTAGAAACCAAAATGTATAGACCCTCAAAATAAGCCTTCATAGAGAATAATAATTCTTTTAGCTCTTCACTTAGAGTAAAGCATTTTTTTAATAGGGATTTGTTTTAGTCCACAGTACTGCCCAATAACATTGCCATAATACTGCTTGACAACTATCCCATTTGATATTTTTAACACTGCACACAAGTAAGGCTCCACGCTGGTTCTCCTGTCTCAAACATAATCATGTATGAAGAAATTGGGACTGAAGTTAACAATGAGAGAACAAAAATTAAAATATACCTCTGTTTTCTTACTCTATCCACATGTAGATAGGCGGCACACCACTGGGGATAGAGTTGTAGATAGGGAGGGAGAGATAGAACCTTCTCTATCCTATTTGCCCTCGGTCCTAAATAGTCTGCAAGATTTATATCGAAAATCTTTTGAGTACCCAGGTTCAATTTCACATAAACTAATAGACTCAGAGACAAAACAGAAAATCCCAGCTTTGGCTGCCCTCTTTTCTCTCTGAGACATTTGAAAACCTTCAGGAGCATTATAAATGCTCAGCTCAACGATCAATCATTAGGGTTAGTAGCCCCTTTTTTCTTTTGTGTTACAAAATATTGCTAAAACACAACCCTTGCAGAATCACTGTTAAACAACCAAAACCCTCCTTTGTTTGTTTAGATGTGATAAGGCACCTAATTTGCAAGTGAGTGTCACATCCTTGGCTTCACAATTCCGGCAATCATTTAAATCTCAGTGTCTTGTACGACAGAATCCCTAGAAGCGATTTAGTTAACAATTTGCGCCACAAAAAAGAAACTCAATCATAGATTATAGTATGGCACAGATTATAGTATAGCACAGACAGACACACAATTATGGCTTGTCGATAGTGAAAATGTGCTCAGTTTTGTAAAGAGTTCACCATACCAAGAAATCTTTGATGTTTAAAATGTGCAGATCAGCTTCATGATCTTGGTTACATAGAGGTAACTGATGGTTGAGTGACGTTTTATCAAATTAAAACTGAAAACACGTGTGCTTTCCATTGGCTGATGATAGACTATTGGCTTTAGTGATACTTCAATTTAGAGCAAAATGATAAACGGGTTACAGGGCAGCTATACAAGTATTTGCTCCTGCAAAATGCAGGCAAGTGTGCTTTAGAGAAAGAACATATACATGAAATTGAAGGGATTTCATGGCATAGCACAGAGGCTCCCCAATATGAAATTTCATTTCTTATATTTATTTCAACAGTAAGAAAACAAAAAGGAAAAAACAAAACTATCTATTCCCACGATCAGCATAACCACAGGATCTACCTCTTCACCAATTACCCACTGTCCTGTCCACAAAAGCAGCCTTCACAGATATTCCTTCCTCTTTTCTTACTACTGTGGTCGACACTCAGCATGGAACCCACTTTCCTTTCTGTTGTTTTGATGTTTGTTTTCTAGACGACCCAAACAACTTCTGACCAATCTCAACAATACTGTGTCCGGCTAAATGCAGGAAATCTATCAATGCATACGAATTCTGGAGCACATAGACCCTAACATCCTCCTAGACCATGCACATGTAGGATATAGACCCATGAGGCAAACCGAGTATAAGCACCTCTCTCCATTTGGGAGGATCTTAAAATCTATGCAGATGACTTTACCTTTGCACTTATACCCCTAGATATCTCAGGACAATCGACATCACCAACCATGGATCATTAGCAAGGAAACCGGAAGATGCAGGCCCACACAACACGCAAAACAAAAAGGTTATGGCTGGAAGGGTTTGAATTCACCACTGGCACAGCTCTGCGCAACCATCTAGGCCATTGTTTTTCAGCCTGCCAAGCCATTACAGAAGGGGAAAAACCATATGCAAATCAGTCTCTCTCTCACCCCAAAAGGGGCAATCCAGTCCAAACTTCTAGGTGCAACTCACTGAGGTGGACATACAAGGCCGAAATATGCTTGGGGTTGCTTGTGTTTCCGTGCAGAGGGGACCTGGCTTAGCCGTTAGGGTTGGGCTGCCATTACTGATGGCAGTACCTGACTGACTGATTTGCATATGGCTGGAACCCTCCAATGGCACAGACGGGCTAAAAAACAGTGGAGAAGGTTGCCCAGAGCAATGCCAGTGGTTCAGATTTATTCAAAACCTTCCACCATCACTTTTCTGGTTGTAGTTTGGCCCACACAACACTACAATGGATGAGTTATTTCCCTACTGTGAGAAACCAGAAGGGGTCTTGCCCAGTAGACCCCTTGGATCGGTCATCCAGGTGGCCAAGACACAGCCATCGCTTTTGGATACAGTTCCTGGGAGTAGACCAGCGTGGAAGGATCACCTGGGTGAGGGACTTTGGGCAGTGGGAGGTACCCGGGGCCCTCCTGCATCGATAATCCAGGCGGGGAGAATCACCAGCTGCTGTGGTACTGTCCTTGGCTCCAACAACAAAGCAGCATCGGTGAAATCAACACAGGCGGTGAGTTGGGGAGCCAGATACAAGACCGGGCTTTATTGAAGCCAAGGTTGCAAACGGCAACATTGTCTGGTGAGCGCTGGCCGAACATTGTATTAAACGCATGCTTGAGTAAAGTTGAACTGCAGATGAGTGATTGAACTTTGAAACCAACATATACGATACCTTTGACAGAGTGGTCCGGCACCGCATGCGTGCTCAATCCAAGATCTCTGTAAGGTGTCCAGCTGAGAGTTCACAAAAATGAAGGAGTGGCAAGAGATTGTGAATCGAAGTGGTCCTGAAACGGGTCAAGCAAAATCCCATCTTCAATTTTGATACAGTAAAGAAAGTTGATGGCAAAGAAGATAAAATTGGTCCGAGCACGACAGAGGGAGACTGATTGAAGATTTGTGTTAGAACGGATATGGGCCCGGCAGAAGGGGATCCGGGGTGAACCATGAATCACCCAAGAAATTGGATACATGGAAAGCCTAAGAAAATTGTGTTTATGTGAAAATACAAACTTTGTGTTAAAGTGGATCTGAACCCGGCAGAGGGGGATCCAAGGTGAACAGTAAATCACAAAAGAAAAGTATGCGTAGGGGAATCCTGGAAGTAAAGGAACTTTATTTGTTTGTTTGTTGCTTCAGGCCCTCTGAAAGAAGAGACTTTGAACGGCAAAAAGACTTTGGCACAGCAGGCATTGATGTTGAAGTTTTGAACTGTACCCTCGTGCTAGAGAAACCAGAGACTGTACACTAAGCTTGAGTGTGCCGCTTTATCCCGTGCTGAAAACATGGGGAAGGGATGCCAACGGCTTAGATATCTGACAGATCATTTCTTGAACACTTTTCTTTTGCGTAACATGGTTTCCCACACTATTTGTATTTAGATGTAAGGATTGGCAATAGATTTTTTCACATAGGCCCTTTTATTTTGACATGGCGTTAGTTTTACTTTATTCCATTTGTAGCGCGCACCAAGGCCCCAGAGGTTTACGGGCACACAAACTGAGACGGAGCACACAAGACAGACAAAAAAGTGGAACATTCCTAAGGACAGAGGAGTACACAGTTTAGAATCACTGACCCAGGATCTTAGGTTCATAGCAGTCATCAAAACAATAACAGGGTTTTTTAAGCCCCTTTCTAAAAACTGCTGTTGAGCCCATTTCTCCAAGGTCGGGCGGAAGGGCATTCCATGCTCTGGATGCGGCTATAGCAAATGCACAGTTCATAGCCTTTCTGGATTTACATTGTTAGACCTGAGGAGCCTTACACTAGGTTTCTCAGATAATACCTCACTCAAGTAAACTGGCATAGATCTGGCACAGCATTTGTGGGTGATTAAAAGCAGACGATAATGAATCCGAGCCTCCACTGGGAGCCAGTGTAAACCACATCTGGCGCCAGAGATGCAATCTTTCCGCTTAAGTCCAGTGACAACTCTCACTGCACTATTTTGAATGACTTGGAGGCAGTTGCATTATGATTGGGGGATGCCAACTAGCAGACTACTGCAGTGGTCGATCTTTGAAATAATAGTAAGGGCTATTGTGGGGTCAGAGTTCTTTTTAGAAATAAATGGCCAGAGGTGAGCCAGCAGCTTTATATAGTAGGCTGATGAAGAAACTAGGCTGCTCACATGAGCTTTCATGTTCAAGTCCTGGTCTAGTACGAAACCTACAGGGTAATTCATAGAAATTCGCACAAAAGTGGCGCACGCGGCTGGCGCACAGCGTGCCCGTGCGAATGTCTGCGCCAGCCGCGTGCACTAAAATCGATTTCTGCGCACAGCATATTCATGGATTTTTGTATTCAAAACCAGCCGTGGGGCAGCGACCCTGCAGCAGCGCCAGTTACGCCCCCAAGAACGCCCTCGCGCAAGGAAAAGCCTTCAAAATCCCCAAATAATCGCAAAGGGCTGCGCTAACCCTGGACCAGTTCACAGGGCTGGCAAACAGCAAACGCCAAGCGGGGAACGTGTATTTCAGTGGTTCGCGGGAAGTTCCACACGCGATTGTCCTGTGTACGTGTGCTTCAGGGGTGCGTGGGAAGTAACACATGCAAAAGCAGCAGGGGACGTGCATTTCAGGGGTGCGTGGGAAGTATCACACGCAAAAGCAGCAGGGTACGTGTATTTCAGGGGTGCGCGGGAAGTATCACACGCGATTCCATCAGGGTACGTGTATTCCAGGGGTGCGCGGAAGTATCACACGCAAAAGCAGCAGGGTACGTGTATCTCAGGGGTGCGCGGGAAGTATCACACGCGATTCCATCAGGGTACGTGTATTCCAGGGGTGCGCGGGAAGTATCACACGCAAAAACAGCAGGGTACGTGTATTCCAGGGGTGCACGGGAAGTATCACACGCAAAAGCAGCAGGGTACATGTATTTCAGGGGTGCGCGGGAAGTATCACACGCGATTCCATCAGGGTACGTGTATTACAGGGGTGCGTGGGGAACACCACACGTGAATTGCACGTGTGGGTCCTCCCAGGTGTTCCCTCTACACCCTCCACGGCCCCTGCAGGTGGCCCACACCACAGGGGCCTACCCTGCACATGTCCTGCAGGCAACCCATCCACCATGGCCATGCCCCCAGCCAACCCACATGTCACCTTGCACTACTGCCCACCAACGCATGTCCCCCTGCACCCCCAGCCACCAGGGGCAGCCTCCACCAGGCCCCCCCTCATGTCTCCCACCACCCCCACCCCCCAGCCACCAGGGGCAGCCTCCACCAGGCCCCCACCCATGTCTACCACCACCCCCACCCCCCAGCAGTGCAGGGGCAGCCTCCACCAGGCCCCCACTCATGTCTACCACCTCCCCCACCCCCCCAGCCCCTCCACCCCCCACCCCCTGTCATGATGCCTACCTCCAAGGAGCCAGGTCTGACCCAGCAACCCCAGAGGCAGGCATCATTCCCCCCCAGGGAAGTGCCAGCGGGCCCAAGCTGGGGCCCTTTGGACACAGTCCTGGCGCCTTAGGCACCAGGCTCATAAAGCTAGACATGTGTTCAAGTGTTTTAATGTGCACTTACCTGATGCAGACCATGCTGCTACATCCAGGCCCTCTTGAGGCCTGAATGGAACTACTTTACCTGTGGGACTACTTTCCACTTGGGTGTGGTCGGGGAAGGATACATACCTGATCGGTGGAAGGATACATACCTGGAACTTCTTCCAAAGCTATTTAAACCACGCCCGATCAGCAACTCACGCTTCGCGTTGTTCTGCTCCTCGCAGCTGGACGCTCACCGTGTCAGCTCCTGCATCTGAACTTCAGCCACACCTGTCAGAATCTTGGGTCGCCTGCAAAGGGAGATAAGAGAGAATTGGAAAGAGAAAGAAGACCTTACCTGCTAAAGCTGCATCACGGAGACATCACACTGACGATCCTGAAAGGGAAGACATCATTTTAAAAGCATTTCGCTTCGATCGCTGCAGCGCTGCATTTCACTCACCTTTCCTGGGCGCCTCCATCTTCAGCAGCGATCATCCGGATCCGCACCCACTTCCCAGAGCCTAGAGAGAAAGACAGGAAAACAAGGGGAGAGAAGGAAGGGAAATAGGAAAAGCTCTGTTTCCTTCTAAGACTTACCTGTTGGGTCATTCCCATTTCATTTCGGGTCCTGCCGCTTCCTGGCATTCCGGACCCCGGCCCCTATGGGGAAAAAGGACAAAGACATTGAATGAGCGAAAGCAAAGACATAACCTGAACGCTCATCCAGAATTTACCTGTCATTTACTGGAACTGCACGTTTCACTTCGGGTCGGCGCCATATCTCCGGCATTCCGAACCCCGGCCCCTAAGGGGAAAAAGACATAAGCATTAGCGCTTGCTGCAATAAGACAATGAACATTATTTTTTAAGCTTGAACTTTTGAACTTGCAACAGAACTCTTACAGCGCCTCACCTGAATAGTCAAGCTTATTTTGAACTCCCATCAAACCTCAATCTAGTGAAGTAACTGGGTTTCAACGCGCCCCTGCATCAGAAGCAGGATGGAGAACTCATCCTTCCAGACTCTAAGGGGAGACTTCACGGGGAATCGTGGAAGGGTATTGTGGAGGGTTGGAAGGGAGTGGGAGGCTTGAGTATTATTCCGTCAGTAGGTAATACTCCCTTTTCACGCACAGGGGAATATTCCTGCGAGCCAAAAAAGCCAGAGTAGAGGGGCCCTTCCTGTCCATCTTCAGAGTCCTGCGCTTCACCATTGAAGAAGCATCAGCACTCGAAGCCAGACCTGCGCCTCCGTGGGAATCAGGTGAGCGTGACACCCCCCAGCAGTGCAGGGGCAGCCTCCACCAGGCCCCCACTCATGTCTCCCTGCACCCCCACCCCCCAGCCACCAGGGGCAGCCTCCACCAGGCTCCCACTCATGTCTCCCACCACCCCCCACCCCCCAGCCACCAGGGGCAGCCTCCACCAGGCCCCCACTCATGTCTCCCACCACCCCCACCCCCCAGCAGTGCAGGGGCAGCCTCCACCAGGCCCCCACTCATGTCTCCCACCACCCCCACCCCCCAGCAGTGCAGGGGCAGCCTCCACCAGGCCCCCACTCATGTCTCCCACCACCCCCACCCCCCAGCAGTGCAGGGGCAGCCTCCACCAGGCCCCCACTCATGTCTCCCACCACCCCCACCCCCCAGCCACCAGGGGCAGCCTCCACCAGGCCCCCACCCAGGTTTCCCAGCCAACATGTCACCACAATGTAGATCCCTGTCCCTTATGGTCAGCCTCCAAATGGCAAACACCCACCCGAGTATTGCATCCACCCACTTAGAAATGGCAAAAACATGATAGAAGCCCAATTGCAAGTTTGGAAATGAACACATGTCCCTCACATACACCCAATGGGTGTCAGTGAATGTCAAAACCCATATCATGATATGCATGAAACCAATGAGATGATACTACACATTGAACTTTGAAGAAAAAATATGTATTAAATGCAACATAAATTGAATCAAAAATAAAGAAACAATAATGGAATTTTTTTTTAAAAAAGCAGCAGGTACGTGAAAAAATGCTAAACCACATATCATAATGCAAACGAAAGGTGTCCAAAGTCACAGTCCACAAAAGTTAATCCAATAGAACATTAAAATCGAAAACCATTGCTCCATGGGGAAATCATAAAAAAAATGAAAATCCAAAAGTCAACTATGTACAGATGAACAATCCAGGGTCCATGATCCCAACCGAATAAATGAAACCTATCTAATAACACTACCTAAAAAAAATAAACTATATACAAAAATGTCGGCCATTGTCCAAAAGGTCCAAAAAAAATGCTAAACCAAAGGAAACCTAACACTAACTACAGAACTATTTACAAGGGCAGCGGGCTAGTCCGACGGCTCACTTCGGGATGTTCCGGGCCAGGGCATCATCGAACTCCTGCTCAATGTCCCGGAGGCGCTCCTCCTCCATGGCCCCGAGGGTCCGCAGGGCCGTCCACATGTTCCCCCCAAACTCCCTGCGCATGGAGTTCTCCGCCCTGACCATCGTGAGCCGTGCCTCTTCCGCCCGCTGCCGCTCCGCATCTATGGCGTGGCCCAACCGCTGCCACACGGAAGACACTTTCCGTCCTGGGTCCTCCTGCCCTCCGGCCGAAGCCTGCCCCTCCGATGTGGAAGGCCCCGAGCCATCATGGCTCCCACCACGTTGCTGCTGCTGCGCCTCTGCCCGTGCACTGCCTCCTGCTGCCTGCACATCCTCCGCTGGCTGGGGTGTAGACGTTGATGTGGCCACCCCTGCTGGACGTCCGACTCCCGACTGTGGCAGGGATGCCTCCTCCACCAGCCTGGCCGCACCGTCAGAGGCAGCTCCACAGGGCACCCAGGTGACTGATGGGTGGGAAGATGGCACGGAGGACGACTGGCGCATAGGGGGTTCAGTTGAGGAGGGGGTCTTAGCAAGCCCCATCAAACGCTGGAATCCGGCCTGGGTGACCTGTCCCAGTAGGCCGACGCGGTCAACGAGCCCTTCGAGATGACGTGCAGTCTCCTCATGAAAAGACTGCAGGTCACCTCGCATGGCCCGTTGACGCAACGCCACACCAGTCAGGACAGGCTCAACCCAGACCCGGATAGCCACGTCCGCAGGCAGAGGAAGGCCAGTTGTCGTGAGCTCATCCCCTGCCTGAAAACGGGTCTGGACCTAGGCATCCCTGCTGGTGCAAGATGATGCAGTGACAGGATCAGGTACAGGATTGCACACAGGCACCTCCGCGGCGACCTGTGCTGCCTCCTGTCCCTGGTCCTGCACCACTAGCAGGTGGGAGCGTGCTCGGGGCTCTGGGGGGGGCAGTAATTCGGACTTGTGGGCAGGAGCGTGGTCTTCCATGTGCTTACGCGTGGCCAGCTTGATACGGAGCGATTTGGCACGTGAACATCCTGCACGTCTGCGTGATACGGAGTGATTTGGCACGTGAAAATCCTGCGTGTAAATCGAGGAAAGGCCCTTAGCGCGTATGCATGTCAGCATGTATATGCGATTTCATTGGACCAAAGGCCCTTAGCGCATAAGCGCGTCTGACGTGACGCGCGCGGCTGTTTCCCTCATTACACGTGATGACAGAGCACACGTGGTAAAACTGCACGTCCGAGTGTCATCGCGTGTAATCGGAGACAAGTGAGCGTACACGCGATTGGCCTGGGTACGTGTACTTCGGGATGCGCGGGAAGTTCCACACGTGATTAGCCTGGGTACGTGTGTTTCGGGGTGCGCGGGAAGTTTCACACGCGATTGTTGGAAATCCACGTGTGCTCTGTCATCACGTGTTATGAGGGAAACACCCGTGCGCGTCACGTCACAGACGCGCTGACGGCATTTGGTCCAATGAAATTGCATATGCGTGCTGACGTGCATACGCGCTAAGGGCCTTTCCTCGACGTGCAGGATTTTCACGTGCCAAATCACTCCTTATCAAGCTGGCCACGCGTAAGCACACGGAAGACCACGCTCCTGCCCACAAGGCCAAATTACTGCCCCCCAGAGCCCCGAGCACGCTCCCACCTGCCATCTGCTGCTCCCTGACTGCCTGCTGCCCACGTGCCCTGCCATTTGCTGCCTGCACATCAGCCAGGGGTGCTGTTGCTGTGACCACCCCTGCTGGAACCGAAGACTCCTGACTGCGATTCCATCGCTCCACAGCCCAGCCCCAGGACCCAGTTGCCCACCCACTCCTGCCTCTGGGGTTGTCATGTCGGGCACTGCAACATCTGGCACCACTGACAACTCCCGGCCAGAGAGGCAGAGGGGCACCAGCTTCAGTGCCAGGGAAGTTGGTGTCCTGGTGGAGCAAGTCCTGGGGCAGTATGATGCCCTCTACGGAAGGGTGTGCGCCGACAAGGAAGGACGGACTCGGATCTGGACCGACATCGTGACTGCCATCAACGCGGAGGGTGTGGCAGTCCGTGACTTCCAACATGTCAAGAAGCGCTGGGAGGAATTCAAGTCCAGGACCGTGAGCAAGGCCCGGCGCCTCTTGAAGGCAGCGGATGCTAAGGGGCGCCGGGGCCACTTATCGGAAGATGAGATGATGGTCCTGGAATGCATATCCCCAGCGCTCCACGTCCAGGTCCTTGAGAGGCAGACCCGTCTGGAGTCGAGTGGTAAGTGTACATGCATCATGATTGTAAGCTGTGCGTGTGGTGATGTGCCAGTAGTGTGCCGGTTGCACATCTGTTTGTATGGGGCCGAGTATGGGTGGGGGTGTACAGGACCGTGAGGCTAACACATGCAAGGGCTGTCATGTGTGAGACATGGATGGTGCTTGTGTGCGTCGGCTTGCATGCCAAATGCAGTTGTGTGGGCACACATGTTTGGATGAATGTGTATGTAAGTGGGCATGTTCGTGATGTCATGCATGTATGTTGTTTTCAGCTGCATGTATCAGCACTGTGTACATGTGCATGTGTGTGTATTTGACAAGGGTGCAACAGTGATGCAACATGGATGCATGTGACAGCAGGATGTGGAAGCCTGATTGGCAGATGTGACATGGATGCCCATCGGAACACTGCGACAGTTGGCTGAGGTGTACACATGCATGCAAGTGTGGTGGTGTGCATGCATGCATGTGTAGTGCACTCCCTGTGTTGCATGTGATGTCTGGCTCACCTTTGCCTGCTCATGCTGTTGTATGTGTATGGATGGTGCTGGCAGTTGCAATGTGGCTGTGGTATGGCTCATGTGTGCAAGTTGAAATGACATGTGTGTTGCCGATTGTGATGCCATGTCGGAGGTTTGCCAATGCCACTCATGTGCAACTGTCGTGTGTATGTATCCATTGTACAGTGCCCTGATGCCTGTGTTTTATTTCTCCCTGTCTGCAGCGTCAACTGATGAAGAGGGCGGAGAAGGTGTTGTGGAGCACAGCGGCGGGGATCGCCCCCCCAGCCGGAGACGCAAGGCCCGACTCCCCTCCCAGGTTTTGATCTCATCGGGGAGTGAGGAGTCTGGTGCCGCATCCCAGGCTGCAGCTGCCGGGGGGAGGTCCAAGAGGCGGAGGTCGGAGTTGGACTCCACGGCAGCAGAAGGGGCAGCTGGGACCCCACAGGGCGCAACGGGGGAAGATGGCACGGAGTCATCCAGGTTGGTGGGGGGATTGGTGGAGGAGGAGGCCGTGCAAGCAACAGAGACAGGGTCTGGAGGTGGGGATTCCACTGGTGCTAGTGGTGCAGTGCAGGACCAGGGACAGGAGGCAGCACAGGTCACCGCGGAGGTGCCTGTGTGCAATCCTGTCCCTGATCCTGTCACTGCATCATCTTGCACCAGCAGGGATGCCTACGTCCAGACCAGTTTTCAGGCAGGGGGTGAGCTCACGACAACTGGCCTTCCTCTGCCTGCGGACGTGGCTATCCGAGTCCGGGTTGAGCCTGTCCTGACTGGTGTGGCGTTGCGTCAACGGGCCATGCGAGGTGACCTGCAGTCTTTTCATGAGGAGACTGCACGTCATCTCGAATGGCTCGTTGACCGCGTCGGCCTACTGGGACAGGTCACCCAGGCCGGATTCCTCCGTTTGATGGGGCTTGCTACGACCCCCTCCTCAACTGAACCCCCTATGCGCCAGTCGTCCTCCGTGCCATCTTCCCACCCATCAGTCACCTGGGTGCCCTGTGGAGCTGCCTCTGACGGTGCGGCCAGGCTGGTGGAGGAGGCATCCCTGCCACAGTCGGGAGTCGGACGTCCAGCAGGGGTGGCCACATCAACGACTGCACCCCTGCCAGCGGAGGATGTGCAGGCAGCAGGAGGCAGTGCACGGGCAGAGGCGCAGCAGCAGCAACGTGGTGGGAGCCATGATGGCTCCGGGCCTTCCACATCGGAGGGGCAGGCATCTGCCAGAGGGCAGGAGGACCCAGGACGGGAAGTGTCTTCCGTGTGGCAGCGGTTGGGCCACGCCATAGATGCGGAGCAGCAGCGGGCTGAAGAGGCACGGCTCACGATGGTCAGGGCAGAGAACTCCATGCGGAGCCTTGAGGCGTGCCGAGTGCCTCGAGGCAATCTGCAGGGAGTTTGGGGGGGGGGAACATGTGGACGGCCCTGCGGACCCTCGGGGCCATGGAGGAGCGCCTCCGGGACATTGAGCAGGAGTTCGATGATGCCCTGGCCCGGAACATCCCGAAGTGAGCCGTCGGACTAGCCCGCTGCCCTTGTAAATAGTTATATAGTTAGTGTTAGGTTTCCTTTGGTTTAGCATTTTTTTTGGACCTTTTGGACAATGGGCCACATTTTTGTATATAGTTATTTATTTTTTTTAGGTAGTGTTATTAGATAGGTTTCATTTATTCGGTTGGGATCATGGACCCTGGATAGTTTATCTGTACATAGTTGACTTTTGGATTTTCAATTTTTATTACGATTTCGCCATGGAGCAATGGTTTTCGATTTTAAATTTTCCATTGGATTTACTTTTGTGGACTGTGACTTTGGACACCTTTCCTTTGCATTATGATTTGTGGTTTAGCATTATTTCACGGACCTGCTGTTTTTTTTTTTTTAATTTCTATTATTGTTGGTTTATTTTTGATTCAATTTATGTTGCTTTTAATACATATTTTTTCTTCAAACTTCAATGTGTAGTATCATCTCATTGGTTTCATGCATATCATGATATGGGTTTTGACATTTACTGACACCCATTGGGTGTATGTGAGGGACATGTGTTCATTTCCAAACTTGCAATTGGGCTTCTATCATGTTTTTGCCATTTCTAAGTGGGTGGATGCAATACTCGGGTGGGCGTTTGCCATTTGGAGGCTGACCATAAGGGCCAGGGATCTACATTGTGGTGACATGTTGGCTGGGAAACATGGGTGGGGGCCTGGTGGAGGCTGCCCCTGCACTGCTGGGGGGTGGGGGTGGTGGTAGACATGAGTGGGGGCCTGGTGGAGGCTGCCCCTGCACTGCTGGGGGGTGGGGTGGTGGGAGACATGAGTGGGGCCTGGTGGAGGCTGCCCCTGGTGGCTGGGGGTGGGGGTGCAGGGAGACACGAGTGGGGGCCTGGTGGAGGCTGCCCCTGGTGGCTGGGATGTGGGGGTGGTGGGAGACATGAGTGGGGGCCTGGTGGAGGCTGCCCCTGCACTGCTGGGGGGTAGGGGTGGTGGGAGACATGAGTGGGGGCCTGGTGGAGGCTGCCCCTGCACTGCTGGGGGGTGGGGGTGGGGTTGCAGGGAGACATGAGTGGGGGCCTGGTGGAGGCTGCCCCTGGTGTCTGGGGGGTGGGGTTGGTGGTAGACATGAGTGGGGGCCTGGTTGAGGCTGCCCCTGCACTGCTGGAGGGTGGGGTGCAGGGGGACATGAGGGGGCCTGGTGGAGGCTGCCCCTGCACTGCTGGGGGGTGGGGGTGGTGGTAGACATGAATGAGGGCCTGGTGGAGGCTGCCCCTGCACTGCTGGGGGGTGGGGTTGGTGGTAGACATGAGTGTGGGCCTGGTGGAGGCTGCCCCTGCACTGCTGGGGGGTGGGGGTAGAGGGGGACATGAGTGGGGGCCTGGTTGAGGCTGCCCCTGCACTGCTGGGGGGTGGGGGTGGTGGTAGACATGAGTGTGGGCCTGGTGGAGGCTGCCCCTGCACTGCTGGGGGGTGGGGGTAGAGGGGGACATGAGTGGGGGCCTGGTTGAGGCTGCCCCTGCACTGCTGGGGGGTGGGGGTGGTGGTAGACATGAGTGGGGGCCTGGTGGAGGCTGCCCCTGCACTGCTGGGGGGTGGGGGTGGTGGGAGACATGAGTGGGGGCCTGGTGGAGGCTGCGCCTGGTGGCTGGGGGGTGGGGGTGCAGGGAGATATGAGTGGGGGCCTGGTGGAGGCTGCCCCTGGTGGCTGGGGGGGTGGGGGTGCAGGGAGACATGTGTTGGTGATCAGTAGTGCAAGGTGACGTGGGTTGGCTGGGGGGCATGGCCATGGTGGATGGGTTGCCTGTGGGACATGAGCAGGGGTGCAGGGTAGTCCCCTGTGGTGTGGGCTGCCTGCGGGGGCCATGGAGGGTGTAGAGGGAACACCTGGGATGACCCACACAGCCAAATCATGTGTAGCATTCCCCGGCACCACCTAAATACACGTACCCTGCTGAAATCGCGTGTGAATCTTCCCACGCACCCCGAAACAGATGTACCCAGGCCAATCGCGTGTGGAACTTCCTGCGCACCCCGAAACACACGTAACCGGGCCAATCGCCTGTGGAACTTCCCGCGCACCCCGAAACACACGTACCCAGGCTAATCGCGTGTGGAACTTCCCGCGCACCCCGTAGTACACGTACCCAGGCTAATCGCGTGTGGAACTTCCCGCGCACCCCGTAGTGCACGTACCCAGGCCAATTGCGTGTCTAACTTCCCACGCACCCGCGCACCCCGAAGTACACGTACCCAGGCCAATCGCGTGTGCACCCCGAAACACACGTACCCAGGCCAATCGCGTGTGGAACTTCCCGCGCATCCCGAAACACACGTACCCAGGCTAATCGCGTGTGGAACTTCCCGCGCACCCCGAAACACACGTACCCAGGCTAATCGCGTGTGGAACTTCCCGCGCACCCCGAAACACACGTACCCAGGCTAATCGCGTGTGGAACTTCCCGCGCACCCCGTAGTACACGTACCCAGGCTAATCGCGTGTGGAACTTCCCGCGCACCCCGTAGTGCACGTACCCAGGCCAATCGCGTGTCTAACTTCCCACGCACCCGCGCACCCCGAAGTACACGTACCCAGGCCAATCGCGTGTGGAACTTCCCGCGCACCCCGAAACACACATACCCAGGCTAATCGCGTGTGGGACTTCCCGCACACCCCGAAGTACACGTACCCAGGCCAATCGCGTGTGGAACTTCCCGCGCATCCCGAAACACACGTACCCAGGCTAATCGCGTGTGGAACTTCCCGCGCACCCCGAAACACACGTACCCAGGCTAATCGCGTGTGGGACTTCCCGCGCACCCAGGTACACACGCACACGCTATTTTTCACACAGCGGGTGTCCATGTTTGTCGGTACCCCTTTGCACTTCATTTGTCCTAGAGGGCCACTGTATGGACCATTCATCATGGCTGTATATGGGTGCTTTTTGTTATCGCACATTTTGGCGCACATTTTTTTCAGGCGCAGGGACGCTACCGCCTGCTTTCTTGTGGCGTACTTGTTTGGCCCTGTGCGCGTCTTTGACCTGCGCTGGTTTGCCCTATTCGATTCCATGAATACGGGTTGTAGGCGTTCCGCGCACTTGCCTCCTGTACTTCCCCCGTGACGCCCATATTTTCACGCGTTGTTCCCCATTCCGAGTGTTACGCCCCGTGTTCCGCCTACTTTTGTGATGTGCGCCACGCTATGTGCGATTTCGCAGTGGCCGTGGCGCACGCTGTTGGATGACCTGTGCGCCGGCGTGCGTGGCGCACATTTTTAGCGCACATCCAATGTTTTTCTCGCTCACGGACTTCCATGAATCGCTGTGCGCTGGTTTCCCTGCGATTTTCGCACTTGCACTGCGATTTTTGCACTTTTCCTGCGATTCGCACGTTTTGGGACCTCTGCGCAGGAATTTTCGGCGCACATGAATTCCATGAATCGACCCCCTAGTGTTTTCACTTTCTTCTTTGTCATGATTTCACATCCTGCAATGGAAAAACACTTGTAGTCAGGCCCTAACATCCTTATTTTATTCTCAGTCCCTACTACCATCAGCTATGTTTTTTTCTTTTTTAAGTACTAACCCATTCTGTATCATCCATTTCTGTAGAAGGTCATAGACCTTGTTAAATGGTACTTTCCTCCTCCAGAAATATACCTGTTAGCGGGATGACACATTGAGCGTCATCCGCATAATTAGTAAAAGCCAACCATAGTTCTCAAGAAGGTTAAAAATAAAAGTAACAGTAAAGAAATTGCATAAAGAGGGTGACAAACAAGCACCCTGTGGTACACCGTCTGCTAAAGGCACTGGTATAGCTTCAGTGTCCTTGCTGTACACGCTACACCATCTATTAACTCAGGAAAGAGGTGATCCAGAGAGCAGTGTTATCTGAGAAGTGAGACACTTCCTTCAACCTAGTGACCAATAAAGCATGTTCCACCTCGTCAAAAGCTGCAGACAGATACAACAGCATGAGCAAGGTGGTTTGACCTTTATCCATGGAGTCTAGTAGCCTGGATTTAAGATCCAGTAACGCCGTTTCCGTTCCATGACCCTACCTAAAACCGGATTGACATTTGTTTAAAATCAAGTGTTCATTCAAATGAGCAGATATCTGGATGTAAGCCACGCAATGTACATTTTTTTCAAGAAATGGAGGCTAGGTTTCTTTAATTATGGGATGATCCAGGCATTCTTAAGCCGCCCTGGCCATGGCATATGATTTTCCGCAAAGGAAGCATTAACAAATGTACACAAGGACCACTAGCACTGTGTTATTATGTGATGGTCGTAGCTTGCTCCCATCATTCAAACCCAATTGAAGTTCAATAAACACCCTTGAACTGTGGTCACTTGTGTACGTCTTACTGTTGATACCATGCCTTCCTTACACTACACACACAACAGAAATCACAGTTTTTTCTTCACCCAAAGTTCAGAACATGCAGAGCCCGCATGGATCAAGTTTAGAACCCACTTTTCAATATTTATATGGTCCCACTCACAAGGGTCATTAAAAAACAAGAACTCAACTGCTACAGATATGCGGACAACACACATTTTATAAATGACCAGCAACAATGACACAAACACAGCACTTACCAACTGCCTTGCAAAAGTGAACATGGATGAATATGAATGTACATTTCAACCTGAACAATACCAACATCATAATGAGATTACTTACCAGTAACCCTCATTACTACCAGCCATACTCCTCCCCAGGGTACTTTACTTTGATGCACACTGCCTCCATGACATGGACCCTTCTTATATATTAAATACCATCAGCGGAGTCAGCAGAGTCGAGCAGTCTGCAGGAGTCTGCCTTTTGTTTCCTTTACTGTGGGTGGACCCACTTTAAAAACTGTATCCTGTCCGCGCAGCGGAGCATCAGCAGAGTCAGCAGAGTCGAGCAGTCTGCAGTCATGCAGTCGGTGCAGAGGGGCCCTGGCACAGACCCAGAGGAGCCTGAGGACCCAGAAAAAGTAACAACACAATGGCAGAAGCAGAACCCACGGGGGTGCGAGATGTGGACGTGGGTGCGGATGAGCTGGAGCCCAGATGCCTCAGAAGTAACGCAAAGCATCTGCCGGAGAAGAAGTCACCTCTAGTAAAACGAGGTAAGAACACCTCCCCTACACTCACGCCCCCACAAGCCACAAACCCCCTTTTTGACGTTTTGCCAGAAGTCCCCCCGGATCGTCAAAATAAACCATGGAAAATGTTAAAAGCTGTAAACAGCGCGGGGCAGGAAATGCCAAGGACAGCACCTGGAGGCAAAGTTAGTTTGCTAACAGGTCAAGCAGAAGCGGCAGTGTATAATGGGGGCAGAGATAGAGGCAGGCGCCCAGCTTCGGCGAGAGGTGTTCCAGTCGAGATGGCAGGAGGACTATCCAGGCTGGCCCTTGCTCCTGCTCCAACCCGCCCAACAAATACACGTGAGCCGTCGAAGGCAATAGCAACAGTCCAGGCAAATAAGAACACAGTAAAGTCGGCAGTGAAGTCGACATCCACAGGGAGGGTGGAAGAGGTGGAACGGATAAAACTGCAATGTTTGAACACAATGAGCAGGGAAGTCCCTGACGGCGACCCATCAAAAGGAGGAGCCCAGACAAACAAATCTGATGAACCAGGAAAGGAGGGGAAAGTTACAATACAGATAACAGTGCAAATTCACCGCCAGAAGCAACTAAGGACGCGAAATCCAGATGATTTAATAATTGACATAACGGAGGATAAAGACTTGTCAACAAACGTTGACCCAATAAAACGACCAGTGGTTAGAGAAGAATTGGCAGAACTTGATCCAGCAAGTATGGAAGAAAGACAAGCAAAGGAGCCTGAGGGAAACCGATCGACAGTTTCCCCCAAAACGTCTCAGGCAAAACCAACGAAAATAACTACCACCAAAAGACAAAAGGAAAAGGTGCCAAAAGCAAAAACAAAAGGAAAACCTATTCGAAATATGTTGACCAGTAGCAGAGGCACGGATAAAACTAGTGAAGTTAAAGATAAAAAAACTAGACAAAAAAAAAAGGGGGAAAAAAAAAAAAAAAAGGAGGTGAAAACCAAACAGACACTACCAAACCCACTAATTTCAAATGCTCGGTTGAATTTCCTTAAGAAACAACAATTCAAACGAAGACTGGACTCAGTAATAGAATTGACTGACGCAGAAATGCTAGAAGTGGTAGACGGGATTCTACCTGCAAATAAAACAAGAAAAACTGAGGACTCAAAAGGCATCAGAAGTCCTGAAAGTGAAACTGAAACGGGACCGGACAGGCCTCTAAAGCTACCTCAGGAATCAATAACATTGGATACCACAATTCAATTAGAAGAAAAAAATTCAACTGTTCCATCAAGGAAAGAAAAGGGGAGTCAGCATTCCAGCAAGATGACGAAAGAATCGACACCTCAAATTTTAAATGAGGAGATCCGGCCACGGGAAAATGCCTCTCCCGTCGCCGAGGTGAACCCGCAGCTAGAGGGGAGTCCACTACAACAGGAACAACTAGACCCCACAGATAAAAAGTCGGTTCAAGATTCCCAGAGGCATAAAAAGTTGCAGGAAGAGGGCGGGGGAGGGCGCTTCCCCAAATACAAGGGGCACAGGGGAAAATGAGTGAGCAGCCTTGGACAAAAATTCATCTGCACAACTTAAATAGAAGTGAAACATCGCTATTAATGTATAGCACCGGGGAGCACGGAATGTATCAACCAACCCCATCACCACCCAGGACTCCCGGTGGGCCGGAAAACATGTCACAGGCCTACCTCCATTCTCACACCCAAGAACAAACACCAAGGAAGAACAGAAGACACAGTGAAATTTTGATGGATACACAAAAAAACTCACCAAATAGAAAACAAGATATGACAACAATTATGGCAGCAATAACGATCGCTCTTGACCCTTTTGGCAAATTGTACGAAACAATGAACAAAGCAACAAAAGACAACACAACTATCCTAGGGAAATTACTATCCAAATTTGAATTTATCGAAGGCTACATAACGGCGGTAGAAGCCAAAAATGAAAAACAAATATCAAAGCTGGAGTCAAAATGGGCACAAATAGGGAAGGGACACAAAGAACTAAGCCACTAAACAAGACCGTGGAAAGTTCAACCCAAACATGTCCAACAAAGGAGAAAGATGATATGGAACAGACGCGCAGCAACCACAGACAATCTATACAGCCAGAAGAGACCCTAAATCCTAAAAGCAATGAAAAAAAGCAATGAAAAAAAAAGATAGCCCTACAGTTGGCAAAGCAAATAGACACGCAGAAGGAGACAACCCCACGACCAGTACACAATAAAGAGAGAATCAATGTTGATTTAACTAAAAGTCCTTGCCGAGATACCGAAAAGATGACAAAGAAGCAAAAAGAGGTTATCCACATAGAAAACTCGCCAAAAACGACAGAGGAGTTCCTAATGACAAGCTCATTAATGGATATGTCAGTCTACTCTGAGGTGGAGACAGATAAATAAACCGTCAATGAAAAAGATCATGAACAGATACCACACGAACATTTTAAAAGAGACCAAATCGAGACAGTGATGTGTACGGAGCACAAGACGTACACAAAGAAGGGGCAAATATCTGGCGAAAAACAAGGTGAAAACCAAATGGAGCAGAGTCGTCTGAAACACACAAAAGAAAAACGAGAATGGAATCGAAGAAATGAGAACAGATGGTCGCCAACACCGAAAAAACAAAAATTACAACGAACTTGGGAGGAAAGGACAAGAAGGACGCCAAGGAGAGAGAGACCATCTAGACGAGAAAAAGAACCGGAAGAAGTCAAAGTGTTCAAACGGGAACAATCGTCGTGTAAAAGTGAGTACATCATCCTAAACAGGAAAACAATGCTAAAAACACTGAATAAAATCAATGCAAAAAACCCTGAACACAGACGACTTCCTATTGATAGAACCATACCACCGTGACCAGAAAGCAAAAACATATCTCCACATTAAAAGCAAGGCTTTAAAGAGTTTGACACATGAACCTCAAAAAGAATTAAAAAAAGATAGGCTTCACACTGACCGAAATCATGCAACAAGAAAAACAATTGAGTAGAAGGGGAAGAAATAAGGAGAACGAAGAGGGTATATTTCAACAGATGACAAACCGTCAATCTCCAGGAAAGCAGAAAACATACGAAGGAAGATTGGAAAAGAAAGAGGGAAACTTCAGAAACAGGAACTACAGCAATCCAGGAGGCAGACGGGAGCTAAGCGGTAAAAGAGAGCTCTACCCCGAGGGGCAAAGGCAGAAAGCACCAGCCTGGAAGAATGAGAGACTCTATAACGACAGTCATGTTTCGGAAAGAAAGGAACAATATCAAAGACCAGCAAAAGAGGGCAGGAAAGAAAATAGAAGGGGTGAAGAGACCAAAGAAAGAGGAGAGATGAGCCAGAAAGGGAAAAACTAAAAACCAAAAGGCACGTGGAAATGGTTGAAAGCGGCACTAAACTCTAAATTGGATAAATAGCAACCATTAGGAGGTGAGTCGGGAAAACGACCTCCTCCAGTCCCACTTCAGCAAACGAAGATAAAGAACACCTTGACAATGGCCTCATGGAATACGAGAGGTCACCATCACCTAACGAACCCGGATAACCAAGATCTCGGGGCTTTTGATATACTCTGTCTTCAGGAAACATGGTTAATGGTGAAACCGGCACTGGACGGTTTCGAAACAGCATTCTCGGCAGCAACTAAAGTAATCTTTGGCCGCCTGTCTGCAGGGCTACTTGTAGCAGTCCAAATGGGTTCAGGAATTGAAATTACCAAGATAATAGCAGAATCATATGGTATTCTGGCAGTTTTGACCACCTGGAGAAAAGAACAAAAAGGAACCAGTCGCCTAGGAACAGAGAAGATAGCAATTGTGACAATATACTGGAACCCGCAGAGAATATCGAGCCCGGAGTTCTGCAAAAAAATAGAAGACATGATGGATATCATCTCAGTGGAAGATCCACAAACACACAATCATATGTGGATATTTGAATTCCAATTGCAACCAAAATACGGAAAATAGTTAGAGGAGGAAAGTGGAGATGCAAGCAGAAGAAAGAGGAGCCAGATGGAATGCCTTAATTAAATCAAGGAACCTACACAATGTCGCAACATCGAGAATATGGGGGGAGACGATACCATCCTGGGAGAGAGGTGAATCAAAAGCTACCCTGGGCTACGTTTTTACGTCAGAAAGTATGCTATACTACATAGAAAACTACGCAGTAGTTAGGACCACAGAGAGTGACCACAATTTGGTAACCATCGCATGGTAATCAACAAGCCATCTCACCCAAACGTATCAACACTCGATAGAGGCGAACAGCCAGCTAACTCGCCTGCGCCTAACCGCTTCAGACATCGTAAACATTACAGAGAAATTTCAAAAGAGAAGTCCTTACCACGGACCAGAAAACAGCACGACCAGACTATCTACCCTTCCTCTTGCAGCACAGACAGAAAAGGAAAGGGGGAAACCCCGCTAAAATGAACAACACACGCGCATACGATAAAGAGCTAGTTGAAAGAAGAAGAGAATTAAGGAAAACAAAAAAAACAAGCTAAGAGGCTTAACACCACGGCAGGGTGGAGAAACTTGCAATTGGCAACAAGGAAATACAAAACCTGGATTTTAGGACACCGTCACGTGCAGTATCAAAAGGATGCAGGGGCGATGCTTAGGGCCCTAAGCTCCAAGAAATGTAGTGATTTTTGGACACTCATCAAAAAGCCCAATAAAGAAGCAGTCAACCGACTGACCAACACAGTGAGTGAAGAAAAATGGGCCACTTTTTTTGAAGATCTGTTCAAAGTTCCGTCATCATCTACGACGCGAATACAAAGAACGAAAGGTCCACGTTGGCTTGATGTGTCTGATAAACAAGAGATAAGTTCAGCAATAACAAGACTCAAGAAATCAAGGGCACCAGGCCCGGATGGCTGGAGTAATATAGATATCAAACAAAATGCTGACGCGTGGACAGATTTCATCAGTACGCTCTTTGAGCACTGCAGAGATGCACAAGCGATCCCGATATCATTGACAGAAGCGGTAATTGTACCGATTTTCAAGCAAGGCGACAGAGAAGAACCGGGCAATTATCGCCCAAAAGCACTCTTGGACATAATTGGGAAAATCTTCGCTACTATACTGTTGAGGCATTTTCAAACTTGGGCCAAGACATCACCGGTAAACGTCCCCTTTCAAATGGGTTTCCTTAAGAACGGAAGCACCATAGTAAACATTTTTATGCTGAACATTATAAAAGCAAATGTAAAGCAAGGAGCGGCACCAGTACATATGGCTTTCATATACCTGTCACAGGCATTCGACAGAGTGGACAGGGAACGACTATGGAGCAAACTGGAAAGTTGGAAATGCCCAGGAGAGCTACTGGACCCAGGGAGGGTCCTTCACGAGAACACCAGAACAAGAGTTTGCCTCAACACCCAAGGTAAGCTGACGTGTGAAATTCCAGCCAACAGCGGAGTAAAGCAAGGCTGCCCATTAGCCCCAGCACTTTTTAATCGCATACCTGGGTGACTTTAAAGAAACAGAACTCTCAGTAAGATCCTTCCCGCCTAAACTAGAAACACAACTATTTCACGGCTACTGTATGCAGACGACCTTATTCTACTGGACCAGACGGAGACAGGCCTACAGCGCCAATTAAACAACTTGGCAACATACATGGAACAAAACAACCTACAAATAAATAAGAAAAACACAAAAATTCTGACATTAAGAAGGAGAGATACAAAAAAAACCAGAAGTCACAAATGGTATCTGGATAAGGAAAAGAAATCGAGGTGGTTACTGACTACAAGTACTTAGGACTCCTGATAGATGCCTCAAACCAAGAGGACTCCACCCAAACAACTCTTTGTAAAAAAGCAAAAAACCTGGCAGCACATATGAGAACCCTGGATAGAAAATACGGGAAATTTTCTATCACTCCGGTCATCCAATTCTACAAAGGGAAAGTAGTCCCGACCATCACCTATGGGATGGGTGCCATGTTGAATATACCGAACACCATATGGCAGAAATTGGAAGGGTACCTGTGGAAAACTCTGCTAGGTCTACCTAATTCAGTTTCAATGGACAATATTACATGAGAGTTAGGCCTGCTCGCTCTAGAACAATCAGTAACATTGAGTGCCATGCAAATCCTAAGAAATACTTTACTACCAGAGGGCCCACCAACATATAAGATTATCAGAACTGAAATATCAAGTCGTAAACTGACTGCCTTAAACAGCTGGTTGGACAAGCTAAAAGAGAAACTGGAGGAGGTGGCATGCACAGAAGCAGACTTGCAAGCAAACCTAGAAAGAGTAAAAGACAAATTGAAGGCCCAAGACTGGATAAACACCCTGGAAAAAGCACATGGAAATAAATTGGCAAAACATCTCCCACCGACCTTCAATGGCCTGAATAAACCGCTACCATACTGTACAAAGTTTCCGGATAAAAGATTAAGAGCATTCTACATGAGAGCATGTTTAAATCTCCTCCCGACACGAGAAATTCAGGCAATCCGACTAAAAACTGCACCTAAAGATTGCAGACTATGTGGAGAAACCGACAAACCGGAAACAATAAGACATCTGTTAATGGAGTGCCCGGAGCTAAGAAAAATACTGACGGACTTCCTCAACAACCTGTGTACCAGCTGCGTAGGCGTACATGGAGAGGAACAAGCCACATGGTGGAATAGACTAATGTCAGGTGAAAAGACTCCCTGGACCTTGGCCGCAGCAAAAATTCTGGAAGCAGCCTTCCGAAAAGTAAATGAACGAACTGAACAGAGACCCACCGGTGCAGCCAAAGACCCTGATGGAGGCAATTAACTTAATCTAATAACATTTCGTGTTCTTCTTCCTCTTCTCTCCTGACTTCTGGGCGCGACCTTGACTTTTGGACTTATCTTCATTCGTTCTGCCTTCTTTTATGTCTGTATTTTCTTAGCTCCTAAGGAATACTGCAAGATTCTTGCAAAAATTGCTAAAGCAATTATATACGAGTAAATAATTTTTTTTTACAAAAAATAAAAATACCTTCTCCCCACTGTGAGAAACCAGAGGGTGTCTCACATGCTAGTCCCCAGGGATTGATCTCTCTCAGGTGGCCAGGGCACGGCCATCAACTTTGGATCCAGACCCTGGGGGTGGACCAGTGTGGGAGTATCACCATGGTGAGGGGTCTTCGTGGAGTGGGGGTGAGGTAGCCGACGGCGAGATGCAGTATTTCCCCTTATTTTGTATACCCAACCCATCCTATTTTTTAGGATTTAACGAAGTCCCAAACCTCGTCCCCTTTTTGCACAAACACTGGGCCGAGGAAGAGGGTGACAGAGTAACAGCCTTAGCTTTCACACAGCATACTAGACCTGGTCTGATAATCCGGTCAAGCAAAGTCAGGCACTTTTATCTAGGTGCATTCACCGGATACCAATTAGCTCTCCTCACACGAATAAAAGGCAGAGCCCAACGACGCACTCTGAGCAAGGCAGAACATGAGTAGGAGGAGAACTTCAAGGGGGCAGGCAGACCTACTGGAGCAGGGGGCCGGACCAAGGAGTGAGAGCAGCAGGTAGAAGACCCCAAGAGTTCCCTACTAGAGGTTGTTGGCTCCGACAGGCCGTGGAGAACATGTGGAGCAGGCCAGGCGCAACAAATGAAGACTGCATTGGTGTTTCAAGGATGCCAGCGACCGTCCCGGGTGAACAGCAGAGTTGGGGAGGAGAGGCCAAGCCTGTGGTAGTAACCTTGACTCATGAAGTGGATATCGCAAACCCAAGAAAGAGACGCACACAGCCAGTGAGTTGAAAAGTAGCAACATTATATCGCAAGTGAAGGCTGCCTGCATGTAGATGAGACGAGAGGAAAGCCAGACCCATGAATAAACTTTGAAGTAAGACGGCCGTGAAATCAGCAATACTAATTAACAGAGTGGCCCATCGAAAGGAAGTAGCCCTCCGTGAAAGGTACATTGTTGGAAGTGATAAAGCGAATGAACAGTGAAAGTGAGATAAAGAAGTTTAACTCCTAGAGAAGGAGTAAGTGAAAATTGAACTATAGAAGCTTTTGAGTCAAAGTGGTTCTGCAGTGGTCTGAAAAGTAAACCACGCACATTCGAACGACTTGGGCATCCAAAAGTGGTCCGAGCCCGACAGAGGGAAACCTGAAGTGAAATAAGGTTGGAAAAAGGATCCCCCTTGCAAGTTGGTGTTGAACTTTATTTTGAGAGGTCTGAGCCCGGCAGAGCGGGACCTACGAGAACTGTATTGGGAAAGGTCTGAGGCTGACGGAGTGTGACCTTTATGAACCTTTTGGTTGAAATATTTCATTGGAACCTTTGAAGAGAGACTTGAACGTGAAAGGCCAGAAAGGCCTCGATCCACGTTCTGGAATGGTTGGTTATATTTGGAGCGTGCGTCATTCTGCCTACAAGGACAACCTTACTCAGTGAGGTCTAAAGTGGGGAGGAGAGCTGGTTCACCCACACATCTTTATTTTGAGCACTGATTTTTCCTTTTCCATACATTTCTCCTTTTTACACTTTTTGTACGAGAGATAGGGCAGGCATTCGTTATTGATAATATAGGCCATTTTGATTTGACAGATTCCACTAGGACTGCATTATTTATTATTTGATGGTCGAGACTACTGCCATGTTAGTTATAGGGCCATTTTGTCAGTGTCATACTGTTGATACCATGCCTCCCCCACACGACCCCCCTATAGAGGTATAACATGGCTCTTCTTCCAAAATCCTTAGCGCTCAATTCCCACACAGGATCTTGTGCCCCAGCATCCCCCACCAAGTGTGTTTGCATCCCCCACCAAGTGTGTTAGGTGGGTAGTAAGTATTGTGAGGAAGAGTAGGATTAGAAGCAATGCAGATTACCAGTAAATCTGGTGAGTCCGTCTTAAATACACAAATACAATAATTGTTCATAAAAACAAATTTAAATTTTAATAATCTCGTATGTCTAGCAAAACCAATTCCGATAATGCAATTTTTTTTTTTAAATCACCTATTATAATATGCATAATAATACTGACAAATGCTAGGCACCCTAATAGATACACTTTTAAAAACGATTATCTCAATTTCCAAGCTACACTGGGGAACATCATGCAAAGACTAATTATATGCATACTTGTGGATGATTGTGTTTTTAAGATTGTATCCTTAATGCACACTTCTAAATTCCTAAGCATCAGTAACAGCCAATGCTTCCTTGGACTATTATAAAGTGGGCAAATGAGTACAACATGGGTCAGGTTTTCCCAAACGGGCAAGGCAAGAATCACCCGGCATGGAATTTCGAGTCCACTTCACAGTAAAAGATGATATTGGGAGTATCTCCAAATGAATATTGCGCTTCTAAATATCTCTAGAACTTATAGCTGGTTTTAGCCTACATATAATTTGTTAACAAACAACCTGTTAAGGTTTGCATACTCTCTGTTGGGTACCATAAATCATCAGCATGTTTAAATGCCTCTGCACTTCCTTTACCTCAACTAATGAGTATCTCGTCTAAAGCATTACTCTCACACTTTTAAACCAAGGAGGCACCTTGGCACCTAAGGCTGACACTCATTCAATTCTTTATGTTTGTCGAGAGAGGGAGAATTGGCCCAATATAAGGAGGCTTTCAGATTGAGTGCATTTTCAGTACCAAAATACTCCAGCTAAAGGAGTACGTGAATTGTGCAAGCACTCAGGGCATTGCCAATATTTGCATTAGAATCTGGCTTTCAGACTTTGTATCCAAAGGAGATCAGCAAGGGCAGAAATGTCTGCTCCTTAAAATCATGCTGAAATGGCTTGAGCAGGAGCCTTGCAAGTTTGCATGGTAGATCATATAGCTTTCCTCAGAACCACATTTTCGAAAGGTCTTTATGGCTGCTGCCTGGCTAGCTAACGTTATCTCACTCTTCTGAATTTGGGGCATCCATTTTGCATTAATGCTTAATCCAACTCCAAGGTAGTCAAAATATCCTACCTGCTTTAACATCATGTATAATATAGGGAGTTTATCCACACCACACAGCATTGCTTTTGTCTTTGGAGCATTAATCAACAGAACCTTCTCTTGGCACAGACTGGCAAAAGTGTCTAATTGTTGCTGGAGTCCTTTAGGGGTCTTTGCAATCAGTATGGCACCATCCACAAACAAGATCATTTGCGAGAAGATTAGACAACTTTTGCAACATTGTTTATAAATAATTTAAAAAACCATTGGGGCTAAAATGGATCCTTGCTTTCCTCTTGCCTGAGCTGAAAAAGGAGTGGTCTTCACCTCACAGGCCCCAAAGAATCACTGCAAATTATTGCAGTATAAAGACACATCAATTCTCCTTTAACTCCACCATAAAGTCCAAATAGCACTGTATCAAAAGCAATTTGTCGATCAATGAAAACCTTTTACAACACTTGGCGACTTAGAATTGAAAAACTTGCTCTATATAGTGGATACCAGTCTCCTAAACGCGGACTGAAAACGTGCAATAAAACCCAAATCTTCGCACCATGTTTCCAATCGTCCTAAAATAACTTTTCCATATATATATTTCCATATATTTTATATTTTCCATATATTTTTATTAAATCATCTAGCCATGAAATGGTGATCGTTTGAAGGGTCACTTCGATCTCTCTTTTTGATTTGTGGATCAATCTCAGTCATGCTCCAACTAGGAGGAGAAATTAGAAGTGATATTCAAACAGTAGAACAATTATTTATTTTTACGAAAGTGGCTAAATATTTAGATCATTAATTCAATAAATCGACAGGAAGACCGTCCAGGGGCTTGGTTACATTTTTGGATTTTCACTGCAATAACCTCAGAGATGGTTAATCAAAGTAATCCGATTACCACCCTCCTCATCCCAGTACTTTAGTTTTGAGAAATACAAACTTTAATGATCATAGTGCTAATGAAATACCTCACAGACCACAAAGCATGCTTCTGCAGGTCCCCTCGCCACTCTCTTTGCATGGCCGAACTAAGTACAGTGGTACTAAAAGAGCAGGCTGGCTTACTGGCAACATTCAACCTATAATCCTATGCTAAATGTGTTCAGGTCAGCCCACATAGCCGTGCTGCATATTGTCTCCACAAAGAGCCTAGGGCATTAGCCCATACCATGTTCACGCCACCTGTAGACCTCTCCACCCATGCATATGCCATACAAAGGGCTTTTCCTACTCACCAATGTCCTCCTGCCTGCCCTGGGGGCCCCAAAGCTCCCCAACAGATCGTCTACCTTCCTAAAATCTGCCATTCCCAGGAAGGGTAGACCAAAGCAAGTTACCAAGCAGGGCTGAGCAGGCCCATAGCCCAAGAAGGGTTGACCGTACAAGTAATTCATGAAGAGCCGAGAGACGCAAGTTACAAAGCAGGGATGAGCAGGATCGTAAACTACCCGAGGTTAAGAAACCACTTGAACGATAGAACACACCAAATAGGGCTGACCAAGTCTGAGGCATACCCGAGGCAGAGAAGGTGAAACATTCAGACAAGACAAGGAGATAACTTAGTTTCTTTTGTAATTGCCAATCAGTACAGATCCAGAGGAGATTTCCCAGGGGATGGGCTAAAATAAATACTGTCTGGCGTATATGACGGGGACATTGTCTTAACATAAAAGAAAGCCGAGATACATTTCTTTTTAAAATGTTTTGGATACATGATCCAGACGTAGAGAAGATCATAAGAACTCTAGTGGGGGTCAGAGAACCATCCTCCACTAAATGACTACCAGGAGAAAATAACCCTGTCCTAAGCTCAGGCTTCGGTTTTCTTCTCTTTCTTTCCCAAGTGATATTCTAGTTGGTAGGTTAGAATAGATTTGGATGCAGGATACATTTTATTTGTGAGTAATCCTGAAGAGCACCCTATAAGTTGCTTTGTAGGGTAGGGACCCCTTCACAGAAATGGGGTTAGAGGAGGTTTTTTTTTTTTAATTTCTCAATACAGATCATCTTTGAACTAGGTGCTCCTGTTGTTGTCCATCTCTTATGTCTGAGATAGCACAACTGTTAAAGTTAACAGCATCTTAACTGACTGTGATGCAGGAGCTTCTTTAACATTTGGTTGCGCAGCTTTCTCTGAAAATTTGTATACAACTTTCCATCTGCATAGGTGTGCAACCTTCTCTGAACATGGATGTGCAACTTTCAATCAACTTCTATTCATTTGCCTTACCATCTAAATATTTTGGGCTGGAGGTATACATATTCTACATTTAAAAAAGGTACAATAGTAAAAAGGACCCTTGGCCTTTCACATCACACGTGTGTCTACCTGTGCATTTCAGGATAAGGGATTGTATGGGTTTTGACTTTAAACAAACTACAGTGAATAGAAATAAGTTCTCTGAACTCTCTATCTCTCCATCTCTCTCTCTAACCCATAACACTTTTTATGCGCAAGTCTCCCACCCGCGACAAATCAAATATTGGGTCAGGCAATGGAGCATCATGACAGGGCCATGACCCACAGCAACTATGCCACTAGGACACACAGATTCCCTTTTAATTTGATATAATTCTACAGCAACAATCTGAAATTAAGTTATACAAACTGTACTTCTCAATACAAAAATGAATTGGGCTTTATGGAAATGAAATCCCAGAGGTTTCTAAGCGCTGACCCGGGGATCGAACCAGTGTTGCTCTGAGTAATCTTGCTTCCAAGGCGTGTGCGTTGCGCCCGAGCTATCCTCCCGAGACTATCCTATATAAGATGATTTCTCTCCCCTCAAAGAATACAATTAAGCCAAAAAGTGGGGCACTGTGACCCAGTCTGGGTTCTTCAACTCCAATGGAATCGTGTCCTTAATAACCAAAATGAGAGCCACACCAAGTTTGGGAGACTTGGTAAACTACCAGACTTTGGGCTCTGCAATGTCCTATGTAGGAATAAGGTTTTTTTTTATTTATTTTTTTAAGCATAGCATCATCCATTAGCTAGGACATTCTTGTACAGATCTGCGACCACTTTCCTTATCCAAGTAACACAAAACACAGGAAGAGGATGAGGAACATGACAATTATTTCCCCTTTCTGTCCCCATTCGTGCCGACCTGACAACCTTTCAAGGCCAGGTGCACAATCTCCTGCACCCTTCTCTCAGGGACAGATTTGCCTCGAATGCCCATTCATAGAAGTAAGTCAGACGGAGAAGGTAGCAGAGGAATCTACGTAGACACAACCCCCACTTACTGCTTTTCTGCCATAGCAAAATTCCTTCCATAAAGCAGCAATCTAACACAGCTTTCCACTAACCAGAACATACGACAAAGTAGCAGGCTTAGCCTTCCAGGAACCTGCCCAGCACCACAGAGCTTGTATTGCGAACCTAGCTAAAGAGCGGTGGAGCACTTACAACAGGAGGGTGCCAGCACTGGACTTGGCATTTTATACCGGTAGCAGTTGGTGAAGAGACCATGGATTTGTATTCACTTGGCAGGTATTGCTGAATGGGCCACATGTTCAGTGTTTCGCGTAATTGTGGGCTGGTGGGGAATTTTGAGCCTCTGCCAGAATTGAGTTTTAGGCAGGGGACATGCAGGTCTGCTTGTGAGTCTTCTCTTTGACACCAAGATTTTGACAGTTTTTCTATATGGGGCCTGAGAACCTCCAGAGGTGTGAAATGTAGCCACCAAGCATGTTGGTGTTCCATTCGAGACTGCTTTGTAAGCGCTATATGCAGCTTTGAATACAGTCCTGGAGGGAAGGAAGCCAGTGAGAGGTACAGTGAAATTTGGCAGACCCTGTAATGAGGCATGGCGTGGCAATGTGAGCTACCTTGAGGGGGCGCGGGAAAGTTGTGTGGCTGGATAACCAGTAAGGAATGTTTGCCCGGTCAATGTGCAAGATCACAAAGTCTTGGAGCACTGTGCCAAAGTTAAGCTGGTGGATGAATGGTTTGATTTTCAGAGCACAGAATCTGTAGCCATGTGGCTTGCGCCTTTTTGGCTATGTGCTTTTGGAAGGCTACTGTCAACAATGAAGTCCTGGGACTTTTACATCAGGGTAGGAATCCTTCCAGGCACAGGTTGTCCAGCCATTGCTGTATGAGTTCTTGTTTGGTGGGGGGACCAAAAAGTACAAAGTTGATCTTGGTGGGGTTCAGTTTGAGGTAGGCATTTGACATCAATGTTTGGATGATAGTCAGGCATTTGCAGAGGCGAGCAATGTCTTTTGGGCCTCTGACACCAAGATACAGCCGAACGTGATGATGAATGGCTCCGTTTAGGGTATTTAGGACAGTTGCCAAGGTTTCCGTATATCGATTGAACAGGAGTGGGAAGAGGATGGAACCTTGTGGGGATCCCACTAATGAATGGGAGTCGCTGGTATCCAAAAAGCCAATCTTTATGGCCTAGGGCCTGCTAGATAGATAGGATGCACACCATTTTAGGATGCTTCCAGAGAAGCTCATCTTGTTGGCGAGGAGGGAAAGGAGTGTTAGGTGGTCAACTGTGTCGAAGGTAGCTGAGAGGTCTAAAGAGTACTCAAACTGCCAGTTATTCACAGCACATGGTCTACAACCTGGGAGGTTGTAGTCTTAATGGTGCATTTGAGGAAGAAGCTGGACTGGCAGTTACACTGCAACAGTACTAGAGGTTAAACTGGCAAGAACAGTTTGGTCGCAACTACATTTTAGACATGGTTCCGATGAACAGGAAGTTTTTGACGTGTCTGTAGTTAGCTTAGTCTTGTGGCACTGCTTCTCAAGGAATCCGACTGAGCGTTTGTTGGCAGCGAGCTCAAATGAGTACCAGCGTGCACCTGTTTGACTTTGGCCTCATTAGTCTTAAGGGGCACGTGGCCATCCACTAGTTCTTTGGCAAAATGGTAGATTTATGTACCCAAAAGGGCTGAAGTATTCCCATGGTTGTAAAGTTGCTAAGGATGCCTCCAGCGTGTCTAGCAGGAAATAGGAAGGAGCAGCTTAAATCACAGAGCGTTTAGCCTGGCCTTTGTGGGGGACATGTGTGCGACATAGGAAGGGGGATTGCAATGCGGTCAGTCCAGTCGAGTGGGAGGGAATTTGGGCAGGAAGGAGGTGAAGACAAGGTTGTCTTGTGACCTTTGACATCCACGGGGAGAGTACTATCTGTGTAAGGCCATGTCGGTCAGGACTGGCTGGTACTCGGGGACATTGAAGTCTCTGGGGAGGAGGATATTAGAGTAGAAGACTGTTGTTGAAGAGAGAAGGTTGAAGTTACTATTCCCACAGGGTGGTCTGTAAAGAAGATAACATGTAATTGAGTTGTTGTTTGAGATGGGAAACTGTCATGAGAGGGATTAGAAGGAGCTGTGTGTGGGGTCGGGTATTGGGATTACCGCTCAAGCTTTGCAGGGATACAGGAGTACTTCAAGGCTTTGAATGACCACATGAAAATTAGACCAATACCCAAAAAGCTAGTGGGCCTGGCTTGGTCTATTGCGGTGCACTTTACACATTGTACTAAAAGCAGCAGCATGTAATGCAACAAGTTTGCAGTGAGTCGGGTTGATGGGAACTACGATTACGTGCGGGCACTGCTGCCTATCCTATAAGCACAACCCGGCTCAGTGATATACAAAAAGCAGACCCCAAACTGAAGGGTGCTGGTGCGGCAGTCCTGGATTGATGTCACGCCAGGTCAGGTGTTAGAGCGCGGCTGTGTGTGCCCCTCCTGCGCGATTCGATAAATGAAAAAATGCATCTCCTTTGCTGCACACTTCAAACCATCCCCTTGGCAGTGGTATTAACGCCACAAGGATTACGCACTTTTTCTAATGCATTATTCGAGTCGTCCTCCGCGACAGTCCGAGGAAGAGAAACAAACAAGTTAACGCCAAAAAATAATTAATAAATAACGCCTGATGAGCCAAGCCGATTTGGCATTCACCTTATGAAGCCTGACTGCGTACGTGCGTGCGTGCATACCGCAGGAAGAGAGAGACGCACATCAAACCAGGGTCATTTCTGATCCGTGGGTCTTTCTTTCTGCCCCGCAGAACTGCATGAGCATTAGAGTCCAGCTTTATGAACATCGCAGGAAGCAATTGAACACAATCTTTCACCCCTTGACAAAACAAGAACAGGCATCACATAGAATTGTTCCCAAGTACACTTCAAAACAATATCACTTGTAATGTGATATACATTTCCATACAAAAACGGATCACCATATGCATCGTTAATAACAGTGTGTGTAGGTCCATATTGCCAAATTACTGTGAAAGCAAGCAGATGTCCAAGGCCAAATGATTATGATTTGTTATATATTACTTAAGCGCTTTATATAGCACAAATATATATACAATATCACCCAACTTTTGTTGGTACTCTTTTATCATCCTCAGAATGATGAAAGGCTCAGTTGGCTTTAGATGACCCACGCAGCAGCAAGCGCTCAACCCCCTGAGCTATCTTAGCAGCTATAGCTAGCTTGCCGTCTATACTAAAATGAGCAATTACATGTCTGAATGTTCTCAAAGTCAGAAAGTAAATTACACTCTGTAGTGGATACCATTAAACTGGTAACTGAAATTTAACAGCAGGCCAGTTCATCTGCAGCTCTGGTACAAGGTTGGCCACATGTCAAGCATGCCTGGATCTATTTTCAGGCTTCAGAGGTTGGCAAAATACATACCATTGGGAGGGTTCATAACTGTGTATTAAAGAATTTAGAGTAGTGCATTCACACATCCCGTACTCTGTGTGCATGGAGGGCGTAACGAGTGCCCAAACATCCTGAACAGAATGCCATGGAGATAGGAAAGATAGCCATATTACAAAGCATTAATTGTGGCACAAATTTTTTTTATTTTTTATTTTTATTTCATTTAGTTTATACAAACTTTTTGAAAAGAAAATAATTCTTTATCCCTCCTCCTCCTATAGTGTCGGAGGGCCTAGAGAAAACAACTATTAGCAGAATTTCGATACATAATAACAGAGTCTTTGCCACAGCTAGTCTCTTGACTGTCTTATGGTTCTCAATGATTCCCTCTTGTTCGATCAACCAGCTTTGTTTCCACCGCGCCGGCATCAGAAGAATACTTTGGCGCAAGTTCGCACTTCTTCGTCTCCGACACACTGGTATTAGTTTCAGTATGATTTCCATTCCTTTCTTATTGGGTTTTTAACAAAATCTCCAGGTATTGTAGAAAGTTTGTCATCCCATATATGTCTTTTTCACGCGGACTGTAGAATTTTCGCCATAAGTCTTCGCCACAGAGGGTAGAACATCGTCGTACCAGGTTTCCCAAATGCACAGATCTCAAGTCTTTCAAGCTTTCACAGTATAAGGTTAGATGCTTGAGAGTCTCTTGCTGTTTACTGCAAAAGCGACAGCTTAAAATCACTGTCATTTTTCGCGCCCTTATCGCTTGACTCACCCTGGTGTTAAAGAGATTTAGTCGGAATTTCATGTAGATAGCTCAATGTCTTCTATTGGCTGACTTCATCACGTATTGCAGCGGTTTCCTTCGATCTTTTGCCTCAGTTGCTGCATCTTCCATGAGCTTGAGACGATTCCGATCATCAATCATTGTACACCAGTCGAGCTCCCATAACTTTTTTTTAACATAGTTTGGGTTATTTTTCAATGTGTCTTGGTCTGTACCCAGAAGTGTTAGTTGATTGCCACATCCAATGGCCCATTTACACAAGAGGGTTTCTTGCTTGCCCTGCAGTGCATCTTGTAGGATCTTAAACTGCCGAGTACAGTTTGTGGCACAATTAAATGAAGGCTTACTTTATATCCTATGGTCAAACATTTCTACACTGCACACAAGCTTTTAGGCACAAGGATTTTGTCAAGTGACCAAGGACACGAGATGGAATGTCTTGTGACGATCGTAACAGAGACAAAGGCAGAAAAAAAACATGTAATAACTGCAACTTGCGAAAAGCAAAATACGTAACCCAAAATGGATGCTTAGTCTACTCTAAATGCTTTTGGGAGGTTTTTGTTTGCATTGTGAATTTGAGTTGTTTAAGATCAGACTAAAACAGTGTCTCACCCCCTGAAGTGTGCCTGAAATAAACCTTTAACGAGTCTAGCAATTATTGTATAGAATTCCAGAAAGACAAATAATTTGTTATTTCTATTCTTTGTTATTTAGGGTCGCTGCTCAAAATGTTGTTACACTTGTGGATCCCCCTGTTTTTTTTTTTTTTTTTTAAGAAACCTGAAAAAGGGGGCGCTCGAGAACCCGAGCAAGATGCAAGCGAGGTGATGATTCTCTGAAGAAGGCGGGTGTAATTTTGCAAAATGATAGTTTATCCCGCACGGTTTGCAACCGAACGGCGAGCGATGGCAAGCTCAGGTCACAGGGAACTCACCGGCATTTACCCCACTCGCTCAGCTGGTCGTGAAATGCTGTGATAACATGCTGAAGTGACGGCGTCTCCAGTGCGCGAGGCCGGGGAGGAGCTAACGCATAAGGCAGCTCACCGTCTAATACGGAACCAGTGCCCCCACCCCTCCACCCCCCCTCTCTCCCCACAGCCTGTCGGAACACCGAGGGGACTGGCTCCTGTCGCTGGCAAGAGACAGTGGAGAGGAACACAAGCACCCCCTAACGATGCTCCCAGACAACCCAGCGCTATCCACAGCACACGGATAAGCTGAACGCAGGGCACCTCCCGTTAGGATCCCGTGTCCCTCCAACACAACAGCCGGTGATTATATCCACACCGGGAAAAGCAGTAGCAGTAAGTAGACCCCCCCCCCCCACATTGACAGTCGACTTCCTCGCATGGTGCCATGCCGTTATGTTAACAGAGCCCATTAGAGGGGGCCTGGCGGGCACTGGGCACCGCTCTTTGACACCCGATCACACATGCTGGGGACATCTGGGTCTGACAAATCACCCTCCCAACACAAGATCTCCAGAGGAACATATATAGCTGGGCCAGATATAGGGGACCATCAGGCCATTAATCTAACATTGAAAAACGTGTGCGCATTGCAGGCATCCAAATAACTTGACAGTGGACAAGATGGCGCAAAGTTATCTGTAAAGCCCACAAGGGCCCCTCCTGCCATCTGTGCCAGTGAATTCAAGTGACCATCATATGAGTCAACACATTGGCCGCCTATCAGCCTGCACTACAACAACTGAAAGATGAGGACCCTCCCATCACTAAGACCAAGGTGTACCGGCTACCCGCCCTGTCCACGCATATTGCAAGATCTAGGGGACCTACTCAATGTCGCTACGAGTCCCCAATAGACATATGTTGTGCCTTCTGCCACTGATCATCTGTCTACACTTAGGGGATGAGGCCTGTGTACAACTAAGCACCCCTGCTAATCTGCAACTCTATTTAATCAATACTCCACCATGGTCAAATGGATGGTAGAATATGCCTAAGCACATCCACGAGACGGCTGCAACCATATCACCCAGGATCTACGTTGACGGTCTGGATACACCAACCATCTTGACTATATGCACAATGGTAAAACCCGAGTGCTACCTTCACCCCTGCATGCACCAATTTCACAGGCATCGACTACAATGGTACAATCCGAGTGCTAACTTCACCCCTGCATGCACCAATTTCACAGGCATGGACTTGGAGGGGTTCCCGACGTGCCTCTGTAGGGTGGGGGGTGCAGGTATTTCGGCCACCTCAATCAGCAACGGATGACATTGTGGAACTGCGACTGACCACAGGGCACTACATACTCCACCTCCAGGTTGTCGGCCCGCCACTGGGGCATGGCAAAAGAAATCTACCTGGTTGCAACACCAGCAAAGACAGTGCTCCAAACCCAACAGAAAAGCCCTTACTGCGGTCTGCACGTCAACACATCAAGATGGATGTACAAAATCAGTTACAAACACTCCTCACAGAAATGAGGGCAATAGGCCATAGCACCCAAGAGACAAACATCACAGTACTGGACATCAAGTGCAACATGCAAGACATGCAGACCCGCCTGAATGCTCAAACAGAACACACAACTGACAATGAACAACGGATGAGCCCACTCTAGGATAACAGCGCAGTGGCTGCAACTGATCTTGCCGGTCTCATAAAAGAAGTACATTGCCTAGTTACGAAAGCTGATCGCTCGTGGCGCAACAACCCTCATCTCCTCTGCCTCCCCGAACAGGAGGAGGGATCGGACCTCGATGCTTAATGCGCATCGCTAATCTCTTAACATCCAAAACCCAAGATCACATGTGATTGAAAGAATCCACAGGGCCCCCGTCCCAAGACTTGAGGTAGGCAATTGTCCACAGCCCATTACAATGCGGCTCCTTAACTTCCAACATAAGGTAGCCATCGCACGTGCCTATAGAGCAGCCGGCACAATTCGTGCGAAGGGTCAGAGCCCGCATTTTCAATGATTATTCTCCCAAAGTATCTCGACGAAGGAAGAGATTTGCTACCACAAATATTATTTAAAATTCCCAACTAGACAAAAAAAAATTACACTCCTTCGATGATCCAGAGGACGCCTGGCGCCTACTACGGCAACAAGATCTTGTCTCCACAGACTTCCATGCTGATACCGAGGACAAGAGACCAATCCTCCAATCGGGCACTTCGCAATGGCAACTCCCACAAGAGCAGGCAAGTGACAACGCTCTGGCAGACGCCTAAATGGACCCAGCCACAATGACTCCCAACCACCTACATGATTGATCTTGATCCATACAGTCGTCCTTCAATAGCGTCACACAAAGTCAAATGTAACTATTCCCTGTGCATGAGATTGGGACACTCGGGGGGAAAAGAATATGCAACCAATGATAACATGTCTAATTGCCCAGAACGTGTCAACCCATGCAGATGACAACAAAATAACCTGCTGTCTAATATGAGCCATCCCCTGCCACCCTCCCACCCCCCTTCATGGACACCCGGTATCACTGGTGGCGCCGATGAATTCCACCAGCATGCCAGATGGGCGGATGAGATTCTTATTATCTCTCCTATCCCTCCCTGGGCATGGGCTTTTAAGAAGCAGTATTGGGATACTATTGGTTGTCCAAATGTTAAGGTTGCGACCTACAAGTTTGAGGTCATGTTCGTTTTGTCAAAGTTATTAATTACACACACATTGTTTGATCAACACAGCTCTCTCTGGTATAACTATACACTCCTTCACTTAATCCCACTCGCTAAACAACCAAAGCCCCATCGGAATGTCCGACCTGCGTCTAGCTTACAAGGGCTGGGACACCCAACCAAAAAACGGCGAGTTCTCAACACACACACTGATATCCCTTTTCTCCAGGAAACGGACCTTGATGCCCATGAATCGGGGAAATTAAACCGAGGCTGGGTCGGGACAACAGCTCACTCGCCGCATAGAGGTAAAAGAGTAGTTTCAATCATAATCCACAAATGTGTCCCGTTCCATGCACTTAACACCATTTCAGATAAAGACGGAAGATACACTCTAATTCAGGGCCTGATCATCAACACCCCCTAACTCTCCTGAACATATATGCCCAAACCAGTGACACACCCACTTTTTCACACAGGTATTTGCAAACCGTGCGCAGTACATGGGGAATCTCACACTTATTGGAGGGGACTAGAACACAATTTTAGATTTGGCATTGGACCATAAGGGCACATCCTTATCTCAACCCCCGACCCCACGCAAATGTACAACCCCACTAACCCTCATGTCTGAATTAGGACTAACAGATATATGACGAATCCTTCATCACAACGCCATGATTATACATTCAACTGCCATAAATCATACTCCGGACTAGACTACTGGGTTTCCCCAACGAAAGCCCTATCACAGATAAAACAATGTACAATACTTCCCATGACAGTATCGCACCATGCACCAGCACTTCTTAATTTTGAACTCCCTGGAGCCCCACCTAACAGGCCACCTTGGTGTTTAAATTTAAGAGCAATGGCGTATCCAGATATCTCAAACGTCTCAGCGAAGACAGTGCCATTTTGGCAAACCAACCTGACTCCACACCCCCATCACCTGGGATGCATACAAAGCCTTTCTCGGACGGTGGTGAATTTCGCGATGGGCCCACAAACTGAAGGGATGGAGGGAACATGAAAATCTGATTGTTGTCAACCTTACGCTTGCAGAATCCCAACATAAACGGACCCAGGATCCCAACATATACGTCCGACTCAACAAATTAAGAGGACCTAAAAAAAAAAAAAAACGAAAAAAGAAAAAACACAAAAAAATGAAAAAAAGAAAACCTTTTGGTTACCAACATCCGGGACCGGACCGGTAATATGTTAACTAACGAAAAGGACATAAATAGACGCTTCGCAGAATACTATGGCAGAATACTATATGGCAAACTATATGCCAATCCAAGCCCAAATGCTCCCGTTATATAGATACTTTCCTCACCACTCTTCAATTAAAGACAATCAGCGATTCGCAAAATTCGGGACACCAATCACAGCAGATGAAATTACCCAAGCCATAGCCTCACTAAGCGCGGAAAAGTCGCCCAGACCAGATGGCATACCCAGAGATTTATATAAAGTGATGGACCGCATTGCGCCATTGCTCGAAACAGCATTTGCTGAGGCACTGACCCTGGGTCATCTGACAAGGTCCATGATGGCGGCCAATATAATTGTTTTCCACAAACAGGGTCTTGACCCAGGAGATTGCAGATCATACCGACCGATCTTGCTGACGCCAAAATATTGGCTAAATGCCTACCATGCAAAATCGAGAAAACCCTCTCACAACTTATCCATATAGATCAGACAGGCTTTATCATTGGTCGCAATTCAGTGGATAATGTTAGACGACTGTTGCACGTAATCGCCGGACAGGAAGGCCCAGATGAAATAATAATGGTTGATGCTGTAAAAGCATTCGACAAAAGTCCGGTGGGACTTTATGTTTAGGAACTCCCAGCTTACAGATTTCCGCCAACACTTCTAGGGCTTGTACGATTACTATACACGAACCTCCAAGCCTCAGTGACCACAAACAGAACGGTCTGAAATATGTTCAATCTATATTCGGGCACCAGGTAAGGTTGCCCACTTTTATATGCACTGTCCATCGAGCCGCTAGCTGAGGAACTATGCACTGACCTACAAAAGGAACAGTGTGATGAGAGGGTCCGAAGAACACTGACTATCCCTGTATGCGGAGGACCTTCTGGTTTATATTGGCAACCCCACGGTCTCGCTCCCACGCCTACATCAACTGCTTCACGCATATGAGCCCATGATGAGATACAAGGTAAACTGGACAAAATCGGAGGTCCTACCTCTCAGACGCGACATACCATGGGACCCAGGCGGGTAGCCCCTTTCCGCGTCCAGCTGCATTCCATCAATATCAGGGGGTCCATATTGCCCCATCCATCCAAGAAATTGTAGACCTGAAAAACCCACCTACCCTGACAAAGATGAAATCAGATCTTATCAGATTGAACACACTCCCGCTAGCATTGGCAGGCCGTATCAACGCCTTAAAAATGAAATCCCTCCCAAAACTTATATCTAGCAATGAAGCTACCGTGTTCCCCTTCGTAACCAATATACAAAGATCTGGACACACAATTGGCCAAATTCATTTGGAGAGGCAAAAAGGCAAGGATCCGGCTCGAAATTCTACAGGCCTCAAAAAAACGATGATGGATTGGCAGTACCAGCCTGGCGGACTTACTATCAGTCAGCCCAAACATGCTGGATCAAAAGATGTTTTGATAAATCAGATACATCTAGTTGGAGACGATGGAACTCTCCCCAATAGCACCATATACCCCGGCAGAAATCCTGGCCATCCCACTAAACAAACTACCTAAACACATTAGGTCACACCCACTGATAGGCCCATCGCTGACACAATGGCATAGGATGAGACTACTGTTGGGCTCTGATGTCTGGGCGGCCCCAGTCTGGATTAGCATACGAGCAATACTCTCGATTGGCCCAGACCACACGTTACACAAATACCAAGACTCCTATTGGCCTGAGATTAGAGTGTTAGACCTATATGACGAGGATACACTGATAGGGTTCCAAGAAGCTAGCCAAATACTCCGGCTACGACAGACAGAGTGTATACATTACCATACTATACGAGAGGTGATTAGATCCAACACAACCAGCCAGACATTGCAGAACACCCCATCAGTGAGCAAACTGGAAATGGAATACCTGACGGAGTTCCCATGAATATGCTAATTCTACACCATCTGCACCCGAACAACATGAAACGCAACATCATTCTTGCAGCACAAGGGTCCAACGACTTAAACATTCCAATAGACGTGGCCGATATATACGACTATTTCGAAAACATAACATTGTACAATATCCATAACAGAAAAATACAGTATAAGCTGATCCAAAGGCTGTACTACACACCCAGTAAACTCTACTGTATGGGTCTTGTTCGGTCACCTGCGTGCTGGTGACAACGTAAAGGGATGGGTACAATGGGCCATATCTTGTGGTCATGCCCATTGATTAAAGCATATTGGAAAAAGTTCCACAAAATGCTTTCCCAGGTTCCCAACATACCGATTGATTTGGCCCTTGGACCAATACTGGTAGGAGCAGATGAAGCGGACTGGCACACAGACCCAATCATACGAAAACAAGCACATATAATCCTCTTCTCAGCATGCAAGCTCTTAATCATTTATTGGAAAACAGTCAAAGTGCCTACCAAACAAGCATGCTTAATGATTACCAAGATTTGCTTACTTGAATGCTCAGTCATGAGACGAGGCAGGCCTAAACAAGCAGACAACTTTAGAGATATATTGGACACATACATCGAATAAGACGGAAATCTGAACAGGGTCTTCATCATACATGTCTCGCAGCTGAACGATTAACAGGGTTGTAAGTACAACCGCATCCAGTGTTGCCCTACATAATATCTCCCATCACAAGACGCAGGTAACTGGGAAGTGAAACTATGCGCTCTACCGGATGGCCCCTATCTGAGTATAGACAGCCAACAAGTTTACAATGTTTGTGTATTATTATCACTGTTTCAATTACGGTTACTATTTTTGTTTTGGGTGGGGGGGTGGTATTACTGTTAAATGTGAAAGAGGGAGTTTGGGGGAGGTTGGGTAGGGATCACTGATACTGTTACCCGGCCCCTGCTTCAGGCTGATTGGTCATGTAAGCTGTCAATTACATGATTTGCAAATATTTAATAAAAAGAAGTTTAATAAAAAAAAAAATTACAAAAAAAAAGGAAGCAGCAGCCTGAACAATAAAGAAGTCAGCCACTCTAGAAGCAAAGAGCAACATGTCACTGGCCACTGCCCAGGAGCTTCAATTTGTAAAAAAAAAAAAAATGTTTAGGGGTAGCAAGCGAGCGAGACCTCAGTGTCGCAGGTGCAATGCCTGGCAACCCCAAATTAGTCTTCCAAAACGTGCTTCAGCTACTGAGCTTCCCTCAACAATTAGGCCCTGTTTTGTGAATAGAAGGACCTTGGCTGGGTCACGTGTTTTTCAGGCTTGAGGCCAGTGCCCAGCCCTTTGTGAACTGGGCCTATGGTGTTCAATGTCTGGATTACTTACAGGTAATCTTCATTACTCCTAGCCCTACTCTTTCTCGTCCCAGTACTCACGTGTGCGGTGACACGCCTCCCACAGGAACCTTGCTTCTATTTTCATTGTTATGTTCCCTTAGCCATGCCCCTCCACCTCTTGCCACCCCCCGGACATAATATCCTGCCTCGCCAGCCCCACAGCAGTAACTATCACTGCCTAAAAGGCCCATACTGGGACGAGGAAAAGTAGAACTTGTAGTAATGAAGATTACCAGTAAGTAATCCAGGCATTACATTACCTCACGTCCACTCATCCTCGTCCCTGTACTCTAGTATGAGGCATGCCAACTCCAGAGAAAATGGGCTGAGATCAAAAACCCATGATCAAAAACCCCAAAGATCAGACTGGGATATGCAACCTGAACAACACCAATTTATTGAAGCACACAGTCCAAGACAGTTGCAACACAAAGCTATTCACAGAAGGGCCACACTCAAGACCCCAGCCCGAAAGCCCCAGCGTCCTTATGGTGGAGGTTCAAATGGTAGTGATGAATAAATGTGTTGGGGGTCAGACTAGGTGGCGGCGCAACAAATGTCCTGGATATGAATGCCTCGCCCCTCTGCCCAAGAGGAAGCCATGCCACGTGTGGACCTACGCTGCAACCCAGATTGGAGGGGAGTACCCACAGAAGAATAAACCAAGTGGATATCGACTGAACGTGGGCACGGACGATTTCCCCCAGTGGCAGCGCCATCAAATGTGGCAAACAGGCTGGATGGGAAACAAAAGAGCTTACTGCATTCCGAATAAAACAGCATAGCCCTCCGACAATCCAGAGTAGACCAGCTGACATCCTCCGGTGAGGAGGGAAAAGGGAAAAAAAAAAAAAAAAGGAAGGAAGGACAATATGCTGCAAGACGTTTAACTTGGGAGCCACATTCGAAAGGAAGGAGGGGTAACACTTAAGGAAAAAGGCATCAGGGGAGATAACCAGATAGGGTGCCTCGCAGCAGAGGGCCCTAATCTCACCCAGCCTAAGCGCCGAAGTGATAGCCACCAGGAAGAGAGTCTTAAGGGTCAGCATTGTAAGATGGACCTCCTCCAATGGCTCAAAAGGAGAGGAGTGTAGGGCCCGCAGAACCAAGGGGAGATCCCAGGGGAGCAACCAAGAATCGGAAATAGGCCTGGCCAACGAGAAAAAGCCTCACCACCAAGGAGTGACCACCCACATCAGGACCCCCAAAGGAGCGGATGGCAGCCCATGGTCGAGACACAAGAGACCTATGTTGAACCCCTCCTGGAGAAACTGCAGAACAGGAGCCCCAGAATTCAAGGTAGAGGAGCAGCCCCGAGCCAGGCACCAGGACATGAAGTGCCCCCAGTGACGCTCATACGCCTTCAAAGTGGAAGGAACGGTCCTGCTAAATGGAGGATTTTAAGATGACCTCCTTTCGCCAGGGGTGCGATCACCCCGGGCAAGCAGCTCCATAACCCTGATCCGCTCTGCAGATGGGAAAATAGATATGCCCGCCCCTGATCATGGCGGGCTCCCTCAACCACCACCACTATGCCGGTGAAGGTGGGATGGTCCAGGCACTGGCCCAACCTCAACAGAGGGTCAGTAAACATTGACGTGGCAGAATGGCCCCTGTCCAGCAGGGACCGGTCGAAGTCACTGGCAACAGGAACGCCCTCACGCCACTCCCCCCACCCTCCCAAAGGCTATGCCATGGAGGGAGACAAAGAAGAACAGGAGTCCCTGACAGGGGTAGGAACAAAGAATTGTTGTGGCTCGAGGGAGTTGGGCTGTTATGCCCAGAGGCAGGAGGAGGAGGAGGAGGGGGGGTGTGGCTAAGGGAAAATAAAAACAAAATAGAAGAGGGTTTCCTGTGGGAGGTGTCACCACATGCTTGAGTACTTGGATGAGGACGAGTGGACGTGGAGGTAATGGCGGTTTCTTTACTTGATCTTTTATGTCAAGGTCAAACCACTAGCCTAGGAATAAATCTGCAGCCCCGTCTGCAGCATTCATATTAGCCCATTGAGCAAGACGTAAAACCATCAAACTTTATATAGTTGGATAATTTGTTTTCTTATAGAGTGCTTAATGCCATATTCCTCCAACTTCTAAACCAGGGGTCTGCAACCTTTGGCTCTCCAGATGTTTGGGACTACAGCTCCCATTTGCCCCAAATATTATAGTCAACGGTTAGGGGTCATGGAAGTCTTAGTCCAAAACATCTGAAGAGCCACAGATTTCAGACCCATGTTCGAAGCACTGTAATTACTGGTGTTATTACAACAGTGCTTGCAAAATCTACAAGGCCACTACCATTGGCGGGGAGATTTTATGAAAGACGAGTACCGTTTGCACGATATTCGACCTTGCTTGCGGTATAGGAATGCCTGAAACTTTTGACATTTGCTGAAACAAACTTTGCCTCCAGTAGATGGCAAATGAGGTTTACTGTGCGTGGCTGGGCTTTGGGTGACAGCATTGCACCAAATATCAAGTGCGCTTATGAGGACATGCATCATTTTACAGAAAGTGCTGTATGTATACTAAAAAAACTCGCCTTGCAAGTCTAGTGGGATTTATGCGAATTTGCAAGGTCTGCGCAACTAATGCTACTCAACGTATCAACCTTGGAAGAATGAAAAGGGCGAGTTAAACCGGACTCAGCATTCGAATTTATGAAGTGCAGGATAACCCATGTGAAAGGTGAGCTTTCAATAGGTTAGCTATCCACCCAGGGCATTATGTGTGTAGGCTGCCAGTTGAAAAGCAAAGAACACTCTAAACAAATACCAAAAATGGACGGGAGGCGCCGTTGCGCACAGCCAAGATGGCCGCCTAAGTGAAGAGCTCCGGCTCAATCTAAATCCTTCCATTTATAAATCCTTCCAGGTTCGCGCTGACCGTCGCGCTGCTACAGAATATTGCGGGGGAAGGTCTTCGGAAGACACCCTGTGAAGGCGGTGAGCGTGGACCCCGAGACGGCGGAGATATCATAGTCTGCATCTACAGCGCCTGTTGAGTCGTGGCTGGCCGCCAGTGGGCTCCAGGCGACTCTCACTTGAGCCCGGGGCTCGTATCGGCGGATCGGCCTGGTGGGGGAGGGGCAGCCCGCCGCAGCCCACCGAAACACAAGTGCTGCCCGTCTCTGCTTTCTCTCCTTTTCGCCTGTGCGGAAGCAGGAACGAAGACCTTCCCACGCCGGGCTTCAGGCGGCGGGAGTAGCCTGACGGAGATACGCTGCGACGACAACGCTTGCCCCCTCGGATCCTGGTCTCCCCCCGCGGCTAAGCCCAGCTAGGACGAAGCTGGTGAAGTAAGTGGTCTGATCGGGGGGGAGGAGATACCGGGGGCCAGCACCCAGTACAAGATACATCCGTATTACGGGAGTGGGGGCGAGCGGTACAGACTAGGGGGCGAGGCCCTACTATAGACGGAGGCTGCCGCATCGGTGAGGGACGCGGGGATGCGGGGGCGCTGCAAGAATAGAGCGCAACTCGGCGCCGGGAATCGCTCCTGAAGTGAACATCCTACTCTCAGGACCCCCATACCTGCATTGTGGCGCGCTAACAATGCACAAGATAACTGCTGCGGGCAGTCATTGACAGCCAGCAACACACATACGTGGGAAAGCACAGTCCACCCTGGAAGCTGCGACGTCGCCTAATGGGCCGCTCTGAGAAGAAAGCTGCAGGGGTAAGAAAGACCGGCCCAATGGATTCCTACACAAGCTCCCAACAACAGGAGACACCAGGAGTGGCAACACAAACTCCTGAAGTCCAAAACACAGACCCCTTAGACCGCTTGGCAACAATTGTGCAAAATGGGTTCCTGGCCGTCAACGTGAAACTAGATGACATAGTGGCGACGACTGGTTCCTTGAAAGCGCGAGTGGAAAAGGAGAGCGCACGGATCTCGGAGGCAGAAAACAGGATAGGTGTGAATGAAGATGTGCTTACACAACACGGCCGTGATATAGCCCTACTCCAGACGGAGCTCCGCAAGACACAGAATAAGTGCGAGGATCTTGAATCCAGATCCCGCAGGAACAATATCCGCATTGTTGGAGAGGCGGAGTCTTTTGGCAAGGGCTCCATGGAAAGGAAGGTGGAAGAACTGTTGAAATCCGTATTAGGGGAAGACTCCCTGTCCAACCACTTCCTCGTAGAAAGGGCTCATCGCACCCTGGCACCAACCCCCAAGCCGGGCGCTCCACCCCGAACCATCATTGCGCGCCTCCTGAATTATTGGGACAGAGACACGATCCTCCGTCTAGCAAGAGAAAAGGGGACACTACACTATGAAGACAACAGGATACATATTTATCCGGACTTTTCTGCAAGTATACAAGCACAGCGCAGATCCTACGAAATGGTCAAAAAAACAGCTACGACTCCGCAATACACCCTATGCGTTGATTTTCCCTGCGAAAATGAGAATCCAGCATGGGGGCAGAGCCCACTTTTTCGAAAACCCTGCAGAGGCGATGGCATATGTTGAGGCCTCTATTCCGCTGCCCCCCAGAGATCGCGCAAGACACCCAAATGCAAGACCCTGCCCGGGTGAAGGCAGAGGCGATCCGGTGGACGGATGAGGCATCCCCCTGTCAGCTGAAACATGTTCTCTCCGCTGTACAGCCGACACAGCTAAACTGGACTAAAATCCGGTGCAACCAGGCCGTAGGGTCTCCCGCATAGGCAGCCAGACGGCTGGGCATTGCTCTGCGACAAAGCACCCTCAGGAACGTTCCAATCAGTTGCTTGGGTCCATCGTCAAGTTGGGGCAGATGATGTGGGTGGCGGGTGGGCGGGAAAGGGCAAAAGGGGAAGTTTCCTTGTTATGATCACCGCCCAGGCGAGTTTCGGTCTGGGTGGAGAGTTTGCGTAGTTGAAGGTTGTAGGTTCGTTGGAAAAAGGTCTCACAGATGCAGGCACCATTCTAGTCCTGATTGCACATGCAGCCATGGTTGTCACAATACAATACGATGCATATATGTAGGAAATGGGTGATGGGTTAAAGGTTAAACTAATGACATGGAATGTCCGAGGCCTAAACAATCCAATGAAAGCCAGAAAGGTGGGCAACTATCTCAGCAGGCACGGGCCCCAAATTTTAATGCTACAGGAAACGCATGCGCAGAGCTCGATTAATGATCAAATACTGGCGAAGTGGGGCAAGCAGCGCTATTACACGAATTACTCCTCACAGTCAAGGGGGGTAAGCATCCTGATTCACAAATCGTTAGGATTCATCGAGGAAGGTCGCCAGTGGGCTCCAGGCGACTCTCACTCGATGGGCAGATGCTTGTTTGGGGGGAAATTGCTGGAGAACAGATAACCCTGGTAAACACCTATGGTCCTAACCTTGAAGACCCAGACTTTTACCATATTCGAAAACTTGCTAAACATGAAGCGACTACCATACTATGGGGGGGGGGGGGACTTCAACGTGGTGCTAGACCAGACCCTGGACAGGTCCGCCAAGACACCTAGGCCACCGTCTAAGACGGCACTTGCTCTGAAGCAGATAATACAGCAGCTGTCCCTTCTAGATGCCTGGAGAGTGCTCCACCCAACAGGCAAGCGTTACACGTTTTACTCCACTGTACATGATAGTGAGTCACATATAGACTACTGGTTTATCCCCTCAAATACTACACACGCCCTACAGAGTTGCGAAATCCTTCCCCGTACATTATCTGATCACTCCCCTATGACCATGGAAATTACCCTCAGGGACGTCCCTAAGCCGGCTAGACGGTGGAGAATGCCCATTGGTATATAAAAGACCCAAATGTAGCGGAAGGCCTACACACAGACATCGCCAATTTCTTTGCAGACAACATAGGGTCTGTTGACCATAGCTTGTCAGTCTGGGAAACATTCAAGGTATGGGCAAGAGGGGTCCTGATATCTAAAACAACGGGCCTTCTAAGGGAGGTACGCCGGGACATGGAGAGGGTGGAGAGGGAACTGAATGTACTAGAGGAGACATATGGCCGGACACACGGGGGAGACACCCTTGCTGAAATACATAAATCTCTCAGGGAATTTGACAAACTGGCGGTAAGGGAAGTGCATTATATAGCAGCCCCTTCCAGGGCTCGGAGATACGGGGAGGGGAACAAGGCAGGGAAAATGCTGGCCAATCTGGTTAAGCAGGAAAATCATGTGGCCCCGATTGCATCGATCCATACGGCGCAAAATATGATGGTAACAAGCGAACAGGGAATAAACGATGAATTTGTAGAGTTTTATAAAACACTATACGCGAACAAAGACAGGAAATCCACAGATGAGATTAAAGCTTATTTGGCCACCTTCGAGCTCCCCAAACTCACAGAAGAGAATAGGCTGATATTGGAGCAACCTGTCACGGCAGAGGAGCTCACCGAGGCGATCAAGGGGCTCGCGTCTGGCAAGGCGCCGGGCTCGGACGGCCTGGGAGGTGAATTTTATAAGGAATTCCGGGAAGAAATGGTCCCTGTTCTGCTGGAGGTGTGGGGGGAAGCCCTGGGTAAACAAACGCTGCTACAAACAATGCGCGAGGCCATAATCACGATGTTGCCCAAACCTTGACGCCCGCCGCAAGATACGTCATCCTATAGACCCCTGTCCCGGATAAATGTGGACGCAAAAAATCTTTGCGAAAGTGTTGGCAAACCGTATGCTACCCATCACGCCATTATTAGTACACACAGATCAAAGCGGATTTATTCCCCAAAGGTCCACCGCCCTAAATTTGCGTAGGCTATTTGGCATAATGTCACAGATTAACCCGAACAAACAAGCAGTGGCTATCTCCCTCGACGCCGAGAAAGCATTTGATTCGGTCTCCTGGGAGTATTTGTTTCTGGTGTTGGAGGCATTTGGGGTTGGCCCATATTTCATTCAATATGTCAAGTTGCTTTATACAGCCCCATGCGCAAAAGTATACACGAATAGAACTATGTCTCAAATGTTTGAACTGGGCAGGGGTACCAGACAGCGGTGCCCCTTCTCCCCTATCCTTTTTGCCTTGACAACTGAACCCATGGCAGCGGCGATACGGTTGAGGCATGATAACAGGGGCATAACGCTGAAGGGAGCCACCCAAATATCATCATTATACGCGGATGACACGCTACTCTATGTTAGAGAACCCGATAAAAACATTGTTCCCATCATGGGAGACATCAACGAATTTGCAGAATACTCGGGATACACGGTCAACAGCTACAAATCAGAAGTGTTCCCCCTCACCCCCTCCACAAAATGCCCAGCTCACATGTGTGGCCTTAAGTGGTCGGAGCACCACATCAGATACCTTGGGGTGCTGGTCTCTTGCAATAAACAAACATTATATATGGATAATCACGACCAGGCGCTGCATACACTTAACATTAAATTGCAGGTCTGGAGGTGTCTCCCAATTTCACTACACAGTAGAATTGCCATTCTTAAAATGATTGTACTTCCGAAACTACTATACTTATTTGTAAATATCGCTATATGGCCGGGGAGAGAGTTCTTCTCTAGACTTCGCTCCATGGTGGTGTCCTTTCTGTGGAACGGGAAGACAGCCAGAATCAGCTGGGAGAAGATGACAGAGCCATATGAGAAGGGGGGTATAGCTGCACCAGACTTTGAGCTCTATTACACTGTGTCACAAGCACAATTTGCAAAGTACTGGTACGATGAATATGACAACTCCCCTCATACGCAAATAGCAGAATACACCACCGAGCCCACGAACATTAGGTCAGTAATTTTTAATTCTGGACATAAAGACTCCTGCGAATTCGACCCTGTGTGTTGTACGGTGAAAGCCTGGGGAGCAATATACAAAAGACTGAAAATAGAGATCCCATATAACCCCGATATACCCCTGTGGAAATACCCTGGTCTCCCCCCCACGTTTGACACCGACATACAGGAAACCTGGGACCCGGGCATGGAGATGAAAATAGGTGACATGTACATAGAGGGGAGGTTTTCGACCTTGGAGGTGTTCACTAGGTGCATGGGAGGTGGGCAGCTCAAGACACTGCAGTATTATCGGATGAGATCTGCATATCAAAGGCGCTGGCCGTCATTTCCAGATGAACCCCCTGCCCACCCGTGCGTGCGGCTGGCCACTACACAGGGCGGGTTGGGAATTTCTAAACTTTACAAGGCAATACAGAATCATTCCGTTGTGGTAAACCAGGTGAGGGAGAAATGGGAAACCGACATGAAAATTCCAATACCAGAAGAAAAGTGGGCAAGATACTGTGCGCTTACGAAAAAAGTCTCCCTTAACGCCGGGCTTTGTCAAATACAGTTTAAAATCCTAAACAGACTGCATTATACCCCTGCTAGGATAGCTACATTTACGCCTGAAGACCCAGGCAAGTGCCCCAAGTGTGGGTCCCTGGCAGCGGGGTCCTATCATATGTACTGGGAGTGTCCAGCCGTGGCGCGGTTCTGGGAAGGAGTTGCGAATATGCTAAACAATGTCACACAGATCCCCCCCGTACTTGACCCCACAAAAATACTTATTCGGTGACATCGGTAAATGTTCCGAAAAAATCAGAAGGCTGTTCAATGTGTCATGTGTCATAGCTAAAAGATGTATTTTGAAGGCATGGAAGAGCCCGGCCACTCCCACAATGGAAACCTTCCTACGGGAGTTAACCTATATAAACGAATGCGAGGAGCAATATGTACTGACCCAATCGAGCATGAGCAGACCAAAAGACATCTGGGTCCCATTTAGGGCATACCTTTGTGATATGCTATCAGATACTGAAACGACTATTTAAATGACAACTGTTAATCATTTAACGAAAATATTGTTATGTATGCGATTGTATATTGTATTCATTGTGCGCTAATGCAACTGTTGAGACCATCAATAAAAATATGTTCACAAAAAAAAAAAAAATACAAATACCAAAAATGAACATACCAATGCTAGTGTAGACAATGGGGTAATGTGCCTAAGCTCCTGGGTCCAACTAATCGAAATCTTTGTGTGAATGCTGACCTTACACCGGCAAAGTACTTTTCACCTGAATACAACAATTTAAAAAGAAAAGCCCATTCAGTACACATTTCATTTTATACCACGAAGGTGGATAAGCCAAGTCTTTAAGTGGGCTATTGCGCCCATGAGTTCTATATTCAGCCTTGGGAGGGACCCTGCAGGGCTCCTGATCACAGGAAGATTCAATTTCCTCTCCAGGCATGCTGCCGTTTGCTGCAGGGCACAAACCAAAATGCCCAATGGGTTATAGACACAAAAAGGAGCCAACTGGCCACATGAACACCTCACTTAGCACTGCAGAGTTCTGAATGAAGGAAAACATTTTTGTTCAAAGATGCCTTCCATCTTTCTAGTCTGAAAGAAAGAGCTTCGTTAAATAGGGATAGCACATTTGAGAGAATTTTCAATTTGGGGTGGTGCTGGTATAAGAGTATGGGAGAACAGTTCTTCGGTTTTAGTGGAAGGAGCTGTGTCCTGAGATTTACACGAACATCACTGCAGCAGGCAGGAGAATCCCTGGGCCTATCTGGCTGGGACAGGTCAGGGTAAGCGCAGATCTCGGCATCAGGGCAGGGCCTTTAACTCTCGGAACTATCCATGACATATTTTGATTTTATTTATTTTTTCGACTCAACATTTTTCATGTTAGTGGTTTATATTTAACCACAAAATAATTGTTTTAAAGAAAGTCAGTTAGGCAACTCCTTCAATAACACAAGTCCCACCTATTTTAAAGGTTCATTAGCTAGTCAGGCTTCTTAAGATATGTCTTTAAGGGGTCCACACCCTCCACTTAAAACACTAACCTTAGCGCTACAACTACCAGCCTCTAGCTAAGGTCACAGAGCAGGCCTGATTTCAAGGCCGTGGACAGGGTCGGATTGGGCCATATAATTGTCTTGGGCACCAATGAAAAATGGGCCCACAGTTGGAAACGGCTATTCATTCCTTTTGAGACACACTTTAAATAGATCCCAAGGAGAAGTTTTTTTGATAAAATGTGATGCAAATTGTGCATTTTAAAAGAATATTTATTCATTAGCCGCATGGTGAATTAACTCATCAAAATGGCCCACACTGGCCATAAAAGTGCCCCACTTTGACCCAATAAACTAGCCCACCCCAGCAATTTGCCTTTTTGGTTCGGCCATGGGCCTATTGCCCTATAGGCCAGTCTGGGCCTGGCCATAGATTATGAAGAATATACTTGGATCCCTGTCCTAGGAGGACAGAAGGAACAGGAGAACAGGAGGACACTAGCTATGTAACTTGGACAAAAACAGAGCATTGCCACCCTTGAGAGACACCTGGAAATGGGTAATCATGAAATCACATGGTTTCATACACAAAAGCATAAGGGACGAGCAATGCTGGAGAGAGGTTGAAATAATGAATACCGGACGCCATGAACAATTCCATGCACCAAACTCACTGTTCTTTTCAATATGGATGCCGCTTAGAGCTACAAGCATGCTAGCGAGTATGTGGTGCAAGGCTGGATGATAGCCACCGACAAATACCTGTTTGCAGAGCATGTTTTTCGATGGGTTATCAGCTCCACTGTCAGGGCTTCCTCCTCGTACTTTTATTCTAACATGATTGGTGCAGTCCAAAGGAGGACTGACCAATATAGCATTTTCATAGCAGGGATTAACGGATGCTAGTTTAAAGGGCACAGGATCCCCTTTGGAAACCATCAAAACGAAAATCATGTTGGTAGATGGTCTGGGATGCTTACTTCCAGGATCAGCATTGCAGTAGTTAGAACTGCACCGATGCACACTGGATGTGCAATGCGCCATGGGAAGAATTTTGTTTTAATTGTGGGGAAATCTCTCCTCAGGGAGAAAGGTGGGGGAGGCACTAAAGCATTTACATGAAAAATAAAGCTAGGCAGACAAAATGTAACACCACAGTGCCTGCTGCAAGAAAGAAAAAAAAACAACTAGAAATGTTGACTGGTGTGCTGGAGTTCACCTGTGCCCCAAGGAAGTAAGCTCCTCAACCACAAATGGGCAGAGACCCAGGGGGTTTTAGGCTGTGATAATCAGCTCCTTTGTAAATCTGAAGATTGCGGCATTGCAGGTTACGAATATGCAGGTATTGGGCCTCATCAGAAGTCCAGCGGTGACACTAAAAGTGGCAGTAACAGAATTAGCAGCATCAATACTGCTCTGCTGGATCACAAGCTGATGCAAACAAAACGCTGTAAATTCATCCGCCACTATTACAGTCGGCGGTATCTGCACCGGTAACTCCCAAGTGCAATCACAGGCGCATCACAAGGCCATGTGCACCAATACCGCCGAAAACACGGTGCAATTATGGACATAGGTGTCGGAGATGAAGCCACAGGTGATCCCAATGCACTCCAGAGGGCTACATAAGGGAACCCCTACCCCAAACACTGTTCCCAACACCATGCTGCCATTATCCACTATGAGCTGGGACAGGCAGCTTCTCATGCTGCACCTGGAAGTTGAGATGCAGGACAACCAGGCCAGAGCACAAGGGACGGGAGGAGAATGAGGAGGAGGAGAGGCCAAGCAAGGTGTGCACCCATCCACTCGTCTCAGAACTCAAGCAGCATGGTGCTGAAGATGGCACCACTTGGTCAAACATACAAGAAGCACTGAAGAAAGGGTATTTCCACAGTATAAACTTGTCAATATAAAAACACAAATTAAAGATTACACGTCTTAAACCAACAGAAGAAGTCTTAAAACCATGCCCACTCTAGAATGTTATACCCTGCCTTCATATTAAAGCAACAATCAAAGATATACATACCAAGAACTAGTTAAGCAACTGATAGAAATTGAAAGTCTCATGTGTAGCATCCTTTTCAAACTATGCCACTAAATTGGGTCTGGGTCTGTAAGGGGAAGCTTCGTAGAAATATACTTAAAATAGAATGCCCAAGATTATTCTTCTCTGCCAAATATTAAATCATCCTAGAGTTTTTACAGGGCAATCTTGGTTTGTGACATGTTGTACAACGCGATTAACAGAGTTGTAGCAATTGTTAGATGGCCTGACCTGTGAAAACTATAGTTTACATAAAGAGAGAAGCCTTGAATAGTTGTGCACCCCTTAAAGTGGAATGGGAAGGAAGTTAGTGCATCCCCGTTATTCCCAAGAAAATAAGGTCAATCTAAATAACTAATATTAGTCATTTTTCTAAATAGCAAAGCAAAGAAAGGATTTCACCTTACGTAAACTCAATGATAATTTAAATAAAGTTTTCATTCTTTTGCCAACTCAAATCTATACACTCTTACTTTTGTGAGAATAAGAAACTGTGAACCCAACGTTTTTCTCTGATGCAAAGAGAAAATTAAATCAAATATATTCTGAGAATAAAAGATGAGTAGTGTTTGTGGGTTCGATATAAGCTCTGTGCGCTATTGACCACCCTACATTTGAGAAATATTAGTGTTCTGGGCCGGCTCCGGTCACCTTTTCCCCAAACCCACCCACTGGGGTTTGGAATTATGAAGAAAAGATCCAAAGAAATTGAAAAGGTCGACTCGCGCTCAGGGTATTGGGTCTAAAAAAATTATTATTAAAGGATAGGCCCAAGAATATACAAAAGACAAATTGTTCCGTGGGTAGGATTTATTCCATGGTTTGTACACCGACATGTTTGGTGTGTCAAACCTTGATGGACTGAGTGTCCCTATTGAGATACTTGGTTGGGCGAAGTAGGTAATTATGGCTGTATGGACTAGATAGTCGATGCCTGTCTCATCTGTGAGCAGGTTAGGAATCTTCGCTCAACCAAGTATCTCAATAGGGACACACAGTCCATCAAGGTTTGACACACCAACACGGAGAACAGGCCTCGAAAACGACCATGAGGTCGGAACACGTGTTGGCTGTAAATACCATGGAATAAATCCTATCCACCATTGGAACAATTTGTCTTTTGTATATTATTGGGATTGTCCTTAATAATAATTTTTTATACAATACCTTTTTTATGAAAGGATGGATGGATGTTGGTGTGCATTCTGAATGTAAATATTAGTGAGATAACAAACAGATTCCGTTTCTTTTTATGCAGAGAGACTAGGCTGCCTGTAAGTTTGTTTTCTAACCTTGTCCCTTTCTTTCCTCTTTGTTTTAGGAGCTCCGGAGTTCGAGGCGGGCGTGGCAGAAGACTGGATGCAGGCTGCAGGCACGGCGAGCGTTACGCTGCTGGATGCAGAATAACGTGAAGCGTGTGTTGCTGGTCGGGCGTGGTTTAAATAGCCTCAAAAGTAGTCCCAGGTAAGAAGTCCCTAGAACCACACCAGAGTAAAAAATAGTCTCTGTAGAAAAATAGTCCCTTTCAGGCTTCATGTTGGATTGGAGTCATTTGCAGCATGGTCTGCCTGAGGTAAGTAAGGACTATGGGCTGTTGAAGTTTTACTAAATGTCTAGATGCCTGCTCCCGGGGCTGATGGGCTTGGTCCGGATGTCTGGGGTAGGCATCATGACAGCGTAGTGGAATACTTTTGTTTTTAAGAGAATAGTCCCTTTCAGGCTTCATGTTGGATTGGAGTCATTTGCAGCATGGTCTGCCTGAGTTAAGTAATGACCCAGGACTGGACCCAGATAGCCCCTAGCCGGGGCTGCTGAGGTTTTACTAAATGTCTAGATGCCTGCTCCCTGGGAGCTCGGAGGAGCCTGAGAAACTCGGAAAGAAAAACCGCAGCGTTTTCCAACACAACCGCGTTGTTTCTGCCTGAATCTGCTTTACCATTTGGGGCTCTCGGGCTCCCCGCGCGGAGCCCGAGAGCCCCAAATGGTAAAGCAGATTCAGGCAGAAACAACGCGGCATTGTGGAAAACAACCGCGTTGTTTCTACCTGAATCTGCTTTCCCATTTGGGGCTCTCGGGCTCCCCACGGGGAGCCCGAGAGCCCCAAATGGGAAAGCAGATTTAGGCAGACAACGCAGCATTTAGCATTTCCCATTTGGGTCTCTCGGCCCCCCCCCCGTGGGGAGCCCGAGAGCCCCAAATGGGAAATCAGCTGCAGGTAGTAACACTACGCGGCTTCAAAAGCGACCGCAAACATAAATACGTTTTTAAAGCTGCGGTTTTATTTCTAAGTTTTCCGGGCTCCTAAATAGCACTTACCGAGATTCAGCTGCAGCTTTCCTGCTCTGGTCTCCGGTCCCCGTCCTCCGCCTACAGCACTAATGAAGGGAAAGCCACCCAGCGGTAGCCTTTGTTTACTACAGCTGGCTGGCTTTTCCTTCATTAGTGCCGCAAAAGCCAGCACAGGAGGGCCTCCATTTCACAAAATGGATGCGCCCATGTGCTTGCTTTTGTGAATTTTGAGCTTGAATAGCTCAAAATTTTACATAGGAAGTTTTAAAACGGAGAATGCTAGTATTTTTTTTTTTTTTATGTTGCCTATCTATTTTTTTAATACAAATTTTTACTAGACCATCCCTTTAATTGATGAGGGCCGAGGCCAGTACGGACATGCAGTTTACAGGTAGAAAAGGGCGTAATGAACAGAGCCGTTTGTTGATACAGCCCGATGTGGCTTGGGTTTTGACCACATGCAGACGCATAGCGAGTTCGGCATCAATGGTGAGCCCAAGCGTCTTGACACTTTGAACAACAGGGATGCAGACATTGGCTATTCAAAATGAGGCATAGTCAGCTGGAAGGTTCTTTAGCATGTGACTGGAGGCGGCAATAAGAAGCTCAGTCTTATCAGCATTTAATGTCATTGAGTTATGAGCCATCCAGGAGTGGATGATTGAGTAAATAGCAGCATCAGTGGGGTAGGAGCCATTGAGTTCAAGGATGACCTGGGTGTCATCAGCGTAGTTGGTGTACAAGACACCCAGGTCATCAAGCAACAGAAGAAGAGGGAGTATGTAAATGTTAAATTCACATGAATTCAGAACATTTCTTATAATAGCCTTTTTTCTGCTTTCAACTAATTTAAATACAGTAGTATTTTGTTTAATCTTCCTCTTCAAGCTGTTTCACTTTTTTTCTGCAAATGTATTTTCTATTTATGGATTCGGATTCTTTCATCTTTTCATTTGTTATTGTGATATTTTCTGAAAAAGAGAAGTGTTAGAATGAGCTGTTGTGTTTAGTTTAAAAACTGCACTTTAGGTTTGCTGTTAAACCCATTTATTATAGGAAAAACTGCTTATTTTGGTTACATTTTTTATTTTAAAAAAAGACAACAGCAATAGGGGGCTGGTTCATTTCAGGTGGAAATAGCGCCAAACTTGTTCACTATTACCTGCACTTGGTCTTACAGAATTTCCGCTAGATTACGAGTGTGGGAAACGGTGGCGTTAGTCTCTATTTTCAGAGGCCACAGAACTCCATGGGGATTTCGGAGGAAATACTGTAATGGTAATCCTCCACTATTTGGCATAAAAGTGGAGGATATACCTCCAGCACATGCGTCTCCTCCGCTTTTACACCAAACCTAAAATTTGGTGGTGCCATAAAAATTGAAATGGTGGTAACACAATTACCAAAAAATTGCTGCACCGCCAAATGCATAAGCTGCATTAAGCCAGTGCTCAGACACCACGCTGTCTTTTCTGTCATGTCATAATTTCAAAACATTGCCGATCTAAATCAATATAAGTCTATTCTTTTAAAATTAAAAATAAAAAAACACTTTGCTTCAACACTCAAGTTTAAAAATAAACTCTTTAGACATTCCAAAACTCACCAAATATGGGTACCAACTTCTTGATGGCGAGTGAACCCCGGGGCGTCTAAAGAGTGCCCATGATGATGCCAATATGTATGACAGGTGTGCAACCACACTACATAAAGTTCAAATAGCACCAGATGCAAATAGGTACCGGGCTATAGCCCCCAACAACATAACACACAGAGACATGACATGAGCTCGACAAATTATGAAGGCGTTGTGTGGCATCACAGGGCAACCGTGAAACACGCTGGAAATCCATCTAACTCCACAGGGTACGGTATAGGCAGTGAATTCTATAGAACTGCAAATGTACTCACACTCGTGACTATTATTATGAAGAAAAAAAAATATTTCAATCACATCCCTCCTTGAGCAATCGTCACTAGCGTTGTTGCTTGTTAGCATAGGAGTCGGGGGTCCCACTAAGACAGCAAACTTGCCAACATTCTGTGGCCAAAAAGATGTAGGATTTTTCAAGTTTCAAAAATAATAAATTCCCATAGCAATGACATCACAGGAAAATACAAAACATACATTGTTGGCACCACTGGGGCATTCTAAAATACACAACCCTTCAAACAACACAACATGTTCAAATGTTAAAAATGCATAATTCCGAATGGTAAGTTAACACCAAATTCAATTATACAGAAGGTAATCACACAGAGCTGGTAGGCAACGTTTGCCACTGCGCTGTAGCAGCAGCCTTGGCAATACATAAGTATTCCTGCAGAGCAAGTTGAACACTGAATGGCATGGAGACCAATGCCCCCATCAGTCTGATAGGCAGATGATGTGTGATGGTGTTATGCACTGCCACTTGCCTTCACAAGTGTTTCACCTAAGGGTTGTCCTGGCAAAATTGCAGGACAGAGTCAAGTAGCTGTCAGGTCAGTGGGTTGGTCTGAGCTCAATCAAAGTAATCACCTACCAGCCCACTGCACAGACAGACTAATTAATGTGTTGCATGCTTTGTCCTGCAGCCTGCCCTCGTCACATAAATTACCTGCCACTGTAAAAAGCAGTAGGATCTGTCACCCAAATCTGTAGGTGGTAGGACTGCTTAAAAATCAGTAGCCTACTGCCTAAATCTGTAGGGTTGACAGCCCTCGTTTTAGCTCTTGGAAATGTCAGACGCTTATAGTGGTGCGTGGCAGGTAAGTGCGAGCAAGTGAACAACGTAAAAGCATTTAACACCTTGAGGGTTTTCTTGTGTTTAGTTTAGTCCATCTGCGCTGCCTTTCGGGAGAATTAGGCGCAGTGTCACGTAAATAATAAGCAGAGTGGTTGTTTCTTGTGACGTCAGATAAAGAGTGACATATCATGGTGGTCCGATATCATGACTTTTATGTGGATTTCAATTGTTGACGATCATCTGCTCGCCCAAAAAAAAAAACACTACTCAAACTTGTATTATACGTCGTTACAGGCGTACTACTACTAATTACAAAATATAGGGACGCATATAAATGGTTGCAGTTTTGAAGTGTTACTACAAACATTGGGGGAAAGGGTGAAAAATACACGGGCAATGTTCAGCTACTGATTAACATCAGAGAAACAGCATGTTTTGGACTCCAACTTGCCAGGCTTCAAAGGGCGAGACAAAAAAGTATTGTGTGCATAAATCCCACGTAATTAAACTTACAACAAAATAAAACTCCGCGTCATAACGTAAAACAGTTCTACAGAAAAGTGTCAGCGCGTTACTTGCTCTGTGTGTCAGACGTAAAGTTGCCGTTTTATGAAGAACACCTAAAAAGGCAGGTGACAGAGACGACGAAAGAAAACACGAGAGCCTGGCTTAATCGTTCACCAAACCGTGAAAGCGGCCTCTCGTCGGGTCAATGATTTCCACATCCACTCTTGAAATGTTTCCAGTCACTCTATCGCCATAAAGCTGCCAGGGCGCGGTGCTTTTACCTTTTGCCGTGGACGCAGCTGCAGTAGAACATGCCTGCTGCTCAGAGCGGCGCCCGCATGCCGCCTGTCCCGCCGCCCAGCGTTATCGCGGCCGCCCTGCACGCAGCTGTGTGAGCCCGCAGACGCCTCGAGCACTCCCGCACGCACGCACGCGCGCCGATGCAACTACTGCCAGCCCGAGAGCAGCCCTCCTGCTACAAGGCGCGCGGGCCCCAGCTGCAGCGGCGGCGGCCCCGGGACGGCGCACCACCGCCACCGCCGCCAGGCTGCCATACATGGGCATGCCTCCCCACCCCCTCCCCCCTCGGCTCTCCGAGGACAGCCAGCAAGCATCACGAGTGCGAGCTACATGTGTTTGCTAGATCCAACATCTCCCTACAGGGAAGCCGAGCGCCCTAGCGATAATTATCCGCCCAAGCACCGCGGTGTTGTTGCTTTGGTGATGTTTGCGTGTGCTGTTTCCAGTACACGGGAGAACCCTGGCCACAGCTTCGGAATGGAAAACGGTACCACATTGTATATAGGATTCATTTTTCCATCACCGATAAACATGCAACGGTTTTACAAGAACGCCCCTCACTGACCAGCACACCAACATCGTGTGACATCTGACATATTTTATATTAACCTAATGTTCAACACTTTTAGAATCCTACGCCCAGTGAGAGCATCTAAACTACAGGTCCCTTAGAATCCTACGCCCAGTGAGAGCATCTAAACTACAGGTCCCACAATGCAAAATGGTGTTGGCTGAAAACCCAGGACTGACCCCACCCGACCTACGTGTCATGATGCCCCCCTTGGTAGCCATGTACAAAATCTAACTCGGCACTATAGTGAGTGGGTGTTAGATCTTGTTAAAGACATGGAGGCGAGTGGTATGCAGTATCTTCATTTACTCGACCCAAAAAAATAAAAATAAACTTATACACTAATTCATGTGTAGCATTAACCATTTGCAAGGAAAAATCCTCAATGCAAGCCAATCCCTAGAACCCAGCATGTAAAAGCTCCTAAAAAAGAGTTCCTGTCCCTCTTCTTTAGTGCTCAAAAACAACCTGAACATCACATCAAAACAGAACCCGCAGGGCACACATCACATCATCCTGTATGAACAACGTGTCATCCAAGACCTGGAGCCATCTGATCCATTAACGGATACCAAAAAATAAAGCAAGCAATGTGAGTGGGAGGTGCATAGGGTGGGAAAAACTCCAATTATGTCTATTATCCCCCAGCAAGTCAGGGTGTAGAGAGGGAGTTTCTTATCAGAAATTGAGTAACCTCCGATGGAGGGGGAACAAAGTTAGTTATCGTTGCCCTAAGAAGTGAACGACAAGAAGTTAAACACTGCAAGAACATCATTCTCATTTTTAATGAAAACTTGGCATTACGTGACCCCACAAGTTATAGCTCTATGGCGGAAAACTTAGAGGAATGTTAATAGTTGATTCGGTTATTTTACATAGGAAAGAAGATGGTCACCATATTTGACAAGCTTGTGTTGTGGGAGGATAGCGCTGGGGTAATGTGTTTGTCTTGGAAGCGAGACACCACTAAGAAGGATGAGCTCGACACTTACCCATTCTCCGCATGAAGCAGCGATATGAAAGTCCAATGTATGGTGCAAATGAAAATGTTAGCCACCTGTCAAGAAATAATTTTAGCAAACCTGAATAAGTGATATTAAACACTGGAAAGATAGTCCTTGAGAAAGTGAGCGAACTATCTACGAAGTACCAACTACAGGCCTTATGTATCTTTACTGGAGAAACCACCCCTGCACCAGGACGAACACCAAAAGGGGAATAGGACAGTTTCCAAGAAAACATGACAGCCCAAGGGTTGACCCGTAATTTCTCCGAAATAGATGTTGGGATGGTCGTGGTTTCAATGGGAAAGAAGGTTTTGTGTTGCATGCGTCATATTGGTGACTGGAGTAGAAACAATGTTAGCACGATGCTGCAATCTGGTATGTATTTAGTATAGTTAATGAGAATGGGATGAGTGTTACTATTAGTGCTATTTTGTGTACAGTTCATATATTGATACAGTGTGGACAAAATGTAGTTGTGTGACGTGCAATGTAGTGCCTAAAGATGGGAAGCGAGGAGCTTTATATGTGCACGTGAGAAGAAATTCATGAATGCGGAAGCCACTGTGACGGTACGTGATGGTCGTGAACATGCGTGCACGTACATATACACACAGGGGTTTTCAGGGAAATGTGTTTGGGGCAGTTGAGGGTACGTGGCCAATACATGGGAAGGTTGTATACCTCCGGTCCCTCGTAGCTGGGGTTTGTGTAGGTTTGAGCGACCTGGAGAGTTGTTTGACCGACGTTGAAGGATGGAGGAAGGCAGCTAACTGCATTCGGCCAGCTGCGATAATATCAAAGGGACATTTGTGGCCAGGATGAAATTCAGTGCAAGTGAGTCATATGTTTACGACTAGGTGCTGATGTGGATAAGAGATGTAATCTTCCTGAAAACACAGGAGTTTGTTATTTAGTGACCAGGAAAGTCTGACCACATCAGGGTCTACATGGAGCCAGGTCTTAGTGCAAGAGGTTCTTAAGGGCAGAGGTGAAAAATGGTTGATGGGTTTCAATTATGTTCTTGGGAAAATGATCAGGCTGTTCCAGAGGTCATGTGGGCTGAAATGGTTGTTGTAATAGATTAGCGTGAAACGAAAATACCAGGGATGCCAGCAAGTCTGGGTGGATAAGATGTATATCACCAGTTCAAAGAAAACATGTTTATTTCTCTCCGCCTCATCTTGAGCAAGTGTTCTAGTAAAAGCCATGTGCATGACACCCAGGGTTAACAGGTCCCTGACCAGATGGAACTTGTAATACATTAGGATTGTTGTAGGGTAATAGGTAATCGTGTGATGATGTCACGAACAAATATGGAAAAATCCCAAAAAGGGGTTTCACTTTAAATATGGGCTAATGTAAATGTATGTTGAAGAGGATGGTGGCTAGGTGAATGTATCCAATAAGAGCGTGGCAACTAAGGGGGAATAGATTTCCTTGTATAGGGTTAGTCAATCATATTTCGGGGGGTAACTTTGGAACTAAATATGTGGGAGTGTGTTCAATGCTGCAATAATATATATAAGGTGTACTTTTCATGTGGTTCGAGTAGAATCAGGTTAGTTCTGTCTCTAAGAAGTTGTCCAGCCCTTTCCAGCCATTGGTATACAATATGCTTGCTTTACGGACAAACGTGCACTCACTTTTTGAGAGGTGGGCTTATTTGGAGTAAAGAGATCTGAGGCCCACCCCTACAAAGATATCCCTTTCCATTGAAAACCCCAAGCAATTGTTCCCACAATCAGTTTACCAAAGTTGGGAATGACAAGTTAATTTCTATATTAGCCAGCCCTCTAGAAACAAGAGCATACGCAACCTATAGCTCACGGAAGTCTCTGTCTGGAGAGTGGGAGGGGTAGCATATAAGTGTTAAAATGTCAGAGAAATAGGATGGCCTGTAATTTAGGAGGATGCATCCATGAGAGGGACTTGAAGTGTCAAGGCAAGGGATGCTTGAGACCTATCTAGGGCAGAATTGAACAGTAAAAAGCAGAAACCTATGCAATCCCCTTCCCCATAGGTTGTACACTCCACAAGAGGGGGGAACAGCACTGCCCTCCCCAGATACCAGAGTCCTTAAAGGGAAGGACTGTAAGTGGATAGTAAAATGAGGCAAGTCCTTAACCTTGGTGTATATTGGGACATAGAGGAACAATTTAAGGTATGCTGCAATAAATGTATCTACTGAACCCCACCACCAATTTGAAAATGGCTAGAGCCCTATACACGTCCATTATCATTGTTAAAAATAATTGGTAAATAAACCACCCACTAATACAAACCTTCAGAAAATTGGACAATTCGCTAGGAGAGTACACACATGGAAAGGTAAAAACAGATGTCAAATTTGATGAAGATCTGCAACATCATCCAGCATTTCCTGACACTATGGAACCTGCACACAGGAACATGGTAAGAAATACCCAATCTGTAATAAACACAGGATTCTTCTTTGCTGAGCGCTCCCATAGCCAAATATAAAATGAAAGCGCCCATTCATCCCAATCTTTTGGCCAACTTCCTTGCGGTCCAGCCCCGTCAAACTCCTCAGTTAATGACTATTTCTTCCCTCCCATAAAATGCAGCAGAGCCCGGGCATTCTGGTGGAAAGTGAATACAACTGTTTTGAGAAATATGCTAAAGTTTTGCAAGCCACGGGATGTAAAGAACAGTGTTAACATGGATTTCTGAACTCTGACCTGGTGGGCAGAGGTTCAGAAGGCCAGCCTAGTTTCTTGGAACAGGGTAACCTTCTGGATAAGCCAGACCAATCAAGGTAGCATTGGCGACAGTCAAGACCCTGTCTCAGGAAGGGTGAGGGTGACTGAAAGACCTCAATGAGCACACAGAGTAAAGGACACTTATAAATCACTCCCAGTCAGGTGTAGATATATTAAAAATACAGGTACATTTATTTCAAGGCCTTTGAGTTTCAACATAATAGTTATTAACAGTAACACTTCTAAACCAACACAATCCTATTCAAATACATATATACAAGACCGAAGTGGCCTAAAGGGTTAATGCACAAAATGGGTCCACAACCTAGAAAAGGGAAGGAAGCAAGTTGTGCAAAGAGTCATTATCATCAACGCACGCTCCTTAGTCGCCCACTCTCCCGACATTGCAGACGTGATCACATCCAACAAACTGGACTTCCTTGCAGTAACCGAAACATGGTTACATCCCGCTTCCGGACCATCTCTCTCTATTGCGGTCCAGGGAAACTATTCTATTATTAGAACAGATAGAGCAACAGGGATAGGAGGCAGAGTAGCGGTCATTGCCAAAACTAGTTTAAATATCAGAGAAGTCAACAACAAAGACATACCATCTTCTGCAGAATTGTTATCCTTCAAACTTCCACTATCTAGCTCCCGAATAATACTTATCCACCTAATCTACAGACCTCCAGGAGCTATCACATCCTTTGAGGAGGACTATTCCCATCTTTTGACTGCTAATTCAAAACGAGGTTCCCAAATCATCTTACTGGGGGATTTCAACCTTTGCTTATAGGACCCGAATGAGGCGAATGCCTCCTTGATCAACGATACCATCACACAACTAGGACTGTCACAACACATCAACAAATCCACACATATGAAAGGCAGAACACTAGATTGGACATGTGCCTGGTCTGACCACCATCTTATTACTTTCATGATAGCCAAAGTCAGCCAAAAAAGTGACCTTACTACCGAGGCACCTAAAACCTTAACCAGAAACGCACGCAATATCCCCATCGAAAACCTGAGACCTCTGATAAAACCAATCGCCTCCAAATTCCTTAGTTCCCCCAGCATTGACCCCTCATCACTAGTTGAACTCTACAACAACATACTGGAACAGGCCTTGAACCTAATAGCCCCTCACAAACTAAGAAAACCTAAACCCACTGCACATGTGATTAAATGGTTCTCAGCAGAACTAAAGGCACTTCGCAACCTCAAGAGAACAGCTGAATCCTGCTGGAGGAAAGACCCATCTATCACCACCAAGGATAAATTCTCCCCGACAGCAGCCACTGCCATCACGAATGCCAAAAAAGAGATCTTCAATGCTAGAATTCACAGCGCCAAATCTGGCACTAAAGAGCTTTTCTCTATCCTATGAGAACTGGAATCACCTGTGCCCACCACTGATAACTGCATCAAGGACAAAACTTGGTGCAACAACATCCAGCAAGCGCTCTCAAACAAAATTGCCCTCCTACAAACCAAAATAGAAGCAAAAAAAGCCAGTCTCACATCTAAAGACCACTTCAGTGACTTGCACAGCCCTCCTCCCCCCAACTGCCCACGATTCCACTTCTCACCCATTACAGAGGATGAAGTAATAAACATAATTGCTAGCCTAAAACCATCCAAATGCCTAGGCGACCTATGCCCTGCCACAGTAACTAAGGATGGAGCCAGAGACCTCGCTCCCCTTATCAACACGCTGATTAATGCCTCGTTCAAAAACGCTGTAATTCAACCATAAAGAGGCCTGGGTCCTACTCCTGCTCAAAAAAACCAACCTAGACCCCAACACACACACTAATTATAGGCCCATCACCACAATACCCTTCCTCTTAAAAATTCTAGATAGAGTAGCTTACCTCCAAATACAACAACATTTGAAAGACAACAACCTCCTAGGACTGAGACAATCCGGCTTTAGACCCAGGCATGGGACCGAAACAGCCCTACTGGATCTAAAAATCCAAATGAAGGAAGCCAAAGATGAGGCCAACCTGGCCATTCTACTCTTGTTGGATCTGTCTGCAGCCTTCGACTTAGTCAACCACCAAATTCTAACCTCGGCTGCTGCATTCTCCCTGGATGCCACCAATTGGATTCAGTCCTTCCTATAGGACAGATCAACCAGGGTCTTCGCCCCATCTTGCGGTGCTGCTACTGACCCTGCTCCAATCCAATGTGAAGTTCCCCAAAGCGCTTGTATCTCCCCCACACTTTACAATGTCTTCACTAAGCTCCTCTTTGACCACCTTGACAATTTGGGCGTTACATATACTAACTATGCTGACGACACCCAGATCCTCATCACCCTCACGAGGAGCTACGACGAAGATGTTGCAAAGCTAAATGAGATCTACCTTGAAATCCAAGCATGGATGGCCACCCACAGCCTCTGCTTAAACAATGATAAAACCCGAACTCCTTATTGTTGGTTCACAGGCCCGTCTCAACAAATTAGGCCCCAGATAACAATCCTTCACCATTGATGGCAACATTATAAAAGTGTCGAAAGAAGTCAAAACATTGGGGGTGTATCTTGACTCCACACTTTCCCTTAAAAAACAAATCAATGCCACTATTTTACCCACAGCCTATACCAATAAACATATAAATGCATGTAAACCATTTCTTTCCACCAACAGCTACCTCACACTGGCTAGGCCCTCATTTTGTCCAAGTTGGACTACTGCAACACCCTTCCTTGGTTCCTCGAACCACAACTTAAATCGATTACAGATACTCCAAAATAATGCTCTCCGATGTGCCCTCAAACTTCCCCGTAAGGCCCACATCTCCACCCTTAGAAAGGAATCTCACTGGCTCCCTATCCGCGAGAGAATTAAACTACGGGTGCTGGTCATTACACATAAATGCTTATGCTTGAAAGCCCCACGCTAGCTTTCAGATAAATTCATGAGACAGAACTCTACTAGACCTACTAGATCCCCCTACTTGCACCAACTTGACATACCTAAGTTCAACCTGAAAACAGCTGGAGGAGCAAGCTTCCCAGCACTAGCAGCTAAACACTGGAAGGCACTACCGATGACAATCGGAGCAGAAACCTCATTCTGGACGTTTAGAGACAAAGTTAAGGAACTGCTCATAACCCAACAATAGTCAGATCTCTGCACTTAGTTACCTGCATCTGGTCCTCCTTCTTATTTAAGCTATTTGTCTGTCATTATGTTATCTGTATCATATGTATGCGATGATGGTGGCGAACCAAACTGCAACCCGGTCCCGCAACAATCTACTATGCCGCATCTTGGACCACTCTGTAACTAGGTCCCGTGAACCATTCTCTGTACTGTATATTATTCCTTTGTCCTGTATGTGCAACATTCTGTAACCACTGTTGAACCTAAGTACTAGCGCCCAGTTACCCGAGTGTTCGGCTGCGCTCTACAAATAAACTAACTAAACTATACTAAACTAAACTTTAGACAGTTCTGCAGCAAACACAATCCTAACTGAAAGGCAGTCCAGTCCCTTACAAGAGGGGAGCCCATTGATCAAATGTACTTGCAATGCTGGCGCACGCGGTAATGCAGATGGGCAAAACAGGGTCTCTTGAAGGGTCTGTAGCAGCTCAGGAAGGTGGATGAGGTGATGCAGAATAAGTTCTCACTATTCGTGGAGGGTCTCCCCAACAGGGCAGAGCAGGTTCCAAGACTTGGGAACAGTTCATTAGTTCGCCCTAGCAGTGGAAAGCATAGGGGCCCTCAGGGGCCACTCATGCGTAAAAATGGATGGATGCGCTAGGGGCCACCAGTTAGGGTTGCAATTACTCACTGACACCCAACGCACTCCAGACCAAACTTTGGCAGTCGAGTCCAGGTTACAGGTTCAAATGCGGCAGTATCGCGGCTCTGCGGCTTTCAGCGACGAAGATACAGTGTTGATTCCCAAACAGGACAGTGGCGATTTCTCTGCTCCTGGTGGATGGATCAGGCCAGTTCTGCTGTAGCAGGCTTCAGGGCACAGAGTATCACAGATGCAATGAGTTTGCAAAGTTTGTCACCACGGCTGGGCCCCGGTAACACAGTAACCGCGTGTACTCTGGTTCGGGCGCTCTCTTTACTCCAGACCTAGGATCGCCAAGTGTACGAAATTTGGTGTGAGAGTGCCGTGAACATAGAGCTTGCGGGGTGCCAAGTTTTAAGGGCCTCCTTGAAATGGCGGCAGTTTCAGAGCAAAGGTCCTGTGCAAGCTGGTCAGCCCACTGGTTGGCCCGGCGACTCTTCCGAGAAGGCTTACTTGCAGGGTTTGATGAAGGTGCCGAGAATAGTTAGTCCCACTATTCCAATGGGTCAAAGCGTCTTCGCAGACCTTCTTGGACAACCAGAGGCAGAGGGGTCCAGCGGGACGACAGCGGGTCACCAGAGGTTCCTCGACCCGTCTTCTTAGTTTCAGGATACATGGATCCAATCCTTCGTTCAGTGAAAACTCCAGAGATCGACATGGTATGGGTGTTTGGAGCCTTCTCTTATCCAAAACCTCCGTCGCGCCAAAACTAAGAGGACCCAATGGGAGATCTAGTCACATACAGGCATACCATACGTGGACCAATCATGGACCTGAGTGGTCCCAGGCATTCACAGCACACCAGACTCTCTGGCAGCCAGGATGTGTATTGGAACCAGACAATCCAGCCCACATCCTGGAAGCACGCACACAAGGCAAGCAGAAGCCAGCAAAAACTTGGCATTGTACGGGAGAATGCATGCCCAAATAAGGACTGACCTGGGTCAGCTCGAACTGGGGAAGGTGAAGGGGCAAGATGGCCAAAGGACAGGACAAAGAACCTCGTGTCATGGCCATTTTGGAGCCAGGCCACCTATTTGTGCCAAACGTGGTTACCGCGGTTTACCTGTCAGGAAAGGGTTAAAAATACATGAAAAGAAAAGCTACCTGCAGCCCTATCCAAGGCACATCTGTACTTCTCCTAAAAAATCCTTTGAGAGTATCTAGGGCCTTTAGAAATGACAGGAAGACCCAAGTGCCCTGTAGTACTTGCAAAATGTTGCAGAAAAGTTGCAACATATACAAGGACTAAGGGAAACAAAGTCTCCCAATACTGACTGTCTTTAAGGGCATGTCAGTTTCCCCATAACAAAGGGAGCGAAAAGCCCAGGTGAGTGCAGCAGAAGGCTGTGCTCCTCTGGCAAAGTCAGACTATAGTATTTAACATCCGCAAAAAGTTGGGGGGTACACAACTGGAGGGAAAATTACACATGGAATGGAAATCTTTCCTAACAAACAGGAACTGTGACACTGGGGAAAAAAGCCACACCTGGAAATGGAAAATCCAATGGAAAGAAGGAGGGGTTGGAATGGAGATAGTATTTGGAATATTGTGAAGCACATAGAGTAAACTGGGAAAATAAAGATCCTAATGAAAGAGGAGAAGAAATATTTACAACTCTTGAATTGAACTGAGCTATGCGAGGGAGGTTGGTATAATACGTGCCCCTGTACCATTAACAGAATTTAAACCCACACGCATGACACTGAGGGGAGTTAGCCATTCTATCTCAAGAACGTACGCTTCCTATTATGTACGTTTAAAGGCTAGTTATGATCTGACATGCGAAATTTGAGGAGTGTGTACTGTGTAGTACTTGTAGGAAATGGTAATCCATCTTACCCCAAGCACCATTAAATTCTTCTTTTCATGTAATGTTTAAGATGAGGTGCCCTTCTTCCCATCCGAGCGAGAAACTCAAGAGTTGAGAATGAAGAGTTGAGGAGAAGGAAATGTAGGAATGAAATCACATTTCCATTCGCCATAGACCTGTGAGACCGTCCTGTTTGATAATATTATCAATATTGACCAGTAAAGAATGGTGATTACAAAGGAAGCACAACACACACAGGTGCAGGCAATAACTAGTGAACATTTTGCAGGAAGAGTGTAATATCATTATTTCCCGGCAGTAAGAGCGTGTGCACCCAGAGGTAGAGGGTTCAGATTTCAGGCTCCAAAGGGAGGAGGATTTAATGGAGGACAACCTAGGTTTGGAGGAGAGGGCCAGCAGTTTTGGACATGTGGAAAAATGGTGCATATTTCCAGAGCGTATAGCAGCAGGGGAGGGATGCAACAGAATTGGCCAGATCAAAGAGTGGGACAAGATATATTTGAGGTAGTCACAAAAGGTCCCACTGAGAAAGAGGGGTTCATATTGCATGCACCATATTTGTGATTGGTGGAGCGGTGGAGCTGGCGCTATGTCGCAATTTTATATGTATCCAACGTAGGTGATGTGAATGGGATATGTGTTACCGTAAGTGCTACTTTGTGTTCAAGTTGATACACTTTATATTTGCACGCGTGCAGCATGATGAATGTCAAAATCGACAATGAAATATAAACACAATCTATTTATTTTTTATCTGTATATGATTGTTAAAATTTTTACAAAGAAAAAGTTCTGCAAGGTTCCACAGTTACAGTGAACTGAAAAGAGGGTGACAGTTGAGTAAAGTACAGAAAACAAGAATTTGTGTTTCTCACAAGGTTAGTCTCTGAACTCTGTTAATCGTGAGTAGTTTTGCCGGCTAATAATTTACCTGGTAAGTCGATATGGTGGAGGATTTTGTAAGTGGCTAACAGCCACTTCGGTTTGTCGCCACTAATCAACTTTGCCCAACACGTTGGTTCATCCATCAATGTAAAGTTAAAAAAGATCAGCCTCAAATATCGTGCTCTAATCTGCTGGGTTCCCGGGCACTGAAGCAATAGATGACGAATGGTTTCTTCTTCGTCAGTTGTATTACAAAATCAACAGGTGCTCATCATCGAAAGTCCTCTAACTGGCAAAATTTCATTGGTTGGGAGCAAATTTAAGTGGGCTCTTAGTAAGAAATCTCTGGCTTGTCTGTTCGGGAATTTTTTAATGTACGGCTGCAGTTCGTTTAGCTTTCTTGCATTCTTTGGGAGATGGTTAGTCAATTTATTACCCACTGCAGCCTCTAGTGTCTCTAGTCTATTTATGGTCTGTTACGAAGTGCCTAGAAGCAGGACGATGCAGAGTTTCATAATGAGCATGCGGGCAAGAGGAATTTTCATGAAAAACTCACTGTGGAGAAGACACAATAGGTATTAAACATGCATGCTCCAATATGCAAACATGGGGACTTTACAAATCTGAACACAGTTTGCTTGTTTTATAAAGTGGTTAAACTCTGCAGTCTGGGGTTTGCAAGATGAATTTTAAGTGGCTAGGAAAAATTGGTTTTGCAGGGTTGGAGGACGAACGAGAGTTAATGATTAGCCACGACATTGGGCAGATGATCAGACAACAAACCAGCTAGGGTTTGTATGACTTGGGTGCATTGCAAAGGAAGATGTCATATTTTTAAGTGCATGGGAGTTTGGTATTTATTGTTCAGGGGGATACAGCTATTTTCTTTTGACCAACAATAAACTTGGGGTGAAGTGACGCTCGAGGCCAGAGCGACCAATATTAATGGGTTTCCATTGTTTTCTCAGGATGTGAGCTGAGGCCATGCCTGTTGAATTGGTAGTTGTTTAGACTAGAGTGTTCTGGAGATGAAGCAAGTCAGGTTAGGGTGAGATGGTTCAAAGGGAACCTGTTTATTCTGCCTCTCCTCATGTTGTTTTGAAGTACTCGTGCAAGCCATGTGCAATTACGTTTAGTGTTAGGAGGTCTTAGACCAGATGTGACTTGTAATAGATTATGTTTGTATGTGAATGTGTAACTATGTCATGATGCCATGATCTTCCACGGACAAATGCTAAAAAGGGGCGCGTTGTGTACACATGAACTGAAGATGGTAGTTAACTGCAACCAATGGGAATGGCGGAATTGGAGAAAGACTGGATTTCTTTATATAGGTTGCATCCAATCACGTGGGGGGTGGATTGTAATAAAATATATGGGACTGTTTTAACTGTTGCAAAAATGTATATAATATTTCAACTTGTGTGGTTCAGAGAGACGTGGGTTAGTTTGACTCTTCAGCGTCATCTAGCCCCACTCTGGACGATTGTACAATAAACTTGCTTTACGTAAAAACGTGCACTCGCTTCTTAAGTGGTGAGCCTGCTTGGGTTAAGGTGATTAAAGGCCTATCCGCGCAATATCCTCCACCGTGTAGCGCAGAACCACCTGACTATTATCCCCAAGATCACACACAGTATATCAAATACAAGTGTCACAAATGCAACCTGCACAGCAGCGAAGGCCAATACAAATGCAACAAGCACCAGTGCAAGCACAGCAAGCCCCAAGGCAGATGGAGCAGATACTGAAGCAACCACAAGCACCTGTACAACAGAATACAATGACATCATGGAACACAAACGTAGTGCCACAGACACCCACACCCAGAATAGGGGGTGTAACAGTAGTGGGAGGACATCCTTTAAACGTCACAGGAATTCACTTATACCCTCAATGGGACAGCCCACAGAAAGACCTGATGTGTTCTATCCAATCAATTACACCATACTCACAACAGGAATCGCGAGTTGGGGTAACCATAAGTGACAAAACATTTTCTTGTCTTGTAGATACAAGAGCAACTCAATCTTGTGTTAGAGAGGTGAACCCTTATGGCACTTTTAATTGAGGTAACACATTGTATGATGGATGAGGATGCAGAATAATCCTTACATCAAACAACAAGACCGACTCAGGAATTTGGCAAAATGTCTCCTCCATCTGTTTTATTTTCAGTTGTATAAAACAGGGAGTTACAACAGACATCAATGGACGTTCAATCGTGCTCTCAATCATTTTGCATAAAAAACACACTTAAGTACTAAAAATGTGTCATAGGTGATGTCACACTATGTGGGAAACTAAAAAGAACCTGTGTGGGATTGGGCATAGGTTCAAGGGGAACAACTAAGTATACTTACTTTAGGGGATCAGGTTGTGATTGGGTCTCTACAGTCAGGTGGACAACTTATGCCCACCCCTAGTGCAAGTCATCCTCATCAGTTACTAGATACACAGTACATTATTGGCTCTCAAACTATAAAGCCCTTCGTTATATGGCCTTCTACAATTGGTTGGCACACTCGTGCCCTTCTGGAACATTCGGCTCACTAGCAGCACATAATCTGGGACCCCTGGTGCTGGTGGGCGGACTTGACCGTGTCTCCCCACCCAATTAGCCCTACATCTCTCATCACTCATGCCTTCTGTCATTCAGATTGTCTTTGAACTTGGCCTTGCAGAGTATCACTGCTCCCGAGAATAAATTGGAGTATAGAACATCCTTATTGTAGCTCAGATCTGCACATCCACTCCTATTTTCATCCTTGACTCTTGTGACAGGAGACCATATTCGGCCCGTTTTACAGCATTTAATAGTCTTGAATGAATAAACTTGGCACTCATTGTGTTCGTTCCTGCACCTTAGCAAGGGCTGCTTCAGCTTCTCTCGTACACTTGTTCTTCAAGGATAGATAACCGGTTCTTGGCTGCTCCATCCTTTGGCTACAGGCCAGACAAATATTCCAGGCCTTTCCTCGATCTTCAACTGTTTTCTTACTGTGACACAGCCCTCCGATCCTTCTTCCTTCATGGGTCTGAGCTTATTAATATGTGACACTGGTGTCCAGAATTCTATATAATAGTAACACCACCTGCAGTCTACTCAATATGTATAGCCAGCCTTTAAGATTACTTAGTCTACTTGCGTTACAGGGTCTGTACAGTTATAAAATGGCTTGTATTTTCTGCAGTGGCGTTGTGCACATTGCAATTTCCGGCTTCCAACATAAAGGCAGAATGGGGACAGGATTTCCTGCAGAGGTATTCACCTCCTCCTCTAAAGAGGGAAAATACCCAATGTCGGGCATTGCCTTGAACGCACAAGTTTCTTCGGAGGCGACAAGTACGGTTCTTTTCACTGATGACTTATCTTTACTATAGGAGAACACAATCTTTCCATGCCATTATTGTTCTCCCGCAAGACACCAGTTAACGATGGAGAGATCTGATGAGTAAACTGAACATGGCAATATCATTTACTGACCAGGGGATAATATCGTCCACTCCAGGGATCCATTATGTCAATTCGCAATAATTTATATCAGCATTGTATGGCCACAAAGCACAAAAGGGAGTGACATTAGAACCAGAATTATTCCTTTACAGAGTACACCTATTGTTAGCATAGCTTCCAAGAATAAGGGGCAAACTGTTACGGCTACCCACAACATTTCTGTTCAGACCAGAAGAGCCTATGGATGAGGAAGAAGAAGTGATTACAATAGAACTAGTAGCAGCAATGGTGAGAGAAGACAGGGTGATTTTGCATGTAGTTGATGATGAGGGAATAAACTGAAAGGCACTGATGCACTTGATGAGGGACACAGAATGACTGATTTTACAGAGACTTGTTTATGGATGACGATTCAGATTATGAGGTAGTGTTTAAAATAAGCCTTGCTTATCAGTTGAAATTGAGAACAGAGAAGTGCCGCAGAGAATGTCATTGGTAAAACAAAAATACTGCATTTTCTTCTGAAATATTCGGCACAAGTAGCAAACATATTGTGGACCACTAGCCCATATGACGTTGGTCTATTAAAGGGAGTAGGGGCAGTCCAAGTTAAATTGAAGCCAGGAGCTATTTTGCCATGGGTGAGACCGTAACCACTATCAAGAGAAGCAGATAAAGGTATTTATGACACCATTGCTGCTCTAGTGCAACAAAGAATATTAGTGCCCTCAGAGTCCCCATGCAATACAGTAGTGTACCCAGTAATAAAGGTGACAGGGTGGGTCGTGGATATTAATTTAGGATGTATGCCCCCTTAACAATGTTGTTGAAACAGAGTTCCCATTTGTCCCAAAACCAGCCGCAATTTTCCTTCCAGCGCTAAATATTTCACAGTGATTGATTTAAAGAATTCCTGCTTTTTACGATCCCCCTTCATGAGGAGTCCCAAGACTTACTTAATTTTCCTATTTCTGGACCAAGTGGAAATGTACAAGGTTAGCCTAGGGGTACTAGGAGTCCCCCTCAATCTTCAATCGAGTACTCCAGATGGACCTAGGAAACATACACCTTGACAGTTGATGACATTCTTGGCAGAGAAGAGGTACAAAGTAGACAAGGAGAAGTTGCAACATTGTCAGAAATAGGTTCTGTATACAGGCCAGTTAATATCCCAAGAAGGAAGGAAAGTGACCCCTGAGAAAGCAGAGCCAATTATGAAAACAGTTAGACCAAAAAGAGTGAGGGGCATGCATCCATTTTTGGCCTTTTGCAATTACTGCAGGGCATGGATCTTTGACTACAGTACGCATGTAAGGCCACTTTTAAAATAACTTAAGGAAGCACAGAAGGACAACAGTGAAATATGTGATGAATCCTGTGGAGTCATACCAAACCCCAGCCTAAAGTCTCCTCTCATGTGGCCAGGGTAAGGCAGCCGCTACCTGATCCTAACCCTGTGAACTGAATAACCTCAGTCCTTTAAGATGAGTAGCAGTGACCCTATGGATGGATGGGGATGCAGAAGTTACTCAAACATCAATAATCAAAATGACTCAGTTAGTTGGTAAAAAGGATAACTGTTTTATTTTCAGTTGTCTAAAACAGGGAGCACAACGAACATCAACGAATTCTCTCGATCCTCTTACTCAACAAGTTTCATGAACAAACTGAGTTTATATATCAAAAACTCATCATCATTGACATTGACCTACGTCATTACCAATCTCATCCTACGTGGCAGACTACAAAAACCTAATAGCAAATGTCATGGGCTCTTAGTGAACCTCTAAGTATATGATCCATACTTGTATGGGATAGTGAGTGAAAGTGATAGGTTTCTTAACATCAGGTGAGGCAACTAAGCCTTCCCCTCAAAATGGCTACTATGAACGTCACTAAATAAACAATGTCCTATTGGCTACATAAACTATAGGACCCTTAATTGCATGGTCCCCTACAATTGGTTGGCACTCTAACCTTCGTCAGTACTTTTCCACCTAAGTCTAGCAGCACGCAGATTGAAATTCCAGGTGCTGGTGAGCTTGTCTTAAACCCAGCTTCCCACCAATTAGCATATCAATCTATCATCACCTCAGTGGTCAGCATAGTCAATTAGGCTTTGAAGCCTGGCCTTGACTTTGTTCTGTACTGCAAAGAATCAGGGGAGTGAAAGCATGCTCTGCCCTCATGCGTAGGTGTGAACATCTTGCTCGTCCAACTTCATCCTTCCATGTGACTGTAGACCATGATTTTAATCTTTTACTGTGTTTCAAATACTATTTTTTAATAGACCTCTGACGTCTTCCTTGTTTTGATCATGCCTTCTGAACAGGAGCTGTTCATTCCCACGATTCTGTATCCAATGTCAGCTCACTCCAACCTGATAAGACCTTTGCTTCTTGGCTTGGCTTCATGGCTCATCCAGCCTCGTCTTTTCAAGATTCACTTTTAACTCATGTGTTTTCTTACTGCGCCACACTGAGAATGTGGCTTTCCGTTTTTAGTGCAACACTAGCACAACACGTAGTGGAAACTTCCATCCATTACTCTTTATGCATATATGTATATATTGGTGCATGCCGCAACCTATACACTCTAAAACTAGCCTCAAGAACACTCTGCCTGCTTGCGTTTCTTTTGCATCTGTACACGTGTAAACTGACTTGATATCTTCATCCATTTTATGGCATAAGCTTCTTCACCTTGATCCCAATATGTCACTTATCCTTGATACTTTCTTGATGCCTTATAGAATATCTGCATTCTCTGGTTTCTGCATCTCTTCTGTGTACGTCAGCTCATCTCTGTGTGGCGTCACCATTCATCTAGACCATTCATTTGCTCTGCTTCTTCTGGGATTTCATTCAAACGGCCATCATATTTTCTTGTATGCAGGTACGGTTTTCTCAGTGGGAACCTTGCCTCCAGGATTCTCCTAGGTATCAGTATTTTCACTGGTACCACACAATTTTCACATCTGAGCTCCCAACATATAGGCAATATGGTGTCCGGTCAAATGGTCGAAAATAAATGGTCGAATGACCATTTGATCGAATCAAAATGGTCAAAAAAAAGGTTGATTTCTTTTAATTTTATTTATTTATATATATTTTTTTAAAGTTTTGGTTGCTTAAAAAATATTTTTAATAAAGAAAAAGGGAGGTTGGGGGGAACCCCCCCTTAAAATAAAAAAAATAAAAAAGAAAAAAATCGACCTTTTTTTTCCAACCATTTTACTTCGATCAAATGGTCATTCGACCATTTGGTTTTCGACCAAATGACTGGTAACCAGGCAATATAGGTGAGGTGGTTGAGGTGGGGGTACTTGGCTCCTCCTCTACACCTGGGCATGGAATCAGAGGGAAGTATCACATGGGAGGAGACGACTATTCAGGGGAAGTGGTGATTCCACTATGAGAGATCCTAAGGTGCGGTCTAGTCATTGCAAAGTAGAGCACCTGAGCGGGATATTTAAAGCTCAGGATAAGAGCCAGCTGGAGAAGTCATGGTCATGTTGTGATGAAGTTGAAGCAGAGGAAGAAGCAGTTTGGATCCATGCTGGTGGTGTAGCAGAGGAAGCTCAAGCTGTCCACGGTGCAGGTAAGGAAAGAAGCCCACCAGCAGAAGTCACCCCAGCACGCCATGGCGTACTAAAGAGAAGCCCAGCTGCAAGGAAGACGCAGACTGGGGAAGCTGCAGAAGAACTACAGAGCTTCTATTGCTCCCGGAGAGTGTTTCACAGCTTACCTGAGGCTCGCCGAGGCGGGAGAAGGGACAGAGGGATGTTCGAAGCACCATCGCGAGACCTTACAACTGAAGGGTGCTGCTGCTAAGAACCGATGAGTGTTCAGAGAGTGAATTCTGACACCGGGGGGGTGTCCGTGAACTGTAGTTGTCACAACTTAATGTTTTTTAATACTGAACAATTAAAAAATCCAAGCAGAACCGTTTTAATGAGTATCAATTCATGAAAACAAATGAAGATAAGTGGGAAAGAAGAAAGTCCTTGGGCAAACCCCCAGAAAGGAAAAGTGTGAACCAGTATTTCCTACAGCCAAAAGACAGTTCTATGACTTTGTGCAAACACCAATAAGGGAAAGGTTGTAACCACTACTGCCTACAGCCAAGAGACCTTGGGCAAAGCATCAGTGGGGGAAGTTTCTAACCAAAATTGCCTATCACCCGGAAGCTACATGTCTAGCAAATCAAGACAACCCATGGGAGATGTTCATATCCAGCATTACCATCAGCCAACAGGTTATGAGAGTCTCTTAATAATACAACCAAGGCATAATTTCCCTTCTAGGAGATATAGTTCTGGAAAAGCTTGTATTTCACATTGCCAGCAGACCAGAATTGTGAAACCACGTCAGACGACTGGTGTGGAGAATACTGGAACCAAACCAACAAGTTGGAAGTTAGTGGTAGGAGTTTTCTTCCTGGCAGTTGAGTATAACAGGAAAGCGCTTATAGTAGTTAGTCCTTGCAGGCGAGAGGACCAGGAAAGAAGTTGGTGACCTTGTGGCAGAAAGAGTTGCAGCAAGAATATTTGTTGAATGAAATAGTAGTTAGTTCTGGAAGACGGTTGGTCCAGAAAAAAAGAAGTTGTTAATATGATCATTTAGTGATAGAAAGAGTTGTGGAAGGGACCTTTGTTGAATGAAAAGAACTTATGTGCTTTGTGCAATTTTGACGAATCGTAGCATCAATGAAATCAAGTTATTGTGTGCTATCCTGCTAAAAGAACGTTATTTTCAGGAAGACGTATTGAGAAAGAATAACATGTTAATGTGACAGGAAGAAGTGTTTCTATGATAACAGATCAATTGCATTTAGGCATACCAAGCATCTTTGAACTTGTGTGTTGGAAGAAAGTCAAGCATTCTTGAAAAGGGATATTGTGGAAGACATTGGGTCTCATTACGGGCCCGGTCGTAACTGTGACAGTGATACCAGCGGGTTGCCACCAGACCTGTAAATATTTACTGCCACCTGATTCCCAGTGCCACCGGGGGAGTACAACCCCGGCAGCCCGGAACATCATGTGCCGGTAATTGTAAGTCCACATTTTCCATAAAGGCCCATAGGACTCTATGGAAGAGGGGACCACAGAAGAACCGGCACTGTTGCTTCCCTGATGGTCTGCCAAAACAAACATTGTGCCCGTCAGGGTCAGACCTTTCGGGTACAGCGGCTCCAGCAGGCAGACCTGTAGTATGGTAAGTTTACCAGCACCGTTGCTTCCAGACTGGCATAATTGTAATGAGCCCCATTGTGTTGTTTGAACTACTAGCCAGTTGTGGTAAAGAGGACATTTGTTATTTGTTCAAGAATGACTCTGTGGTTGTAAAACATTTTTCTATTTCTCAGAACTTTGTTGGAACAGAATTATAATTTGAGTATTCCTGAATTGATCCAGAATAAGGGAATACAACCCTGGTCACAAGGAGTGCTTCCAATAATATATATTTTAGTTTGAATTGCAAAACTGTCTTTTTCTGTTGAATCAAAAGTCAGTCATATTGTTTTTTAATGATTTGATTGTATGTATTTGCGTGAAGGCCAGACAGATTTTGGACACTAGGTCGGCCTTTTTTAGTTTGCTAGGCAGGGACTTCTCTGTTAGGTATGGGAAAGTGAGGTGTTCATCAGCACCCTTTTTATTTTGAATAAATGGTAAACTTTGGGAAAACTTTATCTTTGTGTACGTCTCCCATAACCTGGACAGGTGAGATGATAGATTCCTTTGAGTGAAAAGATTTCAGTAGGGACAGCACTAATGTTAGGGATCCCGAATTACAGTGAAGAATTATTCCTATTCTCCGATTCCAACAGAATAGTAATGACTGAAGTCCTCGCACAAAAAACTCCCTTGGGACATAAACCACTAGCATTTTACAGTGGGATTCTAGAACCAGTAATGAGAGGTCATTATTATCCATGTGAACAAGCATTGGCAGCAGCAGCCTTTGCAATTGAGAAATCTGCCAGCATCACAATAGGCTTTTACAGTAACATTATATGTCGAGAATGCCCTGTTTGCAATCCTTGAAAAGCATAAGAGCACATTAACTACACAAAGAGCCTCTAGCTATGAGGTGATTATATCAAAATCATTGATTAAAATTGTGAATTGTGAGATGTAGAGTAGTCAATCCAGCAAGAGTCATAGCAGAACCTTTAGAAGAAACAGATAATGTACACTGTGTATCATGATGAGATACCACAAGTTGGATTTCAATCAGGCGACACACACCTTGGTCTCAGCCTAGGATGTAGCGCTCAATTGATATGCCTTTCTCTTTATTTTATGTGAATTCAATTTGAGATGGTACACAACTCGTATTGCACCCCTTTTTTCAAATACCCGGGTCACAATGGACCATGAACCAGGTCGGTTGGTGAAAATGCAATATTATTTTAAAAATTCAAATGAAATCAATTTTAATATGGGGCAGCAATCACAAATGGGGTGATAACTACAATAGAAATGTAAGCAATGCACCTAATAAACCTTCTCCCATAACATATACACTGCACAATTGAATAGAAGCACTTTTTGATTTTTAGGAAAGATAGCACCCAAGTTAAGGTTTCCCCCTGAAATGTTCCTGAAAGAAGCAGCAGGTAGTCAGGAATAAGAGTGAGAAAACAGAATCACAATCTGACCTTCCCTCACAGAATAAGAGGCAAAAACATACTTTAAACCCTTAGCAAAGGCCTAAAATAACACTCGAATTTTACAAATAATTAATTAATGTGTGATTAAATTATAATATACATATGTTTTATCATAATAGAAGGTATGTGGTCTCCCTCTCACTGTGCTTAGAGAGTCATCAACTTCACCTCACTGATGATCCCCAACAAGGGTGAAACACGTGTATGGGGTTGCTGGTGGTACTCTCGTTCAGATTGGAGTTGCCATTGTATTTCGGTGCTGGACTGCCCCTGGGCAGGACAAAGACTGATATGCAAATGGATATTTCCCATCTGTGAAAGGCACAGTGAGTAAAAGCAGTGGCTGCGAACTCTCAAGTGGTTAATAACCACTGAACAGGTTATCATGTCTGTTCTTGCGAGAGAGGGGCGCCCGCTACCTTTGTAAAACTATTTGTTAAGGAACCTGGGATTGGTAACCCTAGGTCTCCTGGGGGCAACCAGACGTGGTCTCCCTCTCACTGTGCTTAGAGAGGCATCAGCTTCACCTCACTGATGATCCCCAACAAGGGTGAAACACGTGTATGGGGTTGCTGGTGGTACTCTCGTTCAGATTGGAGTTGCCATTGTATTTCGGTGCTGGACTGCCCCTGGGCAGGACAAAGACTGATATGCAAATGGATATTTCCCATCTGTGAAAGGCACAGTGAGTAAAAGCAGTGGCTGCGAACTCTCAAGTGGTTAATAACCACTGAACAGGTTATCATGTCTGTTCTTGCGAGAGAGGGGCGCCCGCTACCTTTGTAAAACTATTTGTTAAGGAACCTGGGATTGGTAACCCTAGATCTCCTGGGGGCAACCAGACGTGGTCTCCCTCTCACTGTGCTTAGAGAGGCATCAGCTTCACCTCACTGATGATCCCCAACAAGGGTGAAACACGTGTATGGGGTTGCTGGTGGTACTCTCGTTCAGATTGGAGTTGCCATTGTATTTCGGTGCTGGACTGCCCCTGGGCAGGACAAAGACTGATATGCAAATGGATATTTCCCATCTGTGAAAGGCACAGTGAGTAAAAGCAGTGGCTGCGAACTCTCAAGTGGTTAATAACCACTGAACAGGTTATCATGTCTGTTCTTGCGAGAGAGGGGCGCCCGCTACCTTTTTAAAACTATTTGTTAAGGAACCTGGGATTGGTAACCCTAGGTCTCCTGGGGGCAACCAGACGTGGTCTCCCTCTCACTGTGCTTAGAGAGGCATCAGCTTCACCTCACTGATGATCCCCAACAAGGGTGAAACACGTGTATGGGGTTGCTGGTGGTACTCTCGTTCAGATTGGAGTTGCCATTGTATTTCGGTGCTGGACTGCCCCTGGGCAGGACAAAGACTGATATGCAAATGGATATTTCCCATCTGTGAAAGGCACAGTGAGTAAAAGCAGTGGCTGCGAACTCTCAAGTGGTTAATAACCACTGAACAGGTTATCATGTCTGTTCTTGCGAGAGAGGGGCGCCCGCTACCTTTGTAAAACTATTTGTTAAGGAACCTGGGATTGGTAACCCTAGGTCTCCTGGGGGCAACCAGACGTGGTCTCCCTCTCACTGTGCTTAGAGAGGCATCAGCTTCACCTCACTGATGATCCCCAACAAGGGTGAAACACGTGTATGGGGTTGCTGGTGGTACTCTCGTTCAGATTGGAGTTGCCATTGTATTTCGGTGCTGGACTGCCCCTGGGCAGGACAAAGACTGATATGCAAATGGATATTTCCCATCTGTGAAAGGCACAGTGAGTAAAAGCAGTGGCTGCGAACTCTCAAGTGGTTAATAACCACTGAACAGGTTATCATGTCTGTTCTTGCGAGAGAGGGGCGCCCGCTACCTTTGTAAAACTATTTGTTAAGGAACCTGGGATTGGTAACCCTAGGTCTCCTGGGGGCAACCAGACATAGTCTCCCTCTCACTGTGCTTAGAGAGGCATCAGCTTCACCTCACTGATGATCCCCAACAAGGGTGAAACACGTGTATGGGGTTGCTGGTGGTACTCTCGTTCAGATTGGAGTTGCCATTGTATTTCGGTGCTGGACTGCCCCTGGGTAGGACAAAGACTGATATGCAAATGGATATTTCCCATCTGTGAAAGGCACAGTGAGTAAAAGCAGTGGCTGCGAACTCTCAAGTGGTTAATAACCACTGAACAGGTTATCATGTCTGTTCTTGCGAGAGAGGGGCGCCCGCTACCTTTGTAAAACTATTTGTTAAGGAACCTGGGATTGGTAACCCTAGGTCTCCTGGGGGCAACCAGACGTGGTCTCCCTCTCACTGTGCTTAGAGAGGCATCAGCTTCACCTCACTGATGATCCCCAACAAGGGTGAAACACGTGTATGGGGTTGCTGGTGGTACTCTCGTTCAGATTGGAGTTGCCATTGTATTTCGGTGCTGGACTGCCCCTGGGCAGGACAAAGACTGATATGCAAATGGATATTTCCCATCTGTGAAAGGCACAGTGAGTAAAAGCAGTGGCTGCGAACTCTCAAGTGGTTAATAACCACTGAACAGGTTATCATGTCTGTTCTTGCGAGAGAGGGGCGCCCGCTACCTTTGTAAAACTATATGTTATATCACTGGCACTCACAAGGCAATGGATCAGCAAAAGGCATACCATTCGAAAATTAGTGGAGCGTGTTGCAGCCAAATGACACATTGAAAAGTTGCAATTTCTTCAATTCCCGCTTTAAATTACCCAAATGGTTTTTAATAAAAACAGGTGAAACACTCTGATTTGGTGTACGGTTCTTGGGCTGGGGAATAGATATATATCACAGGGACAATATACAGGTGAAAGTAGGTCTCTAACTTGTGAATTGAGAGAGAGATTTGGAAGGAAGAGTGAGGTTCGTTTTTAGGAAAATAGAACAGTTAAAAGTAAGAAAATGGTTTTGAAAGAAAGGAAAATGTTACCTACACTAAATTATCTAGGCTATATTATTAATGAGGAACACAGTAAGCTTCAAGGTTGATTCACAAGGTCAACCTTGTCACCACAATGTTCAGCCCCAACAATAAAATATATGATTACTCCGAACATAATTAAGGGCTTATAATTTACACCAGTCAAAATTGAAAAGAGATGGCGCTAGCACTTAAACATTAAGGACAAGATTTGAGGATCATTCTAACAGTTTCAACAAGTTACCAGGGTATAAATATGACTACTTAGAGAGTGGGATAAGGACAAAGGCAAAACAAGATATGCTTTGTTTTTCTATGGGGTGGGGATTATACTCGCAGTCCACTTTTTAGTTTTGGGATTTTTGGACAGTCAACAGGTTCTGGTCACAACACGAAGGCACGCCTGGAAAAAGTCAGCTGGGCAATTTGGGCAAGCAGTTAGTGGCCAGCGAGCCAGTCTAATTTCAGGATGCAAAAGGTACCGCAGCTCTGCCCCTTTTTAATGGGAGTCTAGTGGATTTTTCTGGATCAATAGCCTTGCTGGAGTAGGAATCGGCTATACTTGGGTTTTGTAGTTGGGATCAGCAGGATGGATAGATTAGATCAGGAACGCAGGAACGCAGGAGCAGGGAATTCAGGAACGGTCTGTGTCTGTCTGTAGTTCTGTCAGCGACTTTTTATATAGAGTATGGGTACATCACAGAATTATTGGTGGGCAAAACGGAGCTAGGCCTACCTCCAAGAAGCGGATAGGACAATCAATGTTGGTTGCCTCCTCTGGGAGGAGTCCCAGTTTATGAGGTTGCATTTTATGAGGTAAAAAGCAATCCCACAGTCCTTTTTGCCCAAAATCAGTCATAACCTAATTTACACATTTATACATTTATGGCATTTTAACAAATCACATGGGCAGATTACATATTGTATGTAGAGCATAGCAGTTTGCGATTGTGGGACCTTGTTTCGCCCTTCTACAGATTTTCACGCTTTTCAGGGAGAATTATATTACTTAAAATTCTATAAGTTTACACATGTGTATATATTATTATTAGGTGTATCAGTGTTAAAATTTGCAATAGCATCATGGATACTTTCCTTATAATACCCAATTTTCTGCTATTTCTAATCTCAAGGGGTCGGTGAATGCTACAATGTCTTAATTTATAAACCATAAAATCACATTTAAACAGTGACATTTCCACATTTTTACAAAGTTCTGCTGCACAGATAAAAGTCTTTAACATTTTTATTAATAAATAGTCTTTGGAATCAAATGTCAGTATACTTCTCCATCTATGGGCATGCCTTTCCAAGCCTACCCCCTCACCCCAGGTTGTCACAGAGATTTCCTTTGAAGCTTCTGGTGGAATTTTCACTTCGCACTTTAGTGTCCTAGAATTCTATTGTATGAGGCTGGAGCACAGACAACAGTCTGTCCAACCTAGCAATTATCACTTGTGTGTTCAAGGAGTTTACTGTGGGGGTCCTTATGTTGCTAGCATCCTCCCAGTAGACCTGTTTGGCTGGTTCTCCCCCCATGTAGCCACTGCAGACACCTATTTTTGGGCTATCTTCCCCCCCAGACAGCCATTGCAGTTTGATTCAATTGTATTTATTTTTGCACTGAATTGGAAGAAATCCTGCTGAATAGAATCATCTCTTTCATATCACAATACTGTTCACATTGCTAGATAAGGGCAGGGCCTTATCCAACATGCCCTTTTAAAATAGATATTTTCCTTTATTTTGCAAAAGTGCATTTAAAATGTGGTGACTGAAAGTTGCATTTTTCTTGCAAATCTGGTTTTTCTATCTAGATTCCCACATTGTTTTGCAGCCATAGTTAGTTTCTTGTACACAACAGTCTGTACAAGGCAAATGTCTCCTGGAATTAACAAGTGCACATTAAGCTCTGATTTTCTTTTCAAGCAGTGATCTTTGACATTTTGTAGCACAATGTAAGCGTTTCCCGTGTAGCTGAAGGAAAGCTTTTTTTGATTTTCTCAGGTTTGGCTGGCACAGCCTGTTATTCAGGAATGATGATCTTTTCCGATGGAGCACAATGTGAATATGGCTGGGCGTGACAGGGTCTTTTTGATAAAAGCAGTTTGGTGAAAACAGGGAAAAATAGCATCATAATGGAATCATTTTAGAGGTGACATATTATATTCCCTTTTTCAATGGGAATTTTAGGCTTGCAGCAAAGCAGCGCTGCCTTTTCACTCCATTTCTTTAAGACAAACAAGAACACACCCTAGTAGCCTTTCTCAGGGTGCTTCCTGTTCCATCTTGCCCAATGGCGCTTGGCAAAACAGTGCAGCTGCATTGTTGTTGCTGCAAAACGCAGTTTTGGTGCAAGAGTGCTCACTGTACCCAGCGCAGCCATTTTGCTGTTTCTGCTGAAGCGCAGCTTGGTTATGGAGAAATTCTGTTCAGTGTGTCAATGTAGCCCACATTAAGGAAAATGCCCTAGGGGGAGGGACAATCCTCTTAATTTATGGTTCATCGTCAGTTGATCAAAGCACAGGCCAAAGGCACATTGGGACCCCAGTGGTAAAAGCAAAACTGAATTATAGGTTTGAGACTGGTAAACGCGAGATTCCCACTGCATTTCTCGACACAAGCAGCAGAATTTGTAGTGCTCATTTTAGCACTTGAAAAGTATGTAGAAGAGGCGGTAACGGTGTATTCCGACTCTGCCCACATGCCAAAAACAGTACAGGCAGGGGTGTCATGTTGGAAGAGATGTGGCTTTTTACACGCAGATGGCACACCAGCACAGCATGTGCTGTTATTTGACACTCATAAATACCCTACAACTCCTATCGGCCATTGCCATGGAGAAGTGCATAGCTGATACTAAATGCACAGATTTAATTTCTCGCTGCAACAAGGCTGCTGATTCAGAAGCCAAAAAAGCAGTGCATTTTCCTGAAATATGTGAATTTGACACAGCACCTAAAAAATACACACAACCACGAAACCTGGTAATGAAGAAGGCTTTAATACACTATCCATTGCCCAAATCATTGGGTTGCAGGGACAAGCCCCTCCAGAGGAAAAAAATTATGGAAATGAAGAGGATGCTCATTGTCCCCCCACAGATGCAGTGTGGTGGCAGGACAGCACCAGGAAGCCACTTATGCCCTTGGGTTACTCAAAGTAGCTTGAGATAAATTACATCACCCCGCGCATACAATGCGAGAGTGCCTTGAAGCTTTGATCTCGGAAGACTGGTTTGTACCCAATTTCGCAGAGAACGTTGCCGGCTTCCTTGTGAATTGTGTGACCGGTGAGAAGTTTACTGCTGTGCACACACTACAAACAGTGAGAGGAGCAATAGACCCACCCTACTGGACCCTTCCAGTATTTGCATATAGAATAAGTAGATATGCTCCAAGTTTGTAACAGCTATAGGTATATGATAGACGTAGTATGTCCCTTTTCCTATTAGATTGAAGCTGGTCCATGCACACATCCTGATGCCACGTGTGCTGCAAAGTTCCTCATACATGAGGTCTTCCCGAGATGGAGATTGTGCAAAGTGCTCCGGTCTGACAATGGACAACATTTTGTGAACAAAGACTTCGAGCACATCACAGTTCTGTTTGGTATTAAAAACAAATTCTCTTCCGCTTATCACCCACAAGCAAATAGTATTTGTGAGTGCCCCAATGGCTTCCTCAAGCAACACATTACCTAATTAAAATTGACCCTGAAAAAGGATGGCTTCATGGTCTCCCTTTAGCCCTATTTGCCTTATGTAATTAGCCCACCTTAGACCATCACCTGACTTCTCACGGGCTGGTGGTGGGACGCTGTATGCGTGTACCTCTTGCTCCTCCCAGTCAAGCACAAACCAATGTCCATAGTGTGTCAAATGTACTAGGAACTAAGATGCTTGATTATTTGGCTGCTATGGCGGCGAGATTTATTTTTTTATCTCGTCAGCTTTGTGCATAGCAGGGGAGGTCAAGAAGACTGATGAAGACAACAAACAAATTAATAGCACAACAGTTTTAAACCGCCTGCAGTGTATGCAGGTGATAATGTACATTTCCAAAGCTTCACCAGGTGCTGGCACAAGCCACGCTTTGAAGGACCATTCGTCCTGGAGGAGGTGATGCCTACAGCTGTGAAACTACAAGAAAGGCAGTTGTGACTTCACCTTGGCGATATCAAACCCTACAAAGGAGAGACCCTGCTGCCACAACTCCCTGAATCTGATGATGAAGAAGAGATGAGACGCAGCCAGACAAGGTGACCACCAGAGCCAAACAAAATCCAGAACTATAAAGAGACAGCATTCTTTTTGTCTATATACAGCAACAGAGGAGATGCAGTGGAAACTACTCCTAACCGCACCTGCACAAGAAAAAGAGTAGTTCTTTAAAGAGAAGAAAGTATATGCAGTAAATGTTCCTTCTTACAGCTTTGTCTTATTTAGTGAATATATATGCTGCTATTCTAGTGAACATTAAAATGTATTTTATTTTTTAAGAATTGTTCTTGCTGTAATGACACAGTTTTTCCTGTAAATGGTGGCATTGTGAAGAGACGAAAAGGGAAATTGGACTTTTTAATTTGGTTAGATATTCGTTTTTGGCTCGTACATATAATAGTGCATGTGGTTATTCACAAAGAGTGGATACGTTGGCGTTGATACTTTTAGCAACTTATTTTTACATTTTTCAGCATCTATTTTATTTTTCTCATTGCAATAAGAGAGTTGGTCCTTTATAATGTATCTAAACCCATATACAAAAACATAATTCTGATCACCATGGCAAATGAAATGATCACCCAAGAATTTTCTGTGGTTACTACACAAATCAAAAGGCTTAAACGGAGTGTGATGAATGACTTTGGGCACATGGACTTGTATGTGACCAATTCTGCTCAAGCCACTAATCATTTATTGTACCAGCACATGAACTGAGTGGGGACAGAGATGTCGGACAAGAGCTGTTATGTATGTTCCCTTATCCACTATGCCATAAGTGCGTCAAGAGTTTTTATAGCTACAGAATTATCTGCGATCATGGTGGCACTTTGCATGATACACCTTGCACTTTGTCTGACTAGATTACAATTCCAGGTTCAGACTGCTTTGCTAGTATGGGTAAACAATGCAAAATCCACACAGGAAGATACTTACATACAAGAGATGAAGATGATGATAAAGGCTAGACAAGGCATAAGTTGCTAAGATATATACCATCTGAAACAAATGGTGCTGGAATTAGAATAGAAGAAAATAAGATGCTCCAGTGCAAAGATAAGAATGGGAAATACCTGGATGTTGGGAAAGGGGCCAATTCCAAATAAAGGGGGCGATACTGTGAGGGGTCAGAAATGTGAGGCACACAATTTGGTAAAGGGTTTTCACAAGTAGCCATTTTATTAACTTAAACAGTTGTGACAAATGCCTCACTATCCCTAACCTGAAGAGGATTTCACTGTCTATCATAATAACTAAAGGAAACACTCTAAAAAGGAATCTGGCCCTCACACTAATACATACATCAAACTTATAAAGGTAATTAATGAAATTTCAAATGTAAAAGAAATAATGGTTATATTCAACTTTAACTTAATAACTGTGTAACCTTGTCATCTGGATTTGTACCCCTTTTCCAGATTAAAAACAGGAATTTCAAATAATAAAGTTCTTTCTTGTAACCAAGTTTTAAGTAACATGTTTGTTTTGTTTCCAAAGTTCAGTCAGATGAGAAAAGACTTGATCTCTTCAACTATAAACACTAGTTCAATATTGTTTCTTCTGCTTAAGAAAACACCTATACTGTCACATCTATTCCCAATCAACAAATAAAGGCTTGTCAGGATGATTCCACAGCAATTCACAAAACACTGTAATGGTCTTGCCACTTAATCACAACACCTTCTACCAAAATGTAGTACTTCATTGATTTCTCCTGGTCCACTAACCTGCCAGGACTACCAGCAAAAGATCCCCATCCTGGTATACTCCCCTGCCAGGGACAAAAAGTTTCTAACTCTACTACAAGTACTTTGTGGTTTAGTCAAAACCTTTTACCAAGTCTTTGGATTTTATCAACATCAAAATTCACATTTTCTTCTGGGAAAACATGAGCAAGTCTTTGACTTTTATCAACATCAAATATCACAACCTCTTTTGCAATAACATGAGACGCATTGGTGCTTATTGTTCTATTGTTGTATTTGCCACAGGTGATGCAGGTTATTCTCTTTTCTCCTTGTAACTGTCTATCAGGAGGGATTCTCTCCTTCCACTCTTGTTTTCCCACTTCTACATCAAACGGCCGCTGACAATGTCTCTGTGTTATACTGTCTCCTTCTGGGCTTAGGCAATGCTTGTTGATAGTCTCCCTTAACTATTGCCTCTTCTTTACTCTTGAAACAATGGTTACAATTAGCTGACCTCAGTATTGCCCTTGCTTGTCTTTGGCAATGGTAGTTATGCTTAGCTTGTTTCAATGTTGCCCTTTCTCGGCTTTGGCAATCATGGTTATGCTTGGCTTGTTTCAATGATGCCCTTTCTTGGCTTTGGCAAGTATGGTTATGCTTAGCTTGTTTCAATATTGCCCTTTCTTGGCTTTGGCAATGGTTGTTTCTATTTTGGTTCAATGTTACTCTTTTTCTGTTTTGGCAATATAATGTGCTTGTATTTGTGACCTTTCATTTCTTGTTTCTTGTCAACATTGTTATATAATGCACATCTGATTCTCTTTCATTAGTTCAGTATTCAAAATAAGGGAAAACAGCAAGCGGTCAACTATGGAGCATTTCAGGGTTGCCTACCAACAGTAAACTCATCAGATTCCTTCTACATGTCCGCTCGATCTGCTTCTGCATCAAACTCTGCTTCTTCTGATGCTTCCCATGTGACAGGCGGCTTTAGTCAACTTCCCTCGGCAAGCCCAGCCCAGAGCTCTTCTTGCTCCTTAAATGCCCCGGGGCTCGCCAGCCACCGAAGCAAGGTGTGGACAACGGAGAGTCTCTCTCCATGGAGAAAGCCTTCTTTAACAGCACTTCCTGCTACGCGACCTCTGCAATGGTGATTTATAAGCACAAAGACCCTCTGAGAACTGGCACCCGCTCTAGAGACAACAGCAGCTCCGGCGTCTTTCATACTTACACCGTCCTGCTGCTGCCTGCAACTTCTCCTGCCTCTCCAATCTCTTGTTCTAATGGCCTTTACCTGAGGAGACTTTATAAGTCCGACTCAGGTGTGGGTCATTACAACCATTAGACTGTACTCAGCAGTTCTGAACCTCTGAGTCCCTCTTCCACGTCCCAGTACTTAGGGCAGTGTCGGACGTTAAGTCCCCAATGTTCTGATTACTCTTTTCTTCATTAAAAGCCTCAATTTCTATTGTATGTGATTTAATCTTTTTACTGAGTACAATTTTAGGGAAGATTTTTAAATGAGGTAAGGTTTTATTCTGATCGTCATAATCCAAACCTTCTTAGGTAGAATTATAAGTATCCAACTGCTGGAATTCTTATGTATATTACTCCCATGTTGGTTTTCATGGCTTTTATTAATGACAAGGAGAGAACTTACTTTGACAGCAAGCCATTAAGGATTCTATCATCACTGAAAGTTCTTCATTAGAAGAAGATAAATACTGCGTCCCTCCTGTCGCAACCCTCCTATTCCTGTGGGGCCCTTTTCCTCCCAGGTGATTCCCCGGCTAATACCACCACCAAGGTTAGGATCAGGTAGCTAATGCTGGCCACCTTGGAGGAGACGTTAGGTAAGGTTTTTGTGAGGATTCCACAGGATCCATCACAGTACTTACACCCGAGGGATGGATTAGTGTTATGATATGATATGATATGATATGGCATTTGTAACGCGCCTATACACAAGCACTAGCTGTTTTAGGGCAATGAGAAGAGGTTGTGGCAATTTTTTGTTGACTTCCTCTTGTGAGTTCCCTTTGGCTTTTTTAAGAATAGTCCACTCAAATTCCATATAGGTATGGCCTTTTCAATAAAATGTATTTTTCATTAAATGAGGTTTTTCAATTTATTTTGTATGCAACTCTTATGCTTGATCCTTCTTGTTTTGCACTTTCTGTTCATTTTTCCAATGTGACTACATGGACAGGTGATCAAATATATAACATTGTCTGTGTTACAATGAGTGTGTGCTTTGATCAATCACTCTCGTGTTAGCCCTTAGATCTACAACTAGTGTTTTTTTGGTCAACGGACACATCACACAATTCCCATAAGGATGATGTCCTATCACCCGTGGTAATCCCCACAACGTCCCTTTATGGGGTTCAATATTTTGCCTGTGCCAATGTCATTCTTCATAATCATGTTCCGAAAATGTGTACTTTTCTTAAAGGTAACCAAAGGTATTGCTAGATTGTTGGTCCTCGCTTTCTTCCAATTTTTATTGATGATCAACATGTAGAAATGGGCATGTTTTCAGGGAATACAGTGGATTACCTAACTCCAATTAATGAAGGTGTATTGAGGTACTGACATATTGGTTGTGTTATGATTGAGATATTTTGCAAAGTATCACGAGGGCCCCACACAAGGTAGTGATACTGGTGTTGTGGTGCCGATAAATGTACACGTATTTATACAATGATGTGCATGCTCCTTTCAGGTGGCCATGTTTAAAAGTCTGAGATCAAGCAGGTAAGGTGTAGTAATGGGAACAACACCTTAATATATGGAGGATAAGATTAACAAACGCCCACTATAGCATTTGGGCATTATGTAGCGTCACTAACGTGAGACCAGAGATGTAAATATATTTGTTGCAATCCAGCATGAATTAAGAATTGTGTTTTTTAGAATCCTCTTTCACTGATACGGTTGATCAAGGTGACTAAATCTGTTTTCAGAACAAACAGGCATGTTGATGATCTCTATGAATTGCGCAATGACATCATTGCATGTATTTAAATGCAGCAGCCATTTTGTAAGCCCAGCGTGATTCTGTACTAACACAGCAGGAGACTCTATAACAGAGAAGTCCTGGTAGGTCGTTTTTCTCTAGCAATACTGGAGTTAAGCCACTAAAAACAGTGCGGTCATTCTAATTGTAGATTTTGGCATTTCAGATACTTCCACTATTGAGCCTATATTGTGAGCTTATAAGAAACAGGAAATCATCCTAAACCATATCATAGAAATGGAAGTTCAGTGGTTATCTGCATATGCGGAAGTAAGTTTGATATAGAACAGCCCTATAATAACTGTAGTTTTGTGATGACAACAAAAGTTCTAGTGGTTTCCCTCTTTTTTTTTCTAGCTTTTATAGAACCTTCCACGGTTGTTTTGTCTTCTAGGATAGCAAGAGGAAGAATTCCTGGCATACTCAAAGTGAGGAAGCCAGTGATGGCAACATAAGTGGATGCGTGTGGCCTGTAGAACCAATCACTTTGGTATATTACTAAGGTTTATATCTAAAACCCTTAGCGAAGGGTAATCGTGAGATTGAGTAAAGAAGACCCTATCAGTCTAATAAAATTGTGTCTTTATCCTATTAGGGATCAGCGGGTGGTAGATTGTTGAAATATAGCACCAGCCAATACACGATACACACAACCAGAATATATTTGCCCCTGATGAATGTCCTGCAGAATTTAGCCTTGATAGGACAGAAACTTGTATGAGTTGGGCTCTTAGTACAGCGTGAGAGATATTGATTAATATATCCATGCTGGCAAAATCCAGTTTATTGTTATACTGTGGATTTGTGTTGTATAATGTTGTATACATTCTACCCTTTGTATCAGATTCTGGGTTTACCCATTATTTTTAGTGTTTTCTGGTATTATTATTGTGTGTGAAATTTTGTAATAAAATTGAGTATATTTTTGATACATGCAAATCTGTGTTGAGTTATAGGTCTAGTATATTTTTGGAACCAACTCCAGGTCTTGCTGGTGAAGGACTATTGACACACACTACATCACCTTCCTTTTGTTTATTTATCAAAGGCATATATGCAATTGCCCCTTGGGGAGGTCTATGTTCCATAGTGCTATTAAGTTCATTAGCTCTGGTGATACCACAGAGTGACATACAAATTGGTGATTTCCCCCAAACGAAGGCACCTTTAAGAAGGAAGAGGTCCCTAACCCTCGAACACAGTTTAGTTTAGTTTATTTATTTACACCGCGCGCCGAACCCTGAGGTAAGTAAAAGGGATAATTCCTTCTCGATAAAATCAAAACAGGCCTATCAGGACATACAAGATGAGCATAAGCTATTCAGCAAAACAGCAATGCTTGTTACATCCATCTTTCTCCCTGCATGGCAGGCAGCTGTGAATGCAAAATGGCTGAAAATAACAAGATAGGAGTTGTTGCAAACAATTAATGCAACTGTGAAAGGCGTTAATATCATAAGAGAGGAGGTATGAGCCATTAGGCTTATGACCCTCCAGAAACATGTATGTCCTCAATTTAATAACTGCTATTAAGGGTGGCGTGTGCTCAAAGATAGGACCTCCATGATGCACGTACAGACCTGCCCACTATGGGGAAAATGGGACCCTCACAGAGGCCTTAGCCACTTTAACCAAACTACATACAAAAATGGAGGAGGGGACAGATCTACCTCAAAATGATGACAGGTGGGACTATCTGTTCTCTTGGATACCCTCCTGGCTGGTCAATGCATTTAAGATACTAATTGCTAGCAATACATGGGTGTAAAAGGGCTCCTAAAGGAACAGTTGAAATGGAAATAGTAATAGACAAATACTTCTGCACATGAATGTACCCAAACAGATGACCCATTCCTTGCCCAAGTAAGGGAAAGCCCCATTACACCTCCAGAATCAACATTTCATTTTCCCCAAGACCTGAGCAACTACATGGGACACTGGGTATTCTGCAAGCTAGAAGGGGAGTGCAGCTTTATGACCTGGAGTGTGAGGAACACATAAGGCATGCAGGTAACCTGAGGAGGTGACTAACATATGGATTCCCTAAAGTACCTTATGTGGGGGAGGGCACTAAAAGGGGTGTGGTCGAGGACTTGACCGGAGGGGGGAATGTTGGCAGGAAGATTAATACCTCATTCATAGCGACTGCCCCTCGCCCAACCCAGTATCACACTGTTGACAATCACTATGCACTAAGGCGACCATACCGGCCTTATCCCAGACAGGCACAGGAGGAAATGGACCTGATGTTACTAAAGATGGCAAGAATAAGCAAACTCACTGTTAAACTGACACATGCACATGCAATAGACATGAAGCAAATATGCACTCACCATTGAAGAAACACAGACACTAGGTTAAACATGCTTTTATACACAAAGAATATTGCTTGCAATCATATAAACATAAAGAATATAACATAAGCAATGTATACATTGAAATTCAACACAAATGATAAATGTATATAATCTACTAACATAGAAATGCAACAGTAATGGGCAGCCATCTTTTCCAAAATTGAAGTTGCAGCACACAAATGAATGAAAGGCCTTGAGGCTTCATGAAAGCTCAATTTACTGAAACACAGACCCGTGCAGGGCACTGATAAGTAGCTGCATGGATCCTGCCAGGGTAACAGACATTGGAGAGGGTTTCATTGGCTCAGAAGAAGCATGAGATAATAATTCCCATGGTAGAAGACACATTTCTCTAAGATTAATCAAAGTACAACCAGCCTTTGAAAGCAAGGTGCAGAGTAGTTATATGTTAAAACCTTCCTAAGGGATGGATCAACTAAGTCTCTTGTGGTCAGAAAACTAATAACACTCGCGGTCACATTAGCTAAAATATCAATAAATGCAGGGTGAAATTATTTGGACCATGGTCCTCTCACACATGACCCATAATTCAACAACGCCGTCTATTCATTAATCCCAGACACAGATGGGCACCTGCTTCGACTCCCCCGGATTCTCAGAACTGAGGCACCTGAGCTGACTACAAAGGGATTACTCTGGCTTGTGGCCTAGGAATAAGGTATAGTATATAGTATCTTATTTAATTAAAAGGAAAGCAGTTTGTGGGCCCCTCTCCCCCTACTCCCAGTTTGGCGTATGTGATGATGACCTATCAATTGCTCAAGTTTGGCCAGTAAAGTGCTAACCAATGAAAAACCCCAATGCTAAGCCGCCCAGTACATGTTGCATTAACCAATAGTTTGTTGTTGTAATTACGTGTATTCACTATTATCAATTTAGAGGTGGTCTCAGGTGGAGCCATCAGATAGGTAATGACCAATTGAAAGACTTACCCATAAACAATGTATACATAGACAATTCCCTTAACCAATCCCCAGACCCTGTAAGTTTTTGTAACTAAGATTGGAGTATGATGTCAGCTATACATGAGAAGCTTTGAGAGTGATGTGAGATCCTTAATGCTTTTCCAGACCATCATTACACATGCAACCATGTTTCATTAACAGCCAAAACATCAATCCCCTCTGTACATATATTGTCAGCCAATTCCACTTTTAACAACGTTATTAGTATGCCTTTCATGAGCACCTAAACCTCCCCAATCAGGCAGAAACAGACTTTCGCAATTTCCCTCAAGGAGGTAGAGACAGGATTCCTGGATTACTTATGTCATAGGTCTGAAGAGCGGACAGACAACTTGTGTCATTTTTTCACCTAGTTTAGTCAAATAATAAATAAATGCCTATCTATCCCTATCAATAAAGTTTTGCCCTACCTAACAACAGAAAACTAACTAGGGTTCTTGTTCTCGGTGATGTCATCCAAATCAAGGGTCTGCACCTCTGCAACAAAACTAAGCTATCCTGACCTTACCACTAATCAAAAAGGTTCAACGGGAAAGAGGGGTGGAGATAAATGACTCCCTTCTCTTTGAAAGGCTTCTATAGCCCTAAGAGTTCTGTCTGGAACTGGCTCCTATTAACGTCTTGAATACATTCTTTTAATTCTTCTAGGGGCGTTTACCTCTCCTGGGCTTCCCCTTTTTTCCTAGGCAAGACGTTCCTTGTTTCCATAGAGTTCTCCATGTAGATCTTGCAGTGTCTCTGTATAAGTCTCTATCCATGGCAGTGCTTAATATGTTGGGAGGGGGCTTGCCAGGGCTGGCACTTATTTCTGAGCCCCTGCACTTATTACTGATTCCAGCATAATTATGTTGTGGTTTTTTGGCAACTTTATTATTTTAACTTGAAGTCAGTCATAGTAACAACAACAGTGCAAGGTTTGAAATGGCTGGAAGTTATTTAGCTCCTACCTCTACCCTACGAGAGCCTGATTACCTTGAAACCAACATCTACCAGGAACTACGTTTGCCTCCCCAGTCCAAGTGGTGCCTTACAAACATGCATAAGTGACATTAACTTTGAGTGTTGGAAAATGTTAATAAAGAAGAACTAGGACAAATGTAAACATAATGGATCATACATAGTAGCCAAAGAGTTAAACTGTGCATCTCATGTTGAAGTTAGATTTGTGGTGCACTGTGTACCTGCTTCAGGTTACCTAGCCATAGCTTCTGCTTACTGAGTGATGGCTGGCATCCACGAGCTGGTTTTAGCTCCTGCTCATTGAACCTTAATTTTGAGCTCTGTAAAGGATTCCAATTGGGCGTCACACACCAGACCAGGACACTCACTTGCCCTTAGCCTAGGATGTAGCACACAATTAAAATACTTTTTCTTTATTTTCTACGAATTCGGATTGAGCTGGCACCCAACCTGTCTTACACCCCCTTTTACAAATACCCCGGGTCACAATTGACCATGAACCAGGCCGGCTGGTGGGAATGCAATATTTATTTATTTTAAATTCAAAGTACATCACACACTTTTAATATTGGGTAGCGATCACCAGTGGGGTGATAATTGCAATGCAAACTAATGAAATTCACATGGTTGACCTTCTACTAGAACATATCCAAAGCACAGATGAATAGGAGCAATTTTACTGTTCGGGTAGATGGCACCCGAGTTAAGATTTCCCCTTGCAATGCTCCCTCAAACCCCAATTAATCGGCATTTGAGTGCATAGAAAGGGGCAGCAAGGAGCCAGGGATATTCGGCAGTAAACAGAATTAAAATCCAACCTTCCCTTACAAAATAAGAGGCAAAAACCCTTTGCAATTGCATAAAATAACACTCGGAATTGATAAATAATTTAACCAACCCACACTGTACAACATATTCACCAAGCCCCTTTTCGATGATTTGGATCATCTCGGTATCACCTACACTAATTATGCAGATGATACTCATATCCTCCTTCCGCTTTCTGGAGATTATGGAAAGGATTTGGCCTTGCTGAATAGGGTGTACATCATCATCCAGGCATGGATGGCCACTCATGGACTATGCCTGAATGATTAGAAAACGGAGCTCATCATCTTGGGAACGACGCATAGTCTAAGGAAACTCAGCCCGGCCTACAACTCTTTCATGATAGATGGGAACAAAGTTGGACAGGAGGTAAAAACATTGGGCTTTTACTTGGATTCTAACCTCTCCTTCAAAAGACAACTGAGTTCACTGGCATCCTCATCTGCATACATGTGCAAATTAATCCACTCAGCTAAACCATTTCTGTCAGACACTAGCTGCCTTACACTCGCTAGACCCCTTATACTATCCCGCCTCAACTACTGTAACGCCCTCTACCTGGGAACCTCCAAGGCCACCACTAGCAAGCTACAAACTCTCCAGAACAATGCCCTGAGAGCAGCCCTAGGCATCCCTAGAAGAGAGCACATCTCAGGACTTAGCCAACAGAACAACTGGCTCTCCACTAGAGATAAAAATTCTCCTAAAAACGGCTTCACTTACCTACAAATCCCTTAACAATGCTGCCCCGATCTACTTGATTAACAGATTCCATAGACAAGCCTCCGCGAGACCCCTTAGAACTGCTTACAAAGATTGCCTCGCTGTCCCTAACTACAAACTTGCCACCATAGGAGGTAACAGTTTCCCGGTAAAGGCAGCCAAACTATGGAACTCTTTGCCTCCCAACCTCAGAGTAGACATGCCCTACCTGAATTTCCGCTCTAAGGTAATCTCATGGCTGAAACTGAAGGACATCCAAGATAGATAAGTGCCAAGGCCATCCTTCATGCGATCCGCACACTGTGTAACCTCGTGTTCCACTTTTAATTTGTATATATTGTATATATTGTTTGCTTTCCTCTGCTACTCTGTACATTCTCCCTATGCCAATTTGTATATTCTACACTTGTAACCAAGCTTCGCATATTCTTGTAAATGCTGTGCCCTGATACCCTTGGGTATAATTGCGCATTATAAATAATAAAACAAAACAAAACAACGTGCGGTTGAATAAATGAGTTAAATATGATGTATCAAGGGCCATGAGCGAGGTTGCAGTTGCTGAGAGCTCCCGTGATCCGGCGTCGATCCGAACAAAAATGGGCTTTAAATGCATATTGTAGCAGGTGAGCTTAAAGCCACTGCTGTGTGAAGTAGGAGAGCGTACACTGAAATGTTGTCCCAAGATAATAAAGGTTGCTGTGAAGAATACTGCAACAGAGAAGTGCGGCAGTCTCTGCGACCGAAATCGAAAGATGGCACCTGCCCAGAGGCAACAACGTGACATGGAAAGGTGAGAGGGCTGCGACAGAAGATGTACAGCGCAGACCGACAAGGGATAGAAAAGAAAGAGTGACGCACTTCATAGAAGCCAAGTAGAAGTACCGGTACGTCTGCAGCGGAGGCACTGAGGGGCGTAACGCAGAGGACACGAAGGACTAGTCGGTGATACATTGTATCGGGCATCGAATGTCCCACGAGCCCAGATCAGCTGTGGAATGTGGAGCGTGTGGCCGATAAGAAGACCGCACAGTGCAACATAGGAGGAGCGGACACATGTAGCGAACGATTGGCAACAGACCTGAACGGGGCTGCTATATTCAAAAATAAATTCATGCGTTGCCAGACATTGTCACGTAACGAAATCCAAGATGGCGCCTGCCACTTGACCAGACAAAAGCACAGTGCATAGTGATGGTAGCGGAGGAGGTGAAAAGTCCCAGACCCATGTATGGTCACTGCAGCGAGGGATACCACGGACAGTGCAGAGCAGCATTGACAAGCCTGCAATAGTGAAATAACAAGCAAGTGAATTAGCGTAATTGAAGAACACAAGACCCAGCGGTGATAAACAGTAGCACCCGGGGCAGGCTCTGCAGAAGTTTGATGGGCGATTCATGGAACTGAATACAGAGCACCACATACGCATTTTAATTCAAGGTACATGCTCAGAGGATGGACTGTGGACAGAAAAGGGGACAAGCACTGTTGCTGTGCAGGATGAATCATCAGAGAAGAGGGGCTCAGCATGTCATATCTATTAGCTCGTTATAGTGTCACAGTACACCCGTGACACAGCGAGACTTGTGGATGGTGGGTCAATGAGGTAGATGCCCTACCCTGGACATATGAGTAGTTGTGGAGCAGGTGGTTGAAATGGTGGAAATGGTCAGTACACTACGATACGCCCTGCTAAAACAGAGCAGCTTGGCGCACACCACAGATTGTCACTACCACAGACATTAACGGGTCCCACTGGACAGAGGGATGCGTGACCAAGTGCGAAAGGCACCTAGAGTGGATGGACAGGCACGCGAGACTCAGAGCCCATTAGAGATGCAGTGCCAGTGACACAAAGAAGCCAGAAGCAGAAGTGAGCGAGCTGGACAAGGGAGTGAAGACAAGCTGGTGAGAAGGCTCCTAAGGCGCCCCTCCCTATCAGATACAGGACTCCATAAGCGAGAATGATGGCAACCCCATGGTGATGAACTACACGAATAGAGGAGCAAGAACGGGCCACGGCAGATAGACTTGAGCTCACGTAGGACCACAGGCAGAGGAGTCACAACGCTGAGCGACAACACGCACTTCAGTGCCGAGTGTATTGAGTTGGGGCAACTGAGTGACCCGAAAACCGAAAACAGAGACCATATAATCTCAGAAGCGCAAATGGCGGCCAAAGGGGGCAAACCTAAAGGGAAACAACCAATGACCTTGCCAAATCGTCTCCAGCGGGGGAAGCGGTGAAACCTAAAAATCCGGTGACACAAGTGGAAGTGACCCAGACGCAAAATGATCAACAGATCCTGGAGGCCATTGCAGAGCTTAAGAGGTCGTGGGTATGCAATATTGACACTGCTATAGCGGACTTGAGAACCTCACTGGAATTGAAAATTGACACTGTGAGTGTGGACGTCAACCTTTTGCGACAAGATGTTAGGAAGCTGGCAGAGCGCACAGGGGTGCTGGAAAACGATGTGAAAGCCAACACAAACACCTGCACCATGAATGCCGGGGAGGTCTCTGTCCTACAGAAACGGTTGCGCAACCTGGAGAACAGGGCAGAGGAAGTGGAGGGGCGGGCGCGCAGAAATAACATACGTATCATAGGGCTCAGGAAGGAGAGGAAGGCTTGGACGCGACCGACTATGTCGAGAATATGTTGTTACAGGAGATAAGGGGAGGAGCACTCACCCAAGGATTTACAGTGGAGAGGACACACAGGGCCCTGAACAGGCGGCCACAACCAGGAGCACCTCCCCGGCCACTCATAGCAAAAATATTGAACTATAAAGATAGAGAGAAGATTCTGGAACACTTCCGAAAGGGGGGACCATAAGCAGAGGATCGGCGACAGTCACAGCATACCAAGATTATACCTTTTTGGTACTACGACAGCGTCTGAACTATGTGTCCGTCAAAAGAAGGCTACGTGAGGCCGGATACAAATACATGTTGCTGTAACCGGCGAAACTGAAAGTGATACACAACAGTAAGGCACATTTCTTTGACACCCCGGAAGAAGCAACGACATGGCTCGACGCACAGAACTGCCCGGCTGGGCAGAGGACCAGACGGGGAGCATATCTAAGAAGTAAAAAAGTGTGCCACAGGGAAGTATTGTGACCTGAGCAGGGGTAGGGTACCCATTGTGATGACTCTGACCTTGGACTAGAATATAAATTGTAATATGGAGAGCTGAGGGGCGAATTATGTACAAAGTCTAAATTAACTGTAAGGTTGTTATGGGAGATACTGAAGGAACGTGTTAGCACCCCCGGTAGTTCGTTTAGTTGGGATACTGGTAGGGAGGTATCCCCCGCAGAGCCCTGCGTTTCAGCTAGGCCCGAGAAAGGGACTAGATGTGGGGTAGCCTGAGATCCAGGGATGGAGCTGGGCAACAGTTTGGGAGAAAGAGGGTGGGGGGGTTGGGTAGTTAGGGTGTTTAAGGGACGGTTTTGGGGGGGAGTTTGAAGTGTTAAGAGAGGAAGAGCCTAGAATCACAAGCCACTGCATAAGAAAAGGAGGGTAAGGGGGGAGTCGGGCGAAGTGGGGTATGGATTAGATGGGAGACCTTAAAATAGTGAGCTGGAATGTGAGAGGGCTAAACAATTATATCAAACTGAATAAGGTCATGATGTACCTGAGGAGACAGAAAATAGATATTGCATTGTTACAGGAAACTCATTTGACCAAAGATAATCAAGAGGTGGTGGTGAGGAAATGGAAAGGAACCACTATAGGAGCGGAGGGGTTATAACGTGGATAGCACTGCATGTCCCGTTTAAGCTTTTACAGTCCAATATAGAGACTGACAGCAGGATGGTGTTAGTAAAAGGGTTGGTAGAAAACAAAGAAGGGAATATCATCAACATTTATGCCCCGAATCATGATACAACTGTTTACTTCAGGAACCTGTATGCCAAGATTAGTCCATACATGGATGGGGCAGTTATTTTCTTTTTTTAATTTTCTTTTTTATTAAAATGTTTTGTTTGAATTTTACAAACTTTTCATTTGCTTTTGTTTTGCAGATATATTACATTATTAAAAAAAAAGAAAAGAAAAGGAGAACATTATTCAGAAAACATTATTCGCTTGCGTTTCACTCGTTCAGCTTGTTTTCTTTGTTGATTTCCAGCCAGAATTTGATTATTGTCAAAATTAGACGTTTGTCTTGTCCTCTTAATAAATTGTCCCATCTTTCTTGAGTTGTCAATTGTTTATGTGATATCCCAAAGTAGTATCTGTACAAGGATCTTTGATCCTTCAGTGCCGGGCAAATCATGATCAGATGAAATAGAGTTTCCGTGATGTTTATAGCTTTACAAAAGCGACAAGCAGAAATTACTTTGTTTGATTTGACCGTCATCACTTGATATTCCCGGGTCGGTAAGATGTTAAGCTGGAAACGTAAAAACAGATCACGTATGTTACGATCTGGGAAATAATTTAAGTAACCTGGCAACTCATTGAGCGCTCTTGTTTCAGTTTCACATTTTAAATATCGTTTGTATTTACTTTGTTCAGCGATGGTTTTGATCCAGTCATTGGTCTGTATTTTACGCTTTGAATACTGTGGCCTGTTGATCAGCATTTCCTCAGAGATATCTTCAGCTTGCATTTTCCGCTTGATTTCAGAAGTCCATTTAGTCAGGGTTGTGATATTAAATGCTGAATTCTTTTCTCTCAGGATTTCCAACGATGGTATTTTGTCCGCAGAAATTATTTTCCTGAAGAGATCCATTTGCTTCCAAAGCACTGTGGATTTGATAGATTCGATAGCTAATTCATAGCAGATTCTTGGCATTGGAAATGACCTTGGAAGAGATAGTGTTTTCCTCCAAAATAACGCTTCATACCTGGGCCAATTCATTGTTTGTTGATTGATCAGTGATTCGGTGGTATACGTCAAAATCGGGATTACTTTTTGCTTATACAAAGCAATTGTAGCTTTTGTTGAGTATGTTCCGTATTTTCTATGGAAGAAACAGCCCTGTCTGGCCAGAGATCTAGCTTTTCCCTCAATATGGTTCTTCCATTCTTGTTCATTTAAGGACGGATTAATCATTACACCCAGATATTTATTTGCCTTGGTTATCACAATCTCTTCTCTTTCTAGAAAAATCTTTAAGGTATGTCGCGTTTTGTTATTTTTTTGAGAGGTAAGTTTCATTACCTTAGTTTTGTTGCTGTTTATCAGCAGGTCATTTTCCAGCATGCAATTTTGAGCTTTGTCTAAAGATTTTTGTAGGCCTGATACAGTTTTGTCTAAAATAATGATGTAATCAGTGTATATTAGCGTTTGAATAGGCTTGTTTTTAATCTTTGGAGGATTAGCCGCTATGTTTTGGATTTTTTCACCAAAGTCATAAGTATACAGATTGTATAAGCAGGCTGCCAAGGGGCATCCTTGCTTCAAGCCGTTACAGGTAGCAATGGAGTTTGTCACCATCCAGTCGTTGGTTAACCGGACTCTGACAGAGGTATTTGAATAAAGTTGTTTGATCGGGTTCAGAATAGAAGGTGGACATCCCCAGGCTGCGAGTTTAGACCAAAGCTTCTGCCTGTTAACCGAGTCAAATGCCATTTTTAAGTCTATAAAGACGGCGTATACTTGATGTTTCTTACTTATCGCTTCACATTTTATCAAGTTCAATAACAGGAGGTTGACATTCGTTCCTATTTTCTTGACAAAACCAGTTTGTCTTTTTTCTTGTCGTGCATTTTCCTCTGCCCAGGTGTTAAGCTTTTTTACAAGATAGACAGCGAATAGTTTCTCTAGGGGATCCAGTAATGCTACAGGTCTGTAATTTACTGGATTTTGTAAATTGGAATCAGCACAGCCAACGTCCAACTGTGAGGTATTTTCTTTGTGTTTTCAATAAGCCGAAGAAGAAGGATGAAGAAGGCCGCCCATTCATTTGGAGCTGCTTTGAGGTCCGCATTTGATAATCCATCGGGTCCGGGGGCCCGAGATGGATTTAGGGCCATGATGGTGTTTCTTAGGTCTAATATGTCCCAGTTGAAATTCCAAGCACTATCTTCTTGTACTAAATCAATTGCAGGGACATTGGGATTTGGATTATAAAGAGTTGTAAAATGATTAATCTATTCCTGAGCTTCAACTTCTTGAATCATAAGAGATGCTTTTGGTGAATCATTTAGCAATGACCATAGTTTCCTTGTATTTTTCTGTTTGAGCGCAGCTAGAAGTGCTTCTGCATCGGATTGTTGTATTAGAGCTTTAATTGCTTTGATTGCATTTGAATATTTTTGTTTTTCTTTTTTTATTTCGATTTCAAATTCAGGTTCTTTCTTTTTTTTTAACTGCCGTATTTGTTTTTGGAGAGATTTTTTCTTCAGCGTAATTTCTGAATTAAACTGGTGTCTATGTTTGTTTTTTGTTTTAATGCTCTTGGGGCAGGGTTGATGGTATTTCTCCAGTATCCATCCGTAATTCAATTTTAATTGATCCTGAAGCAAAGACTCCTCAAATACTGATATTAAACCAGGTATTTGATGACTTTTGATACAGAGTTTAGTGAGACCATTATTGATCTCCAGGGCTGGTAAAGTTAATTGCGGATACTTTGATTTTACTGTGTCCCATGTGATTGATATTTGGTGATGGTCACTAGTAGGCTGTGGCACGTTAGCAGTGCAGATAATTAGGTTCCGTATACCTTCCGATGTGAAAATGTAATTGATGATTGATGTCGTTTTTTCTCGAGACCATGTCGGAAGAGGCACACCTTTATTATTCACTGCAGGCGCAATCAATGATATGTTGCGCATGGATAGTTCTTTAACCCATTTTCTAGCTCTGTTCGACAATGCTTGGGAATCTAGTTTTTGTCCTTCTCTACTGAATAAGTGCATATTAAAATCACCTGCAATGATAATTCAGCTCGGTTGTTAGAGAAAGCTATGTTATCGATTTCATCACATATGGAATCTAAAAATTTGTTGTCACTCATTGCAGTCGGATTCCAGTAGATATTGAAGATGGTTACGTAGGTGTATTTTGAACATTGGTCCGGATCTTTGTTGGGGGTAGGTATGTTGTGCCCAAGAATGAATGTTCTTCCTTGATATTATTGACCACAAAGGAGTGATTTTCATGAGGATCAATATTCCTGATGCTGGTCTGCCTTGTTGTGCAGTAATTGCAGGGTTCATCAAGGTTATAAATCCTTCGCAAACCACATCTTCATTTAACCAGGTTTCCTGCAAGCAAATTATGTCGGTTTCTGCAAGAGCTAGTAAGCCTTCATTAAAAAGGTGTTTGTGGCCTCTAGTGTTCCAGGAGCATAGAGACGCTATACTCAATTTGGTAGTTGTTCCTGTTGATTGTTATAGATAGGTTTTCCTATTTTGACTCCATTGTTTATCTCTCATGTTGGATCTTATTCTATTTTCAGGATTCCAGTATTGGTCACGCCATATATCTTGTCTCTTCAAGGCATCGTTTGTGTGTGCTGAATAATTTTCTCCGTCAGTATATCGCCACTTTGAAGCCGAATCGTTTGAATTCTTCTGTGTATTTTGTATCAATTGTTGTTTATTCGTTTTATTATTCTGTTGAGAATCAAACGTCACAAGTTTAGTGCTGGATTTTACCCGAGCTATTAAACTTGATACAAGGATTTCGTCAGCTACAAAACCCAACGTCGCTAATTGTTGCTTGGTAGAGAGTACAAGATGCATTACATCTTCAGTATGGAAGTCAATCTGTGCTATTTCCATTTGTTGTTTATTGGGGAAAAGGATTAGCTCAATGTCTCGGGAACCAATCTGAGCCAATTGTGGAATTGCATTTAATAGACGAGGAACATTGGCACTGTTCAATATTACAGGCTCATCAGGATTTGTCGCAATTGGAGTTAGAGATACTCTGAAAGCAAAGGATGTTTTTGTTGGATTGAGAAAAGTTGGCCTTACCAAGGGTGGATCTATTTGCACAGGTTGGATCTCATTAGTATTAGAACTCTTTTCCACTTCTGGAGTTGACCATAATTCCTCATTTGACACCTCTGAATATGCCAGAGAAAAGTTGTTTATTGAATCCTGAGTGGAAGAACTCATATATGAAGATTCAGAGAATGATTTGTTACATTCATCAAGGACAATTAAAACACCACCCTGGGGGTCTGTAGAGATGGAGTCATCATTGATTGAATCGTCCTCAGTGCCACTATCAATCACTAGCGAGGCTTTAGTCGGTTTAGGGGCGATGTCTTGCTTAATTACCACCAGCAAAGCATCTAATGGTTCATGCTGTGTCTGCTCATCGTATTCAGTTGTCGTGCTCAATACTTTCACAGTTGGAATAGTTGCAACAACAGCTACCGGACTTACGCTCTTTACAGACGTTTTTGTTGCATTTTTATTTATGTTCTCTGTCAAAGATTTTTGCACAGATTGCATTTTTCTCAGAAATGCCTATGAGCCTGTTTGAGTTTTTTTTGGGTTTTTTTGTTTATTTGTTTTGGTCTGAAGTTCCTTTCCCACAAGGCCTCGTTTGGTAAGATCAAAAATATCAAACAGGGTACATATTGCCGGTTTAGCATTAGTCTTGCTCAGTATTTCAACAGGTTCCAATTTTCCACTGTTGTACGGTTGAATTTCATATTGCGTCCACTGATCTATTTTGAGGACATCCGATTGTGTAGTGATTGCAGTTTGGGTTTGTTTTGTTGTCCAAGACGGCTGTGACGACACCTGAGAATGTTTTTTGACTTTTTCATCCATCATTTTCTTAGTGATTGTAGATACTGTCTCCATCAAATTTTGTTTGTCCGCGCGGTCAACTCTCGCAACCTCCACCAGTCAATTTTGCCATGATCTTGAAGCTTCTGCTTCATATTTCAAACGCTCCTGGATGGTTCCAATGAAGCTTTCCAAATGGGTTTGCTTAGTCATGATCATGGCTAGGAGAGTAGCTTGATCCTTAGTCGAGTCGACCATCGCTTCTTGTATTTTAAGAAAAGGTATCATAGCTACTGATAGTACAGCTACTAACGAGGTTTGGAGGTCAAGCATCGTAGTTGGTAATCTTTCTGGTACCTCTGGAGAGTTATTCGATGCTTCAGAGATCTTAAATGAACAAAATGATTCACCCTCCACTAGATCTTGGGTGAGCTTTGGGGAGCTTTGTAAAGGCACCTGAGATCCTTTAGGTGCAATAGTTGTCGATGTGTTGATCTTTTGGATTGGAATCTTATTGAGGATCTCCCCAAATACTTCCTCCCTTTTATCCTGAGAATCCATAATCGCATCAATCTCGGTTATGTCAAGTGAGAGACGTGCGATGTGAACTGACAATGGTTTAGAATTTTCACAGTTAGTCGAGTCTGTTGGTTGGTATGCTTCGGCTCGTTCTCGAAGAGATGGTGTATAAGAAGCGTCCTCAAGGTTGGATTTACACATTGTTCAATCGGTTGGCGAGGATGCATTGTAGCGGTACAGGATTGTTTGGAGGAGTCTGATGATATAGATTCAGGGAAAACATCAGATGTTGGTCTATACACATTGCCTTGGATATTCAATTTCTTTTCTGTTTGAGAAAGATCCATGAGGGTTGCAATTTTAGGCAATTTAAAAGTGGAGGTAGGGCAGATGTGGAGAAGAAGGAGCTGACGGTGGAAGGACCTCAGGCTCAATATATTGCGATATAGACACTGTTGGTAGTATGTGTACAGGTTCTGGCAAGATTTCAAATGGTTGCACTACCTGGTCTTCTGATTGATGTAATTCTGCCATCATAATCACCTGGGGATTAGAATTTGATTTGGGCGTTTGCTTTCTTTTTATCTGTTGGAATCAAGCCTTTGTCAACCAACGCTACTGTTTCTTCTAATTTCCCTTGCAGTCGGGTTCGTGGTTTTGTAGGTTCCATTGAGTATTTGTTTAGGCAAAGAGGAGTACTAGCACTAAAGAATGTATAGTTAAAGTGTACTGTTATGATGGAATAGCCAATACTTATCGCCGCACCCAGCCGCAAACAGCAATAAACAGCCGCGCCCTTGACTCCACCGCGGGCTTCACGCCACAAGGGTCGCGGGATACTGCTTATGAAGGGCACTTCCTGTGGGCGTGGCACTAGAAAGTCAGGTGACGCTTGTCACGTGATGAGGAAGCAAGCCGCTCGCTTTAACTGCTGTCGGCTCCTGCCGGCAGACTGATGCGAGTTGGAGAGGGGCTTCCGAGTATCAGAGGCACTTTCCTGGATCAATCAGGCGAGTTCGGGCAAGTTCAAAGAAAGATATCCGCCCAGCCGCACAGCAATAAATAGCCGCACCCTTGACTCCACCGCGGGCTTCACCGATGGGGCAGTTATATTGGGGGGGATTTTAACTGCACACTGGACACAAAGCTCGACAGATCAGATGAGAAGGTCGTCAGGCCCACCCCAGTAGCGAAAGCCTTGGGGGCTCTATTAAATTATTTTCGGTTAGTGGATGTGTGGAGAATGCGACATCTACAAAACAGAGAATATTCTCACTATTCTGCCCCACAAAATTTACACACCCAATTAGATGATATATTTGTAGCAACAGAGTTAATAGGAGAAATGAAGAGAGCAGAATACAAGGCGGTGGTCCTCTCAGACCATGCGCCATTGGTAGTAACATGGCAGAACACGCCACCTATGGCGAGGGTCCCGACATGGAGACTCAGGGCCGAGGCACTGAAGGGCACAGTGTTCAGAGAAGACCTGAGGAAATAAATACAGGAGTATATTCAACACAATACTGGCAGCATAAGAGCGGCTGGCACACTGTGGGAGGCATTCAAGGTGGTGGTGAGGGGGGCGGCAATATCTAAATTGAAAGGACTACAAGGCGGCATAATACAGGCACTGCATGACACAGAAAAGAAGATAGAGTCTGAAATGCGGAAGGGGGTTCCCCAGGGGAGGTTGAGACCATGCACCAATTGCAACAAGATTGCAGGGGTCATTGGGAAAGACTATGCAACATAAATTAGAAAAAATATGTAGAGAGGCAGCACGCAGAAGGGGATAAGCCTGGCAGACTGTTAGCCTGGTTCTATAAGAGCTAGACCCCAGACAAACAATCAGAGAAATATAAGGGATGGATGGACAGACACAGGACACCCAGGAGGGAGTGAACAAATGTTTTTTCAAGTACTATCAGAGACTATACAAAGATATAACCGAAGAAGAGGGAATTTACGTGTTGGAAACATTGACTGCGAGTAACTTATCCAAACTTGAGGCAGCAGAAAGGGAGGCTCCACTTATGCTAGAAGAGTTGGAACGTGTGATTCAGTAACTACCCACTACTAAGGCCCTAGGTGCGGATGGGCTCCTGAGTGAATTCTACAAAACATAAACATACACATCAGATTTGCTCCCCCCCAATGATAGCTATGTTAAATGAGGCGTTTGACAGAGGCATGTTGCCAGTGTCCCTTTGGGAAGCGATCATCATTCCCCTCCTCAAACCCCATAAACCGAGCACGGACTGCGGATCATACAGACCGCTATCGATGCTCAACCAGGACAGTAAGATACTCACAGCAGTGAAGCCAATAGGTTGAGACCTGTTATAAATAAACTCATACACCCTGACCAGAATGGGTATGTCCCGCACAGGGTTATATCCGACAACCTCAGAAGATTTCATCATGTTATAGACCAGACAGAAGGGGGCTCCCAAGAGGTGGCAGTAGTCTCACTGGATGCGGTGAAAGCCTTCGACTGCAAAATGGCCTTGGCTGATGGCTGTTTTGAAGGAATATGGGATCGGGCCGGCATATCTGAAGTGGGCACAACTACTATACAGCAAACCACTGGCTCGACAGGGATGCCCGTGGTCCCCGGTGCTTTTTATTTTTAGCACTCGAACCCCTGGTGGTATACTTAAGGCAGCAATACGAGGAGGTGGGGATCAGCACGAAGGGAGGACAGCATTTGGTATCAATGTATGCAGATGATATGTTGCTATACTTTAAATATCCAGAGGAGAACCTACAATATATTTTGGAGTTTATGGAACGGTATGCAATGTTGTCAGGCATAACGGTTAACCCCAAGAAGTCTAGCATATTCCGCCTAGGTAGATATGTTGGAATACCACAACATAAGCTGCCAGCATTACAGATAAGGTGGGCAACTGAGACGCTCAGGTACCTGGGAATAGATGTATACCACAATGTCGCAGTGGAACATGAGCACAACGCGGTGAAGGAGGTGTCAAAATTGAAAACAGCATGACATTTTGGGTCAGAATACCGTTGACTATGATGGGGAGAGTGGCACTATTGAAGATGGATGTACTGCCCAGGCTACTACATTACTTTGCAAACATCCCATATATGATACCTAAGTGGTTCTTCGCCAAAGTTCAGAGTGTATGTAGGGGGTTCATATGGCATAACTCCGGGAATAGAATATCAATGTGGAAGTTACAAAACCCATACGAACAAGGGGGCATCAGATTGCCAAACTTTGAAGTGTACTCCTTGGCTAGCCAACTTCAATACGTGGCAAGGTGGTTATCAGAGGATCCAACACCAGAGTCCAAACTGTTAAGAGCTGAGTGCACTCATTATTTTCTGAATGAATTGATGTGGTTGTCAAAATTGCAGCGAGGGAACGGGACTAGACTATTAGATCTGGGTGGGAAGATGTGGCGGAGAGCCTGTCAGGTAATGGGGAATCCGTTCCCGTGCTCCCCACATTTGCTCATCCATCCCTAGTGGCTCTGGTAGGGATGGATGAGCAAATGAGGAGGACCATCAGAGGGCAATGGGAACCAGTGGGAATAGCGACCCTCTGGGATGTATGGCAAGATGGGAAGATGATAGAGTTTGATTCACTGGGGGAGGACACAGGAATACATCGAGGACAATATATCACATACGTTAGGTTGCTGAAAATGATAATGATAAAAGGTATGTGGTCAGAGGCAGAGTTGACCCGACAGACGGACGCTGCCGTAGAAACATTTTATGATGTGTCATATGGTGGCCACGAGGTCTCCCAAATATATGAACTAGTGATGTCTAAAGTTGGGAAAGAGGTGATTCAGACGACATTGGGAGGAGGATGCTCGGGAACCAATGGGGGATGGGCTATGGTTCAGGTTACAAGGATAACATAAGAAAGTATGAGGTTGCAACAGATTCAATTATACGTTACCTACAGAGCGTACATGACTCCAAAGAAGATCGCCAAGTTCAAAAATGCTAGAACACAGACATGTCCAAAATGTGGGGAGGTGGATGCGGGAATGGTACATATGTTCTGGGCATGCCATGAAATAAAGAGATTCTGGAGGGAGGTGGCTCACCTCTCAGTGGGAAAAGAGATACTCTGGATATGAACTCCCTGTGGGCATGTGTGGTGGGGGGTTCCCCAGGTCGCATAAACTTAAACATGTGAGTAAACTCAAAGACCTGGCGTATATATTGGCTAAACGCAGGATAGCAATGAGTTGGAAAGCGAGCAACAGACCGAAAGTCGAGGCTTGGTGGCGGGACCTCCAGAAATGGGTGGATGCTGAAACAGTGGTATTTAGGGAAGCAGCAAACAGAGGTGGTGAGGATGAAGTGGATACGTTGATGGCCTGGAGGCATTTGGTCGCCACACTGTATGGGCCGAACAGGCAAGCCTGGTGGAGGACAGTCACTCAGGAGAGGAGGAAGGAGGGATACCCATAGAAGTGGTTGAGGAAGGCTAAGGTATGGTTTAGGCTCGGGAAGGGGAGAATGACATGAAACTGTATATTTGAGAATTGAAACGTATCCTTGTTATTACATTGTACGGTGTTCAAGTTGAAATCAATAACATTATTTAAAAAAATATATATGATTTATCACAGTATCAGTGATGTAATATCACTAGCAACTACAAGGCAAGGCATACAGTTCAAAAAGCAACTTAAAAGTAAGAACACTGGGCAGCCAAAATCACACGTCGAAAAGTTGCATTTTCCACTTTTAAATGTCAAAATGTTTTTTAACAAAAACGGGTGAAATAGACAAAACTGGAATGCGGTTTTTAGGCTGGGTGGTAGATGCACATGACAGGGATAATATAGGTGTGAAAGAGTGGCTCTAACTGAATAACTGGATGAGATTTTCTTTTTTTTTTTTATTTGTTTTGGCTACACAGTAACCTTTACAAAATTAGAAATATTCGATAAAATTACATAAAATTTCAATAGATTAAAAACGGATACACATTAAGCACAAATGAAGAGACCCACAAAATATCATTACACTTTACACTTTCTTCATCAAGCAATTTACAATGAAAAACATCAACATGACCTTTCTTCGCCCTAGATGTTTCAGATTACATATCTCAATAAGTCTCAACGACTTTATCATTTGGTTGTTCTTCAACAAATGTTTACAGTTTAAACTTAAAACATAACTTTTTCTTTACCCATGATGTTTCGTGGTACATTTCTTAATACGGCTCAGATTCTAGAAAACCATACTCTGCCATAGCAATTTAATTAATGATCATCTGTCATCCTAACAATACACATTTGATTTTTAGAAAGCGCAACACCGCCAATTGCAATTTGACCCTTGAGCCATGCAGCATGTCTATCCAAAGTGCGTCAATATTAATACATTCTGGGTTGGGCACATATGTAAGAAAATATTCAATACGTGCTGATCTAAGTCCCGCACATTGAGTCAGCAGGTGCTCTAGTGCGTCCCTGGAATCTGAATTACAGAATCTGCATTCCGAACTAGCAGCTTGCGGACCTTGCCTTATGCTCAAAATTTGTGCCGTCACCAGAACATTAAAACGAAATCTCATAAATTCCTATCTAAGCAATCTGCTTGGGAATTTTATGAGATAAGGTTCCATGGTGCCCATTTTTTTGTTAATGTTTGGAAATGTGCGTACAGTTTTTTGCTATGAATTACACTGACCGTCAAATTCCAGTCCGCATGCTGCAGGAGCCTCTTAACTTTCATAGGATTATTAATAAGTAAATCTTTAGAGACCCCAACTTCTGCAAGGGATTCCTGAGCCTCTTTTTCCAATTCCCGTAGTACTGCGGACGAGCCTTCGCCCGCTGCCAGAGACCGTCCCATGATTCCATCCAGAGTGGAATTCTTGCCCACAAGCAATTTCCTATAAAGCGATATTCTACGCCAAAGAATTATTCTTGATAATGAGAATTAATGAGAATAACCCAAGTTCATAGCGTAACGCTGCAAGTGGGACACACTTAGGAAGGTACCAAACCAAAGACCTCAACAAGCGTGCCTCATACTTAGGAAATTCGTTTTGGTTACAAACTCAAAAATGGGGTATCCCAGATAACAAAAGGCATGGCATATTACGAGTTTGGCATGATCTAAAAACCAGGCAAATCTAATTGCACATTTCTTATAGTTTAGTCGCATGATGAAGGTTTTTGTACAGTTAATAGCTAATGCATTTACAGCGGTATACTACTTAAAAGAGGTCAGCACACGCTGCAAACCAATGGGAGTCAGATCAAAAAGTAATACATCATCAGCGAATGCAGTCCAGACAATTTTCATACCCTCCACTTTAGGAGCAGCAAAGGATGCATCTTCCTAAACCAGGCCAACATCAGATAAATACAAATTTAAACATAGTTGGCGCAAATATGCAATATGTTTAGTCGTACCCTAATTTTAGTTTCAGCATGGAGGTGGTAAATAATTGTTAGAAGCTGTGCAGGCATGTCAAGGGCATATAGTTTGCCCCACAGAGTTGCTCTATTTACTAAATCAAAAGCGGAACTCAAATCTATTGACGCCAAGTATATTGGTTGGCTGTCTCTTGACCTGGTCTGTTGCTGCATAATAGACAGGAGGAGGCCCCCAGCATCCTTGCCCACTGTTTTCCTAAAGCCAAATTGCTGGGGAGATAATATTGCCTCTCTATCCATCCAGGAATGGATATGTTCCAAGACCAAGGACACAAAGATTTTAATGTCGGCGTCTAACAGGGTGATAGGTCTATAGCTGGATGGTACAAACCTATCGCCCTTTTTATAGATGGTTACCACGTAGGAAAAATGCCAACTTGTCAGAAATACCCTAGATATGATAATATCCTTAAACAGAAGGAACAAAATCTTTACCCAGAGATCGAATTACCCTTGAACAGTACGTTGGCAAGCATGTTTGGCCCTGGAGCCCGCGAGGACGAGCATCTTGATATGAATCTTTGTATATCAAGCAGTGTAAAAGGGAAATTCCATTGACATATCAGACGATGTGCCGGCACTAGCCAATTGGTTGTAGGTCGACAATATAAAGAGCCAAAGTACCCTTCCCAAACAGCCGATGAAATGCACACACCTTGTTCTGTAGCTTGGCTTACGCATCTCCCATTGACCAGGGTCCAGAAATTTTTCATATTAGTTTTGGATAATGCCTCCAGTATGCTTTCCGCATCCTGCTGAAAGATTTTTGCTTTTAATATTCATGCTTTGGTTTTCCACTTAATTTTTGCCTTTTTAATCACTTCCACTAATTTTGGAGTATACGGCTGTTTTACTAAACAATGAATCTCACAATTCCTCTCTTTTTTGAGTTGATACATAGTGGGATCAAAAACATGTGTGTGAGAAGGACCCTGTTTCTTGGGCCTCCTGATCCCTTTGGGCCCAAGAATAACATCCTTGACATAGGTATTGAAATACCCATGTGTGTACATGCTAATCATTCTTTTTTCACAACCATTACTATCGTAATCCTGGAAGAAGACCTTATTTACTTTCTCAACATTGTCACAATGCCAGTTAATTCTGTTCCCAGCAGTGTTAGGCTCCATCGTCAGTGGATATACATCCTTAGCAGCGACCACTGTGGGCGCCTGAAGGGTCAGTTTAAGGACACTATGATCACTGACCCCAGAAGGTGTTATTGTAAAATCAAAAATGCAGTTAAATAAATGCATATTTACAAAAATATAATCTATGGTGGAGAATTCAGATCCATTTGGCCAAGTGTAACAAATAACTTCCTTACTCGGGCAGTCATTTACACAACTTAAACCCCAACTCATCAGGAAGTGATTCCACTGTAATCCCTGGACTTGTTTTCTAGAGGAGCCAGCATTATTGGGACAAAGAATCAACTCTCCTGGTGCCCCCTTTGAGCACAAGCCTGCTTCAGAATTAAAATCACCCAGGAGCATGATGTTCAAAACTTTACACAACATTTGGCATTCCTGAATGATACCATCGATTAGGTCAATACATTTCTTTAAATCGAGCTCAGGACTCCAATAAACATTAACTATCAACAGTTGACCGAATGGCACAGGGGGGGAGAAGTGCAACAGCATGGCAATGCACCCCTTATGCAGTGAGAAAAGCTTAAGACACGTGAAGGGCAGAGAGTTTCTAATAGCTATAAGCATGCCTCCCGCCGGTCTCCCTCTAGATTTTTGACTGCTAGCATGTGATGCATATAGTACCCATCCAACACTAGGGGAGATAGTGCCCAAGTCTCCTGGAGGCAAAAAATACTTGCTTCGATTAGGTGATTAGTGCTATCGGACGCCAACCTAAGAGATTTATTTCTCCAGGAGTTCCAGGATACCACTGTATATGTTGAGGCAGTCTATGGTTTCACGTTTAGAGCTTGGATTTTAGCTAATGATTTGCTCGTTTTAAATCTGTTTCTGGAGTTGAAATTTGAGCAGTTACCCCCTCAGTCTTTTTTGAGAATGAGTATGAGGTGGCATCCAACGAACAGCTCCCCTCTGCCTCAACCCCTCGGCTAATCAATCTATTATTAAATGGTTCAAGATCGAAGTCGAAGCAGTGGATTGAATCAATTTCCGAACCTACTCGTTCCATGATAGCCTGGGAGTAGAATACGAGTCTAACATAATCAAACCTCAGTGGGTGGATGAAGTCAACCAATTTAATGTCACCCGATGAGATCATGGAAAGTCTAGGTATTTCACTAAAGAGGGATAAAACTCTTGGGCGATTTAATGACACAAGACCGCCCTGTGGAAGCATAAAGTATAACATAATGCTTGGGCAGTCAGTTAAATGGGGTGTTCTCCAGTCCATTCTATGGGACATCTCGTTGTTTAAGGCTCGATTCTTCGATCTATAATGACTGCGATTCTCTCCCCCTATTTGGTATTCGGGACCTTCACAATTCTCCTCTTTTTTTCTGTGGATCATTACCAAAAACCCTTGTGTCGGCCCTGAGCGACTTGCGATTTTCCTCTTTTGTTGAGTACACAGCTTGTGCCAAATTCTCCCATTCTTTAGGTGAAAATTATTATTTCAGGAATATTTCTCATTTCTTGTTGTTCATACATCGAATTTAGCTTAAATTTCAAGGGATCTGGGCAGGGTAAATAAAACCCTACTGCAGGTCCCTCATTAGGATGTGTTTCGTAATCAAGCGAAGCTGGCGGTGCATTGCTAGTGCCCCTCTGCCTCGAAAGATTATGGTAACTGTTAGATGGGTTATTTAGTTCACGGCCCAGCCCATTCATGGTCGCAGACTCAATTTGATATTTTTGTGTCCCAACAAAATCTTGAGGAGGCCAAAGTTTTTGATTGGCATTAGGAGGCCCTTCAATTTTGTCTTTTATCTCTGTGGAATGGTGCCTTGCTTCAGTCCAATTATAAGAAACCGGCAACCTGGCACCCTGCCTGCTGGAATCTTCTAACAGTTTCTGAACTGCTTGTTTTACAAGAATTGTGTCGTCTTCACTAGGAGTCAGAGTGGGTACCGAAGGCGTTGACAAGTCCCCCTCCCCACTCCTTCCCATAGGAGCTCCTTTGGCGTTGAGTTCCCCTGTATTAATGGCCTCCCCACCATTAGAGGTGTATTTGCCTCCCGATGGTAGCTCCACTACCTCGGCCTTCTCATGAGGTGCAGGGGTGAAATTTCTCAACACTTTAGTTGGAAATATGGTAGCAGGTAATGTGCCTGTAGTTTCCTCTCCACCACCTTGATTATTTTTAGATTTTGGTGTAAAAAAAGCCTAATGTCCGTGTTGTCATTCGTAATCGATATTTTTTTGGTATTTTTAATTTTGTTTGTACTGTTCTTTTGGGAGGACTGAGCATCATTACAATATTTAAGGCCCTGAGGGTGCTTTCTCCCTGTATTACCCTCTTCTCTTATCGGGACATTCTTTTTTAACATTTCTTTTTTTGTTAGTTTAAGTGTTTGAGTATGGCCCTTATGGCTCATAGCCTCCATCAGGGTATCAGAGGCTTCCCCATATTCGCCCTCCTTCTGACCATTGAGCACCAATGGACGCAAGACGTGGTCTTTGACTGAGGCCATGTTGATTTTATTTGGTGTCCCCAGTTCTTTCAGTTCTAGGGCTTTTTTACTTTCCTCGTTGAGTTGTGACATATCTATGCCACCTTTGATGGAAAGACCACATATGTCTTTTATATTGGCATTAGTGTTGGCGATTTTTAGGGTGGGTAAGTTCTTGTTTTTTTTTTTACAGGATTTTTAATAGAACTATGCGCCCTGGCAGCTCTACGCCTGATGGCCCTAGCCCTCATTTCTTTCTCCCTACGGGAGATGGGCTGATCGATTGTGTTTGCACGCTCTATGGAAGAGTTCCCTGCCCTGGATCCCTTTTCATCCACCTTGGGTTCCCCCCTTCCTCCAGTGCCCTTCGAAGTACCGAAGGGCTGTCAGGATTGATGGCTGTCTGCGGGGCATCAGAGAAACTGTCGCTAATTACCAACTTCTCTTCTAATCTTCTAAAGTTAGATTGCACTACTCCGATGTTCTCCTCTAGATTTTTAATCTGGGTACCATTTGTAGACACCAGTAGTTTGAGTTCAGCCAAACTGCTCAGTCAATACTGGGACATTGTTCACTTTTATGAAAACATCTGCGTAGGATTTGGAACAAGCCTCTATCTCGGGTTCCGTTTGCGAGTTCCGGTTGTGGTAGTACATTCGGCTTTGCGCTTTACCTTGCCCCCCTGCCAACACACATCTCTCCATAGCCAAAAGATACCCCTCCAATTTACACGTTTTCTCTGCGTTAGCTATTATCAGTGATCTAAGTTACTGGATATCACAGTGGGTCCACTCATGGCCCTTATCAAGGAGATTTAGAATCCTTGTTAACATTGGAAATGTGGCATATGTAGAAACCGTGTCCTCCGGATTGATACCTTCAAAAAGCGGAGCAATGAGAGGATCATTTGTGCCAAATGACTAATATTGTATGGGGGAAGAGGAGGAGGGAGGGGGGGGCTGGAGGATTTAAAAGGGTTGGTAGCCTGGCTACCCAGCACCTCTCTATCCCTATTAGGTGACCCTTTTTCCCTTACCCCATAATTGTTGTCAAAGAATTGCGCACCAGAAGTGGAGTTAGGCGGGGGAAAAAGAGGTGCTTCATCTGTGGCCTCATGCAAATGTACGTTGTCAAAACCCCCTGCTCTGGACCTAGCAGGAGTTGACGGCCCTGTCGACAAGCGGACCCTTCTATCTAATTCAGCGAGTACCACAGGTGCCAAAAGAGAGGTATCAGCCCCTATTTTAATTTTGACTCCCTCCCCTGTTTGTCCCATAGCAGAGCTACCCAGATTTCCCTGTACACTTAGTATACTTTTTAGAGAAGGGACCGTGGTTGGGCCTGTGTTTGTCATTCTATCCCCCATATTCACTTCCACCTGTGGTGTAAGAACCAGACCTGTAATAGTCACCTTGCAATCTCCTAGTGGCAATTGATTGCTTATTTAATTGACATTGCTTAATGCATCTTTCTGTGAAGGTTCAGGTTCAGACGATCTGCCTCCCGTCTGAGGGCTATCCATATTAAACACAAAAACAGGTTTAGCCAATGAATACGTTTTTTTTGCCAGCTGAATAGGTTGAACAGACTTACCATTGCGAAACGTGCCGACCATGCTCCGGAAAAGCAGTCAGAAACTGTTCTTTGCCAGCCAGGAGCAATGAGCTCATGCGCCGCCCAGACGGTAGGTCCTTGATACCCAGATAGAAAAATGTAGGTACCCAAGTATTTAAAGGTAGGCTTGAGTGTTACAATATTAGCAGACACATTCCACTAAGTGGCCCTCCGGTACCCCGTCCAGTGCTTTAAGAAAACTACTTTTGTTTTCCACTGTCCAGAAACAGGCAAAGTATGGCCCCTCAGGATTAAAGCTATTTATGAACACAAGTAATAGCCAGTATTACAGCATGCGAATATATATAAAAAAACAGTTTAGACTCCAATCAGTGTTTACAGGGTCACTGGGCCAGACTACATGCAGTGACCACACAGACCCAAACATCCATTTGCACCTTCTTGACCATTCTGAGTCTCATACTCGCACGAGCCCCCTCTAGCATTAGTGCTAAGACAATTTCTCGTTTTAGGCACAAATAAATCACACTAAATATATGCTCTTTATCACCTGATAAACCAAAAAGGACATTTCAGTCCGGACCCCTGCGTCCCGCGCCGCGCACCGTGAACAGTAAACAGTACTTAAAGTACTTGTGGGTGTGCGCGCGGGTGCGCTGGTTTCTGGGTAATTATCCCGTAGGAAGGGGGTGTTACAGCCCAGAGGGCAGAGTCGCCGTCAGTTGTCAGGACGTTTGAATAAATTATAAAAAAATAATAATTCAACAATGAGTCAAAGAGCAAATTATCAGAAAGCACAACGCAAGCACAACGTGTACAACGTGTGCAGTGTGCACAAAGTGCACAAGCAGTGTGTACAATCACCTTCTTTAGTTTCAAGTGTCCAGGCAAGTAGGTGCAGCAGAAAAAGACGTCCTCCCGGTGGCCGCACACCCGAACAGCAGTGCACAATTCCAAACTCCAAATGAGGCAGAAAACGAATCCCCTATATCCTCTGAAGCACCCAGCACGTCGCACCAGTAAACAGTACTTAAAGTACATGTGGGATGAGATTTTCAATTTGGAAGGAGATTCGGTTTTGGGAAAATAAACGCAGTTAACAGAGAAAATCAGTTTGGAAAGAAAGGACAAGTTTGACTTAAACTAGATTATCAAGACTAGATTGTTAAAGAAAGACACAGTATGCACCAAGGTTAATTTGCAAAGTTAACATTTTCACCACGCGTTCAGCTCTATGTGGGAATTACTTAAATTATTCAAAATATGACTAAAGATCTATGCAGACAGAGATGAGTAGAAGAATTGCGCTAACGCTTGGAGATCAAGGACAGGTGGCACAGAGAATTCTGACAGTTTGAAACAAGTTACCAGGGTGTGGATAGGATTATTTATTTATTTTTTTATTATTATTTGTGTATATTCAAAAGAATTTTACAAAAGAAGAGCTGTAGAAGTAAGTTTTGCGGTAACTAACCAGGGTGGGACCCTGTAACGGTTATCATTTTCATCGTGTGCTCCCATATTTTTACGGTTGCCAAGAGCCAAGTAATTCGGTCTCCGCTGATCAGTCTGTTCCACCAGGTGACCTCGTCCCACCCTCTATCGTCCCCGATTAGATGTTTCAAGTAGGCCCCTCTGAGGAACTGATTTTTCGGGCATGATAGAAGCAAGTGTCTGATGGATTCGGTATTGTTCTCGCATAAGCAACAAGCGCTCGTGTCGGATAAACCTCGGATCTTTCGAATTTCATTTGTGACCACCAAGTTCAGCCTTATTCGTAGAAGCGCATTCCATGCCCCTCTATTGGGGAATTTTTGCAGGTACCTCATTGGCTCATTGAGCTTGAGGAATGTTGGAGGCAAGTGCACAAGTAGTTTGTTGTTTGAGGCAGACTCCTGGGTTTGGATCCAGTCAAGCTCTTTCAATTTTTTGAACACTCTGATTGGATTTGAAGTGAGGTCAACTTCCGAGCAGGCGACTGAATGGAGTAAGGTCAAGTTTGTTTCTTTCCATGCTGCCAGCATTTGCACCTTGCCAGAATTTAACTCCTTGTTTAGGAGGCCATGGATTTCCTCGGTCTCATCCATGATGCATTTTCGATAGAGTCCCAGGGAGCTGATGTCAACTGTTGTCTTTAGAGACACTATGCTCAGTTCTCTCCTGATTGCGGCTATGGATGTTGATTTAGGAAGGGACAGGACCCCTTTCCAAAACACGCTTTCAAGTTTTTGCCAGATTTTGCTGGGAATCAGAGGCATGGCTTCTGCTCCGTAAGTAATGGAAGGGATGACTTTCTTTCTGTAAAATTCGATCACAGGGATGCAAGAAAATTTACTGAATTTTATGTCAATCGCCTTTCCTTGAGATGTCAGCTTCTTTATTCTAGTTTGGAGATTGGCCTGCATTGAACTCTCGTGTTTGGTAATGTCCATCAAAACTCCGAGATATTTGTATTCTGTGACTGTCTCAATCACATAATCTTTCAGCCGCCTTCTTTTTTTTTTTCTGTCCGGACTCCAAGATCATGATTTTTGTTTTTTCTTTATTTATTTTAAGGTTATTCTCAGACGTGTAGCGCAGGAGATTTGATAATTGTCTCTGCAGGCCAATCTGGGTCTGATCGAGTAATATGAGATCGTCAGCATACAATAGGTGGCTTATTTTTGCTGTGGCCAAGGATGGTGGAAAAGTCCTTGAGCGAACTACTGAATTTCCATAATCGCCGATGTAGGCTAGGAAAAGTGCTGGAGCTAGAGGACAGCCCTGCTTCACCCCTCGGCCCGTCTGGATTTCAGATGACAAGTTTCCCATTTGTGACAGGCAGACTCTTAGGCTGGTTTCTAAATGGAGAGCCTTGATAGGCTTTAGCAACTCATGCGGGCACCCCCAAGCTTCAAGTTTATTCCAGAGGCGGTGCCTGTCGACCAAGTCAAAAGCTTGGGAAAGATCGATAAAGGCCACAAAAATCCTCGGTTTGCCCTCCAAGACCTTGCTTTTCAATGTACTGATGGTAAATATGTTAGCCGTTGTTCCCATATTTCTTTTGAAGCCCGTTTGGAACCTATCATTGCAGGGAGCCGACTTTGACCAGGCGTCAAATCTTTTCAAAAGCAGGCTCCCATAGACTTTCCCAATGCAGTCCAAAAGGGCTATAGGGCGGTAGTTTAGTGGGTCGGTGATGTTGCCTTTCTTATAGATTGGAACGATGACTGCCTTCATCCACGATGGTGGGAGTGATTTCTGGGCGGCACACTGTGCAAAAATGGACAGAATAAGAGGTACCCATTCCTCTGCGTTTTTTTTTCAAGTCAATGTTTGAGATTCCATCCGGGCCCGTCGCTCTGGAGGACTTCAGCTTTTTGATGTGATCTCTAATTTCCGCCACGTCGTCTAGTTTCAGCCAGTTTTCGTTTTTCACTTTCAGTTCAGGCAGGCCTGTGGCTTGTGGAGCTTGGAAAAGGGACGAAAAGTGACTGACCCATTTTGCTTCCGCCATGGCGTTGATGGTCATGTTATTTAAAGAAGGTGCTGATGTTTTTAATAGGGACCAGAAGTCTTTTGCTTTATTTCCACAAATTGCTTTTAGCATAAATTCTGCATCCTGCTGGTACAGATTGTGGCGATGATTCTTTGCCCAGTTTTTGTAGGCCTTTATTGCTGATATCAGTTGGGCCTGATTTTGAGGAAGTGATCCAAGCGTCCGTTTCAACCTGCGCAGTTCGCGTCTTTTTGCCACCAATGTTGCGTCGAAAGAATGTCTCGGAGCAGTAAAGGATGGAGCCGACAGTTTTGGTTTTGACCTATATTGAATTAGAAGAGGGACGTAGTCCAAAGAATCTTGTCCATTGGAGTGTAACCCCAGCGCATATTTTGCAGACAAGTCTAGCACAGCTTTCGTTGTCATATTCAGGCGATTTCCTCGTGAGTTTGGTTCCACTCCAGCAACATAGGGGGCCGGAGGTTTGAAGTGGGATTGCAGAGACATGGTGAGCTGATTATGATCACTCGCTTTTGTCTTACGAACCTGGAAGTCTTTTACCTTAGGAAGAATGTGACGAGAGGAAAAAATGTAATCAATGATGGCATGGTGAACACCTTGCTCCCAGGTAGGAGGGCGGTCAGCGTTGGGAAAAACTGAGTCCAGGTTTTCCATTTTTCTTGAGGTCATCAGAGTGGACCACAGGCTCCCTCTATTTGAGGCAGGATTTGAGGAAGAAGGTTTGCCCAACTTGGAATGGTTGTCAAAGCAATGGGCATTCAGATCGCCGCAGATAATAATAGAAGGAACCTGATGGAAGGCTTGAATTTCATCTACTAGATTTTCCATCATTGCTAGGTATGTCTGCTGGTTTATGGCTGCTGGGTTCCAGTAGGTGTTGATAATTGCGGTTTGTAAAGGCCTGCAGTTTGGTTGATCTTTCCAGTCAAATAATACTGCCAAGATTGAAAGGTTGGATACGAGAATGGCCTTGCTCTTCAGGCCCATCCCCTGTTGGTAGGAAATAAGGAGGCCCGAGGTCGGCCGGCCCGCTAATCCTTTATTTGCTGGAGCCAATATGATGTCATGGCCATCCATAGCAGGAGATTTCCAGAGCCATGTCTCTTGCAAGCAGATAATATCAAATAAAGCCAGATTGGCGTCACTCAGCATTGTTAAATGCAAATGGCCACGGGTGTTCCACGAACAGAGGCGAAGGGTAGATGAGGTTGGGTCGGCGGTTGGAGAGTCTGAAGGCCCTTTTGGCCGACCTGCGCATTGCTATTTTTTCGTGAGTGTAAGGGCCTTTGGGAGCCAGGCCCACAGACTCTGGAGTTTGTCTTTTGGGTATTCGTTTTTGTCCGAGGAGATTCTGTTTGTTGAACAATGGGCATCGTTACTAAGAACGATGGGAGCGTCGGGTATAGTTGTCACCTTTACAAAATTCGTTGAAGCCGAACAAGACCCCCGACAATCGAAGGTTTTTTTCAAGCCAGACAAGGCTGGTTTTTGGTTATAGAAGCTATGGCAGGAACTAAGGACTTCGAATTGTGGTTTTCAGAGACTTGCTTTGGATCAGAATGTCTTTTCCTTTCGCTCCTATTTTTGTTTTCTCTGCCTTTTGCATGGCCACCCTTGTTGCTCCCTGGGTTTCCTGGCTGGAGAGAGTGGGATTTCTGAATTTGGTTATTCAAGGTGAACCCAAGAAATGCCAGATCCTCTTCAGCACGAACAATTTCCTTTTTTACACTCGCAGAGGCCAAGTGAATGAAAACTTTTGCTCTGTGGTTTGAGTGATAAGGGTCCACTAGCTGTAGGTCAGACGATTTTATCCCCCGAAGAGCTGGAATGAAGCTGAACAGTGAAAGTAGTCCTCTTCTATTTAGGATTATATCGTCTTTGTTTTTGGCATGCTGTTCTAGCTTTATAGGAGACACTCTTACGTGTGCATTGACTTTTCGGTATTTTTCGATTTGTGAAGAAAAATGAGGTTTTGGGTGTTTCCCTCTGTCCTTAGTTTTTTCACCCGAGTGTAGGCTACTTTGGGACTTGGGATATCTATCGGATGCCTAGGCGCCAGTCTTCTCTCGCGCTTGATGTATCCCGGGGTTTCGCTTTGAGCGCTCTTTGGCCCCAGGGGTCGCAAACGACACGACTCGAGAGCTTGAGGGACTAGATGGCTTTTGGCTAGGTCCCTGGAGCAAATTCCTCCTGCGATCTTCCAGGGTACTGAACTTTGGCGAAAGTTCGACTTCGGATAGATCTTCAGTTAATTTCAGGGCAGCCAAGGCGCCGGGGGCAGGGGGCGGAGCAGCGGCACGGTGCACCCGTGCTTGCTTTCCTTCCTTCACGAATTGGTGAACTTGGGGGTCATCAAAATGCTGGGAGATGTTCATCATGTCCGCATCTGCCAGAAATTCCTCCATCAAGCGGGGTGAGGCTTTGTTCTGGTTTTGTGAGGCAGGCGGAAGCACCAGAATTTGAACCTTGTTTTCCGCAATCTTGGTTTGTATAGTTGAACCTGCGATCCCTGAGGGAACTTGTTTTTCTTTTTGCTTTTGTTTTTGGGCCACGCCACTTTGTGGATGAGGTACTGGTATTATTAGAGAGAATATCGAAAATGCACGTTCCTCTGCTCCCCTCACAGAAGTTTGAAGTGTGGGCAGTGACGGCGGTTCATCGGTGATGTCAATGACTTCCTGGGATGTTAGTCTATTTTCAGCCGCAGGGATGGACCTTTGGGTAGCAGCGGTGGTGGGTGTAGAGGGAGGGGGAGCCCACCTTTTTTGTACTCCCGCCCCGACTTCCATCTGGATTTCTGTGGGGGCTTCCACAAAGATTTTAGTTCTTTTGGCTGCATCCAGTTGTAAGTTTGACAGTTTGCCATCAAGGGCGGTAATATAGCCTTCTAGGAAAGTCAGTTTTGTGAGCATCCTCGCTTGAATCGAGGTGTGATCTTTTAGTGACTCATTTATCCCCTCGTACAATTTGGTGAACGGATTTAAAGCTATGGTGACCGCTGACATAATTGAAAGGAAATCCCTCTTGTTTTGCGAAGGAGGATCAGTTTGATGCGCTACTTGCTGCATATGATTTTTCGGATTAGGGGTGGTTGTTTGACTCTCGTTTAATAATCTTCTTACTACAGAAGAGGATGTTATCTCTAAGGATTCACGTCTGGTCCGATCCGGATGAGTCAGTTTGTTTTGAGGAACGGATGGTAGGCCGACCTGGGCCAGACGGGATTGCTGCCTTATGTCTGCTGAGGCTTTGCATAGGGCTTGAGGTGTAGTTTCGAGCAACCGAGCCTTTGTTGGTGCCACCACCTTTTGGACAGAGGAAGTGGTAAGATGTATAGGTTGTGGCAGAGCTGGGGTTGGGCAGCCCGGCAGATCCTTGATTGTCTGCTTTGTTGGATGAGAAGGACTGTGAATCTGGCCAAGTAAGTTTAGTTGGTTGTCCTGGACTGGTCTCCCCATAGGAATCGAAGGAGACTTATTATTAAGATTAGTCAAAGAAGTTTGGGCGGCCAAACCCTTTTCGCTTTGTTCGGGGGTTGAGGCTCGGCAGGGCAGGGCGAGAGAGGGGTCCTTCAGGAGTTGAGCCTGCGGCATCTGAATTGGAGAATTTAGTGCCATTTGTGGCTCAGAGGCCTCATGCGCGTTTGGCTGTTGATCTACCGCCGGAGACCTTTTTCTAGTTTTTTCTGGAGGATGGCACATTTTGACTGCTTCTAGAATTTCCTCGTCGGTAAGGTCCTCTTGTCTATTCCGTGTGTCCGGGGCAAAAGCATGAAAAAAGTCTGTTACTAGACTTGCCACTGAGGGCTTTATGGACTCAGGATTCCATGTTTTTTTTGCGGGTTGGCCAGTTAGTTTAGTTTTGCCCGACGCTATACTTGTGAAGATTTTTTTTTGCATTTTCTGCTTCTGTGGGCCTTTTCTTGTGAGAGTGCGAGGTTTTCTGGACTCAGATGCCTCCACCTCCTTCCAACGACGTTTTTTGGGATTTGAGGTTTCTACACATGAAGGGGGGTATGTCTCCGTGAGCAGACTAGGGTTCTCTTTAAGTGGTTTCTCAATTTGAGGGTCCGCGCCCCTCCGGTCCACCGGAGAGCGCAGACAAGATTCCTCCCGGAAGTCAGGGGCAGATGAATCAGAGCCCAAATGAACTTGCGCCTCGATTTATATCGAGGCGTTTGCGGTGAAGGTGTGAGGACATGAGTCAGCTGTCAAGTCGTTGTTTTTCCGCTGCCCTGAAGGAGATGTTACCAAATGGGCGGGGAAGTGCACAGGTGGCGGTTGCTTGGCCGTGGGAGGGGGAGGGGAAACCCTCTCCCCACTGTTCTCACTGCTCGGAGCTTCAACAGAAGCCGCCTCCCTAGCGACTTCAAGCTCCGCCCCCTGAGTGGGTCCCGATTTGCGGTCGATTTTGGGGCACTGTGCAGACTCCCCCCCCCCCGCTCACGGCCCTCGGTCCTCCCTCTGGAGGCGTCCCAGGCTCGGAGCTGTGAGGGGGGAAACCGCGATTGCAGAAGTGACAACGGGAGTCGCTGAGCCACAGGACCCAGGGGTGAGTGAGTAACTTTGGCGCACTGTGAATCATCACGGTGGATTTCTAAGTCCGCCTGACTTCCTCGCCCCGTTATGGCGGGGGTTTTTCTTGCGGCTGGGTCTTTGTTTTCTTTGTTCTCTGCCTGCCGCCGAAGGACTTGAGGTTGTAATTGTGTTTGACAATAAATTGCATCCGGGTTTGAAAGACTCGAAGCACCACGGGGAAGGAGGGGTTGTTTTTGTGCGAGTCGGGGACGTGCACTTCTAAGTAAGCGGCCCTCCTCAAAGTCTGTAGAATCTGGCACGGGTACAGAGGCAAGGTCCAAAAGAAGTGAAGTTTCGGAGGCGGTCGCCATGACAGCCGTGCACAGACTGCCAGAGACTGCACACTCGCAGCCACACTCCACGGTCCGCTCCGCGGAATGAAGGGTTCTTGTAGGTGCAAGCAGGTAGTAGCACCTCCCACAGGATCAATGGAAACAGTAGAGTGACTGCCAGAGACTGCACACTCGCGGCCACACTCCGCGGAATGAAGGGTTCTTGTAGGTGCAAGCAGGTAGTAGCACCTCCCACAGGATCAATGGAAACAGTAGAGTGACTGCCAGAGACTGCACACTCGCTGCCACACTCCGCGGTCCGCTCCGTGGAATGAAGGGTTCTTGTAGGTGCAAGCAGGTAGTAGCACCTCCCACAGGATCAATGGAAACAGTAAAGTGACTGCCAGAGACTGCACACTCGCAGCCACACTCCCTAGGATTATTTAGAGAGTGGAACAAAGACAAAGTATCAAGATGGGTATGCTATGTGTTGCTATGGGATGGGGAAATACTCACAATCCGCACTTGAGTTTGGGATTTGGGACAGCCAATTAGGTTGTTGGACTCAAAGGCTCCGGTCACAGCACAGTGGGCTCTCCTAACAGCAAACAGTTGGGCCTGTCTGGTCACTGGATAGCAATAGTACAGCTGGCATGCAGGTAGTGGGGCAAAAAGCCGGTCTTGTCACAGGATACTCCCAAAAGCATACCACAGCTTTTCCCCCTAGTTATTGATATGATACGATATGGCATTTATAACGCACCTATACACAAGTGTTTCAAGGCGCGAAAGTGAAGGTACGCCCAAACAGGGATTTGAACTCTGGAACCTCAGATTAAAAGTCTGATGCTCTACCGCCTGAGCTATCCGGGCTCTGGGAAAATATCCGGGCTATTGGGATTTTTAATGGGCTTTCTGGATCAATGGTCCTGCCTGGATAGGGTCAGCTATGCTCTGTCCTGGCAGTAGAATCTGGATTCTTGCAGCGTGAAGGTGGAATATCTGGATACGCAGGTGCTGGAAAATTCAGAACAGAGTGGCCTGTCTCTGTGAGCTTCCCCGCTTTATATAAGGTGGGTGACATCACAGGATTTATTGTTGGGCAGAGTTAAGCTACCCCTAAGAACCAGATAGGTCAGCCTATGTTGGTCGCCTCCTCCAGGAGGGTACTCAGTTTATGTGGTTGTGTTTTATGAGGTACAGAGCCATCCCACAGTCATTTGTGCACAAAATCAATTATGACATAAATCGCTCCTTTTTACAGTTGTGGCACTTTTGAAAATTACATAGGCAGATGACATATTTCATACAGAACATGGTATTCCAACTCCCAGGTCTGTACGACATTGTTTTGCCCTTCTAATAATTTTTCGAGATTTTTAGTGGGAACTGCTTCACCCAAAATTCCACAATTTTAGATATGTGTACATATTATCATAGGGCATATTTCCATTAATGTTTAACGTTCCACCATATGTACTTTTCCCATGATTCACATTCTCCTGCGAATTGCATCCCATACATGCTATGGACAGCCACAATATCTTGTTTTAAAGCCACAAACATGACATTTAAACTGTAAAATGTTTACATTACTGCATTGTCCGGTCATAGAAATAACAGTCTTAAAGTTTATTCATTAAAATAGTCTCTTGAGCCAGACGGGGTGGCCTTTGTCCTTCAAATATGGTCATTTCTGCCCAGGCTACCACCAAATGTCAGTTTAGCCCAGGGTTGCCATGGAGTTTGTATTTGGAGCTCCTTGGTTTGAATGGATGGGAGGTGACACTTGCCAAAAGTGACATGTAGGTGTCCCAGAATCTATTGTGTCAAGCTGGAGCCCAGCCACAAAGTCTGATGAGCGTGTTACATTCTCCCCCTTGGTCCATTCAGGTCTTCCAGATGCTGGTCTCCTTGGGGGGATGGGGGGATGCAATGTCCTTTCAAACCAGGGCAGGAAAAATCTGTTATTTAGCTTCCACAGTCAGCCAATGCATTTATTTATTTATTTAGTTTTCCTGAGCCCAAAAGGCAACGCTGTTGTTATAAAACATTATATTAGATTTTAACCAAACCCCTCTTACATTTCTAGGCAAGGACAGGGCCTTATTCAACATTACACTTTAAAAGCAGATCTATTTTTGTTTGCAGAAACACATTTTGACACGTGGTGAATTCTACTGGGATGTCCCTTTCAAATTCGATTTTCTCTTCCATCTGGATTTCAAACATTGTTTGCAGCCTTAGTCAGTTTCTCTTACACAGCAGTCTGTTCAAGGCACAGGTCCACTGAAATTGACATATGCACAGAGAGCTCGGGTTTCTTGTGAAGATATTATTCTTATTTTTGCAGCATACAAATCAAGTGTATTTCCGTACGGCTGAGAGTAAAGTTTCTGGGGATTTCCCAGATCTTGCCTAGCACAGCCTGTAATTCAGTGAAAAATGCTTTCTTTTGCTAAAGCACAACTTGAATATTGCTGGACATAGTTGGGTCTTTCTGGATCAGAACTGTTTATTACTGAACAGATGAAGAGCATCAGGGTGGCATCATTTTAAATGTCAAATATTTCCTTTTCCAATGGGATATTTTGAGCTAGCAGCAAAGCAGCACTGCTTTACAATTCTCTTCTTTGGTGCACCTAAGGAAAAGCACTGCCACCCTTTCTTGGTGTGTTCCCTGTTTCATCCTGTCCAATAGGTCCTTGGCAAGACAGTGCAGTTATACTTTTTGTATCTGCAAAACGCAGTTTTGATGCGAAGCAATGGTGCTCAAAGGAGCCAGCAGAGCCATTCTGCTGGCAACTGCTGAAGTGTAGCTTGGTGATGGAGGGGAATTTTGCTGAGTGGGTAAATGTACCCCACAGCTCTGCAGTGGGCACTGGCCAGGGTGTATGCATGGGCTGGCTCATTGTTATTCATGAACCTAATGACCCAGGTTTGCAGGGCTATTTATCCATGTTCATGAAAAACAAAGATTGGGATGGTGAACATGCTGGGCACTGATGCTGGCCATCTCTGCACACTGCTCCACTCAGCCTGCATGGCATTGCTGCAATTTCTCTACTGCAATACCCATCAGAATGAGTTGACAACAGGCTAGTCACCAGTCAGCAGCTCCTGTGCAGGGGCGAGGTCAGTGAAAAGGCCAATAACGTAAAGGAGTCTTGAGTGACAACCTATATAAGACAATCTGCTAAAGTGTTTGATAGCCAAGTTCATCAGTTAAGTAATGATTTTTCCTGCATTTGTACATCAATTTACCGTAGAGGAAAGCATGCTTGCTCTTTTTTTCTGTGGATAGATTAACATGTTTCACTTGCCACTGATGGTATAACAGCAAAATGTTAATGATGATGTGTCTTAAAGAAACACTTCAACATTTTGTTTATTTCAAGACACCTAATATGTCATGTCGATTGATAGCTGTGGTTCACCCTCAATGAACCAGTGGGAATTGCAGCTTAGACCACAAATATGTTGACACAGTTTGGAGCAGCGGTGGGTAGTGTCAACAGTGGGCAGGGAGTTGGCCACCCCAATGTGTAACAGGAGTGTTAAAAAATATTTGGGCCCTGGCACTTATTTTCTTACAAATTAAGCACTGCTCCTTGGGCTTATGTGTACTCCTCTCAGCTCAATTATATTGTTTGCCAAATGGTTTTTCTTCAGCCTTCAATTCCTTGTCCTCTTTGGTATTATGGTTCTGGGTCCTCTGATACGTGTGGCTTTCCACTTGACTTTCTCTTCTCTTGGGATATGCAAGATTTATTTATTTATTTTAATTCTTATTCACTCGCCAAATCGCCCAAAGGCCTCAAGGCGCACAAAAAGACAAACAAAAGACCGACACCAACAAAGTGAAACAGCGTCAGAAGAAGAATGTGCACTGGATCTAAGGAGTCCTAAAGAGAAAAGGTTTCAATTCTTTTAAACATCCGCAAGAGACGTGGAATTTTTAGGTCCAACGGAATAACATTCCAGGAGGCAGGAGCCAGGACATCAAACATTGTCTTCCCAAATTTGGCTAAGCGAAATTTGTGTTGGCAGAGCTTCACCTGATCAAGTGACCTCTGGGATCGTGAAGCAGTGTAGTGCTGAATCCGCTCAGTGAGATAGACAGGTGCTGCCAGGGTCAGGCACTTAAAAGTGAGTGTCAAAATCTTAAAGGAGATACAATGCTTAACATGCAGCCAGTGCAAGTTTAGTCGGGCTTGAGTAATGGACTCCAAAAATATAGGGGTTACCTGAAACCCTGGTCCATCATTTCAAACTACAGACAATATAACCAAAAATGTAATCCGATGAAACAAACCTGCCGCAAGTATGGCACCAGTTTTTGAGACAGAATAGGGGTTTTGCCCCTGGTACCAAACTTATGTTAAACAATAAGGGCCCATGACGGTGCACAACGCTTACCGAGTGGGGTGCCCTGAGAGGCAAGATCTTACCGAGATCCTATCTAGTATGGGGCTGACAACAAATACACGTGTTGCAAATATACTTGCATAGCGGGCAAAAGCAAAGTGGAGCCTGTCTAGAAGACAACTAAATTTATAAGAGAGTGGTCGCAGGCAAGATCTGATCTAGGACAAGATCTTGGCTGGTATGGGGCTTATAACAAAACACGCATTTTGCATATATTGCATTGCGGGAAAATAAACTGTAGCCTGTTCATAAGACAACGCATTTTCCAAGAGAGCAATCTCTATTTTAATTACAGCAGAGAGGTATATTCTGAGCAGAAACAAAGTGAACTGCAGGAGCTATATCCAGTACAGCGCAAAATGAACAAACTCCAAGACTAATGAAGAGATGTCCACTGTGAAAATGGTAAGGAAAGCAGTATACTTACTGGGTTTCACATGGGGGAGGTGCAATTAGGAACCCACAATAGACTGAACCTAACACTTAGCAAGTGGTACCTTGGTTTTACAGGGGATGTGATTCGAATGGACACGCCCTACATGAGAAAACTAGTCCACCTGGCCTAGAGAAGAAAGGCAGCAGGATTACAGATTGTGCTAAATAAAATCCAATTGAGAGTGAGTATATAATTCAAGTACCAATCAATAGAACTGTTTTGCGGTCGTGGTTGTGATACTTGGCTTGGGAACCAGAGTGCAATAATACCCTGGGTTTCCTTGGTTTTCTGCAGGCTGAGAACATACCTAAATACGAGAGCCTGTGAGGGATTTTTTCCACAATATCCGCACACCTTCCGATTACTGCACACAGAGGTGAGTGTGATATATGTAACGAGCAAGATAGTTACATTTTTGACACAATGAAAGTGAATAAATAAATAAGGATGACAAAAAGAAAAATTACAATAGTTTGTACTATTATATGTTTTGTAGATGGTGTGGCTCACTCCAGTCTGTTTGAAGCAGGACCCAATGAATGGTATGCTTCACGTCCTGATGAAGGTTGAAGCAACGAAAGGGCAATTCTGTCAAAGTCCACTATAGATAACCGAAACACGTGTCGGCCCAGAACACTTTGCCATAGCAATAGACAAACATTGACATCTGTATTAAAGAAAGGGTTGAAATATTTTGTTAACTGAGTTTATGATATGGTGACAGAAGAAATGTCATTCCGTTGATAAGTTTAGATATGATGTACATATGAGACGTGTGAGTATGAATGTATGACTGGAGAAAGGTTTTGTGAGCCAAGAAATTGATTTATTTGTTATGAATTCTTTTATATATCTATTGTGTAATATTTGTGTAGAGTATATATATTTTTGTAATATTGGAATAAAACTTTTTGTGAAAAAAGAAAGAAATTAGAGAATTTTGTCATCCTAAATCCACTGGTCCCATTTTTGAGTAATAGACTGCCATCTGGGAATGCCTAGCACTTCTCTGACTGCACCATTTTGTGTGACCTAGAGGGCGGTGAGATTGGAGTGAGCAGTGTCGGCCAAAAGACTATTACAGTAATCAAGCCTTGAGTTGACTAAGGCAGAGGCTAGGATGCACATGTTTTTGACTGAAAGAAGGGGACGCATATAACCCAACAGTTTATTGATCCAGCTACAGGAGGCACGGATCTTGGCTACGTGTTACCTCTTAGTGATGTTCTTTGGGTGTTCTTTACTGATACACTGTTATTCTCTTTCCAATATTCACTTGCACTGGGACGAGTATGATTGGTCCCATGTTACTCTTTACTCTCCGCTCAATATTAATATACACTTGTACTTGGACGAGTATGATTGGTCCCTCGGCACTCTTTATTCTCCTTCCAATATTCACATGCACTTGTACTGGGACGAGTGTGATTGGCCACTTGGCACTCTTTATTCTCCTTCCAATATGCACATGCATTTGTACTGGGACAAGTATGATTGGTCCCTTGGTACTCTTTATTCTCTGTCTGTCATGTCCACCACCTGGGTCTCTCGCTGTTCCATTACCTCTACTGACTCCGTTAGGCATCACTGGTTCTTCCCATGGGTTCAGGCTCGTTTTGCTTGTACAACCACTTCAGCTGTCTGCTTTCTCTTTATTCTTTACGCAGGCTCTCAAGAGCCCTTCCTAGTACAGTCTCGGCACAGTTTGAGGACCACACGGTCCACCCTGTCTGGGTCATGCTATCGCCTCCAGGTACTTCCCAGTCACACATCTTGGCTCCCGCCTTAATCACTTTGTGAGCATCCTCTCTGCTTAGGAATTCTCTGCGTCCTCTGGTTATCTCCTAAGCCCAGGTTTGAACTTCCTGGGCTCCATTAACATCCTATGTTAGTCCTTCTTTCCTTTTATCTAGGGTCAGCTGGCTCCTCACCAGCGTGAATACATAGTCCTTTCTCTGGTGTCTTGGAGTATTCTTTACTCCTCACCACCTCTTCATCTCAGTATGGTTGGCTGCCAACCACGGAATACTCTGCGTGGATCTCACATTCTCCTTCGTCTCAGTATGTGTGTTTGGTTGAGATGTAGTATGGGTGGTATTGCAGTAGCAAATGGCAACTGGTCTGGAGTGACTTAGTTGGTTTTCAGGTGATCTGGTTGACTCCTCAGAAAGGGGTCTAGGGAGTTTCTTGACAGAACAGGGTTCTTGTCCACAAGAGGGGAGTCTCTCCCTGTGAGGGCCCACTTTCCGCCACCCCTAGGAATGTTGCATAGCGGGCTCACCTACCTAGCCTCACAGACAAGGGCTCCCCTCTGGGGAGATGTGAAGAGATCCTGTGAATCATCATACTTACCTGTAATCTTCATTACTCATAGTCTACTCTTCCACATCCCAGTACATACGTATGAGGCACCATGCCACCCTTCTATTTGTACCTTTTTCCACTCATCCGGCCTCCCTCTTTCTTTCAGGGCATATACTACCGTGGTTCCAGTACCAACTCAGTTGATTGCAGCTGCCCTGGCAGGCCCATTCTGTTAAAATCCAGTCGGGAGGAAGAGGCGGGGTGCAAGTACTGGGTCGAGGAAGGGTAGAACTAGGAGTAATGAAGATTACAAGTAAGTAATCCATGCATGTCCTTCTTCTTCGTCACAGTACTTACATAAGAGGTATACCAACTCTTGGTAAGGAATGGGCCTAGAACATGAAGCTACCAGCAACACGAGGATAGACACAACATATTCATTCAAGAACAGGATAGTAAACGGCAACATGATCATGTACAAAACCAATCAAAGTAGTGCTGCACTAAATACCCCTGTACCAAAGGCTCCTACTTCCTGTCTGTGCAGGTTAAGGCGATAATGCCTAACGTAAGTGTTTGGATCCACCCAAGTGACTGATCTACTGATGTCCTGGATGGAGACCCCTCTGATCTTTGCCCATTAAGCCACCATGCCCCTGGTAGCTCTCCCCTGAACTCCCGGTGGAGGGGTGAAATCCAAGGATACCAAGGATAAGTAGGCAAGGGGGAGATGGCATTTCTTAGCCAGCGACTGATGGTAGGTACCGCCGCTTTTCTTCCCAAGGAAAACCCCACAAACGTGTGAAGGGTGAATCCAGTCCCTGCATGCTCCTGCCCTTGATCCCGTCTTCTTGTGGCCCTTTTAAGGGTCTTCAGCAAGCGTTCCTCTGATGGCATCTTTTTTCTTTATTATTCCCCATAACCAGTGCCAAGGAGGACAAAATAGCAATACACCACCAGGAGGAAAAGACATCTTTCCCGACGTCTCCCTGTGGTTTGAATGGTATAGGTTGCTTCAAGGCAAACCTGGGGCACGCACGCACGCATGCATTGCTTAGCAACCCTATTGTGCTCCAGTGCTGTGTACGTGGGGCTATGGTAACTACTCATGACCCTCCCCCTCTCCTTACCTCTGCCTGGGGCCATTCCGGGAATGTGAATCCCACCGTGGTCTGCTCTGCGGTCCCGGTGCACCTTCTCGACTCTGAAGCCAATCACTCAACTAGTGCCATTGCTCCACATGAGCGCCAGGAGTATCATTAGACTGGCCACTCAACCGGCAGTCCCTCACTATGCAGGAGCCCCAGGAGCAAATGCCTAGGGGCAGGAAGCCCCCAGCTCTGCAGGGGTTTCCGAGGCCCCTGTGAAACTTTGCCCACTCATAAGCATGTGGACCACCTGTGCTTAGAATTGCAGAAGCCACCCAAGAATGGGCAGTGTCACACAATCAGGCTCCTAAAACTTGCATAAGGCATATAAGTACTGACACATTGGAATGAGAAAAGTACTAAACTGCTGTGACGAGCAGTAGAGAACTGTTTTGTAAGACCTTTTCATGTACTGGACGTTTCAGGAATTGGCTGGTCTGGACTAACTACCATGATCTAATATGATATGTTATTTATAACGTGCTTAATACTCAGAGGTTACTAAGCGCGGACCCAAGGATCGAACCTGTGTTGCTCCATGTTGTCTTGCTTCCAAGGAGAGCATGTTGCCCCTAAGCTATCCTCCCGAGACAAAATCTTATTATATGACATGGCTCTTATAGAGCTTCCACTGCAGATTTCTCCTTACAGGCTGTCAATTTTTTTTATTTTATTTACAAAGCGCTAGAACCGAGGCCCGTAGGCATAATAGCGCTAGACAGGACAGACAACAGGAACCGCCAACGAACAGCTCCAGGAGGGATCAGAGCCCTAATCTAGATTTCAGGGATGAGGAGGAGTTGGTGGAACAATGTTGTTTTCAGTCCACGTTTGAAGGGTAGCAGGTAATAAAATTGCGGCAAAAATATCGCCAGCGAAAAAATGCTGTGGTTTGACCCGGTAAAGGTGTACCCCATTATACCATTTAAGGGGAGTAGGGGACACCCCCCGCAGCCCCTACTCCCCTTAAATGGTATAACAGGTCTGGGGGCTGTGGGGGTGTCCCCCGCATCCTTTACATGACTGTGGTGCAAAAAAGCACAGCATTTTTGCCGCAATAGTTTGTATTTGCAGCCATTTTTGCCACAATTTTAAGACATGGAACTGTTTGAAGCTGATAAAAGAAGGACAGTCTCTCAGGTCTGGGGACAAGGCATTTCAACACCTAGGAGCAGCATAGGGAAATGATCCCTGGGCTAGCATCAATTTGGACCTTGGCATTTGCAAGAGGAACGAGTTATTAGACCTGAGCGCTCTAGGATCTGGAAGCCAGTCGTGTCTGCTAGACGGGTAGCTTGGGCTTTTGCCAAAGAGGCATTTGTGCGTAATGCACAGTGTTCGAAAGCAGATTCTGCTACTCATGGGTAGCCAGTGTAGAGCCCTCCCGGCAGCTGACACATGGTCAGATCTGCGCAGGCCCTCAACGACATGTACTGCATTAATCTGGATGACTTGTAGGCAAATGATTTTACCCTTGCCAATGCTCTGAAGAAGACTTGAGCAGTAGTCAAGTTGTGCCCCAATAATTGCCCTGGCGAGGGTGGCACAGTAGGCAGAGTTAAGGAAAGGCCTTAGTTGTGCAAGGAGTTTAAGGTAATATGATATGCTAGAGACGAGACTGTTGACATGCACCCTCATATTAAGTTGCTGGTCTAAGATTATTCCCAGTGTTTTGACCTCAGGCACTATGGCAATAGCACAGCCGAAACTCATCACTTAGCTTACAAAGCTGGGCAGCTGTACCAGCCATCATGATCTCAGTCTTACCGGTGTTAATTGCTAGGCCATTATCCACCCTCCAGGTTTCAATGAGACTATATATGGTATTAATGGTGATGGTGTCTTTGCTATGAATCCTTGATAATGGAATGAGACACTTTGTGTCATCAACATAGTTTGCATACCCAACACCTTCTGCCTCTACTGTTTCAAAGAGGGGCAGCGTGTTAAAGAGTGTTGGCGAGACACATGATCCATGTGGGACTCCACATGTAACCAAACATGTGTCTGCCATAGCATTAAAGACTCTTGCTTTGGGATCTAAGAGAGAGGATTTAATCCAGTCAACTGCCTCAGGAGAGAAGGAGGCTGAGTTTAGCAGTCTGGACAGTGATCAAACGTCGTGGATAGATCGAGAAGCATCAGGAGTGCAGTGACTCCTTTTTCAATGATATGCAAGATGTTTGTTTTAAGGTCCGGCATGGTGGACTGTGTCCTGTGAGTATTCCTGAAACCTGATTGCTTCTGACTCAGTATTTTATAGGTTCCAAGAATGTCTTCAATCTGAGCATACACAACCCTATTCAGGATTTTTAACAGGAAAGGTGTATTGGGTATAGGCCGATAATTCCCCGGCAAACTAGCATCAAGAGAAGGTTTCTTAAGCAGGGGAGAGATCCAAGTCTGCTTGATGGATGAAGGAGGTTTTCAAACATTTGGTAATCAGTGGTACCAGTTGAGGGGCGCAGGATTTAACAAGTGCTGGGCAGATGTCTCTCTTGCAGTTGGTAGGTTTGAGTTTGTGCACAACCATCAGGATGTCGGTCTCTATGACTGCCCTAAACCTAAACATGGGTACCAGAGCATGTGACCTTAAACTATCTTTACTTGCCCTCGTTCTGCCCACGTAGAGTGTTTTACTGCAATGTCTTCTTTGTTTATTGTTTTATCTTGCTCGTCATGGCATCCTGTATGGAAATGCACCACTTGAGTATTTGAAGACAGTGGACGTGACGGGGCAAAGGGTTTCAAGCTCTCATTATCCTTTAAAGAGTTGCTCTCTGGAGTTAGATGTTGGACTCCTAATTCTTTTATCGTAGGACGATTGTTTAGCAGTACAGATGGTAGTTTTATGGATCTTCCCAGCAGAGGTGTTATTAGCTTTGCTTTCCATTTGTATTTTTTTTTTACATAGTTTAAAAGTCCTATTTTCGGTGGGTTTCAGTTTCTGAATTTCAGCCAAGTACCATACTGGTTTGCTTTCTTACTAGGTGGGTTTTATCCTGGACCAAAACATTGACTGAATTGGCCATCACATTTTAGTAGGCCTCCGCAAAGGTCGTTGGTAGTGTTGAAGTTGGCAAGGTTATTCAAGGTTGCCACAAAAAAGGGTGCCATAGGTGTAGGGGATACCTTGTGCTAGTTTTAAATGTTTTCCCAACATTTCTTCCCTATGGCTTTACTAGGCTGTGACAGTCAAGGGAGATTGAAGTGTATGAAATTATGGTCTGACCAAGGCCAATGGGAGATGTCAGTATTATTTATAGGGACATTTTGAGTGGCCACCCAGTCCACTGTCCTACCCTTATTGTGAGTATCTGTTTCAATGTGCTGGCATGAAATAGGGTGAACGTACATTCATTTGGGCTACTAGGCTGTGGTTGCACCACCTATAAGCCAACACTATTGCATTAGAGTACAGAAAGGGAAAAATGGCATATGAGGAGGGACATAAAGCGTGTAAGTGGTGGTGTTTGGTTATTTGTCGTCCCATTAACTGCCCATGGCCATGCTAACCCCAATGGCCATTCCCACCCACTTCCTGCCCCCTTTCGCACAAACACCTCCTCATGGGAGCTCTTAGAGGCCATCAAACTTTACACTCAAAGCACCTGCCAATTGTTTTTCAAAGCAGTGTACTGAGAGTTAATAACTTAACTGGAGCTGTAAACGTTCTACTGGTGTAATACAATGTCTTAACCCGGTCTGCCTTCAGCCACTCGATTCATAAGCACTGCGTGTGTATCCTTCACTGAGTCCACTAAGCATTTTGGCTTATGTATAGGAGGTATTCAACATTTGCTAGGCACTGCTTTAGATGCCCCGGTATTTGCACCTGCTACCATCAATGGCCAGTTAATAACCATTACCGCAGTGCCTAGCAAGTAAGTGCCTTTCCCATGCTTACACAAAAGCCCAAACGGTTGGCATTACCAATGCTTGTTTTTCTTTGCTGCTGGAAAAGTAAGTAAAGAAGAGAATGCATAATACAGAGCCTCTGGTCTTGGCATAGAAATGCGTGTTCAACAAGCACTGGACGTTGTTAATATTGAACTACTTCAAACGGATGCATGCAGGTTTCGAATCAAGTCTAGCAACTGCATTGCAATGAGTGGGTGTCTTCTCAATTCCACTCCCCTGGACTTGCTCTCGCCTCAGGCGCTGGGCCCGGATGCAGGCCTGTCACTTCCCTTGTTTATTCTGGAGAGTGACCCCGTCTATGAAACCCACCAGCCGGCGGATCCTTGTCATGCGTTCTGCTAGCACGAGAGGGTGCTTCCTGTAGCAAGATAAGCACCGTCTACATTTTTCTAAAACATTTACAAATGCTAAATGTGTCTCTTAGTTTATTTTAGGGCCTTGAGTTCCAGAGGGCTACAGAAAAAAAATAGTCCGTGTTAACTGACAAAATATTCCTGATGGGCGGAAAAAACGGGCGGAGGGGTTCCCAAATATGAACTTGCACTTCTAATTTTGTTTAATAAAATGTCGTTTGCTGCTAAGAAACTCCCTTCTTTATATGTATTTGTTTAGATCTGCCCTAATGCATTTTCATTGATTTATTTTGGGGGTGCGCAGGGAGGAGTAATTTAACCTGAAATGATCATTTTGCTATGGTGGAGACAGCACATTTTAATTTTCTTTTTTTATAAAACGCACTCAATACCGTAGCTGTGTTCCGCGGATCCGGGATTCAAACCTATTTTGCTCTGCGTGGTCTCGTTTGCAAGACCAGCGCGTTGCCCCTTTGCTATCCCCCGTTCACATGCTTTCTTTGGTCGACATGCAACATGAGGGGGTTGAGAAGGATGTATTTATTGTTACTTTGCAAGTTTCAAATTGAGTGTCAAGGGGTCAGTGGGAGGGAAAAAGAAAGGGGCGTCCGATACGTCGCAGGTTTGGTGCATTCCTGGTCAGTTGGGGGACGTTCAGGTTGAGATATCTGTTCATTTGGCTACAGAGGCGTTGCTAGGGGGGTGGGGTGGAGGGACTGAGGGGGCTATAGCCCCGGGTCTTTTGGTTGTAGCCCCAGATAGAAGCTCAGGTGCTACAGCCAAAATTCTAGCAAGCCCCGAGTCCCACCAGTCCCGACATTAGCTTAGCCCCTGATCTTTTCCAGACACCAACACCCCTGTTTGGCTGCATCAGTTTGACCGCATTTTGCATTGCAACCTCTAACTGCATTTTACTGTGGTAAATTTGGAGTTGGTATGGGATGTAAAATAGGGTTTGGATGGGGTAGTGGGGGAGAAATGACGGTGCGAAGGTGGAGAGGGGGATATACCTCCCTTCCTCCCCGTCAGCAATTCCACTCTCGCCACTCCGACCTGCACTTCGTTTCCTCCTTAGCATTAGCGCATTTCCGCTCCTACCGGCACTTCCCCCCTTCCTTCCCGCTCCCCTGCACTTCTTGATACTGCACTTGCACAATCCAAATGCCACACGGCCTAGTAGGACCATTTTTGTTTTTCTTCCTCCCTGCCCCCCCCACCCTCTGCCCCCTCAGTGCTGGATTATTCATTAGGCCAACTATGCACCAGCCTAGGGGCATCACTACCTTTAGGGGCACCGTGCCCACCAGTGCTTAATTAGATTTTATATTTAATTTGGATTTAAATTGGATTATTGTGTATTGAATTTGAAGCCTGTGCCGTGTTAGCAGAATTTTTATTTTTGAAAATCAGTCTCCCTGCATCCACGTGTTGGCCCTCCCAGTCCCTGCTGAGTCCGACTTGAAGCATTTTCAGTGTGTTTCAGTTTCTACTTGCATGCCTGTGTGCCAGGCAGGGCCCAAGCGCAGACTCAGTGAATCTAAAACAAACCCTGGCTGGTGCACACAGGCAGGCAGGCAGGCCCAGGAGCACTGCCACCAGCAGGAGGACTAGTAGTAAATCGTCATCAGAGGCCCACACAGGACGAGCAAAAGTGAAGCAAAGGGAGGCCCGACTGGGTGAAAAGGCGGCAGAGGAGACAACACAGCTAGGATACTCGGTAAGAGAGTGGAAGGAGGGTAGGGAACATGTTGGGCAGGAGAAAGAGGAACTGCGAGAACATCTGTGCAGGAAATGTCACCTATAACCTGAACAAGCTAGTCTATGCCACTGTGCCAGTCCCAGACCCGAACTACAACTCCTGGTATACTATAGTATGTGTGATGTTAAGCGCAGCGGTTCCCGCCTGCCGCTGGGGCTTGGGCAGGCCTGCCCAACGACGCTGCGCAGGGGCGGGTCGCAGCACAGAAGAGACACGACTCACTCGGGTGGTGCTTAAACCCGGACTGGCGTCATCCAGCCAGTTCCGGTGATTCCTTTATTTTTACACTCCGTCACGTGACCGTGCCGTAGCCCGGGCACGTGACACCACATTCCTCCCCAACTTGGAGATATTTTCTACTGCTGTTAGTAACAAACATTTCGGGCTGGTATTACATATGAACTGACACACTTTATATGTACATGGTCTCGCTTACTGCATTCAGGGTTCATCTTGGCGTGAGTTTCTGACTGTAGATCACGTCTACTACGTATCCTTGGAGGGGTGACGATGGTTTGGGCTTTTCTCTCAGATGGTACCGGGTGCTTCTCTCTCTTGGTGTGTCTCCCTTGGGGATCTCTGCCTCAGCTCTCTCTTCCTGCGGGTGTGGTCCGTCTGAGATTCTTGGTGTGCCAAGACTACCCGGTGGTGCTGGCATTCGGGGTGTGTGTGGTGTTCCTGCTTCACTCCTCGGAGTCGTTGGATGTTCTTCCCACAGTTCCGGGGGTACTTTCCGGAAGTGTGATATGTTTCTTGTTACTGTCTCTCCCCCTCGGGTAGCGGTGACCATGCTGTGATTAGTGGTACTAACTGTCCATGGTCGAAGCTCGAAGTTGAGTGACATCTTCTTAGGTGGGGCTCGGTTTCTGACGATGACGGTGTCCCCTGGGGTCAGTTCCCTGTGGCAAGCTCGTCTGGCAACGCTTTCCTGTTCATTTCACCTCAGCCTCGTGGCGTCCATTGCTGGGATGTCCGGTTCTGGGGCTGTCCACTGGGGGTGTATAGGAAGTTCCGCTTGTATGGGTACTCCGAGCATGAGAGCGGCTGGGCTGATTCCCGTGGCGGAGTGCAGGGTTTGCCTGTGTGTTCTCAGAAACTGATATACTGCCTTCAACCACGGGCGTCCTTGCTCCTTGGCGATCCTGATGACTTTATTGAGTGACCCCATGAATCGTTCAGCATCTCCATTTGCTTGGGGCCATCTTGGGGTAATTCGCTGGTGTTTGACGTTTACTTCTTTGAAGTATTCGCGTAGTTCCTGACTGGTGAATGATGGTCCATTGTCGCTCTTCACCTTTCTCAGGATTCCGTGTGTGGCGGATATCTTCTCTAGCGTGAGGATAGTGGTTTCGGCGTTAGTGGATGCCACGTGTTCTACTTCGGGATACCTGCTAAACTCGTCGATCACCACGAGTAGGTATCCTTCGCCGGCGATTGTGCAGTGGTCCATGCTGACCGCATCCCAGCGTCTGCAGCTTCTAGGGACACTGCTAATCGGTTCAGGGTTTTCTGGTCTTCTGGATGCTTGACAGGCCGCGCATAACTCCACTAGCTCTATTACCCTTTGTTCTGCATCCACATCCTGGACCTAAGGTATGCGGTGGTCTTGACGATGCCTTGGTGTCCACTGTGGGCTAGTCGGAGGGCTCTCTCCTCAAGGGACTCGGGTAATATGATTCGGTGTCCTTTTAGCAGTAGCCCTTCCGGGGCTACCGAGAGTTTGTGCCTGATACCGAACAGAGCTCTGAGTTAGACCTGTGCCGGTGTTGTGCGTTGGGCCATCGACGTGAGGTAGCTCTTCCAATTCCCTGATTGGACAGCGGCAGTTGTGTGCTGTAGGATGGTGTCCGCCTCTGTCTCGCACGCTACTTCGTGCAGAGTTAGGGCTCCCGGTCTCGCGCAGGCGACTACCTGACAGACATGCTCCTCAGTCTCTTTTGCATGGCGTCGTTCATTGTCTGTGGCGGGCCTCGGGTGTCGAGACAGGTAGTCTGCCGGGTTGTCTGATCCGGGGCGATATTCAACTTCGATATTGTAGGGCTGTAGCTGCAGCATCCATTTTTCTATGCGTGCCGGCGGATGAGGGGCAGAGCCTCTGAAGATTGGTATCAGAGGTTTGTGATCCGAAAAGACTTTCGCCTGTTTGCCCAGCAGGTACACTTTGAAATGACGGCATCCCCACAAGATGGCTAGGGCCTCCTTCTCTATGTGTGCATAGTTCTGTTCGGGGTTTGTGAGAGCTCGACTGGCAAACGCGATGGGGAACACCTTCCCTTCATTGTCAGTTTGTGTTAATACTGCTCCCAGGCCAACTGGGCTGGCATCGACGAGGAGTTCAGTCTGCCTTTCTACGTTGAAGAAAACCATGGTGGTGGTGGTGGACAGAGTGTCTTTAATTTGTTGGAACGCTTGTTGGTGAGTCGCGGTCCATTCCCACTTTAGGTCTTTCTTTGTTAAATCTCTGAGTGGACTAGCAATGCTGGCGAGGTCAGGAATGAACCGTGCGCAGTAGGTCGCCATCCCCATGAAACTCCTCACCTCTGAGGCTGATTGTGGTGCCTTGGTGTCTTTTATGTCTTGTACTTTAGACAGGTCAGGGGACACACCTTCAGCGCTGAAAATGTAGCCAAAGAAACATAGTTCATCTTTGTCGATTTCGCACTTTTCTGCGTTGAGGGTTAGGCCTGCTTCTTCTAGCCTCTTCAGGACTGCTGCTAGTCGCTTGTAGTGTTCTTTCTTGTTTGGTGCATATACAAGGATATCATCGCTGATGTTGGTGGTGCCTTCTAATCCTACAATGACCTTTCGGATTTCGTGCTGGAACACCTACGCAGCAGATGATATCCCAAAATTGAGTCTTTTGTACCTCATCAGGCCGAGGTGGGAAGAAAAGGTAGTGATGTACCTTGATTCTCTGGATAGTCTTAGCTGGTGATAGCCTGATCTGAGGTCAAGTTTACTAAAGACTGTTGCCCCGGTTAGGTCTACGATGAGCTCATCTATTGTGGGGGATACGTGGCGTTCTCTTCCGATGGCTACGTTAGGGAGCCTCATATCTATGCATATTCTTAACGCGTCTGGCTGTTTGGGTTTCTGGGCTACTACCATGGGCAAGACCCACGGGGTCCGTCCAGATGTTCGTTCTATGATTCCTGCTTTCTCGAGCTTGGCTAGTTCTTTCTCCACAGCGCCTCTCAGGTGAAATGGAATCCGTCGATGTCGCACTGCCTTCGGTTCAATGGTGGGGTCTATGTGGAGCTTGATGGTTCTCCCCTTTAGGCACCCAATGCCCTGGGATAGTTTTCTGTGCTGTTGTAGTAGGTTGCTGAGTTCGTCGTGTTTAAGGTCGAAGACGAAGTGTATTAGTTTCAGTTTCTCCGCTGTTCTGCAGCTCAGTAGCGTCTCACATCCGGCATCCACTACGTAGATGCGTGCAGGCCAGTTGGTGTTTTTGTGGGCAAAGTCTGACTTGAAGGATCCTTGAATGGGCAGGGGTCTCTTACTTCCGTAGGCATACAGCCTGACTTTCTCCTTGTGAAGATCGGGTTTCGGTTGAAGTCTGTTGAATGCTACTACTAGCATAACGTTCACCGTTGCGCCAGTGTCGATGACCACTTTTAGCGGTTCCCCGTTGGAGAGGACTGTGCACGATGGTCTCTTCCTCCGTCGAGACCGATGTGGGTCAACAGCTGATATTAGGTGTACACAATGTACTTGTCTACTTCCTTTCTTCCGTCTTCCCTTGTCTCTCCTTTCGGGGGATGCGCTACTGTCACTGTCGTCACTGTCGCTCGTGTCTGGGGACCTTTGGGAGTCATCAACGGCTCTGGCTTTCACTTTTCGTGCACGTTGGGAAGAAGATTCTCTGGGTGCAAACTTCTTCCGGCGTTCCTGTGTTGGTCGTGGGGCCGTGTCTTTATCGCTCTGGTTCGGCGGTTTAGGCAGACCGCGGCGTAGTGGTTGAGGCGATTGCATTTTCTGCACGTGGATCCCCATGCGGGGCAGGATTCGCCTCTGTGCCATGGACCTCCGCATCATTTGCAGTTCCTGTCACGGCCCTGTGCTTGGTGGGGTTTCTGACCTTGTTTCGTGCGATTTCTCTGGTGTCTGGAGATGGCTGCAACCTCTTCTGTGGGCCTGGGGCTATCCATTGGCAGTCTTTGGATCGCTGCTTCCATAATCGCTACCTGGTCATCCGTTTGTTCGCGGAGTCGCCCCATCTCGAGGATACGGGACAGGCGTATGTTTCTCTCAGATAGTATGGCCCTTATTAGTTTTTCAGAGGATATCCCGTTGATGATCTGGAGACGGATCGCAAATTCTTCTTCCGGGAATTCACAGCCTACCGCCATTTCACGAAGGCGAGCATGAAATTTGTCTACTGTTTCTTTCTCCCGTTGCCTTGCCATGCAGAAATGGAAACGCTCGTAATCTGGGTTGAGGTCGGGTTTGAACAGTGAGCGTGGCTTTGGCTGCGTCATAGTTGTCGTAGTTTCCGCAGTTCGGGGTAGCATTGAATAGGCGCAGGGTAGCTGCTCCGATGTTGAGTAGGAGGAAGGTGCGCTTCTTTTTCGCCACAATGATGTCTCTGGCGTCGAGATGCATTTCGAATTGTTGAAGCCAGATTTCCCATCTGATAGCAGCTCCTGTGGTGAATGGGTCGAATGGTGGCATAAATGTTGTCTGTGTTGGGTCAGGGTGATCCGTGGTGAGACTTCTCCTGGAGGAAGAGGTTTCGCTGGCCCTCACAGGGCTGGTACTTGGGCTGGACATGTTCTTAGCCGTTTCTGGGTGGAGTCTTTAGGTGGTAGTGTGGCACGTGTTCGATAGGGTGCCTGCGCTGTTCCTGTATGGTCTTCTCCGGGAGATGCATACGATGAGTTGCGGCCGATGATTACCCTCGTGGTGTGCAACCCCGTAGATATTCCGGCACATGTATGTGGCTGCAATCGGCATGTGGTGGTGGGCTGACACACCGCGTAATATGCGGTTCGCCTGGGCTTTTGGCCGAGGTGCCGGTAGGCCGTGGGGCTGTCACGTGGTTTTGCGGGGTTCAATGTTGGCGGCGTAGCGCTGGTGCGCGGAGGAGGCGCGATTCTGCGTGGCTTCCTCGTGTTGCCGCGCGGCTCCGTGTGTGGAGGAGGCGCGGTTCCGCGTAGATTCATCTACCGGCCTTCGTCGCCAGTGTGATGTTAAGCGCGGCGGTTCCCGCCTGGCGCTGGGGCTTGGGCAGGCCTGCCCAACGACGCTGCGCAGGGGCGGGTCGCAGCACAGAAGAGACACGACTCACTCGGGTGGTGCTTAAACCCGGACTGGCGTCATCCAGCCAGTTCCGGTGATTCCTTTATTTTTACACTCCGTCACGTGACCGTGCCGTAGCCCGGGCACGTGACACCACAGTATGCACATTTGCACATCATGTCACTGAAATATGCCTGTATGGGTATATTACAGTGGGTGTGCATGTCAGGGACAGCCCCACAGAGTGCAGCTGATATGAGAGGTAACAGATAGTGCATTGTTGTTTTCTGGAACAAGGGTATTGTTGGACCAGAATGCGCGCGTGTGGGAATCTTGCAGTTGTGTGTCATGATAATTTGCAAGGGGGGCACCGAAATTTCGACTAACTAAGGGCCTCCACGTGGTTAATCAGGCACTGCCCCTTCTTTTGTTTTGTTTTGCCTTGAAACTCCAATTGCTGTATAAGCGCATTATAAATACTCAATAAATAAATAGATATAGTGCAGACTGCCCATAAAAAATACACTGCCTTAAAATGAGTGAGATGTCCCAGGTGGCCATATGTTTGTTACATGAGTGTTTATGACAAAAGAAGAGAATACAATATTATACAAGAGTGATAAGGGTAAGGTCCATATTCAAAGTTCAGCGTCATTGGGAGCTCATGGTGCCAGGCGAAGTGGGGGGTCAAGGAAATTCTTGAACAGATGGGTCTTAGATTGTTTCTGCCTAGCTTGTGGTGTTCTCCACTTTTCGGTGTCCGGCAGATTGCTCCAGAGGTCAGCACCTGTAGAGTTCAACATCCTTGGAGTTTGGAGTTTGTGAATCTTAACCGTCTTTGGGCATTATCTCCTGGTTTTATTCCTCAGCTAGGGGACAGTGCTCCAGTAAGCCTGATGTATGAAGTATGACCCTATGATTGTGCAGGCTTCAGACAGCATCCAGTGAATGGATTTTAATGCTGGAGTGGAATGGCCTGTGGGCTTCAGACCCTGGATAAGTCTAGCTTCTTTGTTTTGAATGATTTTGATGTGTTGGATAAGGCTGTAGGGAGTCCTAGATAGCGTGTTACAGTAGTCCAAGCAGGGCAAAACCAGGCCCTCTTTAATTCCACGTTGTGTGCAGTCCTAAGAAGGTGGAGTGTTTGCGCTTGAGCATATTATGTTCTGTCATGTTACATGATATTTGTATAGCGCATTACTGCCATTGTTATGGCTTTAAAGCACTGTGGGCTGAATTACCCGTTGGCAGGATGTAGTCTGAACAGAAGTGAAATAAAGAGTATTACATTGACTGTAAATAGTGACATTCTATAGCTGTAGACTGAAGAGTGACTAGGTGCAACATAGATGGGACTGTCATTGACTATGTGAGAGCTGTACTGAATATCCTTGGGACTCTCAGCCTTACCTTATGGGATGCACTGCTAAAGGTGGTACACGTGGTAGTATACATCAGTTTATCAAAGGTCAACTGTCTACAATTCAGGGCTCTTATATACTTTACATGTAGAGTACATGCACAATGAGTAACATACAATTACATGTACATTTGTCAAATATGTCAAAGGTGCAGTCCACTTGAGATAATGCAGAACTCTGAGCCCTGAGTTTTCCATACCAAAACGAAAATAAAAAGCATTTGGCCACCTGCAGATCCCGGGGCTCAGGCGGTGGTTGGCCCAGTATCGGAGCAAAAGAAAAAAAGGGGGAAAGAAGTGTATTCCGTGGTGGGAGCCTGAAAAGGAGAAGACACAGCACCGAGAAGCTCCATGTCAAGGGGGCCGAGCACGTGAGCATCCTGCACAATGTGCACTACATGTTTGCACTTGCATGATCAGAGCTTGAGTTGATGCACGCGCTGGACTTCATGAGCTGTAGTCCCTCCCTACACAGCACTGATAGCACCAAAGTCTGCACAATAGACATGTGTGAGATGGGAAAGAGGTCGTCCTGCTGTCTGCACTCCTGCAGTGTTCCCGGGCCGTGAGGCATTTCCCTCTGTGGTCGGAGCTGAGGAAACAACAGGGTAAAAAGAAAGAAGGGTGCCATTTTGCAGGCTGAATGACAAAGTGTCTGGTGCACTCCGTGGCAGGAGCGAGCTGATTGAAGGAAATGGGTAATGGAACAAATTTCAGATTGCATGTTGCTCAAAATGTCAATGTTGGGTAGAAAAGCAACAAGCTACTACTTTGAAAGGACATGGTCCAGCGAGTTAGACGCCAATGTGAAGTCCACAACCCCGGTGGACGGTCAGAGAACACCAGCCGGTTCACCAGCTACGGATGTCCCCACATGGGGGAGCTCCTGTTTGTGGAGGGGAGGAGAAAAGTGCTATTGTGTATGGTTGTGCCTACTGTACAAACTCCATGGTAAGAATTCACAGAAAGAACAGCACCCTTGCTTGTGGGAGGGAAATAATGCAGTGGCTTCAACACCTTGGCACTAGTGTCACCCTGACTGCCTAGCAAAAGGCCCTAACACTCTGCCACTAGTGTCACCCTGCCTGCCCTACCATCTATGGACCAGGACGATGTTGCCTCGGGTGCGGGTTGTGCCAACCCCTGGACTGGGACACCAACTGCCCATTTATCCTGCAAGAAAGGAACTAAGATAGGACTGGCCAGGACGGCTGCCCCATCAACAGCAGTGACGCCTGCCTGAGGGAGGAGAAAAAGTGGCCCAGATATCCTGTCACCTGTGTCTGACCAACCAATGTCTAGCGGCCCGACACCCGTAATCCAAGAAGGAGTGTGATGAGCAAGTGAGGGTTGCAGCTCTGTATGAGTGCTTGTGCGCCCTCCTATGCCACTACTGGAAAGATATACTTGCGCCTGGGGGAGCGTGGCCAAGAAGAGGGGATGAGTAACATGCTGTCACCCCATACCCTGTCAACATCATGTGGTGCAGCCTAGCTGCCCTGCTACCCACGTCTCGCTGCCTGCTCCAACATCAAGGGACTAAGCCGATGTGGCCCCTGGACATCCCACGTGTGGCTTTTGCCTGCCTTTGAACCATGCCGTGAAACGGACCTTGCCCTGTGGTAGTGACTATCCTGAACGGACACTGATATGAAATCACCTGGTCTCCTGCAGTCCTGCAAGGGCTCAAAGAGGACACAGTAAACATGCGTTTTAATGCTGTGAGCCTGCATGGAAGTTATATATGCTTAAAGTGGCCCCAGTTAAAATGGATGCAACGCTGTGCCCCCGTGTTGTAGGCATGCTCTATAAAATGCCAGCAGCTAACAGTGGCATCATTCAGTGGTTGAAGTTCTGCTTACCCCAGTTAATAATGGTTTGTGAAATATGGGGTAGAACTGCCAATGTACCACCAGCAGTGCGCCAACCCTGTCACTTGCTGAATATGTGTAGAGTCTTTGATATGTGTTATATGTTTGCAATTACCTGAGTCCCTCTTTATGTGTCATTGGGTCATTCCACGATTTGTCTATTCTATAATTTCTGTGTGGCCTAAGTATTGTTGTTCTGTAACGATGGGGGATCAGTTTGTGTTTCTGTAACACTTGTTTTGTTTGTTATGAAAAAGGAGTGTGGTGTGTGACCCTCCTTAGTGTGTTGCCCTTTTAAGATGGGCAGTGTTGTGTGGCACTCCCACGTGTATTGCCCCCTGAATTAATAAAAGGAGCAACTGCAGACACGTGAGACAGAACGGCTGCAGACTCCAACAATGGAACAACTGAGTCTGTGTCTCATTTAGGCCTGCAGGCCCACACTGTGTAAGCACAGGCCTGCAGGCCATGGTGCTGTGGGGCACTTTTGCCAGTGCGGTGGCCAGGGTATGCACAAGATGGGCATGGTCCGCCCTGCCCCTACCTAAGACCGGGTGTGCCCAGGGAACCCCTTTAGTCACTAGGCCTCCAACCAAGGTGCTGATGTCCAAAGCACTGAGGGGGCCAGCTTGATATGATATGACATTTATAATGCACCTATACACAAGTGTTTCAAGGCGTGACGCGGCAAGGGAGGGGGAACAGAGGGAGCACAGAGACAGCAATCTTACTAGGCCAGTGACATTGAGATCGTGCAAGTGCAGGGGAGGGGAAGGGGAAAAGTGCCAGGGGAAAGGGGAGGGGGCAGTGCTGTGCATGGGATCAAAACAATAATAAGAAGTGCGGCCAGCAGGTGGCAGGTGCAAGGGTAAGTGCAGACATTAGGTGTCCAAAAGTGCAGGTATGGGGACTGTAGGGTTACAGATACAGACCCAAGTGCGAGGGTTGCCGGTAGGCAGTGTAGGTGTGCAACTGGGCAGCCAGGGCCCTGGGCCCGAAATGAGAGGGTAGCCATGTGACCAGACAATATCAGGCAGGAAATCAGCAGGGGAGTGGTAGAGAGAAGGCAGAAGCAAAGAGGAAGGGCTTGAGGTGCTTCCGGAACTGGAGATGTTCTCCTCAAGTTTCAGAGAGGCAGGGACGCTGTTCCAGAGGGAGGACCCAGCCACAAACAGTACAGCTTAATTATAAAAAATGAAATAAAAAATGTCCACTTTGTAAATGCCAAACAAATTTCGGATATGCTGTAGTATCCATCCATTGCCGTCCTTAAGAAAATTTGGCTAAGGCACATGTGGAGTTGTCCAACTTCAGGGCCATACCCCAGCTGAAAATACCTTCCGTGCCCATCCATCCACGCGCTTGTCATCCCTATCAGGAGGGATGGTAGGGTACGCTGCCTTGTTCGAGGTAGCCGTGGATGCCTGGACCATCAGACTCTCCGGAGTGTGTCTTGGGACAGGTAGCTGGGGTCGCTACTGGAAGGGCAGTATTTTCTTGTAAGGGACTTGTCAACCGCCGGATTGGTGTCCACGGTCTCCCAATTTCTGGCCACCTTTTTTTGCAGAGCCACATGGAAGGGTAATATGGGGTCAGTAGGCAGACCTTGTCTAAAATATCGGTCAGATCATCCTGATCAAATTGTACTGGGGGTCTGGACCAACCCAGATACTCCACCACCCTGGACATGAGCTGTGTAAAGCTCACCTGATTCTCGCAGAGGCGCCGGTCTTGACTGGGCGACTACCGTATCTTCAAAGGTGATGTGCAGCACCCGGTTGGCTCTTTGGGCTGGACCTCTGTGCCCTGTATGCCTGACGTGCAGAGTAAGATGTCTTAGGTAAGTGAATGCCGAGCTCTCCATCTGCCTCGGGGCAGGGTGCTGTAACCAGTTTCTTCACTGGATAGGTAGCGCAGGCCTCTTGACTTCAGAGGACTGCTGTCCGTCGTTTACTGCACGAACGGTAAGTTTCGAGTAACTCAAATGTCTTTAAAGTCTTTAATAATGATGTCTCTTGTTTTGCAGGGTTCCGGCGATGGCGGATGACGGGCTGAAGTGAGTTGAAGATGGAGCCTGTGTGATGAATAGAAGCGCCTGGAAGCACGTAAGTAAGCGCTTGTTGCCAGCTTCACGAAGCGCTCTAACTGTCTTTTTATTTTGCAGGTACAAGTTCGGAGCGGCTGCAGGGTGCCGGGATACCCACTGGGTTAGATGTGGAAAGGAGTAATGGCACGTGAGTATTAAAGTTCCCCAATGTCTTTAAACGCACCTTGTTTTGTCTTTCAGATGCGAGATGCAGCGCCGACGGAGTTGGTAAGCTTTTGTCTTTCAGATGCCGGAATGCAGTGTGAAGACCTCCGGAGCGCACGAGGAGTAGGTAAGCCTTTGCCTTTCAGATGCCGGAATGCTAACCTGTTCTTTCTTGTCTTTATAGGTGTTGCTGAAGACTGGATTCAGGATGGTAAGCCTTTTTCCTTAGGCCCAGGACCGGATGCAGAAGACACGATGAGCGTTCTGCTGCAGAGGGTGCAGAATAACGCAAAGCAAGATTCATCCACCGGGTGTGGTTTAAATAGCCTCCTGTAGTGCTTAGGTGTCTCCTTCCACAGCCACGCCTAAGTAAGAAAAGAGTTCCTGGTAAAAAAAGAGTTCCTGCCTTCCAGAAGAGTTCCAGTGTTCTGAATCTAGGGAGTGGCTCCAGCCCCACCCAACAGGAAAAGTAGTTCCAAACAGAAGAGGATTCAAGGCTCAACTGGCAGGCAAGTAAGCAGCATGGTCTGCTGCAGGTAAGTCCACCCAAGCATTATGAGCCCGGCGCTTCCAGCGCTGGGACTGGGCATATTTATGAGCCTGGTGCCACTGGCGCCAGGACTGTGTCCAAAAGGTCCCAATTGGGACTGGTTGGCACTCGGAACCTGGGTTATGGATCTGCTTCCAAGGGAGTTGGGAAAACCCTGACCTTTTGGAAGCAGAGATCATGACAGTACCCCCCCTCAAGGCCCCTCCCAAACCGGGCTTCTCCGGGGGTTTTGGCTTGTCAGGAAATGTTCGGTGAAATCTTTTGATTAGGCGAGGAGCGTGGACATATTCAGCAGGTTCCCAGGATCTCTCTTGGGGGCCGTAGCCTTTCCAGTCAATTAGGTAGAATAGTTTAGATTTGGAGATCTTAGAGTCCAGAATGCTTTTGACTTCAAACTCGAGTTCTCCATCAACTAGGATAGGTTTTGGAGATTTGGTTAGTCGGGTTTGAGGTTGCACGGGTTTTAATAGAGAGACGTGGAAGACCGGATGTATCTTCATGTGTGGGGGCAAGTCCAACTTGACCGCTACTGGGTTTACTATGGTAGTGATGGAATAGGGACCAAGGTATCTTGGGTTGAATGTGCGTGGCCCTTTTAGAGATAGATATTTGGTGGATAACCAGACTTGATCCCCTACTTGATAGTGAGGGGCTTCCTTCCGATGTTGATCTGCTCCTTTCTTGTATTGTTCTTTAGCCCTTTGAAGGTGAGAAACAGCTTCCTTAAAGGCTTGGGTGATTGTAGAATGCAGGTAGTCTACTGCTGGTGTTTCAAGATCTTGGAGGGGATCCAACTCCGAGGTTCGAGGGTGATTGCCGTACAAAAGAAAAAACGGGGTTTTCCCAGTTCCCGAATGGACAGAGTTATTGTAGGCATACTCGGCTATCCAAAGGATATCTTTCCAAGTTTTTTCAGTTTGTTGCAGCATGCAGCGTAAATACTGTTCCAGAGTTTGATTGGTCCTCTCGGTTTGTCCGTCGGTCTGAGGGTGGTGACTGGTCGATAGTCTCACATCAATTTGAGCCGACCGACAGCAACTTCGCCAAAAATGAGAAATAAATTGACTACCTCGATCCGAAAATTAGAACCGAAGGAAAACCGTGCAGTCGGACGATGTTTTCGAGAAATTCTCGGGCCAGAATTGCTGCTGTTGGCAAGCCTTTGAGCGGAATGAAATGCGCCATCTTGGAGAATAAGTCCACGATTACTAGAATCGTATTGTATCCGGAGCATGGAGGTAGATCGGTGATGAAGTCCATAGAAAGCGTATGCCAAGGGCGAGGTGGGATGTCAATAGGGCGTAAGAGGCCTGCTGGTCTTTCCTTTTGACTCTTGTTTTGGGCGCATACTCCACAGGACATTATAAAGTCTCTGATATCTTTTTTCCAAGACGGCCACCAGAAGTAGCGCTTGATCTTTTCTGAGGTCTTGGCTATACCGGGATGACCTTCCATTAAAGAGTCGTGATAACAAGAGATTACTTTTTTCTGTAAATCTGTGCTGGGTAGGTATAATCGTTCTTGGAAATACAATAAGTTGTCCTTTACTGCAAAGTCCTTTCCCTGCAGATGCCAATTCTGTATGTCTGCTGGAGTTACAAGTTGCCTGGCTTTATCCTTAACTTCCTCTATGGATTCTGTGGTGATTACACCCAGAATTCTTTGTCCGGGAATGATTGGTACAGGTTTAGGGTTGATCAAGTGTTCTTCCACTCCCATCCGAGAAAGGGCATCGGCTTTACCGTTCTTGGTACCAGGTCGATAGGTAATTATGAAGTCAAACTCGGCAAAGAATAATGCCCAACGGAGTTGTCTAGAGGATTGGGCTTTTGCGGTTTTCAAATATTGCAGGTTTCGGTGATCCGTAATCACCGTAACGGTGTGTCGGGCCCCCGGCAGATAATGCCGCCAAGCCTTAAAGGCAGACTTGATAGCCAGAAGTTCCTTGTCAGTAATCGTGTAATTGACTTCAGGAGGCGAGAATTTACGGGACCAAAATGCCACGGGATGCAACTGATTGGTTAACGGGTCCTTTTGTGATAGAACTGCCCCCATGGCCAGGCTTGAAGCATCAGTTTCCACGATATAGGGGAGTTCGGGGCGAGGGTGTTTTAAGATTGGTGCAGAGATAAATTTAGTCTTCAAATCCTGGAAAGCTTGTTCCGCCTCGGTAGACCATTCAAAACGTTTGTTTTTCTTTAACAAGGCAGTGATGGGCTGGACTATTCGAGAGAACTCGGGGATAAACCTGCGGTAAAAGTTAGCGAAGCCTAACATGCTTTGCACACCTTTTACGGAGGATGGTGATGGCCATTTGAGAACTGCATCGACCTTCTTTGAATCCATACGCACTCCGCCAGGTGATAATATGAATCCCAAGAATTCAACTTCAGTCACGTTGAAAACACATTTTTCCAACTTAGCGAAAAGTTTGTGTTGACGCAATCTTTCGAGGACCATTTTCACGTGTTTCCGATGTTCAGATTCCGATGAAGAATAAACGAGAATGTCGTCGATGTAAACAACAACACACACATCTATGAGCTCTCTGAGGACATCGTTCATAAAATATTGAAAGGCGGCCGGGGCATTGCAAAGTCCGAAGGGCATGACCTGATATTCAAATAGCCCATACTTGGTGCGGAAGGCCGTCTTCCATTCATCGCCCTCTTTTACTCGTACCAAGTGGTAAGCTCCTCTAAGATCCAGCTTTGTATATATGCATGCTTTTCTGACTTGGTCCAGGAGTTCAGGGATCAAAGGTAACGGATATCTATTCTTAACGGTGATCTGGTTCAGGGAGCGATAATCGATACAAGTTCTAAGGTCTCCTTCCTTTTTTGGAACGAAGAACAAAGCTGAAGAGGCAGGGGACTTGGAGGGACGAATAAACCCATTTGCCAGGTATTGATCCAGGTATTGTCGAAGGTGAAGGTTCTCAGGCTCGGTGAGGGCATAAATTCTACTACAAGGAGGAGTAGATCCAGGTATCAGGTCTATCTGGCAGTCATAAGACCTATGAGGAGGTAGAGAGTTAGCCTGCTCCTTCCGGAAAACATCTTGGTATTCTAGGTATTCGGGAGGTAACTGGGGAGTCTCTGAAGAAATTGCTGCCAGTGCAACACCAGGTGGAGGGTGACACGTAGAGACACATTCTGGAAACTGGACCGTTCTTGCTCACCAATCGATCAGAGGATTGTGTTTCTCTAACCAAGGCATTCCTAGAATAATCTGGAACTGAGGGGCCTTGATCACATCGAACACGATCTTCTCATGGTGTCCATCTTGACTTACTAGCGTCACCTCTTGAGTGGTATGCGTTACTGGCCCGGAGGCTATCTCCGTACCATCCACCGTAGTAATGACGTCCTTTACAGCCTTGGGACAAAGAGTTAGATTCATCCTCAAAACGATTTCATGATCCACATAATTGCCGATGGCACCGCTGTCGACGTAAGCTTCAATTGCATGTAATCGACCCGGATTATCAGGGCTAATGAGGACCATAGGTATCACGAAATGCGAGGTCACGGAACTGGTTTTCACGCTCGGCAAGAGGACCTCTATTCTTGTCGGGCGAGGTCGTTTCCCTGCTCAGAGTTTGTAACTGTGGTAACTGCAGCTCCTACTGCCTTCTTGGCAGGTTTCACCGGACAGTCTCGAAGAAAGTGCCCTGAGTTTCCGCAATATAGGCATAATTGCAACTGTTTTCTCCTTTCCCGCTCCCTTTGTGTTAGAGGACCTTTCAGACCCCCTATTTGCATGGGTTCCCCGGAGTCTACTCCTTTGGAAGGAGTGGGCGGTTTGGAAAATACTCGAGCATCAAACTTGGAACGATCGGCCTTCCTGTTCTGCAGTCTGTGATCTATTTGAACGACCAAGTCTATATAATCCGAACAGTCTTGTGGGGGATTCACTACTTGGGCTAAAACGTCTTTGAGCTCTCCACGTAGACCTCTATAAAACAGCGTAATCCTTTTGTCCTCAGGCCATTGAGTTTCCACTATTAGTCTATTGAAAGATGCAATATAAGCCAAAAGGTCTTGATTACCCTGTCGCAACGAAAGAAGCTCATTGTCCAAGGCCTGCCCCTGTGCATGTCTTGCGAACAGTTTTTCCATACTAAGCTGAAAGGCTTGAAAATCATGGAGAACCGGATCATCTTGATTAACTAGAGGGATCGACCAGTCTGCCGCATTGCCACTAAGGTACGAAAGTACAAAAGCTACTTTAGCTTGATCAGTTGGAAAGGCTGCTGGCCGGCATAAGAAGTGCAACCGGCACTGATTGATAAATACCGCAAACCTCTTTGGGTCACCAGAAAATCGTTCGGGCGGAGCCAGAGGTACATTCCCAGGTAGGTTGATCTGCACTGGATTCATAGAGGATGTTGAAGGAAGATTTGCCCCTGATGCGAGTAGCGGGGTCTGTCCGGCTTGTGACTGTAGCAATTGTCTAGCAAGATCATCTGTTCTCTCCTTGGAAATAATTTGTTCCCTTCTTAGAGCGTTCGTTTCCTGACGAGCTGCATGCACTTCTGCCCTTGGTTCCCCAAGTAACCGGGCTAGGTGGTCAGTATCCGAGGTTTCCATAGCGCCTGGGCGAGAGTTTTGCGGTAGGCTTTGCGTTCTGTAACGCTCACCTGATTCTCGCAGAGGCGCCGGTCTTGTCTGGGGAACTACCGTATCTTCAAAGGTGATGTGCAGCACCCGGTTGGCTCTTTGGGCTGGACCTCTGTGCCCTGTATGCCTGACGTGCAGAGTAAGATGTCTTAGGTAAGTGAATGCCGAGCTCTCCATCTGCCTCGGGGCAGGGTGCTGTAACCAGTTTCTTCACTGGATAGGTAGCGCAGGCCTCTTGACTTCAGAGGACTGCTGTCCGTCGTTTACTGCACGAACAGTAAGTTTTGAGTAACTCAAATGTCTTTAAAGTCTTTAATAATGATGTCTCTTGTTTTGCAGGGTTCCGGCGATGGCGGATGACGGGCTGAAGTGAGTTGAAGATGGAGCCCGTGTGATGAATAGAAGCGCCTGGAAGCACGTAAGTAAGCGCTTGTTGCCAGCTTCACGAAGCGCTCTAACTGTCTTTTTATTTTGCAGGTACAAGTTCGGAGCGGCTGCAGGGTGCCGGGATACCCACTGGGTTAGATGTGGAAAGGAGTAATGGCACGTGAGTATTAAAGTTCCCCAATGTCTTTAAACGCACCTTGTTTTGTCTTTCAGATGCGAGATGCAGCGCCGACGGCCTCCGGAGCGTGCGAAGAGTTGGTAAGCTTTTGTCTTTCAGATGCCGGAATGCAGTGTGAAGACCTCCGGAGCGCACGAGGAGTAGGTAAGCCTTTGCCTTTCAGATGCCGGAATGCTAACCTGTTCTTTCTTGTCTTTATAGGTGTTGCTGAAGACTGGATTCAGGATGGTAAGCCTTTTTCCTTAGGCCCAGGACCGGATGCAGAAGACACGAGGAGCGTTCTGCTGCAGAGGGTGCAGAATAACGCAAAGCAAGATTCATCCACCGGGTGTGGTTTAAATAGCCTCCTGTAGTGCTTAGGTGTCTCCTTCCACAGCCACGCCTAAGTAAGAAAAGAGTTCCTGGTAAAAAAAGAGTTCCTGCCTTCCAGAAGAGTTCCAGTGTTCTGAATCTAGGGAGTGGCTCCAGCCCCACCCAACAGGAAAAGTAGTTCCAAACAGAAGAGGATCAGAGGCTCAACTGGCAGGCAAGTAAGCAGCATGGTCTGCTGCAGGTAAGTCCACCCAAGCATTATGAGCCCGGCGCTTCCAGCGCTGGGACTGGGCATATTTATGAGCCTGGTGCCACTGGCGCCAGGACTGGGTCCAAAAGGTCCCAATTGGGACTGGTTGGCACTCGGAACCTGGGTTATGGATCTGCTTCCAAGGGAGTTGGGAAAACCCTGACCTTTTGGAAGCAGAGATCATGACAAGCTGCCAGTACGAGGATTCAGTGTGCTCCCCTGGTTCTGGCCTGGCAAACTCTAATTCGGGAGAGGTGTCAATGCCACTGGCATTATGTAAGGTGTTGCAAAGGACTTGCATCCTACTCTCTTCTGATATCAGACATTCCGGGACATTGGGAGTTCCAACTGGAGCCCAAAAGGAGCTTCCTCCTCATCAGACCGTTCTCCCGAGCAAGCCTTGGATCATCTCAAAGTCACCCGGAACTCCCTTCAGACTGGGCTTCTCCCTCAATTTCAAGAAGTCACAGATGACACCTTCCCAGCAGGTCCGGTACATCAGGGCTGTATTAGACACATCCTTGGGAAAGTGCTCGCCACCCAAGGTGAGGCCTCAAGACTTTCTTCAGATGGTTTCCAAATTTCAGAGTGACCAGAATCTTTGGGCCTTCAATTTTTTGAGATTGCTCGGCCTCATGGCATCCTGCATTTTTCTGGTGCCAGAGACACCCTGAAAAAGAGATCCTTTCAAGGGGCTCTAAGAAGTCAATGGTCCCAGTTCTCCGGAAAAATGTCGGACCTACTTCAGGTCCCAAGCAGGGTTGCACAAGGATCTTCTGGTGTGGACCTGCAAGGACAATATTCTGAAGGGTGAACAATTTTGGCAAACATGGCTGGATTAATTAGTGATGGATGCCTCTCTCACGGGGTGGGGAGCCCATGCCAACGATCTGACAGTCAGCGGTCGTCGGTCTCCATCGGAGTCCAAACTACACATCAACCTTTTGGAGCTGAGGGCAATCAGACTAGCACTGAAGGTCTTTCTGCCCTCTGTACGGGGAAAGAATGTCCTGCTAATAACGGACAACACAATGGCCATGCATTACCTCAACAAAACTGGAGGTGTAGGGTCACTACCACTGTGCAGAAAGGCAATGCAGCTGTGGTACTGGGCAATTTAAGAAGGAATCTCCCTATTGGCAGTTCTCTTAGCCGGGAAGGAGAACACAACAGCGGACCCTGTGAGCAGGCTGAGCACAGTCTCCCATGAGTGGGAACTAGCTCAGGAAGTCCTTCAAGAGATCTTCGCCCTTTGGGGAACCCCTCAAGTAGATCTGTTTGTGACCAGGATCAACCGAAAGAGCGAAAAGTACTGCTCAAGGGAATTTCCTCCTAGAGGAGCTCTAGGAGACACGTTTGTGGTGGATTGGGATTTTCCGCTTTCCCGCTGATCCCCGTCATTCCTCAAGTAATCAGGAGATTGAGACGGTTTGGAACCCACATGATCCTAATTGCCTCAGATTGGGCCAGGAGGACGTGGTACCCGGACCTTCCGAACATGTCCATCTGTCCTCTGATATGTCTTCCACAAAGGGAGGATCTTCTCTCGTAAAGGAAGGTCAGGTTCTCCATCCAGAGGTCAACACTCTCAACCCTTCACGCATGGTTTCTGAAAGGTTGAGATACAAGGATTGGGACCTCCTGGATGGCGTGATGGAAGTGTTGCTTTCAGCAAGAAGGCCAGCAACGAAATCTTTGTACCGTTGCTGTTGGAATAAGTTTTGCGAGTGGTGCAGGGAAAAGAATGTTGATCCTTTTCTATGCTCGACTCCGGATGTGCTTTCATTAGCATACAAAGGTCTTCACATTGGAATCGTTAAGGGTTATCTGGCAGAGCTCTCCATATTCAAGCGCTCTTCAGAAGAATGTTCCTACTTCAAAATAACTTTTGATAATTCAATTTTTGAAAGGGCTCATGAACGTGTTCCCACCTTCTACTTTTCAGGTTCCAGTTTGGGACCTTAACCTTAACCTGGTTCTAAAATTCTTAATGTGTGCACCATTTGAACCCTTGCACATATGTCCATTGGGATTGTTAACATTTTAAAATCATATTGTTGGTTGCTCTAACATCTGCACGTAAGGTGAGCGAGTTGCAGGCACCCTTTTCCAAGCCACCCTTTGCCGTATTCCACAAGGACAGATTTGCGTTGAGGGTTAAGCCCTCCTTCCTGCCTAAAGTTGTATCGAATTTCCATTTAAATAAAAAAAAAATGGTTATGCTGGCATTTTATCCTCTGCCGTATCCCAGTAAAGAGGAAGAAATACTCCATAGATAGGACCCTAGAAGAGTTTTAAGCTCTTATATTTCTAGGATGTCCAAATTGAGAGTGGACGACCAGCTCTTTATAGGATACAATGGAGGAAAATTGGGACAAGCTGTTTCTAAACAGACTTTGTCAAGATGGGTCTTCCTTGGGATTTCAGAATGTTACAGATTGGCGGGCAAGGACCCACCAGAGGGTTTGCGGGCACATTCCACCAGGGGCATGGCCTCTTCCGCAGCCCTGCAAAGAGGAGTACCCATTTGAAACATTTGTTATGCTTCAACATGCTCATCGTTGCACACGTTCACTAACCATTATTGCTTGGATATTTCCCACGCTCAGGACGTCGCCTTTGGTAAGGCGGTACTTTATTGTGCCCTGTGAAAATTGGCAAATCTAAATTTCCAGTCTTCGATACTGCTTTGGGAGTCTGTCAAAGATGAGGAATACGTTGGAGTACACAAACCATTCGAAGAACAAGTTACTTACCAACTGGTAACGTTCTTTCAACTGGATGTTCCTCGAATGTATTCCTCATCACCCTCCCATCCTACCCCTCTGTAGAATTTCCCATGCTATTACAGCTTTCGTTCCAACAAGGCTGACTACTGCCTGCCTGTACCATGGGCACCTTTGCTAACACAAGGAGGGGAAAAACAGAACTGAGGCCAACGGGCGTCGTGCGTGCCACTTACAACATCCTATGACGTCACCCTCGATGGAGGCCTTTGAGGGACATCGACTGGATGCCATCGACGCAAGGCACCCTCTGCTGTTTTTCAAAGCAGCTGATGCTGGACATTACATGTCAAAGTTGAGGAATACGTTGGAGGAACATCCAGTCGAAAGAACAAGAACATTACTAGTTGGTAAGTAACTTGTTCTTCTTTAGTATTAAACAATCTTGAACTTTCATCTGTAACCTACACCAAGTGATATAGTATCGTTAGTTATGTTGTTTATCAAAAACACATCCTTCTACAAGAAAAAATAAAGATGAAGTGAGACTGACCTTCAATCTATGTTGATTCACAGTGGTCGAGACTAACCTGTAAATAGGTAATCAGTGTTATTATCGGCCATTATAAACTAGTCCTCTCTACAAAGAACGTCTTCGCTAAAACAACAAAAAGCCACTTACTCAGCTTGTTCCTGCACTGCTAGGCTGGGTGACACAGAGACTTCCTTCACCCTCTCCGTGGTCGATCGCTAAAGCTCTAACCTGGTACCAAAAGATAAATAACATACAACCTTTCATCAGGGTGCTGAGTTCCCATTGCAACCTAAGCCACTATGTTTTGACTCATTCATGAAACCAAGCAGTTTGTTTGAGGAAAGTTATGCGGATAGTATATGCCACACTAACTAGGCTCTCCTTCTCAGTCTAAAGACACTGACAAGTACTTACTGTGATTCTGGCTTGTGTATTTTATTGGATTGCTTGGCATATGACTATAGTGCCTAACATTTGATGGCAAAGGCTGGCATACTATTTCAGTGCCTAGACATTTGATGGGCATACATTGCTTTTGTTGGCAGTAATTTGGCTAGTGAAGTGAGTACCCAGCGTTTGATGTTAATACTTGGAATGGCTTTGTAACTTGGCATTTATTATGTTAGTTGCTAGAATATGAAGTGGGTCCCATGCATGTAATATGAGCAGCTGCAAAACCTGGCAACACAGACAACAGTTTCACTGGGCCAAAGCTTTTGGATTTGCCAATGCTCGTTCATGTTTTGCTTTTGAATACTTGCAGTTGTGCTTCCCCACCATTAATCTGTGAGTGTGAAGAGCACATGTCTTTGACTACCTAAACAAGGCCCTTGGTGACACCTTCCGTTATGCGCCTGTCGCGGCTAGACCCCCTACTTCCTGGCCTTGAAGCACCGGACGGATTGGCCATGGGTATTTTGTATTTGAGCTCTTCAGGTTGCCAACAACAAGTGGCGATCTGAAGTTGACCCGAATAAATCAGTAACAACAAAGGGAATGATGATTGGGCGGACATTCGGGCAAACAAACGGTCACCGCTTGCCAATATTTGAAGTGCTGTAGGTCAATACACCTTCAGTTCCACGTTCCAATGCCTGATAGATAATAATAAACACGCTACGACCTTAAAAGGACTTAGTTGAAACTTAGCACCGGGCAAATACAATTCAATGTTGCATTCCGCGGCCCCTTCCTTTGTGCATGTCACAGTTTTGAAAAATGCTTTTGTAGCCAAAAGAGGTTGCACGTGAGTTAATATTTACTGTACCACACCCCTTTTCTGATTCAGAGTAAAGAATGAAAATCCTGTAAATACGGCTGGGCCGTTTTGTGCAAGGGATTATGGGTATGATGCTAGGAATTTGTTGCAAGCAAGGAAATGGTGCCTTTTGGACAAAGCGCATACGTTTTATATTGTAGATGTATATTATTTGTATTTATAATGAATCCTAAGAGCAACCTTTGGTCCATTTCACCAAGTTCTGCTTCAGCGGGGATCTCCCAGTCATTGCACACACATGAGCAGAAAGTCTGTGTAACAAGGAAAGGAGATTTGCTGAACCCACTGGTATTCCCCAACCATAAATGGTGCTTTCATGGTTAATTCAACACAATGTAAACTATTAGCAAAGCCAGCAGGTTTGGCTTTTGTGCAGGCATGTGCCAGACACTGCCATTATGGTCCTACGTCACCATAAAATCACCACAGCTGGAAAATGGGGAAAGTGCCTGGGTACATGCCAGTGCCTGGGAACTGCCTATACACAAGCCAAACAAGCTGTGGAACAGATCATTTACAGCTGCAGTTAGGTCATTCCCTCCCAGAAGCCTGCCAATAAATAACACTGGCGGTTCCTACCCAGCAGAATGTTTGATGTTACTACATGATAGAGTTGGCTCAAAGAGATCCAGGGAGGGTGGGTTTTTAGGCAGGGAGGGCAAGTAGTGGCTGGAAATGGTCATAATGATTAGCATGTCAATGGGCGAATACACATCCAAACACACAAAAGCTGTCTGTACCATCTCACGTCCAATCTCTCACCTAGCTGAACTCCAATGCAATAGTTTCAGTTTATAGGCGGTGCTATTAGCCAGAACTAAAAAGAGTACTGCTTGTAATGCCTTCAAATTGGAAGAGGGGAATATGTTTGCAAAGGTCAATACCCATCTATTTAAAATGTTCATTAAAATACTGTACCACATGGTTTAATGAAGAATTCCTATTACTCAAAACTTAAAAGCAGACTTCAAGCAAACATGTCCCATTTAGCTAGCGTGGTTATCTCTACCTACTATAGGTTACCAAAATAATAGCCATTGGTCAGAAATCATTCAAATCGTAAATCTGTGTTTTAAAGGAATGGTTCGGTCAAAAATTTTTATTACCCCTATGGGTCGGCCATGTGTTTTTAAGCCTAAGTCGCTCCATTTTAGAAAAATTTCCTATGGACCTTACCCGAGTTTTCGTCCATTAAACGCACGCGAAAACAGGCATCAGAGAGCTGCCATTTTGTGATAATCCTATCATTTCCCCCATCGCCCTGGCTGACCTGCTTTTGCGGCACTAAATCATATCCCCCGCCCCTGAGCCTGACATTATCAAACCATTCATATTCCCCGTCTCTCTCCGTGACGTTTCTGTGCTGCGTAGGCAAACGCGCCCAATCATCTTCTAAGCGACTTCAAACAGAACCCGGAAACCAACACAGATCAGCTCACAACACAGCGCGCCACAATTCGGAATATGAAACTGTACTTTAAAATCAAACAGCAACACAGTAAATTTGGTAAAGTACATTTATTTGACATTAAATGTTTATAGAATATTCAGCAATTGCCATATGAACTCCGAAAGTCATTTATTTTCTTTTATCTCTATCCGCAAATCTGTAAAAGTTTATCGTGAGTCACGCGCTGTTCCTTTATGGTACACAGGGTGTTGGTTTTTGTTCAAAGAAGCACTTTTGTCGCACATTGAACCGCAAGGCTGTTCCATCAAGTAGGCACTAGGCCAGCGTAAAGGTTGATATGTTGCTTCTAGCCGCTAGTACCGCGTAAGGGCATATGGGCCCTTGGCGATCGTCCCATAAGATCATCAGAATGGTGCAGTTGTTTACTTTAAGCTGCAGCTGGCGCTTGAAGAAACCATCTGCCGGGGTCTGAAACTGGTGGCAGTGGCAAAAGGGAAGTATATACCTGTTTTGAAAACATAAAATTTATAATTAGTCTCGCCAGCCGATCTTTATTGATATTATTCATTTTATTTATTACGGCCGAGCTGAAATTATTTGCTTTCAAGGATAGTGCAATGGATTATGTTCGGCTCTAAAATCAATGCGAAAACTAACAAAATAAACCGAGGTTAGTACACAATGAGAAATGACATTTTGTCTATATGCGTGTGGAATGTGGACCTGCATGCCCATGTGCCCGCTACAAGGACGATCCCACAAACGTTTTCAAAGCTCTTCATTCATTTATTTATTCATGCATCCATTCATTAATTCTTCATTCCAGTATAAAAGCGTCTAAAGAGTTACTTACATTATATTTGCAATTTCCATTGTGTCTCTGCGTAATGCAGTACGTAAATCCCACTGTGCTCTTGACAACAATTTTTCGTATACTGAACTAACATGAAACTCGGCTAGTTTAATAATTTTCTGCCTTATCGTCTCTTATGTTATTAAACCCCCCACTCCCCTTTCAGATGAAGTTCTTTCGGCATGGTCCCTGTCTCTCAAGGTCAAAAAACAATAGAACCTTATACTGCCAGTGCGAGTTGTGGGCCTCTTCAGGGTGCGAGCTGAAAATCAAAGCTGCTGACCTTCACTAGAAATGAGCATACATTCTTTCTTTGCAACATCCCATAGTAAAGCCATCTGTGAGAACTTAGTTTCGAATCCATCTATGTAGTGCGCCTCAATGTGCAAATGAGAACTGGCTTCTCTCCCATCTGCAACGGCTCGCTTGGCGCGTTCTAAGGCCCCCAATTTTGTCCTCGTTGTCTGCGAGCTTTGAAGCCCCAAAGAACCATAACTATTGAGACTTTTAATTTTTTGGGGAAGGTCAGGGAAAGTATAAAGTACCCGAGGAGTTGAGTTGAAAGTGAGATTTATTGTTTGTTTGTTTTATTATTTGCAATACGCAAGCCTCCCCTCGGTTAACAGTGCCCAGCATTTAGAAGAGATTGCAAAAATTAGTTACATCAACAAAAATATATACATACACATATAGACAAGGTGAGCAATATGAGGTGAATAGAGGGAGAATTCAAAGATGACACCCAGTTTGTTCGGCACCCAGGATGGTGAAGGTAGGGGTTAGGGTTAGCGTACTTTGTATGCACACTGTACAATAACATTTATTTACAAAAAGACAATCGTATTACAATTATTTAAACCGGGATTTGTACTTCACAACCAGCTCTCCTTTGGGTGGACATGGCACAGTGGCAATGTTGGGTGGCAATGGATCAGTGCTCTTCACAGAAACGTTCAAAATTCCATATCTGTGATTCTCTAATACAACAACAATAAGGCTTTTGACAAAGCCGAACTCCATTTCCTCATAGACTGGTTTGATCACCCATTGCTTACTTCTTTTTGAAAAGGCCTTAGTGTAGCGAGGCATCCTTACATTACCCGAGTCCTAGATTGTTCACGGCCGAGATTCTCGTTATGGGCCAAGACGGCAAGTAGAGTCCTATGTCTCATGCCCTGTATGCTGAAATGCAAGTGCTTTGGCCTGTACTTTAGGCACATATTGTGGAACACCTCCAAACCTCCTGTGTGACAGAATTCTGTCAGTCCCCTCAAATCTCTTGATAGAGTTTTATCGAAAACAATCTTCTCAATGGCTTTGTGTGTCGGTGAAGATGGATTCAACCACTTCTTTTTCCGTGCCTCCACTGGGGACAAAGGGCCATGTTCACATTGGTGGAAATGTAGGTTTTCTGACCAGCGGTGCACGTTGGTACAGAGGTGCATCAGTGACCGCCATTTTTCAAGTAGTATTTCCACTGACCCTTCACAAGTTTTGGAGCTCCACCAAAGATGGTTGCTGATAGACTGGGACCACTATGAAATACTTTCCAAACCTTTTTTTTTCCCTGCAGCCGAGATTTTCTTATTGATTGATTTAGCAAGATGCCATACGTCAAATTGATGTTTAATATGTGGGAACTGCTCTCTCATTGTCTTGGCAATTGAAACGTGTCTGTCCGTGGCTATGAGGTCGATGTGCATTCCCCTCGATTGCAGATATTCCACTGATTTTATAAATCCTAGTTTCTCCATGGCCACTGAGGATGTACATTGTGTTACCTGCACGACCACCAAACTCACCATTTTCTTACTATCCATGTCCTGAAAGTGGTAGGTGCAGTACTTGGCAGAAAATCCAGGTCTGTCGCACTGTCCATCGTCGGCTAGCCTGAATCGTTTGCCTTCGAATGTACTTGCTAGAGACAATTGTTCAATTTTCCAAGCATCACTAATGGCCGGAAACAGATAATCATGTTGGTATTTGTAGTACTGCGTTTTTTAAATGAAATGGAGTCCCACAAACTGAAAGAAAGACTTTAACTTTCTAAAACTGGAGCCACTAAAAAGTGATGCAGCTGCACACAGTAGATTGCCTGCTGGCAGTTTCCCCAGCATCGGTTGTGCAGACCATGAGAACGTATCATGTAATCTACAGGCAGCATGTATTGTGACGTTACTGCCTTGTTTTTGACGAGTCACATGAATCAATGGCTTCCCACATACCTTCCCTCTGACGGAATGCCCACATTTCAACATAGTTATAATATCCATCAAACAACTGTCGAATACTATGTATTTGCCCTCTTTCATTAGACTGTCATCCTGCGTCAAAGTTGTTTTGGCCTGTGACGTTGAGGACATTTCACCACATTTGAAAGAAATATTGCTGCTATCAAGTTCTGATGCGTCGGTGAATGCTGCTGCTGGTTCATTCTCTCATTTCAACATCTGCTACTTCAACATTGATGGGAGAACACAACAATGTCAACAGCTTTTTTGGTGGCAATTTTTTGGCGGGTGTACATTGTGTAAATTGATCTGCGACTACTTCAGAGCTATCTTCAATACATCCAGTATCATGTTGTTGGGGTGGTGCGGTCGTACTGTAGCAATGGTCCTTTACAACTTTACTGGATTCTCCAGACACATTCATTTCATGTTTTGGCCATTGGACATGAGCATCTCTAGTCTCAACATGCGGCGTCTGAATTAATAGTTCCTCCATAGTGTAAATTGTCTGGCAAGCAACATCTCTCATTCGCTTCACTGTCTGTGTATGTATAGTTCGGACACCCACGGGTAACTAGAGGATAGATTGGAAAAGGGATGTTCAGTTTAAACACAAGATAAAGTATAGTACAATTGACTTGAAAAAAACATAAAATAGTCCCCAGCACAAAAAGAATTCTAAAGTTATGAACTGTTTGTAACTAACCTTATTTTTGTTTCTTTTCTTTGCAACTTTTTTGACTCGACCTTCAACATCTGCACGCTGTTGCTCCGATACGTATCCGCATCGCTCCCCTTCCTCTTGCGCTGCAACAACTATATTTTCTGTATCCGCATAGACAGCACGGAATGAGGCTCCATCGACTCCCTGAAACATAGTATTTTCATTACTGTGTATCAAAATATTGTTAGCATAAAACACACGTGAGGACGAACACACATGTACATCTCAATAGCCAAACACGATTTAAACATTGTGTGGAACAATCAAACGACAAGTATTAGAGCTCTGATGACCTAGTTCGATGGAGCTTTCAGTATCCATACCTCTGGCTCTGCATGGACTCCCACGAATGATTGTATTGAATAGGATGCATCAGCAACTCCCTGAAACACGGTACTTTCGTTAGTATGGTTTTCAATATTGTAAACATAACATACACTTGGGGTCGACGGCACAGGTACATCTAAAGAGATAACCACAAATGTTGCATTGTCTAAAAGAATCAAGGAATATTTAAATATGATCAGATTTAATCGACTTATTTCTCCGGTTTCTTTACATCTGCATCATCTAAATGGGATCTTGTGATTGTAGTGGAAGCTCCATCGTCTCCCTGAAACACAGTACTTGCGTTAATAGGGAAGAAAGTATAGCAAATGGAATCACGTTATATGATCACGCTCAATGGAGCTGTCAGTATCCATGCCTCGTGCTGCTGAAGAATATCTAGGGCTGTTGTCAATGTGGTGCTCACTTCCGAAAGCTGTTGCGCCGATTCGTATCCGCATGGTCCCGCTTCCATCGGAATTACTTGAATGTCAGGCTCCGCATCAACTGCGTGGGTTGACGATTCAACAACTGCCTGAAACATAGTATTTGCATTAGTAAGGATTACAATATTGAAAACACAACACACGCTTGGGGTCAACCGCACAGGTACATATCAACAGCTAACCACAAATGAAACATGGTGTAGAACAATCAAACGGCAAGTGTTCCAGTCTTGACGATCACGGTCGATGGAGCTTTCAGTATCCATATCTTGTGCTGTTGAAGAACATCTAGGGCTGTTGTCAATGTGGTGGATGCTTCAGCATCTCCCTGAAAGACAGTACTTGCATTAGTATGGATAACACTAATTATAACTGAAAACAAACACCAGGAGACGACAACTAAGGTGTATATCAATTGGAAAGCACTAACCAAACAATTGGTAAAATAATCACACGATACATAAAAACTATTACTTGACATGCATAAAACAAGTCTGTAGGGGAGTAGCCAAGTATGATTACCTGATACGATCTAGAAGTGGTTGATAACTGCGAGCACGTGACGGAAGTAGAATGTTCTTGCTTCAGATTCAAGGGATAGTCAAGAAGTTGTAAAGGTAAATTATTGTTTGATAATGAAATGCTAATATTTAAAATTGCCATGTAAGGAAACGGAATACTTGAGTAATGCGCAATATAGCACAGTTGCCTGTGCCCATATATAGATTTCGTTTGTGCGTTATGAAATCTAAAAATAATATATTGATAAATGTCATTATTCAAAAAGCTATACACTCATATCAATGTCAAAAGTATTACAAATTGGAAACAACACCTAAAATATCAATGAATCCATTCGGCTACCTATACACTACCGCAACGGCTAAAGCTGAAAACGGACACTTGACTCACCAGTGGCGGATTGTGGACGAATAGAGTGGGAATAGCGTTTGCGAGCAATTTTCGTGTCGATCGCCGTTTATTCTTCTTTGTTACCCAAGATGTGGTGTACATGTTCGAGGGAAGTGCCGGCTGCAGATGCGGTATCGATCACCCATCTTGTCCTCAAAGACTTGTTGGACTCTACTTTCCAGCTCATCCAGTGGATATCCACAATCTCTGACTCATTCTCTTATTCGATCAACAGTTTTCGGGAAAACATGCATTGTAGTGCCTTCAGATTTAGCATGGGTCTTCGAAGGGCAACCGCTAATCGAACAGGCAGGCATTGTTGAAAATTCTGAAAATTAAATATCAAGATTATTATAAAACCTTGATGAATAAAAATGTCATAAAAAAGTAAATGAACCATACCATGCTCAATGCAAGGTTTGTTTTGGTTGCCGGAACCATACCAGTTCATCATGTGCGGCTTAGTATTTGCATAAGTTACAGACATTTTTTAAATTATGTGACTAAACTCTGAACATGTGACTCGTCCCTTGGATGTTCTGTCTTGCACGGAAAGGAAACATGCTTACATTATAGACTGGACCTCCGAAGGATGCCATTCGATGACAATTGACACAGATGAAAATAAATAGATCTATTGATAGCATAACAATTGAAACTCAAGCCAATAGCAATGAGACCAATGACCACAGCTCTATTGGGTACTGTAATAGCAAATAGATTGAAATGTAAAAATGACCGAAATATGACTAGGCTACATGGCCTTACCTTGACCAACAAACAGTTGGATTCAGCAGGCCGAGCAGTATGTTGCAGGAGAACAGGTAGATGGCCACAGGTAGCACACTGACGAGTTTGCTCGAAGCGGTCACAGCTAGCACGGCGACGAGCAGATTACCATAGATCTCTGTGCTTCTCAGGTAGAAGGTTCGGGAGTTGACTTGCAAAGCACAAAGATGTTCTCATGAGACATATCAAGTGGTTTATAAAGTATTAGAAACAGGGGTGTCTTTGTGAATGAATGACGTGTGTATGTCGTGGTATTATGTTTATTGCAGAGGGGTGGTCTGCCTCTGGGGAGGCCTGCCTGGAGACACGGGGTCTGAGGAGGCCATGTGAGCGAAGGCCCCTGGGCATGAGATACCTTTTGAAGTGTACATGCTGTTTGGCACCTTGGCCTTTTGCGCCCGTGACAGCCCCCCATGCCAGTGCTCATCCCCGGGTGCGAACCGCCTTTGATAGAGGGGGTTGGATGGATGGGCCTGGGGCGTGCAGATAAGGCACAGGAAGACTGCTGAATGGAGACACACTTATGTGGATTGCAGGGGGACGGCCTGCCTCGGGGGAGGCCTGCCTGGAGACACGGGGTCTGAGGAGGCCATGTGAGCGATGGCCCCTGGGCGTGGGATACCTTTTGAAGTGTACATGCTGTTTGGCACCTTGGCCGTTTGCGCCTGTGACTGCCCCCCATGCCAGCACTCATCCCCGGGTGCGAACCGCCTTTTGGCATGCAGGCAAGTGTGTGGGAGCGAGGGGCCCTCAGGCCCCTCTCATCCTTTACTTCTCAGTAGAAACTCGTACAAAGTGCCTACAGTAGTGGGTTCGCCCCTTGCCCTTATGTGATGTTAACTTTCGATGACATTTGCGTAGATGGGAACACTGAGCAGGACACGGGGCATCCATTTTTGTACCCCCTTTCCACTCCATCTTGGTGACCAGGCCTCACTGCGATAGTACAGCGCACAGAGCACATGGCCCACACCCTCGTTCCCACTCTGACTGGAAAACTCCAGAGGTATTTGCAACAGCTAGTAAATGTAACACATCACTCTCTGAGATCACGGTCCTGCATGTGAACCGGCCTGAACCAAGCACATGGCTCGTTCATCTCCACAAACGTGTGCTTGCCCACGCACCCTCACCAGTGGTAACTTACTAACTTACTGCCATTCTGACCCTGTGTCCCTGCAAGGTATTCTCTTCATGTGCCAGACCACTGACCACGCCATGATGCCCACCTAGCAGATCCCCAACTAACATTAGACCCCTACTGCAGTATATCGTTGCCTATCAATAACAAATGCCACATACCGGAGATTCTTGTGAGCACAGACCCACACTTCAAACAGTGTATTATAGTGGTCACGACCCTTGACCTAAGGCCTGTATAATCCAATGTTAATTGATAGTATAGATATATGTGTGACTTTTATAGAGACATAACCGACTGAAAGACTTTGAACAAGTGTTATTTAGTGCATGCATTATTGATAATATATTAAGTTAGCTTAGATAGTGACCACGCTGCTTCACAGCGACCTGACCTTCACCCATTCGGAGTACAGATGTCTGACGTCCATCCTTGAATGGAGACACACTTGATTCATTTTAAAAATCGAAACAACCGTTGTTAAAATATATGTGGTGTTTTATTTTGTATATTATTTTGATGACACAAAAATACAAAACTTTACACATTGTACAGTTCAGGTTGCAGCACAGCGAGAGAAAATCCCCTGTACTGACCGCTGTCACTCGGGAACGTTTCTCTTATGGCACGAACGGCACAGGCGGGTATCACTCTTCGAACGCGGTGTCCAAGCCTCCCGTGAAGCCACCATGTAAAGGAACGAAAGGCCACCAGCCTGTACAACCTGTGAAAAGGAATGAAACAAACTGTTTTTAAATGACCAAGATAAGTTTAATAAATGTTTGTTGTCAATGACAATTCTTGTAACTAATGGCATTCTGCTCGGACAAATGCTATCTAGACACTGCACACTATTGAAAGACTTTTGTGCGTTACAATGATATGTATATGTAATTTTGATATAGTAAAAGACCATGAAATAGTAGTGGCATCACAAGCAGAGTATACCTACTCGTTACTCGGATTACGAGGACGAACAGTTGCGCGAAGTTCGTGCATAAGCACCATCATTATCCTCAACACGGACCGTGTGAGGCAGGCTGCCCTGAAGTCTGGCAGCTCGGTGATGCATTGCGGTCGTGGCTCGCCTTCCGAAATGTAGGCCACGCATCCCGAGTTTTCACAGCAGTAGCAGTTCTCGTCCTCGGTTGGCATTAGCTCGCACCGACCAGAGCACAGAAACGAGTCAAAGAATACTCAAAGTAACAGAGAGAGAGGAATGGAATCGAAAATCTGCTGCTGTGTGTTGTGAAACGGTCTGTTTATACTTATTGAGGAAAGAGGCGTCCTGCCATTTCCATGGCGACACGTCATTAGCTGAAGCACAGCGAATGTTGACACGAGACGTGCTTTGGCGTTGTGAAATGGGCGGTACGTGTCTGCTGATGACAGGCTCAGGGGCGGGGGATATGATTTAGTGCCGCAAAAGCAGGTCAGCCAGGGTGATGGGGAAATGATAGGATTATCACAAAATGGTAGCTCCCTGATGCCTGTTTTCGCGTGCGTTTAATGGACGAGAACTCGGGTAATGTCCATAGGAAATTTTTCTAAAATCGAGCGACTTAGGCTTAAAAACACATGGCCGACCCGTAGGGGTAGTACAAATTTTTGACCAAACCATTCCTTTAAATGTTGATCTCAAACAGGGACATCCAAGGGTGAAGCACACAAATAGCAAGGTGCTGGTATCAGACAGTGTCTATGTAAGAACATATTATTCAAGTATATCCATGTTGGGACAGGCTGAGGTACAGTCCCTGCCCTTGTGCAGTGAGTTCACCTATCCATGGTGGGACAGGCCGAGGTACAGTCCTCGTCCTTGTGCAGTGAGTTCACCTATGCATGGTGGGTCAGGTTGAGGTACAGTCCCGGCTCTTGTGAGGTGAGTTCCCCTATCCATGGTGGGTCAGGTTGAGGTACAGTCCCAGCCCTTGTGCTGTGAGCTCACCTATCCAGTGTGGGTCAGGCCAAGGTACAGTCCATGCCCTTGTGCAGTGAGTTCACCTATCCATTCTGGGTCAGGCCGAGGTACAGTCCATGCCCTTGTGCATTGAGTTCACCTATACATGGTGGGTCAGGCCGTGGTCCAGTCCCGGCCATTGTGTAATGAGTTTACCTATCCATGGTGGGTCAGGCCTAGGTACAGTTCCTGCCCTTGTGTAGTGACTTTACCTATCCATGGTGGGTCATGCTGAGGTACAGTCCCTGCCCTTGTGCATTGAGTTCACCTATCTGTGGTGGGTCAGGCCGAGGTACAGCTCTTGCCATTGTGCAGTGAGTTTACCAATCCAAGGAGGGCCAGGCTGAGGTACAGTCCCTGCCCTTGCGCAGTGAGTTCACCTATCCATTGTGGGTCAGGTTGAGATACAGTCCATGCCTTTGTGCAATAAGTTTTCCTATCCTTGGTGGGTCAGGCCGAGGTACAGTCCCTGCTCTTGTGCAGTGAGTTTAAACTCTTATGGTCCCTTTAATTATGGTAACACTTCGTATAAAGGATGGGATGGAGAATAACTCTCACACCAAATAAGAAGACTGACTCAGGAAGTTGGCAAAGTGTCTGTTTTATTCTCAATTGTCTAAAACAGGGAGTACAAGGAACATCAACGAACACCTCACAGCATGGTCTCAACATACTTCATAAAAAACATTACTTTTACAGCAAAAACTTGTCATACGTGATGTCATACCACGTGGTAAACTACAAAAACATACATGGGGATTGTGATTGGACTAAGGGGAGTATCTAAGTATACTTTCTATAAGGGACTGGATTGTGATCGGGTTTCTGTAGTCAGGTGAGCAACTCATGCCCTCCCTTCATGCAAGCCATATTTGACAGTGATTAGAAACACTATAAGTCTCCTCATTATATGGCTTTCTACAATTGGTTGGCATGCTTGTACCGTTCTGGAACATTCAATTCTCTAGCAGCACATAAGCTGGTACCCCTAGTGCTGGTGGGTGGACTTGACCGTGTCTCTCCACCTAATTAGCCCATTATCTCTCATCACTCATGCCGTATGCCATTCAGATTGTCTTTGAACTTAGCCTTGTGGTTTCTTCTTGCTCCTGGGAATATAAGGGAGTGTGTGCACGTTCTTCTCAAAATTCAGGCTTGCATGCCCACATCTATTTCTATCTTGGACCCACGTGGTCCGAGGCCGTCAATCGACCCATTTTATAGCATTTAATTGTCCTGAATAAAGAAACTTGCCACTCATAGTATTCTCTCTTTGCAACTTAACAAGGGATGCCTCGGCGTCGCATGGTCACTGTTCTTTAAGGACTGATAACCAGTTTTGGCTGCTTTAGCCTTTGACACCAGGCCAAACAGTCTTCCTTTGGTCCATCTTCGAGCCTCGGCTTATTTCTTTGCCGTGACACACTCACAGCTATCATTAATCCTTTCTCCACGGGTTGAGCTTACTAAAGTTGTGACATTGAATGTCGGTACTCCACACATATATATGTGTATATATACATATATATGTGTATATATATATATATATATATATATATATATATATATATATATATATATATATATATATATATATATATATATATATATTTTCTTTTGCAGCACCGCCTGCAATCTATTCACTACGTATAGCCAGCCTTTATGATTACTTAGTCTACTTGCGTTACCGCATCTGTACAGTTATAAAACGACTTGCATTTTCTACAGTACTTCTTCACGTGCAATCTTCATTCCGCACATGAAAGTCTTCTTGATTCTTTACTTCGCCATCAGATTCTATAAGGTCTACGCCTTCTCTTCTTTGGTCAATCTTCTCAGTCCGTCAAGCTCATTTCTTGTGACGTCACCGGCCTCTCCTATTAACATTTTTACACTTCTTCTGGGCTCTCCCTCAGCAGATAAATCACTTCGGGGATACATCATATAGGGTTTTCTCAGTGGATATCTTGTCTCAAAGGCCTTTCGTGTAATCGGCACCCTCAGTGGTGTTGCACATGTCGCAATTTCTGGTTTCCAAAATATAGACAAAATAGGGGCAGGACTTCCTGCAGAGGCATTCATCTGCTTCTCTGCATTCCCCCCTCTGGTTGATTTATCGACCACTCCTTCACCAGTTTCCACATCTTGGTATTCTTTCTTGAAAAAGTGCTTCTTTGGAGTCCAAATTGTCACTACTCCCTTCAGGGATCCTGCTGATTTTACATGTTCATCGACACTCCAGGTCATGTGGCTACATCATCCATTAGGATTACAGTAAATCCATCATCCCAAGTACTTCCTGTCATTTCTTGGATGCAGGAACTTTGTTCCCTCTGGTGCTAAGATGCTAGTCTTTATGCACTCTCTGATTTCTTCATTCGTCAACTCCTTGGGCCCAACCCCTGATTCAGCACCAATCATAATCTTCATTCCTACAACCTTCTTTGCTGTCTTTCTACTCTGTGTAATCATTATCCTGATCACACAGAATCCAAACATCACCATCACCAGAATTGCTCCCAGGAATCTGAAGATATTTGCTAAGATAGACGCGAACCAGCTGTCATATGCAATATCTTCTGTCTCATCTTCTATCTTGTTGTGCAGGTTTGTCAACAACGTTATGGCCTCTGTCAAGGTCCCATTCTCGTCATCATGAGAAGCTATGAACGTGAACATGATGGCCCAATTTTTGCGCAAACACCTTCATCCATTGCTGTGATCATATCCAGGACATTTCTGTTCTGGATCATCATCAGCCTTATGGCCCTTAATTATTCCTTGATCACATTCAATCCCTGTATGGTAGTATTGATCATCTGCAGGAGTTCCCATCTGGTAATCTGTAGCTATTTGGCATTGGCCATTGTCTGAATCCCAGGCATAAAGATAGTCGTGAATATCGCTGAAGTCTGGCTGAATAACCTGTGCTCATATGGGATGGCATTGAATGCTTCTATTGATTTTGTTGAAAAGTAATTCTCTGTCCTTGTCCGGTTGAGGAATTCTAGTGATCCTCTCTTCCTCAAAAGGGCATCTTCTTTTGGAAACTCTCCATTGTTCAGGTCACTTTTAGGAATCACTAATGCTGGAACATGTATGAGTACAAAGGAACTGGACCCTGCCCAATCCTTGGGCAGCTTCATGTAAGCTCTGGATCCAAAAGCCCAATATCGATCCATCAGGACAGCTGTCCCTGCTCCCATTCTAATGACGTTGATTGTAGTCTTGTAGCTTTTTTTTTCTTCCCACATAATTCTTTCCCTTTCTTTGAAAGCATAATGTTGCATTTATCAATGGAACAACCATCCTCAGACCTGATTCGTCTTCTACCCATGTCAACAATCTGGCGTGGTTAGCCCAAGACTTTACACAAGCATCATTCACTCTCTGTACTTCTGGCAAATATTCTGACTTCAATAGATGGGCTGTGCAGGACATAGGCTTCCTTCCAATCCTTTTGTGAATTTCACGTGTCTATAAACTAAAACTTGTGTTCGTTCCCAACATCCAGCCCATCCTGCTACTTCTGCTTTATCAGGGCAATTCAGTCTCTTCATCGCTGCAACTACCACTTCTTCATGTCCTTTCTCAGGATATATAAGCATCTTGCTTTTCCACGCAGGTTTCTTTTCCATCTGTGTAGTCTTGATATATTCATCTTGGAATGGAAATGACCATTTCGTTCCCCATCGCAAGGTGGCCCGACTTCCTTGAAATTGGCCTATTGTCATACATGCTGCCAGATGAACGAGACATCTGGCATAGTATTCCGTAATTTCTCTAGAAATGAAGGCTTATGTTGCATCCATGGCATAGGGTATGAGTGCACAGAAATAGCAACTCACCTTACATATCTTTTCTCTCACCTTTTTCATGTGCTGATACCACATGTTACTACCCAAGTGTGCTGTACTGTCTAGATACGTGTTAATCCCATCATTATCTTCCTCTGCATTTCTCTTACTTCTCACTACTATCAAATCGGTGCTCAAATCATAATCATGAAGTATGTCATAAAGAGTTCTCTCTCTGGGGAGAACATAGGAGTCTCTGCCAGTGGAAGTGAATACATCAAGAACAGTACTTGTAGTAGGAGGAATCATGGTGGTCCCTGTCTCAAAAGGAACATTAGTGAAATAGGGAATACTAAACAGAAGAAACAGAAAGACACTGAGTATGGTGGCACATACATATATCATAAATCAACATATCAATCCCCACAATTTGCGACATTCTGGATTTAATTGAACTTTTTCATTCTCTGAAATCGTACCATTTTCATGATTCCTCATTTTTGCTTATACTTAATTAAGGAAGGAAAAACACTACTCCAGCAATTGTAGTATATTCAGTATTTGCAGTAACTCTTCTACGATTGCTATAAGCAGCCTCCTTATTATAGGGACATTTTTAGGATCCTGTCAAAACGTGTGAATATCCACATCTCTTCTAACAAGTGCTGGATAAGAATAAACACAAAAATAGCAAGCACGATACGATGCACATTACTTTCGGAGAGAACCATAAACTCAGTTGAACAAGTACTCAGTAAGAAATTAATCGAGGTACTGCTCCCTCTTCCAATTATCGTAACCAAATTCGAAATCCAGTTCAGGCATATTTGCAATGCATCATCAACTTTCTAAAGTTCATTTTTAAAAGAACTCTGTGGCTCAAGAAACAAAATTACACATCTGTTATAATATCTATAAGGAGTGTCCAATGAGAACCACTGTCCAAATGCACATCTGCATTTATTTGTCAATCTTTTTATCGTCCTTCTTCCTCTTTATCGATCGAGTCTGCACACGCTAAAATTCTTCTTCTCTCCTTCCTTCTGAATTGATTGTTGGGGGGGGGCAATGGTCTCACCGGTGTAGAACTTGACATCGTTGAGGTGAATCCAAGCTCATCTGCCTTGAACTTTTACTGCTGTGGGAGTAATGTACTCCACAATCTATGGTCCGATAAATCTTGGTTCATGCCACTTTCTAGTAAAGTTACGGACCGGCACTGTATCTCCAGCAAATAGTTCAGGTGCTGACAATAATTTAGAAATTCTGGTTGCTAAATGGTTTTCATCTGTGTTCTGAGACCGACCTCACTGACCTGACATGAGTTGGTTTGAAATGACAGCGATACTAGCGGTCATACATGTCAAATATTCATTTAATTAATTTCCTAACATTCTCGCAGTGCTCTGGGCATCACTTCTACTCCTCGATGGAGGAGTTAAAGGCATTCACATTCGTCTTCCTATCGCTAGCTCGTGGGGTGTGAGGTGGTGGTCAGACCCGGGCTGATTCCTTAGGGCATATAAAGCTAGGGATAGCCAATATAGCCATCCCTTTTTCAGTGTCAATTTAATCTTGGCGACTCTTTCCTTTAGAAGGCTGTTGAGTCTCTCACATATCCCATTCGCTTGTGAGTGATGAGCAGAAAAAAACGTGTTTAATATTCAACAATAATCCTATTTGTTCAAATACTTCAATAACAAAATGTGGCCCATTATCGGATCTCAGCATCTCACACACTCCTCATCTTGCAAAGACTTGACATACTGAAAACTTTCCTATGCAAGTCGCATAAGGGTGTGTACAAGGACCTGCTCTGATCCACCTGTAGAAGGCACACACCACCACTATTAGATACCTGTATCCATTACATAATTGCAGCATATCAACATAATCAATATGTAAATGCTGGAAAGGACCATTCGTTTGAGGAATTACTCATCTTATCATTCGCAGTATTCCCAGTGGTAGACTTTTGACATACGATGCAGTTTACTACATAAAATGCAACATTTTCTAACAGGGCCGGTACAAATCAGTCTTCTGCAAGTGTTGCAGTGAGACTCTTCCTAGGTACATGCGCAAGGTAGTACAGCTGTTCAAGCGCTACCTTTAACAATGCTACTGGCACCCCTGGCTTTCCAATACTGTCCTGCCGCCACAATGCTTCTGTGGGGGATAAAGAACAGCCACTTTGTTTGCATAATTCCTGCTCATCCTGTGGTGCACTGCCTTGAACCTCCATTAACTGGGCGCTTGGTACATTATTAAATCCTAAATTCACTACCATAATCGTAACCACTTTCACCTTAACATCTGAAGTATCAAAACTTGAAATATCTAGTGAGTATGCAAGCCTTTTGGCCTCTGCATCTACGGCTTCATTCCCGCAAGAGATAAAGTCAGTTTGCTTAGTATGCGCTGCGCATTTAACTAGCACAATGGGTAGTGGGACTTATAGTGCCTTAATTAGCCTGTCCAATAAATATGCATGCTGCACTGGAGTGCTGTCCGCTCTGAGGTAGCCCCTCCTTTTTCAAACGTGCTAGGCCTGTGTGTACGGTTGACGTCACATAGGCAGAGTCACTGTACACTGTCACTTCCTGCCCTTCATGTTTTTCGAGCGCGACAAGCGCTACAAATTCTGCCGCTTGCGCTGAAAAGTGAGACATAGTCTTGCACGTGCTACAACCTCAAATTCACCATTAGCTCTATGTCTCACAACAGCTGCGCCAGAATGCTTTTCTCCACTTGTTTGATCAATTTTCAAAGAACCATCAATAAAGATAATCTCCCCTCCTGACAATGTGTTTTCTTTTACTCTCGCTATGTCGTCATAAAACTCTTCATAGTTCGCACAATCATGCATATGCTCACCCTCTGCCACTGGCTTGGCTACAAATGTGTCAGGGTTCACTATTTTACATGTGACAATTTTAATTGCTGGGTTTGAGATGATTACTTTATATACAGAAGCTCTCTGAGATGTCAATGTACCCTTAGGTTTCTCCAAAATGGCAAAAAAAGCATGCGTCACAAAAAGCGTGATAGAATAACCTATTACAATGCTTGTAGATTTCTCAATTGCGAACACGGCGGCTGCCAATGACTGCTTGCAAGGATAATGCCCTTTCACAGCCGGGTCTAAAATCCTACTATAATATGCCAGAGGTTTGTACCCTAATGTAGTTCCCTGTATAAGCACTACTGTCATAACTGTCCCATTTGTATGTGAAAACAAGAAAAACTCCTAAGCATAATTGGGGAATTCCTAAAACAGGAGCTGTACAAATTGCTTTCTTCAACTCTTCAAACCATTCCTCCATTTCCTCAGTTCATTCTATTTTCTCCTTATTCACCGGTTCTTTCTTTAAAACCTGCAAAAGTGTATGAACTATAGTCAAACACCCATGCTCTCACATAATTGCATAATCCCAGAAACTGTTGCATCTGCTTCACTGTGCGCGGTTTTGCAGTTTTCATGACCCTTCAGCCCTTTCAAGTGTTACCTTCTTTCCCTCATGTGAGATCAACTGGCCTATGTACAACACTTCTTCTTAACAATACTGCAACTTTTCTTTGTCTACCTTGTATCTCTTGTCTGCCAAGATAGTCATCAACTGAATAGAGTCTTGTCTACACTTGTCTTCTGTTGTGTTACAAATCAAAATGTCATCTACGTACTGTATCACAGTGCTTTTCAAATCAATATTGCCTACGTCCATCTGTAAGACTCAATTAAACATCGATGTAGACTCACAGTTCCCTTGAGGCAGCCTTGTGTGTTTCAGACGGATTTGGTGGAACGTAAATTAAGTCCATTCTTGTGAGTCTTTATGGAACGGAATTGAGAAAAAGGCATTTTTCAAATCAATCACTATGAAATATTGCTCTTCTACTGGGATACTGCACAGTATCGTCGCTGGATTAGGAACTAAAGGAAACTCTGCCTCTACAATCTGGTTAATCGGTCTCATATCTTGTATAAATCTCCATGACACTCCCTTTGATTTCTTCACAGGGTACACTGCGGCATTGCACAATGATTCTGACGGTACCAGACTACCTTGCTCTATCAGTGCTGAGATAGTCTAAAAAATGCCCTCATCAGCCTCTTGAGACATTGGGTATTGTTTTGCTTGAGGTAAAATCGCTCCTGGTTTCAGCTTTATTTTAACCTCCCCTACTCGTTTTAATAGGCCTACATCATAGGGGCCAATAGTCTCTAAAACGCTTGCTCCAAGTCTTCATAAAAAATGCTGGACGCTACTGCATTATCGCCATGCGCTGTGGGATCTCCCTTTTCTATATTCTGATCCAATATGTAATGCTCATAAAAAACACCACTTCATCATCTGATGGATCACGTCTAGACATGCCGTCATCAGTGACATCAGTCAATCTGCAACCTTCCCCAATGGCAATCACTGTTCTCCATGTCCAACCCTCGTCATCTGTCCCTTCGACCATTGCCATTTCCCCTCGTACTATGGCTGCATCTAATTCTAGGGGGATGGTCTGTCCCCCCTATTCGTCCATAGGTACCTGTGGTCTAAAGTAAAATGTATCAGGTATCCTCATAGTCCTTCCCACCAAACCAGGTAGCCATGTTAACAGAATGCTCACACCATAAAGGAAAACTTTGGGTTCTATCGGCCCACCTCGCAGAGCCATTTGCTCAGTGAACGCCAATATAAATTCTCCCACATTCATATAGTGTATCCCAGGAGTGGAGCACATTATACCTTTGTCAGTAAAGGAAATCGTCATGTGTCATCAAGTCTCTTCCCAAAATATAAACTGGTGTCTGCCGTGAATACAACAATGGAACAGATATGTCACACTCTCCTATGGAGACTGCTAATTCATCAGTAAAAGGAACTCGACTTGTAGCTCCAGTGAATCCTTGAGCATTCATGGCATTTCCCAACATTGTATATTTTCCCTCTCGTATACATGAACGAGTTGCACCAGTGTCCACTAAAAACAAAAAAAGATTTGCCTCCTATTGTCACATCAACCCTTGGTTCCTCTTGGGGATCTGGTGTCACAGATGGCACTGAACACATCAAGTTGCCCTGTGAGCTGTCCTATTGTGGATGAATGCATACTCCTGTACCTGTGAAAGGATTCCCTCCCACCACAGTGACACCCCCTATCCTAGGTGTCAATTATTGTCCTGTGTTTAAGTTCTGCTGTATCTGCATGGAGGCGTGATGCAGTGGAATCAATGGTGGTTGCTGTGCCTGTTGCGGGGCTTGTGCCTGATACACTGTCTGATCTTGGGCGAATCCTTCCCTAGCTTGTGAGCTATATGCTGGAGGATAAGCTGTCCACCCTCTTGAGAACAGGCCATTTTGTATATACCATTGGCTTCCGCATACACGCGTAATGTGCCCTGTCATCCCACATGTCTAACGTATAGGAGGACCCTGTCTGCTTAGTCCCTCTTGGTTGATTCCTCCTTGCACATTCTTATCCTCATTCTGTGCATTCTGAAACCCATTTTGAGTGTTTTGATATCCACCCCTTCCTCTGTAGCCCATGCCTCCACATCGTCGTACAAACCTGTTCCCTCCTTGGTCTATTGGACGCTGATTATTCGCCTGCGATGTACTCACTGCATGCTGTACTCCTAGTCCTTCTCCGCTTGTCAATACTGCCCCTTCTCTGGCATATTTTGACAATTTCCTCTGAACTAACTTGGCTTCCTCAAGTTTACTAGCATTGTTTCTCTTCCTGTTTTTCTCCTGTAACAGCTGACAGTGATGCACTATAGGCAACTGTATTTCAGCCCACGGCTTTGTTTCCATTCCCACTTCCTTCTTGAGTTGACTCTGTACCTGCTCAGGCAATCCATGACATAAAATGTGGTAAAATACTGCCACTGTTTTTCCCCACGGCTCGTGCGTTTCAAGAAACCAGCATTTCTGAATGTAAGCAAGCGGATCCTCATACTCTTTCATTTTACGTGTCATGATGACACCGATGTCTGATACATTGGGATGCTGTACTCTGAGAGCTCTCCGGCCATCTGCCCTACAATTATTAAATGGCGCTCCATTATGTGCTATATTTTGTGCTTGCCACTTGAATAGGCTGCTCTCGCCCAAAGGTCATCAGCTCTTTCCCCAAGAATAGCTGCTAGGAGACCCTTAATATCTCCTATTTCTAAGGTATTTACTCCTGTCATCTTTTCTAACTGATAAATTCATTTTCCCGCAGCCGCCGTTAAACTGGGGAGTTTGCATCTTAAATTATCCTTATCCATCTGTGGTCGTGGAATGTACTGCTGTGGTCTGGCCCCCCCTTTTTCCAATAAGGGAAACTGCGTAAATCTCGATTTAGAATTGTCTCCCATCGTCTGCCTATCCATAGTGGGGCCAATGGTTCCTGATCACCTTCTTACTGGCAATGACTTTAACCTGTTTACATATTGGTTGATTGTCCCTTCTTGCTATACAATCGTCCTCTAGGGTGCTCTGGATATGCTATAGGGTCTGGCTTTCTTTCTTTAGGTTGCTCTAAATCAGACGATCTCACTTCCTTGTCTGCGTGCAATATTCCCTCTGGGGCACATGCACCTCCTACCTCTTCCCCACTGAAAAAATTCTCTCTCCTCATCTGACATATCTAGTCCCCAGCTAGTGTGACTCTCACCCCCTTCACCCTTGTCTAAGGTCATTCTGCTTAAAGACAAGGCTCTATGCTCAAGACTCAATGGACTATCCTCTTTGCTTCGTGATTGGAAGGCTAGGGTTTGATCTCCCTTCCCTCGGCTTCCCGATTTGCTACCTTCTCTTAAATCCTGATAGGCTTTTTCAATCCTATCTCCGATACATATATCGAAGTTCTCTTCCAGGGTCCCTCTAGATGGCCCTGACGTTGTTCCCTGTAACTCTTCTATACTGCTCCATTGTATTACTGGGCTATGCTCCATTAATTCCTTTTGAATGCGATCAATATTGCTTTCGGCTGTCTCCTCTTTCATTGTAATTCTTCATCTACTTCTCTTCGCTTGCTTCCCATCTAACTCTCTCTTCTTCGCTTCTTATCTCGCCTCTCCTTACCTCTGCTCTTCTTTGTTCCTCTTCTCTTCGTCTTTGTATCCTTCTGTCTCTTCATTTCTGTGCTTCCTCTGCTTCTCTCTTCCTTTCTTGCTTATCCCATTCTTCTATTGCTCTTTGTCTATTGTCATATTTCCTTTGCTCCTCTGCCCTTTCTTCTTTCTTTTGTTGCTCCTCCTGATACATCTATTCTTGCTGCTGTCTGCTCTTTCTTTTCTGCTCGTCTTCCTTCAATCTCTTTTCTCGTTCCCTGTCTCTCCTATCCTGTTCGTCTTGATATACTCTTTGCCTAACTTCCTCAATGCTTTTCCCATCTAGCTTGAGTAATATCTGTCCTCCCATCCATTCGTTCTGTATGAGCGTTACTTCGTCAGCTTTACCCTTCTCTCCTTTCCATCTCTGATCTCTATTTCTATCTCTGTCGATATATTCGATCGCTCGCTTTTCTCTCCCCTATTCTGTAAGACCTTAAAGATCTCCTCTTTTCTCTTGATTTCTCTTGATATCCTCTGGACTATCGTCACTATTATAAGCAGGCGGTTCATATATCGGATTACTACACCCCGTTGTCACTTTCAGTTCCTTTAACAGATACAATTCTATGTCTTCCATGCTATCACTTTTTACATCAAGCAAGGCAAGGTGAGCAGAAGGCTTGTCCCATTCCTCTTTACACTGGTTAGGCATCCAATCCTCATGTGGCGGATTTGGTAGATCTTCCAAAGCTCTAAAATAGCTAACCTTTTCTCCAATTTCTTTCCCGTGTCTTACATAAAATGCATCAGAGGAGTAATGTCTTCCATTGAGTCAAATCTCAATTGACTGTTCATACCAGCGTTTACAAAAATACTTTTTATAAAAACAACAAATATGAACGCGCTCCAACAATCGCAGCTCAAAATCTCTACTTTCAATAATGTTAGTCTACCTCTGAGTCGGTACCAACAGTTTTTCTAGATAGACGCTAAATCTCCTTTACCCTTTCTCAGTTCTCTTTAAACAATTGTCGATCTTTGACACCTTAATATACCGCAAATACACAGACAGACTAGTCGACTCTTCACATTTATCCCCAGTGATCACTTCTCTTATATCTGCTCCTAATAATACACTGATCACAGGATTCGAATTATCATCTTGTAAGGACATGTCTGATATGTGGCCTAGTTTACTTCGACTGAAGTGTATGACAACTCCTTCTAAAACACCTTGGGTTAGGATTCCTGGACCTTCTCTCTCTCACTTATTTGCACACAAAAAATGCACTCATTACTTTTCCCCGTTACATTTCCCCGTTACTTTTAAACTACCCGTTGCTTTTAAACTACCACAATCCCACGTCCTTAGTTTGGCATTCCCCTTAGTCTACTCACCATTTACTCATTCACCTTGAAGCCTTCGGTATCGACTCCCTCTCCAATCGACCACTTTCACCTTATGTCCGCAAAGCACCTGTGGAAACCAGGAGGGATTTTGCCAAAGAGGGACCCGTCCCACTTTCTCGATTTTCTTGCAAGAATTCTATTTCGGCCGCTCTCCACAGGAAACCTAGCGATCTTCCAGCTAGATGGCAGAGCGTACTCGATTGTCCAAAACACTGTGATTCTACTGGTTGATGGGTCTTGTTACCAAACCATCTGACATGCTACCAAGTGAACCCTTATGGTCCTTTTAATTACAGTAACACATCGTTTTATGGATGGGATGGAGAGTAACTCTCACACCAAATAAGAAGACTGACTCAGGAAGTTGCCAAAGTGTCATTTTTATTCTCAATTGTCTAAAACAGGGAGTCCAACGGACATCAACGGACGTCTCACAGCATGGTCTCAACATATTTAATAAAAAACATTACTTTTATAGAAAATACTCATGCGTGACGTTATACTACATGGCAAACTACAAAAACCTACATGGGATTGTGATTGGACTAAGGGGAGTATGTAAGTATACTTTCTATAAGGGATTGGATTGTGATTGGGTCTGTATAGTCAAGTGGGCAACTCATGCCATCCCTTTGTGCAAGTCATCTTTGACAGTAATTAGAAACACAATATATGATTGGCTCTCAAACTATAAGGCTCTTCATTATATGGCCTTCTACAATAGGTTGCCATGCTTGTACCCTTCTGGAACATTCGATTCTCTAGCAGCACGTAAACTGCTACCCCAGGTGCTGGTGGGTGGACTTGACTGTGTCTCCCCACCCAATTAGCCCATCACCTCTCATCACTCATGCCATCTGCTATTCAGATTGTCTTTGAACTTGGCCTTGTGGTTGCTTCTTGCTGCTGTGAGTATAACGGAGTGTGAGCATGTTCTTATCAAAGTTCAGGCTTGCATGCCCATATCTATTTCCATCTTGGACTCACGTGATCAGAGACTATGAATCGACCCATTTTATCCATTTTATAGCATTTAATTATCCTGAATAAAGAAACTTGCCACTCATGCTGTTCTCTCTTTGCAACTTAACAAGGAATGCCTCAGCGTCTCACATTCACTGTTCTTCAAGGACTGATAACCAGTTTTGGCTGCTTTAGCCTTTGACACCAGGACAAACAGTCTTCCTTTGGTCCATCTTCGGCCTCATCTTATTTCTTTAATGCGACACACTCACAGATACGAATCCTCCTTTCTCCACGGGTTGAGCTTGCTAAAGTTGTGACCTCGAATGTCCATATTCTACACACATATATATAAATATATATTGGCGGCACCACCACCACCTGCAATCTATTCACTACTTATAGCCAGCCTTTATGATTACTTAGGCTGCTTGCGTTACAGCATCTGTACAGTTATAAAATGACTTGCATTTCTGCAGTGCTTCTTCACACGTGCAATCTTCATTACGCACATGAAAGTCTTCTCAATTCTTTACTTCGCCATAAGATTCTATAAGGTCTACGCCTTCTGTTCTTTGGTCCTCCTTCCTAGTGTGTCATGCTCATTTCTTGTGATGGAGACCGTCATCTCTTCGGAGATACATCACATAGGGTTTTCTCAGTGGATATCTTGTCTCAAAGGCTTTTTGTGTAATCGGCACGCTCAGTGGCGTTGCACATGTCACAATTTCCGGTTTCCAACATATAGGCAAAATAGGGGCGGGACTCCCTGCAGAGGCATTCAGCTGCTCCTATATATTCCCTCCTCTGGTTGATTTATTGACCACACCTTCACCAGTTTTCACATCTTAGTATTCTTTGTTGAAAAAGTGCTTCTTTGGAGTCCAAATATTCACTACTCCCTTCAGGGATCCTGCTGATTTTACATGTTCGACACTCCAGGTCACGTTGCTGCATCGTCCATTCAGATTACAGTAAATCCATCATCCCACGTAGTTCCTGTGATTTCTTGGATGCAGGAATTTCGATCCCTCTGGCGGTAAAATGCTAGTCTGAATGGTGAAGCATACATATATTAAGGTGCTGGTATCAGACAGTGTCCATTTAAGAACATACTATTCAAGTATATCCATGGTGGGTCAAGCTGAGGTACAGTCCCTGCCCTTGTGCAGTGAGTTCACCTATCCACAGTGGGTCAGGTCGAGGTACAGCCTCTGTCGTTGTGCAATAAGTGCATCTATCCCTGGTGGGTCAGGCTGAGGTACAGTCCCTGCCCTTGTGCAGTGAGTTTACCTATTCATGGTGGGCCAGTCCAAGGTACAGTCCCTGCCCTTGCACAGTGAGTTTACCTATCCATGATGGGTCAGGCCGAGGTGCCATCCTTGCACTTGCGGAGTGAGTTTACTTATCCATGGTGGGTTAAGTCGAGGTACAGTCCCTGCCCTTGTGCAGTGACTTTACCCATCCATTGTGGGTCAGGTCAAGGTACCGTCCTGGCCCTTGTGCAGTGCATTAATCTATACATGGTGGGTCAGGCTGAGGTAAAAGTCTCTGCCCTTCTGCAGTGAGTTTACCAATCCAAGGTGAGTCAGGCCGAGGTACAGTCCCTGCCCTTGTGTAGTGAGTTTACCTATCCATGGTGGGTCAGGTCAAGGTACAGTCCCGGCCCTTGACAGATGTAATATCTGCTGACATATGAAGTACTGTTTGTCGCAAAGAGAGACATGTTGTCTCATTGAGACACCTCTGCTTCACTTCTTTTTTCCCAATCAGCGATATGCCAAAAGAGAAAGTTACTGTGCCTCTGTCGTGATAGATGAAAACCGCACCAGCCATGCACAAAGTTTTGTCCAGGCTGAGTGCCTGGTGACATATGGGGATGTGTTAAAGTTCATCTGCTCTTCTGCAGGCGCCACTGGCATAGCCTTCAAATGGCAAGTGGAGACCACATAGCCCTCTGGATGGTGAGCAGTCTCTAGAGCTGGAAATTTGAAAGGAAGGTTGGAGTTTGGTAGGCGGAACTCCCTCACTCCTGCGCACTCCTATTTTTAGTTTGGTACTTTATTACGACCTGCAGCCTAGTTCTTGTTTGTCAGGGAACCAACTCCAGGGTTCCTGTTTGTAAAAACAATTCGTGGGGTTTGGACAAACTATGGAACTTATAGGCGCTGGTAGGGTATCGTAGTCCTATATCCGTTGGTTAAGTAGAAATTAGTGGTGAAGGATGAGGCAGATTAGTTTTGAATTTCGCACGTGATTTGTTTTATTTCTATTCGTTGAACAGCACTAATACAATTCTTAGTCAGTTTCAACACATGGATAGCTTTACACAGCCACAGCCGACGCGCGTTTCAACCTTAGTCTTTATCAAGGCTGGTGGTTTTGTGAATTGGTGGTGCAGTTATGTGGTGTACCCATTGTAGTGACACCAATGAAATCAATGCGTTATGTACATTTGTATTTGTTCAAGACACCCGTTAATATAGCATGTTACCAATTTAGAAATCCCAAGTGTATTGTGACACCCATGTGAGGTGATTAGTCATGTGTTGGCAATAGGTGTTAGTGACATGTCAGTTAGTTATAACAACAATAACATATCCATATATACATAGGTCATGGAACGACAGGTTGGCAATTTCAATTTAGAGACAGACAAGGACATGGTACCAAGGAAAGAAGAAATGAGAGACGAATGTTAGTCAGTTAGGGGATTTATATAAAGGCAGTTATGCCCTGAGATAAACTGGGCAAGGAGGAGGTAAAGTGTCTTACCCTTTGAGTTGTATCATATGCTTCAAGAGAATGGTGTGCTGGTCCTACCCATGCTGGGGTGCCAGAGGACTGGATAGTCGAGCTAGAGAGAAAATACATATGGTTGAATGGGGGAGAAGTGAAGGACCATGGTAAGTTAGAGGTATTAGTGAAAGGTTTCTAGTAAACTCGTGACGGGGGGAGGCTTATATTAAGGGGGAATTGGGCCAGATCAGGTTAATTTGGTAAAGGAGGATTGGGAAGACTGTTGTCTGTATTGGCAAGGGGTTATAATGTGTTGGTGTTGGGAAGCGTATGTCAAGATGAGCGGCCGGGTGGGCGAGACGCGGTTGCGTGAGGAATTAGTGAAATGTCAGCAGCTAGTGTTTGGATGGAGCAAGCAAAATGGGTGCTGGCGATTTAATAGTGCGGCCGGGTAAGAGAGGAAGGTGGTTGCGTGCGAAACAATGAATTGTCAGCAACTAGTGTTCGGATGGAGCGAGCTAAAAATGGGTGCTGGCGGTTATAATGCGGCCGGGTAAGAGAGACGCGGTTGCATGAGGAGATAGTGAAATGTCAGCAGCTAGTGTTTGGATGGCGTGAGCTGAAAATGGGTGCTGGCGGTTAATACTGCGGCCGGGTAAGAGAGACACGGCTGCATGGGGAGTAGTCTGCAGCTAGTGTTTGGAGAGCGAGCAAAATGGGTGCTGGCGTTGAGTAATGCGGCCGGGTGACAGAGGAACGCGGTTGCGTGCGAATTATGAATTCTCAGCAACTAGCGTTCGGATTGAGTGAACTGAATTGGATGCTGGCGGTTATAAAGCGGCCGGGTAAGAGAGACGCGGTTGCAGTGTTTGGATAGAGCGAGCTAAAATAGGTGCTGGCGATTGATAATACAGGACCTAAGTTTGGCAGGGCTTACCTGTGCCGGCTGGCATGAATCAGCTATCTCGTCACGTTCGCTATCCTGATTAGTTGCAAATTGGCTTGACTTCCTGTTTATATGTAAGGTCTACTGCGGTTGGCTGCTCAATCGAGCGATTTGATTGGATGATTGATAAGGGCACAGGGATAGGTTTGTCAGTTAGGCTGATCAGAAGTGGTTTGGTCCTGTGTTGGCATGGACATGGTAAGGGAGAAGGGGGGGAGGTGGAATGGAACACAATTGGGGGTGGAGGAATGATGAATAAGGCGGGCATAAAGTAGTCTCAATGTAAGTTTGGTGGGTGGATGCCGGTAAATTACCTGTAAAATGCATACACTACTTGTTAAGGAAGTTTAGCACATACGGACAGGCTATATTGGCTAGGGGCTTGTCCCAGGGGCCGGGATCGGCGCCTGAGCTGTGTGTGCCAGTGGCAAGCAGGATATAAAGAAACGGAGGTGATATTGTGTGGAGTATGTTACACATAGTAATGTGAGCTGGCAGGGGGGGTGATCAATACCGATTGGTGGTGTAGCCATGGTAGGTTTGGTCATTACGTTATTGGATGTGTATGCTGGGTACAGCAGAAAAAATGTTTGAGCCAATTAAGGTATGGCATCAAAATCAATTGGTTCAGTAGCGCATTGGTACATCAAACATTTACAGGAATACATGGAAGTCATGGTCACTGTTTAGGCCGAAGGTTACAGATCTGTATCGGCATATCAGTTTGGCTTCTTTTTGACGCAGTTGTAGTTCGCGATCTCAGGGCATAACTGCCTTTATATAAATCCCCTAACTGACTAACATTCGTCTCTCATTTCTTCTTTCCTTGGTACCATGTCCTTGTCTGTCTCTAAATTGAAATTGCCAACCTGTCGTTCCATGACCTATGTATATATGGATATGTTATTGTTGTTATAACTAACTGACATGTCACTAACACCTATTGCCAACACATGACTAATCACCTCACATGGGTGTCACAATACACTTGGGATTTCTAAATTGGTAACATGCTATATTAACGGGTGTCTTGAACAAATACAAATGTACATAACGCATTGATTTCATTGGTGTCACTACAATGGGTACACCACATAACTGCACCACCAATTCACAAAACCACCAGCCTTGATAAAGACTAAGGTTGAAACGCGCGTCGGCTGTGGCTGTGTAAAGCTATCCATGTGTTGAAACTGACTAAGAATTGTATTAGTGCTGTTCAACGAATAGAAATAAAACAAATCACGTGCGAAATTCAAAACTAATCTGCCTCATCCTTCACCACTAATTTCTACTTAACCAACGGATATAGGACTACGATACCCTACCAGCGCCTATAAGTTCCATAGTTTGTCCAAACCCCACGAATTGTTTTTACAAACAGGAACCCTGGAGTTGGTTCCCTGACAAACAAGAACTAGGCTGCAGGTCGTAATAAAGTACCAAACTAAAAATAGGAGTGCGCAGGAGTGAGGGAGTTCCGCCTACCAAACTCCAACCTTCCTTTCAAATTTCAATCCAGGGACCAGATCCCCAGCAGCACTCCAACCTAACATGGCGAACTATCTGGAATCAAGAATTACGGATACCAAGAACCTCTTTGCACCTAAAGGATCAACAGTGCATGCATTCCCACCCACCCCAAGGGCGCCTGACAACCTTAGGCAACTTTTCATCAAATTAGAAAGGCTATGTACCAAGGAAATAAACAAATTTTGGGAGAGATTTACCCTCCAAACTTACCTAGAACAGGAGAAAATCCCAAGGGGCCTACGAATCATTATTTTCCCAGACTTCACCGACCCGGATGACGCTGACCTAGCAGCCAAATGGGAAGAAAACCTTATCATGGGCTCCAAAACAATGATGGAGTTACTACTAGAACATGCTGACAGAGCACACGGAAGACTTGTCATATTGATTGACCAACTCAAAGATGAGATCGAAACTAACAAAGCCCCTGCAGCAACCAAAGAAAAAAACTACAAAACCATGTACGAAATATTACGAATGCACCAAGATGAAGTTAAAATCAGGAAATGCAGGAAATTCGCAAGGGATGAAAGAGACTATCAGGACAACAGAGTCTTTACTTTCCAACCTAAATTTGACAACATACAAGGAAACAACTCAAAAGAGAGCTCGGTATCCTGCTCTCCAGCAACATCTGACGCAGACAGTGAACCAGAACCCGAACAAGGAACAAAGGACACCAATGACTCCAACCAGGAATCTGAGTCATTAGAAGAGGACAGAGAGGTACCACCTAAGCATATGGAAACTGAAAGAGAAGGTGACAGGGTACCATCTAGACTCTCTAGACAGCATGACCAAAATAGAAGCATTGGCTACAATTTTCTGGATGAGATCCAACGATACAGAAGAGGAACGAGAGCACCACAACCAAAACAACAGCAGCAACAGCCAATCGGTAAACAAGTTCATTTTTTAGGCTCTACCCGGGGCAACATACCTCCAAGATTAGAACAAAGAGAGGTAAGAGAGCGGGATCCAAGAAACAACCAAGAAGAACAAGAAAGTGCTATCAGACTAACAAGATCCAAAACTCATCAACAACAACAAGCTCCAAGATAACTAGCCTAGTGACTAACCTCTCCAAATACACCCTATCAGAACATGACTCAGAAATTCTGAACAAAGGTCTCTCATTCGCACCAGTCAAGCACACCAACTTTGTGAATGCTCAAATTGACTTATTCAAATACATCAGAAAACTTAAACTGAAGAAATTCTTTTCTAAGCAAGTCAAATGGAAACAACCTACGCCAACAACATTGCCACTGAGCACCTTGGACATGGAACACCTAAAAGGTACACATCTCCTTACCAACCTGGACCTTTCACCAGAACAAGAAACCCAAACGATGTCGCAAATTATGCAGGACCTCGATATTGAGGAAAGCAACCTCAGGATACCTGAAATGAAGCAGAAATCCAAATTTACTCCCAACTTCCAAGGGGACAATGCAATTGACATTTTTAGCCAGGCAGTCACAAGAGACCTCCAAGCACTAGAAGATCGCGCAAGACGGAATCCCTCAATGAGAGACGACAACATTACCAGCAAAGAAAGACTAGCTCTCAAGATACTGCAGGATAACCACCAAATTGTCATCAAGGAAGCTGACAAAGGCGGCAATGTGGTCGTAATGGACAGAGAAGACTACGTGAAAATGGCCACCACACACCTAACTACTCCTGGCTGCTATGACACCATCAACCAGAACCCAACTAAAGAAATCATAACGAAAACCAGAAACATGCTGTCTAAATGGCACAGGCGCGGACTTTTATCAGATGATGAAATCAAATACTTACAACCATCACACCCCAGGATGCCAACAATATACTTCTTACCTAAGATTCACAAGAAATTCGAACTTAGACCTGAAGGACGACCGATTTTGAGCGGAATAGGATGGGTGACTGAACCCTTGAACAAATACATCAACAATGTCCTGGCACCCGAGGTCCCTAAGATACCTACCTTTCTGCGTGACACCATGCACACCTTGCTGATCCTTGAAGAAACCGTATGGAGTGAAGACTACACTCTCGTTACCCTTGACGTGAAAGCGCTCTACACATCAATTGACCATGGACTAGCCCTTAAAGCAATTGACTTTGCATTTAACAAAGCATCTGCCTCATTTTGGTCCCATTTGGAACTCACGAAAGAATTTTTGGAATTCTCACTAACTAATACTGTATTCCTCTTTGAACAACAATACTACAAACAAACAAAGGGGATTGCAATGGGGGCTACATATGCTCCCTCAATGGCCAACCTCTTCATGCACCACTATGAACAAGTGCATGCATTTACCAACCATGAATTCAACAAACTAATCCATATTTGGATGAGATACATCGACGACATTTTGATGATATGGCGTGGAACCAAAGAGGAACTGGACTCATTCAAACTCTACCTAAACCAAAACACCTTTGGTCTCGAACTAACAGGCATCTCAAGCAAAACAACCATTGATTTCCTAGACATTACCATCACACCAAATGGTAATAAACTAACAACTGCTACTTTCAGAAAACCAACAGAAGTCAATTCTGTCCTTCATGCCTCAAGCTGTCATAAGAAATCAGTAATCAACAATATCCCCAAGGGGGAATTCTTACGAGCCAAAAGGAACTGCAGCGACCTCCCAGCTTTCGGAAATGAATGCACCACACTCAAAAATCGCTTTCAAGAACGAGGATACCCTGAACAAGCTATCCAAGCTGCAATAAGCATGGCCCATAACAGAGAACGAAGTACACTCCTGACGCCCAAGGTACATACCAGAAACAAGGCAACAAATGACAGTCCAATAAGATTTATCACCCAATTTTGCAGTGACAGTTACCAAGTACAGAAGAGTTTAAAAAGACACTGGCATATCTTGGCAATGGATGAAGACATCAAGGCATGGATTCCTGATAAACCCAATCTAACATTTACTAAAGCTAGAACACTCAAAAACATTCTTAGTCCATCTTTTTTGGCACCAATTACAAAACCCAGCAGCAATTGGTTAACAGACAACAAACCAGTAGGATTCTACAAATGTGGAGCATGCTCCATGTGTAAATTTGCCAGTACAACAAAAACTGTAGTCTTCAGCACTATTGAAACACACACAATTGAACAGTACATCAATTGCAAATCAAAATTCGTGGTCTATGTTATCACCTGTGTCTGTAAACGCAAATACATTGGAAGCACAAAAAGAGAGCTTAGGACAAGGATTAGGGAGCACCTTAACTCTCTACACTTGCAGGATTCCAGATACCCGCTGGCACTACATTGGCAAGAACACCACCAGTGGGACAACAAGGAAGATATCACCTTCACAGGCCTTGAGAAAATCCCTATCAACATAAGAGGTGGAAACCGCGAACTACAACTGCGTCAAAAAGAAGCCAAACTGATATGCCGATACAGATCTGTAACCTTCGGCCTAAACAGTGACCATGACTTCCATGTATTCCTGTAAATGTTTGATGTACCAATGCGCTACTGAACCAATTGATTTTGATGCCATACCTTAATTGGCTCAAACATTTTTTCTGCTGTACCCAGCATACACATCCAATAACGTAATGACCAAACCTACCATGGCTACACCACCAATCGGTATTGATCACCCCCCCTGCCAGCTCACATTACTATGTGTAACATACTCCACACAATATCACCTCCGTTTCTTTATATCCTGCTTGCCACTGGCACACACAGCTCAGGCGCCGATCCCGGCCCCTGGGACAAGCCCCTAGCCAATATAGCCTGTCCGTATGTGCTAAACTTCCTTAACAAGTAGTGTATGCATTTTACAGGTAATTTACCGGCATCCACCCACCAAACTTACATTGAGACTACTTTATGCCCGCCTTATTCATCATTCCTCCACCCCCAATTGTGTTCCATTCCACCTCCCCCCCTTCTCCCTTACCATGTCCATGCCAACACAGGACCAAACCACTTCTGATCAGCCTAACTGACAAACCTATCCCTGTGCCCTTATCAATCATCCAATCAAATCGCTCGATTGAGCAGCCAACCGCAGTAGACCTTACATATAAACAGGAAGTCAAGCCAATTTGCAACTAATCAGGATAGCGAACGTGACGAGATAGCTGATTCATGCCAGCCGGCACAGGTAAGCCCTGCCAAACTTAGGTCCTGTATTATCAATCGCCAGCACCTATTTTAGCTCGCTCTATCCAAACACTGCAACCGCGTCTCTCTTACCCGGCCGCTTTATAACCGCCAGCATCCAATTCAGTTCACTCAATCCGAACGCTAGTTGCTGAGAATTCATAATTCGCACGCAACCGCGTTCCTCTGTCACCCGGCCGCATTACTCAACGCCAGCACCCATTTTGCTCGCTCTCCAAACACTAGCTGCAGACTACTCCCCATGCAGCCGTGTCTCTCTTACCCGGCCGCAGTATTAACCGCCAGCACCCATTTTCAGCTCACGCCATCCAAACACTAGCTGCTGACATTTCACTATCTCCTCATGCAACCGCGTCTCTCTTACCCGGCCGCATTATAACCGCCAGCACCCATTTTTAGCTCGCTCCATCCGAACACTAGTTGCTGACAATTCATTGTTTCGCACGCAACCACCTTCCTCTCTTACCCGGCCGCACTATTAAATCGCCAGCACCCATTTTGCTTGCTCCATCCAAACACTAGCTGCTGACATTTCACTAATTCCTCACGCAACCGCGTCTCGCCCACCCGGCCGCTCATCTTGACATACGCTTCCCAACACCAACACATTATAACCCCTTGCCAATACAGACAACAGTCTTCCCAATCCTCCTTTACCAAATTAACCTGATCTGGCCCAATTCCCCCTTAATATAAGCCTCCCCCCGTCACGAGTTTACTAGAAACCTTTCACTAATACCTCTAACTTACCATGGTCCTTCACTTCTCCCCCATTCAACCATATGTATTTTCTCTCTAGCTCGACTATCCAGCCCTCTGGCACCCCAGCATGGGTAGGACCAGCACACCATTCTCTTGAAGCATATGATACAACTCAAAGGGTAAGACACTTTACCTCCTCCTTGCCCAGTTTATCTCAGGGCATAACTGCCTTTATATAAATCCCCTAACTGACTAACATTCGTCTCTCATTTCTTCTTTCCTTGGTACCATGTCCTTGTCTGTCTCTAAATTGAAATTGCCAACCTGTCGTTCCATGACCTATGTATATATGGATATGTTATTGTTGTTATAACTAACTGACATGTCACTAACACCTATTGCCAACACATGACTAATCACCTCACATGGGTGTCACAATACACTTGGGATTTCTAAATTGGTAACATGCTATATTAACGGGTGTCTTGAACAAATACAAATGTACATAACGCATTGATTTCATTGGTGTCACTACAATGGGTACACCACATAACTGCACCACCAATTCACAAAACCACCAGCCTTGATAAAGACTAAGGTTGAAACGCGCGTCGGCTGTGGCTGTGTAAAGCTATCCATGTGTTGAAACTGACTAAGAATTGTATTAGTGCTGTTCAACGAATAGAAATAAAACAAATCACGTGCGAAATTCAAAACTAATCTGCCTCATCCTTCACCACTAATTTCTACTTAACCAACGGATATAGGACTACGATACCCTACCAGCGCCTATAAGTTCCATAGTTTGTCCAAACCCCACGTCTCTAGAGCTGGGTCCAAATAATGCTTGCTTCAACACCCATTCGAAAGTGGCCTTGAGTTTTTTCTATTGCAGTATGCACCTAATCTCATGGTTTGAATGGCTGCGGGAGGACTAACAGTTCCCGCAGTACCATTCAATGCTGGTCTGTGGGATATTTTCACCCACGCCTCCCGAGCCCTACAACATCACTGTGCGTTGCTGGTAGCATAAAAAGCAATGCTGCCCACCAGAAAAAGCGCAGTGAAAACCTGACAGATAAGCCACCATCCACTTTTGACAATTACCAGACCCATCCTTTGGTTGCACACAGAGCTGTTCAAAAATTCGTTTCATTGGTGTCAAAATTTGCTGAAATCATGGCCCACAAGACCACTATAAATATCCAACTTCTGGTGGGGTGTTCTACATCACTCTACTGCAAGGATCCCCATCAAAATGATGTCAGCTAAAATCATATGCTTTCAAGCTAAATCCCTTTTTTGAAAGACATTAATTCAAGACAGCTGTCAAAAATGGGTGCAGTACCGGCATTTGACACTAACCGGCGCTAGCGATCTAAACTCTGACAGGAGAACTGTATTTCAGGAGTTGCAAAAGGATCCTGAGCTAGCTAGGACTTCAAAGGCTTGCTGATTAATGAGAATTCTCAACCCCTGCTGTTCCCAGGCCCTCACAAGAAGGCAGCCTGATTCAATTAAAAGTTCAGAGGATGGGAAGTCTTCACACCTGCTCTTACCACCAACAGAACAGGATATCGCCTTGACATGTAAATTAGGAGGGGAGGAGAGTTTCTTGCAGCCTGGCAGAAAGGAACAATAGCCTATTTCCACTGAATAGGATATGCTGATTTGGGTGTTAACTGTCAACACTGCTCTGGGAGAAACAAGACATGGGATCTCTGACTCACCAAGTTTCTTGGGGTGGACCCAGACACTTTTGTGAATTGAATTGAAGGCAAATATATGTTTTTATAAGAATACTGATAACTAATTGTAACCAGATGACAGAAATGTACAATTTGGAGATCCTTAATATGAAAAATGTACCTACAATTTGAGTCTAAACTCAATTCCGTATGATGTTCTGGGACCAAACCCCGCAATTTATTCATGCTGTAGACACTGTGTTTATGCTAGAGACATGATAACTTATATTAATATGCCCAGAAGGGGGATGTACCTCTGTGTACATTTGGGTAAAAGTCCAATATTGGAAAACCAATCAAAAATGAAAATAAGTTGTCATTTCTGAACCCAAGCTCTTAGGAAGATCAGAGTTGTGCAAGAATGTACCTTAATTCATCTGTGATGTGTACATGTAATTTCAACAACTTGTGTATCTGGGAAGCATGTGTGGTTATGAAAAATCGTTTTTCTAAGTAAATGCAAAGGGGAGGGACTTCAGCCAGCCATAAAAATAGCATCACTCTGACTCATCCTGACTCACTACTCCGTTCTCCAGTCAGAGGACAGAAAAGTCTATAGCCTATCAAATCATGAGAGGGTGGGGCATAGAAAGTCAGCCTCCCCACCCACTTTCAAAAGACATAAAAAGAGCCACTTAGACCCAGGAAGGGACATTCACTTTTCCATTTAAAACGGATTTCTTGCGAAGCATTTTGCCGGACCAGACAATATCCAGAAGACTTCAGATCCAGAACTTAGACTCCAGACTCCAGAACTTTAAGCAGAGGGGCCTGAACTACAAGCTGAATCCTTTTCTGCAGACCTCAAAATCCTTTGCAACCTGACTCTTCAACAACCGGGCTGTGCTGTTTGATGCTGGCTAGAACCCTATGCCAGAACCCAGAAAGCAGTGCTGTATCCAGACCAGACCGGTGTGCAGTGCCAAGAACTTTTGCCAGAACCAGAGATCCAGACCAGCAGAGCAGAGCTGACCCAGATCGCTGTGAGCAGAACCCGTACCAGAGACCATCCGTGGCGAGAGAACCGCAGCTAAACCTATTGACCAGATCCGCGATGGAGGCCCATTCCTTCCAAGACTAGGAGTGAGTATCCTGAAAACTGTGCAGAACCAATCTCTTATAGTTTTTCCGTAACCACGCTCGACGCACTCGGAAAAAGTGCCGCGAATTGCAACTAGCTCATTTCATCACCTGTCAAAAATCGCTGTCTTTTGCTTTGCATTGCTGAAATCCGTTTTCAACCTAATAATCCCTCATGAATCACTGATAGTGTTGACCTGAACTAATTCAAAGTAGCTGCCACCTACCATGATTTTAATTCCCCTAAAGGGAATTAAAATCATTTTTAGCATATTTTCACTTCTTTGCAAATCACATTTAAGTATTTTGCCTGTGTTTTAAAATCATCCCTGTGTTCTAAGCTTGCTAGGGGGGAACTGAAATTCATATTGTATTGTGATTGTATTCCTGAAAACTGTGTGCTTTCCTTCCATCTCTTTATATTGCATAGGGGGGAGTGAATTGCCACAAAGTGGAAAAGTGATTATATTATCTCTTGTTGAAACCATATCAGTTTAATTCTGTACTGCATTCCTTTCCACCATTACTCTTCCTTGAAACCATAAAGCATTCTCAGCTATTTTATCCTTTCTGTACCAACTCCTAACTGATAAAAAAGTATGCTAGGATCCATTGTTGATCAACATTATCTTCATAAGTGTGTTATCAAATATTAATTTATTTATAAAAGTGTGATATATATATATCTTGTTTAATTTTCCAATAAATCCTTTAATTTGCAAAACAAACCTACTTCTTGGCTCAGTGAGGTAAGGGGGGTTCAAAGAGAGGGGCGTTATACAAGGGTTATCATCCAGATCCATGAACTTGTCATAAAAATATATAAATAAGGGCTTCCTTTGGGCATCCCAGACTTGGCATTGACTTAGTTGGAGTGCTGAATTGAAGTCCCTTAACAGGTCCTATTTATTTATTTTAGAGTACATGATTCAGTTCACTATGCCCATTTGAGGTGGCCTTGATTCTTTTATTTATTTCATGTCTTGCTTTTGTAAAGGGAAACCTTAATCTGTGGTGCTTGTGCCCGAGGTGTCTTCCCCTGCTCACCTCACCTACTCTAGCCGTTCACACCTGATAGCATCTGGGACTCTTATAGAAAGGTGCAAGTAGAAAACAGAGGCACTATTAAGTACTCAGCAGGAGGTTAACTTTGCCACCAAAACACCCATCAAAATCCAAAATATAAAGGAATTGCAATAAAGGTAAAATGAAAAAGCAGCCCAAACCTTAGCACACATGGCAATAAAGATGACATGATTGTGATTATGTTCACCCGAAGCCAGAAACAGCGTTGGTTATCAGGCAGTTGTGAAATGATACAATGCGTCTCGAAAGGCAGTACACGACCATTGGGGCCAATCCAGAATTAAGTTCTCTTGATGGTGCGGCCAATTCAGCTGATCAAATAAAGTAATATATAAGAGCATTACTCTCCGGTATTGTACGAGTCCTTTTTGGTTATGGAGGGATGATATTATGGTGGGCGCCTTCCCAAGCTGCTTAGAGCAATGATACAATGGGCACCCGAGATCGGTGAGGTCCAGTCACGAGAACTCAAGCAGGTGAATCACTGCTTAAAAACAAAAAGCAGCTGAACCTCTTTGCTTCCTTCAACATGACTTGGTACCTCTTCGAGATGACAGGCAGAGTATTTTGGAACATGCACTTTTGAGCAAGCTAATATTTTTGAATCTAGAACAATTTGCAGCGCTGGGAATAATTCTAAGATGGTAAACGTGCTTCACTTTTGCATCACATGATGGCTTTTCACTTAACTGGCACGCCGCTTCGCAGTATTTTACTATCTTTGGTGAAGTGCGAATTTTGCTGTTCCCGCCACTTTTTTGAACTAGAGTCAGACTTCATGTTTGTAGGGTAAATGTGGTGCCCTCCGAAGCCCCATCTGCTGGGGTCTTCCCAGTGCCCACTTAGAATTGTCTTTCAGTGCCATCCGCAATGCCTACTGTATTTCATGCTCACCTACCAGGCCACCTGACGGCTGCAACATTATTTTCATGGAAACTTACATATGTCTTGGTAAGGGATGGCCCTTACTAAGAGCGAGCTCACAAGGAGTGCTACTCGTAAGCCAGAACATATGAGCACTTACTAACGGTGCCAGCCACACCTGCCACCTCCCTCACTGGTTTATTAGTACTGGTGAGTGCTTGGCTTGTCTGCAGACAGAGGGAGGAATATTTACTACAAAGCAAAGCTGAGCTCAATGGTATGGGCATGGGTACAGAGGGCTTTTTACATTGCCATGCAGATTGTTTTGGGTAATATATCGTTGTACTTTGGCAAAAATGTGGGTGGATCGTGTAAACTATGTTTGCACGTTATTCAACTGTTCATTCATTCATTCACCTGAGCAGTTGCTACATGTAGAGTACCGTGAAATGATGGGACTTTTACTCAACACCCAAACCCTCAATGCTAAGAGAGCCAAGCCTTCCAGGAAGTACATTTAAAACTTGGGACTAGGGCGTTTTGCAATAGAGCTATGAGGGGACAGAGGCAAAGATTCTACGAAAACATGGTTGTGGAATACAGCAATGGGCCGTACCCAACGTATGGTCATACAGTTGGGTTATTAGGTCATCATGTAGGGCACACCATTAGGCAATACAACAAGAGAGAACACTCTGACCCTCAAGCAAGATTAATTCACGAAAGCATTTACGTAAGAAGAGTGTCAGGATGGATTCCTTGCTGGTGCAATGCAAAGCAGGACGCGCAGTGTAATGGGCGCACCCACCTCCTCCACAGGAGTCAATGAGAGAGAAAGAGAGCTAAAGAGATGAATTAGGTTTTGACTCGGAGGGTTATACATTCCCCAAATTAGCACACCATTTCATCTACAGAGCATCGCCCGTGGGAGAAGCACCAGGGCATCTTGACAAGGTGTCCTATGGGGCCAGAGGCGGGACTTCGGATCTAGGTGCTGGGCAGTCCCCTCCCGTCTGCTGGGCCTTTCTGTATATGACAGGCTATCAATGGTGGACTCGGAATGGACTGCCCCTAAGAAGTGAATTTGACAGGAAGTCTTCAGCTCAGCCATTTTTCTGGACCGGAATCCACTGTGCATGGCCCACCCTATAAAGTTTCAACACCCAGAAATAGTGGCTCACTGCCAAAAACAATTAAAGTGACCCAAAGCCCAGATCAGGACAGACATATCCTGTGGCAGAAGAGGGATGCTAGGCCCTACTAGTTCTAATCCACCATAACAATAAAACCATAAACTAGTTTGAGAAGAGGAAAGAATTTCTCAGGAATTCGAATCGAAGTATGAGCTAGAGTCAGCAGGAAACCAAAACAGGCCAGCTCATCTGTATTCTCCATAGTGCCATCTCTCCCTCGATTGCAATATTCCTATGAAACAAGCCCAAAACTCACATTAGGTTTATTTGGTTAACCTATGCTGACCATCTGTTAGTTTTTGATCAGACACTGATAACTTAACAACGCCTTAAGCAGGCTTTTGCCGCTTATGCAGAAGGGAATTCATTGTTCATAAAACACTCCAAGACAAAGGTTTTACACTTTGATAAAACATTTAGGCAATCCTCTTTTGTTTGGAAATTGGGGCAGGAGAAATTGGAGGTTGTGGATAATCTAATTCATTTGGGGTTTCCACTTATTACGTACCCGGACAAAAAAACACCACCTCCTCTGTGAGATAAGGGTCCAGATTATCCAGATGCCTAAGATAAAGGCACAGTATTGTTGATTGTCTATTGTACCCCTTTTAAAGTATTACAGGGTTAATGTGCTGCCAAAATTGATATATGGCCTTGAAATTCTACAATTTTGTGCATTGGATTTTATAGACAAGTTGGAAGGGCTACTATGGAGAAATGTTAATGTGGTGTCTATTGCGGACATTTGTTTTGAGTTGGGATTGATTTTTTTTTTCAAATTGTTATTATTGCAATTTTACATTTGAGAAACAAAGCAAACATTAAAACAAAAGGACTGAACTGCAGTCCTAAGAAAAACTTCCCCTCCTTTCCCTCCCCTCCCTCCCACCGGATTGCAGAAATTGTCTCTGATCCGGATTCAAGACCTCTTAAGGTTTTTGTTTATGTAAACAGGTCCAAGATGCAGAGTTTGTGGGGGCACCATTGTAGCATATAATCACTCTGTAAATGTTCTAGTGCTGTTCCCCAGTCTGTGATACATTTCTTGGGTTTCTCCCTGGATGTTGTATGCAATTCTTTCCATGGCGATATGGGACCAGACTCTTCTGAGCCAATCCAGGTTGGTCGGTGGAGATTGTTGTTTCCATTTTTGTGCTATTTCTAGCCAGGCCGCTGTTAGGAATCCCATGAAGTTCTTTTTTTGCGAGATCGTCAGTGACCTATCTCTAGGGTTCCACAGCCCACATAGCCACACCTCTTCTTGTACATTTTCGGCCCTGTTGAACATGGCTTGCATGTGGGTTTCTACGTCTAACCAGAATTGTGATAGTTTCGGGCAGTCCCACCAGATGTGTCTCCAGTTCCCTACAGAGTTGCATCCCCTCCAGCATTTGTTTTGGGTAGTATGGTACATTTTATGTAGACTTTCGGGGGTGTAATGCCATTGGATCATGATTTTTATCCACGCTGCCCTTACCTGGATGGCTTTAGACCATTTTGGGATAATGCGCCATAGATGGTCCCATTGTTCTTTTGTTATCGCTTTCTCCAGTGTAGTGTCCCATCATTTCATGTATAGCCACTTGACATTTTCTGTTGGTGTATTGAGGAATCTGTATGTGGCCGATACAAATTTTTTGGTCCCGGTGTGTGCCAGTATGTATTTCTCAAATGGGGTCGGGTCTCTGGTCACAGCTTGTTTTATCCGTGGGGAGAAAAGCCACTGGCAGAGTTGGTCATATTTGAATTTGTCCTTTTGTGACAGGCCCAATAGATCTCTGCATTGAGTGAATGATCTAATTTGTTGCCCGTTGAACATGTCTCCGACTTTCGTGCAATCTGCCTCCTCCCATTTCTGGTAGGCTCCCTTCTCCATGCCTGGTTGTAATTCCGGGTTATCTTGTATAGGCATAAAGGGGGCGGGGTTGATTGTTAAAATTTCTTTTCTTATTGATTTGTTACATATGTCTAGTGGGGTTCTCATCACTTCACTAATGCGGACATTCTGATGTCTATGCTCTGGCTTGGTCCATAAAAGTTTGCAAAGTCGATTCCTGGCCACTGCTCTGTCTTGTGCTTCCCATATCTTTTGGGAGTTGTCGGGGATCCATTCTTTGAGGACCCACAGTTGGGCCACTTCATGGTATCTTCTAAAATGTGGAAGCGCCACCTCCCCCCATTCTCTAGGTGCTGTTATCGTCTGGTTCGATAGTCTCTGTGTTTTTTTCTGCCATATATACGTCGAGGTTGCCTTTGTAATGGCTTTAAAGAAGGAGGGGGGATTTCGGATTGGGAGCGCCTGGAAGGTGTACAACAGCCTTGGTAGGACCGTCATCTTTATCACTGTCATTCGGCCCCACCATAAGATCGAGAGTGGGATCCATTTTGCCAGATCCCCTTTGGTCTTTTCTAGCAGGTTCGGAAGGTTCTCCGAGTAGAGGTTTGCAATTTTCTTCGTGAGAGTTATTCCCAGGTATTTGATCCCTTTCTTTGCTATTTTTAGTTGTAGTTCCGCCGCTAGGTTCTGGATTTCTTCGTTGTTGCCTGCTAAGATTAAGATTTCGGATTTATGTCTATTGATTTTAGACCTGATATTGTGCCATAGATCTCTATTTCCCTCATCAGTGTCGGAAGTGATTCCTTCGGACTCGACAGAGCCAGCAGCATGTCATCCGCGTATGCCATCGCTTTGTGTGTTATTCCTCCCATGTCGATCCCTTGAATTCCTGGGGTTTCTCTGATCCTCTGCAGAAGCGGTTCCAGGAAAATGGCATATAGCAGTGGGGAGAAAGGGCATCCCTGATTGGTGCCTCTTCGTATTTTGAACGAATCTGTGAGTTCCCCATTCACTGCTACCCGAGCTGATGGAGAATTGTAGTTTGCGCGTATCATCTTTATATATTCTTTTCCCATTCCCATTTTCTCTAGAATGCGAAATAGTAGAGACCATTCTACTCGGTCGAACGCTTTTTCTGCGTCAAGTGCTAGGAGTAAAGCTGCTGTTGTTGTGTTTCCTGTCTTTTCAATCAGGTGAGTGATTCGTCTGATGTTATCATGAGTCATTCTGTTGGGGATGAATCCCACCTGGTCCTGGTGGATCAACTTGGGAAGCACCTCCGAGAGTCTTTGGCCAAGATTTTGGTATAAAGTTTTGCATCCAAGTTTATTAGTGCTATGGGGCGATATGAGCTTGGGGTTTCCGTATTTTTCCCTTGTTTATGGAAGACTAGGATCTTTGCTTCATTCATGGATGGGGTGATGTCCAAGCTGTCTTTAAAGGTATTGAATAGTTCTGTTAGGCATGGGGTCAGTTCTCTTATGTATGTTTTATAGAATTGTGCTGTAAATCCGTCCGGCCCTGGTGCTTTATTTTTTGGTAGGTCCCGAATCGCTGCCTCCATCTTCTGTGATGGGCTCATCTAGTCTTTGCTTCTCCTCCTGAGTCACCGTCTGGAGTGTCACGTTTTCCAGGTATGCGGTCTGGTCTTCTTCTCTTGGGTTCTCAGTGGCATACAGCTTTTGGTAGTATTGTTGGAAAATCTTCCCTATCTCGGTTGTCAATGTGCATTTTTGGCCGTGATCGTCCGTCAGGGCTTTTATCGATTGGGCTTGTCGTTTGCCCCGTAGCTGTCTGGCGAGTAATTTGTCTGCTTTGTTCGATTTCATATAGTACCATTGCTTCAAGTATAGGAGATGTCTTTCCGCTCGCTTAGTTCGTAGGGCCTCTAATTGGCCCTGGATATGTCTGAATGCTCTTTTTACTTTTGATGAGTTGTTGTGCGCCATTTCTGCTAGCCGTTCCATGCTCTTCGCTTCTAATTCTGCCTCCCACTTGTTATTTAATTTGGCTCTTTGTGTTGCGATCACTATAATGTGGCCGCGTATCACCGCCTTGTAGGCCTCCCATAAGGTTGACTTGGATATTTCCTGCGTGTTGTTCTCTTTGAAGTATTCTTCGGTTCGTTCTCTGATGGTCTCTCTCGTGACTGGGTCGTGTAGGATTTCCCCCGGTATTGTCCATCTCCAAAGGCGTGCTTGTTTGCGTATGGTGGGGAGGCGGATCCAAATGGGGGCATGGTCCGATAGAGAGATGTCACTCACTTCTGTTTCACTGATCTCCCTCAGCAGGCTTGAGGATGTCCATATGTAATCGATCCTGGCACTTGTACCGTGTACATGCGAGAAGTGGGTGTATCCTGGTGTCGAACCTCTTAATTTTCTCCTTGTGTCTTCCAGAGCTAGTTTTGTCATCGCCTCCTGGAGGGCGCTCTGAGGGTGTACCCTGCCCCACGTGTCTTGGATTTGATCAATCTATGCATGGGTCCCATGCGATGTTGAATTCTCCGGTTAGGATGATCTCTGCCTTCGCGAAGGATTCCAATTTGTCTATGCTGCCTCTTATGAAACCGTCTTGGCCCATTATATTTCTTCTCTGAGTCATTTGCTTGAATGATATGTGTGTATCCTTTGATTTGGGTTTTCCCCTTGTCTTGCTTTTTGATATGGGTTTCATGAAGCTTCAGGATATCGAATTTCTCTCTGTGTAGGTGGTGTTCCACCATTTTCCTTTTTACGGGGGGAGTTTAGCCCACGTATGTTGTATCTTAGGATTTTTAGACCCATTATTTATGTATGTTTTCTTGTCTTATATGTCTCGCCGAGATCTTTTTACTTACGTCTTCTGCCTTCCGGTGTGTTTCCCCTCCCCCTTCTCAACTTCCTCCTTAACGGTTCCCTTAAATCCCCCCTTCATAACAACCCTGAGAGGGCTCTGGGCCCTATGATCACTCAGGCGTGTCGCCTCTCGCGCCATGCCCTCTATAACTTAGGTAACTTGGTCGTGGGGAGTCCTAAACCCCACTTAAGATTTTCGCGGTAGTTCTGTTCTTCCCGGCTCTGGCCGACCATATTGGTTGCCAGCAGTCCTGGCTTTTTGCCTTCTCCTGGTGGTTGCACTGGTGGTTTTAAGTGGTTTCTCCTTGGTTCGATGGGGATGATGGCTTCTTGTGTTCCTGGTTCTTGGTAGCTCGCTCCCCTTTGGAGGCTATGGTTTGCCAGCCTCTCAGGGCTCTTCGCCCTTTCTTGGGGTCTCTCAGTCGCGCATTCCTCTCCGGGTCTTCCTCCATATTCATGATACTCTGGCCTTCCTCGCATGTGGTTATTCGTTGTTGGGCTCCCTCCCATGTGAACAGGAGGCCGAATGGGAAGGTCCATTTGTATCAGATTTGTCTTGTAGTAAGTTCTTTTGTGACTGGGGCCATTTCTCTGTGCTTTTGAAGAGTTGATTGAGCCAAGTCTTGGTACAGTTGTACGTTGGTGCCATTCATTCTTATCTGATTCAGTGTCCTAGCTTTTCATAAGATTTGCTCCTTCTGTGTGTATGAGGTCATAGCTACCAACGCATCTCTGGGGCAATTTCCGGATTCCCCTTCTCATCGCGGGCCCACTCTATGGACTCTGTCTATGAGAATCGCTGACTCTTCTTCCTCATCTATTACTTGTTGCACTGCGGTTTTTAGGTCTTTATCTCCTACCGACTCTACCATGTTCTTAATTCGTATATTTGATCTCCGGGACCTATTTTCTAAGTCTTCACATTGTATCTCCAAATTGTATAAGAGTCTGGCCAGGTGCTCTTGCGTTTCTGCATATTGTTGGGTTTCATCGTCCAAGTTCTGAAGTGTTCTCTCCAGTATATCGTTCTCTCTTCTAGTTTGCCCATGTCTAGTTTCAGCTCTTGCACTGTTTGTTTCAGTTCGCCCCAACATGGTCACAAATTGTGTGCGTATTGAGGCCATAAATTGTTCCTGGAATTCTTTAAACCAGTCTATCATGTCTTCCTTCGTGGCCATGTCGGTTCTTTCCTTTTCAGCGCTTGGGAACTTTGTTTTGTTCTTGTGAGCGGATGCTTTCGATAGGCTTAGTGTGTTTGTCCCCCAGAATAGGGCCACATTCTGGTCCTGTTTCCCTTTTGCTGTTGTTGAGTGTGATTGTCAGCTCCTAGACTTTGACGTGTGTGCTATCTTCGCTTAGCGCGTGTGTCAGGTTGCGTTCTGTGTGTTCACTTTTGCTGGGGCTATTTTGGGTATATTGTTCTGGGATTATGGCCTAAGTGGTTCTTGAGTCTCCTCTGTTTGCCCTCTTGTGGCTTCACTTGTCTTTGGGGTCTCTGGGGTTCTCTTGAGGTGGGGGGGCACAGTCAATCATCCCTCCTGTGCCGCTGTGGTATTGTGGCTGATTTTGTGGTGGCTTTTTGGACCCGTACTGGGCCCGCATCTAGAGGCCCACGTCTGTGGGGAGAAGGTTTGTGTGTCCTGTTTTTCGCGCTCCCTGCCCATTTCTCCCGGGGGACCCCCTCCTCACCCACCTCACCTCTTGTCTTGGGGGTGTCCCCGTCTGTGTGCCTCTGCCTGCTGTTCCTTTGGCATCTGGGGGAGGTGGGGGCAGCTCCTGCCGGGGGCCCTCTCCTCTCTCGGGGCACCAGGGTCTGCTGGGGAAGCCCTCTCTCTACGCCAGCTCCTCTGTGGTTTCCGCTGTTCCCGGCACACTTTGCAGGGGTCCGCGTTGCCAGCTACGGGTGGGGGCACGTTGTTCCAGGTCTCACCTCGTCTCCTCGCCGACACCCTCTCTCGTTGGTTCTCCACAGATTGCTGGTAGCTGGGGCCGACCGGCACCGCTTTATCCGGTGACTCTCTCCTGGGCCGCCCAGCGCTTCTCTCCTCTACTGCACTCCGTGGATCGAGGCAGGCGCCCACCCCTCTGGGCGTGCGGGGGATCTCTACCTCGTATCGGCGGGTTGATTCGCTTCTCTCTGCTCTGTGGGCACTCTGATACACCCGCGGCTCCCGCTTTCATACGCATCCGGTGTCCGGATGCGGTGGGCGCCGTAGCTCCGTCCTGTGTGATGGCGTAGCTTGGGGGAGGCAATTCAGGGCTGTGCGGTTGCCACTTCTTCTGGTTGCTCCTTATTGCGTATAGTCTCTTCCACCAGTGTTATCTGCTATCCCGGGGACCGCGGCTGCGTAAATTATCAGGCTTTGCTGTGTCGGCCCGAGCCGGGAGACCGCACATCTTCCCTGCTCGGCGGCCATCTTGGAATCGAGTTGGGATTGATTTTGATGGGGGTTCGTATTAGGTAGGTGGACATATATTCAACTATAATACAAGCTTCTAAAACCGTTGAAGAATTTCCTTTATGAAGATCTGGGAGTAGCAGTGCAATCAGTTTTCGATCTGGCAGTGAACGGTTTTGTTCCAATAAATTCTGGTGGAATCTGACATCCAATTGAAAGTTTTATTACTTGACCCAGGAAAAGTGAAAAGGCTCTTGTACATGAATGATTGGTGTCGTACTGTAGATCATTTTCATGGTTTTAAGTCCCTGAGTCACATCCTACATGACCATAAAATAACAGTGTTTTATTGCCTTAGCTACAGTTGAGTCCAAGCTCTATGGTAATGTTTGATTTTATGCGCTTCAGGTGGAACTTATTGAAATATTGATATGTTGAAAAATGCCCCCCCCCCACGAACAAAGTGTATGTAGATTTCGTAAAGACATTTTAACATGTGAAACATTGAAGCATTTGATAATGTACTGTCCGGATCTTCATGGGTATCGCATGTTATACTTTAGACAAGTCTGGGGAAAACTGTCTGGTATCTTGGATCCGGACCAAATTTGGCTGAAGTGTCTTTCCGGTGTCTCATCCTCTATGGTTTTAGCAGTTAATGTTTTTTGTTTTTATAAATTTAAATCTGGGTGAGGTTTTGCTGAAGCGTCATTTTTAGGTTTGAACTATGCAGCTTATTTTCTTTTTTCCTCCTAATCAAAAAGTACTTTCATGAGCGTTTAAATTCTGCACTATGATGGTAGTGAAAATCTCATTATATTACTTATCTACTGTTGTTGTTAATGTTTTTAAAAAGATACTCTTTTATTTTCTTTTTCTTATGCTTGATATTGTTAAGGTTGAACATGTTTTAACCACTATGCAAAAGTTAAAATAAAACAAGCCCAAAATCTCCTTTTAGGGAATAATTTATGGAATCTCTCTTTAAGGGGCAGCAACCACTTCAACAGATACATCGGTTACTGGCTCAGCAAGCAGTGGCCAACCAACAAGTCTTTTAACAAGCCATCCACTTTCACAGAACTCTGTGTCTGTCATCTGAGGCAAACAACTGTTAAGAGATGCCATAGGGTTTCATTAAAGACCATCCAGATGTGCTGACCTTCATTCTACTGCGGTGAGGAAACAACCCTACATTTTCCTTTATTGATTTTGAGAGGCTGCCTAGAAACAAAAGTTGATCCCAGAAAAGGTGGGTTCAAAACATCACTCCATCGCTTGTAGGAGGGGCGCAGCTGGCTTTCCAAACTGTCAATCCACCTATTGATACCTTCTACGAAGACATGAGCATTATGATTCTTGAGCGATTGGGGTTTGATGAAGAGAACTATTGCCAAAAATGTCAAGCCGTAGGTTACACCCAGATGATACAACTACACAACTCTATTATATAATGAGAGGCTTAGCCACCAAATGGTTGAAGCAGCCGAACACTACCTCCCAAGAATTCATTAACGGGAATACCACCAATGGGTTTTTCAAGAAATCCAACACAGTTACTACTGGTAAAGTGATATTCTTGTCCGTGGATGGATTTTTGCATTACCACTGGCAGTAATCCTAATTATAGGCGTTGATAATCTGCTTAAATTAATAATTCCAACCTCCAAAACAGAGGCTCTTACTCTTTTTTCGAGTAGTGCTATGACTTTTGCATCTTCTGTCCGGCAAAAAGAAACTACTTTGATTACCTTGCTACACCACCAGTACTGGTCTATGGTTGGGGCTTGCTAGCTGACTTCTTGGGCAGGGCTTTTTAACCCAGGTGTCAACCAGTCAAATCCACCAGGGGACCTTAAATCTTTAGTAAGCAGAATGGCTGTGTACCGCCCCAGCTCGAACCCCCACACCCTTCACCCAGGACCCTGTACCCTTCTCCGGGGCACCACAACCCAGATACTTTTATGAGACGGGAGCATTTGTGTTTGCAGACACATGCATACAGTTTGCTGTCTGTACCTCTTTATTGAAATCTTCATTTCACTGCTCAAGACACCAATGTAGTGGCCTTCGAATGCACAGGCTTGTCTGAAATGTGCACTGGGCTCACACCTCACTACGGACAACAGTCTGTGGAAGTGGAAAGGACAGTTGAGAGCAGCAGGGCACACAGAGCTGGGGCATTTTGGTAGATCAGGAACATGGGAACAATTCTTATTTCTCTTTCCATGTGTGGGGTCTCTGCAGGGGTGTTTCTCGGGGCTAGCTAGCCTTTTGGTTGTAGACCCTGAGATTCTATCCCGGGCTACAATCAAAAGATCTGGGGCTATAGCCCCTTAAGCCCCTCCCCCACCCCCAGCAACGTCTCTGTCTCTGGTGAAGCAAGAGATCTTGGTGAAGTAGTAGGAATTGCCATTGCGAGCCCCTTTTAGCAGTGTTTTGACGCCTCTGAGTACTTCTTTAGTGCACTTGTATGGCATAAATTGCAATAAAACAGATCACGTCATTTCCCAAAGGGTAGTGGCATTATTGTCACAAGTTTCTGGTTTGTGGTTTTATCTCCCACCATTCTGGGCGCTATTGTTATGGTGGGCTGCCTGGATGTTCAGGTCCCTGCTTCATTAAGAGTTCACAATGCTGCTCTTCTTCCCGTCTTTATTGGATCAGTTCAAGCTGTGCACGTGTCAAGCCGGGGCAGACACTACACATCATACAAACGCCCATTGTCTGCCTGCATCTGAAACCCAAAGTACGGCCTGGCTCCAAATGACAGATCCGGGCCTGCTCACGAGGAAGGCCTTGCCTGAGCAGGTTGCTGAACTAAAACACCATGCGTGCTATGCTTTCCCTTCTGAACTAAAGCAAATCAAAAGTCTGCCAACAAGGAACCGGCACGTCTCTCGTGATCCACTCATTTTCCCAGAGGGGCATTCACAGTGGTGCCATACTGTTTCTGTCAATAAAGTACGCACCTATCAAAAAGATTTATCTTTCTGCTAAACTTCATTTCAGCATTGGATTAAAATGGTGCAATGTGGATGCGAGGAATGAGGGCAGGGGTTGAGGGGTGAGAGGGGCTATCCACGAAGAGCTCCATATCCCCACATCTGTGATCTGGTACATGTTTCTTTCGTTTTGGCCTACAACTCCCATCAGCCCTTCCCAGCCTGGTCAACGCAGCGGTATTGTGGCATTCATAGGCCAAAGCATCAGTAGACCCGCCATTCGCAGACCCCTGAAAACGTGACCCCTGTTTTACAAGACAGCTATTTGAACAAGAATAGCAGAATGAATTACATTTTTGAAAAGTAAGCACACGAAATGCAAGGAAATGCGCTTCATTAATCAAACCTGTGTGCTTTTTTAAAAAAAACGATCAGATTAAACCAATGGTACGTTTTCCAAAGCACGGATGCAAAAGTAATTTTAAGAGGCGACACCAATTTGTAACTTGACTGGTAAACTAATCAAGTCCATTGCTTCATTTTTTGTTTAAGTAATCAGATATAAATGTCAAACGGGTGCATTTTCTTCTGGCATGCGCCTAAGCTACGTAATAATTGCTACCATTAGAATGGTTCATTGCCGGTAACTGGCAATACCGTTAAATGGTAATACAGTGCAATGGTCCATTGCCATCAGACTGGTCGGCAGGGCAAGGTCTAGGCTGGCTTTGCACAGATTTCCTGACACTTCCGGTTCTCGGTTCACTAAAAGGCCAAAGCAGAGAGGGTTGGAAGAAGTCACCCCCCTCTCATAAGCAAAAAAGCATTTTTTATTTTCACTCCATCTCAACAGGAACAGGTGAGCCCCCCACCCCCCGTGACACAGAGACACAGAGACAGCGATCTTGCTAGTGTGGGCTCCCCGGTGGTTGTGTTGTCACCGGGCACGCCCCGTTTATTTAACTGCGCACGCGACGGAGTGAACGTACCCCGTCGCGTGCGTGCCCTTAAAGGGCCAACGCCACACTCCTCCTTTTCCATAACAACAAATTGGAAACAGGAGGGACTAACTATCACACATTTATAAAGCACGCAACTATGTACATACCAAAACCCCCATTTATTAACAGCCACCCTGGATCCCCCGAGGGTGCCTGTCACGGCCTGACCATTGACCCCAGGTCAGCCTCCCCAGCTCAGTCCGTTACATAGTCTGTGAGACGGGCAGGTTTCCCACGCCTTGCTCTCAGGGGGTACCTCCTGCCAACGTCCCTGGCCGGTGTCTCTTGACCTGGTCTGCCTCGAGCCGGAGAGTCTACGGCGGGGCTTTCACCCCCACCTTCATCCAAGGCATCCTCACCCTCTCGGTTGTCCGGGCTGTCCACTCTCGGGTCGCCGATTCTCCTGAAGAAGGAAGCATTCCTAGTCACGGACGACGTCCCATCAGAGGCTGTCACCATAGAGCCCTTCACCGCCACGACATCTAGGGGGACGGGTTCATACGTGAGGGATAACTTGCCTTGTGGGTGGCGATTCCTCACCAGCACCTCATCCCCCAGAGCGATGTGTGGGGGTCTCAGGCCCCTCCGGATGTTTTCCATCTGCGTCCTTGTTTGTCTGTCCTCCTTGACCTGTTCATTGTCAATGACGGCGGGGTCCCTGTCCCCCACCTCCGGTATGACGTCTCTCGGGCATCTTTGGAAGAGAGCCTCGCCGGTGCTACACCCGTTGAGGAGTGAGGTGTGGTCCGATATCCCCGCAGGAAGACATACAGGGCCCTCTGCAAGCACTCGCCTTTTCCGTGGGCAATCCTGAAGACTTTGTTAAGGGTGCGCATCATGCTCTCTGCTTCCCTGTTAGCCCGGGGCCACAGTGGGGTTACCCGCCGGTGCTGAATGCCATACTCCCTCACAAGCTCGGCAAAAATCTCGCCTTGTAATGGTGCCCCGTTGTCGGAGCACAGCACGGAGGGCAGGCCATGGGTGGCGAAAATCTTCTCCAGCGCCACCACCACGTTCTCAAATGCGACGGACTCTATGAACTCGACCTCCGGGTATCGAGACCACTCGTCCACCACAACTAGGAAGTGAGTGCCTCTCGACGTGGACCCGGAGTCTGCGTGCACTACTTCCCATGGCCTGGTCCCTCTTGGCATCATTTCAATGGATGGTTCCCGCTGGGCCGGTGCCGCAGCCTGGCACCATACGCAAGACGCCACAAATGCTTCCAACTTCCACTCGAGCTCTGGGAACCACACCTTCTGGCGGAGGCAAGCTTTTGTTTTGGGCGCCCCTTGGTGGCCCTGGTGCGCCAAGGCGATGACCTGTGCAACTTTGGCCTGGGGCACCACGATCCTCTCACCCCTTAGTAGCAGCCCCGACTCCGAGAATGTCAGTTCTTCTCTCACTCTCCATAACTGCTCGAGAGCCACTCTGGCTTCACATATCCTGCGTTCCACCGCCTCCAGCACCGTCTTCCAGGCGCCCCTCTGCATTGCTTCCCTCAGGATGGCAAAACACTCGTCGCTCTTTGATGCGAGCTCCAGCTCCTCCACCTGCATGGAGTTTGGGGTGGCCGTTTCCACGACCAGGTGGACATGTTCGTTGGCCTCTTCAGGGAGTCCCCTCTTGGGTGTCGAGAGAGATAGTCTGCCGTGTTGTTAGCCACTGGACGATATGTCAACGACACTCCATACTCGAGCAGGGCGAGCATCCAGTGCTCTATTCTCACTGGTGGACGGGATGATGAGCCCGCCATGATCGGCAACAGCGGTTTGTGGTCCGTGACCACAGTCACGGGGCGCCCCAGAATGTAGAGGCGAAAATGTCTGCAACCCCACAGCACCGCCAGGGCTTCCCTCTCAATCTGTGAGTATCTTTGCTCGGTGTCGGAGAGCGCCTTGCTGGCGTATGCTATGGGTCAAATCTCCTGGTCACTCCCCACTTGTGTAAGCACTGCCCCCAGGCCATAGGGGCTGGCATCCACTATGATCTCTGTCTGCAGGCTCGGATCGAAGAACGCCATGGTGTCTTCCGCCGCCAAGGCACCTCTGATATCATCGAATGCCGCCTGCTCAAGGGGGCCCCACTGCCAGACGGTGTCCTTCTTTGTGAGAGATCTCAGCGGCTCTGAACGGGACGCCAGATTCCTGATGAAACGGCCACAGTAAGTGACCATGCCCAAAAAGCTCCTCACCTCCGCAACATTTTCTGGCGGACGCGCCTCCTTTATGTCCCTCACTTTGCGGGGGTCCGGCGACACCCCATCCGCCCTAAATACAAATCCAAAAAACTCAATCGTTGTTTTCAGGAATTCGCACTTGTCCTTGTGCAGGGTGAGTCCCAGCGAGCGAAGGCATTCAAAGGTCTTGGCCAGGCATGCCAGATGCTCCGTCTCCGACCTGGCATACACCAGGATGTCGTCGCTGATGTTAAGGACTCCGTCCAGATCAGCCAGTGCTCCTCTTATGATGTTTTGGAACACCTCTGCCGCGGAAGACACCCCAAAACTCAACCTCTTATATCGGTAAAGACCTCGATGAGTGGTAAATGTTGTGATGTAGCGGGACTCGGGGTGCAGGACCACCTGGTGATAGCCTACTCTCAGATCCAGTTTGGAAAAGAACCTCGCCCCTTGCAGTTCCGCTATAATATCATCGATGGTAGGGGTCAAGTGCCGTTCCCTCTATATGGCCTTATTGGGGAGTCGCATGTCCACGCAGATCCTCACCGCGTCGGGCTGTTTGGGCTTGCGTGCAATGACAATGGGAGACACCCATGGGGTGGGGCCCTCAACCTTTTCAATAATGTCCAGCCCTACAAGATTGTCCAGCTCTCGATCCACCAGATCCCTGAGATGAAAAGGAACTCGCCGGTGCTTCAGCGCCACTGGTTGGATCGACTTATCGATATGGAGCCGGACCGGCTCACCCACCAACTGTCCAATGCCTTTGAACAGGGAGCTGTGTTTGGCCAGGAGTACCTGAATGTCGTCTAGGTACACTGAATATGCGAATGTTACAATTCCCAAAGCTTCGGCCGCAGCACAGCACAGCAGTGTGTTGTCGCTCACCGGTGTGACATAGAACCTGGCCCGGATATGTGAGTCGCCATATTGAACATCAGCCACGAACACGCCATCCAAGGGAAGGGGCTGGTCGCCGCCGAAAGCGAAAATGCGCGGTCAGCGTGGGCGGGGCCTGCATGGTATCATAGTGCTGTCTGGCCATCACATTCACGGACGCACCGGTGTCTACTAGCATTGGTATAGAGTCTCCATTGACCAGCACATTGCACCTGGGCTGTCTCTTGGAGCGGGATTTCAGCATGCTCACACTGGACACAAAGAAAATGTTTTCATCATCCTCTTCCTCCTCCTCCCCCTCCTGAGGGGCCCCTTCGTCACCCTGGTCCACTTGAGCAACGTTGGACGCCCTTTGGGGTCGGAAGAAACCGGCTCGAACAGGCCTGTAGGCACTACCTTGGGAGCTGCAGATCGGCACATCCTGGCAAAATGGTCCGCGCCTCCGCACCTACCACACTACACCCCAATCGCAGGGCATTCAGCCGGGTGCGGGAGATCGTACCCACATTTTGGGCACGAGGAGGTAGTCCCAGGCGGGTGCGGGCCCTGGGTGTTCATGGGGCGCCTCGCTCCACGGCCTCTTCCGACCGCGCAGACCTCCTCCACCTTGCCTGGGCGGGCACTAGCTTCCATTCTGGTCGCCCGCAGTTCAGACACTTCGTGGCATCTTCCCAGTTCTAAGATGCGGGGAAGGGTGATACCAGGCTCGCGCAATATCTGGCGCCGCAGTTTCCCAGAGGCGCACCCCTGAATGAGTTGATTGCGAATCATGACTTCAGGGTCGTTCCACGCACATGGCGCCGCCAGTCTCTGCAGCCGCCCGTAGAATACATCTAGAGTCTCGTCATCCTTCTGTCGAGCCGTCCCCATGAGAAAACATTCGCAATCTGCATTGGCCATTGGCAGAAAATGATTTTGGAGTGCATCCTTTGTCGCCGCAAACGACCCATCCGCTGGCTGCAGGGACAGAAAAATCTCATGCACTGCCGGGCCAGCAGAGTACAGGAGAGTGGCCAGCTTGCTGTCGTCGCTCGTCTGCATCGTGGCCCTGAAGTACATCTCGAGTCTATCCATCCACATCTTCCACCTCTGTCCCAGGCTTGATGGAGCGCCCGAGGTATCAAACTCAGGCATTGGCTGTAGGGACCCAGGTGGTTTCAGCGGAAGGGCGGGCGGAGGCTGAGCAGCAGGAGCAGCAGCAGCAGCTTGACTCATGGTGGATAGCGCACAGGCACCCCAGATGATATGATTAATGGGGCCGCAACTCACCACCAGCAAGCAGCCTCCTGATACGGTTTAAATTCTGCCTCTCACTAGATGCGCCCCTCGTGGATGTACCGCTCCAGCCAGCAGGCAGGACAATGAAGCTTCCAAAAATTGAGCAGGGGAAAAGACCCGAGTGCATTCAGTAGGCTTCCAATGGAGTCTCACCCCTCTACTCGGTGAAAAACAGTGAAAATGTCAATGATTCATTTTAAAATTGACACATGCTGTTTCCAGTGGCTGTCCGCCGCTGGAATGTCCAAAAATTATGTCCGGATGGCTCACCGGCGCTTCGTTATGAAGCCGTGAGTATCTGAGGCCTATTCATCAAAATGGCCGCCGGCCGCGTGCGTCTCTCCCCTCTCCACGGTCAGAATTCGCTGAAGCGCTCACGTAGGATCATCTACGCTACGAGCGAATGTCTCCGCCTGTTCCAGGAAGTGATCCCGGCACTCGTCGCCACTGTTGGCGGTGTCCGGACTCCGCCGTCCGTGAGCCCCCCACCCCCGTGACACAGAGACACGGAGGCAGTGATCTTGCTAGTGTGGGCGCCCCGTTTATTTAACTGCGACGAGTGAACGTCACCCCGTCGCGTGCGTGCCCTTAAAGGGCCAACGCCACAGTTAAATGGTAATACAATGCAATGGTCCATTGCCATTAGACTGGTCGGCAGGGCAAGGTCTAGGCTGGCTTTGCACGGATTTCCTGACACTTCCGGTTCTCGGTTCACTAAAAGGCCAAAGCAGAGAGGGTTGGAAGAAGTCCCCCTCCATCTCATATGCAAAAAAGCATTTTTTATTTTCACTCCATCTCAACAGGAACAGCATTGTCATAGGGCCCTGAATCCTGGAAGATTTTTTTCAGAAGCACTCGTAAAATTAAAGGGCCACTTGGAACTCAAAATGGATTTTGGGCAGACGTGGCCTGATTGACAGAAGTGCTTGCAATATGGTTGGTATGACAGAAACGTGGTTCAGTGACTACCTGGACCTTGGCTTTCTTTCCACGTTCAAATGGCAAGGGTTATTCACCCCCCCCACCCTTTATTATGCTCATCATGCACCCTTCTGCCATAGGTTCTGTGTTTCCCCCTTTTTTTTTTAACTCAGTGTTGATAGGGTACAGACTCTGACATTGACCTTCCAATTCCATTCTAGGTCGGGACCGCCCTAAACACACTCTGCTTAGCTCATCCCCCAGGGTCTGCAAGCCTGGACTGTGTTCAGTCTGCTTGCTTCCCGTCTGCTCAAGAGCACTCTTGTCCACCGTGGTTGCATTGGCTCTCTGGTTCCTCTCTACCGGAATCTCCCCTTGTATCAAGGGAGTGTGGTTAGGCACCGCTATTTATTTATCTATTTTATTTATTACATTTATTACACGCCCAGACCCAGAGGTATCACAGCGTAGTTAGACATCTTAACCATTTGAATATTAGACATAGTTACTTACATATTAGCAGATTAAAGGGTTACAGAATAGTCGTTAAGGTATAGTCAGTTGATATACAGGGAGACATACAGCAATCATATTTATTTACAAGGGTTCACCACACAGTCAATGTTTTATTATTCTTAGAGCGACTAATAGAACTTGAGGCGGATAACTTAAGTTAGCTAAAATTGGTTAAATAGCCAAGTTTTTAAGGATTTTTTGAAGCCTAGGAAGGATTCCTCTTTTTTGATATTTAGAGGGAGGGAGTTCCAGTGTTTGGGGGCAAGGACTTGGAAACTACTACCTCCTGCTCTAGAACATTTTTACCGCAGTATCTCAAGGAGTGCATTGTTGTTGGATCTGAGCATCCTACTGGATGTTTTTTTCTTGATGGTGTTGTTGATGTAGATGGGGGCTTTGTTGGCAAAACATTTGTGTTTTGGACACCTGCTGCCTGCACTTACCCTTACACCTGCCACCTGCTGGCCGCACCTCTTGTTATTGTTTTTATCCCATGTACAGCACTGCCCCCTCCCATTTCTCCTGGCACTTTCCCGCCTCCCCTACATTTGTGCGATCTCAATGTCACTTGGGCTAGTAAGATCGTTGTCTCTGTCCTCCCTCTGTTCCCCCTTCCTTGCCTCGTCGTGCCTTGAAACACTTGTGTATAGGCACGTTACATATGCCATATCATAGCATATCATAAAACTTTGCCAAAGTTAGGCACAAGTATTTGGATTTTGCTTGATCAGTTGCATACCAAATTCAATGAGCTTGCATGAAACAAAAGTTGCAGAGGAAAACATCTTTGCATTTTTACACGTGAAGTAAAATGTAACCTTAACTATAGAGATGAAACTGTGCTTAAGTAAAAAAAAAAGTACATATCTGTTGCAGGGAAAAAAAAGTTAACGTTACATGTTAACCCACTGTTACATGGTTTGCAATATTATGTGTTACTACTGACTTCTGCAATTGTATTCGCTCTCCACTCTTGCTTCTCCACTCTTTTTGACTGCTTACTCTCTTTTCGCACCTCCTTTCCCTTCTCCCTTTTCCTATCTCCTCCCCTTACTTTCTTCTATGCACTTACTCTATCAGAATTGTCCCTGGACCTAATATGATAGCAACCTCGTCTGTTTCATCCATCCTCCCATTACTGTTTTTTTCCTTCCCACCACCCCTTCAGCACTATCTGAAATGTCGTCAGGCCTAGTATGATAGTCGCTTGTTTTGTTCCTCCCCTCCCTTTCGGCACCCCTCTCCGTCACCTTTTGTTTTTCTCCGGCTCTACCAGAAATGTCGTCAGGCCTAGTACGGTAGTCGCCTGTTTATTTCCATTTCCTTCCCACTCTCCCCCTCCCTTCCTTATCTATGTCTTAGCTCTTGCACTATCTGAAATGTCGTCAGGCCGAGTACGATAGTTGATTTCACATCCTTACTGTTCATGGCCTGTAAGAATGTGGTTGTATTTTCCCTTGTTCCTTCCCTTGCCTTGAAGCGCTTTGAAACACATTGTGTATAGGCGCTATATAAATAAACGATCATATCATATCATAAAGTTTTGAAGATAATTCTATCCTTAATGGGAAGCCAGTGCATCTCCCTCCTAATGTTGGATTTGTGGTCTGATTTCTTTTATTCCTAGTGCAGCCCGTAATGCTTTATTCTGCATAAATTGTAATTTGGTAAGGTTCGTATTGGAGGTTCATAGTAAGAGAGCATTACAATAGTCCAATTGTGGTTGGCATCTAGGTATACTCCTAGCGTTTTAACTTATTTAAGTACTGGGATCAACATGCCATCAATATTTATTGCCAAATAATCTGAGTGGAGGGTCCCTATTTTAGATTGGGAGCTGACGATGAGAAGCTCTGTCTTCTTACCGTTGAGGCAGAGGCTATTCAAGGCCATCTAATTTTGGATAATGGCATAGACTTGGTTAATGGTCAATATGTCTTGGTCATAGTCTCCAGAAATGGGGATGAGGATCTGGGTGTCATCTGCAAAATTGGTGTAGATGACACCCATATCATCTAGCGCCCAGAAGAGAAGCTTTGTATAGGCATTATAAAGGGTTGGTGAGGGGCATGAACCTTGCGGTACCCCAATGGGGACTGCTATGCGGTAATCAGCATCTTTGCCGATGGAGACTCTGGATGTACGTTCGGCTAAGAAAGATTTTACCAGAGAGTAGCATTATGTCGTGCCTGGTATTGTCTGTTGTACTCTCCCGTGACCCCTCCTCACCTCTATTCTCTGATGAGTTACTCCGGGTCTCCGATGTCTCTCTTCTCCGGGATTTCTTATCACTTGTGCACTTCTTAGTCTTGGCCTTTTTGTCGTGCAGGTAAGGATGGGCTCCACGGAGGACACCTTGGCAGGATATATATTCCTGACCAAAGGGAACCCCAGGAAGCCAGCCTCAAAAGCAGGGAAAAAGCTTCTTAGCACCAAAAAACCCTGCAGTAGTGTAGATGCTGGTGGGCTTGTGAAGATAGTCCGCCAGGTAATCAATGAGGTTTGAATAGAAGTTTTGAGTCCAATGCAATATGCCTTCAGCTGAGTGCAGCTCAAGTCCAAATATCGATCCGGAAAGGTGGGTAGAGTAATGTAGGGATAGGAAGTAAAGGAAAGGAAAGATGGATGAAGCGAGCTGTGGAAAGCACAATCAGAAGCAAGTAAAGCGAGAAAGGGAAATGCCAGAGTGGCTGCAGGGTGTGCAGGGGCACAGGATAGTTAGACACAGCCACGGAAAGCTAGGAAGTTCTCTGTCAGAGGTGCAGCGGCATATAATGAGGTAAGCAACAAAGCCAATGAAGACAGAGAGGGTACCCGGAGAGCTGGTACCAGCCAAGGAAATCTCGGGTGAATGCAGAGCGAAAAGGCTGGAAAGAAGGCCAACGGAAGAAGAAAAGTGCACAACCAGCAGGCAGGAAAAGGATATTCTAGGCAGGATGAACCAAAAGGCAGTCCACGAAGCACAGGAAAACAGGAAGGAACAGCGAGAGCTGCTGCAGCGGGTACCAAGAAGAAAGAAACAATGCACCGTACTGAGATCACAGAGCATTGTTATAGTAACGCCACAACGCAGTGGCCATCTTGGTAGAAGACTAGACCGCGTTTTGTGCTTTTCTGATGACTCTGAGCAGAACGTGGTTTCGAACAAGAACCACAGTAACCTTTCCATCGATGCCACAATCTCCAAGGCTGCCGCATGACAGTATGCCTCCTTCTCGGCGGGGTCCCCTCCGGCTTACTCGGATGACGTCTATGCAACTGTTGCAAGAGCAGAGGTGCATGAAGATGGATTCTTGGTTCCAAGGTATGCTATGATTCTGAGTATCCTTTCCAATGAACCAAGTATTGTAAAGAACCTCTGTGATATCTGGAGTCGACAATGTGTGACACCTCGTACTCCTCAGGTTCAGAGGACGTCATGATCTTCTGCTGATGTCTCTTCCTCGAAAAAGGGTCAGAGACAAGCGGCTTCATGAAAGAAGTGTGGAAGACTGGGTGTACCCTCCTCCTTTTCTGCCGAGGGTTGAGTGTATACGCCACTGGGTTTATCTGTTCCAGGATGGGGTAAGGACCCATGTATCTGGGGGCAAACCTGCCCATATGTGCCCATCTGGGAAGGAACTTGTTTGACAGCCATACCAAGGTTCTTGGAGTCCAATCGGGATTGGCTCGTCTTCTGTGGTCCGCTCCTTCCTTGTACCTCTTTCTGCTTTCTTCTAGAGATCTCATGGCCTCTCTGTGGATAGTCTGTAGGGAGTCCAATAGACTCTACCATAGGGGAATTAGAGGTAGAATGTTTTATCCAGGGCACATGCAGAGAATGGTACCCATAAGTACACTAAAAGGGGTTCATCTTGATGGCGGTATGGTAGGTATTATTGTAGGAGAATTCGGCTAAAGGCCGCAGCGATGACCAGTTGTTCTGCTCACGGTTGCAAAAACATCTTAGTTACTGTTCAAGAGTGGCATTTAGCCTTTCAGTCTGCCCATTGCTCTGAGGGTGGAATCCCGATGAAAGTGCCCTCTGGATGCCCAGTTGTGTTCAAAGTGTAGACCAGAACCTGGATGTAAACTGCGAACCCCTACCAAAAGAAAAGTTCTCGGTAGTCTCTGGAGTCGGACTATGGGCCTCATTACACGGATGGCGGTATTAGCACATGGACCAAGGTGCTATTAGCACCTTGGTCCATGCCGGTAAAATACCGGCACCGCCTTGGTGGAAAGGGGAATTACCACCCCATTCCAAGGTTGGCGGGGCTGTAATTCCCCCTTCCACCACTGCCCTTCCCCATTCCCATTTTTGCCCCATAGGGCATAATGGGAATGGGGAAGGTGCTAATTACGGCACCACAATTTTGCGGTGCCGTAATTAGCACCAAGGTCCCTTAGCGGGTTGGTTTTTAACGCCTGCAAAAAGCAGGCGTTAAAGCACCAACCCGCTAAGGGACCTCGTAGTAAGGCGGTAAGGGTTAACGGTCACCGTTACCATTAACGGTGACCGTTAACCATTACCGCCATCCGTGTAATGAGGCCCTATGTCTCTGAGAAAGACTGCTGCCATTTCCGGAGCAGTGGGAAGACCAGAGAGGGCAGAAAAGTGGGCCAGTTTACTATATGTGTTGATGGTAACCATGATGGCTCGACAACCCTCTGATAATGGAAGATCCACAATGAAGTCTGTTGACACGTTGTAATGCATCAGCCATGGAGGGTTTGGATCAAATGGAGATACACCTAATATGGAGTCAAGTAATTCCGCCTTAACGGTCCATGCCTTTTTACAATATGGCCGCTGAGATGTATTTACGTCTCACGCACCGTAACTCTGATGCGTTGTATCGAAGTTTCTCTACTCCATACGCTTGCACTCTATTTTGCTCCTTGTTACTTGCCCTAATGTACCCTAATAGCGTCACTGTGTTAAAGCTGAACTTAGAAAGCGTGCCTAATAGGGTCACTGTGTTAATGTTGAATCTTGAAGTACGCCCCAATAGCGTCACAGTGTTAATGTTGAATCTACAAAGTGTGCCCCATTACCATCCCTGAGTTAAAGTTGAACTTGGAAAGTGTGCCCTAATAGCGTCACTGTTTAAAGTTGAACTTAGAAACTGGGCCCTGATGGGATCACTGTGCTAACGTTGAATCTAGACAGTATTCCCAACATCATTGAGTGTGCCCCAATAGCGTCACTGTGCTAAAGTTGAACTTAGAATATGCCCTAATAGCATCACTGTATTAGAGTTGAATTAAGATAGTATTCCCAACATCAGTGAATATGCCCTAATAGCGTCACTGTATTAGAGTTGAATCTAGAAGGTATTCCCAATATCATTGAGTGTGCCTGGTCGCATACACTTTACTGATTACCACAATATCACACTACTATGCTTACTCTCTCCTATACACCACCATTCAACTAGAACACAGCAGTTTTATGACACATTCGTTAAAGCGGTTCGCATACTAACATGACTCATCAAACTTCCCATCATCCTAATAAATCACAGCTAGCTAGCACGCACCGGCTAGTTTAGGCGTCTCCTCAGACCTAACGCAGCCAGAACTCCGTCTGGATGTCCACCCTCCAGACTGAACACATTCAACTGATCCCCTCAGCATCACACCTACAGCTAAGAAGCAGCTATCATGCAACAACCACATCAGCTTCACACATGCCCAGTGCGCCCACGCACTTCACGATTCCCTCTCTCTCTCAACTGACTTGAACTGCGGTTCCCGAGGGCGTTCAACCTACCTGCGCCTTGAGATCATACCAATGGTACATAAGGCGCTATACAAATACAAAAAAACATAACAAAATAACATAACATAAATTTTTCTGCCGCACTTATAGTTTCGCGGCTTTTGTTTCTATCAGGTCACTTTCGGAAGCTTGTATCTGTGAGCTTTATTTCAGGGGTTGCTTTCTGTCGCTTTGCACAGAGGAGGTAAGGTAGATCTTTTCATTACCTTACCCTGTTTTCCCTTACTTTGGGTTTTGTCGGTCCTGTCCTTTCTCTGCTACTTACCTATACTTACCTTAACGGATCTCCGTATTTCATACTATTTCTATCTTCTTATTCTGCGGTATTCTCCTTTTTGTCTCTACTCACGTGTTACTTTTTCTTCAACTTTCGACTTCTTACTGGGTCCTGACACCGCGCTGCTTGCAGACTCATCACCGCTGCCATACCGCGTCCACTGGGGTCCTGATTCTGCGCGGCTTGCAGACTCTTCACCGCTGCCAAACAGCGTCCATTGGGGTCCTGACACCGCGCTGCTTGCAGACTCTTCACCGCTGCTATCCAGCATCCACTGGGGTTCTTGACACCATGCTGCTGGCCAACACTTCTCCGCTACCAGTCAGCATTCTTCGGTGTTACCTGACACAGCACCTCTTAAAGTTCTGTGAACTCTTATCTTTGAATTTAGTGGTAAACATTACGTCCTGTTTAGGTTTTAATCGCATTCCGCCAACCTGCATTTGGACATTGTGTCATCAACCCTTCAAAACAAAGGCTCAAGATTGCCACTGGAAACATTCCGCCACCTCTACAGTAATACCATCGGACACCAGGGTTTTTTCAGCCAATCGGCTTTTTCCCTGGATTTGGGGGGCTTACTCCTCAGGGGCCCCCGAGACTAGGTCACCTTCCGGTCTCAGTGGCCACTGGGGAGTCACGCCCCTACTTACATTACAAGAAATAAAGGAAGAAGATGAAGCCACAAAGACCTAGAAGGAGAAAGAAGACGGAACTACTTGCAGACACATTGAACACTTCAGGTGAGGCCGAGTTGGGAGAGCGGAACAGTGAATTAGCCGGTCCTGACACACGTGCTCCCATGGTTGCCTTGGTAATGGAGGCTGTTGCAATAGACCCAGGGGTTTGCCACTCACTGACTTACTGGTCGCACATACCGGACAGGTGGAAACATAGCTCTGAACATCCTTATGCAATGTTGGCCACCAAAATAGTCTTTTTACCAGCTCTAGTGTGTTCTTCAGACCCTTAGGACCAGCTAAAGGTACATCGTGACACCATGCTAGCACTTGTGTGCATAGGTCGGCTGTAGGGATGAACAATGCTGTTCCATGATACAATAATCCATCCTTCAGGATCAGGTCTGGATTTCCTTTATCTTCCGTTTGAATCCCTTCTTGGACTGCTTGAAGAAAACCAGAAATTATGGCAATTAACTTCTTGTCCGGTAAGAGCAATTCCTTTCCTCGGAGTGAGTCCTGTTCTACATCCCAGCTTCTAGAGAGTGCGTCCGCCAAGATGTTCTGTGGGCCCGGGAGATAAGTTATTTGGAAGACAAATTGGGAAAAATAATAAGCCCACCGGGCATGGTGAGAATTGGCACGTTCCATTTGTTGGGGGACCCTGAGGTTACTATGATCCGTTCGTACTGTAAAGGGCTGTACTGAACCTTGTAGTAAGTGCCTCCATTCTTCGCAGGATTGTTTTATGGCTAGCGGTTCCTTCTCCAGGACAGAGTAGTTCCTTTCACTGAGCGGGAGGGTTCTGGAATAGTAGGATATTGGTTGTTTCATGTCATCAGCGGTCTTCGGGAGAATAGCTGCACCTATCGCCCCGTCTGAAGCGTTAGTCTTGAGTATAAACTGACATGTCTGACCTGGTTGCAACAGAACTGGGGCTGAGGTAAAAAACTCCTTTAACTGCTGGAAGGCTTGTCTGGCAGTTGAATCCATGTGTAACTTCACTCCTTTCCTTAACAAGGCGGTGATGGGAAGGACTATGTTTGAAAACTGAGGAATAAACCAATGATAGAAATTTGCCAAACCAAGAAATTTCTGGACGTCCTTCACACTCCTCGGCTCAGGCCACCTTAATATGGCTTCCACCTTGCTGGGATCCATCCGTATTCCGTCCTTAGAAAGGATAAACCCCAAGTAGGAAACTGACTCGGCATGGAATTGGCACTTCTCGGGTTTGACGGACAACTGGTGCTTTTGGAGACGATTGAGTACTTCTTTGACATGGATGAGGTGTTCAGTGGAACTGGAGGAGAATACCAAGATGTCGTCAAGATACACCACTACTGACAGAAACAGTAGATCCGAGAAGATCTTGTCCATGAATCTTTGAAAAATCGCAGGGGCATTCACTAGGCCAAAAGGCATAACCTGATATTCGAAGAGTCCTAAAGGAGTTCTGAAAGCGGTCTTCCATTCATCGCCCTCTCTAATCCTAAGGAGGTGATCGGCTCCCCCGAGGTCTAACTTGGTGAAAATAGTGGAACCTTGCACAGCCTCTAAAATGTCCCGGATCAAAGGCATGGGGTATCGGTCTCGAAGTGTGATGCGGTTGAGACCCCGGTAATCTATGCAGAGTCGCAATTCCGAGGACCGTTTCTTCGGAACGAAGAATAAGGAAGTTCCGTCTGAAGATCTAGATTATTGTATTAGTCCGTTCTGTAGATTTGCTTTTAGGTATTCCTTAAGTACCTTCCTTTCCGGAAGGGAAAGCAGAAACATTCTTCCAAAGGGGACTGTGATGCCTTCTTGAAGTTCTACGGAACAATCTTCAGGTCTGTGAGGTGGTAACAACCTCGGTACCTTATTCTCAAACACTTCAGCATATTGTTGGTATTGTATTGGGATACTTGACATAACCGAGGAAGAGAGTAAGACTTTTTGACACACCTGGTTTCTTTGTGAAGAATGTAGAAGGCAATGTTCTTGGCAATAATCTGAATCGAAACTCAAGGTGTTCAGCGTCCAGTCTATGCAAGGATTGTGTCTCCTTAGCCATGGTATTCCCAGAATACCCATCTGAAAGGGTATGGATTCTGTCTCCAATACTGTGGGACGTGAAGAAAGAGGTGAGCCATCAACACCCTCCACCGGAATGGATCAGTGTTTATTAATCACCGCTATACCCTGCTCTTTCACCCAGGTGATGTCTATGAAAGTTCCAGAGGCCCCACTGTCCAACACTGCTAATACCTCCACCTTCTTCTTGGGTTCAATCTGTAACTGTATAAGGAACATCATCAATCTGGAATCTTCTGTCGGATTCATTGCTTGTGTGTGGTTGCAGGGTTGTCATCTGCTTCCCCTGGTATCACCTGTGCATAGACTCGGGGGGAAGTGTTTCCCTTTCCCCCTGGAGGCACCTCCGGACAATTGCGTAGCAGATGTTTCGAAGACCCGCAATACATACACAGGCCTACTTCCTTTCTTCTCTTTCTCTCCTCCGGCGTGAGTGGGCCCTGAGTGGCTCCGATCTGCATAGGTTCATCAGGCGGATGATCGGATTTTGAGTAGTCCTTGGGTTGAGGTAGGAGGTTAATCACTGGAGAGTAGCCTCTTTGTCTTCTTCTTTCTTGTCGCCTTTCCATCATGCGATATTCTATTTGTAAAGTTAGGGTCATGAGTTCCTGAAAGGTACCTGGGCGGGGAACTCGAGCCAACTCGTCCTTGAGGTCTTCATGAAGTCCCCTTCTGAATATTGTCTGCTGGGCCCAATCTGGCCAATAAGAATTGGTAGCAATCTTCTGGAATCAAGACACATAGGTCTGGACATCAGTTCCACCCTGTCTGACATCCAGCATTGATTCATAGGAGGCAACCAACACTTCTGGTCGGTCAAATCTGGCTTGGAACAACTGAGAAAACTGGTCAAAATTCTGTAATGCCGGTTTGTTATTAGTAACAAGAGGAGTGGCCCATGCCAATGCATTTCCGACCAAATTGGAAATTAGGAACCCCATTCGGGCCCTGTCAGTTTCATATGCCTTAGGTCTAAAAGTGAAATAGACCCGACAGGCATCCATGAATTCTTTCCAAGACTCAGGACTGCCATCATATTTCCCAAAAGATAGTGGCATGGGGGGTAAATCCCCTCTGTCTTTGTTCCGTGCTGTCACCTGTTGCTTAAGCGCAGTGTTTTCAGCTTGCAGATTCTGCATCTGAGCAGTTAAACCTTGGATGGCAGCCACTAACTCCTGATATTGTTCCATAGACGCCATAGGGATATTTGGGCGTTGTATACTGTCGTGCCTGGCATTGTCTGGTGTACTCTCCCATGACCCCTCCTCACCTCTATTCTCTGATGAGTTACTCAGGGTCTCCAATGTCTCTCTTCTCCGGGATTTCTTATCCCTTGTGCACTTCTTAGTCTTGGCTTTTTTGTCGTGCAGGTAAGGACGGGCTCCACCTGAGGCCACCTTGGCAGGATATATATTCCTGACCAAAGGAAACCTTTGCTGCTGGGTGTCCAGGGGCACAGGATAGTTAAATACAGTCACGGAAAGCTAAGAAGTTCTACATCAGAGGTGCAGCGGCATACAATGAGGTAAGCAACAAAGCTGATGAAGACAAAGAGCGTACCTGGAGAGCGGGTACCAGCCGAGGAAATCCTCGGGCGAATGCGGAGCAAAAAGGCTGGAAAGAAGGCGAACGGAAGAAGAAAAGTGCACAACCAGCAGGCAGGAAAAGCATATCCTAGGCAGGATGAACCAAAAGGCAGTCCACGAAGCACAGGATAACAGGAAGGAGCAGCGAGAGTTGCTGCCGCGGGTACCAGGAAGAAAGATACAACGCACTGTACTGAGATCACGGAGCGTTGTTATAGTAACGCCGCAACGTGGTGGCCATCTTGGTAGAAGACTAGACCGCGTTTTGTGCTTCTGTGATGACTCTCAACAGAACGTGGTTTTGAACAAGTACCACAGTAACCTTTCCATTGATGCCACAATCTCCAAGGCTGCCGCATGACACATTATTTAAAGAACTGAAATCGTTGGCTAGAGTGGAACATCATTTATCATGATGTACAAGATCAAAGGCTGCAGATAAGTCTAACCGCAGTAGTATACAGAGTTCCCTGAGTCTCTAATGGTGTCCATCTGCATTTTCAAATCAATGAGTGCTATTTCTGTGCTATGGTTCGGCCTAAATCCATATTGTGTAGCTCCCAGGAGATGGGTATGTTCAAGGTGGGTTTGATTTTGAGAGTAAAATGTTTTGTCTATAATTTTAAGTAAGAATGGGACCGTGGTTATTGGTCAGTAATTAGTGGGTACAGCAGGGACTAGGGTGTTTTTTTTTTTAAAGCGGGGTGACCCATGCTTCTTTTATGCTGGCCGGGACTAAATTGGTGCTGAAGGACGCATTGACAAAATTGGTAATATTAGGGGTGAGGGTAGATGCACATGATTTGACAAGGTGGGCAGGGAAGTTGTCCCCTTTGCAGTTTGAAGCTTTCAACTTGACAATAGTATTATTCACTAGTTCTTGGGTCACTAGAGTGAAGTGGAATAATGGGGTATTATAAACCTTGGCGTTAGTGGGAGTATTAGCAGGGGTATTTCTTTCAGCTAGTATCTTTCTTTTGTTTATTATTTTCTTTTGCAGAGGTTCAATTTTGGATGTGAGTGCATCTTGGATGATAGTGCACCATTCTTTGTTCGTGTTGGCTGAGGTAGATGCTGGGACAGGATTTTCCAGCTCTCTGAGGATGGAGAATAATTCTTTTGAATCTGGGAAGGTATTGCTGATACGGATATTATATGCGCCAGCTTTGTGTGTAATGATTGCCGCTTTGTAGGTTTTGTTTGCTGCATTGAACGCATTAGTGGATTCTATGGTGAGAGATTTTTTATGAATATGTCCAAGTGAGCGTTTAGTTCGTCTGAGCGAAACCAACTCGTTGTTGAACCAGAAGGAGGCTTTCCTGTCGGCACGTCTTGTTTTAGTTATGAGAGGTGCTAAGGAGTCTATTGTAGCGGTGAGGCATTTATGGTAGGTATCTGCCAGGAGACATGGATTATCACTAGAGATCAAGTTGGCTGTTAGGGCTTTACTAAAGATAGGATTAGGTTCTTGGCTGTGAGCTTGCAAGTGTTTCTAGTTTCGTAGGTGTCCATTATCTTAGTCTTCGGATGGCATGATTCATTGCATGTGATGATCTGTCCAGACTAGTGGTATGATTGACTCAATAGCTAGGGTAGCCTTTAGTGAGAGTACCCAGTCCAATGTCCTGCCTTTAATTTGCGTGCGAGCATTCACCAATTGTGTGAAATGCATGTCTTTAAGGGCGCTGTAGAGGGCTTCAGCTTTATGGTCTTGACTATCATAGAAGCCTACGGTAAGGTCGTCCAGAATAATACATTTGGTATTTGATTTGATGAATGGGACTAGTAAAAGAGGTATGTCTACCTCTGGCTTGGAGTTAGAATTGGGCGATCTGTAAATCACTACTAAATTGATAGTTGTTTTATGATTGGTGGTAAATTTGACTAGAAGGATTTCATAACCTTCTGGATTTTCAATGGTGCATGCTCTAAGTTGAAGGTTGGATTCGGCTATTATGGCTACTCCCCCTCCAACGGCATTAGTCCTGTTAATCCTGAAGACGGTGTAATCTGGTGGGATGGCAATGGCAAGCAGGGGTCCAAACGCTTGGTGGAGCCAGGATTCTGTGACTATTAGTAAATCCAATTGTTGTTCAATGATAAGATCCTGTATCTCTGATCTGAAGCATGGGCTCCTATCAATCAGGCATTGATAAGGGAGCCTTTGAAATGGGCAGCAGGCTCAATTTTGGGTGCAGTGGTGATGCTCAGAATTTGGGCATCTAAGGGGCTGGTCACTTGTTTAGTGATGCCTGTTGCCGCTGGCCTAGTAGTTTTAGTTTGGCGAATGGGGATGGATTTGGCTTGTCTGGGGGTAGTTATGACAGGAATATTATGGATGGTGTTTACTTTAGTACGTACCCTAAGGCGGAAGAGTCTTGTGGTACCTTGAATACGGGTAGGCTCAGTATGTGTAAGTGTAGTATTGTCTGAGTTGTAATGCAGCGTGGTCGTTTGTGTATGTGAACCAGGTGGAGAGAAGCAGAAGTTACTCTGTGTGGGGTGTGAAGATGCGTCGTCAATTGTCTTATGTGTGTGTTTGTGAGGCAACATATGTGGAGAGGAGATGGGTACTATCTTATTGTGGTTTTTATTAACGTTAGTAGTGTTGGCATGGTCCTGTCTGGATGGGAATGGTGCTGTGGAGGGTAGGAATGGGGTGGGGCAGGGGATGGGATGATGCCAGGGGCACCGTAGTCTGGTGAGGCCATTTCGATAGGTGAGGAAGGGTCTTCCTGTACATGGTAGACAATTGAGTACAATGCAAAATGGGAACATAGTAGAGAGTTCACAACCTATCATGACTAGAATCTCTGTATGAAGATGACAATATTGTAATTGCACTGTAAGTAACAACTAGGTAGCTCAGGTGCAACTAGGTAACTCAGGTAAGTAGCACTTAGGTCGCTCAGGTGCATAAGCATCTACACAGCACTATCACTACAGTATGGACAACGTTGGACTGCTAGCATTTCATCTTTACAAAACTTACTATGAGCAAACAATCATTATTCATTTGTGCAAGGCATAGTAGGTTATTGTGGACACAATCCACCTGGTAAGTGACGTTAAGGTGGACAATTGACAAAGTGGTAGAGACGTTTTTCGACTCAATGTAGTTTTTTAAATAACATGCATACATCAGCGCTACAAAGTCATATCAGCATATATAGGGCCTCATTAGGAGGAGGGTGATAAGGGGTTAACGGTGCTGGTAAAGGTGCTGGTGCTGTTAACCCCGTACTGCCCTATTACGAGGTCCCCTAGCGGGACCCGCTCTGGACATCTGGTTTTACCAGACGTCCTTTGCGGGTCCCGCGAGGGGACAAGCATGCTAACAACGGGCCTGTTATTAACGGGCCCGTTGTTAGCATCATCGCCATTCCCTTTCAGACCTATTGAGCTCAAAGGGAATGGGGATTAATTTTGACCAGGTCCATGGAATGGGCAATTACCGGGTCCGCCAAGGTCAGCATGACCCGGTAATTGCCCATTCCATGGACCCGGTAAAAATTAATCACCGGCGGCAGTCGTACCCTTAATGAGGGCACGACTACCGCCAGGCTCCTAATGAGGCCCATAGTGTTGTAGGGTTCATTACAATATGGCATGGAAGGTACCTTATGGATGGCAGTCTGAGGCACAGACAAAGGAATGCATTCGCTATTTGCAGGAGCACGCGCTATCTATGGATGATTGCACAGGGATACACCATCAATGCTTGAGAGTGGATACAGAAAACTAAACAGACATCAATCATCTATATCACAATAAACTAGGATCGACAGTCAAGTAATCAGGCGAGGATAAATCGGTGATAGTTATGTCAAAGAGGATTAAATGCAACAATCAAATAATCATGGTAGTAAGTAGAATTTTTAGATTTATACGTCACGTGTGTTCTGCAGTGCTAACATGGAGTGCCGGTATAGACAAAGCTAATGTGCAGATGCTAGAGAAAAAAATATAATACTAATAATGACTCAGGTGGGGGAACACTATTTGAAAACTCACATTAGCTTTGTATTCTTATATATACTGACTACTATCCTCCTGGATATAGACAGAGTATACACTGTTAACTCATCTTAGTCATTGTTATACCGGGTTTCCTCTCCTTATAAGTAAGTGCCGGTATAGACCACTGGATATTGCATATTGCGCTCGGGTTACACTCATAAGCGCTACTTACAGAAAGGTCGTTTGGCGCCATGGCTTTTTGACATGGAAAGGAATATATTGTAGAACATGATAGATCTAGCTACAGGAGGTGCCTTGTGTGAGCGGTGTGCATGCGAGGTTCCATGTCCAAAGCATACGCCAACGCGAGAGGTAAAGATATAAGGGCACGAAGGATAAAGGAAGTGGCAACACGGCCACTACACGGCCCGCCGCAGACAGGCCCTTTAGAATGCAGCGCTTTCAGATGAGCAGCAGGCTTCCGCCTCCGGTCGGGGGTCTGTTTGTAAATAATATAGTTGAGCCAATCAGCTACTCAAGATTGAGGAAGGGCCAGCCTCCAGTAGAAATATACGAACATCTCTGCCATTTTAGACCGGTCGTGATGTATCCTTGGAACGTAGGGCAAAACGCTGTAAATGCATATATCTGCAATTCAGGCTGAGTAAACTTCTGCAGTTGGGGCAAACCTGAAGGTGTCTCACCCGCTAGCCCCAGGGATCTGTCATCTAGGTGGCCAGGACACTGCCACCGCTTTTGGATCCAGTCCCTCGGGGGGGACCAGTGCGGGAGGATCACCTGGATGGGAGGTCTTCGGGGAGTGGAAGTGGGACACCGGACGGCAAGACGCAGTATCCCCTTCCCTATAACACCTTTAGCCCATCCTACCAGGTAGAATATTTACAGATTCAATCCCCACCCCCTTTCCAACCCGAACACTTTCTCGCAGACAACTCACTGTGAGGGAAAGCAGACTAACACCCGAGCCGTGTACCTGACATGTCCCAACACAATGGTCAGGCAGGGTTATTCAATTGCTGATCATTACACACACCTGAATTCCATCACACTTCCCCACACAGATAAAAGGCGGAGCACAAGAAGAGCACGATCTGCATAGTGCTGTTGGGTTACTTTAGGAGTGGTTTTGATGATGCGAGTTGGATAATGATTTGAATGTATTGAAAAATTCCAGTGAACAAAGCCTCACTGATTTGGCTGGAGACTTAATCCTTTTTGGTCTTAACAATGTCATAATGTCTTCTTCTGGGACTGTTGCAATGGATTTTACGGGTTTCAGAGCCTGATCTTTACTACTGGCACACTGTTACTTTTCCTTTTTAAATCAGCTAGTTCACTGGTAAACCATTCATTATTGCATTTAATTTCCGATTTAGTTTTTCTCTGAAATTCGGCAGGAAAATATGTCAAGAGATGTCGTTATCTTATAGTAATATTTTCCTAGAAATTCCATTGGAGCTGTAGTGATTTTTTAAAATTGTTTTAATGGAGGAATTTACTGAGCGTGGACCTAGCTCAGACGGGCAGTGGAGCACCGTGCAACAATGGGCTATAGGAATGTATGTAAAGTGGCACATGTTGCAGCAGACTGTGTTACATACAATTATGCACTGCAATCAACAGTGCGACACAAATATGATATGATATTATATCATATGGCATTTATAACACGCCTATACACAAGTGTTTCAAGGCGTCAATAGACCTTGATGTTCGATATAGCCCTATGTGTGACTCCTCTAGAACCAGTGAATCCCTTGCCCTTTAGCAGTGTTAAGCCAGGAACCATGCCGGTGTATAGACTGAATATATTTTTATTAATTATTATGAAAAATTGTATATTTACACCACGTCTCTGTGGCACCAAAACAAAGATTCAATACAAAACATTCACTTTTTGGGGATAAACAGTGACACAAATTCTGAGATTACAACACGTGTGCGTTTACGCTTTTAAGTCTCCAGTAAATACAATACAGGTCAAATGAACATTTCAATACTTTTATTACCTACAAAATCCCAGAATACCCAAATGATGCAACACTTTAAAACACAACGATATAATTTAACTACAGCATAGTCTTTGCATGAGGTTCACTTTTAATCACATTTAGCACTTTGAAACCTGACCGGATCATGAGCTTGACACTAATGCTTCTCTTTATATGAAGTTTAATTTAAATAAACTGCAACACTTTACTTTGCAAAAACTATTTCACACATGCAGCAATCTATACGGTTATCTCCATGAGCGCTTAGCAAGGCAATACAGTATGATTTAACTGCATCACACGTGAATCAAATTTTGACTGGTACTGCGCTCGTAGAAAAGCTGACTTATTTCACCATGCATTTTAGAACAGACACTTTTCCTTTATTTTGAAAACCCTTTTCATCACCACTCTGTAATGCAAAATCTCTTCCCTCAGGAAACACTTTCCCACTTTCTGTAGAAAGTGTGCTTTTCAAATCAGGCACTTTATTCTGTTTAACTTTGGGAAGACACTCTTTCTGTCCCAGCACACAAACCTAGTTATTCAATTAATTATTTAGGACCCCTTTGCCTTAATGCAAGGTTCAGGGCAATCAGGAAGCAGTAGGGAATTGTTATGCACCCCTTCCTTTAGGGAGTTTTGGGGTTGACAAAAGAATAGGACCACCCAATTACTTTATAGGTAATAGTTGTTTTTATTCACACTTGAAGCAATGTTGTTAATTTCAAACTTCAGCAGAATTACTCTGTGTAATTATGGCTACATGGGAATTAATTAAATTATTATGTAATAAAATTGCTAAAGGGTCTACTGCCAGCCGCCCACCCACTAATTAGAGGAAAGGTATAAACTGAAGCAGATCCCCATGAGACTTGTTAACTAGCATTATCATCTCTGAGTTTGCATGTAGCAAAGGCATCAATACTTATGGAAATTCAGGGAAAACACAGCGGTCTGGTCAGTTTTCCAACCTCAGACATGGATAGCCACTAGCATCATCCCTTCTATTCTGCCTCCTCTGGTCAAGGATCCCCAGCCTCTGTCCTTTTTTTGGTGGTTAGCAGTTCCACCCAGATGATTTCAGTCAATCCTTCTCATTCATTTCCCAGGCAGTTATGCTGAGTTCCCTTGTGCGTCTCCTTATGGATCTATTACCACTGCCCCCAAAATGTCTAAATTATCTCATGCCAGTTTATTGGTCATCAGCTTTGGTTGGGCAACTATCTTCCATCCCCTCATTCAAGGGCTTGCCCCGTTCTCTGATTGGTCGTTTCAGTTTACCAAGGCCAAATTGGTAGAGGCAAGTCCTCCCACTTAAAATGACTTTTTCACCTCCTTTTAGTTTTTGCACTTACAAAGTCACTACATGGTGAAACTTTGTCATTTATACCTAATCATAATGATATTACTTGGCCTGCGATAGCGGGCCTGTAGTTCTGGTTAAGTCGCTCAACTCAAAGAAAGAGCACTTTTTGGGTGGCTTATAACTTTTCCCCGCTGGGAGAATCCTCACCAAACTTCACAAACAAAGTATATGGCTACCTTGGAACGGTTTTGGGAAGTTTGGCGAAATTTTGTTCAGGATGGGCAAAGTTATGGAGGGGGCCCCCAAATGTGTGAAATCCTCAGAGACACAATGGAAACAAATTTTCTTCTCTCGCCTACAGCCCAAACCGCTGGATGGATTTTTGCCAAATTTGTGCCAGGAGCGGTGGCCTAGTCCAGAAAGCAGGCTTTTGTTAATTCGGTGTAAATCCGTCCAGTAATTTAAAAAAAAGAAAGCCAAAAAAAGTAGGTGCAAAAAAATGAGTGATATCTGGGTCTCATCTGTGGACTCAATTCCTGATTCGGTGTCCGCGGATGCCTCTAGACCAATCAGTCGGTGGCTTAGTGTCCATGGAAATGAAATATGGGTGCTGATTGGATGTTAAAAGGTGTGTCAGAATTTTTAAACGGTAGCCATATTGGAGCTGTGAACATCGCCAGTGACCGCGGACAGCGTGGTGAGGAAAGGGTCTGGGAATTGCATTTGGCATTACTTTGTTATGTTATGTTATGTTACTTGGCATTTGTATAGCGCCTTATGTATCATTGGTATGATCTCAAAGCGCTCGTAGGTTGAACGCCCTCGGGCACCGTAGTTGAAGTCAGTAGAGAGAAAGAGTGTTGTATGGTGCATGAGTGCACCAGATATGTGTGCATTTTATGGCTGAAAGAGGGCCTGGAAAAGGTGGGACAGTGGAAAAAGTTAATAGGTAGGTGTTTCTATAGGTGAAATAAAATGGTGCTGCTGCCGCAATGTCCACGTTCACTGTCTTGCCCGTGGACACGAACACATGTCTGCAGATGTCAGTGGGATTGGGAAGGTACTATGTGAGTCTTGCTATTTGAAGGTGTACTGTACGTACTTGTTAGATGGATTTATTGTATAGTGGTGTATAGTAGTGCTTGTGACCAGTGGCCAGATCCTTGGGGGCATGACCTCAGGCCATGACCCCAAGATTCTGGCCACTGGTCACAAGCACTATAGTGTATAGGGGGTCCCTCTTCACCCTCCCATCAGACATTTTCAACGTGTCTTTATTCCTTCAGGGACAGCACACACTCAAATGCATTTCTGCCACCAACCTATCTTTATAGATGTTCTAAGATTATTTACATGCAAATTAACACCTTGGAAAATGGTATGTTCTGATAGGCCAAATTAGTCAGAGGGCAAACATCCCTTCATTACAATTGGATAACTTTATAACAGGCACAACAATTGTACATTAGCATATCTGGCATCCATAATTTTCTCTGACGCACAAAATGAATGTTCCAATTTTAAAGTTGGTTGGACCCTACTATGAACATTCTCCAATCATCAATGTGTGCTCCTTATCTTTGTTCTGAGGTAATGCCAAGTTGTCTGGTGCTTAACACCATTGGAAAATATATATACTCTTATTTTATGGTGCCAAAATAATACAGCTGGTCTCTCAAATTAGTTTGTATGACACACTTTGTACCTGCTTCCATAGGAAAATAGATACATGTGTCTAAGCTTCTATTAATTGCCAGACCTAGTCTAATTTGTGTCTGATTTCTATGCCAATTAAATTTTTAACCTAACAAACCTCATTATCTTACTACAAGATGATGCCAAAAACGGTTTCCAAATGTGTCAGTCCCTCTTGCTTGTCTGAACACTCTTGGCATGGTTTATAGTTCTCCACCCACCTTGCTTAGCGCTGGAAACAATTTTTCATCTGAATATTCTTTCTAAAATATATTTTTGTCTGACACTGTGCCTTTCTTCAGGGAGCTATATCCCTCATTTATTTAAGCATTTGTCACTTTGTATCCAGTATTCATAATATATCCTTCTGCACCCTTCATTTTCCGTACCAGCCCAACCCAAGTGTGTGCATTGCATTGTGCACTTTTTACTTCTAATAAAGGCAAACTAATCCTGATTTCTACAATGTTGGACAGGAGAGTGACCTATTTGATCTGCCGATAATTTTACCTATATACAGTTGAAAGGGGAGGTGTTGGCACCTCCTATACAATAGTAATATTTGTACAGTAATTGTAGGTACTGTAAGGGTATTATACTGTGAAGAGGGATGGGGAAGCCTACCACACCCTCCCCCTCCTACTCCATTCATGACAAGGAAGAGGCCAGAAAGCATTGCAATCACCCATTCTATTTTGGACGAATTCCCAATGGACCCATGATTGATAAATATGTCGATAGGTAACCCCTCAGCCAGCCATACCGCTCAAAGGACATACAGATCTATCCGTGTGTGGATGAAGAGCCGCAGGCCGTGATTAAGGACACCTGTGTGGACAGCTTGGAATAAAACACCAAGAAGCCATGTTGCTGATGTCGTTCGAGACACCATGACATATCAGCGTTAGACGTGAAGCATACGTGCCATCCACACTTCGGGGCACAAACACGCACTCGAATACATGAAGAACACGAGCATACAGTTCTATAGTTAGAGGACAGATACATACATACTGTCATTGCTTTTATTATTTTGCCATTCGACAAAAGCAGCAAGGCAGAAACTGCAAGAGACAAGAGATCGTGAGCAAAGCTTGCAGATGCTTACATGCAAATAACCCTATTGAACTGCAGGAGCACTTATGGGACCTGACAGAACCAGGTGTGACTAAATTATGGAAATGTAGCATAGTATGAACACTGTAGAAACCACATTATAAGGTTTTAGGAAAATTACAGCAGGCCTCGAGCCTCAGAGCAAGAGACGAGCTAAGCTGATTCAGGCTGGATAGAGAGCAAGACGTGTGCCTGGTAGGTCTGACCTGCCGGGCAAAACGGCCCTGGAAAGCAGAGTTGTTGCAGAAGGACTGGCACTGTCAGCAACAGTGACGGTACTTCCATGAACCCATTCCTGTGGAGTGCTCCGTGACTCCACGGGAATGGGGACTTCCCGATTCCACCGCCTGATATCCTGGGCCGCCAGGACTTGTAAGTCCCGGTTGCACCAGGATATTAGGGGGCAGATTCAGTGTTACAGGGATAGCGGCAACCTGCGGGCTACCACTGTCCTCATAATACGGCACAATGTGTTTAGATTTTCCACATAAGGCTGTACCTATTAAACGGTCTCCAGTTTAGTAGCACCTGCATTCGCTATGGGAGACCATTTTTATGCCGAAGCTGTACAATTTTTGTGACAGTGTTTTGTTAGATGATATGTCCTCCCAGAGCTCTTTTAGCTCTGTTTTCTCAGCTTGGGTGAGATAGGCTCTGACATATTTTGCAAGTGCAACAGAATTGTCTGCAATGGTTGTAGGTCAAAGGATCGACAACCAAAGGGTCGAATGGCCAAAGGATCGACACCAAAGGACCGAAAACCAAAGGATCAAATTTTATTTTTTATTTTTTTTTTACTATTTATTTTTTTGGGGGGTCCCCCCAACCCCCATTTTTTTGCTAAGAACCATTTTTTTTACCTATACGAAAACCTAAAAAAAATGTATAATTAAAAAAAATTCGATCCTTTGTGGTGTCGATCCTTTGTCCTGTCGACCCTTTTTTTTCGATCCTTTGACTAGACACCGTCTGCAATGTATTGGATTTCTATATTTGCATTCCACAAGAGAGCAATGGTTGCAGAGGGAAATGATTGCATTGTAATCGTTGATATACTTTGCCCTTTTAATGTTGTATGTGTTTTAGTGACATTTGGTTTAGTATTTACCTTTTTTTTTATATCGGCGTCAGCAGTATTTGCCACAGTTTTGTTCTTGGAAGCGTAAGATTTGTGTACGTAGGTCACTATCTGTGGTTTCTGAAGGGATGTCACGGGTAATGTATTTTTGAATACATTGTAATACAGTGGCATCACTATTATGGCCAAATTTGCAAGCATCTTTTATCCACAAAAGCATGTGGATGTGTGGTGCTCCTCTGGATTGATATTCTTTTCTCCAAAAGAAGTGTGCCACTTCTCTGAGTGGAGGGGTATTTTTATTCCAGGTGAACTGCAGCATGGAAATGAAACGATGATGAAAGTACCTTGATACATTAACAGGGTCAAGAAAACAGAGCTCTCTTGGTATTTTTATATCTATTCCCTCTTTATTTTGGTTTGCAGTATGTAAGAAGTCGTGCAAGTCATCACATGCATATTCTGCACAACTTAAAGTAACAAACCATGTGGGTGGGCCTAGGTTCCTTAGCATACAACGTACATCAGCGTGACGTCGGAACCAGTATTCTTTTGTACCATTCATGTTTTCCAAGAGATTTGTTGTACTTGCCTGCAAAACCTAATCTTTGTCTTTTATCTTTTGAAGCAGTTGGGTAGCAAATATATTTGAAATATTAGAGACCCATTTTTGATGTGTGTGCGGCTCCATAACATAGAGTTGCTGATTCTCTTTCAAACATGAGGTGTAAAATGTATTATGCATGTATGCTATTGCACTGGACTCCTTATAGCTCTTATCTATAGTACTTTTTGCATTTAAACATTGGCGCTTAAAATCTTGCTTACTGTGTGTTGATCGTATTTTAAACAGTCACATTTTTAGCAATTGTGCTCTTTGCTTGCTGACTCACTTTGTTTTATAATTTTAACTGATGTTTGCTTCCATCCATTATTGTGCTTCTGTTTGCTTCCATCCTCTATCGTGGTGCTCTTTGTATGTGAAAGGTACTCGAGAACTACTTTACCCAAAGGCCTTGTAGTCCGCCTGCATACTTTTATGGAAGAAGAACTACTTTTTTAGAAGGTTCAAATGATGTGCACAGACTGTGGGATTTTGCATTTTAAATTAATATGAGATGCAACTAATTGTATTAATCTCATCTTGCTCTATCGAACCCCTAAGGATATGCCAAATTCCAATGATGATTTGGTGCAGTTGGTACACATACTAAATAAACCTGGAAGTGCAACTCTACCTCTAGGAGATTTTAACTGTTGGCTTCAGGATAAAGCAAATTCAGCTGCTACTCAACTGGAACGTAATCTTAAAAATACACCTTTAATACTGAGTTCACACACATTAAAGGCAGGACTTTGGATTGGGTTGTAGGTAGAAACCTTCAAGTAGAAATCGGAATGACCGGTCCTTGCATATGGTCTGACCATTACATTATAGGATTTAAAATCATATGTTGAAATTAAAAAAGGAAACCGCCACTGACTCAAAAGATTCTGACCAGAAAATTTAACAAAATCTCTCCATCAGACTTGAGCAAATTGATGACTCAAGTGATAGAAAATACTTCTAATGAGGTTGATCCTGATGCCCTAATCGAAACTTATCAATCTTGCAGTCAAATAAAAGACCCACCATAATGTCAGAGTCAAAGACAAGACCCACCATAATGATTGGTTTAGAGCAGAACTAAAGGAATTAAAGAAAGCCAAAAGACAAGCTGAACGCTTGTGGCTTAAAACAAATAAAGACGAACAGAAAATAGCCTGGAAAGAACATGATAAAATCTATAAACATTCTACCTTAGAAACAAAGAAAAAGTTCTTCGAACAGCAAATATCAAATGCAAAAAATTGAACTAAACAAATATTTAACATACTAAAGAAAATTGAAAAACCACATCAACAAAAAAACTCCTTCTCTCCCTCCTCAGAAGATCGTATCAGAGTTCAAAAGAGGTTTGCTGAGAAAATCTCTAACACTCGTGATAAGATTAAGACATCTTACTCCATTGCTTCCTTTGAAAGCCAAATTCCCACCCTAAAGAAAAACGCAGGGAAGGATGAACCAAATTTCTCTTTTAAAAATGTGTGCACCCGACAACATGTTTAGGAGATAGTCTCCCTTCTAAACTTCTCAATCAACCTTTGGTCCAATGTTCGTCCATTTTGTTAATTCTTCCTTTCGACATAACAAAGTTCCAAAAAGCATTAAAAAGTAACTGTTACCTCTCTAGTTAAGAAAATTGAAAAGAGTCCCCAAGAAAGTGCTAAATTATGCCCAATAACAAATACTTTGTTCTTGCTAAAGATGTTGGATAAAGTGGCCACGGGACAATTACAGAATTTTCTGAAACATCCTTCACATGAAACAATTTGGATTTAGACAACAGCATAGTTCAAAATGTGCTCTGTTGGACTTGCAATCTAATATGTTTGACTTGCTAGATGTTGGTAAATGTGGCCTGCTGATTTTATTAGACCTTTCAGCAGCCTTTGATTTATTAAACCACAAGATTTTATTAGGCACCTTGGAGAGAGTCAGAAATTGTTCTCCCAGTGCAATACAATGGATCCATTTGTTTATGACAGATAGGGCTTCTGCTATTCATTGGGGGTGAAAAGACTTGGAATTACATGCCCATCACATGATCTGTCCCAAATGGAGCTTCCTCTCGCCAGTACTGTTTAACATTCATATGAAACCCTTGTGTTCTGTCAAACACTCCTCTGATATCTGTCACCTCCTCAAAGAATTCAACCTAGATGTCCTTGCTCTCACCGAGACATGGTTTAAGGCCAGTTTGGTCATGAGTTTTGATACTCTCCTGCCTGTGGGCTACAAAATACTCTTCGAACCCAGAACCAACCATCCTGGAGATGGAGTAGCTCTGATCTTTCCGGAGTGTGTCGCGGCCTCTGTCATGTCTACGCAGTCCTACTCTTCCTTTGAATGCCTGGTCTGCAGGCTCTCTGTCATGATGCCTGCCCCCGGAAGACATGCCACTTGGAGCATGCCCAAAAGCCCCAGTTAGGGGCTGTTTGGGTGCAGTCCTGGCGCCTATGGCGCCAGGCTCATAAAGATAAAGTCAGTCCTGGCGCCATGGGCGCCAGGCTCATTATTGATAACTTACCTGAAGCAGACCATGCTGCATACTCACCTGAGGCAGACCATGCTGCATGAAGACTCAAGCCAAATGAGGCTTAGGAGGGACTATTTTACTGAAGGGACTATTTTGTTACTTGGGTGGGGCTGTGGAAGAATACTTACCTGGATCTTCTTCCAAGGCTATTTAAACCACGCCCGGACAGCCACACGTGCTTCGCGTTATTCTGCTTGCTGCAGCATAACGCTCACCGTGTTTTCAGCAGCTCCAGACTTCAGCCACGCCCGCTTCAGTCCTGGGACTCCTGAAACAAGAAGAAAAGAAGGATAAAGGTTAGAACAGGAGTTTTAACTTTAATCCTTACCTGAATCCTGATCCATTTCGCCACAGAGCTGAAAGACAGAAGTCTTTGAAGCATCGCTTTGCATTCCTACGGCGCCGCGCTGAACTCACCTGCTTGGCGGTACTTCAGCATTCCATCACGCTCTCTCCATCTCGCGGCCGCCCTCCGACACCTAAGGAGACAAAGACAGCAAGGTGAGCAAGGGGACTCTCTAAGGCTATACAAGCTACCCCCAAGGACTTACCTGATTTACCACGGGGGGGTACTCACCTCATCTCGGGTCGGCGCAGTCAACTCTGCTTCATCGCCGTACCCCGGCCCCTAAGGGGAAAACCACAATAGACTTACCTGAATCTTACCAATTGCCATTTGGAAATCTTCGAGTGGATTAATCGGCAACCTGCAAGGAATCGGACAGAGTGAAGATCAGACATTTGAACTCTTATGAACAATTGGACTTTAGAGTCAATACTGGAACTCACCAATTCCTCTACGCCAGTGAAGTAACTGGTTATCAACGCGCCCCTGCGGTCGACGCAGGATGGAGAGCTCATCCTTCAAAACCATCAGGTGAGACTAAGGAGGGGACATCAAGAGTGATCTGTGGGAAGACAACGGGAGTGGGGAAGGTGGGCTGACACTCAATTCCATGGGTGGTTAATTCCTCTTCTCCTTTGCAAAAGAATATTCCTGCGAGCCAGACAAACTAGGCTGAGCGGGCCAGTCCAGTCAGTCATCTCGGCGCTACACGTCACGCTGGTGGAAACAACAGTGGCCCAGTTCCGGTCGACGTCCCCGTGGGAACCAGGTGAGCGTAACACTCACTATCTCTCCTGGCCTTTCTTGAACTGTGGCCGCCATCTACAGGCCAGGTCACTTTCTTCCCCTCTGAATGGGGCAACCTCTCCTCTTTGCTCCTTTCCTCTACTTCTCAACTTCTCCTCCTCAGAGGTCTCAACCTAGATGCTTCTAATCCCTCCTATGGGCTTTTCCGCAACCTCTGCAATACTCTCTCTCTCTCTTTTCATTCTGCCCTCTGGCCCGACACACTCTGCCGGACATACTTTGGATGTTCTCATCACCTCAGACATCCCCCTCTCTAACCCTCTTAGCACTTCTTTCTCTTGGACTGACCACATTCTACTCCTCTAATCTGAAACTCTCTATCCCTCAGGCAAAGCCTCCCCCCCAGCACTGCCACCTACCTTGTGGGTCATTCGGCCCATGAAGTGTGTGTGTCGGTGTATGCCTTTGCCTCTACTCTCTCTGCTCCTCCTGCAGCTGACACACTCTGACACAGCCCTTTCTAATCTGCATCTTTCTATGTCCAACACCCTGGACATCCTTGCCTCTGTCATGAGAATCTGGCAGGAGCCAACCTCCAAGTGCAACTCTTGGTATGATTCCGACCTCGCCGTCCTGAAACACAAGTGTAGGGCGGCTGAGAGGAAATGGAGGCTGTTAAGTGCATCGTCTGAAAAACTTGGCTGCCACCTGCTCCAAAGGCAATACAGACTCTCTGTCCTGTCCATGAAGAGAATACACATTGAAGTCCGCGTCTCTGCGGCCTCTAACAACACAGCTAAACTCTTTAAAATCTGCAAGAAACTGGCCAATCCTGTTGCAGTCTCTACCCCTCCTGTTCCCTCCCAGGCACTCTGTACGGCTCTGGTTTCTCACCTCTCCACTAAAACTCAGGACATCCTGTCCTCTATCTCCGCTTACTCTCCCTCTCTTGGTCCCCCTTTGGCCAGTTCTCCCTCTCCTCCATTCTCTTCTTTCTCTCTGACAACATCTGACAAGGTTTCTAGACAAATCCGATCTATGAAAGTGTCGTCCAAACAGGTGCTCCCCTGCTCCTCCAGAACCATCAAGGACCATATTTATACCCTCACTCCAGTCTTGGCCAATTTCTGTAATCACTCTTTTGCCACTGGAACTTTCCACTCTCCCATTAAGCACTGCCTTGTGCACTCCCTCCTCAAGAAGTCGTCTGCCGATCCTAACTTCCCGGCAAACTATTGCCCAAATCTCCATCACCCCCTTCCTGGGCAAACTCTTGGAAAAGCTGGCAATCTCCCAGCTTACTCTTCACACTGAATCTGTTGGTTGTCTCCACGACCATCAGTCTGGCTTCAGAGCTACCAGAGGCACAGAAACTGCTCTCCTGAACACCCGTGAAGATCTGCTCTCTAACCTTGATTCCAGCATTCCTTCTGTCCGCCTCCTCCTTGATCGTTCCTCTGATTTCAACATGGTCAACCACACCATCCTGATCAATCGACTCTGTGAGAACCTGGGCATCATGGATCAGGCCCTGGATTGGCTGACCTCCTTCCTCTTCGACCGCCCCTCCCAGTTCCAACTTGGTCCCTTTCTCTCTGCCACCTTTCTCTCCACCTGTGGTATTCCCCAGGGCCCTATACTCTTACCCTGGTTTTTCAACCTGTACTTGGCCTCTTTGGCTCACGTGATCCCTACATGCTCCTCTAACTTTCAGCGTTATGCGGATGACACTCATCTTTCTTTCAGGCTCCCCTCAGCCTCCTCTCCTCTCTCCCTCATTCCTGACTGTCTATCCCCGATTTAGGATTGGTGTGCCTCCAACGATCTCTGCCTTAAGGCCAGTAAGACAGAGATCCTTCTCATTGGGACTCCTGCCCCTGCTTTCCCTCTCTCACTCTGGCTGCCCGCCTTGGACCCTCTTCATTTGCATTCCTGCGAGACAAAAAACCTTGGTGTCATCGTCGAATCTACACTCTTACTCTCCTCACATCTCGGACGTCACTAAAAAGTCCCACTACCAGCTGCACCTCCTCAAAGGGACTCTTCCCTTTCTCACTTTCACCTAGAAGCTCACTGTCTCCAGAGCCCTAGTTCTCTCTAGTTGGACTACTGCAACAGCCTCTTTCTCAACCTGTGTTCCTCTACTCTCCGCCCTCTGCAACTAATCCAGAATAGGAGTGCAAGATTTATCTGTGGCCTCAAGCCCAGGGACCATATCTCTCCAGAAATTTGAGTAGGAAGAGGGTGCACAGCTATGTACTCTGTGATTTAGTAAATTTACTCCATGCAAACTTATTATTAAAAAAAAAAAAAAAAAATTGCTTAGTAAGGTGCAGCCCACTAAATAGTGCCTCCGTGCTGGGCTCTCGTAATGAACTGAAGAAAAAGGACCTAGGCTGATTAGCCATCGGTGCAGGCCGCACACCTGTAATTACCACAAATGGTTAAATGTTTTATATTATACTTTGTCAAAAAATATCTAATGAAGAGTCGAACACAGTTGAAAATGATTTTCTCTTTAATCCACTGCTATGTGAATTAGTAAAGGTTTGTCATTGGTTAAGAATCACCAATTTGTAATTTGCTGTTTTGTAGGCAAACGATAACCCTGTAGCTAATGCATTTCGTAAAACCTAGTTTCCTTCTTCAGAGCCGGGTAAATCTATTCAGGATTACTTAAATAGTTCTACCATCATCAAAAAGAATCAAAAAAATGTACATTCATATTCCAATAGACGTATTGCAAGAACATTGAAAAATACAGGGTACACACAGGGGACAAAAACGATTGACAAATAACACGTGAAGAGAAAGAGAAAACAACATATGCCGCTGTTAGTGACTTGTGTAAAAATACCTGTACATTTATGCAAGATCCATATTTAACTTATTCCTTGCGCGCTCATAATGTAATAATGAAACTTGATAATGATGAAATTTCTTCCACGTGTTATTACAGCATAGAGAACCATCTACCCAATCTTCTCCGTGGTCTTAAGGATCATTATACATTTTGTCTAGTCATTCTGTATTTATTCATGCTGGTAGTTAAACTAAACGTTGTCGGCTCCCACCAAATGTTATATATGTCTGTTCTTCCTTATGTCTTATGTGTGCACTAACCTGCCAGTGCTTCTGTATCCCAGGCGCGATTAGCGGCGCTGGTCAGCGGTGTCGGATGCGTTTGTGTAACGCTAAAAAAAGGTTAAATAGAATGAGTCGAACGCGTGCTTTAACGTGTTCGTGCTGATAAAGAGCACTGCTGCTCTTGGTTCTTGTTATTTCATAGTGCTTACCTAAAGAGCTTTGTTATCGGTAAAGCGATCCTTTTGTGCCTTTCCTTCCGAGCTGCTACCAGCCCTGCAATCTCTCCACTGGCTCTCGGTGGCTGCAAGGATTAAGTTCAAGACCCGTTGCATTGCCCACAAGGCTTTCTGGGGCCATGTTCCCACAGTACATCCAAGCTCCCTTACAAAATACCTCCCTTCTCGAGACCTTAGCTCAGCTATGTCCAACTCTCTAAGGGTTAGAGCTTCTCCAGGCAGAGAGTGGAGGTAGACTTCTCTCCTCTGCAGGTGCCTCCCTTTGGAATGGCCTACCTGACCCTCTCAAACTTGAGCCAGACCACATGAAGTTCTGCAAGCAGCACAAAGCTTTCCTCTTCTCCTCTGCTTACCTACCTCATCTACCCGTCTGCCGTACTGAGTGGTTGCTTGGCTACCTCAGAGTCTCACTGGGTGCCAGGCTCTTTCTTGATCAGTCACACTTGCACTGCATGTTATATTTACAAACTACCCTGAGGACACTCAGTTGTTGTTCGAATTAACAGGAGACTACGTACAGGACAGCCTAAAACTCAATGTTGTCTTTCAGATAATAAAGGAACGGATGCAAACACACTGCATGTGTCTGACTGTTGCGAAAACTGAGTTGCTTATTTTTGGCCCCCACACAACTAAGAACTAAATTTGACTCGAGGTGTTATAATTTTAAATAAGATGATTGTATATAAAGTAAAAACTTTGGGCACCCATATGGATTTTTCGGTTGGATCTGAGCCCCAAATAAAGTAAATAGCACAAAGTGCGCAGTACCACCTAAAACCTTTAAGTACAATTAGACCTCTAATTTCAGATAAAAACTGTGAAACATTAGCTAAGCCACCATCCTATCTAGGATGGATCACTGCGAAGTCCTGCTCGGAGGTGCCCAAAAGAGAGACTTACAGCTCCTGCAAACAGTACAAAATGATTCTGTTTGCATTATTAAGAACGTTTCTCGTGGAGAACATATCTCTGAACACAGAAAAACTCTTCACTGGCTGGCAATCAAAACCAGAGTATCATTTGAAATCTTGAAATTGGTACATAAGGTAATTTGATATGATAGGTTATTTATAACACGCCCAATACCCACAGGTTTCTAAGCGCGGACCTGGGGATCGGACCTGTGTTGCTCTGTGTTGTTTTGCTTCAAGGCAAGCACGATGCCACAGAGCTATCCTCCCGAGACAATTTATGGCAATGCCCCAGAATACCTTAAAAAGATAATTACTATTTATAAGCCTAATAGAAACTTAAAATTAAGTCACAATGTGCTGTTAATGTGTCCCTGCCCTAAATAAATGAAAGGAAATGGAAAATCCTTTACCTATATGGCTTCTCAGGCATGGAATGCTCTTACACTAGATTTACACCTCCAAAATAACTTGCTATCCTTTCGGAAGAACCTGAAGACTTACTTTTTGAATAATGATCTGGTCTCTTCCCATTATTTGCGCAGAACCTCATTCTGATGCACTAATTTGTGTGGATCATCTTTCATCATATCTGCCTTCTTTTCCTGTAGGAAAGAGTAGAGGAAAAGAATGTGCTTCTACACTTTTCTTCCATATGCTCTTTGGAGAGCCTTTGGCGTGACGCATTTGAAATTTTTCTAATGCATCTTCTACGTTGTCTTTGGAGTGCAGTGGGTGAATTGTATACTGGTCTAAAGTGTTGGCTGCAGTAAGAGGATCTACACGCTCAAATTGGCCAGTTTGTGATGAATCTTGTATTAGTTATGTTTTTATCTTTGTAGTATTCATGGTTTTCTTTAAGGTATTATAGGTCTTGTCTAACATTTATTTTGTCTTTTGTTGGTACACCATTAACTAGTACAATCAATGATTGATCTATTGGCCATTGTGCTCCTAGAGTTTCTACATTTTCTTTAAGATCTAATGGCAAATATAGTACTTTGCCACAAATGTCTTTTAGTAACTCAGATGGAGACAATTTGGCCATTTTCAGTTGAAGGCGTATTATAGCTTGAAATGGGTGTACTGTTTAGATTATAATGCTCTTATAGAAGCTAAGTTGTTGGAGAGCTTTTGGACGTGGGAAGATGTATTTATAAGTTATTAGTAATAGCATGTGATGGCATTTGGTTATTTTCCAGCTTTGTATTGCAGTATGTGCAAACTATTGAGGGTCAGTTATATTGTATTCATTTTCTGCTGTTAGATATAAAGCTAATTGGAACCATTGGGATTCCTCATTGTGTTCTTTTGTGTAGGCCATATCTACTATTTCGGTGCTCTTGTTATAAAAAGTTCTGCGACAACAGACACATACTTTTCGGCCTCTAACCAGTTTGGCGGTAAGCAGTAAAATTGGAGCTATTTCGGTTACCACCAACTTTACCACTATACCAAATTCTGAGTCACAGAAAATTGGTGTTAATTCTACCAGCGGATATTCCTCCCGTGGAATTAGCTATAGTGGTAAATCCTCCAGCAATTGCGGAATTAGACCTGGGGCCAAGACCGTCGGCGGAATGACTACCAAAGAAATCAACCTATTTCTGCTGAATTACAAGTTATGAATCGCCAGAATTTCCTCCCAAAATTAGGGGAATTACAGGCAAAAACACAGAGGATGTATCTCCACCAAAACGGTGGAGGTAAATGCAGACAGTTTATTTAAATCAAGGCGCAGGTGCACCAGATCACCTCAGGAGGAGTATATAAGGGGCCACACCCTCCCCCAACACACAACCAGCCAGCATGCAGCCACAAGCAGATGTTCATTATGGGCACCACTACCCCATACTCCACATACAGCTACAGCAGCATGCAATACCCCAGCAGGGAACGGGACCGGCCCCACAAAGGCACAGGTGACGCATGGCGTCGGGGGCACCCATACCACATATCTGCCCACCCCATGGACACTGACGGTTAGCCAGCCAGTGACCCTCTACCGTTTGGACCGCCCGACCATCACTGACCTGCTCACCCTGATCCAGCCTGATCTCCAGAGTGCCATTGGAATCCGAACTGCCCCCCCACCCTGCTGGTGTCGGTCCTACATATCTGTAACATGGGTGAATCCCAGCACACCATGGGTACACTGCATGGGATGTCACACCCCGCATTTGCTAAGGTGATGTACCAAGGCATGGATGCGCTAATGAGGCATGCACATCACCCAGGCGCAGGTGCATGCAGCAAAATCACATTTCAACAACATTGCCGATTTCACCAATACCCTATTCTCTGGAGGATAGCCATGGGTGACGTGCTCGCCTTGGAAACAAGAAGACACAGAGCAACACAGGTTTGATCCCCAGGTCTGTGCTTAGAAACCTCTGGGTATTAAGCAAGTTATAAATAACCTATCATATCATATCATATATCATTGGATTACACACATGTGGCATTGGTAGCCCCCCAAAGGCAACTGAGCAGGCATACAGGAACAGGAAACAGTAGCAATCAATCACACAGAGGACAGCTCACCTGGCTCGTGGGTATGAAGTAGGCATACCTGACGCACAGGACCACCATCACACACCTGGGGTACATAATGTTCAGCAAAGTGTAACAACTACATGTTCCATGTTACAACGACTGAAGTGCACAGAACAGACCTAGTAAACTGACCGACCCACCCCGGTACACAGACCGTACTCATGTGATGACACGGGGTATCCTGCCATGCAAGGCAGCACAACGCATTCAGGCCACCCACCACAACCATGGTAAAAATATATTGTAACACCATAACTGAAAAATGCTTTGGAGATGACATGACACTGACAAATCCTTGATTACGGGTGAATCCTGCATTGTGACTGACTGCAAATGTACCATGTTTAAAGAGTCACATCAGCCATACACAATCCATTCATGTCTTGTAGGGGAAGCTGGCCATCCACAGTCACCGTGGCTGAGGACGCCTCAGAGGAACCCTAGCAAACCACAGTAGGAAGCCTATGGTGATGCACAGAGGAGGACAAGGCCATGCATTGAGTACATATTTGGATGTCTGAAAGCCAGATTCAGGTGCCTACGTCTCACAGGTAGTGCCCTTGTGTACAAACCGGATGATGTAGGCAAGATAGTATTCATCACTGCAATGATGCACTACTTATGCACTTGAAGGCATATTTAAATGCCACCAGATGAGGCCCAATCACACCCTAGCTCGGATGAGGATGTCTCTGAGGTGTAAACAGGTCAGCACAGGACATACTTTGGGATGTGATGCAAGGACCAATGGTCTGCAAGGACCTGAAGGACGATTGCCCTTGACTATGCACGTATGCAACACTGAGGGCAACGATGAGTCACTGAATACACAACTTACTCAACCATAGAATAAACACCTTACACAAACACTAACTTCAAACATTGATCTATTTAGAACCTGATATATCCTGATCCCCCACTCTGGCTCCCACCCCACACCCTGATCCCCAACTCCACCTCCCGTGCCACACCCTTATCCCCAACTCCACCTCCCACCTCACATCCTGATCCCCGACTCCACCTCCCACCCCCCATCCTGATCCCCAACTCCACCTCTCACCCCACAACCTACCCTGGACATGAGTCCATTATTTCCGGTATACTGCAGTTCGAGGGTTTTAGCCACTTGTCCGTCAGATCATAGAGATGGTAGTAAAGTTGCCTCAGGGTTTCTCCTACCCGTAACTTGGTGTCTCTGAGTCGGATTCTGTATGCCTCATCTTCCATACCCATTTGCTCAATGATGGTTCTTTTGATGTCCGCATATGAGGTATCGCCAGCGGGTTAGCTGCTTAGTATGCTCCTTGCATGGAGCCTGTTAACAAAGGAGCAATATAATGGCCCCATCTTTCGACCGGCCATTGGGCGTTGTGGGCAACACGCTCAAAACTGGTGCAAAAGTAACTCAGGTCCTCGCCAGGTTGAAACTTTTGTAGACTGGAAGTAGGGGCTATAGGTTGCCCTCAGGTGGTTACCATAGCCTCAGGAACCTGCTTCAAGGCGTCCTGGTTGGCGACCAGTATCTGTATGGCTTTGTAGGGTCTGCCGGTCTGTTTGTGCTTGGTGGCTCTGGACCTGTATCAATTGTTGGAGCTGTTGCTATCCTTCTGCCAGTGCTTTTGATGATTCCCTCTATGGCATGCTGCCTTATCCCACCGCTGCCACCAAAATATGTAACGATGGAGTGGAGGACACAAGTTGCCTGAACAAAAAAGGGCTTTTATTAGTATTAAAAAAAAGATTTCTTAGTTCAGAATTCGTGGACTTGACTCAGTCTGTTAATAAGCCTTTATCCTTAGGTTCTTCAATAAGGATGCACAGAAACGGCCTGGATATTAGTCCTCGTAGGCCCAGATGGGCTCCGACACTGTTCTATCCTCCGTGGTCCAGCGGTTCTGCAAGAGAAAGAGTGAACACACTTTAGTCCTTCTTCTCTGTCTGTATATATGGTGCTGGAGAGGTCCAAGCCACTTGGAAATGGCATTCAAAAAAGTCTATTTCCTCGCTCCCAAGACCCGTCCCCTTCTTCCCCGTCTGAGGGTTGCCATGATGTCTCCCTTCCCAGCGGCTGCAAATAATGTGGAGTATCGTACCCTCGGGAGCGCAGCACCTCGGAAACACCTTGGATAGGTATGGGAGTTGAAAAGTGCTTTCCGCTTTGGGAACGTTCGAATATTGGGGCAGCTAGTGTAACTAGTTCTATGTCAGAGTCTTCATCCCGTGCTCTGGTGGTGGGTTGCGTGTGGCTCGAGACATAAGTATCCTCTGCGTTCAGAAGGTTATGAGGGGGCTCGCATCCAACGTCCTCGCAGTCAGTAGTCTTTCCCCACGTTCTGTAAGAGCCGTTGTGAGTTTTCCCGTTGGTGACTTCTTCCCTGTCCTTATTGTCACATTTGAGGGTCCGTCCTTGCAGTACCTGCTCCCGGCCCACGTGGTCTTACCCCACTGTAGGTGCCTTAACGGCAATTGTTAAATCACGCTCTTCAGTTCTCTTACACAGTCCTAGTTGAGTCCATCAAATCAAAATGGCCTATACTAACAAAACCTAATGCCTGCCCTATATCTTATATAAAAAGTGTAAAAAGCAGAATATGTATGTAAAGGAAAGTCAGTGTTCAAATATAAAGAATAAATTTGGCTGAGTCAGTTCTCCTCCCCACGTTGGACAGCACGGAGTAAGGTGGTCCCTGTAGGCACAATGATACACTCTGGCTCAGATTCTTAACACAAAGACAGTTCAAAACGTAGATTGAGGCATGCCTGGCCTTCCATGTTAAAGTCTTACTTTCCAAGTTCCAAAACACAGTTCACCATAAATTTCACGTCGGTCTCCCTCAGTTGGGCTCAGAACTCTTAAAGCAAAAGTTCACGTTGATCTCTCTTAGTCAGGCTCAGACATTTCACAGCAAAACAAAAACACTTGCAGGGGTTCCTTTTCTCAAGCTTAATTCACCTCTTTTAGGGGTTCCATTCACCTAACCTTTTACACTTGCAGTCTCCCTCAGTCGGGCCGGGCGTCTCCTGATGTCGAAGACTTTTGACTTGCGTGGCTTTTTCTACAGACTTCCGCAGGACCACTTCGACTTTCCAGATTTCAACTCACACTCTTACGTTATTTTCCCCAAGTGCTTCTTGGTCTGGGTAGTTTACAGTTTTATGCATCAAAGTTCAACGTTCACCTTTTTACTTTCCCCTTCTATCTGTGTTTTTTCATCATTTCGCTTTTACAGTTCATTCACTTTATTGCTACAAACTTTTGACCTTTCACAGAGACTTGATTGGGTGACTTCCTTTCGCTGGACCACTGCGTTACTGAGTATTGCTAACTTTACAGCTATCGTTACTTCAAGGTTTATTCACAGGTCTGCCTTTCTTCGCAACTCACCCACATGTGCACAGCCTTCAATTGTGCAATATAATCTTACCACGTCAGTCTTTCTTTAGCACACACCGGTCTCTCATGTCGTCTGCCAACTCACCGCTGTGTGTGTTTCTTTCTTGTCTTTACTGTCTTCCAGTTTGCAAGTCAAGGTTAGTACCACAGGCTTGACCTCGCCTCCCCAACTCTGCCGTCGAGCCAGGAGGGTTGCTGGCATCCTTGAAACACAAAGCAGCCTTCTTGTTTGGGCTTTGTCCTTCTGCACGTGCCTTTTTGGCCTTTTGGAGGCAACAACCTCCTGCAGGGAACTCCTGAGGTTCTCCACCCATGGCTCTCCTACCTCGGTCCGTTGCTGTGCTCCAGTAGGTTTGCCTTTGACCCTGAAGCTCTGCTCTTACTAGTCTTCCACCTTGCTCAGAGTGTGTCTCTATTTTGCACCTTTTATCCGTGTGAGGAGAGCTAATTGGTATCAGATGTATGCACTTAGAGCCAAGTGCCTGACTGTGCCTGACCCAATTCGCGAGACATGTCCAATGCAATATGTAAGAGTTAGCATTGTTACTCCCGGTTGCCCTCTTCCTCTGCCCAGTGTTTGTGTAAAAAAAAGGGGAAGGTGAGTTGGGACATCGGAGAATCCTATGAAATAGGAGGGATCATGGGTATGGGAAAGGGAGGAATGAGGCGTCTCACCATCGGCTGTCCGACCTCCACTCACCGAAGACCCCTCACCCAGGTGATCCTCCCACACTGATCCACCCCCAGGTTTCTCACAAGTCACAACTATCACCGGATGTTTCATCCGATGCCGTCAAATTTTGATGTCCAGATCTGCTCTCCCTTCGACAGAAATATAATTTGCATCAAAACATTTGGAGTTTTCCCAGAAGTGGTGTGAGGGAAATTTGGTGGCCCTCCCCCCATCCCGAGTTTAGTTGGTCAAAGGCCTTTTTGGACAGGAGGGTGGATTGGGATTAAGTATCCACCAGAGCTGATAATTCACACTAACCCTGCTCATTCACCGTTGCATAAAATCGTCAGTCTTTCTCTTCCAAGGTGCAAAGAAAGTGTGAGTTATTTGACAGCCCAGTGATTTTTTTTCTTAATATTGAAAAATGTGCAACTCGCAATGGAGGTTCTTGGGGAATCCTCCTTTTCCCCGGCTCCTTGGCTGTCCACCATTACCTGGTGACAGTTCCCAGAACCTGTTTGCAGAAAGGACACCCTCTCCGTTTCCATTCTGTCTGGCTCACATGTTTGGGGTTGAATAGTTTCTGGTTCTGAGTTGGTCTCCATACTTACCCTGTCTCACTCAGGGTCTTTTGGTACCCATTATTCTTTGGGAGGGATCCCCCATTTTTTAAACAGACGGTCTGCTTACCTGAATCCTCCAGGGATTCTTCTCTTTCAAAGGGGATAATCCAGAGTTCCTCCACAAAGTGGGTTCTTGCTCTTTAGGTTCTAACATTTCGGGATAGAAGAGAGACTTTCAGGCTGAGAGGTTTTTATGGGTTCTGTTTGGCCGAGAAAGGAAGCTTCCTCTAGGGCTTGGCATCTCTCAATGACCCGGGACCCCTCCTCAGGAACCTGTGGTTTGTTGGAAGTTTCCTCCTGTCATTTCCCCTCTGCAGCATCAGAACAGGGTGTTGGGGAATTCTGGGAAGCAGAGTTAGATTTAGAGTTAGATTGAGCACTCAGCATGCACCCCAGATTATCGGACAGTTGCTGGACCTGTTGCTCCAGTTGCAAGACCTTGTCTCGGTGGTAGGGAGGTCTCGATCCATACCTCTGCTGCTCCCGAAAAGGGTAACTGTCCCTTCTCCTGGAGTAGCTCTGGTACTGGAAATTCCCTGAATAATTTTCCATCCTGAATCTCCCTTCTCCCGGGTTCAGGGATCTATTGTCTTGGAAGCGGGGAGAGAGAGGATGATTGTTTTGGAAGTTCTGATTCAGGGGATATCTGAGGAAAAAGTTCAGATTGGGAGGTGGAGTGATACTTCTCTCCCGAATGAAGTTTAGAGGGACGTTTCCAAGGGCTGTACTTGCCTGATTAGCCCCCCCCTTGGGCCGGGGGAGTGTATAAATACCCCTAGATTGGTTTAGTACCCTTGTACCGAGGATTTATATAGGTGGCAGAGTTCGAGCGATGATTGTTCTGGGACTCCGCCTGACTACCATTTGATTGGGCAGGGTTGGGGAGGGTCCCTTCTGCTTTCTATTTTGCTTGCCGGCAGGAGGGTTACTTTTAGGCCCCCCATCTCCAGATCCAATGGAAGGGTCGTTTTTACCTCTGCCACCTTTGCAACATCTGGAGTGTTAGATGGTTCGGGGGTTTTGGCAGTATTTCTGCTCTCAGCAGGCTTCTGGACCTCATAAATCCTGGTGGCCTGTTCAATCATGGAATCCAGGGTCCTATGCTTGTGAAAGTCACGCACCAACTGAGTCATTATGTATTTGGTTAGCACATGGAAATATGTAGTTATGAACTCCTAGTATTGGTGTTCACCGGCCAGGAAGTCGGAGCAAATACCGGCTTTAACTCCTGCACAAACTCCCTAGGCGTCCGATCTTCCCCACACTGCAAGTTTTATGCAGCCTTACAGGCCTCTTGTGGGTTCCTATGTGTTGGAAACTGTTTCAAACTGGCCGCCTTATAGGTGGCCCATCTATAAGGATCCTGGTCCTCCAGTCCCGCAAATAAACTGGAGTTCTCAGGTGAGAAATTCCATTTTGCAAATGCTATACAATTCATATCATTCATCTGGAATGTTACCATCATCTGCTCATAAAGTGCCAGGTGGTCCAATACCGAATACTTGGCATTCTTCTGGTATGGGGTCAGGAAGCTCTTTATGCCCTTGATCTTTCTGATTGGGTCTTTGACAAAACCCTTTCTTTGTTTCCCTGTATTTTACTTCTTCTGCACCAGAGTCCATTCACCTTCTGACTCATAACTGCTACCGGTATTTCCTTCCCTGTATCCAAGGCACTCCCTATCTCTATGAGACTGGGAATATCTACCAGAACCACAGGGTCTGGACTCCTCTCACCCAGATCAAAGTGAACTCTCAGGGTCACTCTCCCTGGATTTCCTTTCCTGCCGAGGATAGAACCCAGTTTCATCATCCCGCTTACCAGGGAGTCTCTGGAATTCCCCCCTTCTCTTTAATGTACAGAGGTTTTTAGAATGCCCTTCCTATGCTGAGCATCTGGCTTTTCTTCTTGAGTAAAGTGGGCAAGGTGGTCTCTTTGTAGTCACATCTTGAGCCAATCTAATTCCGTGACTTTCTCCTCATAAGAGTTTTCATGGTTTGAAGTACTTACAGTACTATTCCTTCCTTTCCAGGAGACACTGGTCCGGCCGCTTTTCTTTTTGTGTGGTATAGATGAATAGTCATCCTTAATAAACAAGGACTGGCCTTCTGGATCAGTAGGGATAAACCTGGGTAAGTCCCACTGTCTCATGTTCCCCTGTTCTTTGTCTGCGGCATACAGGAGGTCAGTTACCATTTGTATCTGGCAGGTTGTAAATGACGGGCCTGCAGTCCTTGATGGGATGGGAATCTCACCTTGTTCATGGCCTTATCCCATATCCTGATTTTTCAGGGTGCCTCAGAACCCGTTTGTAATTCTCAATTTCATTTGTGATACTCTCACACCTGCTTCTCTCTGTCCTTATTTCCTGTTTGTTATTCAGAGAGCTGGCTTTTTAATTCTGACTGTGTTCTCTGTTGTTTCAGAGTACTTATACCTTGGTGAATTTCATCAAACTCCTTTTGGGAGTCCATTTCTTTAATGGTAAACAGACTATTTTCCCGATGCACTTTGTCATGAGTCTGAAATAGCTAGCTAAATCCTGGCCCTGAGCCCCCACTTTGTAATGGTTTATTGAGGGGACACCCTCAACATGGGGAGTTCCTTCCCTCCCCACGCAAAGTGTCACACAACAAACTGTTTGACAGATTATTTTCTTCAGCCCTACTTCAGACGCATATCATGTCCTTTGGATTCCTTCCCCTGAGCTACCAATGAGCCAAGAATCAGGCCGGTGTACAGGAAATATATTTGTATTCATTTAAATTAAAAGTAATACAAATTCACACGAAAATGTCAAACACCCCTTTATCCGTGGCACAACACAATCACTTTTCGCAGCCTAAATAAATCACAAATGTAAGTTGAAAATAACGCAAATCACAATACTTTACTTTCTACAAATTTCTCTTCAAGAAATAATTAAACTGATCAATAACCAAAACAATTATAAATGTAGTGATGTGCAATTTAAATATTTCTTCGGGCTTAAAAGGCTAGCAGTAGGATTTCAAGATTGGTACAAATACATATGGCAATTATGATTTCACCCACACTTTTGGTTTAAAATAAAGACTAGGTGATTTAGCGGTTTGTTTTTCAGACCCCCCTATGTTGCTTCTGTGTTTGGGTAATCGGACAGTGAAATTGGAATGATTTGGGCAATTTTGGATTTCAGACCCCCCTCCACTGAAAGGCCTGTGTTGGGGAAGCTGGATAAAATGTTTGGATTGGTTTAAGAACAAAGACACCCCTCTTCCTTAAAGAAGTCGGGTCAGAAGGACAAAAAGGACGACCCATTTAAATTATAGGCTGCAGTTTTAGTGCACACTGGGAAGTGAGCTTTGTTCATTTGGAATTTTAACCAAATTCACCCCGTAGTGTTCTGCCAAATGAGGAATTAATGAAATTACTATTTATAGTTAAATAGGCCCCCCTCCCACTTTAAAGGGAAATTATTTAAAGCAAGCAGATTCCCCCACCTTTTGGTTTCCTAGGGCTCAGTTCTACTTACATAGAAAGCCTATGTTTAAAGTTTCGGATAGCTAGCTGCATGTAAAGACCCTCTAGAAAGATGGGGCAGAGGTCTGGTCACTACACTCTCGAGGATGGCCTCCCGCTCTCCACCATAGGACCATGTCAGCTTTAGGCCTTCCTAGCAATAGACAGCTCCACCAAGATGCTTCCTGAGCAATATTCTCTGGTGTTGCCTTGTAGCTGTTAGATGGTAAGTTGCAGCAGATGGTAAATTCCAGAAGCTTTGTCCCTTCCTCCTAGTACAGTCTCCCTTATATAGCAGCGATGACCCCAACCAATTTTACAATCTTGGGGGAGTACCCTGCAAGAGGTCACTCAACTAGGATTGAACAGTCACCCTTCTCTCTCCTCCCAAGCCCAACCTCCCTGTCAGGATTGGTTTAGGGGTCTGGAGCAGACATATGGCAGCTTAATTTACAAGCCCCATGTGTTCTCATGTCAAGTTTTTGCAAAAAGTAGTTATGTGGCAAAACTTTATAATTTTACTAATAACTGCCATAATATTCTTATATTCTGTTTCCGCTAATCATGGTGAATTAAATAAGATGACATCCAGGTCCGTACCATTTTGCACAGCCATGTGGCACTTTCCTGACCTTTTCACAAATGGTATAACAGTTATGAATATGTACCTTATTACCCATATTCCCAATTTCACCCTCTACCTGTTCACCAACTCTCATATTTGGAACAGATCAGCCAGAAACACATCTTAGATGGCCATTACAGTTCCCTGCATCGCAGGTCAAAATTGGCTGGTAATTACCTGAAGAATGGTACATACATGAATAAAATCTGCCTTATGGTTGCTGGGAAGAAGCCCTAAATTATAATAGTCCTTTTAAATTAATTGTACATTTTCATGTGGGACAAATGGCAATTCTCCTGCCTCCAGGCCATATGGTCTCACTGGGTCAGCTTGTAACCAGAGTTTTTATTCTCTTTGTGTTTGCAGCTTGCTCTTTGTAGTTGGTTGCCTGTTTGAAGTTGTAGCCCCCAATCGTCACACCTTTTAGTCCTGCTCTAGCCAAGGGGAACTTGTCCTGCAGTAACTGCCTTCAGAGCCAGCAAGTCTGAGGAACACGGGTTTCCACACCTTTAGCAGGACACACTTTATCACAGTTGTAATTAGATGGGGGATATCACTTTGCAGTTGAGGAGTTTTTGGTGACATGTGTTCAACAGCCAGCAAAAGGGTTTGCCTAGAGATACTTTTTTCATGAAAACAAAGTGGCTTTTCAAATGTCACTGGTATTCTGTATGTGACACATAAAATATACATTACTTTTTGTCAACACTCACCGTGTATTTTTACCACACATCTTTCCTGTTAGCAGTAGTATATTTTCACATTTAAACTGCAAATACACATTTCAAACTGTTTTTTTGGAGTCAGTGTTTACAGGCCTTGTTTTTCAGGTAAAAACGGACTAAGTATTCAATTGAGGGGGGAACAGAGTCAGACAAGGGGGAAGAGGCCCATCTCCCTTCACTCCCTCTGGATTCCCCTTGCTCTGCATTGTCCTGATACACATGTAACAAAAAGAAACACATGCATGCACCCTCTGGTAGTGCAATGTTCAATCTCAACAGGAAACATCAACAAAAAGTGGGTGGTAGGCTCTAATCTTATTTCAATATACACATATAATTACTGATTCATCAAAAACCAATCAGGGATTCCAAGATGGCCACCGGAGTATAGAGACGTGTGCCCTGAACTCTGGTGAGGCCAATTCAAAGCATGCCTGCGGGCTGGCAAAAATGGGATACAATCCTGCTGCAGGCTCCAACCCAACACGGAGGATTAGCTTGGGGTGTGCTGCAAGTAGCCCGAGTAGCCCTCCCATGTGCATTTGAAAGTAAGGTGAATTTTGATAGCACACACTGGGGCGTGGCTGTGAAAGGCAAGGTCCCTGATCCAGTGGATTAGATTTGAGCCATGTGTTGGAGGGTCGGGATGGCTGAATTGTTGTGGCTGGTGCAGCTGGATAGGTGCCTGAAGGAGGAGGGTGAGGACAGTCAGTGGGCCATGCCCAAAGTGGATAGGTGTCTGAAGAAGGGAACCAGGTGGCTGAGAGTATATCTCGAGTGGTAGATGCCATAAGAAATGGAACACGGCTGAAAAGATGCATATAACCAGTGAGGAGGCACAGGGATCTTTGGGATGATAAAGAGCTGTGGTAAGAAGTGGTGTGTGGTAGTACCCACTTTGAGCAAAAGGGGATCAGTAACAGAGTGAGGAAGTTCCAAGCAAGGAGGGGAGGTTGTGACTCCTATATTTATAAGGGACTTAAAATACTGGATGGAGAAAGAAGGCTGAGGACACTATATCATCAAAGAAGTGTGCAGGTGCCCGATAATATACTACTAATAAGAGGCATCGAGGCGCCATTGGGACATTGACAATTTACCTAAAGCTTATATGGTGTACCCCCACGGGAGGTGAAAGCGCACGCTTCGAGATGGCAGGTGCTAAACGGAAAACCACCCTTACGAAGGCTAAAAAAGCCACTAATACACAGGGAGGCCAGTTGGAATGCTGTTGGCGACCTTGTATTGAAGGAACCCCCACAGAGAACGAAAGGTACATCAGGCTATGGGAGAAAAGGAACTGGAGAGAACTAAAATGGCCTTCAGTAAAGAAGATCTCCAGGAATGTCTTAAAGTATGGAGGAAAGAATGGTGAACACCTTTCAGATTCAATTGGAAAAGATGAAAAAAGATTTACAGAGCTCACTGACAGAGGTGAGGGAGGCGATTAATGACATAGGTGCTAGAATGGACGTTACTGCTCTTGGCTTAACACAAGTAACAGAGGAAGTTACCAAGAATAGCAAACTGCTGGAACTCATAAGTCCAAACAGAAGTTCTGGAAAACCGATCCAGAGAGCAAATATTCGGCTGAAATGCCTTATGGAAGATATAAGAGATGCAGACGTGAAGACCAAGATTCAGTAATGTTTTGGGCATCATCTCACTGAAATGGCACCTAAAGATGTGAGGTTTGATCGGATACCTAGAGTGGGCCCCAGGAGATCAGGTCCAGGAACAAGGCCAAGAGACGTCCTGGTGGCTATTTTATCATATATAATGAAAGAGGACATACTCCGAGCGGCAAGATTACAGCCTACTATAACAATCAATGGAACTCAAATTCATCTTTTTCAAGATCTGGCCTTGTCAACTTTGCAGAAAAGAAAAGCCATGAGTCCGGTGCTGGAGCACTAATGGAAACCATATCTCTTACAAGTGGACATTTCCGTTTGGATTGTTATTTACTTGGGAAGGCAAACAGCAGAGGGCCACGATGTGTGAGGAGGCTCTATCAATCATGAATGTGGCAAAGTAGGAGCAATCCAATGGGCAACAACAGGACTCTTTCCCCCAAAACCGGGACTGGTCAGAGACTCAGAGCAGCGAAACATCAAGACCAGCAAGCAAAAAGGGACCTTCAAGCAAAAGAGGCAGAACAGGAACACCAGGGGAGATTGCAGAAACACCAGACTTCCTCTACACTTAGCTCACTTTGTTATTGGCACAATAGGACAACTGGACAGGCCGAGAGGGAGGTGAAGTGATGATATGAACGGAGTCTGCGGAAGCATTGCAGGCCTACCGGAGGTAGGGTGGAGGAGGAGGCATCGAGGAATCAATGTGGGGGTGTAGTTCACCCTCTACTGAGAAGGTTTCCGAGTTGTATCAGGATCGGAGCCTCAGGATGGTATCTGGGGGTTTTCATAGGATCTCTGGTTCTGACTGGGTGGTGTGGGGAGGGTGGTGGTGGGGGTGGGGGAGAAGAATTTGGGGAATGAAGTAAGCAAAGGAAGGAATAAGGGTATTGGTACGGGAGAGGTGTGGGGAAGGGGGTGGGGTAATGGGGGGACAGACAATGCTAGTTATCTAGGGTTAGGAGGTATTGACCACTTAAGAACAATGACAAATAAGGATAGTAGATCAGAGACAAATGATGTCTGTCATTTTATTCTCATAATGGGAGAGGAATGAACTCCCCTGTTAAACATAGAAAAGTGGAAGTGCAAATAAGGCGGTTTCAGATTGACATAAAAATGCTACAAGAGACCCATATTAGGAAAGTAGATAGATCACTTCCTCACATCTAGGCGTCTCGAGAGGATAGCTCAGTAGGCAACGTGCTCACCTGGGAAGCAAGACGATACGGAGCACCACAGGTTCGATCCCTGGGTCCGCGCTTAGAAACCTCTGGGTATGAAGCGCGTTATAAATAACCTATCATATCATATCTGCCAATTTACACATCTATGTAAAGCTAATGCACATTGGAAAACGGTGGGGAGCTGATAGGGTTGAAGGACACACTCCAAGGAAAGGTAAAGCAAACATTAGTGGACAAACAGGGCAGATTCCTCTTCTTAGTGATTCTACTGGGATGTACAAGGATGCCATTGGCAACGATTTACGCACCCAATACAGGACAGGAGATGTTTTTGAAATTGGAAAAATGTGCGATGGGGGAGATAGTGTTGACAGGAGACTTCAACTCAGCATGGGACCCCATACTAGATAGAAGTATGTGGAATCGTCATAGTGGAGGCACACCCTCTAAATCCCTGAAGGAGAATTTTGAATTTTTTGCTCTTAGGGATGTGGGGCATTCTAAGATGTGAACAGAAAAGGGATTCACCTGCTTCTCCCATGTTTATCAAACACTATCAAGGATCGATTATGTATGGATGATGGCTAAACTTTTGGGAGAGGTGGAGAAAATGAATTTAGGGGCAATGTCAACGTCAGATCATGCCTCCTTAATGGTGGAATTGAAAGGGTGGGGACTTCAAAGGGGGTTGTGGACATAGGTATGTCCTCGAGATATATTGTTCAATGTAGTGTCGGTGGAAAAGGTGAGCAGCAAAATTATTTTGTGACTAACGAAAATGAGGATATAACACAAGAAGGGCTTTGGGAGGCTTTCAACCTGGTTATTAGAGGTGAGCTAAGAGCGATCCCAGCTCAGAGAAGGAAACTAAGGGTACCATTGGAAACAGAATTAGAAACTCAATTGCGCGGTGCTCAGCGGGATCTTGTGGAGGGGGAAAATGCAATTCTTATAAAAAAAAATCAAAGAGGTCAGAGGCCAATTCGAATTACTGCATACGCAAAACGCTGAGAGGGCCCTGTTGAATACAAGGCAGTGATATGATATAAGTGCCAATAAAGCAGATAGGCTACTGGCCAGACAGATTAGAGGGATGAAAGCAAAAAGTGCAATTATGGACATTAGGCAAAAAGATGGTACAGTGGCGACAGACTCAGAGTTGATAACGAGTTTGTTTGTAGGATTTTATAGGATATTATATAAGACGGATGATCCTGAACAACAGGCAGTCGAACAGTACTTTAGTGGATTCTCGCTCCTGAAAAGGACAGTTCCAGAGAGGGACTGCCTAGAGGAAGACATTACAAAGGAGGAAGTAGTGGCGATAATTAACAAACTACCAAAAAATAATGCTCTGGGCCCAGATGGGGTTTCAGCAAACTTCTACCAGAGATATTACACGCCTCTTCAATTCTATAAGGGGGAGTGGAAAAGTGACCCATACCAAGGCAGAGGCGAAAATGGTGGTTTTTGGTAAGCCCAATAAAGACCTGACATCTGTGGGTCATATTGCCCACTGCTCTCCTGAATTTGGATGCAAAAATCTATACATGAATTTTGGCGGCCAGAGTCACCCCTATTCTCCCGAATATTATAGATACGCACCAGTCAGGTTTAATAAAAGGAAGGCAAATGGGGGATAAAACCAGGAATCTAATACACCTAATAGAAAAAAACGCCATTCGGCAGATCCTAGCGATATTGGTCTCGCTTGACACGGAAAAAGCTTTTGACCATGTCGAGTGGCGGTTTTAATTTGGAGTATTGGAACATATGGGATTCAGCCCTAAATTTATCAAAATAGTTCAGGCTAACTATGCAAACCCCTCAAATCGGCTGCTTATCAATTTGCATCTATCGGAAAAAATTATGATTACGGGAGAGACGTGACAGGGATGCCCGCTGTCCCCACTTCTATCTACTATGAATTTGGAATGCCTATTAGCTACAATAAGACAGTATCAGTGTATTAGAGGGATACAGTTTGGCGAGGCCGAGTGTAAAATCACAGCATTTGCCAATGACATGATGTTGACCTTGACTGAGCCTACGGCATCTATCAGGGCATTAACTAGGGAATTATTAATGATAGAAAAGGTTACAGGACTGGAGATTAATATGGCTAAATCTGAGGCACTTAGCATAGGGTTGACAAAGACTCATGAGCGGATATGTCGGAGGCGTCTCCCTTTCAAACGGCTGAAAAAGCGATTGGGTATCTGGGGGTGCAAATAGCTAATCTAGTATCAACGTAATATGAAGCAAATTACCCAGTATTGATGAAAAAGATACAAACGGATCTAAACAAATGGACCCCTTTGTGTCTATCGTGGTTGGGTAGGGTAGCCACGGTAAAAATGGTTACGTTGCCTAGACTTTTGTATTATTTTCAGTCACTTCCAGTTTGGCTGCCTAGCTAATTCTTTAAGAATATTAACAAGATTATATCAAGCTTTATATGGCAGAACAAACGACCAAGGGTAGCTTTTGAAACATTGATGGCTCCTAGGCAGAAGCAGCGGGTAGAACTCCCTAATATATCCAAATATTATGAGGCTGCCCAATTATGGGTGATAAGGGAATGGTTGTCAGGGGATCTGACTAAACCATGGGCCAAGATGGATAGAGCAGTGGCAGGGACCCCTTTTGAAGGCCTACTATGGCTGAATAAACAGGATAGACCCCGAAGTGCCAATATGAGTGGGACATTGTCGGTTACATGTGACATTTGGGATTGATTATTGAGGCAAGGACATTTATCTACACAACCATCTTTGTTTACCCCGCTATTTAGGAATCCACAGTTTAAATCCAGGATGGCCCAGGGTTCCTTTAAGAAATGGAAGGAGTAGATATAAAGAAAGTGGGAGATATGTTAATAGATGGGGAGTTAAGAACCTTCGAGGACTGTAAAAATCATATCACTTAACAGAAAAAGATAGAATGGAATACTTTCAGTTACGCCATTGTTTGTAACAACCAGATATTAAAAAAGCATCACAGAGGGCCTTGACGCCTTTTGAGCTTTTTATAACAACACATTGAGGTGATAAACAGTTAGTGTCCAAAATATATACAATTCTAGTGAATTCAAAATCAGATTGTAAATGGTCTTACATGCAGAACTGAGAATAATCCCTGGGGGAGGAGATCCCAGAATCGTATTGAGAAAACCTCTGGATAAATATACCAAAGCTGACGAGATCTATCCAAACCAGGGAGGCGTGGTACAAAATGATGGTTCAATGGCACTATACACCAGAAAGATTACATAACGTGTTTCCTACCACCTCACAAGAATGTAGGAGGGGATGTTCGGGAAGGGGAGATTGGAAGCACACCTGGTGGGATTGTCCATTGCTTCAGCCTTTTTGGGTAGAAGTTATAAAACAGATACAATTGATGGTTAGTGGCACAACAATGTATACACCTCGGAATGGATGTGTGGCATGTTTGACCCTAAAAATCAAATCCCTTTGAGACCACAACGTAAAGCCTTTGTGATATTGTTAGTTTGGTTAGTAGTTGCAAAAAAATGGAACTAATCGCCACCCACCAACATAGAATGTATAATTGTGGCGTATACTGGCAATGGAATGGGTTACATATAGAATTCAAGGCAATGCCAGTACATTTCGGACAGACTGGGGGACGGTAATCGAATACCTTAGAGGAGATTATATGTTAAAATGGTGCCCTCAGAATTTGAGAATATTGGACATCATGTAGAGGACGCGATGTTCCTCAATCATGTGGGCAATGCCTGGAAACATAAAAATGATATGCTAGCAAGTCTGGGTTGCGGGTTCGAGAGGGGCTAGGGAGGAAGTGGAGGAGTGTTGTTTTCTTTAATTTGTGTTGCGTTCAGTTATGTAAAATTTGGAAATTCCAATAAAAAAAAAACAATCTGGGTGGTCTTGTTTTCTTGTTTTCATCCAGGTCCATTCTGAGTGTAGCAGATCTGAAAAAGACAAAAGAACTCTGGACAGAAGAGAGCCTGTCAGGCATTGTGGAAGAGACAAGGGTTCTAGCAGTCATACATAATAAACGCTGCAGGGAACGGGGACTTGCCCCCCCCAACTGCCTCCCTCCAACTCTGCGGTAGGACCAGCTCTGGTATACACCATCATTGGTCACCCATCTCAGATTAGGCGGGGTCTATTCACTCCACCCCTTCTTCCCTGACAGGGTCATAACCCTGACCCTATTGCACAGTGTCACTGGATGTGTTATCTATTGAAAATGCAGATGCCGTCAGTTGGTGTATAGCAATGGGCCCGACCAGTGTAAATAGTTATGCACTATTGCGGCCACTGTGACAAGGTAGCCAAGTGGGAGGCAGAAAGAGATTGACACATGGGTAGGTTTCAACAACAGAAAGGGTTTATCCCAAGACAACACCTCACTGTTCCCTCCCCGCCCCACATAAGCTCTCATGTCTGTGGGGAAATTTCACCATCTCATACTACCTGCTCTAGTTTCTGTCCTGGAAAGACTTGGTCAGCTGAAACCTCCATGTTCTCTTTCTAGAAGGGGAACTGGTTCTCCTTCCACCTCCTCAGATATAGCAATCGTATCTCCCCCTCTAGGTCTTTTCTCTCCACCACCAATGTTAAGGGCCACAACCTCCTTCCCTCTCCTGGATGTTTTGTCTTCCGATGATGGTACCTCTCCAACCATATCTCTCTTTCCTCTTTCCCTGTCTGTATCTCTTTCTTCTTTCTTCTTTCTCGCGATGGTATAAATGTCCAACTTTTGCTCTTTCTTTGATGGTTTGCCTCCTCCACCCCACAGTAAATAATATCCTTGTGGCAACTCTCTCTTTCGGTTCCTCTGAAGGTCCGTCTCCTCCACTCAAAGAACTCTCCTCCCTTTAACACCTCTAGTCCTCCAACCTCCTCCCGACTCTCCTTCCAATCTCCTGCTCCCTCTCCCTGCTCTTCTCTCTTGCCATTCTCCACCAAACTCCTTTATTCCTACTTGAGCTCCACACACTGCCAGAGTGAACTAACCTCTTTTTATTATCATGTTTCTCCTCCCCTTGGGTGGTGCTTAAAGATATTGAGGACACCTGTATTTTGGGGGCTATTTTCTTTGTGATTGGGCCATGGGTCAGGGTTCATACGGCTTGCAAGGGGGCTGGCGGTTACAGGAAGGCCTTCCACCAGCTTGGACTCCAAAAGGGCCATGGACAGGCACAGATATCCCTTGCTCTCCCTGGAAGTCCTGTTATCCTTGCCTGGATTAGTATAGGCCTTTCTGCCCTCCTAGCGTGTGAATGTGTAGTTAGTAAATTTTCTGGTAACCATGGGAATCGATCTGCTATAATTAAACTTCCCTCAATGTGGAAATGTGTACGTTTCTCATCCCCGCAATGCTGGAAGAATGGGGTTTGTTTGTTTCTTTGTTTGTGCATGCCTCATAAATCTCTTACTTGGTGTTGGAGTTGGATTTCGCGGCTACTTGAGTATGAGTCACTATGCGAAATGGTGTCCTACAGCATTATTGCCAAAGGAAAACCTTTGTTTTCTCCCATGTGGGGGACTTTTAAATTCTGCAGCATGGTTCCCTTTGTTGGAGTGGTTACAATGGATAGAGCATTGGCAAACAAAAAGAGGATGAAGGAAACGGCAGAACGTTTGCAGATATTGGGGAACAGAGATTGTGATTCACAAGGTGACAGAGAAAGGATTATGAGATTTATAGCATTGCAGAAGGGTTTATTGTTTGGTTTGTGCACTTTATTACTGTTTATGGAAATGATTGGAAAGGAGAAATGTATATTTGCCTCTGTACCAGTAATAGAATCCCGACTCTCTTTCATAAATTACTGGATTACAGCCCAGCTAAATTGGTCTCGTTGTGGATACTTCCCTTATGACTGACGAATACATCCACTTGACTTGCCTGCTAGTTCCCCTACGCAGTTCCACCTCTGGTGATGCAAGAATCCCTGTCAAGAGGCTCCTGTCACTCAAACAGCAAGACCGATGCATGTTCAGGTCACGTACGCATTCCTCCAGCTGCAGGCCGACTGACCGAATCCGACCAGGTCAGGGCACGCCATTACACGGGTCAGAACATTACCTTTTATGCCACTTTTCCCCCCAAGTGTCTGTACACCTGTGCTCAACATTTAAATGTCTTAATACAGCGGCCATTTTGGTAAGCCTCACTCCACGAGGCTAAGCTGAATCCTCGGGTGGTTCAAGTCTTCGTAGTTCCAGTGTAATTAAGACTATGTTTAGCCATTGAGCTGTGGTGACTGAGGAATACTCATTTGTAGGAAATAGCAGGAAGCAGCACGGTAACGTGTTCCAATTTTAGATTTAGGAACTGCGGAGGAAAATTACATATTGGGTTATGCAGCAGAAGAGGGCCCTCTATTTCTGTACACCAGCCTGCTTGGCAAGCCCATCATAATGGGAGCAGTGGGTGGTTGTGTGGCTGCATGATAACAGTTGGTTCCATTTAATGAGTACATATTGAAACTTTTACACAGCGCGCACTGCTTACTGCAGACTGTGATGCACGATAACAAAATGTGTCTGTCTTTATTTAGAATCACTCAATAGAACATAAAACAGACGGTGAAGGGCATTTGTTGTTTTGAAAGCTTGAAACACAGAATGTTCATTAGCCGTATACTACATGCGTCATCCTTTCACCATTGACGTTGAGGGTTAGTGTACTTAAAGTGCAGTAGAAGCTCACACATTGTAAGACTAGGCATGCAGTGGTCCTCCATACTCCCCCAGTTCACTGCTCATGCAAAGTGTGCCATGTTTAACTTTCTGACATTCTCAAAATCCTGGTGACAGAGTAACGTTTTCAATAAGAAATATTACATTCAAGAATTGTACGTGTTTTCAAATATAGTGCCTTTTTAACATATTTAAAGTTAGCCATGAAAACATGTTCAGTGCTTTGCATATAACATTTTATATGCAATAATGATCAAAGTTGATACTCATGTTATCCACCTTAGAAGGATAAAATACTGGGTCAAAAGGATGACTTGGATTGCTAACACACACACACACTCTCTCTCTCCAGGTTTTGCATAAGTGTGAGGTAAAAGCCCACTTTTACCTGATGAGGTGGCCCCCTGTGCGTCTTGCTGCGTTTTCTGGGTGTTGGACTGCTCCCAATCAGGCTTATCCAATGCCTGACAGAGTGTGACTCTGTGTGTGCTTTTCCTTACTAGTCCTATGACTCAGGGTCGATGTCCCAGAGAAGGTACCCTTTCTCTGTTACTCCTGTAGCTAGTCAGGTGGTGGCTTTTTCTCCTGTGTGAAATGGCCCCACAAGGTGGAATTCATTTTTCCTAACTGGGTCCTTTTGAGCACTCCTCTATTTTACAAAATGGAGGTTGTCTTTTCCTCAAACACCTAAGGGGTCACATGATTATTCCTTGTTCCTCTGTGTATGTAAGAGGAGGTGTCCATCTTTGGCAACTGGATGCCTGTATCCCAAGACTGAGTGATCCAGTCAGCCTGCAACCAGTTGTGACTAGTATATGCAGGTGCCTGTCTGGGATAGTGCGGATTAATTTCTTTGTCGGAAAGCCCTTCTTGAGCGCATGGGTATGTTTAGAGGGATGTTCTGCCATTGGGTGACCACCTATATGTTTGAATAATGCTTGGTGTGTGATTGGGTACTGTGTTCACTCATTACCTCCTGTGGGAGAGAAAAGCTTACCCGCCCCTTTACCCTCTCACCTTGTATACAGCTGCAACACTGTACCTACATTCTTGGAAGGACTGCTACTCAAGGAAGGACTGATACTGTGCACCAGTGCATCAGGTGTCAAAGAGTGCAGGGATAATGATAATGGTGTACATCCACAAAGTGGTGTGGAAAGCAATACCTGGGATCACCTGCCTGATTTCTGGACAAAATGGGGTAAGGCCAGTCTGGTATAGACAGGAAATGGAGAAGCAAATACTGAATGGCAGGAACGCTGGTTAGAATGCAGATTCCAGGCAAATGTGAATCCAAAAATCAATACTGCACTCAAAAAGTAACAAACATGAAACATCAATCGAAATCGGAACAGCTTTAGTGGCAGGTTTGCACAAAACAGTATAAGGGAGAACACCACAACAAATTGGATAGATTTGCATCTATATACACAGCAGGGACACTGAAGGCACGCCCCTGAGCACTCACGCCCGAAAAAATACAGCCCGCTAGGTAAAAAAATGCCAAGAGATTCTTGCAAAGATGACAAGTTTTAATCACACAAAAAATAGGTAGGCCAGCAAAGAACTCTGCTGCTCGAGAACGTTCTGCCGAAAAATGTTACAAGCAGAAGGTTATAAGGAAACACATTGTCACTAATGACGTCACAAGTACAGTAAAAACCTGTGTGGCTGGTTGGTGAGACCCTATACATGGGCGGCCTGCTCCATAGGGGCTACCAGGGTGCTATTGCTCCAAGCCCCGTCCGTCCATCTTCCGTCAAATGGGGTCATCTGGGCTCATCTCTCCAGGGATTGAAGGTCACGTTCCTCATTAGTTACTATTGTAAGACAATTCTACTCTATCATTATGGAATGCACCTGGGAAGATCTGGGACTGGCACAAGGGGAGGCTTACCATCATGCTGACCCATACATTCTCTTATTCCATATCACACTATCCGTACCCAAGGTTTCCACCCTCGCTTTGGACTATAATTTATTCCTCCCTGTATCTCGTATTACAAAGTGTGTCATTATGAAAAAAGGTGAAACGATCATGTTCTTTTAGATCTTTTATGATCACTGGGTTTATGGTTGGTGGTCTGAGGTCACCTACTATCGTGGAATTCAAGGGTCTTGGACTGGGGCAGTTATGTGTGTCATAACTCAGGGTGGGCTGGGTGGGGGTTGGAGGTCTGCTTCTGGCCTGGCTGTGATAAACATTCATTGTGAGGCACCTGGTGCTGTCTTGCAGCCTTGCAGGGCTCATTCCTCTTGGGATAGCAAATATTCACAACAGTTAGGGAACAAATAAAGGTTTCTATGGAAATTAGCAGCACAGGACTTTCTACCATCAGTGCCTGGGCCTATTCAGGTTTCTTCGTCAGGCCTGTGTTTACCACATAGCCATGCATTGCCGAATGTTTCTACCATAACTACAAAAATGGCTCCTCTTTATATGTGCGCTCTAAATCTACGCATTTACATTTAATATTGTGTCCATGCAGGGTTTCTTAGCACACACCCCTCCCCCTGTTAGATCGCAAGTGTGATTATGGGATCCGTCTTGCTCTAAAGTGCCTATGGGATGGGAGAGGTTAATTTCCTTCCCAACATTCCCCCCTTTCGTTACTTGTACAGTGACAAATTCCTCTGCATACTTGCGTTCATTTTCCCTTCTTACTGCAATCTCATATGGTGGTGTTCCCTTCATTGATATCCATACCCTACATACATCCTGCAGGCTTTCTCCTGCTCACACATATTCTTCGGCAGTGCATTTCATGTAGCTACATCCCCCATACACAGATAACTCTACCCAAACTTTTCTAAAATGTTCAGGGCCAGGGGGTGGTACAATGATGGTGTAGTATAAGTGATGTGCTTCATCTCCATAGTAGATAGAGAGCATTTGGGGGATGGCATGGTCAGTTTGTATTTCCGTCTCTTTTCCATTATAAGTTACTTTTGAAACGCCAATTGAAACCATCATCATTGCGCTATCCTGACTTATCTCTATATGCATGCACTGCATTATTGACTTCTTTGGCCAAAAAATATTAAAACTGGGTCAGGCAACACCAGAACTCACTAAATAGAGTGAGGTGGAGACATATGTTCGATCTTCTTCACACTAAAGTTAATAGACAGTTTTGGTCTTTTTTTTGGACCTTCTTGGCTGGCAGCATTATGCAAGAGCTGGACCCTATTTCAGAGGTAACATGGATACATTATATTAACCAGCTTTATTTTAATCCTGTGATTAACTATAAGAACACTGTCGCTATCACAAACAAACCTAGAATTTTTTTACAGTTTTTGAAGCAGATAATATAGAAACGTTAATCAGGAGCGTAAAGAGTTCAGTGCCCCCCCACCCCCGGCCCAGACATTATTCCCAATATAGTCTTTAAGGCTAATCCTTCTCTTTGAGCGGGAATATTAGCGGTTTGGTTTGCACAGATATTTATGAAAGGCCGGATACCTCATAGTTGGAGGGACTTTGTTTTGGTTTTATCTATAAAAAAGAGGGGCCTTGAATCCTTCCAACTACAGATTAGCCATGATTGACTTGAGTGCCAAGATTTTTGCAATGCTCCTTCTGGCCAAAGTGAACAAATGGGCAGAGGACACAGGGAGATTAAGTAATAGAGCGCATAGTACAATCCACAACAATTGTGCATTCAATTTCTGGCAGCTGATAGCATATCTCGTAGGTGTAAACTGTATCTGTGCTTTGTGGATTACTCCAAGGCGTTTGACCCAATGTTGAAGACGGATGTGGAAGCTTACCACCCCCTTCCGCTCCTACTAAATTTAAAACAAGGAAGGCCAGAAAACACTGCATTACCCATTCTATTTCGGATGAATTCCCAACAGACCTATGATTGATTAGTATGTCGAGAGGTATCCCCTCAGCCAGCCATAAAGACCAGGGACGGTGCTGACCTATCCCTGTGTGGACGAAGAGCCACAGGCCATGATCAGGAACTCCTCTATTGACAGCCTGGACTAAAACACCAAGAAGCCATGTTGCTGACATTGTTAGAGACACCACGACATAGCAGTGTTAGACATGAAGCACATGTGCCATCCGCACTTCGGGACATAAACACGCACTCGAATAGATGAAGAACAGGAGCGTACAGTTCTATAGTTGTCATATATATATATATAGTTGTTCAAGCCCGGCGTCCCCGAAAGCGGACATCCAGTTCCCAAGGAAGGACCCAGCAACCCCATATAGGGGCCCTTTGGACAGTGTCCTGGCGCCTATGGTGCCAGGCTCATAAAAGACATCAGTCCTAGCGCCATAGGCGCCAGGCTCATTATGGGAATGCTTGGGTGCACTTACCTGATGCATACCATGCTGCAGGATCCCGGCCTCCATGAGGCCTGAAAGGAACTACTTTACCTGTGGGACTAATTTACCATCCGGGCGTGGTCGGGGAAGGATACATACCTGATTGGAGGAAGGATACATACCTGGAACTTCTTCCAAGGCTATTTAAACCCCACCCGAACAGCCACACGTGCTTCGCGTTGTTCTGCATCTAGCAGCTGGACGCTCACCGTGTCTGCTCCTGCATCCTGACTTCTGCCACGCCTGCCAGCATCCTGGATCACCTACAAAGCAAGAGAAGAAGAGAACAGAAGAAGGAAAAATCCTTACCTGCTAAATCCGCATCCCAGAGACATCTCGCCGACAATCCTGAAAAGGAAGACTTTAATTTAAAAGCTCATCGCGTCGATCGCTGCAGCGCCGCATTCCACTCACCTTTACAGGGCGCCTCCATGTTCAGCAGCGATCATCCGGATTCGCAGTCACGCCCCACCGCCTAGGGAGAAAAAGACCAGAACAAAAGGTGAGAGAGAGAAGGGAATAAGGAAAGCTAAATCTCCATGTTAAGACTTACCTGTTGATTCATTCCCTCTTCATTTCGGGTCCGCGCCGCATCCTGGCATTTCCGGACCCCGGCCCCTAAGGGGAAAAAGAGACATCAGCGTTAATGAGCGAATGAAAAGACATTACCAAAAAACGCTCATTAAAGACTTACCTGATTTCTACAAGGATTTCACCTCTCATCTCGGGTCGGTCCCTGTTCCCCGGCATTCCGTACCCCGGCCCCTATGGGGAAAAAGACACTAGCATTAGTACATTAATGCATGGACACAAGGGGAACCTCTTATCAAAAAACTTACCTGGAAGCCAAGCAAGTTTGGTTCTCACCAATCCAAAAATCCAATGAAGTAACTGGATACCAACGCGCCCCTGCATCAGAAGCAGGATGGAGAGCTTGTCCCTCCAGACCCTAAGGTGAGACGCTACGAGAAATCACAGAAGGGTTTCAAGGAGGGTGAGGGGGGAAAGTGGGAGGCCGATTGCATTACCCCGCAGACAGTTAATCCCCTATTTTTGCCTACAGAAGGATACTTCTGCGAGCCAGACAAGCCAGATTTGGGGGCCCGGTCCAGTCCGTCTTCCGAACCCTGCGCATCACCTTAGAAGAGGTCACAGCAGCGCGGACCAGGCCAGCGCCTCCGCGGGAGTCAGGTGAGCGTAACAATAGTTAGGGGACGAATACATATACATACTGTTATTATTTGCTATTATTTTCCCATTAGCCAAACGCAGCAACACAGAAATGGCAAGGCACAAGCGATCCTGAGCAAAGCTTGCAGATGCTTACATCCAAATAACCCTATGGAACTGCAGGAGCACCTATGGGACCTGACAAAGCCAAGTGTGACTAACCTATGGAAAGCTAGTATAGCATGGACACTGTAGAAACCACATTAAAAGGTTTAGGAAAATTACAGAAGGCCCTGGGCCTCAGAGCAAGAGACAAGATGAGCTGATTCAGGCTGGACAGAGAGCAAGACGTGTGAAACAGGACCCGCAGCCAAGGCCAAGAAATAAGGGTGACATTCCAATCGACAGGCGACAAAGGGACCAACTGCAGAAAATACTAATCCATTCTTTTAATTCAGAGCTGCACAGCTCAAATTCGTGGTCTCTGAATACATGATGCAGCCAAAGCAGACAATGGACAGCGAGCATCGGTGGGAAAGGAGCGCTGGTCCCAGGCCGCCAGACACAGATAGCGACAAGTATGCAACAGTGTGTAACAAGTGTTGCGCCGATCAGGAGAGCACTCTCATAAGCTAAGGTGGTTACAATGCAGACACGTAGTCATTCTTGTCACCTTGAAGAGGTACACAGCGTGCTGAGAACCTTTGCGGATGCCAGGCCTGGGACGTCAGCTCTAACCAACCACAGTTTAGTATCCTAGGGGTGGGTAGAAACTGGCAAGAACCAATGGTAAGTCCACCACACTGCAACATTGTTATGGTGAGTAACATGTGGATGGACCAGGCAGCCAACTGACATGCGAGGGTCAGTAGAGTAACATCTATATAGTCCACTATAGGTGGTCGGATTCTCAATACCCAATCCGATGGTCCGATAGGTTTTCTCGAAAAGGGCCCAGGTTGTCACGTCATGCTGATGCCAGTGGGTAGTAAAACTGGCCTGAGAGCTGAGGGAGAGTGAGATGTGCATAGATATTTCCTGTTCCCGTGCTATTCCCTGTTTGTTTTGCCTGTAATAAACCACAGTTTGAACTTGCCGTTGACTGAGTCCTCCATTTATTCTGGGAAGGAGGGAGTTGGGCCCTCCAAGTCCATGGACTTCCAGTGTCCCTCTGGCATACCTGGGGGTCCTCCCCAACAAGTTGATAACAGAGGTGATGGTTGGCTGTGCCAGCCCGGCACCAGGTCGTCTCCTTTCACTGCCAAAACTGAGAGGCTGCAGGACCCTTACATATTTCGAGAAGACGGGAAAACACGTGCCTGTGTAAAGGCCGTCATGTGCCCCTTGGAAATCATCCTCTCCGAAGTCAGCGAGTTGTCCAGGAAGACCAGGAAGGGAGGTGAGCGCCTTGAGGAGGAGTCAGCAGCTGAGCAGCGCCAGCAGACAATGGAGTGTAATTACCGACCCAGTCTAACGGCAACTGTGGGTGTGGGAGGGTATTGAGTATTGTGAAGTAGTGTTGAGTATTGTTTAATATCATCGAGTATTGTCAAAGTAGTGTTTAGTATTGTCAGAGTAGTAGGGACAGGAGCAGAGGTAGAAGTCCCTTTTCTATGTTTAGGGCACATTCGGTTTTAGAGGTGAAAGGTTCTGGTGAATAACCTAGATTTTTGATTTGATGGCTTGGATGACAGAATATATGTAAATATTGGTATTCATGTGGGTTGGGCGTTTTTGCTCGGATCATAGATGATGGTGTCCCCGTAAGGGTTAGCAAGGGAGCTGGCCTAGATTGCGGAAGGTGATTCGACTGGGTAAGTCTCCTGGAGTGAGATGTTCTGCACGTTAGGCGACGCAGCGGGTGCAGTTCGATCACAAGAGAATATTGGTATACCCCGCCTGGAGGCGGGAAGACAGCTGTGGGGTTTTTGTGTGGTTTGTGAGTAGCAGGCTACTATATTGTGCGTGTGGTATTCGTTGTCTAGTACCTTTGTCTAGAACTGCTGACATCACCCATAGGTTTACACATAGGACGTGGTGAGCACGAGAAGGTGAGGAGCTAGTAATGGAGACTTGGGGTTGGCAGACGAGGTGAACCAGCGGCAGTGTGCGGAAGGTGCATGTGCAAGATTGTGGGTGTGGCTGTGGAGGCAGCGATTGTAAAAGGGGAGTGGTGCGCAGAGCACGTCTGTTAAGTTGGGGAGCATGAGAGGCTCGTAGAAACTGAAAAGTATTGTCATTATACTGTGACTTTTGCCATTACCACTTTAGAGATATTTGTAGCAATACAGTATTAAATAAGTAATCAAAGAGAAAATGGGTATAGTTTAATCAGTTGTTGTGCAAGAGCATTACATGGACGTGTAGAGTGTTCCCTAAATGGCAATCCCCTAGCCACCTATCAAAGGGTGCTGAAGAGACCAAGAAAGAGGGCTGTGCCATCATGGCTGCACATTTCCCTACATACAGCTTCCACACACCCTGCATTATCTCCAACTTTATAATCGCTTTATCTCTTTTGGTTCTTTTTGACAGTGCAATACTTAATATCTCTGCAAGAACATGTTATTTAGTTAGAGGGTAAAACCAAAAAAGTGATGGGTGGAAAGTTCGAGGGTAACACTTTTTGAGAGGTTGGATGATTTGTTTTGAGTACTGACCTTGTTGGAACCGGATAGGCCATTTCTTATGGTTGTTTTAATAGCACAGTAGAAAGCATTGTTAGAGCTTTATGGAAATGGGACCACTTTGGCAACAGAGTAATATGGTGCAGCATGTTGTTTTCCTTTGAAATAGGTCTCTGAGTTGAGTACTGTGACAAGGTCAGGACACCGGTCTTGTCAAGAAGGGAGGAAACCCCTCTCATCAGGGGGGTGGAGGTATGAGGAGAGATCTAGAACCAGTTTTTCCCTTATGGGAAGATCTGTTGAGAAGGCCCCAATTCCTGCTCCACTCCTTTGTGCCAGCATGTCTGTAAGCAGACCATTATAATCATCTCCAGCCTTGCCTTTGAGAACAAATGCTTGACAGTGTTTTCCTGTTTGCAGAACTCCCGCTTCAGATATGGAAAATCCCCAGCAAACCAGAGTAACATCACATAGCCTTGGCAGAGATCTGCTGCACAGAGAGGGAGACCGGTCTGGGGAACCAGAAACAGAGGCACTGCTGCCTGCATACACCTGAGATTGCAATGCTGTGTAGCGAGAGGAGAGTCTGCTTCCATGCACTGCAAAACAGCAGACCATACAGAGCTACTGGAACGAACAGGCAGGTTTTCACAGCAACTCCATGACCCCTAGAACACTGCAGAACCAGAGGTGAGAAGGACTCAACCTTCCCTGGAAGCATTACTGGGAGACCCAACGGAGCATTGTCCTGCAACACAAACCTGTTGGCCTTCCCTGCAATGCTACAGAGCTCCCAGACCACAGAGAGGAGTTTACAGGTCCCTGAGACCACAAGGGACAAACAAGGGACAACCCCCCCAAATGGACTCACCCCAGATAACTGGGTCAAAAAACACAAACATAAACATTGACCTTCCAACGTTGCCACCTTTCTCACGGAGTGCGCCCACATGAGAAAGTGGGTGTAGCTTAGCCTCTTCTTAGGAACACATACATGCCCTGGGTGGGGAAGAAAGGGCAAGATTGGCCAGGGAGAGTTATTCAATCTTAGCAAAGACAGGGGACAGGAAGCATGAGGTATGGGTTTTTTGGGTGAGGTCAGAGGTGGTAGTGGAAGGTGACCAGGATACCAGCAGGAGGAAGGAAGAAGAGGTGGTACGTGGAGGAGACTTATGAAACAGGTGAGGTCTTGACTAAGGAGTGATAGTGGTTCTGTAGTATGAATGTGCATGTTTGTTTGACAAGTGGGTAGTCAAACTAGTGTAAGGAGTGATTGTGAAGCATATGCGACTGAATGGTTTGGACGGAGGAGCAGTGGTTTAAATGGTGGAGTAGTAGTTTGGAGGGAGGAGAAGTGGTTCGGAGGGAGGAGTAGTGGTTTAGATGGAGAAGAAGTGGTTTGAATAGCGGAGTAGTGGTTTAGAGGGAGGCGTGGTGGTTGGGGGAAGGAGTAGCAGCGTAGAGGGAAGAGTAGTAGTGTGGCGGTGGGAATAGAATGGAGAAGGAGGTAGAAGTACTAGTGTAAGGAGGGCTAATATCAAAGGGTGGAGGCAAAACCTAGAAGGAGTAAGACCATCACAGGGACATAAGTCGTGGTGGGAGGAGTGAGGCGAAGTGGACCAGAGGAAAAATTAGTTGAGGTAGAGGTGGGAGTAAGCATGTTAAACAGAGCCTGAATCAAACAGAGTATTTGTAGGGCACCATTCTGTAGAGAAATCTAATTTATAGTAAAGATGCAGAGCAAGGCACCATGCTCAAAACAAACATGTAGACTGCGGTCTGTGCACAGCATTTGGACAACATATGCACAAGCAAATGTTCAAAGTTTTGCAACCGCTCAAATAAAACCATAAGTGACAAGGCTGTGATAAACATCTCAAGTACATGTAAATATCCTGCAACTCTTATCAAAATGGGGAACTGTTTAATTTGAGGAGAAATAGAACAGGAACAGTGGTTTCAAGTCACAGAACGAGAAACAAACGTGTATTTTCTACTAATGCGTGTGTTGTGATGAATCCCAGGGTATTGTCACTGCTCCCATGGGTGAAGCCGCTTCCCATGGAGCCAGGAAGGTGAGGCTGCTACCCCGTAGTCCCCATGGGGATGGTACTCATCAGGTGGATCTCATGGGGAGGGAAGAACTCCATGGGACTAGTGACGATTGCCTTGGGAGAACCCGGTATTCATCCCCTCCATTTCTGTCCCCTCTTTCCTCTCACCACACTTAGTCCCCTGTGGTCCTGTACACCTCTATGTATCTCTCTAGAGTAGAAGACTTAATTCATACAGATCATACTGGGATGCGGAAGAACAAAACCTACCCAGTGCATACAATCACTGACACGAAGAAGATCAGGCAAGGAGGCAAAAGCCCACAGCGGAACCAACACATGCGGTACAGTTTACTAGAGGCAGCCCTGGCAATACAAAGCAAGGAAGGACTGTGTACCTTGTCAAGCCAGCCCTGGGGGAGCGATTGACTACTCGCCGGTTCTGTGGTGAGAGATCCGAAGAGAAGAGAATGAGATGCCGTCGAGGAGAGACGAGTGTCTCCAATAGGTCCATGGAGCACAGAGTTGTCTGGTGACAGGGAAAGAGGAAACCCGACCGACGGAGCCAAAGCAAGGAGAAGGCACACAGCAGAGGATGCGAGAGAAAGCCTACCACTGCAGAGCCGTCGAGGACAGGATGCCGAGCGCTGAAGCAGGCAGAAGCCCCACTCTACTGCAAGGACAGACCAGAGACCACAACATTTCCCAAAGGTAGGGAATGGGTTGGGGCGGCTGGTGATACAAGGATGGGGCCAAATAGATTAAAGAGACATAAACCAATATCCCAAGAAGCAGAAAGGGATAGCAAAAGAACTGTAAATATTGGAACAAACTTTACGAAATATCCAATGTGGAACAGTACCTGGCAGGCGAGTACACCAGGTCTGTTCAATTAGACATTGAGTGAAGCAGGGGCAGAGGGCCCACAAAAGCTGCACAACAGGGGTCTGGGACCCATATGAAGTAAAGGAAGCCCTGCCAGAACAGCCCACCAGGGTCTGAGACCCATACGAAGTTGGGCAAACGCAACACATAGGTGTCAAGGACCCCCACATGTCCATAAAAGCACACAGTCAAGGGGATGGAGCCCAGAGCAAGTCGGGAGACCGTGAGATAATATAAAGGGGTCTGGGAACCACACAAAAGAGAAACAAGCTCCAAACAAGTTGGGGAGATCCCGAGATAGCCCAGAGGGATCTGAACCCCACGTAAGAGAGAACGAGAGGTGCAAGAAGCTAAAACAAGGGGTTGAGGACCCATTGCCAAAAGAAGAGACATTTTCTGGAATTCTAAGATTTATAGTCAGGTTTGGCAGGACAGTGAACCATACTTGATGCTACATTTACAGGGGACTGGACTCCCCACTGATACTTGGGAACTGTGTTTTGTGATAAGAATGTCTACAATCGGTTATGGCAGGATAGTGAACTAGACTTCATGCTACATTTGTGAGCTGGATAAAGAATGTTAGGCAGAAACCTGTGCAGTTCCCTTAGGGAACACTGCAAAAGATTTAAGACTACAGGTGTTTGGCAGTAAACCCACTTGGTAGCAGTCTGTACCATACAGATTCACTTGGTAGCTGTGGCTGAGCAGTCAGACTTCCCTCAAGAAGAGTTAGGCAGTATGCAGAGTATACACAATAGGTACAGAGACACAGTAGCACAAACAAACACTGACCAGAGCTTTGGTGTAAAAGTATATAATTATTTATTTAAAGACACACTTGGGATTTACACTAGCAAAAACGAGGTAAGTAAATTCAGCACACAGTCACTATCATATATATACAACCCTATTAACTTATTGGACAAGTCTTAGTGAGAAACACCACTTATTTTCAGACAGAGGTGAGCGCTTAACATAAGATGACACTCTAATAAGTTATAAAGAAAGGGAGGAAAAAAGGCAGAGTTAAGGAAGCACACAAGTTTCAATACTTTTAAAAGGAACCACAGTAAGGCAGGATAGGCAGAGTTCTACTGGAGAGCCAGGAAGTCAATTGCAAGGCCCACTCTTGGAGAGAGCAAGCAGAAGGGGTCCAGGTTCACACAGTGGGGTTATGCCCAAAGAGTCTTGTAGATAGTTCGCACAAAAGGATGAAATTAAAGTCAGGAAAAGTTAGCTAGGTTGTCCCAGGCTAGCCCAGGTTAGAAAGTCGTGGCTTTACTGTCACCCCGAACGATCTGTCGCAAGGGAAGCCAGGCGGGACACAGTACCTTAAGTGTGAAGGAAGCTCCAGCGGGGGCAGTTGTTCCTGGTAGCAGGTGCAAGTCGGCGTTTCATCCAGAGGAAGAAGAGGTCTCGCCGTGGAGGAAAGATGAAGGTCGTTGCACTGCCAGGGAAGAAACCAGCCGCAGAGTTCTTCGGTTAAAAGGTACTACCCTTCTCTTCGCGGTAGTGGTAAACCGTGGTATTCCGGTTGCCGGGGTGCTTGGCACGGGCAAGGCGGCCACGAATTCTTCCAGGAAGGTGAAAAGAAGGCAAAACTGGTTATCCCCACCAGTCAAAGGAAGAAGACTCTCCGGACTGGAGATCTCCTCTGTCGTCGGGAAAAGTGGTGAGACGGTTCAGCAGGGCTCCACCGGTGGTGTTGTCGTTGCAGGTCAGCTCAGCTTCTCCCTCCTCGGATTCTTAGGTCCTGTGGCAACTTCTGAAGTTCCAGTCCCCAAAGCCCTGCTTTTATGCAGCACACCCCCATTCACTCAGCCTAGCTATCAATCAAACATGCTAAGTGGTGAGCCGGCCGGCTCACCACTTGGGCCAATCGCACAAGAGTGCGACGTGAGTTACCAAGGTAACTCAGTCCAGGGTGCCTAAACTCCCTCCCACACCCCCTGTGGTACCCAGACAGAGTGGCACCACTTTTGGAGGCTTCTGTGGAGAAGCCTGCCAAAAAGTGGAACAAAGGGCTCGACTTGGGTTGGAGTCACAGAAGAGAACACAAATGCCATTTTAGAATCGAGTTCTGGAAAAAAATACCAACCGGTGAATTAATATTAATTACATAAACCGGCGGTATGTTCGAGGCTGTAAGAATTAAATCATTAAAGTTAGTAGCCTCGAACAATGGGAAAATCCCATAGAGATATATTCGCGGTCGAATATAAAAAGTAGTATCCACTGCCACCAGCCAAAACCCGATCAGGGGGGACGGAGACGTGCCCCCTCAAACAACAGACCCCGGGGCAATCGAATTGCCCCGAACAGTACGTCCACAATATGATGGTTTGTACTGGTTTCTGTTCATAATTTGGGACTAGTAAAGCCAATGGTGACTTTACATGCCCTGGGAGACAGTAGTCAGTCCCAGGGTATGGAGTCTATGTTGGGGGGTCACTACGACACCCCTGGGTTACTGCACGGAGGGTGCTGTGTAACCCACATTAAAAACACATGAGACCCTATGGAGTAAAAGACCCCATAGCCCATAAAACACATGGAAAGATAAAGGAACACCTCAAATCATGTCTTAGAGTGGGAGTAAAAGAATCTCACTCTTAGCAGGAGAGAAAAAATAAACCCCAAAAATCCAGCAAAGCTGCTGGGGGACTCACTAGGTTTGGGAAATTAGCCTTACAGAGAATTCTCCCTAACAAAGAACAGGAAAAGGGACTCCTCCCCTGATACTTGGGAACTTTGTTTTGTAATAAGAAGATCTGCAGTCCAGTCTGACAGGATATTGTAGCAGACTTGATACTAGGTTTGTGAACCGGAGAAAAGAATAGGGGAAGAGCACCCCTCTGATACTTGGGAGATGTGTTTTTATATATGTTTGGAAGAGAATTTAGGATGAAGAACCTTTAAGTTAAATAACCACTGATTGTGTTTTCTCAGCCATTTGAAATCTGCGTTCAGAATGAAAGAAGCCTCCTTCTGGATCAAGAAGAAGCTCAGTTTCTCATTTGTTAGTCTAGAGTGTAAGGGACAGAAATAGCTTTAGACACAGGACGGTGGACATTTTACTTTACTCAACATCTGACAGAGTCCTTAGTATTTTTGTTAAGGTAGGGCAAATCCTCATAGAAATAGGGCAAGATAGGTTTGTCTTTTATTTTAATTTACCATAAATAAAAGTCTTTGCCAACAACATGTCATCACTGTGTCAGCCTCGTACTTCTGAACCCTTAAAGTGTTTATTTTCCCTTGCAGAAACCGGGGGTCATTGTTATGAAACCTACAAATATTGAAAATGTGGATCTTTGATGGGAGTTTGATAGGCCATTGCATTGGATAAACTGCTGTGTTTTAGTGAAAATATAAAATCTAGGGGAACAGACACATGTATATTTAAAAGCTGCAGTGGTGAAATAGACCAACTTGAATAAAGCTAGGACTGAATTCTGACATTCCAATTCACCTCCCCCCAGCTATGTGATGTGAAGACAGAGCCCATGTTTTACCATGTAGAGGAACTGGCGGGGGTTGAGCAATAATGATAATGACAGTCTCTGCAACTTAGTCACGGGGAGGCCAAACCTGCTATAAATTCTAATGCAGCATATTAATGGGCTGCATCTGTGTATGTTGGGCTTACGATAATGAAAATATAATGGGAGTTCAGCTTGACAAGCATATCTGTTTTGCCTAATCTGAGATTTCAAATATCCCAGGCCTCTCCTGAGGAAGGGAAGCTTGATACCTGGAAAAACAAAGTCTTTATCTGAAAATCTGCAAGACCCGGGACTGGTCCAAGAGGAGTAGGAACAAAAGTCATAAACCCCTCCCCCGAGGACTTCAAACTTCAAAGAACTTATCACTGCCAGCCCTATATTATAAATATATTTAGCCCTAAACTAACAGTAAAAACAGTGGATGCTCTGTTATTGACAGACCCAAATGCAGATGCACTGTCTTACTTGGTAAAAATAAAAAGAAATTGCATTGGAGAAACATGATATCTCTCAAACGGAATGTTGCAGCAAAACAATGCTTTTTGTAAAGCTTTCAGCTTGAGATTCACTAGTTAATGGTACAACATCGATTTTTCTAATGTGATTTTTAATCAAACAAATTAGGCAAATTTGCATTTAGTCACACAGAAATGGTGTACGCAAGCGTGTCAAATATCCTAGCATCCGCATTGCTGAGCCCGTTCCATTGAGATGGAAAAATAATCTGTGCAGAAAAGGAAAGGAAGTTATACATCAAAATATGTAAGTGATTCACCAATTGTGTTGTCATGATGAAAATTGTGTTATTTGATTCATTCCAGAGAGAGAAATATTGTGAGCCAATTAGAAAAGTGGTCATACGTATGGAATTTACTATTTCAGAATCTTACAATGTGTAATGCAAGAAATCCCTGAGATAACATCACATTACATGGGAGGGAAACTGGGTGTAGAAGTTACTCCCATCAGGCTGCCCCCTTCATTAATATGCCCAATGACGGCAGCTGGGTATATCTACTGTGATGTCACTTTTGGAACACTGTACGGTCACATACGTTGACCAATTAAATTGGTGAATGTATACATACCTCCGAATGGTAGGGTTACTGTTCTATAAAAGGTTAAACACACACCCATTTGAAAAAGACACGAACAGACTCACTCACTCACTGATGCAGAGTAAAAAAAAGAATTGATAAAAACAAGAATGAGAAGGAATAGATTGCTCTCCTTTTGTACCCATTTCAGATTATTGCCAGTGCCCTGTAAATGAGGCCTAGTAGGAGTTAAAGTCCTAGGACTTCTTCAGAGGGAGGCATGGCAGACAGGCTGTGCTGGAAAGCTGATCCCATCTTGCTGACTGATGCTCACCTGTTCCTGGAGAGGGAGAATTGTACCAGTCCATAAGAAGGTGCCTGCCTGTCTGTGATACATCCAAAAGAAATGTAAGTATGATCTAAAGGGGAATAATCCTGCGGGGAGTAATACTATAAAGGCAATTAGAGTAAATCCTGGACCTTTTATATGTCATTACTGAGGGCTGGGAATATATACATTGATTGTGCATCCCTAGAAGTTAGGGCACATATATATTGTAGACTAGGTCCATGGTGTGTATACAGCGAGATGCCCTTACTCATTCTCTGTGTAATGACATCTAGCATGGAAGAATCATTAGGAAGTTAAATGGACATCTCACTGTGTGCATGCCTTGAAAATAATCTAATTAACGTAATTCCTGGGTATACTATCAAGCAGGATATTGTTGGTAATGCTAAGTGGTTCCAGATAAAAAGAAAAGGGTGATTCATCGCTAATTATTCTCACATTTTTAAGTTGCCCATTGAAAGTGAGAAGGTATGCTTTTCACAGTAATTAAATAGAAACATTACTGAAGGGCATCTAGCCTGCATACATGTTGAACATACATGTTCCTGTCTACAAGCCATTACATACGTTAAGGTCCAGAAGTTTGCTGCAATTGAGTTTTATATAATGTTGCTGAACGTCTGACATGTCGTTGGAGTAAGGAGGTGGTATTTTGAATGAAGTGGACATCAAGAGAATTCGATAGGCAGGGATACTTTGAACAAATGTATTGTTTTTCACAAGCATAAGATTCCTCCTGGACTCTCATGCATTCAATCCATGGTGCAGGCACGCCCATGGTCAATTAAATGTATAGATACCTCTGGTGATGTGTGTGTTTACAAAAGTCTCCATTTCGATGATTGTAGTGTTGGAAACGTAAGTGAATAGTGTGTTGATTATTTCCTATCATTGGCCTTTAATGAGGAAACAATTGGTTTATCTTTAAACTGATTCACTTCCATTTTATTAATAAATAGACCTTCTGTGCAAACCTTTGTAATTATTGTGCCATCGTTCTAGTGTATAGTGACCTATCGCTTGAATTAGGCCCAGAAAATTCCAGTCGGACACTTATTGACTCTGCTCTATTCAACTTGTGAACTATCGCTACAGAGACTCGAGTCGCTTAAGCTGATTCCAACCTTTTCTACAAACTGGCATTTCAGTGGAGCACTTTAAGGCTCACCCATCCCTGGTATTATTATAAGGTCTGTCCACTTTTTGTACCAAAATGCACATTGTATTTAGACCTTACTACCTTTGTAAAAACTACTTCAAAATGTTTATAATACACTTTTTATATCTCAAAAACATTGTGTTCAACTATATTGAAACTGTGGTACATGCATCCTTTTTAGTTACATGTTATTGACAACAAGGCTGCAACCTCATACAAAATGCCAATAAAGCACAACAGTAACACATTCACTATTGCCTATTATTTACAAAAACACAGATGCCACAATGCCATTTCACACCTACACTAGAGCCAAAACTGTTGGCTCTGCCAATGCTTGAATTCCATTCCAATTCCTGTTTTTAGTTTGATACTGTTTCTTACTTCCCAGCATAGACCACCTTGGCTGCACACTGCTTTGCCAAAAAATCAAGGCAGTGTGACAAGAACGAGATAACTTTCTTTGTAGCATTAAAAAATAAATAATCCTCTCCAGAGACCAAAATAGTTGGCACCAGTGGCACCAGTGGCATCCAATAAAAAAGACACTTGCATACAGCTAGCAACAAATGACAAACCCAGGAATATTCTGAGGGTGGATGAAATGCCAGCTTCCCCTTGCTACAAACAAGCCCAATAGTTTTTGCAGAGGTTTACTCTAAAACTAAAATAACAAAGAATTGGAAAGAGATAAAAGGAATGAATGTGCAATGAACAAAGGAAACAACCTCACTGTGATGGGATGAAATCATGTTTACGTCGTTGGTTTTGTGTCGTTGTTCTAAGTATTGATGTATTTCTGATAAACTAAAAAGCTTAAAATATATATTTTTTAAAGTGCTCCTTGCAATAAGCATTCTATGATACATTTTCTGGAAACGTGTACTGGGTGCCATGAACCGAATCCTGCCCTAAAGGAGAGTGCTGAAGCAGGGCCTGATTCATGGACTAATATGCACGGTGGCCAGGGACTTTGCGTGTCATTCTGCACGCAAAACCCCCCTTCGCTGATTCATGGAATTTATTTGTCAGGCCTTTTGCAGACCTTATATGGACTCCATGCTGGTCCGGTATGTCACTGCGTGCAGTCGAGCGCATTGCACGATACTCCACGCAGAGTGTGGGTGGGGCCTGTGCAGGGATTAAAATAGGGGACAGAACATGCATATATCCCATTCTCCATGCAGAATGAGGAATAATGTAGGCGTTTTGAGGGACGGGACACCCTAAGCAATGGCAAGCCCAATCCACCACATAACCAACGAATTCATGGATTCCAACGCGCAACCTCATACTGGGACAGACACACGCAAACCCTGCAATCCAACCACTACATGATAGCAGGCATTAAGTTCAACATGCAAAGGATCCAATGTGTATAAAGCATGCAATGCACACCATATACAGATCGCACAGCCACAATGAAGGCTGCAATAGTGGAAGCCATTGTACATGGACATAGAAGGAGGAGGAGGATGCCCACCTCCCAGAATTTCACACCACGCACTGTAATGCTTACCTGGGTCTGGCAGGGTTGGACAGAGACCAACCTGAGCAGAGGAGGCAGAGGAGGGTTTGTGGCTGCTATAAAGTGATGCAGTAAAGCAAGGAATATGCTCAACCCTCTTGGTGGAGCAAACACGTGTGGTGTAGTATAAGCACACTCGTCCTTGCATCCAAAGAGACAGGATTCAGTGTTGTGGAGGGGCAATGGTCTGTTGATTGGTGTCTCCTTTCCTCAGTACTCCTGGGTGTTCATTGATGGTTCTGTAGCAGGGAACAATAAGACAATTTTCAGTATAGTGCGTGATTCTACATATGACTCCCCTCCCAGTTCACTATAATTTCTCCCACTAACTGGAACGTAGTTTACCAACTTCTCATTGGAGACACACACCCAGTCGGGGAGGAAGGAATCTGCTAGCCCTGGTGGATCTGTAAGGCACAATGTTCATAAGTTTTTGTCCATATGTATATATCCACATGTAAACTCTTGCTGCTTTAGAGTAAAAGTAGTGGATCCTTACTGCTTGTATCTTTATCTCTTCATTATACATTATAAAACAGTTTTTTTCTATTCTTTTATTGTAGGTATAGACTGGCAAGGGACCAGGGAATTCCTGATCCCCTCTTTGGTAAGTACTACTGAAACAGTATGTTCTGTAAATTCTTATTGTCATATAACTCAAACTCAAAAGTTATCTTGTAATTTAAGCTGCCAAATACAAACCAAACAGAAGATAGGTGTGGAAATTCAGCACAGGAGATGCCTTATCCATTGACTTCACGGAGCAAGCCTTTTCCTCTGAGTGTCTTATGATAATCCGGGAGCTTGGCTGGAGCTGCGGTGCAATGCGAGGCAAACCGTTACTTCATGGAGTGCCTTTTGGATCGCCGCAGAGATTTTTCTATAATGTTCCTGGGTTCACGCAATGAGCATGTTGTACTAAAAATAACAAATGACGCTGGCACAAACATGCTTACTGTTAGCTCTCGTGTTGTCTGCAAACGTGACAAGCTTGTGGAGTCACTGATCACAGCGCGATGCAGTTCTGGCTAAAACTTTTGTTCGTTGTGGTCTGGAGATGCGGATCACTGCGTGATGCGCTCCTGGGATAACGTTAATTTTCTTGTGTGTGTGTGGGTTGAAGCACGGTAAGCGTTGTGGCAAGAGCTGTACATGCAAATAACGCAAAGCACGGGCTCAACATTGGGTGGGATTTATATAGGCACATGACAGCTGCACTGCTTCTCGTGTCTTTTCTGGAATGGCCTCCTTGGTTCCATCTTGGTAACCTTCCTGTTGCAAACCTGGCGGCCATCTTAGTGTGGTGTTGTTGGCATTTCTCCCACCCACTCCCCCTTCTTTTTCCCTCAATGTAACTGGCGCCTAGATACCTGAGGGTTTTGTGTGCTATAACAAATGCTAAAATAAATACATAAATAAATAAATGGGAGTGTGCAATTTGTATATAAGAAAGAGGTTTTTTTTGTAAAAGAAAGTGAGAATGACTGACAATAACCTAGCAAGGCAGGGGGAGGGGAGGGTTCATTCTGACAAGGGAAAGGGGGATACCCAAATATATCCTCTTCCCACTCCTCAAGGTCCCTCCACCCAGTTGATCCTCCCTCGCATATCCACCCTGAGGGTCAGCATCCAAGAACGATGGCCTATCCCTGGCAACCTGAGAGGAGGATCGAGGGAGATTAGAAGTGAGGATGCCCTCAGGTTCCTCACACAGCATGTGTAATGTACAATGCAGCCACACAGTGTGGTATACCAGTTGATATGCATGTGCGACTTAGCACTCAGCCACAGGCAACACCCTTGTGCTTGGTTTGCCAAAGGGCACAGGGAGCGGCTGCACACAGTCAGCTGGTGTAAACATATTTTACCTGAAAACCTGCCACTGTGGGGCACACACAGTGAAGCAACAGCAGTGGTGTCATTCAGTGATGAGTTGGGGCCTATACTCCATGCCCATAACAATATTCTGAGAATGTGTGTCTGGGAGATACACACTGTGTGTGTCCATTATAAATAAAATAACATGCACCACATACTGACCCAGTAATAGCAAATGGAATCAACAGTATCCATTTTGTTGTTGGGATGCACGTTCAGATCCCAACCCCTCCCAAACGATTCAGATTGCGGAAAGTATACTAACACATGGGGAATGCATAGAGGTGGGCATAGGGGCAGGGGGGAATCTTGTTGGTAGAGGTGACTGGCAGGAGACTAGCAAATTGTACAAGCACATACCTATTCAAGGGAAATTAGCCACTTTTTTGCAGGTGTCACGTAGAATACATTGCACGCACATGATATACATAACATGAACTAACACTGTACTCGAGAGTAGGCCTACATTCTTGCAGGCTGTGTTGGAAACACAGAACAAAAAGGCCTCTTTTAAAAAAAAAATATATTTTTAATTTCATACAGTTTATACAAACTTTTGAAATGTAAAATTCGAGTAAAAAAACTAAAAACATAGAAAGCAGTTTTGTGAGAATACAAAATTCAAGCTAGTCTACAAACATATTTGCACATCATTATTTTGTACATATCTCTATCTCCATCATCTTTTGTAACTGTTCTAAAAATCTCATGAGAGCTAATGTCAAGTTTTTGCAATCATTGTTATGCATTTGACGCCACCAATCGTCGGCACTGTATGTCGAGCATTTGTCCAATTCTTTCCCCAAGTAAATTGTTCTTAGATTTCTTAAGCTGGGGCAAGAGAGGACTAGATGTTTTCCTTGTTGTGATTACAGACTCTGCAATTTAAATTTTCGGGTTGAATCATTCGTCTCTGTCTCAAAATTTCTTTGGTTTCATATAAATTTAATCTGAATTTCAAATAAAACTTTCTCATACGTTTACATGGGCAAATGACCATGTATTTAGGTGTGCTATCGAGACTTTTAGCTTCAGCAGGAGAGTTTTTCATGCATTTGTGTTTTGATCTTTTTTCAGAAGTTTCGGTCCGATCGAGTTGCAGCAGTTTCCTCTTTACTGCAGTTCGGTTGGTCCATAATGTTTTTTCATCCATGGCCAGTTGTTTCAAGATGTCGTTGCATTGTTGTCTCCACATTGTTAATGTTGTCTTATTCTCTTGTTTATTTTGATCAATTAAAGCTTCAAAGGTTGTAGGTCGGCTTCCTCCAGGATCTTCCTATATAGGCTTAATTTGTTCCACATTATTCTGGCATTTAGAGTGGATACGCCAACTTCATACAGTATACATGCGGAGGGGCTGTCTTGGGGCAGCTGAAGGGTTCGCTTCTAAAACGTGCTTTCATATCTGGCCCAAATCTGAGACAAACATCCGAACATACTTTCTGCTCCAAAGGTCAAGATTGGAACAACCTTACTTTTGTAAAACTTTATTATCGGTATGTATGAGAATTTCCCATATTTGTTTTGCAAGATCGTACCTTGTGGTGTTAGCTGTTTGGAATTACTTGCAATCTTTTTCATCATTGGGTCATCATTTATACTCGAGTTTATTAGCGTGTCCAAGTACCGAGTATATGGGACTTTATTCAGAACTTCTGCTCCCAATGTCCACCTCGACTTATTTGTCTTAGGTCGACCTCCCCTTTTATTTTCGAGGACTTGTATTTCTGATTTGGCTACGTTAATCTCCAGTCCTAGGTCTTCAATAAAGGTCTTTAGTGCGATAAGCTTTCTTTGGAGACCAATGGTTGTCAGGTCTAGAAGGACCATATCATCGGCATAGAGGATCCAGCTGAAGTGTAGCCCATTCAACTTTGGTGGAAACGAAACTACACCATCCAGAGCGAACCAATTTCTGAGATGTAGAAATTAAAAAGTGTTGCTCCAAGGGGGCATCCTAGTTTTACCCCCCTTTCTGTTCATATGGGCTTTGTTAGGTGACCCTCGCTATCTAAGCAAATCTGTATCTGTGTCTCAGAATACATTTCTTTTATGGCCTGAATAAGGCTGTGTGGGCAGCCTCTCGCTTTTAAATTCAACCATAATGTTTCCCGGTCGACTCCGTCAAATGCATTGGCTAGATCTATAAATGCCAAATAGACTTTATGGCCTGATTTAATGGCATCTATTTTAAGCAAATTCAAGATGAGAAGATTTAAACTGCATCCCACAGCTTTAATGAAGCCTGTCTGTTGTGCATCGAAGATCTTTTTTGTACTTATCCATCTCGTTAGTTGTGTTAAGAGTAGACTTGCGAAAACTTTCCCTACCGCATCCAGAAGGGCTATGGGCCGATAGTTTGCTGGATTAGTGCGGATACCCTTTTTGAAGATAGGAACAATGATTCCTAATTTCCAAGTTGTTGGGATGTGGCCTTCCTTTATTATATTCTGAAAAAGGCTATTGCAAAAGTCTGTCCATTCTTCAATGTTGTTTTTGAGCATGGCATTCGAAAGCCCATCTGGGCCAGCTGCCCTTGAGGAACTGCACTTTTGTATACAGTTCCAAATGTCATCTCGCTCGATGAGAAGGCCTCTTCTCTTGCTTAACTATCCCATCCCATCTGCCAGGCAAGGTAGGAAATATGCACGTACACACACATACAAATGTATCTAGTTATAACTGTGTACAATCAGACAGGAATGCGAGCAGTCAAAGGGAAGTAGGGCTGAGGCTGATTCTGAAGGCCATCCCATGGAAGACAGGGCAGAGGTCCTGCGCTGCCAAAACACGAGCTGGGATTTAGGAAACCAGCGCCCCCTGGATAACGGTCATCCCATTTGAACTAACTGACGCCCCGGCATAAAGTTCCTAAATCCTTTGTGAATTAGATGGATTAGTGGGACATGCAGGAACTCCAGGCCTACTTGGGAAGTAGAGTTGATAAAGGGGGGAACAGAGAACAACAAGGTCAGTGATTTGTACCAGGGAGAGCAAAGGGCGATGTCAACCTTTATAAGATTGCGGCGGGGAGGCATGATGGGGCACCTGCGTGTCCGCAATGGGAAGAGTTGCTTTGTTTGCAAGGACCCGAAGTTGTCTTCCGAGCTCATGTTGACAGCCAGGTGCACATCATGTGGTTAGACCTTAAGATAGGGTGGTGTATTCAAAAGCCTAACCAATAATTTCACAGTGACCCAAGGTGAAGAGACCCTCACCCATGTGTGAAGAAGTTGGAGGAGAAGATGATACGACTAATGGGAGAGGGGTCTATATGTGAATATTAGCATGTAAATAGGCAGTAGCCAATGAAGGTGGGGGATGAACACTGTATATGAAATGTGTCACACATGACGATTGTCATGGTTATAATGTGCTGCTTGCTTGGATGAAGACAGAGAGCTCAGTGGCAGTGGACTCATAATACCCTGTCGCCATTTTCCTTTTTGTGTACAAAATACAGGTCTTGTTCTCGAAAAAGGGTGCATCGAGCCTTTTTAGCCTTTTTCCCAAGTGGGTTGTCATTTCTATGTCTGGTTGTTGTGAGGTGCCCCTACATTGTCCACAACAAAGTACACAACACAAGCAACACAACACAACACAAGCAACAAAGTGCCTGACCACTGTCACATGGACACCACCAACTATTGTGCATGTAGACCCCCAAGAACACACAGGAGAACACAAGTAGGAAGGCACTGCACAAAATGGAAAACAGCAACTAACACATGTCAGGACTGCCCTCACCACCCTATACATGTCTCACAGCAATATACAGGTGAAGTGGCTACCACATTCTGTCACAATGGTTCTATGCGTTTACAGAGAATACATAAGAGAGAATGTTTTTTCAGTGAAAACAATAACACTGAAAAAATATCAAAATTCCTTTTTATTTTTTTAGGGCCCCCCCCCTTAAACCCTCTGTTTACTCTATGTGCTTAAACTAACCACAACCCCATTCCCACCTGTTGTACCCCCTCAGCCCACCCCCATATCTATCTTTAAAAAGGTTTGATGTTTTCATCTCTGTTTTTGTTAATCTGTTATAGCATTCTCTGTAATTGTATTCTCTATTATCACTGGATACCCCTCACAATACACATTCACATAAAAGTAGTCATGCAGACTTTGAGAAATGCAAATGCACTGCAAGAACGATGCACATCTCACCTCACATATTTCCCCTTGTGAGCCTACACCAGCTGTACTGTGGAATGCATCGATGCTCCCCTCCATAGATCTGCAAACCACCCGACTCAGCTGATGTGTTGTGTGCACACATCTAACAGCAATGTCCCCTTCAATTGCAGAAACCAACGACCACTGCCAAATGCCTCAGTCGAGAAAAACAACACAAGGTCAGGGCAGATAACACACCCATGCACCCAATTACACTGCAACATGTGCCCCACTGCGTGCCATGCAATACATGCAAACAAGAACTGCCCAGCCACCCATCACCCTGGGTCCCTGCACCCAGACAGCAGATCTTCCCACCTCAAGCAAATGCAATTAAAACACCCCATACAGTGGCACCTTCCCCACCCACAACACCTAGAATGCCTGCCCCCCTGAGTGTCATGCAGGGAAGGACCTGGCACCACTTACTCCTTCTTCTGGTAAGGGTACATTGTGAACACTCAGATCCGGCTTGAGTCAGAATGACGTTGAGAGGACTCCCAAAAAAGAGATCACTGAGAGGTTGGCAATCTAGGATCCCCTTGGAAACACTCCAAATGCCACGAAATGGCATCTCCTGACTAACGTGGTTTCAGGACAGTGCATTAAACACTGGAAGGAGAGCCGATGATGGAAAGTCCAAGACGGCGGGATGCTAACATCTCATCAATTGCAGTGAAGACAGGATCCAGCAGAAGGCAGCTAGTCAAGAGGTAGCAGTCATACCGGAAGGCAGTGCACAGAGGCAACTGGTCTAAACCAGACAAGCAGACAAGACAAGAGAATGGAATGAGAAAACGAGGCCAAGGAGACTGCCACACAAAAGGCAGCAGGGAACAGGCAAGAGGAAGGAAAGGCAGAGTTCACAGGGACTGGACTGAATGGGGACCAATGTGCTGTGAACTGAAGGGAACGTTGAGATGAATTGAGCAGCAGTCAACAAGCAGCAAAATATCTGTCAGTGTACCATGCCTTGAAAATGTCACCATGGCAATCAACAACACCAGGCCAATGGCATGTGCCTGGTGTCTGTGGTGAGCATGGCACCCCCCACATTGCCTGCAATCCTGTGCTGTGTGTGGATTTGTCTCAGGACAACACTCTTAGAAGGGTCAGAATTACCAATAGTGGACTGCCAACATCTGTAGACATGACATGAACAGCTGAGTGAACAGGATGCTGTGCGGCAGGCAACACACATGCACAAACTGCAAGAAATATTTCGCTAGACTCCCATCACTGTGTGTCCCAACATGCATGCAGCCGGACCGGCCACCCTTATGGCACCTCACCAAAAAATGCTCTACAGTGACAGCCTCCCTCACAACAATCCCCCCGACAACCAGTGGACCCGCGATTGCCATGCAAAAACAACAAGCATAGACTCACCAGCCTACCATCACCATGTGTCCCCGCACTCATGTTGCCAAACCCGCTCACCACATTACAAGGAAAAAATAGAACACCCCACACAGTGCCAGACTCCCTGCCACGAACGACAAAGTGCAACCCTGAGTGCTTTTGACTTACCTGCACAAGGTACCCACTTGTCTCGCATCCACAGTATCCCAACTGAAACAACATTCTGAACTTGCAAATACATGCATTGCAACATTGTACAGAAACTGGACAGTATTGACAACTCCCGTATGGAACAAGGAAATAGCCATGGACTACCCAGTATCAACGTTCGGAAGTACAAATAACCAAACATGAGAAACTATCAACATCCCAACAGCAAAACTCACCAACAGAGAAATCACTGGCAGTGAAGCAAACATATTACATGCACAGCATGACATGCACTCTGGAAACAGGTGTCAGTCAGCCCTGGGATGCGGTCCCAAGTGGTGACATAGATTGCAGGCATACAAGTTCTGCTCACCCACTGTCATAATCTGTATGCGCGCTCACTCATGACACATTGAGTTGCTTGGACAGTGTCTGCCTCAAGGCAACCATCTCATGGAGTTGTGTGCTTGTGGCTGGGAGTTCAAAATGCAGTGCAGTCGTCTAGCTCTCCATCTCATGATGATTCGATCTATGAGATGCCAACATCTCACACCTCAGGGCCTCTCTATGTGCCTTACCATCTGCATGCAGGGACTTCTGCAGACACCTCCGGTAACCCTGTCGGCCCTTGATGTGGACCCAGGGGTGGACTGGCCCATAGGGAACTCTGGATATTTCCTGGTGGGCCTCTGCACCCTGGGCCTCTTTTGTGTGGTATTTCTAAATTTTCTCATAAGAAAAGCATTGGGCTTGTTGAAAATGTGTCATATGGGGCCACTTTGAACATTATTTCCAGGGCCTCTTTTGATCACCAGTAATTATTTCCAGGGCCTCTTTTAGTTCCCAGTCCACCCCTGTGTGGACCTCCACACCCAGTCTGTGGGAGCGGCTTGAGGACTGCATGATCTGCAGATGTTGCGCATCGCAAGCTGCTGGTGGGGTCATGTTCTTGGCCAGTTGATCCATGCCCTCGGCAGCATGATGCACGGGACGAGGCTCATTGCTGCAGTGCCCCTCTCATTGGCTGCAGGTCTGCAACCCTCCTTTGGACATCAGCCCCAGAACCACACACCAACTCATGGGAGGGTGACCTTGCAGACGTAACCACTGTGGAAGTAGTGATCATCACCACTTGTGAAGCCACTTGTGAAGCCATCTGCACCGCCGCAGACCCAACGGCCCCATCTGACCTGCCTGTTGGGGCACTCCTCTTCTCCCTCAGCGAGTCCTCCACTTCTGCTTCTGCATCCGAAGTAGCAGAGTCAGAAGAGTCCAAAGAGGTCAGAGCAGGCCTGATCATGACCTGTAGCACCTGTGTATTTTCACGTTGAAGTATACCACGGCCTCCACTGGTGGACTGAGGTACCAGCACCTCTTTTTCCTCCTCCTCTTCTGTATCCGCGGCATCATCACCTGCACATGGACAGAGATTGACATTTTGAGTCACGTGTGTCCTGGCAAACATGCACATGTGCATCAAAGGGCAGACAGACACAAAATGGCTGGACAGCCATGCATTTGACATTGTGACTTAGCACACTGTGAGCTGTAAGCCACAGATATATAGCATTTGCTGACATGCAGCACCACCCCACCCCATTTCCTGTCCTGTCCATGCCGTTAGTGGACACATAGACGTACTAAAGTGTCAGACACAATGATGCAAGGGAGAAGGCATGTGTCTGTCATGCATTGACTGATGGACACATACAGGGCTATCATGTCAGATAGATTGTAATATTTTGAACTGTATTAACACATTTGTAATTCGACCATACACCTACATGACATGCAATGCAGACGGGAACACTCATTGGCATTATTAATGCCCCTAACCTTTTGCATGGGATGTCTACATACATTTAAATTGGAGAATACCAGCCTGCCCACCTTGGCATGATGACCCGCCATCAGCTATTATTCACCATTTGTTGTCTAGTGTTGCCCCTTGAATTACACAAGTCAAGTTATTTATTTTATTTTATTTATGTATTTATAAAGCGCCATAGCCCGCAGGCATCAGGGTGCTGACAAAAAGACACCGGACAACATAGGAGGATAGGACAAACAAAGTTGCATCTTCAGAACACCTGCTACACAGGGCAGTGGTCTGTGGGTACTGGTTCCCCGGCAGGCTGGTCACACCACAGAGTGTCATGGCAGGAAGCTTGGATATGTATCCTGATAAGGCATCTCGTAAGAGCAGGTGACCATACAACATGAAACGCAGCACATTATGTGTGTGGTCAACTTACATCAGATTTACTTGATGTACAATGCAATGAGACAGGCCCCAGAAATGTGAAACTGAACAATACATGTGAATGTGGCATAGTTTGGCGTGACACAGAGGTGTGCCCTGTGGGTAACGTGTGCCTGTCAGGGGTGCACGTCGTGGGGTATTGCAATTTGCATATGTTCCGAACATTAAACCCTGCATGCAAGTACTGGCACGGCTGTGTAGGCCAGCAAACATTGATGTGACCAGTCACGCTAATATGTCCCACACATGTGGACCACTCATATAAATCACTGAATGCAGGGCATGTGACAGAAGTGTACACGGTAGCAAACATACATTATCCAAGGATGGCTGATAACTGCAGCCCGCTGTATTACTACACAAATATGCTTAGGTGAACCATGATTGTCCACACACGATGCACACAAATGCCAGTCTCCAGATGTGTCCTCATGGTTCTCCATGCTTCCGCCTCCCACGCCTTGCACCTGCTCAATACTAATGAGTAGACTTGAGGCCTCTTCGATTGGAGTCAGCTCCTCCTCCTCCTCTGCTGGCGCCCGCGGCAGTGGCCAGTGCAGAGGCCAGGTTGACACTGAGCATATGCTTGATCCTCCGTGTGAGATCATTGCACCGCTTTTGGACCTGTTCAGCAGTGCGCATTTCCACACATAAGATGTTGATGAGGTCTGTGACATGCCGCCAATGCGCCATTCATTGCACGGATGTAAACATGCTCCCCACATACGGGAACATCTCACAATGGTTATCGGTTACGTAGTCAACTAGGATCTGCAGCTCCTCATCAGTCAAGCGCCTCTTCTACTGCAGGCCCTTCTCCTGTGCCGTATCTTGGGGTGGAGTCTCATCCTGCTCTACAGGGTGTCTCTTCTTGGCTCTAGTGGCCCTAGGTGGCGCTTCTTCACCTGTCTGACTGCGACCACGTTGATGTCCAGGTGCCAGGTCACCTGTGGCCTGAGGCCCCCCATGTGCTTCTAGGGCCTGAGCAGATGTGTCCTCACCAAGTCCCCGACCTTTCCCTTTTGGGCCCTTTCACTCATAGTGCAGATGTAATGGATAAATGGAAGACACACCAAGATATTGTTCTGGGCAATATGAGGAAGGGAACAGTCTATTTGATGTGCTCCATAGAAGTATGGTCCAGCAAGGCTCCGTTGTACCCCAAAAGCAAAAGTATGCATACGTGATACGCAGAGGCACCCTGAAACCAACAATTGCATATGTGACACTACGTTGGCGTCAAAAGGAAAGAAATTACATGAGAGTGTGCACAGGGGCAACCCCTATAAATTCAAATGCGGCACACATTACCTGCAGGAAATGGCTTGCGTAGCACCTCTAAATATGTGTATGCGAAACTCGTCTGTCTTCATCCCTTCATGCACACAACCAGTGATTAAACGTCACAACCCTTAACCATCACTGTCATTGCTGTGAGCCATGTCACGTAACTTACACGTTAAGGGCCTTTACTCTGTTTTCGTCTGGCTCAGATGAGAGACGCACATCAGAGTTCCTTCTACCCACCAGCCATTGCTTTTGCCTCCTCCTACCCTGCATTTCCTCAAACACTCTGTATCTGCTGCTGCCTGATTGAGTGTGAGTGCCTGCTTGCGTCCAACACTGTCTCAAAGTTCCAGATGTTCTCCAATTGCCTGTACTCCTGTGTTGGGCCTGTGACCCCCTTATCTGTGATCTGGGACTTCCACCTCTGCCTGCCAAGGCCACCACATCTCTACAGCACCTATCCAGGACCCAGTGAAGCCATACCTGCCTCAGGGGTGCCATGTTGGGATCTTCCACCTCTTTGCGAGAGAGCAGCACCTCCATGTCAACAAGGCAGAGGGCTGCCAATTTCACCTCCACAAAAGTTGCCACCCTGGTGGATCGGGTACTAGGTGCCTATGGTGCCCTCTTCAATCCAGCAATACAGCTGGGCCATGATGCACGTCAACAGATCTGGGACAACATCAAGGCTGCCATCAATTCGGAGGGGGTGGCAGACAATCCAATGAAGATCATCCGGAAGAGATAGGATTACCTCAATGCCTGCAGCCATTCGAATGTGTTGGCAACCCTCGCTACGGAGCCCAATGTGGAGGTGTACTGTGCAGGCTGCCACCGGTTGTCCAACATCCAGCTGCAGGTCCTCGAGAGGTTTTACACGGATCTTCACTCATTAGATCTGTGTGTGAAGTCATCTGAATGCCGCTGGTGAGTAGCCATGTGTAGCACTGCTCTACTGTGTATATGTGGCATGCATCATTGCAGGTGCCACATTCTGTATGCAGCATGTGTGTATGTGTGAGATGCAGCATCATGCTGCCTCCTGCCAATGCTGGGTGTATGTGGTGGTAGACATTGTTTTCTGGCATATGCATTGGTTATTGGAGATTTTGTCCTCACTGACTTGTTTTGCCTCTGGCACATGCTGTGTGTGAACATGAACCAAGTGCAAGGACAGTACGGATGAGGGCATGCTATGTTGTGGTCATGTGAGGGAGGCACATTATAGATACCTCCATGTGTGGCACACCTGCAAGTGAGTCCATGCACACGCATCTGCTGAGAGTGACACATGTGCATGATTATCAAGTTGGTGCATTGACATTGCAGGGACAGGGATGCGACTTGTTATTTGCCTGCATTCGCAGCACAAGTGTACTTGTGTACATGCAATATGTGTGTGCTGGACCACACAACATGAGCAATTGATCCCCAGATATGTGTGCCAGTATGTGTTGGTTGCTTACAGGTCAGGCTGTGAGAGATGCTTGTTGCTGACTGTAATTGTGTGAGCAGATGCTGATGCAGTTCGCGTTTGTGTGTGTGTGTGTGTGTTTCTGGTTGCAACATGCTGCATGATTGGTGATGTTCATGTTGTGTATGCCACACATGCATTGACACTAATAACTGATGTCAATGTCCTTTGTCCCATTTTCCACAGTTGCTGCAGTTTGTGAAGAGGGCAGAGGCCTTGCTGTGGAGCGTCAGGGCAGGGACCGGTCCACTAGACCCAAGCGCACACCCTGGCCAGCCACCATTGACACCACCTCTTCTGAGAGAGAGTTGGCTGGGGAGCACAAGTTCTGTCAGATAGAGCTGCTGGGGATAAGTCCCTGGAGGTGATTGTGGTGGGGGACTCCTCAGAGGCTGTGGGCCAGGGTACAGGGACAGAGGGGCCATCGAGGGAGGAAGGCACTCGGTGGTGTGAAGGAGGAGGCAAGTGAGAGCCAGCACACAGGGTCTGGTGGGGGCACCAGGAGAGTGTTCAGGCCGCACACTTGGGCCAGGGACAGGAGGATGTGCAGTGCAGTAGGGAGGAACCTGTACAGCCTCTTGTCCCTGCTCCATCTGCTGCAGCAGTGACCACCGTTGTGAATGCCTCCCAGACTGAGCCCCACTTGTGCCTGAGGAGACCACCCCAGAATTGCTGCGGGCCCTGCTGGCTGGCCTGGCGAGGCACACAGGTACGATTCCTGATAATGTGTCAGCTACTCGTGAGGAGTTGGCTCAGCATTACCAGCCTGACATCATCTTTTTACAGGAAACCATGAGTATGACAGACCTGCTTCTTGAAGGGTATTTTACTGTCTGTATGCATGCAACTAAGGGCCTATTCGGTCGTCCGATGGGAGGGCACTCAATTGAAATTAGTAACAGGATTAATTGTACTTAAACCAAGATTTATTCCTCTTCCAATATGTTAGCGATGGAAATCAATCTATTTGAAAAAGATGTTGATCATTTATTTGTGTTATCCTTATATTGGAATCCTCGGAAAATAGTTTTGGAGGAGATGTTTAATGATCTCGATCAATGCTTGGAATGTAATCATAGTGTAACAGCGAGGCCCAGAATAATCATAGCGGGTGATATTAATTCCCTATGTCTCAGGAGCAAAGTGGCGACTAACCCCAAAGGCAATGTAGCGAATGTAGGAGCACAGAGTCGAGGTATCAAATGGGTGGATTACTTCGATACTTAGGAGCTTTCATTTGGAAGCTGTCAGTCAACGGGTGCTCAGTACACATGGCGGTGTGGTAATATTTCCTCCATGATTGACTTTTTTGCCATATCTGAGTCAATGTTGCACTTAGTTACGCCTGTGATGATCCATCCGTTTACCATAGGTGATCATGCATCCCTTCAGTTAAATCTAACTTTGTTACATGAGTCACATAGCATCAACCATATGTTGCCTTTAAACGAAAGTAAGCGACATAAGCTATCTGTGAGGTGGAATCCAGGATTATGCAAGCGACTTTCAGAGAAACTAAAGTATGAATACTCCATTGCTTCTAGTCATTGGGGTCCTGATGTCTCACCTTTTGTAAAAGAAAGAGTCATGGGTGAGTTAGTTGCTGCAGTTATTCAATCTATTCAAGTCAAATCCAGTTCTAGAGATGCTCCTATGCCTCATAAATACGACCATGAGACGCAGCTTTTAAAAATAAAAAATAAAAAAGACTAACGTATTATTAAGAAAAAAATCTCAATTCTGACCAGGTTAAATTTGCCAAAAATAAAACGTTAACTTTGTATAAAAATAAACTGAGATTTTTATGCAAAGCCAAGTCCAATGAGCTTAACTGTGAGATAGTACGCAAACTATGTATGCATGACACCAAATACATATGGTCTATTATACGCAATACTACACCATCCAAAGCACCATGTAATTAGAATATTATCCCTGTCACATATGGGTCTCCTATATTTCAGAGAAATGTTCTATTCCTGCTCGTCTCAGATCTTTGTCCCCTGTACGGTGTTTCTAAGCGAAATGGGACTCCTTCAATTGGTCCATGAATGATATCATTTGGGCAATTAACAAATTATCACAGTCTAACGCTCCTGGTCTGGATGGCATCCCGGCATGTATGTATAAAGACGAACCAGCTACTTGGGCATCCATTCTTAAAATTAAGTTTGATGTAATTCTCAAAACTGGTAACGTACCGGAGCAATGGGGGACGTCCTTAATTGTCCGAATTCACAAAAAAGGAAATGCATTGGCTCCTCACAATTATTGCCCCATTTCGCTTATCGACACTAGTGCGAAGATCTTTGCGAGCTTACTACTATATGATTTTGAAAAGTATATTGCAGACAAAAATCTTCTTGCTAAAGCTCAGATAGGTTTTAGGAAGGAGATGGGCACTTCGCTTAATGCTACTCTGATGGCCCATATTATTGCCAATACAAAAAAAAGAGCATACCCTGTATACATTGCAAGCATCGACCTCTCTTCTGCCTTTGATTCAGTGGTAAAACAGCTTCTTTGGTCAAAATGACTATCATTGGGTATACCCTCAGAAATTATATATTGGTTAAGATTACATTACAATACGGCATATAAAGTTCAGCTGTCCAAAGAAGGCGCTATTACTGAAGCCATCAGAACCTATATTGGTCTTAAGCAAGGCTGCAACCTTGCAGCAATTCTTTTTAAACTTTATTTTTGCGATCTGGATCATGTATGGAAGGAGCTTGGGATGTACCCAGTAAGAATAGGTACGCTTAGACTCCATTGGCTCGCCTTTGCTGATGATCTTCTAATAATCGATACGACACCAGCTGGTTTACAGGCCAAACTGTCTGCATTTGAAAAATATGCATATAATCTGAATCTAATTCCAAATGTTAGCAAAACAAGCATTCTGATTTTACATGCGGGAAGAAAAATAAAATCATTCAAATGGAAAATTGGGGAACTTGCAGTGCAGCTTCAAACTGAGATTTGCTACTTGGGCTACCAATTAAGTAGCAATTCTTCTATTTCCATCTGGAAAGAAAGACTCAATCAGAAGGCTCGTTCCTTAGGAAGCCAAATGATGCTAATTTTTTCAAAATACTGTCACTTTTCTCTTATTCCTTGATGTGATTTCGTTAACATGAAAGTGCAAGCAGTTCTCATTTATATCTTGGACATATGTCCTTTCGATTTAAGCTCCTACTTGGACTCGCTACAAGGTCGCTTATTGAAAGGTGCCTTGCACATGGCTCTGTCAATCCCTAATTGTGTGATCAGGCATGAGCTAAGCCTCATTTCACTATCTACCAGAATGCTATGGCGTTCATTGTCAAGCTACGCAAAAATGTTGAATCCTCCAAACAATTGCCTTTATAAAGATCTGCAATGTTTAATGGATGAAAAATCAGTTGATTCCATTAATAGATTCAAAACTCGTATGCAAGAGGTTCTAGAGAGACTGGGTTTAACACATAATGATCTATGCATTAGACCTGCTTATGCTAAAAAGAAATTATTCGAAGAAGATTGGAATCAAACCATTAACCAATTGAAACATTACTCTTCGTACACTGAATTTGCCATATTCTTTTGAAAGCGCATACCTTGTAATCAGTATGTTGCGATATTTCCCTGTTCTGTTATTATAGGGTTATTTATACGTTTTAAAATGAACCAATAAAGAACTAAGGAACGATGTCAGCATTGGGAAGGTATGCCGACGCATATGCAATCCATGGAATGTAGATTGCCTCATTGTTTTGAACAAGTTGAAACCTTGAAACATATGGTGCTAGAATGTTCTTATTTTAAAAGTTCCCGATCACTCATATGGATGAAATTTGTTAATATCGAATTTGTTGACTGCACTGAATTTTTATGGGATCGACTCATCAATGGCACCCATTACCCATTCATTTTAGCATTAGGAAACTTTTTAAAGATTGTGGAAAAGGAACTTGCTCGTTTTGAACTTGAAGCGGTCAGTAGTTGATGCTGATAATCAATTCAATTGAAATTGTATTTTAAATAATGGGTATTATATCGGCAACTCATTTTAAATTTGAAATATTATATGAATGTAAAGATGTAATAATGTGCTATGTTTGAACTGTATTTTTTTACGATATTTCATATGTGTTTTTTGTAAAGTTCTTTTTAACCAAATACAATAAAAAATAAAAAGAATTACCAGTCGATGTGCCTTTAACTGGGCCAGCTGGCACGTGCCGTGCTCTCGGGTGGTCTCTGTGCACTGGCACATTCACGTGCCCTCTCCTCTACTCCCTCCTCTGTGCCCCAGTCGTCCTCCAGGACGCACAGCTGGCACTTCAGGACAATGCTGGCAGTGTGCCCCCCCCCGACGTGTGACACCCAGACGCTGGGGGTACCTGCGGAGCTTACGCTCAGCCACGCAGCAGCAGATGAGGAGTGTGCAGAGGCACTCCACGCAGAGCGCCCCAACAAAGAGGAGGCAAATAAGGCAGGACATGGTTGGCATATGGCAGGAGGAGAGGAGGTGACTCCGTCATTAGGTGTGTGTGGGTGTGACATACTATCGGCAGCTGATTGCAGAGAGGCAGCGGGGTAGGGATGTGAGAATTGCAAGGGCCAGGGCAGAGGTGTCACTGAGGCGGGCATTGGGTGGGCTGCCATCCTGGAGGAAGTTTGCAGGGATGCAGAGGAGGCAAGACCTCCAGGAGAGAACAGACGCCCTGCAGGACGTGTAGGCCTGCTGCCTGTGTAAATAGTTCTTAGGGTTACATTTTATTTTGGATTTTGTAAATCTTTCCACCCAGGACATTTCACCCTTCTCCATGTTTTCTTTTTGTTGCAGTCTTTTTTTGGCTATGTGCAGATTCTCTTTTGCTATGCTTTTGTTATGCATTTCAACAATGATTATCATGTGGGCTGGGGAGTTACTATGTATGTGCGTCCTGCGCTCATCACTTGTGCAATCAATCTTCAGTACCGGTATCCCTCCCAAGGCATGGACACCCACCCACATCTGGTATTGCCCACAACATGCTCTCACTTCATTCTGCTCATCAGCCACTTACATGCAAGTTTCTCTGTTTCTTTGTCATTGGGTCTGCATGTGCACATTGTCCATCTCCTTCACTCGTACACTCTCAGACAGCATTTGCGTCACCCATACACATGCCAGTTGGGCTTGCCTCACTTGCGGGGCTTTGCCACCCCTGACTTCCTACCTCACTGCCTTCCTTGATTCCTTTGTACGGGCTACTATGCAGACACAAATTACATGTGACTCAGTACAATATGTTCTGTGCCAACTTGGGCCCATCATGGGCATTCACCTACAGCGCTTTCATTCCATTGCAATAGCACAGGGGCAGGATGAAACGTTCATTGCATTCCATTTCATTAGTATGTCACATGTACATGGTGTGGTCCCTGTGTTGCTGGTGCAAATGTATGCTGTCCTGTTGATGTGCAGCTGAGTGTGATGGGCCAGGAAGTCCTGTGATGAGCTCCAGACATGGATTCTGCAGCAATGATCCCAGTTGTTCCGCCTGGAGGGGAGTATATGGCCAGTGTACTTCATGTTTGCTACAGACCGGTGTAGTTAAGGTGAGTTGTTCATTAACATTGGACTGATAGGTCAGTCAATCTGCAGGTCCAGCCTGAGGGTACTGGCAGATCTCAGGGGGTGGAGGGAAGGAGGTGTACTGGCAGGGGGCTGCCTGGAGTAGTGTCAAGGGAGAGGGGGGCTGGCGGGTGGTCCCCTGGCTTGAGGGGGATGCATGGGATGTTGTGGAGGGGAGAGGGGCTGGTGGAGGTGGTGTCTGTGCTTGGGGGGCTGTCTGGGGATATTGGCAGAGGTGAGGGGGCTGGTGAGTGGTGTCTGGGCTTGAGGGGATGCCTGGGGTATTGGCAGAGAAAAAGGGAGCTGGTGGGTGGTGTCTTGGTTTGAGGGGGCTACCTAGGGGGTATTGGCACAGGTGAGGGGGCTGGTGGGTGGTGTCTGGGCTTTCAGAGCTGCCTGAAGTAGTGTCAGATGTGAGGGGGGCTGGTGGGCGGAGTCTGGGTGTGTGGGGGCTGCCTGGGGGTATTGGCGGAGGTGAGGGGGCTGGTAGGTGGTGTCTGGGCTCGGGGGGCTGTAGTGTCGTAGGTGAGGGGGGATAGTGGGTCGTGTCTGGGCTTGAGGGGGCTGCTGTGCAGTAGAGGTATGTGCCAGCCGTTTGGGTGACTAGGGAGTAGGGGGCGGTTTGCAGTTTCGCAGGGGTGCAGCCATTAATTAGGGGGGACCTCGGTAAATTGTGCACGAGTGCAGCCATTATTTATGGGGGAGCTTGTGCAGTTTTGCAGGGGTACAGCCGTTGCGGCGGAACACGTGCAGATTTACATGGGTGCACCATTTCTTGGGGTAGCTCGCTCAGTTTCGCAGAGGTGCAGCTGTTACTTAGGGGGAGCTTGCGCAGTTTTGCAGGGGTGCAGCTAGTACTTATGGGAGACCGTGCACAGATTCACAGAGGTGCAGCCTTGACCTACAATGGACTGCGTGCTTTGTCGTCGGCTGCTGGATAGTGAGTCAGAGGTGGACGCAGAGGTTTACGCAAAGGTTGGACTATGACTGTTTTTTTTGGTTTGAGTGGGGGCGTGTTGTGGGTGTTCCTCGCGCAGTTCGGTTTTCTTTGCTGGTCGGGTTGCTTTGCACTTTGGATTCCATGAATAGGCGGGGAGTGCATTGGAAACTTTGTGCATAGGGACTTTGCAGAATTTATGTGCATTTTCTCTGAATCAGGCCCTCAGTGTGGTGGTATTTCAGTGGCATCAAAAAAGATGGGGTCTGGATCTATGCCTCTTTTATTGCCGGATATAATTACCAGAGTTGTGGTTCCAGAGTTCGGCTACTGTGCCAAAAATTGGTATATTGTCTTGGTGAAAATATGACACTCTAGTACTAACCCCACCACTTAAGCATTTGTTGCAAAAAAGATTTTGGAGTGTTAATTATATTAAGTTGTACACATTATCTTCTGTTTATAGTGTAGTCTTCTATCACTGTGAATTGTACACGATATAGATATGTTTTTATATATGTTTTTGATATTAACATTTCAGAAAGTGTTTAAAAGCAGAATACTCTTTGAAATTCAGCAGGCTCAAGTAGGCTCCTAACTGTGATGTGAAGTATGAACATGGGGATGAGTGAATGAAGGACGAGTGTACGGAGAAACAAGTGTCTCAATATGGTTCTGTGTTATGTATGGGATTTCAGTGGCTACAACAATATTCCATTTTCAAAACAAGCATTGGCAAAGTCAACAGTTTGGGCTAGTGTGTAGGCATCTGAAAGGCACTTGCCAGGCACTGCCATACTGATATTAGCTGGCAATTGATGGTAGCGTATGCCAAATGGTGAGAACATCTGGGCATCTAATAGCAGTGGCCGGCAAATACCTAATACATATACACAAGACAAAACTGTTTGCTTTGCAAATGTTTTAAGACACCAGTAGTAAGTGTACAGCTCGAATGAAGTCATTAACTCTCAGAAGACTACTTTAAAAATAAATGGTAGGGACTACGATTGCAACGTTTGATAGTAAGGTTTGATTAAAGTGAGCTCAAAGAGTTCCCAGGACGAGGTGTTTTGGGGGGAAAGGGGTAGGAACTGGGTGGGAATGGCCCTAGGGATTAGCATGGCCATGGGCAGTCAATGGGTGGGCAAATAGCCAAACAATACCTACAAGCTTTGTGGCCCTCCTCATATGCTATTTCTCCCTATTTGTACTGTAATGCAATAGTTGCAGTTTAGAAGTGGTGCAAGCGCCTCCTAAGAGCCCAAACTAAAAATGGAGCTCCACCCAAAAAATCCAAGAAAACACTTTAACTTAATGTGAAACTCTGATTGTTTTGGTGGCAGGAGTGAATGAATTTGCTGTTCTCAGAGCGGGCCTATTTCCTTACACCCATACTTCTGTTGGGCACAATTCATAATACATAATACAATTGGAGTCCAACACTGCACGCTTTGAATGAACACATACTGGGTAAAACGATATACCTATGTGTTTCCCAAGCCCGATTTCTTTTCCTCCCCAAATACGAAGAATATCTGACGGAAGTGTTGTGCTCATGAAATGTTTGCCAGAAGATGAAACTTAATCTTGAAAAAGCCTGCATTTCCTGTGACCTCCCCCTCGACCTTTGCCTCCACGCCAGGAGAAACACCCACAGCAGCCGTGTAGAGTTACAACTGGGCTTACAGCCCTTTCCCTTCTGCAATACTTGCACAATTACGAAGCACCGTTTAGCTAAAGCCTTGTTTTGTTTGGCGAAAGCAAAGTAATGAAACCCATCGTTCAGTACGCAGAGTTTCAAAAACCCATATAATTTAACAGTACAAAGCACTCTTGCCACAATAGCAGGATATTAAGATCGTAAAAATAAGTTACAAACTGCATGAACGTTCAGCTGGACATAATAAAGCAGTTCTGAGCTTCTCGGTCTGTGGCAGCGTTTAAATATGGTCCACTTTGGCCTCACAGTTCAGGCCAGTTAGGTTTAGTGACAACAGTCACGTGTCAGTGAAGGCTCTAGAAAGGGGAAATAAGTCGATTCATTAATGTCTTTATTTTTTCAAGAATTTGAATGAACAACTATTTCTCTGAACTTTCCAGAACTGTCAAGTTGTCCCATGTTATTGCAAGAAGCACGCCCTGTACTGTTTTTGTTTCTCTTTGCATTCTGGAACTAGTAGTTGTCTGTTTGCGGCTTGCCGTAAATCAAGAACTACAGACCCCAGAATACAAAGAAAAACAAGAATGGGTGAAATGCTTGTGCCTGACACAGAGTCACTTGAAATCTCTGCTTAACATGGCTTCCAGGTGATTCTGTTAGTGTCAAATTTGTATTTCAAATTTGCTGCCTAAATTAGTCTATGAAAAATGTATCAGGATAAAAATAGTAAAAAGTCTACAGTATTTACCCTTCATCCTGGCAAATATAAATGTCACATTGTTTAGCCTCCTGGCCTTCGTCCTTGCAAATAGTATACATTTTGCACAGTTTACTGTTCATCCTGGCAAATACTACACATTTTGCACTATTTGAAAAAGGCCACTCTTGACCCTGTCTCTGTGGATAAGTTTCACCGTATTACCACTGTCACTTTGTTGTTGAACATTTTGGATAGGGTTGCCTACACACAGTTACAGCAACATATTGCAAGTAATCTCTTATTGGGCTCCATGCAGTGAGGTTTTTGTGCTCTCCATGGTACTGAGACAGACTTGGTCGATTTAAAAGGCAATTTATGCCACATTGTTGACTCAGGACAGGTTGCACTTTTGATGCTCCTGGATATCTCTGCGGCTTTCGACCTTGTCAATCACTCTCTGCTGTTGGAGAGACTAGGAGCCATTGCAAAATGTTCTGATAATGCTCTGTGCTGGCTGTATTCATTTTTGGGTCCCAGATCAGCCTGTGTTTCCTCTGGGGGCTGCTTAGATCGGGTGTTCCGCAAGGATCATGCCTCTCTCCTACTCTCTTTAACCTATACATTCGCCCTTTCTTTGATCTTCTTGACAGAATCAGAGTGTGTTATACGAACTACGCCGATGATACTCAGGTGTTGATCAAATTGAGTGGCAACTTTGACTTGGATCTTATAAATATCACCTCCATCTATGCTACCAATGAGGATTGGATGATTAAGAACTCTCTTGCCCTCAATGGTAATAAAACCGCAATTGTGCTCGTTGGTACCCCTCAGCGTCTTGCTAAGCTGGAGTCTAGGTACTCTGCCTTTGACATCGCTAGAGTCTCTACTGAGACCAGTCCTTGGGTCAAGACCCTCGGACTGTACCTTGACGCTAACCTTAATATGAAAAAACATGTTAGTCAACTGAACGCCTCTTGTGCCTATACGACACAGCGTATTAGGTAAATTATACCATTCTTATCCGATTCTAATACTGCAGCCTTTGCTGTCGCCTTGGTCAACTCTAAACTTGACTACGGCAATAGCCTCCTGGCAGGCACTTCACAGTCTAATCTGGCCTGCTTAAAGGTGGTGCAAAATAATGCTGTGTGAGCAGTTTGTGACCTGTCTAGAAGGAATCATGTTGCAGAAGCACCTAAATCTTTACACTGGCTTCCTGTTAAGCACCGTATTTCATGCAAGGTGCTGTCTCTTACCTACAAATGCCTCACAGATAAGGCCCTTTCTTACCTTAAGGCTAGGGTCGGGCATTCTGGTCCTTCCCATTCCCTTCAGTCCAGTAATCTTAACAAACTTGTCCAGCCACGCTACAAGCCTACTCGCTTTGGATGCACTCGTTTTGACTTTGTTGATCCACACCTCTGGAATTTTCTCCCACTTTCTCTGTCTCTGCTGGGGGTCTCTCTCTTAAGAAATCCCTCAATACATTTCTTTTTAACTCTGATGATTAACCTTCTTGATGACTCTGGTGTCCTTCTCTGGCTCTCCTGGCTCCTTCCCCTTCTTTTTCTTACTTGCTGCACACTGAGGCTTATGAGCGAGTTGTGCTTATTAAGAGTTAATTAACATTAACATTTACCCTTTGTCCTTGCAAAAAGTAGAACTTCTGCACTATTTACCATGTGTCCTAGCAAATAGTAGAAATTCTGCACTATTTATTCTTTGTCCCTTCGTCCTTGCAAATAGTATACATTCTGCAATATTTACCCAACGTCCTGGCAAAAAGTACACATTTTGCACTATTTACCCTCCATCCTTGAAAACAGTAGATCTTCTGCACTATTTACCCTTTGTCTTTGAGAATAGATGCTAACATATTTCTTATGGAATTTATAACAACAAAGAGAGAAAAAATAGATATAGACCTCGTTATATGGCAAATGCCCCCATTTCACGATTTTAACTTTAAGCTATTCGTGGCTTATAATAATTCCACTTGCTAAAATCACATTATATTATATGACTAATGTCCAGTCTCCTGGGTGATTCTATGTCAATTTGATTAAATTGCATGAATATCTTATTAATTCTAGCTGAAATTACTACACTGACTGCAATCTATTCTGCTGATATTGAGGGAGTTACGTTCCCAGATAAAAATGATGTGGCACAAGCTCATATCTATCTATGATCTAAACTGGCATTAGATTTGATTCTTGCGGAAAGTGCAATGTTGCATAACCTGAGGTTTTCAATTGTGAGATGGGAGGCCGAAGCTAAGGATGTCCTAAATCTTAAGGATAATTCTTGCGTTAATTATCTTAAATGATGGAATGTGGATAAGAAACTGCTCAGTGCTAACGAAGGTAGAGCATCCAAATTACAGGGGCCTAGTCATTTCGGGTCTTGGCGGCACCAATGATGAAGACGTGCCTGCAAATAGGCTGGAAATGCTGATTTAAATATATTGTCATGGAACTCTAGCGGCCATACCCACTTATATACTAACAAGACAGTGTTGGATGAATTACAACACTCTTTGTTTTGTTTGTTTTATCTTGCTTATATAGCGCGCTGAACCCTGAGGTAACTAGGCGCTTGACTTGGAGAACATGTTACATACATGGTATACATATAGAAGTAAGATAGAGTACAAGAAATATACAAGATATAGTACATTAAAGTGTGCGTACGGGGGGGTTACAATAAATTATAGGAGATACGGGGCGTGGCTTTAGGGCCACGAGATAAGACGTGTTCCCAAAAGGAGCTCCTGCTGATCTTGGAAACAATGTAACAAAAGCTATGCTCGAACGTCACCCTGCACGCTGAATTCAGAAATACTGCTGCATGAACATGCACCGCGTATGAGGAGCGACTTATTGACTATTTTAGCAAGGTAAATCCATTGCAAAAAGCCAGAAGAGGATGCGGGTGGCTCGCCGTCAGGAAATTAAAATGGCGGCGCTCTGAGAACGGAAAGCGCAGTTGCACCGAAACTGGACGGAGCTGAGTGACCCCCTGCAATCGTGCACAGTGCTGGAAAAAACAACCAGAGCCAGTCAGAGGTACGGCAGAGCATCGGGGCAGCGTAGGGGGTAGCCGGACAAGTGCTGATGCCAAACAAGGGGTGAAAGAACAAAGGGTGCAGTGGAGAAGGCGTACGCACCGAAGATTCAGAACTCAGAGCCATCAAAGGACAGCCCAACGGTGCAGTGTGCAGCCCAGATTGACAACAGGGCTGGATGGCCACAGGCGTCTGCAGTTGGAAGCGCGCACGTAGCCGGACTGTGTAACTGTTGCGGAATGGTACTGAAACTATAAATAAACTCGCAGCTGATCGGATGCGGACATCCAAGGCAGCTGACTGTGGCTGGATTTACTGAATTACACGGCGCGCTCCGACGGCAATGGTAACAGTGGCAGATTAAAGTTGCCTGTAAGAGATTCGTAGAGAGACCCCCACGTCCATAGAAAGTCTTTTCATAAATGAGCAGCAGTGGACACCGCAGATTACACAGTGATAGCCGGTCACTGTGGGAGGGGAGATAGATATGCGTGTCAGTTGTAGGCAGCCCGAGATGGACATGGAAGGGTGGAAAAGTTAGCCGATCAAGTTTACAGACAGAGCGGAGGTCCCCGCTGTATGGATTGAGGATACAAAGGATCCAGTGGGGATAAACAGTACGGCATGACATGGAGAGTGCACAGTTTCTAGGGTAAACTTTGGTCCTGTTAGGCAGAAACCTGTGCAGTTCCCTCTGGGACCACTGCAAAAGGTTTAGGACTACAGGTGTTTGGCAGTAAACCCACTTGGTAGCAGTCTGTACCACACAGATTCACTTGGTAGCTGTGGCTGAGCAGTCAGACTTCCCTCAAGAAGAGTTAGGCAGTATGTGGAGTATACAATATAGGGCAATCTACACAGTAGAACAAGCAAACACGGAACAAGGCTTCTGTGTAAAGATATAATGGTATTTATTTATACCAACACATCTATAGAAAACACTCTGGCACTAATACGGCAAACAACTTCAATCACAATTACTATACGAAGAAAAAGATCAATCCCCCTAACAATAGTTCGACAAGTCTAGGTTCACCGGCATCACTTATTTGCAGACAGAAGTGTATGCTTTGACCTAGATGGCACTCTAGTATTCGTTAGGACGGGAGAGAAAAATAAGGCAGGTTATGAAGTCAACTCGGTACCAATACTTTACGGACAAATGCAAGGCAAGTAAGGCAGGGTCTACTGCAGATCACAAAGTTCAGAGGCCAGGCCCACTCGGAGAGAGGCAATGCGATATGTCCCAAAAAGTGTCTCAGTGGAAATGCGCTTCGAGTCTTTATCGCAAAATTGTTATGGAAAGATTGGACCAGTTCAGAACAACACGTTAAAGAAAGCTTGGAGGCGACCCAATGGAAAGGTGAGGATTAAGACACCTCACTCTATCCGGCAGAAAGGGAAGCCAGGCGGACACGGTACCTTGTTTGTGGAGAGACAGCTCCGGCGGGGGCAGTTGTTCCTGGTGGTGGATGCACGTCGGGTCTTTGCCAAGAGTAGAGATGATCTCATCGTCGAAGAAAAGTGAAGTCCGGTGCACCACCAGGGAAGAGACCAGCAGCGGAGTGCTCCGTCACAAGGCACCACCGTTTGGTCGCGGTACAGGGGTAGTGGCTATCCGGTTGCTGACGTGCTTTGCACGGGCAATTCGACCACTGCGTCCTGGAGCGAAGACAAAGCAAAGGGGACTGGTTGTTCCCACCAGTCAGGGGAAGAGACTCTCCGGCAGGGAGATCTCCTCTGTCGTCGGGAAGTGGTGAGTCGGTTCCGCAGGGCTCCACCGTAGGTGTCGTCGTTGCAGGTCGGCTCAGCTTTACCCTCGTCGGATTCTTAGGTCCTGTGGCGACTTCTGAAGCTCCAGTCCCAAAAGCCCTGCTGTTATGCAGAAAACCCCCATTCATTCAGCCTAGCTGTCAATCAAAACACGCTAAGTGGTGAGCAGGGTGGCTCACCACTTGGGCCAATCACACCAGAGTGCGACTGGAGTTGGCAAGGCAACTCAGTCCAGGGTGCCTAAACCCCCTCCCACACCCGTGGTAACCCAGACAGAATGGCACCACTTTGGAGGGTCTCTGTACAGAAGCCCGCCAAAAGTGGAACAAAGGGCTCAACCTTTGGTTTAGGAGTCACAGAGACGAACACAGACGCCATTTTAAAAACCGAGTTCTGGCAGAAAATACCATCCGATAGACTTATTTAAGATAAGTAAACCGGTGGTATGTTAGAGATTAACGAGGAAAAGTATCAATCTCCAACAATGGGAAGAATCCCATAGGGTTATATTCGGGGTCAAATGTAACAAGTAGTTTCCACTGCCACCAGTCAAAACTCGACGATGGGGGACGGGACAGTGCCCCCTTGAATAACAGACTCAGGAGTAATCGAATTACCCCTACTAGTACGTCCACAATAGGATGGTTTGTACTAGTTCTGTTAGTAAATTTAGGTCTAGTAAAGCCAATGGTGACTTTACATGCCCGGGGAGACAGTAGTCAGTCCCCGGGTATGGAGTCTATGCTACGGCATGGAGGGTGCGTTGTAACACACATAGTAAAACATATGAGACCCTATGGAGTAAAAGACCCCATAGCCCATAGAACACATTGACATTCAAAGGAATTACACACATTCATGTCCAAGAGTGGGAGAAAAAGAGTCTCACTCTTGGCAGGATGGAAAAAACAAACTCCAGAAATCCAGCAAAGCTGCTGGGGGACTCACTAGGTTAGGAAATTCAGCCTAAACAGAGAATTCTCCCTAACACTCGCCCCCCCCCAGACTAAGGGACAGGAGGATTTAATCCACTCCTGGATGAATCTCATACCTCTAGTCGATGACATACATCCTAGAGAGACCATCAGCATTTTGGTGGTGACACCCTGACCTGTGCTCAATGGTGAAATCAAACCCTTGCAGGCAGATCGACCATCTCAATAGTTTCGGGGTTTCCCCTTTCATTTGCATCAACCATCTCATGGGTTGGTGGTCAGTCTGAATGACAAAAGTAGAACCATACAAGTATGGCCAAAACTTCTTCAGAGCCCACACGATAGCAAAGCACTCTCTTTCGATTGTTGCCCACCTTGTCTCAGGATCCTTCAGCTTGCGGCTGGTGAAGCAAACGGGGTGCTCCCTACCTTTCGCATCCAGTTGACTGAGTACGGCACCTATTCCTACATTTGAAGCATCTGTCTGCACAATGAAGTGTTGGCGGTAATCAGGAGCTCTGAGTACTGGGGCTTGGCAAAGAGCCTTTTTCAGGTTTTCAAAAGCCTGATTGCACTCCTCGTTCCATCTAACCTTTTTAGGAAATTTGGGTGAGGAGATGACATTCAGTGGAGAGGCTACGGTCCCATAGTTCTCGATGAAATTCCTGTAATACCTAGTGAGGCCTAGGAAGGCTCTCACTTGGGTTTGAGTAGTAGGTGTTGTCCAATTTTGTACAGCTACAATCTTACTGAGCAAAGGCCTTATTTCTCCACCTCCTACCTCATGTCCAAGATAGACTACCTTACTCTGTCCAATTTGGCATTTACTCACCTTTATGGTCAGATTGGCTTGTCCAAGAGCCTGCAAAACATCTCTCAGGTGGGTTACATGTTCTTCCCAGGAATTGCTGAACACTGCTATGTCATCCAAGTATGCCATGCAGAAGTCCTCCATCCCATTCAGAACCTGGATTAACCATCAGTTGAAACGTAGCAGGTGCATTCTTCAATCCGAAAGGCATTACCTTAAACTGGTATAAGCCAACGGGGCTAAAAAATGCATTTTTCTCCTTGGCATGGTCTGTCAGGGCTATTTGCCAATAGCCTGACGTCAAGTCAAATGTGCTGAGGAACTTGGCGGCGCCAAGTTTATCCAGCAACTCATCTGTTCTTGGCAAAGGGTGGGCATCAGTCTTGGTGACTGCATTAAGAGCTCTATAATCCACGCAGAATCTAAGCTCTTTAGATCCGGCCTTTGGTACTAACACAACTGGGCTAGACCATGGACTAGTAGAGGGCTCTATTACCCCGAGATCAAGCATCTTGCTGACCTCACCTTTGATGTGGGTTCGTACGTTTTCTGACATTCGGAATCCTCTGCTTTTGACTGGCAGGCAGTCACCAGTGAGTATGTCATGCTGGCCCCAAGGGGTCAAGCCTGGTGAGAGCGAGAACAGAGAGGCAAACTGATTCAACATGGATTTGCACTTTTCTTGTTGCTCGGGTGTCAGATTGGAAGAGAGGCAAGCCTCTGAGGAGATCGGAAGAGCTTCACTCTCTTCTTCTTCCTCGGATGATGCTAGAAGTAACGCTCCTACATCAGGTCGGAAGACATACGCTTTGAGTCGGTTGGTGTGGAAGACGGTCGGAGCCTCCTTGGGATTGCCCAAGTCCACCAGATAGTTAACCTCTCCGAGTTTACCCACAACTCTGAAGGGTCCCATCCATTTGTCTTGCAAGGCCCTCTGCCTTGTTGGGATCATAACGAGAACGAGCTGGTCTTGAGCGAACTCAACCATGTTAGCCTTTTGATCGTGCCTTTGCTTGACCAATGCTTGTCCAGCTTTCAAGTTATCGGTTGCTTCTGTCATCATGTGTGACATTCTCCTCCAGAGACCTATCACGTAGTCAGTCACTCTGACTGGCTTGGGGGAAGGAGCACTCTCCAACCCCTCCTTAATCAGGGCCAATGGACCTCTGACGGGATGACCATAGAGAAGTTCGAAGGGAGAATAACTTACTCCCTCCTGAGGGACTTCTCTATAAGCAAAGAGAAGGCATTGCAGTAGAAGGTCCCATTTACGCTTAAGGGGTTCCTCTAAAGCACCTATCATGCTCTTCATGGTTCGGTTGAACCGTTCTACCAACCCATTGGTTTGTGGGTGGTAAGCTGTTGAGAACTTGTAAGTAACTCCACAGGTTTTCCACATGGCCTTCATGTAGTGGGACATAAAGTTTGACCCCCTGTCAGAGATTACTTCCTTAGGAAACCCGACCCTGGTAAAAATACCAAGGAGGGCCTTAGCCACAGCCGGAGCTGTAACAGTCCTCATAGGAATTGCCTCAGGATATCTAGTCGCATGGTCTACTACAACAAGTATAAACCTGTTGCCTGAGGAGGTTGGAGGATCAAGGGGACCAACAATGTCAATCCCTACTCTCTCAAACGGGACTCCCACAACTGGGAGAGGCACTAAAGGTGCCACATTCTTGGAGCCAACCTTACCAGAGGTCTGGCAGGTGTGGCAGCTCCTGCAGTGTTTTTCTACTTCGGCCCCCATCTTTGGCCAATAGAAGTAGAGAGAGAGCCTTTCCTTAGTCTTCTTGAAACTCAAGTGACCAGCCAAAGGAATCTCGTGGGCTAACTGCAAGAACTGTGGTCTGTTCTCTTAGGGTACTACAAGCCGCTTGTAGTCTCCAGATGCAGACTCGGTCGGTTCACTGTAGAAGAGGCCATCTTCCCAGTGCAACCTGTATTTCCCAGGCTCTTGCCCTTCAGCCTGAGCTTCGGCCTGGTGGCGAAGACCTTCCAGAGTTGGACATTCTCTTTGTCCCTTACTGAAGTCTGCCCTGCTGGGTCCATCTTCTGCCAGTAAAGACTGCAGCTCAGGATGGTCAACAGGATCCAGATCTCCAATGAGTTCCTGGCCTTCCATTAGCTCTTCCTCAGAGTCTAATTCTACCACACAGGGTTGTACCTCCCTCTCAGCCTCAGCTGGAGGTGGAGTTACGGGTGTAACTTTGGACAACCGCGGGGATGTCCTTGTTGGCTGCACTGAAATGCTGGCTGCTGGTTTCGGGGTAGAAGTCTTAGGTTTCCCTTTCGCTTCTGGTTTCTTCGAGACAGCGGCCGACAATTCCAGTGGAGCAGGAGTGATTTCTTTCTTCATCATCTCCGGGAGAGTACCGCGCATGGTCCTCTTTCTTGCAGGTCTGGTTAGCTCCTGTAACCGTTTACTAGGATGTCTGGGAGTATGCGATACAACTCCGAGAGTTTTCAAATCGTTACCCAACAGAACGCGTCCTGGTACCTCACTCTGTATGCTGACAGGTTTCTTCACAGTCATGTCGTTACACTGGATGAGAACTGGTAATTGGGGAAGCATCTGCACAGGCCCTCCAGCTAACTTGGTGAGGCGTTTGGGTGCCTTAGCAACATCCTCAGCCTGAAAAAACGATTTATCCACCACAGTTATGCTGGCCCCAGTGTCCCTAATGGCAGGAGTCTCCTGACCATTCACCTGGACACTGTCCTTATAATACTCTTTAGTATTATCGGGGATAGAATTATAGACATCTAAATTCTGTTGTTCCCACAACCCCAGAAATACTAAAGAAATGCTGGCTGAGACTCCAATGGGTTCATCAGCTAGCAGTAGAAAGTTTCCACTTGCCATTTGGACTTCCTCCTCTGGAGCGAAGGCTAAGGAGACAAGCTGCACCCCTGAAGGTTTACCCTTACATCTGGGATCTCCTTTCACGTGGTCAGTCGAGCCACAAACAAAGCATTTACCGAATGCTTTCTGGAATGGTGGCTTGTTCTGGCCCCCTTCCGGTTTGGCACCAGAAGACACACTATTCTGCTGCGGTTTTCCTTGTGGCTTACCCTTCTGGTTTTGTTTGGGGCCCTCTTTGGAATTTGAGTTGTTTGAATTCTCTTTTGAGTCTTTTTTAGGCTGTTTTCCCTCATCCTTCTTCTGAGTTGCCCCAGAATCCTTATGAGTAGCCCTGTTGGCAACCCATAAGTCGGCAGCCTTAGCCAGCTTCCCGGAATCCAATTCCTTCGAATCAGCCAAGTGCTGTCTGAGCTCAGGAGAACAGGCATCATAAATAGACTCCAACATAAAAAGATTCTTCATACCCTCATAAGTGTTCACTTTGTAACCCTTAATCCATCCCTCTAAGTTTTTCAACCCTTCACTCACCCAGGTAGCCCAAGGGGTACCATTGTGCTTTTTGAGGGTTCTAAACCTCTTAAGATACTGGGAAGGGGTCTTCCCAAATCTAGCTATCAAAGCTGGTTTCACACTTTCGTAATCCGTCTTATCCGCCTCCCCCAACTCCATTACCACATCAGTCGCAACAGGGGGAGCCTAGAGAACAACCAGGGAAGTAAATCATTCCCGGTGATGTCCTGGAGCCCATGATTGTACTCAAACAGTTTTAACCAATCCAATACATCCAATCTCGTTTCATACATACCCACTAATTCCTTCGGCATCCGGGGTCTTTTGGGACTGGAGCTCCTAGAGGAACCAGAGGAGAGAGAAGCATTTTCCACAGACAACTTTTTCATCTCTAATTCGTGATTAAGTTCCATTTCCCTGAGCCTTAACTCAGCTTGCTTCTGTTCAGCCTGGGCATTCATCCGTCTGAACTCGAGCTCTTGGTTTCTTTCAGATTGAGCCAAGAACCGTTTGTATTCGAGCTTCATTTTTTCAAGTTCAAAATAAGCAGGGTTACATGTGGGACCTGGTATGGGCCCCGTAGGTACAGCTGGTAAGGCAGGTAGAGGAGCAGGGGAGACAGTTTCGTTAGCCTCTCCTTGCTCTTCAGCCTCTTCATCACTATCGTCAAAATTACGATTTAGATCAACACCATCACTGTTATCTACATCTGCTCTCCTCTGAACCAGCACCCAGACTTTGGTTTTCCAGCAATCTCGCTCACAGTTCTAACTTCTTGCCTCTTACAGAAAGATTCTCTTGCCTACAGAGAGCTCGTAAACTCTCAGTATTTTCACCTGACAAGGATTCTCAATTGTAAGCTTCCATAGTAGACATGTTTTTGAAAGTTGCTTTTTAGTGCTAAGCTTTGTGGTTAGTTATCCTAAGGTGTCGAAAAGCACTCTAAACTGTATACTCGATACAAATCCCACCGCTGTACACCAGTGTTAGGCGGAAACCTGTGCAGTTCCCTCTGGGACCACTGCAAAAGGTTTAGGACTACAGGTGTTTGGCAGTAAACCCACTTGGTAGCAGTCTGTACCACACAGATTCACTTGGTAGCTGTGGCTGAGCAGTCAGACTTCCCTCAAGAAGAGTTAGGCAGTATGTGGAGTATACAATATAGGGCAATCTACACAGTAGAACAAGCAAACACGGACCAAGGCTTCGGTGTAAAGATATAAAGGTATTTATTTATACCAACACATCTATAGAAAACACTCTGGCACTAATACGGCAAACAACTTCAATCACAATTACTATACGAAGAAAAAGATCAATTCCCCCTAACAGTAGTTTGACAAGTCTAGGTTCACCGGCATCACTTATTTGCAGACAGAGGTGTATGCTTTAACCTAGATGGCACTCTAGTATTCGTTAGGACGGGAGAGAAAAATAAGGCAGGTTATGAAGTCAACTCAGTACCAATACTTTACGGACAAATGCAAGGCAAGTAAGGCAGGGTCTACTGCAGATCACAAAGTTCAGAGGCCAGGCCCACTCGGAGAGAGGCAAGGCGATATGTCCCAAAAAGTGTCTCAGTGGAAATGCGCTTCGAGTCTTTATCGCAAAAGTGTTATGGAAAGATTGGACCAGTTCAGAACAACACGTTAAAGAAAGCTTGGAGGCAACTCAATGGAAAGGCGAGGATTAAGATACCTCACTCTATCCGGCAGAAAGGGAAGCCAGGCGGACACGGTACCTTGTTTGTGGAGAGACAGCTCCGGCGGGGGCAGTTGTTCCTGGTGGTGGATGCACGTCGGGTCTTTGCCAAGAGAAGAGATGATCTCGTCGTCGAAGAAAAGTGAAGTCCAGTGCACCACCAGGGAAGAGACCAGCCGCGGAGTGCTCCGTCACAAGGCACCACCTTTTGGTAGCGGCACAGGGGTAGTGGCTTTCCGGTTGCCGAGGGTCTCTGCACGGGCAATTCGACCACTGCGTCCTGGAGTGAAGACAAAGCAAAGGGGACTGGTTGTTCCCACCAGTCAGGGGAAGAGACTCTCCAGCAGGGAGATCTCCTCTGTCGTCGGGAAGTGGTGAATCGGTTCCGCAGGGCTCCCCCGGAGGTGTCGTCGTTGCAGGTTGGCTCAGCTTTACCCTCGTCGGATTCTTAGGTCCTGTGGCGACTTCTGAAGATCCAGTCCCAAAAGCCCTGCTTTTTTTTTTTTTTTTAAATATATTTTTATTGTTTTTTTCAAGAAACATACAACCAGTATCATCAACACGACAATCAATTAAATATCCGCAATAATTCCCATTCCCTCCCTCCCCAAGTGAACCCGGACCGGGGTTACGCAGTCTGCTGCTGGCATTAGGGTGAGCCCGGGCTGTCCGGGTCCTCACCTGAGGTGCTGGCTTCCTTAGGACTGAACAGGGCCGTCGTGAGGGCAATCCACTGCAGGAGGTCCTCCGAGTCATTTATTTTTTGCTGTCTTTGCGCCAGCTCCCAGGCCCCGGTTTCAGCCACAGTCCATCTGCGAAGGTCCTCCCACCATGTTACAAGTTTAGGGGCTCTGGGACACTTCCAGGCCATTGCGATGCGCCTTTTAGCGAGGATGTACATCAAATCTTTGAGCCTGTTGAGAGATTTGTTTTTTTTCCCTCGTGGGTACGAGCCCAATAGACATGCCTTGGGGGATTGCACGTCTAGCGTTATGTCCTCCTCTGCTACCTTGGTCTGAATTTGCGACCAGAAGGTTCGTATGTTCGGGCAGGCCCAAAACATGTGGGTCAGGGAGGCCGCAGGTTCTTGGCACTTGGGGCACCGCACCACACCAGCGCCATTGAATCTCGAGATGACAGCTGGGGTAAGGTAGGCCCTATGGATGATGTAAAATTGGATAAGTTGAAATCGGGCATTCCTAGAGACCTTTTTGTGATAGTGTGTTATTGTTTCCCACTCCGTGTCGCCAAATAGTGTGTTCAGCTCGGCCTCCCATTTGCTCTTGCATGTGAGTTCGCTATGTGTGGTGTTGTCAATTAGGATCTCATAAAGCCTAGAGGTTTCGTGTCCCCCTTCTGCCACACCTATCAGGTTCTCTATGGCCTCGTGTCCGGCGCATTGGGATTCTGCATCCGGCCATCGCCTCCTAAGTCTGTCCAGCACCGCCCCGTATAGAAGGAACTGACCCAGTGGGACCCCAGTCAATTCGTGCAGCTCGGGAAATGTGTGGATGCCCTGGTCATCCACCAGATCGCCCAGAGTGGCGACGCCAGAGGGCTCCCATATATTCCGGATCGCCCTCCGGTCTTCCGGCCTAGTGAACATGATGGCGGCTATAGGGATCTGTGGGGAGTAAGGGTCGGACAGCTTGACCAACTTGCAGGCCCGACTCCAAATTTGAGTGCCTAGGCGGATGAGGTGCGCGTCCAGCGTTTTGGGCATTGGTCCGATCCAGAGGAGGTCCCTGAGCAGCCATGGTGCGTCTGGGGGCTGCAATAGGCGTGTGTCCGTCATGGCATCATCAGCCATCCACTGGATCACGTGCTTAAGCTGGGCCGCTATGTAGTAGAGCTCAAAGTTAGGTGTGTTCAGGCCTCCCCTCTCGTACGGTCTTTGAGTAATGTCTAGGGCAACTCTGTGCCTCCCCTCCCGCCATAAGAGTTTCCTACATAGCATGGCCAGGTCTTTGAAAAAACGCTGGGGGATGTTGTAGGGGACGTTGGTGAAGAAGTGTAGGAGACGGGGGAGTGCTACCATTTTAAGGAGTCCCGCCCTACCAGCCATCGAAAGGGGCAGTTTGCACCATAGGTCGATTGATTTAGCCAGTCCCTCCTTAGCCCTGCCCGTGTTCAGAACATGTTCGGTCTCAGGGTCCCGGTGGATCACGACGCCCAGATATTTGAACGTAGTGGGTTCCCATTTAAGGGCCAAAGGGGGGAGGTGTTCTTCCTTGGTTCCACTAAGTGCAGCCAGGGGGAATAAGCAAGACTTGCTGTGGTTAATCTGGACCCCTGTACATCTGTGGAACCCGTCTAGGGTTTCCAGGATGTAGGGGAGAAGGTGTTCGGGATCCCTCAGGTAGAGGAGCATGTCATCCGCATACATGGAGACAAGGTGGTTCACACCATTTATCGTTATTCCCCCGTCACCGTATTCCTGCCTAAGGTATGCTGCCACTGGTTCAATCGCTAAGATGTAAAGTAGAGGGGATAGGGGGCACCCTTGTCGAGTGCCCCTGGCCAGGCTCCATTTTTCAGAAAAAGTGTTGTTGGTACGCACTCTGGCGGTGGGGTTGGTGTAAATGAGTTTTACCCAGTTCAAAAAAGCCGTTCCGATCCCCATCTTTGCTAAGGTGGCATAAAGCCATGTCCATCGGACCGAATCAAAGGCTTTAGAGGCGTCGAGGGACACAACTGCATATTTACCGGGCATGCCGTTTGTGCTGTGTATCACGTGGTGCAGCCTTCGCAGGTTCTCGGACATAGAGCGACCCTGCATGTAGCCCGTCTGATCCTGGTGTATGAGGTATGGGACGGCTGCACGAAGCCTTCTGGCCAGTAATGCGGTGAGGATTTTGTTGTCTACATTCAACATGGATAGTGGGCGGTATGAGCCGCAGTCAGAGCTGTCCTTGTCGGGCTTAAGTAGGGGGATGATGGTGGCTTCAATCATGGTGTCGGGGAGGTGGCCTATGTCATACGCCTCGTTATATACTTTGGACAACAGGGGGGCCAGTATATCCTCATAGGCCTTATAAAATTCGCTCGGGAGACCGTCCGGTCCCGGCGTTTTACCCGAGGGCAATGACCTAATGGTGGCTGTGACCTCGTCGGGGGTGACGGGGGCTCCGAGGGGATCTGCCAAGTGGTCCTCCAGGCATGGGAGCCAGATGGCGTCTAGGGCGTCCTCGATCGCGTGGTCAGGGGGCGGGGCTGGATCGGAGTAAAGGGTTTGGTAATATTGTTTGAACGCTGCATTGATACCCACTTGCGTGTGGAGGGTCAGGCCGTCTGTATTACGAATGGAGCAAATGGGGTATCTGGGGGTTTCTCGTTTATAAAGCCATGCAAGAAGCTTCCCGGGTTTATCGCCCAGGGCATGATTCCTCTCCGTGAATTTAGTATAGCTCAACTTCCCCAGCGTCTCCCAGTGTGTTAGGCATGTTTGTTTAAGATCAATCATCTTTTGCAAGTGGGCGGGATCAGGGGACGGGGTGGCTTCGAGATCTTGGAGTTCAGTCTCAGCGTGCGCTAGCAGGGACGTGACGGATTTTAGGGCCCCTCCAGCCGCGGCTATCATTTCCCCCCTAGTTACCACCTTGTAGGCTTCCCAGGCTGTGCCTAAGTATCTGACGCTATCAATGTTGGTCTGCCAGTAATGTGTGGAACCCTCCCTGATTTGTTCGCTGAAGGCTTTGTCCAACAGCGCTTCGCTTCTCAATTTCCACGTGGGGATGGGGGGCCTGGGCGTCGTGGTCACCCACGAGGTCATCAAAGGGGAATGGTCTGAAAGTACCCTGGCTAGGTACTGCGTGTCCTCAAATCCCGCCACATGCTCTTCGCTAATGAACAGGCAGTCTATCCTGGTATGGACCTTATGTGGGGGGGAGTAAAAGGAGTAGCCTCTGGTTTCGGGGTTTTGCACTCTCCACAGGTCTTTCAGGGCATATTGCTGCGTGAGGGCGTTCAATATCTTGGCGGGTGGGGAGGGGTCCCCGTGTTTACCATCCGACCTGTCTATGCAAGGGTTCAGGGTACAGTTATTGTCACCTCCCCATATCGTTATGCATTCATCACTCGGGGTCAGCCGAGCGTACAGCGAGCGAAAGAAAACAGTGGCATCATGATTCGGGGCATAGGTGCAAATCAGGCGGACGTCCCTCCCCTCTATGGTGCCCTGAACCAGGGCCATCCTACCTTCATTGTCCGTTTTGGTGTGGGTCAGCTTGACTGGGACAGAGGGGGCGATCCATATCAAGACGCCTCTGGCGTAGGTGGAGTAGGGGGAGCCCACTAGGGTGCCCCGCCAGACCTTGGCCAACGCTGCAAGCTTAGGGCCACATAAGTGGGTCTCCTGAAGGAGGGCGATTCCGACCCTGTGGCGTTTCATGTAGGCGTGGATGCGTCGCTGTTTGATATAGCTGTTTAGCCCCCTGACGTTCCAGGACATGACTCTGATCCTCTCAGCCATGGTCTGTGTGTGGTCGTGCGGCTGTGGGAAGCGTGAGGTTGAGGGGTTTGACGAACCTGGTCGTCCTGGTTGCAATTCTGCTGCGCTTGGTCCCGGTCCGGTTTGTGTCCAATTCAAACTGCAATCCCAACTTGGGGTTCGAACCCCCACAAACAACAACGTCTAACTTAACAAAAAACACAACTTCAAACATAACACGTCTAGCGAGGTTGCCCTTGCTCTGACATCCCCGTTTCTGCCCCATCAGACCAGGGTCTTCCGGTGCCCTACGGGCGGGTGAACTCACCCAAAGTATCCTGGGGTTAGGAAGGGGGCTGCCTCCGAAGGTGTTGTCAGGAGGTGCGCCACGACCGGCGCGGCTCCGGTTCCATCAGTGTCGCCACGACTATTGTCATATGAATGTACAATCGGCGACTGCAGTCAATGAGTGGAGAAGTTCCTATGTTGCGGGCGGCTAGGGCCCGCGCTGCTTCCGTTCGATGTCCGGGATCTGTTCTCTGTCCATCCATTCGCAGGCCTCTGCTGGGTTATCAAACAAGTGGGCCTTGTTGTTGCGCAGGACCTTGAGTCTAGCCGGGTAGAGGAGTAGATAGCGCAGGCCTGCTTCCTTGAGTCTCGCCTTGGTGTGGTGGAACTGGGCCCTGCTCCTTTGAACCTGCAGGGTGTAGTCAGGGTAGATTGCTATCTTTGCGGCGTCCCTCTGTATGGATCCGCCCATCCTGGTGAAGGCCAAAATGGATTCCCTGTCCCTATAGTTGAGGACTTTGGCTATTATGGGTCTTGGTGGGGTCCCCGGTGGGGGCCTCCTGGCTAAGGAGCGATGGGCTCTTTCAATAGTGAAGCCCTGCGACAGTTTCCCGGCCCCAATTTCCTGTATGAGCAGGTTCTCGACGTAGTTGGTAGGGTCGTTGCCCTCGATGCCCTCGGGCAGGCCGATAATTCTGATATTGTTTCTGCGGGCCCTTCCTTCGGCCTCCTCAGCCCTGTCCTCTAGGTTCTTCACTTTCTGCGCCAAAATGTCTACATCCTTTAAAAGTTGAGTTTTGGCATCGGTATTGTCTCGGACTTGGATCTCGAGAGCGTCCGTTCTGCCGGTGATAGAGCGCACATCCTGCCTCAGTAAATTCAGGTCGATCGCAACCGCATCAATCTTGTCCTCCATAGTTTTCTGGAGTGTCTTGATGGCCTCTAGCAGTTGGGAGTTAGCTGGCTCGGGTCTCGCGGCGCCCGGCACCTCCACAGGGGCAGAAGCCTCCGCGGGTCCGATCGCTCCAGCGGCCGCGAAGGACTCCATGGTAGTTTGGCGGTGTCTGCTTCGGGCGCCCTTAGTGGTCATGTCCTATCTTCGTGGTCCGTCAGGCCTCGGCAGGCACTACACAGTCTGTGTCCGATGGCGCCGTGCTGGGGATGCTTCGTGGGGGGGGTTGTGCGTCGGCCGCCCGCCGGGCTGCGCCAGTGGGCCGCTCAGCAGGGCCCGGTGAGGGTGTAGTTAAGGCCGCATCAGGCGCTCCCCCCTCCGTCTCCTCGCTGCTCTTCTTCGGGACACAGGAGCACAGGTCTCAGCTTAGGCAATCTCTGCCACTTCAGATCGAGTTCCATAAAGGCTGGCCCCTTGCGGGTTCCTCCCGGTCGGTCACAGGGCTCCGCTACAGCGTCAGGCTGGGCATCGTCATGGCCGCCATTTTCTGTCCTCGTACGACGTTCCGTTTCTTTTTGATGGTGCGGGCCCTCAGAGGGTCGTGAGGCTCCCAAACTTCGTCAACAGGCGGAACACTCCTTCACACGACCTATATTCTGTTTTCAAGTGGCTGCAGTCAAGTTTAAGCGGTAGTTGGTGGCGGATCCATAATCGTATCGAGCGGAGCTGCGCCGAACACGTCCTTCCTACATGGCGGTTAGCCACGCCCCCCAAAAGCCCTGCTTTTATGCAGAAAACCCCCATTCATTCAGCCTAGCTGTCAATCAAAACACGCTAAGTGGTGAGCGGGGTGGCTCACCACTTGGGCCAATCACACCAGAGTGCGACTGGAGTTGGCAAGGCAACTCAGTCCAGGGTGCCTAAACCCCCTCCCACACCCCTGTGGTAACCCAGACAGAATGGCACCACTTTGGAGGGTCTCTGTACAGAAGCCCGCCAAAAGTGGAACAAAGGGCTCAACCTTTGGTTTAGGAGTCACAGAGACGAACACAGACGCCATTTTAAAAACCGAGCTCTGGCAGAAAATACCATCCGATAGACTTATTTAAGATAAGTAAACCGGTGGTATGTTAGAGATTAACGAGGAAAAGTATCAATCTCCAACAATGGGAAGAATCCCATAGGGTTATATTCGGGGTCGAATATAACAAGTAGTTTCCACTGCCACCAGCCAAAACTCGACAAGGGGGGAGGGGACAGTGCCCCCTCGAATAACAGACTCAGGAGTAATCGAATTACCCCTACTAGTACGTCCACCATAGGATGGTTTGTACTAGTTCTGTTAGTAAATTTAGGTGTAGTAAAGCCAATGGTGACTTTACATGCCCGGGGAGACAGTAGTCAGTCCCCGGGTATGGAGTCTATGATGGAGGTCCGCTAGGACGCCCCAGTGCAACGGCACGGAGGGTGCGTTGTAACACACATAGTAAAACATATGAGACCCTATGGAGTAAAAGACCCCATAGCCCATTGAACACATTGACATTCAAAGGAATTACACACATTCATGTCCAAGAGTGGGAGAAAAAGAGTCTCACTCTTGGCAGGATGGAAAAAACAAACTCCAGAAATCCAGCAAAGCTGCTGGGGGACTCACTAGGTTAGGAAATTCAGCCTAAACAGAGAATTCTCCCTAACAGGTCCTAGCCCAAACCAGTCTCAGTTTGGGTTGTCTGTGTAACTGGCTGCAGGACAGAGCCATTGATCCATGACCACGAAGAGGCACTCCCCCTGGTGGCTGGCATGGGTAATGGTGGTGCACCACGACACCTGGAACAGCAGCACCCCCCCTCCAAAAGTGGGGCAGCGGTGGAGGGCATAAGCACCAAATATGGCCCTGGGCTCCTGGGCTCCTGGACACGAGCGGCACAAGGAGAGTCAAAGCTGAAGCACAGATGCCAACGGAGCGCGCTCCATAACATCCAGGCAGACAATATACCGCTGGCAGTGCACAAGAATATAACAACGGTACACTACAAATGTCGCAGATGAAGAGCAATTGAGACAAGCGAGACATTGTACTGAACTGTGGTGGAGCTGGCCACACACGGTGCAACGGACAGAGCAGCCAGCGCACCTTTCCCCGCAATGAGAAAGAGCGACAAATAGTACGGGGCTCAGCAGACAACACAGAGCAGGTGTGAGGCTCGCGCTGTCAGCACGGCCTACCTCCTTTGTAGACACAAGGTTCTCAAGGAGCGACAGCGTCTGGCGCAATATGGAAGACGTGATGGGGTCTAAGATCAACAAGGTAAAAGGGAAGCAGCCCACGATGGACATCTTTGCCAAACCATCCCAGTCACCAGATGCGTCCATGCACACCGGAAGAGATACACGGGGGACAACCACTTCATCGAGAAGTGATCAACAAATCTTGGAGGCCATAGCGGACCTGAAATGCTCATGGGAGAACAAGCTTGATGCCGCCATGGCTGAATTAAAAACCTCACTGGAATTCAAAATGGATGTGGTCAGTATAGACATTAACCTTCTGAGACAAGACGTGATAGCATTGGCGGAGTGCACAAGTGGATTAGCAAGCAAGGTGCAAATCAACACCGACACCAGCACGGCTAACGCAAAGGAAGTCTATATATTGCAACAACAAGTGTGCAACCTAGAGGGCCGAGCAGAGGAGGCAGAAGGACGGGCAGGACGCAATAACATACACGTCGTTGGGCTACCAGAAGGGGAAGAAGGTACAGACCCGACCAATTATGTGGAGAACATGATGATACAAGAGGTGGCGGCAGGAGTGCTTACCCAAGGTTTCACAGTGGAGAGGGCGTACAGAGCTCAAGCTAGGAAACCCTAGCCGGGGGCCCCACCTCGAGCAATCATCGCCAAGATTCTGAACTACAAAGACAGGCAGTAGATTCTTGAACATTTCCGCAAAGGTGGGACTATTACCAGAGCTTTGGCGACTATCACAGCATACCCGGACTATACCTTTGGGGTGCAGAGACAACGACTACACTATGTGGCGGGTAAGAAGCGGCTGCGGGAATCTGGCTTTAAATACATGCTGCTGTACCCAGCAAAACTGAAGATTGTATAGAAGAATAAGGCGCTTTTCTTTGAGACACCCGAGGAGGTGACGAGCTGGCTGGACAGGGTGGGTTGCCCGGAGGGTGTGGAAGACAAAACTCAAAGCGGACAAGATAAGTGATCCAGCTTCCCGCCTGTACTGCACCATAGACTGATACAGATAATGTGTGTAGGAGGCTGCAAGATTAATATGGATATGAAATAGTTACAAAATCCTGATGGGCCCATCGTATAAATATAATGAAGGCTGAGGCCTTACACTGTATGTACAAGGGCTGGGGGCCTTTAGGCTAAAATGTAAACTGCAATATAGGATAAGTGCATAGCGGGGCTTGAGACTGTGGCACTGATGCGGGAGACACAAGAGGAATGCATTGTTACCCCAGTAGATAGTTTAGTTGGGGTACCGTTAGAGGTGTATTCCCCTGCGGAGTTCTGCGTGCCGGGAAACCGGGGAAGGACTAGATGCAGGGTAGTCTGAGATCCAGAAATGGAGCTGGGCAACAGTTGGGGATGGGTAGGATGGGGTGTGGGGGGAAATTTGGGGAGTTTCAAGGGAGGAAGGGAAAGGATGTTGGGGTTGTTAAAGGGGTGCGAGCCTACAATCACAAGCCACAGAAGAAGATCAGGAGGGTGGGGGCGGAGACAGGTGGAGTAGGAAATGGCTAAAATGGGAGACCTGAGAATAATGACCCCTCACATGAATTCTTACATTAAACGGAATAAAATAATGATGTACCTGAAAAGATTGAAGATAGATATTCCACTATTACAGGAAACTCACCTGAACAAAGAGAAGCAAGAGGTACGGACAAGGAAATGGAAAGGGAGGACCATACGGGCAACATACTCAACGTACGCTAGAGGTGTCCTGACCTGGATAGCTCCACATGTCCCATTTAAGCTATTACAGTCCACCATAGACAAAGATGGGAGAATGGTATTAATTAAGGGAATGGTAGAAAATAGAGAAGTGAATATCATAAACGTCTATGCCCCGAATCATGACACCGCTGGTTACTTCAGAACCTACGTAGATGGAGCAGTTATATGGGGTGGAGACTTTAATTGCACCCTAGACCCGAAGCTCAATAGGTTGGATGAGAAGGTTGGCAGGCCTGCTCCTGTAGTGAAGGCCTTGATCGCCCTGTTGAAGGATTTTAGAATGGAAGATGTATGGCGACTGCACCACCCACAAGCTAGAGGGTACTCACATTATTCCACCCCACAAAATGTACGCAGTAGACTAGATTATATATTTATCAGCCCAGGGCTGCTGGAAGTGGTGATACAGGCAGAATATAAAGCTATAGTCCTCTCCGATCATGCACCATTGATAGTAACGTGGCAGATCTCATCCCCTAGGGCGAGAATCCCGACATGGAAACTCAGGGCAGAGGCATTGAAAGACACTGTGTTCAGAGAAGATATAAGGAAAGAAATACAAGAATATTTTGAATATAACACAGGCAGTGTGGAATATACCGGGACGTTGTGGAAGGCATTTAAAGTGGTAGTAAGGGGAGTAGCAATATCAACATCGAAAGGGCTGCATGGGGGCATAATACGAGAACTACGCACGGCGCAGGAAGAACTAGAAATGTAAATGCAGGAAGGTATGGAATCCCCTGAGGAAACTGTGGCTATAAGCCAAATATAGCAAGTATGCCGAGTACATTGGGAGAGACTATGCAATTTAAATTATAGCAAATATGTGGAGAGACAACATGCGGAGGGAGACAAACCAGGCAGGTTGCTAGCTTGGCTCTATAGAAGCGAGGCCCCTAGGCAAGCGATTAGAGTAGTGAAAGGAGCAGATGGCCAGATGAGAGATACTCTGGAAGGGGTGAATGAATATTTTTATGATTAATATAAGTAACTATATGCAGACAAGGCAAATGAAGAGGAAATAGACTTGTTGGAAGCGTTGACAGAGATATCGCTGCCAAAGCTTGATGAGATAGAAAAAGAGAGCCTAGAAGCGCCGGTGATGCTAGACGAGCTGGAATATGTTATCAAGACATTGCCTACCAACAAGGCCCCAGGGGCCGATGGTCTCCTGACCGAGTTCTACAAAGCATATAAGACAGAATTGCTCCCTCTGATGTTAGCAATGCTAAATGAAGCGTTTGATGCAAATACATTACCTGCATCCCTTCGGGAGGCAATAATCATCCCGCTACTATAGACCGCTCTTGATGCTTAACCAAGACAGTAAAATACAGCGGTGATGGCAAATAGATTGAGGCATGCTATTAACAAACTTATCCACCTAGACCAAACAGGGTATGTCCCAGGTAGGTGCATTTCAGACAACCACAGAAGACTTCTTCACATCATAGACCAGGCCACAGGAAGTTCCCAGGAGATAGCGATAGTCTCGCTGGATGCGGTAAAAGCCTTTGATTCGATCAAGTGGCCCTGGCTACTGGCTGTCCTGAAGGGATACGGAATCGGGCCTGGGTAGCTGAGGTGGGTCTAGCTGCTATAAAGCAACCACTAGCTCAAGTTAAAACGGGAAAGAACATATCTGAACAATGGCAGTTGAGCAGAGGCACCCGATAGGGTTGCCCGTGGTCTCTGATGCTGTTTATTCTAGCCCTGCAACCCCTGGCGGCGTATCTGAGACAGCAATATGGGGAAGTCGGGATTGGTACAAAAGGAGGGATGCATTTAATATCAATGTATGCAGATGATAAGCTGCTGTACCTGAAATACCCCAAGGAGAATCTACAGTATATTTTAGAGGTCCTGGAGCGATATGCAATGCTATCTGGCATAACAGTTAACCCCAAGAAGTCCAGCATATTCCCACTAGGGAGATACGTAGGTATCCCACACCATAAACTACTGGTATTGCAAATAAGGTGGGAAACTGAAAAGTTTAGATACCTGGGGATAGATATATACCATAAGGTTGAGTTAGAGTACGAACAGAACACGGTGAAGGCAATGTCTAAAATCGAGAGTAGCATGACATTCTGGGCCAAACTACCTCTGACCATGATGGGGAGAGTGGCACTGTTGAAGATGGTGGTACTGCCCAGGTTGTTACATTATTTTGCCAACATCCCGCACATGATACCTAAACATTCTTTTTTGTTAAGTTGCACAGTATATGCAGGGGGTTCATATGGAATAATTCTAGGAATAGAATTGTGCTATGGAAGCTACAACAACAAGGGGGTATTAGACTGGCCAACTTTGAGGTGTACTATTTGGCGAGCCAACTCCAATATGTGGCACGTTGGCTGGCGGATGACCCCACATCTGAATCAAGACTCCTAAGAGCAGAGTATGCCCCTCACTTTCTGAATGAATGGTTGTGGTTGTCGAAACAGCAGCAGGAAAGAGGGATGAGATTGCTAGACCTGGGGTGGGGGGAAAATATGTCAGAGGGCTTGCCGGGCGATGGGGAACCCGACCGGTGCTCCCCGGAAATGCCATTGGTGGCATTGGTGGGGATAGATGTACAGATGAGAAGTACTGTCAGGAAACAATGGGAAACGATAGGCATAGCGACCCTATGGGATGTATGGCGAGAGGGGAAAGTGATAGTTTGACACACTGAGGGAAGACACATGGTTACACCAAGGACAATATATGACGTATGCCAGGTTGGTAAAGATGATTAAGGATAGGTGGCCGGAGGCTGTGTTGACTTAACAACCATATGCAGTTATACAAACATTATGTGATGTGTCAGAGGGTGGCCATGAAGTCTCCCGGATATATGAGCTGTTGATGTCTACGGTCGGGAAGGAGGTGATCAAGACAAGATGGCTTTGGGAGGAGGAGTGGGGAGAAGCAATGGGAAACGAGCTGTGGAAAAGAGCGCAAGGCTACCACAAAAAAGTATGCAGAAATGTGAGACTGCAACAGATTCAGTTGTTTGTTACCCATAGTGCATACATGACCCCCGAGAAGGTTGCCAAGTTTAAAGATGCTGGGACTCAGACATGCCCCAAATGTGGAGAGGAGAACGCAGGCATGGTGCTTATGTTTTGGACATGCCCTGAAATAAGGGGATTCTGGAGGGAGGTGGAGGGAGGTGTCGCACCTCTTGGCAGTAAAGGAGATAATTCTGGATATAGACTCCCTATGGGCGGGTACGGTAGGTGGTTCCCTAGGCCACGTAAACTTAAGCATGTGAGTAAGCTTAAAGATTTAGTGTACATACTTGCTAAACGTAGAATAGCAATGAGCTGGAAAGCAAACAGAAGGGCGAGTGCAGAAGCCTGGTGGCATGATCTCCAGAAATGGGAGAATGCTGAAACAACAGTGTGGCAGGAAGCCACTAATAGAGGTGGGAGGAAGAAGCGGACACGTTGGTAGCCTGGAAGCACTTAGTAGCAACGCTGGCTGCGTCTGGGCAGGGAAGCTCAGAAGGAGGGGACTCCATAGATGCAGATAACGGGGTGACGCCCACAGTAGAGGTAATGTAGGCTGAAATGTGGGGTAGGCTGGCACAGGTGGGAGGGGGACTCTTGGGAGAAAAACAAAACATGTTGATGTGTTATAAGATGAACGCATGTTTGGCGTTCCTGTATAGTGTTTATGTTGTAACCAATAAAAACATTTAAAAAAAATAATTAATAACTAAATTATAGGAGATACATGAGGAATACGGGAATTTACAAGTAGCAGGCAGCGAGAGGCACTGTGGGGGGCAATTTACATTATACATTGTACACAAATATACAGGTAGTGAGTAATTGCAAGGGTGTTCCTTAGGTAGAGGTGGTCAGGGAGAGGAGCCAGAATTTTACTTTGGATCGGAATGCTGTGAAGGAGTGTTCATCTCTAAGCTCAGGGTGCAGGGAGTTCCATGTTTTTGCAGTTAGAACTGGGAAGCTGGTTCCACCTGAATTATGAAGTCTAATTGTTCAATGATGCAAAAATCCTGGCTCACTGCCATTCCGGCATTAGATGGGAACCACGTCTTCTTCCAGGTAGCAAAGTCTAGTGGAACAGGTAGACCATATGGTGGTCTGGCCAATGCATTAAGATCTGACCTCCTGGTGGCCTCCTAGCAGGTTGAGAATCTCCTGTATGGGCTATTAGCGGTTGAGCTGAACTTTTATTTCTCATTTGTACCATGTCTTACTAATTAACATTTACTGGCATAAACGCGTGGGAGAATTGGATGAATTTTTGCCGTCCATTGTTGACTTGGTGTCTCAATGGCAAGTGAGAAGTGGCTCTTGTCATGTTCTGATGTTTGGTGACCTCAATGCCAAATGTGTCTCTATCGGTTGAAGATCTTTTGCGCAACCTTAAATCTGATTTTTTTTTCTATGATATGACCAAAAATCTAAAGATGGTTTGCAGTGGAGCTCTACTCTTGCTCCCTTAAATATATGTCCCTTGAATGGTCAACTCGGGAATGGTGTGGACAACAAGTATACATGGTTTCATGACTCCAGTAAAAGCATGATTGATTATATCTTTGTCAATCCCCACATGCTTGAAATCTGCTCCAGTTTCTCCGTCAATCCAACCTCCTGGAGCGACCATTGTATTTTGAGAGCCACTCTAAACTTACCATTTGCACTATGACAACAACATTGTCGGTCCTATTGAGTTGGAAGTCTCTGCTCGTGGAAATGCTGTTCATAGATCCGCTTTCAGTGTAGACAGGTTAACTCAGGAGTTCTGAGAAATAATGTCCTGTTCAACACTTGAATGGAAGATTCAAGTGTTCAACGTGGGGAATATATTTCGAAGGCCCCATTGATGCTTTATTTCTGGGGCATTGCATAATCTTAACCTACCTCGGACCACTGTTCAAAAGAAGCATCAACATACTTATGATGAGCAATTGGCTCAGAAAAAAACAGAGATGAGGTCTGCAGATAGGTCAATAAAGAGTCATTTTATCCCTCACGAAGAGAAATTGGCCAAGTGCAAATCCATAAAACAAAATGATTTCATCCATTGTAAACAGCGGCGTGCGTTCTTGCTAAAGCAAGATTTGGATGTTATGCTGAGAGCTCTATCAAAAAAATATGTGGGCATGTTTTGAAGCCTAATCAATGGCCAAGCCCTGTCGACATGTACTGCTCAGTTAAATGCGGTTGATGAGTCACCCTGGGTATCGTTCATTTTCAAATTTGTATGAAGTGGGTAATGTTAAACCTCTTGAACACATTGTCAATTTTAATAATGAGATGGCTGAAGACCTGCCCATTCAAATCCATGCTAAAATGGTGCTCAACCTAATCATTATATTCAAAACCTCATGAGCTACGGGGCCCAATGGGCTGTCTAATGCCATCTTTAATACTGATCCCAGAAACTGGGTTAATGCCCTGGCCATCTTATTTGAAAGTGTTATCTCCACAAAAATCCATCCTCTTACGTGGCAAATTGCCTTTATTGTTCTAATCTTTAAAAAAGGTCTAAGGTCTGATCCTATGAATTATAGACCAATCTCGTTGCTGGACGCTGACAGCAAGATTGTTTCATCTATTCTATGCCAGCATTTGGAGAAGTGGGCTGCTGACACGTCCAGACTATCCACATTTCAGACAGGCTTTCGAAAGGCCTGCTCTACATCTTTAAATGGCCTTGCGCTTGGACCCATCCAAAAATCAACCTGGGCTACAGCTGATGCCTGTACCTACATTGCCTCCATTGACTTATCATCAGCTTTTGATCCTGTGGATCATGCAAGACTATTGGGAAAGTTGAAAAATTGGGGGATACCTGGTGGCCTATTGGACCTTTAATATAGGTCTCCATGAGAACTCGTCCGTCAGGGTTCGGCTGAACAGAGATGGGGCAATGTTGCATGGCCTGACCTGGTCTGGCCTTAGACAGGGCTGTATCTTGGCCGCATGTCTGTTCAACCTCTACATGTCCAACGTAGGTGACCATTTGACCCCGGCAGCCTTAATAGCACCTATGGTTAGGGTGACCAGACGTCCCGGTTTTCCCAGGACAGTGCAGGGAAATTACCCTCAGTCCCGGGGCCGCGGGAGTTTTTCATTTTAGAAACCCCGTCTGGGGTTTGCATGGTTGGGTGGCAACTGTAATTAAAATTGTAGTTATTTTTCACAACGCTTTCAGAATTTTGAAGTTGGAGGATTGGCTTGAACCCCCAACCTTTCAGGTACAAGTCACAACACCTAATGACTGTGCCCCAGAGACTGGCCTGGAAATGATTGTACAGCAAGCCATGTAATATCACTTAGAGCAAACGCTTGTTTTGAATTAGCATGCCAAGCTTCACAGACAAAACTGCACAAATGAGATCATATAGAGTTTATAGAGAAGAGACGTGCTGGAAATATGATTGGGTGGTGGTTGTGGGGGCGTGTTGGGGGAGGGGCGGTAATTGGTGGGCTGCGATGGGGTAGTCCCTCTTTTATGTTGTTGGTCATCCCGGTTTTTCGTTTTGGAAATCTGGTCACCCTACCTATGATGGATTCTCAGAAGGTATCCTGGCTCACATATGCAGATGACTTCTTACTCCTTGATAAATCTCGAGTGGGTCTTAAAAGATTCCTTAAGTAATTTTCCGCATATGCGAGTGAAAATGGCTTTAAGATTAACTGAAAGAAAACCAGAATTCTAGCTATATCCAGAAGTATGAGAAAGCAGACCCAGTTGTGGTCTTGGGAAGATACTCTGATTGCTTCTGTCCCCTGTATGACATACCTCGGCTACACGATATCTGCTGCACCAGGTTTTGGCAACGGGAGGTGCATGTTAAATCAAAAGGCAACTATGATGCTCTCACAAGCTCTGGTCCTACACCAGAAATTTGGATCCTTTTCTAAAATGCCAGTATTGAAATTCTATGTAGGAAAGGTGATCCCCAAATTATTCTATGGACAGGAATTATTCTTTGACGGTGCTTTAAAATGTTTAGATTTGTGGGAAGCTTAGATATGGCAACGAGTTTTGGGGGTACCCACTTGTGTCCCATTAGCTTCAATAAGGTTTGAACTAGGCCTTATCTCTTTTCATGTTCGGGTGGAGTGGAGTCGCTTGGCTATGTTCAGGAAATTACTTTTTCCCATTAGTGATTCCCTATATGTGAACTTACAGGAGTCAATTAACCTGATATCGAATGGAAGATCAACATATTTTGTCAGAGCAATTAGAAACCACTGAGAGGATTTTACAAAAAATTAGCATGAACATAGATACCTTAATCCAAAATCCGACAAAGGTAAAAAACCATCTATATGATCACGATAGGATTGAGAAGCATGAAAAACGACTTGGTTGTCCATCCAAGTCGCATCTCTCGCATGAACATAAAAGAGGGGTGAAATTGCACTATATCTTATCAAGTTTCCTGATAGACATCACAGGGAAATATTTTAAAACTTCAGATGGAATCTGATATTAACCAAAGAAATTCTCTCACGGCATGGTGTAATTACATCTGAAGATTTAGGATGTAGATTTTGCACCCTGAAAGGCACTGTTGAATCCACTACACATCTGCTCTCGTTCTGCAAAGAGTTAAATGAAAAATGGTTGTGCAACCTTTGCAAATTGTTCCCTGTTAATCAGTTGGTTCAAGAGATCCATATCTGGCCAAGATGTTTAAGTGGTATAATCACTTCCATACTTTAGCAGTCGCAGCTTTGTTTAAATCCTTAGAACTAAGTGAAAGAAAGACAACTACTTCTGAACTGCCGGTCTTAGTTGAAATAGTAGGTAGTTTGTAACTATCATGCATTATCTGCATTGAGGATGTGATATGATGCTAATTTGACAACTTAGCCTGTTTTGAGTTTTATGTGGTCTGTGATTTCCTTCAAATATGAGCTAACATGTATTTTATTTCCACTGTTGATATTTAATGTTTTCTTTTAACTTTCCTCTGTATTTTGTTACGTGTTTGATTTGGTGTACTTCGTTTTGTATTTTATCATGAATGATTTTGTAAAGGTTTTTCAAATCATATACAATAAAAAAATATATATATATGTGACTTTTAGTCTTGCTCTTTCCATTTTGAAGATTGGACTACAAATCTCAGCATTCAATGATGGTTTAAAAACCAAATCAGGACTTAATCAAGGTGACCCTTAGGACACAAGATTTGTTGGGAACTCTGAGCATCTTCAACATGGAGAAGTGGAAGTGCCATTGATACTTGTTGGAATGTAGGTTTTACGTTGATGGAGATTCTAGAAAAGTACTATACTCAAGCAGCCATGAGGAGCATCGCAACTAATTCTTCAATACATATAGACACTCTTAACATATGGGGTAATGACCGTGTTTATAGATAAACATAATTTATTTAATATTAGTCTCCAGCAAGGGTCAATGAGCTTGTTACAAGCAAGCTTAATGGACCTCGCCGGGGAATTACCCTGGCCGCTATGGAAAGTGAGAAGGGACAATGGGTAGTCCCTTCTCCCTGTTCCATTTTATACATTGATTTCAATAGCCGCCATGGAAAGGGAGAAAGGACTACTATTTTTTTTCTCGAATCGAGAAATTATTGCAGCGCCATTTCTCAACTCAAGAAAAATTATAATTAGTATCATGGTACGACATGCTGGGGTACTAAATGGCAATATGACCCTTGGAGGGGGGCGATTACCGGTCAAGTAATGCCCCCCGGGCTTCATTTAAGCCTGAGCGAATGGACCCAGGGGTCTTACGCAACCAGCAATGCCCCTCCCACTCGGGTCATATTGCCTAACAGACATATAAAACAATCGCTCCTAGATCCTCAAAGCGGGAGATACAAATATCTAAGTTATAAAAAAAGGTTTTTTTCTTTTCTCTTTTCTTTTTCCTATCTATTCAGCACAGCCATATGCACCTCGTTATAAACACACTTTTACTAAAAAATCACAACCCATACTGTGGTCAAGGGGTTAGTAAGTGGAGCAGTGTTGTACCACATGGCATCTGCATTAATCATCAATATCTAAATTACAGACACTTGCATCTCTAAAAGTTTTGAGAAACAAACACAGGGTCAGTTCCCAGACATCTCTTTCATGACAGATGATGTCCTCTCTTTTCAATCTCTATTGTTCACATCAACTGTAATGTTGTAGACAACAACACGCACTATTGTCGCCACCTAAGGGATAACACTTGAGCCAAAATAACAGCAAATGTCATTTATATCAACATAATCATCTCTTGACACATTGTGTTTCAGCCTCGTTATGGCACATATACCAAATAATGTCCCTTTATCTTATATTGGAGGCCTTCATCAGGACAAGCACGTATTTCCACTTCTTTTAATGTCCCGCTTGCAAAGTGACAGCAGCACACTTACCCCTTTGTTGATGTCTCAGAAAGCAGATGAATCCACACAAGTATCTGCAATAAAAACATATATACTGTATATCATAAACACAGGCATACAACATGTATCACAGAGTGAGTACCCCAACTATGAATCACATTACAATCACACTTAAGTACTCACTTCATAAGACATATTTTCTTAGCTCTGTGGGTTGAGTAATTTAATGACTCTATCCGTGCAAGGATAAGATGGAAATGTGTATAATGGGCACAATGATTTTTGTGTGCAATACAAATGTTGGCAGGCGTCACTTAAAATAGCTAGGAATAAAATAGTTTGTCTGAATTGTGAATACGTTGTAATTTAGTATGTAAAGAGATTGATCTCTTTTGTTAACATAGACAGGAGGAAAACAAATAATAGATGTTAGACACATGGCTCATGGGCTTGTGTTGCAAATAGATGCTTAACAATTAATAAGAGGCAGACACTAGAAAATGTATCCCACACACACAACCACACATACATCACCACCACCACCACCATTTCTCAAAGTCATCACTAACTTAATGAATTTGAATGGTATCAAAATGAGCCCCACAAACATAGTAGTCCTAGTCAACAACACCCTTAGCCTTCAGGTAAATCCCTCTGGCCTTAGATTAACCTCTTGCCACTGGGAACTCCATGCCCCAGCTCAGGGATTTAATTTCACTGTCAGTTGCATTCTTAGAGATATATTCTTGGTTCACTTCAGTTGAATACATGAGACTAAAGCAAAGGTCAGGACCATGAATGGAATATTGTGTTCCAAACCCTCTCACCCCCTAGGACTAATCTGAAAAGCTGCTGAATATTTCAACTCCTTGCTTTGTAGTCACTATTGATAATTACTTGATCTTTAGCGGTGCATACTATTGCAAAATTCTTTTATTTATCTGTATTTTATTTACCTTTTACAACATGTAAACAACATACCTATTCCCATTAACCATGACGGTGACTCCCTTGACTCCCGGATACTCCCTTGAAGCTGCTTGTACGGTGGTGAGGTTGCCCAGACCAGCGTCAAGGCAGCTCAGCTATGCATGGTGTCAGGGATTGCTCCCCTGGCCCAGTGGTTTCTTTGAGATGCAGTCCAGGTTCTCAGGGACAAAGCGGGCCCTTTAACCACATTTCCACTCAATGTAGATTATTGTCTGGCTCCTACATGGTGGTTCTTTGCCTTCAGCGAGCAGCATCTTGGCGCACAGGCAGCAGAGAGGCCTTGGTTCACTGAAACGTCAACCCAAATGTGCCATTGATGTGGATAGGCAGAAGGGATTTCCTATTCCTTGGAGCCTTCTGTCTTCATCTGTATGGCAGAGGACTTTGGAGTAGACAGTATTTCCAAAAGAGTCCCAGAGAATACTCCTTGTCTTGAAGTCCAAAGATGGATCAAATGGGGGTAGGTGCTGCCCTTCTGAAGGCACAATACTATGGCCGATTGGTCCAAAGGAAGCCTGTTATCAAGGGTTAAATCCAACCTGCTGTAATATGTGTTCTTAGCCTTCTGTTGTCGAACCCAGAGTGCTTTGTATTCAGAAAGTGGGGCGAGGACAGGAGCTTTAGGGAGCCCTAAAAGAATTTAAGTTTGTGGAACCCCTTTCTTGAACTCACCCTCTCCTCTGACTACTTTAACTCCACCCCCTAACCCAGTCTGCCTACATCATAAGAACTTCTGTAATGAGAACCTTGGTGCAAGAGGGCCATTGTCATGTCAGGACTGGCTTTGAAGCGCTAGTTTTCAAGGGACCTCTTGGGAAGCGTTTCATGTGCCTTAGAGGAAGGTTTCAGCCTTCCTCAAAGAGAAGAAAAGAGAAGCTTCGTGGGCAGGATCCCACATGGTTGGTGTGAGTACACCCATGCCAGACAAATGATACACAGCCGCCCTGTCAGGAATGAGCCACCTCGCCAAGATAACACTAATACAACATTCAAATGCATGTAGCTTTATAATTGTCTGATGCCAGTATCCACAATGTTATAACCAGGCATGGTGTATTTTCAAATATTAAAGCGGCTACTAGAGGCGCACAATTATTCTATTTTAAACCAGAAGTGCAGACGATGAACAAGGCCAACTCTTTTTGTTGAAACTTTGTTTTTCAGCAGTCTTGTTTTTCAAAAGTCCTTCAGCAATGCACAGGTGAACCTTGAACCTGTTCCACCGTTACTGTAGGGCATTTGCTTTGAGATGTCAGTAGACAGGTTGTAAAGACTGGACTGGTGTATATGTACTCCTGCCCTCTATATGGCAGAGTAGAAGCACAGAGCACCCCAACCAAGATTCTGTATATGGTAGTATGGACGAGCAACCAAGGCTTATGCTCTCAGGAGGTGATGCAGGCTGGTTCTTAAGCACAGTGTTGTCTCCCAAACCCCCACAAAGAAATGTCCACACACTATGTTATGTGCTAAGACAGTTCTTTATATAAAAATAAGGTTCAAAGATATTTACACAATTAATAATACACTTTGTACTCTGACAATTCTAATATGGTAAATATTTACAATCTCTACGTGTTACCACACTTAGCTTTAGGTTGCTTTAAAATGCATCAACTGCTGACAGTTATAATGGCATACAAATCATGCAGCAAGGTGTAAAAGCATTGATCATAGGAAGGAAGGCAAATTAGGTTAAACAATGGCAGAATGCTTTCTTTAGCTACTAAAACATCATTCTGAGTGAGGATCTCCACAGCTGTGCATCCTGTAATGAAGTATTAACAAGCCCAGTCCATTAATGTTTAATCAGTCTTGTTTCCTGGTCAAAACGTTCAACCACCCCAATGTATCTGACATAGAAGAGTTTCTTCGATGGTTCGTCGATGGATCCCTTGAGTGTGGACTCACTTTAAAGGAGACACAGGGTGTCGAGATTCCTCATATAAAAGTGAACACTTGCGTCGAGACTGCAACTTCGACCTTCGCTGTGCTCTTCAACGATCGTTCGTGGAAGTCCTGGGAAGATGAGGTCTGCGGTCCAACTCGATGGAAAGAGTTAGTCACCGCAAAGACTCAAAGAAGACTCAGTGATGGATGTAGGCCAAGCAGCGGGCGTCAGGAGATGCTTCGGCTGTCCTCTGGTCAGTTTCAGGCAGGGCTGTCTCATTCATTGTGTCACACACACAGAAACCAGAAACCCACAAAATAGAATGCATATTGGTCCCACCCTCTTTTCACACAGGTCCCGCCCCAAGAGTGTATCCACAACATGCAGTCACTGGGTAGGCACCAGTCAGTCTGGCCTGGACTTCCCCACAATACCATCTATGGTTCTTCCACCCAACAGCAAGTCAGGGGAAGGGACAGAGTCAGGGCTTCCCAGGACTTTGGGAAAACAAGGTAACAGGCAAAAGAAACCAAGAGGCCCAGGGGCCATCTTGCTTACTATCAGGAATCCACTGATTCCTATGGCAGGGGCTGGGTATCTCAAAATGGAGGTTACTCTGAGCACATGTAATATTCAGTATGGAGCTGCCACCAGCCCAAACCCTTCTCTGTGGGCAAATCACAGGTGCCCAAAAACATACACTAGTGATACAGGGTTGTACCCCCACCCATGGGTGCAATAAGGGTATCCCAAAGGTTTCTGTTCACCACATCCAAAAAGAGGAAGAACTGCACTGCCAGGAGACTGTTGTGTTCTGCTCACAGGCATGCTATCAATAAGGCACAGACACAGGGCTCCAGGTCTATCTCCTTTATTTCCTCTACACCAACTGACTTCCCCACCTGCGTTCCCTCCCCTTCCATTTCCCTCCCAGGGCCCTCCCTCAGTCTCCTGTTCTGTCTCCCTTAAAGGGGACAGTGTCCAATGAGCCTGTAACTGAGACCCAACTGGACTCCTGTGCAGAATACATACAACACAGAACACACATAAGGGAATACGGGACAAGGAAATGGAGGCCCTGTCCCTCCAATGCATTTCCAGCATCACACAGGTACATGACAGACTATTCTTTTTGGAATGTACCTTTAATGAAAGCGAGTCCAATTAGCAGTGCTTGCTTCCAGAGATAGAATTACCTGCACCATGTAGGACCACAAAAGAAAAAAGCTAAGGCTTTCACACTCACACAGATACATCCTGTCACACAAAGACCCCCTCATTCTTGTACACAAAATCATACTGATAATTTCCAAGACAAAGCCTGTGTGCTGCTTAATCCTCCCCACAGCTCTCCTTTTTTCATGTTCACCTAAAGAGACTGTCCTTAGTTTGGATTTAGCATTGCCAGATTTGAAAAATCTGTGGGATGGAGGATTGGTGTGTGGAGTAAGAAAGGAGGGACTAGTACTCAGTGTAGAGGAGAACGTAGTTTGAATTCCATGGAACAAGTGCAAGTCACTATCCAACTTTCCATTACAACACTAATTTCTCGTTAGTGTAGGGAAAGCTATGAAGCCTTTGAGGGAGTTTAGACCGCCTGCACTTCAGGAGCCCTCAGTAGTTACGGACAGTCATTAGACAGCAGGGTTTTCTATTCTGTAGAACTATCCGGGGTTACAGATGCCTGCCTTAGGGAGGAATCGTATGGGAGACGAGAGAGAGGGATGGCCCTAAGATCCACAAAACTCCAAAATAAAAACTCTTGAACTCCTTGAGACCCATTGTTTCTGTGCCATCTCTGACATGTAGTATCAGACGAGGGATTTGTTAAGGCCCTGATATAGAGGTCGGCATATGTCAAGGGAGCGCAGATAAGCCATCAAAAGGTGCTGGGGGCTGGACCAACAGGTCACTTCAAACACTGAGCCAGAGACTTTTGGTAAATATTACTAGAGCAGTACCAGAGCTTGCCGCCTTATGTTTCGACCCACTACCGGAAACCCTGAAGGAAGACCTAGAAAGGAGGGATATGGATAACCAGGCAGATCAGAGCCCCTATGTGAGGCCATACCCTTCCCGACGGCAGAGTCTGATCGACAGGTGTGTGACCCAGCACAAGAAACCCAAGTGAGTAACAGCCAGCAGAGCAAGAGGCAAGCCACAAGGACCAGCTGCTAAGCCATCCTACTGGTAGCACCTTCGGATCGGGAGAGATTCTGTTAGTCCAGACGAAGAAGTGGAAATACTTTTCCATCTCCCATGGCTGTGGGAAAATCTGCTTCTCTAATCCCAGACCAAGATGGAAGACCTTTTATGGGCCCTGGTTGGGAGCCTATTACATATTAGTCGCCAACACCAGGAGAGAATGGCGCGCTTGATGGTAATGAAAGAGAGACTGGAACAGCAAGCAGTTCTCCAACTATCCTTCAGCAGCTTGGCACTGGGATCGTTCCAGTCACTTTCTTTGTCAATTTTGAGAGAGTGGCAGAAATGGTGGGATGGCCCCGTGATAGGTGGTTCAGATATATTGCACTTCTCTTGACGGGCGAAGCCCAACAAGCATTCCGAAAACTAAACCTAGATGGAAGAACCCCTGTACGAAAAGACTTGAAGACGGGTGTCCTCAGCGGCTTGGGCAAGATCGAGAACAACACTATCAAGTTTGCCATCAACATCTGTGTCTACGTGAAGTGGACAGACCCCAGCAACTTTCCTATTGAGTCAGGGATTGATTAAACAAATGTTTAGTGGACAAAACCTATGGAAAAGTAAAGGAGATGCTTATGTTGGAGCAGTGTGTAGATTCACTTCTCCCATTCTTACAGAATGTCATGAGGCAATTGCATGAGCCCCCACTAGAGGATGCCATCTAGACCAGTAATGCCCATCAGAGTGCCTTGTATGCTAGTGGGTCTAGCGAAGTTCCCAAGAAAATAGAGAACCTGCAAGCACTCAAGTGCAGAAGAGGTGAATGCCCAACCATTAGAACGTAGGTTCCTGCGACATATCCAGAATACACATCCAGTCCTATCCCTTCCACAGATCTGGGGAACGGAGTACCTCCCCTCCCCTACCCTGAACCTATCAAATGTTATTCTTGTGGGAAGTCAGGAAACCAGGCTAGGTTATACCCTGGGAAACCCAAGGAAGAACCCATGGAAATGGGCATCTTAAAGGCTGGGACCCTTCCTGGCCAGAAATTAGACGACCCATCCTGCTGGACTGGGAAAGAACCAGACCCCAAATATCTTGCCAGTTTATTTCCAGAAGAGGAGGATGGGCAGAACCAGGGGCATGGACAGTTTGCACTACCAGTAGTGTAAGGAAAGCATGGTATCACAGTAAGACAGACACAAGTGATCACATTTCAAGGGTGCTTATTCAACTGCAAAATGGGTGAGATAAATGCCTAATCTAAAACTAAATCTAAGATGGGAGCAGGCTACGACCATCAAATAATAATAATAATACTGTACTTGTGGAGTCTAGTCAAAATAAAAGGGCCTATACTAAAACAAACTATTGCCAATCCTTACCGCTATGCTACAAAGTAGTGTGGGATAATGTTCACAAAAAGAAAGAAGTGTTTACAAAATGATAAATCAGGATGTGTAGGCCAGAGCCTCCCTTCCCCACGCTTATAGCACGGGACAAGGTGGGTCACTTGAGCACAGAACACTCCAGGGCTACTCCAGTACAAGGTCACAGTTTCTTTCACCAACATCAGGGCCTTCTGTGCCCAAGTCTCTTGACTTAGAAGATCTGATGTCCCATAAACAATAAAGAAAAGTTTCTTTCTCAATCTTCACATAGGGCGATCTACTCTTCACCCAGGATCCCCCTCAGCCGGGCTCTGATCCTTCTTTCACCGTTAGCCTCCTTCATTCGGGTTCAGACTAACTTCATTTCGTAAGCATCCTTCATTTGCGTTCACATTTGCTACAACAATCTTCTCGGGTGCATTACTGGTCACCCTCGTTTGCGGGCTTCCCTCAGTCGGGTTCACATTTGCCACACCAATCTTCTCGGATGTATTACTGTTCACCCTAATTCGCAGGCATCCCTCAGTCGGGTTCACATTTGCCACAACAATCTTCTTGTGTGTTGTTCACCCAGGATCCCCCTCTTCTGGGCTCAGACCCTTTCTTTACAATTAGTCCCCCTCAGCCAGGCTCAGACCAACTTTAGTTTACAGACAATCGAAGACTTTCGAGTGTGCACGGGATTCAACGCAACCCGCTGCAGGATCTGGCTATCAGTGCGGGAGGGCCCTTTGTACCTTTGACACACGCTACACCTTTTGTCAGCTGCAATTACTGGTCTTATTTTTTTTTCCTTGAGGTTTCTTGAAAGTCGCGGTTCTGGGTTGTAAAGGGCAAAGGTAATTCCCTCCTTGTCGTCCTCTCAGATCTCAGCGCTTTTCTCCTCGGTTTAAACTGCTGTCTCAGGATAGCTGCTTCCTCGTGCGTTTGGCCTTGCTCAGAGTGTGCTTTTATTCTCTGCCTTTTTTCCGTGTGTGGAAATGTAATGGAGTCAGGTGTATGTAGTTATCAGTAATTGCCTGACCCTTGTGTTGGGACATGTCAGGTATATGGCTCTGGTGTTAGTCTGTTGTCACTCACAATTGACTGTCTGTGAGAAGGTGGCCGTGTCAGAAAAGGGGGTGGGGGTTGAGTTTCTAGATATCCTACCTGGTAGGATGGGGAAAAGGTGCCACAAGGAAGTGGACACCGCATCTCATCCTTTCGGTGTCCCACTTCCACTACCCGAAGACCCCTCATCCAGGTGATCCTCCTGCACTGGTCCACCCCCAGGAACTGGATCCAATAGCGATGGCCGTGTCCTGGCCAACTGGATGACAGATCCCGGGGACTAGCGGGTGAGCCACCTTCAGGTTTCTCACAGTAGACAGACTGTTGTATGAAACAGACTCATCCCGAGCAGCTAAGCCAAGAAGATCTCATCCAAATCGTATGTGTCAACAGGGACACTCATCTCTACACCAGAGCAACTCTGACTCTACGAGTCCTCGGCTAGGAGGTCTGGATGCCCATGATAATAAGATTTGGTCTTCCAGGTAAGCTGTTATTGGGCACAGACTTCCACTGTTTGATCAATGTATGGAGGCAGTTTAAGGCACTAAGAGAATTTTTGTGGGTGGGGAGACCAGTCAGTTAGCCATTACAGACAGAAGATAAACCTCGGATAAAGGGTGGAAGTGTGTAATAAGGCAGATCTTGCCTGGAAGTGGAGGGATCTGAAGACAAACCAGCAGAGGATTAAATCAACCTCCTAGCCGGGTAGGAAAGGCAGATAAGGCCCCACCCAATACTTACCCCTTCCTCTTGTGTCAAAATGTTTTTGTGCAGACCTCCTCACTCCCGGATCAGGCCTCAGCAGATTACTGGTCTGTTTCCTCTTTCTTTTCAGGTGGGAAGACCAAGAAACGATGGTGAAGAAGCAAGGGGAGAAGCACTAGCGGCGGATCCCAGGCCACGGCATATCAGACATATCATCTCATAATCACCCTTTTCAGAACTTCTGGCTGCACATGTATGCCCCAGCAGGGACGGTCATGACTATATTGGTGAGGGGAAGTCAACCAATTAGGTAGAATGGAGTGGGATTTAAATATAGCACAGGAACTAGGATGTGTGGGTTTTCGGTTGTGGTCAGCAGTGGAGGTGGATCAAGAGACCAGCAGGAGGGAGGAAGGAGCAGCAGCCTGTGGAGGAGGCTGTTTGAAAAGGTTTGGCATTGCTTTGAGAGTGAAAGTAGGTCCGAGTGTGTGTATGTTTGTGTGGCGTGATGAGAAGAAGAAGTTAAGGAGTGAATGAGAAGTCACTTTTAGTGGGTGAGAGAAAAGTGTGTCTATAGTTGTAGAGAGGTGTGTAGCAGTGGAAAGAGGAATGTAGCAGTGGGAGGAGTGCATACGTGGGAGGAGTGTACTAGTGGGAGCAGTATACTAGTGGGAGGAGTATACTAGTGGGGGGAGGAGTGTAATAGGAGGAGGTAGTAGTAGAAGCAGGAGAGTAGTAGTGGAAGGAGGGGTGTAGTATTGGGAGGAGGAGTGAAGTTGAGTGGGAGGAGTGCTTATATCAAATGGTGAAGGGGAGAGTAGAGGAGTGAAACATCTGAGGGAAAGAGGACTGGTTGGTAGAGCAAGGGAGGTAGGAGTGGCAGTAAGTGTAGAACAGAAAGGGTGAGTGGCCATCACTGAAGTAGTCTGAATACCACAGAGCAAGAACAAGGCACATTCCAACTTACCATTAGAACAGTAACCCCTGGTAAGAGTAGGGAAGGCTAGAAAGTCCCTGAAGCTGTTTAGAAAGCCTGCACTTCAGCCATCAGTAGTTACAGTTAGCCATTAGACAGCAGGTGTTACTGTTCGGTAGAACTAACTGGGGTTACAGATGCCTGGATAGGGAGGAATCCCACAGAAGACCAGAGAGGGGGACGTCCCTACTGCCCACCACACTACAAAATAAAAACCCGTGCACCGTCTTTGAGAGTCAGTGTTTCTGTGCCATCTATGACACTCGTGAAAACAGAAGTCATGTCCATGTTCTCAGAGCCTTATCTAACCCTGCGCTGATAGGTTCTTCATGATGGAGAGGTCCTGTATTTTTAGTGTAGGCTAAAAGCTGCTGCTTTAGCCATGGCATTGGAGTACAGATGGAGGAAGAGGGGACGTGAGGAGGGACACACAGCTTATGGATGTTGCTTGGTTATTTACGGACCCACTGACCGGCCAAGGCCATGAAAATGCCTATGCCCATTCCAACACGATAACTGCCCAACCCCCACCCCTACCAAAACATCTCTTTGAGTTTGCTGTGCTACGCAGTACACTCCTACTTTCTGCTCTATAGTGACTGCCAGGAATGTTTCTAAGAATTCTACTGCGAGTTAATGACTTAATTGCAGCTGTTAATGAGCTCCTGGTGCAATAACATTTCTTAAGTAAGTGTGCCTTCATTGACATGATCTATAACGAATGTGTGTCCTCACATCTGTTAATTGCATGGACGTCCTGTTATAAAAGAGCATTGGCCAAGTCAACAGTTTGAGTTTCTGTATAGGCCTGAGACAGTAACATTATGCCCAGGTACTGAAACCATTTTCCAGCTGTTGCCATCATATGTCCAGCTAGTACCATTATAGCAGAGTCTGTCAAAGACCTAGCTCACGCCTACACAAAAGCCAAGACGAGTCTTTGCCAGGCTTGTTGAATCTGTCCAGTAAATACTTGGACACATCCTTTTGCTTAACACACAAAGGGGCTCATTACAAGTTTGCCGGTATCCTGCCAGTAATTCGGTAGGATGTCGTCAAACTGCCCCCCTTTTTTCCGCCACCTGATATCCCGGAATTACTGGGATAGTACAGGCGGCGGAAAGTGTGGTAAATCCCCATTCGGACTACCAGTAATTCTGGCATTTATTTTCCAGTATGGGCCTGGTTTACCTACAGCTCTTGGCTGGAGGTAAATCAGTACGCTCCCCGGCAAACTTGTGTTTTGTCGGTCCAGATAAATTGCTGGTGCCAGAATTACTGGCAATTTTACCTGCAATTGTTTCCAGACCGGCAAACCTGTAATGAGACTAAGGGGCTCATTCCAAGTCCTATGGTAACTGCACCAGTGCCATCAGTGGGTTGCCGCCAGACTCTGAATGATTTACCAGTGCCTAACTTCGCAGTGCCACCGGGAAATTACAACCCTGGCGGCCTGGAAAGTCAGGTGCTGGTAAAATTGGGAATGGGGAACACGGAAGCACCGGCAGCGTTGTTAACGGTGCCGGTGCTTCCGTGACGGTCTGCCTACCATGGCAGCTGTGTCTGACAGGGTCAGACCTGACAGGCACGGTGGCTCCAGCAGGCAGACCTATAATGTGCCGGTCCAGAAACAACGGTGCCGGTAAGCTTACCGGCACTGCTGTTTCGGGACTGGAATAGTTGTAATGAGCCCCTAAGTCTTACTCACAAGCCATCCTTATTTCGTCTGTGGTTGTTGAGCAGTGCAACTGCATAAACAGAGCGCAGAGTACATTTCACTCCGCCAAGGAAGCAATCTTTATTTCTAAATCATGCTCCTGTCTAAACGCTTTCCTGATCCACACCGCTCTCTGGGGGTTTAGAGTCCTGCATGCGATTTCTTTATTAGTACGCATTTCATAAACATTCATTTAAGACAAATAGGTGCTTTCATTACAGTTGCAAAGAATCTGTGATGTTGTGCCTTCCTTGCAGCTGGTCTCCTGAAAGCAGTCACCGCCCAGCCTGGGGAAAGCGTGGGAGGGAGAGGCGGAGGTCACCATAAGATAACACTTGGACGCCTCAGCGTGAGCCTCCCTTTCACTTTACAGTTTTTCATTAAGGCATGCTCTCATGGTGCGTGTCATGAACTTTCAATCCCCTCTGGTTTGGAGGAATCTTGTTCCTCTGTGAGGAGAAGGAAGAGGTCACTTCCTTCCCACCAGCGCCAGAATCATGTGCGTTCATTATTTGGCTTTTTATTTTGATGTTGTAATGATTGTTTGCCTTCTGGGTGGCAGACAGAGCTTATGGGTACAGAAATATGGCACGAGGGATCTGCAACATAGTGACCGGGCATCCTGGTCTGGGTCACTTGAGTATGCAAGAGGGACCTAGGGGCTCATATGAGACAGAAAGAGTCTGGATTCTTGCAGTTTGGCTTTTCCCACAGGATTATTGTCATGTATTGCATGCAGAAGTGACAGGCACTAAAAACGGGCCGACCCCAGGTTCTCGTGCCTTTCACTGCTGGCTGCGATGAATACGTAATTGGCGTGAGCAATAATGGATGCCATGACAGATGTTATGTTAAAGACAAATGCCAATGTTAATAGTTAATAAAGGATGCATCTGATTGGGCTCTGGTTCTGGTTCTCAGCAGAGAATTCCCTGTAGGCTGATGCCGATATAAAACTGAAATGCTTGTGTGAGTTACACTGAACAGTTTATATTGCAAGATGGTATTGGATTGCGTTTACTTCCGCCTTACTGGGAAATGAAAACGAGGCTGAGAAGGACTGAGATACTTGTACTCAACCAGCGGAATGCAGAGAGCATTCCTGCACGGGAACAGATGTTTCTAGGGCAAGAACCTCCCTGGACCTGGAACAGAGTAGAGCAGCCTTCCGTTTGCTTTCGGAGGGGATAAAAGATGCTTGCCTACAGTAGTTGCTTTGGGGAGAGCTCCTCCCTTGAGGCCCAGTTACATTAGCTTTACCAAACACGTACCTGGTCCTTGCTGTGTGCACTAGTGTTGCATGTCACCCCTGTTGGGAGACATGGTAGCTCCCAGTGTGTTGTCTTGGTCACATGGAGCGACCATGTGACCAAGTTAATAAAAACAACAAGCTGTTTCAGGCTCGTCAGTCAGACCAACAAAGGCTCCGGTGTAGTTATTGTCCGGCACCATGCTGGTGCCACACCGCGTGCTGTGGGCCCAAGGACGGGGCCAGCACGAGGACGGTGCCCCTGCTGGGCAACGCCGTCCCTGAAGGCTGCGGCCGCCATGTGATCATGGCTGTCTGGGCGACCCCGGCCTGGGTGCCCCCAGAGCCGGAGCCGATGTGTGCTGGGTTCCCCCAGCCACGTGGGTCGCTCCAGTGATCTGGAGCGGGTTGGGTGACCCCCACTCATTTGCCCACAGCATGATCGCCGCACCGAGGGACTGTGTCGGGTGTTGCCGACACGTGTAGGGGCCTGCCCGGTGGTCCAGGGCAGGCCCCCAACAACTGTGCAGCGAGGGTGAGGAAGAGGAGGAGTGGTATGTCGCGGATCCAGTAGGTACAAAGTAAAATACAACCAAAGGAGATGCTGGCGGCCTGCTGCCCAGGATGGTTAGCTAGCCCAGTGAGATAAGGTGCAGAGAACAGCAATCAACCTACCACTGCCCCAGTCTCCCAGAATTCGCACTGTGTTTTCCTGGCAGTAGCCACTTGAAGGGGCCAGAGTGGACATGCTCTAGCCCATTGTCCGTTGATTGATGAACTACATACATTTTGGGTTCCGGGGGAGCAACCACGGAGCAACCGCTGTTGAAATGTTGGGGGAGGGTGGGAGGCACTACTGTCAAGTGTACATTTAAGATTGCATCCTTGGAGCAGTTTATTAGCATTACTTTACAAAATTACTCTTTAGTCACAGTTGCAAAATAAATTACCTGTGTACAGTGACAATATGGTTGCCGCCTGCAGGGAAGAATTAAGGACCTGTCTGATGTGGGAAGGGCGGATTCAGTGGGGAAAAATAACCTTATTTTAGAAACTTGAGCAAAAGGCATTCAAGCCCCATGTACTGCCACCCAACAGATTGAGGAACTCTAGGAGTTTACTTACGGAAAGAGAATTGTCACTTGCACGGCTTCGGGTCTAGAGTATTGCCAATGGACAACTACTTTTCACCTGTAGGCATAGATGTATTGTTGGCATTGCCACTGGGACAAAAGACATTTCACCTCTAAGATTAATAGATTCCGCCCATTTTCCCATGGACAAAACACTGCATTGCACCTGTTCACTGGGCATTGCCTCACTGAAAAGGAAGGGCCTGTAACATGTTTACCTGTTGAAATATTTTTTTGGGGCAATGTCCAGGTCCCAAGAACAAAGCATGGCCATATTACCTGAAGGATGGAAGGATCTGTTGATTCATAGAGGAATTTAGAATCTTGTAGGAAGGGTGGAACCTGTACATTTTCTCAGGGACAAAAACGAATAAAACCTTGTAGAAAGTAGGGGTTCTGGGGATTCGCCCATGGACAAAGACCTTGTGATTTGTATGGAGGATGGGGTTGTGGGATTTGTTGGTGAACAAAGAACATTCTACATGTAGAGAAAATGGGCTCTGAGGATCAGCACATAACAGAGAACCTGTCATTCAAACGTGAAACTGAACCAGTAAGCGCTATACAAATGCTAGTTATTGTTATGTTGAAAGAATTGGCTGTAATGATTAGCAGATATGTGAAACGTTCTGGAGAGTGGTCCCAGGATAATCAGATAATTATGTGTGGGAGGAATGGGTTTTGGGGATTTAGACATTGAAAGAAAACCTGTGAAGAACAAACTGGGATAATATTGGTAAGCTTTAAGGCGAGCGTTCACACCTTTTCAACCAACTGCAGTCAGAGACAGGCCAAATGCCTCCTCATTGCACCCATAGCTTACACATGGGTGGCATAGACCAAGATCAAGATGTCTGCCAGAAGTGCCATGGGATTAATAACCTCCGATTGCAATGTATTTAAGATACGGATCATGAATGGATTAAAAGGCCTCATTACAAGATTGGCGGTAATGCAGTGGTAATTCTGTTAACACTCCATTACCTCACTGCCAAACTACGACTTTGGTGGTAGGGAGACAGGTTTATTGCCACCCAAAAGTTGGAAGTAAAACATCCTCCTACCGCCAAACATTGGCAGAATTACCGCTGGTGGTAATTCTGACGAAATTCCTATGTACTCCAAAATATCTGGATTTACACAACCTACCACCACTTGTAATCCCGCGGTCAATCATCAGGACAAAGTGGCAGCAACATTCATTCCTTTTGGTGTATTCCGGTGGATTTTCAGCCGGAATATCGCCAAACTGGTAATGAGCCCAATGTGATTAACTAAGGGAATACATTCTGTCACCTGTAGGAAGGATTGATTCTGGGATTTACTCACCCAGGAATATAAAACATGTCACTCAGAGAAACAACATGTTCCTTGTATTTGGCCAAGGACAGACGTCACTTGTAATAAGGAAAAGACCTGGGGAGTCACCCAAGGATATGAACAGAGCAATGTATCAATGGTATGTTGTATGAGTTCACACAAATCAGACATTTTTTGACCCGGGAACAATATGTTCATGCATAGATGAATAATCTGCCACCTGCAGATATAATTAGCCTTGCTATCTCTCCAGACACTGGGAAATTTGCCTGTAGAGTGATGGGTATCTGAGGGTATGCTCAGGGGAAATAGAACCGGTAACCTACCGAAAGGATGGTTTCTGATGATTAAGCCTACAAGAGAGCGTGGCGGGTTTGAGCAGTCATCTCAGACATTTGTATTTAGCCCAGACGAAACATATTTGAAGCCTGGCAAGTCCAGCTCAGCTGTTCACCAGTTTGACTTCTATAAATGAACTACGATTACAATGGCTAATAACAACACCTATATTCAAAAGATTTGGGGCCAGTGGAAACCGGTAGGACGCACTACACAAAAACATTGTTTTTAATCTAGTGGCAGAGAACCTGTCAAAACAGTATAGGGCTCTGGAAAAAGCACCTAGGTGTAGAGCCTCCCATCTGTCAGGCTGTATGTTCCTGTGGGATACATATGCCCCCCTTCAAGACAGAATGGGCTGCAGTGGTGAGCCTAGGGACAGAACGCCTTTCACCTGCAGTGCAGAGTGAGCCCAGTGGTTCTGAGCAGGTATGCAAAGTCGCTCACCTTCTTCACTAGCGGACTAGTCCAGTAGGATTGGGAGGGGCTAATGGGTTTAACAAAGAAAAATAACTGCCTGTCTCTTAGAGTTGATGGATTCAGAGCTATGCCCAGGAACATGGGGTCTGACAGTATCATCTCTGGGCCTGAATGGGTTTAGGAAATTGGGACAGGGATCGAGAGCCATTCCAACACCACCCTTAATCAAGACTGAATGCATTTATGGGAACAACACAGGGATGGCTAACTCTACAGTGCACCATTTGAAATGTTCAAGGCAGGAATTACATGGATTGGCAATTCACATGCTTATTGGAAACTTTCTGGAGGCCTCATATTGAGGCTCTTGGGTTCACTTGATCATCCATTCTTCGACTTCTCTATAAAGGTGTGAAATCTCTGAGTGATTCTGGGTGCTGGGTCAATGCCAAACCTGTCTTATTACTGCAACAACTCCTCTGGAGATGAGGCTTTATGTATTGATGCCTATTCATTCTTTATCCTCTCTCTGGAGAGATCTCATCCAAAGACGAGGTGTAAACTCTATTTCCAAATATAGCCCCTTGTAGCAATCCATGCTCCATCAGTGGGACACAGGCCCCTACCCAATTTGCTCTGTCTTTTCGGTTCTCCATGCTCTGCTTTTGGCTCACCTATTCCTCTGATTCCCCTTTCCATGATCCATCAGCATCACTCTCAGGAAGTGGTGGCGATCCAATTCAATTATTGGATGAAAAAACAAAATGCATTGGCAACCTTCCAATCAGAATTTAGAGAAGGCTGCAGTATTGATACTACAACATTACCCATAATAGACGATAGATGATGTAGGTGAATGTGTGCTTATACCTTTAGACTTATCAGTGGCATTTGACACAGTTTACCATGAGGCACTACTAGATATTCTTCAGTAACGAAGGGGGATCAGAGGGAAAGGGCTGGAAAGGTTTTGGTCTTTCCAAACCTATCTTCATCAGATGATTGTTATTGATCAACAATGTTCTGACTCTCGTCTAGTACCATTTGGTCTTCCTAAGGGGTAAGTTCTGTCACCAATTCTGTTTAATTTGTACATGAAATTGCAAGGAAACATGGAGTGTATATGCATCATTATACAGATGGAACGCAGCTTTACACCATAAGGTCCTCTGAGAAGGCGGTCATACAACTGGAACACTGCCTAAAGGAGCTTTTTGATTGGCAGCTCACTTCTTGAAATTGAATCCTTCAAAAACAGAGTTTTAAATGTTCTCACATAAATGATAAAATGCCCAAATTGCTGATTGGTTTTCGAATTTGAAGATTTTAGTATTTCAGTCTATTGAGTTTACAGACTCAGCAATATCATTGGGTTTTATATTAGATGCTAAATTATTTTTATCATCACACATACATGCTATGGGTGAAAGCTGCTAATTTTCACTTGCTCCAATTAAGATCTGTGAAACATTTCCTTTCACACCTGCACTTCCACCTTCTCGTTCAATCTCTGGTAATGTTGCCTATTGATTTGGGGAATTCATTACTAATGGGTTTGTCTAAAACCCCATTAGCCCCACTAAGAGCTGTCCTTAATGCGGTGGCCCGTCAAATTGGGGGCGCATGAAAATATGAACATATATCACCCAATTTGAAAACATTACATTGGCTGCCTATAGAACAGAGGGCTGAGTTGAAGTTCCTTTGTATCATGCGCAGAGCACTTTATTCCAAGACACCTTCATATTTAGCAGAAACATTTCAAATTTCTGAGGGGCGATAGGTCTCAGGAGTCGAGATTCTCTACGACTAGAAGTGCCCAGATGTAAGCGGTCGTGCACATTCAATCAATGCTTCATTCTCAGGAGCAGCAGAACGATGCTGGAATGCGCTTCCAAGTGATTTAAGAATGCATCTGACTACTTAAGATTTAGAAAATGTGTAAAGGCATAGTTGTGAGCGAACATTTTCTATTAATTTCAACTTTCTAAGGACTGATTCTGTGACTTAAAACATCCTTTAAGGTTTTTAGTATGGTGTGTATTCATTGTATTATATCATATAGTCTATGGGCTTCATTACGAGGAAGACATGGTGCTATTAGCACCATGGCTACCCCCTTACCGCATACCTGGTCCGGGTTCTCGGAATGGGTACTTACCGGGTCATTCCAACCTTGGAAGACCCGGTAAGTCCCCATTCTGAGAACCATTCCCCATTCCCATTTGAGCCCCCACAGGGCTCAATGGGAATGGGGAAGTAGCTAATAACGGTACCACAATTTGCGGTACCGTTATTAGCCCTGAAGTCCCTTAGCGGGTCCCGTCCTTAACACCTGGTCAGACCAGGCGTTAAGGAAGGGACCCGCTAAGGGACCTCGGAATATGGAGGTAAGGGATCACCGGCACCCTTACTGGTGCCGGTGATCCCTTACCTCCTACCTCGTAATGAGGCCCTATGTCATAATTTGTATTTGTAGTTAATGTGTACAGTGCTCGGATACATTGCTATTTAGTTTGCACTATATAAAAACTGTAAATAAACAAATACAATCTCTCTAGCCACTTCCCCGTTCCAATCAAGCTGAGCGGTTAGGGTCTAATTACTGTTGCCGTTTATTATCCTTACAGTGTTGCTTCATGAGCTGAGCTCTCACTGAGGCTATGCGTCTGTATAAAGTTCTCCTCTCAACCATTAACACCAATCAAGGACCGTAGCCATTCTGCACTGCTTGTGGAATGTTCGACTTCCAGTAATTCAGTATGCATCTTTTAGCCACTCAACTAGCCACATTAAACAGACATCTAGAAGTTTCAGGCATTTTCTCTATCTCCTCCGGTAGGTACTTAATTAGTGAGAGGGATGGAGGAATATGTAACATGGAATCAAGTATCTTCGCAAACATCTCTCCAAAAGTCCTGAACAGGAGGGCAGCCCCGGTCCATATGAAATGAGTGTCCTTGCCCATGTCCACACTTGACACAACTGGTGCAGGCATCTTGGGAAAATTTAGCCAGCATATAATGTAAATGGTTTAACACTTTATATTGTATTGGTGGAGGCCGGCATTCAATGAAACAGTTCTGGCCAGTTGGCAGCATCGTTGCCATTGTTCATCTCCCAGTTCAATAGCCAAGTCCGTTTCCACACTGTCCATCATTCCATATGCACTGCTATATGTACCCAAGAAATGTGCCAAGTTGCCTCAGGGCTTGGTGCGATAAATAAATAAATAAATAAAATACAATACAATTGTTAGTGCGACTATGTGATTGTAGTATGCAGTATAGTGTAGACACCACATGTCGTGTCGTACCTGCCACAACCAGCTAATGCACTTGTGTGTCTCTGGCTCCGAAGGAAAGGAAGGCCATCTCTGCCCAAACGTGGCCTGCATGCAGTATGATATATGATATGATAGGTTATTTATAACACACTTAGAGGGTAATTCATAGAAATTCGCACAAAAGTGGCGCATGCGGCTGGCGCAGTGTCCCCGTGCGATACACTGCGCCAGCCGCATGCGAAAAAATCCTTTTCATCGCACAGCGTATTCATGGATTTTAGCCTCCGAAACCAGCCGTGGTGCAGAGTGGCGCAGCGACCCTGCAGCAGCGCCAGTTACGCCCCCAAGAACTCCCTCGCGCAAGGAAACGCCTTCAAAATTCCCAAATCATCGCAAAGGGCTGCGCTAACCCTGGACCAGTTCACAGGGCTGCCAAACAGCAAACGCCAAGCGGGGAACGTGTATTTCAGTGGTTCGCGGGAAGTTTCACACGCGATTTTCCTAGGTACGTGTACATCAGGGGTGCGTGGGAAGTAACACACGGGATTCCATCAGGGCACGTGTATTTCAGGGGTGCGCGGGAAGTATCACACGCGATTCCATCAGGGTACGTGGCAGCAGGGTACGTGTATTCCAGGGGTGTTCGGGAAGTATCACACGCAAAAGCAGCAGGGTACGTGTATTTCAGGGGTGCGCATGAAGTATCACACCCGATTCCATCAGGGTACGTGTATTCCAGGAGGGTGCGCGGGGAGCACCACACGTGAATTGCATGTGTGGGTCCTCCCAGGTGTTCCCTCTACACCCTCCACGGCCCCTGCAGGCGGCCCACACCACAGGGGCCTACCCTGCACATGCCCCGCAGGCAGCCCATCCACCATGCCCATGCCCCCCAGCCAACCCACATGTCACCTTGCACTACTGCCCACCAACGCGTGTCCCCCTGCACCCCCAGCCCCCAGGGGCACCCTCCACCAGGCCCCCACTCATGTCCAACTCATGTCTCCCTGCACCCCCACCCCCCAGCAGTGCAGGGCACCCTCCACCAGGCCCCCACTCATGTCTCCCATCGCCCCCACCCCCCAGCAGTGCAGGGGCACCCTCCACCAGGCCCCCACTCATGTCCCCCTGTACCCCCACCCCCAGCAGTGCAGGGCACCCTCCACCAGGCCCCCACTCATGTCTCCCATCACCCCACCCCCCAGCAGTGCAGGGCACCCTCCACCAGGCCCCCACTCATGTCTCCCATCACCCCCACCCCCCAGCAGTGCAGGGCACCCTCCACCAGGCCCCCACTCATGTCCCCCAGCACCCCCACCCACCAGCAGTCCAGGGGCACCCTCCACCAGGCCCCCACTCATGTCTCCCACCACCCCCACCCCCCAGCAGTGCAGGGCACCCTCCACCTGGCCCCCACTCATGTCCAACTCATGACTCCCTGCACCCCCACCCCCCAGCATCCAGGGGCACCCTCCACCAGGCCCCCACTCATGTCTTCCACCACCCACACCCCCCAGCATCCAGGGGCACCCTCCACCAGGCCCCCACTCATGTCTCCCATCACCCCCACCCCCCCAGCAGTGCAGGGGCACCCTCCACCAGGCCCCCACTCATGTCTCCCACCACCCCCACCCCCCAGCAGTGCAGGGCACCCTCCACCAGGCCCCCACTCATGTCCAACTCATGTCTCCCTGCACCCCCACCCCCCAGCATCCAGGGGCACCCTCCACCAGGCCCCCACTCATGTCTCCCACCACCCCCATCCCCAAGCATCCAGGGGCACCCTCCACCAGGCCCCCACTCATGTCTCCCACCACCCCCACCCCCCAGCATCCAGGGGCACCCTCCACCAGGCCCCCACTCATGTCTCCCACCACCCCCGCCCTCCAGCATCCAGGGGCATCCTCCACCAGGCCCCCACTCATATCTCCCACCACCCCCACCCCCCAGCATCCAGGGGCACCCTCCACCAGGCCCCCACTCATGTCTTCCATCACCCCCACCCCCCAGCAGTGCAGGGCACCCTCCACCAGGCCCCCACTCATGTCCCCCAGCACCCTCACCCCCCAGCATCCAGGGGCACCCTCCACCAGGCCCCCACTCATGTCTCCCACCACCCCCACCCCCCAGCAGTGCAGGGCACCCTCCACCAGGCCCCCACTCATGTCTCCCTGCACTCCCACCCCCCAGCATTCAGGGGCACCCTCCACCAGGCCCCCACTCATGTCTCCCACCACCCCCACCCCCCAGCATCCAGGGGCACCCTCCACCAGGCCCCCACTCATGTCTCCCATCACCCCCACCCCCCAGCATCCAGGGGCACCCTCCACCAGGCCCCCACTCATGTCTCCCATCACCCCCACCCCCCAGCATCCAGAGGCACCCTCCACCAGGCCCCCACTCATGTCTCCCACCACCCCACCCCCCAGCAGTGCAGGGGCAGCCTCCACCAGGCCCCCACTCATGTCCCCCAGCACCCCCACCCACCAGCATCCAGGGGCACCCTCCACCAGGCCCCCACTCATGTCTCCCACCACCCCCACCCCCCAGCAGTGCAGGGCACCCTCCACCAGGCCCCACTCATGTCCAACTCATGTCTCCCTGCACCCCCACCCCCCAGCATCCAGGGGCACCCTCCACCAGGCCCCCACTCATGTCCAACTCATGTCTCCCTGCACCCCCAGCATCCAGGGACACCCTCCACCAGGCCCCCACTCATGTCTCCCATCACCCCCACCCCCAGCATCCAGGGGCACCCTCCACCAGGCCCCCACTCATGTCTCCCATCACCCCCACCCCCTAGCATCCAGGGGCACCCTCCACCAGGCCTCACTCATGTCTCCCATCACCCCCACCCCCAGCAGTGTAGAGGCACCCTCCACCAGGCCGCCACTCATGTCTCCCATCACCCCCACCCCCCAGCATCCAAGGGCACACTCCACCAGGCCCCCACACATGTCTCCCATCACCCCCACCCCCCAGCAGTGCAGGGGCACCCTCCACCAGGCCCCCACTCATGTCTCCCACCACCCCCACCCCCCAGCATCCAGGGGCACCCTCCACCAGGCCCCCACTCATGTCTCCCATCACCCCCAACCTCAGCATCCAGGGGCACCCTCCACCAGGCCCCCACTCATGTCTCCCATCACCCCCGCCCCCCCAGCATCCAGGGGCACCCTCCACCAGGCCCCCACTCATGTCTCCCATCACCCCACCCCCCAGCAGTGCAGGGCACCCTCCACCAGGCCCCCACTCATGTCTCCCACCACCCCACCCCCCAGCAGTGCAGGGGCAGCCTCCACCAGGCCCCCACTCATGTCCCCCAGCACCCCTACCCACCAGCATCCAGGGGCTCCCTCCACCAGGCCCCCACTCATGTCTCCCACTACCCCCACCCCCCAGCAGTGCAGGGCACCCTCCACCAGGCCCCACTCATGTCCAACTCATGTATCCCTGCACCCCACCCCCCTGCATCCAGGGGCACCCTCCACCAGGCCCCCACTCATGTCCAACTCATGTCTCCCTGCGCCCCCACCCCCCAGCATCCAGGGACACCCTCCACCAGGCCCCCACTCATGTCTCCCATCACCCCCACCCCCAGCATCCAGGGGCACCCTCCACCAGGCCCCCACTCATGTCTCCCATCACCCCCACCCCCCAGCATCCAGGGGCACCCTCCGCCAGGCCCTCACTCATGTCTCCCATCACCCCCACCCCCCAGCAGTGCAGGGCACCCTCCACCAGGCCCCCACTCATGTCTCCCATCACCCCCACCCCCCAGCAGTGTAGGGGCACCCTCCACCAGGCCCCCACTCATGTCTCCCATCACCCCCACCCCCCAGCATCCAGCGGCACCCTCCACCAGGCCCCCACTCATGTCCAACTCAAGTCTCCCATCACCCCCACCCCCCAGCAGTGCAGGGCACCCTCCACCAGGCCCCTGCTCATGTCTCCCATCACCCCCACCCCCCAGCAGTGCAGGGGCACCCTCCACCAGGCCCCCACTCATGTCTCCCACCACCCCCACCCCCCAGCAGTGCAGGGCACCCTCCAGCAGGCCCCCAATCATGTCCAACTCATGTCTCCCTGCACCCCCACCCCCCAGCATCCAGGGGCACCCTCCACCAGGCCCCCACTCATGTCTCCCACCACCCCCACCCCCCAGCAACCAGGGGCACCCTCCACCAGGCCCGCACTCATGTCTCCCACCACCCCCAGCATCCATAAGGCCCCCACTCATGTCTCCCACCACCCCCCAGCATCCAGGGGCACCCTCCACCAGGCCCCCACTCATGTCTCCCACCACCCCCACCCCCCAGCATCCAGGGGCACCCTCCACCAGGCCCCCACTGATGTCTCCAATCACCCCCACCCCCCAGCAGTGCAGGGGCAGCCTCCACCAGCCCCCCACTCATGTCCCCCAGCACCCCCACCCACCAGCATCCAGGGGCACCCTCCACCAGGCCCCCATTCATGTCTCCCACCACCCCCACCCCCTAGCAGTGCAGGGCACCCTCCACCAGGCCCCCACTCATGTCCAACTCATGTCTCCCTGCACCCCCACCCCCCAGCATCCAGGGGCACCCTCCACCAGGCCCCCACTCATGTCCCCCAGCCAACATTTCATCACAATCTAGATCCCTGGCCGTTATTGGCAGCCTCCAAATGCCAAACACCCACCTGAGTATTGCATCCACCCACTCAGAAATGGCAAAAACATGATAGAACCCCAATTGCAAGTTTGGAAATGAACACATGTCCCTCACATACACCCAATGGGTGTCAGTGAATGTCAAAACCCATATCATGATATGCATGAAACCAATGAGATGATACTACACATTGAAGTTTGAAGAAAAAATATGTATTAAAAGCAACATAAATTGAATCAATAAATAAACAAACAATAATGGAAATTTTAAAAAAATAAACCAGCAGGTCCGTGAAATAATTCAAAACCACAAATCATAATCCAAAGGAAAGGTGTCCAAAGTCACAGCCCACAAAAGTAAATCCAATGGAAAATTAAAATCGAAAACCATTGCTCCATGGGTAAATCATAAAAAAAATGAAAATCCAAAAGTCAACTATATACAGATAAACAATCCAGGGTCCATGATCCCAACTGAAGAAATGAAACCTATCTAATAACACTACCTAAAAAATAAAAACTATATACAAAAATGTGGCCCATTGTCCAAAAGGTCCAAAAAAAATGCAAAACCAAAGGAAACCTAACACTAACTACAGAACTATTTACAAGGGCAGCGGGCTAGTCTGACGGCTCACTTCGGGATGTTCCGGGCCAGGGCATCATCGAACTCTTGCTCAATGTCCCGGAGGCGGTCCTCCTCCATGGCCCCGAGGGTCCGCAGGGCCGTCCACATGTTCACCCCAAACTCCCTGCGGATTGCCTCGAGGCACTCGGCCCGCCTCAGGGCCCTACGCATGGAGTTCTCCACCCTGACCATCGTGAGCAGTGCCTCTTCCGCCCGCTGCCGCTGCGCATCTATGGCGTGGCCCAACCGCTGCCACACGGATGACACTTCCCGTCCTGGGTCCTCCTGCCCTCCGGCCGTTGCCTGCCCCTCCGATGTCGAGGGCCCAGAGCCATCATGGCTCCCACCACGTTGCTGCTGCTGCTGTGTCTCTGCCCGTGCACTGCCTCCTGCTGCCTGCACATCCTCCGCTGGCTGGGGTGCAGTCGTTGATGTGGGCACCCCTGCTGGACGTCCGACTCCCAACTGTGGCAGGGATGCCTCCTCCACCAGCCTGGCCGCACTATCAGAGGCAGCTCCACAGGGCACCCAGGTGATTAATGGGTGGGAAGATGGCACGGAGGACGACTGGCGCATAGGGGGTTCAGTTTAGGAGGGGGTCATAGCAAGCCCCATCAAACGGAGGAATCCGGCCTGGGTGACCTGTCCCAGTAGGCCGACGCAGTCAACGAGCCATTCGAGATGACGTGCAGTCTCGCCATGAAAAGACTGCAGGTCACCTTGCATGGCCCGTTGACGCAACGCCACACCAGTCAGGACAGGCTCAACCCGGACCCGGATAGCCACTTCTGCAGGCATAGGAAGGCCAGTTGTCGTGAGCTCATCCCCTGCCTGAAAACGGGTCTGGATGTAGGCATCCCTGCTGGTGCAAGATGATGCAGTGACAGGATCAGGGACAGGATTGCACACAGGCACCTCCGTGGCGACCTGTGCTGCCTCCTGTCCCTGGTCCTGCACTGCACCACTAGCACCAGTGGACACCCCACCTCCAGAACCCGTCTCTGTTGCTTGCACGGCCTCCTCCTCCACCAAACCCCCCACCAACCTGGAGGACTCCATGCCATCTTCCCCCGTTGGGCCCAGCTGCCCCTTCTGCTGCCGAGGAGTCCAACTCCGACCTCCGCCTCTTGGAACTCCCCCCGGCAGCTGCGGCCTGGGACGCGGCACCAGACTCCTCACTCCCCGAAGAGATCACAACCTGGGAGGGGAGCCGGGCCTTGCGTCTCCGGCTGGCGGTGCGATCCCCGCCGCTGTGCTCCACAGCACCTTCTCCGCCCTCTTCATCAGTTGACGCTGCAGACAGCGAGAAATAAAACACAGGCATCAGGGCACTGCACAATGGTCACATACACACATGACAGTTGCACATGAGTGGCATTGCCAAACCTCAGACATGGCATCACAATCGGCAACACACATGTCATTTCAACTTGCACACATGAGCCATACCACAGCCACATTGCAACTGCCAGCACCATCCATACACATACAACAGCATGAGCAGGCAAAGGTGAGCCAAACATCACATGCAACACAGGGAGTGCACTACACATGCACGCACACCACCACACTTGCATGCATGTGTACACCTCAGCCAACTGTCGCAGTGTTCAGATGGGCATCCATGTCACATCTGCCAATCAGGCTTCCACATCCCGCTGTCACATGCATCCATGTTGCATCACTGTTGCACCCCTGTCAAATACACACACATGTACATGTACACAGTGCTGATACATGCAGCTGAAAACAACATACATGCGTGACATCACGAACATGCCTACTTACATACACATTCATCCAAACATGTGTGCCCACACAACTGCATTTGGCATGCAAGCCTACACACACAAGCACCATCCATGTCTCACACATGACAGCCCTCGCATGTGTTAGCCTCACGGCCTTGTACACCCCACCCATTCTCGGCCCCATACAAACAAATGTGCAACCGGCACACTACTGGCACATCACCACACGCACAGCTTACAATCATGATGCATGTACACTTACCGCTCGACTCCAGACGGGTCTGCCTCTCAAGGACCTGGACGTGGAGCGCTGGGGATATGCGTTCCAGGACCCTCATCTGATCTAACGACAAGTGGCCCCGGTGCCCCTTAGCATCCGCTGCCTTCAAGAGGCGCCGGGCCTTGTTCAGGGTCCTGGACCTGAAGTCCTCCCAGCGCTTCTTGACATGTTGGAAGTCGCGGACTGCCACCCCCTCCTCATTGATGGCAATCACGATGTCCGTCCAGATCCGGGTCCGTCCTTCCTTGATGGCGCGCACACTTCCGAAGAGGGCATCATACTGCCCCAGGACTTGCTCCACCAGGACACCAACTTCCCTGGCACTGAAGCTGGTGCCCATCTACCTCTCTGGCCGGGGGTTGTCAGTGGTGCCAGATGTTGCAGTGCCCAACATGACAACCCCAGAGGCAGGAGTGGGTGGGCAACTGGGTCCTGGGGCTGGGCTGTGGAGCGGTGGAATCCCAGTCGGGAGTCTTCGGTTCTAGCAGGGGTAGTCACAGCAACAGCACCCCTGGCTGATGTGCAGGCAGCAAATGGCAGGGCACGTGGGCAGCAGGCAGTCAGGCAGCAGCAGATGGCAGGTGGGAGCGTGCTCGGGGTGCTGGGGGGCAGTAAACCGGCTTTCTGGGCAGGATCGTGGTCTTCCGTGTGCTTATGCGTGGCCAGCTTGATACGGAGTGATTTGGCACGTGAAAATCCTGCACGTCTGCGTGTAATTCGAGGAAATGGCCTTAGCGCGTAAGCGCGTCTGCACGCATACGCGATTTCATTGGTCCAAAGGCCCCCATGCGCAGCTATGACGTCACGCCCATGGCCGTAGAGAATGGCACGTGTAAAAAAAAAAAGATACACGTCCGAGTGTCAAAGCGTGTAATTGGTGGAAATTGCCTCATCGCGTATGCGCGTCTGTGACGTGTGTATAAAAGGTACGTGTAGAACGCCATTTCCTTGTACATGCTTTTCGTGGAGAGCGAGTGGGTGAAATCTGTACTTCTTGTCGGTTCACACGCAATTTACTTCACAGCGTTTCAAGTTCGTACTCCCTGTTACCTCTGACAGCTTTTTCTCTTTTCCTCTTTTTCCTGGGCCTGTTTCCTCAAACTGCGTTCCCTTCTACTGTTGTCCTGTCTCCTCAGACAGCGTACAATTCTTCTTTTGGTGGGGGTGTTGCCAACGCGCACACGCGCATATTTTTCACGCTTTTGTTCCTGGCAGATGGTGAGTCGCGCACGTATTTAACATCTGTGCTTGCCCCGTGTGTCGCGTACCCCTTCAGAGGTCATTATAGGCTGCGTGTGACACGCATACGTTCATTCTTGTGTTTCTGGGTGCCACAGCGTAGTGCAGGTTTATTTTTCCACACACGTGATCTAGGAGGGGTTGCGTGCACCTTACTTCCCTTTTTTGGGGTGCCTGTGCGTTGCATGACCCGTCATCTTTCCCCAGGGGTGACATACAGCCTTGCTAGAGCACTAGGTTATGATTACCATCTGATACCCAACCCCTTTCACCCCCAATTGCCCAGGACAATAGTTCACATCGACTCCCATACGCACAATAACATCAGTGCCATGGCTGGGAGGCGAACAAGCCGTAAGGGTGGCCAAGGTGGCCGAGCCCCAAGTGGTGGCCGTGGTGGATTCGGTAGGGGACGTGGCCGTGACTTGCAGGGTGCCCCTAGCCCCCCATGTGTGGAGGAGCAGTCAGGGACACCCATGCCCCCCCCCTGGTTGAGAGTAACGTGGCTGACACCATCCATGCTCAGCCCTTGTTGGACCAGCCCACTGTGGAACCAAACCTGGCACAGGGTGACTCCATGGCTGACTTCCAGGTCAGCAGGTCTAGGCCACGTGCGCCGGTGCACGTTGTTGTCATCAGGCCACGTGGATCAGGGGCATCTAGGTCATCTGCTGCCCCACGTAGGCAGGCTGGGGAGGCTGCAGGGTCAGCTGCGGCTCCATCCACCCCACCTCTCATACACCCAGCCAGGACAGTGTCGGTCCAAGTCCATCATGCTGACATTCCCCCTGACACCATCACACTTGAGCTAATGCCTGCACCAACTCCCATGCTGAGTGTGCAATCCCACACTCCTAGTACAGAGTCCACCGGGGCTCCTGCCCCTAGTGTCCAGAGCGGCGTAGGACACTCAGGATCCCCACCACCTTCCAAGCGGAAGAGGAAGAGTGTTCGTCCAGTAGAGGCTGATGCCCCAGACACGGCTACACAGTCCGGCCCGTCAAGGAAGCCCAGCTTCAATGAGGCCGAACTGAATGCACTTGTAGAGTATGTGTCTGCACATGACCGCGAAATGGTGATTGTTGCAGGATCCAAGACCACACCTGCACAATGTCAGGCACACTGGCAGACCACACGGACATCATAAGTGCCCTTGGAATCGTGAGGCGCACAGCTACTGAATGCTACAAGCGCTGGAATGACCTGAGGCGCAGGGCAAAGAATAAGCTGGCCTCAAGTCATGCCGCAACTCTAGTGACTGGAGGTGGGTCTCCAGCAGAGGACATAGAACTCACTCCACATGAGCAGGTTGCTGGGACCTATGTCACAGAGGAACAGATCCAAGGCGTGGGAGAACTGGCAGATTACGAGGAATTGTCCGGTGAGTGCACATGCATGTGTGTGTCATCCATGTGCATGGTGTGTGTGTGAGGGCTTCTGTTTAGGTTCCAGGTGAGGGTGTGTGTGCCTGAGTGGTTTGGGTCACCCATGTGCCTCATCCAATACATTCTGCGCACCAGCATTTGGGTATAGCAGTATCCCTTCTGCCAACATTAGACATCCAGCCCAACACCACGCCAGTTGACCTTGAAGTGTCATCTTGCCACAACATTGTTGCTTATTTTCCTCTGTTTATTCAGGCAGATTGTTTGCATACCACCACTTTTACTAGGCATTTCTCAGTCCTATTGTCACATGTCTGACATGGCTATGTTACAGTGGACTGGCTTTGTTTCCTGGACATGTCCCTGTGCTATAGGACCATTTTGGACTGGCAGCTCCAGGTTAAAACATTTGAACCATTTCAATGAAAAAATCAATTTCATGAACAAACTGGACTGAATGAACAATTGGTGCCCTCCTCTCCCTCTTCACTTTATGGCTAGGGTACATGCCATCTGTGTGATGGCATGTGTATTTGACCTGCCAATCACAGGCCAATGTGTGATGCCACTGCTAGGCAGCATGCAGCAAATGTGTTCATCTTCCATCTTGGTGTCATCAATGTGTGCCATCTGCCTCCCCTTCACACGCAGTGACGTTGCATGCATGGGAGGGTTTTAGTCATGTGGGACATGTGTCAATCAAGTACTGTTTCTGTAGCTTCTCAGCCCTAATTGTGTGCCATAGTGCTAATGCCTGTTTCCATTTGTTTTCTTTTATGTCTTTGCAGGGGATGACGCTCTTGATACTGCTGGGGTTGTGGAGATGGTGCAGACCCAGGAGGGGGTCTCAGGCCCGACCGACCACCAGTGAGGGACGTGGTGTGGTGGTGGGTGAGAACCCACAACTGCTGCAGGTCATGCTCTCAAGGGGTGTCTCTGGCTGCACCTCCCCTGAGCTGTATTCAGGTGTCGATTCGGATGATGAGACCTATGTGCCGTCGCAGGTGAGTGTTCCTGGGAGGGATTCTGTTCAGTCCGACCCACCTGCACCAGGGTTAGAACCCTCAATGGGGATGTCAGTGTTGGCAGGTACGCCTTTGGTGGTTACGGATGCAGGGTCACACTCTGCAACATCTGATCCTGTTCCTGGGCCAGCAGATCAGAGGGGGAATGCAATCCTGCAGCCTCAGGCAGTGCCGGCACAGCAAGGCGCAGTTCGTCTTGCCCCAGACAGGTGTGGTACCCGCCGACGTGGTGGCCGTATGCCACCTGGCAATACCGCATGGGAGCAATCCATATACGGTATGGCAACCCAACAGGCAGCATCATCAGAGATGATGGCTCAGGCCATGGATAGGGTGGCCACTTCCATTGTCCCCCCCGAAAGGCTGATGGAGCGACTACAGTAGGCAACAGACTCCATCTGCCAGTCACACAGGGAGGACATGTTGGCGTCCGACAGGGACAGGCGGGCGGCACTGGCGACTCTTCGGGAAGCCATTTCCATAGAGTCCCAGGGCCACAGGGAAGCCCTGAGGGTGGAACTCCTTCACCTCAGGACGACTCTTGTTGAGCTTGAGGCTTCAACAAACAGAAGGACAGAACAGCAGCTGGAGCGTCTCACATGTACGCTCTCAGCTGAGATGCAGGCAACTAGGGCGGAGGTCTGGGCATCCCGTGAGTTGTTGCATGGGGACCTACGCACAATTATCCTCCAGAACGAGACCTACCACACCCGCATGCTTGCTGCCATGGAGGAACAGACTAGGGCTTTGCGTGGGCTGCCTCCCATAGTGCCACCACCTCCTGATGCAGCTGCAGAGGGTGAGGAGAGCGACAGCAGTGATTCTCTCACAATAGGGTAGCCGTGCAGGCCATGAGCCCATGGAGGTGTTTTTTTTTCGCAAGATCCACACAGGTGGGTTTTGGTGTGCTCCCTGTCCTCGGACCTCCTGGGTGGCCTCCCCCACCCCCCAGGCCCATTAATGGCCATTTTTGATTTTATTTATTTATTTATTTTTAAGTGTTTGTTTTTTGGACAGTGTGTTGCCTTGTGTGGCTCCCGTGGGCATACGCGGTATTGTGGCTGGGCACATGCAGGCTTGTCATCAATTTGGTTCAGATGCTTGGGTTTGTATGACACACACCCCTCCTGCTTCCCGTTTCCATGGGCTTGCAAAGGGTGTGCCCAAGTGACATTGACGTACATGGTGACGTTGGACTCCCATTCGATGTGTGGGCATTCTGTAGTCAATACTGTGTATACATTCATAGTGCATATTGTTGTTGTATTGTACACTGCATGGTGTATTGATATGTGCCTCTGCATCCATCTCATCCTCCTAATTTGCAGGTCCATTTCTCATGTCTTCACAAGGCGGTCCACCTTGGAACTGGAGTCCATGTTGTAAGCAGTGCACCTACACTCTTGCGTGGTGCTAACACTGTATACTTGGAAGTGTTCGAAGTGCTGGCATCATCAGGTAGTGAGGCTACCAATTTTTTAAGTCTGTAATGTCATGTTTAAGGTAGGTTGGAGGTTGTGTAGGTGATTGGTATTCTTGGTAAGTATTTGGTAATGTGTGTTGTTGGTCCTGCATTACTGTGAGCATTTCATGTGTGGCCATGTTTCCATTAGGGACACTGTAGTTGGTGACACTTGGGGCATGTTGTGGGGATTAATTTGTTTGCTCTCACATTGCATGACATGCCATGGTGTGTTGTGTGGCCGTGCCGGGGAGGGGTTGGGTGACATGGCACTGTTCTCATGTAGTATTTTGCAAGTGGGTATTCATTTCTGCGGCATGGAAGTGTGTCTTCTGATGACACTGCATTGGTGGTGTTTGTGTAGGTAGGGATGCACACATTGTGACACTTCCAGATGAACAATCTCAGGCTGCTATGGTTCTGACAGTTGACTGTCCCTTTGTTCGTCATAATTGTCAGGTCGAGTCATCATTGCTTATCAGATGGTATGTGCCAGGGCTATGTGCACTCCACAGGGGTGTGATTTCTATGTGAAGTAATTAGCCACCAGCTGCTTACGGGCTGCCTCACCCTGTGCCCTTTCCCCTCCGATGCGCAGCGAGCGTGCATGTGGTTGGGGATGTGGGGGCACCACCATGTCCACAGCCAGGCCCCGGCGTGTTGCAACATTGTACAGGACACATGCTGCCACTATGATCCTGCACACTACTGGGGGCGCATATAACAGCTGCCCGCCAGAACGGTCAAGGGAGCGAAAGCGTGACTTGAGCACTCCGAATGTGCGCTCCACTATGCCCTGGGTTGCAATGTGGGCTGTGTTGTATCTTACCTCGGGAGGCGTGATGGGGTTCCGAATTGGCGTCATCATGTGGGTGCTCAGAGGGTAGGCACTGTCCCCTGGTGAGGAGGTGATGGGAATCATTAGTGGGGTAGTGACATAACTCTGCATCTGACATGCATGCATGTGCAGTGGCATTCATACTCACCAAGCAGCCATGTATCGCCATGCCGCCCAGCTTCTAGGTCCCGGCTTAGGGTAGACATTCGGTAAATGAAGCTGTCGTGGGTGGAACCTGGATAGTTGGCATATACTGAGGTGATGATTCCCTTGGCATTACATACTACCTGCACGTTGATGGAATGCCAGTGCTTGCGCTTCCTATAGATGTGCTCATATGCCCTGGGGGGATGTAGTGCCACATGGGTGCAGTCAATGGCACCTAGCACTTTGGGGAATTGTGCCACACCGTAGAAATCAAGGGCGGCAGCCTTCCTTTCTGCAGGTGTCCTGGGCAGGTATATGTGCCTGCGGACTGATGGGCGTGCAGTGATGATGTTCAAGACCTGGTGTAGGCAGCGTGACTGCGTGGCCTGTGACACCCCACCCACTATGGCACTTGTCCGCTGAAATGATCCTGTGGCCAAGAAGTGCAGTACATTGAGGACCTTCTCTAGGGGGCTGAGTGCTTGGGAGCACAGGGTGGGTGATGTGAGGTCATCCTCCCACTCACTTACCAGGTCCAGTATTATGTGTGGTGGAAACCTGTACCTCCCATACACCTGGTCATCAGGCATCCTAAAAAGGCTGGTTCTGGGAGTGAAAATTCGGGCCCTCACTATCCTCCTCCTCCTCCTTTGGTAACCCACGGCCACTGCTGCTAGGAACGGTATATTCATCCTGGCGTCTGAGCTTGTTTGTTGCTTGAGCGCACTTTTATGCTGCGCGGGTCGACGTACGCCTGCTTCATGCTGGCGTACGTGTTTCAGGATTGGACCATTTATTTTTCGGCGCGTTGTAGGCGTCCGTGTGAATCTTCCCGCCCACCCCAGGAATACACGTACCCCACTCTCACAGGCCCAGTCGCATGTGGAAGTTCACGCGCACACCGAAATACACGTACCCTGCAAAATCACGTGTGATACTTCACACGCACCCTGAAATACACGTACCCAGGGCAATCGCGTGTGGAACTTCCCGCGAACCCCGTCATACACGTAGCTTGCAGGTATCGCATGTGGAAGCTCACGCGGACCCATAATACACGTACCCTGATGGTATCGCATGGGAGACTACCCGCGCACCCCAGGAATACACGTACCCAGGCAAATCGCATGGCTGGGGGGTGGGGGTGGTGGGAGACATGAGTGGGGGCCTGGTGGAGGGTGCCCCTGGATGCTGGGGGGTGGGGGTGCAGGGAGACATGAGTTGGAGATGAGTGGGGGCCTGGTGGAGGGTGCCCTGCACTGCTGGGGGGTGGGGGTGGTGGGAGACATGAGTGGGGGCCTGGTGGAGGGTGCCCCTGGATGCTGGTGGGTGGGGGTGCTGGGGGACATGAGTGGGGGCCTGGTGGAGGCTGCCCCTGCTGTGGGGTGGGGGTGATGGGAGACATGAGTGGGGGCCTGGTGGAGGGTGCCCTGCACTGCTGGGGGGTGGGGGTGCAGGGGGACATGAGTGGGGGCCTGGTGGAGGGTGCACCTGCACTGCTGGGGGGTGGGGCTGGTGGGAGACATGAGTGGGGGCCTGGTGGAGGGTGCCCTGCACTGCTGGGGGGTGGGGGTGGTGGGAGACATGAGTGGGGGCCTGGTGGAGGGTGCCCCTGGATGCTGGTGGGTGGGGGTGCTGGGGGACATGAGTGGGGGCCTGTTGGAGGCTGCCCCTGCACTGCTGGGGGGTGGGGTGATGGGAGACATAAGTGGGGGCCTGGTGGAGGGTGCCCTGCACTGCTGGGGGGTGGGGGTGCAGGGAAACATGAGTGGGTGCCTGGTGGAGGGTGCACCTGCACTGCTGGGGGGTCGGGGTGGTGGGAGACATGTGTGGGGGCCTGGTGGAGGGTGCCCTGCACTGCTGGGGGGTGGGGGTGATGGGAGACATGAGTGGGGGCCTGGTGGAGGGTGCCCCTGGGTGCTGGGGGGTGGGAGACATGAGTGGGGGCCTGGTGGAGGCTGCCCCTGCACTGTTGGGGGGTGGGGGTGATAAAAGACATGAGTGGGGGCCTGGTGGAGGGTGCCCTGTACTGCTGGGGGGTGGGGGTGGTTGGAGACATGAGTGGCGGCCTGGTGGAGGGTGCCCTGCACTGCTGGGGGGTGGGGGTGATGGGAGACATGAGTGGGGGCCTGGTGGAGGGTGCCCCTGGATGCTCGGGGTTGGGGTACTGGGGGACATGAGTGGGGGCCTGGTGGAGGCTGCCCCTGCACTGCTGGGGGGTGGGGGTGCAGGGGGACATAAGTGGGGGCCTGGTGGAGGGTGCACCTGCACTGCTGGGGGGTGGGGGTGGTGAGAGACATGAGTGGGGGCCTGGTGGAGGGTGCCCCTGTACTGCTGGGGGGTGGGGGTGATGGGAGACATGAGTGGGGGCCTGGTGGAGGGTGCCCTGCACTGCTGGGGGGTGGGGGTGATGGGAGACATGAGTGGGTGCCTGGTGGAGGCTGCCCCTGCACTGCTGGGGGGTGGGGTGATGGGTGACATGAGTGGGGGCCTGGTGGAGGCTGCCCCTGCACTGCTGGGGGGTGGGGGTGATGGGAGACATGAGTGGGGGCCTGGTGGATGCTGCCCCTGCACTGCTGGGGGGTGGGGGTGTTGGGTGACATGAGTGGGGGCCTGGTGGAGGGTGCCCTGCACTGCTGGGGGGTGGGGGTGCAGGGAGACATGATTGGACATGAGTGGGGGCCTGGTGGAGGGTGCCCCTGCACTGCTTGGGGGTGGGGGTGAAGGGAGACATGAGTGGGGGCCTTGTGGAGGGTGCCCTGCACTGCTGGGGGGTGGGGGTGCATGGAGACATGAGTTGGACATGAGTGGGGGCCTGGTGGAGGGTGCCCCTGCACTGCTGGGCGGTGGGGGTGATGGGAGACATGAGTGGGGGCCTGGTGGAGGGTGCCCCTGGATGCTGGGGGGTGGGGATTATGGGAGACATGAGTGGGGGCCTGTGGAGGGTGCCCCTGGATGCTGGGGGGTGGGGGTGCAGGGAGACATGAGTTGGACATGAGTGGGGGCCTGGTGGAGGGTGCCCTGCACGCTGGGGGTGGGGGTGGTGGGAGACATGAGTGGGGGCCTGGTGGAGGGTGCCCCTTATTGCTGGTGGGTGGGGGTGCCGGGGACATGAGTGGGGGCCTGGTGGAGGCTGCCCCTGCACTGCTGGGGGGTGGGGTGGTGAGAGACATGAGTGGGAGCCTGGTGGAGGGTGCCCCTGGATGCTGGGGCGTGGGGGTGACGGGAGACATGAGTGGGGGCCTGGTGGAGGCTGCCCCTGCACTGCTGGGGTGTGGGGTGGTGGGAGACATGAGTGGGGGCCTGGTGGAGGGTGCCCCTGGATGCTGGGGGATGGGGGTGGTGGGAGACATGTGTTGGTGATCAGTAGTGCAAGGTGACATGTGGGTTGGCTGGGGGGCATGGCCATGGTGGATCGGTTGCCTGTGGGACATGAACAGCAGTGCAGGATAGTCCCCTGTGGTGTGGGCTACCTGCAGGGGCCGTGGAGGGTGTAGAGGGAACACCTGGGAGGACCCACACGGCCAAATCACATGTAGCATTCCCCGGCACCACTGAAATACACGTACCCTGCTGAAATCGCATGTGAATCTTCCTGCGCACCTCGGAATACACGTACCCAGGCCAATCGCGTGTTGAACTTCCCGCGCACCAGAAGTACACGTACCAGGCCAATCGCGTGTGGAACTTCCCGCGCATCCTGAAGTACACGTACCCAGGCCAATCGCGTGTGGAACTTCCCGCGCACCCCGAAACACACATACCCAGGCTAATCGCGTGTGGAACTTCCTGCGCACCCCGTAGTACACGTACCCAGGCTAATCGCGTGTGGAACTTCCCACGCACCCCGAAGTACACGTACCCAGGCCAATCGCGTGTGGAACTTCCCGCGCACCCCGAAACACACGTACCCAGGCCAATCGTGTGGAACTTCCTGCGCACCCCGAAGTACATGTACCCAGGCTAATCGCGTGTGGAACTTCCCGCACACCCCGAAGTACATGTACCCAGGCCAATCGCGTGTGGAATTTCCCGCGCACCCAGAAACACACGCACACGCTATTTTTCACACAGCGGGTGTCCGTGTTTGTCGGTACCCCTTTGCACCTCATTTGTCCTAGAGGGCCACTGTATGGACCATTCATCATGGCTGTATATGGGTGCTTTTTGTTAGCGCACATTTTGGCGCACATTTATTTCAGGCGCAGGGACGCTACCGCCTGCTTTGTTGTGGCGTACTTGTTTGGCCCTGTGCGCGTCTTTCACGTGCGCTGGTTTGCCCTATTCGATTCCATGAATACGGGTTGTAGGCGAGCGTGTGGGCGTTCTGCGCACTTGCCTCCTGTACTTCCCCCGTGACGCCCCTGTTTTCACGCGTTGTTCCCCATTCAGAGTGTTACGCCCCGTGTTCCGCCTACTTTTGTGATGTGTGCCGCGCTATGTGCGATTTCGCAGTGGCCGTGGCGCACGCTGTTGGATGACCTGTGCGACGGCGTGCGCTGGTTTCCCTGCGATTTTCGCACTTGCACTGCGAATCGCACGTTTTGGCACCTCTGCGCAGGAATTTTCGGCGCACATTAATTCCATGAATCGACCCCTTAATACCCAGAGGTTTCTAAGCGCGGAACCGAGTATCGAACCTGTGTTAATTTGTGTCCTCTTGATTCCAAGGCGAGCACGTTGCTGCTGTGCTATCCTCCCCGGACGATAGTATAAATATATACTAAAGATACTAAAATATATACTATAAATATATACTAAACATATTAAAAATATATAAATAAACAAACAAACAGCATTGCAGCAGGCAGAGGGGGCCACCCCCCAAATGGCGAGAGAAATCCTCTAACAACACAAATTCCCCTTCTGGAACATATGCCCAAGAGTCACTTGCCCAGCAGGGTCCCAGGCCTTTTTAAGTTCCCTGTCAAATGTAGGTGCTAGCCCCGGAAAGTCCCAGAGCAGGATCACCTTATGGTAAGGAGTTTGGATCTGCAGTTTCCGCAAGATCCTTGACCAGGCATTGACACTGGTTCTAACAGGGTCATAAGTGCAAGAAACTCTATATAGCTTGTGGTTTTCTATATATAGCACCTGATGGTCCCTGGAGACCACAGGCCCCAAGTACCAAAATTTCAAAGCTGTCCAAGGAAACCCTCCAAGATCCGCAGACTGCCCAATGGCCAGCGTTAAAGGAAATAATTCCAACTCAGTTTCATTGATCTTATATCCCAAATATTTTGTGAACCTAAGAACCTCGTGCATAATAGGGCCCAGATTCCGATCTGGGTCGCGGACAAACAAAAGCGAATTGTCGGCATATAGCGAGATGATCTGTGGGGGTCCAGCTATTCTTATCCCTCTATGTCCATGAACATCCTGAACCAGCAGTGCCAGCAGTTCAATCGTGAGTGCAAATAACAGAGTGGAAAGCAGGTAACCCTGCCTGGTGCCAGGCCTCAATGGAAGGGGGAGAGAGCGTGGACCTTGATTACCTTCCCCATGTGCGTTCCCCAGCACCCCCAACTGGCAGTCAACCTCTGGTAATTACCACCTAATATTGCTAAGTGACCCAAAGGATGTGGACATAAGCACCCCCTCATCCAAACCTTAAATGTTTCCCACAAAGTGGAATGCAGTTGCACTGACCCGTCATTAAGGGTGAAGAACGCAGTAACATCAGTGTGTTGGGATTCAACAATGTTTGCGTCCCACAACATAGCCAGAGCCATTCTCCAGAGAATGTGAGGTCTCGGGATATCCTCAAACATCAATGACAGCATCACCAGGGAATGGTCAGACAGTGTATAGGTGAAAATGGAGCAGCCTTTAACCATCGGCATCAAGCCAGGGGAGATCAACAAATAATGTATACGTGACCCAGAATCATGTACTGAGGAGTAATATGTGCATTTCCTGCCATGTGGGTGTATGTATCGCTGCCGCCGGGCATCTACCAATGGTAAAAACAGCATCAACTGATGCAGTGTCTGCACACCCCTAGATAGAGCCCTGCGACATTCAACGTCCTGTCTAGTTGGGAGTCTAGGATTGTGTCAAAGTCCCTCACCCATATTATCATGTCCCTCTCAGTGTCAATTGGCTCATGGGTGACCTATTTGTAGAATTTGGGGTCATCATCCAGGTTCGGGCTATACGTGTTGACAAGGCTAAGCAAATGCTCCTCCAGCGATCCCCACACTTTAACATCGCGACCCATATGGTCTGCCACACTCCTAGCTACCTTAAAAACCCCAAAGAGTGGTGTATATGCATAAGTACCCCCCTGGATTGTGAAAAGTAATCTGTCTAGTACCATAAAAGGCCCCATCTGCTTGCAAAGACGTCATGGAGTCTCCCCAGCTCATGGGTTTCTACAACATAATTATTTTAGAGCATTGCGCTCTATAGACGAAAGAACCTTACGGGCCTTAACTGGATTGTTCAACCCCCGGATGGTCGATGTGAAAAGTGACAGCGGGCGCCCTTGCCCGCCCGTTCACGACATGTCACTCCCCTGCATTGGGACAAAAGCTTACGGGATCCACCACATCGCCCTGCACACAACTGCCCACAACATGACTGTCATACTTTTGAACTTTAAACCACTTTCCCCAACCCATCCACCCCCACCCACACCATCCACACCAACTTCATAGTGTACCCCAAATAACCCTGCTTGTGCTATCCTATGGAACGCCAGTAACATTATTATGCTTAAGGCAATGTAAGAGGCAGGTTTAGGTGCAGGGAGGCAGGTGGCACCTGAGGGGCTGCCAGAACTGTAAAAGATTCAAGGTCAGTGTAAGCAGGTAAATAATTTTAGTGGAGGGGCATTCACATCTCCTGCAAATTAGCGTGAATGACCGAGTAATAACAAGGGAGCTCTAAGTAATGTAGGGGGATGTTGGGGGGTTCCAAGAATGTTTTTAAAATAATGGGCCTTATTACAAGTCCGGCGGTAGCCGTACCGGTAAAACCGGCAGGTTGCCGCCGGACATGCAATATTTACCGGCACCTGGCTTGCCAGAATTACTGGGGGATTACGACCCCGGCATTCTGGGATGTCAGGCACCAGTAAATGTTAATCCCCCCATAGGACTCAATGGGAATGGGGAACACGGAAGCACCGGCACCGTTAATAACGGTACCGGTGCTGCCGTGTAGGTCTGCTTACATATGGCCGCTGTGCTAGGCAGGGTCCCACCTGACGGGCACAGCAACCTCGACATGAAGACCTGTAGTGTGCCGGTCCGGCAATAACGGTGCCGGTAGGCTTACCGGCACCGTTGTTACCGGACTGGCACACTTATAATGTGGCCCAATGTGTTGAAATGATACTTTTGAAAGCACAGTTTTTGAGACAAATGGAGTAAAAAGACATACAATTTACAATTTGTTATCTGTGGTAGCACATTAAAAAATTCAGGAAATGTGAAATTTGTGGCGTATAACGAGGGGTGTGGCCTAAAGAGCGATGGACGTTGCCTTGATGAGGGGGGGCATGCCTTATACAATAACTTGGGAGATCCTGCAAACATGTTTTTTGGGTAAGTGAACATGGGCTCAGGCAGGGGAGTTGCTAGGTCTGGAAAAGACCCGGGGCTAAGCTGATGTCGGAACTGTTGGGACTGGGGGCTAGCTAGTCTTTTGGCTGTAGCTCCTGAGATTCTATCCGGGGCTACAACCAAAAGATCAGGGGCTATAGCCCCCTTAGCCCCCCCCTAGCAACGCCCCTGGGCTCAGGTGTTCTGAGTTGTAAACAAATCACAGTCTGTATATAAAACACTCTCATACTCAGTATTCAAACAATTCGATCAGTCCGGCTCATTTTGTCAAAAACCATAGGGGACGTCCAGCGCCGGCTTCTTGTGTGCTGGTGAGTCACCTGCATGCAATTTTCCACTTTTACATAACAGACTGCAAAGGGAAAGGGGGCATATGGGCAAAATCACCTTTACTCACCATTGCAGGTGCACTTCAGGGTGTGACCAGCTTTATATAAAATGTTAAATAAAATGATAACTAAAATACTCTTTCATTTTACTCTTCGTTTTGTAAAAGAAAATGTGAAAGTCGCCTGCAAATTACACTTTGCAGACGACATTTACATGCAGTTAAATGCAGCCGATTCCATCGGAATCCATTCGTTTTACGCCTGCATGGAAATTACATTCAGGTGTGGAACTACATGGTTTTGCAGGTGGAGTGGGAATGAGGGGCGGGGGGAACCTATGTACCCTCTTGTCTACCACGCCATCTGCAAAAGCCTTTTAAAGTGTCCCACAGCAGTACAACAAGTGTGAAGACTGGTCTAACCCTTTTATGCCTTATTGTCATATGTAGTTTACCTCAATTCGCGCTTAAATGATTCCCAGTCAATAAATCTCACTCATTTGGTAAATGACCTATGAGAAAGGGGGGCTGGCAAATAGCACCATTTCAGCGACATAAGAATGATCACAGGTTGTTATGTTTGACAAATATGTCTGTGATAGTGATTTAAGCTGAAATGTGAGCACGTAATGTACACTGAGTTTGGTGTTCAATTAGTCACAACACTCACCCTAATAGTAAAATGTCTGCAAATCTCAGGACATATTTACCCTTTTTCAGACAGCCTTTGCTCTCGGCTATATGGTTTGGGCTATCCTGCTTACACGTCAGGCATTCCCAAATACATTCCTTCTTATGCCAGCACTAAGAACATCAGGCAACCTGAAGGGATGGGGACCAAAGTAATGTTTCATATTTTTGAAGGGATCATGACACCCTTAATCCCCCCCCCCCTGGTAGTTACGCCCATGCGATGGTTGACATTTTGTAATACTTCGCAGTCTGCAACTGTATGCTAGATAAACTTATCCGCCTAGCGATCTGGGCAGTGAAATTGATGCTGATTACCTAAACAGGACCTCTGATTATTACATGTGGTCGGTAGTATGGACCAGGATTTGCGATAGGTTTTCAGAGGTTCTTTGGAAATGTGTGGCCTGGTGTTGACTCATCGGAGGACTGGGTCCTTGGTATTCTTTTTTACTTGTTCCATTATTGTGTTTTGTGAGAACAAAGCAAAACATTTCACTGTGTCTATGTTTCATGTTTTGCAGTTGCTGTATCACACTGAAAGATTGGGCGATAGATTGAACATTTCCACTGATATTTTCTTGTTTTATGTAAGAGGTTGACTAGGGTCTGGTCTTTGGTCCTTTGTAATGGAATCAGAGCCCAGTGTGTTACCTTTCTGAAATCAAAGTATTGCTCACTGTCTCTCCTTGTCTTACTTGAGATATTGTATCAAGTCAATCTGTCTTCCTCTCATTGTCACAGGGACTACCTTTCCCATCATGCATCAGCTACTTTCTTTGAAGCCTCGTCAAAACAAGTTCATCCTTGTTCCTCTAAAACCATCAACGACCACATTGACACCCTCGCCCCGGCCCTTGCCATTTTTGCAACCACTCCTTTGCCTCAGGATCCTTCCCCTCCCCTCTGAAGCACTCCCTTGTGCATCCTCTTCTCAGGAAGCCCATAGTTGATCCATCCTGTCCGGCTAACTATCGCCCAATTTCCATTATTCCCTTTCTGGGCAAACTCCTGCAAAAGCTGGCCATCTCCCAACTTAACCTTTATCCCAATTCTGTTGGCTGTCTCCATGACCACCAGTCTGGCTTCAGAGCTGCCAGAAGCAAGGAAACTGCGCTCCTGAACATCCGTGAAGATCTGCTCTCCAACCTCGACTCTAACATTCCCTCTGTCCTCATCCTACTCGATCTCTCTTCTGCCTTTGACATGGTCAACCATACCATCCTGCTCAACCGTCTCCATGATAACCTGGGTACCACAGATCAGGCTCTGGCCTGGCTGACATCTTTGCACTCTGATCGACCCTCCCAGGTCATACTGGGGTCCTTCCCTCTCTACCTGTGGTGTTCCCCAGGGGTCTAACCTCTGGCCCTGGCTTTTCAGCCAATACCTGGCATCTCTCGCCCACTGCATTGCCATTTTCTGTTCAAATTTCCAGTGCTACGCTGACGACACTCAACTCATTTTCAGGCTGCCCTCGGCCACCTCCTCTCCCTCTCTCATCTCTGATTGCCTTACTGCCATTCAAGATTGGTGTTCCGCCAATGATCTTTGTCTGAATGCCAGCAAGACTGAGATCCTCCTCATCGGCACACCTTGTCCATCCTTTCCCCTCACTCTCTGGCCGGCCTCCCTTGGCCCTTCCATACCCCCACCTGCCAGGCTAAGAACCTCAGGGTCATCTTTGATTCCACATTTTCCTTCTCTGCCCACATCTCTGATGTCTCTAAAAGGTCAAACTTTCCACTGCACCTCCTTAGAGGTACTCTGCCTTTCCTCTCCTTCCCCCAGAAGCTCATGGTGTCCCAGGCTATGGTTCTCTCTAGATTGGACTATTGTAACAGCCTCTTTCTAAACCTACCTGCCCTCTGCAACTAATCCAGAACAGGACTGCAAGACTTGTCCTTTGTCTCAAGACCTGGGATCGTATCTCTCCAGCTCTGAAATCTCTCCATTGGGTCCCAGTGGATGCAAGGATTAAATTCAAAAACCTCTGCATTGTCCACAAGGCTTTCTGGGGCCTGGGTCCAAAATACCTTCAGCTATTCCTCCGCAAATGCCTCCCCTCTCTTTTTCTCTGCTCCTCTACCTCTAACTCCCTCAGGGTTATTTGTTTTTCAAAGAAACGAGCTGGGGGTAGATCTCAGTCTTCGGCTGGGGCCTCCCTCTGGAACACCCTCCCTGCCACTCTAAAACTTGAGGAGAACCATCTCCGGTTCCGGAAGCATCTCAATACCTTCCTCTTTGCTTCTGCCTTCTCCCCCCTCCCCTGCTGATCTGGTCTCTCTTGGCACCATGCACCTGGTCACCCTCTGTCCTCCGGGCCCAGGTTCCTGCTCACCTTGCCACCCTCCTGCACTATCCCTGGGCCACCTCTTGCACTGGGGTCTGTATCTGTACCCATACAGCCCCCCCTCTTTCTTCCTGCACTTATCTGACCTACCCTGTCTGCTGCCTTAAACTCAGCACTTGCCACTTGCTGTCTGCACTACCACTTTTGTTGCTTTTATTAATTAATGTATTTATGATTATTTATTCTTTCTACTTTTTGCTCTGCAATTTCCACTTCTCCCCCCTTCCTTGCACTTTTCCCCTCCCCTCTCCCATGCACTTGCACGTTCTCAATATCACTGTGCCTAGTAAGATCGTTGTTTTGTTATCCCTTGTTCCCCTCCCTTGCCTTGTCGCGCTCTGAAGCACTTGTGTATGAGTGCAAAAGAAATAAAATATCAATATCAATCAATATTAATATAGCCTCTTTCAGTCTTGGCCTGTGGAATTATTGTTCATTCCCCATTTTCTATTGTCCATTAGCTCTCTGGCGGAGGGTGTCAGCCAATCACGTGGCTAGGAACACTGGCTTGAACCACCAGTGAAAACCTGCATTCCATGCTGCCTGACAGCCGGCTCCCCCTGTCGCCCTCTACCATCCCCTTTTTAAAATATTTGTTTACATCCCGCTCCCTACTTACCTTATTTTGGCGGCGGGGGTGTGGCCGCTGCATCCGCTCCTTCCCCTTGCATCCTGTAGGCCACCATGAAAAGGGAGGAGGGGCTCCATACGGAGCTCTGCCTTCCCTTTCCATGGCGGCTATCTTTGGAAAGGATTTTCCTTCATTCAACAGGATGCGCACGGTGTCCCGTTGAACAAAGGAAAGTCCTTTTTTTAGCACCCCGGGTTACTGCTTTGGTAGCCCGGGCTGTTAATGGCCTTAAGGTCGCGTTCCAAGTGCTGGAACAGGGGGTAATGGCCCAGAGCCCCCTTTAATGTCCCTCACTTTGCTCGGGCCATCAACTTGGACTACCCGGCCCGTTACCCCGGTTCCAGCCCTTGGAATGGATGCTTCACGCCCCATTCAAGACTTTTCCCATTTCACTCTCTCAGCGTTGAGGATGCCTTATTTCTCATTATCACGTTTGTTTAGATATAACCTAGGCATTTCACCTCAGTATATTCACTTACGTCTTTTATCACTCAATCCCTCATTGTTGAGGGACCTACATTTCCCAGCATGCATTCACTTGTTCCCACTCATGCTTGTACTCATAGTATGCATACTCATAGTACTGCAGAGTGTTTTGTGTTCTGTGGCTCTGTGACTCAATGTTTGGACTTGATCACAACCAACCAAAGGCTCTGCATTTGAAGTGATTTGATGGTAGGGCTTCAGTGACTGCGGGGTGGAGGTTGTAACGTCTTCCCTTAGAGCAAGTACTTATGCCAGTGTATTTGCTTTAAGGAAAGTAAGACCTGACTGAATGCTCTACTGAAGAAGCGGCTAGTGGATTGGCTGTCCGCACGACACTCATTCATTCAATTGGTCGATTGATTTCCGTGATTGCCAGGGCGGTGAACTAAAGGAGCGGCAATCTGATTGGCCGCCATCGCGAACATTACCTCCACGTCCACTCTTCCTCGTCCCAGTACTTACCTCATGAGGCACCCGCCTCCGACACAGGACCTTCTTCTATTTCTTCTTATTTCTATAACTCCTCCCCCACACCCACGTTACTTAGTTTTAATTTTTCCTGCCTCCGGCAGGTTGGGCTTGTTTTTTTCTTCCCGGCGCGGGGCGCTGGGGAGCTCCGAATGCTGGCCCCCTGGTGGGGCTGTGTGGCGGGGCCTTCGGCTCCTTCAGGTGTGGCAAGACTCCTGGGTTCCCTGCGGGGCTTGGGACCCGGTTGAGTCAGGCTGCCTTGCCTGGTTTCTGCTGGGCTTTGGCCAGCGCAGGGCATCGTGGCCCGGGTTCTGGGAGAACGGACCCGGGTTAAGGTAAGGAGAAGGGGGGGCATGTTTATCCTGTTGCATGGCCATGCTGCATGGGCGGCTGTGCATGGATTGGCGGCTCCTTTTTCTTGTTTGAGCCACGTGCTCCGGAGGAGGGTGGGCTCCTCCTCTGGTGCTGCAGGCATGTTGCCATAGGAATTGATTGATGTTGTTCCTATTGGTTGTTGTTCTTTCTGGCCTCTATTTGAATGTGGGAGAGGCACGTTAGCAATTGTTTGTATGTGGAGCCTTGATTTGGTGTACACGGGTCTTTGGTGAAGCAGGCTTCCTTGGTCACTGTTTTTCAGCTTACTCAACATGGGAAAACATTCTGCAAAGAGCAGGCATCTGGTCCTGTCTTCTTCTTCTTCGTCTTCCTCTTCTCCTGATTTACACCGAAAGAGAAAGAAGAAGGCTAAGCGTTTTTCCCTGACCAGAAAGGAGTTGAAGAAGCTGCTTAAGCATCGTAGAGGGAGTCGCACACGTGCTCATGGACGCAAGCGCAGGCGTCTGTCTTCCTCATCCTCCTCTTCTTCTGGCGCGGAGTCATCGGCCTCTTCTTGTTCCTCTTCGGCTGATGCTGAAGGGAAGTATCTGGACAGAGAAGTAGTGGATGAGGTGCTGGCTCAAGTTGGGGATTGCATGGGATTTTCAGAGCCCCTGGTGCCGGTGGAGGGGGCCGACCCTTCTATTCCGCAGTATAGGCATACACCTAGGAAGGGGTTGCCATTGGTTTCCGATATCCGGGAAAAAATCCTCCGGGAATGGCATAACCCTGATGATTGCAATGCCCTGCTTCATGTCCAAACTTTACCCTTTGAAGGGCGAGATTTTGCTGTCTGATCCAGTTGAGGTCGACGATATCCTCGCCAGCCTGGTGGGTCGCACCTCTATGTCGGCCGAGGAGGCGGCCGTCTGGGATCCAGTGGACCGCCGAGTTAATTCCGGCCCTTCGAGCAAATATCTATGGTTCCTGCACAGCTGAAACAGTGTTGCATGGTTTCAGGGAGTAGAAAAAGGCTGTCAATGAAGGCTCTGATTGTGCCCCTTTGCTTACAGACATGCAGAGACAGGTTGAGTTTTTGGCCGATCTGGCTTTTGATGGGGTACATGGTTCAGCCATGGCCATGAGGGCTGGTATATCGGCCAGGAGGCATTTGCACCTAAGGGACTGGAAGACTGATGGGTCTCAGAAGGCGGCTGCCCTGAAACTTCCTTTCACTGGGTCCAGGGTTTTTGGTGATTGCCTTGAGGATAAGGTGCACAAAGTTTTTAGGGCGGACAAACATGCTGACAAACTTCGACGCAAGCCTCCTTCAACGGCCAAGAAATCTTCCTCTGGGGCTGGTCCAGTGACCAGCAGGTCTTTTCCTGGCTCCTCATCACATTCTTTTCGGAGATCTAGGGGGGGTCGGGGTCCTCCACGCTCTTCACGTCCTGGGCCGGCACCTAAATCCTGACGGTTTGGAATTGCCGGTGGGCGGGCGGCTCCGGCAGTTTTTTCCAGTATGGGAAAGGTGGTGTTCCGACTCATGGGTTCTGGACACAGTACAATGGGGGTATCGAGTGCATTTCCTGTCTCCTCCTGTCCAGCATTGCATGGTTCGGACTGTGGTTCCCAGGTCTCGGTTCAGGGTGCTCCCGTTCGGACTGCAATCTGCCCCCAGAGTTTTCACCAAGCTGGTGGCTCCCCTGGTGGCGCACTTACATCTTACATCTGCGGGGCATACAGATATTGCCCTACCTGGGCGATTGGTTGATCAAAGCGTCCTGCCGGCAGACTGTCATTTCTCATCTCCGATTGGTCTGCCAGGCATTGCAGGACTGGGGTTTCCTGGTGAACTGGCAGAAGTCCCAACTGGAGGCTTCTCAGGATCTAGTTTTCATTGGTGCACAGGTTTGCACCAGGATGGGGAAGGTGTTCCTGTCCCTGGAGAGGGTCCGTCGCTTGCTGACTGTTCTGGGCAGGGTTCTCGGGAGGCAGTATGTCCCGGCCCGCCTATTGCTGAAATTGCAGGGGCACATGGCTTCTTGAGTGTTTTTCTAGTTCCCTGGGCCCGTCTTCATCTACGCCCCCTGGTGTCCTACCTTCTCTCCCACTGGCTCCCTTCATCTCAAGCTTTCGAGGCTTTGATTCCGGTGTCTCTGGCGCTGCGGGTCTCCCAGCAGTGGTGGTTGAGGGTTCCGAAACTACGGGCTGGGGTGTCCCTGATCATTCCTCCTGTGACCACACTTACTACCGACGCCAGTGGAAGGTGCTGGGGAGCTACGTTGGGAGTCCTCTCTGCTCAGGGGTTGTGGGATCCGGAAGAGAGCCATCGGACATCCAATTGGCGAGAGTTGTGTGCCATTCTCCGGGCTCTGGTGTACTTCAGGAGGTTGCTGGTGGGCCGGGCAGTTTTGGTCCAGACGGACAATACGACAGCTTTGGCTTACGTCAACCGCCAAGGGGGTTCCGGCCGCTCCTTGAATGCCCTGGCAGCTCAGATAGGTGCTTGGGGGGAATCACATCTGGTGTCCCTGGTGGCTTCACATATCAGGGGGGTGGACAATGTTCGGGCGGATCTACTCAGCCGCCGGTTTCCCTCCTCGGTGGAACTGGTCCTCTCGACCCAGGTTTTTGCAGAGATCTGTGTCAGGTTCGGGACCCCTATTCTGGACCTGTTTGCGTCTCCAGCCTCAGCAAAAGTTCCCCTCTTCTGCTCTCGTTTTCAGACAGAGGGTGCGTGGGGGGTGGACGCCCTCTCTGTGCAGTGGCCTCAGGGTCTCCTTTATGCTTTTCCACCTATTCCTCTTCTGCCTCGGGTGGTTCAGCGCATCAGAATATCCAGGGTGACTGTATTGTTGTTCGCTCCGTACTGGCCCCGCCGGAGTTGGTTCCCCTCTCTGTTGGAGCTTCGGTGCCAGGAGCCTTGGCTGGTTCCGAAGTGGCCTTGTCCCCTTCTGGGGGAGCTACGGTTGGGGGTCCGCCAGATACAATGGGCAGTGTGGATATTGCACGGGTTAGGCTGATATCTCAGGGGTTTTCTGGTCCTGTGGTGGATTCCATAATGAATGCTCTTAGACCCTCCACTCTGAAGGCTTACGGCAGACATTGGAGCCATTTCCGGGACTGGTGTGGGCGGTCTGGGATTCCCCCCCTGCGTTCTGGCCTCCCCGCTATCCTTCAATTCCTCTGGGATGGATTTGACAAGGGCCTGGCGGTTTCCACGCTTCGCTCTCAGTGGGCCTCCATAAAATTCCTTTTGGGGGACTCTGATGGGCACTTGGATGGGGAGGTGTTGGTGGGGAAGTTGCTCAGGGGTTTTTCTTCTTCCTGTCCTTTTACTTATAAGGGGCTTCCTCCTTGGGATCTCCCTCTTGTCTTAAAGTTTCTTCAAGGGCCTCCCTTTGAGCCCATTTCCGAAATTGATATGAAACATCTGACGCTGAAGACTGCTTTTCTGATTGCCATAACTTCTGCCCGCAGGCTTGGGGAGATTGGGGCTCTGTTATGTCACCCCCCTTTCCTGAGGGTTCTGCCGGACTCGGTGGTGCTGAGGTGTGATCTGAAGTTTCTCCCTAAAGTTGTTTCTCGTTTTCACACCTCTCAGGATCTGGTTCTCCCTGCCTTTTTTCAAAATCCGCAAACGCCAGAGGAAGTGGCTTGGCATAACATTGATGTGCAGCAGGCGGTGTTGGAGTACTTGGCTAGAACTGCCCCTTTTCGCCGCTCTGACAGTCTTCTGATTACTTTTGGCCCGGCTGGGGCTGGGCGTAAGGCATCTGTAGTGTCCATTAGCCGATGGATCCGTCTTGTGGTCTCCATGGCCTATGTGGCTTCGGGCCTGCCTGTGCCTGCACACGTTCAGGGACGGTCCACCAGAGGTTTGGCGGTCTCATGCAAGGGGGGATTTTTAAAATTTTTGGGCAGCTGCAGGGGTTTCCACGCAGCCCCCAGCTTTTTTTCCATTTTTATTTATTTAGTTATTTAGTTCGGGTGAGCTGCGGGAGTGTCCCCCAGAACACCCGTTCATTATACTGTATAGTATAGTGAGGTGGTTGTTGCGGGGGACACCCCTGCAGCCCCCAGCTTTTTTTTCTTTTTTCTTCTGGCTGGGGGTTGGGGGTGTCCCCCGCAAGACCCGCTCACTGTAGTGAGTGGGGTGTTGCGGGGGACATTCCCCAGCCCCATACCGACCCCACCGAAACACTTAAACACATACCACGAAAAGTTCAAACTTTTGGTAGTTAGAACTTTTCATGGTGTGTGTTTTAGGTCTTTTGGTGGGGCCAGTAATTTTTATTCTGACATTCTGTCCGAAAACGGTTGGCAGAGGGAAAGAGGCAAACCTCTGCCCAGACATGAGCAATGTTGGAATTTATGTTCGATAGATCTGGCCCTGGTGTTCTGAATAGATCTTGTGTCTTTGTCCTCTTTAATGAAATACCTGCCCTTCGATTAATCACTACTAAAGACATTGAATTGGAATGCATACATCCTTCAAGATTTGACCAAGTTAAGTTGGTAATACCCTCTCGAATGGTATTTGAGGTTTTGCTAAAGGAAGCATCTAATTCATGGAAATTGGGCCATGAGCTCTCACCCTATGAAGAAAGAGGGGCCGTGATAGAGGCCCACATGGCTCCATTGGGGGGAGCTGATAACAATTGTGAGGGTTATGGGAAGTTTGGTAATCGGAAAGAAGAATTACATGGGAAAGTAACCCATGGTGTTGAAGATGGGTATGGTGATGGTTAGCATTGTGTCTGAGAGAAACAATTCTAACTCATAAACACGAAGGAGTAACTTTGGCAGAGAGGAAACTTAGTCTTATATTTCTTGGAATGCGAGAGGTTTTTCGTGCACTGCTGACGGATGCCAATGTATGTTCTTTTTTGGGAACTTTTTCAATCATTCTTTTTGCAGGAAATGTGGCTAGTTAAGCCCACTATATTTGATGGGTTCACAGATGTTTCCCAGACAGCCGCGAAAGGGCTATGTTGGGGCCCGGCCGATGGAATGATAGTGGCAATACATAATGATATTGGGTATAGTGTTTTTACACAAGTGAACCTTTCTAGGGGGGTGTTAGCAGTAGGTATAAAGAATGAAGCTGAAGGAGCATTTAACCATATTGTATTGATTAATATCTATTGGAGTCCTAATAAGGATATAAACCTGACAATGGAAAAGCTCCATGAACTACTTGAAGACTGGCTCATATCATGTGCAGGTGGACAGGTTATGGTGGCCGGAGACCTCAATGCTGACTGCGATAGTACTTGGTGTCCCGATTTAGACTATCAAGCGGTAGAGGGAGTGTGTGTAGCCTGGACAAAAATAACCCATGGGGTATAATGGCATAGGAATCTGGAAGGTTGGGTTCTTAACATGCTAAGTGAGCTATTGGGGGGTAAAGTGAAGGATAATCCCACTTGGTGTGGAATTGCTCGTCTGCTATTGGGTATGTCTTTGTAAGTAAAGTCTTACTGGATTTATGTATAAAATATGAAATCATCCCCAACCAACTTAGTGACCATTATATGTTAGTATGAGTATTTGTAGGGAATGGTAATGACCATCTCTTGTTAAAGAATCGGAATACCCTAATGGTAAACATGTGCTGCAATCCACTCAGTTGGCATGAGGGCAATATTAATTGTTTTAATATGGTGATGGTGCAAGACTATGTGTATTGTTCATATGAAGTTGAGTTGCCTATGTATCCTACCAAGACTATTAACCAACATATTGAGCTTTTATAAGGCTTTTATAAGGCCGATGCCAATAATCTGCCCCTGAAACAACATAATCATACATTCAACCATCGTGTTCAGATTCTCAGAAGGATAACACGTAAAAATATCTCCTGGATAAAAAAGTAAAGCAACATTTAAAAAATTGCTTAAAATTCTACCGACATCAGCTGTACCAACAGGATGGTGAGGCAAAGTTGGGTGCTTTGAACAAGGCCAATTTTAAAAAATGTCGGCCATTGATTAGTGGGCTGGAATTAAGCCAAATGGTTGCTCAAAGCATCCCCATTTCAGAAGTTATATGGATCTCCCATCTTGCTTGTTATATGAAAATGGGGGTAGTGTCTTTGAGGATAGACAATTATATTCATCTAATGGTTGGACCTTGGCGTACACAATAGAATCACTTGGCAAATAAAATGTTTAGGAATGCACCGGGACGATGGGCTTGTATACTATATATTTTGTATATGGACATTGTGGCTTCTATGTGCTCACCATCCTCATAGAAGACAGCCTATGTTATTCCAATTTATAAAAAGGGAAACAAAATGTCCCCCAATATCAGCCAATCACCCTTTTGGATGCTGACTCTAAGATCTTTGCTGCATTGATTTTGTAGAAAATGACAGAGTGGATTGCAGCAAATAATGTGTTACATATGTTTCAAATAGGCTTTAGAAAACAGATAGGAACTGATTGTGTGGGTCTTTTAGTGTCTTGCCTACAGAACCTAGCCTGGAAAGATGATACTTCACCCATTCATGCCATTTCTATTGATTTATCTATGGTTTTTGATTTAGTTGATCGGGACATTCTATGGGCCAAGTTAATTGATTACGCCTCCCAAAAGTCCTATTGAGTATTTTGATTTATTTACATGAAGGAACATCAGTCCAAGTGTGTCTTAATAATGAAGGGGTAGTGCTCAAATGAATACCAACTCGAAATGGGCTCAGACATTGTTGTATTCTGCCCCCCTGTCTTTTTAATCTGCATGTGACTAATGTTGGTGAGTGTTTATCTAAGGCCTCTTTTGTCCCTCCTAAAATTGGAGACCTACGTATTACATGGCTAGCTTATGCGGATGATTTTGTTTTATTTGACCTCACCCTAATAGGTCTGCAGAGATTAATCAATGCTTTTACTCATTTCATCTCAGAAAACAAGCTGAAGATTAATCCTCAGAAAATGGTTGTCTTAAAGTTCTGTAAACAGGGAAAGAAAAATACCAACTCATGGTTCAGAAATCATTCTAAGGTACTGTTTAGAGAAGGGCTGTTGTTCTTGCGGTACCCAAGTATTACTCACTTTTCTGAGGCCTTCTTTAGAAATTGTTTAAAACAAAAAGCAAAATGCTAGCTGCTCAAATGTGTCAGATGGATACAAAATATGGGAACTTTACCATGCTTCCAGTCCTGAAATTTTTGTTATGGAATGGACATTTTCCCTGTGTGGTTGTTATCAGAATTGGATGCATATGAAGCCTTAATGTGGATTGTATTGTATTCCCCATAGTGTCTCTTTGTAGCAATGCATCATGAACTGGGCTTGCAGTCGCTGCAGAGCAAAGTATGTGGGAGGCAATAAACTCTTTATAATAAACTCCTTAGCTCCCCCAAACAGACATTAAATGCTGAATTGGGTACATTGGGTGCGATGAATGAATGTCCTATGAGTGTGTTTATTGCTCACTGTACTCAGCTGTAATGTAAACTGGAAATATTGCCAGAAACACTGATATGCAATACGGATACAGTAAAGAAAATAATACAAAAAAATGTCTGGATTGTTACGAGAGAAACCATGGCCCACTTAAGCTTTCATCATGAAGGTGAAGGGAATGTTGAACAATTTCTAATGCAGTTTCCAGATAGAAATTTTAGAAATGATTTTACGCGTTTTAGATAAAATGTATTGTCAACAAATTAGATAATATACATTAGAAATGGCTATTCTCTGGATTCTGCCACTTGTCATTTCTGTAAAATTGACCAGCAGTAAGAAACCCTGCATTATTTGCTGCTAATATGCACAGCTCTAATGGTCAATCACATTGCCTACTTTGGTTAATGTACTCATTGCCTAGCCTGGATTGATTCTGCTAATAGGTGGCGGAATATACTGAATGGGAGATCAGTTTCTTTGAAATTGTCTGTTTGAAGGTATTTAAAAATGTTTTGTAATTTGTATAATTAGTCAAGAAAGTGTTTTTTATACATTTGTTGTATAGTGATTGTTAAAGACATTTTTAATGAGATGTGACTTAATTTTATGTGATTTTTTTTGTATTTTGAGAAAGTTTTATTTTTTTAAGAATGATAATTTAAAATGTTGATGTTATCTAAATTTTGTAAAGGTTTATTTAAAACCATATACAAATAAAGATAATAATAATAAAACATAGTATGCTTTATTGTAGATTAACGGGTATCTTTGCCTATTGACTGCTGTCTACAGTCTCTGTTGCAAACTGGTGAGTTTTACATATGCCCCTGTCTTGCTTTATTGCTTCATTGCCATTCCCTGATGTCTACCAACCATGTCCCTTCTCAACTCTTGTTCATTTCTCCTCCTCATGCCTCTGCACCACTCTCTCAGTTTCTCCTCTAATTCTCTCACAGACAAACTCTGTGTCTGAACTGCATGGATTATCTGCATCCAATACTTTTTTTTTTTTATTACCCTTTTGACTTCTGGGCTACACCACTATCAAAGATGGCTCTGACACTTCATTGGTGGGTCTTAGTTCCTATTCCAGGCTCTTAAATCCAGAAACCCATCTCTGAGTTGCATGATTCTCTGTGCGTCTGATGCAGGTAACTTTAGAGAGGGTAACTTTTCCCCTCACAGCCAAAATGGGTATGTCCGAATTGGGGATGCTCTCTCTCTGTTGGTGCCTTTTAGTATAGTTTTGAGGGGCCCGTTGGTTTGGGGAATTGCTCACATGATAATTGAAACAGAAGAAAAATGTGTGTTCTTCTTTCAGGTGTTACATGCCTGATGCCCGGGTTGGGATGAACAAGCAGCTGATTTGCATATGGTTTTCCCCTTTTTGTAATGGCATGGCAGGCGAAGAACGATGGTCTGGAGGGTTGCCCAGAGCAAAGCCAGAGGTTCAGATTAATTCAAAACCTTCCAGCCATCACCTGTTTTGCTTTGCCTTTGCAGACATAGCACCATGCAGATTTTTCAATCTCCAAAGGGATCAATAGTGTGTAAAAGGCTTTTGTTTCTATATGGGAAAGTCCTCAAGAAGATCGGCTCAGACTCTGCCCAGCTGAAATGATTCCAGAAGAACCAAGAATCTACAATCCCTCACAGTCACCACATGGCACCATCCGTCAGTTCAACAAACCATGTTACAGTATCACATGCCACACATTTTTAATCTCCAGCTCCCACACTGTGTGGCCTTGAAATATCCAACCAGTAAAGCCAGAAACAGCTAATGTTGACAACAGTTGGTACCTTTCTTTTTGGGTCTGTATTAACAAAGAGGGCTGTCAGTCAGAACCCATGTATTCTACAGGTAATTCACAGTGTGTATCATTGACCCACAGTCCATTGCACCCACGAGTTCTAGAATCACAAATCCTCAAATATAATCCAATCAAATGCCTCTAGCATTCACCCATCACACCACTCCAACCCCCACTCATGTTAAACAATGCTTTCTCCACTGAGACAAACATGTATCTGAAATCCACCAAAATAAATAACCTATTCCAAAACTTTGAAATCACAAAATCAAATGCTGAAGCCCATCAATCCACATGTACCCTGCAAAGTCCCTAGGTGGCACAGAGTTCAGCCACTGCCATTGAATCACTTGCTCAACTATCAGCTCCTTCATAGCTACAATGATGACATCCTACCCTAATCAATCATAAAATCTCTCACACAAGCAGATCTTATTTTTTGTAATGATAAATTGCTCTTTGCACTCTGGCAATTTCCTCTGAAAACTTGCCAAAACTCATTGCTCTTCATAAGACGCATCTAGACCCAAATTGACTTGCCAACTATCAGCCATCTCTCCCTTTTAAGACCTCGCTAGAAACCATGCAAAATCCATAGCAAAACAGCTATCCGCCATATAAACCAAAACAACCTCTCAAATCCTCCCAATTTAGCTTCTGTTGATGCTGCTGTGCACAAATAACTACCTTTTGAGTAGTCAACATGGCTATTAAAATCAGAGAAAATGGTGATCCGCGACACCAGCTTGTGCTAGATCCTTTGATTGCTTTACCCACATATGGCCACAAGGCTCTATTGTCATTGTTCTCCTCTAAAACAGGCAACACCAGCGGAGTATTCATCTTGTTCATTCATTTCATCTCAAATAGACAATAATACCCCTAAATAGATGCTTTCAGATTGTCTTCAATTCTAGTCGTTTGAGCCGTCCCCCAGGGTTCCATCCTGTCACCTATGATTGCAACCTTCACATGGAAACTTTGAAGGTTTGCTTTTTTAGGAAAGGCAGTACTCTATATCAGTATGCTGATTGCACACACCTCAGTCTTGTAGAGTTGGCAAACAAGGACATGAAATGTCTCAAAGAAAGCCTGGCACCATTGAGGCCTGAATGTCCACAGCGGACCTCAAACTAAATCTGACAAAGCCTGAATTCATGGGCGTAAACCCCATTCTCTATAAGAAGGCTGTGTCATAGCGATTAAGCCTGATGCCATCTCTGCCCCTCTGTCTCCATGATGGACAAATCCCTTGGTTTCCGCTATATTTGTGAAAATATCTTTTTGAGTACTGACTTTCTGAGTAATGTCTTTTCAATATCACATTTTGAGTTAAGACTGACTTTGTCTTTTTCTAATCGCTTTCACAGAAGTATCACCCTAATCCCTTTCTTCCCCACTCCTGTCCACTAGCATCCCAAAGTCTCACTTTTTGTTCCCTTAGTTACTTCCCCTTGCCCTTCATAACATTATCCTTTTGTTGCAAGGTCTTCTACAGAAGTTTGTTTTGACATGTTACCCTCAGTTACTATGCAGACTGAGATTCATGGTCCAAAGAACACATGAAGTAGAAAACAGAGCTATCTTGGTATCAGCTAAGTCTCATCTGGAGAATGAAACCATTTCTACCACTGACATTTGCTCCCCTGTGCAAGCTTTAGACAGGTCCCACATTGATGGTGGCTATCGACTCTTGATAGGCCTTCCCGCTTCCATTGGCACACAGTCTGAGGACAGTATAATTTCAACCACACATCCCCACACTTGAGGACCTCCATTGTCTTTCCCGCCATGCTTGCATGCAGTTGAAGCCCCTGTGCATTATCTCCAAGGCTCTCCACATTGGCAGCCTGTCCTACCATAGGGACACACACCACCTTGTTGGACAAACACGCTCTTTCCACATCTCGAATGCAATGCTTGCTGAAACCCATTTACCCTACAATGAATACACTAAGAAACACACTTTCCTAGCTAAGCTCATGCACACTGAAACACTCATCTCACTTGAAGCTAGTTTCTACCTTACAAATATTCAAAATGTATCTTAAAACCCTTCTTTTCATGCCTCAATACCATAGTACTTAATCTAGTCCATCCTCCTTAACTATCATCTTCATTGACCCGCCCTGTCTGTAAATCCCCACACCAACCACTCTCATCACATTCATTCATTGTAAGAACCCAAGTTTTCACTTTTAACCCTACCAGCTCTAGTGGTATATTTTATTATGTAAAGCATGCCACTGCCCCACGTCTCCCTTAGCCAGGACAGAGGTACATCAAAATCCCCTATTAAAATAAAATAAATAACAGAAGGTGCTTGGACCCTGATCCTGCAACTGTGGAGCACCAACTTCAATGCAGAGGGATATGTATGAAGCAGCCCCCACCACCCTCCACATAAACCACAATTCACATTTGTGCATGCTTTTTTGCTTTTACCACGTGAGTTGGTGAAGGAGGGTTCAGGTTGCTGTGGTATGGAATGCATGGAGCATGCATAGTACAATGTATTTGCCCTTATTATTATCATGGTTTGTTTGCTAATAGTCTTTAGTAAGAGGTGGGACACAAATAACAAGTACCTAATGTAAAGGCTGGAAGGGTATCTGTATTTCTGCCCCCAATAATACAGTTGGGGTAGAGGCACAGAGCACCCCAGCCAAGGATCTCTAATGGTAGCAATGGACAAGCAACCAAGACTGCGACTCAAGGGCAGTGATGCAGGCTGGTTCTTAGGTACAGTGAATTGCCAGGCCCTCACAAAGAAATGCCCACACTCTGTTATGTGCTAACACAGTACTTTTATTATAAATATGGATCAAGTAAATATATACACAGAAATAACACACTTTTTACTCAGGCAACACTATTCTAATAATGGCAATATTATACTCTATGTGGTACCTGTTATAATGTGGCTTGCAAGCCAATGCTGCTGATGGTTGGAATGTCAGCAGGTCATCAGCTGTGTTCGTGTTCTACATATGATGTACATTGTTTGTGATATATTTGTTTACTTTCTATTGAAGTTCTATTGTAGTCAGTTGTAGTTTGCTGGCCCAGGTAGTGCTGTGCTGGCATTGCTGGGGGTCTTTATGTATACTTTATATCTTAATAAAATTATCAAAACTTACATGACAGCATGGATCATTACAGCGTAACATTGGCAACGAGGATCTTGTGAAGTAGACCCCCAGCGAAGCAGGAAAGTGAGGAAGCAAGAAGAGGGCGCCTCAGTTCCTACCCACTGCCCAGCTCCACAGGCATCATAGTGTGCCGCTCTGCTCCATTAACACTAACGTTGCAGCGGCGAGCGGCGAGTTGATCAAGTAAGGAGCAACCAGCTCATATCACCGTAACATAGCTGCTCCGCCCGCGGGCGTTACAGCGGCAAGCGCACTCAAAATAAAAAACATTGCAGCGGCCAGGCGATCAAGTGATGAGCAACCAGCATGTTTTAGTGCAAGAGAGCTGCTCCGCCTCTCCCACATTGAAACAGCCAACATACTGAAAGGTAACTTACCTTTTCACCCGCGTCCGCCCTATTACCCTATGGTAATATGGAGCCCTGTGCTCCATACCACGCGCGCACCCCTCCTCATCTCTCGAGCAATCCAAAGCCTGTAGGAGCGCAGAGCATCACGTTGCGTTTCACGCCGCCCATAATAAACCGTAACACACAGTGTGGCTGAGCACCTTCAAAAGGAACCGTACTACAGCATATAACGGTGCAACCAACATTGGTATTAATGAATAGGCAGACATTAGATTAGAAGTGGCAAGGAGCAGGAGGCAAGAAGTTCTAAGCAATGCAGAGTCCACACCTCAATCTAGAGTTGAGGTTTGCACCCTGGCAGCTTCAGAAAGAAGGGGAGAAAGGAAGGAAGAGAGAGGATGGAGCAAAAAGGGGAGTAGGAGTGAAGAAGAAGAACGCGGTGAAGAGCAGGAGGGAAGAGGAAAATAAGGATAGCAGAAACAAAAAGAATAACAGAAAGGGAACCTAGTGAGGCGGTACAAAGTGTAAGTGATTTGATCAGCAAAGTTTTAACTTATTGGAGGAGTATTAAAGGAGAAACCAATTCTTTGTTCCATCAAGATGGCTATGTCAAATGTGAGTGGGCCACCAATGTTCATGGCTGTCCCTGGACCAATAAAAATCAAGTGGGCACAGTGAAAGCAGCAGGTGGAAATTCTTTCTCCAATGATAGGAAGCTTGCTCTCTTAATGCAGCACTTGGGATAAGAAGGACAGAGAATCTTCGAAACTCTTCCTGTGTTATTGAAGCAGAGGGTGATGCCACGAATGAACTAGAAAGTGCTTTTACCAAGTTGGATGCCCACTTTAAATGTGAGTGTACGTAAAAACAGAAGAAAAATGAAAGACAAGGCGAAGCATGTGCCCCGCAGTAACAGTGACACGAAAGTGGTCCGACAAAAGAGTGAAAAGAGTGGTAGAGTGGTAGAGAGGAACGCTTATGCTTCCAGTGCGCAAGTAGCACCCATTTTGCTGCATCACTCACATGTCCTGGGAGAAAGACAACATGTTCGAAATGCAAGAGGAGAGGACTATTTTGCCAACTATTGCAAAATCTATCCGTTTAACTGGAGGTAGGTTCTATATGTCAATGAGGAAGAATCTCGAAGGCCATCGTCAGAAGAAGAAGAAGATGACTATCCAGTGGATAACATTACTGTTAATACGATAAATGTAGTGTGTGGTAGTGACGATGAGAAATGTGAACATCCCTATGCAAACGTGAAAAGTCAATGAAAAGGATGTGTGCATGATGGCAGACTGTGGATCAAAGATTAATTTGATGTGCAGGGAAATATTTGAGGGGAATATGGGAGGTAATGTCCAGAGCCTATTGAATCCTGATATCACCAGGATGTTATTGAATTGTTAGGGTATGTGATAGGGCAGTTTGAATTTAAAGGCTGTAAGTGTGAGGGTAAGGTATACATAACTAAGAAGGGCCTCACATTATTGGGCTGGAGGGAGCGAAACAACCTGAAGATCAGGTTGGACCCCAATGAAGTAGAGCAAGTATTACAAATTGGGAGCTCTGTTGTCAATAGATACCCCAAGGTGTTTAGAAAGGGTGTTGGCAAGATTAAAGGTGTACAGCACCAGATCATGCTAAGAAAGGGGAGCGTACCTGTGGTAGCAAAATTGAGACCCATACCCCTGGCGGTAAGGGATGTTGAAAGGGAGCTAGACAAGCTTTTGGAGTGTGGGGTTATTGAAAGAGCTGGTGGGGTGGATTGGTCTTCTCCCCTGGTTGTGGTTCGGAAGAGCTCGGGAGAGCTATGTGAGCTATGTTTATGTCTCGATTTGCGCCAACTCAATAAGTGTGTGTTGGTGGACCGCCATCCGCTCCCCAACATGGGAAAAAAGCTACCAAAAAAAAAGCTACCAGCGTACCACCAAGTGGAATTAGAAGAGATGTTTTGCAATCTGACGGCGTTCATTACACATGAAGGGTGTTTCAATTTAGACAAATGCCTTTTGGACTTCTGTCAGTGTCAGCTGTATTTCAAAAAGTCATGGATAGATTGGTAGGTGGAATGAGTGGAATTTTTTGTTTTCAGGATGATGTACTGGCGTGCGGGAGGACGGAAGAGGAACACGATGAAAGATTAGAAAAAGTGTTGCGCATCGTTGAGAAGAGCGGCATTGTATTGAGAGAGGAGAAGTGCGAGTTTGGTGTAACCAAGGTGGAATATTTGGGTCATAAGGTATCTGCAAAGGGTGTAAGACCAAACACGAGCCTGGTTAATGCCATAAAGGAGGTCGAGACACCGGAGGATAAAGTACAATTTAGGTAATTCCTCGGAATGACGGAATTATATCAGAAATGTGTGTATAATTATGCCAGTAAAATAGTGGAATTGAGAAAATTGTTGAGGAAAGGATGTGAGTGTGTGTGGTCTGCTAAATGTGAAGAAGAGTTCGAGAATTTGACGAATGAGATAGATTAACCTCTTGGGAATTTTAACACAAGACGGCAGAGTAGGATCACTGTAGATGCTTTCGGAAAGGGGCCTTGTTGCTGTCTTCTCCCAGGTAGATGACAAGGGTGTAGAGAATGTTATGCATCCCTGGGTTTGAGGGGTGCCGAGATCTGCTATTCAGTTTTGGCATGTTATTGGGCAATGGAAAAGTTTAGAAATTTAGTGTGGGGCACCAATTTTGTACTTTGTACTGATCGCAAACCTTTGAATGAAATATTGGAGAATAAAGGACTGGAAAAGGTGTCGAGGAGGGTAGCTGAATGGATCGCATGGATGCAGTGTCATAGTTTTGGGGTTGAGGTAGTTCCGGGCAAGGAAAATATCCTGGCCGATAGTTTATCCAAATTGAGGATGAAGAATAACGCTGATACGGAATGTGAATCCATGGAAATGGTGTTTGTGAACACAGGTGGGATTGTGACTAAAGAGGAGTGGTTAGAAAAGGTTAGTAAGGACTCGATTTGGAGTTATTAAGGCTTAGGTGGAATTAGGCACTTGGCCAAGAAAGGCAGATGTTGGTCAGGAGGTCAAACAGTTTTGGGAAGTGAGGAATGAGCTGAGTGTGGTGGATGGTGTTATATTCAGATGGGAGCGTGCAGTGGTGCCAAAATCGATATGCAATAGAGTTATAGATTAAGCCCATGGAGGACACAGGAATTAACAAAACCAAGGGTGTTTTGCGAAATGACTACTGGTGGCCCGGTTTTGACAGGGATTTTGAAAGGAGGTTATTAGAATGTCAAGTGTGAAGCAAGATAGGAAAGGGGGAAGAAGCAAGAAAACAACCCATAGTGGAGGTTGATGTGCCTACGGGCATATGGAAAGATTTAGCTATGGATATTCCTGGGCCTTTGGATTTGGGATATGGAAGAGGAAAGTTTGTGGTGGTCAATATCTATGTTTTCTCGGTGGTGTGAGTTTAGTATTGTGAGGGAGATTTCAGGTGAAGTTATGGTGACAGAGATTCAGGAAGTGTTTTCTAGGGAAGGTATTCCTGAAAACATTTTAACAGACAATGGTCCCCAATTTGCAGGTGGATGTTTTGAGAAATATTTAAAGAAGTGTCGTGTGAGGCATAAGAAAATGTCTCTTTGTCATCCTGAATCTAATGGGCGTGTTGAGAGAGTAAATAAATGCATTATGGAAAGCATACGCTTGGCGGTGGAAACAGGATGTGACAAAAAGGTGGCAATACAGGAAAGAATATTTGCCTTGCAAATGTCTCCGCACACTACTACGGGTATTAGTCCTTTTGAGCTAGTGAGAGATCGAAAGCCCAACACTGTAGCTAGCCCGCCATGCTTGGGCAGGAGCAGAGAAAGTGACTATGTGGTGGATGGCGTGAGAAGAGATTTGAAGAGGAAGAAGGGAGAGTGGGTGGCCTGTGAGAATGTAAGAAGAGGTAAGAAAAAATTGAGGGTTGAATGTGGGGACATGGTGAGGATAAAGAAGGGGGTAATCAAGAAAAAGAGGGAGTCGTTATACTCAGACCCCGTGAGGGTGGTGGCTGTGATGCGTGGTGCGTCTATAGCAATCTATGTCAATTTTCCAGCATCATGTGTGATAGTCCATTGTGTAATTAAACACCACTGGAGCAAAAGTACAGAAATAAGCAATACTACACATCAATCTTAATTCTCGTCACAAGGTAAGCATGCTCTTGTTTACATGTAGCATACACCTAGCTGTGAATCAAGTGACAGCTGCATGGCAAGCGAATGGCGTAACTGGATACACTAATATGACCATGATTAGAAGGATAGATTATTAAGGGCAGAGTTAGAAGAAAAATCTGGGAGGGGATACCGAAGGTTTCAGACAGGAATACAGGTTACAGAGGGAACGGCAGACCCATTCTGGATCAGGGAGGTTATAGGGTTTGTCAGTCCGGGAGATATTCTCGGTAGAGATGTGTCTTCGGTCCTTTTCTGAACTGCAAATGCAGCAATAGCGCAGTCGATGTGATCCCACCTCTGGCCCTTGATCTCATTCTACTGGGTCCCCTTTCCTACAGTTTTACTTCTTCAGATCATGCAGCTTGGTGGACTATACGCAGTAAACGTTTAAATAGAAGCGTCGGGAACCCTTCTTCAGGTGGCATCCTTCCGTGATTATTGTTGTAACACTATTTGCCAAAACAATTAGACTTAGTGGGCCTCATTACAACCCAGGCGTTAAGGGGTTAACAGCGCTGTAAAAGGTGTCGGCGCCGTTAAACCCTTAACGCCTGATTACGAGGTCCCTTTGAGGGTTGCACTTTAACGCCTGCTTTTAGCAGGCGTTAAAAAACCAACCCGCAAAGGGACCTAGGAGCTAATTACGGCACCGTAATTTACGGTGCCGTAATTAGCGCCTTCCCCATTCCCATTGAGCCCTATGGGCCAAAAATGGGAATGGGGAAGGGGCCATGGTGAATGGGGAATTACCGCCCCGCCAACCTTGGAATGGGGCGGTAATTCCGCCATTCACCATGGCGAACCCCGGCATGGACCATGATGCTAATAGCACCATGGTTTAGCGCCAGGGTCGTAATGAGGCCCAGTGTTGTAGTCTGACTCAGTGTGGCAACAACTGGCTTTTTGAAGAATGTTTGGATATGATTGATTCTGTAGCCGTCTCCGTTCCTGCACTCCACTTCTTTTCTATTCTATTCGGGTGCTATCTATCCTAATTGAAAAAGTGCTCATATTCATTTGTGCTTTGGATATGTTCTTGTAGAAGGTTACCCAAGTGTATTTCAGTAGTTTTCTTGTAATTATCACTCCATTGGTGATTGATGCCCAATATACAAATTGTGTGATTTCGTTTGAAATTAAAATAAATAAATATTGTATTCCCACCAGCCGGCTTTGTCTCTAGGTTCCTCCTATACCTTTTTCCCAGAAGCCTACATAACGTGGGGGACACGCGCATAGCGCGCGCACATGCTAAGGTGGATGCTGTTTGGCTGTTCGGCTGCTCACAGCTCGCCAGCAAGCACCCAGTGAAACAATTTGTTTATGCACTTATGGCATTTCTAACGTTTGCGAGACGTGCATGTAAATCAGAATTTCCTTTTCTACGTATAACAAGATCGGTTGACCAAGAGTTAACAATTCTGACTCGTGTCAGTGTCGTCTCCCATCATTGTTAATAGAAATAAGTTAACAGGATTGGTCTTCTTTGTACTGGACAAAAGTGTATGGTCGATGACACACGAGAAATCGGCAACTTCTGTCGGCCTTGTTCCTTGACTCCTGGTGTTGCAGCAGAGGCGGCGAATGGTGAGCACACCTGGCTGGTGGACAACCAAGAACTACAGGTAGAAATAACAAATGTCTCACTTACTGACACACAATTCATCTCGGGGTCGGTTGCTCCACTAGCTGGGGGTGGCTCGGTGGCCTCTATTGTAGATTTACTAAGTCAGTCTACTCAAGCTGAGAGTGAGAGGCCGACAGGTGGGCAACAATTAAAATGTAGCTTTTCGAATGAAAACTGCCTTGTAGGGGCAGCGCAAGTGCCAATTAACTTAGATTCTACTTGGAAGGATGTGGTGGTGATTCAAGGCACTCAATGATTTTTACCAGCAAATGTTTTTCCTAAAGAGAGAAAACATTTGTTAAATCATTCTCAGAGCTTATTTGAACCTGCAAACCAGATGGCGGTCAACCTGTCTTTATCTTTTATTAATCCAACTCTTAGATGACCTCAGCAGGTCTCTTCACCTCTGACTTGTTCACATGAGCCAGCCAAGGTGGTAGCAGATCTGACACCGATGTTACAAATTACTCTAAATACCATAAATGCATCAATATCTTCTTTATTCAAATTATTTGAAAATTTAAAATGTAAAATCAGCCGCCAAGCGAAAAACATTGACGGCTTGATGTTGTGGTTGAAGAGTATTGATGTGAAATTAAAACATCAACAAGAACTAAAGGAAAAATACGGAATGCTGATAAGGTTAATGCATTCATCTTACACTCGTCTGACTTACCTCAGCGCACCTGGAGTGTGTTACCTAACATTCCCTCTATAATTCAGCCGAATACTTCATGGCGCAGAGAGGAAGCAACCCGCTGCCCGACCACACGTAGAGCCACGTCGCGACAGTCGAAGTCCAGACAGGAGAAGCACACGAGAACAGCGACGGTGCCCCGCAGCAGAAAGGGGACCAGCCGCCAGCCACCAAGAAGGGAAAAGATGACGAGAAGCAGCCAGCGAAGGGGGAGAATGTGCCGGTAAGGAGCCCCACCCTCCCCCTCCACCGCGCGCAAAGGCCTGCCACCCAGAAACAGTGCAGAAGGCTCCCAGGAGCGCACACACTGAGATAATTTAATTTGGCAGGCAAAGACCTGCCACCTAGACACTACGCAGAACGCTTGCAGAAGCATCCGCACAGCACAGGTCTAATCGAACATGCGCAAAGGCCTGCCACCAAAAACAGTACAGAATGCTCGCAAAGAGCACCCGCAGAGAGATTGTCCGATTGAACATACACTAGAAAGGTGAACTCATGACCACTGAAGCGGCCCAGTCACGGATCAGGCCACCAAAGCAGGCCCAGAACGGCCACCCCACACGCTGAGTGTGCACAAAGAAAGGCAACAAGGGGCCACACCTACCTGTGGCCCACTTTGAATACCACCAACAACCCCGACAGAATGAAGCGCAAGCACGAACCCAAGCTACCCACCACACCAAGCCTGATAATAGACCACGACCACCACCAGTGAAGGCCAGCAGCCTGCGTACATCCACCATGTCCAGGACACCATGGACTGAAACACCATGACCGATCAGGCACAGGCGGCCGCTGACGCCGGGGCACTACCCACAGCCAACACAGCCCCCACTTCCCATGCCAGCCTCATGAGACGCCCCAACCAATTTACCCTAAACCCGCACCATGACCAAGGACAGAGGTGGGAGGAATGGGTTGAGGAATTGAAGGACTTTGTAAGTGCCATAGGAACCCAGGACCCTCCCCAAAAAATCAGCATCCTCACAAATGTAGCGCGAAGAGAGATAAAGAACAAAATAAGAACAATTCCACCACAAGAAAGAACCACCTATCACCGCCTCCTTGTAGCCATCAATGGCAAACTGGTGGTGACACCCAACAGAGACTATGAGCGCTACGCTTTCAACCAGTGCGCCCAGCTAGCTCATGAATCCATTGGCGAATTTGTCATCCGCCTGCAAAGGAAAATCCTGAAATTTGATTTTGCCAAATTCAATAATGATGAAGCAATACGACTACGAATAATTGAGGAATGCATGTCATCATTATTTAGGTAGCACCTCCTGAAAACACTGCTCTCCCTCAAAGAGATCCTTGATCTACCAAGAGTGTACGAACAAATAGACGTCCAAGCCGCAGCCATCGAGAATCCAAAAAAAGGAGACTTCATTGCGGCCGTAATGCCATACCCAAGATACCAGGGTCCTCAGGGCAGACAGACCTTCAGAAACCCTCAACAATGCCCCCAAAGTGATAGACAATGTTACTGATTCGGGTTTGAATAACGCCACAGAAGACCATGCCCCGCAATTGGTCAAAGGTGCATGCGCTGCAGCCAAGAAAATTACTTCCAGGCTATGTGCAAAGAGAAACTCCCCGAAACAGGATCGTTCCTACTACAACCACCACAAAACCCAGGGCGACACCTGGAACAACTAAGGGAACAATACGACCGGCGACCACTTGAAAGATGAATGACCTACCCCACAACGCCCAACTCCCACCCAGACACTGTCAGAGCCCTCGAAGGCCTCCAAATCGAGCCCGACAGGAAACCACATGAACTATATGACTACCAGTACCATGCTCAACGACAGACGCTACCCCTGAAGATACCTACGCCAGAGGACACACGGCAATCCAGGAACAAGAAGGTAACGCGGCCACCATGATGCCAGACTAGGATCCCTACAACAACTCTCCCCCAAGAACACTAATTGCAGAGGACCAATACCCACTGTATCTGCAGGACGGCTATGACAGTTAATACGTCAGACTCCTCAGCGCAGCCGCTGACGACACGCCTGCTCCCAGAGTGACGGTACAGTTGGGAGACACCCAGAACTAATTAGTTGTCGACACAGGGACTACCGTCAACGTGATGAACAAAGAACTACACCACACAATAGCGGACCTCGACCCTCTGCGCCAGTCAAGAACACACATCTTCCAATGGGCAGAGCACTACCCTTAACATCCAAAGGTCAGTTCCTCTGCGACCTGTCCCATTGTGGCCTCACCGTGCCAACGACCATACACGTCATACAAAGCCCCTCAGTCAGGCGATGCCGCCTCAGCTACATTACGGCCAGAGCCCTGGCGCTCATTGATCTCCAATACGAACCAACAGAAATAATTAAAGGCTGCCCGTCAGACAGACAAGAAGTGCAATCGATAGCCCATCAGCCTATCGACAAGGATACCTTCAAAACCCACTTCCCAAAGTTATTCGAAGGGGTAGGGATGCTCAAGGACTCTGTCATTAAACTACATATTGACCCCACAATAACGCCAGCCCCTAACATCCTCGCAAAGTGGGTTTCCACCTCCAAGCACAAATAGCCAAGGAGCTACAACACTTATTACAGAATGACATTATTGAAATGGTCGATGGACCCACACCCTGGGTGTCCTCCCTCGTAGTAGTCCCCAAAGATAATGGGCGACTGCGCCAATGCGTCGACATGCGCATTCCCAACGCGGCCATACAGAGGGAAAGGCATCCCGGACCCAGCCCAGAGGACATGCTCGTCAGACTAAATCAAGCTACCCACTTTTCCAAACTGACCTCAACCAAGGATACCATCAGCTCGTCATAGATCTGGCCTCACGGCCAATAACCACCTCCGTCACCCACAAAGGGCTATTCCGATATAAACGCCTCAATTTCGGTATATTCTCGGCGGCCGAGATCTTTCAAGAGACCATCAGAAGACTAATATTACCAGAAGTCATTACCTTAAACTACAGTGATGACATCCTCGCCTTCGGAAGATCCCAAGAGCATCATGACAAAGCACTCCTCACGATATGCAAAATCCTGCACGACGCAGGCCTAACACTCAATGGACCCAAGTGTGATGTCAACAAAACCAGCTTGCGGTTCTTCGGACACAATTCTCCGACAGAGGCATCACAGCTGACCCGGAAAAGATCAAAGCCATCACCAACCGTCACGCCCCCATGAACACCGCAGAACTAAGATCATTCCTAGGGATGGCAGGACACTGCGCCTGATACCTCCTGAACTACGCCACCACCACGACCTACTAAGGGCATTGCTCAAAAAAGATGCACATTTCACAAGGGATACACGTTGCCAAGCAGCCTTGTAAACTATCAAAGAAAGCTTGGCCAACCACTGCCAACTAGCCTACTTCCTCCCAGAATGCGACACCATCATCACCGTCAATGCCAGCCCAGTGGTCCTCGGTGCCATCCTGGCCCAAACCAACCCAGAGGACAGCACCCAACATGCAGTTGTTGCGTATGCCAACAGGGCCCTGTCCCCCACCGAAAAAGCCTCCTCACAGGCTGAACGGGAGAGCCTGGCAGCCGTATGGGCTTGTGAAAAATTCCACCACTTTGTGATCGGCAGAGAGTTCACACTGATCACCGACCACCAAGCATTACTATTCCTATTCGGGAACCCTAAAATGAAGATGCCCCCCGAATTGAAAGGTGGGGCATAAGGCTCCAAGAATATGATTACACCATTATACATAAACCGGGGGGAGATGCCAACCCAACTGACTATCTATGAAAGCAATCTATGACCAACAACGACAACTCACTGGTCTGTGAAGCGGAAGAATACATTGCGTACTTATCCACCAATGCTATGCCCCCCACCATCTCAACAGAGGAATTTGCAGCCAGAAGCAGGGCTGATCCCACTATCAAGGCAGCACTAGACCTCACCAGCAAAAACAAATGGAAGCACATACACGGAAATGGAAACGGAGGGGGTGGGAGCCGATAAGAAGGACCTAGCATGCAAAGCCAAAATACATTCTGAATTAGTAGTCACAGACCAAGGAATACTACTAAGAGGCAACTGATTAGTATCCACAAAAGATCTCCGGAAAATAGTAGTAGCAATCGCCCATGAAGGACACAGAGGAATCGAAAACACCAAGAAAATTCTAAGAAATCACATATGGTTCCCATATAAGGACATAGTAGTAGAAGACATCCTAGCCCATTGCGATCCCTGCCAGCAAGCAGTGAAAAAGACAAACCCAAGCCCAATGCAACTGAAGCCATTACCGGAACGACCATGGCAACGAGTCGCAATAGACTTTTACGGGCCCCTAGAAGAAGGGGGATACCTATTCATAGCGATTGAAGAGTACTCACGCTTCCAATTCATCAAACAAGCACTGTCAACATCATTTTATGAAGTAGCACCAATCACAGATGAACTGTTCAGTGAATGGGGCATAACCGCCATTGTAAAAACTGACAATGGCCCCCCTTTTCAGAGACGCAAATTCATAAAACTAGCAGACCACCTCAGCTTCCACCACCAAAAGATCACACCGTTATGGCCCCAAGCCAATGGGATGGTGGAGCGATTTATGGCCACCATCAAACTAACAAGACAAAAGGCCCTCGTAGACCAAATGCCACACCCACAGGCGATCTGTCGCATGCTCAGAAGCTACAGAAACACGCTGCATGACGCAACGGGGCAAACACCAGCCGAACTGATGGTGAAGTATAAATCACGAACCTGCATACTCCAATGTGAAGACTACACTCCAGAACAGGATGCGGCCATGAGGGAACGTGACGCCGAGAAGAAAAGACGTGTGAAAGAATGGGCTGACAAGAAGAGAAAAGCGGAAGAACAACAGCTCGACGTGGGACAGACTGTCCATCTTGGTACAACAAAGGCAGCTCAGGAAAACTGACACTTGCTACAGCCCAGAACCCCGAGTGATCACCGCCATCAAAGGGCCCATGGTAATCGCCATAGGAGCACCTGGTGAGATAACCCAAAATGCATTGTTCTTCAAGAGACTGTATTTAGAGGACCCAGAGCCACCGGACACAGCAGAGGAGCCGGAGCCTGAAGAGGACGTAAGCCCGCCGACCGATACAACCGGCGAGACAAGAGAGTCCCCGGGCAGACCCCAGAGAACTCTGCAAAATCCCCTAGGCTTATTGAACAAATGTAGACCTCGAACTTCCATGTTAAGCACAGGGGAGATGTTGTGGGTGAATAAAGGAGAGCGGCCCCTTAAAGGAAAGAGAGCACACTAGGAGGAGGGCGGAAAGGGATGGACAAGCGAAGACACAGGCAGTTACAGTTGGGAGCAATAAAGAGAAGGTTGACCCTACCGCTGAGTCCTGGAATTTGTGTATGCATTTTGCATGAGAGCCCAAGGCCTGTAATAGAGGCCAACAATGATGACAAAACTACCTCCCCCTCGCCCTCACTATTACAAAATTCGATCTCATTTGAAAGTGGGGGAGTGGAAGCAGTCTGTGTTATGTCTCCTTCTCCTAACATGGCGGCAGACAACTCCAAAAATTCTGCAAAGCCACATATGACTATGCCAATAATAAAGGCAATGAAGTAGCTCCAGCATACAATATGTTTCAAATTAAATCGTTTAAAAAATCTAAGTGCAAGACGAATCAGTTTTTTTTTTTTCCCAAAGTTATTTTTATTATTTTCAACGTAACAAGTCATGCTGAGGTTAAGATCATTACATGTATGTCGGCTTGTTAGAACGTATAGATAGGAGAACATTACTTTGCGTGCTTTAGTCTTAGCTAATCTTGCGTTCTCTTCATTAATAAAAGCAAAAGAAATAATAACAGTAACAACTACAACAGGATGGGGGGGGGAGGACAAAGGGAAAGAAGGGGGGGGCAAGAGACAAGGAGCAGTTTTCACAAGGAGCTGATTTTACACATGAACAGGTTACTATCTGTTTCGCCAAGGAGTCTGTTTCAAGGGTTCGGAGTGGCACTTTCACTGGATTCTGCCGGGGTGCTTTGGTGTCAGGTCTTCCAAGTCCGGGGAACTCGGTTTATCGTTCGTGGCATTTCGGAGAACTGGGAGAACTCAGTTGCTTGTCTGGCTTAGGGCTGTGTTTTCTTTTTCAGTCTTGGGTTTCCATCCAGCGTAAGTTAGGTGGCTGCCTTGTCACCCCGGGGAATTGCTGCGCATAGTCCAGAAAGGGCGCCCATGTGCATTCAAATTTGGGTTTATTGCCTGACCTGATGGCTGTGACTTTCTCCGCTGCGGCGATTTCCCAGCATTTAGACCACCACATCTGTGTGGATGGACCCTCCGGGTTTTTCCAGAGTCTGGCGATGGAGATTTTGGCGGCTGTCAAGAGGTGGGAGCATAGGTCTGCCATGTTGCCGGTTAGAGGGAATTGGCCTTCTCCTGTCGACCCCAGAAGCACAATCCCTGGGTCCCAGGGGATGTTGAGTCCGGTGATTGTCTTAATTTGTTCCAGGATGTTTTCCCAAAATAGGGCGGCTTTGGGGCAGGACCAGAGGAGGTGGAATAGAGTCCCGCGGTCCGGGCATCCCCTCCAGCATTGCGCTGGGATAGCCGGGTTGCATTTGTTGAGGAATGACGGGGTTCTGTACCACCTATAGCAAACTTTAAACGCACATTCTTTGTTCGTTACGCATTTCGAGCTTTTCAGAGCGCGGGACCAGATGTGTTGCCATTCCTCCAGCTCAATCGGTCTCCCGATGTCCTCTTCCCATTTCACCATATATGGCTCTTTTTTTCCGGGGTCTGTTCTGTCTAGGATTTTGTACAGGGCTGATATTTTCCCCTTAGGGGGGGTTGTCAAGAGGGAGTGTTCCAGTGCTGTTAGCTCCCTGCTGCCTAGTTTCCTAACCAGAGGGTGCGATAGCCAGTGCCTCAGCTGGGAGTAGCGGAACCTTTCTGTTTCCTGGATCTTGAACTTTGTTTTGCACTCTTCGAAGTTCAGGGGGAGGCCGTTTTCGAAGAAATCGGAGATCGTTTCTAAGCCGCCGGCTCGCCACTCCGTGAACTGGTTTGGTGTGATTCCGGGGGAGAAGTCAGGGTTGTTCCAAATTGGCGTAAGTGGACCCATTGTGCTCCTGCATTTCCACCGGCGTGCAGCCGCCCTCCAGCTGGCAACTGTGTTTCTTGTTGCTGATAGGGGGCCAAGGTCCCTGGCCCCCCCGAGCTCCCTGGAGTGGGGCAAGGATTCCAGTGGGGTCTGACACCAATCTTCCTCCAGAGTTAACCACCGGGGTCGGTTGGTTGGAAGCTTCCAGGCAAATGCCGGGGCTAGTTGGGCTGCGAGGCAATATCTTGACACGTCTGGGACCCCTAGGCCACCCAGGGCAGTGCTTCGGAGCATAATGCGTTTTGGGATGCGGGATTTCTTTCCTTCCCAGACTAAATTCAACACCTCCCTTTGCAGTTTTTGCAGGGCCTTTTCCTGGATCGACACCGGCAGGGCTTGGGCGTGGTATAGCAGCCGTGGCGTGAGATTCATTTTTATCGCAGTCGTTCGGCCGAACCAGGAGATTTCCTGTTTTTTCCAGCGGTTAATGTCCTTTCTCAGGTCTCTGAAGAGTGCCGGGAAATTGGTCTTGTACAGTTTCTCTGTTTTATTGGGTATCTGCACCCCCAGGTAGTTGAAGCTGCTTCCGGCCCAGGGAATTTGGAACTCCTCTTCGAGATGAGCCTTGGTCTTTCTTGGGATGTTAATGCCCAGTGCGATGGATTTAGAGATATTTATTGTGAATCCCGAGGAAGACGAATCAGTTTTAAAAAAACAAAAATCAAAAGAACACAACCCTGCACTCTAAGACCAGTATGAAAGATTTTGTAAAATGAGCTACAACCCAAGAGACTCCTGCAACTCTTCAACTAGCACCCAAACGATTTTTTTAAATGGTTAAAAATGGTTAAAAGAAAGAGCAGAGAGTCTTCGGAATCAGAAAACTGCTCAACTGATTATGCCCAGCTTAATGCTCTAATAGCAGAACTAGTAGCAGAGGGCCAGTAACAAAAACACTCACCAGCTAAATCTATTTCAGCCCGAGCCCCGGTGTTATCAACTGGCTGCACTCAGAAAAAGCAGGCGATAACTGATAACCACCAAACAGCTGAGGATGTATCTCTCCCAAAAAGTAATAAAACATCTAGCACTCTAGCTGCAGGAACAAGTACAAACAAACTTACTGATGACCATGATACTGGTAGTGGTTTGTTCCTGCAAATAAGAGACTTGATACAGGCTTCTTTCAAAGAACTTGTGACATCCCAAAACCAGATTAGATACAGGGAGGAAGAGACCCAAAAAATGTATAGAATCTGGGAAGGCGATCAGTGTGATCAACTTATTCAGCATAACCCAAATAATGTTGCTACAATCAAATCCACAAATGTGAAATCTAATTGATAACAGAGATGTGCCTTTGAAGAAATCTCTTTGAGCTGACCATTGTTTCATTCTAAAGTGTCGGCCGGCTCGTTCCCGACGTATGACTTGAATTGAGCGTCAGTGTTAGCTATCTTTGAAGCGATTATAGTCTACAAGATATAAATTCAACTGACATTTCTCAAGTGGAATTCTTAAATGACTCAGATCTGTCAATAGTGAGGTTGCCATCCAGTGTTGTTAGAAACGTGTCAGTCGTAAAAAGATCGGCATTAGGTGACTCCTGTAAGAGACAGGTTGTGGAGTCAGGTAACAGTACATCACAAACTCATGATTACAGGCTATGCAGAGAAATTCAGGGACCCACATCTCACCAATCCCATTCCACCCGTTCCACCCTGTAACTAACCAATCAAACATACAATAAAAGCTTTGCCCTTGCGAGTGTCATGACCACTGTGAGGGGGCACAAGTTGTACCACAAGCAGGATCCCACCAGAACCCTGAGGGCCTTAAAACCACTGCAAAAGGGCTCCTGGAGCCAGTCCTGGCGCATTTGGCACCAGGCTCATATGTAGGAAGGAAGAGCTGTTCAAACTAGGTCCCATTTACGTACATGGGCCTTTAAATCCAACATGGAAGCACCCACACAGTCTAGTTCTAAGAACCAGGCCATGCGGTCTAGTGTTTTGGGTGTGGCAGGCCTGGAACTACTTTACCTGGGCTATATAAACCACACCCTGACTGCAGAACACGCTTTGTGTTATTCTGCTACCAGCAGCGTGACGCTCACCGTGTCCAGCTCCTGGACTTCAGGATCTTCCTGTAATCCTCCAAGAACAAGAACAAGAATATTCTGTGTTACCTGAGAAAACCCCATCCAGCACTCAGCATCTCAACTGGGTTGCAATCTGTGGAAACCGAGAGAAGAAGAAACATTACTCACCTGCGAGTACTAGCTTAAGGACTTCCGGCGAACCGCTACCAGAGCTGCTGTTCGAACAGTGCGACCTGCAATAACGAGAAAGGGAAAAACAATATTAGAACGCGCGCTTCCAAAACATCGAATTCCATCAGTCTTACCTGAATTCTATCGCGTTACGCCACGTTTCCATCCGGAGCACCAAAGCAACATCTGCAAAGGAAAAGAGACACATTCAGGTTCGCTTTCAATATTAAACAACTGCACAGCGCTGTACTTACCTTAACGGATTCGGGGGCTTGTTTTTCATTGCGCTCTCATCCACTCGCAGCACCACAGCGGCCTGTGAGGAAAAGAAGAAAACACAGGTTATCTTTAAAAGACAATAAAGGCGCTGCGCTTCGTGCTTTCTCTTACCTAGAAACGTGCCTCTCCATCCGGCATGCCAGCATCAAGACCTTCGCACCTGAAAAGAAGGAGATAAATACATTAACGAATTCCCATCATAAACAGAACAAAGACTTACAGTTAACAAACCTACCTGCCTACCAGCAGATTCGAGGTCACAGCAGGCCTGGGCCCAAGGAAGGCGTACTGCACCAGTGAAGCAACTCAGGCAGCTCGCCAACAAACGTCAAGCGCCCTTGCACAAGAAACGCAGGACGGATAGCTCACCCTACAAATAACTAAGATTCATTATTCAGCAATGGGCAACTATGCATCCAGGGTTCCAGATCTCAGAGCCTTCCAGACGCCCCCGGGATATCAGGTGAGCGTAACAGCGAGTTGGAATATTTGTGGTTCCTCACATTTGGCTGAATCTAGTCTTATAATTCTGTCTTCATTCCAGATACTCACATTACAAGAGATCTGGTTGATTGTTTCTCCGGTGTGGAACGGTTATGACATTATTTTACATCCAGCCAAATCTAACAGCAAGGGTCGAGCTTCTTCCAGTCTTTTGATTGCAGTGGCTAGTAATTATGGTTTGAGATTATTCCCTTGGCGACGCCTAATCATTACATTCAATTGGTTAGAATTACATACTGCAAATATAACATTGCGCTATTTAACCTCTATGGCAACCCTGTCGCAGTACCTAATAATATTTTCTTTGGTGACTTAGAATCACTGCTTGACATGGTTGCGCTAGCACCTGATATCACAAATGTAATTCTAGTTGGCGATCTAAATTTGCTATGTTTTGCGCAAAAGCACACTAAAAAGAGAAAAATCTGAGCGCAGAAAGGTGGCTAACTATGATAAAAGATTGTCACTTTGAAATGCTCAATGGAGCCTTTCCTAAGGACATTCCCCCAAAGAGTAGCTGGCGGAGGAACAAAAGTGAGTCAATCATTGATTACATTTTCATGTACAAAGTCACATTTAGCCAGACTCATGATTTTGAAATTGTCCCACAAGTTTCTAGCGACCATGAACTATTGGTGGCAAAATGGTCATTGGACTTCAACGTATATATATTCCTAACCAGAATTTGTACAGGCACACAATAAATATCAATAAAGCTGGCAACCGTTTTCGGTGGAATGAATTAGCCTTACACTCTGTGCTCCAGAATGGGTGGAGAGATGAACAATACACTGATACTTTGCAGATATATCAGTGGCATACTAGCAATATTCATTATAAGCAGGTAAACCAACCCATATTTTTGATTTAGAGCCACAGGCTCGAAAAAGGCAATTACGCAAAGACCTGAAATTAGCACTTTGCTTGCTGCTCTCCTCACATCAACAAACAATCTGGTCACTAAAATGCAAACGTAGGAACTGGATGCGCATGCATAACATTATATTGTATCAATGTGACGGAGAGGACATGCTAAGAGCCATTCAATTAAAAAATACATCAGATACATGGTCTTTGATAAATGCAGCCGCTCAACCTAGACAACCAGCTGTACAGATAAACGGGGTGGCACAACATCAATGGATAGCATATTTTCTAAAGCTGTATGAACGACCTAATGGGCATGCTGAGTGTCACAACAATCCCCAACATACTTATGCGAAATTGCAAATTACAGAAGACGATATCCTATTCTTCATAAACAAATCCAGCAGTTCGAGGGCTCCTGGCCCTGATGGGTTGAGCAATTGGACTTTTAAGCAACATCCCCAGACATGGGCTAAAATCCTTTTTGGTCTATTTCATCGGATTATAAAGACTGATGTCTCCCTGAGTCGTGGAGAAGTTCTGTCGTGGTGCCCATTTTGAAGAAGGACGACCGGTCGTGTCCAACAAATTATAGACCGATCGCCCTTCTTGATGCGCCAGGGAAGCTCATTTCGAGGTTTATCCTGAAGGAGGTCAGTGAATGGACCGCAAGGCCATCTCAACGTGATCTGTTTCAAACCGGTTTTATATCAGAAATGGGGACGGTGATTGATTTGCTAACTATTAAAGCCATCATATCCCACAACATCCCTTTAAATCAGTCACTTTATTTGATCTTTGTAGATCTGAAAGCAGCATTCGATACCATGTCCATGGAACGTCTCATTGAGAAACTGGTCAGGGCTGAATGTCCGGCCCACTTTGTACAACTTATAAGAGATTTACATACCAATACCAGAATGCAAGTTAGAGTTCACCTACAGGGCTCCTTGACTCCGTATATCGAGACGTGAAGGAGGCTGAGGCAGGGATGTATCCTTGCCTCGGCCCTCTTCAATTTCTTTATATCGGACAATCAGGACTCTTTTTGGGACATTCTTGCTGATCCGCCTAAACTGGCATCAAGGCCGGTCTCAGCAATTTTGTATGCTGATGACCTTGTTTTGATTTCGAAATCACCCCAGGGCTTGCAAAGACAGCTAGATGCGATGTCCATCTATGTACAGGAATTTTCTTTTCTGTTAATCTGACAAAAACGAAAGTCCTGACTTGTCACAAAAGCAATCACAAAAGGAAGTGAAACTATAAGTGGACATTGCAGGGCCAAGTGTTAGAGCAGGTACATCATTATACATACTTGGCGTGACCCTGTCAGATCAAACAGATGACAAGGCTCATTTTCAGTGCTTAGAATACAAACTGTTTAGATCTATCTCATAGGCCACCATCATTGAAGGCAAATATGGAACATTTTTGCTTTTGTCTACCCTGACCTGTTTTCTACAGAAGACAGCCCTTATCGTTCTATATGGTGTCGAAACTAAAAAGCCCATTACTGAAGTAATGTGGAACCAACTGGAATTTAAATTTTGGAAACGTCTGCTTAGGTTGCCTGGATGTGTACCCGGAGTAATGATTAGATATGAATTAGGGATAATTTCCCTCTATTCCCGTTACTTCTGGCAAACTATTGCACTCTTATGTGGTGGTATGGTGGGGAAGGTGAATGCTCTGCGGGTCCGGGCCTTTCTGGCTTCTGCGGACACAACTTCCCCACCATACCACCGGTTTCCTGGATTATCTACACTAACTTCCAGGATCCCATGCAGCCTGCCAATGCTGCCCACCACGAGGTCAGCAGGAAGACGTTATTAACTAACACATGAAGCTTTTGTGTGTCCTGCAAAAGATGGTCTATAAACACTAGAGAATCATCGAAACCGGTTGACCAGACCTGTTGTGGCTCCACCACAACACCACACGATATCCCCAAGACCAACAGGGGGTACCGCCAAAACTGAACAAGAACAAAGAAAGCACGGACTTTCAGCACACCCCATATCCAGTGGGTTTGTGGCTTTTAAGAAAATTTGCGAATCCTGATCCATGTTGTTTTAGACTCCTACTTGCTTTGGGCAACCATTCACATGCAAAGAGCTTTGAGCCATTAGGGTGAATAAAAACCAGTCAAAAAATCCTGATGTCTCAAACCTGCACATGTTAACCAAAGTTGCTTGGTTCATGACTGCGAGATTTAATCCCCCTCTCGTACTCACCTACTATACTGTTGGTTGCCCTCCCCTCACCTTTTAGGCTGTTGGTGATAGAATTGTATGCGGTATACAGACAACCACATGCAGAGAGCTATAGTCAGCTCCTCTCCTTCTCCCTCCTAGACAGGCGCTATACCATCTGCTGTCCAGGGTCAGGCAACCCACCATAACCCCTCTCCCACCCCGGTAGGGTTAGGGTTTCTCCCCAGATGGCCAGAACAGCTCGCCATCTTGTGTCCCATGCTTAGGACTACCATTGAACTACCACGACCATCTTTTTCTTCTTGCCTTTATCTGCAAGCAGACCAATGTTTCCCCAGTGAACCGCCTTTTGTGTACCAGTATGCCCCTACGGTTTGGGAAGGCAGTTGCACCCCCGGCTCCTTACCCCTAAATTGACCCTGTTGTTACTTTTCTAGTAGTGGTATACCCATCACCATCAATCTATCCAAACTAACGGAAGTTAGAACCTTTACCCAACCCTTCCCTAAATCGCAGATTGCCTGTGCAGCCATTGGAGCAGGCAACAGGCCAGTTTGTCAAAGGATGAGCACGAAGCCCTCCACCTCCTCTCAGTCACCCTACACTTACGTTAAAGTGTAGCTAGCGCCACCTAATAGCCTAAGCTAAAAAGTGCGGGGACTCATTAACTTATGTGAGGCCACTAGATCTCTTCTTAGTGTGGACAGAGAGTCGGTATTGCCATTGGAGCAGGCAACAGGCCAGTTTGTCAAAGGATGAGCAAGAAGCCCTCCACCCCCTCTCAGTCACACTACACTTACGTTTAAGTGTAGCTAGCGCCACCTAATAGCCTAACCTAAAAAGTGCGGGGACTCATTAACACCCTTTCATCCCCTCCTCCTCTTCTCCCCTTTCCTCCTGTGAACTCTGGCCCTCCTACAGCCACCCCCCACCCTCTTCCTCATCCTTTCCTCTTTTCTCTCCTGATAAGGTCTCTAGACAAGTACGATCTAGGAAAGTCTCATCAAAACAGGTTCCTCCCTGTTCTTCCAAAACCATCAAGGACCACATTGATACCTTGGCTCCTGCCCTGGTTGACTTATGTAACCTCTCCTTCACCTCAGGAACCTTCCCCTCCCCTCTGAAACACTCTCTTGTGCACCCACTTCTCAAGAAACCCATTGCTGACCCTTCTTGCCCGGCTAACTATTGCCCAATCTCCATCATTCATTTTCTGGGCAAACTCCTGGAAAAGCTGGCCATCTCGCAGCTTAACCTTCACTCTGATTCTGTTGGTTGTCCCCACGACCATCAGTCTGGCTTCGGACCTACCACAAGCACAGAAACTGCTCTCCTGAACATTTGTGAAGATCTGCTCTCCAACCTTGACTCTAACATCCCCTCTGTCCTCATTCTACTCGATCTCTCTTCTGCCTTTGACACCGTCAACCATACAATCCTGCTCAACTGTCTCCATGACAACCTGGGTATCACCGACCAGGCTCTGGCCTGGCTGACTTCTGTCCTCCCAGGTCCAACTTGGGTCTTTCCTTTCCTCTATCTCCCTTTCTACTTGCAGTGTTTCCCAGGGGTCTAACCTCTCACCCTGGCTTTTCAACCAATACCTGGTAACTCTCGCCCACCGCAATGCCTTTTTCTGTTCCAACATTCAGTGCTATGCTGATGACACTCAACTCATTTTCAGGCTTCCCTCAGCCACCTCTTCTCCTTCTCTCATCTCTGATTGCATTTCTGCCATTCAGGATTGGTGTGCTGCCAACGATCTCTGCCTGAACGCCAGCAAGACATATATCCTCCTCATCGGCACACCTTCACCTTCCTTTCCTGTCACTCTCTGGCCGGCCTCTCTTGGTCCTCCTCCTATCCCCACCTGCAAGGCTAAGAACTTCAGGGTCATCTGCCTTTCATCTGGCTCAGAGGTATTCTGCCTTTCCTCTCCTTCCCCCAGAAGCTCACTGTCTCTCGAGCACTGGTTCTCTCTAGGTTGGATTATTGCAACAGCCTCTTTCTACATCTACCTGCTTCTACTCTCTGCCCTTTGCAACTCATCCAGAACAGGACTGCGAGACTTGTCCTTGGCCTAAAGCCCTGGGATTGTATCTCTCCAGCCCTGAAATCTCTACACTGGCTCCCCGTGGCTGCAAGGATAAAATTCAAGACCCATTGTTTGCTTGTTTGTTTGTTTATTTATTTGATAATGCGCACCAAGCACTAGGGCAGCTGGGCGCAACAGTACAAGAAGTCTCGAAGCTTAGTTACAGTGCAAGTCAGTACAAAGTAGAATACAGAATATAGTACAGTACAGACAATTGCCAATGGGAGAAAAGAACATAGTTAGAGAAACTGGTCATAAGCATGGCGTGGATCAGGCTTAACATTGCGTATGTTAGGGGGGTGCCCGCAGCTATGGATAAGAGGTTCAGTATGTAGGTTACTGTGGCAGTGTTAAGTGCAGTGGAGGTCAGGGTCATGTCAAGAGGATAGGGTGGTAGTAGGGTGGGATGACGGTTGCTACTGGTTGTTAGTGCAAAGCCATTTGAGAGTGTTACTTCTAAACCTGCCGTACGGTAGTGGGCGTCTGAGGTCAATTGGGAGAGTGTTCCATGATTGCGCAGCTTTGACAGGGAAGCTAGTTCCACCAGCCGTGGTCAGTTTAAATCTGGGGATTTCAAGCATAAATGTGTTAGCTGATCTCGTAGGTCGGATTGTAGATCTTCTGGTCATTTTTTCAGAGAGGTAAGGAGGTGCTAGATTGTTTAGGCATTTGGACGTGATAGAGATGGTTTTAAGGAGGATTCTATCCTTTATTTTTAGCCAATGGGCCTCTGTCCGGTATTTAGATATAAGCTCTCTAGGTGGGATGTTCAATGCTGCTCTTAAGGTGTTATTTTGCAGTCTTTGCAGTTTGTCAGTGACCGCCTTGTTAGTTCCTGAGTACAGGGCATTGCAATAGTCTAGTCTAGACATGATAAGAGCATTGGCTAGGGTAAGACAGCTGGCCCTGGAGAGGAATGGTCTAGCATCTTGGATTAAATTACAGGTGTAGGCTGTTGTAGAGTAGAGGGAATTGACTTGCCTCTTAAGGGTGAGAGAGGAGTCCAGATAGAATCCTAGAGTTTTAACCTCCGGCATGACCTTAATGATGTTGTTGTCAATATTAAAAGATGCGTAGTTAAGGGGTGAGCTTTTTTAGGTTAGAGTCAGATCCTAGGAGCAGGATCTAAGTTTTATCGTCGTTCAGGCAGAGGCCGTGGGTCGCCATCCATGCCTGAATGAGGATGTATATCTTATTCAACAAGGCCAGGTCTGCTTCATAGTTGCCCGAAAGGGGTATGAGGATCTGGGTGTCATCTGCGTAATTAGTGTAGGTGACGCCCAGTCTATCCAACTTGTCAAACAGTAACAGTGGCTTGGTGAATATGTTGTACATGGTGGGTGAAACACAGGAGCCATGTGGGACTCCACATGTTATTTGGATGGGATCGGCGCAGGTGGAGGTAGAGAAAACTCTCCTAGTCCGGTTATCTAGAAAGGATTGGACCCAGGCTATAGCTTCCCCTGTGAAGTTGGCAGCGAGCCTAAGGTGGTTGCATAAAACTGCACGATCCACCAAGTCAAAGGCTGCTGACAAGTCCAGTAAGAGTAGCAAAGCTGTTTTACTGCTATCCTTTAACTCCTCCATTTTTGTCTTGAGGTCTAGCAGGGCTGTTTCAGTGCCATGGAGGGGGCGGAAAACGGATTGTCGAGAGCCTTACAGATGGTTAGCTTCCAAATAATCTTGAATTTGTAAGTAGGCTACTCTGTCAATAATTTTAAGTAAGAAGGGCACGGTGGTGATAGGTCTGTAATTTGTTGGGATAGATGGATCGAGGGTTTGTTTTTTAAGTAAGGGGAGGACCCAGGATTCTTTCAAGTTAGTCGGTACTGTGTTTGATTTAAAGGAAGAGTTTATGAGCTTTGTGATAAATGGGGCTAGGTCCCTAGCCGCATCCTTTATTATTTGCGCTGGGCAACTGTCGCCCTTGCAGTTGGAGTGTTTCACCGAGAGAATGACCTTTTCAGTATCAATAATTGAGATGGCTTTGAAGCAGAAAGGCAGGGTAGTATTAGGCTTAGTAGGCATTGAAGTTTGTTTATCCGAAAGGGGCAGAGAGTCCTTTTTTTTGGCTATTTTAAGTTGGAGGGTCGAGATGGCTAGGGCGTTTTGTATGTTAGTACACCATATCTTGTCCTTAGGGACAGTTTCCACTGGTTGGAGGGGGGATTCCATTTCCCTGAGGATGGAGAAAAGTTCCTTAGTGTTTGATTTAGCTTTAGTGATTCTGTCATCAAATAGATTTTTTTTTTGTGTTGATAATTTCTTTCTTATAGAGTTTGGATAGTTGAGCTAATTTAGCTTTATTGTTGTCGGTAGGTGAATTACGAGTGATAGTTTGAAGCTTTCTTTTTTGCTTTCTTAGATCCTCGAGTTGCGGTGTGAACCAGGCATTCAGGTGAGCTTCTTGCTTACCTTTGCATAGTTTAGTTGGAGCAACAGTATCTAGTGCAGTGGTCCACAAGGCTTTCTGGCGCCTGGGTCCAAAATACCTTCAGCTGTCCATCCATAAATACCTTCCCTCCCGAGCTCTTAGCTCCTCCACATCTAACTTCCTCAGGGTCAGTCGTATTTCAAAGAAACGAGCTGGGGGTAGATCTCTGTCTTCGTCTGGGACCTCCCTCTGGAACAGCCTCTTTGCCACTCTGAAACTTGAGGAGAACCATCTCAGGTTACGGAAGCACCTCAACATCTTCCTCTTTGTTTCTGCCTTTGCTCCTCCACTCCCCTGTTCTGTCTCGGCATCATGCACCTGGTCACCCTCTGACTTTCGGTCCCAGGGACCTGCTCCCCCTGCCACCCACCCGCACTGCCTCCTGGCAATCCCTTGCACTGGGGTCTGTATCTGTAACCCTACAGTCCCCCATTTTTTTCTTTCTGCACTTAACAGACACACCCTATCTGTCCCTTAAACCCAGCACTTGCCACTTGCTGGCTGCACTACCACTGTGTGTTGCTTTTTATTATTTATTTACGTATTTGTTATCTATTTTTTGTTTATTTGTATACCTTTGCTCAGCACCTTTCACTTCCCCCATACACTTTCCCCATTCCCTCTCCCATGCACTTGCGCATTCCCAATGTCACTGGGCCTAGTAACATCGATGTTTTTGTTTCTCCCTTGTTCCCCTCCCTTGCCTCGTCGCACTCTGAAACACTTTTTAAAAAAAAATAATTTTATAAATTTTCTGCAAACACAACAATACAAACCGAGCAAACAGTATAATTGTAACAATTCCATTACACACCATTTTATCTTAGTCACTGCTCCTCTAGTCCCACCCCCCTCCATGAGCCTATTTGTTATTCGCATTCAGTATCTGCTACCGGCAGCAGGGTCTCATTTTCTTCGGATTCTGTTGGATCTGATATTACTCCAAACAATTCTGCTATTAGTGATTTCCATGCCAACAAGGTGCCTGTCTCCTCCTCACCACTCACGCTGCTCGCTTCTTGCCATACCACTGTTTCAGCCTCCGCCCATTTCCGCAATTCCTTCCACCATACCTCCACCCGTGGCTTGTGGCATTTCTTCCATCCCATGGCAATCCTCCGTTTTGCGAGCACATATGCCAGATCTTTCAGTTTCCCAACATGCTTGAGTTTCCGTGATTTGGGGTACCCACCCAGTAAACAAGCCCAGGCCGTATCTATAACGAACGTAACCCCCTTTTCTGCCAATTTCTGTGCTACTTCTTCCCAAAAGCACTCAATCATTGGGCATGACCAAAATATGTGTGTCATGTCAGCGTTTTCTTGGTTACATTTAGGACACGCTTGTCTTCCAGTATTATGGAACTTAGATATCCTCAAAGGGGTCATGTATGCTCTATGCGTTATATACAGCTGTATTTGTTTTAGTCTGCAGTTTCTCGACACCTTTTTGTGATAACCCAGGGCACGTTCCCACATCCCATTCTCCATCAGGGCTCCCACTTCCGCTTCCCAATCCAATTTCAAATGTGTCAATTCCTTCCCCACCTTAGTCATCATCATCTCATATAATCTAGAGATCTCATGCCCCCCTTCTGATATATCATATATTGCCCCCACAGCTGTATCTGGCTCCTCTGTCAATACTGTTTCTGGCCATATTTTCTGAATCTTCTGCACCATCCTATTATACGTAACATATTGGCCCATATGTAGTCCTGTCTCTTCATTAAGTTCTTTAAAATCCTTGTTGGTCCCCTCCTGCCAAACGTCCCCTAGCGTTACCAACCCCACCGATTCCCAGTAGGTCCTGATAATCACCCTCATCTGTTTATCCCCTCCAGTCAAAGCAACCAGCGATATATGTGGGGAGCATGGGGATGGATCCTCCATCAGCCGAAATGCTCGACGCCAGATTTTCCACCCAAGCATCATCATCCCAGGGCGCTCCTTAATTTCGGTTTCAGGCAACCAAATCATTTCCCTCAAGTAAAACGGGGTACAGTCCCGCCCAAACAACCTGAGTTCAGGGGTCACTTCGTCAGAGAGCCACTTAGCCATATATTGTAATTGGCCCGCCACATAATAAACCTCAAAATTGGGCAGTCTGATACCTCCATTTTCATAGAAGTTCTGCAATTTCCATAACACCACTCTATTTCGGGTACCATGCCAAAGGAAATCTCTACATATACTATTCAATTTAGTAAAAAACTTCTTGGGTATCATATATGGAATATTACTGAAGTAATGCAGGAGCCTAGGAAGGACCACCATCTTGAGCATAGCCCCCCGTCCCATCATTGCTAGGGGCAGCTTCTCCCAAAACTTCATGCTGTTCCTAATTTTCTTAATAGCTATTTCGGTATTGCGTCTATGTTCCTCTTCCACTGTGTGGTACACGTCTATTCCAAGGTAGCAAAAGGAGCAAATCGCCCATGGTATTTGTAGTACCGGTAACCTATCTACAGGGGTTCCCCTATAGCTACCGAGCGGGAATATGCTGGACTTTTGAGGGTTTACCGCTATACCTGACAGCTCTGCATACCTCTCCATCACTTCAAGTATGTATTGGAGATTTTCTTCTGGGTATTGCAAGTATAATAACAAATCGTCTGCATAAGGATATCAGGTGTCGTTCTCCCCCTACCTCAATACCTACCATATCATATTGTTGCCTGAGGTATATTGCCAGGGGTTCCAGGGCGAGAATGTAAAGCATTGGGGACCAGGGGCACCCTTGCCTGGTGCCTCTACTAAGTTGCCATCTCTCAGATATCACTGATCCTGTTCGGACTCTGGCTAGCGGCTCATTGTATAGCATCTTCGCCCACCTGATGTAACCTGGCCCCACTCCATATCCTCCCAGTGCTGCCAATAGCCATGACCACTTAACCGAGTCGAAAGCTTTTATTGCGTCTAAAGACACAATCGCCATTTCTCCTTCATTCCTGCCACCCAATTCGACCACCCGGTGGAGTCACCTATGGTTATGAGTTATATTTCTATACGGGACATAGCCCGTTTGGTCGGGATGTATTAATTTACCAATCACTTTCCGCAATCTGTTTGCCACGACAGCCGTCAATATCTTGCTGTCCTAGTTCAGCATCGACAAAGGTCTATCGGTGCCGCACCTATGCCCTGGTTTGTTGGGTTTGGGGAGCGGTATTATGATTGCTTCTCTGAGCGACTCCGGCAACCTTCCCATCTCAAACGCTTCATTAAGCATTTCTAGCATTGGGGGGAGCACTTCCTCTTTGTATAACTTATAAAATTCGCTAGGGAACCCATCTGCTCCTGGGGTCTTACTGGTAGGCAACTGCTTCACAGCCTCCTCTAACTCTTCCAAAGTAATTGGCGCATCAAGCTCCTCCCTCTGCTCTTCACTGATCTTGGGCACTCCTATGTCTTCTAACGTTTCAATTATCTCCTGTTGGTCACCCCCACCTCGTCCCCATATAGCACCCTGTAGTAATCCACAAACTCCTTGTTGACCCCTTCTTGAGTGGCCACTACATCCCCATCTTCTCTAGTTATTGTCCTAATCGGGGGCCTAGAGGTCTCGTTTTTGTATAGCCAAGCCAAAAGGCGGCCTGTTTTATCCCCACCCGCATGCTGCCTCTCAATGTACTTGAGGTTACAAAGCCTTTCCCAGTGCTCTGCACACTGCTTCTGTAGTTTGAGTACCAGCTCGGTGTCCACACTGCCACTCTTTAGTGCTATTTCTAGCTAATCTTCTGTCTTCTGCAGGTCAGCCAAGACCCCACCCTGTAGCCCTTTTGACTTAGCAATGGCAACCCCCCGCATCACCACCTTAAAGGCTTCCCATAATGTGCCCGCAGAATCAACACTACCAGTATTTACTTTAAAGAAATTAGTAATCTCATCCCTTATATCTTCTCTAAAGACTGGATCCTTAAGCGCCTCTGTTCGGAGGCGCCATGTAGGGATCCTCGCCCTCGGGGGGCAATATTGCCATCCAAGGATCAGAGGCGAGTGATCCGAGAGGACTCTCGCCTTATATTCGATTTGTGTAATCTCTGTCATTACATCTGCTGTGGCAAAGACATAATCAAGCCTTGTATGCAGTTGATGCGGGGCCGAATAATGCGAATATTGCTTCTCTTCAGGATGTTTTACTCTCCATGCGTCCGTCAAGCCAAAATCCACTAGCAGTGTCTGCAACGCTTCACACTCTGAAACACTTGTGTATGAGCGCGATACAAATAAAATATCAATATCAATAATGATATGGGAATAGCAGATATAGGGCAGATGGCATATGAGGAGAGGCACACAAACTGCAGATGTTGTCTGGTTATTTGTCCAGCCCGTCAAATCCCATGACCATGATACGGCCTATGTGACTTTCCTGCCCATCGATGCCCATCTCTTCCCGAATCACACCCATTGCAAATTCTTTTACCATGTTCTCAATCAGCTGCATGTCTCATAGGCTTATCAGCAATCTTGTGATGTGCAGCTGATTGACACTAGAGGAAATAAAAAACTGAAATATAAACTCAGAGATTAGTCATTGACTCACCTCTATGAGGTTCCTGCACATCACAACCAAACCCATGCCTGGAAGCGCAGTGACGGCAAGTCCTGTTTGTTCGTTTCGGTTTTTAAAATGTGTTTTGCCCTATTTTCTTCATTTTGTGGAGCAAGGTAATTTGGCCTTTTTGCCAAACTGCTACAGCTTTTTTTTTAGCCCGTCTGGGTACTGTGTAGATTACCGAGTTATGAGCCTTGAGCTGATTCTGTTGTATCACATACACTTACACCTCTGCCACACTCACACAACAGACTGGCCAGCCACAAATCCACTGCTGCACACACACTGCTCCCTCCCCACACCCTACCTGCCCCACACATAATGCCACTTCCCCACACATGCGCTTTCCCCCCACACACACAGACACACTGACACACACTGCCTACACACTCTGCCTGTACAAGATTTCTCCACATACACTGGACATGCACACACTTCTGAAAACCACACTTCCCCTGCCGGAAATCATGGGGGTGGTAATTGATATACTCTAGAATGTTCTACAGGGAAAAGGGATAGGAATCACACTTAGTCAGAACAGTGGGGGTAGGTAATGTACTGCCACTAACATAACCATACTAAAAATTCACCCTTCTGCATACACCTCTCAAACTCTGCCCTAAACACAACTATAACTCTACAGCCACACAAACCGCACATACTTCACAACACCACAACAACGAAACAAACCACACCTAGTCTCGCCCAACACCACATGACTGCCATGAACCGAAAAACACACTTACGCTCAGTGAATGGTGTCACCGAACTGAAGCTGCCAACAGCACATCCCAGTTCCCTTGCTCCTTTTCCCGCTCAGTCCTACTAACTTACTCACCTCCCTTCTTGCTTTACAGATCTGCCAGAGTGCTAAGAGACCATGCAGGTGGCAACAGTGCACGGTATAAGAACCTTTAACATAAGATAACACACCCACTGCCCACACACACAAATACTGCCCCTCAAATACACTGCCCACTCACACACAATGCCCCCACTTGCACACACATTTCCCCATGCACACCCACTCACTGCCTTCTAGATGCCCCCACACACAGATTGCCCCCACACACACTGTTCTCACTCACTGTCCCCTCTACACTCATCCGCCACATGCACTGCCCCCACACACTGCCTCCCAAACACAGTTCCCACCCACACACTGACCCTACTAAATCATCTGCCGACACACACTGACTGCCCCTGCATAGATTGCCCAGATGCACTGTAAACTGCCTGGACACATACTGCTCCCCACACACACACTGCATCCGCACACTCACACACTGCCCCCATATACACTGCCCGTAGGTGCAGTGCCACCACACACATACTTCCCCTCACAAACAGACACTATGCCAGCTCACACACACAGCAGCTACCCCCTTACAAACTGCAACTTCCCCACACACACACACTGCCACTTCCCCCACAAATAATTCCATGCCCACGCACATTATACATTCACATCACACACACACACACACTGCCCCCACACATTCACTCTCTCCAATCACAGACAATCCCCCACACACTGCCCCCACACTTTCCACACACACGCACAAACACATATTTCCCCAAGCACTTCCCATGCACACCCACTGCCCACACATACTACATCTGCACCCACACAGAGCCCCTACACACACAGCTCCGAAACTGCTGGACCACACACACTGCCCCCACTCTCCCAACACAAACACACTGTCCCATCACATACCGAGCCTGCCCACAATGTCTGCCCCCACACACTTTTCACACTGCCTCCCAAACACAATACCACCATAAACATTGCCCTCCCAAACACACACTCACTGCTACCCACACACATTACCTGCCCCACACACAGTCACACACCCCGCCTCCACTGATGCACTGCCCCACAAACACACACACTGACCCACACACACGCTGCCCCCACACACTGCCTACACACACTGCCAGCAGATGCATTGGACACATGCAATGACCTTAAACACACCCACTGCTGACACACACTAACAATGCTCCTAAATATTGTTTCCCAATCAGACACACACACAATGCCCTAATGGACACTGTCGACTCAAAAAAAAACACACACACACACACACACACACACACACACACACACACACACACACACACACACACACACACACACACACACACACACACACACACACACACACACACACACACACACACACACACACACACACACACACACACACACACACACACACACACACACACCTGCAAACACCAACCCTTTCCAAACACACACCTTACCCCCACACACTGTTCCCACACACTATTCCCACAAACCCACACACTGCCATTTAACACTCATCCCACACATACCCTGCCCATGCAGTGCAAACCCACATTGCTTCCCCCACAAAATTCCCCCTCACACACACTTCCCCCATACATAGACTGCCCCCACATACATTGCCCACACATTGTAAATTGCCACAAGCACAGACTGTCCCCCACTCACATTGCCTCCACAAACTACCCCCAAGCACCCCCTACACACACTGCCCCCATTCACACCCCACACAGAATCCTCTCCCAGACACACACTGTCCCCACACCAGGCATTGTGCCCCCACATACACCCGCAAAACACTGTCCCACAAACAAAATTGCACCCCGTACACACAAACATTGCCCCACACATGTATCGCCTCTCCACCACACAGCCCCCACCCATATAGTCCACCCACACCACGTTTCACCCCACCACCCCTCACAGACCCACACACATTGACTGAACTCACACACAAACACTGACCCCCACACACATTACCAACATGCAGCACACACACACTAACACTGCCCACATATGCACACACATGCACATACATTACTCCCACACATGCACACACAGTGCATAGACCAACAGAGTGCATACACACACACCTACACACACACACTGTGAGTACCTGGACATATCAGGAAAATTCATGCCAATAGTTTGTGTTCCTGGACATGTGATGTCAGTCCTTGGCAATGAAAGACGTGCTTGGGCATATGTGGGCAATAGCTGCCAAAAGGTGCGAGTAGCTGAGGATAGTCTGGTAATACCTGACAAGTGCTATGTTATAGAATATTTATACTGCACCCACCACCACCATATTGTGACCCTGCTAGGGTGACTCCAGCCCTTAGTCTGTGGAAAAGAAGAGGAGGATAGTGGAGGAGGTGACTGGAAAGAGAAATTAGACAATAGAATTACAAATGTAGACATGAAAAATAATTGGGATGAGTGGGAGTGAAAAAGGTTGTTGAAGTAGGGATGCGTGTTTCTTAAATGTGATTCGTTATTTGTAACCATGAGTGAAGGACAAAGATGAGTACAGCAATGTTTAGGACAGAGTTTAATTTTGATGGCAATATCTAGATCCCATGAAGAATGGTACTAGATGTAGTTAGTTGGAGAGTGGTTGCATGATGGATTGAGAGGTGGTCAAGCGGGTTCTGGTATTGTGGAGTCATTCACCAGATTTGTTTGTGAGAAACAATCCCTATATCAAGGGAGAGCACTAGGTTTGCCAAGCTAGCTGACAGGAGTGTCGGCACCAAGTCGGATGTGTATAGACCTATCCCTGGGTAAAAACATGGGGTAAGTTGTAGGTGAGTGGGAGAGGAGACATGATGGACTTGTGTCTAATAATACTAGGTTCTGTAATCTAGGAGCTAGGTATTATTCACTGTAATATAATCAAATAACATTCATAATAAAACTTCTCAAGCCACCAGCTACTCAAGTTCGGAAGACAATTACATTCCTAAGTAGACCCTTTATAGCCTCTTGCAGGATGACCTCCAACACACACTAGATACCCGACATCACCATTTTCCAGATCGGCCAGAAAGCAACTGCAAGCCAAGTTGTCTCATCAATAATGCACATTTTTGTCCAAATGACAACAGCAACTATTAACTATTTCTTCAGAGCAGGACAAGCTTACTCTTTTTTGTTCTGCTCGATTAATTTATCACCACCACCAAGAGGAGAGGAATAATCTCCTTCATAAACAAGATTACCATTACAATTGCATTGCCCTACACTTGCATCCGATTATGAATCCCCCCTGCATTTAAGTCTTGGACACCACAAGGATTTGATACTTGACCAGGCCCCAGTCTTGTGCTTCTGCGCAAAGTGCTTAAGGACACAAAGACTGTCTTTGGCTTAGCACTGGACAGACAAGTGAGCCTTCCACACTGTCGTGGTGAGCCTGGGCATGTTGATGCCATACCCACGAATTAACAGATGGCAAGGCCCTCCTTTTTACTCCCCTGGGGTCCCAACAACATTTAAGAGGGCTTATATGTCAGAAATGCGAATTTGTCCTGTTTGCAAATCCATCCCTGAAAAAAGAGCAAAACAACCCTTTTCTGGTTTCTTCATTTATGCCATGGTTACCACAAGGATGTTATTCTTGACCAAGCCCTAGGCTTGTGTTTCTGGGCAAAGTGTGTAAGGACACAAAGACTGTCTTTGACTCAGAAGTGGTCATGCTTTTGAGCCTTTGCATGTTGAAACCATGCCCACGAAAAACTAGAGGGAGAAGCCTTTCTACTTACTCCCCGAATGGCCATGACCAGCCAGAATCTATAGATGAGAAAGCTGAGAGGAAGGATGGGCAAATTTAAATGAGTATGGGAGTTCAACCACAGTTGCATTGGCAGCAGAAGCCCTGGTCTGGGCTTCCTACAGGTTCCTGAGATCTGCTAAGACCTTTGTTTGAATGGCTATATTGGTATGTGAGGTAGGGATACTCTTAGGCTGAGTCTTGGGGCTTATGTGAGTTAATTTACATAATCCAACCTTGAATAAGCCGGAGGGCATCATGAAAATCTTAGGTCAAAACAGGGATGTAGAGTCTGGTTACCAGATTACATTTCCATGTCTACATTCTGATCCTGTTTTATGTTTTTATTTGCGTGTTTAGAGGGTACTACTTTTACTTTATCTGTACTTATTTTTTTACATGAATGCTGGAAAAATAAAGGCTTTTTTGATCACAAAAGGGCGTACAGAGGTAGTATTGCAGTTATACAGGAAGCAATGAGCTTCATGCAATGGGGAGAGTGCAAGTTACATATTGACCAGGTTAGAGTAGGGGTAAGTAGGACAGATACCATGGACGATAGGGGACAGACTTAGGATAAGTGCATGTCAACATTTAGTGTGTGTGTAAACTGACTGGCCAGCTCGGGTCAGGAATCATAAGTGCTAGAGTGAAGGGGAGAAACGAGGAAAGGGTTGAGCGGAGATAAGGAAAGGTGAGAGAACTAGGGGAGGATAGGTGAGTCAAGAGGAGAGTTCTGAAGCGAGGAGGTGAGCTTTCAATTTGCTTTTGAAAGTATCGATTTGAACCGTGGTTCAAACTTTAGTGAGAAGGCAGTTCCGTTTAAGTGGAGGTAGAAAAGAGAGGAGAGAAAGCAAGAGCAAGCACAGGGAGGATGTGGTGTCCTGAGGGTCACTGAGAAGGCAGAGCACAGGTTGTGGGGGCATTCATAGGGATTGATAGTCCCGGGAGGATAGCTCAGCGGCAATGTGTTCGCCTTGGAAGCAAGATGACATGAAGCAACACAGGTTCGATCCCCGGGTCTGCGCTTAGAAACCTCTGCATATTTAAGCATGTTATAAATACGTAACTAAGACAAAAAAAAATTCCTGTAACAGCACCTCGATGCCTGCAGGCTGGGTGAGCGCTTTAAAAAAATGCAAATAGAAGAGGATAGATTGGTGACTTACCGTGGATGGATTTATGCACAAGCAGGAGCAATTTGAATTTGGACCTGTTTTTCATAGATAGGCATCCGGCCTGCTGGCGACAGGAGGTAGTAGGGGTGAAGTGAGGGAGTTCAGATAGAGTCCTACTAGCAAAGTTAATAATCTTGTCAAGGGGCTCAGAATGAGACCAATGAGGATGCTGACACAGTAGTCCAGTTTCGAGAAAGCAAGAGTGGTTAAGAGATGTTTGGTGGCTTTGAAGGGAATGAGGTGCCTTATTTTTCTGGTATTTAGTAGGTTGAGGTGAGCCGCCAGAGCAGCTTTAGAATCCCACCAATGTTTATAGCTGCCGGGGAGTAGGGGAGAGTGTCAGTTGGGAACTGCATAGGCAAGGGAGGAGAGGAGAGAGAGGATTTGGCAGGGATGAAAATCACTTCTGTTTTGGAGGAGTTCGACTTTAGGGAGTGAGAGGCCATCCAGTATTTTCCATCCAGAGAGGCAGTTGGAGATTTTTGGTATATAGGTCGGTAGAGAGTTTAGGAAAAGAGAAAAAGACTTGGATGTCATCAGCGGAGAGTTGGTACAAGAACCCAAAGGAGGTGATCAGTGCTCCAAGATCAGTGGCGTAAAGTGTGAACAGGAGGGGACCGAGGACAGAGCCGTGGGGAACACCAACAGTAAGAGGGGTGTGTTGGGAGGTGTTGTTGTTCCATAATATAGAGAATTGACGATCAGCCAGGTAGGACTCTATCCAAGCTAGGGCTTCATCACAAATCCCTAGTAGAGAGAGGGTATTGAGTAAATCACAGTGCTCGATTGTATCAAAGGCAGCAGATAGGTCAAGGAGGATGAGGATGGAGGATAGATTGGAATGTTTGGCAGAGGCAATGAAGTTGAAGACATTTATGAGAGCAGTTTCATTGGAATGGGAGGAGCGGAAAATAGCTTGGAGAGGGTCACGAAGGTTATGTATGTCAAGAAAGGTAATAAGGCAGTTGAATACAACTCTTTTTTAACACCTTGGAGCAGTGAAAGTTGGTTTGCAGGTTAAGATGAGGCCTTTGCTTTTTCAGAAGAGGGATGCACACTGTCATTTTGAAAGTAGAGGGAAATCAGGTGGAGTCGAAGGAAAGACTGAATATATTTGTGAAGTAAGTGGCCACTAGAGGGGCAATAGGTTTGATGAGTTGAGGTGCATGAGACTATGCTGGGGCGCAGGATGGATTAGTTATTAGGAGAGAAAGTGCATCGTTAGTGTAGGAATGGCTGAAGTGTGAGATAAAGTTAGGTGAAGATGGTAGAGTAGGTTGAGTACAGAACGCAGGAGGAGGAAGGTGGAGAGAGCAGTCTTAATTGCAGAAGTTTTTGAAGGAAAGTATTAAGGAGGGCTGAAAGAGTAGAGTTAATGGTTGCTGGTTTCGGGGGTGAAAGAAGTGAATTTAGGGTGTTTTGGAGTTGGCAAGGGTGGCTGGAGTGAGTGTCAATAAGAGAAAGGTAGAAATCTCGTTTCGCACTATTCAGAGAAGAGTTTGGAGGTCCTTGTGAGAGTGCCCCCATTTGTACAGGAGTCTTCACATGGACATACTGACATTGCGTATGGATAGGGTGAACCAGGGTTGAGGATGCTGGGTGTGAGAAATTCAAGTACGCAGTGGGAAGTAAGAGGAGAGTGTTGTGGAGTAAGGACTGGAAGTTAGCGAATGCAGTGCCAGTGGAGAACGGGGCTGGATAGAAGAAGAGTCAGTGTAGAAGGTCAGAGAGGAAGGGGGGAAATAGTAGAGGGTGTACATTTCCTTTTAGAAATGGGAGTAAGCAGTGTGAAAATGTAATAGTGGTGGAAACAATGGATTGGTCCGAAAGAGATGCTTTGACAGTGGTGGTGGTTGCAGAGAGAGAGTTGGAGATGAACAAGAGGTCAAAAGAGTTGCCCGCAGAATGGGTGGGAAGGTTATGAATAGACTGGATGTCATGGTCATTGAGAAGGGATTGAAGTTCAGATTTTTACGGGTTGTTAGGAGAAGGAAGTTTGAAGTCACCTAGGAGAAAGAGGTGATGTGCAGGGGAGAGATAATAACAGGGCTCCCCGAGTTCTTCAAAGAATTAACCAGTGGGACCTGGAGGGCGGTAAATGGAAATGAGGTGATTCGAGTGAGTAGGGGCCAAGATTGAGAGTGTAAATTCAAAGGAGGTAGGAGAAGATGAGGTATTTGGGGGATGAGAAATGGTAAGGTGTTGCCCGTTAAGTGAGGAGAGTGATAGAAGGAAAGTTTGGGGCCGTGAAGAGCAGCGGGCAAGATCCAGATTTTAGTGATCGCAAGAATATCCAGCGGAGGAGAGCTAGAGTGAAAGTCGTCATAGATGAAGGACATCTTGTTGCATCCAGATTGAGCATTCCTGAGTGCAATGTTCCTCTGATGTGGTAGGGAGGAGTAGAGGAGTTTGGTGCCTGTGTGGGAGAGGTGAGGTCAGTAGGAGATGTGAGTGGCGTGATTTGTTGGGTGGCGTTGTTTGTGAGAAGGGGAGTTAGAATGGGGATGATGTAGTGAGAGTGGCATAGTGTGAGATTAATTATGGGGATAACAAAGGCAGAGGACGTAGCATGGTTGGACAGAGTGAAGGCAAGTCCCTTTTTACGCACACTCCAGAATAAAGACAACCCTCTAGGGAAATAGGCCAGGAGATAGCATTGCAAGTATAACAAAGGTTTAATTGTATAGAATACAAATATCAGAAAAGGACTCTGCTGCTCGGGAGCATTCTAGTTAATCCAAAGACAAGCAGAAGCATAAAAGGCCATGTGGTGTCATCATATACAGTACAGACTGGTGTTACTGTTTGGATAGGAGGTATAGATGGGCCTGCTCCATAGGGGATGACAGGCTACAATTGGTTCGTTCTGTTGACGTTGATCAGGATCCACATGGGTCAGCTGGCCTCATCTCAGTCTTCGTTGAAGGTCAGGCTACTCGTATACTACAAAGTTACATATAAACTAACACGCTAAACTCCCTATTCCATCGCTGTGGCATGCACCTGGGTGGCACAGGAAATGGTGCCAGTGGGAAGGGAGGATAAAATACAGTCATGCTGACCCACACATTGAGGGCTTCGTTGATACCGCAGTTCCCGCACTCAAGGTCTCCACCCAGGGTTTGATCTTTAATTTATCCCTCCCTGTACCTCCTGTTATAAAGGCTGTGTTTTATGCTGGAAGAAATACAGTTGTGCATGTTTGGATCTTTTATGGACACTTGATTTGTGTTTAGGACAGGAGGGTCGCGTGTTTATCAGGTAATGTAGAGGTGTGGGGGTCGGGTCAGTGGGGTGAGCCTAACTTTGGGCTCACTCGGTGGGGGTTAGAGGCATATTGGCAGTTTAGTGAAGATGGATGGACATACTGCAGCACTCGGGGTTGTCTCATGCTCTTGCAGGCACATTCCTCTGAAAGATACTAAATGTTTGCATCAGTGAAGGGACAAGGGGGAAGTGAACTTCCGTGAGAACTGGCTGCATGGATTCATTCTGTCCTAATGAGTTCCGGCCTAGTGAACTGGGTTCATGGAGTTTGGCGTGTGTAACACGATCATGCAAGCCTGTGCTTTTGGCTTACTACAAAACTGAGTTTCATTCTATGTGTCTCTAGTGCCGCGCATCTACTGTTGGCGCTACGTTGCTTCTACAGCATGTTTAATCATGCGGTTTGCCCCCCCGCTTACCTACTACATCACTTCATATGGGGTTTGCCTCACCTGAAAGCGCCTAGGAGGGTGGGATATACTAATTTCCATCCCAACAAGATTGTAGGGTGGGAATGGTAGGGTGAGGATGAGGAAGATGAGGAGAGAATGCATAGTGGTACTGTAGTGGTTTAGGTGGACAGAAATACCTCAGGTGGATTTTAGGTCTTACCAAGTGAGGCAGGAAAGGAGGTAGCTTTGAGGCTCTTAGGCACATTTCTGCCTTATAGCTGCTTCGAGTTGCTTGGATTTTAGATATTTAAAGCATAACAACATAATGCAACATCAAGATACAGCAATTATACAAAAAGAAAGGTTTTTGAAGAGCGACAAAAGGAAAGATGGTCAACAGTTGCCGACAGAGGAAAAGGAAGCCAATTCCAAAATGTAGCTGCGGCAACGGAAAATGCACGCCCAACCACCCGGGCAAGCCACACCTGTGTAACTTGTGAGCGCGGCGGGTGATCAGGGACATATGGGTATAACTTACTCTGCAGGAACTCCGCCCCCCTGCAATAAAAGGCGCAATATACTATGCACATGGGCTTTAACTGAATTCTTTGCACAATAGAGAGCCAGTGCAACTGCTGCAGAACGGGCGGGTGTGCATACAAAAAGAGGTCAGAGTCACCAGTCTAGCTGCAAAACCTGCAGGCGGCGCAGCAAATGCAACGGCTGGGAAAGGTAGAGAGAATTACAGTAATCTACCACACTAAGTACCAGAGCTACAACCACTGGAGAATGAAACTGCAAAGGTATAAACACCAACACCTTGTGCAAAAACGTACGTTTGTAATGACCAGATTGGCACACAGATGCTATCTGAGCCTCAAGTGACTAAGAGGGTAGCATTTTGCCTCTTAAATCCTTCACCATGTACACCGGTGAGGGAAAGGAACCAAGAAAGGAGGGCCAGACAAGGGAGTCCATAGAGATAGAGTGGAGGGAGTGCTGCCAGGACCTCAGACTTCACCCCATTCAAGATTAGCCAATTGTTGCTCATCCAACAGCCCACAGATTTCAGACAACTCCTCAGCTGAGCTACTGGATTGGGCTGAGAGAGATCAAGCAGCAGGATGATCTGTGTATCATCAGCGTAGGAGTAGCATCGGAGACCGTGATAGTGGACAAGCTCTACCAATGGCTGGATGTAGATAGATATTGAATAAAGTAGGGGACGAGGTAGAGCCCTGGGGGACCCCGCAGGAAAGAGGCACTGGTAGGGAGCGGAAAAGGGGAAGAGAGATTGTGAACGATTAACCAAAAAAGCTTTGAACCAACATAGCCTGGCTACCCCTGCCCTGGCAATTGAGCAGGATGGAGTGGTTGACAGTATCAAAAGCAGCTGACAGATCTAATTATATCTGATGATCCAGACTGCGCTGAGGAGCAAGTGGCCATCAAAGTAGGATGTGTCGGAAGGCCTGTGAGGCTCAAATCTGCTTTGGGCTCACGGGGGACTCCCCCATCTGCCTGAGGTTGTGGCTTGGCTGGGGAATGCTTGTGTGCCTTGGGTGAGAAATAAATAAATAAAACGTTTTCTCTCCCGTTTGTCTTCCGGGTTTTCTCATTGATCTCCGGATTTGTGTGTAGTGGATCCACGGTCCCTGAAGGTTTCCCGCTGAGGCACCTGCTACGAATAGCACACCTGGAAATGCTGCTGTGGGTTGCGGTTCCTGTCGGGAGTTCACATGCGCCCAGGTGGTGTGCCATCCTCGGTGCGAAGCGCTGACATGGTGGACAATGACGGTGCAGCCCCTGTGGTTATGTGTGCAGATGCCTAGACAGCAGGGCTCAGTAGCCCCTCTTGTAGAGTTCGATGTCTCTGGTGACCCATCCAGCCTGTGCCCAAGATGGAGTCTATGGATGGAAAGACTGGAAATGTACTTTGACGCCTTGGCCGATGTGAATGTTTGTGCCACAAAACCAACACTGCTGTACTCTGCTGGCCTGGCAGTACATAAGATTTTCAAGACATTGCGCCCAGCAGACGACTCTTACCCGGCTGCCAAGCTTGTATTAAGAGAATATTTCACCCCGATGGTAAACATGGATTATGAACGGTTTGTGATGTGCTCAATGAAACAAAAGGAGGATCACTGGACGCATTTCACAGAAGACTGAGGCAGTTAGCAATCTCATGTGCATGGAACAACGAGGAGGAGGAGGTAGTCCAACAACAACTAATACAGGACTGGTCTTCTGGCAAAATGAGGAGGCACATGTTGAGAGAACCAGGCTTTCGTTGGCCCATAGCCTCGAGTGAGGCCGATCTTATGAGGTAGCTGACACATGGGCACATGGGAATAAAAAATGGATGCTGCTATGAAATCTGTAGAGCTAGAGGATGTTAGCTAGAGGATGTCTGTGCCATAGGAAGACAACAAGGATTCAGGCCTGTCAGGAATGCCACGTGTCCAAGGAAGTACAGATGGCCTGAAGTGGCCACTCCTTGCCAGCATTGTGGATATGACTTGCCACTTTCCGCCGAGTGTCCAGCAAAAGGGCACACGTGGGGAAGATGTGGCATTGCCAACCATTTTGTCAGGGTGTGCCAAGCTCCCATACCAGTTACACCATCCTGAGGTCCAGCTAGACCTCGACCGCTCGCCCCGAGGCAAGCAATAAAGGTGGCACGCGTGAACCTGATGAGAAGCAAGAGGAACAGTTTGCTGAAGCTGAGGATGAAGAAGATGTGGTCTTCATATCAAGTTTGCACAAACTCAAAAAGAAAACGAGACGCCAACCCAGGCGTGTAGTCTGCGTTAATGGTTGCGATGTCCCTGTCCTTATTGACATGGGAGCACCAGCGAATGTGATGACTTTGAATGATCCTCCAGCACTGGGTGAATCCAAGATGCGCATGTTTACGTTTGGTGGGAAAACACCTCTAACGCTGGAAGGCGTGTTTGTCTCAGATGTTACTCATGAAGGGAAGAAAATAAAAGTGTGGTTCTTTGTCACAAAAATCAGCGAGGACACATTACTAAGTTGTGCCGTGGCTGAGACACTGGACATTGTGAGCTGCGCATATGGGGTGTACTTGGAGGACGTCCAATCACTGATAGAAAACTTTGCAGAGGTGTTCAGTGGCATTGGGAAACTCGAGGTGGAGAACATACGATTGCACATTGATGAATCTATCCAACCAGTTGCATTGAAACAGTGAAGGAGTCCTACTCATTTGAGGGAACAGGTTGAAAAAGAACTGGATAGCCTTACCCAGCTGAATATCATAGAGCATGTGGACGGTCCCACCCCATGTTCTCCCTCATCGTGGTGGCGCGTAAGCCAAAGCAACCGGACTCAGTTTGCATCTGCGTCGACATGTACCCCCCTGACAAGGCCATTATGAGCTAGAGGCGCATAATTCTGAACATAGACGATATCATCGCAGATCTACAAGATGGAGTATTTTTCTCCAAGTTGGACCTAAGAGCAGGATACTCTCAGCTTGTCTTGCACCTAGAGTCCCGATATATCATGACTTTTACCACTAACTGGGGACTCTACCGTTATAAGAGGCTCCGTTTTTGGGGTCTTTTCCCGGTACGCTGAATATCAGCTATGACATTTTAGTGCTCGCATAGTCGGAGGTAGAACACTTGGAGAGACTAGAACGTTTTGGAAGCGGATTTGCTCACTTGGACTCATGCTTCAGAAGGACAAGTCTGAATTTCTGCAGAGGAGACTCACATTTTGGGGGTTTGTGTTCCAGGTAGGTGGAGTATCGGCTGAGCCAGCAAAAGGGAAAGAAGCTAAATTCCCTGAAAACGTATCAGAGGTACAGAGTTTTCTGGGGTTAGTAACATACTGTAGACAATTTATTAAGCATGCCACGATTTCAGGCCCATTATGCAATTTGACAAAGAAGGACACCCTGTGGCGATGGACCCCACTGGAACAGTCTGCGTTCAATGAGATTAAGGAGGCCCTCACTGCTGACAGCACAATGGTGTTCTTCGATCCAGCAAGAACGTCTGAAGTGGTGGCAGATGCGAGCCCTTTTGGACTGGGTTCTGTGCTACCAGGGTCGACACCCATGGTAAGGTGTAGCCAGTAGCATTTGCAAGCAGGGCCTTGTTGGTGACAGAACAACAATATTCTCAAATAGATTGCGAGGCGCTTGCTGTACTATGAGGCTGCAGGCACTTTCACCTGTACATCTATGGGCAACCTGTCACTGTGGTCACAGACCATAAACTCCTGGTTCTGATTATGGCAAAGGCCTCATCTAAGAGATCGTCGAGTATCGAAAAATCGATACTGGCCTTGTAAGAAAGAGTACAGCATATGCTTGATTTATCACACGGGCAATGGCAATGCTGCAGACTACCTATCAAGGCTCCCTCCGGCGAGATTCCACTTCGAACCAGGAGGTCGAAACTGAAGATTTCCTCTGTCTGCTTACTGAGCCCGCCATGCCTAACTCCATGTCAGTACAGAATCTGAAAAAAGCCTCTGGGGATGCTGAGTGCTTTTGGATCTTGTGGGACGCCATCTCAAAAGGGGACTGAAAGTGGGCATTGACACGTTTGGACAGCATCCACACGCTGCCCTCTTGGAATTAGAAAAGCTCTGGAGCGTCAGAAGTGAACTCGCAATTCACAGAAGATAGACTGTTCCTGTGGGGATCAAAGATGGTAGTCCCTTCCAAGCTCATCAGACGAGTTCTCGCACTAGCCCACCAGCGACAGCAGGGCTTGGCGAAGACCAAGCCACGCATAAGGATGAAGGTTTGGTTTCCAGGATAAGAGGACAGTGTGGATGATTTTGTTAAAAATTGCATGTTGCCAAGCCTCCTGTGCAGAAGGAACCGCGTATTGAATCCATGCCATGGAGCTGCGGACCATGGGAAACTGTGCATGTTGATTTTTGGGCCACGAGGCGGGACACACATTTTCTAGTAGTCATAGACCAATGGTTGATATCTGCAGAGGTCGTATTTATACTCTCCACGGCTTTAGTGGATGTGTTGCCAGTTTTGGAAAAGTTATTTGCATCCCATGGATTCCACAACGAAGTGTGCGCGGACAATGGGCCGCCCCATAAAGGGGAAGGATGCCCCACTTTTATTCAGGAGTGCGGTATTACACACCAGAACATATCCCATCTGGTTGAGGTCGAATAAAGAGGCTGAAAGATTTATGTGAACTTGAAATAAAGTTTTCTACATTTTCCATGGACAAGGTCATTGCCTAAAACGGGCATTCTATATATTCTTGCGAGAATTTCACACTGCACCCCACTGCTCGACGGGAGTACCCCCTGCAGAAACTTTGTTTAGGAGACACCCCGAGGGTTAATACCAAACATGAAACTGCGAATTCTGGACGAAATTGACACTGGGAGGGTATTCGAAGATAGGAGAGAGAGAAATGGGGAGGAACATTTCAGACGAGGACTGCTTGACTATAATCTGACACTAGAGGATGCTGGGCTGTGGAGATCACATCATCTCGAAGGCAAGCTGTCCTTGACCTATAACTGTCCTTGACCTATAAGCCTCGACCACTAGAGGTTGTCGACGTCAAAGGGTCAATGGTCACGGCGTCTGATGGCCATGATACTGTCACCAGGAATTCATGCTTCTTCAAAATGTTTGATGCCTGGTGCCCCATGCAAGGAGCAGAAGAGTCCAACTCCTCCCATGGAGAAAGTGATGACGAGGAAGTAGGTCACGTTCTACCTAAGAGGAAGATGCCTGGCCCCGCTCCTCCCAAGGAGAAAGTGATGACGAGGAAATAGGTCACGTTCTCCCATAAGAGGAAGATGCCTGGTTCCACTCCTCCCAAGGAGAAAGTGATGACGAGGAAATAGGTCACGTTCTCCCATAAGAGGAAGATGCCTGGTCCCGCTCCTCCCAAGGAGAAAGTGATGACGAGGAAATAGGTCACGTTCTCCCATAAGAGGAAGATGCCTGGTCCCGCCCCTCCAAGGAGAAAGTGATGATGAGGAAATAGGTCACGTTCTACCTAAGAGGAAGATGCCTGGCCCCGCTCCTCCTAAGGAGAAAGTGATGACGAGGAAATAGGTCACGTTCTCCCATAAGAGGAAGATGCCTGGTCCCGCTCCTCCCAAGGAGAAAGTGATGACGAGGAAATAGGTCACGTTCTCCCATGAGAGGAAGATGCCTGGTCCCGCTCCTCCCAAGGAGAAAGTGATGACGTGGAAATAGGTCACGTTCTCCCATAAGAGGAAGATGCCTGGTCCCACTCCTCCCAAGGAGAAAGTGATGACGTGGAAATAGGTCACGTTCTCCCATAAGCGGAAGATACCTGGTCCAGCTCCTCCCAAGGAGAAAGTGACGACGAGGAAATAGCTCAAGGACTCCCATGAGAGGAAGATGCCTGGTCCCGCTCCTCCCAAGGAGAAAGTGATGACGTGGAAATAGGTCACGTTCTCCCATAAGAGGAAGATACCTGGTCCCGCTCCTCCCAAGGAGAAAGTGACGACGAGGAAATAGCTCAAGGACTCCCATGAGAGGAAGATGCCTGGTCCCGCTCCTCCCAAGGAGAAAGTGATGATGAGGAAATAGGTCACGTTCTCCCATAAGAGGAAGATGCCTGGTCCCGCTCCTCCCAAGGAGAAAGTGATGACGAGGAAATAGGTCACGTTCTCCCATAAGAGGAAGATGCCTGGTCCCGCCCCTCCAAGGAGAAAGTGATGACGAGGAAATAGGTCACGTTCTACCTAAGAGGAAGATGCCTGGTCCCGCCCCTCCAAGGAGAAAGTGATGACGAGGAAATAGGTCACGTTCTCCCATAAGAGGAAGATGCCTGGTCCCGCCCCTCCAAGGAGAAAGTGATGACGAGGAAATAGGTCACGTTCTCCCATAAGAGGAAGATGCCTGCTTCCACTCCTCCCAAGGAGAAAGTGATGATGAGGAAATAGGTCACGTTCTCCCATAAGAGGAAGATGCCTGGTCCCGCTCCTCCCAAGGAGAAAGTGATGACGAGGAAATAGGTCACGTTCTCCCATAAGAGGAAGATGCCTGGTCCCGCCCCTCCAAGGAGAAAGTGATGACGAGGAAATAGGTCACGTTCTACCTAAGAGGAAGATGCCTGGTCCCGCCCCTCCAAGGAGAAAGTGATGATGAGGAAATAGGTCAAGGACTCCCATGAGAGGAAGATGCCTGGTCCCGCTCCTCCCAAGGAGAATGTGATGATGAGGAAATAGGTCACGTTCTCCCATAAGAGGAAGATACCTGGTCCCGCTCCTCCCAAGGAGAAAGTGACGACGAGGAAATAGGTCAAGGACTCCCATGAGAGGAAGATGCCTGGTCCCACTCCTCCCAAGGAGAAAGTGATGACGTGGAAATAGGTCACGTTCTCCCATAAGCGGAAGATACCTGGTCCAGCTCCTCCCAAGGAGAAAGTGACGACGAGGAAATAGCTCAAGGACTCCCATGAGAGGAAGATGCCTGGTACCCAGAGGCACCTGATGACCCATAGTGGCAGACAGTATCCCAGACCAGGTGGCAGTAAAGAGGTACCCCCGGAGGGACTTGAGAAGTAGGCCAACATGCTTGCAGGACTATGTGATGGATGGGTGAAGTTCCAAGTATATTCCTGAGATGTGGGGGGAAGTTATAACTGTTTGAAATGTTGAGTGTTTAAAGTTTTGTTTAGAAGTCATGGAAAATGAGTGTGGTGTGGTCCCTTTAAGCATCCAAGCGGGGTGACGTAACACTGCAGCCTAAATAAATGGGGTGGCACACACACGCACGTCAATGCTGGTGCCTCTGTGAGCATCAAGTTAACTGAGTGGTTTCACTCAGTGTTTCGTTCAGGATCCTTAATACCAGACAGCTCCTTTAACAAACTCTAATTTATTTCATTGGAATTTCTAAACACATTGAGTTTTATATTCACTCCTGGTCGTGCCCACCTATCTCTCATAGATAACATTTTGGTACCTGCCAAGCTGCGTCGAAGCCCTTCGCTCTATAATACTATAGCAGTAGGACACTCCAGCCCAGTAACTTCTCACAGCAAAAATTAGCATGGACCAAAATTGCCCACGTGCAATTTTCAGTTGTTTACTGAATATGTCAGTGGATTAGACTTCGCGTTTAAGAGAGGAAGTGAGGTTGCAAAGGATGTGGAGGGGAGTTTTACTTTTTTTCATGAACGTCAGTGAATTTTCAGTTATGTGTATTTGTAGTTTCTTTATATGTCTGCGTTATGTGTTCTTTGGTTCTAGGTTTGCTGCACTTTGGACAGCCTCTATTCCAAAATCAAGGAAATACCACCACCTTCTGGCCAGTATTGGAAAAGGTCATGATATTTTGGCTGCAGTACTTGTAAGGAGCTCCACACTGCTTTATTCTCAATCCTTCCTGTTTTGCAAATATTGTACATACGCAAAACATCCCTATTCCCTAAAGTGTGGTAAAAAATCAGTGTGAAATGCTCTCTCTCCTGCACAATATCCAGGTAAGTAAATATCACAACACACAAGCTAAATGGACACAAAAAGCGCTGCTCCTTAAAATGTGTTGGGCAAAGGGATTGCAATTACATCTACAAATGCATTTTTAGGTAGGATCTGAAATCCCACGTTTATTCAAGCACAGTATTTAATGAGAATTGTAGTTCAGCTTGATTACTCCGTTGACCAGAGACAGTCACGTAGAAACAGTCATGTGTGTAGGTGCAGGCATGTGTGCTGCAGATAAACATTAATTCCACTTTCAACGTTATTACCCTAGCTTGCCATACATTGGCGCTTGCAGAATCTGACTCCAGGACCAAAGCACCGAAGAAGGACGAACCGAGAAAGGTGTCGCGGTTGATGAGGGGCCCCGGGGTATATGCGTATATTTTTCACCATGGGGCAATTTGGGCTCTGCACTGGGGGAGAGCGCCCCTTTCCTGTGGAGAAAAGTGGGCAGGGAAGGTGTTAATCACGTTCAGACCGTCGTTTTCTCCCGTTCCTTCCCTGTGTTTCAGGGCCGGGCTAGGGGGTGCGTAGTCTTGTGGATGGGTGAAGGGAAGGGGTATTAAAGAGGAGGATATATTATATATATATATATAAAAAAATTTACAATGAGAAGAATGTAATAAGGAAATAGAATTGTACGGGTACAGAGGTTGGGGTTCTTGGAGCTTACCTCCCGTGTGTGGGTTTCGGGACCCCTCGGTGCTCCTGCACTCAGTGGGTCAGCGGTGGGGTCTCGGCTGGGGTGTGCGAACCTCAAGCTTTTCTCACTCTGGTGGTGCTGGTCGAGTGGTCCAGCCTATGTCCCGTCGCAGGTGTCGGGCTCGTGTATCATGCCGGTTTGGTCGGTGGGTTGGGCAGCTTCGGGCTAAGACATGTCGGAAAAAGGGCTTTCCTGCTGAGTCGGGCTGTGCGTTTGTTGGGATCGGGACAGGGGTTATGATCTGCCGATCCTGGTGCCACGGGGATAAGGGGAAGTGTGGTGCACATGACAAGTCACCAGGTGGAAGTGTGATGCATGGCCTGGAAAGTGTGCATGGGCAGACAGCTGCGTGCAACGTTTGGGAGAGCCACGGGCATTGCTGTCGGGACAATGGTGGTGGAGTTATTTTGGCATGGATTTCTAAGAGTTAAAAATTTTAACAAAAACAAAAAAAACGAAGAGAAATGAAATAAATAGAGTGATGGGATCTGCTTTTCCAGCTGTCTACTTGGCTCAGTGCTCCCAGTGTCTTGGGTCCAGGGACGGCTGCAGTTTAGCCCCGGGCCATGAGGGGGCTGTGAGTTTTACTGTCAGTGGCAGCCTTGCTTTAGTGAGGGGCAGCCAGACTCCTTTGGGGGCAGGAGGGAAGAGATTGGTTGGTGAGAGTGCTCGGGTGAGTGTTGGGGGGAGCTAAAGGAGTATGAAATAAAACAAAATAGATACTAAAGAACAGATAATAATAACAGCAGGAATTAAAGGATTGGGGACATTACAGCTAGTGTGGTGTTTTTGCAGGGGTCACATCACTGGGGAGGTCTGGGAGGTTGGGTGGGCATGTCGGGGAGTTTTGTGGATGCCCAGGCCTTTCGTGAGGCACTAAGCATTGTCAGCAGGGCGCCCAAAGCTCAGCTAGAGGGGGTGGTGCAGGAGGTTACGGGAGAAAGGGAGCCCAATGGGGGTAGGCCCCAGCTAGAGTGGCTTCAGATGGGGCCGTGCAGCAGTGGTGGCCTGTAGCTCGTCGGTGGGGAGAGGGAAGGGCAGGGGAAAGGGGGCCAGCAGGAGCAGGGTGGACATCCCGAGGAGGGCAGCAAGGGGCAGGGAAGAGGAGGGAAAGGGGGCCAGGTGAGGGGTTGGAGCTCATAGGGATGGGGGTGTTGGTGCATGTGCGGGGGCAAAGGTAGGAGTCCTTTGAGGAAAAAAAGGAAGAGTGGGGTTGTGGAGCTCAGGATGAAGTGGCGATGTGTAGGCCAGGATGGCGTGGCTGGGCGGCGAGGAGAGGGTGCCCAGAGGTGCGCAGGGTTGGGAATAGTGTGCAGCATGGGTTAGGTTGGGGGCACAAAAAGGGGGCTTTGAGGGTACACATGATGTGGGGATGAAGGAGGGGTGTGTGACGTTGTGGCCTCTGGTGAGCCACAAGGGAGGTGTGTAAACTCACTGTTGGTGCAGACGAATAAGGTACCGGGGACGGTGGGGCAGGCGGTGGTGGGCGTTGGTGTGCCGGGTGCTGGGGAGAGTGTGAAGAAGGTGAAGAAGTTATCCTATATGAGTATAACAAAGCCTTTGAGAGCACATTTGATGGCGGCTACAAAGGAAAGAATTTGGGCCTGGGAGTTTTTGGATGTGTTCAAGCTCTTACACAGTGAAGTGAGAGCAAAAGAGGGGTCAAAAGTGGACAAGAGGGAGCTGGTGGCGAGGCCGCGAGTGCCTGTTATGATTGAGAATTAGACGTCAGCATTTTTAATATACGCTAGTGTCTACTGTCAGAAGTACCCTGAGTGGTGTGTAATGTTGTTTAAGCACATGGATGTTATTAGGAAAGCGTTTGTTTGTTTTGGAGGATTCGCCTGGATGAGGTATGATGAGGAGTTCAGGGCAAGAATGGGGGAGGACCAGATGGCAGTGTGGGGGGAGATTGATATGGACCTGTGGTTGCAATGGAGGACGCCCATGCACCCAGCACCCACGCTTCACACAGCGAATGGTTTACCTGTGCCTTACTGGCCCTTTCTTGGTAGCCCCGCCCCGGACGGGGCAGGAGGAGGCCGGGGACAGCCGTCAGCAGCCTGCTGGGCCTTTAATAAGGAAGGGTGCTCTAGGGCGGTGTGCAGTTTCAAACATGAGTGCAGTAGGTGCGCAGGATGGCACCCTGTCACACAATCTTTTGTGACAGGAGAGAGAGGGAGGGGCCGGGGTGTGAGACGAGGGGTTGTGAGGAAAGGCTTATACTCCAGTTAGCGTGGGTTAGGTTGGGGGCCAGGTGGGGGGCACAAAAAGGGGGCTTTGAGGGTGCACATGATGTGGGGATGAAGGAGGGGTGTGTGATGTTGTGGCCTCTGGTGAGCGAACCCAGATAGGGAGGGGGTCAGAAATGTGGGTGTGGGTCTTCTGGGGGGTGTTGGGTTGGGGTACCAGGGTCCCAGGGTTCGGCAGTGGGCAGATAACCTGAAGTCGGCACGTGAGAGACCGGATGTGGTAAGGGCGAAGCTGCAGAAGGCGGTAGCTGAGGGAAGGGTGGTTGGACCATATGAGGATATGCCGGGTGATCAGGTGGTGTCCCTCTTGGGGTTGACACCTAATAAGGTGGCCGGTGAGTTTAGGTTGATTCACCATTTATCGTTGCTGGAGGGCACATCTGTGAATGATTTCATTGCCTCTCAGGAGTGTGGGGTGTCCTACGCAAGCGTGGATCAGGCGGTGGGGCTTGTGAGGGAAAAGGGGCGTGATGCCTTTATAGCCAAGTGTGACATTAATTTGGCTTTTCGGTTGCTGATACATCCAGAGTATTTTTGGTTGTTGAGGATGTTATGTTGATTTATACCATGGGCAGTCTCCAGGGGTGCAGTTTGAGGATCAGATTTACGTGGACAAAGCATTACCTATCGGTTGTGCAGTGTTGTGTGCATTACTTGAGCATTTTAGCTCCTTTCTGCAGTGGGTCCTTACCTACAGGTCAGGGTTCAGTGGCGTGTTGCACTATCTGGATGATTTCTTGTTCATCACTGGGGCGGGAAAAGAAAATGAGTGCTAGTAAATGCTGGAAGCTTTCCAGACATTCATGATTGAGTTAGGAGTTCAGTCGGCAGAGGATAAAACAGAGGGGCCGGCTGTGGGACTTTTTTAGGTATCGAATTGGATTCAATGACTATAACCTCACACTTGTTGACGACAAGGTGAGCAGGCTCGTGCAGTTGCTGGAGAGGGGGTGTGAAATGGAATGAAGAATGTTGGATGGCTGGGAGAGGGAAAGGGGAAGGTAATGGATAGTAGGAGGCCATTGTCAGAGGGGCTGGTGGGTAGGTTGTGCAATGTTCTTGGCGGTTTATGTTGGACTCCATGGGAAATAGACATGGTTACGGCATGTTTTATGTGGTTGTTTTTTGGGGCATTTCGGGTGTCGGAGTTGTTTCTGAAGGTGTGGGGTTTTAGGGCATGATGTGGAGGGATGTCTGTTGGCTTGAAGAAAGTGGGGGTCATTACAACCCAGGCGCTAATTGCGCCAACTTTACCACCATGGTGTAAACCATGTTTACACCATGGTGGATGGCGGATTTACCGCCCCATTCCAAGGTGAGTGGGGCGGTAAATCCCCATTTCCCATTTTCCCTTCCCCATTCCCATTTTTGCCCCATAGGGCATAATGGGAGTGGGGAAGGCGCTAATTACGCCACCGTAAATTACGGTGGCGTAATTAGCATCATGGCAGGTTAGCGTCATGGATTTTAACAGCTGCAAAAGCAGCCGTTAAAATCAGAATAGGCGTTAAGGGTTAACGACGGCGTTAACCCTTAACGCCTGGGTCGAAATGAGGCCCAGTGTAGATATCACAATTTGCAAATCAAAGACAGACCAGTTGGAGAAAGGGCTGCGAGAGCATTTGGACAGGGGAAACAGGGAGTTTATCCGGTGGGAGCAATTTAGTATGGCAGAAGAGATGTACAGGGAGGGAGGGTTTGGTTTTTCAGCATGAGAACATGGAGTGGGTGATGGCTGCACATGTTTTGAGGGTAATGAGGAGGGCTCTGCTAGCTTTGGGCGAGAAGGCTGAGGAGTTCGGGACACATTTTTTCAGGATAGGGGCAGCATCTGAGGGGAGCATGCTAGGTTTGTCTGAGGAGGGGGTGAAGATTTTAGGGCACTGGAAATCGGCAAAGTATAAAGGGTACATCCGAGATCTGGGCGAGTGTATCCCTTAGGGAGTGGAGGGCAGGGGGGACTTTCAGATGGGAAGCTTGTTGTCTTTCTCTTTTTCAGATACAGCTTGAAGGAGCGGTGAGGTGCCTCAGATATGGATCTGCGCCCACTCCATAGTGAAATGTGCAGGGACAGCTGCGGCAAAAAGGATGTTTGGTACTCTGTTGGGGCGTAGCTATGAGTTGGCTTTGTTGAGATGGTCTGGGGTGGGGGGGCTCAGGTGGGACCAGCTGCTGCTAATGCTGGTGGGTATAAGGGAACTCCATGGAGTTTTGGCGGCCTTCATGTTACAAGCCGGGGAGAACGATTTGGTAAAGGAGACAGGTGTGGCGCTATTAAGAAAAATAAAGAGGGACCTCAGTTGGTTGAGGGAGATTTGGCCAGCGGTTGTTTTGTTGTGGACTAAGTTGATGCCAAGAAGGCTATGGAGGGGTGCTGTTAAGGAAGGGGTGGTGGAGCAAACTATGCAGAACATTAACAGGGAGATGTTGAAGTTTTGCAGGTTTTAGGGGTGCAAACGATTGCGCATCCAGACCTTAAGTATGAGGATTTCGATTTGTTCTGGGTGGATGGCGTTCATTTGTCGATTTTGGGGAATCAGTACTATTTTTTTACTTAAGGTTAGCGGTGGAGGGCATCATAAAGTGTTGGAGGTAAAAAGGTGGGGGGTGGGGTAGGAAGAAGACCTCAGAGGAGGGTTGTTCTGGTCCCATGGCCATTGCCCTTTGGAGGATTATTGGGGGAGGCAAAAAAGTGTAGCAGCACGGTAAGGAGGGGGTAGTGCTGTGTGCATGGATAGGCTAGCCCGGGGGGTACAAAAAGGGGGAAGAGGTATGGAAGAAGGAGGGATGTGGTATCAGGGAGAAGATGGGGGAGTAGTGGGAATAAAGGGGGAAGGGAGGGAAATAAGGAGCAGAAATTGATGAATTATTTAATCAATAAATTGCTTTGGTGAATGTTTTTGATCAGTAGTCTGTAAGGCCAAGGAACCAGGTTAGTGTTTATTTGTAAGCTGTGGCCTGTCACATTAAAGCATCCTTTTTCACTACTCGTAAGTCTGGATTTTGTGCAGTTTAGCCCAAGGGGAGCGCAGGGGCGTGCACAGATCCGTTTCACCTCAGGGTAATTTGGGTGCTGCACCGGCCAGCGAGCTGGCATGGGGGGAGAGCGCCCCTTTCCTGGTGATAAAAGTGGGCGCAGTAGCTGAGTAGCAGTCTAAGCAGTGGACTCTGCTAGGAAGTCTTTCCACTGTTGCTACAACTGCTGGAGGCAAAGACACCCTCACCAAAATCCCTGACACAATGGAGAGTGGCGTGGAGTTGCTGCATAGCAATCTAAGCAGTGGACTCTGCAAGGAAGACTTTTCACTGTTGCTATGACCGCTGGAGGCAGAGACACCTTCACCAAAACCCCTGACACCCTGAGTGGCGAGGAGTAGCTGAGTAGCAGTCTAAGCAGTGGACCCTGCTGGGAAGTCTTTCCACTGTTGCTATGACGACTGGAGGTGAAGACACCCTCACCAAGACCTCTGACACACCACGTAGCGGCGCAGAGTTGCTGAGTAGCAGTCTAAGCAGTGGACTCTGCCTGGAAGTCTTTTCACTGTTGCTACGACTGCTGGAGGCAGTGACACCTTCACCAAAACCCCTGACACACTGCGGCGAGGAGTAGCTGAGTAGCAGTCTAAGCAGTGGACCCTGAGGAAAGTCTTTCCACTGTTGCTACAACAGCTGGAGGCGGAGACACTTTCAACAAAACCTCTGACACACCGCAGAGTTGCTTAGTAGCAGTCTAAGCAGTGGACTCTGCCGGGAAGTCTTTCCACTGTTGCTACGACTGGTGGAGGCAGAGACACCCTCACCAAAACCCCTGACACTGCGGAGTGGGAAGGAGTAACTCAGCATCAGTCTAAGCAGTGGACCCTGCTGGGAAGTCTTTCCACTGTTGCTACGACTGCTGGAGGCAGAGACGCCCTCACCAAAACCCCTGATACACCGCAGAGTGGCACGGAGTAGCTGAGTACCAGTCTAAGCAGTCCAAATGATCCGGGTAGTGGAGTGGTGTGTAAAGGATGCTGCGGCCATCGCAAAAGGACATAAAGTAAGAATCACTCGGGAGGCTTGGAAAAAAAGATTTTTGAAAGAGGGGTGCTCCCACTTTTCCCTTGGAATAACCCTTTGAGGTTGGGGTCGCTGCATGGTTCTGATTTAACTTGCTCTGATACATAGCCTCAAAAATGAAATATCAAAGAATAGCACTCAATGGGTGACCCTACAAAGTGATCGTCTCCTTTCTGGGAAGCGCCCCCTTAACCCCCAGGGGGAAAAGTTAAAATTAATCTCATCGCCTTGTCGAAAAAAAGACAAATACAAGAGAGAGGGCACCATTGACCCAATGAGATCTAAGATAGAGGCTTTTTTTGGGAATAACTCTGTTATGAAAATGAATCGGCAGAGTGTTCAGTCTCAAGTGGCTCAATAGACAACACAGGTGGAGGTCTCCTCAGAGAATATCTCAATCGATAATAATGGCTCGTTGTTAAATTTATGCAAGGTCATACAAAGAAATTCTATGAGCCCAAAGGACATTGCATAAAATAACAATTTGGCTTCAAGCCTGTCACAGACACCTGACTTAGAGAAACTCCTTACCACCTATGACTCATCTACCAGCAAAAGTGGCATGGAGACAGAATTGATGTCCGAGGTCTTGATGCTCTCCCAGACCTCTCACAAGGTGTTTTCCTATGCAGGGGTCACCCTGGAATCTACAGAGGGAAAAATCTAAGCAGTATTAAGCCTATGTACTAAAATGGCAGAGGAACAGCAAGGATTTAAGGAAACTGTGACATGAGTGGTAGATATCATCCTGCTGGTTAGTCAAGATCCGATTACTTCTGGCATTGCAAGTTAGATGCAAGCCATGAAAAAACAGCTGGACAGCATCAACACACTGCCCGATAATCCCCTACACCATTGTAAGAACGGGGAAGAAGCACCGAAAGGGAGGGAGATGGCTGACATAGGGGATGGGAAACATCCACCCACCACTAGTTTTTTTGCCGCTGGGAGCGGGCTATATTGTGGCAGCCTCTGAGAGTGACGCCCTGGAGGCCCTTTGTGCAAAAATCTCTCTCCTCGAAGTCACACCACCCCCCCCAAGAGAATCTTAAATAAACAACAGCCACCATTAAGGAAGAAATTGCACAATAACCCATGCAAAGTAAGTTCAGAAATCACTGCAAACATTGGAGCAGATAGAGGCCAAAAAAACGTGATGGACAAAAAGACCATATGCAGGTACATTGGGGGTGGCACAGTCAGGGCCCGCTGGACAATTGGATGGCTCCTGCTAAGAGGAGTGGTAAATCTGCACTCCCTAGCCAAGTCGCCTGCCCCCCACCCCCACCCGGTGCTGAGGTCCACAGTGACAAAAGTGGGCTGTTTAGCTGCTGCATGGCATACAAAATGCCCATCCCATGGGGGGAGAGCGCCCAAGAGGTAACCCATGGCAAAAACCCTGAAGAACTGGAGGGGAGGGATGTGGAGCAGGGTCGCGAGATTCAAGCCTCAACTAAGTTTGTGGACAAACCATTAACAGCCCACGCCAAGACAGGCAAATTGTCCCCTTGGCCCGAACAGGCCAATGTATGAGAAGAGTTGAGGAACTCTGACCCTCCACACAGGCCATAATGGGAAACAGAGACAGAGCTGACTATTACAGAGAGTTACACTATGTTAAATTCGTGGAGATTAACCCTACTTCTTCAAGCACATTCCTCAACCGCTCCCGGCTTTTAGAACTACTGCCTCTTGTACCAGACTTGAAATCTAACACGTCAAGGGATACAGGGAAGCTGGAGCTCCCTCCATATGACAGCATAACAAATTGGGCGCTGCCTAGTTTTGACTCATCTTTTCTGGTAGAAAATGTTTGCAAAAATGCTCCAGCATTTAAGAAGCTGGGGTTTGAGATTTTGGTTTTTCATCCACAGGAACAAACTGCCCCTTCCACTGTACTCTCTCTAAATAATCAGTAGTTGACATCATGGGAAGAGTGGGGGGGGCAGGCAAGGAAACGGAAGGCAGCAGGGGCACTGGTCTCCAATTAAACAAGCATAATATTGACCACCCGAGGGAGCGGAATACTGGCAGCTAATCTCTTGGAATACCAGGGGTCACCGATCCTTCCTTAATTCCCAGCCAGAGCTTGAATTGATAATGAGGTCGCAGATATTCTGCCTTCAGGAGAACTTTCTGACAACACATTTTGAAATGGATGGTTATATTAATCTATTTAGTCTATCTAGCCGTCCGGAGAAGGGCCGTCCAAAGGGAGGACTGTGCATTGGGCAAAATTTCATTTGAACTTAGTAGAATTCCTGACAGCGAGTCCCCACTATAAGCTATCATGTGGTTATTCTTCCAAAATACTTCAGGGAGTAGGAGCCACACTGGTGGACATGCTATATGACTCCCCAAGAGGGGAATCAACAGAGGGACTGTGAGAAACCCTGATAGATACCCTCAGAAATTGGAGTAATAGTTTCCCCAAGTGGGGCATTATCCTGGCAGGAGATTTTAACATGGATTGTTTTTATGATTCCCAGGCGAATGCCTGTAAGGGGAGGAAGGAAGGCTTGGGACACAAGGTGGGAGACTGGAGGGAGGCCCTGGATGAGTTTGAACTTTCCCCCATGGTTGTAGATGATGGAGAGGCTCAAACGACATGGTCGAATGGAACGCTGAATAGTATTATTGATTTTATATTTGTTAACACACTAGTACTGAAACACTTGTGTATAGGCGCGTTATAAATGCCATATCATACCATATCATACTGAGATGTTCACTCGAATTTGGAGTAATCCCTGCCCCGAGTAGTGACCATGTAATACTCAGTATGAAGTGTAGATGGAGGTTGGTGAGACCAACTATTGCTGGGACAGGTAATCCCATAGTTGACCAACAAGGCAACAGGCTATACTGGTCGGTGGCTAGGATCCAATGCTTTGGTTACGCGGTCAGGGCGCAGGGCCAGAGCGAAGAGGAAATCTTGGGGGGTTGTAATTGGGAGCTAAAGAGGTTGGTTACTTCGCTGGTCACTCTTCTCCCCACCCCACACCCCAAGATATTCAGTTGTTCGCGACCGGCAGGGAGAAGTAAGACCTAGGTTTGACATGGGAATATATAAGGCGAAGTGGGACTTAAACTCCCTGATTCAGATAAATAAAAAAAGCCTGACTATCTGCTGGGGAACTAAGAGAGAAATCCTGGCAAGGTTGAGGTACAAACATAAAACCTGGCTCCGGAAATACAAATATGGGAAAACCTCGGCTGCCTGGAAATTCATTAACCAGCTGATCAGGGCACATGACACGCAAATGTTCTGGCACCTGATTCGTACTAACGGGATGCCCGGGTTTGTATTTATAGCATTTATTTGCAGCACACATAACCCATTGGTATCTAGATGCTGGTTTAATTGTGGAAAGGCAGGTGATTTATAACACGCTTGTTTTTTTGAGTTTTTTCAAGTGCAGATCCGGGATTTTAACCTGTTTGCACAGCATGGTCTTGCTTCCAAGACCTGCGCGTTGCCACAGAGCTATCTTTCCGTCTGTCACGCCGCACGCTCGCTCGCGGGCGTCACTTACCTGTCCTGGGGTCCCTGGTCCACGGCCGCAGCGGTCTCCTCCTTCATGGAGGCTGTACCCGCGGTGGCGTCTCTCCTTACGCCGACCCGCGGTCCGGATGGGCGCCGTGGACGCCGCCATCTTGCGAGGACCTGCGCATGCGCGGATCGTCAGTATTCGACGTCCCGCGCATGCGCAGTGTCAGAACATGCGTTCCAAGCCTCGCTTTGACCCCGGGCCTTAAAAGGGCACCGCATACACAGGGACAACGCGTCTCAACGCGGTTGTTACTGTGTATGCGCTGCTGGAGTCCTGGCGCTCGTGTTACAGCCCTCCAGTTCCTTGTTCTACCTTACTCTGCCTACCCCTGCCTCATCTCCTTATTTCCTTCTTGCTCCCTGGTCCTCCTACCCTTTCTTCCCTGTATTGCTGGTCCCTTGCCTGTCCCTGGTTTAGGATAGGGGAGGTCCTGTCTGGGTCCTAGTTGAAGTGGGGATTCCCCTGTCTGTACTGCCTTTCCTTGCAGTCTGTTCTCCTTTGCCTGTCTTGTGCCCTGCCAGTACCTGTGCCTTACTGCCTTCTTGGAAGTTCCTGTGTTCAGCTCCGTTATCATCGGTGTCTTCATCAAGCCTTCTCAGCCAGTGGAAACACTGTCCCTAAGTCACGCAAATTCTGAGAAGTGCCACCCGTGGCGTTGGGAGTTGGTTCAGTGCCGTCCTGTCTTATATCGTCAGGAGGGGATTGGGCTAATTTCTCGCGCTACCCATTCATCGGCTATAGATACATCGACATACTGGCAACCTCAACTCCACGGTCTACAGGAAGAAAAGGTAACCCACGATCTCGTGAAGACTCGTTTAACAGATTGAGACGCCTCTCCCCCAGTTTCGACATGGACGACATGCAGGAACTACGTGAAGAAATGCGTGCCATGCGTCTTGAAATGACCACCCTCCGCCAGGAGAACAACACCCTCAGACAAGCGTTGGACCGGTGTTTGGCTAATCCCACACAACCAGCTACACCGCCTGAGAACTCCATGGCTTACACTACTCCGATGAAGTATGATGGTGATCCGCGTCGAGTGGCAGAGTTCTGTACCCACTGTCAGATCCATTTCCAGTTCAGGTCAACTCATTTTGCTCAAGACAAGGCTAAGATCGGGTATATCCTTGGAAATCTAACCGGCAATGCACTTGCTTGGGCCGCACCTTTGGTCTCTACCAACAGTCCTCTGTTGGGTGATTTCGCTGCCTTCGAGAAAGCCTTTTTGGACGTCTTTAAACCACCCAATTTGGCAGCCATGGCCCAGAATCAATTAATGGAGATCAAGCAAGGGTCAGGTGACATAATCCACTACATCAGTCGGTTTCGACAATTAGCAACCGATTCACAATGGCCCGAAATCACTCAAAAAACCTTGTTTCGTCGGGGACTACGAGAAGAGTACAAAGACGAATTGCTGCACATTCCGGAGCCAGAAACGTTGCCTGCATTGGTGGAACAAGTCTTACGCATTGACCACAGGTTAACCGAACGACGGAGTGAACGTTGCAGATTTGACAGGTATCAACCAGTTCTTCCAGCACAGAATCCCGGACCAGCTGTTTCTACCGATGTGGGTCCAGAACCCATGCAGTTGGGTGCCATCCGAGGCCCGTTGTCCGAGACCGAAAAGAAAAGAAGACGACAGAAAAACTTGTGCATGTATTGCGGTGGTTCTGGCCATTTTCTAGGCACCTGTCCGCTACGTCCTCTGAAGAAACAGGAAAACTAACAGGCCCGTTGTTTGAGGCGAAGGCAGCAGCGGGCCGCCTTTCTGAATCTGACCTTCCTCCCATGAACTCAGTACCCTTGTTGATCCTGAAAGTCGGTGTTGCCTGGCTAGGTAAGTGTATGAAAACCTCGGCCCTTCTGGATTGCGGAGCATCCGGCAACTACATCGATGCCTCGTTCGCGATTGCCAATGGGATCCGTTTACATAACAAGGAACGACCAACAGTGGTGGAGGTGATCGATGGTTCTACTTTGTCTTCTGGTCCGGTTTGCCAACAGTCCGATCCCTTGTGGCTCTCTGTGGAAGGGCATCTCGAACGAATCTCATTGGACGTCATCAAGTCTCCCTCATTTCCGGTGGTGCAGGGTTTACCATGGCTGTTATATCACAATCCCCAGGTCGACTGGACCGCTCGTTCCCTGGTGTTCTCTTCGACACGTTGTCCTCGCGACTGTGTACTTCACGAAACCTTTCCTGCAATTTTGGAGTCCCTCAATCCTGCTGACGTATCTGCCCGTTTATGTGCCACTCAATCGGTTCCTCAAGAATATGCTGGATACCACAAGGCGTTCTCCAAGCCTGAGGACATACCATTACCACCCCATCGGCACTTTGATTGTTCCATTGACATCCTGCCTGGTGCGGTCATTCCCCACGGCAAGATCTATTCGTTGACTCAACTCGAGAAAGGCGTCCTACAGGAGTACATTACGGATTGCCTCAACAAGGGCTACATAGTGCCGTCCAAGTCCCCCGCAGGATTCCCGTTATTCTTCGTCAAGAAGAAAGAGGGCACTTTGCGCCCTTGTATCGACTACCGTCAACTAAACGAGATCACGAAGAAAGACAGGTACCCGTTACCACTCATCTGGGACATCATCGAATCCCTGAAATCCGCACAAATCTTCACCAAGCTGGATCTAAGAGGGGCCTATCACCTGGTGCGGATTAAGAAGGGAGACGAGTGGAAGACGGCCTTCAAAACACCTATTGGTCACTTCGAGTACAGGGTGATGCCGTTTGGACTCTGCAACGCCCCGGCCGTCTTCCAGCGGTTCATGGACGATGTCTTTTCAGACCTTATTGGAATATCTGTATGGGTATACCTTGATGACATTCTGGTTTTTTCTGACACTCGTACTGCACACGTTGCGCATGTTCAGGAAGTTCTCCGTAGAGTAACAGACAACGGCCTGTATGCCAAAATAGAAAAATGCCAATTTCATAGGGAAAGCATGGAATTTCTGGGTTATGTGATCAGCAACACAGGAGTGCAGATGGATCCCGCAAAACTGCAAGCTATACGAGAATGGAAACTGCCACATGGCGTGAAGTCGCTTCAAAGGTTCTTGGGCTTCGCCAACTTTTATCGACGCTTCATTCCATGCTTTTCTCAACTGGCCAACAGCCTAACCCGCCTGACCAGTACCAAGGTGCCGTTTCTCTGGGACACGCAGGCCGAGGAGGCATTTCTGGGATTGAAAAGATCTTTCATGTCGGCTCCTGTTCTTAGACATCCAGATGATGAAAAGCCATTTGTGGTGGAAACAGACGCTTCGAACTACGCAATTGGTGCGGTCTTACTACAGCAAGATGCAATCACGGGAACAGAGCACCCGGTGGCTTACTACTCAAGGAAATTGTCAGTGAGCGAGAGAAACTATGCGGTGATAGAAAAGGAATTACTAGCGATAAAAGCTGCTTTCGAGGAGTGGCGACATCACTTGCTGGGTGGGAAGTACCCGGTGGTGGTTCGCACAGATCACCGTAATCTACAGTTCCTGCGCTCTTTGCAATGCAGAACCTCCCGTCATGCTCGTTGGGCCTTTTTCTTTTCGCAGTTTGATTTCACCGTCACGTACATTCCTTGTTCCCAGAACACTAAGGCTGATGCCCTGTCTCGATCTCTGGAAAACAACGTTGAAGGTGCCAAGGAACCAGAACCTCTGATAGCGTCAAAACATTTTCTATCGATGGTGACTCCCCAGCTCCAACAGTTGATAGAGGCCACACGAACGGATCCCTCAAAATCACAGATACTACAACGCACTGACATCAGAGAACGTGACGGCTTGTTGTTCTTCAAGGATCGTCTGTACGTTCCCACCTTGGAACTCCAGAAAATCGTTCTACAGAATTGCCATGATTCCGTCGTTTGTGGTCACCGTGGAGTCCGCACAACACAAGAACTGGTTGCACGGCAGTACTGGTGGCCTGGATGGGCCACACTGGTAAAGCACTACGTGGACTCCTGCCCTGTATGTGCCCAGACCAAGATTCCTCGCAAAAGGCCCATTGGTCTTCTGAAACCCACACCTACGCCTCCGTACCCTTGGCATACCATCGCCATGGATTTCATCGTTGACCTGCCCCTGTCTGGTGGTTTCACGTGTATAATGGTGGTGGGTGGACTGTTTCACCAAGACTGCTCATTTCTTGCCCTTTCCTAAATTGCCCACTGCCTCCCAGATGGCACGACGTTTTCTACACGAGGTGTATCGTCTTCATGGTCTTCCGGAGAAGATTCTATCAGACCGGGGGTCTCAATACATCTCTTCCTTTTGGGGCCAACTGTGTCGGCATTTGGACATTCAGCGAGCCCTGAGTTCCGGCTATCATCCGCAGACTAATGGGCAGACGGAACGCACCAATCAGACCCTTGAGCAATACCTACGTTGTTATGCCAATGCTACCCAAGACAACTGGTCGGAATGGTTGGACACCGCGGAAGCAGCTTACAACAATGCTGTTCATTCCGCTACCGGACTCAGCCCCTTTTTCTGCTCCACTGGTCTTCATCCCAGACTGCTGCCAGTTCATCCTACATCTTCCAGTGCCGTACCATCTGCAGATGCCCTGGTGTCCCTGATCCGCGATCAACATCGTCTGGCAGCCGGTACCTTGGCAGTGGCACAAGCACATATGAAGGAGCGGGCTGACAAGAGACGGAGCCCTGAGCCTGTCCTTCATGTTGGGGACATGGTATGGCTGTCCTCCAAGAATCTACCGGTACGCAACTTACCTGTGAAACTAGCCCCCTGCTTTTTTGGTCCCTTTCGCATCATTGGGCGTATTTCGTCTGTTGCCTTTCGTTTGTCTCTGCCTCGTTCTTGGAGGGTCCATCCTGTCTTTCATGTTTCCCTTTTGAAGCCCTATGTGCCCGATGTTATGGGTCGTACCTGTTCCCGTCCTGCCCCGGTTCTGGTTCGGGGGGTTCCTGAATTTGAGGTGCAGGAGATATGTGATTCACGGATTTGGCGGGGTGCTCTGCAGCTCCTGGTCAGCTGGAAGGGTTATCCTGCTTGTGACCGCACTTGGGAACCGCGCTCCTTCGTGCATGCACCACGCCTGGTTCGGGACTTCTATCTCCGCTATCCTTGGAAACCCGGTGCTCCGGGGTTGTCCGGGAGGGGGTATGGTGTCACGCCACGCGCTCGCTCGCGGGCGTCACTTACCTGTCCTGGGGTCCCTGGTCCACGGCCGCAGCGGTCTCCTCCTTCATGGAGGCTGTACCCGCGGTGGCGTCTCTCCTCACGCCGACCCGCGGTCCGGATGGGCGCCGTGGACACCGCCATCTTGCGAGGATCTGCGCATGCGCGGAACTTCAGTATTCGACGTCCCGCGCATGCGCAGTGTCAGAACATGCGTTCCAAGCCTCGCTTTGACCCCGGGCCTTAAAAGGGCACGGCATACACAGGGACAACGCGTTTCAACGCGGTTGTTACTGTGTATGCGCTGCTGGAGTCCTGGCGCTCGTGTTACAGCCCTCCAGTTCCTTGTTCTACCTTACTCTGCCTAGCCCTGCCTCATCTCCTTATTTCCTTCTTGCTCCCTGGTCCTCCTACCCTTTCTTCCCTGTATTGCTGGTCCCTTGCCTGTCCCTGGTTTAGGATAGGGGAGGTCCTGTATGGGTTCCTAGTTGAAGTGGGGATTCCCCTGTCTGTACTGCCTTTCCTTGCAGTCTGTTCTCCTTTGCCTGTCTTGTGCCCTGCCGGTACCTGTGCCTTACTGCCTTCTTGGAAGTTCCTGTGTTCAGCTCCGTTATCATCGGTGTCTTCATCAAGCCTTCTCAGCCAGTGGAAACACTGTCCCGACGTCACGCAAATTCTGAGAAGTGCCACCCGTGGCGTTGGGAGTTGGTTCAGTGCCGTCCTGTCTTATATCGTCAGGAGGGGATTGGGCTAATTTCTCGCGCTACCCATTCATCGGCTATAGATACATCGACATACTGGCAACCTCAACTCCACGGTCTACAGGAAGAAAAGGTAACCCACGATCTCGTGAAGACTCGTTTAACACCGTCCCGTTTGTGGTGTGATGAAGGATCAATGGGGTGCCTTTATTAAAAAAATGTATAAGCGGGATACTTAACGCGAGGAACAAGGGGGGGATATTTCAATGAGGGACACCGCGGTGTCGGACCATATAAGAGGAGTTGACATCAAGGGGAATATATCCAGGGTGAAGCCCTCGATGGCCATAGGTTGGGATGGACTTTGTAACGTAGTTATAAAGATAGACCCTTCATTGTGGGGCTCTTTGCTACAGTCCCACTTTTTACATATATGTAACACAGGAAATATGCCCAATAGTTGGAAAAAACACTATACGTATCCCGGTGCACAAAAAGGGCCACCATAACCTACCGGCAAACTTCAGACTTCTGGTGATGCTGGACCCTAGTGCTAAGATTTTCACCACCTTATTGTTGGAACTCCTGGCAGAGTGGGCGAAGAGAGAAGCCCTGTTTCCCTTGCATCAGACTGGCTTCAGGAAGGGAAGTGGAATTAGCCACTCTATCTGGGTACTGCTGACATTGATAGCAGATATTCAACACTACCCTGGCACTACTCTTTACCTTGCCTTTGTGGACTATTCAGCCGCTTTCGATAATGTTATTAGACTTAAAAATATGGGAGAAGCTAGACAGGTGGGGCATAGATCCCTCACTTCTTTACTTTATAAAATTACTGTCTTCTAAAACAGAGGATCCGCTGAGAATTTTGCAGGATGATACTCTCTCAAAACCTTACATGACGAATATAGGTCTCAAGCAGGGGTGCTACGGCGGAGCTAGCATTGGTGCTAATAAAGGCACACAACTCCCCCCGCTTAGAAACAGAAGCCTTATATTGTTTAACACATACGGACCACACAGTCATCCTGGTCCGGACGGCCACAGGCCTTCAACGTTCATTGGAGGCCTTGCACGTTTTTGCATCGGAACATATTCTGAGCCCTAACATTTCCAAAACAATGATTTTGACAGCGGGGAGAGGAGCATATGGGGCCCCCTCCTTCAAATTGAATTTAGGCAGTTTCATTTTGGAACAAATTGAAGAATATAAATACCTCGTAATGGAGATTAGAGCAAAAATGACACCGTTTTACCTAAGGGAGGGAGTTTCCACCAAGGCGTTGAAGAAATGGCTGGTACTGAAAAAGATTATTAATACGCATGGTGGATGCTCGGTGGAGGCAAGGATCAGAGCATATAGGCAGTCAATAATTCCTAGTATACTATATGCTTTGGAAGTATGCCCGTTAAGTCTAGTTGATTGGCTGCCTAGATTAGAAGCAAAAATAATTTGCTATTTGCTTGGCCTACCATCATGTGTCCCGGTTGACGCAGTACGCCTAGAACTTGGGCTTCCCTCCTTTCTCTCCCGTTGGAAGGTATCGGCCTGTAAATTATGGGTAAAAATTCAGTGTAGTGATCCAAGGGAAGTGACCCTGTTGATCCTTACTATTTTTTATTTTATTTTTATGGTGTGTTTTAGAACAAAACTGAACTTTTCACACAGACAAACAAGTTTCACATTACCAATGTGTGCATCTTTAAAAGACTATGGTTAAAAGACATAATAAATACATACACCATTCAAAATACAATAATTCCTTAAAATTCGAATAGAAAAATCCTTAAAATCCTTTCACATATTATTTTTAAAATCACAAAACCTAGTTCATTGCCTATTAACAATCTTTAATAACAACTTCCAGAAACACCAATAACCTTATTGACAGTGAGAGCTCATTAGTATTCAAGATCCTAATCCATATATCCTCTTCAGTCAGTCTAGGGCTAAGCTCAGTTGTTTTTCCCACACAGTGCATAAGTCTGGGCATGAGACACAGAGGTGTTTTAGGGTGTCATGCTCAAGGGCCCAATAATGACATAACTGTTTTCCTTTTAGACTCTTACTCCTTCTCCCCAACACTTCCATAGTTGGGTAAAGATTTAGCTTCACTCTCAACATTTTGAACCTAAAATCTCTCGATGGATGTTTCCTTAGATATGGGGCTAAAATGTTGGCGTTTTTTATTGACCGGTCAATATAGTCATCAAAGGTTTCATATTCCATTAAGTCAGCCCTACTCTGTATCCAAACATGTCTAAATAATTTATTTTTTACCTTGTTAGGATTCAGTGAAAGTTCATTCGTTGAGGATTCAATTTCTGAAAGTAAGTGGGTGCCCCACTCCACCCATTTCACTAAAACTCCACAGTTACACTTTAGCCACATTTCATTAAGATGTGTAAAAAAGGAGGCATTGGGAGGACTGACGATCCTTGCAAAGATTTTCAATTCTCCCCAGTCAATTCCTGTCTCGATTCAGAGCTGACCTAATTCAGTCAAAATCCCAACCACCGGGACAGAGGCCGGAAGCCGCAAAACTTTGCGCCATAATTTAGCCTCCAGTTTAGCCCAGGGTGTACAATCTTCCCTCGTCTGTGCCCCAAAGGTAAGCTTTGGGATAATCTGCTGTCTGAATAATTTCATCACCGGCAGCAAAGAGTACCTTCCAAATTTAAAATCAAATTGAGTTAACTGGGAAGTTGCTGCCAAAAATCTTGAACTTATATCTGCATCCGGCGCATTCCTACTTGTTCCACCATAAAGAAAAGATCCCAGATATTTAAATATAACAACCACCTCTAACGCTTGACCTTTGATGTTCCAACCAAATGATTTCCACTTGCACTTTCTCCAGTTCAGGACCAGAATTTCTGATTTAGAATTATTTTTTTAAAAACATTTCTTTATTGGCATGGTGAGAGAACAGACAATCAACACACTGTACAGCATAGTAAGAGTGACAGGTATATACATAGTAGTGCAATACATCGGAATGTTAGGTAGATATCGGTGGGGCCATCGCCCAGCTCCAAGCGGCACAGCAGTGGATTAGATTACATCACCAGGAGGAGGGGAGGACAATAGTTCTAGGTCGTCTTTGTTATTTAAATATGTACAAAATTCTGTCCACACATTCCTGTGGCGGGAGGCCAGCGGTAGGGTATTGATATAGTCCTCCTCGCACGATTGAGTCCAGGTGAGGGCCCTCATCCACATCTCAAACGAGGGGGGGGATCGGCGCTTCCAACATTGTAATATGCATTTTTTGGCTATTATGGTGGCAACATTGAGAACCTAGACCTTTTCCTCAATTACGGGCTATCCCACAGGCCGAACAGTACAGCAAGGGATACAGGACGCTGTGATGTCTGAGAGAGCTTCAATTATGGCCTTCCAGTATGGGCCCAGCGCGTCACAGGACCAGAACATGTGAGTATGATCTGCAGCAGGAGAACCGCACTTAGGGCAGGTGCGGGCCTAGGTGTGTGCAAACCTGTCCAGTCTTTGAGGTGTGTAATATAGTCTGTTAAGGAGCTTGTATTGCATACACCTATGCCTGGGATTCAGAGAGGTGGTCCGGGTGTGTGTGCACATTTTCCCCCACATTGTGTCCATGATGGGGAGGCCCAGCTCCTCACTCCACGTATCTTGCGCCTTGATTGGCACGTCTGTGGGGTCGGCCATCAACAGTTTGTACAGCGCGGATATTATCCCCCTAGCACCAGCCGAGTTGGGTATATACTGGATCTCAGGTGAGTCTGGAGGTTCATCTAGGTATAAGGGCCACCAGGCGCGGAACTCCGCTCTCAGCCTGTAGTATTGTTGCAGTTCCAATGCAGTACCTAGGTGTCCGGGGCGCCACGTCTGCGGAGTGATAAACTTCTCGTCAGGGTAAAAGTCGGTCAGGGCTCGATGGCCTAGATCATGCCAGTGTTTCATCAAAAGCTTATCATGTGTAGGGCTGAGGCCCGGGAACTGCTAGATGGGCAGCCATTTGTAGTACGGGTGGTGGTCAGGTTGTATCTGCAAGATATGTTTCCAGGCCCTAACAGTGGCCGCCACAGGGTCTGCCGGGGCGTTGGCATGATATATGTGATGGAGAATGAGGGAGAGGGTGTTCACGCTCTCGCTTGCTAGTTACTCGAGCTTCACATGCGGGGGGGGGTTGGAGAACGTGTACCAGTAAGTGGCGTGTTGGGCCTGCGCAGCTGTCCAATATTTGACAAAATCGGGGGCGGTGAAGCCCCCGTTGCCATAGGGGAGAGTCATGTGTTGCCATTTCTTATGAACCGCGCCCGAGTACCACAGGAATTGGGCACATGCAGCGTGTAGATTCTTGAAATATTGCTTTCTGGGCCAGATCGGCACATTTGCAAAGACGTAGAGAAATTTAGGGACCATAATCATTTTGATTAGAGATAATCTACCCGATAAAGAGAGTGGGAGACTGCGCCATTTCAACATTTGAGCCCCAGCAAGCTGCGCCACAGCCGCATAATTGTCAGCCAACAGTGAATCTTTAGTGAGGGACACCTGCACTCCAAGGTACCTGATGCCTCCCGGTGACAATCGAAGGGGGAATTCGCAGGACGGTTGTGTAGTGGACGGGGTGAGCGGGAAGATTTCGGATTTAGAATAATTTATGGTGAAGCCCGAGAAAGTGCCAATTTGGTTATGTCTCTCAATATCGGATCTAGGTGGGCAGCCAGGTCTCTAATATATAGGAGCATGTCGTCGGCGTATAGAGAAATGATCTCGGGAGTATCACGGAGACGTATACCTTTGCGCCTATGTTTGTCCCTTACGTTATCAGCCATGGGCTCTATGGCGAGCGCAAAGAGTATTGGAGAAAACAGGCAGCCCTGGCGGGCACCTCTTTGGAGAACAAAGGGGGCTGAGGCCCTGGAGTTGACCAGGACTCTGGCAGCGGGGCTTGTGTAGAGGAGTTTGATGTACGACCTCATGCGTGGGCCAATTCCCATTTTGTGGAGCACCGCCCACATGTATTGCCAGGACACCATATCAAATGCCTTCTGGGAATCGAGGGTGACTGCCACGGCCTGTGCATTGGGGTCAATCCTAGCCAGAACATTGAACAGGCGATGGATATTTAGGGCGGTAGATCTGCCGGGCACAAAGCCACTTTGGTCGGGGTGGACTAGGTGGGGCATAATGGGGAGAAACCTATTGGCAATGATCTTGGCGAATATTTTAGTGTCAGTATTGATCAGGGAAAGGGGCCTTTAAGACCCACATTCGTCCAATGGTTTGCCTGGCTTGGGTAGTACAGTTATAAGCGCCTCACGCATGGATGGGGGTAGGATGTTTGACTCTAGGGATTCGTTCCACACCTCCAGGAGTCTGGGTGCCAGAATGGCTACATGCTCTCGATAGAACTCTGAGGTGAGGCCATCGGGGCCCGGCGCTTTGCCCCTGGGGCAGTTCGAGATGACCATGGTTATTTCATCGAGGGTGATAGGGGCCTCAAGGAGGTCACTGGTCGCGCGGGAGAGGTGGGTCATGGGGATCTGATCTAATAGGGTGTCAGTGTCTTGCAGGCTGTGTTCTTGCTGTGGGCCATATAGGGTCGTGTAGAATGTGGTGAATGTCCCGAGGATTTCCTGGTCGGACCAGCACATGGTGCCTCGTGTGTCCTTGACACAATCAATGCGATTCCTGTCCCCCTCAGTACGGACCAGTCTGGACAGTGTTCGACCCGGCATATCCCCCTCACCATACTTCCTGGCCGCCACAGGGCGGGCAAAGTACCGAACCTCTCTCAGGGCGTGGGACTCAAATGTTTCTAATTCTGCCCTAATCTGTGCCAGTGCAGCCGGGGAAGGGGAGGAGGCATATGCCCTCTCTAGCTCTTTTAATTTCGCTTCTGACTGTTGCAAGCTATTTTTTATGGCCTTGAGGACCCCAGCCTCTCTAGATATGCACATCCCTCTGATGAAGACCTTGAATGCCTCCCAGTGCACTCCATCAGAGGTGTCATGCCGTTGTTGCACTCAAAGAAGGTGTTGATATCGGCTAAGATATCGGCTTTAAAGACTATGTCTAGCAGGGCCTCTGACTTAAATCTCCAAGACGAGCGGGGGGGGCTGGTCGTGTCCCAGTGTTATCTGGAGTGTTACCGGTGAATGGTCCGATAGTGTGCGCAGTAGTATCTTGGTCTCCATGACCCTCCCCATCATCCAGCTCGATATGAGGAACAAGTCGATCCTGGAGAGGCTATCGTGTACCGATGAGTAAAAAGTGTACTCTCTAACTTGTGGGTTGAGAGCTCTCCATGCATCTCTGAGATCCAGTGTGTCGATATGGGCATGTAGCCTGTGGGCTGCGCGTGACGGGGCTCTGCGGGCCGTCCCGGACCTGTCCAGGTCTTTGTCTAGGATCAAATTCATGTCCCCGCCCAGATGATGGGAATCCCAATGTATTTCAGAAGCGTGGTGGCGATGGCGTCAAAGAACTCAGGGGCATCAAAGTTCGGGGCATATGTGTTCACTAGGAGGCATTCCATACTGGCGAGTGAGCAATGGAGGATCACATATCTACCCTCAGAGTCAATATGGCTGGAGCACAGGGAAAACTGGACTGATTTATGGATTAGGGTTAGGACCCCCCTGGATTGGGTGGAGTACTTTGTGTAGAATCTGTTGTTGCCCCACGTGGGGGCAAGACATGCTGCTAGGTGCCCGAGAGCGTGGGTCTCTTGGAGAAAGAGGATTTTGGCGCCATGTCGCTGGGCATAGGCAGTTATCCCGCGGGCCTTAGTGAAATTGCTTAGGCCGCGAACATTCCATGTGACAATGTTTAAAGCCATAGCAATATATTATGGAACATCCCAGTAGTAGTATTCGTCAGGATTGTCCCTCATGCACCTGCTGTGTGCACAGCAGTGTTGAGTTAAGGTCATGTATCTCTCAGCCATGTTTTTAACTGTTAACATAACCGCAATTACGCCACCCCCCACCCTCACTGCCCAACCCCAACATGCAGTGCAGCTCCCCCACCCCAAAACACACCCGATGCCCCATGGGCTTGCTCCGACCGGTAACGAAAGGTAGGAGTACCAGATCCAACGCTGGATAGGGCCACATCCTAGCCCAACAGGGGCCAGTCAATAGGAATAACAAAATAAAAGTGAAAGCAAACATTGCAACTGCAACGGGGGGCACTAGTGCCGTGTGGCCGGCATGTGTGGCTTGATGTGGGGCATTAGACACTGTCCCGAGTGTATTGTTGCGGTAAAACAGGTATCATAGACAGCCTCCGAGAACCAGAGAAGACGCTCTGGCAAGATGACATCGCAAGAGAGAGCAGGGCACAGGGATAGCTCCACGGGGCAGGTGAGGGAGAAGGCAAAGAAGCAGTGCAGGAGCTAGCCCGTGGCCCGCATACACATGGCAAGAGGCCGCCGTTATTGAGTGGACATGGTGGGGTTGCCATCAACACATCAGAAAGTCACAGATCTGTGGACACTTTGAGAACATCGTAGGCTGTGTAGTCTATGATGTGTGGTCGGCTCGCGGCCCGGGGAGAGGTATATGTAGTTCAATAGACTTCAGCGCTTCGTCAGGGACAGTGAAGAAGAAGATCTTACCATCATGGGTAATCTTTAGTCTTGCCGGGAACAGGATGGCGTTGTCATGATGCCCGCTCCCGGGGAGCCGGTTCAAGCCCGGCGTCCCCGAAGGTGGACATCCAGTCCCCAAGGAAGGACCCAGCAACCTCATATAGGGGCCCTTTGGACAGTGTCCTGGCGCCTGTGGCGCAAGGCTCATAAAAGACATCAGTCCTGGCGCCATAGGCGCCAGGCTCATTATGGGAATGCTTGGGTGCACTTACCTGATGCAGACCATGCTGCAGGATCCCGGCCTCCTTGAGGCCTGAAAGGAACTACTTTACCTGTGGGACTAATTTACCATCCGGGCGTGGTCGGGGAAGGATACATACCTCAAAAATATTGTTCGGCCACATGGATTCCATCTATACTAATCTCTGACCAGGGAAGCCAATTCATTTCCCACTTTTGGCGCAAATGTTGTCAAATGGCGCAAATCTACGTAAGATTATCGACCAGTCACCACCCTCAGACCGATAGTCAGACCGAGAGGACAAATCAGACCCTTGAACAGTACTTACGGTGTATGTTACAGCAATCTGAAAGCAACTGGAAAGACATTCTTTGGATAGCCGAATACGCATATAATAATTCGGTACACTCTGGAACTGGCCACAGTCCTTTTTATACTTTGTTTGGGCATCACCCTCGAACCTCAAACCTTGACTCACCTCAGAACCTCGGAATGCCTGCAGTAGCACATCTGCATTCTACAATTACCCAAGCCTTCAAAGAGGCGACTACGCATTTACAACAAGCCAAGAGAAAATACAAGGAGAATGCTGATCTACATCGGAGTGAAGCACCTCCGTATCAGATTGGGGATCAAGTGTGGTTAGCTACCAGACATTTACCACTCAAAGGGCCTCGAACTTTTAACCCAAAATATCTGGGACCTTATTCTATGACGGCAATAATTAACCCAGTGGCTGTTAAACTTGATTTACCAGCTAGTATGCGAATTCACCCTGTTTTTCATGAGTCACTTCTGAAACCAGTGGTACCCGGAACCCGACTACTCAAACCTCCAGAACCTATTCTAATAGATGGGGAGCCCGAATTCGAAGTGAAGAACATTTTAGACTCAAAAATGTTTAGGTCAAAACTGTTCTACCTAATTGATTGGAAGGGGTATGGACCTCAGGAGAGGTCTTGGGAACCCAGCGACCATGTGCATGCACCTCGATTAGTCAGGAAATTCCACCGACTCTTCCCAGACAAACCAAAACCCCCGGAGGGAACAACCTTGGGAGGGGCCTTGGGGGGGAGTGCTGTCATGATGCCCGCTCCCGGGGAGCCGGTTCAAGCCCGGCGTCCCCGAAGGCGGACATCCAGTCCCCAAGGAAGGACCCAGCAACCCCATATAGGGGCCCTTTGGACAGTGTCCTGGTGCCTATGGCGCCAGGCTCATAAAAGACATCAGTCCTGGCACCATAGGCGCCAGGCTCATTATGGGAATGCTTGGGTGCACTTACCTGATGCAGACCATGCTGCAGGATCCCGGCCTCCTTGAGGCCTGAAAGGAACTACTTTACCTGTGGGACTAATTTACCATCCGAGCGTGGTCTGGGAAGGATACATACCTTATTGGAGGACGGATACATATCTGGAACTTCTTCCAAGGCTATTTAAACCCCACCCGAACAGCCACACGTGCTTCGCATTGTTCTGCATCTAGCAGCTGGACGCTCACCCTGTCTGCTCCTGCATCCTGACTTCTGCCACGCTTGCCAGCATCCTGGATCACCTGCAAAGGAAGAGAAGAAGAGAACAGAAGAAGGAAAAGTCCTTACCTGCTAAATCCGCATCCCGGAGACATCTCGCCGACAATCCTGAAAAGGAAGACTTTAATTTAAAAGCTCATCGCGTTGATCGCTGCAGCGCCGCACACCACTCACCTTTATAGGGCGCCTCCATGTTCAGCAGCGATCATCCGGATTCGCAGTCACACCCCAGCGCCTAGGGAGAAAAAGACCAGAACAAAAGGTGAGAGAGAGAAGGGAATAAGCAAAGCTAAATCTCCATGTTAATACTTACCTGTTGATTCATTACCTCTTCATTTCGGGTCCGCGCCGCATCCTGGCATTTCCGGACCCCGGCGCCTATGGGGAAAAAAAGACATCAGCGTTAATGAGCGAATGAAAAGACATTACCAAAAAACGCTCATTAAACACTTACCTGATTTCTACAAGGATTTCACCTCTCATCTCGGGTCGGTGCCTGTTCCCTGGCATTCCGTAACCCGGCCCCTATGGGGAAAAAGACACTAGCATTAGTACATTAATGCATGGACACAAGGGGAACCTCTTATCAAAAAAAACTTACCTGGAAGCCAAGCAAGTTTGGTTCTCACCAATCCGAAAATCCAGTGAAGTAACTGGATACCAACGCGCCCCTGCATCAGAAGCAGGATGGAGAGCTCGTCCTTCCAGACCCTAATGTGAGACGCTACGAGAAATCACAGAAGGGTTTCAAGGAGGGTGAGAGGGGAAAGTGGGAGGCCGATTGCATTACCCCGCAGACAGTTAATCCCCTATTTTCGCCTACAGAAGGATACTTCTGCAAGCCAGACAAGCCAGATTTGGGGGCCTGGTCCAGTCCGTCTTCCAAACCCTGCGCATCACCTTAGAAGAGGTCACAGCAGCGCTAACCAGGCCAGCGCCTCCGTGGGAGTCAGGTGAGTGTAACAGGCATAGGGGACGTTGCGCTCCCGGAGCAGCTTTTTCACGCCTAGGAACAGGCCCCTTTCCTGCTGCACCGCCAGCGAGAAGTCCAGGAAGATTCTAACCATATGGGCTTCAAAACGCAGGTCCCCCTTTTCCCGCGCCAAACGGAGGATGAGATCTCTGTCGCGGTAGTTGAGAATCTTGGCGATAATGGGTCTGGGGATGTCGCCGGGTCTGGGCCGTAGAGCCAGGGCCCGGTGAGCCCGCTCGACCGTGAAATATGGAGAGAGAGCAGGGTCGTCCAGCAGGTCCTTGAGGAGTTTCTCCACTGCATCCTCCATCCGTCCCTTGAGGGCATTTTCGGGGACCCCGATAATGCTCAAGTTGTTCCTATGGGAGCGCAACTCCAGATCGTCACACTTCGCCTTGACTCCTTTCATGTCACGCGTTAGGGAGGCCACAGTGTCCTGGAGCTTGGTGATGCTACCTTCGTTCCCAGAGATCCTATTTTCCGCCTCTGTGATCCTCGATCCTGCCTGGTCCACTCGAGCCTTAAGCGAGGCGACTTTAGCGTTGATGTCGTCTAATTTTTCATGGAAGGAGGCAACGTTTTTAGCCATGGATTCCATTAGTAGGGTGAGGTCAGGGGCCTCAACCGCACGGTGCTGGGTTAAATCTGGCTCATCCTGTAGCGATGATGTGCTGGCTGGGTCATCTCGAGGGACCGCTTTAGTGTATTTGTCCATTGTGCCTCCTTGGGCCCCCGCCTTATTTCTGCTAGGCATTGTCGTTGTGGTGGGCACAGTTGCAGTGAGGGCCCACTTATGGGTAGGATGGAGAGCTGAGATGGGCCAGGGCCAGCAGGCTGATTGTCCCTCATGCACCTGCCGTATGCACAGCAGTGTTGAATTAATGTCATGCGTCTCTCAGCCATGTTTTTAACTGTTAACACAACCCCAATTACGCCACCCCCCACCCTTACTGCCCAACCCCAACATGCAGTGCAGCTCCCCCTCCCCAAAACACACCCGATGCCCCATGGGCTTGCTCCGACCGGGAACCAAAGGTCGGAGGACCAGATCCAACGTGGATAGGGCCACATCCTAGCCCAACAGGGGCCAGTCAATAGGAATAACAAAATAAAAGTGAAAGCAAACATTGCTACTGCAACGGGGGGCACTAGTGCCGTGCGGCCGGCATGTGTGGCTTGATGTGGGGCATTAGACACTGTCCCGAGTGTATTGTTGCGGTAAAACAGGTATCATAGACAGCCTCGGAGAACCAGAGAAGACGCTCTGGCAAGATGACATCGCAAGAGAGAGCAGGGCACAGGGATAGCTCCAGGGTGCAGATGAGGGAGAAGGCAAAGAAGCAGTGCAGGAGCTAGCCCGTGGCCCGCATACACATGGCAAGAGGCCGTTGTTATTGAGTGGACATGGTGGGGTTGCCATTATCAGAAAGTCACGGATCCGTGGACACTTTGAGAACATCGTAGGCTGTGTAGTCTATGGCGTGTGGTCGGCTCGCGGCCCGGGGAGAGGTATATGTAGTTCAATAGACTTCAGCGCTTCGTCAGGGACAGTGAAGAAGAAGATCTTACCATCATGGGTAATCTTTAGTCGTGCCGGGAACAGGATGGCTTAGGGGAAGTTGCGCTCCCGGAGCACCTTTTTGACGCCTAGGAACAGGCCCCTTTCCTGCTGCACCGCCAGCGAGAAGTCCAGGAAGATTCTAACTGTATGGGCTTCAAAACGCAGGTCCCCCTTTTCCCGCGCCAGACGGAGGATGAGATCTCTGTCGCGGTAGTTGAGAATCTTGGCGATAATGGGTCTGGGGATGTCGCTGGGTCTGGGCCGTAGAGCCACGGCCCGGTGAGCCCGCTCGACCATGAAATATGGAGAGAGAGCAGGGTTGTCCAGCAGGTCATTGAGGAGTTTCTCCACTGCATCCTCCATCTGTCCCTTGAGGGCATTTTCAGGGACCCCGATAATGCGCAAGTTGTTCCTATGGGAGCGCAACTCCAGATCGTCACACTTCGCCTTGACTCCTTTCATGTCACGCGTTAGGGAGGCCACAGTGTCCTGGAGCTCGGTGATGCTATCTTCTTTCCCAGAGATCCTATTTTCTGCCTCGGTGATCCTCGATCCTGCCTGGTCCACTCGAGCCTTAAGCGAGGCGACGTTAGTGTTGATGTCGTCTAATTTTTCATGGAAGGAGGCAAAGTTTTTAGCCATGGATTCCATCAGTAGGGTGAGGTCAGGGGCCTCGACCGCACGGTGCTGGGTTAAATCTGGCTCGTCCTGTAGCGATGATGTGCTGATACGGTCATCTCGAGGGACCGCTTTAGTGTATTTGTCCATTGTGCCTCCTTGGGCCCCCGCCTTATTTCTGCTAGGCATTGTCGTTGTGGTGGGCACGGTTGCAGTGGGGGCCCACTTATGGGTAGGATGGATAGCAGAGAGTCAGCGGTGGAGCGGCAAGGCTGTGATGGCGAGCGATCGCGGCCCCCTTATATGTACAGGTTGTGTGGGGGTGCCAGTGGGATCATTCATAGGGGGGCGCGGGCAGAGGTGGCGACACTGTCACCGGAAAGGTGGGCAGGCAGTACGATGAGGGCCGCTTCTTTATGACAGTACAGGCCCGTAGTGTCGCAGACAGTGGGCAGAGGTCTCGACGCCCACCGCTCCAGCCCCCGCTCACCTGGTTCGCGACAGTGGACGATGGGATCCTCCGTGTCGTCGGTGCCGGGGGGGTCGCGATGATCACTGACGCAGCAAGTGGCATCCACGGAGTGGCGGCATCCAGAGCAGGACCCCCAGGCACTCGCCGTGATTTCACAGAGCGGCGGGCAGTGGGAGAGGGGAGGGGACCCAGGAGACAGGCAGGCCAGGTGGGAGGGCCGGTTGTTAGGCAACCGCCGGGGCCGGATGGAATGCTAGGCCCAAATCCGACAGGGCCGCCAGCCAGGTCCCAGGTGGGCTGATTGAGACCAAAATCGCATAAAATGTCCAGTGCAGTGGCAGAAGCAACTCGGCCAGCTTATAGTCCTTCGCAATAACGGGAACCGCAGATGGGAGCAGATGAATGCCGAGGCCGCATGGAGCTGAAAGGCTAGGCAGCCATATTGGGCTGCTCCACAGCGCCACCATCTGATTTAGGATTCTTAATCTTGAAGGCCCGCTGGCTGAGGAACTCTTCCACTGCCTGCAGGGCTCTTTGCTGCCCAATGGGGGCCATGACGCACATGAAAATGTCAGCATATGTCAAATGTTGCACTTTTTGATCTCCTAGTTTGGGTGGGTTTGTTCTGATAGCATTCCAACAAATGGGCATATCTTTAATATAAAAACAGAAAGGAAACAGACCATAGACACACCCCAGCCATTTTCCCTGATTGAATTGAATTTGAATTGAATTGATATTTTATTTATATTGCGCTCGTACACAGTGTTTCAGAGCACGATTAGTCTCTATCCAGTTAGAATATGAGCCTTCCAAGTCTAATCTCACTTATATTTTTGTGCCTAAGTGTACCACCTCCAGGAGACTAGTTAATGGGTAAAGGCAACTACTATCATACATACTTTTCCACAAGATTGCCCTGTTTACATGATCAAAATCTTTGCTGACGTCCAGGAATGCCAGGTACACTGATCTCCCCTATTCCTCAGCTTCACCAGACAATAGTGCTAGAAAAAAAACTATTCAAAGTTGTCCCTGCTCCTTTCTTAAAACCCACCTGGTATGAGTCCAAACAATTTGCTCTTCCTTCCCATAACTCAAGTTCCCTCAGGATTATTTTAGCAAAGATTTTATTTGACGCATCTAACAAATAAATTGGCCTATACTGTGTTGCAGACAATCTGCCACCTCCCTTAAATATTAAAACTATCAAGGCCACATTCCATGAATCCGGAAACCTTCTCGTTAATAGTATGTTCTTAAATAGCAGTGATAGTAATTTAGCCCATAGTAGAACATTGGATTTAAGGGTCAAGTTTGACAGACCATCAGGCCCCGGGCATTTGTCTTCTTACTTGATTTTATCAACAGGGGGATGTCGTCCAGCTCCCTACCCAAAGCCCCTTGCCAGCTATAATCTAAAAATCGGCTGCTTCCGGTATTGCCTGGGACAACATACACCTCTGTGATCTACCTCTGATATGGCTTGAGTTTGCAAATATTGGTCAGTTCCACTAGGTTTTATTAGCTGCCAAAATCGTGTGGTATCTTTTTCAAGCATGCAACATCAGGAATTTGTGTCCCTTTAACCAGTTTTTATATTTTTGTTTTATAGTGCAGACTTTGATGTAATCTCCTAGATGCCTCTTCCTCCCAACTTCCCTTAATTCTTGGCGCATCTGCTTTTTGTGCGCCCTCACCAAAGGGTCGAAAGCATGGTTCACCCCCAACCTTGCTGGCACTAGGCTCCCCAAAACCATTGAGATGCAGGGGGCGAAACCATCTGGAAAGCACAGGATCTCTGCGACTGAACAAAAAAGATTCATGATCTTTCCATCAAAGGCCCCCAATATTCTCGGGGACCATTTAACTGCGTGGTTTCTAGGGGTAATCTCCACGTTCAGTGGTTTAGTCACACTATGTTTCACCCCGGAAATCATCAATTCACAATAGACCATATAATGATCGCTCAAGTCTATGTGATTAATCCTCAGAGTTCCCCCTTTCTGAAACAGATCTGCAGACATGAAAATATAGTCTAGGGTAGACTTCTGCGGACCATTCCACCAAGTGAAGCTCAGAGGGACATCACCTGAGGAATTTCCATTTAAAGGTGACAGGCCCCATGCATCTAACTCCTGTGTTATCATTTGTCCCCTCCTACGAGTTTCTCCTGATGTTTTTTTCTTGATTGTGGATTGATACCAGATATCATCCAAATATTCCATATTAAAGTCTCCCACAATGACAACAGAGGCACCCACTTCTAGTGTTTCCCCCAACAGTAAAACAGATACCGAATTCAGAGCTTCCTCCATCTTTGTAGGATTTGAATTTAGGTACACATTCACCAGCAAACACTTGTTAAACTCCTCTACTCCTTGATATGGCCAATCGAGCACTATGAACCCCTGATTTTGCCTTACGGCCGTTAGTATTGCACCCAAAGGACATCCCTTTAGAACTCGTTCTGCCTTAATAAATACAACATCAAAGCCTTCGATAATCAGAGTTTCCATCAACAGAGTCTCTTGCAAACATACAATGTTATATGACACAAAAAGATGTTGATTGTTTACAATGTTTACAAGGCCTCTGAAGTTCTAAGAAACTGTAGATACCCTCACATTTCAGGTTTCCTGGTCCCTGCTATTATCTCCAGCAGTCACATAGTACTGCCATGTTTAACCTTGAGCCTTACTATTGCACACTCTAAAAGTAATTGGTACCGGGCATTGGGCAAGATGGTAGAACAGCACTTTGAGGAACTTGGAATTAAATCCCTCCCGGCAACATGGTTGATGCTCCATTTATCAAAATTGCAGCAGAAGACCAGACACCATGACATCTCGCAAGGGTTGAATCATCTGCTCACCCTGCAAAGATACGCAATCTTTTCTCAGCAAGGTTTTGATAAGGCCTCTCCATAAGTCATATCTCACAAAACTTAGAACTCCCGCCCTAACACGATTTATTCTGACACTGCGCTTAAACATTCTTCCTGTGTTGGAAAATACCGGGGCATGGGTGGGGACTCCATGGGCCCAAAGGCGATGCCGCTTGTGTGCCGAAGAAATGGCGTCTCAGAGGCACATTCTCACAAATTGCATGGCCCTCGCAAGAGAGTATGAGAAGGGATACTCGAATTCTAGGTTGCATTTGGCAGACCAATTTTGGAACACAATCTTCGGGACGGAACAGCTCGTGATCGCAGCAGCCGCATTCCATATATGGCTAGGGGCCCTGGAAAAGCTGAATGCAATAACTGAGACCCAAATTTAATTAAAATTCTTGTTCCCACTCAACGGTCCATTATTTTTACTCTACATAAACTGGGAGGGAGGGTTCTCCATGACATAAGGGAAACGATTTTTAGATTTTAAGCATGTTTTTATGTAGTATGGAAAACCTCTAATTGGTTTTAATGCTGGTTTTAATTAATTCTATGCTTTGAATGTAAATTAATTTTTGTACTAGTTTTTAAAGTGTAAAAGGTCGACAATGCTCTTCCAAAAGCACTAATATTTTTTTTATTTTTAAAAAAAAGATAAAAATGGGCAGGGAAGGTTCTGGAGAAAGCGATGGTTGGTGATGTACCTTCCCTCCCTCCCTACCTTTAGGCTTGTTTTCTTTTGGGGTTCCAGGGAAGGGGGGTTTCTCTGGGTTAAGGAGGGTATGGGGGTATGAGAGGGCAGCCTTGTAAAAGGGAGGCTGGTGGCGTTGGTGTGACAGGCTGGGGTATTAGGGTCTCTCTTGATATGTTAAATGGTTTACTGTTGTTGCTGATGTGGCAGGTCAGCCGGGCTGTGCAGCCAGGATTACGATGGATGGTGATTGGTATTAAGGGGAGCATGATGGGAGGTCCTATGTGAGGGGGGCTTGCCGGGGACATGGAACTTTGGGGGATGGTTGGGGGAAGCAAAAAGGGGTAGTAGCGCAGTAAAGGAGGGGTTATCACTGTTTGCACAGACAGGCTAGCCCAGGGGTACAAAAAGGAGGAAGAGGTATGGAAAAAGGAGGGGCATGGCCTCAGGGAGAAGATGGGGGGAAAGGAGAATGAAGGCTGAGAGGAATTGAGGGGGAGAGGGGAGAAATAAGGGGCAGAAATTGATGGATTATTTAATTAATTGTTTTGGTGAATGTTATTGCTCTGTAGCCTGTAAGGCCAGGGAGCCAGGTTAGCGTTTATTTGTAAACTGTGGCCTGTCACATTAAAGCGACTTTTTCCACTAGATGCAAGTCTGAGTTTTTGTGCAGTTTAGCCCAAATTGTATCTGACCAGTTAAAGGTGCTTTATGCTGTGTGCGGTTATGGGCAGAAAAATTGCTTACCTGTAATACCGGCACTATATTGCAGAATTTGTCAAATCATCAGTGATAAAAACTCTGACTGTTGTGAAGCAGTACCAACAGCAATACTATCAAAGAAAAATATGGATTAAAACCTGTATGAAACGAATAAGTTAGGAAGTGCACCAATGACAATTGTGTGTTAGGTGTGACACAAGCAATCACGGAAGTCTTTTTTTATGCATTTGTGTTTGCTGGTGATATTTTACCGCTGGCTGTATATTTTCGCCACCGGCTAAATTGAAGTGGCAGAAAACACAACCACATTTTAACCACTGGTGGTAATTCCATGCTACCTATGGTAGACCATCTATGGTTCATCGGTATGGACGGTGGAATGGTAATTTACCACCCGCAGTGGTATTCGTGGAATGAAGCCATGCATACAAAACAGACAAAAGCAATTGCAATTCTGCTCGTTACATACAAACATCAACGATAACAAAGAGGCACCGTTACACATCTATGTTCAGTTTGAAGATGCAACGGGAATACGCTGGACTATTTTCCCCACACAGTAGACCTTTGCCAAGTGCGGAAAATACCATGTGTCAGCAAATGGATTCAGTAGAAAGAATTTGAAACTGATCTGCCTCAATTTTCAACAGGACAACCTTGACGTGAGAAATATACATGATTTAAGAGGATTGGTTTATTGCCAACAAACCCGAAGATGTTTGCAGACAGCGATACACCCTCTTCCTCCGTTATGTACACTATGTTTCGAGTGTGGCATGTATGCAGGTCACCTGCTTTCCCAATCATGAGTGGGTACATACCTGGGATGCATACGTGCTCTTTTCTATCCCCCATCACAGCTATAACTGAATGTATGGGTCTTCATATTCAGGGTAACTTCACAGTGGAATATGTACTGCACACTACTATTGGCTCCAGGCAGGATTAGGAAAACCAGGATCATCATTCCACAATGATCTCTGTTCAATTCAGCATTTGCATTTGAATTTACTGTCACTAAATGCAAACTAAGCACATAGCGAGATTATCAGTGGCGGCTGGTGAATTTTTTAACTGGAGGGGTGTAAATATTTGGCCCAGATATGCCACAACATCTGAGCCAGGACCAATCAACGGGAGTTTCAGGGGCTGGAGGTTCTCTCCCCGAGAATATTTTTTAAAATAATGTTTTTAAATGGTATATTTTACAGCACACTTTTTAGAAAAATTGGGTAAAAACCCAAACAGTTGGCAATTGGTTTTGTAGGGTAACTCATGAAAAAATCACATAGGTGCAAGTCACCAACAGTGTACAGGAGCATTTCTCCAACACATTTTCATGATGCCTTTTCCCACAATATGTGCGACTACAAAACATGTTCACACTAGATGTGCCCATACATTTCCATGCTGACTTCACCACTATGCCCTAGTATTCCCATATAAGTACATACTCATGTTTGCTTTGCGCATAATCTCAGTAATGATACTATAAGAAAACATGTCCTTGTTTGTTCTGCAATATATGGCAGTATCCCCACGTAAGAACATATTCCAGTTGACTTTACCATTAAAAATGCATGCCAATGTATGAAAACATGTCCAAACTGGCAGCACTAAAATGCACCTATCATGCTTGCTTTATCAAAGATGCCCAATACAAAATGTCATACCACATTAGAAAATGACTGTCTGCATTGAAATGCCAAGCCTGCTCCATGGTGCACCAGCACCTTGCACTCAGACATAATCACATTAATGATGATTGTGATTATGTGTGAGTATGATGTGCTGGGGAGCTGAGGCGGCAGATGCATGTCAGGAGCTGGTGTCCCAGGGTTCAGCCATGGCATTTTTCTATCATAGATGTCCAGTAAATAAAAACCATGCCTGTCCCCTGGGCCCGAGAGCACCTAACACATGCACACACTCAACGTGATTATGTGTGTATGCAAGGTGCTGGGATCCCCAGAGAGCAGGCATGGTATTTCTTTTTACCAGACATCTGTCATAGATGTCCAGAAAGAAAATACCATGCCTGTCCCCTGGGCCCCACAGAACCTCAGAAGGAGAGCTGATTGTGGCCGGTGCCTTTGTTGTACAAACGTCCCCCCACTCACCAAAATCAGCTCCACACACACACACACACACACCACACACACACACACACACACACACACACACACACACACACACACACACACACACCACTCTCTCATTCACACAAGCATCCAGCATCATTATTTTACTCATAACACAAACATACACGTATCCATGTACATATTTAAATAATTAAATAATACAAGCACACACATTTACACAACATACACACAGCAAGCACTCTCTCATTCATACAATCGCCCATCATCATGCACTCACTCATAACACAAGCACGCATGCACCAATACACATAATTTAAATGAAAAACACATGAACATAAACATACTTACCTTCTGCCGCGGGTCCTGAATGAATAGGAATCCGGAAGCTTCCTATTGTGCAGGGGCCTGAGCGCAGGTGAGCAGACACCCCACTTCAGCCTGCTCTGCCTGTATGTGAGTGGAGGTACAGGAGCACCCCCTTGCACCTACAGACATGCAGTTTCCCAACCAGCATTTCCAATGAGCTATGCAAATCCAGGGAAGATAAAAAACGTCCCAACCCTTGCATGGCTCACTGAGCTTGCAGTGCTAGGAAACTGTAACTGTCAAAGGGAAACAATGTTTCCGTTTGACAGTTCAGAGCACTGCCTCAGCTGAAAAGAACAGCTCAGGGAGCGCTGGGCTAGCTCCTCCATAATGGGCAAGAGGGGACCAAGACCCGGAGGGTCGGCGTCCCCTCACCCATTATGGACGAGATACCCCTGGAGATTATGCTAGGGAACGTTAGTGCTTCTTTGTGTATTAAGCGGCATGCAACTTGGATATGCTGTAGCTTTTGTTAGCAGCTAGAGTATTTTTATTTATACATCTCCATTTATAGATTTCTTCTCTTTTCTTTTCACTTGACTCCTTTCTATCGGAATGCGTTAATTTGTGCACAGGCAAAGGGCAAACCTCTTATGCTCCTGAGGTCTAACATGACTCCCGTATTAAGATTTAACATGAGGTATTCCAGCACAGCAGGGTAGCGCTGTGAGGTCAAACATGTACAAAAATAAAAACCTTTATGAGGTCTATTCTGACTCCCAATGCAAGCCCGCCCATGCCAGAAAGAACATGAAACTATGCAGGGGCACACATCTGAGTCTCATTCTAGCAAGAGATTGTACACTCTTTTTTTTAACGTTATTTAAAGTTCACATCACATCAGCATAGCACAATACCACAGCCTGTTTGGAAAACATATTACTTACAGGTTGGTCAATATTTCGTTCTGAAAAAAGAAAATAAACCAAAGGATCAGAGGAGTATTCAGGGAGTCATAACCAAGTTTGCCATCTATATCCGGATACCAACCCCACCCCACCACAATATTCAACTAGAGATCAACTATTAATTCATCACAATATATTACAATTACTCAGCTACTTCGGTATGGTCCCATAGGAATCGTTTAAATGGGATCCAACTATTACGAGGACGTTGATTCTGAGCCACTAATGAGCAGTAATTCAGTTCCATGACACAGCCCCAAGTCAAGTCTCTACGATTTTTGGACAGTAGGAGGAACCGTATTGGTCCAATGCATCAGAATGCAGCGTTTGGCCATCATTATGCACATTAATAAGAACTTACTGGCATTTTCAGAAAGCCCACGCATCCTGCTATGAAGACAACATAGAGGGTCCCAAGGTATATCTATAGCCACTATTTGGGACACTGCAGACAAAACCAAATCCCAAAAAGGGACAATCATAGGGCAAGACCATATCAGATGTATTAAGACCGCACCTCTAACCTGACATTTCGGCCATTTCCCATTATTAGTGCTATCAAACTTCATTTGATGGACCCGGGGTCATGCAGGCTTGGTGAAGGATTTTATATTGTATTAATTTGAATGTAGTGTTAAGTGTAATCTTTTGGGTGTACTGACACAGTGAGGTCCATAGCTGATTATCTATTTGCATTGTCAGATCCCTTTCTCACTTTAGTCTGCTTGCGGACTGAACAGGGTGGGTGGAAGCCTGTACCATTTGGTAAATAGTGGAGACAATTCTTCTGTATCCAGCAGAGATTACAATGTACTGTAATAGTGGAGTCTTGGGAGGCTCATGAGGAAACTGTGGGGTCCATGAAAAAAAACAGCACACACAATTATTCCTTCCAGGTTGTGTATCATAGATTCCCTAGGTAGATAGGACAATCAAATATTACTCCACATAGTTTCGTATATTTTCATTTTCATTAAATCTTCATACACATTTCTTCAATTTACAAATGAATCTTTTAATATTTCATTAATATTTCCATACTAAAACATTATTTTTACAAAAACCTCCAGTTGTGGAAAGATCAACACATGGTAGGACAATTCCCTGCTACCACAATTTTTCACTAAAATATTCACTTTCCTTCTAAATGCAAATATTCACAGTCACTCCAACTACACATTCAATACCCAACATGTTTCACGCCTTCATGCAATTTAAGATCGATTAGCCTGGAAATTCATCAGGGGTACATCATAAATCAATTCCACTTTTCCAGAACAGGCTTCAGATGCATGGCATCTCAATTTCATGTAAGAGTATCTTTTTCTCCTGTTCTGTCTTCACTCTTCCACTTGTCTTTCTTGTTCCTTTAACTACTCTTGAATGTACAATACCAGAATACAAGGGAATATTAATTACCCCTTATGAAACCTCTTTACTGTTTCAGTTTTGGCATCACAATTCACTTTGCAAAAGAGATTAGAATTCTCAAATTACTTAGAATGCATCATCATTCTCTATCCGCTCACTCGCTCACTCACCTATTTTCAAAAGGTGTCCAAATGCCGGGAAAGTGTTGATGAAAGAAAAACCATTCATAGCCTTAAGATATCAACTGAAAGTCACTTTGCTGGCGAACTGTTCCTTGCAAACAGTTTCACTATCCGTGTACATGTCATACATGAATCCCACACCCAAATCAGAGCAAGTCTGTACAATTGATTTGTCACATGTTGGATCAAGGTCCCTTATCGCCCATAGACTCAGTTCTGGTGTATATGGAAATTGCTCCTGCAGACGTTTGTACAACTTCCTCTAATGCGCCTTCTATACAGGGCACTGGATCAAATGTGCACTTGTCTATGGGAACCGAAGACAGAAGAGCATCCTGTAGTGGATAGTGATGAACGGGCATTTGCTCGATCCTGACAAGGGAGAACAGGGGGTGGGGGGGTCCTAGCATCAAATACGATGTAAAATGAGTTTACGCCACCAGGAAATAATGTTCCATGTCACATGCACAGAACCCACCTTCAGTGTAGGGTTTGGTAATTGTTTCCCACTTGATCCTTGGCAAATTCAGGTACCAACTCAGAGACACTAGGAGCGACGCAGTTGCCTGAAAGATTTAGTACCAGGCCATACATGGATATTTTGAAATAAATACATTTAGGAACTATCACCATTTTGGCAATAGCTATCCTACCGTAAGTAGATATTGGGAGCGTGGACCATCTCTCAACTTTACATAGAAGAATTTTTAAATAGGAGTAGTCCTTATCGTTTAAAAGAGAGATATGATCTCTGCTTATCATGATGCTGAGGTATTTCACCAATGTTTGTTTCCATCTGTAAGAGTCCATTTCCCGGGGTTTTGGGGTCTCGTTGGTTAGGGGAAAAAGAATCGACTTAGTTAAATTTATCCGTAAACCCGAGCATTGTCCAAATGTTACTATTTCCTGCATGAGGAGTGAGAGATTAATTTCTGGGTCTTTGATATAAAGTTTAAAATCATCAGCAAATAGGGACACAATTTCTCTCGAACCCTCCCATTGCTAGGCCGCACCCCGATGTAAGAGTCGAAGCTGAACTGCCAGCGGTTCGATCGCTATAGCAAATAACAGGGGCAAAAAGGGCACCCCTGTTTAATCCTCCCTGCCCAGTTTAAATGGATTGGAGGGCTTATCCAGTAGGCCAATCCTCACGCTTGACCCTGAGTAAAGGAGCTTTATATATAGTAAGAAGTAACCCTTGATGATGGCCATCCTTGCCTCTTAGTTCTATTTGACCTCTCAGTAGCATTTGACACAGTAGTCCACCAGACACTCACTGACAATCGACATCGCTGCATGTGGATCAGCGAGATCATCCTAAACTGGTTCAAATCCTACCTTGCTAATCGCCAACAGTTCTCACAAATGGATCCTTCCAGGTCACCAACTCTACCCATCACCTGTGGAGTCCAGCAAGGATCCATCCAGTCAACCATGATGTTCGATCTTTACATGCAACTGCTCGGGGCCCCCTCAGTCTACACAACATACACATCCACCAATAAGCAGATGACATGCAGATCTATCTCAAGATATCCTCCATCGAAGACATCCACAGGCTCAAGGCCTACCTCACATTGATCCAGTCCTGTACATCCAGTGCTTACCTGAAACTCAAACCCTCCCAGACTGAATATCTACTGCTGATCAACAACACCAAACCACCTGACATCCAGAACTGGCTCTCTGCTAAGAATTTCGTAGGCTTCACACCCCAGCTGGCCACCTGTGCCAAGTCCCTCGGATTCAACATCGACAGACATCTCACATTCAAACAGCACATAGCAAGGAAGACACAAACGACTTTCTACCAACTTTTTCTCCTGCGGAAATCAAGCCCTACATTCCAGAAAATAACTTCAGATCTGCTGTTCAAGCCTTGGTCCTCTCCCACCTGGATGGTGGCAATGCCCTTTTGGAAGGCCTTCCAGCGACTACCCAGGCACCCCTGAGATGTGTCCTACTTGCTTCAGCAAGACTCATCAAAGGACTCTGCATATTCGACCACATCACCCTGACCGTCACTGAACTGCACTGGCTCCTGCTGCAAGCCTGTATTGTCTTAAAATCCTGTTGCATCATCTACAAGGCTGTCACCATGACGTCCCCAAGCTACCTCACTGAGAAACTCAGCATCTCCACAGGCCTGCAATCTGCCATAAGTAAGGAAATGTACTGACGTGACCTTTGACACTGCAGGAAGGAAAGAACCAACAGACAGGCCTTTTAAACTCCAAGACTCTGGAACCTCCTCCCCGTCAACATCAGACTTCCCCATCACTTCAACAGTTCAGGAAATAGCTCAAGACCTTCCTCTTCAAGGTCTGGCTCCTCCCTAACACCTAGGCCCACACACCCTGCACTCACCACCCTACCTAAGACTCAGTGATCTGCTCCCCACTATCCCGTCCCCTGGTTGCTTGCAGATCCTTTGCTGTGAAATGGGCCTATAGTAGGCACAATCGGTTGGGTCTTTCCCAGGTTTCAAAAGCAGTATAATCTCGTCTCCCCACATCATCCGGGAGAGAGAACCTTGTTGTAACGATTCTTGCCACACCTTCAATAAGTGTAGAGCTACTTTAGGACTAAGCTCCTTAAAAAACTCAGCCGTTATGCAGTCTGAATCCAGGCCTTTGGAGGAGGGAAGTGCCATTATTATAGCATTAATTACATCGCTGGTCGTGATTGGAGCATTGAGAAGTTCAAAAGTGAACTGAGGAGTACTATGACTATTTCTTATCAGTCGGATGAAGTGCCCTCCACAGATTCAGGAGTTCCATGTCATTAAAGCCCTACACATTTTCAATGCAAACAATGAAAGAGCTCTAGGTACACTTCTGGATCTATCTAGGAAAATATAAAATGGTGTTGAAGTCACCGATCCATATAATTTGAGTGTGAAAATATTGAACACATTTATCAAACAAGTGCTTATGAAATGCAGGATCATCTATATACGGTGCCTACATATTAAAAATTGTTATCGGCGTATGATCTAAAGTACCTCTAACAATCACATAACAGCCATCCCAGTCTTGCTTGTGTCCCTGCACCTTGAATCTGAGATATAAGCAAAAGAAGTATAAAATCTGGAGGAGCCCCAAGGTTTAGCAAAGGCCTCATTGGCCATTTAAGATAGGTGCGCTTCCTGTAGAGGAATTATTTTCACAATAGGCTATCACCTTCGGGCCATTATAGAGTTATTGAGACCGCTAACATTCCAGCTTAATGATTTTCAGACATCTGGGGGTGAAGCATTAGAGACTTTCATAAAAGGCGGGCCAATGGAGGCCACAACTGACAAGCAGGTACAGACCCAAGCTGCGTGGGCTAGATAATCCTATACTGTGATGTGAACTGATTTTCATTTTTGAAACAGAATCCCAAAACAGAATCCCTCCCACCCACACTCACACTGCCAAATCCCAACCCGCAGTGCCGATTCCTATCCAAATCCTCAAAGAAACCCAAACATGAAACTTTGGGCAACCACCTAGGGGCAACATGGAGTCGCAACTCCTATCGGCCCCACCCCGCAGGGGGAGAACAGGCACGTAATGCAGCAGTTACTAACTAAAAATGGGCCACGGTGTTACATCCTTAAGCATGCACTAGAGAACAATTTTCCGGCCAATAAAGGACATTATCATCTCAGGTGCACAAGAGGCAAATAAATCAATATGCAGATCTAACAAATCTGGGGGTACACCCTCCACACCACACATGCACACAGCTTTATCCATACAACCATGCACCAGGAAATGATCCTCACGATTTCCTCACTGAGTACATTCCAGGATTTTGACCCAGTCTGGGACTCGGACCGGCTATACAGTGTGCCCTCTCCACCAGAAACCTTGTACGTAGTGGAGAATCAGATTATACTTTCATGATAAACTCCTCCATGAACAGTTCCATGTTATTCGCCAGGACGGACTTGTTACACCAATCACCATCCATTATTTCTTATCGACCTTGCCTTCAAATCTTCAATCTTAGCTTGCATCTCCTTCATCTCCTACTGCAATATATGTGCAAATAGGACACATTTAATTTAATTTTTTATTTTGGTAAAACAAAGTACACCATAAAAACAAGAGAGACAAATTAACAATCAACACTATTACAAAATATAAAAATAGTTATAGTTAAACCCAACAACCATAAAAAGACGTGGGAGACCAAACTACAATACTCAAGATCTATCTGATCTTAATAAAAATTATTTCGAAAACAGAGCATGTTTAAAAAATGTCAGTACAGCCCAAGCCCACAGCAAATAATGCAGACTCATGCAAAATAAGCTAAGACCCAACAATACAGGTTTCAAAGTGTATTCTCTAACTGCTGAAAAAGCTGGACAAAACATAAAAAAGTGTGCCAAGTCCTCATTGGGCACCTCACAAAGCAAACATGATTGATCCACATCCCCTTTGAGCCTAGGTGCCACCATAGCTCTTAAGTGAATACAGGTAAAACATGCCCTAGAAATAGGGATGCGTTGAGACGGACGCTGTGCCCAGTTCAGACACTTCTGCAAACCATGGGATGAAAGGGTCAGATGTTTCCTATTGGCAGGCCTCATGATCTCCAAAGACTGTCTCTGAGTCTAAATAGACTGGTGTACATTATTTTTTGCAAAATATACATCCTTATTAAATAAAAGGGCTGCTGTGGAAAAACAGTAACGCCCACCTGCATCCGATAGCACAGTTTTCACATAACTGAGCCATGGCATAGATGCAATCAGCTCAGTAAGAAAACAGTGCAGTTCTTGATGAACTACAAAATTGGGGGCAAACCCAGGTAACCCACAATGCTCTTAAAAAAGTGTTCTGTACCTCCTAGATAGATTCAGTTTTACCACATTCCCACAGCTCCATGCCTTATCTTGCCACAGAAGAGGTTTTACCATGCAAGACTTTGAGTACTAGCTCAATCGGTTTATTTTAAATGACCCCAAAGCTCTTGCTACCCACCCCCCCAATTGCCTGCTTAAATCTCCGGGTCTGATTCTCCACATGTGCCTCCGCCCCAAAGTTCAATGAAAATCTCACCCCCAGGTAATCAAAGTGGGAGTCCACGCAGAGTCCCGCTTTGCCTTTGCCAGGACCGCTGGAAGATTTTCCTCCTGCTTGCTTACCGTCGTGATCAACTACATTATCCACAAGCCTGCTCTCAGCGTAAGTGGGTGTGCTATTTAAGCAGGACCCCGCGCGCACAGTGCGTGTGCACACGTGGAGTCCACGCAGAGTCCCGCTTTGCCGCTTTGCCGCTTCGCCCCGGCGATCGGCGACCGGTCGCGGGTAGCGTAAACTTCCAATTTTTTAGTTATTCTGTATGTTGGTGATGGCTTAGTCCGCTCTTTGTGTATTCAACGGTTAATTGCTAACTGCTAACTGTTGACCTTTTATGTGGGGTTGGTAGTAACGTATTTTAAGTCACGTTTAAGAGAGCTAATCCCTGTGTGCCTAATTGTGCGTTGTACACTGGCTGTCAGATATACGGCACACGAATGAAATATAATTAATAGGCCACCTATGTCCCGTGTGCCATACACGTTAAAAACAGATATGCCGGAAATACCTGCTCCAAAATACACCAGTAATAATGTAAATGGGGTGCTAACTGGCACCTCCTCCCCTGAGATCATTTCTTCAAAAGATGAGCATACCACACCAGTAAATGGGCACAAGCTTAAACTAGGTGAAGAAAAAAAGAGCTCCTCTCGAATTTCAAAAAAATCGATTATTCTCACTCCAGTAATCAAAACCCCCTCACAAAATCGAGACATTAGAAATTTCTATAATAAAGTAATGACCTATCAGCAGTGACTCACGTGCCTGGTCTGCCTGAAAGCATGCTGCCATCAGCAAATAAGCAGCTGCTTGAATCTTCAAACACCTCACCAATAGGCACTAATGGGCCAATCTCCTCTGTGGTCATTTCTGACCAAAATGTATTAACATTACCTCAGTCTCCTGTCAAAATCCTACACTGTAACAAAATGGTCACGGTAGTAGAGGAATAAACGATGGATAGTACGATGATAGCTGCCAGTGCTACAGCCAAAACGAATAGTGTTGCTGAGTCTAAGGCAATTTCGAAACACCAAAGATCTAACACACCGGCAGATATATCTGTTTGCGAAGATGTGACAGTGATAATTGACGTGAATGCAAAAGAATCTGCCATTATTAATACATCCTCGCGACAGTGCAATATTGATCTAGAGAGCTCTAGATTGTCTGTTATTACTGACTATAACCTTCCGGGCTCCATGGACTCTACAAGGCAAATAATTGATGAGTCCTTTATACAGCCTACGCCGAGACGTTGTTTGTCGGTAAAAACGCCTGGCGAACCGCAAACGAATCCAGCTCTCCTAGAAATTACTCTGGGGGCTATGAATACCTCCATTCTAAGTCTCTTCAAACTTTTTGAAGAATTGGATCGCAAAATAGCACTCCAAACAGCAAAAATTGATCAAATTGGTGAGTGGATGCATCAATGCTCTCAAAATACGACATCTCCCACAACTTTAAACCTGATTATGCATAGACTTTCTACTCTAGAGAGTCTAAGCGCTTCAGGTGCTATGGTGGCAGCTCAACATAAAGCAGATATCATACAGAGATTGTCTGGGTTGGAACTTAATCATGTTCCAAAGTCTAGGAGTGTAAGAACTCCGCTAACAGCGGTTCCAACCTTTGCAAAAATAATTTGTCCTGTTGAGTGCATAGAAGACGTTACTGACCACAAAAATGACTTGTGGATCAGTGTTGATTCTCCACAGAGACCTGATCACCCTGCTACTAACAACATTAGCAGCTCTCCCTCAGATCAGGTTCCTGCTCAGAAAAATAAGAGAAAACCTCCAACTCTAAAAAGAACTAAATCAACATCCAAAATATTAACAACGCGAAAGACTAATCAAAATATTCAGTTCGAAAATCCACCAATCCCTTCCACGACTGGGGCCACTTCGCCTATCCCGCCTCAACCTCAAAGCCTGAAAGCCGTTAAAGATATGGCTGCTCCCTCATTGGTGTCTGTGAATTCCGACTTCGCAACCCTTTCCACTTCTGGTCCGCTGGTTGTAAATTCAGCTCAAGCTCTTCTCAGTGCCTATGCGCCTCTGAATGAACTGCTGGATCTTTTTGAGCGTGACTCAACTTTAACAGTGCCCCAAAAGTTTGATTCTCAGAGAGGTGTGGTTTCTTCTCTCTCGTCCGGTTCTACTGTGATGAATTCCGGCCGACAGGCCGTGTCTGCAGCTTCTGCAGGCTTTGAAAATCGGCTGTCTGCTTTGAAATCAGCTATAGATGCCTATCTTGGGAAAAGGCTGGCCGAGGTGCTTCCTGAGATAAATCGTACGACAGAAATTCCAGCCTTTGCCGGAATACCTGTCTCTGGTCAGGCTCAAGATGAGTGTCGTCATAGAGTCCAATCTTCGTGCTGCCTCAATGACGTTCCTGTGCAGAAAGTGCAGTTTAACCTTCCTACCTCATGTTCAAATAGGAGAATCTCTAATGTGACCCCTGGTGTGAATCCCAAAACCCAAGAGCACACCCACAAAGATGTTAAAACACAGCGATTCAACTCTTTTCACACACTAATATTAAAGTGTCGAGAGGGGCCCTTTCCAAAATATGATTTGTGTCGCTCAAGTGTTATGAATATCTTTGCTGACATCCAGTCCCTGGAGGACTTATCCTCGAGGATTTTGACCAGATTGAATTCATCTGTGAGAATAATCTATCAATTTTAAGATTATGGATCAAATCGGGGCTGGTCCGAAACGCTTTACGGAAAGCGAAAATGGACCTTTTTAGTTTGGGCTTTTTGCTCGCGTTAGATCCAGCACGTCCACTTGCCCAAGAGATTAGAGAACAAACTGAGACAGCAGCACAGACACCGTCCACAGAGTGCGCATGTACATTTTGCACTCAGGTGAACTGCTCTCAGAGCAGGCTGTCAGCAAAAAAATCATTATAACCATCAATAGTTGAGAAGTGTCAATCCATATCTCTGGCAAGTTGGAATACACAAGGTTTCTCGCATCTACAGTGGACAGTGAATGCTCATTTAAACAACTATGACATTGTAGCTCTGCAAGAGACTTGGATGTTACATGCACCCATATCGGATGACCATGCTATTTGCTTGATTCCAGCAGTGGCCTCAAACAAAGGCAGGCCCTCAGCTGGCTTAATGGTGGCTGTAAAGTCCAGTAGAAACTTCCAAATTGGGGAGTGGCTTTCGCCGAATAGATTTATTCAGGTGGTCAGAATCACTCATGGACCTCATGTATATGCACTTATAAACCTGTATCTTAACCCTGCTGGCATTACTGATGATGCCTTCTATTGTGCTTTATCATCAGTATTTGTAACCATTGTCCTGCAATCGATCTCTGGTATAATGGTGGTTGGTGACTTGAATTTGGTATGTCTCCCAACACTTAATAAGGGGTTGTGCCTTGCAAGCCAGAAATGGAGTATATTAATTCAAGATCTAAACCTGAAAATGACGAATGGGAATATCTTGGGTGACATTCCACCTCAACACACGTGGGAAAGGGGAACCTCTAGATCCACTATAGATTACATCTATGTGAGTGAAAGCATACATGCAAATGCCACTAAATTTGAAATTATAAAACAAACACATAGTGATCATCATTTACTGCTTCTCCAATGGTCTGACTTATGGCAATCAGACACTCCCATTAAACAATGGTCTAAACAAGTGCTGAAAACTAATAATGGCAAGAATCGCTTTCATTGGTCACCAGCCAAGCTACTGACTTTAAATACAGCCATTTTAAAACACCAAAGCATAAATGATGTAACAACTTATGTTGATGTGCTTATTAAGTTCAGAAACATCCAACCGCTAATCATAAGACCAGCTCGATCTCACATTCATGGTTTTGACCTTGCTTTACAACAACGCAAAACCCTGCTAAGAAAAGAAATACGTAATTGTCGCAAATTGCCGTTAAATGAACAACTCAAAGCCATTAAAACAGCGAAATGTTTATATCGTAACTGGACTCGTGCCAGAAAAACGCAGCTTTTTCAAGCTGATAGTGAAAATTTCTTGTCTGCTTGTTATGCAAAAAACTCGGCCCAAGTGTGGCAATTATTGAACATGTGTAATTCCTCTTCTCAATTAGAGCTCCAATTAAATGGTGTCCCAGAAGCACAATGGGTAAAACACTTCTCTCAACTATATGTTGATCCTAACATGATTAAGTATGAATATACTCAGAGAGTTTCCTCAAGCTGGTCTCTGGAGTGCTCTATAGACATTGTGAGAGAATTCATAAGTAAGTCATCTTCTTCAAGAGCTGCTGGACCAGATGGCTTAACAAATTACATGTTCAAACAGAACCCAGAAGAATGGTCCATTATCTTATATAATACCTTCCAACACATTTTACGAACTAAGATAATCCCACAATCATGGCGCGCTTCCTTAATAGTTCCCATTTACAAAAAGGGTGATCGTAGGGACCCAAAATGTTATCGCCCTATTGCTCTCTTAGATGCGCCTGGTAAGATTTTTTCCCATTTGGTGTTGAAGGCATTTAACCAATGGACCCTCAATGCAAAGCAGCGCGATCCCGCCCAGACAGGCTTTGTTACAGGCCAAGGGACTGCGGTGAACCTAATCACTCTTCATGCTATTAAACATCGAGCACAGTCCATCAAACAGCCCGTGTATTTTGCATTCGTAGACCTACATTCAGCCTTTGATTCGGTCTCTAGACCTCGGTTGATGGATAAATTGTTAAAAGCTGGTTGCCCGTTAACTTTAAGTGACATTATCTTTGCATTACACTCGAACACCTCAATTAGTGTAAGATTAAACTTAGAGGGGCTTCTATCATCGGCGGTCAGGACTGAACGGGGTCTTAAACAGGGATGCATACTTGCCTCAGCGCTGTTCAATTTTTTCATCAATGACGTCAGAAGTGCCCTTGACGAGGTTTGCGCAGATGCACCGAAGTTGGACAACATCGAGGTAAAAGCGCTATGGTATGCGGATGACTTAGTGCTAATATCTAAAACACCTATAGGTCTTCAAAACCTCCTAACAGCACTATGTATATATTTTCAATCTAATGAATTGGTGGTAAACAACAAGAAAACGCAAATTGTTGTTTATACTCCAAAAGGCAAACGCAGTTACCAAATGAACTGGAAAATAGAACACATAAGTCTCGAGGTGGTCCCTAGCTACATATATTTGGGCATTGTATTTGATGGTCCTGCGACTATCCAATCTCAGTTAACAAAAATTGAAGTTAAAATTCTCGCAGCAATACGCCAGACTCGACTAATTATGCACAAACATGGGAAATTTTCTATTAAGCCTGCCCTTATATTCTGGATACAAAATGTCATCCCTACCATTCTATACGGGTTAGAAACATGTAGTGTGATTCAACCAGTGTTTCTGAATGCACTGGAAGCAAAGTTTTGGCGTGCAATTCTACCACAAAGCACTCCAGGAACGATGATTCGATATGAATTAGGACTGACCTCGTTATTGGCAATGTTCAATTGGCGCTTATGTAGCTTGTTTAGAAAATGCTTATTATCTGCACTTGATAATTCAACCTTGGCCACGGTATCCAGTTATCTGTTGTCGTCCTCCCATCAGTTCTCTAAAATATGGTCTAAAAACATCTTATCCATATTAATAAATGCGGAAATTTCTATTGAAACTCTTGTTTCTGATCCAGATAGAGCAAAGAAAAAGCTGTATATGATGGATTGGATTGATACTAGAGATGCCTGCTTGAAATATAAAGACTTTGACCCATCTGCGTTTGCTGAAAAACGTTATAGAGAAATGGCATTCTATCTATGTAAAGCTCCTTCTCCTATAATTAGGAATGCATTATTGCGTATGCGTTTTAACTTATGCCCCACTCGTGAAATTCAAGCACGGAGGAAAGAGATCGTGCCGGAATCCTCAGGGTGTCGTTTTTGCAACAATATAACAACAGTTGAAACCTTAGAGCATGTCATAGCAGACTGTCCAGCTCTTATGCATTTAAGACAACGTCACTTCAATAAACACTTGGCCTATTTTAGTCAGATGAGACATGAATTTAGATGGCTTATAAAAGTATAAAATTGGCAACAATCAATTTTCTGCGAGCCTTAGATTTGATAAAATAGATTGATCCTTGATGATGAATGTCCTCTGAGATCTATCAGTGATATACTTATTGCTCTGCCAATTGATTGGCTATGCAATATTCAAATGCAATACCTAGTATTGGTGCTAGCGGGGGTGTTGTAGTATATAATGCATTCTATAAGGCCTTACAACCTTATGTGATGTTAATTATTATGACCACTACCATGTACAAAGTGATTATAACATGAAAGCCAAATGCTAATTGTCTTGTTTTTATGCTGCCAGCAATGATATGTGATATCTTTGTTCTTGTATTCGTCTGTATTTTTTTATGTGTCTCAGAAAACCATGTTTTACTTTTTTTTAAATTATCATGGTTAGTGTGTCCTTCAATCACTATTTTTCATTTCTATATGTGACATTACCATTCTAGGATGTTATTCCAGTTATGATGAATTGAAGAGAATGCCCTTGTTTTATAATTTTATGTTTTATACTGTTATGTGTTTAAATGTAATTTTGATAAAAGTGTTATAAATTGAAAAAGTTGATTAAATTCAGCTAAATCAAAAAAAAAAAAAGTGAGACCTTCTTGGGACTAACTCCCCCTTACACAAGATAGGTGGGAACCTTGGGGGACGCTTCCCCCTGTGACAAACCATTGCAGTTGATTTCTGGGAATTTACCTTTAGATCCAGGGTATCCATAAATCAGGCATAATCAATGAGGCACTGAAGATTCTGGGAGTGGGGGCTAATACAACGGTGTCATTTGCATAGGCAAGTAAAGGCAAATGCCTATTTCCCAGCCTGACTCACTTCAGAACTGGTATCTTCCAGAACCCCCACTCTGTGCTCCACTCCAGATATACGACCACTCTCCTTCTCGATCCGCTGCTGCATTCTATTGACCTTAAATAGGTTGTCCAATTTGCTATTGACAGACTGAAACCCTGGCTTCATTGGTGCAATGATGATTGATAATTCAGATTGGCTACAACTCTCCCCCATAGTTTCCACTGTTGATGCCATCCTTGGGGTAGGTGCCCTTTTCCTAGTTACAGCTGCTATATCTTATTAGAGAAGTATACCGTTGATTGCCACTTATTGCCCTTGGCCATGTGAAGAAAGTATCTCCAATGGGACAGGTGAAGTGCATAGGGCCAGCTTTGAGTGAACTGCATCACTGCTCCAGCCACAGCACGAAGGAGCACGTGAGTATGCCCCCAACACCTAGACAAACCTGGAAACAGTACAAGGTTGGGGTAGTAGTCAGCCAGGTAAGGGTGTAGTCACAGGAGCAACAGGAGGCGTGGTTCTGTGCTACTCCCAGGGGCAAAGTGAACAGAGATGGACCACAGGAAAAAATCACGCACAATATCCCTCAGGTGTAGCAGCTCATATAGTGCTTGCCCTCGGTGACAGAAATCCCCCCCCCCACCACTCCCAGTCTTTACCCAATGTAGCTCAGCCAATGCGCGCAGTGCATGGCTCGGACTCCTACCAAGGGTAACAGCCTACCAGCTTCATCCCTCAGGGGCTCCAAGGAGAAGGTCTACAGCAGTCAGTGCTCCCTGAAAATATGAAAGCGAGGGGCCTCAACAGCAATAGGGAGTCCTTCCCTCGGCCACCACCATCAGGTCCACCAGTAACACAAACGGAGACGCCAGCATGCACCACGCAGCTCCAAGAATAGTCCCACAGCAAAGGTCATCCCAATCTGCACCTTCCAAACACTGGGTGTGTCCTTCAGTGTCACTCAACACAGCCACACTGCCGCACCCAGTGATACGTTTGTTTAACAATGGGGTCCCCAGGGCTCCAAGCATGGAAGATCGAGGGCTCGGTGGGGAGGTACAGGGAGTCAAGTCTCAGAGCACCACCAGCGAATCACGCCAGGGTAACCGATCACACCAGAAAGACTACCGGGCCTCCGGGATGCAATCCCAGGTACTGACATTAGTATCCCTGTTCACTGGTAGAACCGGATCAAGGGAGGCCTTTATATCTCCCCAAGCAGTGCGAACAGGTTGGGCACTCAGGAGCTGTCAAGTTGCACCTCACAGCCCTGTTCCCGAGAGCCCCCAGCAACATGTATTTAACATAATTGTAACTAGAGGTCGGTTGGGAGATGACTGCAGCAGCTAGAAGAGTAGCAGGGTTAAGCAGTCCAGACACTAGTTCCTGACTGATGTGCGCCCCTCTTCATCTAAGTCACAGTTTAGTCTACCTTTCTGTGCAGCCAGGGTCTCTCTTTATCCGAGGCACAGCCCTCTTACATTTATTTAATGTGCTTTGAGGTCAGTTTACCATCTATTAGCACATTCAGATGGTTATTGACCTCCTCTTAACCAATCAGAATGTTCAGAGCGCAGTCAATAGTTACTCGTATTGACTGCATTCGGAATATTCTGACTTCAAAAGTAAACAAAGAGACCACATTGCAATTTCCAGGCAAGGTTTCATTTAACAAGACACTTCCTTTCAATTTTGTTTATGTCAACATCCTATTTAACACACTGGAGAAAACGATAAAACATGGGAATATGTTTTCACTTTCTTATAGATAAACCGTTTACTTTTACATGACACCTTATGCATCCTCATGCATCCTCATGTTAAACCCACTCCAGTTTAACTTAGTTTGCAATTAAAATACTGAACGTCTGAAGACAATCTTGTTATTAAAACACTACAAAATAAAACCACAATTAATTTACTGAGTTTGTCTAATTACTTTTCTCACTGTTAAAGGAACGTTTTTACTTCACCACCAAATCTCCAAAACAGGTATGCCTACTACCACTATCAGCCTCATCACGTGTTTGGCAGTAACCCTGAAATGCGGTGGTAATGCTATTACTGCCACATTTAAGGGTCTGCCAAATCACGGGTTTGGCTGCATTTACCCCCAGATCTAATGTGCCAGGAATTTGCCGATTTTCAGTGTAATTACCACACGGTAATACTGCCGACTGTAGTTGCGCCGAAAATTGGGGAATTCCCAAATGGGCCTAATGGGGAATGGGGAATTACTGTTCTGCCAAACCTGTGATCCGCAGCTAATAGCTCAGGGGGGTTTGGCAGTAACGCTATTAGACTCGGCAGTATCCCGAGGGTAATACTGATGGGATACTGCCCAACTCGTGATGAGGCCCATGTGTTAATAGCCTTGTAGAACTTGGGAGGGATCATTATCGCTTGGGATAATGACCCATCCCCAAATGATGTCCCACTACAGTGCCTCTGGCTGCAACTTGGTAGTGGGCCATCATTGTATGATAATGACGCCAATCCCGGTCTATAAGGCTATGGTTGCACTGCATTGGAAGGGTCAGAATAGGAGTGAATGTAGAGCGTTTAAAGCAGCTTTTAACAAGATTGTGCGGTCTCAGAATTTGGGCTTCCTTCGTATTTAAAGAAATAGCTCTCCTTCTGGTTTCTGACATTTGGTCAATGACCCATTCTGCCTTTGAAGTCGGGACCCGTGGGTATAAGGGTCCCGACTTCTTCCGGGAAGTCTAAGATCCATGATGGAACCCAGTGACTATCTCTTGGAAAGGCTTGCACCTGACCGCAAAGACGGGAAGTCCCTGTAGCAGGTGCCCTCCAGCTGCTAGAGGGAGAAGGCTCCATAAAGTGCCCACAATTGGCAGCTGGGGTACAGAGATTTATAGCTCCCATCAGTCTCAAACTCTCATCTGCAAATAGAAGAAAGACAGTGTTTGTTGGATTATGTTTTCTTCAACTCTGCCTCCAGGGCAACAAGTGCTTCCAGATTCCTTTAAGGTTTCAGGCCTGGTCTACCACCTAGTGCAGCAGAGCCATCACCATGCCTTATTTCGTACTGGTTGCTGCAATCCTCGTTGTTTCAATGAGAAACACAATCAAAGATTTCATAATTGCATTACATCTTCTGACCCTCAAGGTCTCTATCAGAGTGAGAAACAGTGCATGTCCCAAATCATATCCCCACATGGCACTTCATTTGGACTGCACATAGGACAAAGCAAGTTGCAAGGCATCCACGAGGCATCCCGTTCATTCATACAATAGAAATGGCTATCAGCAAACTGGGTTACCGGATTGGCAACCCGGGGTGGCTAATAATCATAATCACCCATTCCAGGTCTAGAAACCTGGGCCCCAGCCTGTGGAACTGATGATTATTGCTTAGTTAAAAACTGCTCCTGAACAAGGAGGCTAATTCTGGTCTTCAAACTATGGCAGGGTTTGAGTAATAAAGTTATCTTGGGGAGGAAAGCACTGTTAGTCATACCTCACACTGTACCAGGTCAATAATCAACATTCACATTTTCACACACAAACCTTCGGTGGGCTTCATATTGTGGCAAATGGTTCTAATCACAGGCAACAGGGCCAGGGCAAGCTCTGAATAATTGTGGGCCAACCTATGTCAAAACTTATTTTACAATGGGAATCGGATTGGGCCTGACATATATCTTAAGAAGTTTGGATTACAATATGGGAACAATGTTTTTGACACGTCAGTTGCTGCACACTTTACACAAACACATTACTTTATACTACACACAGCATATCTAACGCCCATTACAATTACCAAAATATCGAACTCAAACCATAATGTATGTTGTTCATGTCAGTCTCCGGCCACTGATTTTATTCATTCAATTGCAAATTTGTTTTTGCCTTTTGGAGACAAATATGGGAATGTTTACAGAACAATTTTCTTTTCAGGAACCCTTCTATGCAATGTTATAGTTGACCTGTTTGTGAATCGTTGTATGTCCTCTATACCTTCACCTGAATTGTTTAACTTCTATATTTATATTGGTTTTCATCTCATTGCCTCTAACTTGAAGAATTCACAGAAATTATGATATAATACATGGTGGACTTCTATTTGTTCTTTCCACAGAATTGAAAAGATGTATTCTCTTTCTTCCAAAACACTGTCAAGATATCATCGCAAATGTCATGTATTTAATAACTATTTAATGTGAAATGTTAATTTTCTGTTAAGAATAATCTTTCCCCTTGCCTAATCTTCCCCTAGTTGTGTCTTTGTCCCTCTTGCTATTCTCCACCCCCCATGGAGGCCTTGCATATCTAGCCAACAATCCTGTTATTTTTTTGTTTTACTTCATTAACTGTATTATTTTAGTTTAACAGGTTTTGGATCATTTAGCTATATTTCTAAAACTTGTATTAAGTTCCAGAATATTTTTTCCTCTCTACTATTATTATATGTAGTCATCTAACTAAAAAGCATTTGATTGTTTTGTATTGATTCTTAAGTACATAACATATTCGAATGCTTGTTGATCTTGATAGACTGATCTAAATATATTTCAATTATAATGTAAAAAAAAAAGAATCATTGTGGGACATCTTGTAATTCCACGGTGTTGGGGAGGCAGGCATGACGGGAGGGAAGGAAAGGGGGTTTGCAGGAGTATATCCCGTGTGTGCATGGCAAACACAAATAAAACAAAGCAAAAGGGGACCAACGCAGACCCCACATGCAGCCAAAGAACAGAAACACCGGTGCATGCAAGGCGAGAATGCCCAGCAGCAGTGATGTGTTAAGAACTCGCTGAAATGAAAACAATGAAAATCACTTACGCGAGAACAACAAGCATGCTAAGATGACCCGGATAAGATCCACATGCCACAGGATCCATTAGGCCAAATCAGGCCAAGGGCTCTGTTACAGAAACTTTGCGCTGGTGCCAGCCTACAGATAAGGGTTGTACCAGACACTTTGACTCCCTAAAATAGGCAAACACCTCCAAAAAAGAAAAATAAGGAGTAAAAATAGTCCTAACAAAAAATAGGAAACAGACACACGAAAGGGTGTCACGGTGTTTTCACCCACACAGCTTCATGGATATGCTTGGACCAGTAGCACGCGTACAGCCACAGGAAGAAACTATTATTATTATTGCCTGGTCTGAAGTGGTAAAATGTGGCTTTTAATATATATAAACTAAATGTTTACTTGCTGATAAATTACTCCCATTGGGAATGGAACTCAATTCTTTACTCCCTAAAAATAATTAAACAAAAACAAAAAAAGTTAAATATTTCCACTTCAAAATCTTATCTGGAGCAATGACTGGTACAATTGCACTTGCACTGGTGCAAAGTTGCTGTAATAAGAACCACGAGTGAATTCAGACTAGTTTGCAGAGAGACAATTCAAACTCTCTGTGTGGGCAAGTCAGCCAGGTCAAAGTTCACGTCTGCCACATGTGTGCACACAGATCATTGTGGTTGCTCGCAGGGGCTCAACCCACTCAATACACAAACAGGGCCCGCCCTAGGGGTTGCATGGCCCAGGGCAGCAAAAGATGTGTGGGCCCCCTTATTTGCATAAATAGTGACATCAGTGATATCACACAATGGGCCTCATTATGAGACCGGTGGTAGCTGCCAACTGAATACTTTTTTTTCCACCACCCGGGAATGTGCAATTACCGGGGCATTACGGCCCCTACAGACCCGGTAATTGCACATTCCCTGGCGCCAGAAAATATTAGTCCCCATTCCCATTTGAGTCCCATTGGACTCAATGGGGATGGGGAGGCCGGATGCACCGGCACCATTCGTGAATGGTGCCGGTGCATCCGACATGGTCTGTTCGCGGGTGCCGGTACGCCTGCCAGGTCCGACCTGGCGGCGGAAAGACACCCACGAGCAGACCTCATAATTTGCCGGTCCTTTAACAACGGTACCGTTGTTACCGGACCGGCAATCTTATAATGAGGCCCAATGAGTCTTTAGTACCCAAAGGTATCATGGAAGTTAAATTAGAAACATGTTGCCATGCGTAAGGTAGTAGACAAATTCCCTGTGATGTCCAGTATATGAATTGTCAATATTCATATTTACCTATGTGGCAATATCAGGAGTGAAGCTTTTTTGGAAGTAGCAGACAGTGTGAGCTGAATAACTTGTGCAGAGTTCTAGTTTTGGCAGATAAGGCATAGTGTGATAAGAGGATTTGCCCGGGAGCACTCATTTTGGTTAAGTGATGAAGCCTGGATTTGAGAGCTGACTGCAATTCAGGAACTTGAACACATCTCTTCCCAGATGTCATTGGTAGAAATACTGTTCGCAAAAAAGGTCTTTTTGAAACTTTGGTTTGAAAACACTATCTGTGGAAGGCATTGCAAAAATATGGTGATTGTGGTTTGCTAACCGAAACATGATTGTTTTTATTTTATTGTGTGCATATTTTGGCAATACTAGTGCTTGAATGCTTATGGGCTCAGTACGTTTTACAAATGTAAAAATAAATAAAAGATGAATATTGTTCAAATTAGCAATATGCTTTTATCCAGAAACTACAGATCAGTATTATTTTGATTGTCAAAAAAATGATAACAATTCATAACTATGTTTAACAAGTGCTGCTCACCACAAAATGAGAAGGGAGCCTCATTAATGTACCCCTCAAGCCTCGATTGGAGGGGGTAATCACAGAATGGTATCCTATAGGAGAAATTTGCAAAGGCAACTCAGTGGGTTATGACACTGGGGCCTCATTACGAGGTATGCCGGTAAGTGAAAAACGATGCCGGTATGCTAATACCGGCATCGTCATCCGTTGCGGCATAGGAGAGTACACGCGCCCCTCCATTGACCGGCATGCCGGTATAAGGGGGGAATCACAACCTACGCATACATGGAAATACCGGCATTGTGAACCCGGTAATCACGTGCTGCACGATACCGGCCACACAGGCATCTCAGACCACCCGCAAACAGTAATCAGGATACAAGGCAGCTGCCACAGGAGCACAGAATCAGTCAATGTAGGCTGAGCCAGTATAAACTGAGCACACCTACACACAACAACCCTTCCCACACCAAAATGCCCCAAGTATCAGTTGCAACCATGGCACTGTTGGACATGCCTATACTGCTCCAACAACAGCAACTACAGCAACAACTGACACAGCAGCAAAAATAGGCAGCAAAGAGGAGACGCAGGAGGAGAAGGAGGGTGAGACAGGGCAAGCAATTACCACCAGCGCAGACACCAGTGCCTTGTAGGCAGCCACCAACCCCTCGCACCAGACCCAGCCCATCCAACAAAACCCCTGGCACATCCACACCCTATACCGGTTGGACTGTGACACCATCACCACCATAGTGTACATGATACATTTTCATCCACGTATAAATACGCACTGCCATCCCCCCACCACCAAGGGTGCTGTCTGTGCTACACTACCTGTCCGCAGGCACCTACGGGCCAGCTGCATGGCAGTTCACAACCACCATCTACACGTATGCTGAACCAAGTGCACGATGCCCTCATGAAGCACACAGGCAGCCATGAATCCCCATCACGGACTGGCCAGGATATAGCCAAAACCAAAGTATACTTCCATGCACTGCCATGCATGCCCAAATTCGGAGGTGCCATCGACTGCACCCATGTAGAATTGTAATATTCCCATAACATAGAGGCTGTGTCGCGCAATCGCAAGCAATACCACTCCCTCAATGTGCAAATGGCATGTGACTCAAGCAAGATCATCACCCATTGCTGTCCCCGAATCCCTGGATCCACACATGATGCCATGGTACTGCGCAAGTCAACCCTACACCATCACATGCCGCAACATGCTGGACCACGTGCCTGTCGAACCACAAGGCCATGGCCATGCTGTGGGGTACTGATGTGTGCGGATGCAGTAGGGGGGTTGGCCCACTGCACCAGGGTGGGAAAGGTGTGTGTGTGAAAGCACACCAGTGCATCAATATCCACTGACTTGGGAATGCATGCAGAGGCAAACACTCCTCACCTGAACCAGCCGAACGGAACAGGACACATCACTGTGCCACACATTCCAAATGATGCATACGGATGAAAATATGTAAGAGGCACAACCAGGGCAGCATGGTGTTGGCAAGCAATGCATGACTGAATGGGATGGCAACTAGGGCAATGCGGCTAGTCTGACCATGCATAGCAAACAATATCCCTCATGAATCTCCAGACTACACATTGTCGCAATACCGCAGCACATGACCCTCAGCATGCAGGAATAGACCCTGTATCTTCCATTCAATCCCATCCAGTGTACCACATCCCATTACAGTATACATTGCATCTAGGTGACCATGTCCTACACGTACTGGGACATGTGCATGCCCACATCAAGTAGCTGCTGACATGACTGTGCTCCCTGAAGGTGGTAGTTCTGAGCAACACATACCGATTCGTCTCCACCTGCAGGTGATGGAGGACATCCCTTGAGGCCTTGGATACTTACCCCTGTGCGTAACCCGCAGAACTGCCATGAAGAGGAGTACAGTTGTGTGAACACTCGTACTCGTGTAGACATTGAGCCGGCCTTTGGCCTGCTGAAGGTGCATTTCCGCAGCATAACCAGGCCTGGTGGGGCACTCCCATGTAGGCCGGAGAAGGTGGCACAGATCACCATGGCCTGTGTCATGCTGCACAACATGTGCGTCTGAAGGAATGTAACACTGCCACCTCACATTCACAGGCATGGCCTGGGTGAGGATGAAGGGGATGGAGACAGAGGCGAAGGAGTCCCCCTGCCAGTACGTGCTGCACGGGATAGACATGCTGTACGCCAATGCAAAATATACACAATCCATAGAAACGCATGGACGATGTGAGTAATGTGTCTACGGCACACTGAATCAGGACATGCACACCTTGATGTTCCCAATTGGCCCACTGTACACCAAACAAAATGAATGCACATGTCTGAAACGAATGAAGTCTAAACAATGATATGTTTGCACACTACGGTGTATTTCAATCAAACGTGATATGGCGGACATAATACCCTCAAAACACCCCTGTGAACTCCCTCTCCCACCCCACAAACCCTCAACCACCCCTGTGAACTCCCTCTCCCACCCCACAAACCCTCAAAACACCCCTGTGAACTCCCTCTCCCACCCCACAGATGCAAGTGTCCCCTTATGTGCAACAAACAGTGCTCCCTTCCCCAATGTGGTTCTCCACAATGTCATTGTCCGTGCATTCACTTCTTTGGAAGTTTTGGTTCGGGGGTGCCATGGCCGACCGTCGTGCGCTCCTCCTCATCAGACGCACTGGACTGGATTGCAACAAGGTGGTAGGGGTAGTTGTTGCGGGGGTATCTATTGTCAATCCACTGTCTGTGGCAAGGTGTGGCCGCTGCATCTGAGCGTTACCTGCAAGGAGGGCCTCTGTCAGTGACCCCATGCACTCCCTGAAGGCACGCGTATATGCCTCCACTGCAGCAGTATTGGCTGCAATAGCCGTTACAATGGCACTCATGGCCTCTTTCCCTGCTGCTACCTGCTGGTGCATGATTTGGAGCATGGACTCCTGCCGGGCCTCTACCCTTGTCAGGCGGGACTCCAACGAGGTGTCGTCCGCAGGTGTGCTGGTTGCTGGACGGGTGGAGGAATGCAGAGTGGTGGCTTGCAGAGTGGTGGCTGGCAGGGTGGTGGCTGGCCGGGTGGAGGAAGGCAGAGTGGTGGCTTGCAGAGTGGTGGCTGGCAAGGTGGTGGCTGGCAAGGTGGTGGCTGGCAGGGTGGTGGCTGGCAGGGTGGTGGAAGGCGCCTGCGGGGAGCCCTCGTCCGGGGCACTGTCCTCAAACAGCGCATAGTCTGATTCCCCAAGGTCGGAGTCATGTAGACAGGGATCATTGAGGCACTCAGACTCCGCAAGAGGTTGGGGGCTGGCAATGTGGCTTGTGGTGGGTGTGCCAGACATCAAATCTGCATCATCTTCCACCTCTATGGACACAACATCCCTGGTGGCTGGCGGCACGGCTCCCACTGTTGTGGTTCTCTGTTGTTGTACAGTGGGTGCAGGTGCCCCCTGCAGGGTTGGTGCCTTGCGTGGCACACTGGCTTTGGCAGATGTCATTTCCTTGGCCTGGTGGGTTGCGGTGGCCCTGGTCCCCTTGCGTGCACTGGACGTGCTTGCACCCCTGTCCAGTGGTCCACCTTCATCATCGGTGCCTGGGGGATAGAAGAGATGCAGGTCATCAGTGATGTTGTCAAATGGCAGCTATGATGAATTGCGGTGGGATATGTTCATGCATTCAGCCATCATTTAATTTCTGGGTTGTTGCTTTAGGTGTACTGAGGGGGTATGTGGGGAATCAATGGATGGCTGGTGGGGTAGCATTAGTTTGGTCTCTGTGTGGTGGGTGCATGGGCATGGTTGGGTCATGTGGCACCTCTGTTGGGATTGGGGTCGTCACTCAGCGTCCATATGGTGCAGGGTGTGACAATGATTATTCTATGGATATGTTGATGCATCACCTTGCCCACTCTAACTTCCCCATCAGTTGGGCCACATCATGTGTCGTAATACGTGGTTGTGATGGTACACTCACCTTCCTCTGTGGTGATTGCTGCGCCGGCCTCCTGATCTCTGATCCCCTCAATGGATTCAGGGTTGATGAAACCACTTGCCGTCTCCTCCCATGGCATCAATTTGACTGGGGAGTGTGGGCCACCACCTGTCGCCATTGCGGCATTCCGGTTCTCCGACAGGATCCTCCGGACACGGAGGCGGAGGTCGTCCCAGCGCTTCCGGCAGTCACGCACACTCCTTGGGGCGCTCCCCACTGCTGACACCCTCTGAGCGACCTCAAGCCACACCTCTTTTTTGCGGGTTTGGGCCGCATGCTTTAGGTCTGTGCTGCGGATTATGTCAGCATGCTCTTCCAGGGTGTTGGCGAGCATGGTGAGCTCAGCGTCCGAGAAACGCTGCTTCCTCTTCCTCTGGGTGCATTTCCTGCTGGCCTTGGACATGATGATGCTATTCTGACACACGACGACAGGGGAGGAGTGGTGGTTGTGGAGGATTGCAATGGATTGTGTTTTTAAAGATGGCCGCCGGCCCATTTCCCGTTCCTGCGCGATGATGTAATTTCCGGGTCCGGTTTTGCACACACGGTGATTCCGTGCCGGAGTTACCATGCCAGTTTTTAGTGGTTCATTGAAGGCGGTTACGGAGTGGACGCAAGCCACAATGCTGGTATAGGGGGGTTGGTGGGCCGTTACCGGGATGGCGGTTTTTCCACTACTGGCATGGGGGGACGCGCGTGCTCGCGCACTCGTGATCGGCCGCTGTTAGCGGGTTATTGAGTGCATGGACATGCACTTCCCGCCATGCCGGTAATTGAGCCGGATTTTCCGGGCAACTCGTAATGAGGTCCACTGTTGTTGAGATGTTATACGTTTAGACCTTCCTGTAAATCATATGTCTTCTTTCCTATTCCTGTGGCAACATGTGCTGTAAAATGTGGTGTTTTGACATGGGGATGAGTACGGCTCCCTCGCTTCACTCAGTGTGGGAAATTTTGCCCCGATAGTGAAAATCCAAAAGCAGGCACTGAATAATACATGCACAGTAAGTGAACATATCTTAAATTGAAATATACAAATTTAGCCGAATTGACCTTTCCCCTTAGAAGAAAGTGCACTAGACAAAAGAGCATTGGCCTTTCAAAAAAGAAATCAACAGAAAAATAACCAGAGAGAGGACATTTTCCAATAAATATGCTGGCAATGTATAAAAGGTGCTCACCTTTTAAACCCAGCAATAAGTAGTGAAATATTCCCTGGAAAACAAAAGCCCAATACCAACATGTGCTTTGATGATGCTTTTATGTGTTTGCACTTTGTGAAGGTATCATGAAGTAAGACACAGACAACAGATTAAAAGTTCAAATAACAATAATTTATTAACTTGAATGTCAGGATGAAGGCCTAACTTGCCCTATGCTGAGGTGGGATTTCCCTACCTAAAGAAACTAAGGATAGTCTGAGTCTGTAAATTCAACTTAAAATGCTCTCTGTGTCCAAAACCTGTACTTGACCTCACAACGAAAGCTAACAATGTGTAGGAATGTCAGCATCAAAAGAAATAATGTTCCAAATAAAGTTCTGAGCCTCTTCCAGCTGTGGGATTACTTTTTAGCTCCCCTTCCTCAAGTTCAAGACAGTTCCACAAAGTCTTAAAGGGAATCTCAGGGTTCCCTTGCCAAAGGACAACACAGTTCCAAAATGAGATATGAGGGTTGCTTTCCACAAGAAAAGAACGCAGTTCAAAATGTGTCGCAGGATTCTCCTTCCCCAAGACACCAGCTAGCCCAGCTTGCCAAGTTGTACTTGAGATCAGTCTCTCAATATTCAAACCCGGTTTCAGGTCAACCTTACACTTCTTCTAGTTACTGATTGTTCATACATGTTGCTTTCTTCCGCTTCACTTCAGCACTCTCCTTCAGGCACTTGTAATTACTTTGTGTATATTTTTTTGGCCTTCGCAGATAGGGTACATCCGGTCTAGGCACAGTTGTCGGACCACACGGTCCACCCATCACAGGTCACGCAACCAGTCACCCTAGGCTTGCTTGCCCACACAGGTTCTTCTGTAGCTGCACCTGTGTTCTGATTCACACTCACTTGGCTCTCTCTCTGCCAGCCGTTTGGCTTTGCCACAAGGTGTTTCACTCTTTGCCAATATCTGGGCTTTGGCACCATGAGTTTAGTTATGCAGATCGCTTCATGGTGCTCTTTTCCATTCACCACATTGCTCTCACACTCCTAGTAATGTTCCATACTTGCTTTATATTGCATTTCATCATATTCACTCTTACCTTGCAATATATGGTATTCACTCTTCACGTCAACTTGTCGTTTGCAAATTGGTTTATTAAAAGCTTTCATATGCTCATCAAAAGCTTTAATTCATTTTGTAATTAAATAGTTTCCAGTCCTTATTTGGTCACGCTTTGCAGTAATCATCAAAAACCATTTTACTTTGTTTCCCCAGATCTTTCATTTTTACTTCTCTTCCTTCGGCATTCCCTTTTTGCCACTAACAGCCCAGGAGTACTCCGGTTCAAGTGGTCCATTTTCCTCACTCACTGGTCTTCCGTGTCTCCTCTTGGCGGCTAATACCTCCTGCTCCGCTCCGCATACACGTTCTCAGTGGACGGCGAGCCCTGTTTGCAGTTCGCTCCTCTCTCTCTCTGTGGGTTTCCGGCAGCTATGCTCACATCCCGCAAACGCTACCAGTGACTTACAACTAATGGATTTCTTCTCCGGCCCACATTTCCTGATGCAGGCACCGACCAGTGAGGCTCACAATACTTTGGCCTTCGCAGTGCCATTCCTGGCCCCTGCGCCACAGTTTCTTCCACTTATCGCTGACATCCTGGTTTCCCGACAGGGCCACCCTTGGCTTCCTCGTACTCTGTGGGATTTCTCCCTCTACAGGCCTCCCTGCTGGTCTCTCCCTGTTCTCTCCTACTCTACCTTTTATACACCTGCAACCGTTTAACAGGGGTGAGGCCTCTTCCTTGTCTCATTACTAGAATGGTGAAAGGATCTGTTAGTTTGTATTACTCCTAGTCCCCTCTTTCTCATCCCAGTACCATAGTGGAATGAATGAGAGGAATTGAGGGGAGATGGTTTATAACAGAATATAAAGGCAGTGCGAGGGTGATGTTGGTTATCATTTGGAAAGGGGATACCATGTCTCACCTGTAGATATCCTCTCACCAATCCCCAAGGACCCTCCACCCAAGTGATCCTCCCTCGCATCTCCACCCCCAGGGTCAGGATCCAAAAGCGATGGCCTTTCCCTGGCCACATGAGAAGAGGTTCCAAGGAGAGTAGGTGTGAGGATACCCTCAGATTTCTCACAACTGGAAACATGACAAATACTTGAGCAAGCTTGCCGACCACAAAAATACCCAACGGGGTCGCAGCCACCCATTGAAAAATACCACTGTCTGCACCAGTCCCCAGGATTGCAACCTCTCTTGCCATATCCTGGGCAAATAGTCAGGACTCGCTTGCTCTCTCATCATTTCTCCTCCTCAAGGCCATGTCTGGCTTTCAACAATATCCTGCTTCATGTAAATGACTTGAAAGGTACACATGCCATAATAAGGTACCCACTGATATATATAAATCCTGACAGAAATATGTTAAGCAAAAAGTGTACAATAGTGGCATTATTCCCCCATCTTGACTGGGAGAGTACAAATACCAGAATGCAATTCATCAAAAGGCAAAACAATGCCCTTTGTATTTTCAAGACGTATAACAACATGTACAGGCTGATTCATGGAATTAAAGTGCGCTGAAACTTTCGGCGCAAGCGTGCGAAAGCATGCGAATCGCAGCGCAAGTGCGAAAATCGCAGCGAAACCCGCGCACAGCGATTCATGGAAGTCCGTGCGCGTGTAAATCCCTGGATGGGCGCTAAAATTCTGCGTGGCGCATGCTGGTGCACACGTCTTTAAACAGCGTGCGCTAAGGGCACAGCGAAAGCGCACATAGCGCAGCGCACACAACAAAAGTAGGCGGAACAGGGGGCGTAACACGCGGAATGGGGAACAACGCGTGAAAATGTGGCCGTCACGGGGGAAGTACAGGAGGCAAATGCGCGGAACGCCCACACACGCGTCTACAACACGTATTCATGGAATCGAACGGGGCTAATGCGTGCGCCAAAAAAGACGCGCTAATCCGGAAACATGTACGCCAGTAGGAAGCAGGTGTACGTGGACCCGCGCAGCATAAAAGTGCACGCAAACAACAAACAAGCTCAGATGCCAAGATGAACATACCGTTCCTAGTAGCAGTGGTCGTGGGATACCGCAGGAGGAGGAGAAGGATAGTCAGGCCCAGAATTTTTACACCCAGAACCAGCCTTTTTGGGATGCCTGATGACCAGGTGTATGGGAGGTACAGGTTTCCACCTCACATAATACTCGACCTGGTGAGTGAGTGGGAGGATGACCTCACATCACCCACCCTGTGCTCCCAAGCACTCAGCCCCCTGGAGAAGGTCCTCAATGTACTGCACTTCTTGGCCACTGGATCATTTCAGCGGACAAGTGCTATAGTGGGGGGGTGTCACAGGCCGCGCAGTCACGCTGCCTACACCAGGTGTTGGCCATCATGACTGCACGCCTATCAGTCCGCAAGCACATATACCTGCCCAGAACACCTGCAGAAAGGCAGGCTGCCATCCAGGATTTCTACAGGGTGGCACAATTCCCCAAAGTGATAGGTGCCATTGATTGCACCCATGTGGCTCTACGTCCCCCCAGGGCATCTGAGCACATCTATAGAAACCGCAAGCACTGGCATTCCATCAACGTGCAGGTAGTATGTGATGCCAAGGGAATCATCACCTCAGTATATGCCAACTATCCAGGGCCCACCCACGACAGTTTCATTTACAGAATGTCAACCCTAAACCGGGACCTAGAAGCTGGCGGCATGGCGATACATGGCTGCTTGGTGAGTATAAATGCCACTGCACATGCATGCATGTCAGATACTGAGTAATGTTACAACCCCACTAATGATATCCATCACCACCTCCCCAGGGGACAGTGCCTACCCTCTGAGCACCCACATGATGACGCCAATTCGGAACCCCACCACGCCACCTGAGGTAAGATACAACACAGCCCATATTGCAACCCGGGGCATAGTGGAGCGCACATTCGGAGTGCTCAAGTCACGCTTTCACTCCCTTGACCGTTCTGGTGGCCAGCTGTTATACGCTGCCCCAGTAGTGTGCAGGATCATAGTGGCAGCATGTGTCCTGCACAACGTTGCAACACGCCGGGGCCTGCCGGTGGACATGGTGGTGCCCCCACATCCCCAACCACATGCACGCCCGCTGCGCATGGGAGGGGAAAGGTACGTGGTGAGGCAGCCCGTACGCAGCTGGTGGCTAATTACTTCACATAAAATCACACCCCTGTGGAGTGCACACAGCCCTGGCACATACCAGCTGACAATCAATGATGATGACATAAGGGACAGTCAACTGTCACAACCATACCAGCCTGAGATTGGTTACCTGGAAGTGTTACATTGTGTGCATCCCTACCTACCCAAACACCACCAATGCTGTGTCATCAAAAGACATACATCTATGCTGCTAAATCCATTACCCCCTTGCTAAATACAACATGCAAACAGCGCCATGTCACCCAACCCCTCCCTAGCTCCACCACCAAACACACCATGGCATGTCATGCAATGTGAAAGCAAACAAAGCAATGCACAAGACCTGACACAAGTGTCACAAAATACACTGTCCCTAATAAAACTGCCCACACACAATATGCTCCCAGTAATGTATAACTAACAGCACATATTACCAAATACTTACCACCAACACAATGCTGCAACATACCATGGAAAAATGCAAAAACATGACAGTACTAAGTTCAAGTAGTGGTAGTCTTACAACCTGAATATGCCAGCACATCGACCCCTTCCAACTGTAGAGTGTTGCTGCCACGGAAATGTCTCAGTGTACGCCATACAACATGAACTGCATCTGCAAAGTAGACGGCCTTGTGAAGACATGAGGAAGGAACCTGCAAATTAGGAGGAAGACATGGATGCACAAGCACATATCAATACACCATGCAGTGTACAATACAACAACAATATCCACTAGGGATGTCTACACAGTATTGACTACAGACTGCCCACACAGCTCATGGGTGCCCAATGTCACTGTGTAATTCACTGTCACTTGGTCACACCCTTTGCAAGCCCATGGAAACAGGAAGCAGGAGGGGTGTGTGTCTCACGAACCCAAGCATCTAACCCAAACTCAGGACAAGCCTGCATGTGCCGAGCCGGAATACAGTGGACGCCCACGGGAGCCACACAAGGCAACACACTGTAAAAAAAAATCAAAAATCAAAAATGGCCATGTGGGGGCCAGGAGGGGTGGGGGAGGCCACCCAGGAGGTTCGAGGACAGGGTGCACACCAACACCCACCTGCGTGGATGTTGCGAGAAAAAAAATACCTCCTTGGGCTCATGGCCAGCACAGCTATGCCATTGTGGGAGAACTGCTGTCGCTCTGCTCATCCTCTGCTGCTGCATCAGGAGGTGGTGGCACTATGGGAGGCAGCCCACGCAAAGCCCTGGTATGGGCCTCCATGGCAGCAAGCATGCAGTTCTGGAAGGTCTGATTCTGGAGGATTAAAGTGCGGAGATCCCCATGCAGCACATCACTGCTTGCCTGCATTTCTGCACGCATGGCCTCGCGTGATGCCCGGATCTCCTCATGTGTTGCATGCAGCTCAACTGAGAGCGAACGTGTGAGCTGCACCAGCTGCTGTTCTGCCCTTAAATTACTGGAGCCTCAAGTTCAACCAGAGTCTGCCTGAGGTTATGTAGTTCTACCCTCAGGGCTTCCCTGTGGCCCTGGACTCTATTGATATGGATTCGCGCAGAGTCTCCAGTCCCGCCCGTCGGTCCCTGTTGGACGCCAACATGTCTTCCCTGTGTGATTGGCAAATGGAGTCTGTTGCCTGCTGTTGTTGCTCCATCTGCCTTTCAGGGGGGATAATGGGAGTGGCCACCCTCTCCATTGCCTGAGCCATCATTTCTACTTATGCTGCCTGTTGGGTTGCCATACCGTACATGGAGTGTTCCCATACAGTATTGCCTGGTGGCGCACGGCCACCGCGTCAACGGGCACCACACCTGTTTGGGGCAAGGTGATCTGCACCTTGCTGTGCTGGCAGTGCCTGAGGCTTCAGGACTGCATTCCCCCTCTGATCTTCGGGCCCAGGAACAGGATCAGATGCTGTGGAGTGTGACCCTGCATCCGTAACCGCCAAAGGCAGACCTACCAACACTGACATCCTCATAGAGGGTTCTACCCCTGGTGCAGGTGGGTTGGACAGAACAGAATCCCTGCCAGAAACACTTACCTGCGACTGCACATAAGTCTCATCATCCGATTCAGCACCTGAATAGAGGTCTGGGGAGGTGTACCCAGAGACACCCCTGGACAGTATGGTCTGCAGTAACATTGGCTTTTCACCCACCACCACACCACGTCCCCCACTGGTGCCCGGTCGTGCCTGAGATTCCTGCACCATCTCCTCAACCTCAACAGCATCAAGAGCACCATAGCACACACATAGGCCGTGACAAGGCCGTGACAAGCCAGAGATCCAGTACATGATTTACACATGTCCCACATGACTATAACCCTGCCATGCATGCACTGTCAAAGAGTTGGAAGTGGAGTCAAAAAGGCAGACACTGGGGAGAGCAAGATGGAAAAGCAACACATTTGCAGCATGTTGGGTAGCACTGGCATCACACATCAGGCTGTGAGTGGCATGTCCAATACACATGCATGACACATGCCACCACACAGATGTCATGTAGCATAGCCACGTTAAATTACAAAACTACAGCAATATGTCAGTGAATGAGTACTGTCACACATCCATGTCACATCGACATGATGCGAAGATTAATGCTGAATAGTGTTGCTAAATATGCATGTGCCACACACTGAAACACATCTAGTGTCCAATAATACAGTCATTGTGGGTTGATCAATGGTTGGTCACTTTAACATTACAGGAAACATCTGTCATGTTCCACATGCAAACAGGCCCTAATAAAAAATGTCTGCAGCCCAATACTCCATCGGCCTGAATGGTGTAATCATTAACATAACCAGGTAAAAATAGTGGCCCAGTGTGGGCTGTAAACAATGACCGAAGCATATCACATATGTTGCAATAGGGCAGAAAAATGCATAGCCAAAATGGGAGAGTGGAAACAATCAGCCTGAATGAACACTTACAAAATCTGAACAATGTAGTTGCACGATGACAGTTCAAGGTAAAGTGCACTAATGTGGGACTAATTGGCAACTGTGAGCAGATGGGATACAGTCATACCCAAATCCAAGGCACATGAATGTATGGGAGGAAGCTAATGGGTGACCCATAACACTCAGGAGTACACACCCTCACCTGGCACTCAATCAGAACCCGTCACCCAAACAACATACACATGGATTACACACACACGCATGTGCACTCACCGGACAATGCGTCGTAATCAGGTAGATCTCCCATACCTTGGATCTGTTCCTCTGTGACCAAGGTCCCAGCAACAGACTCATGTTATGGGTTTTCACATTCACTTGCACCCATTGTGTGTGTGTGACGGACATGTGTTCATGTACATACTTGTCATTCGGGTTGTATCATGTAATGGCCATTTCTCTGTGGGTGGATGCAATACTTGGTTGGGTCTTTGGGCTGGGGTGGCGTGGGGTGTGATGTGGGTGGCCATGAGGCTCATGATTGAGGGTCGTCATGACGTGGGTGCTGGGGGACATGAGTGGGGGCCTGCTGGCAGGTGCCCCTGACTGCTGGGGGGTGTGGGTGCTCGGGGACATGTGTGTGACATGAGTGGGGGCCTGCTGGCAGGTGCCCCTGACTGCTGGGGGATGGGGATGCTGGGGGACATGAGTGGGGGCCTGCTGGCAGGTGCCCCTGACTGCTGGGGGGTTGGGGTGCTGGGGGACATGTGTGGGACATGAGTGGGGGCCTGCTGGCAGGTGCCCCTGACTGCTGGGGGGTGGGGGTGCTGGGGGACATGTGTGGGACATGAGTGGGGGCCTGCTGGCAGGTGCCCCTCGCTGCTGGGGGGTGGAGGTGCTGGGGACATGTGTGGGACATGAGTGGGGGCCTGCTGGCAGGTGCCCCTGACTGCTGGGGGGTGGGGGTGCTGGGGGAGATGAGTGGGGGCCTGCTGGCAGGTGCCCCTGACTGCTGGGGGGTGGGGGTGCTGGGGGACATGTGTGGGACAGGAGTGGGGGCCTGCTGGCAGGTGCCCCTGACTGCTGGGGGGTGGGGGAGCTGGGGGACATGAGTGGGGGCCTGCTGGCAGGTGCCCCTGACTGCTGGGGGTGGGGGTGCTGGGGGACATGAGTGGGGGCCTGTTGGCAGGTGCCCCTGACTGCTGGGGGTGGGGGTGCTGGGGGGCATGAGTGGGACATGAGTGGGGCCTGCTGGCAGGTGCCCCTGACTGCTGGGGGGTGGGGGTGGTGGGGGACATGAGTGGGGGCCTGCTGTCAGGTGCCCCTGACTGCTGGGGGGTGGGGGTGCTGGGGGACATGAGTTGGTGATCACTAGTGCAAGGTGACATGTGGCTTGGCTGGGGGGCATGCCCATGGGGGATGGGCTGCCTGCGGGACATGACCAGGGGTGCAGGGTAGTCCCCTGTGGTGTGGGCTGGCTGCAGGGGCCCTGGAGGGTGCAGAGGGAACACCTGGGAGGACCCACACTGCCAATTCACGTGTAGGACTCCCCGCGTACCCCCGAATTTCACGCACCCCGCTCTGACAGCAAAATCATGTGTAAAACTTCCTGCGATGCCCAGTTATTCACGTACCCCACTCGCACAGGGCCAATCGTGTGTGAAACGTCCTGCGAACCCCAGTCATACACGTACCCCACTCGCACAGGGCCAATCGCGTGTGAAACTTCCTGCGAAGCCCAGTTATTCACGTACCCCACTCGCCCATGGCCTATCGCGTGTGAAACTTCCTGCGAACCCCGATTATACACGTACCCCACTCGCACAGGGCAAATCGCGTGTGAAACTTCCCACGCACCCCAGGCATACACGTACCCCACTCGCACAGGACCTATCGCGTGTTAAACTTCCCGCGCACCGCAGGAATACACGTACCCCACTCGCACAGGGCATTTTGAGTGTGAAACTTCCCGCGCACCCTCAAAATACACGTTCCCCTCTTCAATCGCGTGTGAAACTTCCTGCGCACCCCAGGAATACACGTACCCCACTTGCCCGGGGCATTTCGCGTGTGAAACTTCCCGTGCAACCCCGAAATACACGTTCCCCTTTCCAATCGCGTGTGAAACTTCCCAAGCACCCCAGGAATACACGTACCCCACTCGCACAGGGCATTTCACGTGTGAAACTTCCCGCGCACCCCCGAAATACACGTTCCCCGCTCCAATCGCGTATGAAACTTCCCACGCACCCCAGGAATACACGTACCCCACTCGCACAGGGCCTATCGCGTGTGAAACTTCCCGCGCACCCTAGGAATACACGTACCCCATTCGCAGAGAGCATTTCACGTGTGAAACTTCCCCGTGAACCCCTGTTATACACGTACCCCGCTCCAATCGCGTGTGACACTCCCCGTGCAGCGGGGTACGTGTATTCGGAGGGGTGTGCAGGGAGTTTTACAGGCATTTTCGTGGTTGGGGGCCTGTGCGGCATGTACGGTATTTGTGCGCTGTGCATGGCGCACGGGGAGGGGTTGGGGGCGTAACTGGCACTGCTGCAGGGTCGCTGGACCACTCTGCGCCACGGCTGGTTTTGGAAGCTAAAATCCATGAATACGCTGTGCGCGGAAATGGATTTTAGCGCACGCGGCTGGCGCAGAAATTCGCATGCGCACACCGCTGAATTCTATGAATTACCCCGTAATATGTGAAAAATTTACCTGTTTGTCTTTCAGTGTTTGACAAATGCAATGTTCATATATGATGTGATGAAAATATCACATTCTACCAAAAAGAAACGCTTTTTTTATTGTGCATTTAGTTTATTTACAAAACCAAAAGCACAGGTGATAAAAAAGAAAAACAAAACAATATAAGCATTATACTAAATAAGTACATCATTAAAAGATAAGGAAGAGGCAGTGAGCTACAATTAATATTTAGGTTATTGCGAGCACTGACAGGAATTGGTTTTCTACTATTGTATTACTTTTGTTCTCTTAATTTGTTTCTTCTTTCTGGACACATTATAGTGTGAATAATACTAGCACTTTCGTAGATTGCGTGAGTTTCGGAACAGATTAATAATTACGTAATGACATTACAGCACGTGATCATGGACGCGCTACACTTTTCTCGAGTACATACTGTCTATTTAGTCCTCATTCATTGTACATTCAGTTGGCATCCCGCACGCAATAAAGAACGCTTAATTCTATTGACAATCCACCACGGATCACGGGACCGCATCGGGTCACATGATCAGTGACGTGTCACGTATTCACAGGGTTCTTTTCTTTTTCATGGAGTTCGGGGACGATCACTGTTAGACTCGGTTGTGTTGGCAAAGACGAGCGCGGACGGCAGTATATTTGGGTAAGGGAGCACATAATTTTGTACTCATTGCGTGGCATTTAGAGTCACTGCGGTTACAATCTGTGAGTTTTAACATAGACGGCTTCATGGTTTATTAGATCTTGCCATTAAGGGCTGGCTGTGCCTCATTGAATCAGATCTCCAATAACGAACTGTTCTACGACAGATCAGCATCAAAGCTGCTAGGTAACGCTTTAGGTATGTGATTCGCTAAATTACGAATTTTGAGATATTTGGTACTCTGGCCATTGAAGTGGTTGCACTTATTAATGTCCAAATGTTTGCAATATAGGACGTCAGAATCACGACTGCTGTAACATTTGAATCCACTTAGAAGCTGATATTTATCAGAGAGATTTCATACTGGGTATTTGACTTGTTTATACAACTATTCTACTGCATGCATACTGTTGGGAATTGGTACTTAATCAAGTTTCATGGGACTAGTAATATCTGTGCTACCATTCATAACTCACACAGTGTGCAATGTCATTTGGTTAGCGGGTGCGGTGGCAGGCACTGCGTTTGGGGACACTGGACTCCTGTTGGTGGCGCACGTGAATCTGTTGCATGGGTTCTAGTTAACTCTACATATTATTTGGGTGGCATATAGATTCCATGCCATATTAATTATTCAAATGCCCATTGTGTATAAGTTTTCTCTTGTTTTCCTTTCTTTCCATGCGCTGTTGATGACATGTTCCTGTTTATTTGATATGACAATGTGATTTGGTAATGTATACCTTACTTCATGTTCTTCAGTTTTGATCTTCATTTTCATTTTTATTTTCCCTGTTATCTATGCCCCCGTCCATGTGTTGGGTTTTTGAATATGTATTGTGTTGAAACATTATGAATTCACATGCTTTGATATTACTTATTTGGAGCAGAGCTTTGCCGTGAAAAAGACCTGTGGAGGTTGAAACATGTGTTGGCATACAACTCTGACATTTGAACATGGAGAATGAACAAAATTAAATATTGCAAAATTTATCCGAGTCTCATTTGAGCAGCACTTATGAATATAGACTTATATCAATAGACTTGCACAATGGCGACATTGAAAATTATTATTTAAGGATATGTGCAATTTATGTTAGCTAGCAGCGCATTCAAACGGTGGAACAATTACTGTCTCCATCCTCAACTTTAGCCTGCGTTGCACCTACATAGAAATGTGAACGCTAGCATGTGCCACACTTAGATGGAATTCTTAACCTAGCCTGCGTCGGATCTAGATGGTAATGTGAATGTTACCATATGCCACACTTAGACATCTTCCTCAACTTTTGCCTGCGTCGCACCTACATATAAATGTGAATGTTAGCATGTGCCGCACTTAGAGGGAATTCTTACCTAGCCTATGTTGGATCTAGACAGGAATATGCATATGCAACACTTAGATGGAATTCTTAACCTAGCCTGCGTCGGATCTAGATAGAAATGTGAATGTTAGCAAATGCCACACTTAGATGGAATTCTTAACCTAGCCTGCGTCAGATCTAGATAGAAAAGTGAATGTTAGCATATGCCACACTTAGGTGTCACCCTCAACTTTAGCCTGTGTCGCGCCTACATAGAAATGTGAATGGTAGCATGTGTCACAATTAGATGGAATTCTAAACTTAGCCTACATCGGATCTAGATAGAAATGTGAATGTTGGCATATGCCTCACTTAGATGGAATCCTTAACCTAGCCTGCATCGGATCTAGATAGAAATGTGTATGTTAGCATGTGCCACACTGAGATGGAATTCTTAACCTAGCCTGCATCATATCTGGATAGAAATGTGAATGTTAGCCTATGCCTCACTTAGATAGAATTCTTAACCTAGCGTGCGTCGGATCTAGACAGAAATGTGAATGTTGGCATATGCCACACTTGGATCTCATCCTCAACTTTAGCCTGCATCGCACCTACATAGAAATGTGAATGTTAGCATGTGCCACACTTAGATGGAATTCTTAACCTAGCCTACGTCGGATCTAGATAGAAATGTGAATGTTAGCATATGACACACTTAGATGAAATTCTTAACCTAGCCAGCGTCGGATCAAGATAGAAATGTGTATGTTAGCATATGCCACACTAAGAAGGAATTTCTAACCTAGCCTGCGTCGGATCTAGATAGAAATGTGAATGTTAGTACATGCCACACCTAGATGGAATTCTTAACATAGCCTGCGTCAGATCTAGATAGAAATATGAATGTTAGCACTTGCCAGGACAGCAATGCCAACCAACCAATCCACTAACAATTTCATTCCTCTGCATACACCCCTCAAACTCTAACCAAACACAACCACAAACCTCAAACGCAGCAATCCGCACAAACTTCACTACACTGCAACAACAAAACAAACAACACATAGACTTGCACAACAGCACACAATGACTACCGGCCGTAAAACACCCCAAACCCAGCCAACGGACCTACCGGGCTGAGGCTGCCATCAGCACATCACTGCTCTCATGCACTTTTCCAGCTTATCCCCACTAACTCACCCCCCTTCTCCCTTTTCAGAGCCGCCAGAGCACCAGGGGACCACTCCGGTGGTGACAGTGCGTGGTACAAATATCCTTTAACATTAACATTAACATTAACAAAGACGACATAAGCGTGCACCCAAAGGAATGTTCTGCCGGCACCAATACAATCCCTGGTTGGTAAAAGATTCAAGCGCAGATATAACCTGAAATGTTTTAGTTCCATAGAACACAACTTTGTCAAGTACCCACAGGGCAGCCAGCAGGGAAAGTTTTATAGTGAACATACTTTGGGGGTAATTCATAGAATTTAGCGCAGACGCAGCGCACGCTGACAGCGCAGTGAGGGAGCGTGTGCCAGCGTGTGCTAGCTGCATGCGCCTAAACCCATTTTCACACACAATGTATTCACGGATACTTACATCCATAACCAGCCGTGGCGCAGAGTGGTGCAGCGACACTGCAGCAGCACCAGTTACGCCCCCAACCCCGCCCCATGCACCAAAAACATCGCACAAATCCCCAATATGGCGCAAAGGCCAGTGGACCAGCATACAGCCCCCCAACCACAAAAACGCACTAAAAACACCACACAGCCCTGTCGTGCCAGCAAAATCGCATGTAAAACTCCCTACGCACCCCTCGGATTACGCGTAACCCACTTGCGCCAGCGAAATCGCGTGTAAAACTCCCCGCGCACCTCTCGGATTACGTGTACTCCACTCGCGCCAGCAAAATCACGTGTAAAACTCCCCACGCACCCCTGGTATACGCGTACTCTGCTCGCACCAGCGAAATTGCGTGTAACACTCCCCGCGTACCCCTGGAATATGCGTACCCAGCTCGCGCCAGCAAAATCAGGTGTAAAACTCCTTGCGCACCCCTGGAATACGCATACCCCGCTCGTGCCAGCAAAATCGCATGTAAAACTCCTCGCGCACCCCTGGAATATGCATATCCTGCTCGTGCCAGCTAAACTGTGTGTAAAACTCCACATGCACCCCTGGAATACGCGTACCCCACTCGTGCCAGCGAAATTGTGTGTAAAACACCCTGTGCACCCCTGGAATATGCGTACCCCGCTCGTACCAGCCCAATCGTGTGTAATTCTCACTCCCGTACCCCCGGATTCACGCAGCAGTGTGGTGAGAAGCCACATGCACCCCCTGCAGCCAGACCATGCCACAGGGGTCCACCCTACACCCCTCCCCATGCCCCGCAGGCAGCCCATTCACCCTCCCCATGCCCCGCAGGCAGACCACCCACCCTGACCATTCCCCACAAGCAGCCCACCCACTCTGACCATGCGCCGCAGGCAGCCCATCCACCCTCTCCGTGCCCCGCAGGCAGACCATCCACCCTGACCATGCCCTGCAGGCAGCCCATCCACCCTCCCCATGCCCCACAGGCAGCCCATCCACCCTGACCATGCCCCACAGGCAGGCCATCCACCCTCCCCATGCCCCACAGGCAGCCCATCCACTCTGACTATGCCCTGCAGGCAGCCCATCCACTCTGACCATACCTCGTAGGCAGCCCATCCACTCTATCCATGACCCGCAGGCAGCCCATCCACTCTGACCATGCCCCGCAGGCAGCCCATCCACCCTCCCCATGCCCCGCAGGCAGACCATCCACCCTGACCATGCCCCGCAGGCAGCCCATCCACCCCGACCATGCCCCGCAGGCAGTCCATCCACCCTCCCCATGCCCCGCAGACAGCCCATCCACTCTGACCATGCCCCGCAGGCAGGCCATCCACCCTCCCCATGCCCCGCAGGCAGACCATCCACCCTGACCATGCCCCGCAGGTAGCCCATCCACTCTGACCATGCCCCGCAGGCAGCCCATCCACCCTCCCCATGCCCTGCAGGCAGACCATCCACCCTGACCATGCCCCGCAGGCAGCCCATCCACCCTCTCCATGCCCTGCAGGCAGCCCATCTACCCTGACCATGACCCGCAGGCAGCCCATCCACACTCCCCATGCCCCGCAGACAGCCCATCCACCCTCGCCATGCCCCGCAGGCAGCCCATCCACCCTGACCATGCCCTGCAGGTAGCCCATCCACCCTGACCATGCCCCACAGGCAGCCCATCCACTCCGACCATGCCCCACAGGCAGACTATCCACCCTGACCATGCCCCACAGGCATACCACCCACCCTGACCATGCCCCGAAGGCAGCCCGTCCACTCTGACCATGCCCCGCAGACAGCCCATCCACCCTCCCCATGTCCCGCAGGCAGACCATCCACCCTCCTCATGCCCCGCAGGCAGACCATCCACCATGACCATGCCCCTCAGGAAGCCCATCCACCCTGACCATGCCCCGCAGGCAGGCTACATGGCACCAAGCACTTGGGAGCCCCGACTCATGTCCCCCACACCCACCCCCCATTGACGGGCACCTGCCAGCAGGCCCGGACTCATGTCCCCACCCCCCATTGACAGGCACCTGCCAGCAGGCCCGACTCGTGTCCCCGCACACACGCCCCATTGACGGGCACCTGCCAGCAGGCCCCGACTCATGTCCCCACCCCCATTAACAGGCACCTGCCAGAAAGCCCCGACTCATGTCCCCCCCACTCACCCCCCATTGACAGGCACCTGCCAGCAGGCCCCGACTCATGTCCCCACCCCCCATTGACAGGCACCTGCCAGCAGGCCCCGACTCATGTCCCCCCACAATTGACAGGTACCTGCCAGCAGGCCCGATTCATGTCGCCACCCCCCATTGAAAGGCAACTGCCAGCAGGCCCCGACTCATGTCCCCAACCCCATTGACAGGCACCTGCCAGCAGGCCTCGACTCATGTAACCCCCACCTACCCCCCATTGACGGGCACCTGCCAGCAGGCCCCGACTCATGTCCCGCCACCCAACCCCCCATTGACGGGCACCTGCCAGCAGGCCCTGACTCATGTCCCCACGCCCCATTGACAGGCACCTGCCAGCAGGCCCCAACTCATGTCCCCTCAACCCCCCATTGACGGGCACCTGCCAGCAGGTCCCGACTCATGTCCCCACCCCCCCATTGACAGGCACCTGTCAGCAGGCCCCGACTCATGTCCCCACCCCCCATTGACAGGCACCTGCCAGCAGGCCCCGACTCATGTCCCTCCCTCCCCAATTGACAGGCACCTGCCAGCAGGCCCCAACACATGTCCCCCCAAACACCACGTCATAACCATACAGACCCATGGCCCTAATGCCAACCCAAATCCCACACCCCCACCCCCAGTACAAACTCCCAACGATCCACTGCACCCACTACCTACTAAATTACCCATTCCATGATAGTCTGAAAGGAACCAGCATGCCCATCAACAAATGTCCTACAGAGCCACACAGTGGCATCACATGACTGAACCAATGCTCATGGAGACATGCACAAAAGACATCATAGTAGACCACACCAAGAATGAAGAATAATTAAATGTATTAAAAATAAAAACAAATGACAATATGAAAATCACACATGCAAATAAAGAAATAATGATAGCAATATGAAAAAGAAAGTGAAATCCAAGGAAAAATAAAAATCCAGAACATGAAAAAATAAAAGTGGTCCATCCCCAAAGTCCATAGAAATAACTCCCAAGATGAAAAGCATAAAAAAAATTACTCCATGTGAAAATAAAAAAAATAAAGTATGTACATGTCCGTAATATTGAAAACAAAAGTCTGAAGGGTCCATTATCCCAAAACAAAAGGAAACCTACCTAAAACACTATCTAAAATACAACTATATACAAAAAGTGAAGCAAAGTCTGTGAACTCCAAATAATAATAAAAACCAAATGAAACCTAAATAACCATATACAAAGGTGGCGAGTTAGTCCGACGTTTCACTTTTTGATGTCCCGGGCCAGGGCATCATCGAACTCCACGTCGATGTTCCGGAGGCGGGCCTCTTCCCTGGCCTCGAGGTCTTGCAGGGATGCAGCCATGGCCTCCTCCAACTCCCTGCGAGTTGCCTCGAGGCACTCAGCCCACCTCAAAGCCCTGTGCATGGAGTTCTCCGCCCTGACCATTGTGAGCCGTGCCCTCTCCGCTAGCCAATGCTCTGCACCTATTCGCTGGCCCAACCGTTGCCACACGGAAGACACTACCAATCCTGGGTCCTCCTGCCCGCCGGCCGATGCCTGCCCCGATGATGTAGAGGGCCCCGAGGCCACAGGCCACCTACACCGAGCCTGCGGCATGCCTTTCTGCTGCCTGCCACTGCCACAGCGACTGCCTCCGGGTAGATGGCAACACCCAGGGCTGTCGTGCAGGTGCCCTGCTTGTATGTGCCTGCACATCGTCCGTTGCCAGGGGTCCAGTTGCTGGGGTGACCACCTGTGCTGGCGCTCTGACTCCCGACTGTGGCAGGGATGGGATCTCCACCAGCCTGGCTGCGTTGGTTGGGGCAGGTCCACAGGGGGCCCTGGTGTCATCTGGGCCAGAAGACGGCACGGAGAACGACTGGCGTATAGTGTGCAAAGAGGAGGAGAGGGCCACAAGACAGAGCGACACATGGAGGGAACCCCCGACCATGAGCCCTCCCAACTGGGCCACGTTGGCACACATCTCTTCGTGATGACATGCGTGGTCCCCCCAGGAAGCACGCACATCATCAAAAATGACACATGTGCGCAACACAACACCAATCAGGATGGACTCAATCCTCTCACGGGTCCCCATGTCCGCAGGTAGAGGAGTGCCAGATGACGTGGACCTCCCCCTACCTGCGGACGGGCCTAGGGCGGGGCATCCCTGCTGGTGCATGGTGATGCAGTCACAGTATCAGGGACAGTGACATGCACAGGCCCCTCCGCGGTGACCTGTGCTGCCTCCTGCCCCTGCCCCTGGACTGCACCACGTGCACCAATGGTACTACCCCACCAGGCCCCATGTGCGGCTCTGAAGCAGCCTCCTCCTCCTCTGTACACACCACCAACCTGGATGTCTCTGCACCATTTTCTGCCGTCGCCAGCCCCTGTGGGGGCTCACCCGCCCCTTCCGCTGCAGGCGTAGTGGCGGACGCGGCACCAGTCCCCTCGCTCCTGGATGATGGAATTTCCTGGGAGGGGGACAGGGCCTTGCGTCACCGGCCGGTGGAGGCATCCCTGCCGTTTTCCTCCACAGCACTGTCTCCGCCCTCTTCTTCACTCGCCCCTGTGTAAAGGGAGACATTGAACACAAGCATCAGGGTACTGTACAATAGTCCCCTAGACACAAAGCAATAGCACATGAGTGGCACTGTCAAGCGCCACTTCCATCATGTCCCTCCACAACACATGGGTCAGTGCAGGCAACACACATGCAGGAACAGGCATGGCACATGCAACAAACATTTGCATCCATGTCCAAGGCACCGTAGAAACATCCAATGGTGGGCTGAAACTCACATGCATCATGGGACATGATGATCACATGCACAGACATCACCAGAGGGTCATGCATCTGGCCCTGTATACCCCAAGACACAGTGGATACAAGGATGACTAGGCTGTATCAGTGGATCAACACATCATCACTGACATGTGTCATGCATCCATGGTGTTTCCCAGTCACTCACACATTGCTCAGACACATGGACATGTACACCATGCATGTCCATGACAGCAGCACCCATCTCTCACACCCCAAACATGTCCAAGTACAGACACAGGCATGTATACATGTGTGCATTCCACATGTTGCTCCGCATGATGCATTGTAACACATACACCATCCATGTGGGCCATGCCTGACTGGACTCACATGCAGAACCATCATGTCCCTGCACACACACATCCACACATACAGCCAAGTAATTAACTACCACCACACTGCAACATGCACTGTTTTAAACGGGAATGCATAGGCACTTAGCGCTCGACTCCAGACGGGCCTGCATCCTGAGGATCTGATGATGAAGCACTGGGCGATTGTGCTCCAGGACCTTCATCTGCTGGGTGGTAAGGTGGACCCGGCGCCCCACTGCATCCGCTGCGTCCAAAAGGCGCCGGGCCTTCTTGAGGGTCCTGGACTTATAGTCCTCCCAGCGCTTCTGGATGTGTTTGATGTCACGGGGTGCCACCCCCTCCACGTTGATGGCACCCACTATGTCCTTCCAGATCCTCTTCCATCCTTCCTTGTCGTAGTGCGATGGTGTGAAGAGGACATCATAATGCCCCAGGACTTGCTCCACCAGGATGCCAACTTCATTTGCAATGAAGCTGGCAGCCCTCTGCCTCTCAGCTGGGGGGTTGCCACTGTTGCCGGATGGTGTGGCGTCGGACATGACAACCCCCGAGGCAGGTGTGGGTGGGCAACTGGATCCTAGGGCTGGGTTGTGGAGCGATGGAATACCAGTAGGGAGTCTTCTGTTCCAGCAGGGGTGGTCACAGCAACTGGACCCCTGCAGATGGCTGATGTGCAGGCAGCAAATGGCAGGGCACTGTTGGCAGCAAGCAGGCAGGCAGGTAGCAGCAAATGGCTTGTAGGAGGCTCCCCGGGGCTCTGGAAAATTGCCTTGTGGGCAGGAGCGTGGTCTTCCGCGTGTTGTCGCGTGGCCAGCTTGATGCAGAGTGAATTGGCACGTGAATAAAACAGCACGTCAACATGTAATTCGAGGAAAGGGCCTTAGCGCGTAAGCGCGTAAGTGACGTTACATGTGCAGGTGTTTCCCTCAGCACGGGTGCATAGTGAATCACACATGCAAAAACAGCACATCTGCGTGTGAATGCGTGTAATTTGAGGAAAGGGCCTTAGCGCGTAAGCGTGCCAGTGATGTTCTTCTTTTGGTGGGGTGTTGCCCACGCGCACAAGCGTGTGTGTTTTTCTTTTTCTTTTCCACGCAAGGCAGGCGGTGAGTCGCGCATGATATTTTTCCCACTGTGGTTCCCCCTGTGCATCGCGTACCATTTTCGAGGTCATAGTAGCCCGCATGTTCCATGCGTATGTGTTTTTTGTGTCCCTGGGTGCCACACTGTGCTGCTCGAGGTAAAATCCATGCATGTGGGCTAACGGGGTCGCGTGCACGTTTTTCTTTAGAAATTGTACTATTTTTATTTTTTTACAATGTTTTTAATTTTTTTATTTGTTTTATTTTTTTTGGGGGGGCCTGATCATTGATCTGCTGTCACTGGCCCACCGGTGGTGGTAGCTGCAGGTGCATCTGTGGGGACCACCACCCGGGCTCGGGGTCGGGCAGCGCATGTTTCGTTGCATGACGAGGACTCCCAGGACGATTTCCATCTTGTCCGAAGGTACGGGTCACGTGTGTCCAGTGTAGCTGTGACTGGGGCACACGTATCTGGGGCAGTTATGACATCTGCTGCCCCAAGCAGCCGGGTGGTGGTAACTGCATGGGCAGATGCAGCAAACACCACCCCGCCAGTGAGTCAGACCCGAGCCAGACCTTCCGTCCTTATTCCAACACCCACTGCCTTGGTCCAGTCCACCAGCGCCACTGCCCTCACTGATCAGAGCCACATTGGCCACTCAGGGTCAGTACCACTGCTCAAAAGGAGGAAGTGTGCTGAGACCCCAGACACGGCTCCGGCCTGCAGCACGTCAAGGAAGAAGCCTTTTGGCAAGCAGGAACTGGACTTCCTTGTGGACTACGTGTCGGCACACCAACGCGATATACTTGTGGGCCCACAGTGCTATACAACGCCTGCCCAGCATTGGGTCCACTGGCAGCATGTTGCGGATGGTGTGACAGCCATGGGATTCCAGGTGCGCATGGTTTAGGACTGCTGCAAGCATTGGAATGACCTCCGACGCAGTGCAAAACAAAAGCGTGCCTCCAATTATTCCATGTCTTTGGTGACTGGTGGTGGAGCACCACCAGAGGATGATGAACTCACTCAGCATGAGGAGATTGCTGCAGAGTTCATCCCGGAAGAATAAATCTGTGGAGTGGGAGAGAGGATGGATTATGATGCATCGTCCGGTGAGTATTGATGCGTGTTACTCAATGACATGTGTGTTTGGCGTGTGTGACCCTCCCAGCTACAACTTGGGTCCTTCCTTTCATCAATCTCTCTCTCTACCTGTGGTGTTCACCAGGGGTCTGACCTCTCGGACTGGCTTTCCAAACAGCACCTGACAGCTCTCGCCTACTGCATTTTCATTTTCTGCTACGACTTCCAGTGCTATGCTGATGACACTAAATTCATTTCCAGGCTGCCCTTGGCCACCTCTTCTCCCTCCCTCATTTATGATTGCCTCATTGACATTTGAAATTGGTGTACTGCTAACAATCTCTGTCTAAATGCCAGCAATACTGACATCCTCCTCATCGGTACACCTTCGCCATCCTTTCCCCTCACTCTCATGCCGGCCCCCTTGGCCCTCCTCCTACACCCATCTGCAAGGCCAACAACCTCGGGGTCACCTTTGACTCCACACGTTCCTTTTCCACACACATTGCTGACATTTCTTGAGATATATTAACTTCTTGATTAACCTCCTCGGGGGCACTGTGCCTTTCCTATCGTTCACCTACAAGCTCACAGTCTTTCAAGCTCTGGTTGTCTCAAGGTTGGACTACTGTGACAGGCTCTTTCAATATTCTACCTGCCTCCACACTCCACCCTCTACCACTAATCCAGTCATGGACTGCGAGACTTGTCCTTGGCCTCAAGCCCTGAGATCCTATCTTTCCAGCTCTCAAATCCCTTCATTGGCTACCAGTGGATGCAGGAATGATACTTCCGACCCTCTGCATTGTGCACAAGGATTTCTGGGGCCTGGGTCCAAAATACCTTCAACTATCCCTCTGACAATACCTCCCCTCTCGAGTCCTTTGCTCCTCTACCTCACACTCCCTCCTGGTCAGTCGTTTATCGAAGAAACAAGCTGGGGGCAGATCTGTGTCTACGGCTGGGACCTCCCTTTGGAACAGCCTACCTGCTATGTTGAAACTTGAGGAGAAACATCTCTGCTTCCGGAAGCACCTCAAGACCTTCCTATTTGCTCCTGCATTAGCCCCTCCTCTCCCCAGCTGAACAGTTTCCTCTCTTGGCACTGTGCACCTGCACACCTTCTGTCCTTCGGGCCCAGGTACTTGCTCACCCTGCTCCCTGCTGCACTGCCTCCAGGCCTCCCATTGCAATGGGTCCTGCACGTGTACCCATACAGTCCCCCACTCTTCTTCTGCACTCATCAGATTTGCCCTATCCAAATGATCTTGCACTTGCCACTTGTTGGCTGCACTACCACCTTTTGAATGCCTATTCTATCATTGGACTTCATTTTCATTCTTTGGTCTCCTCTGTTTGGCACGTTCCACTTCTCCCCCTTCCAGGGTCTTCAACCCTTTATCCCTTCTCCATGCACTTGCGTGTTCTCAATGTCACCGTGCCCAGTATGATCGTTGTTTTCATTTCCTTTTCTCCCTTGTTCTCCTCCCTTTGCTTGGTTGAGCTCTGAGCCACTTGTGTACAAGGGCAATCTTGATGTGATGTCATATCATGTCATATACATCCTTTGTCCTTGGTGCAGTGTGTCTCACTCTGACTGTGATGATGGCAGTGGCTCCCCATGCACATGTGTGCACATTCATGTTCCATGTGCATTCCATGTATGTCCCTAGGTGTCCTTGACCGCCTGCTCATTGTAGTATGTCTCCAGGATGGTCCAAGTGTCATGTTATTTGGACAGCCATTTCATGCTCACTTTGGGTCTGTGTGTCATCACACATGACTTTAGGGTGTCCAAATCTGTGTCATGGACATGGCTCCCCCTGTTACAGGCCTACTTCCTCTTTTCAACTGGTGTTGTGTCTTCTGCATGCATGGGTGTACTATTGATGGTTCTTCATCTGTCCTGCATCATGTCCACTTCTCATCGGCTGTAGTGACATTTGACTGACGACATGCAATAGACACATGCCAACACTGTCTGCCAATGCACAGTTCTGTGGGGAACCTTTCATTGCCAGGGCAGTGCCTCCCTGCTATTGTCCAGAGGGTGGGTGTTTCACAGTATCCATGCTACATGGTGCATGCCTTTTGCACATGATGGCTGCAATTGCCCTTAGACTTCCGTCACGTTTGGAGATTGACATCATTACATACGTGTTGATGTTGGAAGTTGAGGGGGTACACATGCACTGCACCACACACACCCACTCCTGTGCCAATTTCAGCCCTTCAACATGCCAACACAATGCTCCTGTGTGATAGTGACCTGCCATGTATGTACCCATGTGCCTCCTTTCACTGTATCGAAACGCAGTAGCCTAGGTGCCTCCTGTGACACATGTACTGTGCATAGTCAATGGTTGTTGAGTGCTGCACGTGAACATGCATGTTACATGTGTCATGGTGTGTTTGGTGTGATTGCCAGCTGTGGCTATTTGTGTGCTCCCACATGCTTATGCTATGTGCCATCTCTTTCTTGCCATCTCTCATTTCTGCCTTGGATATGTGCCTGCTAGAGGTTGTGTGCGATGCAGTTGATGGGCAACATGCAAAACATGTGTTGGCTTCACATTTTGCACACATCCTTTTCTGCTTTTGGGATATCCTTGCATTGCAATGCCACTGGATACATGTTGGGCTTTGAGTTGCGTGTGACATTTCTGCATCATGTGTTGGCTGTCAATGTTGTGATCTGTATGTGTGTGGTATGTGCTACTGACATGCGTGTTCTTGTTTCTTTTGTTTATGTTGCAGGTGATGAAGCACTGGAAGCAGAGGATGAAGATGTCATCCCAGACACGGTGGTCAGTTCACATGACCATCCAGGCACCAGTGGTGGCCTGGGGGTGGCAGCCCACGAGAACCCACTGGTGCTCCAGGCCATCGTGCCCAGAGCGGACTCTGAGTCTGGCTCTGATGTATCCTCTGACTACTATGTTGAGCCGGATTTCCATCATGACATGCTGTTGCTGGTAAGTGATCCTGTGTTGGATGGCCTTCTGTCCGCGACACCTGCAGTATGGGGCCAGGCGGGTTGGAATGTCCTCCTGTGGTGGTTATGGGTGCACGGTCACACTCAACACCAGTTGGCCATGTTCCTGGGGCATTAGGTCGATGGAGGGATGCAGTCCTGCAGCCGCGGGCGGCACCCACCCAGCAAGGACCAAGGCTCCTTGGGCCCGGCAGGTGTCCTGTGCGGCAACGCGGTGGCCGTGCGCTACCGGGGTCAACTGTATGGGGGCATGCCGTTATTGCCATAGCACCGCAACAGGGGGCAGCCATTGAGATGATGGCTCAAGGTATGGAAAGTGTGGCCCGTTCCATCCTCCCCCTGAAAGGCAAGTGCTGCTCCAGCAGCAGGCTACGCGGTCCATATGCCGCTTACTCAGGCTGGGCATGGCGGCCTCTGACAGGGCATGCCGGGCTGAAATGGTGGCTCTGCGTCAAGCTATTTCTGCTCAGGCAGAGGCACACCATAAGGCCCTGAGGGTCGAACATCAAAACCTCTGATCTACTCTGGGTGCTCTCATGATGGACGACAGTAGGCGGGCAGAAAACAGGATGGAGCGGCTTGAAAGAACCATCTCAGCTGAACCCCATGCAAGCCGGGAGGTACTCCGTATGTCATGTGAGGCCATGCAGGAAGAACTCTGTCTTACACGTCAGTCCTTGCTGGAGGAAGCACGTGTGACACGAGAGGTAATGCATGCAGACCTACATGTCATTGCCATGCAGGACCTGGTGCACCAGACCCGCATGCTTGCTGCTGTTGAGGGGCAAGCCGTGGAAAGGTGTGGTGAGGGAACTGTGCCATGTTCATCTGCTGAATTCCATTCAGAGGGTGACAACGACAACCTATCCCCCTCATAGGTCGGGCCGTGCAGGCGATGAGCCCAGTGAGTTTTGTTTTTTATCTCAACATCTACATATGTGGGTATTGAGGTGCACCCTGTACCTCCCCACTGCTGGGTGCCCCCCACCCCTCAGGTCATATGTGGCCATTTTTATTTATTTATTTATTTATTTTTTCCTGCAAGTATTTTTTTTTGTCTATTGTGCATTCATGTGACAGTGTGGTGCTTTGTGGCCTTTGAAGGCATCCCCTGTGTGTTCCAGCAGGGCCCATTCAGGCTTGTCTCGTGTATGTGTTTTACTTGGGGTCCTGACACATATGCTACTCCTGCTTCCCCTTTCCATGGGCTCACAAGGATAGCTCGGTGTGACAGCATCTCACACAGTGGCATTGGGCTACCGTCATATCTGTGGCCAGCCTGCAGTCCTACTTGTGTGTACACCCCTAGTGGGTATTCCGGATGGCTTCTCCAATGCATGTCTGCACTTCATTTTGGTGAGTATTCTGTTGACTGTGCATTTTATCATGTTGCTTATGATTTTTTTAGGAATTGACTGTCTATGTTCATGCACTTCCTGCTGTAGGCGGTACCATACACCCTTTGGCTGTGTAACACACACTGATGGTGGGAGGGGTCCGTGTGCTGACAATATTGCATTGGGACACTTGGCCTACAGTGATTTTGATATGCCACATGAACACTGCACGCTGAGTTATCCTTGTCACCACGCGTTTCATCTACCCCCATTTCCTTGATTCCCCTGCTTTGGCCATCTTGCAGCCCTGCATGGTGTTTTTTTGTGCCATTGGAAATATGGCCGCATTGCTTTTGACTTGACTGTCATGTTTGTGGCCTGGACCTGCTCCCCCCCTTCCATTGGTTGCACTTGGCCCTTGTGACAATCTGGCCAACCAGGAGGCTGGAGCCTGCCACCACTACCAATGGCTCACAATGGAGGCCCTGTCTAACCCTGTCCACCCCTGTCCACCACCCTTCTGGGTCCCTTGATTGTCCCCCTGTCTCCCCCACCCCACCTGTCTCCACCTGCCCCCGGCCAGTCTCCCCCTGTCTCCCTTGACCCCCGCCAGTCTCTACCTGCCCCCGCCAGCCTCCCTCTTTCTCCACCCTTCACCATCACACCCCCTCCCCTCTGTACCGTCTTCTTTCCCTCTGCCATCTGTGTGTCCTTTCTTACCCCCTGACCCCCTTCCTGCCTTTACACCTTGGCCCCCTCCTCCCTTCTCCCCTCCCTCTCCCTCTCCACCACTCTTTCCCCTCTTCCTTGTCCTCTGTCTGTCTTTTTCCGGCACTACCCCAATTGCCGTCAGGCATGGTGATACGTAGCCGCTTGTTCTTTGCAGACACTTCCCCCTCTGCCTCCGTCCATCCGCCCCCCACCTTCACCTTTTTGAGTTTTATTTTGGGCACTTACTTTTATCATCAGTCCCTCCACCACTGATTACAGGTCGTCTGTTCCCCCTTTCCCGTCTGTGTTTCTTCTCCGCTTCCCCCGCACTATCTTGATTCTTCATCGACCTTCCACAGTTTGTCACTGGTTTTGTTACTCTCCTCACCTCTTCCCTCCTCTTCCCTCACCCCCCTCCTTATGTGACTCCTGCACTGCAACTATTGCCGTCAGGCATAGCAATGTTGATGCTAGTTTTGTTTTCCCACATTCCCTCCCTAGACTCTCCCTTATTGTTCCAGGCACTTGTACTATGTACTTTGATTTGATAGTTGATTTTCACATTCTGGACTGTTTGAAGGACTTGTAGGAATGTACTGTTATTCTCCCTTGTTCCCTCCCTCCTTGAGGCGCTTTGATGCACTTTGTGTGTAGGCCCTATAAGAATTTTCAATGAATCAGTGATTGCTCACTGTCTGCCATTGTCGATGTGGGGTATGATATGATATGATATGGCATTTGTAACGCGCCTATACACAAGGGTTTCAAGTGTTTCAAGGCGTGACGAGGCAGGGAGGGGGGAACAGGGGAAGACAGACAGCGATCCTACTAGGCCAGGTGTCATTCAGATTGCGCAAGTGCAGGGATAGGGGGAAGGGAGAAAGTGCAAGGGGAGGGGAGGGGGGAAGTGCAATACAAGGTAAGTAGTATAAAATAAATAGGGCCAGCTGGTGGCAAGTGCAAGGTAAGTGCAGACAAGTGCTGGGAATGGGGGCTGTAGGGATACAGAGACAGTCCCGCAGTGCAGGGGTTGCCAGGGAGGCAGTGCAAGTGGAGAGTGGCTGGGCCCAGGACTGAGGTCGGCGAGAGTGGCCCAGTTGCAGATTCGGTGCAGATTCAGCAAAGAATTAGCAGGGGAGAGGGAGAGAGAAAGCAGAAGCAAAGAGGAAGGTTTTGAGGTGCTTCCGGAACCGTGGATGGTTCTCCTCAAGTTCCAGAGATGCAGGAAGGCTGTTCCAGAGGGAGGCCCCTGCCGCGGAGAGAGATCTACCCCCAGCTCGTTGCTTCGAGAAGCAGCTGACCCTGAGGGAGTTGGAGACGGATGAGCGAAGGGCTCGGGAAGGAAGATATTTAGGAAGAGAGAGTTGAAGGTATTTAGGCCCCAGGCCCCAGAAGGCCTTGTGGACAATGCAGAGGGTTTTGAACTTTATCCTCGCAGCCACTGGAAGCCAGTGTAGAGACTTCAGTCCTGGAGAGATACGGTCCCTGGGCTTGAGGCCAAGGACAAGTCTTGCAGTTCTGTTCTGGATGAGTTGCAGAGGGCGGAGAGTGGAGGCAGGCAGATTAAGATAGAGGCTGTTACAGTAGTCCAGCTTTGAGAGAACCAGGGCTCGTGAGACAGTGAGCTTCTGGGGGAAGGAGAGGAAGGGAAGAATACCTCTGAGGAGGTGCAGCTGGTAGTGTGACTTCTTAGAGATGTCAGATATATGAGGAGCGAAGGAGAGTGTGGAGTCGAAGATAACCCCGAGGTTTTTTGCCGTGCAGGTAGTAGCAGGAAGAGGGCCAAGAGAGGCCGGCCAGAGAGCTGCAGGGAAGGAGGGAGTGGGTGTGCCGATGAGTAGAATCTCAGTCTTACTGGCATTAAGGCAGAGGTCATTGGCGGCACACCATTCCTGGATAGCAGACAGACAGTCAGAGATGAGGGAAGGAGAGGAGGAGGCCGAGGGTAGCCTAAAAATGAGCTGGGTATCGTCTGCATAGCACTGAAAGTTGGGGCAGAGAGCGGCAATGCGGTGGGCAAGGAGTGCCAGGTACTGGTTGAACAGCCAGGGGGAGAGATTTGATCCCTGGGGGACACCACAGGTGGAGAAAAAGATGTCAAAGAGGAAGGACCCCAGTTGGACCTGGGAGGGTCGATTGGAGAGGAAAGAGGTCAGCCACGCCAGAGCCTGACCAGTGATACCCAGGTTATCACGGAGACGGTTGAGCAGGATGGCATGGTTGACAGTGTCAAAGGCAGAAGAGAGATCGAGCAGAATGAGAGCACACGGAGTGTTGGAGTCAAGGTTCAAGAGTAGGTCCTCGCGGATGTTCAGGAGAGTAGTTTCCGTGCTTCTGGCAGCTCTGAAGCCAGATTGATGGTCATGAAGACTGCCAACAGATTCAGCATGGAGGTTAAACTGGGAGATGGCCAGTTTCTCCAGGAGCTTGCCCAGGAAGGGAGTGATGGAGTTTGGGCGATAGTTAGCCGGGCAGGAGGGGTCAGAAGAGGGTTTCTTAAGAAGAGGGTGCACAAGGGAGTGCTTAAGGGGGTATGGGAAGACTCCAGAGGCGAAGGAGTGGTTGCAAAAGTCAGCCAGGGCAGGAGCCAGGGAGTCGATGTGGTCCTTGATAGTTTTGGAGGAACAGGGGTGAACCTGTTTAGACGAGACTTTCATAGATCAGACTTGTCTGGAAACCTCGTCAGCAGAAAAAAGGGGAAAGGCGGAGAAGGAGGGAGGAGGGGTGGCTGTAGAAGGGCCAGAGGAAGAGCCAGGAAGAGAGGGAGGGAGGTGATAGGAGGAGAGTGAGGACAGGATGTCCTGAGTTTTAGAGATGAAGTGAGAGGCAAGTGCAGACATGATATGTTCTGCTGGTCAATGGCTGATCCTATGTTGGGTTTTATTTTGAGGTGTCAGGAGATTGGTGTGGTTTAACACACAGGGGGGTCCTTGAGTGCAATCTTCACATGTGCTGTGTACAGGACACTGAGGCTCACTTCATTTCACATGCATGTATTCGATGCATGTCCCTACTGACACAAACACTTAGGCAATGCTCCCCCCAAACCAACTACGGCGACACCTTGCACACACGTGTACCCAGATTGCCTTCTCAGGCTTGCTGTGTCCCGACAATCCATGTTCACTTCCGATTCATTGATCGTGTACATGCATGACAGGGTACTATTTGGTTGATTGTACTTATTTTTCATGATGCTCAAGGGGTTTCCCCAACGCAATGCACACTCACTGTGCTGCCCGGTGACCGGTGTGTTGCAGGGGACACACACGCAGCACACGTGTTTGTAATGCCAATTTGCTACTGTCCAATGTGCATGGCAACAGGTAGTCTGACTTTTGTTGCTTGCACCACTGGTGGCATGCATTTGTGCCACCATTTTCAAGGTGTGAGGTTTTGGTCAGTCATTTCTTCAGATTCCATGTCAGGTGTAATTGTCTGGTGCCTATTTACATTTCTCACATGGCACTTCATGACTATTGTGTCATGTGTTGTGCATATGGTTTGATGTTTTGTTGTTGCATACCATGGTATGGTGTGGCAGACGGAGGTCATGGGGGTTGGGAGGGTATGGGTGGCAGACCAGTACTTTCATGCCCTGTTTTGCAGGGGGGTGGGAGGGATATGCACCTTCAATGTGTTCCTTTTGGTCACATAGATTGGTTGTGTTTAAGTAGCTAGGGATGCACACAATGTGGCACTTCCGTGGACACATTTTCAGGGTAGTAAGGTTGTGACAGTTAACTTTTCCTTTCTCATCATCGATTGTCACCTGGTATGTGCCAGGCCAGTGTGCACTCTGCAGGGTTTGGAGTTTAGGTGAAAAATGTGGCCACAAGCTGGGTGCGGGCTGCCTCGCCACATGCCCTTTCCCCTCCCATGTGCAGCAGCCGTGCATGTGGTTGGGGATATGGGGGCACCACCATATCCACCGGTACGCCCTGCCGTGTTGCAACGTTGTGCAGGACACATGCTGCCACAATGACCCTGCACACTACTGGGGGTGCATATAGTAGCTGTCCGCCAGAGCGGTCAAGGAAGCGGAAGTGTGACATCAGCACTCTGAATGTGTGCTCCACTATGGCCCTGGTTGCAACATGGGCTGCGTTGTATCTTACCTGGGGAGGTGTGGTGGGGTTCCGTATTGGCGTCATCATGTAGGTGCTCAGAGGTAGGCACTGTCCCCTGGTAAGCTTATAATGGTTGTCATTAGTTGGGCTTGTGTATTTGTCTGTGTGTGACATGCATGCATGTGCACAGGCATTTGTACTCACCTATGAGCCAAGTGTCGCCATGCTTCCCAGGTTCCAGGGCCCGGCTCAGGGCGGACATTCTGTATATGAAACTGTTATGGGTGGACCATGGATAGTTTGCATAGACAGAGGTTTCGGATTCCCTTGGAATCGCATACAACCTGCACGTTGATGGAATGCCAGTGCTTGCGGTTGCGGTAGATGTTTTCAGTGGCCCTAGGTGGACGTAGGGCCACATGGGTGCAATCTATGGCACCAAGCACTTTGGGGAAGTGTGCCACCCTGTAGAAGTCCAGGACCATGGCCTGCCTTTCTGCGTGTGTTCTGGGCATGTATATGTGCCTGCGGACTGAGGGGTGCACAGTGATGATTGCCAACACCTGGTATAGGCAACATGGCTGTGTGGGCTGTGAGATGCCCCCCACTATGGCTGTTGTCCACTGAAATGACCCAGTGGCCAAGAAATGCAGTACATTGAGCACCTTCTCCAAGGGGTTCAATGCTTGGGAGCACAGGGTGGGTGATGTGAGTTCATCCTCCCACTCAGTGACCAGCTCCAGGATGATATGATGTGGAAACCTATACCTGCCATAGACCTTGCCATCAGGCATCCCAAAAAGGCTGGTCCTGGGCAAAAAAATGCAGGGCCTGGCTATTCTCCTCCTCCTGCGGTGTCCCACGATCACTGCTGCGAGGAATGGGACATTTCTCGTAGCTGTATATGCTTGTTTGTTATTTGTGTGCACTTATATGCTGCGTGGGGGCGCTTTCGCCTGCTTTCGTGTGGCGGACGTATCTGTGCGTGTGCGTGTGTTTTGATGTGCGCAGGTTTTCCCTATTCAATTCCATGAATACGTGTTGTTCACTAGCGTGTGGGCGTTGCGTGTGTTTCCCAGCGGTACTTCCCACGTTTCGCCTACATTTTCACGCTTTGTTCCCCATTCCCCGTGTTCTGTCCCCTTTTTAGGTGTGTGCGCGAGAAGTTGTGCGCTTTCCCCGTTCCTGTCGCGCACGCGTTTGTAAAGTCACAGTGATGTATAAGGTAAGTGCGGATTTGGCGCGCATCCCGGGAAAAACACGCGCAGGGCCTTCCATGAATCGCACGCGCTAGCTTTTTCACGCTTGCGCCAGCTTGCGCAACAAATTTCGGCACACATTTATTCCATGAATTACCCCCTTTATATCTTATTTTGCCATGAAGCTTATCCACATTCATCGCCATATCCCAAATCCTGGATTTATTTTTATTTTTATTTCAAAATTAGGGTCAGTATCTAAAATATCTGGTTCCAAATGAAGTAGTTCTATGAAGGTGTCAGCTGTTCTTTTTAATTCCACAGTGAAGCTATTTATATCTACTTGACCAGTACTCCTGCCCATCAGTAGAAGTAGTTGATTTGTATTTTGGCTTGCTAGCAAGAACTTGGCATACAAAAAGGTTCTTTGAACATACCACATCGCCATGAGCGAAGTGGCCCCGAATTCTAATCTCAGGGCCTCTACTGGTACAGAGCTAGGCACGTTAATTATGGAGTGCAACAGTTTACCTTCAAGCTGTTCCAGCCAAGATATCTGTTTATCTTTTAACTCTACAAAGCCACACAGAATAGCTGGTACCATGCGTACTCAATATACCTCTAAAAGTCCACCTATGTTGTACCCCCACGATGCACAATATAATGCTTTAATGTCAACCACTTTTTCCAAGTTTTTGCAATCACCTTCTCACTATAGTATGTTAAACTAGGATTTATTTTTATGGGGAAGCCCAAATATGTGTATTCCATTACTCATTCAAGGGGAACATCTTTTATATGCCTCGTATTGGTCCCCTTCTTTGCACTCTTAGTACCTAGGGACATATTTTTCATTTTTCATTTTTATATAATCATGCCATTTTCAATAGAATAATCGGCTAATGCGCTCATCAAGCACTGTAGCCCAAATGGTGTGTGGTCAAGCATTATTATGTCATCTGCGTACGAAAGCCATGGTATCCGCACACCATTTATTTGTAATCTAGCAGAATCCACGATTCAGATTTGCAGTATACAAGTTGTACAAGATCAGAGCCAAGACACATCCTGTGTGAGCCCTCGGTTTATATCTCGATACTTCCCACATAATCCTGCAAATTTCAAACAAATTGTCATATATGTGTGTGTATAACTGCTGGATATAGTACAATAGATTTTCACCAATTCCCCAGGCAATAGGCTTTTCCATAGCAATGCACGCAGAATAAAATCAACATAGCAACAATAGAGATTTGGCCTGTTTTCATTTGCTGTTTATTGTAAGGCACATATATTTGTAACTGTATTATAATTTGTTCTAAAACCTGTCTGGAAAAGGTTGAATCATTTATTTTCATCTGCCCAGTTAGTAAGTTTTCTCAAAAGGAACGTAGCAAAGATCTTTTGACTAGTGTCCATCATAGCTAAAAAAACGACAGTTATGCGGGTCTAGTCTATCACCTTTTTTGAAAATTGGTATCAATATGGATTTACGCCAACTTTGCGCTATGGTGTCGGTGGATTCTATGTGCTTATATAGATTTATTAACATCCGAGGCCATGATGCAGGATGTGCTTTCAGTACATTAGGTATGTCGTCAGGGCCCGGTGCACACGAACTTTTGAGTTTCATTGTGATGCTTGATAACAACGCTTTTTGGTGCGTTTAATATGAACATCTGAAAATAATATAGCTAATTTAAAACTGTTATGTGTTATTTGTGGGAGAATGTAGAGTTAGGCAGCTAACTGGTGCTTTGTGTGTGCTTTTAGAATGAAAATGCCTATTTGGATTTTTTAAAGCAGAAACGTTACAAACATCTCTTCCAACACAATGGTCTCTTAAATGGGTTATCACTTGTAAATTGCCATCACTTTAAATGCTCTGCTTGAACAAAGGAAGTGATAAGTAGTCATTAAGGGGCCTGCAGTGTCTGATGGGCCGCTCGGAGTGGATGTCATCTCTAGAGACCCACAGGACGTTGTGGCCTCACGCGACATTAGCACATGGAAGCCACACAGCCCCCCCTTAAAACAATATTCTTGGTATAGTTGAGACAAGCACTGGCCCTGTGGGGCCCCCTTTGACAGCTTCTCACAGTTGGGCCCTGGGCCACTGCACAGGCTGCCCAAGCCAGAGACGTTTTTATGGGAGGGCAAAAGGGGCACTTGCCCAGGGCCCCCACCTTGTAGGGGAGCCCCACAAGGCTGCCTGATTTAAAGAAGTAAGATCCATTGTTCACTGCTGCTGCGGCTCTAAACCTGTTGCCTTTCTTTTTCCTTTGTAATGCCTTTCTGTTTTGACAAGTACATTCTCCCTTGATCAATTCCTTATGTAATGCTTTCTGTGTTCACTGTGGTAAACAGACTATGTGTGTTCCTTATGGAAAACTCCTGTAGCATTCCTTCCTTCCTGAGGGATTTATGCTGAACATGTGCAGTAGCCAAAGTTGAAATGCATATTGATATATTGAGTGCTGCAATGGTTCAGAAGTTAGCTCAGTGCTTAGCACTCATTACAGAGATGTGTGTTCATATGCAAGATTGGAATATCACATTCCAGCAAGGCTTGCTGAGCCTGTCCTATGTTTGAAGTTTATAAACCTGCCTGCATATGTACTTTGTTTTGCAACACAACAGGTGCTATTATCAGCAATGTACCTTCACCAGATAGGTGTTGCTATACAAACTAACATATCATCTGTATGATGAAGGTCATACAGAAACTGGTTTCTTCAGATGGGGTGTTGTAAAACGTAGGTAATCACCTCCAATGATGAGCATAAACGTTTAGACCAAGTGGTGAATAAGTATCCAAATTCAAGACTGTGCAACCAAAGCATTCCTGCTTCTATCCTGGCTTTGCCAGCAGACGATACAGTGATCCTGGTCAAATCATGAAATATCTCTTACATTACTGTGCTGTCTTCTGTGATGTTTGCCTTCTCGCATGCTGGTGGCATTGTTTAGCCCATTACCAGTGGTACAAGTGTATGAAAAGAAATAGTGGAACTATGTTCCCTGCTGGCCTGCCCTCACACCCCACAAACCCCATCTCCAAGCGCCGTCCCACGCGCAATATAACCCCCCCAAACAAATGTGCCTGCTGTTTAAGGGAACATTCAGTGCACGCCAGTGCAAGCTCCAACTTCTTCCTACACTTCCATTCCGGAATGGTTTCTTTTTAAAAGAAAAGCATAGGAACAGTAAATCTTAATTAAAAAGAAAGTAGATGAACAGCGCTCCTAACCACTCCTGCTCACATTGACCACTGGCCATTAGTTGATCTTTTTTCTTATGGAGGCCATTTGAGTGGAAGGGGTCGTAGACAGAAGAGAGCGGACCAGATGTTGCAGGCGTCGGGCAAGCATATTTGAAGGTCGTTTGACACAAAAAACGGTTTGCCTTTTTGTAAAAGTCAAAGTTTTTTCTGCACATTTATAAATTACAATTTCACAAATCAGTGTTTTGGAAGTATTTAATGCTTTAAAATACAAAAGACAACCCCAGATTAAATCTGTTAAGTCACATCAATTGGTATGCTAGTACTTATCAACTTCCCTTGGTGATGGAGAGAATGAAGCTAGAATCAAACCCATTTTGCGTAACACCCTTCCATAATATTTAGTTTTAAAAAATTGTCATGTTTGGTAATGTGATTTATGTACTTTCCAAGTCAGTTTTATAAAATTAGATTATTTTAGTTCATGGTAATAACCGGAAAATAAATTCTTCAAATGCAGAAATTGCAGAGTTGGTGCACATCACAGCTTCACCCCTTAACCAATGTGTGATCCTGGGCATCTCATTTATTCTTGTATGGCCTAACTTCTCAAAATTACCAGTCCCTAGACCTTTCAAAATTGTGAACCCTGCAGAGTGACTTCCTTTTTTTAGGATATGATCTTCAAAAAAGCAGCACTCATGGTTTCATTGGCTACAGTGTTGCTTACACTCTAATAGTGAGCATTGATACATTGCACATTACAGGCACATTTGTCCCACTTCTAATCTGAGACTGTCTGGATACAGACCCCTTCCTGATAGCTTCTAATCTGCATCCCCTAACCATGCTATGGTATGTGTAGCATTCTCCTTCTCTGCAATTGGTCTCCTCTATCAATGCTTGAGCACTTTTGCATTTTGTAAGGCAGATAATGTGAGTTCTCTATTCTGGGTTACATGTACCTTTTACATACGGTCCTGAATTAATACTACAGGCTGCATACTTTCATGGATGTTATTGATAAAAAGTATCCTGCATCTATACTAGAACAGAAGTAACCACTTCGTAGACTGCTAATGTTGGCCTTCAAATGCTACTTGTTTATCATTCTGATTAGAGCAAGAATGAAGAGGGTAAGAGGATTTAAAGGGAGTAAACATGCTTATTTTGAATCACTTAATTTCTTTGGTTTGGTGGAGGGGGCCCCCAAAGATATCCGTGCCCAGGGCCCCAAAAATGCTTAAGATGGCCCTGGCCCAAGCCTCTGCACCCAAGCACCTTGGCCTCTACCAGAAAGTCATTTTGGTTTGGTTGTCAGCCATTATTGTTCCACATTGCATAAACGAATGAAGCAGCATTATATCATACTTAAAGGCTGTTTTTACGCGTTGTGTTTGAAGCATTATTTATACTGCGGCAGTCACGAAGCCACGCATAATGTTTTTAGTCCTCCTATCAAAAAGGAGCATTCATAAAGTGCTCCCCGTCTACCTTATAAATGTCACGTAAACAATGCGCCTTTAGGCACCAACCCGGGCATGGCCTAACATTTTAAGAATAATCATTTTAGAGTTCTGCTGTTTCACCCGTGTTCTCGTGACCTTGCTTTACTTCAGAGGAAAGCGCGCGCAGCGACCTCCGGGCGTTGAGATTATTTGCACAGCTGTAGCATCTGGAAGCACATCAGTGGACTTTCCAAGGAACGGAATGAGACTTTACAGAGACTTTAATGCGCCTGAGGCATTGCCAGGGGGGCGGGTTTGCTTCCTGTGGGGCTATAGCCACGGGTCTTTTGGTTGTAGCCCCAGATAGAAGCTCAGGGACTACAACCAAAAGGCTATAGCTATCCCTGAATCCCGCCAGTCCCGACATTAGCGTAGCCCCAGATCTTTTCCAGACCTAGCAACACCCCTGTAATGCGCCAAGCAGTCGAGTCCAGTTCATAACACGAAGCCGTTACTTTTTATTTCTACTGGACCTTACATTTTATCACACTTAAAGCTGTATTATATATCCACATCTTTTAAAAAAAAGTGCGTGTGCAAATTAACAGATTCATTTCTCTAAATGATCTTGCGTTGCCTTGGTGATTGCGCGATGCACAAGCCAACCCTTCTGATCCTCGTGGCAGCACATTCTTCATAATACCCAGTGTGATGTAATGTACGTATGATTAACAGAACATGGTACTGATTTCAGCTTACTCCTCCTGTTCTGATATCACAACTGCTGATCAAACAGTAATCCTCAGAGGTAGAAGTGTGCTGGAAGGAGCAAAGGTGTAACACATTTTTCAAGGGCCTGTGAATCGACCAGGCTGACAGACAAGTGGGGTGGAACAGGCAAAATGAGGTCCTCTGTATTGCCTTTCATTAATTTCTCTAAGTTGGTCAATTATTTGGAAAATGCATACATGTCTGGCCTTGGGCAATCAATGGACTCCACTCGCTGATCTGAGCTCTGTTGGAGCCCATACAACACCAGCAGCTGCTTCCACAGGGGCCTGCTAATAGAGGAATGTGTGATTGTCATGAATAGAATTTGGTGATTTACTACAAAGCCTGGATCCCAAGACTGAAAATCTTATCTCCACTGGTCAGACAGGGTCATAGGGATGAATAGTCCGTGCTCTTGATGTCTCCCACAGGAGTGTATTACAGTAGACCAGGTGTCTAGTCTCTGGTGCTTCTTTAGATTCCAAAATATCAACGTAAGCGGTTGGGTGGCCAGTCCTTTTCAGTACTGGCTCCCACTTTGTGGAACGCCTTGCCGATACACTTGAGATTACTCCATGAGTATCTCTCCTTTAGGACAGCCCTGAAGACTCATCTGTTTAGCGCTGCTTTTTCCTCTTAGGTTGATTCTGAGCACTGGTTACTGTTAGTTGCTCCCCTTTCCAGCACCTAGATGCTTTCGGGCCATAGTTCACACTGTGTACATTTTTATTATAATGATAATAAGGCTCCTGCTATAACTGCACACTTGTCCTGTGGCATAAATGGGCAAATCCCATGTAGCTAACTAATGTTAGATTAAAATCATGCAGAAATTACCGGGACCTTTATATCCTGTAACCTCTCAGCATTTAACTTGAGATAACAACTTGATAGGTTTTCCAAGAATCATGGGGAGGTGGAGTATTGCGAGAGGTCGTTTCTTAGTGCTAGCAAAACCTTGTTCAGGTTCTGATCGTTGGGATAATGCCAGGTAGAGCTGATCCAGGCTATTCCGTTCAGCTGTAACTGCCAGAGGTTGGTAGAATGCAGAGGTATGCTGGTGGTCCTTAGTCACAAATGTAGTGACCGATTTTGCAATGATTCTATCTTCACATCCAAAACATGGGGCTGTCCAAATGCAGATTTATATATATGGCTCAATGTTACAAACATTATAGGGTTAGGGTGAGTGTTGAGAAAAATTAAATGAGGACCAAGTCCAGAGTGTATTGAGCGTTAAGACACTATAAAAAGATTGACAGTGCAGAAGAACAGAGGGAGGAGAGACAGGAGCAGAACTAGGAGCATCATATGCTCTTGATACGATGAATAATGTATTGAGAAATGAACAATGAATGAATACTTGTTATGGCACTCAGAATTGTCCTTCAAAGGTTGTTCACAAATGTGTTTCACTAATGCTTGCTTTTCACTATGCTTATGCACAAATTTTGCTTTACCCACTGTAACATGTCCCAGAAAGCATCTCAAGCAACTTTTAAGGAGATGCTAAACACATCTATCTAAAAAGAAATACACGTAGGCCAATTGAAAACAGCCAATATAAGGACCACAATTGTTATGTACTCCTTTACAGATAGCCAGATTTCTGACCTATGAAGGTAACCAGGAATGCAAGCACCTCGAAATCACCAGACTTATAACCATGCAAGATTGATGCATGTTGAACCTACCTAGGCAGGCCACTCTCTGTTATAATATAACTGTATTGCCAATAGTTCCTGCTAGCACATGACCACCCTTGTGTTCCAAAATCCCAGAGTGAGAAGTGCACTAAATCCCTGAATCCCTGAGGGAGTTTAAGGAAGATGTTGGAGGGAAGGTGTGGAAGGAGGCTGGTAAGCGTAAGGAGCAGGTTGGTGGAGAGTAGTTGGAGGAGGTTACAGGGGAATTGCTGGAGGGGATTGTTAAAGTTAAGAATCAAGCTGGAGAGTTGTTGGGGGAGGTTGGTAAAGTTGAGAAGGAGGGTGGACGTTCAGCAGAGAAGGTTAGTGAGTTTAACGAGGAGCAGAGAGTGTTGTTGGAAATACTAAGAAGGAGGTAAGAATGATGTTGGAGGAGGCTGATGAGAAGCGGGGGAAGGTGATGAAGCTATGTAGAAATGGAACATTAGGAGGTTGAGGGAGCTGTTGCCAATCCCAATCCCAGGAGCAGAGCCAAGAAGGAGGATAGACAAGATCAGGAGATGGAAGCTGGTGAAGTCAGAGAAGGCAGTCTAGTGGAAAAGGGAGTGGTTGGAGAGGTCAAGGGGAAGGTGCCACAGCATCAGGAGTTGGAAGGAGAGGAAGCTAAAGAAAAGGCACAGTTAAGACAGATGTGGTTAGGGAATGTAAGGGGGAAGTGGTTATATAAGACCAGGAAGTTAAAGGAATGTGAAAGGCGCTGGGAAATCTGAGAAGGAGGTTGACTGACAGGAGTTAGAGGGGGGTATTGTGAAAAGAGAGTTGAACACCAGAGGTGTTGGTTGCACAAGGTAGGGTTAGGGGTCAGACCCTTACCAAAAGGGGTTAACACATGGTGGGAGGCGGTACAAGCTTGTGGTGGTAAGATGTGGAGGGCAGGACCAAAGTTGTGGTTAGGGCCTACATAGGAGGGGAATGAAACCTTGAATTGACCTGACATCCCCTCGCCATGCACTCTTGCCAAACAATAGAACTCTTCTGCTGAGACCAGCAATGTCCATTCTGCCCACCCAAGGTCTATTAGAGGGGATGAGTTGTATTCTAACCCAGGAAGACTGGAACATTTGCAAGACTTGGGACCTCCACAACAAAGCCAGTGTTTAAGAACCTTTAGTGGGAAGGACTCGGTGGAAATTCATGGAAGAAGGAAGAGTGGATCCCTATCTTGAAGAGAGTATTTGGAGGAGCCTTTCTAGTTGGAGAATACTTACAATTTTGTTGAGCATGGCCCCTTTCGTCCTGACAAACATTATAAATGATATTAGATTACATTAGTTATACTATTCCGGTACTTGTATACTTCCGTTGGTGAAGGAGTAAACAAAGCATGAGAAGAAACGCTCCCCCATTGTATCTCATGTTTCCATGAAGTATTTTTTTTAAATATCTTGTTGTTTAGTTGTCACAAGTTTGTGTACTTTCCAAGTCAGGTCTCCAGAACAGGGTATTGGTTTTGTTGATGACGGGCAAACATACACAAATAATTGCAGTTTGCTGTCCAAAAATAACTGGGAATCATTTTGATCAAGAGCTGAAATTAGAGACTGGGCTCAAATCCCACTTTCACCATTTAGCCAAATTGGTTGCGCCTGGGCAACTCTTTTAATCTGGTAGTGGCAAAAGTATCACAATTGGCTGTCCGTACATTTTTCAAAATTGTCAGGCCCTAAGAGTGATAGTTCTCATGGCACAATATACAAAAAGCATCACTCATGATTGAACTTGGTATTGTGTTGTTTCATGTATAATAATAGGGACCATTGATATATCGTATGCTGCAAAGTCATTTGCTCACTCAGCTCAACATCACTTGAAAACAATTGCCCTCTTCTAATGCCGAGCCTGCACCTTCCCGGTAACTTCTCATCCATTTCCTATGGTCTGGACTTTCCTTGTTGCTTCCAGTCTGTCTCCTGTATACATCCATGTTTTGCACTTGTACATTCTGTGCGTCTGCTAATTTGAGTTCTCTTTCTATCCTAGGGGATATGTACATATTTCCCACGGGTACTGATCTGTATCTTGCCCCTGTACTCCAGCCTGTTTTACCTTCCACATGGCTGCAATTGTTACAATGTGTCCCGTGCCCAAGCTAGGACACTAGTACGCTTGTCGAAACACCCCTTGTTTATTACTCTCATTCCAGCAATGATGAAGGGGATACCATGAATTGAAGGAAGTACCTCAGCTTGTTGTAATCGCTGAAGGAGAAGAATATGGTACGACGTCCTTTCATCGTGGGATGTTTTTTTGCGGGGTATCTTACCGCAAATTTTTTCCCCAAAAAAACTCATCACATTTATTGGGGGCAGTTAGAAAAATATATAAATTGGGTGTGGGTGTTCAGGAATATTTAAAAAATTAAAGGGGATTGGGGTTTGGGGGAGAACCCCCCAAACCCCAAAAATAAAAAAATTCTAAATTCAATGAGTTTTTTCGAAATAAAATCTGCAGTAAAAAACCCTGTGAAAAAATATCCTGCCATGAAATGACATGGAAACGATATCAAGCTATGGGTAGCGGCCATGTCAAAAGTGGGTGAGATGGGGAACAGAGATTCGTAGACCACTTTATTGCTTTGGTTTTAGCTGGGCCCCAAATATTTGTGTTCCCGGGAACCAAAATCCCTTAAAATGGCTCTGCCAGGGTGAGAGGAAAAAGCAGGCAGCATGAAGGGCAGAAAGGGGGAGCAAATGAGCGGTGGAGTGGCCGTGGGAGCATGCCAATGTGTGCTAGAAGGAGCGCAGTGAGGGCGCCCCAAGCAAGAGGGGTGATGCATACAGAAGACAAGGAGCTGTGGCAAAATGGTTTATCCATTTCGGATCACAATGACGATTTGCAAAGCGTCAATCCATAGGAAACCTAGATTCTATTAAAGGACAGTAGACTAAGAGTATTCTGAAATAATGGGCCTCATTACGACCCAGGCGGTAAGGGGGTTAACGGTGCCGTAAAAGGTGGCGGTGCCGTTAACCCCTTAGCTCCTAATTACGAGGTCCCTTTGCGGGTCCCCACCTTAACGCCTGGTTTTACCAGCCGTTAAGGAAGGAACCCGCAAAGGGACTTTTGATACCGTAATTACCACCTTCCCCATTCCCATTGAGCCCTATGGGGGCAAAAGTGGGAATGGGGAAGGGCCAATGGTGAATGGGGAATTACCGCCCCTCCAACCTTAGAATGGGGCAGTAATTCCGCCATACACCATGGCGGAGTCGGTAAAACACCGGCGTCAATAGCGCCATGGTTAACGCCTGGGTCGGAAATCGGCCCAATTACTTTTTGAAACACATTCTGGGAGCGAATGCTGTCACTAGGGAAGCATAGTGACCATCAGCAGGCAAACTCTTAGGGCCTAATTCACAGAAGTGTTTTACAAAGGCAAAGCCCCATTGGACAACACTCTGTGAATCAGGGCCTTAATGTGCCTAAGTGCTCTGGCATCAATAAACATGAGTGCCTCTATATGAACGCAAATCCAACATTACCCAAGAAGTCAAGACAATTAACAGTTCAGGCGTTTGTGTAGGTATTTGAAAGGCACTTGCCAGGCGTTGCGTTAGTGGTATTAACTGGCGATTGATGGTAGTAGGGCACAGTGGCGTGAGTACCTGAGCATCTAATAATAGTCAGTGGTAGAAATGTACCGAAGAAAGCAGTGGAACGGTGGTCTCAGCAGGGCAGAGGGTAGGCTGAAGTCTAGTGCAACATGTGACACAGTGTTACAACCGGGGCATTGCAATAGTCAAAGTGACTAGTAACTAAGGCTCCTGTTACAACTTCACACTTGCACAAGGGGGGGCCGGGGGGAACGCGAATGAAGGGGCGCGGGGAGGGGGCAGAGGGCAGTCCTCAGCAGCATGTTGGGCGTTTAACAAGGACGGCTGCACAAAGACCCTGTGTAGGTTCAGGCATGAGTGTAGCAAGTGTGGAGGAAACACCCTCTTACACAGTGCTTCCAACAGGGGGACAGGGGGAGGGGGAGAGGTTCAGGTAGAGGGGTTGTGGGGAAAAGCTTTTACGCCAATCTGCAGAAATGGTTGCAATTTTATCCAGACAGGGAAGGGGCGAAGATTTTGAGTGAGGGGTTCAGTGAAGGTTTCAGATTGGGGTATCAGGGCCCAAGGGTGCGCCGGTGGGCTGAAAATCTGAAGTCAGCCAAGGAAAATGTTGAAGTGATAAGGCAAAAATTGAGCAAAGACATAGCGGCGGGAAGGATCGTGGGGCCATTTGATGACCTGCCGGGTGACTTAGTTATATCCCCATTGGGGGTGGTGCCCAAGAAAGCTCCGGGGGAGTTTCGATTAATACACCATTTGTCTTGGCCGGAGGGCATGTCAGTGAATGATTTCATTGCCCCGGAAGAATGTGGGGTTGTATATGCAAGTGTTGACCAGGCAGTGGAGCTGGTAAGGAAAGAAGGGCGGGGGGCCTTCATGGCCAAGTGTGACATCAAAGCGGCCTTCAGGTTATTGCCGGTGCACCCGGAGGATTTTTGGTTGCTAGGTTTGCAGTTTGAGGATCGCATATACATAGACAAAGCCTTGCCAATGGGGTGCGCAATTTCCTGTGCGCTTTTTGAACGATTCAGCTCCTTCCTACAGTGGGTTTGTTCATTTAACTCGGGTTGGGAGAGTGTGCTGCACTATCTGGACGATTTTCTGTTAATTAGCGGGGCAGATAGAGAGGGTGATTGCAAAGGAATGCTAAAGCTGTTTCAGGAGCTAATGGAGGAGTTGGGTGTGCCGTTAGCGGAGGACAAAACAGAAGGGCCTGCAGTGGTGTTGACATTTCTGGGAATTGAACTGGGCTCAGTGGCTATGACCTCACGCTTGCCGCACGACAAGGTGAGCAAACTGGTGGAAAGGGCGGTGGGGGCCAAGAAAATGACGCTGGTTGACATGCAGAGATTGGTAGGGCATCTGAATTTTGAATGCAAGGCGGTGGCCCCAGGCGGACGTTTTGTAGGAACATGGCGAGGGCTATGGCGGGAGCAAAGTGTCCACATCATCGGATAAGAGTATCGGGGTCAGTGCGGGAGGACTGCAGAATTTGGCTGCGTTTTTTGGAGAAGTTTAATGGGGTGTCAATGTGGTTGCAGGGGGACCCGGTGACATGGGAAGTACAGATATTTTCGGACGCAGCAGGAGCAGGGGGTTTCGGATTATTTTGGGGGGGAAGATGGTGTGCGGAGAAATGGCCTGAACTGTGGTTGAAGGAGGGAAGGAGTATAGCATTCCTTGAATTTTTCCCATTACTGGTGGCATTGGAGTTGTGGGGGAAGGATTTGCGGGATAGGAAAGTGAATTTCAATGTTGACAATGAATGCGTGGTCCACGTGGTAAACAGGCAATCAGCAAGGGATCAGAGGGTGGCAAGACTCATGAGGGAGTTTGTGCTGAGATGCATGGAATTGAATGTGGTGTTCAAGGCAACACATGTGCCAGGGAAGGATAATGGCATCGCTGATGCATTATCTCGTTTTCAATGGCAGAGATTCCGTGGATTGGCTCCAGAGGCGGATCAGGAGGGGCAGCAGATTCCGGAGGAGCTGTGGAAGATAGGAAGATGAGAGCGCTGGCTTTGGTGGAGGGTTCATTGGCCGGGCGTCTAAGGAGACATACAGGAGGGCATGGGAGGATTTTATTGGGGGGGGAGCGTGTAGTTGGAAGGGCAGTTGGAATGCGGAAGAGAGGAGGAGGGATGATGTCATAAATTTCCTCCTGAGGTGTATGGACAGGGGCTGGTCAAGAGCAACTATAACGGGGAAGTTAGCAGGAATTGCTTTTTACAGGAAATGGTTTTGGGGTTTCCAGCCGAGTGGGGGGAAATGGTGAGTAGGATGTTAGAAGGATGGGCAAGGGAAAGTAAGAGGGACAAGGACAGGAGGAGGCCAATATCGGCTGAATTGCTGCAGAGGCTGGTTAAGGCAGTAGGGGGAGTTTGCTGGTCGGTATGGGAAGGGGAGCTGTTTGCGACATGTTTTACGTGGTTATTTTTCGGGGCCTTTCGGGTTTCGGAGTTGGTGGGGGGAAAAGGGTGGTCTGGGGGTTTGCAGTGGGAGGATGTGCAAATTACAGAATTGGGTTTGGACATCAGGATTAATAAGTCTAAAGCGGACCAGAAGGGAAGAGGTTCCTGGGTTTTGTTGGGGCGGGAGAGCAAGGATTTATGCCCAGTGCTGGCAGGCAGGTTGTGGAAGGAGCGGTGTGGGGGGAAGACAGGCTTGGTGTTTAAGCATGAGGATGGGTCGCCGGTTTCAGCGGCACAAGTTTTGGGGGTATTACGGAAGGCTCTGCTGGTGTTAGGAGAAAAGGGCGAGGATTTTGGTACACATTCATTCAGGATGGGCGCAGCATCGGAGGGTAATAGGTTGGGTTTCACGGAGGATAAGGTGAAAAGTTTGGGGTGGTGGAAGTCTGGGAGATACAAGGGGTACGTCAGGGAGTTTCATAAAGGGGATTTTTGAAGGGAGGGGGTAGAAGTTGGCTGACAACAACGTGTGGGTGGTATGTTTTGTGGTGGTAACTTTGTAATTTCTTTTTCAGATGCTGTGCGAAAGGAGGGGGAGTTGGCGCAAGTGTGGATTGTCGGCCATTCAATTGTTAAATGGGCTGGGAAAGAAGCGGAGAAAAGGGTTATGGGCAGGCAACTGGGGTGTAGCTATAAGGATGTGGTGGTAAGATGGCAAGGGTTAGGGGGCCTGCGCTGGGACCAGTTGCTGCCTATGCTGGTGGGGTTGCGGGAGCGCTATGGGGCGCCGGAAGTGTTGATTATTCACGCTGGGGAGAATGACCTGGTGAGGGACACGGGGGTGGCCCTGCTAAGGAAAATGAAAAGGGATTTGGTTTGGGTCCGGGAAATGTGGCCTCAAGCAGAGGTGTTGTAGACTAAGTTGTTGCCGCGCAGAGTGTGGAGGGGAGCGAGGAGCGAGGGAGCGATAGAGCGGGCTAGAAAGGGGATCAACAGAGAAATTGTGAAGTTTTGTGCCTCTGTGGCGGTACAGGTGATGGAACATAAGGAAATAGTGTATGAGGGCTTTATGATCTTTAGGGAGGATGGGGTGCATTTGTCGGTTTGTGGGAACAATCACTATTTGGCGGACTTGTGCTCTTGGCTGGGAGATTGGGTAAAGAGTAGGAAATAAAGGAAGGTGGTTGGGGGGTGGGGCAGAAAGAACACCTCGGGGGATGTTTTTTCTGGTGCCAGGGGCATGGCCCCTTTTGATGTGGGGGGAGGGAAGCACAATGGGGGAATGACACGGGAAAGGATGGGGTGGTGCTGTTTGCACAAGCGGGCCACCCCGGGGGAACAGGTATTGAGCCTGGAGGGGCATGGCCCCAGGGAGAAAGCGGGATGCCTGGAAAAGGGGGTAAGGAGATGGTAGGGTCCAAGGGACAGTTAGGGAGGAAATGGCTTTATTTAATTATTTAATTGTTGGGGGAAATGAAAATGTGTAATTAGTTAATCGGTTGTTTAAATATTTCGTTAGTCTGTAAGGCCATGGAGCCAGGTAAGCGTTTAATTGTAAGCTTTGGCCTGTCACATTAAAGCGACCTTTTCCACTTTTAAATGAGTCTGGGTTTTTGTGCAGTAAGCCAAAAGGGGGGCACCGGGGGGAGAGCGAAGCGTTTCCCCTGGGGAAATTTTTGGCGCTGCACACAGCCAGCGAGTGGCCGTGGGGGGGCAGAGCGCCCCTCCGGGGTATTTAAGGGGCCGGGGAAGGTTCGGGAGGCAGGTGACGGTTGGACTTGGCGATTGTCCCGCCCTCCCACCCCTTCATTTTGGTTTAGGTCTGGGGTCTGGTTTATTAAGGGGGGGGGGACCATTGTATGTTGGTATGGATGGGGTTTTTTACGTCCCAGGGTGAGTTGTTAGGGAGTTTTTTCGTGTAGGATAAGGGGCGACTGGCTGGTAGTTTTATGTGACAGGTCGGGGAATTAGAGAAGTTGTGATGTAAAATTTATGTTGCTGATGTGGCAGGTCAGACTGGCTGCAGGTCATAGGAAGGGGGAGATTGGTGTAGAGGGGAGTCTGAGGGGTATTGAAGGGGGTCTGGGCTCTGGGGGCATGGCCCCTTTTGATGTGGGGGGAGGGAAGCACAATGGGGGAATGACACGGGAAAGGATGGGGTGGTGCTGTTTGCACAAGCGGGCCACCCCGGGGGAACAGGTATTGAGCCTGGAGGGGCATGGCCCCAGGGAGAAAGCGGGACGCCTGGAAAAGGGGTAAGGAGATGGTAGGGTCCAAGGGACAGTTAGGGAGGAAATGGCTTTATTTAATTATTTAATTGTTGGGGGAAATGAAAATGTGTAATTAGTTAATTGGTTGTTTAAATATTTCGTTAGTCTGTAAGGCCATGGAGCCAGGTAAGCGTTTATTTGTAAGCTTTGGCCTGTCACATTAAAGCGACCTTTTCCACTTTTAAATGAGTCTGGGTTTTTGTGCAGTAAGCCAAAAGGACATGAATGATGAAATCCTCTAAATAGAATGGTGATTATGGTCGTAGAAAGTAGAGGAACGGAAAATAGAAAAAGATGAAAGCAGTGGAACACCGCTCCCGGCCGTTCCCACTCACTTCCATCACTGATAATAGTGCCTGGCAAATGCCTAATACTTATACACGAGCCAAAGCTGTTGGCTTTACCAATGCTTGTTTTTAGCAGGACTTCAGTAAAAGCCACGCAAATTGCGTATAAAGCTAGTGGCTGAAGGCAACCTGGTTAAGACTTTGCAACAGTAAGGCTTGAATAAAGTGAGGTGAAAGAGTTCTCATGAGCAGGTGTTTTGGGCAAGAAAATAAACAAACGACACCTAAAAGATTTCTGTCCCTCCTCATATGCCATTTCTTCTTATCTGTACTCTAATGCAAGTTTCTACATATAGATGGCACTTAAGCGCCACCTAATGGCCAGAACTAAAAAGAGGAGAATGCAAAAATCAGGGAGTGCTGCAGCCACGCAAGAGCAAAGCAGAGCAACAGGACCAACAGTGAGGCTCCTCAACGCGACACCACATAACATAAAGGCATCGGGAGACAGCACCTTCACAACATCCTGGGGAAACAGAGCAGAGAAAGCCGTATTTGGGCTGGCAGACCGGCTATGTGGGGACATTCTAGAGTACCCCCTTTCTCCCTCCTGCACTTATCAGACTTCGGCTGGGGCCTCCCTCTGGATCAGCCTCCCTGCCACTCTGAAACTTGAGGAAAACCATCTCAGGTTGCGGAAGCACCTCAAGACCGTCCTCTTTGCTTCTGCCTTCGCCCTCCCTCTCCCCTGCTGATCTGTTCTCTCTTGGCACCTTGCATCTGGTCACCCCTTGTCCTCTGGTCCCAGGTTCCTGCTCACCCTGCCACCCTACCGCACTGCCTCTGGGCCACCCCTTGCAATGGGGTCTGTATCTGTACCCATTCAACCCCCTCGTTCCCCTCCCGCACTTATCAGACCCTCCTTGTCTGCTGCCTTAAACCCAGCACTTGCCACTTGGCTGCACTACCGCTTTTGCTGATTTTATTATTTATTTATTTTATTATTGTTTATCCTGTTGCTCCTTTGCTCTGCACTTTCCACTTTCTTCCCACCTTCCATGCACTTTTCCCCTTTCCCTTTCCCATGCACTTGCACGTTCTCAATGTCACTGGGCCTAGTAAGATCGTTGGTTTTGTTCTCCCGTTGCCCTCCCTTGCCCCGTCGATATAAATACAATATCATATCATATCTACCTGCCTCATTGCATACAGTAAAGTATGCAAGTCTTCATTTCACGGCAAGACTGGTTACCTGGAATGAAGCGTCCTCAAAGACTGCTCACCACGGCCTCAGAAGCTGGCTCGATTTGTATCGGGATTCTGTCTGGTGAAACGAGGCCAGCGCTGCTCCACGTGTGGCATTATTCTAAGTAGTTCTGCTATGCATGGAAATCCATAGAGAAAAGGGATGTCACAATGACCCCTCCTCCATCTTGCTTTGTTCCTTAATTACAGACTTACTAAGATAATCATAGCACCAAGGAAATTGTATGTATCGCTGCCTGCAAGAAAAAACACCTGATACCCTGGTTGGCAGATGCCAGGGCTGCATTTTGTGCATTTTAGACAATTACGTGTCTTCTTAGTCTTTTCTTCGCAAAGTGAACGCCTTTTAAATCTTACTGTCTGACATTGGCCTGCATTTTTCGAGGAGACCACCAGCCGGATGGTCCTGTAATGTCACAGTTACATGCCATTCAGTGATGTTCTACTATTGGGTTTAACTTTGGGCAGTGCTTTTACAGACCGTGTTCTTATTGTTGTACATTAGAATAAATATCAATTTAGCACGCTTTGATGTATGTTACATTGTTTTTAAAAATGAATTCAGTCCAAGGTGCATGGATTGTCAAATATCAGCGGCTCCTCTATGTGCAGAAATGTTTCATTTTGGAAGTAGAAACAGTCGGGGAGGTTAAGATCAGGAAAATAGACACCAATAGATTATAAAAGAAAACCTTTCAGATCTCTGAACACTGAACAGTGGGGGTCATTCCGAGTATGGCGGTAGGGGGTTAACAGCACCGGTAAGGATGCCGGTGCCGTTAGACCCCTACCGCCATATTACGAGGTCCCTTAGCGGGTCCCACCAGGAACAGCTGGTCTGACCAGCCATCCTTAGCAGGACCCGTTAAGGGACCATGGAGCTAATAACGTTGCGGGCCCGTTATTAGCTCCTTCCCCATTCCCATTGCGCCCTATGGGGGCTCAAATGGGAATGAGGAATGCTTTTCAGAATGGGGACCTACCGAGTCCTCCAAGGTAGGAATGACCCGGTAAGTCCCCATTCTGTCTACCCGGACCCGGACACGGGTTTGGAGGCAGCCATGGTGCTAATAGCACCATGACTACCTCCAAACTCATAGGCCCTCATTACAAGTCAGGCGTTAAGGGTTTAACGGCGCCAGCGGCGCCGTTAAGCCTTAACGCCTGATTAAGAGGTCCCGGGTTTTAACGCCTGCTTTTTGCAGGCGTTAAAACCCATGCCGCAAAGTGACCTTGGTGCTAAGTACGGTGCCGCAATTTGCGGCACCGTACTTAGCGCCTTTCCCCATTCCCATTATGCTCTATGGGGCAAAAATGGGAATGGGGAAGGGCAAATGGTGAATGGGGAATTACCGCCCCACTCACCTTGGAATGGGGCGGTAATTCCGCCATCCACCATGGCGGAATCGTAACCTTAGCGGCATGGACCATGGTCCTCCGCCAAGGCTGTAATGAGGGCCATAATGACTCCAAATGTGTTGTATCACGCCTAAGTGGAAAGGGTGTTAGGTGCACCTGTGTCTAGCTAAGTTCACTGTTCTTATTCTTGGCCTCTGCATCAGTGTTTTATGTATGTTTTGTATTTGTTTGGAAGGTTGAGTCATACAAATCACAAAATATACAGTAAACGTGGACTAACATCCAAAAAAATCTTTTATGAGATCCTGAAATCCGTTTAGGAAGAGATGTCATATTTCGTGATTGTACCCCAAGGTCAGATTTTGGGCGTTGTCGAATCCCAGGTCGTATCTCACTGTAGGTTTCTGAGTAGTAGGTTGGGTTGAGGCTTCAATTAGGAGACTCATCTCAGTTCCAGAGGTGGCCTGTGAATTCTGAAGTCGGGGGGCATATATGTATGTGTATAAAATGCGGGAGAGAGCAAGCATAGCGAGGGAGCCCGAAACAAACAATGGGTGTTTTGGGGTTTCAGGCACTTGGGAGGGGTTTGCCCCTGCAGAATCTTTTTTTAAATAATGGGCTTAAATGGTCAATTTTACAGCAATTTCTGTGAAAAATTGGGAAAGAAGCCATACAGTTTTCAATCATTTTTGTATGGCAGCCCATGAAAAATCCCAATCGATGCAAGTGACCAACAGTGGAGCGGGACATTTTCAAACGCATTTTCATTCTGCCTTTACCCACAACATATGCTGGCTGTCCCCATACACGCCTGTGCATGCTGCACCAATATATGCCAGTATTACCATTTAAGGACTCCCAACCAGTAAAACATTCCATGCCACAGAACTAATGTATTTCCAGACTGGCTGTACCAAGATAGGCCAGTGTACCAACTATTCACACTTATGTCTCATTTTATCCTTGATGCAAAGTACAAAAATGGCATGACACAAAAAGAATCTATGGCTAGACGGGAGCCATGTCACAGTAAGAAAGTAAATGCCCAGACACCATAGGCCAAGTCAAAAACAAAAAAAGTGATGGGTGGAAGGTTTTTAATTAATCTGAACCACTGGCATTGTTCTGGGCAGCCTTCCACACCACTGTTTTTACCCTGTCTGCGCCATTGCAAAAGGAGTGCAGCCATATGCAGATCAGCCAGGTACTGCCACCACTGGAAGCAGTCCTGCCCAAACTGCTAGGCTAGGACCCCTCTGCACGGAAACACAAGCAACCACAGACATGTTTCAGCCTTGTAGGGCCTCCTCAGTGAGGTGCAGCTTGGTTCCCTATGGCACGGCGAGCAAGGGACCCATGTCTGGGCATACCCTCTCTCACTTAGGGAGACAAACTGAAACCAAAAAAAGTGATGGCTGGAAGGTTTTGAATGAATCTGAACCACCGGCTCTGTCTCCAAGTTGTGTAGTGACAACATGTGGCACACCTGCAATTGGCACAGTGCATTTTTGGCACGACAAACCTAAATGAAACGTGAGCTGATCTTCTGGGCCACAGCGACTATTTCATTCACATGCTGAAAATTGTTGGCAAATATGTGACGACCCGGTGAAGGACATGGGCAAACCAGGGCTTGTGCATTGTCTTGCCTATTAAAGCAGCAAGGACATTCAATAAAACAAATACAAATTATGAGGCCTTATCCATTTCCCCTGCTCCAGCTTCTCCTGAATCACAGCGCCCTTGTGACTTTTGCCTTGAAGTCCTAGCATGCACAATGTTGACACAGTATGCACCCGCTGCCCTCTTGCCTTGCTACAGGAACCCTAGGAGAAAATGTCTACACAGTGTGATGTGAGTGCCATGCTCTGACCACTGGTCCACATTTCCTTGAAATAGATTTTGTGGCACTCAGACTGCTGTTGTACCCCCCACCCAAACCCCTATTGCAGTGGACAAAACCTTGTCATACGATTCTGGTACTGCAATGTGGGACTACAATTCTGGTACTGCATTCTCCTCTTCCTTCTCTCTTCCTCTACCCTGCTAACCTCTCTCTCCACTCTATCCCTCTCTCCCTCCTTTCCCGCACGGCTTGCTGACTGGCCGCTGGGTGTACCTCAGAGTCTCACAGGTCCCTGGCACCCACGCCAGTCCTCTCGCACTTGCCTCCGGGTCTTGCACTTGACTCATCGTTACTGCACTTAGTAAATGTTCCATGAGAGTAGCATCTCCAAGCACGTACCCCAGCTTCTTACTGACTGGGCGCACTTGGATTCCCACCCTGCAATGTCCTCCACCCCCCTCCTTCTCCTGTACCGTCTGTGCACTTGCACGATGCCTTGAAAATTCGTCTGTCTTCCCTTGTCTCCCCCCCCCCCGCTTGCATGGTGGCGCCTCAACGCACTTGGAAAAACTGCAGAATCGTTGTCAGACCTATTTGCTGGTATCTACAGTGTTAATTGTATCATATGCACTTACTCTGCCTCTGCAGATGTATATCGTTCAGAAATTCAAGGGCTCTGAATGACTGTTTTTTTTTCCCTTTGTTCCCTCCCTCCTTGAGCGCTTTGAAACGCTTGCTTTGTGTATAAGCACTTTACAAATAAACATTACCATACCATACCAAAACAGAGGCTGGGAATATCATGTAAACGTATGCCTCACACAAGCTGTCCCCAGGTAATCTCTACTCCTCCTTTGCTGCAACCTAAGAGTCACCCGATGGCCCGTGTGTTGTTCTCTCACTTCCGAAGATGGACCCGTAACCGTATCTCCCATCTGCCCAAATCTCAGCTACTTTCTCTCACAAATATTGCATGAGCAAGTGCCAAACGCAGGCTGCCCCAGGGCTTCTCTGTGCCCCTCCCACTACCACCCAAGAGCTGCCCGATGACCTGTGTACCAATCAGTCACTGGATTTTATTTCATTTGCTGTTATTTGTATCAGTGCCAAAGCAGAGGGGTCATTCACATCTCCTCACAGTAGGGTGCGTGCACATTGAAGTATCCTGTTCACATGGTATCATTCTGGCTGAAAGTATGATTAGACCAAGGTAGCAGCTAGGACACTTGTGAGGAGTTCATGTTCTTTTTAAGAAATACATTAAAGTTCCACTATTTGGTATCTGTGTCTGTTTTTATTTTATGCAATGCCTTGTTGCTATTCCTGCATTGAAAGGGTATGGGTAACGAACACTGTTAATGTCTGCAGATAGCACATCTTTACACGCGTCTTGCTCTTGTAGGTTTCTCTTACGTGCTGTACCTGGCACTGGATCACACCCTCCCCACTTCAGAAAGAAAGGACACACTACCATGGTTGTGTAGCCATCGTGGAGTTCTCTCTTGCCGGTGCGCCGGCGGAAGAGAGAACATGTGACGCCCTGCGTGGGAGGCCTAGCACGGGGAGAGCAAATGAATCATGCAGCACACGCAGTAAGGATCGTGCCCGGAACTGCCTCACTCGTGGCAGGTGGGCCTTTTATTTTACAGGCGCCTTACATCACCGCGCTTGCGGGACGTAAGGCGTACATAACATTCCTCCTTTTTTCCAACAACTTGCAGTGATACGTGCTCTACATAACTGTGTTAACCAGAATAACTTAACTCTACTGTGCACTCTAGTCCAGCACAGATTTTTCCCCCTCCCTCGAATGTCATTTTACCATTCATAGTCTTTTAACCTTTCCGGGGCTCTCAATGGTGTTTTTAAGGCATAATGCCCTCGTTTAGGGGCCGTCCCCGGACCTGTGTCCTGTTGTGGCTCACCTTCCTCATTTGGGGATGCCTCGTCAGGTCCATCCGATGGTTCATCTGCTTCATGCCTCAAGGTCACCGCTCCCTCGGGTTGGTGGTTCTGGTCCTCCAGCGGCAGCCCCGCTTCCTCCGAGAGCTGCTGGTCCCCATAGGTCCACATTTGTCCTGGCACCTTCTTGAACCATGAGGCATTCCTGGTGATCAGGTGATGCCCCCGTGCTGCCATTACCATTGTCCTTTGTATTCGGGTTACATTCCAGGAGACCAGGTCATATTGTGTATCAAGCTTGGTTATCGTGGGGTTTCGCATCACCAACACCTGGTCACTGACTTTTTTCCGATTTGCGTGGATGCCTCCTGATGCTCAATCGCTCGTTTGCAGTTATTCTCCTCTGATGGGTGCGATAGCTGTCATAGGTTTGGGTGCCCCTGCTTGGGTGGTGTGGAATGGATGAGTTTATCATTGTCCCATACATTATGTCTGCTGGTGGTAGCCTGTGGTGCTGTGGGGTATCACCCTATAGTTCCTATAGCTGGAGTGTGCCTGGGATAGGCATAGCACTTGTTGACGGTTTGCATGTAGCTCTCTACGTCGCCGTTGGCTTGTGGCCATCTCGGCGTGATGTGGTGTTAATGGATGTTCAGATCATCTAGGTACTTTTTGATCTCCGTACCCTAGAAAGGTGGTCCATTATCACTTCGAATGCGTCGTGGCAGGCCATGGGTGGCGAACATCTTTTCGAGGGCCGGTATCACCATTTCTGCTGATGTGGATGACACAATTTCCACCTCCGGGTATCTTGAATGATCATCGATGGCTACTAACAGATACGTGCCTTCCTGAACTGTGCAGAAGTCAATGCTGATTGCATCCCATCTTGAGGACCCCCGCTCAGCTGCCTGTATTGGTTCGGGGTTTGGTGGTGCACTTGTGATCTGGCACGGGAGGCAGGCTGCTATGAGTTGTTCCACCTTGGTGTCGATGTGCAGGAAGCACACTCAGTGTTGGATTATGGCTTTAGTCCTGACCATACCTTGGTGTCCTTCATGGGCCAACGCTATGATGTGGTTTTGTAGATTGTTGGGGATCACGATTCGTGCCCCTCTCAGGATTAAACCTTCACTGGTGACCGACAGGTCTTGTTGTACCGGGAACATGCCTGTGAGGAAGTCTCTGGCTTCGGGTGTGCGGTTGTGTACATTTCAGAGGAAACATTTCCACTCGTCTGATATGATGGAGTCTTTGATTAAGTCACAGCATGGGTCAGTTTGGGTGGCTTCTATGATGTCTTTGATGATGATCGCCTTGGGTTTCATGGTGTGCACAACCTGGCATATGTGCTCCTCGGTTTCTTCCGCCACATCCACTTCTCCTGGCATGGCAGCCCTCAGGTGCCTGGATAGGAAGTCCGCCGGGTTGCTGGTTCCTGGTTGGTAGGTTAGGTCAAACTCGTATTACTGCAGGTGCCGCAACCACTTCTCTATTCGGGCCGGGGGGTGCGAGGAGGAGCCTGTGAATATGGGGATGAGGGGCTTGTGGTCCATGTAGGCCCTGAACTTCCATCCGTATAAATATATGTGAAAATGGTGGCAGCCCCACAGCACTGCAATGGCTTCTTTCTCTATGTGTGTGTATCGTTGCTCGGTTGGAGTCATGGCGTGAGACCCATAGGCAATTGGCTTGGTCTCTCCTGTCCGAGCAACTTGAACGAGGATCGCCCCAAGGCCGATGGGGCTGGCGTCGACGTATAGTTCTGTCGACAGTGTGGGGTCGTAGTAGGCCATCGTTGTCTCGGCTGAGAGGGATGTTTTGATCTGCTCAAATGCCTCCTGGCAGTCGGGGCTCCAGGCCCATTTTGTGTTGGATTTTGTGAGTTCTCTGAGCGGCTCGGACATTGTTGCCAGGTTGGGGATGAACCTCCCGCAGTATGTTGCCATCCCCAAGAAGCTGCGTACCTCTGTGGGTGTGGTAGGGGGAGAGGGTTCCTTGATGTCTGCAACCTTTTATGGGTCGTCTGACACCCCCGCGCTGTTGAACATGTATCCGAAGAAAGTGATCTCTTCTTTCATGAATTCGCACTTTTCGCAGTGGATGGTCAGCCCTGCGGCCTCCAGCCATCTGAGCACCATCTCGAGGTGACGCAAGTGTTCGTGTCTGTCGCCGCCATGGATGAGGATGTCATTGCTGAGATTGAGTACTCCGGGGAGGCCCTGTATCACCTCTTGGATGGCCTGCTGGAAAACCTCTGCTGCTGAGGAGATACCGAAACTTAGCCTTTTGTGCCGGCGTAGGCCCAGGTGCATGAATAAGGTGGTGAAATATCTGGAGTCACAATGCAGTTTTAACTGATGGTATCCAGTATTGAGATCAACTTTCGAGAACACCTTTGACCCCGTGAGGTCCGTGATGATTTCGTTGAGTGTGGGGGTGATGTGCCGTTCCTGCTTGATTGCTGCATTTGGATAGCGCATGTCGATGCAGATCCTCACCTTTCCCGGTTGTTTTTCGGCTTCTTTGTCACCACCATGGGTGATACCCACGTGTCGGACCAGTTACCTCCTCTATGACTCATGCCTTTTAAAGTTCTAGCAGCTCCTTTTTGACTCGGTCCCTCATGTGGAATAGGGTTCTCCTGTGCCGCACTGCTTGGAGCTGTACTGATTCGTCGATGTGGAGCTTTATATGTTTTCCTTTCAGGCATCCGATGCCTTTGAGGAGGCCCGGGTACTTCTCGAGGAGGCTGTTGATGTCTGTTGGGTCAGTTATGTTACAGATGAAACGGATTAGTCCCATGTCTTCTGCTGCATCCCCACTCAGCAGGCATTTGATACCTGCGTTGACAACGTATATTTTTGATTGTAGCACTCGGTCGCCGCTACTGGGTGTTGTCCTGAAGCGTCCCTCCACTGGTAAAGGGGTCTTGCACCCGTAGGCAAACAGTAGCGTGTCTGTTGGTTTTAGGCCAGGACGGGGGCGTGGTTTTTGGAACATGGTTGCCGGCATGATGTTTACTGATGCCCCTGTGTCAATTGTCATTTGTGTCTCTTGGCCCTGCATGGCCACTAGGTATTTTTTTCTTTTTTGCCTCTTCGCCGACTCCACACCTCTGTGCTCAAGTGCCGAGACCAGGTATATTTTTCTGCCCCTTCTCATTGGTCCGCTTTCTGCATTGTTTGTTGTGTCACCATCGTCATCTCCTGCTTCGTCGGTTGATGAGTTGGCGGTTTCAACGCTGCAGGCATAGGCATGTTTCTTTTTCTTGGGGATTCCTTTCTCTTGTTGTGGTTGGGGCGTTGTTTTTGCCCTGATGATCTACAGACTCTCGCATAGTGGTCCTTCCGGCCACATGCTCCGCACGTGGTTCCTTGTGCTAGGCAGTTTCGTCTTCCATGGCGCACTCCTCCGTACCATCCACATTCTGTAGGCCCTGAAATCCTCTGCTGCCAACGAGGAGAGTTGTTTGTGTCGTTGGGGTCTTCTCTCGGCTGTTGGCGGTTGGCAATTTGGGCTATTGTCGCTATCGTCGGCATCACTTGGAGCTTCTGTAGTGTGGTGCTCATGTGCGCCGTCCTTGCGTCCGACAGTTCTCTTTGGCACCCTGGCTAGTGAAATGCCTTTTTCACTCAACACCATTCTACGCAGTTTTTCAGAGTGCATGCCGTTGATGATTTGACGTCTTATCTCCTTCTCAACGTTGTTAAATTCACATGAGAGTGCAAGTTTTCTGAGTCTCGTGTGGTAGGCGTCGAGCGTTTCTTCTTCAATCTGTATGGTGATGAAGAAGATGAAAGTCTCGTAGTCCGGGTTCAGTTGTGGCATGAAGTGGGCTGTGAGAGCGTCTTTGGCTAGTTGGTAGATGTCCGAGCCATCTCCGGTCACCAGTGAGTTGAAAATGCACAGGACGTCTTCACCCACATTGAGCAGGAGGTGTGCCCTCATCTTCCTGGGCGTTGTGATGTCTTTACAGTCCATAGCCATTTTGAATTTCTGGATCCACAATAGCCAGCATGGACCCACTGAGGATGGATCGGTGTAAGGGTCGAATGGTCCTAATAACATTGTCGTACCACCATGCGGTCGTGGGGATGGTGCAACGGGTTATAGTGATGCTACGATTCTCGACGGCATGCCAGGTCTGGGTGTGGCCAGGCTAGTCACCATGTTGTGTTGTTATTGGCGTTACCAATGATAACGTGCGTGTGCGGTGACTGTTCATCACCTTCGTGGACTTGTTGCTGATGGGGTGTCGAGGTGCCCAGTGGCTCTCCTCCGTTGTTGTCCGCGGTGTTGTGTCACCGCCTGCAGTGCCTGGCCAGATGATGAGTGTGTGGGCAGGCCTCAGGTATGCATCCATTTAGATTGTGCAATGATTAGCAGTCTTGGGATTCTGGGGTGTTTTATGGGGAGATGAGGTTGCAGGATAAAAGGAAGAGGGAAAAAACATGTTATTATTATTATTTTTTTGGTTGAGGGGTGGGCCCCCCACCGTGTTCCCAAAAATGTGCCCATGTCTTGGGCTTATCAGCTGAGTTATGAGTCATGCGCACAATGCTTTCATGGCCCGTCGCTTGTCGCCAGTGTTGAGTTCTCTCTTGCCGGTGCGCCGGCGGAAGAGAGAGCGTGTGAGGCCCTGTGTGGGAGGCCTGGCACGGAGAAAGCAAATGAATCATGCAGCACACGCAGTGGGGATCGTGCCCGGGACTGCCTCGCTCGTGGCGTAGCCAGCCCTTTATTTTACAGGCGCCTTACATCACTGGCTTGCGGGACGTAAGACTACATAACAGCCCTCTCCTACTTTTTAGTCAGTTCTTTTGACAGATTTTTCACAATGTATTTCCGTTACAAGTGCAGCTAGGCGTTCATGTTTTATTCACAGGTCTGCCTCCATAGTGCCTATAATAATACAGCGCCATCTACTCTTTCCTCGTTGATGTTGGAGGCCACACTTGGAGGCTCTGCTGAAGTGGCTTTTTCACCCACACAAACTAGGACCACCTCCCCCTCTTTGATGATATCTCTATACTCGAGACAAGGATCAATTGAGAGGGGGCAGTGTAACGTCTGCTTGAAATTAGGGACTATCATTTCATGCAGTTAGTACCTGAATGCTGGGTTTAAAACACACTCATCCTCACGTAAACCTCACTGGTTTGTTTTTCTTAGTAAATAAAACACAGTCACATAGGAGGGTTGGTAAAATCCTTTTATCAGAAAATGGAAATGTAAAATGGTGTGTTTTACGATTTATGTATGAGTGTTTTACTTACACAGGTCATCCATTTTTTTAGAAATATGCTTAGGCCAACAATAGGGTGCATTTTACTTCTCCCAAGCAGGGGGACATGCAGATTTTTGAATTCTGGCTAGAGGACCAAGAACACCCTTGATGATGAGTGTGATACGGTTGTTATGACCTCCAGTGCCTATTGGGAGGTCGGCATGCAAACATCCAGTTCACTCGCTCTCACTCATGCACATGGATCAAAGAGGACACTGGACTCGTTACTTCAGTGGGTCGCGTCATTCGAATCTTTATTTCGCCCGTGTCACGTTGCTCGGGTTTCCCCTTGCCACGTGATCGGGCCCGGTCTAACTACACCACAATGAGAATGTGAATCCCCTCTTGCTACGATCAAAAAAGAAGCGGGCCAAATGTTAGAGGGTGAGGTTGGAGGGCCGCCTGTTTTTCAAGTGGGGACAGTGGACACAGGAGGCCACAGTAGGGTCTAAAGCCTGCTATATGCTTTTGTTAGGTACGCATCTAGGAGTCTGCAGCCTGCCTGGCTTCTCCTGCTTTTGGTGTGTCCTACATCACCAATCTGATGCTAGGTACAGGAAAAAAAGAGAAGTCTGTCCCAGGGCTGCAGAGTCTGAAGGGGATACTCGCTGTGCCTTGCTTCTTCCTTCAGGCAGCAGCCCATGAGTTTGGAGTGGCCCGCAATTGGAAAACAATGAGGATGAAAATACTACTGCCAGAACCTGTCATCGCTCCTGTGAGCTGGAAAGTGTTGTGCGAGTGTCTCAGGCCTGCTACCAGTTTGCTGTCCTTCTTGGGAATAAAGTGGAGAAAAAGAAATTGAACACTTGCCCTTGGAGTCTAGAGGTGCTCTACTACAGTGGGGGCACTTGGTATGTAAGCTTTGATCCTCCCAGCAACAGCGCAGCCGCTTTTACCTGTTGTGCCCCAGGAGAGGATCTGCACAAATCAAAAATTACATGCCCATCACTTTGATCCTGCAGTGCTCTGATGTGTGGTTGGGCCATGAAGTTTACAGTTGTTATTTTGTTAATATTGAAGACTTCAAAAGTAATGAGCAGTTGGTACAAACATTCGAATAACAGAAATGCGTGTTTCCCATTTATTAATAAGAGCTATAACTAATCTCTTCTAAAACAAAAAGAAATGTCCTAATCATAAAATAGAATAACCTTTGGATCTTAATAAAACTAAATATTAATACATTAAACATTGCTAAAAGATAATATAGAAAAAAATAAAGCTAGCACAGATCTCTACTGAACCATTTTTATTTTTTTTTGCTTGTACCGCGCCCTAAGCCTGCGGCCAATTGGATGCCAACATAAAGACAAAAGACAGAGGCCCTCATTACGAGGTATGCCTGTAAGGCAAAAACGATGCTGGTATGGTAATACCGGCATCGTTTACCGATCCATTGCATTCCGACTCGCAAACCCGGTATTAGCGGGACACTAAACAACAGTGCCGCTAATAGCGGCACTGGCGCGAACACGCGCACCTTCAGGAAGCAAATCCCAACCTACGAAGACATGCAAATACCGGCATCGCAAACCCAGTAATCACGGGCTGCACAATGCCGGCCATACAGGCATCGCGGACCACCCGCAAACAGCAATCAGCACACAAGGCAGCTGCCACAGGTTCACACAATCCCCACATGTGGAGTCAATGGAGGCTGTGCCAGTATAAACTGAGCCCGTCAATTTTGCACTTTTATGTGGGTAGCCTCCACTCATCTCCATCACCAGCTGGGTATCATCTACGTAGTTGGTGAAATGCGCACCAATGTTATCCAAGACTATGCAGAGGAATCAGAGGTAGAGATTAAACAGGAGTGGTGATAGTCTAGCACCCTGAGGGACACTACAGTATATTAAGGTCTCTTGGGAAAACCTGTCACCCCAGTGAACTTTAGATGTCCTGTCTGCTAAGAAGGGTGTCAGCCAACTGATGGCTTCTTTAGAACAATTTGCCACCTTCTCCCACGCTCGTTGCAGCTATTTGTGATCAAGCAGATCAAAAGCGGCACTTAGATCAAGAAGAATAAGAAGACCTGCATTGCCCTTGTCTATGAGGTTCAACATATGTGTATGCAGATCAAACATAGCTGTTTCCGTGCTATGTGCCAAATGGAAACCCGATTGAAGGTTATGCAAGATTTCATTTGCTTCCACATACGATTGCAGTTGTGCTGCAGCAATCGTGTCCACCACTTTGAGTATGAAGTTGCATGGTTCTTTTTGTTCTAGCCCTGGTTTCTTTACCAAGGGTGTGACAGTAACTGTTTTAATGCTGGTTGACACTATATTATCACAGAATGACGTATTAGCTATTTTAGTAAGCAGTGGGGCGAAGATATCTATATTCTCCAGTATCAGTTTTGCGAGGGGAGAATGTTTTTGGCACAGGATGTTGGTCTCATAGAGGACAGCATTTTAACCATATCTTCCACGGTAATTTTATGGAAGCTAAAACTTTCATGCTGGCTGGGTGAGTTAGTCATAGTGGGTAGGTCAGTCTGGGCGTTGCTTTTGCATCTGTTATCAGTTCTGTACCCTTTTTAATTTTGTTAGAAAAAGCTGCCTGAACACTATCGTTGTCACGACTATCTGCGTTATTCATAACGCGATGCCTGACCCTGACATGGCGGCTCCTGCAGACCACTGCAGTGTGTGCAGCAGTCTAGTCGCCGCACCCCAGAATGCCTTGCAACATTTCCGGGTCGACAAGCTGACAGCTTATCTGCCTGCTTATCCTGGACAAGGACGCGTTGCTACTCTCCAAAGAGCTTGCAAATGCTACGTGAGTCCATGTCAGGGAATCCTTTCCTCTTTCTACTCAGGTTTACCGTTGGGCATATTTTCCTATTGCCACTTTACCATTGAAACTAATTGATCATTATTGTTGTTTATGTGTGTTTACTTTAGGACGCCACGTTGCTTCCTATTCTGGGGTTCTATCAGAGCCGCCCAAGCAACTCGCCTTGGGAGAATTTGTTTCCGGCATCCGCCTTCGACCGGTGTGGGTTACTAGGGTTTCCTTTGGTAAGCATCCTTTTCTCCTGAAGCATTTATAAGAATTTTGGTTTCTTGTCTTGCAGGCTTATAGTTTGCTCTTCGATTTTCATCATCCAGATCCAACACCCGGTACTCTCATCCCTTCTGAACCTCAGTCATTCATCAAGATAGAAGGGGTCTCTGTTTATTCTGGGTAACTATTGTTCTCTACTCCCCTCTTGGTGTGAAGGTTGCTTCCAATTACTCTTTAGTGTTTGTTCATCATTTTCCTTTGTTCTACATCCTCCAGTGTATCCAGTCTTTCAGATCATACCGGATCGTCGGTTACTCTCATTTCTAAATCTTGTTACCATCAGATCCCTTGGTAAGGGTTCCGCTTCTAGAAGTGTCTTTTCCAGTACTAGGCAGAACCATTTCTAATCACTTTGTTTAGCTATTTCCCTTTAGCCAATCTGATTCTTCTGCTCTGGATCCTATCCTTTAAAGACACGCCTATTCATCACCACACTCCCGGGATAGCGTAATCTACTTCTACGGGACGTTTCCAGGAGTCTACGCTCACTAGCAGCTCCACAGGATTTTATTCCCCAAGAGGGTTTCCCTGGGAACCTCCCTTTGCCCTGGCCTTTGTGCTGGGTCTTTGGGTGTTTCTCGGGAGGAATTCTAATTGTCATCTGAAGCTAGATCATCTCCATCTGGGTAGCCTTGTTTTCTACATACGCAGCTGCTATTCTTGCTCCAAATCCCCAGGTGAGAGAACTTCGTTTCTATGTTTTCCTTACACGGGACACTATTGATTGATAAACAGTAAAGTATTGTGTTCATTCATAACAATCGTAATCTTCTTGTAATGGTGTAAACAAAGGTGTCAAAGCTCTTGGCTTTTGAATGAATTCAAGAATTTCAAAGAGCTTTCTTGTGGCGTTGATGCTGACCTAATCTAATCATTGAAGTTGTTTTTGTAGCTTCACAAATGCCTGCTTTATACGTCTTCTCACTTTCTTTCCAGCTTTCCTTGTTGGTCTGTGAGGGTTTCTTCTGCCATCTGCCCTCCCGCTTCCTTTTTTCTTTCTTGAGCCCCGCTAATTTAGGATTGAAACACTTTTGGTGGTTACTATTTGGTGTAACAAGTCTGGATTTTAAAGGGGCCCTCATGTCTACCAGCTCTTGAGCATGGTGTAGATAGTTGAGGATAATTTTGTCACATGAGTCCTCCTCTTCATGTTCCGTCAAAACCTTATTTATACATTGTTCTAAGTGTGCAGTCTCAATTTTCTTATGGTTCCTGCTCTGTATTTTCTTCTGCTTATTACAGCTTTTCTGCAGCGGATGTTTTATGAGCAGGGTGAAGGACACTTTAAAGTAATCTGTCCAGATACTTGGCATGGTCTTATACATGCTGGTTTCTAGATTATGTGTAATCACCCAGTCAAGTTGGTTCCCATTTACCATGGTTGATTCTGTATTCATGACATTGAAGTCAATGTTATTCACCGCCTTCTCAAGATGAATGGCCTCCTTGTCCTTAGAGTTACCTTGCCATCTATTGAAGTCTCCTAGCACCAAGGTGGCAGTATTGGTGCTTTTTATGATATTAAGTTGATGTGTGATCGGAGGATAGCGGTGGGGGTCTGTAGATCAGTATTATATTAATACTGCTGTTATCAGTGGGGGTGTGTTTTAAGTACAAGACTTCGCATCCGGTGCATATTGTTGCAGATGGAAACATGTGTATAGACTCCCTAGCTATGACTGCGACCCCTCTAGGCATCCCAGTCTCTCTATTTCTTTGGTAGATGGTGTATCCATCAGGGATCGCAATGGCACATGTAGGTCCAATGGGGTCACACAACAAGGTTTCTGTGATGCACAAGATGTCCAAGTCATCCTCCAGTATAAGGTCATGGATATCTTGAGCGTGCTTATTAAGGGAGCAGGTATTTAATAGGCAAACCTTCAGTGGTTTAGATTGGCTTCCCTTCTGGACTGAGTCTGCCTTACAGGAGGCAGCCCTTTTTTTCCTAGCATTCTTCTTCAACCATAACTGCTAAAGCAGTCTCATTCATAAAGTGATGAAAACATAGATATAACATGTCTAAGGTATTAAATATAAATTTCTTTAGATAATTACAACAATGTAACGAACCACAAAAGTACAACACACAACTCATACAACAGGAGAGGAGGACGCACAGGGGAATTAATAAAAATATTGCAAACTGAACCACTTAATCAGATAATCTGAGTAAAACGAAACCAAATATAAAATGAATTTATCACAAACAAACGAGTGTGTTATAGCAATCAAATCACAATGATGTGGAATGAGATGAGAAAGAAAGTCCAGCCTTTGATGTTATGTTTCAAAATTGTGTTTGGGTTGTTGCAAGACGTTTATATTTTAATTGCAGTTCCACCACGCGCTAATTGCAATATTTTGAAAATGTTTCCAATTTGTAGTAATGACCAGTATAGCAACTAGTACAAATAATTTGAAAATGACAAGCCATTGTTTATCTAAAAAAGTGAGAATTGCCTTGGAAACACTGGAAAGACAATGTTTATCAGCAGTTGCGTTAAGAGCTATGCTGCTTAACAAAATTTTTGTAAAAAAGGGAGAGATATTAGTCTGAAATATAGACTGCAACATTACCCAAATTTGATTCCAGAATTATTTGATACATTTCCATTAAAAAAAGATATGCTTAAAAGTACCAATATCCCCAAGACAGGACCAACACCAATCGTTATTAATACAATAAGCAATTAACAATTTGTAAGAGGTTAAAAAGTCTCTGCGAAGGAAAGTAATAGGAGGTTTGGGTCAAACTAGTAGATGTAGCAATCTCTCCAACTCTACTCCAAATCTGTGACCGTATATTCCCACCCCATTCAATTTCCCAACCCAACTCCCAATTTATTTCAGAAAACCATTTAAAGTCCCACGACCTAACAGAAGTGAGGATGGAATAAAACATGGAAGCTTTAGTAGATGATGATAAATTCATAAAATGTAGTCTAGTATGATCAGGGGTAGATTCATTATCATATAGAAGCGACAAATTATTAACAAAAGCATTAAGGATATTAGTTTGTTAGGGGAAGAAAGAGGTAGGAAGGACAGTTTTAACTACAAAATCTTCAAATCACATACAATCTTCACCGTTAAAAAGCTGTGCTACAATATAAATCCCTTTCACTACCCAAAGCTTCCAGTAGACCAGTTTCCCATTAACCTTAATCAATTTATTATGGCATCAGTATTTTGAAATAAATTCCAAAGGGTTTCGCATATGAGGGGACAAAAATTTTCTAAGCCGTGAGGTAGTTGTGCTAATGCAAATTGCTTCCCGAATTTTAGCGCTACAGTTCAAATAAAGATATTCTTAATAGGAATAAGAGCTACATCACGCCCTCTCTAAGACAGATCAAATTGGAAGAGTAATGTAGTCATCTGGTAAGAACCATGATTATGCTTGTTGAAGAATAACAGCAGCATTAGACAGCGTAAAATTGGGGAATTTTATGCCACCACTATTTTTAATTTGTTTGAGTTTACTAAGTGTTATTCAAGATGTCTTTTCCCCCCATACAAATGTTGTAAAGCTATATCTAATTGTTTTGAAAAATGAAATGGGAAGCAGAAGGATGGCTAAGAGAAAGTACAATGGGTGAAAACATTTTTTAATTGCTTTCACGCACCCCCACCAAGAAAGAAGTAATGGAGACCAGGAGCTAATAAAGTCATTCAGCCGTGTAGAATTTAATGCGACTGTCTGATTGACTGAAGTTGGAATATGCCACCTAGATAGTTGATACTATTCGAGCCATAGTTCCTGCCAAAGTATAAAGTCATGCTTAAGGCAGTGTGGATTTAGTGGGAGCACTTCTAATATATCAATATTTAATTTGTGCCCAGAAACAGGGGAAAATATTGCTATTGTCTGAAAGAGATTACGAAGACTGGAGCTAGTGTTTTGAAAACAAACTGAATTTCACCTGCTTATGCAGCTACTTAATCTCCATTGTCTTATAAATAACACCAGAAATGTTATATTTTTTTCTAATTAATTCAAGAAATGGTGCTAAAGCAAGAATGAATAAATAGAGGATAAAGGACATACCTGTCCGTTGCCCCTGAATAAAGAAAAGGGGGTGGAAATATGACCTTTAAAAATAAATAGAGGTTTTAGGATATGAATAGAAAACTTTAATCAGTGAAATAAATTGAGGGTCAAATCCATGCCAGTTTAAAGGTTCAAATAAATAATCCCACTCCACACAATCAAATGTCTTTTCCACATCCAAGGCAATTGCTGCAAGGCTGTTAGATGATCTAAGAGTAATATGAAATATGTCAAAGAAAAGTCTAATATTAGCGGAATAAATATATATTTAACAAAAGTAGTCTTATGAGCCTTAATTTAGCGTGTAAGAAAAGGTTCAAACCTATTAGCATTTTATTTAAAAAAACTTTCCAATCAGAGTTGATCAGCAACGTTAGCCAAATATACTTCTGAAGCTTAGGATCTTTATCTGGTTTAGGGAAGAGTATCAGCATGGCTTCAGAGAACGTCTCCATAGACGATCCAATCAATACAAAATAAGAGAACATTGCGGGCCGATTCATGGAATAAATGTGCACCGAAAAGGGGAGCGCAAGCGTGAAAATCACAGCGCAAGCGTGAAAATTGCAGCGCACGTGTGCCAAAGCCGCGCACATCGACTCATGGAATTCAGTGCGTGTGTAAATCCTGGGATGTGCGCTAAAATCGTGGGTGGCACACGCAGACGCACACGTCATTAAAAGGCATGCGCTACGCGCACAGGGAAAGCGCACATAGCGCAGCCCACACAAGAAAAGTGGGCAGAACACGGGGTGTAACACGCGGAATGGGGAACAACGCGTGAAAATGTGGGCATTACAGGGGAAGTACAGGAGGTAAATGCTTGCAACGCCCACATGCGCGCCAACAACACGTATTCATGGAATCAAACAGGGGAAAGGCGTGCGCCAAAAAAGACGCGCCAATCCGGAAACACGTACGTCAGCAGGAAGCAGACGTAAGCGGTCCCGCGCAGCATAAAAGTGCGCGCAAACAACAAACAAGCTCAGACGCTACGATGAATATACCGTTCCTCGCAGCAGTGGTCGTGGGACACCGCAGGAGGAGGAGGATAGCCAGGCCCCGCAGTTTTTTACCCAGGACCAGCCTTTTTGGGATGCCTGATGACCAGGTGTATGGGAGGTACAGGTTTCCACCACACATAATCCTCGACCTGGTGAGTGAGTGAGAGGATGACCTCACATCACCCACCCTGTGCTCGCAAGCACTGAGCCCCTTGGAAAAGGTGCTCAATGTACTGCACTTCTTGGCTACAGGTTCATTTCAGCGGACAAGTGCCATAGTGTGGGGTGTGTCACAGGCCACGCAGTCACGCTGCATACACCAGGTGTTGGCCATCATGACTGCACGCCCCTCAGTCCGCAGGCACATATACATGCCCAGAACACCTGCAGAAAGGCAGGCCATGGTCCAGCACCTTTACGGGGTGGCACACTTCCCCAAAGTGCTAGGTGCCATTGATTACACCCATGTGGCTCTACGTCCTCCCAGGGCCACTGAGCACATATATCGAAACCGCAAGCACTGGCATTCAATCAACGTGCAGGTAGTATGTGATGCCAAGGGAATCATCACTTCAGTATATGCCAACTATCCAGGGTCAAGCCATGATAGTTTCATTTTCAGAATGTTACCCCTAAACCGGGACCTGGAAGCTGGGCGGCATGGCGACACATGGCTGATTGGTGGGTATAAATGCCTCTGCACATGCATGCATGTCAGATACTGAGTAATGTGAAAACCCCACTAATGATAGCCATCATCACCTCCCCAGGGGACAGTGCCTACCCTCTGAGCACCTACATGATGACGCCAAATCGGAACCCCACCACACCACCCGAGGTAAGATACAGCACAGCCCATATTGCAACCCGGGGCATAATGGAGCGCACATTCGGAGTGCTCAAATCACGCTTTCGCTCCCTTGACCGCTCTGGTGGGCAGCTGCTATATGTGCCCCCAGTAGTGTGCAGGATCATAGTGGCAGCATGTGTCCTGCACAACGTTGCAACCCGCCGGGGCGTGCCGGTAGACATGGTGGTGCCCCCACATCCCCAACCACATGCACGACCGCTGCGCATGGAAGGTGAAAGGGCACGTGGTGAGGCTGCCCGTATCCAGCTGGTGGCAAATTACTTCACCTAAGATCCCACCCCTGCGGAGTGCACACAGCCCTGGCACATACCAGCTGACAATCAATGATGATGACAAAAGGGACAGTCAACTGTCACAACCATACCAGCCTGAGATTGTTCACCTGGAAGTGTTACATTGTGTGCATCCCTACCTACTTAAAGACACCCAATGCTGTGTCACAAAAAGACACACATTCATGCAGCATGAATGACTAACCCCTTGCAAAATACCACATCAAAATAGTGCCATGTCACCCAACCCCTCCCCATCTGAGCTACCCAACACACCATGGCATGGCATGCAATGTGAAAGCAACCAATTGAATGCACAACACATGACACAAGTGTCACAAAGTGCACTGTCCCTAATGTAAACAGGCCACAGACAATATGCTCTCAGTACTCAATAAGAAACAGCACACATGAACAAATACTTACCAGCAACACAAAACATCAGTACAGGATGAAACAGTGGCAATATATGACAGCAAAAAATTAAAGTACTGCAAGTGTCACAACCTGACTAAGGCAGCACATCGACCCCTTCCAACTGCAGAGTGTTGCTGTCAGGCAAATGTGTCAGTGTACTGCATACAACATGAACTGCATCTGCAAAGGAGATGGGCTTGTTAATACATGAAAAAGCTACATGTAGATAAGGATAAAGACATAGTTGCACAAGCAAATATCAATCCACCATGCAGTGGAGAATCGAACAACAATCCCCACTAGGGATGTACACACAATTTTGACTACAGACTGGCCACACAACTCATGGGAGCCCAATGTCACTGTGTAAGTTACTGTCACTTGGTCACACCCTTTGCAAGCTCATGGAAAGGGGAAGCAGGAGGGGTGTGTGTGTCAGGAACCCAAGCATCTAACCCAAAGACAGGACAAGCCTGCATGTGCCCAGCTGGAATACACAGTGGATGCCTACGGGAGCCACACAAAGCAACACATTGTAAAAAAAAAGGCCATGTGTGGACCGGGGGGGAAGGGGGGCGGCCACCCAGGAGGGGAAAAAAACCTCCATGGGCTCATGGCCTGCACGGCTACGCTACAGTGGGAGAACTGTTGTCGCTGTCATCACCCTCTGCTGCTACATCAGGAGGTGGCTGTGATATGGGAGGCAGACCACACAAAGCCCTGGTATGGTCCTCCATGGCAGCAAGCATGCAGGTGTGGAAGGTTTGGTTCTGGAGGATAATGGTACAGAGATCCCCATGCAGCACCTCACGGGTAGCACACATTTCTGCCTGCAAGGCCTCGCGTGATGCCCGGATCTCCTGACGGGTTTCCTGGAGCTCAGCTGACAGTGTACATGTCAGCTGCTCCAGCTGCTGTTCTGCCCTTGTACTCTGGGACACCTCAAGTTCACCCAGAGTATCTCTGAGGGAGCTGTGTTCTAACCTGAGGGCTGCCCTGTGGGCCTGTTACTCTACAGATATGGCTGTGCGCAGAGTCTCCAGTCCAGCCCGTCGGTCCCTGTTGGACGCCAACATGTCCTCCCTGTGTGAATGGCAAATGGAGTCTGTTGCCTGCTGCTGGAGCTCCATCTGCCTTTCAGGGGGGAGAATGGAAGTGGCCACCCTATCCATTGCCTGAGCCATAATTTCACACGATGCCCCCTGTTGTGCTGCTATACTGTACATGGAGGTCTCCCACACAGTATTGCCTGGTGGCGCACGGCCACCACGTTGGCGGGCACCACACCTGTTTGGGGCAAGGCGATGTGCACCTTGCTGTGCTGGCACTGCCCGAGGCTGCAGGACTGCATTCCTCCTTTGATCTGCTGGCCCAGGAACAGGAGCAAATATTGTGGAGTGTGACCCTGCATCCGTAACCGCCACAGGCAGACTATCCAACACTGAAATCCCCATAGAGGGGTCTACCCCCGGTGAAGGTGGGTTGGACAGAACAGCATCCCTGCCAGTAACACTCACCTGCGACGGCACATATGTCTCAATGTCCGATTCAGCACCTGATTCATAGAGGTCTCCGGAGGTGTACCCAGAGACACCCGAGGACAGTATGGTCTGTAGGACAAATGGGTTTTCACCCACCACCACCCCATGTCCTCCAGTGGTGCCCGGTTGTGGCTGTGATCCCTCCTGGGTCTGCACCATCGCCTCCTCCTCAACAGCATCAAGTGCCTCATCACCCGCAAAAACATGAAAGATAACACATGGAAACAGGCATGAGCACCATAGCACACACACATAGGCCTGACGAGGCAGAGATACAGTACATAAATTACACATGTCCCACATGACAATAACCCTGGCATGCATGCACTGTCAATGAGTTGGAAGGGGAGGCAAAAAGCACACACTGAGGACTCCAAGATGGAAAAGCAACACATGTGCTGCATGCTGGATAGCACTGGCATCACACATTAGTCTGTGAGTGGCATGTCCAATACACATACATGACACATGCCAGCACACAGATGGCACGTAGAATAGCCATGGTACATTTGACAAGTACATATGGTAGGAAATAAGTGCTGTCACCCATCCATGTGAGATGGACTTCATGTGATAAAACATGCAAAACAGTGTGACAAAACACGCACGTGCCACACGCTGCAACAAATCCAGTGTTCACTGATGCAGTGATGGCAGGCAGATGGATACAGCAATGGTTGGTCACTTCAACATGGCAGAAGACAACAGTCATGTTCAACATTCAAACAGGGCCCAAAAATGATTGTGTGCAGGCCATTACTCAATCAGCCTGAATGGTTAAATCATTCCCATAACAAGGTAATAAATGTGGGTCATTGTGGGGTGTAATCCATGACAGAAGTATGTTACATTTGTGGCAGTATGGCAAAAAAATGTGTGGTAAAAATGGCAAGGATTAAAACAATCAGGCTGAATGAACAGGAAAACATTTTGAACAATGGTGTTGCAAGATGACAGTTGAAGGGCAACTGCAGTAATCTGGTGCAAATTGGAAACTGTGATCAGAAGGGATACTGTCATACCCAAACCCAAGGCCGGGGAATGGTTTGGAGGGACCACAAGGGTGACCCATACCAGTCATGACTACACAGCCTCACCTGGCACTCAATCAGAACACATCACCCAAGCAACATACACATGGATTGCACACACATGCATAGGCACTCAACGGACAATGCTTCAAGATCTGGTAGGTCTCCCACTCCTCGGATCTGATCCTCTGTGATGAAGCCTCCAGCGACAGACTCATGTTCAGTGAGTTGGTCGTCCTCTGGTGGAGACCCACCGCCACTCACCAGAGTAGAGGCATGATTGGAAGCCAGCTTGTTCTTTGCTCTGCGTTTCAGGTCATTCCACTGCTTAGAGCAATCATCAGCTGTGCGCTTCACGAATCCAAGGGAAGTAATGCGGTCCGCTATCGTCTGCCAGTGGGCCCTACGTTGAGCAGGCGTAATCTTGCACCCTGCAGTCACCACCATTTTGCGGCTATGTGCCAACACATAGGCCACAAGTGCATCTAGTTCGGCGTCATTGAAACTAAGCTTCCTTGACGTGCCGGAGTGTGTAGCCGTGTCTGGGGTCCCAGCCTGTACTGCAAGAGCACCCTTCTTCTTCTTAGAAGGTGGTGCGGACCCTGAGTGGCTTACGCCGCTCTGGTTGATAGGGGCAGAAGCGCAGGTGGACTGGGAACTGGAATTTTCCAAAGGCACAATGACCAAAGGTCTCACTGGAGGCATTGGCTGCAGGGTAATGTTGGCAGGACCAACCTCAGTGTGATGGAGTTGGACCGGCACTGTCCCAGCTGGGAGACTTGGAGCTGGGGTGGATTGAGCTGCAACTGCCCCTGCAGCCTCCTCACCCTGGCTACTTGGGGCAGCAGATGACATTGCTGCCCCAGATCCACGTGGCCTGGTGACAGCAACTTTCACCACCACATGTGGCTTAGACTTGGTGACACAGAAGTCAGCCTGGGAGTCATCCTGTGCCAGTTCAGTTGACAATATGGGCCGGTTTAACAAGGGCTGAGCTGGGATGGTGTCAGCTACATTTCCCCCAACCATTGGGGGAGAGGAGGGGCATAGGTGTCCCCGATTGGTCCTCCACACACTGGCCTCTTGGGCCACCCTGCACATCCTGGCAACGTCCCCTACCGCGCACACCTCTTTGAGCTCGGCCACCTTTGCCTCCCTTACTGCTTGGTTGCCTCCCAACCATGGCACTGATGTTGTTGTGCGTATGGGAGTTGTAGTTAACAACTGTCCTGGGTAATTGGGGTGAAAGGGGTAGGGTACTAGATGGAATTCGTACCCTAATGCTCTAGCAAGGCTGTCGGTGACCCCTGGGGGAAGATGACGGGTCACGCAATGCACAGGCACCCCGAAAACAATATTAAACGTGCACGCAACCCCTGGTAGACCACGTGCGATGAAAAATGAACCTGCACTACGCTGTGGCACCCAGAAACACAAAAATAAGCATACGTGTGATACACGCAGCCTCCAATGACCTCTGAAGGGGTACGCGACACACGGGGGCAACCACAGTTGGAAAATATGTGCGCGACTCACCGTCTCCCTGGTAAAAGAACGTGAAAAAGACACGCGTGTGCGCATTGGCAACACCCCTGCCTAAAGAAGAATTGAACGTTGTCTGAGTAAACAGGGAGTACGAACTGGAACCGTTGTGAAGTAATCGCGTGTGAACCGACAAGAAGTACAAGAATCACTGCTCGCTCTCCACAAAAAGCACATACGAGAAAATGGCGTCATACGCATGCCTTTTGAGCCAGCCCACACATGCAACGTCACTTAGGTGCATACGCGCTAAGGCCCTTTCCTCCAATTGCACGCAGTGACACACGGACGTGCAGTTATTGCACGTGTACAATGAACATGCACCGTGTTGAGGGCAACGCCCTTGCGTGTCATGTCACAGACGCGCTTACGCGCGAAGGGCTTTTCCTCGAATCACACGCTGAAGTGTTGTTTTTTCATGTGCTGATTCACTATGCACCCGTGTTGAGGGAAACGTCCGTGCGCGTTACATCACAGACGTGCTTACGCGCTAAGGGCCTTTGCTCGAATTACACGCTGACGTGCAGTTTTTTCACGTGCCAAATCACTCCGTATGAAGCTGGCCACGCGACAACAGACGGAAGACCACTCTCCTGGCAAAAGGCCATTTTCCTGCCCCCCAGAGCCCTGAGCATGCTCCCACCTGCCATCTGCTGCTGCCAGCCTTCTGCCCACGTGCCCTGCTATTTGGTGCCTGCACGTCAGCCATCTTCAGGGGTCCAGTTGCTGTGTCCACCCCTGCTGGAACAGAAGACTCCCGACTGGGATACCATCGCTCCACAGCCCAGCCCCAGGACCCAGTTGCCCACCCACACCTGCCTCAGGGGTTGCCATGTCAGGGCAAACACCATCCGAGACCACTGGCGACCCCCAGCCAGAGAGGCAGAGGCCTACCAGCTTCACCGATAAGGAAGTTGGTACCCTGGTGGAGTAAGTTCTGGGGCATTATGATGCCCTCTTCACACCATCGCGCGCCAACAAGGAAGGACGGGAGAAGATCTGGGAGGAAGTAGCGGTTGCCATCAACGCGGAGGGGGTGGCAACCCGCGACATCAAACACGTCCGGAAGCGCTGGGAGGACTTCAGGTCCACGACCCTCAACAAGGCCCGGCGCCTCTTGAAGGCAGAGGATGCAGAGGGGTGCCGGGTCAGCCTGACCAACATCCAGATGAGGGTCCTGGAACGCATAAGCCCAGCGCTCCACGTCCAGATCCCTCAGAGGCAGACCCGTCTGGAGTTGAGCGGTAAGTGGCCATGCATAGCTGTATGAAACAGGACATGTTGCAGTGTGCTGGTAGTCAGCTAATTGCCTGTATGTGTGACATAGGCCATGTATGGATGTGTGTGTGCAGGGACATCATGGTAATGCATGTGAGACCAGTCATGCGTGAACCACATGGATGGTGCATGTGTTCCAATGCGACATGGGGAGCAGCATGCGGAATGCACACATGAATGCATGCCTGTCTGTGTTCTTGGACATGGATGGGGTGTGAGAGATGGGTGGTGCTCTCATGTGCATGTATGGTGTACATGTCTGTGTGTCTGAGTAACGTGTGTGTGACTTTGAAACGCCATGGATGCATGATACATTTCCGTGACGATGTGTTGATTCACTTATGCAGTCTAGTCATCCTTGGATCCACTGTGTCAGTGGTGTACAAGCCCTGATGCATGACTCTCCGGTGATGTGTCTGCATGGGATCAGTATGAGCCATGATGCATGTGAGTTTGAAGCCAACATTTCTGTCAATAGAGGTCCTTGTACATTGATGCTGATGTTGATTGCATGCGCCGTGCCTGTTTCTGCATGTGTGTTGCCTGCATTGACCCATGTGTTGGGGAGGGACAGGATGGAAGTGACGTTTGACAGTGCCACTAATGTGTTATTGGTTCCTGTCTAGGGGACTATTGTACAGTACCCTGATGCTTGTGTTCTATGTCTCCCTCTATGCAGCGTTGAGTGAAGAAGAGGGTGGAGACGGCGCTGTGGAGCAAAGCGGCAGGGATGCCTCCACCGGCCGGCGGTGACGCAAGGCCCAGCCACCCTCCCAGGAATTGCCATCATCTGGGAGCGAGGGGACTGCTGCTGCTTCTGCCACTACGGCTGTAGCGGATGGGCCGGGTGAGCCCCCACAGGCGCTTACGATGGTGGAAGACGGTGCAGAGACATCCAAGTTGGTGGTCTCCACAGAGGAGGAGGAGGCCGCTACTGAGCCGCACATGGGGCCTGGTGGGGGTAGTACCACTGGTGCAAGTGGTGCAGTCCAGAGCCAGGGGCAGGAGGCAGCACAGGTCCCCGCAGAGGGGCCTGTGCATGTCACTGTCCCTGACCCTGTGACTGCACCACCATGCACCAGCAGGGATGCCCCGTCCCAGGCCCGTCCGCAGGTAGGGGGAGTCCCATGTCATCTGGCACTCCACTACCTGCGGACGAGGAGACCCCTGAGCGTATGGGTTCCGTCCTGATTGGTGTCGCGTTGCGCACGCATGTCATTCGTGATGACGTGCATGCTTCCTGGGGGGACCACGCACGCCATCACGAAGAGCTACGTGGCAATGTGGCACAGTTGGGAGGGGCCCTGGTCGGAGGGTTCCTACATGTGTCGCGCACTCTGGCGGCCCTCTCCTCCTCTGTGGAGACTATGCGCCAGTCGTTCTCCCTGCCATATTCCGGCCCAGATTCTACCAGGGCCCCCTGTGGACCTGGCCCGACCAACGCAGCCAGCTTGGTGGAGCTCCCATCCCTGCCACAGTCGGGAGTCAGAGGTCTAGCAGGGGTGGACACCCCACCAACTGGAGACCAGCAGATGGAGGATGTGCCGGCATCATCGGCCAGGGCACATGGACAGCAGCAGCAGGCTCAAGGTGGGAGCAATGATGGCTCTGGGCCATCAACATCAGAGGGGCAGGCATCGGCCAGAGGGCAGGAGGACCCTGGAATGGGAGTGTCTTCCATGTGGCAGCGGTTGGGCCAGCGGATAAATGCGGACTGGCGGCGTGCGGAAGAGGCGCGGCTCACCATGGTCAGGGCGGAGTTCTCCATGCGCCGGGTGTTGAGGCTGTGCCTCGAGGCAACTTGCAGGGAGTTGGAACAGGCCATCACTGCATCCCTGCGAGACCTCAGGGCCAGGGCAGAGGCTCGCCTCCGGGACATTGACATGGAGTTCGATGATGCCCTCGCCCAGGACATCAAAGAGTGAGCCATAGGACTTGCCCGCCGCCATTGCATATAGTTAGTTAATGTTAGGTTTCCTCTCTGTTTTTATTTATTTTGGGGCGCTTGGACAATGCCCCACATTTTTGTATATAGTTCTTCATTAGGTAGGTTTTTTTTATAGGTTTTGCTTCAATGATTGGGCACATAGACCCTGGATTTCTACTTTGTAAATAGTTCGACGATGGATTTTGCTTCTTATTATTTTTTTTCCATGGATCAATGGTTTTTTATTGTTTTTGCACTTTGGATTTTTTTTGCCGGACTGACACTTTGGACACGTGCTTTTGGATTGCTTTGGATTTTGCTATCATGCATTTTTGGTTTATATTTTGGACATGCAGCTTTTCATTATTTATTTCCATTTTTGTGTGTTTCATTTCATTCTCTTGCTTTTGTGTTTGATACATTTTTATTTCCTACTTCAATGTTGGTATCCTCTCTTTCGTTTCATGCATGTCACAATGTGTGTTTTCTCAATCACATGTACCCATTGTGTGGGTGTGACGGAAATATGTTGATGTGCATGCTTGCCATTTGGGATGTATCATGTGATGGGGATTTCATTGTGGGGTGGATGTCATACCTGGTTGTGTGTTTGGACTGGGGTGGCGTGGGGTGTGATTTGGGTGGCCATAAGGCCCATGATTGTGGATCGACATGAGGTGTTGGGGGGGGACATGAGTCGGGGCCTGCTGGCAGGTGCCTGTCACTGCTGGGTGGGTGAGTGGGTGGGGGGACATGAGTCGGGGCCTGCTGGCAGGTGCCTGTCACTACTGAGTGGGTGAGTGGGTGGGGGGATGTGAGTCGGGGCCTGCTGGCAGGTGCCTGTCACTGCTGGGTGGGTGAGTGGGTGGGGGGACATGAGTCGGGGCCTGCTGGCAGGTGCCTGTCACTGCTGGGTGGGTGAGTGGGTGGGGGGACATGAGTCGGAGCCTCCTGGCAGGTGCCTGTCACTGCTGGGTGGGTGAGTGGGTGGGGGGACATGAGTCGGGGCCTGCTGGCAGGTGCCTGTCACTGCTGGGTGGGTGGGGGTACAGGGGGACATGTGTCGGTGCTCACTTGTGCATGGTAACATGTGGGTGGCTGGGGGGCATGGCCAGGGTAGATGGGCTGCCTGCAGGGCATGGCCAGGGGGGCAGGGTAGTCCCCTGTGTTGTGGGCTGCCTGCAGGGCCTGGGGAGGGGTGAGAGGGCACACCTGGGAGGACGCACACTGCCAATTCGCGTTGGGGCACACCAGGAGTACCCCTCTCGTGGCAGCGGAAATGCGTGTAAACCTCCCAGTGCACTCCTGAAATACACATACCCCGCTCCCCAAGGCCTATCACGTGTGATTCTCCCCGCGCATCCCTCGGAATACATGTACCCCGCTCCCCAAGGCCTATCGAGTGTGATTCTCCCCACGCACCCCTCAGAATACACGTACCTCGCTCCCCAAGGACTATCGTGTGTGATTCTCCTCACGCACCCCTTGGAATACACGTACCCCGCTAGCCCAAGCCCTATCGCGTGTGTTACTTCAAACGCACCCCCGCAATACACGTACCCCGCTAGCCCAAGGCCTATCGCGTGTGTTACTTCACGCGCACCCCCGAAATACACGTGCCCCGCTCGCCCAACACCTATCGCGTGTGAAAGTTCACACGCACCCCCAAAATGCACTGTCCCGGCCCTGTGAACTGGTGCAGGGTTAACGCGGCCCTTTGCGCTGCATTGGGGATTTCAATGCCTTATCCTTGCGCAAGGGGCGTTCTTGGGGGCATAACTGGCGCTGCGGGATGTTCTCTGCGCCAGCGCTCAAAATGGCTTTGATATTCCATGAATACGCGGTGCGCCAGAATGCTGTTTAGCGCACACGGCTGGCGCACGCTAGCTCTCTGCGCTGCTCGCATGCGCTGCCTCTGCGCTGAAATCTATGAATTACCATGCAAATCATTTAGAGGGAAAAATCTTGAATTGCTCAATAAATGTTATCAATATGAATAGGTCGCTTCACAAAGAACCAAGATCACATGGAGGAAAACATATGCTGTGAATTTTATTTTAAAAGAATGTAAAGTTGAGCCTACTAGAAACATGATCTGGTCTATTTATTTCTTATAGAATTATTTTTATTTTAAAGCTTTATTTGTAAGGTGGTCAGATCATGCGTAACAGTACAAAATGGTCAATTCATTCCACAGTGATAGGACATTTATAAGTACATGGATATTAATACCTTAGTCGCACTCTATAGGTTTCAAACGATAATCAGAGATATGGGGCCTCATTACATGGTATGCGGTAACCATGGCGCTACTAGCGCCATGGTTGCCGCCGGTATTTTACTGTGTCCGCCTTGGTGGATGGCGGAATTACTGCCCTACTCCAAGATGAGCGGGGGCGGTGATTCCCCATTCACCAAGGCACTTCCCCATTCCCATTTTTGCCCCCATAGGGCTCAATGGGAATGGGGAAGGAGCTAATTACGGTACCACAAATTGCGGTACCGTAATTAGCACCAAGGTCTCTTTGCGGGCCTGTTCCTTAAAGGCTGCTAAAACCAGCCGTTCAGGTCGGGTCCGGCAAAGGGACCTCGTTGTAAGGCTGTAAGGGTTTACCGGTACTGGTGCCCTTACCGGTACCGGTAAACCCTTACTGCATTCCGTGTAATGAAGCCCATGGTCTCAAGTTTAGTAAGAAAGCATCTAAATGGTGATCAGATGTCTTTTGGTCAGCTAGTAGGAGCAACATTTTGAACAAAACCTCTTTCAAATGCATTCATATATATCATGTCCTTAATCCAGCAGCTCAATGTGGGTGCAGTTTTAGCCTTCCAGCATTTAAGTGTATTTCATTTTGCCACCGCACAGGCCACGTTGAATAGTCTGCGCGTCTTAATCGGTACCATCCCAATGTCACCAAGCAGGTATTTGATGGGGGTAAGGTGAATGGGGATGTCAAGGATGTCCTCTGCAGTCTCAGCCACTTTCCTGCAGAATTCAAGTATGTGAGGGCATGCCCAGTAAATATGGAATGAATCTGCTTGTTCAGCCGGACATTTAGGGCATCCAGGAGATACCTCCGGGGAGAATTTCACCACTTTTTGGGGAGTGAGGTGCAAGTAGTTCAAGATCTTGAATTGGATCAATCTTAATTTGGCGGTGATTGACACTGTTTTGGTAAGGTGACGGTATTCGGCCCTTTGTGTTTCTTCAATGGACAAGCCCAGGTCCCGCTCCCATATCCCCTTCATAGTATTGCGAGAGGGAGTGTGTGTCGGTATTGTTTTGTACAATTTGGAGGTTCCACATTGAATCCCATCAGATGCCATGACATCAGTTATAAATGGGTGTGTCTCAGGTTTACCCAGATATGAGGGCCATCATTGACGAAATGTTGCCCTCATTCTATGGTGTTGAAGGGTACCACAAAGTTATGTGTCCCAGTTTAGCCATAAAGTTGGACAATCAGCCACATTTCCCGTCAGGAAACATGTTAGTTGGGTGTGGGGCTCACAGGCATTCCTGATGGCTGGGTCATATGTAGGGGCTATCCCATGGAACCGCCATAAGCGGAGGAAGTGTTGCTGTAGGTCATATTGACATTAATCTGCTTAAATATTCTGGACCATACATTTACTGTAGTCTTGACCAGGTCGAGCAAAACTGGTATCTGAGTAACGCTCTGAGAATACGACCGAGCGAAGATGAGTAGGGGATGCAGCACACCTCTCTACCCTGAGGTGAGCAAAGTCATCAGAGGTGGAGAACCAGTACCTCGTGTATTGGGCCTGAGTGACCAAATAGTATACATCGAAGTCGGATGCCGCAGGCTGCCAGTATCGTATTGGTCAGTCATTTTCGCCCAGCTCATTCTAGCCATCCCTCCAATCCAAGTAAATGAGGAGACAATGGATTGCAACTTGGAGAAGGAAACCCTCCCGGGCCATATGGGGATGTTACTAAACAAGTATAAAAGTTTGGGCAGGACAATTATTTTCAGTAACGATATCCATCCGTAGATTGATATCTAGAGGTTGTTCCACATTTTAAGCTTGGCTTCCAGCTGATTCAAGTATAGTTCATGATTGTCTGATCAATAGACACTGCTATGCCTAGATAGCGGATAGATGATGGGAACCAGCGGAAACCCATCAAGCCATCGGGCCGTGTAGAGGTGGGCGTGAGAGACAATAGTTCAGATTTGGTTATTTATTCTATATCCGTAATATACAGAGAATTTGTGGACATCTCCTATGACTGGGGACAGATTAATTTCAGAGTCGCAAATATATAGTAGAGTGTCATCAGCGTATAATGAGACAAGCTTCAGGGGGACACTCATACGAACCCCTCTATGTGAGTGTCTGTAACAAATCAATGTGGCTAGAAGTTCATTTGTGAGGGCAAATAATAGGGGAAAAGGGAGCCTCTGTATCGCGTAGCTCTGCCTAGGGGGAATTTATTTGAAAGGGTGTAGTTAGTTCGGACCACAGCAGTGGGGTTGGTATAGAGCTGTCGGATATAGCTCATGAATTATGGGCCGAACGCAAAGCGTTTGAGAATGGTGAACATATATTGCCATGATACTGTGTCAAACGCTTTCTCAGCATCTAATGAACTCAACGACTTTGGTCTAGGGATCTAATTGGGCTATGATGGCGAACAGTCTGCGTAAATTCAGGGAGGTCGATCTGGAGGGTATAAAACCTGATTGATCAGGGTGTACCAGGTGAGTCATAAAGGGTTGCAGGCGTTTAGCAATGACTTTGGCAAATATTTTGGCATCCAAATAAATTAGAGTGAGAGAGCGGTATGAAGTAACTTCCTGTGGGGGCATATGTGGTTTGAGTAAAACAGAGAGGACTGCCTCACGTAGTGATGGGGGAAGGGTGCCAGCTGCGAGGGCCTTGTTCCACAATGCTATGAGTTTAGGGGCATGTTCTTGTATGTAACATTTGTATTAATCAATCGCCAAGCCATCAGGGCCGTGAGCCCTCCCTGCAGCTTGATCCTTTATAGAAAAAATAATTTCATCAGTGGTAAAGTGAGTCTCTAAAGTTTCAGCTGCCTCTGATAATAATGCCGGAAGTGGGATTGCAGCTATGTAAATGGTGAGGTTGATAGCGGACATGGGCCCTCATTACGACTCCGGCGTTAACCATGGCGCCGGAGTCTATTAGCGCCATGGTTAACGCCGGTAACTTACCGATTCCGCCAATGGTAAATGGGGAATTACCACCCCATTCCAAGGTTGGCTGGGCGGTAATTCCCCATTTACCATTGGCCCTTCCCCATTCCCATTTTTGCCCCATATGGCTCAATGGGACTGGGAAAGGCGGTAATTACAGCACCGCAAATTGCGGTACCATAATTGCCTCGAAAGTCCCTTTGCGGGTCCCTACTTTAACGGCTGGTCGAGACCAGCCGTTAAGGTCGGGAGCCGCAAAGGGACCTCGTAATCAGGCGTTAAGGGTTTAACGGCGCCGACACCTTTTGCAGCGCCATTAACCCCTTAACACCAGGGTCGTATTGAGGGCCATGGTGTCAATATTGGTATACAGTGAGGAATAGAATTCAGCAAACACTTTGTTAATTGGAGTTTCTCCCACACATATTTCCCCGTGTTGGTCACATATGCTAATGATTGGTTGTTTAAGGTTTTCAGCTTTGATCAGTCTCGCTAACGACTTACTGGCCTTATCTCCTCACCATATTTCCTCGCTTGGGCTTGGTGACATATAGGATCTCTCTGTCAGCTAGTTTATAGAACTCATCGAGTTGTGCGTGGATTTGAACTAGCGTTGAATCCTGCAGGAGCCAGTGCATAATCATTTTCCAGTGTGCGTATTTTGGATTCAACCATTCGGATGTCTTAACGAATGGTGCGAAGGGCGCCATGTGTCTTGGAAATAATCTGGCCTCACAGCCAGACCTTAAAAGCCTGCCACACTATGAACAGAGAGTCCACTGTACCTTCATTACATTAAAAAAATAGTCTATTATCTCTACCCTCAGTGGGGCCACCACAGTAGTATTGTGAAGGAAGGCCAGGGGCATTTTCCAAAGTTGGGGGCTCTTACTTAAGTGTGTCTGCTTAATGTCAAGTAGCACTAGAGAGTGGTCTGAGATTGTGCATGGGAAGATTGTGCATTCAATAGTGTGCGGGGTCCAATCAGGGGTGATTAACCAAAAATCAATACGTGATCCTGAATTGTGTATGGATGAGTGAAAAGTGAATTCCTCTGCATGGGGGTGTGGTACCCGCCATATGTCTACCAGGGGCAAGTATCCCGTTGATTGGGTAATAGCCTGAGCTGATCTGATCAGTGTAAGTGGAGTCCTGGAGGTTCTGTCATGCATTGTGTCCAGAATGGTGTTGAAGTCCCCACCCCAAAGTACCCAGATATTGTCTATGGGGGATATCAAGTTTATGATGTTAAGATAAAACTCTGGATATTCTATGTTTGGCCCATATATGTTAATTAGCACAGTGGGCTGTCCATGTAATTCACCCCAAACAATGACATATCTGCCTAATGGATCCACCGTGGCTTTTGAGACCGATAGCCCAAAGTCTGATGGATGAGAATGAGAACCCCTCTGGATTGTGAGGAGTAATTGGTTGCGAATTTCTGGGGGCCCCAGCTGCATGCAAAGGAGTCGACTGCTTTGCTCAATGCATGGGTCTCTTGTAGCATCAGGATTTGTATTTTGTGTCTTTTGGCATATAATCGTATTTTCCTGGACTCAATGGATTATTCAGACCATGAATATTCCATGTAAGCATCCTAATGGAGTGACTACCACTCCCCATCATTTAGTAAAATAGAATCTATTTCCCAGATGACCGTGCTGAACCCACGGAGGGGCCCTTTAAATTCAGTAACACATCATACAAGGATGGGGATGCAGAATAACTCTGAAACCAAATAATAAGACTGTTTTATTTTCAATTATCTAAAACAGGGAGTTACAACCAGCATCAGCACGTAAGCTGGTACCCCAGGTGTCAATGGGTGGACTGACTGTGTCTCCCCACCCAATTAGCCCAATATAACTCATCGCTCATTCTGTCTACCATTCAGATTGTCTTTGATCTTGGCCTTGCAAAGTATCATTGCTCCTGAGAATAAAAGGGAGCATTGGCACATTGTTATCGCAGCTCAGGTCTGCACATCCAACTCCTATTTCCATCCTTGACTCACGTGACAGGAGACCGTATTTTGGCCAGTATTTGCAGCATTTAATTGTCTTGAATTAATAAACTTGACACTCATGGTGTTCTTTCTTGCACCTTAACAAGAGCTAATTCAGCTTCTCACATTCACTGTTCTTCAAGGATAGATAACCGGTTCTTGGCTGCTCCAACCTTTGACACCAGGCCAGACAGCTATTTCAGGCCTCTCCTCGATCTTCAGCTGTTTTCTTACTGTAATACATGGCCCTCCCATCCTTCTTTCTCCACAGGTCTGAGCTTACTAAATACGTGACACCGATGTCCAGAATTCTATATAATGGCGGCACTGATTGCAGTCTATTCACTACGTATAGCCAGCCTTTATGATTACTTAGTCTACTTGCGTTACAGCATCTGTACAGTTATAAAACAGCTTGCATTTTCTGCAGTCCTATTCACACGTGCAATCTTTATTCCGCACATTAAAGTTTACTTGACTCTTTACTTCGTCATTAGATTCTATAAGGCCTATGCTTTATTTTCTCCAGCCACTCTTCTCAGAGCGTCACGCTTGCTTCTTGTGACTTTACCAACCTCTCTTTTTCTCATCTTCATATTCTTTCGAGGATCTCCTCCAAGAGACTGTCATTTCTACGGGGATACATCATATAGAGTCTTCTCAATGGATACCTTGTCTCAAAGATTATTCGTGGAATAGGCACCATTACTGGTGTTGTGCATGTCGCAATTTCCGGCTTACAACATAAAGACAGAATGGGGGCGGGACTTCCTGCAGAGGCATTCAGCTGCTCCTCTACACCCCCGCCCCCTCTGGTTGATTCATCGACCACTCCTCCATCAGTCTTCACATCTTGGTATCCTCTCTTGAAGAAGTGCTTCTTCGCAGTCCAGATCTCTATCACTCCCTTCGGAGATCCTGCTGATTTTCCATGTTCATCAATGCTCCAAGTCATGTGACTGCACTGTCCCATTGGACTACAGTAAATCCATCGTCCCACGTACTTCCTGTTATTCTTGGATGCAAGAACTTCATTCCCTCAGGTGTTAAAATGCTGGATTTCTTCATCCGTCAGCTAAATGGGTCCAAACCCTGATTCGATATCGATCATTATCTTCATTCCTACTGCCTTTTTTTCTGTCTTCTTGCACTGTGTGATTATTTTCCTGATCACACAGAATTCAAACATCACCATCACTAATATTGCTCCCAGGAATTTGAAAATGTTAGCCATCCATTGTGGAGCCCATGAGAAGATAGACGTGAACCAACTGTTATCCGCAATATCTTCTGTCTCATCTTTCATCTTATCGTGTAGCTTCGTCAGCAACGTTATGCCTCTGTCAAGATCCCATACTCGTCATCATGAGAATGTATGAACGTGCAACATGATTCTCCGATTTTGGTAAAAACTCCTCCACACATCGCTGTGATCATTTCAAAGACATATCTATTCTGGAGGGTCATCAGACTTATGGCCCTCAATTCTTCTTTGATCGCATCGAATCCCTTTATGGTAGCGTTGATCGTCTGCAAGCACTCCCAGTGAGAGATCTGTAACCACTTCACATTCGCCATTGTCTGGATCTCTGGCATAAAGGTAGTTGCAAATATTGCTGACGCCTGTGCTCATATGGAATAGAATCAAAGGCTTCTATTGACTTAGCTGAAAAGTAATTCTCCCTCTTTGGTCGGTTGAGAAATTTGAATGATCTTCTCCTCCTCAAGTGGGCATCTGCTTTAGGAAATTCTCCAACGTTCAGGTCACTGTTCAGGATCACTAATGCTGGAGCATGAATGAGCACTATAGAACACATCCCTCCCCAGTCCCTGGGCAGCTTCATGTAGGCTCTGGACCCACAAGCCCAATAGTGGTCTTTTAAGAAAACTGTTCCATCCTTCATACCTGGTACATCGAAAATTCGGCCACACTGGTGATTTTCCCCAACTTTCCTCATGCCATTATTTCTGAAACACAGGGCTGCACTAGCTAGATGGATTATGTGCAAAGGTACTCCTTTATCGTCAACCCATGTCACTAACCTTGCAATCTTTGGCCAGTGATGTTTTCATTCATTCTCTTCAGTATCTATAACTGGCTCGAACATACCCAGTTAATGCTGCTGCCTTACACACAATTAGGCCTTCAGCCCATCCTTCTGGAGTCAACACTGTTCCTTTGATTTGCAATTGGCCTCTTTCCTTACATCTCTTTATCTCTTCTTCATTCTTGTCTTGACAATTTAGCATCTTGTTTTCTTCCCTTCTGATTCCTGCTTTGCTCATTCCAGGTTGTTAATATCTTATTACTAGATTCCTTGTTTCTGGCTTCTCTTTCGTCTTCAAATCTTGCACAGTTATCTTCTCTTTGAGACGTCTTTTCAGTTATCCATATCAAGGATGCTGTTCGACCCAGGAACTGTCTTCTTGTCTGGCAGAGTGCGAGATGCATCAGGCAATGTGCTCTTTGCACTGGTACTTCTGTAGCTATGAATATCTTAGAGGTTCCCACAGCATACGGTATGAGAGCGCCGACATAGCAACTCTCTTTAGACGTTCTCACTCCCTTTTGTGCTGATACCACATGTATATTCCCAAGTGTGCTATACTATCTAGATAAGTGTTTATCCCATCATTGTCTTCCTCTGCACTTCTCCTGTGACTTCCTAACATGATTTTTGCAGCCCATGGAAACAACTCTAAAGGAGCCTTATGCTGGGGAGACAATACAAGGGGTTTTGGCTTCTCAGTAATAGGCAAATCTACACGAGTTACTGGAGTGGGGAGAATCAAAGGGACTTCTGCCTTCTTTGGATCAATAAAATAATAAATCAGAAGGAACAAAAAGGCACAAAGTATAATGGTGCATATGTATATTGCAAACCAACATATTAATCTCCACCACTTGTGCTATTATGGTGTCTCTTGGGCTCACTCATTCTCTGAAATGTATCATTTTCAACATTCCTCGTTTACTTCAATTTAAGGAAGGAAAAACACTTTACTCCGGTAAAGGTAGTAGATTGGGCAATTGTAGTAACTCCTCTACTATTGCTACAACCAGCTTCCTTATTAGAGGGCCATTGTTAGGATCCTGTAAAAAAGTGTCTATGTCCACGTCTCTTCTAACAAGAGCTGGATAATCTTGAAGAATAAACACAAAAACAGCAAGCACGAGACGAGTTACATCACTTTCTGGGAGAACCATAAATTCAGTCAAACAAGTATTCCGTAAGAAATGAATCAGGGGCCTGTTCATGTTTCCAATTCTTAACCAAGTGTTGTCATTCAGGCATAATCATGATATATTGGCATTTCTCTAAAGTTAATTTTCAAAGATTTCTGTGGAAAAGAGTTGAATGCCTGCTATAATATCTATAAGGAGTGTCCAAGGGAAGCCACAGTCCAAATGCAAATCTGCATTTATTAATCTAATTTAATTAATGGTTTATGATCCTTCTTCCCTGTCATCGATCGAGTCTGCACATGCTGAAATTCTTCTTCTTGTCTTGCTTCTGTATCGATGGCTGGGGGTGTTGTGGTCACGCTGGTGTATAATTTGACGGTGTTCAGGTGGATCTACACTTGTCTGCCTTGAACTTTCACTCCTGAGGGAGTAATGTCCTCTACTGCAAATGGAGTGTTAAACCGTGGCTGTGCCACTTCCTAGTGAAGTTTTTAATCAACACAGTATCGTCATCAAAGAGTTTTGGAGCTGATAGAAGTTCAGAAGATCCAGTTGTCTGAATGGTTTTCATCTGTGTTCTGAGACCGACCCCCCTGATGCTTGAGTTGATATGAAATGAGAGAGATTCAGGAGGTCATACATGTCAAATAAATACGCAATTCATTTCCTAACATTTTTGCTGTACTCTGGGCATCACTTCTACTCCTCGATAGAGAAGTTAAAGGTGTATCTCATTCGCCTTCCTGTCACTAGTTCATGGGGGTTGAGGTGGTGGTCCAAACCAGGCTGATTCCTTAGGGCATATAAAGCTAAGGGCAGGCAATATATCCATCCCTTTTTCAGCATTAACTTAAGCTTGGAAATCCTTTCTTAAAGGAGGCCTTTGAGTCTCTCACATGTCCCGTTTGCTCGCGGGAACGAAGCTGCATATGCAGCAGCCAAAAGGGTTGCATATTCACCAAATATTTCAAGTTTTGATACTCCAGAGATCAAAGAGAAAGAAATCATGATTATGGTAGTGAAATAACGATTTAAGCGTATGCAACCCTTTTGGCTTCTGTATGTGCGGTTTCGTTCCTGCAAGAAATAAAGTCAGTTTGCTTGGTATGCACTGCGCATTTAACTATCACTATGGCTACTGGGAGTTGTAGTGTCTTGATCAGCCTGTCCAATAAGGATGCATGCTGCACTGGGGTGGCATCCGCACGGAGGTAGCCCCTCCTTTTCCAACGTGCAAGTCCTGCATGTACATTGATGTCACATAGGCAGAGTAACTGCACACCATCCATTCCTGCACTGCATGATTCTCGAGCGCGACAATGAGCGCTACCAATTCTGCCACTTGCGCTGAAAAGTAAGATGGTAGTCTTGCACTTGCTACAACCTCAAACTCGCCATTTGCTCAGTGCCTCACTACAGCTGCACCAGAATGCCTTTCTCCACTTGTTTGATCAACTTTTGAAGAACCACCAATAAAGAGAATTAGCCCTCACGATAATGCGTTCTCCTTTACGCATGGTATATGATCAAAAAATTCAATGTAATTTGCACAATCATGCACATGCTCACCCTCTGCCACTGGCTCAGCTACAAATGTGGCAAGGTTCACTATTTTACATCTGCCAATTTTAATCTCTGGGTTTGAGATCATCACCTTGCATGCTGAAGCTCTCTGGGATGTCAATGTACCCTTTGGTTTCTCTAATATGGCAAACAAAGCATGTTCCACCGCGTCATAGAGCAACCCATTACAATACTTGTAGATTTTTCAATTGCGTATGCGGCAGCTGCCAATGACTGTTCGCAAGGAAAGTGCCCTTTTATAACTGGATCTAAAATCCCAGATATGCCAGAGGTTTGTACCCTAATGTAGCCCTATATGTAAGCACTTCTGTCATGACTGTCCCATTCGTATGCAAAAACAAGAACAACTCCTCCGCATAATTGGGAATTCCTAAAACCGGAGCTGTACAAATTGCTTTCTTCAACTCCTCAAACCCTCCCTCCATTTCCTCAGTCCTTTCTATTGTTTCCTTGTTCACCTATGCCTTCTTTAAAGCCTGCAAAAGGGGTCTTTTGTACTAACTATAGTCAAACACCCATGCTCTTATGTAATTATTTATAGAAACCATCTAACTGCCAAGGCAACAGCTGCCCAGCACAAGTTATTAAGGATGCAGCTAGAGATTTAGCACCCTTCATCTCTAAACTAATCAATGCCTCCTTTAGATCCAGCACTGTACCCACCAACCTCAAAGAATCCTGGGTATTGCCTCTCCTTAAAAAACAGACTCTCGACCCAGCCATCCCTACTAATTATAGGCCTATCACCACGGTCCCATTTCTCCTTAAAATCATTGACAGAGTAGCATACCTCTAGATCCAAAACTATCTGGAGAAGAACCAACTTCTAGGATCACGCCAATCTGGATTCAGACCACTACCTGATACTGAAACAGCCTTAATTGACCTTAAGACACAAATCGACGAGTTGAAGGACAAAGGTAAAACAGCTATGCTCCTCCTCCTTGACCTATCAGCGGCCTTTGACCTGGTGGACCACGCCGTGTTATGCAACCACCTAGCGTCTGCCGCCCACTTCTCAAGTGAAGCTATAGCCTGGGTACAATCCTTCATAGCCAACCGTACGATGAGAGTGTTCTCCCCCCTAGCCTCAGCGGACCCAATACAAATCACCTGTGGCATCCCACAAGGTTCATGTGTCTCTCCCACAATGTACAACATCTTCACTAAGCCACCCTTCGACAAACTTGACAGATTGGGGGTAACTTATACTAATTATGCGGACGATACGCAGATCCTCATACCACTATCTGGCAACTTTGTCGAAGACACAGCTCTAGTAAATAAGATTTACCTCCTCATTCAGGCATGGATGGCCTCTCACGGCCTCTGCCTGAATGACGACAAAACAGAGATACTGATCCTGGGTTCCGACTCTAACCTCAAAAAACTCAGCCCTAACTACCTCGCCTTCAACATAGATGGCAATATAATCAAAGTGGCAACTGAGGTAAAAACACTGGGCCTCATTATGACCCAAGCGGGAAACCATGGTGCTAATAGCACCATGGTCCATGCCGGTAACTTACTGACTCCGCCATAGAGAAAGGGGGAATTACCACCCCATTACAAGGTTGGCGGGGTGGTAATTCTTCCCCATTCCCATTTTTGCCCCATAGGGCTCAATGGGAATGGGGAAGGCGCTAAGTACGGTACCGCAAATTGCGGTACCGTACTTAGCACCAAGGTCCCTTTCCGGGTCCCTACTTTAACAGCTGATGTAGACCAGCCGTTAAGGCCGGGTCCCGCAAAGGGACCTCGTAGTAAGGCGCTAATGGGTTAATGGCGCCGCAGCCTTTTACGGCGCCGTTGACCCATTAGCGCCAGGGTCGTAATGAGGCCCACTAGGTTTCTACCTCGATTCCACATTATCTCTCAAAAAACAAGTCAACTCCTTGGCTTCCTCCACAGCCTACACATGCAAATTAATCAGGGCTTGCAGATCCTACCTCTCCAAAATCAATTGCATCACATAAGCCAATGCCCTAGTAATGTCCAAATTGGACTACTGTAACGCCCTATATGCTGGTGCCAGTAAAACTGTCATAAACAAAATGCAAATACTGCAGAACAATGCTCTTGGAGCAGCCTTGGACATACCACGCAGAGCACACATATCCAAAAGCAGGAAAGATCATCATTGGCTAAAAATCAGTGACAGAGTCCTCCTCAAGATGCTATCTCTCACCCATAAAGGACTGAACAACACTGCACCTCCTTACATCTCGGCTAGACTCACCAGAAAATCCCCTAGTCACCACACCAGAGCCTCTAACCACTTCCTACTTGAAATTCCAAGATTCAGACTAACTAAAGCAGGCGGAGCAAGCTTCCCTGTTACAGCTGGCCGTGCCTGGAATGCACTCCCTACTGCACTGAGAGCTAATCTACCTAGTCTAGATTCAGATGCAATGTGAAAAATTGGCTCTGGACCAATGACGACTAGCAACCTGATCCTCAGCTCTAGGCCAGGTTCCCTGTATATATTTACCTGTTACGACCAAATTTGGACTATAGACTTTCACATTGCCCCCTGTGATGTGAGGTTTTCCCACTTTTTGTACCTCTTGCAGTCATGTATTGTAAATTTGTTAATAACTCATGGAATGTATCTTCTGTATGTATCCTCTGTATGTAACCTAAGCTTAAGTAATCTTGTTACTGCGGCGCCCGGCTACCCCTGGGTTTGGAGCGCATTATCAAATAAAAAACTAAACTAAACTAAACTAATTACATAGCCCCAAAAACTGTTGCATCTGATTTACCGATAGCGGTTTTGCAGTCTTCATAATTGCCTTAGCTCTTTCAGGTGTTACCCTCTTTCCCTTATGTGAAATCAATTGACCTATGTACAACACCTCTTCTTGACAATACTGTAGCTTTTCTTTGTCTACTTTATACCCCTTGTCTGCTAGAATAGTTATCAACTGAATCAAGTCCTGTCTGCACTCATCTTCTGTGGTGCTACAAATTAAAATGTCATCTACATACTATACCACAGCGCTCTTCAAATCAATATTGCCTAGGTCCATCTGTAGGACTCTGTTAAAGATCGCTGGGGACTCACAGTACCCTTGAGGTAGCCTAATATGTTTCAGACGATTTTGGTGGAATGTAAATGAAGTCAAGTCTTGTGAGTCCTTGTGCAACGGAAAAACAAATTTTTCAAATTGATCACTGTGAAATATCGAGTTTCTGCTGGGATACTGCATAGTATCGTCGCCGGATTAGGAACTAAAGGAAACTATGCCTCTACAATCTGGTTAATTGGTCTCATATCTTGTATAAATCTCCACGACCTTCCCTTTGATTTTTTCACAGAGCATACCGCAGTGTTGCACGATGATTCTGACGGCACCAGGATCCATCAGTGCTGAGATAGTCTTAAAAATACCCTCATCTGCCTCTCGAGACATTGGGTACTGTCTTACTCAAGGTAAAATTTCTCCTGGCTTCAACTTTATCTTAACTTCCCCTACCCTCTTCAATAGGCCTACGTCATAAGGGCCTATAGTTTATTGAAGCGCTTGGCACCTTCTCTAAGTCTTAGTCAAAAAATTATGAACGCTGCCGCATTATTGCCATTCGCTGTGGAATCTCCCTTTTCTCTATTCTGATCCAATATGTAATGCTCATAAAGAACACTACTTCATCATCTGATGGATCATCTCTAAACATGTCATCGTCAGTGACGTCAGTCAACCTGTACCCTTCTCCAATAGCTATCACTGTTCTCCATGGCCTAGTCTCGTCATCTGGTCCTTCGAGCATTGTCATTTCCCCTCATACTATGGCTGCATCTAATTCTATAAGGATGGTCTGTCCCTCCTCTTCATCCATAGGAATCTGTGGTCTAAACAAAATTCATCAGGTATCCTCATCGACCTCCCCACTAAGCCAGGTAGCCATGTCAACAGAATGCTCACCCCATAAAGAAAAACCTTGGGCTCCATTGGAACACCTCCCAGAGTGACTTGCCCTGTGAATGGCAATATAAATTTGCCCACATTCATATAATGTATTCCAGGAGTGTAACACAATATCCCTTCGTCAGTAAAGGAAATCGTCATTTTAAGTTTTGTCGTTAAAATGTTGCCTGGTGTCTGCTGTTAATGCAACAATGGGATAGACATGTCCCACTCTCCTATTGAGACTGGCAATTAATCAGTAAAAAGAACTTGACTCAAAGCTCCAGAGACCCCTTGAGTATTCATGGCAATTCCCGACATTGGATATTTTCCCTCTCATGTACATGAACAAGTAGCCCCAGTGTCTACTAGAAAGGAAAAAGATTTGCCTCCTATAGTCACATCGACCCTTGGTTCCTCTTGGGGGTCTGGTGTCACTGATAGTACTCAACACATAAAGTCGCCCTGTGGCTGTCCTATTGTGGACACATACATACCCCTGTACCCGTGAAAGGATTTCCTCCCACCACAGTGACACCCCCTATTCTGGGTGTCAGTAATTATCCTGTGTTTGCACTTGGCTGTATCTGCATAAGGGCATGCTGTGACTGCCCTTGCGGTGGATTCATTTGCGCTTGCTGAGGGTGCTGTGCCTGTTGTATTTGCTGCATCTGTGTCTGATACACTGTCTGATCTTTGACGAACCCTTCCCTAGCCTGTGAGCTATATGCTGGAGGATAAGCTGTCCCTCCTCTTGAGAATTGGCCATTCTGTACATACCCTTGGCTCCCACATACATGTGCAATGTGCCCTGTCATCCCACAAGTCCAGCATACAGGAGGAGCCCTTCTAACTAGTCCCCCTTGGTTGAACTCTCCTTGCTCATTCTGATTCTCATTCTGTGCATTCTGAAACCCACCTTGATTGTTTTGGAATCCACCCCTTCCTCTGTAGCCCATGCCTATACCTCGTGGTACAAACCCATTCCCTCCTTGGTCCATCGGGCGCTGACTATTCGCCTGTGGTATACCCACCGTTTTCTGTACTCCCAGCCCTTCTCGGCTTGTCGATACCGCCCCTTCCATGGCATACTTTGACAATTTCTTCTGAACTAATTTAGCTTCCTCAAGTTTCCTAACCTCGTCTTTCTTCTTGTTTTTGTCCTGCAACAGCCGACAGTGATGCACTATCGTGAACTGTATCTCAGCCCATGGCTTTGCTTCCATTCCGACTTGTTTTTTCATTTGCCTCTGTACTTGCTCCGGCAACCCCTGACATAAAATGTGGTAAAATATTAGCACTGTTCTTTCCCACGGCTCGCACATTTCAAGAGTCCAGTGCTCTTGAATGTCCTGAATGTAAGCAAGAAGATCTTTGTTTTCTTTCATCTTGCGTATCTATATCAAGATATTGCACCCTGAGAGAACTCCAGACATCTGCTCTACAATTATTAAACAGCGCTCCATTGTGCACTGTGTTCTGTGCTATCACAATTGAATAGCCTGCTCTCTTCCATATGTCATCAGCTCTTTCCCAAAGAATGGCTGCTAGGAGACCCTTAATGTCCCCTATTGCCAAGGTATTTCATCTTGTAATCTTTTCCAATTCATAAATCAATTTTCCTGCATCCGATCTTAAACCCGGGAGTTTGCATCTTAAATTATCCTTATCCATCTGTGGCCATGGAATGTACTGTGGTCTTGCTCCCCCTTTTTCCAATAAGGGAAACTGTGTAATCCCTAACCCACAATCGGCTCCCATCGTCTGCCTATCCATGGTGGGGACAATGGTTTCTGACCGTCTCCTCCGTGGCAACGATCTTAACCTGCTCACATATGGAGGTGATTCTCCCTTCTCACTATACAATCAAACTTGAGGACACTGTGGATATGCTATGGGATCTGGTGTCCTATCCTTAGGTTGCTCTAGATCAGACCATCTTCCTTTCTTGTCTGCCTGCAGGCTTCCCTCGGGGGCACACACATCTCCTCCCTCTTCCCCACGGAAGGGTTCCCTTTTCTTGTCTGACAATCTAGTCCCCAACTAGTGTGACTCTCGTCCCGTTCATCCTTATCTAAGCTCAGTCGGCATAATCATAAAACTCTATGCTCGAGGCTGAATTGATTATTCTCTTTGATTCATGATTGGAAGACCAGTGTTTGATCTCCCTTCCCTCGGGTTCCCGATTTGCCACCTTCCCTTAATTCTTGATAGGCTTTGTCGATCCTATCTCCGATGCTTCCTATATCGAAGTTCTCTTCTAAGGCTATTCTAGATGGCCCTGACGTTGTTCCCTGTAATGGTATCCGGTTAATTGTTCGAAAACATATTTTCGAAATGCCATTTTGTTGAAAACAAAATGGCGAAAAAAGAAATTTGATTGTTTTTTTAATTGTATGTTTTATTTTTGTTTCGTTAGGAAAAAAAAGTGGCAATAAAAAAACAGGGGGTTAGGGGAACCCCCATTTCAAAAATAAAATTAAAACAAAACATTCGAAAAAAAAATGTCAGCAATTTTGTGTCGACTAAATGGCATTTCGAAAATATGGCATTCAAAAAAGTCCCTATAAACCCCCTGTAATGGGAGGGACTCCCCTATACTGCCCCATTGTATTGCTGGACTTGGCTCCATTAACTCCTTTTGAATGTGGTCAATATCGCCGTCCCTTTGTCTCCTCTTTCGTTCTAATTCTTCATCTAATTCTCTTTGCTTTCTTGCTTCCCATCTACCTCTTTCTTCTTCCTGACTTATCACCTCTCTCCTTGCACCTGCTCTAATTTCTTCCTCTTTTTTCTGCCTCTGTATTCTTTTATCCCTTAATTTCTGTGCTTCCTCCTCTTCTCTTTTTCTTTTTGCCTATCCCATTCTTCTATTGCACTCTGCTTGTTGTCATACTTCCTTTGCTCCTCTGCCCTTTCTTCTTTCTTTTGTTGTTCCTCCTGATACATCTGTTCTTGCCATTTTCTGCTCTTTCTTCTATGCTCATCTTCTTTCAGTCCTTTTTCTCTTTCCCTATCTCTTCTATCTTGTTTGTCCTGATCTACCCTTTGCCTTACTTCCTCGATACTTTTCCCATCTAGTTTGAGCAATATCTGTCCTCCCATCCATTCATTCTGTACGAGTGTTACCTCGTCAGCTTTATCCTTCTCTCCTTTCCATCTCTTAATCGCTCGTTCTATGTCTGTCGATGCATTTGATTGCTCACTTTTCTTGTTTTGCAAGATCTTAAAGATCTCCTCTTTTCTCTTACTCTCCTCTGGACTATCGTCACTGCTATATGCAGGCGGTTCATATATCTGATTACTATATCCTGTTGCCGCTTTCAGTACCTTTAATGGATATAATCCTACGTCTTCCATACTATCGCCTTTTTCTTCAGGCGGGGTAATGGGTGCACAAGGCTTGACACCTTCCTCCCTGCACTGGTTAAGCATCCACTCCTTGGGTGGCGGATCTTCCCTCTCTTCTTGGTACATCTTCCATAGCTCTAAAGTAGCTAACCTCTTCTCTCATTTCTTTCCTGTGTAAGAAGAGTGCAAACATGTGGCCATGTGTTGCAATACTACTTTTGACAGTGATCCCCCTTGTGGCCATGGCATGAACATTTTTTCTGCCGTTCCTTTCACCCATTCCGCGCTATACTGCGCTATACTTTTTGAGCTTGGGCATGTGTCTCCCATTGTGAAGAGTCTCAATTGACTGTCAATACTTAGCAGCGGTTACAAAATACCTCTATAAAAACAACAAATATGATCATGCTCCAACAATCGCTGCTCAAAACCTCAATTTCTCCAATACTCTCATCCTACCTCTGGATTGGTACAAACCGTTTCCTAAAATAGACAGTATAACTTCTTAAATTTGTTTCGATTCTCACACAACAATTTGTGTCGCTCCTCCACACAATACTTCAACACAAAGCCCTCATTCCGAGTAGGGCGGTAAGTATAGGCGATTACCGGCATGGCGTAAAGAGCATGTCTATGCTGGCACAAGACCGTAAAAATCGGCCTATTCCGACTCTGCGTGCACGCGCTTTGCGCCATGCCGATAACGCACCTCACCGCCATGCCGTAAAAGGGCCCCAAACGCCCTTACCGACAACAAGCGCACCGTACATAACACTACCGACATAGAGAATTTAGCAGTAACCGTAAATAGCGATCACCGCTATTTACGGTCACTGTTAAAAAACGGAACCGCAAAAAACGTCATCGCACAGGAACGGGAAGGAGCACGGCGGCCATCTTTAAAATCACAATCCATTGCCATCCTCTCCATACAGGACCCCCAGCCATACAGTGATCAGAGAAATAGGCTTTGGAGACCAGCATCATGCCCAAAGCATTAAAAAAGGGTGCTGCACGCATAAGAAAGGAGCGCTTTACCAAGGATGAGCTCCAGGTACAGGTCGACACTCTGCGCGAACATGCAGACACTGTATTCAGCAGTAATATGCGGAGGCCCACCATCGTCAGGAAGAAGGAGATCTGCGCCTTGGTGGCACAGAGGGTGAGTGCCGTGGGAAACACACCCCGCACCACCAAGGAGTGCAGGAAACGTTGGGATGACCTCCGTCTCAGGGTGCGGGCCATCCTCTCGGCAAACCGAAGTCAGGCTCTGGAGACAGGAAGAGGGCCAGGTTCCCCCATCAAAATGATGCCGTGGGAGGAAACGTGTGCGGCCATAATGGGCACAGAAGCCATAGAAGGTGTTGGAGAAATGGATTGCGGTGCAGCGTCATCCGCTGATGGAGGTGAGTGTCATGAGTCAAGACAGAACATGCATTCCTAACGTAAGTCACTGCCAAGGGCTGGGCAAGGTGTCACGTCATGGTTGGGCAACCCCACCCCCCCAATGAAATCATGCTGTAACAAGTGGGACCCAAGCCGATGTCAGGTGCAAGTCTGTAACCCACATGGGCCATACCACACAAAGAGGCCGAATCTGTGAGGCACATGGGGCAGTGATTGTAAACATTGTGAATGTGAGTCATCACAGTACTCCGCCAACATGAGTGACCCACACATCTGCATGCATTGACCATCCAAGCCCAGATCACTGTCCCACTCACCACCCAAATGTCAACAAACCGCTGCAATCCCATTGTGATACCATAGGCATGTAGAAATGCTGAGCCCCAAATTATTGCTTATGCCGTCTCTCTCTTCCCCCCCCACAGGCAGCGAGCATGACAGAGAGGACCAGGAAAGCACCGGGGCCAGTACCTCCAGGGGCAGAGTCAGGGGCCGCCGCATACCTGCAAGCAGGCAGACAACAGAGGCAACACCACCTGCTCCAACAACCCCCATGGAGGGTGCACAACCCCCACCCGCACCCCTACCCATGCCTGCTGTGCCGCTGGACACATGTCCCACGCTGCACTCTGAGGAGTCCAGTGTGGCTGGTGAGAATGCAGCCATGTGCCTCCTCGATGTGCCAGACAGCCCCCCATCAATGTCGGGAGCCAACGTGGAGGACACCATTGACATTGGCCATACCCCTGACACACCATCATACAGCCAGGTGGCACAAAGCGACTCCGGGGAGAGTGAAACCCCAGGGCTCACAGGGCAAGGAGTACAACCTGCCTGTCCTGTATCTACTTCCCCTGCAGAATCTCTGCGAAGGCCTGCAGGCCCAATACCAAGCCTGCCAAGCACATCGGCCATAGATGTAGTGCGCTCCCAGCATCTCACAGGCCTCATTGAGGAGTTCATCAGGGACAATCGCGAATCAAGGGTGGAGTGGCGCAATGACCTTCAGGCTCTGGGCGAGGTGATCACAGCGAACACAAACCGTCTCTGCGACGTACTTGGCCAGATCGCAGATGCCCTGGAAGCAGCACACCCCACACCACAGCCCCAGCGGGAGGAGCCACCTTCACAAAGCTCCTCCACCCAGACCAGCCCGGTCCGTCGTTCACTGCGTACATTGCGCCGCCACAACATGGATCCCCCTGGCTCTGGGAGTGCACATTGACCATCCCGGCAGACACATGTGGCCTATGTTGCCCCAATTGAACTATTGTGTGGTTGTTGTGGGGGGAGGTGTAGGGGGGTGAGGGTGTGTGTGGGAGTTGTGGGGGAGGTGGAGGGGCGTGAGGGTGTGTGTGGGAGTTGTGGGGGAGGGGGAGGGGATGAGGGTGTGTGTGGGAGTTGGTGGGGAGCGGGAGGAGGGTGGTGGTGTAGGTTTTGTTGTACACGTTAGAACTTTATCATTCAATACACCGGTTGATCATCCAAAAAAAAAGAGTGGACATTGATCATTGTCCATGTGTCTTTTAATGTTCCACAGTGCATGGTGTACATGTATCCCCACACCCAGTGCCTGATGTCCTGTCATCCTCACACCCTCAGCTGACTAGTGAGTCAGAAATATTGTCCGATCAATGATTGCCGCACGGCACGTCCCTCCTGTGCATCGGCACTGTGATTCTGTTCTGCCATTCCTTCATCCTCCCCCTCATCATCATCTGGTGGTAGCAGTTCCACGTCAGGGGCAGTGGCACGTTCCGACGGATGCACATGTTGTGCAGCATTACACATGACATGGTGATCTTGGACACCTTCTCGTGGCTGTAGATGAGTGCCCCGCCCGACCGGCTGAGGCAGCGAAATCGTGCCTTCAACAGGCCGAAGGTCTGCTCTATCACCACCCGTGTACGAGTATGGGATCTATTGTAGTCCTCCTCGTGCCTGTTCTGTGGGTTGCGGACCGGGGTCATGAGCCATGGCTTCAAAGGGTAGCCAGCATCACCTGCATAAGGGTGGAATGAAGGTAAGTGTTTGTAAATTCATGGTGGAGAACTGTACTAGTCTTACATGTCAGCAAGTGATAACTGGCCAAAACCACATGTCCCAGGATGCATTCACCCCATTACTGGCCCGGCTATGTGTCCTGTGCAATGGAATGATGGAGGGGGTAGCTTCTTCATGATGGGTTATGGTGTGCACTCACATCTTTTTGCATGTGCATCGTATATGCATGCAACAGTGTTGGACTGCATTCATTCATGTGTTGTGCAAGTTTTGGTGACGGGGGGGTTGCCTGTAGTTAGTAGCATACTCATCATTCTGCACTGATTTGTGCCATGGTGACTTGCAGCAATCCTATGGGTGTGCAGGACCAGTCACACACCGTGGGATCCCTGTTGGACTCACTTCTATGCACTCCCAGGGATGACTGTCCTGTGTGGTGAGATGCAGGAGTCTGCGACATGGTGCTATTGCACTGCATGGATGCCCTTACGGTGTGTAAAGGCCGCCGATGAGTGTGGCATGTGTTGTGGTATTTGGGCAGGTTTCCTGTTAGTCATGTTGTGTTAGGTGTCGGCTCTAAATCCTCACTGTGTGGTTAGGTAGTCATGTGCCGTGTCACTTGCCTTGGGGCACAGTGTTCTGTGAGGTGCACATCATGCACTGGCGTGAACATTCCCACCCAGGTGAAGTAGGCATCCCCCCCCTTTCCCAGCCAGGTGAAGTAGGCTTCTCCCCCCCACCTTTCCCAGCCAGGTGAAGTAGGCACCTTCCCCCCCCTTTCCCAGCCAGGTGAAGTAGGCATCCCCCCCCCTTTCCCAGCCAGGTGAAGTAGGCAGCCAACATACTCACAGTCCCAATGCACTGCCATGGCCCATTCAGGTTACTCACCAAGCAGCCAGGCACGTCGTCCGGCATGTCGCTCCATGTAGCGTGGTAGTGTGGAGTTCCGCAGGACCAAGGAGTCATGAGTTGATCCGGGGTATCGGGCATTGCAATGTGTGATGGATTTACTGGCATTACACACCATCTGGACGTTGATGGAGTGGTATTGCTTGCGGTTGCGATACGGCACCTCCATCGCATGCGGGACCTCCAATTCAACGTGGGTGCAGTCGAGGGCACCTATGCAATTTGGCATGCCTGCCAGTGCATGGAAGGCAACTTTTGTATTATATATCTCCTGGGGAGTCCGGGGTAGGGATATGTAGTCCCTTGTGTGGTTGAGGAGGGCATCCAGCACTTGGTTGAGTATCCGGGAAAATATGGGCTGTGAAATGCCATGCATGTGTCCGACTGTATGCTGGTAGGTGCCTGTGGCAAGGAAGTGGAGCACAGACACTACCTTCAGTAGAGGGGGGATGGCAGTGCTGATTTCTATGAGGCTCACTATATCGTCATGTATCAGGTCCACCATGGTGGTAATGGTGTCCCAGTCAAGCCGATACAGGGTGTGGATCTGCTCTGGTGTGAGGTTGAAGGGGGTGGCTCTGATGCGGGGGATTGGGGGCTGGCAGCGTGGTAATGGTGGCTGCACCGGTAAGGCATGCTGGGCCTGTCTCACCCTCCTTCTCCTCCTGTGTATCTTCTGTGGCGGGGGCTGTGGTTGTTGTTGTTGCTGTTGTTGTAGTTGCTGCCTTGCAAGCAGGGCCTCCAGCTCCAGGAATGAAGCTACAATTGCTATCATCTTGGTGTGGGAGGGGGTGTGGTGTGTGGATGTGCTCTTTTTGTGCTGTGCCAGACTCCATTGCCTCCACCTGTGCTGATTGAGTGCACCTGTGCCTCTTGGAAACACTGCTCATGGTTCTTAACACCTTCTCGGCGATGTCGTTATTTACTCCATGCCGGTAAGGTACTTTGCGGCCTTGTGGAGGCCGTTTTTTGCATGTCCGCATTACTTGGGATCAGCTCCGGTTTACGCCATGCCACTAATTTCGGCATGGAGTGTCGGGCGCGCGCCACTAGACCGCTATTTACGACCTCGTACTTTACGGCGCCGTAAATAACGGTCTGGTAGGGCAGAATAGTCCGTAACGGGAAACGATGGCACTAATCCTTTTCCGGCATCGTTTTCCCCTTAACTCCTAACTCGGAATGACCCCCAAATACATAAACAGACAAACAAGTCGACTCTTTTCATGAAAACTTTTGTGATCACCCCTCTTCTCATCTGCCCCTAATCAGTACCCCGATCACAGAGATTAAATTGTCTCTTTATGCGGACCTGTCCTGCACATAGCCTAAATTACTCTAATTGGAGTGTGAGGCAATGGGCGTTAACTGTGCTGGTAAAACCGTCAGGTTGCCACCGGACTTGCAATATTTACCGGCACCTGGCTTGCCAGAACCACCGGGGGATTATGACCCCGCCATTCCGGGAAGTCAGGCGCCGGTAAATGTAAATTCCCATTCCCACTGAGTACCATAGGACTCAATGGGAATGGGGACCATGGAAGCACCGGCACTGTTAGTAACGGTGCCGGTGCTTTCGTGAAATTCTGCGTGCTGGTGTAGTTCCACCCGCCAAGTCTGGCCCTGGCAGTCGGGGCAGCACCTGCCCGCAGATTCGTAGTGTGCCGGTCTGGTAACAACGGTGCCTGTAGGCTTACCGGCACCATTGTTACCAGACCGGCACACTTGTAATGAGGCCAAATCTCTTCTAAAACCCCTTGGGTTAGGACTCTTTGGTGCTATATCTCTTTCTTCAGACAAAAATAAATCTCCTGTTACTCCCGTAACTTTTTTGTTACTTTACGTTACTAAATTACCACAACCATGTACCCTCAGTTTGTCATTCCCCTTAGTCTACTCACCATTCGCTCGTTTAGCTCGAAGCCTTCGGTATCGACTTCCTCCTCCAACCGACCACTTTCGCCTTCTGTCCACAAAGCGCCTGTGGAAACCAGGAGAGGTTTCATCAAAGAGGGACCCTTCCCACCAACTCGATTTTCTTGCAAGATTTCTATTCAGCCGCTCTCTGCAGGAAACCCTGCGATCTTCCACCTAGATGGCGGAGGATGTTCAATCGTCCAAAACTTTAGAATCAACATGTCGATGGGTCTTCTGTGAAACCACACGACATGTTACTACGTGAACCCACAGAGGGGCCCTTTAAAATCAGTAACACGTCATACAAGGATGGGGATGCAAAATAACTCTGACTCCACATAATATGACCAACTCAGGATGTTGGCAAAATGTCTCTCGCGACTGTTTTATTTTCAATTGCCTAAATAAGGGTAGTTACAATGGACATCAACGGACGTTGCACAGCATTAATCTCAAAGCATTTCATAAAAAAACTGCTCTTATATGGTAAATATTTGTCATACGTGACACCATACTATGTGGCAAACTAAGAAAACCTACACTACAGAGTGTTGTGGTTGGCTTAAAGGGAACATCTAAGTATACTTTCTATATAGGGACGTGTTGTGATTGGGTCTCTACAGTCAGGTGCTACAAACTAATTTTGTTAATATACTAAATATTTTAAGATAGTTAGTAGGGTGCGGGGGAGAATATTAACCCTGACACTGGGTTGTGTCTAACAATGTAACAACAGCAGATGTCCACAAACCTGTGGAACACTCCCGTCCCCTGCTAATGTTGTAATAACAACCAGAAACTCAAATGATTTTCTGTGTTAAAACTTTATGTATTGATGATCTAGTCATCAGTAAATTATATCAACCCAGAAAGGATTTTTTAATACAAAGGAACAATTCAACAAAACATTTGTGTAAATTTGTAACAAAATAATTAAACATCAAGTCAATTCTTCTTTACGTAATTATTGATTCAAGTTGTGACTATTACTTCATAGTCAGATTCCACCAACCCCTCAAAATTCAATTTATAGAACACAGGTAAACATTTGCACTTTGCACAATCTCATAGTCCAACTTTTACTGTGGTACGTGATGTTCCAAAAGTTTTTAAAGTGCAATACTCTTTACGCGTTTCGGGGAAAGTAGCTCCCCTTCCTCAGAAGATGTCTACCAGAATTTTTTCTTTTTCTCCGTATATCTACATGAAATAATAGATAGATTACGAATGGTATCATTTTCATAATTTCAACACAAAGTAATATTCGTCTGTCAAAACTGGATGGTTATCCATCATTAATCACCTGATTTCGCCTTTCACTTTTTCTTTATTTAGGACTCTAATGCCAACTTGGTTTGTATTGGGATGCCAATCCTAAAAGCGGGTAAGAAAGACTGTGTATAAGTCTCAATGGTAAAAAAGGGGGGTGCTTATATTAAAAATACAACCGCATGTATCACCTCAATGGTTTCAATAGAAGGTAGATGTCCATAATTACCTGAAAACAGGTTAGATCTAGCCAAAGCAAATATAGGGTTTGACATCTGTAGTGTAGGCGGCTACAAGTGGTCTCCCATCCTGTTAGTAGCCATCAAGGCACTCTTACTTGTGTGTGTTAACCTGTAAATGTGAAAAACATCCTATGTAGCTGCTCTTATAAATTCAAAAAATTACAACCAAAGCTGCATTTGTTTATATAACGGGATCACCGTATGGTACCCTACTCAGACAAAAAGATCTTACCATATTAGCATGGTGTAACCGAGTCAGATGACGCTTGATATACTCCGAAGACCATCTGTTATGTCTCATGGGTTTGCAAAAAAACATCTGTAATAAATATAAGACTATCTATGGAAATCTAATCCTGGTCCAAGTAGTATATTCAGTAATAAACAAATGTATGTACACTTTAGACTTAATCAAGGTTGCTACACTGCAACAAGGTTGCAACAGGCTTACCTGCACTCAAAGTTGTTGGTTTTAATATTGTCCTATCAGTAGTCTCCTTACGTGATGAATAAGCTTCCAATAGTGGGTTCAAACACATCTAAAAGGGATACTTGCAATTATATTCAAATTTTCAGCTTTCTATGCTTGTCAGCCACGAGTAAAATCTAGCTGTACTAAATTTTATGTGGATACAGATAACCATTTTTTCATCAAAAATCGGGGCTTAGCTGAAAAAGACCTCTCGAGTGCGGGCTCCATCGAATGGTGCTCAAAAACGGCATCGCTAAGATGGCCGCCATTATAATTACGCGGCGTGATGACATCATCGCGTAAAGACATGATGACATCGATTTGTTTATTTTTTTGAATCGTTATTTACTTTGAAGGTAAGTAACGAACACATGGGCTTGAGCAAAGTTCTCTATTGGATGGATCAACCCAGTGGGGTGCTCAGAACAAGAACTCTAACTAAACTGAAAAAATACTGAACTCATCCTCCATTTCAATTGTTTAGGGTGCTATTCGATCTAATTATCCTATGGTGATTCAGGAAGGAGTCCAGTTATGCTCACAGTCTATGTTATACAAATACACTTGCCACATAATCAAATTATTAAATTATTAACGTAGTATTTGCAGTCTAATGTGTACAAATATACTTGACACATAAAAAAGTTATTTACATTTTGTTTAGATATTGACAAACCAGCTTAAGTCTTATCCTTTGTTCATTGAGTCTGGGCATGTCTGTGAATCATACATTCATTGTTGCTACTATTATAAGAACGTATTTCCAAGATAACAGTATAATAGTATGCATGTCATAACCCCCTGATGTGTTCATTTGTTAACCCATATGTGATAAAGATGGCAATGAGGTACCTCAATATTGTACATCTGGAAACTACTATAAACAGTCAGTCAGCTATATATATAGTCAGAGGCAGGTTAGTTATGAACAGTGGCAGAATGCTTTCTTTAGACTAGACAAGTAATTCTGAGTGAGGATCCCCCCACCTGGGCAACCTGTAATAGAAAAGTTAGGGAGTAACTTATGTTGTCTTTTATAGCCCAGTACAATATTGTTCAATAACATTGTGCTTTCTTTTAAAAGGTTATATTACCCCGAAGTACCTGCGAGGCTGCAGGAGAACAGGATCCAAGATGAATCTGGGACCCCTGGACGACTCCTGAGGCTAGAAGATGCTCTTCTTCGCCACAGTACCTTTGGTGCCTTGGCAAGCGAAGTGGCAGAGTTTCTCAGCTTTACGCAACGATTCCCTCCGAGGATGGACCCTCTTTGGAAGAAGAAGCCACTGGCATGCTGGGTCCAAGAATAAAAAGGAACCAAAATCTTTCGGAATGGCTGCAATTTGGTTCTTCACGGTGCACTCCTTTGGTCGACGACTTCTCTGACTGTAGAAGTCCTGTGAAGAAGAAACTTGCTTAGAAGCTTGGTGGATAAAGATAAGAACCCTCAGACCCTTCAATGACTCCTGGTGGCGACGGGTATGTAGGTCACTTTTGGGGTCGGGTTTCAGAATATCGCGCTTTTCTGACTTTCGGTTCTCTGGTGCTGCAGCCGTGGCACCAACCTCTGGATGACTTCTGGTGACCTGGACTCGACCACTGGGTTGGACCTCAGACTCTCACCAAGTATGGACCCTCAGGGTGACTTTGATAGCTTCTGGTGGCAGGAAACCCACCAGTGGACCTTCCATGGCACCCAACAACTCTGGGCTCTTTCCGGTGGGAAAAAGTGGTCAGTGGTGATTGCAAGGATGTCCTTTCAAATGTTCTTAGGCAGTTTGGAACTTTTGCAGCTGTGGGTATCCAGCAGCACTATGCAAGGGTACACCCTCTTCTGGGTGGTAGACAGCAACGGCTTCCAGCGGTCATGAAACACTCCTCCGGACCCTGGGTGACAACAATGGACTTCTCTGACTCGAGATGTCCGGCACTTCTCTTCTGGACTTCGAAGACCCCTTCTCCAGATGGCAGGCACACAGGCCTGACTTCCAGGATACTTCGATGAAGAGTTGCAGTTTTGCACGATGGTCTCTCGTAGCTCGGGGAGAGGTCTCCTTTGTAGGTCCTCTCTGGATCAGTCCTTGGGAGACACGGTAGCTTACGGATTGTTAAGGAAATGCAGCAGCAGACTTCTCTTGGGGCTGGGCTTCAAGGAACAGCTTCTTCTTGCTAAGCTTCAACTTCAGATACTTAACAAATTGGTAAGTGAGAGTTCCCCATATATACACATCTGCCCCTAATTCACTCTGCCTGAGTCAGGCTCAGTCAGCCAATCACACGATAGGGCATTCATACAGGCAGGCAGCAAATCCGGCTCACAGTCATTCAGGCAGTTCACCCCACCCAGACACTCATAACAAAAGATGTGGATTGGGGCAAGTACCCAGCCTTTCACACACTACACTGCATTCATGTTAGTTTCAAGCAGGACTATCGCATTCATTGTATCACACAAACAGAAACCAGACACCCACAACAGAGAATGTGAGTTCCTTTCAGAATCTATTCACATAGGTCCCACCCCTAGGGTGTACCACAACACACAGCACCTGGGAAGGCTTCAGTCAGTCTGACAAGAGGCAGCCCCAGAGCCTTATATGGTATTTCCACCCAACAACTAATAACTTTGAGAGACCAATCGAGTTATTTAAAGACGTCTGTGCCTGAACTCGTAACAAAGCCTATTAGACACTACTAGACCAAATGGGAACAGCATGTCTCTCTCCTCTACAAACTAAACCACCCACTCACACTCAAGGTCCATGAACCAAATAAGGACCTAGTCTCTAGGTTTTGAAAAACAGGTATAGCAAAATGCAATTTTATTAAAGAAAACACAAAATACATAATTATCTAAAAATCACGATAACAAATCTTAAAAAAGTGTAAAATATGGTGCACTCTTACTAAAACATCAAATCCAAAATCAAAATACAGTTCTCCATCAGTTTAAATTTTTTTTTTGAAAAACGGATAAAAAAACAACAACACCAACCTACCTAGGTGTCACCTATACACCCAATAAGCTCCTGCCTATACAAATCTAGACAGAGTAACATTGCAAATCAAACCCTGGTGTATAGTAATGCTTTGGTATGTAGCAATTCCGAACAACCGTAGTGCTTGGTTTGTTTGGAGTGTGTTATTAGTCAACTTTCTGTTAGTCGTCTACCCCTAAAAAATGCTACTGGGGTGACTACAAACCTCTAAGTTGGTTGATGAACCACACCTTGCAATATAAGGTGTTCATATGTCCGACATGTTTCATTCACATATTTTTTTAGCACAATTGCGTGAACTTCATCAGGGAATCCAAAACGAAATCCACTATACACAATAGATGAAGATTATAACAGACACATTATTGCAACTTGACTGGGAAGGTGAGGGATGTCTCCATGCTGGGTTGTTTCCAAGTGACTGAAGAGTTATAGTAAAAAGACAATCCACTAGAAAAGAAAAGAGGGAGGAGGGGTAAGTTTCAGGAAAACACAAAAAACACGAGGAGAGAAAGGGACAAAGGACCTGAGTACGTGGTCAACCTTAAAATAAACTTACTAGGTTGTAATTGACCTTAAGTACGACTCACCAAAGCTAGTTTTGCCAATGCAAATACTGTTAAGTGATGATGAAGAGGGTAACGTCCCCGCTGTGGACGTTTAAACACATTCTATAGAACAAGAGAAAGAGACAACACAACTGGTATGAGCACTCTGCCATCAGACCACTGTTGCCATAACACCCACCTTGTAGTAGCCACTGAACTCTAGAGCCCTAAGTGACCACCGATTTCAGGTGACAGTACACACTGATTACTCTATGCTGCATGCGCCCACGTGGCTATGCACAATACTGACATCCTCGGGCAGACCTCTGTGCCGTTAATCATAGGGTAAATGCACCTCTGTGACATCTCACTGAGACATAGTAAAAAGTATTTATGATCATCCTGTGGCCAACACCTGCAAAGTGGTGAATTCACCTGATTGCCAAGAGCATTCGGTGTGTGCCGGGTGGACATGCATGATGTGAAGTAATGTAAACCAAAATCATACCCTCAGGGGAGAAAAAAGTGTAAAAACACTTTTTGCAGCCGCCGGATTCCAGCCATGTCTGAGCCAAGACTCGTGTGGAATAGTTTCCCGAGTGCCTCTAGATCATGCACCACTACTTGGTTCTAAAGAAGACCATCGAAAGGACGACAAAGCGTTAACCAGGCACCCAGAATCAAGCGTCGCTATGCGTTTGTCAAATCACAACAGCATGGAACCAAACGAAACTCAGCACAGTGTGCCGATTACCCCATGTCTGTAAATCGCGGGCTGCATGAACTTTCCAATGCTCCTGACGGTGCACCCACAGTATTGCCTCTCTGCCGCCTATGTGACTGACCCGGAAGTATAAATGGAGACCGGGGGGCGTGGTTACCGACCATGTGACCACGAGACGTACGGATTGCACAGTGTCAGAAAATAACAGAGAGCGTGAACTCTTAAGCACTTTGGTAAGAACGTCCAATTAAATTACTTTCCTACTCCGCCGTCATTACCGCTAACGCGGAAGGGAGAGAGGAGTATGGAGGTGTAGTGAGCTCACCTCGTTACGGGTCAGATGCTCACTCAACCTGTGCTGAGCACCGTGACACGGCGCAGAGCACTAAGTGCGAAGGCACCGCAACGCATATAAACATGCGATCGGACCGAAAAAGGAAACAACACACATGGAGGTCAAGGTAAAAAAAAGTGTTCACAGAACCTCATAAAGTAGAAGTAACATGTGCCCACGTTTGCCTGTGTCAGTGAAATGCTTATCACTATGCAACTGTCTGTATTCACTTAGAGACATGAGGAATGTGGAGCGGCCAATCTGACTGTTCATTCAGGCCAATGATGGCTGACCTAGTGAGAAAAATTAGCCAATTCTCTTTAAACAGAAGTTTATCTGTTTTGTTGTCAATGACTTTAGATTTATCTAGTTGCCATAAAACTGTCCATGAAAAGTCATCTGGGCCATGTTCCATGATCAGAAAATGATTGACTAACGGGGCTGCAGTATTTTTCCTTTTAATGCAACTCCTATGTTCGCTCATCTGACTAATAACTTTCCTTTCTGTCATCCCGACATAAAGTTTGTGACACGGGCACCAAATTGCGTAGACAACGTCGGTGGAGTTGCAATTTGTAAACTGATTTTGCGTCCAAGGGCGTTTCAGGCCTATATCAACTTCTGTTGTGCATTTGGTGTATTTACAGTTGACGCACTGCCCACAAGGGGCATGTGCAGTCAGGGTAGGCAGACCCCAGGACTCCGTGACACTTGTCACGTGACTTTGTTTAGAGGTAATGTCATTTTTTGTGAGCATCTCTTTTAAGTTAGAGGTTCTTTTATATGCACACAAAGGGAATTCTAAAGGACATTCACCTCCAGCCAAAATATGCCAGTTTTTGCGTACTATTTTGGTGACCAGGTTAGATCTCGGGCAGAACGTGCTGACAAAAACAATTCTGTTAGTAGTGGCATTCTTTGGATGGTATGCCAACAGAGACTCCCTATTGTTATGTTTGGCTCTTTTGAAAGCCCTTTTGACTATCCTAGACGGATAACTTCTGGCTTCTAGTTTGGATTTCAATAATGCTGCTTCATTAAGAAATGTGGGATTTTGGGTGCTGTTTCTTTTGAGGCGTAAAAACTGCCCAAACGGTAAATTCTCCCGCGTATGCCTGGGGTGGCAACTGTCAAATCTACGCAGTGCATTACAGTCTGTAGGTTTGTGAAATGGGCTCACCTTCAAAGCAGTGTTAGTTTCGTTCACTCCAATGGTAATGTCAAGGAAATTGATTTTCTCTCTGCTACAGGTGGAGGTAAATTTGAGAAACTGATTCCTCGAATTAATCTGTACAACAAAATCAGCAAATGATTCTTCTGACTCGTCCCTTACTATCAGGATGTCATGAATGAACCTCCTCCATAGGGCGATCTTGGCGAAAAAAGGATTGGAAGGAGGATAGATGTGTGCAAGTTCAAAGTGTTCCACGTATAAATTGGCTGCTGTAGGGGCTACAGGTGAGCCCATTGCAGTCCCGTGTACTTGATGATAGAGTTTACCATTGAAGTAAAAGTAATTTTTGGTGAGCGCCATTTCTGTGCACCATAAAATGAAGCTATTCGGAGTCGTGCCTGTAGTTCTATTGGTTAAAAGAACGTCTTCCAATACTTCAAGGGTCTCTTTCTGTGGTATACATGTGTGCAAGGCTATAATATCCAGACTAGCTAGTAATTGAGTTGTAGGATCAAAGCACATATCCTCAACGCAGTTAATCGCTTCAGTGGTATCCTGTATGTAGGAATACATGCAGAGAACAAAAGGTTTCAAGTATTTGTCCGCTAGTTTGGAAAGAGGTTCCAATATGGAACCTGTGCCTGACACAATGGGACGACCTGGTGGATTGGTCAAAGACTTGTGTATTTTGGGTAGAGAGTAGAATTTAGGAATGGAAGGTTTGGGAACACATACATAATCATGTTCCTGTTTGCAAATCCAATCTCTCTCGAAAGCCTTATCTACTTTGTTGCATATTAAGGCTGTCAATCTCTTGGTGGGATCGGTGTCAATGGGAGCGTAAAAGTTGGTATCTTCCAATTGTCTATTGCATTCGGTGATGTATGCAATCTTGTCTTGAATGGCAACAGCTCCCCCCCTTGTCCGCCTTCCGTATCACTATGTGCTTGTTATTAGCCAGACTCTTCAGAGCGGCTTTTTCATTGTTGCTCAGATTTTGGAAAGTCGGGCCAGGTGTGGTGCTCTCAAGGAGCTTTAAATCCTTCCACACTCTTTTCGCAAAGTCAATGGCTTCAGGAGTGTGGCTCGATATAGGAGGGTCAAACATGGATCTATTGCGTAATCCACTTTCATTATTTTCTAGATCACTGCGGGCATCAGCAAAAAGTTGTTTAAGATGAATCTTTCGCAAAAGTAGTTCAATTTCAACATGTGTGAGGAAGCTATCATAATGTGCTGTAGGAACAAAACCCAAACCTTTGTTCAAGACCACTTCTTCTGCAGGTGTTGGTACATATGTCGAAAAGTTGACTAGTAAGGATGGTTGTTCCTTGTTCTCCTCTCTTCTAGGTCCCAGTTGTCCCCCATTGTGCGGTCGTTCAAAAAAGAGACCAGTGATATTTCAGACCCTGCAGCAAGTGCCTGATCTTCAGTCTCTGAAGCGCTCGATAGTGCAGGGGACCCAGGAAGATAGCTTGAATCGACACTGCTAGCATCCCTACTACCCTCGCTAGCACTCTGATCGATATCGTCTGTTTTCTCAGGAAGTCTCTGATCTCCCTTTTGATGTCCCTTATTTTTCGGGCTGGTAGCTCTAGCATTGCCTTTCTGGTATCTAGGACGAAAACTAGGAAGTCCAGTATTGGCGCCGGCGTGACGTCTGATTTCTCCACGTTCACTAGGAATCCTAGGGACATCAGGAGGTCTTGCACTCATGCTGTCTGGTATATCAGCATCTCTCGATCCTCTGCTAGGAGCAGTAAGTCGTCCAGATATATAATCATCCTGATACCCATCTCCCAGATCGCTGCTGCTACTGGTCTCATCAACTTGGTGAAAGCCCAAGGTGCTGAGGCTAGCCCGAAGGGCATTGTTCTGAATTGCCATAGCTGCTTGTACCAGCAGAAAGCCAGGAAAGTCCTCAATTCCTCTTGTACTGGCACTGTCAGGTATGCGTCCTTGTAGCCTAATTTTGTTAGCCAGTCTCCCTCTCTTAGGGAATCGCTGAGCTGGTGTATTCCTTCCGTCTTGAAGTGGCGGTTACAATCCAGCCGTTCAGCTCTTTTAGGTTTAGGACTGGTCGCACCTTCTCCTTTCTGTGGACCAGAAACATATTGCTTACGAATCTGGTGCACGCCCTGCACATTTCTATGGCCTTCTTCCTTTCTAGTTGGCGCAGTTCGCGGTCTAAACTCTCTTGTTCTGGTTGCGCTAGGTGTGGCTGGTGTGGCCAGTATATCTGTATGGGCTGCTGGATACATTCTAGCTGCAAACCTCTGACGGTTCGCAAAACCCAAGTATCGCTGGAAAGCATGCGCCAATTTCCCCAGAAGATCACTTTTCTCCCTCCCATTGGTGGGTATTCCGTGACTCTCACCTGGGTTAAAGCTCTGGCCTCGGTCGACTCCTCTTTCTCTGCGCCCTCTTGAGAATCGTCCTCTGGCCGGAAAGAAGGAGTCCTGCTGCTTATTTTCACAGAACTGTGCTCTGGGATTCTGAGGTGTTCTTCCTTCTTGAAAACGACCGGCTGCTCGACACCGAAAGCGGCCGGTCCCAGCAAAAACTCTGCCCGGGAATATTTTCCGTATTGACGCTTGGGCTTTTTCTAACAAGGTATAGGTGCCGACAAATCGGTCCATCTCCTTGCCGACGGTCTCTCCGAAGAAGAGTCCCTGTGCTGCTTCCCTGGCCTCGTAGGAAGCTAGATCACTTAATTTAGGGTCTATTTTCAGTAGCAAGCCTCTCCTCCTTTCTGAGTAGAAGGCACAGTTCACGTTGCTGCAACTTTTCCTGGGAGGTCCGGCCGCGGGAACTCCGCGCACAGACGTTACCTCACCGCTTTGTCCAGTCCCTTTCTTAGCCCCAGGCCATATACTGTGTAACCTTGGGGCATGGCTGCCAATCAGAGGATCTGGGGCTTCTGATACTGTCTGGATCAAACATATCCACAATCTCCTCTGGCTCTTCGTCCAGATGTTTTTCCTTGCAGGCTTTCTTACCCCCGCTGGGTCTTGCCCACTCTACCTCTGCTTTCTCTTCCTCCTCTTGGGAGGATTGATACCCTTCTGCTGGCTCCTCTTCCGAGCCTGGGTCTTCCGAGCCTGGGTCTTCTGAGCCCATATATTCTTCCCCTGGGACAGGGGTTGTGAGGCCTGGCACTGTTGACCTTCGCATGAAGGCTTCTTTCAGCTTGGCAAAGGTGTTGACTGCCTCTGGGGTCTTTTCTTCTACCCCGTAAGGTTGATCTGGGGGGACAGTAGAGGCTTTCCTCTTGCAGGTCTGTTTACTCCCCTTTTGCCCTGTTTTCAAGGGTCCTGTGGGCGTGCTGTATGTATCTTTGGCGCTCTCTCGTTGCTGGCTTAGTATAGATTCAACAGTTTCCAGCCTTTCCTGTAAGGGTCTTACCCACTGCATCTATCAACGAGCTCCCCAGAACTTCCTTAAAACTGGCAGCGAGGTCTAGAGTTTCCTCCTCCTCGCTCCACTCGAATTCAGACATGATCTTGTGTGTTGTGTGCCTGGTACATGAGTCAGGTGTCTCTCACACGCCCACTGCTGCGTTGACAAAGATGCTCTATCTGTATGGATATGTACAAATTTATTATTATCATTTTTTTGTTTTTTTATGTGGCTAGCACCAGTATTGCTTAAGGTTTTCTTTTTTGGCCGTGTGCCTCCTGTCAGGCTGTCCGGGGCCACTTCTTAGTGAGAGTAGTCCCTCTCTGTGCTGCAAGCCGTATACACCGCTTCTTAGCTCTTCCGAGGTATCAGATCAGCAGATCTGTACTGTTTGCTGCTTGTGATCTTGCAGCGTATGCTCAAGTAGCCGCCGTATGTGTCGCGGGCTACGATATTGATTTATTTAACTTTGCCTCACCGCCGGGCCAGCATTCACACTGCTTTCACTCATACGTTTGTCGCAATAATGACAATAAGTGCGACACGGCGCTCCGGCTCTGCCTCCGCAAAGGCCGGATCGCTTTGCTCGCGCTTGACTCATCCCCCGCTAGGGGGGCCATAATGTATCGAGGCTGTGAGGCCAGGCGAGCCACTTGGCGTGCTGGTAATGCGGCACAGGGCTAGTCCGCCTCAGATCCAATGCTAACGATTGATATGCTCCGAAAAAACGTTCTTGTGACTTGAACCTCAACAGTTTCCTTGCGCTACTCTAATAGCGTTCTGTACTCCGGTCGCTGTCAGCTGCGACCTGACTCTCTGTAAAAGTTTCTAACGTGTATTCAAGATATTATGAATATTCTAAACACATCTATGTATCACACAATATTATTATCTTAATATAATTATTCTTCCTTCCAATTCTTCCCCTTTTCTACTATAGTCAACTCAACTACGTATATTACACGTAAAAGCGGGAAAATGGTACTTATCTTCTGACAAGCAGTAAAAGAAGAGGAGGAGTCCAGGAACAGGAAGGACGTCATAGCTGGACTGAGCAGGATAGGACTACTGAGACATTGGGTTTTGTAGTTTATATGTAAATAAAAGTGATACATGGATATATGGATCCTTTTCAGTTTTTCTTATGTTTTGTTGAAACTGCTGACGAGCAAATAAATAGAAATTGAAGCATAATGCTCGCCTTCAGTCTTGACATAGAATCATTATCCAAACAATAACAGAAAGTTGTGAAGACACACAGCAAAGGAAGGCAAATTAGCAAGAGCTTAACTTGGACCAACATTTTTAATCCACTGGCTAATAAATGTTTTTAGAGAATGTGGCAACATAACAGCAAAGCCACATGAGCCCAATGTAAGCATGAAAATACATATAGGAAGTGGGGAGCCAAAAGAAAAAAAGGGAAAACCAAAACCACTCTGTCAGTAGCAGGATAATTCAATATGCAGAAGTCAAACAACAGTAAATATTCAATCTATCTAGACAAGATGTGATGAAACTCTAAAGTTTTCCATTGGAGGTGGGAGGCAGCTGATTATCTGCAATATGGTAAAGGATGGGAAATGTCCATATTTTCTGTTTTGTAGGAGTGAATTGATTGTTTTAAACACATAGGGTTCTCCAATGTGGCAGTACGGCATCTAAGCGTCACATCAAAGGTGCAAGGATGAACAAGACCATATATAGCATCCACTTGTTTCAGGTCTGGACCAAATGTCCTGGAGACATTGTGCCACATACATATGTTATGCCCATACCAGAAACATTCTTTATTGGCTTTTACTTTCTCTATTATCATATGTACTTGTGTAAACTCTCGTAATGGGCAGACTTAAATTCTAATACCATTTCATGCATAATACATCTTTGGACCAATCCTTTGAGATCTCCGGATGTTTACAGATACAGACTTAGTCAAGGCGGGAAGTATGTTTTCCAAAGAGAAAATTGGTCCTCCCCTTCAGCACCTTAATGAATGCTAATAATGCAAAGGTTATTATAACTACTATGATTTGCGAGATTCTCAGTATGTTTCTGAAGATCACTAAGGGCAGTTTCAAGCTGTAGAACCTTATTGGAGCCATTTTCAGCATCACTAGTTATTCTCTCCACCTCGTAAATCCTTGCCTCAAAGGAAGACCACCTTTCACCTAATTGTTGTTGCTTGAAATTATTAGCATCCATAAAGGGTTTAAGAGCCCTTAACTCCATTTATATGGTTTTCATTGCAGGGTCTGATGTGGAGTCTTTAGGAGGAGGAGAGTCACTTTTTGGTAATTTATGGGCACTTGTAGAACAAAGAACAGAGCCTATTCCTGCAGTACCTTTTGAGGAGCCATGATGGCTCTACTCTGGCCCTAAGAAACACATGGTATCATCATATGAAAGAGACCAAAATGAGTGGGTACCTTTTTTGTATTCTGATTTGATTTAATAAAACCTTTCACAAAACAGCAAACCTGAAACTACAAAAATAATACATCATCAAATAGGCTTTGCAAAATGTAATGAATCTGGACTATTTGTCCCATCTACCCAGGCTAGGGAGGTGAGCTCACGTGGTAAGACCCTCCCTAGGGGTCGAGGCAAGTGGGACCTCACTGGGAGCGACTACCTTCTCGGGGACAATGATTCCCGCTCTGGTAAGGAACTCCTGGTCTAAAGGAAATTGCCTGCCTACATGCAAATCTGAGAGACTGTTGTTAACCTTGTTTAGATTCTCCAAATAGTGACATTTCTTCATTCTCTTTGGTGTCAGGTAATGCTGGATCCAGCCTGAACTCCACGGTCAAAGAGAAACAACACAATCCTTTTGTTTGTAATGACATACATAAAAAGACGAGGAACCTTGAATGGAGGGGTAGAGAACCCTATACAGAGGTGAGTCTGATGGGAAGATGTCCTGGAGGGGCGGAGACATGCTAGACTGCAGTGCCAGCCGGAGGCTGGAAAGCTGGCATGCTGACCGACCGAGAAGCCAAGGTCGGGAGAGAGACATAGATGAGAAAGTGACTGTCACACCTGTTGGCACGACCATGAGGAAACCGTGGTGGGCCTGGGGCATGTTAACAGACACCGAGACCAGACTGCAGGGGAGAAGTCGGAGCCCTGAGCTCTGCATGAGAAGTGCATTATCTGCCAAGCCAAGCAGCAGAAGGGAAGCAAATGCTCCTGCTGAGGGGCGAACAGTGATATAAGTCATAAGGGTTGCGGCTACCCAGAAAACCTGAACCGGCAGACGCCCTACAGAGGCCCTGCTAACGTAATCCTATTAGAAAACCAGAGGGCTTTGGGAAACCCTGGGAAACTGAAAGATATTGACACGCAAGGCTGGAGAAGCCACAAGGGTTACCGGAGCCCAGAAAACCTGAATGGGCAGACGCCCTACCATGGCCCTGCTAAAGTAAGCCTGTCAGAGGACGGGAGGACTTCGGTGAGTCTTGGAAACCCGAAACATAGTGTACCAAACTAGACGGAGAGGGAACCTGTAGGGTTCCAGTTTGTAAAAACAAGACAAGGATGCTGTCAACCACCCAGCTGGAAATGGCAGAGATGTGTTAAGAAAACCCTGTCTTTCCTGAGGAAAAGGAAATCAAATGAAGTATATGCAAAGACTTAAAAACTTGGCATCTCGAACCTGCAGAGCGGCTGAGGACTGTAGCACAAGAAATTGGTGAACTTTGTGTAAAGAGATCCGAACCTGATGAACTTGTAAAACCTTCTTCTTGGAAAAGAGATCTAAGTGTTGGGCCAGGCAGAAGCTAAAGAGCGAGGGTATTGCTCTGGCCTCCTCCTTTTTGTTAGATTTTTCCAAAGCGGTCGGGCCAGTGAGCTATTACGATTTGGACTGAGGACTATTTCTTTTGAGGCATTGGACAACCACCATTAGTTTTATTTTTATTTTGAATAAACACCCTTGAACATGGCATCACCTAGTCACTTCTTCTGGTTCGCCACAAATGACATACTATCCCTATCAAAGATACATTTATAAAATGTGGTTACATTCAAAGTCAAACTTCATTGATTACAAAATAAGGCATTAAACTAGAATGTTTGAGTGGAAAGAAAACTCAGATCATGGCCAAAATTTGTAAAATGCAACATTCCTAAATCTTGTAGCTCTGCACAATAAAGCAAACAATGTTGTAGGGATTCTATCTCTACAGTTATCTTACATATATACGACAATACACTTTTCTCTTGGAATTGTTAGTCTAATAACAAAACATCATGTGTTGGTAATATATTAAAATGTATCGTCATAATATATGGATGGAAATTATTGTTAGGAAATTTACATAAATATTGACGTAGTGGCCCCCAAACTTTCTCTTCAATGTTGAGATCACGATGTATCTTAACCCTTGCAAATTACCTTCTAACCCCTCACCTGCTCACTTTTCTCCACCATCTCTGTCCTTCTCTCCTGTGACAATGTCTCCTTTGCCCCCACTAACCCTGAACAGATTTTTGACCTTCCCCTCAGGTCCAACCCTTCATGTGCCCCCATCACCTCCTCTATCCCCACACATAGGGAAACCCGTAGCTCCCAGTTTTGCTCCATATCTTACTTCTTTCTTCAACTCCTCTCTTGACAGTGCCACTTTTCCATCATCCTATAAGTTGGCTACTGTCATCCCTATTTATTAGAAACCTGGCCTAGATCCCAACTGTCCTGCCAACTTGCATCCTGTCCCTCTTCTACCTCACTATTCCAAAATCCTAGAGCGTTTAGTTTTCAACCAGCTCCCTGAGTTTCTTGACACACACAACCTCCAAGATCCTCTTCAATCTAGCTTCTGACCTCTGCACTTCATTTGATTCAGCTCTCCTCAATGTCAGCAACTACATGTCTTCCGCTCATCATGCTAACCGTTCATCAATTATTATTCTTCTCAACCTCTCTGTTGCCTTTGATACTGTGAACCATTCTGACCTTCTCTCATTACTATCTATCCTAGGCATTAGGGACAAGGCCCTCACTTGGTTTGCATCATATCTTGCCCCAGCCCCCTCCAGGTGTCCTGAAAAAGCCTTGCCCCCCCACCCACCCCCTTGGGTGCTCCCCAAGGGTCAGTCCTGTGTCGACCTCTTTTCACTCTCTATACCTCTGCTCTTGGCACCTCGATCTCCTTCAATGGCTTCACCTATCAACTCTTTGCTGATGACTCTCAGATGTTCTTCTCATTTCCCTCCTTATGTTATGAACTACAGTAAAACATTTCTGACTGTCTCGCCGCCATCAATTATTGGATGGCATCTCACTCATGCTCAATGCCACTAAGACTGAAGTACTCGACTTCCCGCCCAAACATGCTATCTCTTCCTCTTCCTCTCCCCTCTTCTATTCTGCTCTCCTGACTACCTTCAGTACTCTTTTTCTGGTCGCAACCTTGGCATCGCCTTTGACCCATTCCACAACTTCTTGCTCCTCATTTCCAAATCGTCCAATGTGGCCAGATATTATAATCTCGACATCAGAGAAATTAGACATCTTCCCTTCAATAATGCTAAACACCTAATCTCTTTTTTAGTACTCTCTCGATCTGACTACTGTGCCAGTCTACGCTGTGGCCTTCCCAACTATGCTTTTTCACCTCTCAACAAAGTTCTCAACTTTACTATCCGCACACTCTTAAGCCTTTCTTCTTCACCACCACCTCCCCAGCCCGTTGTCAGTTAGGCTGGTTATCTATGAGACAGAGGGCAAAGTATAAACTCATGCTCATCTTCTTCAAAACTATACACAGACTTGCCCTGCCCTACCTATTGGGCCATCTCACTCCCTACTCTCCTTCTCACTCCCTACAGTTATCCTCTGCTCACCTCCTTGCCACCTCTCGTGCCCCTTTTGCTCCCTTTCATTTCCGCTCTCTTCCTTTCCTCGCTTCCTTACTCTGAAATGCTCTTCCTTTCCCTCTCCGCACTACTCCCACTCTATCTCTATTTAAATCCAATCTCCTAGCTCTCTATCTTTCTGAAGAACCACTTGCATAGCATTCTATGCCACCACACCTCCTTGTTCTCCTCTCCCCCTACCTCTCTACAACAAGCCCACATCACTTATCCATCACCCCTTCAGGCTAACACTTAGCACTTCCTCCACTATCCCCATCCTATATCATGCTTAACTGTCCGTGTGTCTGATTCTTGTTTCTACCTCTGTTACATCATCTAGTCTTACTTCTACATACTCTCACCCATTGTTAAGGACACTGGTCCTCTGCTCCGTAAAGCAATGTCAAAAGGTTTGTAAGCATTTTTGTGCAAAAAATACACTGTTTTCTGTGTATTTTTCATTAAATCAAAACATATTATATGATGATAATTGACCCTTATTATTACACAAATAATAATTCCATAATTCCAATTTCTGATCTGTTTTCACTAATTTGGGATTTTCAATCAACAGATTGGTAGAGTACTCAGTGCCAAAGTAATCATCATATTTCTTTAAAAACGAATTGACCACCACAGGTTTCTTATTTATGTATACAGCTTTGAGATCCTCAAACAACACATTTGCAGAGGGACAAAATATATTATTATAAAAGGAGGAAACCTAATTCAAAGTGAATGACAGCCACAGGGACAGATTTAGGGAAACCTAATAGTTGTGTACAAATAATGTCTTCCAATTTGGTCTATAGGTTACATCTTTCTGTTTAACTTCCAAACTATAGGTAAGTTCTGCCACCCCTTTCATCTTATGAAAAATAATAGCTGATAACATTGAGAATCTGCCATAACAAAAAAGTATATGTTTCTTTTGTGCAGAAAATATTAATGCTTTATCCTGTAGCCTGTTAAAAATATTCATATCAGATGGTCTCTTGAAAATACGATACCCTAAATAAGTAAGACGATTCAAAACGTATGATTTATCCATTCCTAATTTCCCAACAAAATGTTCTATCTTCTTAGATTTTGTAAAGGAAATGACTATAGAGTTCTCTGCATTTATAGTGAAATTATGATCTTCCAAGTAAAAGGCCTGTGCATTCATATTTCTATGAAGACCAATAGGTGTATAACTGAATAAAATAAGGTCATCCGCATACGCTAGCTAGCACATTTTTACCTGCCCAAAATGGGGAAGAATTAATGAACCTTCCTTAAATTCCCATCTAAATCAGTAACATAAAGATTAAAAATAAGAGGTGAAAGAACGCATCGCTGTCTCAAACCTCTAAAGGTATTAATGTTAGATGACATCAAACCGCTTGAATCTAATCTGACTTAACGAGAGGTTAAAAAGAGGTTAAAAAACCAACACAATAAAAAGCCAACAAGATCCCCAATAAAGAGGGAGGAATACCCCATGCAGACAGTTGTGACGCTAGGCATCCTCTTTTAAACCAGCCAAATGATGCATAAAGGGCAATTATGGACATGTATATCCATTTTCCATTACCTCCCCAAACATACCGTTTGAGTGAAGTTAAAACTAGGCCTTTCACTGCAGTGCCCAGGCAAAACAAACGGCTTGATATTTCGGAATCCTTTAGGCAAAAGGGCAAAACGTTTGCCTCTTGTATCCATTAGGGCAATTGGTCAATGGTTATTGGGGTCAGAATGGTCTCCCTTCTTATAAATAGGTACAATGTATGAAAAATGTCCAGGTACACAAAAGGATTCTATGATCTTTTAAAAATTCTAAATGGTACCCTCAACCCCATATTAGGAGCATTGTATAAGTATAATTTGATAGTCCATCTGGTCCGGCCTGCCTTAAAGTTTTAGATCTTATTATTAAATAATAAATGTCTCATTCATCACAATTTGATTCCCAGTTGCAAATATTAGCCAATGAAGTCTGTTGACATGAAATAAGCAAATCATTAAATTTAGAGTAAAAATCAACCCATTCTTTTCTGAAATGGAGTTAATTTGAGGGTATACTTGCTTTGCCATGTCTTTATTAATTACCCTCCAAAGGTCCCTGGACTTTTTTTACCATAACGTTTCCGGTATTGTTTCTCAATCAGTTTGACATACGTTATTCATGTCATCCTTAAGACAATTATTATATTATTGTTTAATATATTTACATTTTTTTATAACATCAACTATGAAATCCCTTTTCTAGTGACCAAAAACTAAACTCACATTTTAGCTCTCGCTTTCTTAGATGAATTGTTTCATCAAAGAAATAATTATGTTGAACATGTGTATTAAAAGTATTTTTTTTCCATTGCTAAAAAAGATCATTAATTTATGGAAATAAAAGGAGAATGAATCTCAAAAACAACAACTATGATATTGGTAATTGGTAGAGGCAGAAAGCAAATCTGAGACTTTCATATTAAACCCAGGGTTATTTCTGGACTTTTACCATGGCCTCTTCTGCACAGGATACGTGGGGTTGGGGAGGTTTGGTAAAGACTAGGACTGTATCTTTATATATATATATTCCATGGGTCTTATAATGTTCAGTCTGTGGCAGGATTGTTCTGGTTAAATCTGCCCCATGGGCCGCACATATTACATCATGACACATAATTCTTCTAACATCTTGCATGTGCATATATTACGTGGAGGCAGTACCACCTGCATCGTGATACAAGGGTGCGTGGGCCCGAATATCTTATCTACTATAATCAGTTCGCTGAAACATTCATCAAACATCCTTTTAGATCTTGTGAAAGCAGCTTTATCACACGTTAGTAGAGGGTAGAATATATGGTCACACGCAGGATTAGTGCCAGGGGTGAATCTGGAAGGCACACAGTCGTGAGGCATGCATCTGCTACATCAATGAAAGGTGCGAGGTTAGGGGTTGTGCGGGTCGTATGTCTTCTGGGTAGGCTCTGCAAATACAGAGGCAGGTTTGTGGAGATTAATGTTTTTTCCATGACCAGTCTCTGGCCCGGTCACTCACAGGGCAGTGATGTAACGAGGAAGGTGAGAGATACAGTGTTTAGTTTGTAGCCTACCGTGCCTAGTCTTCTGTGAGAACAGGACAGTCACAGAGACAACAAAGGGGAGGTGGAGAGAGGGGGTTTGCTTGCTGGCTGTGCGCAGATGCTGATGGGGAGAGGCGCCAGCCTGCAGCTTGGTGTTTTCTAAGGGTTCATCTAGGCCTACTACAAAATGGAGTCGGGGTTGGGCCTACCTATATGAGTTGCACATACCTGGGTTGCCCCGGGTCGGTCCAGCACCTTGGCCACGGGCACATGGTCAGCCTCGGTGTGAGTGCAGTGTGCATATGTGGACATGAATATAGGGAATGGGGGTTGAAAAAGACCCTTCCTTCCCTACATTCCACCCTTTCGTTACTTAAGTAACGAATATTGTAATTCTCTCAACCTCCTACATTCTGCTTCTTCAGCTATTGCCTCGTCCCAGGCTGGGGTCCCCTTTCACGGTATCCAGGCCCTGCATACCACCCGCAGGCTTTCCCCTAACTGTGCATATTCATCAGGGGTGTACGTCATATAGATGCAGCTCCCATCCCCTTCCATGTCCACCCAAACTTCATCAGACCATTCTAGTATACAGGGCTCCTTTATGGTTGTGTGGTTTAGTGGGTCTACAATGTACCCAGTATTGTATATAGCGGTCATTCTATATTTTGGCTCAGAGTCGTCTCCTGTTTGAACTTGTGCCTCATGTGTCATCTGTACCACTCCTGCTGCACGGCCCATTGTCACCATCATTATTGCACTGTTAGGTACTGCATTTGCGCAACACCTAAGTCCTTATTGGCACACACAAAAAAGTAAATGAAAAAAGACGATGATAGGTATTAGCAGCTTGACAGACATTACAAGCCAGGATGGGGCCCATGAAAACATGCTATCGAACCAGGTGCTGAGCTGCACCCCTCCTTCTTCTTTCATGTGCTCGCCGAGGTTGTGTACCGCTGCTTTTATGTGAGATAATGTTCCATTGTCCGCGTCTGCAGAAGGTACGAACGTGCAACATGCGCTCCCGATTTTTCAGTCCATCCACAGCTCTCAACAGGTCAAGTACATACCTGTTTTGCATCATCATCAGCCGCAGGGCCCTTAGCTCCACCTTTATCACGTTGAACCCCTCTTCTGTGTCGTTGGCCTGTTGGATCAGCTCCCAGCGAGTGATCTGGAGCCATTTTGCATTGGCCCGTGCCTGGATGCTTGGGACGAGGGACGCGAAGAACGTCTCAGCAGATGTGAACAGCCTAAATCGATCAGGAATCTGTGCCAAAAGTTCTGAGGATGCCTCGGATATATAATTTGATGATCTCCTTTTTCACAAGATTGTTGACTGCAGCTGTTCTTCAGAGAGGACGTAAGTGGGAGGCTCCGTCGCCATTGGTAGGGGCTCAGGATACTTGGTTGTGGACAGCCCCCCTTGAATGTGGCTATCAGGTATCACCATTAGAGTGGAATGCAACGTTGCCAAGGCACACGTGCCCGTCCAAGACTGGGGGAGGTGCAAGTACGCCTGTTTGCCGCAAAACCAGTAAGTGTCCATTAATGCAGCTTTGCCTTTCTTCATGTCTGGGATGATGAGAGTTTTATTACAGTTTTTGTTGGTGCCCAGATGTGTTCTTCCTTCTCCATAGAAGCACAACTCATGCAGAATTTCTCTCTGTAGCTTGAATGGTTTTTCGAGGGCTGTGACCCACGTGAGTTTTGTGATATGCTGTGTCCATATCAGGGTGCATGTTCTCTGAATCCACTTCAATTTTACATCTGACAGTCCTCACAGCGCTTCTGCTTTGCATGTTATTTGCTCTTCTTGCCAATTGTTATCCGAAAATAATGTTCCTTTGATTATGAGGAAAGGTTCTTTCAGGCAGATCGCCCCTTGCGGTTTATGGTAGCACGTCTTCTCATTTTGTAGCATCTCAAAAGAAACATTGTGTGCTTGAAAAATGTTTTTTATTCTGCACAATGTGAGATGAAGGAGACACTGTGCCTCTGCAATAGATGACTCTTGTGGCAACAGCACTTTAGGAGTACCTGAGGCATGGGGTATTAATTAGCATGCACAACAGCTCTCATTTGTTGTCTGCCTTGCCGTTGTGCTCATGTCTGCATACCATTTGTTAGACTGGTGTGGGTGCTGTGGATCCTCTATTGTATCCAACCCTAGGCTATGATATTCATCATATTTTTTCTTCCCCGTCACCCTTTTCCTTCTTCTATTCCCCCCTACGCCAACTGGTGTTTTTCTTTTTTCCCCATATCTAATTGGGAGTATTCCACCTCCCCCCCTTTTCCCACTCGTTATACATTGCAATATATTTTTCGATAGTTCTATCATTTGCATCTTTTATACTCTTTGTGACTGAGGTAGGTTGTGTGGTTGTATAGAGTTCATCACTCCACCATGGAAATTCAGAGGGGTCTGGGTCATTCATTTCACGAATGTTGAACTCAGAATCATTGTAAAGGGCTAATGGGTCAATTAATACAGGGGCGCTGATTGTGTAATTTTCCTTGTGCGTGTCATTTTTATGGGCCCTGTGTGCCCAAATTAATTTAAATCCATCCCATATGAGATGAGTTCTTTGTTTTACTAATTTCAGCCCTCCTCCTCCCTCCTTCATGTCGATAGATATAAATGATATCGCCCAATACAATACAAGGCCAAGCATCATCGAAAAGAAAATAATTGCACAGAAAAAGAGTCCACATTCTTAAGAATAAATTCTTAAACTATTTACTCTATTTCTATCTCTATCTATGCTAGTGTTGTTGACATTGGGGGCCCCTGTCATTGCCACGGATGGTCCTACAGAGTGAGATATAAAAGGGGGTTAAGTACACATACATATAAGTGTTATTTTCACCTTTCTACTTTTATCTAATAACCTCTCCCTTTCCATTATACTTTTTATGCATCGTATTTCAATTATAATTGTTAAACACACATAAAACTATATATATATATCTAATGTTATTCATTAAAACAGAAAGAGCTAGAGAGAGAGGGAGAGAGAGAAAAAGAGAGAGAGAGAGAGAGAGCGGTGATAGGGAAAGGAGCATTAAAACAATATCATTATCTTCATGCGTCATTCTGTTCTCTTTGTTCACATTTCTATATTTGCATTGTTTACTAGTCACCTTTTCTTTTACTCGTGTCATATTTATTTTTAATCATCTTTAATTTGTATTCTCTCCTACTCTAGCAGTTGCTTTTCCTGTATTTTATTTTCACGTATTCTTATTACATCTGTGTCGTTCCTTCCGGCCTGTCTTCTTCTTCATTTTGTCTTACGCTATCATACGCCTTGTGCACGTCAGATAAATGAATCCAGTATTTCAGGCCCTTTACCGCAATGGGTGTGCAATATATTACTTCATATGGGCCATGAAACCTGGGGGCATTCCACTGACGTATGAAGCTTCGCACATATACCATCTCCCCTGGCATCAATTGGCAGCTAGGGCTATCTGTGGCTGGTGTCATTGTGTCACTGGGGTTTTCTTGTGTGAAGGGGGAGCTAGTTGTTTTGCAATCATGCATGCCACTCTCGTTAGTTTATTCAGGTATTCTTGAAATTCTTCTCCCAGTACTGTTGCACTTCTGTGTGCATCTGACTGTCTTCGCAAAGGGGAGAGTGCAGTATGCATGTGTCTGCCTGTTACTATTTCATGCAGGGACAAATGGTGTCTTTGCTAGGCTGGTTTCTCAATTCGAACAGCGCCACCAGTACTTTTCTTCAGTGTATGATTAATTTGGACAGTCTGCATTTCAGAAGGCCATTTATTTTTTCCACAACGCTGTTTGATTGCAGGTGGTAAATTGTGCATAACTTGTGGGTGATACCCAACATTGTTGTCATTGCTTTGAATAGATCATTGACAAAATGTGTTCCGTTGTTGGAGCGTATTACATTGCATATTCCCCAGCGGGGAAAGAACTCTCTCACAAAAAATGTTGCAGCATATTTCACGTCTGGGTGTGCGCAGGGACCTGCTTCCACCCACCTCGAAAAGGGGCAGACAACCACTATCAAATATTGTGATCCATTGCACCTTTATCCCATGTCTGCATAATCTATATGCAGTTGGCGGAATGGTCCAATGGGCCGGGGCAGTGTTCCTCGTAATGTTCTTAATGTCATTCCTGAATTATACATTTGGCATGTGGTAGATTCGATTACCATTTTCGATATCTGCTCTTGCAACCCCGCCACAAACCAATTTTCCTGTATATCTGCGGCAATATGTTGTTTTGTTTGGTGGGCTGGAAAGTGAAGTTGCTGGAACGCTATTTCCAATATTGCCAATACTTTTAACCCTTGGATGAACATGTCTGAGTTGACTAGTACTCTACGCACTTGCTCTGCTGTGGCTTGTGTGTGTATAACCAGCATAGCGCTCATAGTGCATATTCCAGGGGTTGAGCACACTATCCCTCTATCTGTAAATGAAACGGTCATGTTGAGCTTACTAAGGAGGTCCCTCCCTAGTAGATTTATGGGCGAGTCTTCATAGTACAGTAGGGGTGCTCGCACTGTTCCCCCCCCCCACTATAACATCTAATTCTTCTGTGTACGGAACCTCGACCACCGCCCCAGAAAACCCCTGTGTCTCCATTTTATGATTCGATAGTGGGAACCGGCTTTCCTTTAGGCACGATTGTTCCGCTCCAGAGTCTACCATAACGATGAACTGCTTGTTTTCTATCTCCGCCCCCACCAGTGGTTCCTCTGCTTCGTTGAGGGTCGTTGACAGTACCGGACACGCAAGTGCTTTCTGTGGGCTGTCCTATGCTGAGTATCCAGTGTTTTCACTGTTACTGAAAACATTATTCCCCACCATTGCTGCCCCCCTGTAAGGTGTTGGTGTGCCATTTGTTGTTGTAGTGAAAGGGTTTCTGTGCGTCAAGGGCATATTTTCCTGATATTGTGAATGTTGCTGTACATTTTGTGAGTGCAATCTTTGTTTGTGCGTGTACCTTATGTCGGATTGTTCCTCCCTCCTTGCGCCACCCATAGGTAAGTCGTATGGGCTGCCAGGGTGGAGGTGACTGAATTGCTGTTCATTTTGATAGGGGGCCATAGGGCGACTTCGAGACTCCCTTGCAAAATGTCCTCATCTCCCACAATTCCAGAATGTTCCCTGTCCCCCTCCTCTAAGTCCATGCCCTCCATATCCGTACCCTCCTCCTCTCGATCCTCTGTACCCATCTCCTCCTCCACGGGTGCTCCTTCCCTGCCATTGTGGCCCTCCGTATTGCTTCTCACCATTCCATTGCTCCTGTCGATTTTCTGCCCAATTCGCTGCCATCCTTGCCTGTATAGCTATCGGTCCCTCCTCTCCTTCTCCTCCTCTCTCTTGGGGAGGGCTGCTACTACAGCTGCATCCTGCACCAGTTTTGTTTGTATTAACTTTGTTTCATCTGCCAACCTTCTCTGAGCTATCTCTTTCTCTCTCTCTTTGATCCTTTTACAATGGTGTACTATGATGCTCTGTATTTCGGGCCAGCCCTTGGCTTCTATCCCGGCTATTTTATCTACAGCCTTCTGCACTTCCTTTGGGAGCCCTTTTTTAATTATGAAATAAAACAGTGAAGTGGATTGATCCCAAGCCGTGCCTGCCTCTGCTCTCCACATCTCTTGCACCCGGAGAATGTAAGCCATCACATCTTCCTCCTCCCCCATTGTACATTGCATCACTGATTGCAGATCGGGTGTGTCTGGAAACGTTTCTCTCAGTGCATCCCATACTCTTGCTCTTACTGTATTAAATGAAGCCCCATCGTGGCGGTCACAATCCAAGGTTACCCCGGGGAACCCTGCCTTCACCAACACCCTGCTGGCTTGATCACCCACCGCAGAAACCTACACACTCTTAATGTCTCCTATAGCTAGGGGAACCCCCACATTATTTTTCTCAAATGCATATATCCATTTACTCGCCCCTCCTGACAGTGGGGGTAGTGTCTTTGGCAGGTTTGCCCTGTCCATTTGGGACCTGGGGACATAATGAGGTCTTCCCGCCCCCTTGTGTATTAGTGGAAGTTGTAACTTACCCCTTGCTTTTCCAACAACTGCCTTTGTTCCCTTCTTTCCCAACACTGCCATTCTCCCTGCTCTTGTTATCAGCCTCCCTCGCCACTCTTCTTCGAGTACCCTCCCTGTGGGGGACCCCTCTGCTCCAAATGGTTACCCACCTGCTGCTTCGTCTAGCTGTCTTTCCTCTTCTTTTTGCTCATCTATATCGCACCAATATTCTTCTTCCCTGTCGGACAATATGCTTTCCCCTTACATGCTCACCTGTCCGTCTGCTCGATCTATCTCCACTATCCTTGTGGTGGTGTCATTAATTCTGAACAAAATGTCTCCCTCTTTACAACCCTCTTCTCCTTGTTAATTGTGCATCTGTCGTCCCTGTATTTGTTCTGACCTTGGTGTGGGTGTGCAATTCTGCTTTCATATACCTCTTAACCGGGTTAATTCTGTTTGTGTCATTGTTAATCTTGTTTCTAGGTTTTGGGTAATTTGCTCTATCGCTATCGTTGGAGTACTCACCTGTCCCGCTGCTCCTAATTGATCATATGGGGGTGGCGCTGGTGCGGTTGCATGTGCTGCGGGGGGTGATGTGGGCTTAGATACGTATACTGGGGCACTGTATCCCTCAGCTGGTTTGGTTAGAAGTGGGTATAGTCTTGTTACCTCCACCTCCCTTTCCTTTGTCACCTCTTCCTTGTCGCCATTATTTGCTGTCGGGGGAGATGCCTCCTGCCCCTTAGTTCTGCCTGATGGTATTTCCTCAAAATGTTTCCATAAATCTAGTATTTCCCTTCTGTTTTGCAACTACTTCCCTTTGTACTCCATGAACAGACAGGTTGCTACCATGTCTAATACATTTTTCTCAAACAACCCCCTTTCGGGCCATATTTGGGGCAATCCTTCTCCTTTTAGTTCGGTGAGCCATTGGTCGTGATATTTTCTAATTCTATCTGCAAACCCTGGCAGATTTTGGCAAATATGTGAAAGCGGTGTCTCTGCCCCTATGTTTACTTCAATGATATCTGTATTTTCTTATGGACCAACACAATATATCAAAAAACCTTTTACTGCAATAGTGTACTGTGCCTTATGTCACTCTTGTGACAGTACCTTCAATTCACCACACTGTGTTATACAATTTTTGGCAAGAACTAATAGTAGTATACTTATGCAATATCACCTTCTAACATCAATCGCATACTTTACACTCAACAGTGCCCAGCAGACATACACAATACACAGCAATGGACTTTTAGACATACCACATTTAATAATTGAACACAAACCCTCCCTGTCTCCTTTTCACCCCTCAAATCCTCTGCACCACATCGATTCCTGGATAACCTGTTTGTTCTTAGACTAGAGCACATAGTCCGTCATCTATTTTTTTTTTTTTAACTTCTTTTTATTGGTTTTACAACATAAAAGGAATGGGAGAGAACAAACAAAACAGAAACAAAAGTCCCCCTCCCATTTTCCTTTCCCCCTTCCTCCCCCCCTCCCTCTCCCCAAAGGCTGCCGCAGTATGTTCGTGGTCCGTTGCCGCCTCGGGGCCGGCGCCGGCCGTTGTCAAGTTCGTAGCGGAGGGGCCAGTCTCCCGGTGGCCTCCCTCCTTTCCCTGGGAATTTCCCTTGGTCTTGTCTTTGCATGTGTTTGCTGGTCTTTCCCAGTTGGAGTTGCACTGTTCAGAGTCCGCGCTGGTCACGACCTCGTCTCTCTCCTCCCGTTAGTTCTCTTCTTCTGAATTATGTAGTGCCTCCCGACGTGGGCGGTTCAATTTCATCGTTTCCTGAGTCACCTGGATCGGTGATGTCAGTCGTATCGTCCTCGCCTCCGCTGCCAAACAGGTCTTGCACCAGGGAGTTCCATGCTTGTAGTCTGGCTCCTCTGTCGCTCTCTCCCCCTTGTGTAGCTCTCGCCCAGACTGCCGTCTCTGCTATTGCCCATTTTTGTAGGTCGGCCCACCATCCTTCCTTCGAGGGGCCTTCGCTCTTGTTCCATGCCATCGCTATGCGGCGTTTCGCTAGTATTGTCATTAAATCCTTCATTTTTGCCACGTGTGTCATCTGCCGGTGTCCCCTTGGGAACAGGCCCAATAGGTATGTTGCTGGCGTTCTTGCTGGCATCTGTATGTCTGCTGTCAACGCCTTTTCTCTCACCGTGTTCCAGAAGTCTGCTATTTGCGGGCACGACCAGAACATGTGCACCATATCGGCCTGTTCGTCTCCGCACCGCGGGCAGCTCCGGGGTTGTCCTTCTCCCATCTTTGACATTCTCTTGGGGGTTAGATATGCTCTATGTACTATGTATATCTGCAGTTGTCTGAACCTGGCGTTTCTGGACACCTTTTTTGTGTACATGAGGACTTTGTTCCATTCCTCGTCTTCGAAGGGTTGTTGCAGTTCCTCTTCCCACTTCATCCGTGCTGTTAGTGTTTTTTTGTTGGTGTGTCCCAGTATTTGCTCATAGAGTCTGGACACCGTATGACCTCCTTCGGATATATCGTACCATGCCTCTAGTTCCCCTTCGGTGTCCTCTGGCTCTGGCATAGTGCTCCACCTCTTCTTTATTGTCTGAACTAGGCTATTGTGCAGGATGAATTGGCCCCTGTGTACATCTTGTTCGTCCATCAGGGTCTGGAATTCAACCCACTGTCCGTCACGCCACAGGTCCCCAATTTGGGCCACACCTTTGTCTTCCCATTGTGCCCTGTACGTGGTCAGGCTGGCCACTCGGGTGTCCACCAGCCCCGCCAGTGGGATATGTCTTGAGCAGGGGTCTCGTATGCCCTGTGTCTTCCAGGCTCTTTTCCATAGTGTTCGGCCTAGTTGGGCTATTTTGGGTAGGTCTTTGGCTTGGGCGGCATTGACCCATAATAATTCTCTCAGGTGATACCTCCGGAGTGCTGGCCCAATAATTATTGCATCTATTGAGGTCTCCTCGCCCAGCCATCGCACCACGAATTGGAGTTGTGCTGCCAAATAGTAATATTCAAAATCTGGGAGTTTGATGCCCCCCCACTCATAGCTTCTCTGTAGTGTGCTTAGTGCCACCCTGTTTCGTCCCCCTCCCCATAGGAAGGTTCTCGCCATAGTGTGTAGGCGCTTAAAGAAGGGCCTTGGTATGTTGTATGGGATGTTCGTGAAGTAATATAAGAGTCGGGGTAGGACTGTCATTTTTAGTAGTGCCGCCCAGCCTATCATGCCCAACGGTAGCGTCTGCCAGAATTTCATAGCCTTTTCAATTTTGTCTAAAGCTATTTGTGTGTTACCTGCGTGTGTTTCCCTGGTGTCGTGATAGATCTCCACTCCTAGGTATTTGAAGGTGTTCGGGGCCCACGTGATGCCCAGAGGGGGTAATTGATCTGACGGCACTGCGCGTAGGCCTGCCAGGGGAAACAGCACGGATTTTTCTCTGTTGACCACTATTCCGGATAACCTACCAAACGCGCGCAGCGCCTCTAGTAAGTCCTGCAGGTGGGTGCGTGGGTTCTGTATGTAAAGGAGTATATCGTCTGCGTATATGGATATCTGGTGTGTTTCCCCGTCTATCTCTATGCCCGTGTCTTTGTAATCTGTTCTTAGAAATACTGCGAACGGCTCCAGGGCCAGGATATATAACATTGGGGACAGGGGGCATCCCTGCTTTGTGCCTCGCTCTATGCCCCATTCCCTAGATACTTGTCTACCCGTCTTGACTCTCGCTCTCGGGTCTTTGTATAGTAGTTCTATCCATCTTGTAAACCCTTGTCCAATCCCATAGTGGGTGAGCGTTCCCAGGAGCCAGTCCCATCCCACCGAATCGAATGCTTTGATTGCATCCAGTGAGGCTACAGCACACTCCCCTCCCTCCTGGTTTGTCCTTTCTATAACATAGTGGAGTCTGCGCAGGTTCCAGGACGTGTTCCGTTCTGGCACGTACCCTGTCTGGTCCGTGTGGATCAGGGTGGGTAGCACTCTTTTCAGGCGGTTGGCTAGTGCCGCCGTCAGGATCTTGGAGTCCTGGTTTATTAGGGAAATCGGTCTATAGGAACCGCATTCGAGGGGGGGCTTGTCCGGTTTAAGGATCGGGATTATTATAGATTCTGACATACTACTCGGGAGTCTTCCTTTCTCGTATGCTTCCTCTAGTGTTTCTAGCAGTCTCGGGGCTATGTCATTTTTATATTGTTTGTAAAATTCCCCCGGGAGCCCATCTGGCCCCGGAGATTTCCCTGTCGGGAGCTGGGCGATTACCTCCGTTAGTTCCTCTACAGTGAGAGGGGCGTCTAATATTTGGGCCTGTTCCTCCGTCAATTGTGGGAGTCTAATTTCCGCGAGGGCTTCCTTCAGGTCCCCCTCCTCTGCCTCCTGGACCCTGGAGTATAAGTCCTCGTAAAACTGCGAGAACACCTCGTTTATTCCCTCTTGGGACCTTATCACCTCTCCTTTGCTGTTCTGAATTTCACTAATTGGCTCCCGCTTAGTCTCCTGCTTGGTTAGCCAGGCCAGGAGTCTGCTAGGCTTGTCCCCCTCAGCATGTAGTTTCTGTATATATTTCCCGTAGTCTAGTCGTCCCAATCTTTCCCAGGTCTCCACGCACTGTTGTCGCAGGGTGGTGAGGTTCTCTTGTTCCGCCCCCTTCTCCCCCGCTTGTCTCTCAGCCTTCTCGATTTTCCTTTCTAACTCGTCTAGTTGTGCTAGGGTTTCTCGTCTGAGACCTCCCATTTTCCCCATCGCCTCCCCTCTGACTACCACCTTGAAGGCCTCCCAGACCGTTCCTGTGCTTTCCACACTACCCTCATTATGTTCAAAATAGTCTTCTATTACGCTTTGGATGTGTTCCTGGAAGCCCGCGTCCAATAATGCCTCTGCCCTCAACCTCCATGTTGGTATAGGGGCTCTCCTGTGTGTGTGCGCCCATGTGATCGTCTGGGGGGCGTGGTCAGATAGGGTTCGCGCATGTATGTATGCCTCAGTGAATTCCCCCAGTGTCTCCTTGCCCGTAAACAGGTAGTCTATCCGTGTGAATGTCTTGTGTGGGGCACTATAATGCGTATATCCTCTCTCTTCCCCATGTACCTTCCTCCAGACGTCCTCGAGTCCGAGCTGGTCTAGTATCTGTTGTAGTGCTCTCGCTGGCGGCGCCGTTCTCTTGTGCTTATTGTCCGACCTGTCCAGCCGGGGGTCCAGTGTGCAATTATGGTCGCCTGCCCAGATCATCGTTGCGTTCCTGTACGGGGCCAGCCGGGGCGGGAGCGTTCTGAAGAAGGCCGTAGCATCGTGATTAGGGGCATAGGTGTTCACGAGGCATATCTCCTGATTTTCTAGCATCCCATGGACTACCAGGATTCTCCCTTCCGTGTCTTTCTCTTGATTGATGAGCTGGAATGGGACGCCCGGGGCGACCCAGGTTATGACTCCTCTGGCGTAGTTGGAGTATGTTGCACTATACATCTGGCCTCCCCATTTTTTCTTTATTTTGGCCTGTTTTTCCGCCGTCAGGTGCGTCTCTTGCAACAGTGCAATGTGGGTCCTTGTTTTGTTTAACCAGGTATAAATCCTTAGCCTCTTGACATATGCGTTCATCCCCCTGACATTCCACGTGACAATTCTTAAGACATCTCGGTCCTTGTGGGGACTAGCGCTTGCGGCCTGTTCTTTCCCATGGGCTCGCTCGGTGTCTTATTCTCTCGGTGTGTTCCTGCCGGGGATCTGTGTCCCTTCTTCTGGCTGTTGAGTTTTGAATCGTCCGTTCGTTTTCTCTCTCGGGTCGGTTCTCTCTCTGTTGGCCGCTCTTTGTTGTGGGCGGTCTTGCCTCGTGCTTCCCGCCAGCTTTTTGTTTGTGGGTACTGTCCCCTGAATTTGTTTTCCTTGCCGATTCTTTGTGTGTGACAACTGTTATTTCCTCTTCCGCTCTCCTCCTCTCTTTGCGGGCTTTGCCTTAACTTCCCAACTGTTATAACTGTTAACCCAAATAACGTCAACAAACGCCCAGCCTCCCCTCCTCTGCTCGGGCTCCACCGCTTTCCAGGTGCCGCTTTTCCCTCCTCGGCCTTGCCTGTCGCGGCGTAGTGTCTTGAAACTGACACTATAAACATTGTTTTTACTGGGGCTTCTCTGTGGGTCTTGGCGGTTCCCCCTCCCTGAGTCTTGTGCTCCCTTTGTAAGTCTCTTTACTGTGGGCTTTTCAACTTGGTGGCTGTCGGTTGCTCCTTTTCGTTACTTCCCGGTAGGGCATCTTTACCGTCTTGTTCTTGCTCCTGTAGCGTTGGGTATACTTGTCGTGCCCGGTTCTAGTCTCTATTTTGCTGGGGGTTGTTTCTGTTTCGCTCGTTCCTCTCTGCCGACTGTGGAATCCCTCGCTGGTCCATCCACTCCTGGGCGTCGGTCGTTGTCTCGAAGATCTGTGTTATTCCGTCATGCAGTATTTTTAGTTTGGCTGGATACAGCAGCATGAATTTCACCCCTGCCGCTCGAAGGCGCTCTTTGGTCTGCCAGAACTGGGCTCTCTGCTTTTGCACAAGTACCGTATAGTCTGGATATATCGTTATCCTGGCCCCGTTCCTTGTGATGTTCCCTCCTTCTCTCGAGAAAGTCAGGATTTTTTCCCTATCCTTAAAGTTCATAATTTTTGCGATCATTGGTCTTGGTGGTGCTCCTGGGCGCGGTCTTCTAGTCAGCGCCCGGTGTGCCCTTTCTACCACGAAGCCTTGGGATAGGGTCTCTGCTCCCACTTCTTGGATCAGGAGGTTCTCTATGTAGTTCGTGGGGTCCCTTCCTTCCTCCCCCTCTGGCAGCCCCACTATTCGTACGTTGTTGCGCCGGGCCCTGCCTTCTGCGTCTTCAGCTCTGCGTTCTAGTATATTAATTCTTTCCAGTGCTTCCGACATTTGTGTTCGCGAGGCGGACACTTCCACTGAGTTACTCTGTGCTTGTTGTTCCACTGTTGTCATCCTTTCCGCCAGGTTTCTCGTATCTTGTCTAAGAAGTCCCACATCTACCATCACTGCGTCTAACTTGCCTTCTATCGACGTCTTTAACGCCCCTATGGCTTCCAGTATGCTGCTTTCCACTTGCCTGATCTCTCCTTGCGTGGCGTATGACTCCGGCGTGTCTTTCTCCCCAGCCCCTGGCTGCTGGTCGTCATTCTTCCGGGTGAATGTCTCCATGATTGTTTGTCTCCCTCTGCCGCTTTTAGGCTTGTCTGGCATGTTAGTACCCACTGCTCTTGGCCTGTAGTTGGGCCCTATTCAGTCTGGTTTCGTTTGTGCTTCAGTGGGTCCTTGCTCAATTCCCACACTCGCTTCCACTCTTCCTGCGTGTGTTACCTTTTTATTAAGCAATTTCTCTCTGTGTCTTTACCCTCTTTGTCCGTTTGCCGTGTCTCTCTCCGATGTTCTCATCCCTCTCGCTTTTGGGTGGTTGGAGTCTGTGCCTTGCGTGAGGCGGCTCTTCCCCCAGCTTCTGCCTGTGTGGGGGGGGTCTGTTTGTGCTGGGTGGATTTGTGGTTTGTAGTGACTGTTACGTTCTCTCCCCCGCTTGCTGGTTATCTGTGAGGCAGCTGGTTGGGGTGGTGTCCGGGTCTATTTGTAATTCTTTTGCTCTCCTCGTTACTACAGCGGCTACCTTCTTCTCTTATGTCGTCTCTGTTAGGTCTCGGGTTTCCTGACCCGCCCCGCGGTATGTCTCTTGTTCCCTGGGCCTGGTTCCTGTGTCTCGGCGTTACCTCCCTGCTCGGGATCTCCCGCTGCTTTGCCGGCTCTGCTAGTCACCTCTGCGGCAGGGAAGGGCTCTTCTTCGGTTCAATCTGTGGGCCGCTTCCTGTCCGTGGGTCTCGGCGCCTTCTTCCTTCCCCGTTTGGTGTCGCGCTGTTTCTGTAGTGCTGTCTCGGGCTTCTCTTCCTGTTGCTGCCGTCGGTGCCTTGTCTCGCTGCCGGTCGGGTGATGCTCCGATCCTGCTGGGCTGGGCGATGATCTGCTGTCTCCCTCGGTTCCGCTCCGGACTGGCAGGTAAGGGCTCTTCTTCAACGATCCGATCTGTGGGCTGCCTCGTATTCTTCCCTGCTTCTCCTATCGGGTTCCGCTGCTGCTGCTACGCACCTCCGCGTTGGCAGGGGGAGGGTTGTTCTGGGTCTAGTCCGTGGGCCGCCTCTCGTTCTCCGCTGTCTCTCCTCTCGAGGTCCCTCGTTGCACTGCTGGGTCTCCGTCGTTGCTGCTCACTTCCGTGTCGGTCGGGAGAGGCTCTTCTGCGGTCCGGTCTATGGATCGCTCTTCGCTCTCCGTTTCTTCTCGTTGTGGGATCCCTCGTTGCTCTGCTGCTGCTCACCTCCGCTTCGACGCGAGGGAATCTGCCTCGGTTCAGTCTGTAGGCCGCTTTCGATCCGTTCTGCCTCGCCTTCCGGGTTCTCCGGTTGTTCTGCTGGGCCTCCGCCGCTTCTACACTCCTCCGCGTCAGGGGAGGGCTCTCTTGGTCCGGTCCACGGGTCGTCTCCCAGTCTCCGCCGCCTCGTCTCTCGGGGTCCCGCGTCGCCCTGTTGGCTCTCCGCCGTTGATGCTCACCTCCGCTCTTCTGGGGCTCGGTCTGTGGGTCTCCCCTCGCCTCCGCTGCCTCACCGCTCAGGTTCTTTCGTTGTTCCGCTAGGCCCCCGCTGCCGCTGCTCGTCTCCGCATCGGCTGGGGAAAGCTGTTCTCCAGCTCCGGTCCGTGGGCCGCTTCCTGTTCTTGAGCCGCGCCGTCTTCACCTTCTCCGGGTCGGTGTCGCGCGGCTATCTCTGCAGTTGGCGTCTCGGATTTCTGCCACTCTGGTGGTATTTCGGTCCTGCCTGCGCTGGATGTTAATCAGCTATCTCGCCCGGTTCTACTCCTTCCCTTCGGCCTTCTTCGTGTGTTGAGCCGCGGGTCTCTTTTTCAGCGCTGCGCGCCCGCCATTTTGTTGGTGGTGCCGCGCGTCTCTGTCTCTTCTCGTTTTCGCTCTTCTGGCCTCCGTTTTTCGTCGGGTCTTCTCCCGTGTGTGCCTTGGGTCTTCCGACGCCTTTCCCTGGCGTTTGTTTGGGGTTTTTTTTCCTAATATACGCCTTTCTCAGGATCTTTGGTCGGATCTGATGGGAGCCTCTCGGAGTCTGCTCACTCTCGCATGGCCGCCAAGCCACGCCCCTAGTCCGTCATCTATGTTGCCCATTCGAGCGTGATTGTTGCAAGCAGCCCCCTAGATACCAGTCCGCAGTCTGGGTCGGCTTCCCTAGCGACAGCATAACCCACCTTAACCCTTGAGAGGCACGCTCCGCCCGCAGTTTTCTACTCGCGGCCGGAGCCTTTAGCCTGTGTATTTCAAGAAGTTTCAAAACGCGAGCGTGATTTTCAGACGCAGCCTTCGAGCGGCTTACACCGTGAATCCCGGATTACTAACATTTTGGTCTACTTGTATCCAAGCCGTGGGTAAGCATTAGAACCTTCAATGTAGCACTTACCCATAGGTCACTTGCATTTATAATACTACTATATTCATTAGGGCATTTGGACAATAGATAACTAGACAATTTATTTTGTTGTAGGATTCGTTCTTTAGAACACTTGAGAAACTCATTGCATCCTGAGGACTTAACTACCACTGGGCACCATCTTTAGCCCGCAGCATTTTTAAGAGCATTTAACTATCTTGGACTTGACTGCATTTGTAGTGAGAGGTATGGCTTTACATTTTCTCTCTGAGCTCCATTAGCTTGCTTTCTCAGGCTATCTATTAGCATTTTTGAATATGTCTCAGAACATACACCTATTCATTGGAGTTTGTAAGTGACATTCTGTTTTAGTCCGTTCAGACGTTATTATTATATCATATGATTGTTCTTTAAACATTTAGATTGCCGCCCTGACAGAGACGTTGTTCACTCGTCCTGAATTTTGAGGACCGACACCCGCACATCACGCCCTTGAGGCTGTCACTTTTCCTTTTCAAGAACACTATTTAAAGGTATGTTAGTCTCTACCTGTGCTTTCTAATCCGTGTCCTGTAACAACATCTGGGTATCTTCTGTGATGTTTTCATGTAGATAATTAATATGTTGGTTCACCTCATCTCGGCTATAATTCAGACAAATCAACTGTGAGGATTATTTATTGGTCACATTGCCAACTCCCCCTTGAAGGATTGGTGCCTTTGGAAGAATATGTTTAATACATATGATCGATATTTTGGTTCTTTAAAAATATAGGAATTTTAATGGATCATTCCACAATTAATGGGTTTTGCCTTTGCCTTTTTACATGCTTGGTGAGCGCTTTTGTTTAGGAGTATTTACTAGTCAAAAAACCTGACATGCGCTTTCTTCATTTCATTTTTCTTACAGTTTACAATTCACTTGGCTCTAGAAGAAGGGACAGGATCCCGAAACGCGTCAGCCATTTTTTACTTGAGTTGTGATTATATACGCACTGGGTCCACAAGGTTCCAAACAATTTGTATATTGTATATCATTTGATATTTGGTTTTGGTCTCAGCATCACAAGATTTATTGATGTATATTTCTTCAATTAAAATGGTCTTTAACCATTGAACTCTAAGAATTTGTTTGTCTTGAAATTATATGATTAAATATTTTACATCACCATATATCTATGCTTTATTTTAGATTTACTCTTAACCGTTATTATGCGGGATACCAATAGTGTGCAGGGGACGGGAGGGCTCCTACCTTTGGATCCTCTTTTTTCTCAGTACGGATGGGTATTTGTGATCCTGTGCCAGGGTCACGTTTCCTCCCCCGCACCTTAAAAGATTACTTAAAATTATCTACACTCACTTCTTAAAGATTTTGAATACGTTAGGTGTGTGCATCTACATTCCCCTCTACACCCCTCTAATCCTCTTCCCACCTGTTGCCCAGACCCGTCCCCCTAATCGTGGTCTCTTACGGATCTCCCCCTTTATCTAAGAGTGTCCCTTCATGAAAAAGAAAAGAAGCGTTTCTAAATACTATTGCGAGTCTCCTCTTTTATACGAGACTCCTATTTCCACGTATTTTTCCTCTTTATTTCCTGCACTAGTCGAGATAGTACTAATGCGGCGCCGCCTTCTACCCCCTCGCGGAGCTAGGTTCCCGTACCTCTTCTCACCTTGTTATCTCCTTAACTGTCCTAATGGCCATATGCAGAAAAAAGAATGGATTTAAGAAAAGAGTTCCCCTTGTATTCTATCAGCTTTCTCCCCTCTATGTTCCCCTTGGTCAAACCCAAAATGCCCTTCGGCCTGCCTCCCTGTCCCACCGTTTCTTCCCCCTACCAACTTTTAATGTCGCTTGCACTTCATACTCACGTGTCCGTCTTGATCCGAGACTCTCCGGACCTGGTCTGTCAAGGCGATGCCCCGCACTCAATGGCCACGCCCTGCTCCGGCGAGCGGTACGGTGGGTTTTGGCAAAGCTGGGACCTGTACACCCTCTCGCCCTACTGCGTGTGCACGTCTAGGTGTACCGGTTGCCATAGGTGGGCGGCTGTGAGGGGGTGCACCCTGGGTCCGCTGTGGCCCAGGGGACATCTCGTGTCAGAAGGAACGTAAAGAACGCTATCGCGTCGGGATCACCAAGTGAAAGTGAGCAGTCCCCCAAAATACACAAAAGACTCCCAATGAGAGTCAATAACGAACACACCCCAGTAGGGAATGAGACCAAGTACAGGTGAAGTTAAGAGGTAAAGTTTATCTAGATAAGATATGGCATGCAGAGGACTCTGCTTACTCCGAGAGCGCTCTGCCAAACAATACACTGTCATTCCATTTTAAAGGCTTACTGTTAGGCCCAAGGGCTAAAATCAGAAGTGGTGGCTTGACACGTCGTGAAGCAATTGAGTCTTTCTGACAATATACCCCTCAAGAGTACAAAAGGACAGATTGAGGTGAGTTTTGCCCGTAAATATTTGGTACACCCTGGTACCAACACAGCTGGCTGCAAAAGAAAAACCAAGGATTAATGACAGTTCAAAGCAATGATGGAACTTAGACGAAAATAGTAGTCGTTACTCACAAGTAAAGAATGAGAGATTTGACTAAGGTTTTCCAAGCTAGGATGATGAGTAACCCTGGGAAAAATAGAGGTAGCGATTACTGAGGGAAAACAAGGTATGGAAGAGCAGAAGACTCAAACAGTATTTTGCTTACCAATAGAAGGATGTTATGTGTCTTGGGGTGTTTCTGAAGGAAGATTGCAGCAATGTAATTCCGGGAGTACAAAAGTCTTGTTCGACTATTCCCGCCGGCACGAGGACGCCTAAACAAAGTATTTTGATCCTTGCGCCGTTGCGCTAATGACCCCAGAGTTCTTTGAAGTCTTCAGGCAGGAGAAGAAGTGAAGATGTCATGAACAGTTGAATGTTCCAGATTCGTGACGATCCAGTAAACGTTTGCAGTCCAATAAGCGTCCCGAGTTGGCAGCAGGCAGGCAAATTGTAGCAGGCTTAAGAGGGTGCAGTCCAATAAGCGTTCCGAGTTGGCAACAGGTGGGAGAAGCATAGCGGGCTTAAGCGAGTGCAGTCCAGTAAGCGTTCTGAGTTGGCAACAGTTAGGAGAAGCGTAACGGGCTTAAGCGAGTGCAGTCCAGTAAGCGTTCCGAGTTGGCAACAGGCAGGCTAAGTGTAGCGGGCTTAAGCGGGTGCAGTCCAGTAAGCGTTCCGAGTCGGCAACAGGCAGGCTAAGTTTAGCGGGTTCAGCGGGTGCAGTCCAGTAAGCGTTCCGAGTTGGCAGCAGGCAAACAAGTTAGAGTAGAATCAGGAGACGAAGCAAGGGAAGTCGAAATACAGACCAGGGAATCAAAAACCAGGAATCAAGGTAACACCAAGACATGGAAGCTTTCAGAACAAATTAAGAAGCAGCGCCGTGCAGAGTGGGCAGGGTTTATATTACAAACAGCTGACTGCACGCACAACGCCCCGCCATAATCTTGAAGGCATACACGTATGCAATGGAAGCCAGCCTTTCCACAGCAACCCATAGCGTTCTCTGAAGGAACGCGTGCTTCTCAATGAATGTGTTTTCTGAGGGTTTTGTAATTGGAGTTTGAGTCCCAAGTTCTTAGGAATACAGGCAGATTTGCGCAAGGTATGGGAATGTTTCCTCTTGTGTGTACCAAGTTCAAGACATGATGAGGAAGAACTGAATGGAACCCTGACAGTTACAGCGTCATTGATGGCAAAATACATACAGTGCAAGAGTTACATTTAGATTGGTGGAGCAGCAGGTCCAGTATGGTTCCTTAGGGGCCATCTTCATATGATTGGATGGTGGCTTGGCGGGAAGGCGAACATCACGTGCATCAGCTGGGCTGGTCAGTGCGAGGAGAAGGTCATGTTGGTTCTGGGTGAGGCGGCTGGTGCTAACTCTCTAATCTACACATTACTTCAAAGTATGCAATAAATGATCACCAGCTACATCTTGACATTTAGGGAGAAGCCCATAAATTTCACATGTACACTTTAATTAGTTCACTTCAAATCGTTGACCAGGTGAAAGGTGTGAGGGTCATTTTCTTTCAGGGGGCATGGGGGTGAGCGCTCAGTGTGGGCCCAGTATTGTGATGAAAGGATACATTTGTTGCACCGAAACATCTGTGAGAAATGGGCCTTTGGCAGTACAGGCACGAGAGGGAAAAAAGAAGGGGCTTGTGTGCTCGCCGTGCGCAGCGCTGCTGAGGGGAGAGGAGGCCCTGCCGTTGCCAGAGTGTGGCCTAGTTCAGATGATGGAGTTAAAGGTACACAAAATGGAGTCTGAGCAAGCTTTGCATGGCCTCTTCTGCACAGGATACGTGGGGGAGGGGGGGGTTTGGTTAAGACTACAACTGTATCTTTATATATAGATATATATATTCCATGGGTCTTATATTGTTCAGTCTACGGCAGGATGGGTCTGGTTACATCTGCTTCGTGGGTCACACAAATTACATCATGACGCATAATTCTTCTAACATCTTGCATGTGCATATATTACGTGGAGGCAGTTGACCTGCATCGTGAGACAAGGGTACGTGGGCCCAAATATCTTATCTACTATAATCAGTTAGCTGGCACATTCGTCAAACATCCTTTTAGGTCTCGTGAAAGCAGCTTTATCACACCTTAGTACAGGGTAGAATATATGGTCACACATGGGATTAGTTCCAGGGGTGAATCTGGGAGGCACACAGTCGTGGGGCATGCATCTGCTACATCAATAAAAGGTGCAAGGTTAGGGGTTGTGCGGGTCGTATGTCTTCTGGGTAGGCTCTGCAAATACAGAGGCAGGTTTGTGGAGATGAATGGTTTTTTCCAGGACCAGGCTCTGGCCCGGTCACTCACAGGGCAGTGATATAAGGAGAAAGGCGAGATATACAGTGTTTAGTTTGTAGCCTTCCGTGCCTAGTCTTTCGTGAGAACAGGACAGTCACAAAGAGAACAAAGAGGAGGTTGAGGGAGGGGGTTGGCTAACTGGCCGTGCGCGGACACTGATGGGGAGAGGCGCCAGCCTGCAGCTTGGTGTTTTCTAAGGGCCGTCTCTGCCTACTACAAAATGGAGTTGTGGTTGGGCCTACCTATATGAGTTGCACATGCCTGGGTCGCCCCGGGACGGTACAGCACCTTGGCCAGGGGCACATGGTCAGCCCCAGTGTGAGTGCAGTGTGCATATTAGGACTGGAATATAGGGGAGGGGGGGGGCGAAAAAGACCCTTCCTTCCCTACACAGGCAATCAGAACATGACTAAACTTGGCAGTGAATAGAGCACATAAGTGGTGTAACAGAGATGTTTGGCTTCAAACAATGTATTACATTTCTGGACAATGTTCTCTATATGCATATGTATGAACACATAGATGACTCTTGGTGATAAAAGTACACAACACAGGAACTCCTAAAAATACTTTTGTGTTGTGCAAAGTGTGCGTTCACTGTAAATAAATCACAATTTGTTTGTTACTAAGGATACTTCCCAATTGCAACTCTTTTCCATCTTATTACGGATATGATCCTAAAATGCAAGGGAGATAGCATGTATAATGGTTTTCTCCTTTAGCATCTGCTGACACAAAACACAACAGAATTTGAACAGAAACAAACCTGTCCTAATCTCAGTATGTCCACTGCATACAAGGAGGCTTTCAGAAACAGCAGAGCATACGTGTCTGTTTTCAGTCACTGCTCCATGCATTGCAGTTTCATCCACGCAGATAAGAATCAAGGGATGTTTTCTGGTTTCTGTCAAGTCACCTGCCCTCTGCTCTCAACAGGTGCATTAATGATTTGCATGTAAAAATAAAAGGTGTCATATTTACAAGATTTGAATGCATGACAAGGCCTTGTACAACACTTATCTAGAGGCCTGCCTGCAACATTTTACATTGCTATCAAGAGGCCTCACGTCAAGAGTCCTCACATGGGGCGATCACAAATTCCTTTGATGGCTTTTTCAAAAACAATAGAATATCCATCAAAAACTGTTGTCTCAGTGACACAAAACACCTTGCAAAAGATAATATTAAAATCATCTGGATTAAAAGGTATGTCATTTTTTTCTAAACAAATGGGAGTGGTCAGAGTATTCCAAGATAATAACCTACGCCTATTGACATTAGAGACAGTGGGCCTCATTACAAGTATGGCGGTAAGGCAACAACGGCGCCGGTATCGCTACCGGTACCGTTGCTACCGTTGCTACCGTACCGCCATACTAGGAGTTTTGCTCGCGGGTGCCCTTGCAGCCACCAGGTCTGACCTGGTGGCCGTACCGGCACCCGTGAGCACAACATGATGGTAGCACCGGTACCATTATTAACGGTACCGGAGCTACCACCCTCCCCATTCCCATCGAGCCCTACGGGGCTCAAGTGGGAATGGGGATGTACCGGGCCCGGCTTCTGCAAAAGGGCAATTACCGGGTCCGGCTGGGCCGGAATAGCCCGGTAATTGCCCATTTGCGGGTGCCGGACCCGGATGCGAGTTTGGAGGTAGCCTTGCCAGTGAAACCAGCAAGGCAACCTCCAACCTCAAAATGAGGCCCAGTGTACTTGTTCACTTTTTTCATGCTAAAAGTAGCCGGAAGCCAGGACCAATCATTTACATTGAGATTAGTGATGTTACTTTGCCTAACAATCAGTACTGACCACTTTTGAAAATGACTTAACCGCATCATGATCTTTAAACTCTAAGACAACCCTGGTTATCTGTTTTTCCATATAAGGGAAAGATCCTCACCTTTAGATACAAATAAGTTACTTTCAGCTCTTGACATATTGTATATAATCCTAGATTTCAAAAGCAAAGCAACCAGGCTGGTATGAACTTTATCAATACATTCAACCTGCTGAGTATCCTCAAAATTGATTAAACGTAATTGAGGAACTTCTTAAAATAGAGATAGAACATTAGAGCGATTAAGCATCACTTTAGAATCATAATCAAAAAACATATTCCAAACATAAATAATGTGTAAGATTCTTGTTTTCAATTATACGATAATTTGACCTAGGTCAATATATTGCATGCAAGGAACGTAAATCTCTAAAATCCACAGATTTTTGGATGGTTGGCTGAGTGGCAGAAAGCATTCATAATATGGATTTAATTTCCATCCTTGACTTTGAATCATCTTCAATAATCTCTGTGCTCACATCAATATCTATATTTGTGTTAATAGGTGTGTCAGAGTCACCTTGTTCCAGGTTATTTTGTTTACACAAAAAGGTAAAATACAATCGTGAGCATTTGTCATTTTTGATTGTTAGGATGTTTTTCTTTAATTTTTTACATTTCACTTGACTTCCAGAGGAGTTCTCTTTGATCCCTGAGGCCTCAATAATCTTCCTTCTTTTATATGTAAGGACTTTATGAGCTTTCTCTGGCTCCGTTTTTTGGCAGTTACATATAGTTTTCAATTTTTCTTTTCTTGGCAAGATTGCCCGTATTCAACTGAACTTTCTTCTGTTTTGGTTGGATTGCGGAAGGATCTGCTAACTCAATCTGTACAGAAAGAGTATCAACTTACTCTCTAAGGAGATTTCTTGTGGGAGAAGTGGCTTCCTTCCAATGAGCCTTAGGAAACTCATTATGTGAGCCCATAAAACTGAATGTCAGTCTGTTTCCACCTTTGCCAGGAACTGTTCTAAGGACCCAAAGCGTCTAGCCTCCCCTTAATGTGACATAGGTGTTTGTTTGTTCTTTCAATTCAGCACTGATATTGTCATAAAGTCTAACTAAAAACTTCAAGACCAAATATAATGCAGAAAGGAGGGATAAATCATGTTTAGAAGCTTCATATTGTTACATCTCGTTTTCGGCAGACCTATTTGTGGCATATGTGGCGTTTGATGCATTACATTGGCCCATCCTCACACAGCATGGCGCCTGTTGTTTCATGTGTCGGTCCAGCTGTCTTCACGCCTACTTGTCCTGTAATTGCTGCCTCTCTGTCGGCATTGGTGTAGCGCAAGGAAAAGTTATTTAAGGGTGGTTGCCATGGATGACGTTGTATTCCTACTTTTCTAGCAAGACGCTCCTAAATTCCCTTGCCCCTTTCTTTTGCTGAAGTTCATACCTCGATTTTCTATCTCCTTGCCTTGCAGGCTCACTTGCTATTGTTTCCTCAACCTACCTTCTACTAGACACAATTCCCGCCGATCGAGGACCGTGACGGCAGCATTTTTCCGACCTCAGTCTTGCGCTGATAATCTGTGAATTGTGCACCCTGCGGCACTCCAGCACGAGGCCCCTGACAACTCCTAGCCCTGAAGCATTATCCTTCTCCACTTTGGGATCCTGACACCGAATGAAGTAGAACGACCTTTCATCGGAATCGGACAAAGTTCTTCTGCATTGACCAGACCAGCTGGGTTTTCTTCCCCAGAGGTTTTCCCTGAGACTCTTGCCCTCCCCACCTGTTATACTTCAGGGGGAGAGGGGTTTCAGGGCAATTTCTCACTCTTGACTCTCCATTGCTTCATCTGACAGGTCAGTCATACATTACACGTCTTGTGTTGAGAGATAGCAACGCCGACCTCTTGGCCTTGCAGCAACATGGAGCAGCAGATGCAGCAATTGGTTGCTGCAGTGCAGAACTTGACATTAGAAATGCAGACCATAAAACAAGAGAATATGTCACTCATACAGCAGATGGCACGTACTCCATGAGCACGGGAGTGTCCCTGTGCCCCTTACCAGGGAGTAAATATGAAGGCAACCCCCATATACTACAGGACTTTTTAGACCAATGCACTGTCCAATTCACCTTTCAAGCAGTTACTTTCCAGCTGACAGAGACAAGGTCGGACATCTAATTTCACATTTGACGAGAGCAGCACTCGCCTGGGCCACACCACTGGTAACTACAAATAACCCCATTTTGGACTCCTATCCTGCATTCATCAACAGCCTCCGATCTATGTTTGGCTGTCAAGAGTTTACGGTCTCAACTCAGGAACAGCTACTGGATTTTAAGTAAGGGACCATGGATCTGCTTGCTTACTTTCTAACAAATGGCCGCCGGCACCGCATGGCCAGATGACGCCTTGAAAACGATATTCAGACGTGGACTCTGAGGATTTGAAAGACAACTCTTGGGTACCCAGAGTAGTCAACCTCGCTGAGATGATTACTCTCACCATGCAGACGTGCTACCGATTGCAGGAATGTCGGTCCGAGCGTAAGAAGATGAGAATAGTCCGGAACATGCCAGAACCCTAAATGACTACATCCTCCTCGTTGGATACAAAGGATCCAATGCAGTTGGGCATGGCTCGCGGGCCCCTGATGCCTGAACAACGCAATAGACGCCAGACCTTGGGTCTGTGTATGTACTGTGGGACTAAATCTTAGCTGGTTAAGGAATGTCCAGTAGCCCCACCTCGGCGTTCAGGAAACACAAACCCACAGTCGTAGAGAAACCCACAATTGGGGAAGGACATCCAGGTTCCCTTATACAACCAGACAGATTGATTCTTCAATCAGTTTCCCCACGTTCCATGGAAGTTGTTAGAGTTAAATTGTCTTTTGCAGATAAAGAAATCCAGGCCATTTCCGCCTTGATCGATTGTGGGCCAGCAGGCTTATTTATCGATGATCAATGGGCTCAACTTAATGAAGTACCCAGGATTTGTATCCTGTGGGGGGACAAGTACCATCTATAACAAAGTTTGTATGCGGTCTCCTTGATGGCGATACTTTTGGATGTTTTATACGCCCTTCTACAAATTTGTTCCCCTTCCTGTTCCGTTATGGGGATGCCCAGGTCCTTATCCCATCTATCCATATACAAGAGTCTAACTCCCAGTTGTGCCCTGTCCAGTAGTCTGTAGAATCTTGATAGCCCTCTAGCTGCTAATCCCTCCTGTACTGTTAATTCTAGTCCTACGGGGGCTCTTGTACCTGCTGTTTTGACCTCTTTATGGGTGATCCAATGTCTAAACTGTAATTTTTGTATCGATTGCCCTCGTCTATGCCAAATTTCTGTTTACATTTCTCAGAGAGGAGGGGAATCCCATTTTGATAGAATTCCCCCAACGTTAAGTGTTTTGCTCTTTTCCAGGTATCCCATAATGTAGGCGTTTGTCCCGGGTAAAGTCTATATTATAAGCCATTGGGGTATATGGTCCTAATCCTCTTAGTGTTTTCTGTCTCTTAAGTGCCGGATCCCATTCCCACAATGACACTTTGGTTGCCTCTAAGAGTGGTCCTTTTGCCCCTCGAGTTGCAGTGCACATAGCATGTAGAACTCTCAGGGAAGTGGCCGTGACACATTGTTTGATTTGACACCATCCTTTTTGTGTCTTGTCTGTCATCCATTTCAACATGGGCGATACTTGTGCCGCTAAGACGTAGCGTGTCGCATTGGGGAGCCCCACCCCCCAAAATGTTGGTCGTGTTAGAACCTTCCTTTGTATCCTTGTTTTTTTCCCTATGCCAAATGAAAGAAATGATCTTAACAGCTGCTATGCGAGTGAACCAGGAAAGTTCCTGAGTGTCTAATCTGTGCAGATCTTCCTTTAGCTGTTTCCATAGTGGGGTCATATAATTATAATTTTGCATTTATATAGCACTACAAACCATCAGGCATCCGCTTGCTGCTTATTACCCACGATGTGGGGTGCTCATTTATAGACCGCGGAAGGAGGAAAGGCTGAGTTTGGCCCTGCCGGGATTCGAACCTGCGTCGGCAGGCTCTGCACTGATGTCAAAGCAAGCCCTCTACTCGCTGTGAGATCTGACCGGCTTATATTTGCCCCATATAATCCCTTATACCCAGTCCTTAATTCTATCCTGAAGTATTCTATGCACTCATCTTCCGAGGTCAAGGGATATTCCTTACTTAGTTTTATTATGTCTCCTGGATCTTCAGATATGTTTAAGGCTTTGGACTTAGAATAATTTATAGTAAATCCCGAGACTAAGGTGAATTCCTGTAACCTTCTCATTGCACCTGGTAACAAGGTCTTAGTGTTTCTCACAAATAACAGTATGTCATCTGTGTATAGTGCGATTTTATGTTTTCCTTTGCCACACATTATCCCCTAAATCCCTTGGTCCCGCCTAATTGTGATCGCCAGCGGTTCCATGGCCATGGCAAATATCAGAGGAGACGGAGGACACCCCTGACGCGTACCTCTCCGGATTTTAATCTGACCTGATGTTTGCCCATTAATTAAAAGGTTTGTCGACGGTATCTGGAAATTTGCTAGTATCATTTTTGTGAAGTGAGGTCCACACCCAAAAGCTTCAAGTACCCTTTGCAGATATCTCCAGTTAAGACTGTTAAATGCTTGCCGCGCATTCAGTGCAGCTATGGAGAAGGTCTGCCCTGTTCTAGTCCCCAGATCAATTACGTCTATGGCTCGCCGTATATTTTCCAGCATGTGCCTTCCTACAAAAAACCCAACTGATCTTCATGAATAATGTTCAGGAGTACCTTCATAAGTCTGGTCGCTAATATTTTAGCGTATATTTTACCATCACTGTTTAGTAGGGCAATGGGGTGGTAGCTAGCGCTATCTGTGGCATCTTTCCCTGGTTTGAGAATTGATACTGCAGTGGATTTCCCCATATCTTCCGTAATTATAACCCATTCTTTTATTTGGTTGAAAAGTCGTGTCAGAGGTGCAAGCAGCTGTACCTTGAAAGTTTTATAAAACCCATTACCTAAGCCATCAGGGCCTGGTGTCTTATTGCTTGGTAGGGATGATATCGCATTGCTGACTTCTTGCGCCATAATGGGAGATTCTAAAGTTTCCCTTTCCTCCTCAGATATCTGAGGTACTTGTAACGTTTCCATATATCTTGCTTGGAGGAGCGGATCTAATCCCTCCTTTTTCAGCAGCCCTGTGTGGAATCTTTCCATGATATTTATCTTGTCAGCCTCTGCTGTAAATAGGGTTTCTTGTTTATTTCTAAGTTGGGCAATGTGATTCTGGGCCCTTTGCTTTCTCAGTTTGGCTGCTAGAAAATGGTTGGCTTTCACTCCCTGCATATAGTATGTTTGTTTGGTATTTATCAGGGTTTGTGCAGAATGATCTGCCGCATGCGCTTCTAATTGTGTCCTCACTTTTCGTACCACTCTCAATGTTTTTTGTGTCTTCAGTTGTTTGTGTTGTGCATCCGCTTCCATGAGTTCCTCCTCTAACCTTTTCCTGATTACTTCCTTCTCCCTGACATATATTATGCATTGGGATATAAATTCATCCAGACCACCGCTTTCCCTGCATCCCAGACTATCTTCCAGTCCGTTTCCCCATCATCGTTTTCTCTAAAGTAGTCGTTAATAACTTTCTCCATATGTGCTCTGAGCGCTATGTCCCGCAGTATAAGCTTGTTCATTCTCCAATATTTCCTGATCTTTAGGTCACTTTTGTTTGCTTCAATTTGTAGTATCACCGGGGCATGGTTGGATATGTACTTGGGCCCAATTTCTATCTGTACCACCTGGGAAATAAGTGTCGATAAAATAAGAACCATATCTATTCTCAAGTAGCCTTTCTGCACTGCAGAGTAGTGTGTGTAGTCTCTGTCCTCATTATGAAATAATCTCAATGTCTCTATGACCTCCAGATCTCTAAAAAGTTTCCCCAATGCTTGCCTATTCCTTTGATCTGCGGAAGTAGGTGAGAGCGTTTTATCTAATGTGGGGTCCATCACAGAGTTAAAGTCCCCACCGATAATTACCTGCCCTTCACACCAACTCCCTATTTTCCAAAGTGTTTCTTGCAGAAAGAGGTCCTGCTTCTCGTTAGGGGCGTACATTACAATGAGCGTGTATAACTGCTCAACCTAGGGAGCCTTTGAGAACCAGATATCTTCCAACTGGGTCCCTATAGAGGAAGTGCTTTTTAAAGAATAATTTAGCAGCTATCAGAATTGCAACCCCTTTCTTCTTTGTCCCACTGGAAGCATAGTATTGTTTGGGGTAGGCCCTGTGTGACATTCTCCTTTCATCTTTGGGGAGAAGGTACGTCTCTTGGAGAAATATTATTGATGCCTGGAATTCCATGAACCTTCCCAGTATCGAGTTATATTTTGCCGGCATATTCAATCCCTGTATGTTCCAGGTTACAATATTCACTTCAGCCATATTCAGGGAAATGTAGTACCAATTTACTCTTTGCTACTGCTTCCTTCCTTGTTTCCCTTAAAATTGGTGTAGTTATGGACCATACAACAATCCCTTCCCAACTCCCAAAACTCCTTCCCTGCCCCCCACCCTCCCAACACCCTCTATTGCCTTCTCTATTCCCTTTACCCCTCAATGACCTAGGTCCTTTTGGACCTCCCCAGATGTTACTAGAGGACGTTGGGTCTTGTACACCCCGGGAATTCCCTTGCCAGGATCTTTCATACCCTGGTTTGGTTTCCAAGATAGCCCCTCAATCCCCTCTCCATCCAGGCTCTTCTACTTACTCTGGCAAATTGTTTAGTCCTTTCTCAGTATCTCTTTCCCTTTCATCCTGATCATCTTATCAATCATCTGGCTTTGTCTCTTAATCATGACTCCCCCCCCTTTTAGTGCGGGAACCAGTCAGTTTTTCATCCCTGTCATGCCTCCTTCTTTTGTCTGTCATCCATTCCCACGCCCTGGAGCCGTCATTTGGGGGTTTATTTCCTGCTCCCCGTTCCGATCGTTCCTTCTCTTCTTGCATGTGCACCAGGTTCAGGCCCTCCTCGCATGTAGTGATTTGTTGTTGCTTGCCCTCCCACATGAATAAAAGTCCAAAGGGGAATGTCCACTCGTAGGTAACGTTTTGTAACTTGTTGCATTGACCTCAGTTTTTGCAGTGTAGTTATTGCAAGATTCTGATATAGATGGATCTGGAATCCGTTTATTGTTAAATGTTGTTGTGAACGTGCCGCCTTAAGTATCTCCACTTTCATGGTGTATGAGGTCAAGGCAACCAAGACGTCTCGGTTCCTGGCTACAGGGTCTTTTTTCTTGGGTCCCATTCTGTGCACCCTGTCAATTCCTATTTCATCTGGTTGTAATTCAGTCAGCAGGCTGTTAAAGCATTGTTGCATGGTCTCCTTCAGGTCTTTGTCTAGGATGATTCCGCCATGCTCTTGATTCTGATGTTGGACCGTCGAGAGCGGTTCTCAAGGTCCTCCGCCTAGATTTCCAGATTATGAGTAGCCGCTATTGTGCTTGACTTCCTCTGACATTTCTGATAGGCCGTCCTCTGTAGTGTCTATTCTGTTCCCGAGGACATTGATTTCTTTTTTAATTTCCTGTAGTGATGTCTTCAGCTCCTCTTTCATCTTCCCAAATTGCTCCAGGAACAAGTCCATGATACTCCTTTCCAATCCTCTCAGGCTTTCTTGCAGTTTCTTTTTGTTTAATGCCATTTTGCAGGGTTCCTTGGTCGTGTCCTCTCCCCCATTTTATTCTTCGCCAATGGTGTCTGTATGTCTTCCTGTTGTTTTTGTCTCCAGCAGTGTTCCAGTTGTCCTCCTTATATAGTAGTCGACTTTTTAACTCTTACTGGGGTGTTCCTGGATTTTTCCCTGACATCTGGGAGTCTTCCCCCCTTGTTTTGAGTACTGCCTCTGATGTTGTGTGTGTGCTTCCTCAGGAGTGTGCCTTCTTCCTCTGGTCGTTTCCCTTTATGAGGTTGGGGAGGCGTATTTTTGTTGATTACATCAGGCACCCCGGAGTCTATATGCTGGTGGTTCTCTCCTGCTCCCCTCAGCCACTACCTTATATTTTCAGCTCCTCTGGGTGGGCATCTATAACCAGGGTCGGACTGGGACAAGAAATAGGCCCGGACAACAAAAAAAAAGTGGCCCACCCCTCGCCTCAAAAAAGTGGCCCACCCCTCGCCTCAAAAAAAGTGTCCCCTTTCGGGATACCAATGCCCCTATGCCCTTGACAAAGACACTGTGGGGTGCTTCCGAACTGCACACAGTCAGCAACAAAGGCTAGCTATCATCCGGGGTCAGACTGGGCCATGCAATTATCTCAGGCACCAAAGATAAAGTGGCCCGCAGTTGCAAATGGCTTTTCATTCCTTTTGTGATACTGTTTGAATAGTACCCAGGCGGAGCTTTTTGATAAAGTGACATGCAAATTGTATATTTTAAAGAATATTTATTCAGCAAGCAACACTGGTCAAAACTACTAGTCGCAGTGTGAATTAACTCATCAAACTGGCCCACATGGGCCAACAAGGGTCCCACTTTGGCCAATAAAACGGTCCCACACCAGCATTTTGTGTTTTTGGTTGGCCCTGGGCCTATAGTCCTACAGGCCAGTCCGAGGCTGCTCCCAGCTCAACTGACTTTTCAGTACTGACACTTTTTCCCTCATCTTTTCCCCCAGTTGCAACCCATACCCACAGAAAAAAAAGTCATGTTTTACCATGGGCAGGGCCACAATTCATCTCTATCAAGGAAGCCTAATTGCTTTGAGAGCAATGTAGCAGCATGCAATACTCTTTACCTAACTATTCATGCCAATGAACAGGTACAGCCAGCTTCCAAAACGGATACGGTTACATTTCGCTCATGCCCACATTGCCCAACAAATACAACCAGCTCTGATGCCCAAGGAGCCGTACAGCATAACTGGTACAGCCTGCTCCCAGCTATGGTTAAGCTAGTTCAAACACAATCGGCTCCTGATCATTCTCTGTGAACGTTGCTGCACCCATTTAGTAACAGGTAGAGGAGCAAATTCCCACATATGTCAGGCAATAGATAGCGCAAGGTAACACCATTTCCATTAACAGGAACAGCGAGCTACTGCTCACGTCCAGTAGCTTTTACAACCCAAACTCCTCGCACTCATCACCGGAACTGGTACAGCTATAGCCTTCAACATGCCCAGCCCCACCCCAACCCCCTTAGCTCACAATGTCCATACTATAGGCTCTGTTTCGAAAGGCATGTAACACTGGAAACTGATGCAGAAAGGTAGGGAGACTAAGCATGAAAGCATGGCAGTAGGGCAATACATTGGCCCATGGCTGTGCCACCTAATTCTGACTGCTGCCCTCACCAAGACCAGCTGAGCTCAGTCTTGCAATAGACCAGTGAAAAAATTATGACATACTTGTCGGATGGTGGAAAAATAAAGCTTGTAACTGGATCAGCCCCAGACAGGTCCCCAGAGGCATAGGCCCCTCTGGAGTGTACCCAAGTTCCTTATGGGCCAGTCTGCCACTGTCGGCCTCACTATAAGTATGGTGGTAACAGGTGGCATTCCAGAGTAGCGCCTATCTTGCCGAAACACACAATAATGGCCTTTGCAGCCCATGCATATGCTGCCTGCTTGTTGCCTCATCTTCAATGGAGGTCTTACCCCATGCAGTATTACCACATGTCCCCAATGCAGTTCAATTGGCCTCAAAAGCGGGCAATAACTTGTACTGCACCAACCCTAAATCAGTTGTAGTATTATCGTAGCCGCATGCAGTAAGAGGAATTCAGTTGAGCGGTATTACCATAGTTGATACCGCCAAACTTACAATGTGGCGCAGAATTACAGAAACAGCTTGTCACATGATGGAAACAGAGTGTAAACATAGCAGAGTCCATGCTGGACACACACAAACATACACAACATTTGAGGTGCACAGAGATAGAGCCTGCCCTGGGGCACGAGAGAGACCAACAAGGGCAGGAGGAGAGATGGAGCCTGGGGAGTTGGGCTGGGGCAAGGCAGGCCAATAAGAGCAGAACCTGAGATGTAGCCTAGGGAGGAGGGTAAGTTCTAGATGGGCAAACAAGTGCAAAAAGAGCGATTGATCGGCCCTGGTGGGGGCTGGGGAAGAACACAGGTATGCTTTTGGTACTCAGGCAGGAGGCAAAAAGAGAGTGGGTGTATGCAGGCAGAGGAAGTGTACAGTAAGGGTGGGGTCTAAAGAAAAATAAGTTTGGACTATGGAGTAGGGATATACACAATGAAAGGAAAATGAAATCAGAAACAAACACTTGGTGACTTAGCAGGGTAGGAAAATAGTTTGAAATTGATAAATATTAACACAAAAGAGAAGGTAAAATTCGAAAAATAAACGGAAACAGAAGTTTGCAAGACAGCTTAAGGACAAAAAAAGGTGAGGCTGAAGAGAGAGAAATTAAAAGACGATGGAAACTATAAAAGGGAGGTGTGCAGAGGAAACTGAGTAACATTTGATGAGAGAAAAGGAAGAATATTGAACATTTTAAAACAAATGGACAGAAAGCCTTTGGTCAAAGAAGAAGGAAAGATAGAAAGACTTGAGCTGGAATTGGGACCAGGACTGGGGAATTACCCGACTCGGGAAGATTCGACTCGTTTGTTCGGTGAGAGGGTAATAGAGAGAGAGGGGGAAGGGAACAAGGAGGAAAGGGGGGCTCCGGTGTCGGGGAAAGCCCCTGGGGCAGAGGTACCACCCTGTGTCAGGCTGCAGGGGTCTACTGTCTACAGAAGGTATACACGCGTGAACCGAGGGAAGGAAAGGGTTTGAGAAAGGGGGCTCAGAGTATGGGGCGAGCCCAAGGGTCTGGGGGAGCCCCATCCGGCACTTCAGGTAACGTCATGCACCATTGAAAGGAATGCGCTGCTTACGCCTACACATATAATGGAATGGTGACTAAAGGTTTGCGAATCCCGGGCTAAATATTAAGCTATAGATCTGGGCGTTATGCGTTGCAATGTGTTTGAAAAACAAGTTGCTTGGAGCTGGCACCCAGCAAGCAGATGCAGCCGCACGACCACACCACACTGGGGCAGTACGAGCTGCTCAAGCGGGGGTGCATCACATCATTCCTGCATTTGGGATTCATAAGCCAATCAGAAACCTGTGTTATGTCTTGTTCTACTGAGTTAATGGGATCCATGTGATCGCATGATAACGTTTGCCTTTGGTGCCACAGAGAGGTTAGTTGCCTTTCTGCAGAGGGCTTCACTGTCTGTCATAATGCACATCAGTATCTAATAATTATTAAACAGCGTAGATGCACATCTTTTAGGGAGTGCTAGTGGCCTACTAGAGTGCCATTTTGCCAGGGATTGGCAACTGACCATTGACCAACATGTTGGAAGTCATGAATTGGTTCTCCAATTGCTTTGATTCTCTGTGTCCAAACTGGAGGCCGCTATTATGCATTAATCTCCGTGGCACAAGGGTAATGAAGAGGGATGGGTCTGCGGGATGTGCTAGTGCCGAGTGTGTGCGCGCATCACTGGCACAGCAGACCTGCACGGTAAACCCAGGATCAGAGGATCAGAGGCAGCAAGTGGGCAGCAGCAGTGCCTCTCACCTTAGCAGGGAGGTGTCCGGCATTAAGTGCTATGTAATAATACACATCATTGCCCTGGTCAACAGCACAACCGAACTCTATTTGTATTATGGAGGACACTGGAATTAAACATTGTGCAAAATAAAATAATATATAGCTAAACCGAATGTGAGGCGTCAGCCGACACAATTATGTATCTCACTGCACATATGGTGACCATTGCATACACATTTTATGAAACGGGTATTTGTACTTCAAACCACATCTGGCAGGGATGTCAACTCATGTAGGGGTTGCCAGGGGTCTGCCTGGTGACCCCTGAAGCCTCCCTTGCTACCCCTGTGGTCTCCCTTGCTACCCCTAATTTAAAATTGAGGCTCCTGGGCTGTGGTCAGCAGCATCTGGCTCTGTGTTTCTTAAGTGGCTAGTTTTCTGATAGCTATAGCCGGTAAGATAGCTCAGTGGGTTCAGCGCTCACTGCTGCAATGTGCGTGTGCTCTGCAGGTTGCAGGTTCAGCTCCCAGAGAGAGAGGTCAGGTCAACTCAGCCTTTTATCCTCCTGAGGTTGATAAGTGAGTACCAACACAGGTTGGGTGACTTTGTAGGTATATCTGGTCTATATGAAGCTCTTACAAGTAAGTGCTATATAATAACACAACATTATCATTTGGCCTTGGACATCTGCTTGCATTCACAGTAATTTGGTAAATTGGCCCATATGCGCTGATATTAATGATACATATGGTGATCCATTCTTGTATGAAATGTATATCACTTCGCAGCAGACCTGCATGCACCCCCCCCCACCCCCCACCCCAGGCACACTCACATGGCATGGCATGGCAGGGAAAGCCCCTGGAAAGGGACGGTGTATAGAGGCAGCAAGTGGGCAGCAGCAGTGCCTCTCACCTTAGCAGGGAGGTGTCCGGCATGAAGTGCTATGTAATAATACACATCATTGCCCTGGTCAACGGCACAACCAAACTCTATTTGTATTATGGAGGACACTGGAATTAAACATTGTGCAAAATAAAATAAAATATAGCTAAACCGAACGTGAGGCGTCAGCCGACACAATTATGTATCTCACTGCACATATGGTGACCATTGCATACACATTTTATGAAACGCGTATTTGTAAATCAAACCACATCTGGCAGGGATGTCAACTCATGTAGCGGTTGCCAGGGGTCTGCCTGGTGACCCCTGAAGCCTCCCTTGCTACCCCTGTGGTCTCCCTTGCTACCCCAAATTTAAAATTGGGACTCCTGGGCTGTGGTCAGCACCATGTGGCTGAGAGTCCCTGATTTCTTCATTATAAACCCAGGACTAAAAGACCCAAAATTCAAAGTTAACTTAACCACTGGACTAGCATCTCCGCCTGGAACGGGGCACATCGGCATGCATTTGTAATCGGGTCGCAGCCCGTTGGCACGTCAGCAGCTGCATATCACATGCTTCTTTCTGTTTATTTGGCCCAGGTCATGTGACACCCTATACATTCCAATGTTTCAGACAGGCTACAATCTCGATCCGTCTATAGCTGGTGGATGTACTTGCAAACTCTGCCTGCAAAGCCTCAACCAGAATGGCAGACTAACGGGTGGCAGAAAACGTACTGCTTTACAGATTAACTGGTTGCACGCTGCTGTGCCCTTAACGGTGCCTAATGAGGCACCAGTCTGCGGCCATAGCTACTAAATTCAACCACTAGGCTAAATGAATGTCGTTGAGTGCTTGCACTTAAATTGCACCCCTGCCTATCCGGTGCTCGCAGAGTCAATGCTAAACAACTGCAAGCCATCAGCAAGGCGCTCTGTCCTCCATGCCCCCCTCATTAAAATGAGATTAGTGGTCAGGCACTTAGCTCTTCAGTATTTAGGCTCTGAGAAACGTTTTGAAGAAACAAAGTAGAGCAGTGATATCCCCTTGAAGCATCGCGGTTCTGCACCAATAATTGAGAAGTTGCCAGGGTCATTAACGGCGTGGCTCTGTGTTTCTTAAGTGGCTAGTTTTCTGATAGCTATAGCCGGTAAAATAACTCACTGGGTTCAGCGCTCACTGCTGCAATGTGCGTGTGCTCTGCAGGTTGCAGGTTCAGCTACCAGAGAGAGAGGTCAGGTCAACTCAGCCTTTTATCCTGCTGAGGTTAATTAAGTGAGTACCAACACAGGTTGGGTGACTTTGTAGGTATATTTGGTCTATATGAAGCTCTTACAAGTAAGTGCTATATAATAACACAACATTATCATTTGGCCTTGGACATCTGCTTGCATTCACAGTAATTTGGTAAATTGGCCCATATGCGCTGATATTAATGATACATATGGTGATCCATTCTTGTATGAAATGTATATCACTTCACAGCAGACCTGCATGCACCCTCTGCCCCCACCCCAGGCACACTCACATGGCATGGCATGGCAGGGAAAGCCCCTGAAAAGGGACGGTGTGGCTGAGACACACAGGCACTTGTTAGACTCTGCCCTAATGTTTACGTTGCTCAATGCTCACAGTAGTCCCACTCCAGTCCAGTCCTTACCTCAGTTGGCTGGCTGTTGGCTGGGCTGCTGCCTGCTGTCTGTGTGGCCGGCACTGGCACTGGGCACTCCACTGTCTGTCTGCTGGCCGGCCGCCTCAGTGCTGCTGTGGTCCTCCTGTCCTGTGTGGGCTGTGGCTGTGGGCACTGGCACTGTCGGTCTCGAGGTCCACTGCAGACGGTGTGTGCTTGTGGGGCACTGGGGCTCATATAGCAGCAGCCCAGCCAGTAGCATAATGTATGCATTGGCGATTTCGCCGATTTGGCGGCAAATTGGGTGGGCAGGCACTGCCTGCCCAGCCGAATTTTCATTGGGTCAATGGGTCCGATCCGTCCACGGCGCCGGCGGCCGGGGGCCCAGGCCAGCCAGCCCCCAGGCGCACAATTTGAAGACAGTTACTTTCAACTTTGCAAAGAAGTGTTACTTACTTCCTGCAGCAAAGTTGAAAGCAAGTGTGAAATGTGTCACTGGCCCTCATTACGACCCTGGCGGAAAGTGACTGACCGGACCGCCACAGCGTAAATAGCGTTTCCGCCATTGCACGATGGAGCAAAGTGCGGCCCATTCCGACCCATCGGGCATGAGCACCACGCCATGGCGGAAGTGCAAAGTCCGCGATGGCGGAAATGACCCCAAAACGGCCCACACCGCCGCCGTACGGCGCCCTAGGTGCAATACCGCCACCCATCATAGCGGACACCGCAGTGAGCGCCAACCGGAAAGTACGGTGACCGTAAATATACGGAAACGGAAGTAAAAACATGGGCCCGGAACGGGAAACAACACCCCGTACACCTATAAAACCACAAAATACACACAACCACTAAAAACACCAACCTGAGACACATCCCAACCCGTCATCCACCCTAGTGAAACCAAGAAAAATGGGAAAAGTAGCGAAGAAAGCGTGCGACCGCAAGCGGCAGGTCCACTTCTCCCGTGAGGAACTCACCGTGCTTACAGAGACCCTCCAGGAGAATGCCGCCGCCGTCTTCTCCACGCAAATGACCAGGACGGCATTTGCGAACAAGAAGGCCATATGGGCCCTGGTGGCACAGCGGGTAAGTGCGGTGGGGACCGCACCCCGCAACCCACAGCAATGCAGGAAGCGGTGGGACGACCTGCGGATACGCGTCCGTAGCATACTTTCTGCCAACCGCAACATTGCCACAGCCACCGGGGGAGGATCGGAATCACCCATCAAGTTGACCCCCTGGGAAGAAATCTGTGCCTCCACCATTGGAATGGAGAGCATAGAGGGAGTCGGAGGGATGGAGAAAGGAGTGCAGACATCCGGAGAATCAGGTAGGTGGCCCAAATAAAACCATGCCAAATCCACAATGTCCAATCATGTGACTCACAACAGCAACACATGGCCAGGAGAACGTCCACACACATTGGCCTGATAGCGCACTTTAAAACTCACAATAAATACATAAATAAGTAAAAACCCCAAAAACACCCACTACACGTGCAGCAGGCACACCCTAACTGCAGGCTGCCAAACAACTGCACCCTCACTCCACACACAAATGAAAGCACCTCCAAGGCCCCGACCCAAATCACCCTCAGGTACCACCCCAATGCATGTGATACATTGCCATTCCAATTCCCACAGACCCATTAATAACGCTCGCCCTCCTTTACTCCACCACAGGGTCCGATCCAAACGACGAGCTCCAGGACACCCCTACCAGCACACCTGCAAAGAGGGCCAAGACCGACGGCCAAAGACCCTCCACCTCAGCTGCACGCATCAAGACACGGCAGCAGCACATATCAAGTGGCAGCACACAGGAAGGAACATCAACAGGCACCCCAGCAGCCAGCATGCCTACAACAGCACCACCACAGGTCCCCCCAATGGATGCCACAGAAGGTACTGCCTCTGGTGGCAGCAGCACCATAGGTGACACCCCATTAATGGCAGCATGCTCCGACACAGAAGACGGGGATGTCGAAGTCAGATCCATCCATGACCTGTCCCAATCCCCCTGTCTGTTCCATCCCGTACACCATGAGGATACCACGCAGGGGCACCCACAAGACGACGACTGGCCATCCCCCACAAGCCCTGTGGCAGGGCAACATGAGGCGAACAGCCCCTCTGTGACACCACCGCAAATGGCCATGGCCCAGCAGAGGCAACAGTCCCTCGACCAGTTAATCGTGCAACAGCAGCAACTGGCCACGCTCCTCAAGGACCATGCCGATGGATGTGGGGGCACTAAGGCAGACATAGAAACATCAACTGAGACACTTAGGGCACAAATGGAGAGTAGCACCGAGAGCCTGAGAGTCCAAATGGAGAGTAGCACCGAGAGCCTGAGAGTCCAAATGGAGAGTAGCACCGAGAGCCTGAGAGTCCAAATGGAGAGAAGCACCGAGAGCCTGAGGGGGGAACTGCATGCGACGTCCAAAGACGTATGTGCCGAACTTGCCGCAGTGCGCCGTGTGCTCACTGAGCTCTCACAAACCCTTAGGGACATGCATGGACGTGAGCAGGCAGAGACATCATCCGTTGCAAGTTCCGTCCAGGGCAGCCCCCAACGTAGATCTGGGAGGAACCTGCGCTCCACAGGCAGGGGTGCCCCTGATACCCGCAGAGGGGGCTTGCAATAGCGACTGCCCACTGACAATGAGCATCTTTGGACACTGGTGTTCGGGGGGAGGTAGGAGGGTGGAGGGGGTGTGTTGGGCTCACTTGGGTGGCGGGTCGATAGGGTGTTCAACATGATATCACATATGCCATAAACAATGCACGATCAAACAATGAGATGTGTGGACAATGATCTTTGTGTACTAGGCCATCATAGGCGTACAGTCCATATTGTGCATGTACCAGACACACACAGTGCCACGAGTTCCGTGTCCATGTATCAGCCACCAGGCGTGAGTGCTAGAAGCATGCATCTATGAGATGCTGACGAATTTCACGGCCCTCCTGTGCCTCGCAGACTCCTTGAGGTGCTGCCACATCCCCACCCTCATCATGACCATCTTCAGGTGCTTGCAGTTCTGCGTCAGGGGGCATGGGCACATTTCTACGTACGCACATGTTGTGGAGCATGACACATGCCATCACCATCTTTGCAACCTTCTCATGGCGGTACAGGAGTGCCCCGCCAGACCTGCTGAGGCACCGGAAACGGGTCTTCAGTAGGCCAAATGCCTGTTCAATGACTACACGGGTACGTGAGTGGGCATGGTTGTAGTCCTCCTCATGATGGTCCCGTGGGTTCCGGACTGGTGTGAGGAGCCATCTCTTCAGTGGATATCCGGCATCACCTGTATGTGGACGATAAACGAATTATGTGGAATGCCATTGCTACGTACGCACCGCCCCCCCTTCCTGCCAGGTCATTGCCGCATCACATACCCCACATCATCATGCATGAAATGAGACTCACCGAGTAGCCAGGATCTGTTCCCTGCGTGTCGCTCCATGTAGCGTGGTATTGTAGAGTTCCTCAAGACCATAGAATCATGGGTTGATCCAGGGAATCGGGCACAACAATGTGTAATGATCCTGTTGGAGTCACACACCATTTGTACATTCAGTGAATGAAATTGTTTTCGGTTGCGGTACTGGGCCTCCATGGCATGTGGGACGACCAATTCCACATGGGTGCAGTCGATGGCACCAATGCAACCCGGTATGCCGGCAAGTGCATGGAATCCCACTTTTGTGTTGGTTATTTCCTGCTCCGAGCGTGGTAGAGAGATGTAGTCGTCTGCGTGCTGCAGGAGGGCATCGAGCACTTGCAATAGTGTCCGTGAGAACAGTGGCTGAGAAATGCCATGCAACTGTCCGACTGTGTGCTGGTAGGTGCCTGTGGCCAGGAAGTGGAGTACAGACACCACCTTCAGTAGGGGTGGGATGGCGGTTGGGCTATCTATCATGCTGACAAGGTCAGCCTGTGTCATGTCCACAATGGCGGCTATGGTGTCCCGGTCCAAACGGTAGAGGGTGTGGATCTGCTCATCAGTGAGGTTGAACGGATGTGCTCGGAGGCGTGGGATTGCGGGCTGCCTGCGTGGTGGTAGTGGCTGTGCTGGCAGCCCTTGCTGGCCCTGCCTTGCCCTCCTCCTCCTCCTGCGTCTCCTCCGTGCGGCCGGTTGTAGTTGGTGTTCGTCTTCTTCTTGGAGTTGGAGTACTTGCAGTGCTATCAGGTCCCCCAGGGCCAACATCGCGAGTCCTGCCGGTAGCATTTCGGAGTGGGTGTGGTTGTGGGAGGAGACTGGGTGTGCAATTTATGTGTTTTCAGGCTGTATGGCCTCCACCTGTGGTGATTCATTCCACCTGTGCAAGCTGCTCTCCCCTTTGGGCGAGCACGTCCCGCACACAACGCTGCAATTCGAGGAATGGCATCTTGCTATTACAATCATGTATTAGTACCCGATGGCCGTGTAACATTGGTTGATATGTTCATTCGGCTATGGTCCCATTGTTTCACATGCATTCTTTGCAGTCGCGAACAGACTTGTGAAGGGTCAGTGGAACGTAGTACTCGAGTAACGGTGGACCCTCATGCATCACTGTACCGAGGTTCAACGACGGGCGGGGCGTCCCATTTGTGAGTGAAGGCAGTTGCCATTTTCACACACAGCCGCACTAGATGGATTAATTTGTGATTTCAAGCGGCCACAGATGCCTTTTCGACGTGATGTTGCAAATGAGGAATTCGAAGGGCGGCGCTTTCGGTCTTCAGCTAGCGGCGAGGAGATGCCCACAGGTCTGACTGCAAATATAACGTTCTATTGTTCAGTGTCCTTGGGACAGGGGCCATGGCGAGGATGCAATGATTGATATGAATAGTTTGGGATGCGCAATAGCGAAGTGGATGATGAGGCCGGACGTTCCCAAATACATGTTACTTCACAACACTGGAATTACGGGCTGGGGCACAGTGGATTTTGCAGGCTGCATAACGCACAGACTCAATGGAATTCTCACATGTTATGTGAGTATGGAAACAGGCGTTATCATTACGGGATGAGGGAATGATGAATGGATGCATGGACAGATGATTTGATACGGTGTTTGCCATGTACAGGGCTTCTTGGAATCTGTCCGCCTCCCCTGCGCTATGTGATGCAGGGCTGCCATAGTGGGACCATCGTCTATCTGGCCTTGTTGAGCCCTCCCTGTCTCGACGCGCCTTCAGACACTTGTGTCCATGCACGTTACCAATCCCATCTGATGGATTCTGTTTTCACAGACGCATGCACAGGTACACTCGTTTGTGATGGTGTTTTCACCTCGATATGGATAGTTATGAGTCGCAAGTGGTTTTGGGGTGGTGATGATCCTTTGGAGTGGGCTAGCATGCATATGGCTGTGGATCTAGTGTGATCATTGAAGTGAGTTGTTCGAATGTAGTTCTGATGGCCATTCTATTCTTTTTCTTTTCTTTTGGTTGACAGGTATCTCCTCCCCTTTTGCCACTGCCATCTGTATGCCACTCCTGCAGATGGGTTTTACTCCCGACACCTGCTGCTTCGTGTTAATCAGTGGAGCAGCATTACGATCTTATGGGACGATCGCCAATGGGCCACATGCCCTTACGCAGTACTAGTGGCTCGGAGCAACATTTCGGCCTTTCAGCTGGACTAGTGCCTCCCTATTGGGATGGCACTGCGGTTCTAGGCGCTTCCATGTTGCCTTTTCGTACGAGAATGTAGCCCCTGTGTACCATGAAGGAACAGGGCGTCACACAAGAAGTAGCTGGTCATTTATTGCGGATGCAGCCCACAATGGTGAAATGTGTTTTGGAGTTCATGGCCTAATGGCTGTATGGGCTTGGTGAATTTGTTGTGCATTAAATTTCTATTCTGATATGGGCCGTGTAGCGTTCTTCTTTGCAAGTGATGTGGCATATTCCTATTTGGGGAGCGATGTATTGTGAGGAGATCTGCATTGGGTTCCAGCTTCGGAGTATAGTTGCGTGGTACTGTGCTGGGCGCGTTTGCCTACGAAGCCCAGTGAGGTCAGGGGTGAGGGCTGCCAATATGACTGTTTGAATGATGTCATGCTCAGGGGCGGGGGATTAGGTTTTGTGTAACAGATGCCGGTCAGCCAGGTGGATTGGTGGAATGATGTGATTATCGGAATATTGCTGGTCACAGGTGCCTGTGTTTGCGTGCGTTTCTTGGTGGGAGACTGAGGTCATGTCCATTGGTATAGCTTCTGTATTCGTGCCATCTGTGCCCTGCAGCTCCCATTGGCCCCTCTTGTGATTCTTTTGTTCGTTGGCATGCATGGGTGACTTGTACATTTCACTGGTTGCATTGTGACTTCGTTGCACCTACGGGGAGTTGTACTATGTGGCCAGGGAGCGGTGTACAGGCACTCAGTGGGGCCGTTTACGGTTGATTCGCGATGCCGTACTTCTCACCATGGCGGAATGGTACTTTCCGCCGTGCTTGATGGCGTTAAGTACATGTCCGCTAGGGTCGGAATTCGCGTACCCTTGCGCCATGGTGCTAATTACGGTTTGGCATGGCGCGCGCGCGCGTACTTGGTGCAGTTAGCGTTGGCGTTCACTACGGTGTCGCTAATGGCATCGTACTTTACGGTGACGGGTCATAATCGCACCGAGCGCTATTCGATGGCGGTATTGCATTTCCGCCATCGTTTTTCGATTTCCGCCAGGGTCGTAATGAGGGCCACTGTGTTTTACAGTGCCAGGCTGGGCCCCAGCTCAGCGGAGCCCTCAGTCAGCCTGCAGGCAGGCTGCACCCCCCAGGGTCAGGAGGACTCGGAGGGGAGGAGGGAGGCAGGTGTTACAATTGCTTTGTGTTTGCAATTGCTTCAGCCTGCCTCCCTCCGGCTCCCGAGTCCCACCACAGATTAAACAACTAAACAAGTTGTTCTCTCTGTGGCCGCGCCCACCGGCCAGAGGCTCGTGAGCTGACGGCAGGCGCACCGGCCCCCTGCAGTGGCACTGGGCGGGCGGCGGCATGCCGCCGGCCTGGCCAGGCCCCAGGCCCACCGGCCTGTGAATTATGCACATGCATCTGCATCTGCATGCATCATAAATTATGATGCATGCATGATGCAGATGCACTCATCAAAGCAAGGTAACTAACTAGTGTTACCTTGCTATGATGATTGTGCAGAGCAGAGCAGACTCTCACTCCCCCTCCTGGCTCCCGCCTCCCGCCTCCCGCCCTCCACTGACTGGCTGGCTCGCCCAGCCCAGGGCAGGCGCGGCGACTCACTCCTCCAGCCCCGGCCCCCCCACATCCGGCCATCCCCTGATTTGGCCGCAGGCCATGAATACTCGCGACGCCGCGGCTCGGCACACTGCAGCGCACACACACACACACTAGGCCGGGCCCGGGGGGGGCGCTGGCCCGGCCTGCCAATAAAAAAAAAAAGACATTTTTAAAAAGAAAAAAAGGCCCAGAGGTGGCTGCCGGAAAACCGGCCCCAGGGGACCCCAAAGTCGTTCGGCCACGGGCCGAAAGACCGAAAGGGCCAGTCCGACCCTGTCTATAACCAGGCTATTTAGGGCCAGCGCGTGTTTTGCTCTCTCCTCCTCCCCTCCCTTCTTGCAGCTTGCTGCACATGGTGCGTGTTACTAATCCTCCAAACTGGGGGGATACCAATATCTCCCTGCTGTCCTTTGGGCTGCCCCCCTTGTTTGAGTACTGCCTCTGATGTTGTGTGTGTGCTTCCTCAGGAGTGCGCCTTCTTCCTCTGGTCGTTTCCCTTTACGAGGGTGGGGAGGTGTATTTTTGTTGATTACATCAGGCACCCCGGAGTCTATATGCTGGTGGTTCTCTCCTGCTCCCCTCAGCCACTACCTTATATTTTCAGCTCCTCTGGGTGGGCATCTATAACCAGGCTATGTAGGGCCAGCGCGTGTTTTGCTCTCTCCTCCACCACTCCCTTCTTGCAGCTTGTTGCACAAGGTGCGTGTTACTGATCCTCCAAACTAGGGGGATACCAATATCTCCCTGCTGTCCTTTGGGCAGTGTTCCCGCTGAGTTGCAGCCCTTTGGGGCTATCGCCCACTTTGTACTGTAGCCTCTTTGTGTTTGTTCTCGCCGCCCAGTGAACGTTGTCCCAGCTTCCTAGATCTCTCACGACCCTGTAAGCCTGGAAGTGTTTTTGTGCTGGGAACTGGCATGCGGTTGACAGGTGTCATGGATGACAAGTGAGACATGACAGGAAATACAGTAATGACAGTTGCAGGAATGAGGAGACTGAAACCAGGATGTGATGTGGAAAAACTTTGGCCACAAGCTTTATTTTTGTTACGCTCACCTGGCTCCCACAGAGGCGTCGATCGGAACTGGACAGCTGCGGTCTCCACCAATGTGACGCGTAGGATCGAGATGATGGACTAAACTGGCCCACCTAGCTTTGTTTGCTTGGCCCGTAGGAATATTCTTCTGATGGTTTGAAAAGATGAGCTCTCCATCCTGCATTGAGCGCAGGGGCGCGTTGATAACCAGTTGCTTCACTGGCTCGAAGGAATTGGTGAGTTCCAGAACAATATTGACTCCGAGATTCCCGGCAAGACGCTGTAAGTATAAAGTTCGTAAGAGTTCAAATGCCTGACTTTCACTCTTGTCCGATTCCTTGCAGGTTGCAGCTTGACCCTAATGAAGAGATCCTCGTGGCAACCGGTAGTGTTCTGATAAGGATTTGTATTTTCCAACACAGTTCGATAAAATAATGTCAATATGTAACCTGTTGCTTTCTCCCTTATTCAGGTGCTGAGAGAAAGTATGAAGTCTTGGGGAATAATACCTCCGGCGGTAAAATCAGGTAAGTCTATTGTGGTGAGGAGGGTTCCCCTTGTTAGTCCCTTTGTTTCACCTTTCTGTCCTTTTGTTTCCCCTTAGGGGCCGGGGTTCGGCGAAGATGCAGTGGAAGCTGCGCCGACCCGTGAAGAGGAATAGTACCTCCGGTGGTAAAATCAGGTAAGTCTATGGGGGGTAACTAATATTCCTCTGTGTATTCCCTTGGCTCACCTTGCTGTTCTTGTCTTCTCCTTAGGTGCCGGAGTGCGGCGGGAACATGCAGGAGGATGCGGTGGAATGTGAAGATGCTGCGAAGGCCGGTGAGTTCAGCGCGGCGCTGCAGCAGGCGAGGCGACGCGCATAAATAGCTTCTTTCTTCCAGCTCGAAGGCGCGATGGATCGGGAATTCAGGTAAGGATCAAAGGTATTGCTCTTGTTCTAACCTTTTCTCCTTCTTTCTCCCTTTTTCTAGGAGCTCCAAACTCGAAGCGGGCGTGGCAGAAGGCTGGATGCAGACTTGCAGGCACGGTGAGCGTTACGCTGCTGGATGCAGAATAACGCGAAGCGTGTGCTGCTCTTCGGGTGTGGTTTAAATAGCCTCCAAAGTAGTCCCAGTTAAGTATTCCTCCCCAGCCCCGCCCGAATAAAAAATAGTCCCTTAGTAAAGTAGTCCCTTCCAAGCATCTTTTGGCTTGGAGCTCTTGCAGCATGGTCTGCATCAGGTAAGTTTGCAGCATGGTCTGCATCAGGTATATTTTAATCTATGAACCTGGTGCCTATGGCGCCAGGACTGACTCTCCATATGAGCCTGGCACCATAGGCGCCAGGACTGGACCCAAATAGCCCCTAGCTGGGGTTGTTGGGCTTGCTTAGGATAACTTGATGCCTGCTTCCGGGGTTGCCTGGACGTGGTCTTGGTCCCTGGGGGTAGGCATCATGACAATTTTAGAAACCAGCCATAACATCACATAAGAAGGATAACAATAATATATTTTGGGGACAGAGGGAACAGGTGAGTGGGGGGCCCCAATCCCAATTAGGGACCGCTCGAGGCTGATCCCCGCCGCCATTCATATGAAAGCTTGTGACAATTGTTTGGCCACATCGTGTGAGCTGTGACATGTTCATAAATTGCTTGTCTTTTGAAGCAGGTTCTGCCTGCTTTCTCTTGTCCTTTCCAAGTGAGATGGGGAGGTGTGCGCTTATGTGCCTTTTATTGCTGTCCAACCTGACCAGGTTTAGCACTTGCGCCCTCTCTTGCTCACAGGGTGATTTTCACTGAAGTTATGGCTCTTGATCCAATTTTTGCTGACAAAACAAACCCCCCGTTGTGAAACCTTTCACTTGATACTCCTCGGGGTGGGTTCTTAGAGCCATTACGAATTTTTGATCATGTGTTTTGTAGTTTTGCCCGGATGGAGGCGTTTTAGCATCGTGGTGTACTCCTTGGAGATGAATTTGGCACTTTCTACACACATGATCCACTTGAGTTTTTATAAAAACCTTCACGCTCTGTTTGTGGGATAGTTATTTCTTCGGGGGTGGGTTCTAGGAGCCTTACTAGGGTCTTCCCTGCTCCTGATCCACTTGTGCTATAAGACCCCTTCTGCGCATTAGGCTGCTTGTTTTTACAGCTGGGATGGGTTCAAAGAGCCTTACTAGGTTTTTTCCCTGCTCCCGATCCACTTGCGTTGTGAGACCCCCTCAGCGCTTAAGGCTGCTTGTTTTAACAGCCGGGGTGGGTTCAAAGAGCCTTACTAGGATTTTCCCTGCTCCCGATCCACTTGTGTTGTGAGACCCCTTCAGCGCTTGTGTTGTACTATTTTGCCGCTGGGGTGGGTTCTAAGGGCTTTACTGGGAGCTTCCCCTGCCCACGTTCCACTTGTGTACCCCAGTGCGCTTATCTTGGATATAAAATGCGAGGGAGGGAGGGATTCCAGAGCCTTACTAGGAACTTAACTAGCTCCTGATCCACTTGCGGTGAGACCCCCTATGCATGCATGGAGGTGGATACTTGAGGCTTACTAGTACATGTTTCTGCTCAAGGTCCTCTCTCCTTCTGTTTTGTAAGACCCCTAGAGCTCAAACCTGTATTGATTTTATCTGAAATGGGTTCCTGGAGACTTGATGAGGATCCTTCTGTCTCGTGATCCGCTTTTGTTGGTGGATTCTGAGCGCCTGGGTCTTACATAACTGTATTTTTATAGAAAATTAAATAATCGACAAAAAAAAACCCAGTGTCTTTTAACGCCCCTCTTGGAGTTGAATTTTATTTTTATTTTAAAAGTGAGGCGTTTTAGCCTCTCCTAGTATTATGTGTGCGTTCCATACTCTACCTGGCCCTCGCTACAGATTTCCTAACAGTTATTTGCAGGGTGGGAGGGATGTTTTTTTTAGACCTGCAGCCGTCCTGCTGCTTGTTCGTGGATGGTGGGGGAAAGAATTTGAAGGGCCACCTTGCCCCCACCAGATAAAGGCAAAATTCTGCCTGGGGGCAAGGCGGCCCTTCTTTGAACTTCAAAGGCCCACGCTCTGCATCTGCCAGGATGGGAAGGGGGGACCCTTGAAGTTAGAGAGCAAGGTGACAGGGGGCAGGGACTACCGGTTGTCACCTGCCCCCCTCTCACCTCGCTCTCCTGTGCCGGAGACACGCTGTCTGGGTTCCTATTGTTTGGGGACCCAGCAGCCCATTCCCCACCATATGCATGATAAGTGGAAGCAGCGCCAAAAGGCGCTGCCCCACCGGACTTGGCACAAACCCGACACCTCCCAGTTTACGGCCCTGGGCCTCCCATCTGGGGGGGCCCGGGTGTATTTTGCTCACGTTCCTTCTCCGATTTCAACGTTCAGAGGTTTCAGTATAATGCTGCCATGCCTTTCATGCCTCCTGGTCTGCTTTGAGTTTCAACCCCTCCTTGCATATTTAATTACGCAATAGTCTCTTACCGGGGCTTTACTTGCCACATTCTCATCGCTTCATCTGAGCTCTGGTGTCCTTTTAACCGCCGCCTCCCTGGTTCTAGTGCACCTCTAGCCCTCCGGCGTTCTCCCTGTCAGTTTCTCCTAAGTGCTCGTATGCGTTCGCACACCTTCCATTTCAGAATCCTGCATCCCGCTCAGCTGCGGCACTGTTCCGTCTTCTATGCTATTCTCCAGACTCCCAAGTGGCATCTCCCCTTTTCCCCAAGATCTTCTGCGCCACGTTTTCTGTTCTTCTCTTACACTGCCAGTATTTCAGCTGTATGGGTGCCACTTTGCGTCTTGATTTGCATTCCCCTGCCACAGGGAGCTCCTCAGGCCGTCCTTCTCTTCGCTGTGTCCTGCGCTCCGTTCCGAGTCTTCTAGGGAGGTCGAAGGGTGCAATTCACTCCACCGCCACTTCCTCGTTCCCAGTGACCTGCCGTAGGAGACGAGAGAAGTGTATTTCTCAACTATTTTCGCCAGCTTCTGTCACCTTATATTATGGCCCGGAGCGTTGAGCAGAGAAGTACAGCCTCATGCTCCGGCAGCCATCTTGGAATCGCAAACAATTGATTTTTATCTGCATTAATTAACTCAGGATTCGATCTTAAAAGTTAAATATCTGTTCATGTTTGTCTACATAATAATCAGTAATTTCTTTCTTTCAATGTTTTGGACCAGATTCAATCAAGCATGTCAAAGGATGATTTCTCATTTCTTTCCCCCTCGATAAGTCACTCTCCTGTTGAACTAACACAATCGAGGAAGTATCTGGAATGAGGTTGTTCTACAAACCAATTTGCTGCACAGATTATACATGTTCTTCAACTAGCAGAACATTTTCGTAAAGCCACTCACCCAACATTCAGATTGCTCCCGGCACCAGCACTCACTTCCAGTAACTGCAGTAACTGCATCTCACGGTACTCGTGCCCATGCATTGGTGCGATGCAGTGTTTAATAAGAACCTGCTCCGCCTTCTGTTTAAAGGGTGAGCCTAATCAGTCAGGTAAAACAAATAGCAGAGCTCCACAACCAGCCGTCTCCCGCAGTAACTGGACTTCACTGCACTTCGTGGGTACCTTTATTCTCTTTAGCGGATAGGCCAGAACACCAATAAAAAAGTAACTTGATGAGGAATAATCAATGTAGCATCCCACTTAGATAGGTGTGTTGAGATATGCAGTTGCTTTCTAAGGCCAATAAACTTAAAAGAAACCCAGGCAGCACACTAAAATGCAAGAAATTAAGCTCTTTAGTCTTAGTGGACCAAAGCCAAGAAACAGTCATGCTAGACATTAATATAAACATGCAGAGGTAAGTTGTGAGTGGCTAAAGTCTGCTGAGATTATTCTATGAAGGCTCACATATCAGAAAAAGCAACAAAGAAAACATTTTATTTACGCATAAAGCGTTAATAGCATGCAGGATTTGTTATAAATAACTATCTTATTTATTTTAGCATGATCAGTAAACATAAATTCTCATAATGAAAGCTTCAGAACAACGTAAATGTCAACACTGCAGAGCCAAGAAAACTAACGGTTCATGTGAGGAGACAAATGCAACGACATCAGAGGGCGCTCTCCTACACGAACATGCTGCATTACCTATATGGGCCGCGCACAGGAATGGCTAATCCGCCACACTAACGTGAGATGGGGGTTTAGATTCTATTAAAGACAAGGAGGCGAGTATTATGCATTTCAATCTTTACTCTGAAACCACAGCAGCAAAGAAAAAACTTTTACAAACAAAAAAGTTGTAAAGAACAGAACTAAATAGAGTTCAATGTCAATGTAAGGGAGCTCCCCAATCCACCATGGAGGACAGGTCATGCCCTGCAGGAGACCAATGAGCAGGGACCCTTCCTTATATAAGTCCATTACTCTAAACCCAACTCCTCTTTCTGTAGCTGTCTTGAACCAGACGTCCACTGCACAGATCAGATGATGAACGATGAAGACAAATCCAGCGAAGCTCTCGTACCACGCACTCCACAACTTGTAACTGTGAGCCACACTCCTGATCAGAACCTCAACTCGTAGCTGTAAGAACAACAGCAAGAAGGCTGGGTGGATGGGAAGAACAACAAACCAAAGAATGTTCTCTCTAGAAACACCTGTGTACATCCGTGTTATAACTGTCATATCATATCAAGGGTGGGTGGGATAATACTCGCCTCGTTGCCTTTAATAGAATCTAAACCCCCATCCCACGTTAGTGTGGGGAATTAGCCATTCTATGTCAAGACAGGAGGCTCATATTATGCAAGCCCTTGCATCCCATTAGTACAACATGATCAATCCAATAGAGGCAATAATAAAAATAGTAGGAGAGGAAAATGTTTTAAATTGTTTTAATTTGATCAATCAGCTGACCGCAAGAGTATTGCCCAAAGCTAGGCTGGCCGAATAACTGTCTTATAAGGCATAGTCAAATACACTGCAAGAAAACAACTGGAAGATGTGCCAATTCCAGCATTCCTTACAGGCCACCAAAACCAACTGGTGAAAAAGAGAGGGGAAAAACACTGAACAAAGTTTTCCTATACTAATAGGTTAGAAAAAAAAACCATCGGAGTAATAAACTCCCCTGTTGTCCAATCAAACATTTAAAACACTTAAATTCATACCATCTTTGGGAACCTAGATAGCAAACAAAAGAAGATAAACACTTAGCTCTCCTAAAGAAAAATACCCCTTATGGGGTGAAAGCTTTGTAGGTTCCATCCCATGCATTAAAGGAAGATATCATATTAGAAACAGGACATGTCACATAACTACACTGGGGAACCGAGTGGGAAAGACAAATTTTCATAAAAGGTAAAATGGGAGTAAAAGGTCACTTTATTCATCTGTAATAGAACGACCTATCCTGAGCGGAGCAGAAGCAATAGACTTAACACACATTTGTCCCCAGACATATGTGTATACTAAGAAAAGTATGTCTTCTGGAGGCAGAAGCAGAATGGAAGAGAGGGGTCCCACCTGAAAAGTTAAACCTGCCAAACCGCCAAGATGGAGACCAACAGATCTCCCGAGCTCTTGAAGAAGGACTCTGCTACCATGACAAAAGGAAGATATTTGCAAAAAACCCTGACCCTTAAGAGAGCAAACTTGGCAAGGAGAAAAATGTATTTTACATCCAATCGCTACCATTATAGTGACATCTGAACCCCCCTTGTAGATGAGCCAGGTGCTTGGACCTTGTTCCCTCCTTCATGGGTGATAAATCCCCTAGAGGATCATAAACTAACCGAAGGAGGACCACTAAATTCCAAAGTCTTAGCAAAGACTCAGGCTAACCTCTATCTTAGCCAATTAGAAGAACCCTGAAGCCCCCAGCACCCTGAGCTGGCACCTTATTGCAAAAAACAATCTTCTGTGAAAAACCCAAAAAGTCTACCTGCCATGCAGGTGAGTAGGAGAATCAAGTCATTAACTAAATATATCCCAGCCCTCTGGGAATCGCACTGACAGACACCTTCTAATAGTTAATGTAGAGAAGCTGGAACGCATTGTGATAGAGGGTCGTAATAACTTGGATGGGAGATGAGTAGCACTCCCAGACCCCTCTATCCCACCAAGGGATATTGAGCCTTCCCAAAGGAGGAGAACCCTCCCCCACTTATCTAAGGAAAACCTTGCAACCCAGAAGAAGGCTACCCTGAGGACCACACTAAAGCCCTGCTTTACACCCTTAAAATAAATACACTCTTGCACTTATAACCAAACCCCTGACCGTGGAAGGAGGGCTCCGCTTAACTCATTGAAATAACAGGAATTAGCGCAAAGGAAAGTAAACTCACTGGAGAGAAATGCTCAGTGCGAGTCTGCACTGGTCATGAGCCAGAACTCCTGTAAAAGGAAAAATGGAAACCATCAGGTATTACTCCAAGAGGTGTAATATTATAATGCAATCTCCCTCAAGGATGGCGGGAAGGAGAATGAGGGGGGAAAGGACTCTGGGATAAGTATCATGCCCCGTAAATGAAAGGTTGTGAAAGAATACTGGGACCACTGTCCCCTCAAACCCTGAGGTCTGAGTCTCTGTATGCGTGTGAGGCTGTCTGGCCACTATGGGAATCAGGGGAAGAAAAAAATTAAGCACATTGCCTATAGCAAAATAGCACTTATATAGTGCTACGAACCCTCAGGTATACGAGTGTTGCTCATCACTACTACCAACGGTGTGTGGTATGAGGTGTTTATTTATCCATTGCAGCAGGATGAAAGACTGATTTAGACCTTTCCAAATAAGGAACCTGCATCAGTAGGGTCAGCATGGATCCGAAAGCCAGCACTCTATTCGCTGCACTGTAGAACATATATATATATATGTATAACGAAAGAGGCTAAACAACTCTCTTGAGGGTACAGAAGCACTGTAATTGTAACACACTGCTAGACGGTTAGCTGAAAAACAGGCCAGGCTTTGGGAGGCAACCATGGAAACACTCCATCCAAGTAGAACCTGGTTGCTCAACTTGCTTTGCAACAAAACTGAACAGTTACCCTCGAGCTGACCATGTCTCCACCAATAGTCCAATAGTATAATGAATGTCAAAATGGGACAAATAGCAAGGGAAACACACCACCCACTAAAGAGAGCCTCAAGCCCTGCAGACCTCAATAGGGGCATAAAGTATCATTCTTTTCTTCCTCATGTCGAGAGAAAAATTCTGCATCTTAATCAGCACGGGTACTGGGTGGAGCAATTGTTATTGGTGAAAGCAAAACCTAAGGAACGGACTGAGTTGTCCTGAAACTAACTAAGTTAAAGGGTGACAGAATTTTACTAAAAGACGAAAGGTTAACACCTGAGTGATGGCTAGAGAGAAAGGTACAAACCCCCACATGGGTCTGCCAACCCTTTTCTTTAAAGTACTTAATGAACAAATAAATAAATAAAATAATATAAAATAATATAAAATAATATAAAATACCCACTGAGCTATCTGGGGTACTGACAATTCTGAAAACGCAAATGTGTTCCAGCCACCACTTAAATATATTATTTAGCAAAGAGTACACTGAGCAAGTGCACTTCTACTGCTCACCCTAGCAGGGTGTGGAACCAGCAGTATATGAGGGATTGGACTCGCAGAAGAACACAGGCAAAGCCTGCCACCGAGCAGGTGACAGCACACCTACAGGGAAGATAATGACAGCTGCCACATGCAGCACCTAAACAAAGCTGTCGACTTTAAGGTTGGAATACACTGAGCAAGTGCACCTCAACTGCTCACCCAAGCAGGGTGTGGAACCAGCAGTACACAAGGGGTTCACCTTGCATTAGAACTCAGGCAGAGCCTGAAACCAAGCAGGTTATGGCAGACAAACAGTTAAGGTAATCACCAATGCCATATGCATCACCCAAACAAAATTGCCGACCTTAAGCGAGGAATACACTGAGCAAGTGTACCTCAAACTGCTCACCCTAGCAGGGTGTGGCAACCAGCCGTACACGAGGGAGCACCTCGCAGTATAACCCAGGCAAAGCCAGAAACCGAGCAGGTTATGGCACGCTTACAGGAAAAATAATGACATCTGCCATATGCAGCACCTAAACAAAGCTGCCGACCTTAAGGGAAGACTACACGGAGCAAGTGCACCTCAAACAGCTCACCCTAGCAGGGTGTGGCAACCAGCAGTACATGAGGGAGCACCTCACAGTAGAACCCAGGCAAAGCCTGAAACCGAGCAGGTTATGGCACGCTTACAGGGAAAATAATGACATCTGCCATGTGCAGCACCTAAACAAAGCTGCAGACCTAAGGGAGGAATACACTGAGCAAGTGCCCCTCAAAATGCTCACCCTAGCAGGGTGTGTAAACCAGCAGTACACGAGGGGCAACCTCGCACTTGAATGCAGGCAAAGCCTGCCACCGAGCAGGTTATGGCACGCCTTTAGAGAAGGCCATCACTTAAGTTATATGCAGCGCTTAAACAAAGCTGCATATTAGCAGCGCATCAGGCTCCTGAGTGGGCGGTAAAATATATATATATATATATATATATATATATATATATTGTAAAATATCCCTATTAAAACATCCAATTGAAATGCCAATTTTAAATATATCTAAAATAAATATGTACCCAGGACCTCCCGCATGGAAAACATGCAGCTCCATCATTGAGCTATCCTGCTTTTTAAATGAAGCAGAGGGTTTGTTACACTCCAATATAAATCAATGAACATAGCCATAAAGGGCAGGCAAAGCCCAGTAGCCTACAGCACCTGGTGTTCCCAGGTGTCACCTGAATCATAAATCACATTCAAAGTTACCACATAATAAAATGCTCATACATGCGCCCAAAGTATATGAAAATATTACATAACATTTTTTATAAAATATACATATATTAAAATATAAACATCCAGAGGTTTCCTGAACCCTGCGTGACAGCACTGGAGGACTGGAGCTCTAACTGTTGAGCTATACAGTCTCACAATCCACGTGCCAGGCCTGAAGCAAAACTTCTACCTGGCTGGCGCGTGTTGTTTACAAAGTGGGTGGGCCTCCCGGGCTCGGAACTCCTGAAGACAATGCCGGGAAAAAGACGCAAACTGACGCGTAATACACATGAAGCATAAAGGCCCACACGCGTCCGGTCTGAGGTGAAAACCTCTAATAGCCCCGCGTGCGTGTAGGCATGTAGTGGGCTGGCTAGAAAGCTGATGCGTGCCTGGCCTGAAGCTAAAGCTTCCATCAGGGCCACGCGCGTCAGGTTGAGTGAAAGCGGGACTCCGAAGCAGAGCTGCTTCCCTAACAAAACAAATACTGCCTTAAAAACAAAGCGGCGTTTGCACGCATACGTTACAAAACTGCAGTCTCAGTGACACACGAGAATGAATAACTCCAATAACCTAATTAGTGACACCAAAGTGAAGCAGTAAGAGTGTAACTTAAAAGTAAAACACTATACACATTCTAACATATCATATATATATATATATATATATATATATATATATATATATATATATATATATATATATACATTTCCCAATAAAGTATAAATATTATGCACTCTACTGACTAGCATGCAAGGCACAAATAGAAGGAGTGACTTAGCTGTGGTGTCAGCAGCAAAGAAAGAGGAGTTGGGTTTAGAGTAATGGACTTATATAAGGAAGGGTCCCTGCTCATTGGTCTCCTGCAGGGCATGACCTGTCCTCCATGATGGATTGGGGAGCGCCCTTACATTGACATTGAACTCTATTTAGTTCTGTTCTTTACAACTTTTTTGTTTGTAAAAGTTTTTTCTTTGCTGCTGTGGTTTCAGAGTAAAGATTGAAATGCATAATATGAGTCTCCTGTCTTGTCATAGAATTGCAGCGCTGTGCTCCAGCTACCTCGCAAGGAAGGAAAACCAGAAACACACCACAGCCAGAGTCCATCCAAGGCACCGGAAGTTCTGCCTTCGTCCCACACACTTTCTTCTGCTAACCGCTCTCCAGTACTAACATTGCTCAAAAAATCCTTCAGACACAACAAGATACGGTGCTTCATGTGCATATTTCATACGACACTGTTTTATGTCCAATGGCCAGCTCATGAACCTACTTCCTGTAAGGGTCATTAATGATGACACAAACACACATTGCTGCAGATAGCATGACCCTTCTTAATTCACTGCCAGACCCTGCACAGTTACCTCTCTCACACTGCTATGAGCAGTGTCCACATCAGCATCCGTGTCCTCAGAGCAACTATCAGACAGGTCGCTGTTGTTGCAATCTTCTTCTGCGAGAGACCCCTTTAGTGAAAGACTGTGTGGCCTTCCTGAAGAATTAAGAGTTTCGGGTAATGGAGTGGGCGTCATTCTGAGCTGACACCATTGGCCCCTTGACATCCCCCACCAGTAGTGGCGTGGGAAGAGATGCAGGAATGTCCTTCTGAGTCTGCCTCTTGCGCACTAGAACTGCTTCCCTTACGCGGATCTCATTCTCCCTTGCTCTCTGTCTCATATCTGCATATTTCTTCATCCTCTGCTTGCCGATTTTGTCAGATTTACGGGCATGCCGTGTCATGTCTTCTTCAGGATCAAGGCCAGGCACATGAGGCAAACATGTGCAGATTTTGTGATTGAACGTTAGGTCCGAGGGGCATACTCCCATGTTGCTATGCAGGGTATTCCAGTAATCCCTCAATAATGCCCAGATGGCTTGCATGAACGATCTGTTGGTGATTGTTCATACTTGTAGAGTGTGTTTGATGTTAGCCAGGAAACTTTCTACAGTGCCATTGAACTGCGGCCACAGCGGCATGATCTTTTAGTGTTGAAATCCGAGGTGCTCGATGTATTTGCCATTAGCCAGGGACCCAAACAAATTAACTGCCACCTCATCCCATACGTTGAGCGGCATAGGATTCATTCGCAAAGGTTGAGGAAAAGTGTGGGGCGCCACAGTATTGCACACTTTAGCGGTCTTCCATCGCCGCCTGAATCTTGGAGTCCATCCTGGGAAACCACACCCTGGTTGTCATTTGTCGCTTGGTGGAGACAATGCCTCTGTGACCTACATGTGTGAGGTTAATGATGTGGACTTGTAACAAGAGTGGAATGACAATCCTGTTTCTCATTAATATCAGCCCTTGTGCCCACATGGATAATACGTTCTTCATGAGTGTGAAAGATTGCATCATCTGAAATCCAGCAAGGGATTTGTTAATCTCCCTAATAATAAGCAAGAGGAACTGGGCCGGGGAAATCCCCCACTCCAAAAACAAAATCGCAATCCACGGAAGTGACATAAGCATTAACTCCCCATGGAACTCAATGGCTCAGTACATAAAATCTTGGAATTAGCAACCACATCAGCAACTGCCGGAATCGCATCAGGACACTGTACTCAAAAGCCTCCATAACCGAACTGTATTTAAGAACTATATTGACATGGCATCTTGGAATACCAGAGGCTTTGGACACTTAACAACTAAATCTGACGTCAATTTGGCTCTCTGGGATATTCTTTGCTTTCAGGAGACTTGGCAGATTAATAAACCGGAGATTGATGGATATATGACCTACAATATACCAGCAAAAAAAGGCCTGATTGGTCGTCCTACGGCAGGTTTATTGACAGCTATACGAGCAGGATGTGGTTTGGAAGTAAGGGACCAGATAAAGACATCCCATTTAATCCAAGTATTAATCATCATTTGGAGACACATGGATGTATTAACGCATAAAGAAAAAGAAGAAACTATATTACTGGTTAATGTATATTAGAACCCCGAGGTAATCACCGATGATGCCTTTTGTGACTTAATTAGTATCTTAGAAGAGGCAAATGACACTTATAGACATGATTACACAATAATAACAGGGGACTTTAATGCAATATGTCCAGAGATTGGAAACCAACGAGTCCATCTGCCAAATACATCTCCAATATTGGAAAGAGGAAAGAAGGTGGAGAAAATGTTTACAGCCAGAGACCTTCACAATCTGCATTGGCTACGCACAGAAATAAATGGAACGATTCCATCATGGCAAGGAGAATCACAAACGGGGACAATTGATCATACATATGTGTCCAAAGAACTGCTAGGTTTAATTGTAAGCTTTGCAGTAGTAAAGACCATTAACAGTGACCACAACTTACTTTCTACAAGGTGGACAACATCCCAGCAGCAGCATTTTGGCCCCAAACACGAGTTAGAAGTAAATCCAGGGAGAACTCGACTAAAACTTTCAGAAAAGGCACTTAAACAAATCTCTGAAAGTTATATAGTACCTTCGGTACGGAATATCAGTTCACAAGAGGACAATATGGAAGGAGTTGACTACACTCACCTGTTAAAAATGTACACAAAATCGGTACAGAAATTTAAACAGTCATCTGTCAACTACCAACATACATACAACGTCGAAGTAGCTAGTAGGCGACGCTTAGTCAACAAATTAAAAAGGATGGCAAGGGCGTCGGGATCACTGGCACATGTAGAACGTTGGAAAAAAGTCCAGCAGGAATACAGAAGATGGATTCTGCAAAAGAGGCACCAACTATATCAGACAGATGCCGAATTGATGTTGAACACTATTTGTGGAAAGAATACCAGTGATTTTTGGTCTTTGATAAGAGGCAGTGTTTTGGTAAACAACAACACTCTTCAAAATAGTGTAAGAGAAGAAGCCTGGCTGAAGCTTTTTTCAGCTGTATATAAAACAGTGGATAACGAGAAGGGAGCTCAGAATGCGCTGACACACTGCAAAACTGGAACTGGGCAGAAATGGAAGATCCCATGGGACGAAGATATTCTGAGGGATAAGATTTCAAAATTGAGCTTGTCCAGGGCTCCAGAGCCTGATGGAATTACCAACAATGATTTGAAACAACAGCCAATCTTATGGGCGAGCTTTATCAGCAAAATATTCCAAAACTGCAACCGGGAAGAAACCATTCCGCCAACATGGCGCACAGCCACAGTGGTCCCGATTTTCAAATGAGGGGACAGAGAAAATCCAAATCACTATCGGCCAATATCACTCCTGGACGTGATTGGGAACATTTTTGCAGGATTCGCCCTCGAAGCTTTCCAAGAATGGTTGGCCTCATCTGAACAGAGTGGTCCTTTTCAGACGGGCTTCGTTAAGAACTCAGGAACTGCAGTTATTATCGTAACGCTAGGCACAATAAAGGCCAAGGCATTCAAAGAAGGCCGTTAATCTATATGGCTTTTATTGACCTGGTTCAGACCTTCGACCAGGTCAATAGGGCCCTCTTATGGCAAAAGCTGGAACACATGGGATGCCCAGAGAACATCGTAGCCCCAATACAAGAACTCTATCGGGAAACCTCAATGACTTTAAGATTGAGTCAACAAGGCCTTTTGTCGAAGGCAATCACAACGGAGAGAGGAGTAAAACAGGGGTGCCCATTAGCACCAGCACTATATAATGCCTACATGGCAGATTACGCAGATACAGAATCTTCAGTCAGAATGTTCCCCCCAAAACTAGATGGAACGGAAATCTCTCGTCTCTTAAATGCGGACGACATTATCCTCCTACAGGACTCCTGTAGGGCTCCAGAGGCAGTTGACGAACTTGAGTGAGTATCTGAAGGCAAACAACCTACAATTGAATGCCTCAAAAACAAAAGTAATGGCATGGGAACCCCCGGGGAGTAAGAAATATCCACAGGTAAATTGGTTCACTGAAAGTCGGAAATTGGAAAAAGTAAGCTTCTTTAAATATCTAGGAGTCATGATAAGCCAATCCATGAAAGAAACAGAAATTAAAGATCTGCTCTGGTCTAAAATAAAGATATTGGCAAACCAAGCCAAAGCAGTGAACCGAAAATATGGGAGATTTTCAGCAGTGGCCGTTCTTAACTTCTATAACGTGAAGGTAGTCCCAGCTGTGCTATACGGGACCGACGCTATGTTTTCACTCCCAGAGAAACTGTGGTCTCATCTGGAGAGCTTCTTCTGGAGAAAGGTACTGAGCTTGGCACAATCAACTCCGGTAGTGCTCATTAGACGGGAATTATGCCCGATCTTATTGAAGGCGATCCAAGAGCGAAACTCATTGAAGTTATATCGAAAACTCCTCTTGGACAAAAAACTAACAGCATTAGAGTTGGTTAGTAAAGAGATGGAAAGAGGAAATATTCCGGCTTTAGAACTTTGGAAAAGCCGAAACATCAAAATTCTAGAATCCACAAATGCATCAGTTGAACCTTTGTTGACAAAGTGATGAAAAAACTCTTTGAGGTTGATTGGATACGTACAGGAGAAATGGCAAATGAATATAAGCTGACAAAAACTTTTCCAACTACTGAGATGAAAATAAATGATGTAAGAAACTACTTGGAAAAGTTTCCGAACAAAAATCTAAGTAGAACTTTCATGCGCTTTCGTCTGAACCAACTGAAAACAAATGAGATACTGTTTATACAAAACCTTTCATTGACGAACAAGTGCAGATACTGCCACTCAGAGAATGTGATAGAAACAAGTAGGCATCTTCTCCTTGGATGCAAAGGGACTAAGAGTGAGAGGTCAGCTGCTCTGGGAAAACTGCTGAATTCTTTTACTACATTAACAGAAAACAAATGGTGGCTGATCCTGACAAGTGGCGACGATACTTGCTGCATGATTGGAGTAACCACATTCTTTAGATACATTGATTTGGAGCACCGAGGATTTGAGGCACTAGAAGGAACAGAGAGGGAGGGGACTAATTTGAATTGAATTGAATTATGAGTAATACGTCTCAGTTGATGTTGAAAAGAACCACCTATGGTGACTGTTACGAATGGGACCCCTTGAGTGAACTTTCTAAGTGATTGATATTTTGTAAAAATTGTTTTTTCAATTTAAATCAATAAAAAAAAAACATTCTTAGTTTTTTGCAAGCTTTCAGTACATGGATCAAGTTAATGGATAATATTTTATTCTCCAGTACTTTCTTGTCATTCTCAGGTTCCTCACAGTGTTTTAAGGACCCGTGACGTCACAAAATACACGTTACTTTGCCAAAAACATATGAGAACACAGGATTGTTTAATGAGGTAAACTGCATTTGGAGTACATAGAGGGTTAGTAACCTTACTGGCTAGGCAATATCTGGTGACTCCGCCTGTTACCACCTACTAAATGTTGCAACTACAGGTATGTCAGCTTAACGTGCTGTAATTGGGCCTCACAACAAACTATGAGCTAGTGTGGAAGGTAGATGGGTATTAGTCAGCAAGGGTCTTCTCAGCCTTGGTGCTTTGGAAGGGTACCAGCCCATGAGCAGCTCTTCAAAGTGGTAGGAACGGCCACAGAAAGGCTGCCTGTACCTAACAAGTTACCATCTCTGATCCTCTAGGCCTTGAGACAGAACATTACGCTTTCATCCTTGTATTACTTTTGTATCATCCTGCCCTCAGTTGGATGGGAATGATGGTCTTCATCTGGCTCAAATGAATAGACTCTGTCTTGCAGGTTTCAGGTCATGTGTGTAGGGACCACACACTCAATTTTCCTGCCTGCATTTATGAGGATTTTACTCTTGCAGGTGTCCTATCTCTTCTATTTACTTGAAACTTTCACTCTGTGTACTTGGCAAGGCTGTGCACATTAGCTGCACTAACAGCCTGGACTGCGTGTCTCAGCAAATTCAGCATGTCAGGCCTCTCTCTGAATTCTTGCTCCCTTTCAGTGTCTTCCATTCATTTCAATGTGGCTGTGGCTTCCATCTTTATTTACATGGCCGTTCTTGTTAGTTGTGTTTGAGTGTCAGTAAGCGGTTCATATGTATTTTTCTTCAACTTGGGGTTACTGCATAACGAAGCTGTGTCTGTCCTCTAGCTAAGTGAGTCATAAGCATGTTCTTTGTGTCTAAGAGTAATGGAGCCTAAGTGTCTGCGTAACTTCATGCAGGAATGTGTACGTGCTTCATGTCTAACGCATCTTCGTTGTGGACTTAGCTGGGTTGTCATCAGCTTCCTTCATGGTTACAGTCAGTCAACTTTGATTGCAGATGTATCTCTTTAACAACGTCATCAGGATAGGGTCTAAATGGCTGTCTGAGTGAATAACATTTCTCACATCTGCAATACATTGATGATGGGGAGGAGGCGGCTACGAATGATGTACACCTCTCATTTCTGTGACATCGAGATGAAGGCGGGACCGGTGCAATGAGGGCCACGTTTAGGTCTCCCTCTTCAATCCCCTGTCTGGTCGAGCAATGACCACACTTCCTTGGATGTTTTCCCTGCTTAGGCATGGTTTTGGAATCTATACATTTGCCACTCCTACGAGGTGACCTTCATACTTTACTTGTTCATCGAAACCCCAGATCATACTGCAGCAGCCTCCATTGGGTTTGCACCACACCCAACACCCCCTGTAGTTATGTGGATCTCGTGGTTATAAGAATATTGTGTCTGGAGTGAACGGAGGACATTGCTTCAAATGAGATTGAAGTAATTCGAAAGTGTGTGTCTCTCCGTCTGCCATTGTCTCTTCGTCCAGTAATATTTTCATCCCTATTGTCTTCTTTGTAGTCTTCTTGCACTGGGTTATTACTACTCTGATGATACAGAAGGCCAGTAGTACTAGCACTAAGGGAGCTACCAGTACTTTCAGCTTGTTGGCCATCTATGATGGTATCCAGGAAAAAATGTACGTCAGTCAATTTTCATCTTCCCCGGCTGGGCTCGTGATTTCTTCCATCATGGCATGTAATTCTGATAATTGCATGATAGCTTCTGTGGGGGTTCCATTCTCTCCATCGTGGAAGAGCATCGTATGTGAAGCAAGACGGGCCAATCTTTGTGCACAAGTCTCCTTCCATAGCAGAGAGGAGATCAAAAACATATCTATTCTCAAGGGTCATGAGTCTGACCGCTCTCAATACTTCTTTGATAGCGCTGTTCCCAGAGACAAACAGCACATTCCGAAGCTAAGAAACCAGGAGCCATCTGCAGAAAAGCAGAATAAATCCACATGAATTGCAGACCAGAGAGCTCGATTTCACAGCCCTCAACCACGTGGTGAAGTCCAGCCAGACAATGGTCATTCAGCCGCGGTGGGAAGAGAAACAGTTCTCAGCAACACAGACATGAAGTGAAACATGCATTCTTTAACAACGTTGCAATACTGAGGTCCCTCTCACAGGCAAAAGTGGTAGCATTGATGGTTACATTGGAAACACATAGTATTTTTCATCAGCTTGAGAAGGTTCACTGAGTGCTGAGAACAGAGCTGTGTCACAGGCCTGGGGAGATCAGCTCCAGCCAATTAAGGAACAGAAATCAAGGGGTGGATGGAAGAGGGTAATCCTACGATGCTGCAACATGTAATAAATCATGTTCGGGGAAGGGGCAGGCAAGCCACCTGACATGTGAGGACCAATAGAATAGCAGAACAAAAAGAGAGATGTCCTCTGCTTGTTGCGCTCTCCAACTAGGTTCTGTTAATTTTACTGGAAAGTAACAATGCAAGTGAAGGTTTTACACCTGCATGGATATATTTATTTGTAATCAACTCGAGGCAAAATCAACATGAAAGAAAGTGGCCAGACTTTCTGGGATTAGCAAAAGAATTATCAAATTGGACTATCTACTTCAGTGTATCCAATATTGATAAGGAATAATTCAAACAAATTAGGTGACACTGATAACTTGCTCAGTTAAGAACTCAAAACATGGTGATTCTGTAAGTGTCAATAAGAGAGTCAGGTGGGTATGGTTAAACAACTTGTAAAGTGCTGGTGACTGCCGACACGAGTTTCAACATACTAAGGTCGTCATCAGGGCTGCACATTTGTGATCAACACATTTATGTATTTCATTACGTTGGAGTAACCTGTCATGTTACAATTCAGTGCAAGTAAAACATGGGAAAATTCCAGTAAAATTAACAGAACCTAGTTGGAGAGCGCAGCAAGTAAAGGACATCTCTCTTTTTGTTCAGTTTGTTTCAAAAGGTGACCTAGGGAAATCACCTATTCCCCTGCTACTGCAGCATATCCAATCTCCTTGAATAGCCTTTTCCGTTTCACTTACCCAAACAACACCAGTGTTAAGAGCACCCTCGAATGGGTTCCCTACTTTTCATGTTCCTTTCCTTTACCCCGTGAGTGCAGCTAAACACAAACCAGACCAAATACAATGGCTCAATACTTACATACCAGAGAAGAAGACTGTGCTGCCCTTTTTACATCCCGGGTACAGACAGTAACCCCTTTAAAAACCGTGTCACAGCAACTGAAACTTTAGTCCAAAAATGTATCAAATTAGAACACTTATGTAAAAAATAAATTAATAAATATTGGGAACAAGTCTCTTTGAAAAACTATCTCAAACAATATATTATTCCAAGAGGCCTTCGGATTTTGGTATTCCCTGACTTTACGCACAAAGAAGATCAAGATTTAGCAGCAGACTGGTAAGGCAAATATAACCACCAGTTCTGAAAATATGATGAAGATACTTATCAACCATCCGGAACGCGAACACAAATGCGTCACTATAGAAATAGAAAACATTCAAAAAGAGATTGCTGAAATGAAGAACCCTATCACCTCCAAGGACAAAAACTATGAAAAAATGTGCAACATATTAGGAGAATATCAAGACGAAATCAAAATGCGCACATTTTCGAATATTCTTTGAGATGAAAAGATTACCTTAATGATCGTGTTCATACTTTTCAGCCAAATTATGATGGGGATTTACATTTAGTAAAAAAACCCACAGGTACTACGAATACCTCAAATGTTGACTCAGAACCAGAAACAGGCAACATCATAGAAGAAGGATCTGAAAACCAGACACCATTAGACATTGCCAGGAACAACAGGAGAGGCTTCATAGCACAGATCAAAATATTCAAAAAGGGCAACCAGTTGAACTACAACCAGCCCACCACACAAGTAAGGTTTCAACAAAAGGCCCCTTTAGGACCAAGTACTATAACACCACCAACCACCCAGAGGAGAACAGAGGAGACGCCAACAGTACCAACAAAAGACTCACCAGATCCAGTCTCAAAAACCGTACGAGCAAATCCATCCTCAAAACTTAGTTACTAACTTATCGGACAAACAACTCACTCCACACCATATCATTACTAAACCATGGACTCTCCTTTGCCCCAAGTGCACCATCAGACTTCACCGAGGTACATATCGACTTCTATAAATTCACCAGAACGCTCAAACTCAAAAATATTGCCATAACAAATCCAAAATATATGAGCCAGAAGGTATGTCCACACAGGTGAGCGACTTGAGCATTCAAAAGATTGAAAATATTCATGTTCTAACTAATCTAGTTGAAGATCATACCAAATCAATTGCCCAAATACAAAGTGAATTAGGGATTTATCAATGCAACATTGACATGCAAGAACACAAGAAGCGATCGAAATGTACACCCCCCGGCCACAGTTTGGAGACAATGTGATCGAAATCTTTTATCGAGCCATCACCACTGAAATTCATAATCATATTGATGGCAAGTCCAAAAGATTTACTAGTAATAAAAGTAACCTTACAGTGCTAGAAAGAATGGCTTTAAAAGATTTAGCAGAAGATTTGCAAATCACTATAAAAGAGGCTGATAAAGGAGGAAATATTTTGGTGCTTAACAGACAAGACTACATAACAAGGGCCATGGAGCACCTTTCGACACCTGAATGCTACAAAAAACTGGACTCTAACCCATCGACACACACTGGGCCTCATTACGACCCAGGCGGATTTCGCGGTGCTAAATGCACCGCGAAGCATGGCGGAAAGCCGCCGATAGCGCCATGGGGGTTGGCGGATTTACCGCCCCATTCCGACCTCGGCGGAGCGGTAAATCCCCAATCCCCATTCTGCCCTTCCCCATTCCCATTTTTGCCCCATAGGGTATAATGGGAGTGGGGAAGGAGTTAATTACGCCACCGTAAAATACGGTGGCGTAATTAACAACGAGGTCCCGTAGCGCCATGGTTTTCTCCGGCTGGTAAAACCAGGCGGAGAAAACCTCCATGGCGCTACGGGAACTCGTAGTATGGCGGAGAGGTACGCCATGCACTACGCTGGCGTAATACCCTCTCCGCCAGGGTCCTAATGAGGCCCACTGTCATGGAACTTCAGACGCTGACCCAACATTGGTACTCAAAAGGACTTCTAACAGATGATGAAAAGGCTTTTCCTTTTAGGCCTAAACCACAGATGCCGACAGTATATTTTCTACCAAAAGTGCACAAAACTTATCAGCACCTGCCACCGGTACAAACTATAATGAGCGGACAAGGAGGTGCCATGGAAAGTTTGGCAGAATATATTGACTCAGCCATCAAACACATAGTGCCACTGATACCAGCGTACCTAAAGAACACCACACACACACTTCAACTTGTCAATCAACTCACCTGGCAGAAGCACTACTTCTTAGTAACCTTAGCTGTAAAAGCTTTATACACCTCAATTCAACACCTGCTAGCATTGGACACAATATATCATACTTTTAGAACATTCTCAGCTTCACACACAATGCATGTGGAAATGATAAAAAGTTTTCTCAGCTTTACGCTCAAACATAACAAATTCCTGTTCAATAATGAATACTACTCCCAGACGCAAGGCATCACAATGGGTGCTAAATATGCTCCTCATGAGCAAACCTTTTTATGGCATTTTTGAAGACTGATGTATCTTTCATAACAATGTGTTTCTTAAGGATATTGTATTTTGCAAAAGGTACATGGCCGATGAGCTTATGATTTGGACTGGTACTTTAGAAAGATTTGGCAGCTTTCTACAATATTTGAACACCAATAATTGTGGTATTGAATTCACAGGCAACATCCATGATACACAGATGGCGTTCCTAGACCTAGACATCAACATTGTGAACAATTCCATTTTAACGTGAAATCACAGAAAAATTACGGCTGTCAATTCAATTTTGCATGCCTCCAGCAGTCATAGGAGAAGTGTGATGGAAAATATACCCAGATGGGAGTTCCTAAGATCCAGATGAAATTGTAATACTGACTCTCAATATTTACAAGAATGTAAGTTAATTGGTGCCAGGTTCACGGAAAGAGGATACCGCCAAGATATTATAGATAAAGCGGCAAGACTCACTCACAAAGTGGATCGGAACCTGCTATTAACTTGAACTAAATGGGCAAACACCAATTTTCCAAATGAAGTCAACTTTATCACCAAATATTCTAACGACTGCATATTTTTGTTTCAAATACTACAAAAACACTGGCACATACTCAAATTAGATCCGGAACTGTTAGAGTATATTGCAGCACAACCAAAGATTATATTCACAAAATCACCTACATTGCGAAATGCTTTAAGCCCTTCTTTCCTCAAACCTGACACCATCATACAGGAAACTTAGCTCCCTTCACAGACTAAACCAGCAGACTTTCACAAATGTGGAATGTGTAATTTTTGTCAATTCGCCTTATCACCAACTTAAGTGTTTTGTTGCCATGGAGGGCTAGAAGTAGTGATCACTGATTTCATCAATTGTCGGACTAAATTTGTGATCTATGGGATCCAATGTGTATGCAACAAAATGTATGTGGGTAGCACCATCCGTGAACTATGTGTAAGAATCAGAGAACACCTATCAAATCTCCACAGTCAACATCCAAGACTGCCTTTTACTCAACATTGGCAGACACAACACCAACAAGACAATAGCAAGGACATCCGGTTTGTTGGACTTAAACATATCAAAGCTCAGAGGAGGAGACAGACAACTGCAACTACGTCAATGTGAGGCCCGGATGATTTGCAGACTTTGCTGCCTCAATCTCGGTCTCAACAGAGAACATGAGTTAAATGTCTTTCGGTAGAATTTCCATCAGTCTTTAGCAATATGCTTATTCACGATTTCCCATCAACTGATGCTGATATCATGTTTGAGACTAATATTTTTTCTAATTATTTCAAAAATGTTCCAACACTTGTACTATTTGCTATTTTGAAGCATGCCAGGTTCTCTTGATTGAGTTTTCTCTTTTTAGTACAAGTCTGTCATTTCAGACCACTCATTCCAGTAAGACTCTCTTATCTATAACCAATTTCACCAATCCAGACTGTTAGTTACTTACTAGCAATTAAATCAAGGATATATTTTTAAAACACCACAGTCAAAACTTGCAGGCTGCCAATAGGAAACAGGACTAAAGGCAAGAATCACCCATTTAGTCGACAGCAGGGTTATTTATCAACCATCCCTGACACAACCCTATCTATTATTTGCACTCAAGAGATATACAATTTTCCCTGAAACAATCACATCTATTATTTTCACTCACGAGATCTATATTTTTCGTTGCACTTCGGCTCTTCAAAATACGTACATCACTAAGCCTTATTTAGTAAGCTAATGTGTTTTTCTATCTTTGGATACACCATATTATTTGAGTTTATAGACCAATATTAAAAAGCATGCACGCCAGAAGCTGTGTCACCAACACCAGTTAGCAAATTTGTCAACACTCAACCTGTTTCTGTGTTTGACTCAAGTTGCCACGGAAACAGTCATTCATCACATGACCAATCACAAGGCCTGTGAAACACCAGGATGCACTTGGTATCCATATCCCATTCGCTGTGTGGATCGTTTCCTGCATTTGAAGCAGTATATATCGTGAGCGTACCAGTAGAAACCCAGAAAAGTAAGCATCCGCATCTCACAATTCATTTACAAATCTTCACTTAATAGTACCATGATATCACACATACCTGACGAAAATACAGACAACACCATACTTTGTTTATTCACAGACCATCCACCATACTAATTTGCTGGTCATCCCACAGGGACCAAATGGAACCCTCCGGACGTTTAAAACACTTAACATCAAATTTCACTCGTGGAGACCGCAATAGGCTGCAATTCAGAGCAGTTTATTTTTCTGCACGACCACACTTTGTGCTACAGTAAGGTAAGCGCTATCCATGTAATCTAGAGTCTCACAGACCAGACCAATTAATAAACCCCAAGAGTTAGTAACTTAATACAGGCACCACTTTTCCGATCTTTTTACAGACTTCACATCAAACCCACGCGTTGGCAAACTTCGCTAAGAACCATTCACAAACAGCACACATTTGACTGTTATCACAACCTAAACAGGTAATCCCATTTTCTAACCGATAATTCATAGTTTCATCTTTACAAACGAAGTGCCCATATTTTCGTGTAATACCAAATACTAAACTTGGTTTTTAGAACCATATCATTGATGGGTGTGATATCCTGTCCCGGCTCTGCAGCGGCCGGAGACAGGGTGGTGGAGGCCGCCGAGGTAGGCCTCAGTGGCGCAGCTCCAGCGGGAGCTAAGAATACGCAGACACTCGTAGCTGGGTTCTCTGCCCCGGAACTGCCTCTGCTGAGCAGGGGTGGGGCCTTTATTAGACGCCTTGCGTCACCGCGTAACGGGACGCAAGGCGGATACAACATTCCTTCCTTTATTTTAACTTAAACCAAACAAAACCGTATGGCATACATTTACCATTCTTAAATTAAACAGGGTGCCCCCTTACTATAGTCATTATGGGGCACATAGTCTTTGAGCCGGGCTAGTGGCGGTTCTCAACTCGTATCCCCCACCCCTGGAACTCGGCCCCACTGTCTCTTTGGGTGTCTCACCTTCAGTGTCCGGCTCACCCATTACTGGTTCACTCCACAGCTCCAAGGTTCTGTCATCTGCATCGTCTCTGCCATGCGGGTGCTCAGATTCTACATCACTCGGCAGACGGTCGTCTTCTTCTTGGGGACATTTCCCGTCAGTCCACAGGTCTCTTGGCACGGCCTTGAACCACGACACATTTCATGTCACTATCTGTGTTCTCTTTGTACTGTTACCATAGTTCCTTGTCTTTTGCTGATGGTCCATGGGAAGGCCTCATAGCGAGAGTCCAACTTGGATTTCGACGGATTTTGCAACATGACCACCTGGTCCCCCACTCGGTGGTTGGATTGTTTCGCCCTTCTCTTGGCACTCATGTGTGCGTTGGCTTCCGTTCTCTTTGCTTCTGTTCGCTCATTGTCAATCATGTCAGGGCTTTTGCTGGGGTGATGTGGTATGGAGGAATTTATGACGGTGCCAAACATCAGGTCTGCCGGCAGGACGCCAGTCGTGCTGTGAGGTGTGATCTTATAGTTTCGCACAAACCGATAGAGATCGACTTGCCAGGGGCTAGCATTGACCCTCGACAGTCGCAGGACCTTATTGAGTGTCCTCATAAATCGTTCCACATCCCCATTTGCTTGAGGCCATCTTGGCATGATGTGGTGGTAGCGTATGTTGATCTCTTACAGGTATTGCTTGAACTCCTCCCCTTGAAATGGTGGGCCATTGTCGATCCTGATTCTGGTGGGCAGTCCCTGTGTAGCTTTAACTGATGATAGCCTGCATTCAGGTCCACCTTTGAAAATACCTTGGACCTCGTGAGGTCAGCCACTATTTCGTCCAGTGTCGGAGTTATGTGGTGCTCCACCTTGATGGCAGCGTTTGGTAAACGCATGTCTATGCAGATCCGAACTTTGCCTGGCTGCTTAGGCTTTTTGGTGACCACCATGGGGGAGACCCAAGGCGTGGATCCAGTTACTTCTTCTATTATGCCAGCCGTCTCTAGCGCTCTGAGCTCCTTTTCTACTTGTTCGCACATGTGGAATGGGGTTCTCCTGTGTCGTACAGCCCTTGGTTGGACCGATTCTTCGATGTGGAGTCTGATCGACTTCCCTTTTAGGCATCCTATCCCTTTTAACAGGTTGGGGTATTTCTCTAGGACCCTCTCGACTTCTTGTGAGTCCTTCACTTCGCATATAAAACTCACCAGCCCCAAATCCTCTGCAGCATCTCCACTCAGGAGGCATTCGATGCCCGCGTTCACCACGTAGATTTTGGACGGTAGCACGGTTTTGCCATGACTGAGGGTGGTGTGGAACCTGCCAACCACAGGTAGTGGTTTCTTGCACCCGTATGCGAATAACAGTGTGTCCATCTCCTTCAGGTCAGGTTGGGGCTGAAGTGTTTGAAAAGTGGTCATTGGCATGACATTCACGGATGCCGCAGTGTCTATGGTCATCAATACTTGCTGGTTTTGGATTGTTACTTGGCATTTGCGTCTCCTGAGTCTTTTCCTTGGCGTGGCATGTCTGTGGTTGAGGGCTGAGACAAGGTAGACTTTCCTCCCTTTTTTCCTTTGGTCATTGACAGATTCATGTTGGGCCCTAGTTGCGTCATCACCTTCCTCCTCAGTTGAGGAATTCGTGGTCTCCACTCGTCGGGTACTAGCCTGTTTCTTTTTCTTACCCCCACTCTTTTCTTGGGCCGTTTGCAGTGCTTGTTGTTGGGCACCTGACAAACGGCACACCTTGGCGTAATGGTCCTTCCTGCCACACGCACTGCATGTGGTCCCCTGTGCCGGGCAGTTCCGCTGTCCATGTCGCGGTCCTCCACACCATCCACACTGCGTGGGCCCCGGGATTCGAGGCTGCCATCTGGCATGCGTGCAGTTCCCACCAGTTTCATCCCTTGTTGATTGTCGATTGGTGATCTGGGCTACCTTGGCTGTCGTGAGGGCTGGCTGTAGTTTTTGAAGTGTAGTGCCCATGTGTGCTGCTCTGGCGTGTGCCAGTTCCCTCTGACGACCCAATTCAAGAATTCGGGTTAACGAGATGCCTTTTTCACTCAGTACCATCCTTCTCAGTTTCTCTGTTTGGATGCCGTTGATGAGCTGTCTCCGAATTTCTTTCTCGATGTCAGTGAATTCGCACAATATTGCCAGTTTTCTGAGCCGAGTGTGGTAAGCATCTAAAGTCTCCTCTTCCACTTGGATGGTAGTACAGAATATAAATGTCTCGTAATCTGGGTTGAGTTGCGGGAGAAAGTGGGCCGTTAGGGCATCCTTTGCTTGCTGGTAAATGTCCTGGCCATCATCAATTGTTAAAGAGTTGAAGATACGTAGCTCTTCATCCCCCACATTTAACAAAAGGTGCAATCTCAATTTTCTCGCAGTAGTGATGTCTTTACATTCCATCGCCATCTCAAATTTTTGAATCCATAGTTGCCATCCAGAACAATGAAGCAGTAAAGGTTGGAGAAAACACAGAGTGCAGGTACACAGAAAAACATCCAACAATGAAGACTGGGACGGCAGTACTAATAGAATACTATTGAGCATGCAGATCTAAGGTGTACGAGAAGCTGCCACCCAACCGGGTGGGGAGTTTGTTCGTTGGTACACATCAATATGCCAGCACTAGTAGTACTGCAGAAGGACATCAAGATAGATGATTTCCCCAAAATGGACAATACGAAAGAAAGAAAAAGTCAGTAGAAGTGAGTAGAGTGAAAAGTGACAACTATTTCTCATCAGCATCAGAAGCCTCACTGGACGATGTGCCACCTGAACACCAGCTGTTCAGTAGGACAGAAATGTTTTTTGCGTCAGTAGTTTCAGCTGTGCAAACGTATACAAACATGAAATGGTTGCAGATAACGAGATGGGAGCTGATGCAGACAATAAACTCAACAGTAAATGGCTTCATCACGATAAAAGAAGAGCTCTGAGCAGTAAGGTTGATGGCTCTCCAGAACAGATATGTTTTGGACCTTCTCACAACAATGGAAGGAGGAGTTTGAGCCAAAATTGGGAGTTCCTGTTGCCCTCTCGTGCCCACAAATGACAGAGAAAATGGCACACAGACAGAAGCAGTAACAAGATTATTGAAAATCCACGCCAAAATGGCAGAGGAAGCCAAAGGAACAGGAAACGATCAGACCTCATATATATGATCATGGATGTCAACATGGATGGTGGACAGACTAAAAGTATTACTAGTATTACTAGGGGCACTAATGCTAGTACTAATAGGACTGTGTGTGATGAAGATCTGCATTACACTATGTAGCAAAACGACAGAGAAAACGATAGGGATCAAAGTGTTAGTGGATATAAATGTTGAAGAAGAAAAGGACAAGATAGTGGAAGAAAGAAATAACCTCAGGGCAAGGATAAAGGGGTGTCCTGTCAATTGGTCGACTGCAATTTGGTCGACTGCAATTTGGTCGACACCATTTGGTCGAATGCCAAATGGTTGAATTTTTTTTTTTTAATTTATATATATTTTTTGTGGGTTTTCGTGTGGGGAAAGAAAAAAAAAGAAAAAAAAGGGGGTTGGGGGGGGACCCCCCCCAAAAAAAAAAAAAAAAGGGGTAAAAAAAAAAAAAAAAAAAATTCGACCATTTGGCATTCGACCAAATGGTGTCGACCAATTGTCCTGTCGACCAAATGTTTTCGACCAATTGACTGGTAACCGGATAAAGGAGTTCCCACGGTTCCCGACCGAGATGAAAACATTCGACGATCCCTTTGACAACAATTACTGGGCGAAATGAGTATGGTGCAACCCGGAAGGAGACTGCAATTACATGACATAGAGTTTCGATTTCCATGCAAACTTCTACGGACATCTTGGAGGAGTACCAATAGCAACAGTGACTAAGTATGGTGGTTTGGTCGACAAGTCCACCAGAGGGGTGACTGAAGAGAGGGTCCCTGGAATGCAACTCCTCACCCCCATGAACATGACAGCCCGAAGAGTCAAGAACGCACAAAGCAACTCACTGTTTACACAACCCCCAGGAGGGCCAGTGACATCCACATATGTGAACAGATATTTCCTTACACAGCCATTCAAACCTTATCCAGTCAACGGGGGTCATTACGAGGTTGGAGGTAATGGAAAAACGATGCCGGTAAGGGATTACTGGCACCGCATACCACTCCGGGCTATTCCGACTCAACAACCTAGTATTAGCGCCACCGCTGATAACGTGCTCCCCCGTACCGGCATGCGCGCGAGCACACGGCCCTTCGGTCCGGCAATACCAGGATGGCGCTAACAGGAGGACATCACAAGTCAGGCGGACATGCAAATACCGGCATCATGAAGGTGGTGATAAGGGATACCGGGAAGCCGGCAATACCGGCATCGCGAACCACCCGCAAACAGCAATGTGCAGTGTTCCCAACTGCCACAAGTGCACACAATCAGCACAGGTGGAGGCAATGGAGTCTGGCCCAGCACAAAACGAGCACACCCACACACCACACCCCTTTCCAGACCAAAATGATTCCACTTGGAGTAGCAATACTGGGGCTGGAGGACATGCTTGCATTGCTACACCAGCAACAACAACAGGCACCACAGAGGAGACGCAGGAGGAGGAGGAGGGTGAGACAGGCCCAGCAAGCCCCACCAGTGCAGCCAGTGGTGGTACGCAGGCAGCCCCCAATCCCTCGCATCAGAGCCAGTCCATTCAACCTAACCCCTGAGCAGATCCACACCCTGTACCGTCTGGACCGGGACACCATCACCACCATTGTGGACATGATACACGACGACATTGTCAGCCTGATTGAAATACCCACCGCCATCCCCCTCTACTGAAGGTAGTGTCTGTGCTCCACTTCCTGGCCACAGGCACCTACCAGCACACAGTTGGGCACATGCATGGCATATCACAACCCTTATTTTCTCGCATGCTGAACCAAGTGTTGGATGCCCTCCTGAAGCACTCAAGGAACTACATAACCCTATCACGGACTGCCCAGGAGACATTTGACACGAAAGTTGGCTTCCATGCACTGGCAGGCATGCCAAATTGTATTGGTGCACTTGACTGCACCCATGTAGAATTGGTGGTCCCGCAGCCACGTAGGCGGTGTACCGCAATCGAAAGCTATATCACTCCATCAATGTACAGATGGTATGTGACTCCAGCAAGATCATCACACATTGTTGTGCCCGATTTCCCGGATCAACTCATGACTCAATGGTCCTGCAGAACTCCACGCTACATGGAGCGACATGCAGGACGGCGTGCCTGGCTGCTTGGTAAGTCGCATGACAGGCACATGGCAGTATAATGGGGGAGAGAGGCACACACCACCATGGTGCCATTGTTGTGGAGACAGCACAAAGTACACATCGCAAAACACTGTGCCCCAAAGCATCACTAACTGAACATGACTACCAATCCCCATAGCAATGATGGAAGCTGCACACCAATTACAGCATGCCTAACTTACAACCATCCCACATCCCACAACACATCCACCACCCATCATCAGACCTCACCCTCTGTAACACAATCCAGCAAAATGCTGTGAGTATTGACAAAGTAAGTGTCTGCAGCAATTCACAACACAGGACAAGCATCCATGAGAGTGCACAAATCAAAACCACCAAGGGAATCCACTGCTTGTCACAGGGCCACCACCACAGTAGTGCAGCATGTCACCATGGGAATAACAAGCGCAGAATGATAAATAATGCAGAGACTACTGCCTACGCTGCCAGTAAGAAAATCATACTGATCACTACACATCACATATTTAAAACAAACACAGCGGTATGCGTCCACAGTGCATGAGCAACATCAAGGCCGTGTACACCGTGTATCATCTTGAAGACGCAATCCACACCATAACACCATGGCACAGCACACAATGTGGCAAGGTAAAATGTGTGCATGCAACCAGGGACATGTGCATGTGAACCACAAATATCTGCAGGCATGTGTGATCAGTACAGGTGTCCATCATGGGTTGACTAACACATACCTTATTTTGCACCCATGCAGGTGATAGTGGCTATCCCTTGAAGACGTGGCTCCTTACCCCTGTCCGGAACCCGCAGAACAGGCACGAAGAGGACTACAATCGTTCCCATACCCGTACCCGTGTGGTCATCGAGAGACCTTTGGCCTGTTGAAGGCACATTTTCGCTGTATTAGCCGGTCGGGTGGGGCACTCCTCTACAGGTATGAGAAGGTGGCCAAGATCATCATGGCATGTGCCATGCTGCACAACATGTGCATCCGACGGAACGTGCCTCTGCCCCCTGACATTGAACAGCAACCACCAGGTGATGATGAAGAAGATGCGGGCGCACATTTTGGCGGTGGCGATTCACAGGAGGGACGTGCTGTGCGCCTGTCTGTGATTGGCCAATATTTCTAAAACACATGGGTGCAGAGGGTGCCATGAATGTGGGACTGAGGGCAGTGGGTGTGTGAGTACATGGACACTATGCACTGTAAACCAATAAATGACACACAATAAGGAATGTCCAGTCATGTGATTTTTCTGGTACACAACGGGTGTATTAAACAGTAAAAATTAAAAAGTGCTCATCCACCTCAAACACACCCTCACCCCCTCCCCCTCCCCCCACAACTCCCCCACACACCCTCCCCCCTCCAAATCTCTTCCACATACCCTCACCCCCCTCCCCCCAGAACTCCCCCACACATGGTGTGCAATCGAATGCTGCCGGTGTCTGCATCAATTGTCATATTTAGGCTGCCCCTGCTACTTTTGCCCACTTCCCAGCCCCGGTGGTGGCATATCTGAGCAGACCTGCGCAGGGGTCTGGTCTGTGTCGAGCTCAAAGAGGAGGCCGTGCCCACTTGCTCCAGTCTCGGGGCAGGACGCTGTGCCTCCAAGGCATCCGCAATTCGGCAAAGGACCTGCCTCACGGCAGACAACTCCTCGCAGATGCGAGTTGTGTTCGCCTCAATGGCCGCTTTCAAGGACACTGTGTTGTCCCGGCCCTCCTGCCTTGCCTGGGCACCATCAGATACAAACTGTCTGACTAGCCCCGTCAGCTCCTCCTGCCGCTGCTCCGTCAGTGCCATTCGCTGCTCACCATCCCGGACACCAGTGGAGGTGGATGCTGCATGTGACAAGGGTCCCAAATCATGTGGGTCCTCTGTGGGGCTCCATCTCCCTGGCTCCCCTCCAGACTGCTCCTGTGTGCTGTCATTGGTGGTGCTGATTGGGGTGATCTGGGGTGATGGCGGGGGGCTGGGTGTGCCAGGTAGGTCGGATGACACATCCTCCACAGGGACACACATCTGGCCTTGGCCCTGTACCTCGTCGTCACTCTGGGGTGCCGTGGCTGCTGCCTCCCTGACAGAGCTGTTGGCAGCAGAAAGGGCACCATCGGCCACTGTCTCCTGTGCAATAGATGCAGCTGTTGTGGGCACTGTTGCTGTGGCAGTGGCCCTTAGCCACCCCAGTGACTTAGCATCCTGTGCTGCCTTCGCCTTCTGTGGCAGTTGTTCCTTGCCTGGGCCTTTTGACGTAGAAGGCCTATTGCCTTATTCCCTGCCGGTGGCCTTCTTTCTGGGAGTGGTTGCTTGCACCACAGAGTCCCGGGCCTCGCTGTCAGGATCTGAGCCTGTGGGGGACCGAGAGAGGGACAGCATCAGTGATGGTTTTACATGCATCATGCATACATTGGTAATGTTGCTGTTCTACACATTTGAGGGGATTGGGTATTGGAGTTTTGACATTCAGGTTGCTTGCTTTACGGGGGGATCATGCAGGCATACGTCAGGTTCACACATGTTTGAGGTGGTGTATGCTGTGTGACATGCCTTTCTGTTGTGGACTGCGTGCAGTGTGACACATGCCGTTTCCATGTTTGTGGGGTGTGTCTCAGGTATGGCATTGGCATGCTGCATGCATGTGGATGCGTCAGTGCTGAGGACGGCATCTAGTCAGGGATGTGTCCATGTGTATGTAATGGGCCATGCATTGCCTCATGGCACAGTCACATTGGTGGACTATCATCATACTTTACATTGAGTGTTTTCTTAGGACACTCACCTCCCTCTGTCGATAACGTGGCTCCATGTTCTATCTCGCCCACACCTTCGATCGACTCAATGCTGATTGTGCTGGTGCAGGTCTCTTCCCAGCGGCTGAGTTTTATTGGGGAGCTAGAGCCACCGCCAGTAGCCAGGCCCTGGCTACGGTTGGCCGACAAGATGCTGCGCACTCTGATTCGCAGGTCGTCCCAACGTTTACGAATGTCCTTCACTGTGCGGGGGTTGTTCCCAACCGCACTCACTTTCTGGGATACTAGCTCCCACATCTCTTTTTTCTTTAGCTGGGCTGCTCTTTTGAGGTCATTTGCAAAGACCACCTCAGCATTTTCAGCCAGAGTGTCTGCAAGCATTGTCAGTTCATCCTCTGAGAACCGCTCTTCCACTGCCGGGATGCCCCTTTCTTGACTGCCTTTGGCATGATGCTGGTGGATTAGAAGATTTTCTTGTGTCGGATTGAGCCTCCAGGGCCTGTGTATTGAGGATGACAATGGATTGTGTTTTTAAAGATGGCCGTTGTGCCGTTTCCCGTTCCGGCGCGATGACGTTACTTCCGGTTCTGCTATTAGCAGTCCCTGCTAATAGCGTCCACCGCTATTAGCGGGGGCCGGTAATGCCGTATTCGTTGATGCCGGGCCCGTTATTTAGAGGTGGACGGCGGTGGAAGGGCTATCTGCGCTTTCCATGATGCTGCTAAACGGCTTTTTGGGACTTTTACAGCAAGTAAACGGCATGTCGATAACGGCATGCTGCTACGCACATGCACGCATACTCATAATCGGCCGCTGTTAGCGGCATCATTGCTGCACGGACACAGTATTTGCTCCAAGCCAGTAAAAAAATGTTTTTACCGCAAATCTCGTAATGACCCCCGATGTCTTTATGGATATAGGTGCCACTACCCTGATCATGGATCCAAATGCCTTGATGGATCAAATTGACTAACAACGTAAAACCATTGTGCTGACGTTGTTAGTGACACCATGACCTAGCAACTCTAGTCATGAAGCAAATTTTCAGCCATGCACGAAGTTATACGGACACATACGTATGCACACAAAGAACATGCTTACACAGTTCTGTAGACAGAGGACAGATACATCTACGTACTGTTTAAAGCTTTTATTATTTTTCTCATTAGTCAAATGCAGAAACGCTGAATGCAAGGCAAAAGAAGAGATGCAGAGCAAGCTTGCAGACACTTATCGCAACTAGCCCTATGGAACTACAGGATCGTATAAGTAGCGTGAAAGAACCAAATACTGCCAACCTATAAGAAACATAGCACGGTATAGATATATAGAAATGATAGTATAACTATAATGAGGTTCCATGAGGCCACAAGCCACAGGACGAGAGGCGAAGAAAACTAGAACTATGCTGCACAGAACAGCAGGCTAGGGCTCGCAGACAAGGTCAGAGACAAACAGCACATTCCGAAGCTAAGAAACAAGGAGCCATCTGCAGAAAAGCAGAATAAATCCTCATAAATTGCAGACCAGAGAGCTTGATTTCGCAGTCCTCAACCATTGTCATTCAACAGCGGTGGGAAGACGAACAGTTCTCAGCAATACAGACATGAAGTGAAACATGGATTCTGAGACCACCAGGGGGCACAGGGAAGATGGCTGCCTGAGCTCTCAGCTCTATCCCTAGCCCCAGGAAAACACACAGAGTTATAGAGGAGATTGTGACCCACCACGTTCAAGAGGCTGAGATATTGCTGTGTGAACCCACATTCCACCTGGGGGTCCAACTCGGAGGCTTCACGGGGCCCTCAGGGCTGAGTTAAGGGGCCCTGGACGGCTGGGTGACCCTCGCCCGACCGCACTGAATGCGGCATTGAGGACGAAGTTGGCTGTGTGCTTCCTGGACCGAGGGGACTGTGCGGCAGGATCCACACTGCTGCGGTTCCGGAGTTGCTGGGGCAGGCTGATAAGGCCAGCTGTGGGCAGGGCGACCTGGACGTGGAGGCCACCCTTCCCCCGCCGGCTGCGGGGCGGCCAGCGAAGAGAACGCATCCATCAACCGGACCCCGGGTACTGTGGCAGAATACTGCAGAGAGCGGTGCGGAGACCGCTGTGGCGCCGGAGCGCTGCCTCTGCAGTAATCCTTGGAGCTGAAGGAGCGCCAGTGAGACCGGCGGTGGCTGCGAGCGCTCGGCCCCAACGGCTTGGTCTTTGCTGATCTGGGAGTCCGTGGCAGTAAGCCTGAGGTGTGGCCTGCCTGGGAGAGACGGCAGCGGCATGACTCCTGTGCCGGGGAAGGAAGCCCTGACCTGGAGGGCCCTCCTCTCATCCAGACAGAGCTGCATCACTAAAAAGGACTGTGTGCGGTGGCCAGACTCCCCACTCTGGAGGTGATATAGTGGTGAGTTGCACTGCTGGTGCATGGTCACGCTGCAGGTGTTCTACCTGGTGCCCCATACTTTGGGAGGGGGTTCCTGGGAGCTGCACTGTGAAGGAGTGGGGACTGTCACTGTTGGTACACCCCTCCCAGCCCGGGTGTCGCGGGAGCATGCCCAGGCCAACATTTGTGCAGACAAGGTGCGAAAACCCCCAGAGAGTGTGCAATTCCCCTAGAGGGATCAATATTGGTCACCTTGGGATCCGTGTGCAACCCAGGGAGTGTTGGGTTGGCCTGATTGTGGGGAGGCACAACTTTGGATTCTGAAACACACGTCCCACGCCTGGTGGGGAGACTATACTGTATTCAGGGGTGCACAAGGTGGTGCGTGTGGCCTCCTTGTCCCCGGGGGTGTAACCCTTGGCACGGCTGCAAGCATATTTTGAGGGGAAGGAAGGGAAGACCTCAGGATAATGGAGCAAGCCGCATGAGAAACTATGGACCGTGCAACAGGCTATAGAGATGTAGATGCAATTACCCAGGGGTGACACGGCTGGGCACGTCACGACCGTCCCCGCCAGCACGACAGGAGACAACTTCATGGAGGGAACCAAACTTAAGTAACCCCTGACCAGAGTTCATTGGAGGGACATAGTATGTTTGCTGGAGAACTCAGCGCCACAGGCCGGGCCGCTTGGACACCATGCTGCGGGTGGGTGCAGGCCTTGTAGTAACGAGAGGCCACCCCCCTTGGGTGGCACAGTCACGCAGGAGTAAACGGGCGCCAAAGCAGCGATCTTGCCCATACTGGCACCCCCATCGATTACCTGAGAAGAGCCAGGCACCTAGGCCGGGTGTGTGGACACTTATAGGGGAGGCAGGGAGTTGGAAAGAATCCGCCCCTGAGGAACAACCCCGGCTGAGGAGAGCACATGGGCATAGGGACTATCCCCCCATTCACACTGTGGCAGCCCATCCCTCCTTGGGCATTGAACCTTGCCACCTGCAACCGCAGAGGGGTGCCCTGGGAGATTGTCCAGCACCCCTGCGGTACTGAGCCACAAATGTTTGATGGAGCCAGGGGCGACATATGAGCTGAAAAAGAGGCCTTGGCAAAGTACCAGTTCTAGGAGAGAGGCGTGGAGATGGAGGCCGGGGCCTCCCCCGGGGATGCAGCTGACCTGGGCGCCATGCAGAACAACATTCAGACGATCTTAGAGGAGATAAGAGGGATGAGAATGGACATGGGGGCTAAACTGGCCGACCTCACGGCTAAAGTGTCCACGTTGGAAGATCGGATGGACGGTGTTGAGAACAACCAAATGTCCACAGGAATCCTGGAAGCACAGATGGAGGCACGAGTCATGGAGGTGCAGCGCCGGGAGGAGGAGCTCCGCCTCAAAGTAGATGACATGGAGAATCGCGAGAGGAGAAATAATTTATGCCTCTTTAGACTGGTGGAAACAGAGGGCGAGGCCCCCCTGGGCCTGGAAGGCAAGGTGCAGGACATAATACGGATCGTCCTTGGAACAGAGATGGAGAGAAGGTTGTGATAGACAGAGTCCACCAGGCAGGGGGGTTGGGAGGGACACTCGCTCAGTGTTGGCACGGTTACACTACTATAGAGACAAGGCCAGGATTCTGGAGAAGGCTAAGAACTTTTGGGATATACCATGTGGAGATTCCAGAATGGCCATCTTCCAGGACCTTTTGGTCCTTATGTTGCCTATGAGGAAAATATGTGGTGCCCTCACCAAATGGTTACAGGAGAAGGGGATCAGATACCGTTGGGGGCACCCATTCTATTTAGCCTTTGAATGGCAGGGGGAGTGGCATCACCTTGTGGCTGAGGAGGACATCCAGAGAGTCACGGATGACCTGGTTGGTGGCCGTGTGGACTCCTCGATGGAGCGAGCCGAGGAAGACCTGGACCCCACTCGAGGCCCTACGTGCCCGGACGCAGCCAAGGGGAAACATAGGGTGAAGGGGACCCGAAGGTTTTAAAAAACGAAACACCCCCTACCGCCTTTGGGGGACACTTAAAGTGAAGTGAATATGATCTGCCAGTGACCTATGCATTGACGTGCCCCCTACTGTCCTCGTGGGGACCCAGAGAGCTGAGGGACAAAGTGTTGCCCGTGTGGGCTGCCACGGTTTGCTTGTTCTTTTATTTTTTCTATGTTGATGTTGATACTGCTGAGACTGATGATGCACTGCTCAGATGAGTGAGCCTGTTGTTGTGTGCGGGATGGGCAGAAGAGTTATTCGAGGTTGCCCTGGGAGAGGGGAGGTGGGGACTGGAAGGGAAGTGCTTGGGGGCCCCTATTCAAGGTCATTGAGACACACTGAACGGAACAGTTCGGGTTCCAGGTGGGGAAACGGGATCCCCTCTAGACAAAAAACCCAGGGCAGGGGACAAGCCCCTAATGGTTCCTCAATCGATCCCAGCAAATCAGGGAGATGGAGACGGGTGGCTCAAAAGAGGAGGGAGGGAGCAGGGGTGGGGGGATGGTGGGGGAAAGGAAGGAGAGAGGGTGGGTGGTGTTGAGGGTGGGGTGCAGGGGGTGAGAGTAAAAGGGAAGGGGGTAGACGGGTCAAGCCTTGGGCCCTCAAGATATTGAAGGCCTTGAGCCGAGGGAGACGCACGGAAATCTTTGAGGACAGGGTTAGCAACGATAATGGTTGGACGGGTGGGTACGCTGAACGTTAAAGGCCTGAATTTGCAAAATAAACAGTCCCTTACCAGCAAGATGTTCCGTAAACAGAAACTGATGTTTCTTTTCCTACAAGAAAAGCATTAGAGGCGGGGGCCGAATCGACAATAAAGGGGAAGGAAATCAGGGGGAACTTTTGGGCTTCCCATAAATCCTACAAAAAGAAAGGGGTGGGCATACTTTTGGGTAAGTAACTGCACCTTATGGAGGTTGAGACAAAGAGGGGTTTCGGAGGAAGTTTCCTGGGGATCAAGGGAACATCTGAGGGTACTCTGATCATCCTGCCCACTCTCTACATGCCCAATGTGGGTCAGAAAAGGTTTCTGCGCAGGATGTTCATGGTGATGGATGAGTGGGCAGAGGGAGCCATGGTCCTGGGTGGGGACTTTAACTTTATAGCGGACCCTCGACTGGATTGGTGGTCGGCAAAGGGGATGGGGGCGAAGGACCCTACAAGAGATAACCTGGCCATAAGGGACCGATTGCAGGAATATTACTGGGTAGATGTGTGGCGTAAGTCCAGGAGGGTATACCTTATTTCCCCCCCCCCCACATCAGATGTACACAAGAATTGACCTCTTACTGATATCGGAGGAGGGAGGGGCGGAGGTAGGGGTGCTGAGTGTGGAATCTATTACTTGGTCGGACCATGAGCTGCTGGTGGTGGATTGGACAATGCCGAGGGCCACGAGGAATTATAGGTGGCGTTGTAACGATACCCTAACGAGGGACCCGGTATTTAGAGAATTCCTGAGGAAAAATATGTAGGCCTACTTTGAGATTAACGACAAAGGGGAAAACTGGGATGGTGGTAGTATGGGAGCTGGCAAAGGCCACCTTTCGGGGTCTTGTCATTGCAGAGGGGTCCCGAAGGAAGCGTGAATGGACACTGATTGAGAGCAGGCTTCATGAGGAATTGTGGGCTATGAGGGCACAGTTCATCCGCAAGGATGAGAATCGAGAGGCTCTCTTGGAGGGGAAATGCGGGAGAAGAGGCAGGCTCTGCACACAGTCCTTATCGGGGAGGTGATTAAAAAGATGAGGTACACACGGCAGAGGTACTACGAAAGGGGAGACAAGGTGGGGACCCTGTTGGCCCATAGAGGTAATAGCTCTGGCTCTTTTTACTAGTGGCACAGAGAGCATGTTGGTATGTGGTGATCTGGTTGGAGCAGTGAGGTGAATGCACTTGTGGGTCAGTGTCAGAGCTTTGAGGACGATCCTTTCCTTTATTGGGAGCCAGTGGGCTAGTTTTCTGGCCTCTGAGATGTGTTCTCTTTTGGCAATGCCTTGGGCTACCCGGAGAGCACTATTCTGTAGGACTTGTAGCCTCTCTAGGTTTTTATTGGAGGTGCCTAGAAAGAGTACATTGCAGTAGTCAAGCCTAGAGCCAATGATGGCTCTGGCTATGTTTGTGCAGTTCTCTTTGGAGAGAAAGGGCCTGACTGCGTTGATTAGTTTAGCATGATATACAGCTGCGGAGGCTATTGCGTTGACTTGTCTATCCATGGATAGGTTGGAGTCCAAGTAGCCTCCAAGAATTTTGACTGATTCTAGGACAGGTATTTTGATGGAGTCGATGGTGAAATGACTGAATTGGGAGTCTAGATTTTTTAGTTTGTCGGGTGAGCCTACCAGGAGGAGTTCAATCTTGTCGGAGTTGAGGCATAGTCCATTGTCTGCCATCTAGGCTTGGATGATGTTGTAGAGGTTGTTGAGGATCAGGGAGTCAGTGTCATAGTTACCTGTGAGGGTGAGGAGGATCTGTGTGTCGTCGACGTAGTTAGTGTAGGAAATAGCCATAGCGTCGAGGATGAGGAAAAGGGGTCGTGTGAAGATGTTGTAGAGGGTGGGTGAGAGGCAGGAGCCTTGGGGCACACCACAGAGTATGATGGTTGGTGAGGCGGAGGCTAGGTCTGAGAATACTTGCATGGTTCTGTCTTGTAAGAAGGAGGTGATCCATGCTGTGGCGTCAGGGGAGAATTTGGCAGTTGAGGAGAGGTGGTGGCATAGGACGTCGTGATCCACAAGGTCGAAAGCCGCGGATAGGTCAAGAAGTAAGAGAAGCGCTGGTTTGCCCATGTCTCTGGCATCGTCCATCTGGTTTTTCAGGTCAAGTAGGGTGGTTTCAGTCCCGTGTCTGGGGCGGAAACCAGATTGGCGGAGTCCTAGGAGTTTGTTCTCTTCAATTAAGTGTTGAACCTGCAGGTAGGCTGCTTTGTCCAGTATTTTGAGGAGGAATGGGACAGTGGGGATAGGTCTATAGTTGTTGGGGGAGGTGGGATCGAGAGTTGTTTTTTTTAAGAGAGGGCGGACCCAGGCTTCCTTGAGGGAGGCGGGGACTTTCCCTGTGGCAAAGGAGGCATTTACAAAGGCTGTAAGGAAGGGAGCTAGCGCTTCAGTGCAGTCCTTGACAATGGTGGCTGGGGTGGTCAGTCATAATATCGAAAATAAAATGTCGAATTACATTAAATTCGAAAAAAAAATGTAAAAAAAAAGATCTAATTCTTTTTTTTTTAAATTATACATTTGGGGTTCAGCATGTAAAAACAAAAGGTAAAAACAAAAAAAAAGGGGGGTGTTGGGGGGAACCCCCCATTTCGAATAAAAAACGGCATGCATCACCTTTGCAGTTAGAGGGTTTGATGTTCCTCATTATGATGATGATGTCTTTTTCCTGAATGGGTTTGAAGGAAAAAGGTTGGGGGGTTGGGGGGGAGTCCGGGGCTGGTGGTGGGACAGGGATGTGCGTATTGGGAAGGGCTTGTTTAGTATTTGTATTATGTATTTATTTTATTTATATTGCGCACCTTGCCACATGAGTAAAGCATTTCAAAATTTAAGGAGATGGTTACATACATGAGTAAAGCATTTGCCAAGTGGGAAAAACCAAAGGAGCTTTTCTTGGCGAATAACAAGTGATCCGATGGTAGTAGGCAAATAGTTACAACAGTACAATCAGCAAATTACGTCGACTGAAGTTAAAGAAACAGGTGACACATCTGTGATTATGATGATACATACATCCTACCTACCTGACTTAGTTAGGAAGTGGAGGTAGAGGCATTAATTTCATGGAGCCATAGTTTGGTTCTGTTTTTGAAGGATAGGAAGGAAGGATGGGATCGGAGTGATGCGGGTAATGTGTTAAAAGGTTTGGCCGCGAGGACAGGGAAGCTAGATCCCTCTGCCGTCTGAAGCTTATATCTGGGTCAACGGTCCTGGCTCAACAGTCTATTAGCCGTGTGTCATGAGAAGCGATTGGATAGGTAGGCGGGAGCTGAATTGTTCTGAGCCTTGTGCGTTAGCGCAAGAGTTTTGAGAGAGATACGGTGAGTAACAGGCAACCAATGCAGGTTGCGTCTTGTATCAGAGATGTGGAGCCTCCCAGGGATGTTAAGGGCTGCCCTAATGGCATTGTTCTGGGAGACTTGTAGCTTGTTGATATTTCTTTGGCTAGTTCCTATGTACAGTGTATTACAATAATCAATTTTAGCCATAATGAGGGTTCTCGCAAGGATAATGCAGTTGTCAGTGGTTAAGAATGGTCTACAGGCGGTGATCAGTTTGCATGTGTATGCAGCAGCAGAAACAACAGCATTTGTTTGTCTAGTTAGGGAGAGTGTAGAGTCCAGGTAAATGCCAAGTGTTTTCATATCATTGGACACTTTGATGGTGTTCCCATCTATAGAGAAGGTTTTATAGGCAGAGTCAAGTTTAGTGTGTGACCCAAGGATGAAAAACTTATCATTGAGTGCTTTAGAATCGGTGATGTAGTCACCAGTGATGGGGATGAGTATCTGGGTGTCATCCGCATAGTTGGTATACGAGCCACCCAGATAGTCAAGAATGTCGAAGAGTGGCTTTGTGAACACATTGTACAGAGTTGAAGAGATGCAGGAGCCTTGAGGGACTCCACACGGAACAGGAGCAGGATCAGTCGAGGCAAAGGGTGAGAAAACCCTCATGGTTCTGTTAGCCAAGAAGGATTTGATCCAAGAATTGGCTGCATCTGAGAAGTGTGCAGCTGTTTTGAGGTGATGACATAAGATTTGATGATCAACCAAATCAAAAGCTGCTGAGAGATCCAAGAGGAGTAATAGCGCCAGCTTGCCCTTGTCTTTTAGGTCCTCTATTTGTGTTTTTAAATCGATCAAGGCTGTTTCAGTTCTGTGCCTGGGAGGAAGCCTGATTGCCTGTGACCTAAGAGATTGTTAGTTTTGAGGTATTCCTGAATTTGGAGGTAGCCGGCACGGTCTAGGATTTTCAGTAGGTAGGGCACAGTAGTAATGGGCCTGTAGTTGGATGAGTTACTAGGGTCCAGAGAAGGCTTTTTGATTAGGGGGATGACCCAAGCATCCTTGAGGTTGTCAGGTAAAATTCCCGATTTAAATGAAGCATTTATGAAGGCGGTAATAAAAGGCACAATGTCATGAGAAGCCTCCTTAATGATGGGAGCTGGACATAGGTCGCCTTGGCATTTGAAGGGTTTAAGCTTCTTAATTATATTTTCAACCTCCCAGGTAGAGAGAGGGGAGAAGCTGAATTGTTTGAATGCATGTTTGGGAGTAGGGGTGTTGTACGTCTGAGGGTGGAGTACTGGATCTGGATGTTGGTGCACTATGTGGTATAGGGGTATAGGTATCCAATGGGGATACAGGGGACTCTAATTCCTTAAGGATTTTAAAGAGTTCTTTTGTATTGGATTCAGCTTGTAAAATGCGTTTATTATAAACGTCTTTTTTTGTCGCCAGTATGGCTTCTTTGTAGGAAGAGGAGGTACTGGAAAGGATGATTCTGTTAGTAAGAGAAGGTGTATTTTTCCGGTGTGCCTCAGCCTTTCTTTTTTCTTTGCGTAGATCTCTGAGGTGGGGAGTAAACCAGGAACTGAGATGGGGGCGTGGTTTTGTTTGCGTAGCTTAGAAGGTGCAATGACATCGAGTGCTTTGAGCATGGTGATGTTGTATGTGTCAACTAAAGCTGTAGGGTCAGAACAAGTAGTTGACACAGTATTGAGCAAAGAAAGGATAAGTGGGAGAAGTTTCTCCGTTGTAATATCCTTCTTGTTGCGTTTGTGGATAGCGGGGGCAAGGTTAGATTTGGGGGTGTGATTATAGGAGTTGATAGAGAAAATTGTTTTGTGGTGATCGGACCAGAGGCAAGGTGTGATAATGTTAGTTTGAGCTCGCAGTTCAAGTCAGCCACCCAGTCGAGGGTGCGTCCTTTATTGTGGATAGGCTCTTTGATAAGATGAGTAAAGCCAAAGTCCAATAGTGTACTTGCTAGTTCTGAGGCTTTGATGTCATTAGCATCTTACTACCCTAAATTGAGGTCCCCAAGTAGAAGTATTTGTGAATTGGACTTAGTGTTGGAGGCAAGGATGGTGTAGATGTCCTCAATGAATGTAGAGATGGGACCAGGAGGTCTATAAATAAGGTGCACTGTGGCAGTTTGGTTCGGCGAGATGGGGAATTTGATTGACAGTAATTCCGCTGAGGGGATCTGGAGGTTAGGGATGGGTCTGAGTTCAAGTGAGTTCTGTATTAGTGGCTAGTATTTTGTTTTGGAGAAGGCTCAATTTAGTTAGCATGGCTGTTTGTACATCATCACATCAAGCTTTGTTTTTGGTGAAGTTCTGGGGGGCGGGGGTAGGTGTGTCTACCTCCCTGAAAATGGCAAAGATTTCTTTTGTGCTAGATTGGGCTTCAGAGATTCTTGATTCAAAAGATGTGGCCTTTGCTTGGGTGATTGCCTTTTTATATTTAGTGTAACAGGCATTAAAGATCATCTTGCCTTTGTCAGAGTGAGACGTTTGCCACTGTGTAAGAGCAGCCTTTTTTCATTGCGGAGTGCGAAGAGGTCCGGGGTGAACCAGGAATTGGAGTGGGTGATGGGTTTGGACTTACTGGGTTTGAGGGGGGGCAATGAAGTTGATAGCTGCTTTGATGGCAACATCGTAGGCTGTTGCGAGTGTTTCTGGGTCTGTGGAGAAAGGAGGTCTGAAGGCTGGGCCTTGGAGGAAGTGCAGTAGCCTTTCCTTTGTGAGCTGGCGGGAGCTTCTAGCGAGGCAGGGTGGCAGTGGTTGGGGTGAGGTGGTGGAGGAGCTTGTGGTGAGGATGCTAAAGGTGCTGATATGGTGGTCCGACCATGGGGTGGGAGTGTTTCCAGTGATGATGAGTGGGCAGTTATGCTGCGCGATCCAGTCGAGAGTTCTGCCCTGGTTGTGAGTTGGGCTAAAGATGGTGTTCTTGTAGCCTAGAGCCTTGAGGGCTGAGTCAAGGGATTTGGCTGCTGGGTCCTTACTGTCCAAGAGACCTAGGTTAACGTCCCCAAGGAGAATGGCTTTTGATTGTTTTTTGAGGTTGTTCGAGAGGAGGTGGATGAGAGAGGCTTGGAAGTCCCCTTTTGGGCCTGGAGGGCGGTAGACAGTGTGAACAGCAATGGTACAGTGGGGAGAGAGGTTGATTTTGACTTGAAGGTAGTCACTGTTGTTGTGCAAGGATTTCTCTACCTTTCTGATAGGGAGGCAGTCTTTGGCAATAATTGCTACACCTCCACCTTTAGAGAGGCAATCTTGTCTAGTGATGGAATATCCAGGGGGTAGAGCGAGGGCGAGCGCCAGGCCAGAGGCCTCATGTAACCATGTTTCTGAGATCACGAGCAGATCGAGGTCATGGGTGGTTAGGAGGTTGTGGATGTCTAGAGCGTGGGCATTGAGGGACCTAGCGTTAATCATGGCGCATTTAAGATGGGGTTCAGTGATGGCTGGGGGGGTTGTGAGGAGAGTGGGTGGGGTGGTGGGTATGGTCGCGCTGTGGGAGTTGGAGGAGTTGCACCTCACAGATTTAGCACTGGGGGCTCATTTTCAGTTGTGGTGGACACAGGTGGTATCACATTTGGCACAGTAGCATTCAAAAAGGGGGTGGAAGAATTGCACATCACAGATTTTACACCAGGGGGCTAGTTTTTGGTGGTGGTGGACACAGGTGGTATCACATTTGGCACAGTACCATTGAAAATGGGGGTAGAAGAATTGCACATCTCAGATTTTACACTGGGGGCTCATTTTCGGTGGTGGTGGACACAGGTGGTATCACATTTGGCACAGTAGCATTCAAGATGGGTGTAGAAGAATTGCACATCACAGATTTTACTCTGGGGGCTCATTTTCGGTGGTGGTGGACAGAGGTGGTATCACAATTGATTTGGAAGCGGTACACTTGTAGGTGTGGTAGAGTACTTCATTAGCCGCTATATTGGCAGTAATTGTAGTATTACATTACATTACATTTCATTGTTTATGCACGCTATTGACCCTAGGGCATAAAGGTGCAGACAACGAAAAGACATACAACACAAATGAGGACAGGCTTAGAGGTGAGGATCAAAGCATCCTCGGTAAATTATTCCACTATTCCCTGTAGTATGATGCAGTCTATTGGAGAAATCCGTGAGTACAGTAGATCAAACAGATGAGAAAGTCTTCAGTTCCTTCTTGAAAGATGCGAGGGAATAGTGACTCCTCAAGCTGATAGAAGATTATTCCACATCGCGGGGGCCTTCACCATAAATGCTCCCTTTTCCGCCTTCATTGTTTTATATCTTGGCTGTATGATTTGATTAGTGAGGTTGGATCTCAAAGATCTTACATTACTCTTTGAAATTATGTGCTTTTGTAAATATTCAGGCATTACTTGTAGCCGGCATTTGAAAACTATAACCAGTACTCTAAAATTAATCCTGGCTTCAATAGGTAGCCAGTGTAATGAGCGTCTGGCCACAGTTACATGGCTATGCCTTGGGAGTCTAAGAACAACTCTGACCGCCCAATTATGTGCTACCTGCAATCTTTGCAGCTCTCTTTTGTTGATGCCCAGCAGGAGGCTACAACAATAGTCCAATTTAGCACCTATAATTGCCCTGGCTATGGTCTCAGCACTTTCCTGCGAGATCATTGGCCTTAAATGAGCCAAGAGTCTGATATAATAGACTACCCCTGCCACCACTGATGAGACATGAGCTTTCATGCTTAAAGTCGAGTCGAGAGTTACTCCTAAAATGTTTGTTTTTGATAAGGGAATAATGATGTCCTCCCCCAATTTAAAGGAGCTATATCAACTTAGTAATCGCCTTAGAGCTGCCGACTATTAGCAGCTCAGTCTTACTGCGATTAAGAGCTAGATAATTATCCAACATCCATTTTTCAATGAGGGCAAAAACTCTATTCACCTCCGCCTCATCCTTTTTGATGTCCTAATAACTTAATAACACATTGAGTGTCGTCTGCATAATTAGAGAACACGACCCCCTCCTCCTGTAACATAAAGAAGAATGGGGTCATGAACAGGTTATACAGACATGGGGACAAACTTGCCCCTTGTGGGACCCCATAAAGAACGGAAAGTGGACTAGCTTCAGCGGAGGCCGAGCAAACTCTACTTGTTCTATTCTCCATGAAAGAGGCGATCCACCGGGCTGCTGAGTCTGAGAGGTTACCTCTTGTAGTGTTGGAATTAAGATCGAATGCTCGACCAAATCAAAGGCCGCTGATTGATCTAGAGAGATTATCAGGGAGAGGCCACTTTTATCCATTTCCCCCATTAATTCAGATTTCAGTTCTAATAACGAGGTTTCCGTCCCATATTTCTTCCTGAATCCCGACTGATTTGGATGGAGGATGTAATAAAGGTGTAGGTGATCTGCGAGCTGACTGTAGGCCACTCTATCCAAAATCTTAAGTAAGAAGGGCGTGTTGGGTCGGAAATTTAGCGGATTATCCTTTGGCAGTCCCGTTTTTCTTAGAATGGGGGTAACCATGGTTGCTTTTAATTCGTTTGGTACACTACTTGCTTTAAGAGAGGCATTTGTAAAATTACAGATTTACAGATTCTAGTAGCTGTAGGCTTTGGAGTTGGGCGGAAGAGTCTAGCCCTGTTCACAAGTGGAGAGGGTGGCAAGGTGCGTGAGCATAGCCGGGCATTGCGGGTGCTCGTGGGAAGGGGCTGGGAGCTGACAGTTGCTTGCAGAGTGTGGGCGCGTAATCTGAACCATCTTTTTTTTTTTTTCAACTTTGTTTTATTGGCATTTTCATAATATAACGAAAGGGCGCAGAACATTTTTACAGATTGTGCAAGTAACAGGCCCGAACCCCCCCCCCTCCCCCACCCCAAACATCCCCACCCCCCCGAAAAAGGAACAAACCAAAAAACTTAGTCCTCATAGAGCCGTTCTGCTGGGGAACCACTATGTGAGCTCCGAGAGTCTGGAGCCCCAGGAAGAGCGAGAGCATTAACTATTAGAATTGGCTGAAGAACTACCATCCTCCCCCGGGCCGAGGGCCCTGTCCGCTCCTTGTCCCTCTTGAAGATCAGTGCACATCCCAACCCCATGTCTGCTGTGCCTCGTACCAGTTTGCGTGGAAAGAGCCCAAATTATTGTTCATCATTGCCGTCAGTTTATCCATCAGGTACATGTTTTTTACCTTTTTTAGCCAGTTCTCCTTCGATGGGGTCTCCGGGCTCTTCCATTTCTGGGCCAATGCTACCCTTCCCGCCCTTAGCATTGTCTCCCACATCCTAGGGTATCGGGGAATGTCCGAGTCCTCCGGAGGGAGGCCCAGCAGCATTGTCAGGGGGTTCTGGGGGAGAAGCTCATCAGAAACTTCGGCGATCCAGCCCCTCACCTTCTCCCAGTATGCCTGGGCTTTCGGGCAGTGCCACCACATGTGCCCTCTCGTACCGACCTGGCCACATCCCCTTGGGCACGTGGGGGACACTCCCGTGTACATTTTAGCCAACTTCATTGGTTCTCTGTGCCACCCCTGTAAAATCTTGAAGTTGTGTTCCATGTCTGCCGTAAATAAGTTCCCATGGAAGGCTATTTTAAATATTCTCGCCCAGGCGTCCTCCGAGATCTCATCCCCCGCTAAGTCGTTCCAGAACGAGCGGAACCCCCTCCTCTCCCCTAGGTTAACCGTGTTCAGTAGCTTGTACATCCCTGACACCGCACCCTTCCTGGAGGATGCCGAGTCCAGGAGCTTCTCAAAGGGGGTCAGTTGTCTTTTCAGGTTCTGGCCCCAGGCCTGGTCACATAGAATTCCTTTCAGGCGAATGTATTCAAATATGGAGAGGGACCCCTGGCCGAGGGCGTCCCTCAGTTCCTCATATGGCCGGAATTCTCCTTCTCTGAACATCTGCCCCGCCCATTCCATTCCCATGTCTGACCACAACTGGGCGTTGCGGAACCCCCTACTTCCCAGATTGAGGGGGTGACCCCAAAGAGAGGACATCGGTGATGGCCATGATGTTAGGTGTGCCGTCTGGGGACCCTCCCTCCAGATCGTCCAGAGGACTCCCAGGGTTGGGTGGGATTTGAGTCTGTTTGGAATAAACTTGCTAGGGGCCCAAAGGAGGTCTCGAATCTTCAGTGGGTGGGCGTCCATGTCCTCCAGGTATGACCAGTAAGTGCCCATCCCCTCTCTCATATGTTCTAGGAGGACGCGTAGTTGGGCTGCCCGGAAATAGAGTTGAAAGTCTGGTAACCCAAACCCTCCCTCCTCCCTCGGTAAGGTCAGGACCCTATTAGCAGTTCTCGGGGTCCTACCCTGCCATATGAATTCCCGCACCGCATTCTGGAGGGCTCTGAAGGACCGGTCAGGGACTACCGATGGGAGGGCGGTGAAAAGATAAAGAAGTCGCGGGAGAATGTTCATTTTCACAGCCGTCATGCGGCCGTACCAAGACAGAATCATAGACCTCCACCTCCTCAAATCAGCCGTGATTCCTGCCACAACGGGATCATAGTTAGCAGGGGCTAGGTTGGTTAAGTCCCGAGTAAGGAGGACTCCCAGGTATCGAATAGATGTCTTTCCCACCGATATTCCCTCCAGGCGTGCGAGGGTGTCCAAGCCCGGGTCCCGGGTTCTCATAGGGAGCAGGACAGATTTGGACGCGTTGATCTTGAGACCAGAGAAACGCCCGTAGGTGGCCATCAAGGAGAGGAGCGGGGGGAGCGAGGATTTCGGGTCTACTAAGTAAGCCAGGATGTCGTCCGCAAACAGGGAGAGCTTAAATTCCACCTCCCCCCTCTTAATCCCCTTAATCTCTGTGTGGGCTCTGACTGCTATGGCTAGAGGTTCCATGGAGAGGATATAGATTAGGAGGGAGAGCGGGCATCCCTGTCTTGTCCCCCGCGACAGGGGGAAGGGCTCCGACAACCCACCATTGACTTGGACCCTGGCCCTCGGGGCCCTATATAAAGCCGCCACCCAATCCCTGATGTGTGGGCCAAAGCCCATTTTTTGGAGGGTAAGTTCCATGAATCTCCACTCCACCCTGTCGAACGCCTTCTCCGAGTCTAGAGACAGGACGCTCGCATCCAGGTCTGACCTCTGGGCATAGTGGATCAGGTCTATGGTCTTCCGGATGTTGTCTGAGCCCTGTCTCCCCCTAATAAATCCTACCTGGTCGCCATTGACCAATTTCGGCAAGACCCCCTCCAACCGTCCCCCAAGCACCTTGGCCAGAATCTTCACGTCAACATTCAACAGGGAGATGGGTCGGTAGGAGGAGCATTCCCTAGGGTCCCTGCCGTCCTTGGGGAGCACCACAATAATTGCCTCCATCATGGAGTCCGGAAGAGACCCCCCCTCCAGCACCGCGTTAAACACTTTTACCAAATGGGGGGAGAGGGCCGAGCGGAACCTTTTGTAAAAGTAGACAGAGTACCCGTCCTCGCCCGGGGAAGTGCCCACCTTCATTCCTCCAATCGCACGCTCTACCTCGTCCTCGGTCACCGGGCCCTCCAACCCCTCCGCTATCTCCCTGGACAGGGCCGGGATCTGGATTGAATTCAGGAACCCCACCATCTCCGTCTCCTCCCCATTGTACTCGGACGAATATAATTTCTCATAATATCGGCGGAAGGCTTCGCCAATGTGGGGTATGTCGTGGCCTATCTTTCCCCCCTCGTCCTTAACCTCTTTCACTAATCGGCTTTTCTGCACCTCCCTCAGTTTCCAAGCCAGGATCCTGTCCGCCCTGTCCCCTTTTTCATAGTACTTTTGTTTAACCAGTTGGAGACTCCTCTCCGTCTTGTGGAGGAGGAGATCCTTCAATTGGAGTCTGTAGTCTTCCAATGCGGTCACCTGCTCGTTGTCTAGGGGAACTGTGGGGGGACCCCCAGGTTGAAGTTGGGCGATTTTCTCCCTGAGGTACCTTTCCTGGCCCTCCCTTTGCCTTTTTCTCTGGGCTCCTATTTTAATCAGGGTTCCCCGTATGGCTGCCTTAAAGGCGTCCCAGAGGGTGTGTGGACCCACCTCCCCGTTGTCATTAAGCTCAAAAAATTCCGTGATGGCCTCGAGGACCTCCTGGGATAGGACTTCGTCCTTTAACAGGGAGTCGTTGCACTTCCATCTCCCTCTGCGTTCGTGTAAACCTCCCCTTGCTATTGTAGCTCGGACCAAGTCGTGATCAGACCAGGGGACGGGGTCTACCCTGTGGCCCGAGACAAATGGACGTAGGGTCTCGTCTACCAGGATGTAGTCTATCCTGGAGAACGACGTGTGGATGGCTGAGTAATATGTAAAGGAGGGGGAGTCTGTTCTAGGGAGGGGGATCGTGTCCAACAGGCCCAATTCTAGGTTGACTTTTTGGAAGGTGCGCGCCATGGTCTCGTCCGCAGCCCTAGAGGAATGCGGGCCTGCTCGTTTCCTGTCCAGGGTGGGGTCTAGAACCATGTTGAAGTCCCCCCCCACCACCACCGTGCCGTGGATGAAATATTTGAGTTTGTCCCCCACCTCCTCCCAGAACTGGGCTTGGCCTTCGTTTGGGGCATAGATGGCCGCTAGGGTCAGTGGGGCCCCCTGCAGGGACCCCCGCACCAGCAGGTATCGGCCCCCCGGGTCTTTCAGCGTGGCTTCTTTCTCGAAGCCCACGTGTTTCGCTACCAGGATGGCGACCCCTCTTTTTTTGCACTTGTGGGATGCAGAGTGGACCTCGCCAATTCCCCCTCCCCGCATTTTGGGCTCCTTCCCCTGTGGCCAGTGAGTCTCTTGAACGAAGAGAAAATCCAGGTGTGCCCTTCTAAATTCCCTGCAGAGCAAGGACCTCTTGGTGGGGGTGTTTAACCCACGGACATTAAGTGAGCCCACTCCCAGGGCGGGCAGCCCGTCAGCCATAGTCACTTTTTTTCACTCTCTCGGTCAACTCCTCCCCTACGCTCTTCCCCGTGTGCTCCGTTATTTCGACTCTGTGTTCCCCTTTTCCTCCCGCCCCCTCCCCCCGGGTGGGCTTAAAACGAAACCCCAACTGCCCCCCCTCCCCAAACCGTAACTGAACTTCCCCAACTCCCGTGGTCCCCCCCACCCCCCGCCCCGGCGTCCAGCCAAGTAGTTCTGCCATCGCTGGCTTTTGGCCGAACCACCAGCCTGCCCACCTCGGCCAGGCAATCTGCATTAGAAGCTCATCTCCTTGAGCCCCCTAAGATATCCCGCGGCTATGACCCCTCTGCAGACCCCACCTACTTGCAGGTCGTAGGGACGTTGATAGTAGTGAATCCTCTGAGTCTGCGTCCCTCCGACCAGGGCACACCGAGGCGCCCCCGTGCTCAGTCCCCAGAGTCGTTACGTTCTCCGTCCTTTGAAGGGGAGGGGGTGTTCATTTTCCTGAATTTCCTCGCGCCGGTGCGTTTTCTCCTCTCGCCAGGCGGGCCAGGGCCTCCGGGTCGCCCGTGCTCTGGCCCCGATGGGGCCCTCCGGGGGTTCGTGTCCACTGCGTATTCTTGTATGGCTCCCCTTATGTCCTCTTCCGTGATCAGGGTTGATCTTTGGCCCATGTATTCGAAGGTCAGGGAGAAGGGGTAGCCCCATCTGTAGCGCACTCCCTTTTCCTTAAGCACCTGTGTGAGAGGGCGGCACATCCTGCGCCTGGCCAGCGTGTAGGCGGAGAGGTCTTGGTATATCGAGACTTGTGCGTTGTTATAAGTGATTTCCCTGGCCTTTCTTGCCTCCTCCAACACCTTCGTCTTCTCTGAGTAGTAGTGAAACCGGACCAGGATCGACCGGGGGGCCCCGGCCCTTCCCCCCGCCCTGTGCACCCTGTCAAAAGTTGGCTCAGTTGTCATTTCCTCCGTGAACAGGAGAGTAATAATGTCTCGTACTGCTCGGGTGACGTCCCTCTCCGTTTCCCCCTCTATTTCGGGCACCCCAAAGATTCTGAGGTTGTTCCTCCTCTCCCTGTTTTCGAAATCGTCCATCTGCCGGGCCCTCTCCTCGTCCCTCCTCTCCAGGGCTTCCAACCTCATGCTATATTGTATGTCTTGGACTGCTATGGAAGATTGGTTGGACTCGACCTGTAGGAGCCTGTCCTCAATTTTGTCCACCCTTTGGTCCATTTTTTCAAATTTTTGGGCAATGTCGGAGCGCATGTCCCTTATTTCCTGTAGGATCGAGGCAAATCCCCTTTCCATTGCCGCCGAGGAGGGGGAAGCTTCCCCCGATTGGGCCATGGTTCCTTCGCGGGTTGAACCTTTGTCACCTCTTTCACCTCCCCGGAAGCGGTATCTCTGCAAGGCTTCCCTCCAGCTCATGTGGGTCTTCCCTGTGTCCTGTCGTCTAGGTCCCCGCAACCCTGACGGGGGGCGGGGGGTCCCCTACTGATCCGTCCTACCTTGCTTGGGTTGTGACCCGAATGGGGTGGCAAGGTCCGGGGGGGCGGGCACACGCCCCACCTGTTCTCAGGCGGGGGCCTCACACCCTTTTCGAGTGCCTCGTGGTCTTCTGGGGCCTCCTCCGGTCTCCTGGGGTGGGGTGGGTCATGGGGGCCCAACCTTCCAATCCAAATAAAAGGGGGGGGACGTTGTGGCTCGCTCCGTGAGTCCTGGGGGGGGCACCCCCGGGCGGGCACACGCCCCACCAACTGCTGGCGGGGGCCTCTCACCCTGGTCGCCCCCGCTTCGAGCCTTGTTGTCTCCGGGGGGGGCCCCGGTCCCCGGACCCCGCCTTTGGTCCTTTTGCTTTTGGGGGTTCTGCCCCGCTCTGGGCGCTCACCTGTGGGGGGGGTGAGTCCCGGCCCGCCGGGGCCCCCCTTGCTCTGCTGTGTTGTGCTGGGCTCCGGCGCTGGTGAGGAGGGGGGGAGCTGCCCCTCTCCTATCCTTCACTCCCGGATGGGGGAGGGCTCCGAGTCCCCGGGGGCACCGCTCCAGGCCCCCGGGTGCCGCCTCCTCCGCCGACCTGGTCTTCGCTGTCGGGGGGGGGGGTGCCGCCCCGCTCCTTCTCTTCACTTTCGGGGGGGGGGGGGTGGCTGCCGCCTCCCGGGAGCCCCGCTCCGCTCCCCCCGATGCCGTCTCTTCACCGCGCGGGCCGCGCGGGCCGCCCCAGCGCTCTTCGCTCTGATTTGGGCCGCTGGGGGGGGGGCGGAGCGGGCCGCCCCACTGCCACGTCCCCGAAGTCCCGGGGGCTCGGTCCACGGCCGGGTCGTCTTCCGCACCCGGGGGGCGGGGGGTGCTGGTGGGGGGAGCGAAGGTCCGTCGGGCTGGGGTGCCGTGTGCGCCCGGGGCGAGACCGCCTTGCTCGCGGTCCCGAGGCCGCTCCTTTCCTGCTGCGTCTCCCTTCCCGGCTCCACGGGCTCCGCGCTCCGGCTCCCTGGGGAGCTCGCGCTCCGTTCTTTCTCTCGATGGGGGGCCAGGGGGGGCGCCAAGTCGGTCGCCCCAGTTGTGCTCGCGGGGGGGTATCGGGGGGGCTCAATCCCGTGGAATACCCGTGCCTCGGCGGGAGCTACGCACTCAGGCAGCCATTGCCTGTGCGCCCCCTGGTGGCCTCCATCTGAACCATCTTGTAGTAAAGCATGGGTTTGAATAAGGTTTGTTGTAGTTATGCTTTTTACCTCCGGGATGTGGCATAGATTTGGGGCAGACGGCAGACGAGCAGCAAAGAGCAGATAAGAGCATGGGAGGCCTTTCCTCACGGCCTTCCCTGCTCGGCTTCGCCTCTCGGCCCTCTCCTCCTCCATTTAAAGCAGGAGGGGAGAGGCAGGCAGAGAGAGGCAACAAATGGGCGCTCGGGCCCGAGGCGGTGGTTCCAGCTGCCTTCTTTGTTGGGATGGCGTCCATGGCAACCATGGACACCATTTCAGGAGACTGCAAGGCTGTGGAACATGCGGCACATGGTGTGGAATGGTTTTGGAACACATGGATGCTCCAAATTAGATCGGATCAGCTCCCAGGTGATCTGTGTGTAGTAGAGCTCGCAGCAGAGCAGATAAGAGCATGGGAGGCCTTTCCTCATGGCCTTCCCTGTTCGGCTTCGCCTCTCCGCCCTCTCCCCTCCATTTAAAGCAGAAGGGGAGGGGCAAGCACAGAGAGGCAGCAAATGGGCGCTCGGGCCCACAGCAGTGATTCCAGCTGGCTTCTTTGTTGGGATGGCGTCCATGGCAACTGTGGACGCCATTTCATGAGACTTCAGGTCCGTGGAGCGCACAGCGCAGAGTGAATGGAACACTTGGATGTTCCAAATTCGATCGGATCAGCTCCCAGCTGATCCGTGTGCAGTACAGCTCGCAGCAGAGCAGATAAGAGCATGGGAGGCCCTTCCTCACGGCCTTCCCTGCTCGGCTTCGCCACTCGGCCCTCTCCCCCTCCATTTAAAATAGGAGGGGAGGGGCAGGCAGAAAGAGGCAGCAAATGGGCGCTCGGGCCCACGGCAGTGATTCTAGCTGGCTTCCTTGTTGGGATGGCGTCCATGGCAACCATGGACGCCATTTCAGGAGACTGCAGGGCCGTGGAACACACGGCGCACGGCGCGGAGTGGATGAAACACTCGGATGTTCCAAATTCGATTGGATCAGCTCCCAGCTGATCCGTGTGCAGTAGAGCTCGCAGGAGAGCAGATAAGAGCATGGGAAGCCTTTCCTTACGACCTTCCCTGCTCGGCCTCGGCTCTGGTCCTCTCTAGGCTGGACTACTGCAATAGCCTCTTCCTCAATCTTCCTTCATCCTCCCTTGGCCCCCTTCAACAAATCCAGAATAGGACCGCAAGTCTTATCTTTGGCCAGAAGCCCAGGGACTGCATCTCTACAGCCCTAACATTTCTCCACTGGCTCCCGGTTGCTGCTAGGATCAAGCTCAAAACCCTTTGCATCATCCACAAGGCTTTCTGGTGCCTGGGACCCCGCTATATCCAACTCTCTCACAAAACACCTCCATGATAGAGCCCTTCGGTCTTATAGCTCCAACTCTCTGCAGGCCAAACTCTTCTCTAAGCATAAAGTGTGGGGTAGACCTCTCTCCTCCGCAGGAACCTCATTCTGGAATGGTCACCCTGCCCCTTGCAGGCTTGAGCCAGATCTCCTTAAGTTCTGGAAGCTCCTCAAGACCCTCCTTTTCTCTTCTTCCTTCCCTCTCCCAATCCCCTGCTAACACCCACTTCTGCTGCAATTACTGGGTACCTGGTTCCCTCTGAGTTTTACAGGGCACAAGGCCCCCCAGCCAGTCCACCCCCTTCGTCGCACTCAGCATGTGGACCCTCAACCTCTGCCGCCCATGCAACTCCCTGCAACTTGTCTTCCTGTTCTCCCCTTACCAATAGCCTAGCCCCCGTGCCCTCTTCCCCCTCCTCCTCCCCCTACTCTCTCAGCTTTACCCTTCACTTCCCCCACCCTAGCACTTTGCATTTCGCACAGACCAGCACACACCCACCCTTGCACTTCATATTACTGCACTTGCACAATCTGAATGTCACAAGACCTAGTAGGACGTTATTGTTATGTTTGTCCCTTGTCCTTCCTTTTTTGTCTTATGGCGCCTTGAAACACTTTTTGTTGTATAGGTGCCTTACAAATATCCAATAAATCGATAAATAGTGCTGAGCCATCAGTTTTACTTCTTTGTCAATGTCTAGCTTTATTTGTTTTCCTTTCAATTTTCCCAATCCTTGAAAGAGTGATGGGCACATTTGAAGTACCATGTCCTCGGGACTGGAGGTATAGGCCAACATAATCCAGTACATGATGTGTACGAGACCCATCTTGATCGCCGACTTGAAACTCAATATGTTGTCTCGGGCACATCACCTTTTATCACATAGATCATATAGATCCTTATCCTCTAGCCTTTGTCCTTGTCGAAACAGGTGCTCTCAAACATTCCTTTGCAGGGAAGCGGCTTGCATGACCCATATGCATAAATGTCAATGTCAGAGGGCTTCAATTTGGCAGGGTGTTTCAAGGTGGCATAGGTTTTCTCATTCATGATGTTCATTGTGACACCTGTGTCAAAGAGAACCTCCTGGGTGATGCTACTTATTTGCAGGGGCAATGTCATGCTGAACTCTATCGCCGTTCTGTTGCCAATGGCCTTTGACGTACCCTCTCTTTCTCTCGCCACTTGAGGATGACTCTGATCCTGACTGGTGCCTAGGAGACAACTCAATGTTGCACACATTTCATCTTGTAGACTTCCGCTTCTGTTCATCCAGCATGCTGGATCTGCAACTTTCATAGGGTTATCCGGTGGGGCGAGAATCTCTGGTGCATGGACTTCTGTCTATTGGATGTCCTTCCTGAGTACTTTATCTCTGATTTGTGCAATCCACATTTTGATGCTTTGCACATGGACCTGAAGTGATTGTCTTCTCTGCAAACATCGCACTGGTGGCCAATGGCTGGGCAAGTCTATTCATGAGGGAAGTCGTAGCCACACCTGTAGCATTTCAGGGCTTCCTTCTTGAGTGTTCTGTCAGAAGCCTGTATTTGGCAGAGAGGGGCTTCTGCAGCATGAGAGATGGTGACCTTCCCTATGGACTCGGCCTGCCTGTCCATGGCCATGCCCGTCCTCGTCAACATGAGAATGTCCTCCAGGGATCTCCTCTTCTGGAGTAGCTTCTTGCGAAAATCAGGGGAGTTGAAGCTGGCTATCACCTGGGACCTGAGAGTCTCAACAGTGGAGTCATTGTCGAAGTCGCAATATTTCAACCTCTCCCTCAGCCTCATGACGAATAGATACAAAGTCTCACTCTTATCTTGAGTGGTAGTATGGAAGACATGTCTCTCGTCGTCTATATTCCAATGTGTGGCGAAGTAGGCATTTAAAGCATTAATGACGTCTGTGTAGGAGACAGTGGTCTAAAGGGGCCTCTCATTGACCATGGGGTTAACTGTGGACCCCCAACATATGTATCAGAATGCCCCTCAAACGGTGTGGCTCTCGCACCGCCAGGGTGTCTCTGTAGACATAGAAATCTAAAAGCCATCGAGCCCACTTAGGCACCAAACTATTTGTATCTGTTATGTAAAATGGCTTCACCCCTTGCAGCTGTACATTTTGTTGCTGTGGTTCATGGTGCACAGGTGTGATGGGCAAGAAGTGGGAGGGGGTGGCTGCCGTGGACACAGAGTGTTATTCGGACAACATGGCTTGGGTGACCTCTCACCTGATTACAGCGAGATGCGCACTCCTTGGCAGCTGCAGGCATATTATGTCTGGTTGTATATATGGAGCTATGCTGCACCAGTGCACACTTTTAGCACCCCGGGGAGCGGCCACGCTGGTAGCATATATTGTTCTTCAAGAGGAGCTGTGGAGGATCCCTGTGCCGTACCAGTACAATGCGATGCTGCTGGCTTGGGGCAGTGGCACGCTCCGTAGTGCATGCTGCAAGCGCTTTGTGAGCTGGTGGCTCTTCAGGGTGGGACGCTTTCATGGAGCAGACACGACCCTGCATTGCGGGTATTGTGTATCGTGCCGCCGGCAGTGTCCCGTTGCAACTAAGCACACAGAAGATAAGGTTGTACAATGCCACATGTAAGACGTGGTCGGGAGTGCTACATGCAGGCACAGACCCGATGTCGCCAAACTTGTATGCCCAATGGCCAGCTCATGGACCTACAGCATTTAAGGGTCGTTAATGGCGACAGACATGCAGCGGTGCAGATGGCATGACCCTTTTTTATTCACTGCACAACCCCTTACTCCTGTGGAAAGACGTGTGATGTGTTTCCTGCCTGAAACATTCCTGAACATATGAAGTGGGCTAACATGATGCCCAAAGACTAGAACGCTACAGGCACCAAGACACGTCCCAAGGTGTTCATGTTCCAGTCAAAGGGCACCCACCATAGTGCCTCGGTTACTATAGCATCAACAGGTCCACCCTCTCAGGCTACCATGCCTTGATAAGTTATTTTTATGCAGTGCTAGGCTATGCCATGTTATGAGGTCAGGCTGTGGCAAGTAGCAACTAAGGTTCCAAAACCTGTACTCATGTTCCAGGGCTCCCCCACCGACTGCCCACAGAGGATTTGCAGAAACGGTAATCACATAACCTGGGCATTTGTCCATATTTATACCAACATGGTTGCTTATTCCATTTGCTACCCTTGCCACCCTCTTATGGAAAAAAGGCGCAGAATGAGACATTTTCTTTGTTGGCATAAAAAGCTGCAGATTTATTTCTACAACATTGCTAATAACTACATACTTCAAAACACTGCAAACCAAACTCTGTGAAAATAGTTCTGAAGGTGTGGCGACCAGCCAACTGTTCCGTGTCCAAACCTTGCTACCCCCTTTCCCAACCAAGTCCAATGTAGGCCAAAGCTCCCCCAACCATTCTTGTCTGAACCCCACCTGCCCTTGCAGGTGTTCCTGGGCTGGAGGAGTGCCGTTTTGCCGGGGGAAGTCAAGTTCTCATGGATACCTCCAGCACCCTTGCTGCTTAGGCATCAAAGGGGCACTGATCGCGAGAAGAGCAAAAACCCTTCCCGCTTTCCCACAGCTCCTTAGTAGTCTGTGTAGTGCCACTGGTCACAAAAAACACTGCCTCGCCATTCTGCGACAACGACGACAAAGCCTTGCACTTATGTTGCCTTCATGTAGGGTGGGTGGGAGGAAAAACTGCTATCTCCTACCCCTGGTCTGCCGTCCTCTGGCTGCCAGTCCACCGGCGGTTATAAACCCGCAGGAACGCCCACCTCCTTTGTTAATTTTTCACAGGCATTCCAGCCCGTTTGGCGGGCTTCCCGCCCCTCTTGCTTTTCCTGGGCTCGCTTTCCCACTTCCCAGGTTTTTGCCCCAAAAACTCCTCCCCCTTAGACAGGGGGGAGGAAGGAGGACGGTGTCCCCCCACGTCATCATCTCCAGTACCACTCATCCTTACCTGGGGTGATTATACACTGAACCGGACACACAGGTGTACTGGCAATTTGCATAGCCGACCAAGCACCACACCTCAATAGCAGCGTTACCATGCTAACAGGCACTGCCAAAATTGTGAACATTGTTTTTAAGTTCTATCATATCTTCTCCAGTTGGGGATGTTGGGAATTGGTAAAAGGGTCACCAAAAATATGTCTGTCCCAGCCAAGCACTGTCTCCCAAGGAGGCTCCTAAGACCCAAGCTGTGCCCTTGCTCTGAGTCAATAAAGGTTTCTGTTTTGCGTAGGGAACGATGGAGGTCACTTGCCAAATGTCAATTCAGACCCTCCAATTACATTTCACACCAAAAAGCTCTATGTGACCTTACACAGTAGGTCTGCCACAGACTATAGTAAAAACGAAACGTATAGGGCTTTTAACATGGGACTTGGAAGCTTAATAATCTGGGCTTGTATCTGCAATGCTTTACAGTTCTTCTCCTCTAAAATACATTGCACGTTCTTCACGAGCGTCTTTATCCTCTCTTGTGCTCCCCACTTTTAGTTCTATAATGGTTCTATAATTGTCCCTCGATACTGTCACTCTCTCTCTGCACCGCACAGGTGAGTCCCTGGTGCCCCGTCTCCACTCCCGCCGACTTTCTCCAGAAACTGCGTCACATTCTACAGAGCAAGAAAAGAATTGGCATGCCACTTCCTGGTCCGTCACCGAGGAATTAGGCGGCAGCTGTTGTCCAGAGACGGCTAATTATACACGGTAAAGGTACTAAACTGCGTGAGCAGGAAAGAATACAACTATATGCAAATGCTCTTTGCATATTCCATTGCACAGTGTGGCTCTTGAAAAGTAATGTCGGCACTGGATGTGATCTGTTTCCCTCTGGGGAGGGGGTGGCAGTGAACAGATCGTGTTGTGAAGGGAATACACACGGGGAGCGTTATTACCAGGCTGTGAGCACCATGGCAAACAACAGCACTAAAATAGAAATGCGCAGGGACTGCTGGGGGTTCAGAGTGAATACATTTTTGTTGTCTCTGAAAGCTGCAATACTTTCACAGATCCCATCTCACATTGACTGGATGGCTATGAGACTACAGTATGCCAATAGATGATACCATGTGTGACAAGCATAGCATTTCACAGTCCAGAATAATCATGAATTTAAAACTAGTGGATTGTCAGTGGTGGAAATGGAAAAAAATTGGTGGGGGATCCCACAAGGGCTGGGGGGTGGGCGGAATTTGGGGGGCGGTAGCCAAAGAGGCGGGATTTAGGGGGCGGAGCTGGCAGTTGACCTCCAGTCAAAGGAAATGTCTAAAATAATAGTTTAAAACGGTGCTATTTCTTTCATGCTGCTTCTTTTCCAAACTATCAATTCCACTTTAAACCACTTCCATGGCACTGGTGATGAGTTACTTCACTATGCGGATAAAAGTTTTCAGTAGTGTTGCTGATTAAATATTCTTTAAAATGCACAATTTGCATCACATTTTATTTAAAAATAACCTCCCCCTTGGGTACTATTCAAACAGGGTGATTACTGTTCAGCATAAGCAATGGTTTCTTATACTTGAACCATGGCCATCTTAACCACTTTTGGGGCCCGGGGCACGGATACCTTTGGGGCCTCCCTCCACCAAACCAAAGAAATTAAGGTATCTGAATATCTGGTCATGCCACCTCACAAACCATAGCTTGATATGGTGCCTCACAGTGATAAACATACACACAGGTATTCCTTTCAGTCCCATTACCCTCTTAATTCTTGCTGTAATCAGAATGATAAACATGTAGCATTTCATGGGCAACATTACCCGTCCACGACAAGGGTACTTGTGGTCTACTATAGGTACAAGGCACTTTTTCTCAATAGCAGCCATGAGAAAGGTACACTGGCCATAGTATGAATGCAGGACACAGATCGTAAGAAGAAGGTCCACACAATTCAGAATAGACAGATGACTCAGATTAGCTGCCTCAAAGAATGCAGAAGTGTTCATGCATGGATACAGGAGACCAATGTGCAGAAAAGATAAAGCCGCACATACCATAGCATGCATACTGGATAAAGATTAGAAGCTACCAGGAAGGTGTCCATAATCCTGACTGACTGAGACTAGACCAGGGGCATGGTTTTCAAGTAGTATTGCCATTAGAGCAAATAAACAAGTGGTTGCGGTGTGCAATATATAAATACCCACTATTAGTATGGACAAAGCAACACTCTAGCCAGTAGAACCATGAGTGAGGCTTTTTTGAATATCATACCCTACGAACAAAATCACTCTGAAGGGTGACAATTTTTAAAGGTTTAGGGACTGGTAATTTCGACAGATTAGGCAATACGATATTAAATCAGATCAGGACCACACATTGGTTAAGAGGTTATGCTGGTATTTGCGCCCACTCTGCAATTTCTGCATTTTACGACTTTATTGACCAGTTCTTACTTAATTAATCAAATTTTAAAGAACTGAATTGCAAAGGACACAAATCACATAACCCAACATGACCATTTTAGAAAAACGAAATGTTACAGAAGCGTTTTATGCAAAATGGAAATGATTGTAGCTTCATTGTCTCCATCATCAAGGGAAGTGTATAAGCAAGAGCAGTATAATTGATCTTACAAGATTTTATCTGGGTTTCTCTTTTGTATTTTAAAGCTTTAAATATGCCCAAAACACAGACATGTGAAATGGTTATTTATAAATGTGAAGAGAAACCTTTGCATTGTACAAAAAAGTAAACCGTGTTTTTGTGTCAAATGAGCAGACCTTAACAAATGCTTGCCAGAGGCCTGCGTTTTCTGGTCCACGTTGTTATGTTAAATGTTATGCTACAATTACTTGTGAAGCATGACTTTCGCCCAAAAAAGCATAATGGCGCTAATGGAGGGAAGAATCACAGAAAAGCCCAGCAGGCTTGACAATGGACAAAAATATTTAGAAAAGGCCCTTTTCAGATGACGACGAAACAAAAGAGGATCGTCGATAGCACGGAGAGTGTGAGGCAGCCGATTCCAGATTGCGACAGCCGCTACACAGAACAAGTGGCTGCACACACTGGAGTGGTAAAAGTGGGGGCCTTGGACAAGAAGTGCATTGGCAGAGCGAAGGAACCGTGATGGAACATTAGGACAAAACATGTTGCCAATTTATTCAGCTCCTTTCTTCTGTCTAGAACCCTTTCCACTCAAGAGGCCATATAAAAAGAAAGATCAGTCAATGGGCTAGGCACTGCCACCAGCATATGAGAAGGCAAACCTTTTCACATAAAACAGCGCAGTACTGTCAGTGATACAGGCTGATTTGTCCAACATAACTATTGTCTGCTGGCAAAGCGAGTATACGTCAATGAACACCTTTGGTTCCACAGTCTGGAATTCTGTCATCTAATCACCTCTCAAGGCTAACACTATATGCTCATCATTAGGGGTTGCTGGCTGGTGATTCTTTTTTGTTTTTACAGTAACCACTATCTGGTGCAGGTACATTGCTGATAATAGCACCTAATGTGCTACAAAATTAAGTACGTTTACATGCAGATTTACCAACTTTAGACGTAGGAAAGGCAGAGTCGCCCCTGCAGGAATTTCTTTTTGTAATCTTGAATACGACCACAGATTTTGTTTGTTTGTTTTATTATTTGTAAGGGGCACCAGACCCAAGGGTATCAGGGCGCAGAGTTACAAGAATATGTAAAGCTTAGTTACAGTGAATCATACAGTGAAATACATTACTTACAAAAGCAGGATATACAGATATTTACAGATATTACAGGCATTGTACACAAAAAGTGAAGTCACCACCATGTGGATAGGCGGTAGGCAATTACTAGTTGCGTTACGGTTACACAGGCATGGATCGTGCATCGTGCAGATTAGTGGTCAGTGGAGTTTAACCACAAGATAGTATTAGTTCTGAAATTCTGGTAGGACTGGTCTACTCTCAGTGCAGGAGGCAAGGAATTCCATAATTTGGCCGCTTTAACAGGGAAGCTATTAACTCAAATCATGGATAGTTTGAATCTGGGGATGGACAAGCAGTCCCGGTTTGCTGATCTGTTTGGTCTTAGGGATGTCCGTTTGTAGAATCTCTCAAAGAGGTAGATAGGTACAGCGTTGTTAAGAGATTTATGGGTAAGCGATGCAGTTTTTAGTAGGATTTTGTCATTTGTTCGGAGCCAGTTGTTCTGTCGTCTACTCTCAGAAATGTGCTCTCTTCTAGAGATACCTAAGGCCACTGTAAGGGCATTGTTTTGTAGGGTTTGGATTCTTGCAATAATGGATTTGTTGGAGCCTATGTATAGGGCATTACAATAATCCATCCGGGACAGAATGAGGGGTCTGGCAGGATGGTACAGCTATTGTTCGAAAGAAATCTGCAGTGAGTGCTTAACACACTGAGCTACCTTCTGAAACATTGCAGCACTAAACATTTTCAATATACATTTTAACGTTGGCTGTTGCACATGATCAATATGATCCCCACAGAAAGGTGAGAATGCTACAGGAGTTGTGTCATAGTGAACGCACATACTAGGTATACCACAGGGAACACAGAAAGGATTACAAGATGAATTAATCAGAGCATAATGTACTTGTCAACAACTGATAGGAAATTGGTCTCACCTCGGCAGCATGCCATAAAATATCCTATCATTTATGTTTGGTGAACAAAGGAAACAGACTTGTTTAGATCAAGCAGCCTTGTAGGCCCCTCCTTAAATCTGGGGCCCAGGACAAGTGCCCCTTTTGCCCTCCCATAAAGACATCTTGAACCACACCGAGCACAGCTCATGCATCTCTCCTCTGAAAGCAGTTGGGTGGCTGCATCATGTGTGATAGTTTCAATGTTAATAGGGTTATTTATTTATTCATGCAATGTTTGTCGGATACAACAAACATTGCATAAATAAATAATCTGGGTCCTTGTATCCGACAAACATTGCATAAATAAATAAATAAACCGGGTGAGGACCGTAACTTCTTCTGGTGACCCCTTGTACAGGTCAACAGAGGAAGTAACAGTTTGCTTGTGGGCGCTTTCGTGCTCCCACCACCCGTGCAGAGCATGTGTTTGGGGGGGGGGGCTGACTAAACAAATCGCGAGATCTGGTTACACATTCGGTGCCGGATCTCGCCAGCGGGGTGGATTGTAATATGGTTTGCTAGCTTGGACATCGTTAAGCTGCAAGGGAGTCTCAGTCATGACACTGTGAGACCATTTTTAAAGGATTACATTCTGGGAGACCACAAATAGACCTAGCGTAAACAGCCATCAAAACAGAGTTGACACATAAAGCATTCACACAGGAAATGGAAATCATGCCCCACTCAGATGACTTCAATGACCCCAAACGCTCAACACATTCTCATGGGCCAGAAAGCTAAGACTTTATGTGTAATAATCAACTCTTCGCTCACCATGAGCCATCATGCAAACTACATTGGAATCAGTTCTGCCTATTACATCAGATTGTTTGATCAATTTCATCCATATTTAGTTGAGGAACACCTTTGTATGATTGCTAGTGCTATCATTGGTGCTAAGCTTGACTAAGCAAATGCATTTTTAAAATGTGTGCTTTTGTTGTTAAAAAAATGTGCTTTAATTGATTACAATTTTTTAGCAAAAAAAAGAAGAATCCATTCCATTCATTCAGTATTATGTTTAAGATCTAGAATTGGAGTCCTGGAAAAGTTTAGTAAAAAATGTGACACTTATGCACTTGCACAATCCAAACACAACATGCCTGCAGATCAGTGGTCGTAGTGAGCAGGAACGGTCGGGAGCGGTGTTCCACTACTTTTATTTTTTACTGTTAACAGTTCCACTACTTTTTGCAACTATTTGCACCATTCCGGAACTGTTCTTTATGAAGTTAAAGCACACTACTCCACTTTTCAACGGGATATCAGTTACAGCTAAACTGATACCTATTTCAACTCAATTGGCTGTCAACCAGCTTCACTGAAACCCTTGAAAAATGTGTTGCACGCTTTGTCTTTCCTTCCTACCCTGTCCCCCGCCAGAGTCACAGTTCCACTACCTTTTTGGTACACTTCTATCACTGCTGCAGATCATCTGTCTGTTCTCCGCTGTCTTCTCCCCTTAATTGCACTGGTAAAACTGCAGAATCGCTGCTAGGCCTATTTGCTTTGACTCCACTGTTATATGTATTTTACCCACTTACTCTGCCTGTCTAGACTATTATCGTCTCAGGATTTCAAGGGCTCTGAACGACTGTTGTTTTGCCCCTTGTACCCACCCTCCTTGGACGGTTTGAAACACTTTCCTGTGTACAGGCGCTATATGAATAAACAATACAATACAATAAAACTGCTGACATGTGTGAAGTCTTTCCACCATTCATCAAAATAGTCCACCAGTATTCTGAGTCACATACAATATACTTAGACATCAACTGACCGAATTTCTTCCTTCTATCGCCATTTAGCCCTGGGCAGAGTAGCAGAAGATGTTTCAGTGTTTCCACAGTTGAGTCCTCTTTACAAAAACGACATTGGTTCTGCTGAGATTTAGATCGTATTGCCAGGACTTCATTTGTGGAAAGAAGGTTTAATCGTGCTCTGAGAAATTGGTCTCGATACATTCTGTTTGGAAACTTTGTTAGATAAGTAGGTTGGACATTTAATTGCTGAGTCTACATCACCAGATGAGCTACAGAGCGATAACGAGCAGCAGATTCCTAGGTCATCCAATCATGCTCTTTCAGCTTGTTTTTTACCCTTGTCAGATTTGAAAACAAGGCTTCAATGGAACATTCAATTTCTCAATGTTGCTTCTTGCCCAGTTATTTAAGGCTGTTCTGACTTGTTAATTCCTTGTTAATCATGTCCAAGATTAAGGGTCGAGGGGATAACAGACATTTCCTGTACAATGCCAGATTGTTCTATTCTATTGTGGCTTTTAAAGATGGTAGACCTAGCTCACGGCAAATGATCTGAATCGGTGTAGATGATGAAAGACCAAGTACTTCTTTCCAAAAAAGGCCCTCTAGCCGAGGCCATACTGTCTTCGAGATGTTGAACATTCCCCCGGCTCCATAAGTCAGGAACAGGATCACCTTTGATTTATAGTAATTTATCACTGGCAGTATGGTAAAATTACCACATTTCTTGTTTAAGGCTAGTGCTTGACTAGCCAGTGATTTACTTTTTTCTTTTAGATGATCCACCATCAGGGTTTCAGTTTGGGTGCCGCTGAGCCACACTCCTAGGTATTTAAACAATGTAACTTGTTTGATCGGTATATTGTTCAGAAACCATTTATGTTGTTTCTCCCTCTATTAGAGTTTCCAAAACTTAATCTTGGTTGTGTCCTTATTTATTTCTAACCCTTTTGTCTTGATGTAATGTTGAAGATTATCCAACTGTCATTGAAGACCGACTGGAGTTTGGACTTTCAAGACCAAGTCGTCTACATAGAGTAAACGAGGTAGCTGGACACCCCCCTACCATTGGTGGGGAACACCTAATTAAGGTCTGGGGTTGCTTTATGTCGGCCAAGGAAAAGTTAAACAAGGCCGAGTTCTTTGGACAACTTGTTTCACTCCTTTTGCCATGGTGATTTCACCTGATAAGAGACCTGATTGATTCAGTCGAACTCTCATGGTTGTTACGGAGTGTAAAGCTATTAATGGTCCCATTAGTGTTTCTGGGCCATTCTGTACAGCTAGCTTTTACCACAGCCAGTGATGCTTTACTTGGTCGAAAGCCTAGACCAGATCCACAAAAGCCATGAAGATTTTGGGTTTGCCTTCCCGCACATGCTCTTTCAGCATATTGGGTAATAGTATGTTTACTACTGTTCCAATACCTTTAACTAAACCCGTACTAAACCTGTTTGAAAGGGGTCGTTACAACCTGTCAAGCACCATTTTTGGAACTGCTGTAGAATTAATCAACCAACAATCTTCCTGATTACATCCAGGAGGGAGATAGGTCGATAGTTTTTAGGGTTTTCTCAGTCTCCTTTTTTAAAGATAGGTACCACTATCGCCTTCTTCCACAAACTTTGCTGTGTTTTGGTACTCTTGACAAAAAGTTTGTGTATAAATTTGGCCCCCTTCCTCCGGATATGCTTTTAACATGGAATTTGTTAAACCATCTGGACCTGGAGCTCGTGAGCTATTTAGCTTTCGAATTAGCTCTTTGATGTCTTGAACTTCATGTGGAATGTTCCAGGGTCACATCATGATGGTTTGAGTGTTAAACCATCTGGACCTGGAGCTTGTGAGCTATTTAGCTTTTGAATTAGCTCTTTGATTTCTTGAACTTCATGTGGAATGTTCCAGGGTCACATCATGATGGTTTGGTCTCATATGGCTACTTGGTACTCATTTGCGGAACAGTTTCTCGAAATGGTGTGTCCACTATTGTTCACTTACGGAGTTCACCTGCAAGTTGGTGGAGGTACCTCCAATGGATTTGACTAGCATCATGTTGGTACAATATTAATCTGTACAATCCCGCAATTTTTACATTAGCCTCGTCGTCCTGATGTTTTGATTTCTTTGCGACTTGTATGACCTTTCTCAATATTTTTCTTTTTTCCACGAGTTCAGAATCAAAGACATGTAGACTATTTAGAGGCTGTAGATGGAGACTCTTTTTTTTATAAGATGTTGTTCTATGAGGGGGTTGTACTCCACCTTTGAGCCTTCATGTACAAAGTCATTTGTAAGGTTATTGATGTTAGACCTTACCAGTTTTATTCTCTTTCCTCCATTGCAATCAGACACGTCCACCAGCATTATCTGTCTGTCACCAGGAGAAGAAGCGGTCCATTCCATGTATAACAAGTGGTGGTCACTGTTTGTCGTCTTTACCACCCTGAACATTGTGACAAAAGGGAGAAGATTTCTTAAGTCAAAGATGTAATCTATTATTGAAGATCAGTCTTCTCTTTCCCATGTTGTCTGTGGCGGTATATCCCCCTTGATGAAACCGTTTAGCATGTGCAAATCCCGGGAGGCCATGAATGACAACCACGAAATGCCTCTTGTTGTTCGTGTATTCCCTTGATTTAAGCCCGTCAACTGCTGCCCATCCTTTATGCATTTTGCATTTAAATCTCCACATAGGATGACGTAAGGGGTCTGCTGGTTGATATATGCATCGTCGATCACGTTTTTTGTCATATCCATGAATGCCTCACAGGTAACTGCTTGTGGGTTCCAATATAGGTTGATTAAGACCAATTTAGATTGATTTTATGGACCTTATGATGTTTCAGGGGCCTGCCATCCTATGGGAAGTTCTTGAGTGAATACACTTGATGAAATGATTGTGATAAGATTGAGTGTGCTACCTGATTTTACCGCTGGTAATAGGCCTGATGTAGGTCTCCCTTTATTACCTTATATTGCGGGCTCAAAGTGAGTTTGTATCCATTGAGTGCTGGTCTTTCACATAGCCAAGATTTTTGTAAGCACATTAGATCGTAATCTCCCAGATTTATTTCAATGATTTCGGTAAGATGTGAAAAGCCTCTGGTGTTCCATGAGGCTATTTTAAGGCGTGTCATCCTGGACACATCCCGGATTTTACAAAATCTCTTTGGAGAGGGATCATAAGGCTTCTTGAGTGGCTATGGTTGTTCGTGAAGTGCTAGAGCACACGGAAGGCAATAACAATCCAACAGACTTTCACTCTCTAGTGGAATCCGAGTAGTGGTTCTCACATTCCTGACTTGATGCAGGCACTAGTCCGCTTTGATGGTCACGCTCAAGCTTGATCCCGGGCCCTCTGTAACTCGGCCCGTCTGTAGAGGATCCAGATAATGTGATTTGGGTCTTAAGTCCGGTTTTCCTTGTGGAGGTTGGCTGTTTGCATCTCCTGCTAATCCTGCCTCTCTCCTGATTAACGCTTTTTGCACTGGTGGCAACTCGTCCGCCTCTTTTGGAGTCTTTACCTGTGTGAGATCAAAGCCCAAAATTAGAAGGCTTTCTGCTGCATCTATCAGCATACCCTTGACAACTGGTGAGGTTATATGAATGAAGATACAATCGACACTCTGTTCGACTCCAAATTCGATGATCTTCAGATCTTTTGAAGTCAGTTGTCTTAAGTTTGGGATGCAGTGCAGCAGTTCCATTACAATTTTTCTGTTGAGTATCAGATAATCATCCCTATCAAGGATTCTCTCCAGCTTCAGGGAGCGCACGCTAATATTTTCTGTCCTCATGGAGATTGACCTGAAACTACATGGTGGATCCTGTTTGTCCCTGCATGATCTTCGGTCCACTAATCTTTTTGTAATTGATTGTCTGTCTCGAACTGGAAGATGTTCGCTAGCAGAAGTCTTTCCTCTTTCTAGATATTCTCATCCAGAATTTGAGATTTTTGAGGAAAGTGTAGAGAGTATAGTTTGCTTTTGATCTTGGCTATTTGCTGTTTGATGGTGTGAGCCTGTAGATTTCCCCACTGGAGGATATGGAGGGTCACTTTGATATCTGAGATTCAGTTTGTCTGACGCTTTTTTTCTTTTCTCCGAAAGGGTAAGGATAGGGCCTCATTACGACCCAGGCGCTAATGAGTTAACGGCGCCGTAAAAGGCTGCGGCGCCGTTAACCTATTAGCGGCTAATTACGAGGTCCCTTCGCGGGACCCGACCTTAATGGCTGGTTTTACTAGCCGTTAAAGTAGGGACCCGCAAAGGGACCTTGGTGCTAAGTGCTAAGTACGCAATTTGCGGCACCGTACTTAGCGCCTTCCCCATTCCCATATGGGGCAAAAATGGGAATGGGGAAGGGCCATGGTGGCATGGGGAATTACCGCCCCACCAACCTCGGAATGGGGTGGTAATTCCCCATTCCGCCATGGCGGACTCCGGCATCGACCATGGTGCTAATAGAACCATGGTCTTCCGCCAGGGTCATAATGAGGCCCATAGTCCCTAGATGATGGTCGAGTAATATTAACATCAGATGGCTTTTGCACTGGGATCCCCAGGGTCACTTCCTCAGTGATCGATTCAGAATCTAGATCTTCAATTGAGTACATCGATAGGTCCATCAGAGCTTGCAGTGTTGGGCTAATATCCTTGTCTTTAGATGGGAGATTCACCAGCTCCGCCTCTACTGTGCGGACTAGCAGTAAAGGTGGTTTGGGAGGAAGAAGAGAGTTAGCTGGTACATGTAAACTATTGCTTCTCTGCAACTTGCCGGCCCAGTGACCTTCAACACTCTTTGTTTCCACTCTTACTTGCCTTAAGCCCCCACCCCATTTCCTCCCTCCTTTCCTTGCTACCATGGCGCTTTCTGTTTCTCCTATCTTCTCTAACTGCTTCTCCATTGACTATCCTTCCCTTCTCACTAAGTCTGGCAGGAAAAATTTAAAAAAGGACATCTTATCCTCAAACCCTGGCCTTCCTATCGCCAACACCTACTCCTATGCTTCCTTCAGACAGACCCTCACCGACATCCTCTTTGTCGTTCCTTTACCAGATCTATGGACTCTTTATATGATCTCTGTGCTTTTTCTTAGCTCCTCCTCTCCCATTAATGGTGGCACTCGTTGGGAAGTTCTCATGGCTTCCTTCGACTCATCTAAAGTCATCATTAATGTCTACCACAATGGTACCATCATGGTCCAAGGCCCTCAGGCCAATATCCTCCTCTTTGATAGGCGATTTCCTCCCCTCATCAATTTCCTCTCTTCTCCTGCTGTCCCCACCTCTCCCCCCTTGGCTACCTTGCCCTCTCTCTCCTCCTCCTCTGCCCCTCTTAGGGCTCCTTCTCCTCTGCAGGGTGTACCTCTGATCTGTACCCCTCCCCGGAGGGTCTTTAAGGTTGGCAACCTTCTTCATCTAGCCACTCTCAACTCTCGCTCTACTGTCAAACACTCCTCTGATATCTGCCACCTCCTTGAAGGCTACAAGATCCTCTCTTCACCCAGATCTTCCCGGTCCGGTCGGGGTGTAGCCCTGAGCTTTCCTAAGTGGATTCCTGCCTCTATCGTTCCCAGTCAGACATACTCCTGTTAGAGCTGCCAGAAGCAGAGACATTTCTCCTGAACATCCATGAAGACCTGCTCTCTAACATTCCCTCTGTCCTCATTCTTCTCAATATCTCTTCTCCCTTCGACACGGTCAACCATACCATCCTGCTCAACCGTCTCTGTGACAACCTGTATATTACCGATCAGGCTCTGGCCTGGTTGACCTCTTTCCTCTCTGATCGACCCTTCGAGGTCCAAATTGGGTCCTTCCTATCATCTATCTCCTTCTCTACCTGTGGTGTTCCCCAGGGGTCTAACCTCTCTCCCTGGCTTTTCAACCAATACCTGGCAACCCTCGCTCACTGCATTGCCATTTTCTTCTCCAATTTCCAGTGCTATGCTGAGGACACTCAACTCATTTTCAGGCTTCCCTCAGCCACCTCCTCTACTTCCCTCATCTCTGATTGTCTAACTGCCATTCAAGATTGGTGTGCCGCCAACGATCTTTACCTGAATGCCAGCAAGACGGAGATCATCCTCAATGGCACACCCTCACCTTCCTTTTCCCTCACTCTCTGGCCGGCCTCCCTTGGTTTCCTCCTACCTCCACCTGCGAGGCTAAGAAGCCTGGGGCCATATTTGACTCCACACTTTACTTCTCTGCACACATCTCTGATGTCTCTAAAAAGTCAAACTTCCTACTGCACCTCCTCAGAGGTACTCTGCCTTTCCTCTCCTTTCCCCAGAAGCTCACTATCTCCCAAGCTCTGGTCCTCTCTAGGTTGGACTATTGTAACAGCCTCTTTCTAAATCAACCTGCCTACACTCTCTGCCCTCTGCAACTAATCCAGACTAGGACTGCAAGACTTGTCCATGGCCTTAAACCCTGGGATTGTATCTCTCCAGCCCTTAAATCTCTCCATTGGCTCCCAGTGGATGCAAGGATTAAATTCAAAACCCTTTGCATTGTCCACAAGGCTTTCTGGAGCCTGGATCCAAAATACCTTCAGCTATCCCTCTGCAAATACCTCACCTCCCAAGCTCTTTGCTCCTCCACTTCTAACTCCGCCAGGGTCGGTTGTTTTTCAAAAAAAATGAGCTGGGGATAGATCTCTGTCTCTCCCACCCACCTGCACTGCCTCTGGGCCACCTCTCGCACTGGGGTCTGTATCTGTACCCATACAGTCCCCCCCTTTTATTCCTGCACTTATCAGACAGCCTGTCTGCTGCCTTAAACCCAGCACTTGCCATTTTCTGGCAGCACTACCACTGTTTGTTGCCTTTATTATTGATTGATTTATTTGTTCTTTATTATTTATCTGTTTCTCTTCTGCGCCGCACTTTACACTTCTCCCGCTTCCATGCACTTTTCCCCTTTCCCATGCACTTGCATGTTCTCAATGTCACTGGGCCTAGTAAGTTGCTTCTCTTCAACCCTGTTCCTCTCCCTTTGCCTTATCGCGCTCTGAAACACCTGTATACAAGCGCAATATACATGAAATATCAATCAATCAATCAATGCTTCCTAAGAGCTGGTTTTGGAGTGACCTTGCGACCTGTTTGTAGCTGGAGCGATTGGGCTATGGGCCGTATTGGTTCGATTGAGGAATTTGTTGCGACCGGCATTCAATCTCCCTCGTTGTTGCTCTTATTTAGCCTCAGGGAACAAATTGCAACTTCTGGGTTAGTTGTAGCGCCTTGTACGTGAAGTCTGGTGGGCCCACTAGGATATCCTTCAGTGGGCTATGAGGACCATAGTGGGATGCTCTACACCTCTTTATGATGGCCAGCGCCCATAATAAATCTTTATGTTTGTCTTTATGTTGTTCCACGTGAGATCCCAACACAAACGGAGCAGTAGGTGGGGAAACATTCAGGGGTACAAGGATCCTCTGATTGCGCGACTTGGACCCAGTCCCAAGTTCTGAGGAAAGCATTCCTGCCTCAGGGGCCGAGGAGTGCAGGCAAACTTCGCAAGAAGTTTGTTTTGATAAGGATGACGGTGATCGCTGGAGCGGGGTAAGTGGTGGCTTAGGTGAAGGGAGCAAGGAGATGTTTAGGATGGAAGTTTTGTTAACTTGCTTACCCGCTGATGTTGGGGCTGCGTCTTTTTGTGGAGAGCAGCTCGGGGAGTGCGAAGTCCTTGATGTAGAATAAGGATAGGAAAGGTCGCCATCTTTCCGCAGCTTAGAACTCCTGAGGGTACGACCCTCCTCCATGTTGCCTCCTTGAGCAGACTGCTCTGACTGCAAACAACTCTTGCAACTCCCGCTACGATCCGCTTGGAGCTTCGGTTTTAGAGTTGTGCTCCGAGTTGTACTCCACCCCCAAAAGTGTAGAGAGAGAAAAAACACAGAAAAAGCAAGGTAGAGTGCCGGACTGCGCTGAATGCAAATAACTCTTGCAACTCCTGCTAGGCTCTGATTTCAGCTTCGGTTTTAGAGTTGTGCTCTGAGTTGTACTCTGCCTCAAAAAGTGTAGAGAGAGAAAAAACAGCAAAACAGCAAGGTAGAGTGCCGGATTGCGCTAACTGCAAACAGCACTTGCATTTATATGAGAGCGCCTAAATTCCTGATTCACTGATGTCAGGCATTACAAAGCAGCATAGCCAAGGCAGCGACTAACGCGCCTCTTGAGCGCATGTTGCTACAATCCTTGATCATCTTCATTGTTTGCAGGTGGAGGTCAGAATCAAATTCAAAACAGGTACAGTAGTTTACAAATACTTGCATTTGCTTTCCCCCTGATCATCTCCTTCCCCTCTCCCTCCTCCCCACTCTCACCCTTTTCCCCTTGCCTTCCCTCCCCCTTCTCCTCCTCACCCCTCCCTCTCCCTCTCAGTTCTACTGCTCAGCTCTCCCTCTTCCCTCCAGTTTATTTGGTCTTCTCACGGTTTTGTTGGACTGATTCATTATTGTAATTTGCTTCTACTGTTATTGTTTTTATGTATCATGTTGTTATAATGTTCAGCGCTTTGGTGTAAGGCGCTATATAAACAAAATAAATACAATACAATACAATATATTACATTGATTACTGTAAGCCTCCTCATATCTTACACCCAAGCTGGGCAGAAAAGACGGACTGAGCTTTAGCCGTGCCCAAATTTTAGTAAGCGTGTCTGAAATCATCTGTTAGTTTAAAAATCTACAATGCCCCCATATTTTGGGGCCGGATAATATTCTAAACAGATTTCACCAAGTCAGGTGAGAAACAGAAAGTTCGCCGTGTGTATGTCAACACGGCTCGCGTGACTGACAAAGCGAACGCTGTATATAAAATGAATTCAAAATGGCGACCGAGCTGTGTGAAAGCAAACGCAGGTCGCCACTGGTGTGCTCCATATACTTAAAGGTAAGCACTTGTATATACAAACTATACCCATTATACTTGCAAGCATAGAGGCAGAGCGGTCGGGAAATGTTATGGGCCATCAGAGAACTAAATTTAGTAAGCCTAAAATTTAGAAACGATTACTCATAATAACATTTTTAAATATAAGCCTTTGTGAATGCTACCTGATATAACGTGTAAGTGTAAAAACAAAATAACGTTTTTGTTGGGATCTAACCCGGTTATTTGAGCACATTCGACCGTAACGGAGTGACAAATCAAGCATCCCACGGATACATATCAGACCCTAATACGACTAATGTAAGTACTATCTGAACCAAATTATGCATGTATGCCAGTAACTGACTTAATAATGCACAGTAGTTGAAAAGCCTGAAAAACAGTATTAATTTATAAACTATTGGCTTTTCCATTTTCTTTTTAAGTACAAAGTTGGAGAATGCTCTAATGAATATGAATATGATATTTACTCTAGCAAAGTATGAGAGTAGAAACGGTACCATAAAATAAAATTGTAATCTGTGATTATCCAAAGAAGGATTAAGTGGAACTAATCCGTAATTAATTCTGTCTCTTTTCTCCCACCAATCCTGCCTACCACCAACCCTAATTTTCTGTCTTTTTTTACTTCTTATTTGTCAATACTTTTATTTGTATTTATTATTTTTTACCTCCAATCTTGGACATGTAATATTTATTTAGAAGTCTGAACTAATCCTAATAAAGCCCGGTTTTGAGAAAGGCCTAATGGCCGAAACACGTGTTAAACACTAAGGGAACTGAAATCAATCGTGAGGATAAAATAAAATTGGAATGATTTGTGTTATAAATATCTAGCACAACAATAGAATAGAATGGAATAATTTCAAGCACAATTTTTCAGATGAAGAAAGGGGCACTCCTTCCTTGTATTTCTAAGTGCGACAGATACCATTAACTGTTACTACTAATCTGAGGTGCAAGGAGTCAGCCTATTTACCCCATCCCATTTCTGTAAGAAATGCTTGCATTCATCGACTGCAATTCGGTTTGAATATGTACCTTTCGTCACCTTCCCCTTGCTCTGCTAGCGTTTTCGTTTTTCTACCCGCTGTTGCCTAGACTCCCTGGCCTGTATGCTGGGCATGTTGGTAGGTTAAGAGGTAGCATTAGATGTAGAGAGTCTTAGGGGGTCATTACAAGCTGGGCGGTAAGGGGTTAACGGCGCCGATAATGGTGCCGGCTGGCGTTAATCCCTAACCGCCCTGTTACGAGTCTGCTTGCAGGCCCTTTGTTGGCTTCCTCCCCATTCCCATTGAGCCCTAAGGGGGCTCGAATGGGAATGGGGATGAGTTCCCTGAATGGGGAAATACCGGCTCCTCCAAGGTTGGAATGGCCCGGTATTTCCCCAATCAGGGAACCCGGACCCGGTATGCGGTATGGGGGTAGCCATGGCGCTAATAGCGCCATGGCTACCTCCATACTCGTAATGACCCCCTTAGTCTCATCAGGTCTCCCTCCCATGTGTTTCCTGGGAGAAATCGCTTGGTGTAGTGTAGACAAAACGATCTGTGTTTTTTTTGGGGCTTGTTTTCTGATGTTGAATTCATGGCTGTATACTACTTGCCTTCTTGTCTGAGTGCCTTTTCTCGGGTGGTCCATTTTTGGTATTAATTGCATACAGTGAAGGGCCTGTGTATGTTGAGTGGATGAGTTTCCAGTGATTTGTTGCACCCTTGGCTTGTGTTCACCTTACTGTTATATGTTTTCTGTTATATTCTAATGTTGCAAGGATCAGTCCTTGGTGGTGAGTTGAGTGATGGAACTGGTTGCGTAGAATCTTTGGGTAGGTCACTAGGATGGGGCCCTCGGATGGCAGAAGTAGTAAAGCAGTTAATAACTAGAGAAAGAATCTAGATGACACTGTCACAGCCTAACAATATTAATTATTCTGGGTGAAATGTGTAATCTAGTTGTGGAGCAGTTAGTATAGGTGTGCAAATACCCCTCTGTCTGTCCTTGGCTTAATCTCGGTCTCCAAGAGAAATGTGTCTAGCTGCTACGGTTAACTAGCTATGCAGCAGTTCATATATCTGCAACAGTAAATCTAGCTGTGCAAAATTAATTTAGCTGCAAGAATAAAGTAGCTTTGAAAATTGATTAAACTGTGCAGAAAGAGTGTAGCTGTCAGACAATGTATCTGCAGCAATCTATGTAGCTCTGATTTAATCTACCTGCAACATTAAATGAGCTCTGACAATTATCAAGTTGTGAAAAAATAATATTGTTGTTTAAAACTTAATCTAGCTTCAACAGCCAGTCTAGCTGCACAAAAGTATTGCAGCTGCAACACTAATCCAGCTGCCACATGTTAAACTCATTGTACAACTTAAACTAGCTTCAAAAATTGTAACGCTCACCTGATTCCTGTAGAGGCGCCGGTCTTGACTGGGCGTATACCGTATCTTCAAAGGTGATGTGTAACACACGGCTGGCTCTTTGGGTTGGACCTCTGTGCACTGTATGCCTGGCTCGGAGGGTAAGATGTCTTAGGTAAGTGAACGCCGTGCTCTCCATCTGCCTCGAGGCAGGGTGCTGTAACCAGTTTCTTCACTGGATAAGGGGAGCAGGCCTCTTGACTTCAGAGGACTGCTGTCCGTCGTTTACTGCACGAACTGTAAGTTCCGAGTAATGCTAATGTCTTTAAAGTCTTTAGTAATGATGTCTCTTGTTTTGCAGGGTTCCGGCAATGGCGGATGACGGGCTGCAGTGAGTTGAAGATGGAGCCTGTGTGATGAATAGAAGCGCCTGGAAGCATGTAAGTAAGCGCGTGTTGCCTGCTTCACGAAGCGCTCTAACTGTCTTTTATTTTGCAGGTACAAGTTCGGAGCGGCTGCCGGGTGCCGGAATACCCACTGGGTTAGATGTGGAAAGGAGTAATGGCACGTGAGTATTAAAGTTCTCCAATGTCTTTAAACGCACCTTGTTTTGTCTTTCAGATGCGGGATGCAGCGCCGAAGGCCTCCGGAGCGTGCGAAGAGTTGGTAAGCTTTTGTCTTTCAGATGCCGGAATGCAGTGTGAAGACCTCCGGAGCGCACGAAGAGTAGGTAAGCCTTTGTCTTTCAGATGCCGAAATGCAGCACGAGGCGTTGGTGACAGCCGATGGACCGGGTAAGTGAAAAGCTGTCACTGAAGACCGTAATGCTAACCTGTTCTTTCTTGTCTTTATAGGTGTTGCTGAAGACTGGATTCAGGATGGTAAGCCCTTTTTCCTTAGGCCCAGGATCAGATGCAGAAGACACGATGAGCGTCCTGCTGCTGAGGATGCAGAATAACGCAAAGCAAGATTCATCCATCGGGTGTGGTTTAAATAGCCTCCAGTAGTGCTTAGGTGTCTCCTTCCAGAGCCACGCCTAGGCAAGAAAAGAGTTCCTGTTATCCAGAAGAGTTCCAGTGTTCTGAATCTAGGGAGTGGCTCCTGCCCCACCCAACAGGAAAAGTAGTTCCAAACAGAAGAGGATCAGAGGCTCAACTGGCAGGCAAGTAAGCAGCATGGTCTGCTGCAGGTAAGTCCACCCAAGCATTATGAGCCCGGCGCTTCCAGCGCTGGGACTGGGCATATTTATGAGCCTGGTGCCACTGGCGCCAGGACTGGGTCCAAAAGGTCCCAATTGGGACTGGTTGGCACTCGGAACCTGGGTTATGGATCTGCTTCCAAGGGAGTTGGGAAAACCCTGACCTTTTGGAAGCAGAGATCATGACAGTACCCCCCCTCAAGGCCCCTCCCAAACCAGGCTTCTCCGGGGGTTTTGGCTTGTCAGGAAATGTTCGGTGAAATCTTTTGATTAGGCGAGGAGCGTGGACATATTCAGCAGGTTCCCAGGATCTCTCTTGGGGGCCGTAGATTTCCAGTCAATTAGGTAAAATAGTTTAGATTTGGAGATCTTGGAGTCCAGAATGCTTTTGACTTCAAACTCGAGTTCTCCATCAACTAGGATAGGTTTTGGAGATTTGGTTAGTCGGGTTTGAGGTTGCACAGGTTTTAATAGAGAGACGTGGAAGACCGGATGTATCTTCATGTGCGGGGGCAAGTCCAACTTGACTGCTACTGGGTTTACTATGGTAGTGATGGAATAGGGACCAAGGTATCTTGGGTTGAATGTGCGTGGCCCTTTTAGAGGTAGATATTTGGTGGATAACCAGACTTGATCCCCTACTTGATATTGAGGGGCTTCCTTCCGATGTTGATCTGCTCCTTTCTTGTATTGTTCTTTAGCCCTTTGAAGGTGAGAAACAGCTTCCTTAAAGGCTTGGGTAATTGTAGAATGCAGGTATTCTACTGCTGGTGTTTCAAGATCTTGGAGGGGATCCAACTCCGAGGTTCGAGGGTGACTGCCGTACAAAAGAAAAAACAGGGTTTTCCCAGTTCCCGAATGGACAGAGTTATTGTAGGCATATTCGGCTATCCAAAGCATGTCTTTCCAAGTTTTTTCAGTTTGTTGCAGCATGCAGCGTAAATACTGTTCCAGAGTTTGATTGGTCCTCTCGGTTTGTCCGTCGGTCTGAGGGTGGTGACTGGTCGATAGTCTCACATCAATTTGAGCCGACCGACAGCAACTTCGCCAAAAATGAGAAATAAATTGACTACCTCGATCCGAAATTAGAACTGAAGGAAAACCGTGCAGTCGGACGATGTTTTCGAGAAATTCTCGGGCCAGAGTTGCTGCTGTTGGCAAGCCTTTGAGCGGAATGAAATGCGCCATCTTGGAGAATAAGTCCACGATTACTAGAATCGTATTGTATCCGGAGCATGAAGGTAGATCGGTGATAAAGTCCATAGAAAGCGTATGCCAAGGGCGAGGTGGGATGTCAATAGGGCGTAAGAGGCCTGCTGGTCTTTCCTTTTGACTCTTGTTTTGGGCGCATACTCCACAGGACATTATAAAGTCTCTGATATCTTTTTTCCAAGACGGCCACTAGAAGTAGCGCTTGATCTTTTCTGAGGTCTTGGCCATACCGGGATGTCCTTCCATTAAAGAATCGTGATAACAAGAGATTACATTTTTCTGTAAATCTGTGCTGGGTAGGTATAATCGTTCTTGGAAATACAATAAGTTGTCCTTTACTGCGAAGTCCTTTCCCTGCAGATGCCAATTCTGTATGTCTGCTGGAGTTACAAGTTGTCTGGCTTTATCCTTAACTTCCTCTATGGATTCTGTGGCGATTACACCCAGAATTCTTTGTTCGGGAATGATTGGTACAGGTTTAGGGTTGATCAAGTGTTCTTCCACTCCCATCCGAGAAAGGGCATCAGCTTTACCGTTTTTTGTACCAGGTCGATAGGTAATTATGAAGTCAAACTCGGCAAAGAATAATGCCCAACGGAGTTGTCTAGAGGATTGGGCTTTTGCAGTTTTCAAATATTGCAGGTTTCGGTGATCCGTAATCACAGTAACGGTGTGTCGGGCCCCCAGCAGATAATGCCGCCAAGCCTTAAAGGCAGACTTGATAGCCAGAAGTTCCTTGTCAGTAATCGTGTAATTGATTTCAGGAGGCGAGAATTTGCGGGACCAAAATGCCACGGGATGCAACTGATTGGTTACCGGGTCCTTTTGTGATAGAACTGCCCCCATGGCAAGGCTTGAAGCATCAGTTTCCACGATGTAGGGGAGTTCGGGGCGAGGGTGTTTTAAGATTGGTGCAGAGATAAATTTAGTCTTCAAATCCTGGAAAGCTTGTTCCGCCTCGGTAGACCATTCAAAACGTTTGTTTTTCTTTAACAAGGCAGTGATGGGCTGGACTATTCGAGAGATTTCGGGGATAAACCTGCGGTAAAAGTTAGCGAAGCCTAACATGCTTTGCACACCTTTTACGGAGGATGGTGATGGCCATTTGAGAACTGCATCGACCTTCTTTGAATCCATACGCACTCCGCCAGGTGATAATATGAATCCCAAGAATTCAACTTCAGTCACATTGAAAACACATTTTTCCAACTTAGCGAAAAGTTTGTGTTGACGCAATCTTTCGAGGACCATTTTCACGTGTTTCCGATGTTCAGATTCCGATGAAGAATAAACGAGGATGGCGTCAATGTAAACAACAACACACACATCTATGAGCTCTCTGAGGACATCGTTCATAAAATATTGAAAGGCGGCCGGGGCATTGCAAAGTCCGAAGGGCATGACCTGATATTCAAATAGCCCATACTTGGTGCGGAAGGCCGTCTTCCATTCATCGCCCTCTTTTACTCGTACCAAGTGGTAAGCTCCTCTAAGATCCAGCTTTGTATATATGCATGCTTTTCTGACTTGGTCCAGGAGTTTAGGGATCAAAGGTAACGGATATCTATTCTTAACGGTGATCTGGTTCAGGGAGCGATAATCTATACAAGTTCTAAGGTCTCCTTCCTTTTTTGGAACGAAGAACAAAGCTGAAGAAGCAGGGGACTTGGAAGGACGAATAAACCCATTTGCCAGGTATTGATCCAGGTATTGTCGAAGGTGAAGGTTCTCAGGCTCGGTGAGGGCATAAATTCTACTACAAGGAGGAGTAGATCCAGGTATCAGGTCTATCTGGCAGTCATAAGACCTATGAGGAGGTAGAGAGTTAGCCTGATCCTTCCGGAAAACATCTTGGTATTCTAGGTATTCGGGAGGTAACTGGGGAGTCTCTGAAGAAATTGCTGCCAGTGCAACACCAGGTGGAGGGTGACAAGTAGAGACACATTCTGGAAACTGGACCGTTCTTGCTCGCCAATCGATCAGAGGATTGTGTTTCTCTAACCAAGGTATTCCTAGAATAATCTGAAACTGAGGGGCCTTGATCACGTCGAACACGATCCTCTCATGGTGTCCATCTTGACTTACTAGCGTCACTTCTTGAGTGGTATGCGTTACTGGCCCGGAGGCTATCTCCGTACCATCCACCGTAGTAATGACGTCCTTTACAGCCTTGGGACAAAGAGTTAGATTCATCCTCAAAACCATTTCATGATCCACATAATTGCCAATGGCACCGCTGTCGACGTAAGCTTCAATTGCATGTAATCGATCCGGATTATCAGGGCTAATGAGGACCATAGGTATCACGAAATGCGAGGTCACGGAACTGGTTTTCACGCTCGGCAAGAGGACCTCTATTCTTGTCGGGCGAGGTCGTTTCCCTGCTCAGAGTTTGTAACTTTGGTAACTGCAGCTCCTACTGCCTTCTTGGCAGGTTTCACCGGACAGTCTCGAAGAAAGTGCCCTGAGTTTCCGCAATAGAGGCATAATTGCAACTGTTTTCTCCTTTCCCGCTCCTTTTGTGTTAGAGGACCTTTCAGACCCCCTATTTGCATGGGTTCCCCGGAGTCTACTCCTTTGGAAGGAGTTGGCGGTTTGGAAAATACTCGAGCATCAAACTTGGAACGATCGGCCTTCCTGTTCTGCAGTCTGTGATCTATTTGAATGACTAAGTCTATATAGTCCGAACAATCTTGTGGGGGATTCACTACTTGGGCTAACACATCTTTGAGCTCTCCACGTAGACCTCTATAAAACAGCGTAATCCTTTTGTCCTCAGGCCATTGAGTTTCCACTATCAGTCTGTTGAAAGACGCAATATAAGCCAAAAGGTCTTGATTACCTTGTCGCAACGAAAGAAGCTCATTGTCCAAGGCCTGCCCCTGTGAATGTCTTGCGAACAGTTTTTCCATACTGAGCTGAAAAGCTTGAAAATCATGGAGGACCGGATCATCTTGATTTACTAGAGGGATCGACCAGTCTGCCGCATTGCCACTAAGGTACGAAAGCACGAAAGCTACTTTAGCTTGATCAGTTGGAAAGGCTGCTGGCCGGCATAAGAAATGCAACCGGCACTGATTGATAAATACTGCAAACCTCTTTGGATCACCAGAAAATCGTTCGGGCGGAGCCAGAGGTACATTCCCAGGTAGTTTGATCTGTACTGGATTCATAGAGGATGTAGAAGGAAGATTTCCCCCAGATGCGGGTAACGGGGTCTGTCCGGCTTGCGACTGTAGCAATCGTCTAGCGAGATCATCTGTTCGCTCCTTGGAAATAATCAGTTCCCTTCTTAGAGCGTTCGTTTCCTGACGGGCTGCATGCACTTCTGCCCTTAGTTCCCCAAGTAACTGGGCGAGCTGGTCGGTATCCGAGGTTTCCATAGCGCCTGGACGGGAGTTTTGTGGTAGGCTTTGCGTTCTGTAACGCTCACCTGATTCCCGTAGAGGCGCCGGTCTTGACTGGGCGTATACCGTATCTTCAAAGGTGATGTGTAACACACGGCTGGCTCTTTGGGCTGGACCTCTGTGCACTGTATGCCTGGCTCGGAGGGTAAGATGTCTTAGGTAAGTGAACGCTGTGCTCTCCATCTGCCTCGAGGCAGGGTGCTGTAACCAGTTTCTTCACTGGATAAGGGGAGCAGGCCTCTTGACTTCAGAGGACTGCTGTCCGTCGTTTACTGCACGAACGGTAAGTTCCGAGTAATGCTAATGTCTTTAAAGTCTTTAGTAATGATGTCTCTTGTTTTGCAGGGTTCCGGCAATGGCGGATGACGGGCTGCAGTGAGTTGAAGATGGAGCCCGTGTGATGAATAGAAGCGCCTGGAAGCACGTAAGTAAGCGCTTGTTGCCTGCTTCACGAAGCGCTCTAACTGTCTTTTATTTTGCAGGTACAAGTTCGGAGCGGCTGCCGGGTGCCGGAATACCCACTGGGTTAGATGTGGAAAGGAGTAATGGCACGTGAGTATTAAAGTTCCCCAATGTCTTTAAACGTACCTTGTTTTGTCTTTCAGATGCGGGATGCAACGCCGAAGGCCTCCGGAGCGTGCGAAGAGTTGGTAAGCTTTTGTCTTTCAGATGCCGGAATGCAGTGTGAAGACCTCCGGAGCGCACGAAGAGTAGGTAAGCCTTTGTCTTTCAGATGCCGAAATGCAGCACGAGGCGTTGGTGACAGCCGATGGACCGGGTAAGTGAAAAGCTGTCACTGAAGACCGTAATGCTAACCTGTTCTTTCTTGTCTTTATAGGTGTTGCTGAAGACTGGATTCAGGATGGTAAGCCCTTTTTCCTTAGGCCCAGGATCAGATGCAGAAGACACGATGAGCGTCCTGCTGCTGAGGATGCAGAATAACGCAAAGCAAGATTCATCCATCGGGTGTGGTTTAAATAGCCTCCAGTAGTGCTTAGGTGTCTCCTTCCAGAGCCACGCCTAGGCAAGAAAAGAGTTCCTGTTTTCCAGAAGAGTTCCATTGTTCTGAATCTAGGGAGTGGCTCCTGCCCCACCCAACAGGAAAAGTAGTTCCAAACAGAAGAGGATCAGAGGCTCAACTGGCAGGCAAGTAAGCAGCATGGTCTGCTGCAGGTAAGTCCACCCAAGCATTATGAGCCCGGCGCTTCCAGCGCTGGGACTGGGTATATTTATGAGCCTGGTGCCACTGGCGCCAGGACTGGGTCCAAAAGGTCCCAATTGGGACTGGTTGGCACTCGGAACCTGGGTTATGGATCTGCTTCCAAGGGAGTTGGGAAAACCCTGACCTTTTGGAAGCAGAGATCATGACAACAATAAACTAGCTTTGGCAATTGATCAAGCTGTGTCAAAAAATAAGTTACCATACAACAATGAATGTAGCTGCACAAATATAGATGTGCACAAATTAAGCAAACTGTAACAATGATCTAGCTAAAACAACTGATCTATATGTGAAACATGGATCTATCTGCAATAGGAATCCAAATCTGCAAAATTCATCTAGCTGCTGCTACAATTAGTTCAGCTCCAGCGATTAATGTGGGATGAACCATTGATCTAAGTGTGCAAAATGTACACTAGCTGCAACAATGACCATAACATATACGAGAATACCCCCACTCAAAGTCTAAAATAGGTCTTTGGAATAGGTTTATAGATTTGGGGTGCCATTTCAAAACAAGGAGAACAGGAAATGCAGACACCAATGCAAGGCGTAATGCCTTTATGCCTCGATTTCTCACTCCAATCAATTTTTCCGTGCAAGGAGCAGACTATATATCACAGCATTGCTTTCCACCTCTGTCTTGTGTGTGCACTTCGTTTTACACCTGCATGAGATCTTCATGAAGGCATAAAACAAATGGATTCCTATTGAATCCGCCTCAAATTAGCACCTGCTAAAGAGCAGGCGGATTCCCTTGGAATCCTTTAATAAACGCAGTTTGCAAAGTGTAATTTGAAGGCAGTGTTTACTTTTGGAAAGTAAAATTGAAGAGTAAAGTCGATTTCACCTGATTTCACTCTTCGTTTTTACTCTGTGTCCTGTAAATGATGAACATTGTATGCAGGGCACCCGACAGCACATAATGTTCACATTGGTGAGGATTTGGAAGGAATTTGCATTTAAGAAGAAATGTGAAAGAGTATTTGGTGCATTCAGGAAAACAACCAGAGGAACAGACCTCCACAGTCACTAGATGTTTAGTTTACCAGATGTCCTTGTACATCATCCTTGTAAACAGTGTCTAGCTTGCAAACTCACAAAAACCTGCTCCCAAAATATTTTTTTCAAATTGAAAAACACTGAATATAATCTAATGTTTTATTTGCCCATGGTGTAAATTGTATGAGGGTGTGATGACAAACATGACAAAAGAAAGAAAGAAACACAGGTCCAAAATAAGATTGAAAGCGTCACAGGCATTTAGATCATTACATCAAATGGACCATTTTGGAGGTTGCAAAAACAGGCACATAATCCATGCAACCATGAAAGATATTTACATAAGAAAGGTCAAATTTGGATGTTTCATTTACGCTAACTTATACTTGGTCTTAAAAAAGAGACAGAAAGGGCAGCTTTATTTGTAGAAGTACCAGAGAAAAAACACTACACATATCTGTAAAAAGAATAATGAATATCCACTTGTGAAAGCACCTTAACCATGGGCTTGATCAAAACATCTGAAACATAATGTTGCCCTCTTCCTTCAATAACTAAACTACTACTTTCTTAAGAGAAAATGATACAAGTGAGCTCTGCAACTCAGAAAAACAGACAAGAATATGTTGTTCATGGCATCATTGAAAAACTATCAGTGTGAACAATCACTTCATTGATGTATGTCTGCTACCATGTATATGTACACAAGAAAACATCTTAATGTCTTAGTCAATTAAATGATAATTAAATTAGCTTTACATAGTAGGAAATTAATGTTTTTCCTGAGACTTTTCAAATGGTCATAATATAATACCTGTGGTGTGGATAACACATTTTTCGGTACGAGATTGGGGCAACTAATGTAATGATTTAGTGGACAAACGTGTATAAATATACTTCAAGATGGCAGCCTTTCAATTCACTTGAGAGTATGCAACGCTGGTGTTACACAGTGGAATGTGAATATAACTGCCTAGTTAAATCAAGGTAGTCGCACTCGAATAAATGTGCAAGATACCTATGATGCACGTGATGTGGATTCCAACCACTTAGATGCTGTGGGTGAATTAGTGTAATGTCCTAGTTCTTTCCCTCACATTGGGATGCTTGCATAAGCCTAATTCAAGCTGGTCGCCTTTCACTTCACATGAGAATATTCAACACAGATGTTACATTTTGTGTGCCCACAAGAAATTGACAAATCCAGATGAGAGAAGGAGAGGATACGTTTCGCTACATTTGAGGATTATTACAAACTTGAAAAAAGTATAAAAACGAAACAAATCTGTTTTCTAATTTGTTCAGGTTAAATTAAACTGCTGTGTATGAAAGGGATATACCTTCAGCTGAACAGCAAATATTGAATAACTATATTGGATTAGTACCCAGAGAGGGACAATGTGATTTTAACATGCAATCTCATTGGCCCTCTCCGGTTATTACCAGCCTGACAAAGCCTTACCTGCACTTCTCCCCTGTCCCTCAATGTTCCTTCCATATCTGCCTCTGGCCGCCATGGCAAGGGAGAAGGGACTACGTTTAATCCCGTATCCCCATTCCATGGCAGCCATCTTCTTTATTTACTTTTTTCTTCTTTTTTGAATGGCCACCACGGGCTACGTATAGTCCCTTTTCCATGTTCCATGGCAGGCATCTTTTTTAGTCTTTCTTTTTTTCAGTTGCAAAATACTGATGGCGTCTCGCAACTTCAAAAAAGACTCTATTAGTACCATGCTCTTATTGGCCACAGTACCAATAGCAATAAGCCCCTCACTGATGGGAGGGGGGCATTACCGCTTCAGGTAATGCCCCAGGGCCTGCATTAAGGGCCATTACCTGAAGTGGTAATTCCCCCCAGCTCGAGGCCTATTGCTTAATTAATTGAGTGCAATAGGAATTATATGTCCTTTGTAATAATCTATGTGTTATGCAATAATCAGCTCTATGTACCCACGCAAGCATGGTTGGGTTGAAGGAACTTTAAAATCTAACACATTACATTTAACTCCTTTTGTACCATCTACCTAATGTTCTGGTGAGAAAAGTCTTTGAAAGTGGCTGACATATTTGGTAGCTAAATACTGAGATTGGAGATGTATAGGACCCCGGAAACGATGGTGTCCTCAGTTTTAGCTAGTCCCAAATACTGATTGTGCCTATGAACAAAATACCTTGCAAAATACCTTTCCTTGTGCAGTTTTTTTTGTTCATAGGCACAATGTTCAGGTGCAAACAAAACAATGTGTCTCCGCAAGAATAAATATCAAATTTGTTTGCGTTTGTACAGAAAAACCATTAGGTGGTATTCTGAGTATCACATTGGATGAAGTTATTTGATAACTTTCTGAAGTAAATGATAAAATGTGTGCCTGACCACATCACCACTTATGCCTTTCATCTCCACACACCAGTCTCGCATGACCCAGTTCCTGCGGTGACATAAAAGTCCCCATGATTACATTTGGTCCGCATTTGGTGCATGTGAAACCCTCTAAATAAAGGCGTCTTGACACCTACCCTGCTCATCAGTGCCTGTGTGCACCACTCTTGACGGGAAACAATGTCTTCTCATTCGGTGCATTCACTCAAAGTCTGTGTGCCTGCCCCACTGGTGCATCTGTGCTTGGGCTACATTTCCATCCAATGCTTGACTGGTGGGGCATCTGGCAGTACTTTATATTGAGTTTCCCAGCACTCCTAAGGGTATGGGCATGTGTGTAAATGTGCATGCACATGTCTTCCCAGGTCTTCTTCTGAGGCTCACAGTTGTGTTGCCTCCACGGTGTGACACGAGGTTATGACACGAGGTTATACTTCCCTGGCCAGTATCAACATTTCAGCTCTGCTGAAGTCTGGAATTGTTCATCAGCCTTGAGTCTTGAAGATCCGTAGTTTTGGTCTACTTTCATTGAGTAGCTCGTAGCTGTAGTGCGTGTAGTAGTTGCCATTGGTTCTGTCTCAATGTCTGAGGGTTCGGTTGGCATGGAGTTGTCAGTATTGTTGAGGGAAGGTCTGATGAGCTGTGTGTGTCTGTGTGTGTCCTGACATAGCCTCTGCCCCTCTTCTTCCTTGGAGCTGCTGGGAGAATGAATTGCCATCTTGGGCACAGCTTTTCTGCGTCTATTGCTGGAAGAAATGTTTGTCTAGATGTACATGGTCTGCTGACCCATCTGGTGCCATTTTGCTTGTTCTATAGTATGTGCAACACTTCAGGGTTATTTTGCAGCTCCTGGCTGCTGTCGTTGCAAGATGCTTCTGGTGCTAATGTTAAGGCCTTTTGGTTGCACCCCGTATATGCAGGTGTGCCTCATCAATAGTGGAGTGTGAGCGCCATAAACGCAGGAGGTTGCAGATGTGCCAAGGCCATTGCTGATTGTCAGTCAGGTTGTGGCGCTGTCCATACACATTTTCACTTTTGTCATGGCTAGGATGATATGAAATTATATGATCGGTTATTTATAACGCGCTTAATACCCAGAGGTTTCTAAGTGCGACCCGTGGATCGAACCATTTTTGCTCCGTGCTGTCTTGCTTCGAAGGTGAGCATGTTGCCCCTGAGCTATCCTCCTGAGACAGTTGTGGTACTGTGCCCTTTGCACATCCTGGTAGGTGTTACCAGTTTCTTGGCAGGGCATTCTCATTCTCCAACGTTACAGTACTACTGAAAGTATGAGGGACAGAGCATTGTCACTGTGTGCCGTAGATAGCGTTCCCTGTGTATCAGTAATGGGCTGGGGCTGGAGGATGATATTAAGCGTGTGTGCTACAGGGTTGTCTCTCCATGGCTCTGTGCTTGCAAGCGTAAGGGTTGGCATGGTGACGTGCATTTCCGGTTTGATGACACCTCTGATGGTTATCAAGGTGATGATTTTCAGGAGTAGGAAGGGCATGGACCTCAGGGCTTCTGGCAGGCAGAGGAGCTGCTGTGGCATGCTGGGCTTGTTGCAGTACTGTGTGCTGTGTTGCAATCCATGCTCTTCAGACTCTCCAGAAAATGTGTTGTGTATGTTGCATTTTTTCGGATTTATTTGTAACATTGTCACTCTAGTGAATGGGATTGCCATTATGAGCAGTATTACCACTGCATTTAAGGGCTGGCCCTACCACGAGTTGGGCGCTAAATGGGCTGTTTTACCTCTAGCCTTTCTCTGGAGGTGAAAATCCCCTGTTTTCGGCTGTATTACCGCCGGCTTTATTAGCCTGCATAATTAGTGCTGAAAATGTCGCATTGAATCCAATGAACCCAATGGGGAATGGGGATTTACCGTTAACACTCAACCCGTGAACCAGCGGTAATACCGCTGGACCGGTCGGTGCTAGGACTATTACAGTCGGGCTTTATTACAGCCGGGATACAGCCCAACTCGTGATGAGGCCCTTTGTGCTTGTACTTGGTGTATACAATTATGGACTTTGCCCCTTGCTTGTGTAGGAGTATTCCACACGCTGTGGTTCTCGTGCAAGTGTGTTTCTGGTTTTACACTTGTACAGTGAGCAGCTAATTATCTGCAAATTAATAATTTGGCAGTGGGGAGCCATTACATGTTGACATACACGGAGGCAACAACCCAGCCGCCCCTTTACCCCCCCGCCCCCTCAGCCCCCACGCCTCCCACCCCTGCAGAAATTACATAGGGTAGAAAGCACAAAGAAAGCTTGTCCTTCCTTTCTTTAGTCTCGGGACGATAGCTCAGGGGCAACGTGCTGCCTTGGACGCAAGACGACATGGAGCAACACAGGTTTGCGCATAGAAACCTCTGTTTATTAAGCGCATTATAAATAACCTATCATAATTTGGTTATTTCTGGAAGAAGGAAACATTAGCATAGTTTTTGTAGATCTAAGTAGTAGACCAGGGGGAAATAATACTGCAGTTTCACAATAGTAGAAGTTCCTTCTGGCATGCCTGGACCTTTAGACGATACACAGAGCTTTTAAGGTAACATGAAACCAAGAAATATTACCTCCTTAATGTGTAGCAAGGAAGAATACCGCATTTTAAATTGATTTGACAATGCTCATTGAATAAGCAGTCGTTTCCAGGAAGTGACTGCTGGTATAGACAAGATGGGAAGCCTGTAGGATTAGATAATCCCATCAACCCACAAAATAAGAAGGGGAAAAGGAAAGGAAATACGGTCCCTCCAAAAGTGACCAGGTGCAGGTAGCCTAAAAGTCCTTGTTGCTGGACTGCAGACGTTGGATCCAATCCATGTACGCCATCTACCACTTTTCACAGGTTACATGGGAGGGAAATAACCAATTAAGTCCCTTTTGCTAAAGTCTTCCTGGAATGCATCAAGCTGGTTATCTTTCTATTAAAACTCAGTTTGTTTGCTCTCCAAATGTACATCCACTTACACATACAATGTACAATCATAGCTTGCTATACACTAATATGATGTATGGACCCAGCCCTGCATGCACCAAACCCCACCACTCTTGCTACCTGTTGTCATGTACCTACATGCATTTAACCCAACTGTGTTAGTCAGCCATATTTTGCTTTAAGCCTAATTGTGTTAGTTAGCCATATTTCTCATTTAGCCCAATTGTATAAGGTAGCCATATCTTCTTTTTAGCCCAACTGTGTTAGTCAGAAATAATTTGCATTTAGCCTAAATAGACATATCTTACATTTCGGCCCAACTCTGCTACTTAGCCATATTTCGCATTTAGCCTAAATGTAAGGTAGCCATATTCTTGCACTTAGCCTATTTGTGTAAGGTAGCCATATTTTTGCATTTAGCCTAAGTGCGTACGGTAGCCATATCTTACATTTCTTCCCAACTGCTCTAGTTAGCCATTTTCTGCATTTAACCTAAGTGTGTAGGGTAGCCATATTTTACACTTCGGCCCATCGGCTCTAGTTGGCCATATTTTGTATTCATTTAGCACTTAGATCATCTGTGAAACATAGCACCCCTCTTTGAACATAGATGGAACCCATGATCTAGACGTTGTTTGTACAAGTATTTAATTTCTCCCCTTGCACACTGCACCATCGTAACTTAGCGGAAGGCACTGTCATGAGCGCTACTCCTGAGGAGCCAAGACTGGCCCAGCGTCCCCGGAAGCAGGCTCATCATCCACACCCCCGGTTCCAGCAGACCCCTACAGGGGCCCTTTGGACCATGTCCTGGCGCCTCTGGCGCCAGGTTCATAAGGAACCACAGTCCCGGCGCCGTGGGCGCCGGGCTCATATTCTTAAAGTGTGCAGTAGTGATTGGGTGGACTTACCTGTGGCAGACCATGCTGCATACTCACCTAGAACAATCCAAGCTGGGTGAAGTCCCAGCCACTGGCTGGGAGGGACCAATCCTCTGTTACAGGAACTCTTTTCTTACTTGGGTGGGGCTGATGCTAATCCTCTGACACTGGAACTCTTTTCTTACCTGGGTGAGGCTGGAGGAAGAATATGCACCAAAGCACTTCTCCACTATTTAAACCACGCCCAATAGAATTCACGTGCTTCGCGTTATTCTGCAACAGCAGCAGGACACTCACCGAGTCGGCTCCTGCATTCCAGGTCCAGACACACCCTCAGCTTCTTGAGCAGCAACCTGTGGATGAAGAAAAGGCACAGGAACATCTACTCACCAGAATTCAGCCACAAGATTCCAGTCTCCGACAACCTGCAAATAAAGACATAAGGTTAGAAAACGGGCAACACGCTCGCAGCTGCGCTCGCTTACCTTATCCATCCGTGATCACACCGGAGTTCACCGCGGCCTTCGCTTCGGCAGCATCCCAGCACCTGGAAGACAAAAGACATTGTTAGTGGTGTCCGAGCCGAAGTGGCCACAATTCAGTAATACTTACGCGCTTCTTCACGCGCAGCAGCGGCAGCATCGCCCTCAGCATTTCGGCACCCGAAAGGAAGGAAAAGACATTATCAGAGGCGCCCATTTGGAAACGGCCACAATTTAGTTATACTTACGTGCCTCCGCACGTGCAACAGCGGCGGCATCGCCCACAGCATCTCGGCACCTGAAAGACAGAAAAGGACATTATAAAAGGGTGCTCCTTCAGAAGCGGCCTCAGATCTTCTATACTCACGAGCCTCTTCTTGCACAGCAGTGGTGGTGTCGCCAACAGCTCCTCGGCACCTGAAGGACTATTACAAGCCACAAAAGGACACTGAGCCTAAACACTGAAATCATCCAGTGACGTAACTGGATTCCACGCGCCCCTGCACCAGAAGCAGGATGGAGAGCTCGGCTTTACTAAACCAAAGGTGAGAGTTCGTGGAGACCAGTCGAGAACCAAGAAGTGGGAAAAGCAGAAGATTGGTGGGAGAACTTATCCAACCAGCTTGTAATTACCCCTTTTTCTTCCACCTGCAGAAAACTCACCTTACAAGCCAGACAGTCAATATTCGAAGGTCCTGCCCAGAGCGTCTTCCGAGTTCTACGCCTCATCATAGTCATAGAAGCAACTGTAGCAGTCCAGTTTGGGTCAGCGCCTCCGTGGGAATCAGGTGAGCGTTACAGGCACAGGCTCATTCTACACACCTTGCACTCACATATAACACAAATACTACTGCACAACATCTCTGCCATTAGAATTAAGCTACCTTTAATGACAAAAAATCGAACTGTAGCTTGTCACATAATTCTCTATCTCCTTAAACAGAACCAACCCCTGTTTAGTTCATAGTTTAGCTCTGCTGCATCCATCCATGCACCATTCAGATATGGTTGACTAGCGGGGCCTTGGCCACCCTCACATAGCTTTAATGGCTGAAATACACACAGACATAATAGCACCTCCCAACTTCTCCAAAATTTAGACTCCATTCCCTCCATGGATATTTAACCAATAGCACTTTGGGACCATTATTATGTTGAAAGGCGCTATAGGAATGACAAAATGAAGGAATGAATTTGCACCGGCATGATAATCCATGCTGGTGCAAATGCTGGAGCATTTGTTTGGAGGAGAGGAGGATTGCGTTACGCCCCCCCTCTCCATCATAAAAATTATTTAATATGTGGTGTGGCATGAATGGAAGGCGTTAATGCCTTACTCAAGGCTTTTACTCCTTCTATTAATGCTGCGCCACAATACCACAATAGAACATGAACTCCTATGGGTTTTGTGCTTACCCTCACCCCCAACTTCTCCTCTTCTCGCTGCACTACAAATGGAAGTGATGGAGGCTCAGGCAGAGGGATATAGCAAGGTACACAGGTTATTTAAGTTCTACACATCATGAGGCCCACCAGCTTCGCAGCAGCCCTTTCCTCACTCACGTCGCTTCGCTCTCTCTCCACTCTCGAACTCTCACTCCCCAGAGTTCCCATTCTGCCTTAACAGACACTGCAAAGCTAGCATACTACACAAACCTTCAGCATATAAGATCCAAAACATTCAGAGCATTTGTAGCAATCATTGCTTAAGTCTGAATCTTTGTTGCTGCCAGCTTTGGAGGAGGGCTCAGATCAAAGGTCAAAGGTAACAAGCAGGCTAGTTAGACTCCTACTGCAAAACTTCTGTCAAAACATTGGCTAGAGGTGGGGACCAGAAGGAGGGTAGGTACCAGGAATGTGATGCATGTTATGTTGTGATTACTACACAAGAGCATTGGGATGAAGGCTGAAGTCTTGCTTTAGGTGCCAGTTCGTATGGATAAATGGCAGTCTGCATTGTGGGCATGGAAAGAAATTCTGTAACAAATGTGTAAACTATATGATTTTATATTAGATAATGAGCAACTTAGCATTGAGGAAGCGCTTGGATACAATGATTTGTTGGCAGGCCCTTTATTATACCTACACAGCCAGTCAGGAATAAAGATAAATGCTCATCATTAGCAGCATTCTAATTTACAGGCCGACAAGAGATGTCACATTTTGTACATAACTTTGATATGAGTATAACATAGGCACCTACTCACAATTTCATCCGAATATGTTGCCAAAGCTAAGTCAGAATAAGGACCACAATCCGATTCCAGCTAATTTAAAATAATCAGTAGGTTTGCATTAAAAGCCCAAAAAAACGATGAAGAATGCACAAAAGCACTTGGGAAGCAAGAAACTGGAGAATAATATTCAAAAGCATCCGAAATGGCTGCCGACGTGAGTGACATCATCACGCCGATGAAGTTATCGCGCTGCCTCTAACTGTTATGGCCTTGCGGCCTATAGAAATAAGGACGCACACCAGGGAGGAGGATTAATGTCCGTCTTGTGGGATGATTCAACCCACTTTTGGCTATGCCATGCGGCATCACTGTGTTTTGATGGTGCCAGAAACATCAAAATGGTCTCAAAACCCTTGTGCGCGCCAAAAAAATCGCGCTCTGCCAAGCATAAAAAATGGCTGCACAATCTACCACGCATGTTGTCAGTGGTGGAACAGAGATCTCACTCCTGAAATATGTCACTGGGCTCCACAAACAAGTGAAAATGGAGTACAGAGGGAAAAGCAGTGCTCTGCTAAAGGAAACACCAAAATCTTGCTTTGAATCTTTTTTCTTTGTTGCTGAAACTGCAGAATGCCAGCACAAAACACCCTTAAACATCCACAATTCTTACTGGATGCTACAATTCACTTACTTCAAGAAATCATTGTGAACATACAATGTCCTGAAAATCTTAAAGTATCAAAGAAACATCCACAGCAAAAAGCTGCCTGCCTGTGGAATCTGTCAAAATCTGGGCGCAGTACCCTCAGCCGCCTGAATGACAGCTGTCAGAAGCCTGCATGATAAACTTTAAAACCTGTATAAACTGAAATCAAATGTTTGAAATCTAAGTGGCCTGTTCCTAAGAGCAACCTATGTTGTAATTGTTTGAGCCCATGGTTTAAAATCTGAAATAAGTGTTCTAGCTGCTCGTTTGAAATCACAAGTTTGTTTTGAGCTAAAAAAAAATGCAACAGAATTAACATTTAAATTTAAGCCTGGCTAAAAGCTACCCAAACTGGAATAACAGCTTTCCTCAAAGAGGCAAGGCCTCTCCCTCCAGCTCCTCTCCAGCAGGAAATCACACCTAAGTGATGATTATGGGGGGGGAGAAGTTGGTCTGCAGTGGGGAAGGAGACAATGGACATCCTCCAGCTAAAGGAAATGCGAAGTGTGAAGGGTCGTAAATGGCCTCTGCCCAGGAGAAACAGGGAGGAGACGCTCCTGGGTCCCAGGGAGAGACCAAAGGGGTGGAGCTAAACCACCATTGGTTGCTTAACAAGGACAAAAGATACATTTTAAAAAGACTGATAACTTACTATGTAAAATTGTGCAAAATATAGAAATAACAGCATTGTTAATGTAATTTCTGGATGCACAGGTGAAAAGGCGCCAGCACTCTGTGACATGTTCTGGGAAGAAACGGCCGAAAATTTGATATTACACAAAATATATTTCTGATAGAAGTATGAAACTTTATACCTGCATGCCCATGTTCAACGTGCACATATGTAGAAATTTGCTCCTAAATTGGGCATTGTGTTCTGGATGAAAAGGGGAAAATTCTGTGAAAAGCAGACACAAGATCCCATAGCGACGAGGCTTGGAGGAGTATCTGCTACACAAAATATGTAATCTGTATATATGATTGTTATAGAGGTTGCACATGTGGAAATATGTATTGTACCAAAAGTAGATGTTGTGTTCAAGGATCTAGGGGTGGATTCTAGGCCTCATAAACCCACACCATAAAGGTGACACCCTGTTTTTCTCCTCCTATCAAGGAAGAGAGGAGACCCTGACCAATCCCTGTCAAATGGGCAAGCTTAGGTTAAACCATCAAACACACCCCCTGTGTCATAGCATAAATAGAGACAGCTCAGCACTAAAAAGGAGAGACAGATTCACCCACTATCCGAATGCTGGCGGAGCACCCCGCTGCAGAACTATCCATCTTACTTGCTCCAGACTCCAGAAACTTGGCAAAGCAGAAAAGCCCATTGCATAGCTGAAACATTTTCAGCTAGGCCTTAAATTTCCACAACCAGAACCAACCCCAGAAAGAAGGGGAGTGTCAAGATACAGCCGGGATGGGCTGTACTGCTTGCCTGCTAAAAATAATTATCATCAGAACCAAAAGATCCAATCCAGTCCTGTGCCGTGACCAGAGCCATTGCAGATCCGATCCAGTCCTGTGCCGTGCTGTGAACCAACCCAGTCCAATCCGAGGTGCCCAGCAGTCTGTCCTGACCAGAATCCCTGACCAGAATCCTGACGGTTCCGTTTAAAAACATATCTAGTGAGTATCTATAGATAGAACTGTGTCACTAGTATATGCACTGTCCATAGTGAATCCCTATCTTAAACCCATCCTAGCTTGTCTTCAGAACCTGATATTGTTAGGAGTATTTTTGAATTGTTAGAACTTTTCTTGTGCCGAGTTTCTCTTATTTGTATTCTAAAATCATAAGTCATTAGTGTTGTGAGTAAATAAAGTGGATCCCAGAAAGGAATTGGGTATCCACCACATGAAGGGTTCCCTGGCCAGGAACTGTGGAGATTCATGTGTGGCATTCTCTTTTTTTATAGTCATAATCTAGTGTAAGAAATCCCATTTGTCTTTTAAAAGTGCATTCCTGATTCCCATACTTGCGCCTGTCTCGAAAAAAACGACCTCCACTAACACGTCCATAACTTCTTCAATTCTTGCTAGAAACAAAATTCTGCTTGTAGCTAACATCCACAGCTTTAATTTGCATCTAAAACCGCATCCTAAATCCATACAGTTCTCCCGTAATCACGATTACCGTGCACTGAAATGTTTGCCGCGAATTTCGTTTTAGGGAAATTCTGACACGTGTAAAACAGCTTTTGATTGCTTCCGACCTTAATTTTAAGATTTCAATTTGTTTCATAGTATCAAATCATTGCTAGCGTTTGGGTGCAACTATCCAACATGGCTCCCATAAGAATTTAAACAATTTCAGCAATTTGAACCATATTTAGTGTTTTTACCCAATCCATTCTCAAGATAACTTTAAAACCATTCTGACCGCTTGCCAATCAATTCTGTTTTTCTCTTGTGTTGCTGGGGGAAAATTGGGATTGTTATTTTGTTTGAATTCTGCCATTCCTGAATACCTGCTCTCTCTCCTCCTATCTCTTTACATTGCCTATTGTGGGGTTGAGGGGTGTGCAGGGGGGAACTAGTAACCACACTGTTATTTGATCTGAACACACACACAAAAGTATTATTTCTGTGCTGAATTGTTTTGCTCACTATTACTCCTTGTGTATTAAAGAGATTATTTAGTGTTACATCACCCCATTGGTGATCATTGTGTACCCATTAAAACATAGTGTGATTAACTTGTAAATACATAAATAAATATTTTGACTTTGCAAACCAGCCTGATTCCTGGTTCAGTGTGACCGGGGGGTTCCAGGAGAGGGGCGTGATATGAGTGGTACATCGTTCAGAATAAAATAACTTTTAGACACAAATAAATAAGGATTTCAGTTGTGCATTACACGCTAGGCGTTGACTTGGGTGTGTGCCGAATTGAAATCACTTACAGTCTTTATTTGTACATAACAGGATACTAACTCCCCTCCTCCTTTGAGCCTCCTCCCTCCTCCCACGTCATGGCCCACTTGACCCTGTCCATGTGAGCCTGTCTCTATTTTCATGCTAACACTGACCAGCGCCATTTTCAATATAAAAACTCTGCCATGGACACAGGCAACCACTTCTCAGTGGTATGACTTTCATATACATTAGTTAGCAATTGAGTGGATAAATTAAGCATAAGAACAAGTTAGCAAACCCATTTTATTTCTACCACAGAACCTACAGAATGACCCTAGATCATATAAGCAGACCAGAAGTAAAAACACCTATCAAAGCCTGACAGGAAGAAATTGAGCTCTCACAGAAGCAAAAAGTGAGGATCATATAGGCAGGTAACTATGTTATAAGATGACATGGATAGATATGAAAGCAATATCACGTGTAACAGACTACTGAAGAATTGTATTTAATTTTTTTTTTTTTAGAACTTGGTCCCTGAGATGGTCTTTAGGACCGAAATGCATTGGATATCCTAGAGAAGCCTATGTCTCTGTTAAATAAATACTTCTTTTTATACAAAACCATGCTTTTGTAAAATATTCTATCTGAAGAAGTGAAATACAAACTACCTATGTAACATGAAAGTTGACAATACATGTGTACATATATCTTCATTACAAGTGATATGTTCACATTCGGTCCTTCCAGATGTCTGGGACATTCACATCCCTAGATACATTTGTTTATATTGGTGCAGGAGTTCATCACAACAAAAAGAAGGACACTTTTTGCACATTGGTGAGCTTAGACTGAAGTGCTTCCTCGGAGATATCTTTCTACAAAATTAGCAACCTGTCTTTTTACCAAGACTTTTTTTTTAAATTTTTTAATTTTATTGTTTAACGAGAGGTGCTAGCTCGAAAGCAGCAGAGCACTGCACAGAGTGTGGTTAGCCAGCATTTGGGCTTGCATCTTTTAATAGTACCACAGTACTGTGTGTTGGGGTCTGTGCGTCTGTATGTTTGTCCATTGGGATTAGTCCTTGGCCAGGTGTTGTTGAAAGAGCCATGTTTTGAGAGATTTGTGGAATTGGAGAATTGTCGGGGCATTCCGAGCCGACACCAGGATCGAGTTCCAGCGGTTGGGTGCATGACAAGAGAATTGTTTACAGGTCCTATCTTTGCGGATGAGTTGCGATTCAAGCCAGTTAGTCGATTTGCTGTGCAAGGAGTGTGTCCCACCGGATATCTGGAGCTTAGTTGCCAGGAATGCTGGTGTGCTACTTGTAACTGGTTTGTAGATGATAGATGCAGTATTGAACAGTATCCTGTCCTGGGGAGCAAGCCAATGTAGTTTACGTAGGACAGGTGAGTCGGTCAAAGTTCCATACACCCGTAATAAGACTTGCTGCAGCGTGGTGGACTGCTTTTAGTGGAGCCAAGTGAGCAGCTGGAAATGTCGTCAGAAGGGCATTTCCCCTATCGATGTGCGAGACTACAAGAGCAGTTAGAATGCAATGAGTTCATCTGGGCAGCCTGATATCTGCCTGAGAGGTAGGAGGTAAATCAATTCCGGACAGTGCCTTACGATCCCATGCTGTCAGCAAGGAGGGAGAGGAGAATGTGGTGGCCTATGGTGTTGAATTCAACCCAGAGGTCAAAGAGGACGAGGAGGCATGAGTCGCCCGTATCCATGATTTCGAGGGCATCATCCACCACCTGGTTGTTGGCTGTTTCTATTCTACTCTTGGGCCTCTGTTTTGGATTTGGTGGAAAGATGGGGTAGAGGTTGCAACAGAGGCCAAATGCTGCTTCATGATACTAGAGCTGTGAGCGGTGCAGGGCGGAGGCCCTGGCCTATCCTACCAGGCCCTTGTAGTTTGGTTGGGGTACTCCTCTGTGGGCTGGAACATGCCTGCGTCTCTTTAGAAGAGACTGCAAGCCTGGGTAGCATTGTGTAAATTATAAACCCAGTATGGTATAACCATTCCGGAAAGTCAGCCCACATAGATGTCGTGACATCACCATCTCCTGTGTGGTGTTCTTGCGTTGCATTTCTAAACCAGGATAGGATAATATCAAGACTGAGAGAGAAGGCGGGTTGGCCAAGTTTTTGCCCACGCAGAGAAAGCTGTCTTGGGAAACCTGGCTCCCCACGTTCACCCAGTGTGCATAGAAAACCTCACATCAAGAAACCACAGCTGTGTAATTTCATGCACCAACGTGGATGATGGAATTTTGCAGTAGAAGCCGTGCTCCTGAAATTACTAAACTAGAATCCCAAGGTGCCAGTTGGCCTTCATAAAAGCTCAGATCTCATCTACATGAAGTGAAGGGTGGAGCAATGGAAGTTGCAGTCAAAAAGTGAAGGAACACAGCTTAAACAATATGGGTCAAAGCCAAATCAAGACCAACACGTGAGCATAGTCAAGAGCAGGACATCCAAGAGAGCAGGTTCAACTTTCTGTATAATCTGCAAGCTTTGTGACAATATTGTGGCTGTTTGCAAGTGTAGAAGGAGCCTTGGAGAGAGTTGGAGGTGAAAGCATGAGGAGATTGAAGTGGAACAAGAGGAAGGTGGTCGGAGAGAGGTGGCCAGAAGGCAGGAGAGGTGGAGAGAGGAGGTAAAGAGTGAGGTGGTAGTGGAGAGGAGTAACATCAGAAGGAGTATAATTGCCAGAGGGCAAAAGAAGACGAGAGAAATTGTGAAAAGTAAGGACTCTGAGAAGGAATATCTCAAGGAGAGGTGGCTAGAGGGAGAGATAAAGGAGGAGAGTGTATAGAGGGATAAGAGGAAGATATTAAGAAGGAGGTTGGAGGAGATGATAAGAATGAGGCCCGTGTGTGTATTAAGGAGAGTAGACAATTGGGAAGAGAAGGTGGAGGGCAGTAAGAAAGAGATTAGGAGAAGCATTTGTATGACGGTTGGGGAATCTGGAGGAGTTAGTTGGGGGAGACATCAGGTAGGATGAGAGGAACATTAAGGAGGAGGTGAGAGAAGAAGGCAGAGAGGACAAGAAGGACAAGTAATAGGAGAGGAAGAATTACAGAAGGGAGGCAGGATGAGCTGAGGAAGAGCATTCATGTTACAGGCCTGACAGAAGTGAGTTCAGAAGGGGTGGAAGCATGAGTGCATGGCTGGGAGTCAAGGATGTACAGGAGGAGGTGATGGAAGAGATGGTAAGGGGAGCACAGAAGGAGTGGGATAATTCCCCTTAATTTCCCTGAAGTAAGAGATAATTGCAACTTGCTTCCCTTAGGTAAGGAACAATTGCAACTGAACTATATTACTGGTCCTTGTGGTCCTGACGGGGCTCCCACATTCTTACTAGGCTCCACCAAAAGCAATCCACTATGCAGCAGCACACCTTATTATGGGTGCGCAGAAAGTTGACTGAATCACCCATGTCTTATGTGAGCTAAATTGGCTTCCTTTCCAGGCCAGGATATCATATCATCTTATCTACAAAGCAGTCACAAATAGCACACCAGTGTATCTGGTGGCTAAACTCCATATATCTGGTGTCACACGCTCCTCGTGCAGCAAATCCACCAACTGCCCTGAATCACAATGCGTCCGAAAACAAAGGACCCGCAAACAATTCTTCTCTTGTCACATACTCACCCTCTGGAACTCAATCCCAGTATCTACTAGGAATCCCACCACAATTGTTAAATTTCGCAAATCTCTCAAAACGTGGCTTTTTCAACAACACCTGACCAATGACTAAGACATCCTATGGGCTCCCTCCACCCTGGCCCAGGAGTCCCTATTCCTCAATGCAATAGCAAACACTAGAGATGGGTAAGCCCTACTGTCTAATCTAGCCTAAACTTGAAGTGAGGGCCTAAAGGTTGAGGAAATCCCACACTAGTGAAGAAATGGGATCAACACTTTCAGGATCACATTTGAGGCCTCAGTGTACCTGGTTGCACAATCCATCATGAATAGGATGTACTTGTTGCGAACTCTACTGGTCTTCATTTGAGCAAGGATGTCCAAAACAATTAGATAGAAGGGTACTTCGATAATAGATAAGGGCGGTGCCTTTGGTACATCGTCAGGATAGGTCTTGTGACAGTTGGGGCAGACTGCACAGAACTAATTAATGTGTGCATAAACTCCTAGCCAATAAAATTGACTGAGTACATTTTTCTAGCTTTTTTCCAGCCCCATATCTACGGTAGTAAGGTTTGAATGTGCCAAATTCAGCACGGTCTTCTGGAAAGGTTTTGGGACCAATAGGTTGATCCCATCTCCCTTTGGGTTTACATAAACTTTGCAGAGGAGTCCACTTCTGTCTATTGTAGGGGAAAAGACTGAGAATGTGAAAACCTTTAATAACCTTTTAACACCATGCATGGTTACAGAAGTGCTTGGCAAACGCTACCTGCCAGGTTTTAATGGTTCTATGTAATATCTTGGGATATTAAAGGCTGCATACAAAAAAGACAGATTCTTTTTGCCCGTTTTGGTGCGGCCTTTAATATTTGAAATCTATCACCCCCTTATCCCATCCTCCATGTTTAATTGGGGGTTTAACCCCCCAAACCTCCCGTTTGAAACTGTACGACCCCTTGCCATAACCATAGGTGATGAACCCCCCCATACAAATACACACAAATACACAAACACATACACACAGACTCAAACCTTCTCCCTAAACATACACACAAACATACACACATGCACGCAAACAAACACTTATCTGTCAGCTGTCTTCTGTCTCCCCACCCCCCTGCCCGTCCCGGATCACCTGTCAGCCCCTGCATGCACTCGGGTGCGGCAGGGGCATGACAGTTTTGATTTAGAAAGACCGCTCTGAGCATTCTCAGAGCAGTTTTTCTAAATCTGTCTTTTTAATTTTCACTTACATTAAAAAGACTTGTTCACTCCATACATGTTTAACAAGTGCCTTATTGCCATTGCTGTGTGAACCCTATGTTTTAATACGCATATCCCGACCCTGCAAGCCTTGCTGCCGAGCACCTAGCAGAGCTTCCTTCCCCAGTTCTCACATCTAACCCTTTTGACATTTAGAAACGTGTTGCTTTCCTAGGCTAGGCGGCTTTAGCAGATGGAAGTTGTCATCTAGTAAGCAGTCTTGCATGCAATGAGGCATAGGTGAACTGTAGAACTAGCTTGCATAGCAGTCCCCAAGATGTATAATTGCTTGTCTTCCATCCTGATCATGTCCTCCTGAGCATGAGAATGCAGCCTGTGTCTAAGACTCGTATGCTGAAACACTGGGGTCATTATAAGTTTGGCGGTCTGGAAATGAGAGTGCTGGTTGCAACGTACCGGCACCGTTCCTGGACCACCAAACTGTCTGGCGGTAGGGGCACAGAATTTCCGGTAGACTTGACCTGCCGGGAGTTCAGGCCCCTACCGACAGGCTTTTCACTGAAGCACCAGCACTATTACTAACAGTTCCGGTGCTTTAGGTTTCCCATTCCAATTTCAATCGGAAATGAACGTTCCGCCACTGCCTATGATGTCAGGTGGCAGAAACAGTGTTACAGGTTCAGCGGTAGCCTGCTGCCTACCTTCGGGTTTTGCCGGCAACCCCATAATGAGGCCCACTGTCCTTGTACCTGATACTTTGTTTACCTCAATGTCTTACTATAAAACCCAGTGAATAGAGGAGAGTGGGGGTTGTTGCGCTGGGTTTTGTGTGTCGTTGGGTTGCTGTTTGTCCTGCATATTCAGCTTTGCCGATTTGACATCAAAGGTCACTCACCAACCCACTGTATGAGTCTGTGGTTAAGTTTACACGACAAAATTGGTGCCAGCATTTGGATTACTGCTGCCCTCCGGCCAAAACCAGGGGTCGTGGCAGTGATCCTCGTGAGTCCAGGTAAGAGGATTTTGACGGTGGGCAGAGCTGGCAGGCATGGCTGTGAATCAAGGGGAGTAGACAGAGAAGATGCGGGAGAACAGACGACTGAGTGCAGGGACTTCAGCGTCTAGCTTTCATTTTCACATAATAGCATTGTTCCCCTGGTTGAATAGGATGAGCTTAACATCTCCTCGTTAATCTGTGTATGACTTTTGTTTCCACATCTATACAATGTTTGTGTGCTAGACTGGCCTTTGAGGCCATTGTCCTATAAGCACCATCAGGAACCCCCTCACGCAGACCTGTTTGCAACCAGTGACTTCCCCGTTGCCGGTACCACTACATCCTCATCCCCTTATAGTTCACAGCCGGTGGCTCTTGGTGTAGTCCTGGTAGATAATCAGACTGTCCAAGTAATTAAAATTGTTCTAAGCATCTTTCTGGGTGGTGGATAGGCTCTATATTGTGGCCTTAACAATCCCACATTGACACCACATGTCACAGATGGCTTCAATAATCTTCAATAATCTCCAAAGGGAGATTTCTTATCATCTTGGTAGACTACTGATGGTAAAAGCTAATGGGTACCTCACCCTCCCATGGTCTCCCGCCACCCCAGCCCAGGATTCCCTATTTCCCAATGTAATAACACATTTATTCTTAGGAGGTCACATGTTGCTTCTGGCTGCACAGACCATTGAAAATGATCATGGTGCCTGTGGCGGAGAGGCAGCCCTCCTGGTGCCAGAGAGGCAGCCCTCCTTGTTTTTCAGAAACTGACAAGTACTAGTAGTTAAGGCCTGGACATTAAAGAAAACAAAGATACAGCATGTTAATCTGATGAAGCCTTGCAAATGGGAAGACACAAAACACAGCACAACGAACGGTGCTGCAACCCCATATCATAGTCTTCCAATGTAGACAAAGGATGTCACCATAACAAATGGAAAGAACACAAAAAAGAGCACTGTGCCCCTATACAAAACCCTTCCAGGTACCTCATTGTAGAGAAGGGTAGGCAAATCTACTAGTGATTAGCTAAATGCCATTAGCTAATACTGTACTGTGGTAGGAAAAGAGTGACACCATACAGCACAGAAACGTACATTCTGTGATGAAGAAGATCTTGTTCTTCCTTTGGCTTTGGGAGGGGTGGGGGGACAACCTCCTTGGTCTCCACACAGAGATCAATGCCAAATATTAACATTTAAAATAGCAGGATTGTTGACATTTGCAATCCCTCCATCAATTTAAAGTGTTACCACGACCACTGTTATGTCAGCACAAGTTTTATCACACGAATTCACAACTGTTTGAAGTGTTATCATGCTAAATGAGGGGGTTGTGCAACACAGCACAACATACCCTTGATGGATGAACCCAATTCTATAGCTCTCAGAAGTCAGCCATTTGTGATGTCATCTTTGATGTCCTGGGTGTTAGCCTTAGCAGTGCATTGCAGTGGCGCAAGTTATGGTTGCATAGATTTTATATACCAAATTTATTTGGTTTTTCGGTTTTACCTTGCAACCCTAACGCTGCTTTAACAACATTTTTTTAAATGAATTTCATTGGTTTTTATTAGTGCAACTTAACCGTAACGTTCCTTTAACAATGTTTTTTTCAATGAATCTCTATGGCTATTATAAGTCAAAATGTTTAAAGATTTTACAGCACTTTATGAGTTATTAATAATTCCTCTTTTAACATATATCAAAGGACTATAAACCTCCTTTAACAAACATATTTTTTGCAGCACATACAGATGTGTCTTATTTTCATCAGCACATGCTGGCAATGCAACCCATGGTTGAATTGCCCAGGGCATGAGGCTCGACCATGAGCCCAGCCCCAAAAAAACACTCTTGTTATACACTGCACCTAACTTGCATTCAGGTCCAGTGTTCACTATACCCCCATAATGTGACCAATGGCCAGTGTTCATGGCTTTCAGCCATGGCCAGTTTCCACAATCCATGAGGCAAGGGCTTCGGCCATGCTGCAGGCTCCAATAAGCAAAGCAGAGTAGACATTTGCCATTGCCGGGGCCCAGACCCACTGCCCAGGCATCAAGGTTATAACTATTTTCTGTACCAACATTTTGACAATGTGGGGGGAAAAACACAGGACAGATTTGCAAAAGAATGCTTTCAGGTCCTTGCTGATGCTCTTCATGCAGGATTCCTGCAAACCCGCCCAGCACTATGGGCTGTAGCTGCAAGCAGAATATTTGTCCCCATTCAACCCTATCCCGATTTTAAGAACTTTACCATATAGCCGGTCCCTGGTGGCCATGCCCACTTTAACCCCATTGCTGGTCCTTGGTGGCCATGGCCCCTGGCCAAATTGTCTGGCCCATGGCCTCAGTCTATGTCTCAGGCCCCAAAGTTATATCACTTTCTTTTATACATGTCCTTGCTAGGACCCAGGCCCACTTCCCAGTTTAACCCCATGGCCGGTCCCTGGTAGACATTGCCTGTGGCCAGATTGTCCAGGGCATGGCCTTTGTCACCAAAGAGAAATCACTATTTTTTGTACCTACATTTTGACAATTTTCAAAAAATAAAACACAGGACAGATATACAAAAGCATGGTTTTGGTTCCTTGCCAATGCTCCTCGCACAAGTTTTTGCAATCCGTGAAACACTTTAGCTGCAAACTGAATTTTTCCCCATTCAAGCCTATCACATTTTGAAACCTTTGGGACCTCCACTATAATTTTGCTCCCTCTTGTCAAACTCCCTTCAAACTTTGCACAAACATCCAAAGTTGGGGTTATAATACGTTTGCAAACCTTTCTGCAGATTGGTCAAATCGCACCAAAGATATAAGCCATCCAAAAATGTTGGGACCCCGCTCTAATTTTGCCCCCCCCCCCTTGATGAAATGGCAAGAAACTTTGCAACAACATTCAAAGTTGGATCTATAGTTTTATTTCAACATTTCATGCAGTTTTGGTGAACGCCACCAAAGTAAGTTATAAGCCATCTAATAACTGCTCTTCACTGACCCTGTAATGCACACGCATGCATAGATGTCCTCAAACATTTCTGAAGTTTGCAAACATTACACAAATGTTGAGGGGGCCTCAACTCCCCCCTCCCCGGGAATACCCCCAAGATGACAGATGCCACCACCTGAAGCAGCTCCACAGACCATAACTGGATGACATCACCAAAGTAATCATTAAGAGGCGACATGCTGAACACACCCGTAGAGACATTAGCAAGTTGTAAAAGAACACACATGTGGCCTCATTGCAAGTATGCCGGTCTGGAAATAGCGGTGCTGGTCGCTCCGTACCGGTACCTTTTTCTGGTCTTGGAAAATAGAAGAAAAGCCCTCCTGTCACGCTTCTCAAAATGAGGTAATGACACTGGTAGTTAGTTTTAAAAAATTTAGATATTTAATAACAAGTATTTCATTGTAGGCATATGTAGGACAATCAAGCCTAGAGAGGGTGACAAAAATAAGAAAAAGGTATAACATAAATCAGAGCAAAAATAGCTCTACTTCAGATTGAAGTTTTAACAAAGTTTAATGTTCTTCCATACACAATCGTATTGTTCTTAGTTGAATTGCACTAAATTGATGATTGGGTCTTGGTTGACTTGTTATTACTGATGTTAAAGTAAAATTCGATCAGTTTCAAAATTATAATGTTCTTAGTTGTAGGCACTGAGTGTTGAGATGAAAATTCTAATTTGCAAGAATGGTATAGTTGGCAAAAAGTATTGGTGGCTTGAAGTGTCCTTGATTACTTTCACTGGATATTTGAAAATTGCTTTCGCTGGATGTTCGAAGAGAGTTCCATTATGGTTGAGACTTGAAGTGTACTTAGTTGCCGTCACTAAGTAAAGTGTATGATGAACAGTGCATGAGTTTGGTTTTGGCCAAATACTTTTGAGGTCGGTAGGTCCTGTTTCCTGATGCAGTTAAGATTGACTTTTGAGGTGAAGTGATGTTTGGAAAAAGAGGCTCCTTTGGTGATTGCAACTCAGCTTTATAAGCTGGAGCAGGACAGTATAGTTCCTTAATTCCTCGACACGTGTTTCCCCGCCGCAGATACGCGGCGGTTCTTTAGGAGGATTCAGGGCATGCGTTGATATTTTTTAGGTCTGAGAGAAGGAAGAAGAAAAGGATATAGATCAGAGAAGGGGAGGGGAGCAATGTGTCTTGCGCTGGATAAAGCAAGTTCGCTCTATATGTTGTCTGTAGTGTGATACACTCGGTACTTACATGTTAGTGAAAAGGATGTTGTCCAAATAATGGTTTCCACTTGAGCAACAAATATGTTTGTTTACGGTCTGTAACACAAGGTCTTTTCTGTAGTGATTAGAGAAGATAGATAAGCATAAGTATATGGAAGATAGTATGTTTAGGTATAAATATATATATATCAGAGTGTATATCTCCATGACGTAACAATACAGAGATTCTAATGAAACTGGTCTACACTTGCTTACTGAAAACAAGTTAGCTGGAAAAAGAGTGACAACGGTTCTAAAGAATGGTTTAGACTAGCCATTTGGTTCAGTAACCTGCTAGAAAAGGCAGGGCTGCTCACCTCTGTGTACGAAGGTCCTTCCCGTTCGGATGTTGCTGCTATACTGGCTGTATGCGGTGTCATTATGTGATCGCTCGCATCGCGGGCCGATGCGAACGCGATGACATCACGCGCACGCACGTTAACTGCGCGATGACGTCACCACGTCTGCGCGGCGTTGCGCTGCCGCGATCCAACTAGTTTGGCTAATGTAGTTCACCTCTAACACTGATGGTGAAGTGAGAGAGTGTTTATATATAGGACAATGGGATAGTGGTCAGAATTAAAATGAAAATTGTGAAAAAGGTAAGTCTGTAGGAAATGGGCATAATGAGTGCCTAGTTTGATGGTAGCTTTAGGGCACTGGCACCAAAGATATAAATGACCCCATCCCATTCATAGGGGATGGTGGTTGTGATAGGTGAGGGTTAAAGGAAAAATAAGCACAATGTTAATTAAGCACAATAACTTCTAGGCAAAAAGAGTAAAACGAGGTGATTGATGAGGGATAGATATGATGAAAGCTAATAAGAGAAAAGAATAGAAAATGATATGCACTTATATCAGATTACTTTTAGGCAGGCTTTTACAAGAAGTGACATAGTTCCTAGTCGCTGTTGAGACCCGTATTGCAAGTGTCCATTAGACAGATCCAGCGAGCTTCTTGTTGTCTAAGTTTTCGCTCCATGTTGCCCCCACGGGGGGCCGGTTTGAGTTTCACTATTCCGAAAAATTTCAATTGGTTGATCTGAGTCGGTAGATGTGTTTGCTGAAAGTGAGTAGCTAACGGAGATCTTGTGTCCTGGTTGATGATTGCCCGTATGTGTTCACTGATTCTGGTTTTCAGTTTTCTGATGGTACTTCCAATGTAGAACTTGTTGCACGGACATTTTATGATATAGTTAGTGAATTTTCAGTTACAGTTGATGAATTGCTGAATGGTGTGGGTAGTGCCGTTTGGTTTAGTGACAGTGGTTCTTGCATTGTCTGAATATTTGCACATTGAACATTGTCCGCATTTGTAGTTGCCTTTGGTTGGTTTTTGTAACCACATGGTCGGTGGATTTAAATTTCGGACATCAGTTTTTGTTTCAATATGTGATGGGCTAAGTTCATCCTTGAGGGTTTTAGCTTTCTTGAATGTAATGGTTGGTTTCACTTCTAATAAAGTTGAAAGATTAGGGTCTGATTTGAGAATGTTCCAGTATTTTGAAAGTATTTTCCGGATGATGAGATTATTGGCACTATAGTTCGTGATAAAACTGATTTTCCTATCGATGTTGTTGGTGGTGGAGTTGGTTTTGGATTTGACTTGTAGTAGGTATTGCCTTGTCCTGGATAGAGATTTCCCGTAGCTCCTCTTGACAAGTTTGTTTGGATAACCTCTTGAGATAAATTTCTCCACTGTTGTTGTGGCTTTTTCAGTGAAGTCGTCATCCTTTGTGCAGTTCCTTTTTACCCTCAGTATTTCTCCAAGAGGGATGTTACAAATGATATGTTTGGGATGGCTGCTGGTTGCGTGAAGAATACTGTTGACGGCTGTTGGTTTGGTATAGAGCGTTGTGCAGATGGTATCGTTTTCAATGTAAAAAGAGATGTCCAGAAAGTTGATGATTGTTTGGCTGTATTCTGTGGTTAGTTTGAGATTGTAGGTATTGTGGTTAAGATAATGAAAATAGTCCTGGAATGCTGTTAATGTTCCGTTCCAGATCATGAAGATGTCATCAATGTATCTGGCCCAAAAGATGATATTGTTGAGGTGTGTGAATGATGGATGTTGGCATGCGAATTCTATTTCAAAGTGTCCCATGTAAAGATTTGCATATGATGGGGCATATTTAACGCCTGTGGCAGTTCCTTGTATCTGTCGATAAAGGGTTTTGTTGAAGGTGAAGATGTTGTTATGTAGTGTAAATTGTAGCATTTCCAGAATCATGTTATTGTGATCGTTGAAGGAAATCAACGAGTTTCGAGAAAATATTCAGTGGTTTTGAGTCCTTTGTCATGCAGAATACTTGTGTAGAGTGATGTGACGTCCATGGTTATCAACCAGTAGTCTTTATTCCAGGGTATATTGTCTGTATGTTGAATGATATGGGTTGTGTCTCTGATGTAAGATGCTAGTGAATTGGCCAGGGGTTGTAATTGATGGTCTATGTACTCTGAGATATGTTCAGTAATGGATCCGATGCCATTGATGATTGGCCTGCTTGATGGTAATCTTGAGAATTTTTTGTGGACTTTTGGTAGAAAATAAATAGTTGGTGTTATTGGATGTGTTGTGATCATATAATTGTATTCTTCTTCTGATAGTAGTTCAAGGTCTTTCCAATGGCTGCTCATGATTTTCCAGATTTCCCCTATTTTAGGGAACGGATTCTCTGGGATTGTTTCGTAGCAGTTACGGTCTTGGAGATGGGTTGAGGCCATTTTAATGTAGTCTTCTGTTTTAAGTAGCACTATATTTCCCCCTTTGTCCGATGATTTCACAGTGATGTCTTTGTTGTTTTTGAGGTTTTTGAGTGCTTGAGTTTGGGAGATTGAGAGATTACTCTGTTGTGTTGATTTGCCATGGCAGTTACCATTGTTTTTGATGTAGATATCTCTAAGTTCATTTTGGACTACCTTGCAGAAGGTGTCAACAACATTTTCCGGAGGCAAGATTGGTACAAATTTGGATTTATCCTTTAGTTTTGTCTGAATTGCTAAACCTGAAGCGATGTTTTGTTCTTCCATGAATTTGTCTATTGTGTACTGGTCATCATCTTCAGTAATATTGATAAGATCCACTGTGTATTCGACATGTTTTACAGACAAATCTGATGGTTCAGCAGTAATTGTTGGAGTGCGTTTCTTCGCTTCCATGTTTGCAAATTTTTTTTTTAATTTCAGTTTTCTGCAGAAAGAATGTAGGTCTACTACTGTTGAGAAGTAGTCGTAATTACGGTCTGGGCAAAAGTTGGGCCCCTTATTAAGTGCTTGTATAAGTGGTGTAGGTAATTCCGTTCCAGTAAGATTGATGACTAGGTTTTGCGTTGGGGTAGTGGGTTTTGAGATCTGGTCAGCACACCTGTTTTTTCTTGACTGTCTGCGAGTCCCTCCTCTCTTACCGCATTTGGTTTTGGTTGTAGAGTCAAGATAGGGTTTCTTTTTCCTGGTGTTGTGGGGTAGTTTCTCACATATTTCTGTTGTTGAAATTCTTTTAAAAAAGATGACCCATGTGTGTTGTGTTGTGTATCTTTGCTGGAAGCAGGAGTTTCTGTGGATGGAAGATTAGATAGAATTGGTTGGGTCAAGCTTCTGTCTTCCAATTCACTTTCGCTGACTGTGTCTGTATCTGATGATAGTGGAGTGGCAAAAGATCTGTTAGGTTCAGTTGCATTGGTTGGTCTGTTTCTTGATGCCATAGTGGGTTTTTTATTGAAAGTGTAGACTCTTTTAAATTTATAGTCTAATTCGTCCCGTAAAAATTGCCGTTGTTTTTTTATTTTAATTTCTGTTGAGTATTTATCAATGATTTCATCCAGGATTTCATAGTTTTTGAATGTTTTCTCTGGGATATTAAGTTTCTCAATGTTCTCCTTGATCTGGGTGATTTCTTATATCAATCGTATATGTTTAGTTTTGGCATAGTTGATCAGTCTATGTATCATTTCATTTGAAGTGGTTGTTAACAGTTGTTCCCAATCTCGGATTTCTTCAATGTCGTTGTTTTCAAATGGAGGAAAGATGCAGACTCTGAGTCCTCGTGGTATTCGTCCTATTTGAAGGTATTTGTCCAAAGATTTAATTTCCCACCAACAAGCCAATTCTTGTTTGAGAAGTTTTTCTTGAGTTAGAAAAAGTTGTCTTAATGAAAGGTTGTCGCTATTAGGGGTGACTGTGGGATTTTCAGATAATCCCGAAAAAATGCGTCCAGCTTCTTCCTCTCTCTTGGCAAAGTTTCTAAGCATAGTAGCTTGGTGCTCCAAAGTAGGGGGAAAAAAAGATGTTTACAAAAAAATGATTAGGAGATGGATACTTTTAGGGCTGACATACTCAGTTGCGATGATGGTAACACTGTCACCGCAAGTGACCCACCGTATCTGGCAACACTGTGCCCAGAATCTGCAGAGAGACACATCTGCCATTTCTGAGACACCAGCATGGCATTAGTAAGTTCACTTTCTGAGCTCCATGCACACGGAAACACTGGCATGGACATGCCGGTAGCACCGCGAACACCGTGCAGTAAACACTGGCATCGCTGACCATGCGTTAAGTAGAGTCAGATGTGTAGAAACATGCCACAGGTCTACAAAATCAGCCCAGGTGGCCCAATGGGCACTGCAAAAGCACAAAAGGAACACTCCCACACCCCACACCTCTTCCAATGCTACCATGCTAGCAGTAGCAGTACTGGAGCTGGAGGCCCTGCATGCAGGCCTACTCCTTGAAGAGGCACAGAGGAAGAGGATGCGGCAGAGGTGCTTGAGGAGAAGGATGGCCATCATGGTCCAGCAAAACAACAGTGGCCAGCAGATTGCAGTCCACATCAGTCACCAATACCACGCATAAGGGCCACACCTTTCAACCTGAGCCAAAGCCAGACCCACACCCTGTACCGGCTAGACAGCGACAGCATCACTTCCATAGTGGACCTGATCCACGACAACCTGGTCAGCCTGACACAGATCCGTACTGCCATCCTCCCCTTGCTCAAGGTAGTGCCTGTGCTACACTTCCTCACCATGGGCACATACCAACACACTGTGGGTGAACTGCATGGGCTATTGCAACCCTGTTTCTCGCGTGTCCTGTTTCAGGTCATCGATGCACTCCTGCGTCACGTTGGAGATCTTATCAGCCTACCCAGGACAGCTGACCAGGTCAATGCCACTAAAATTGCATACCCTGCACTTGTAGGCATGTGCAACGTGATAGGTGCATTGGAGTGTGCACATGTGGAGCTGGTGGCCAGGCATGCCGTTGAGGCAGTGTACCAGAACAGAAAGCTCTACCACTCACTGAATGTGCAGATGGTGTGTGCCCGCCACCTCATCACCCACTGCTGTGCCAGATTTCCAGGTTCAACCCACAACTCCATGGTGCTGCGTAACTCCACGTGGTCAGGGTACATGGCACATTACATTGGAGAACGTACCTGGCTGTTGGCTGAGTGTAACTACCAGGACATGTACACTGTTGAATTGAGGGCCTGGGGGGGGGGGGAGAAAACACCATAGCATACCTGGCTGTTGAGTGAGTATAACTACCAGGGCATGTTCACTGTTGAATTGGGGGCGGAGGGCATAAAACACCAACCTCGCTGTTTGGTGAGTGTAACTACCAGGGCATGTGCACTGCTGAATTGGGGGGGGGGCAATAAAAACTGTTGAATTGGGGGCGTGGGGCCAGAAAATACCATAGCCTACCGGGCTGTTGGGTGACTGTAACTACATGTGCACTGTTGAATTCGGCTTGTGTACAACACCTATCAGCAATGGATGTGTGCAATTTATTTATTTATTGGTCACTTAGTAGGCGCTTATACAATTAGCAAAACTGCTTCTAAGCACCACAGGGCAGTCAGGGTGGGGAAAAGGGAAGGTAGACAATGAATTACAGCAAGGATAAATAATTGCATTAATAGGACACCAAATAATGAGAATAAAGGGTGGGGGAGACAAACCTGCTATGCCTTGTGAGTTTTCTGAACGTGCAAGTGCAGAGGGGGAATGCAATGTGAAACACAGTAATAGCATGCCTGAGTGCAAGGCCTTGACATGCGTGTCTCAGTTGACCAAAATGATCATGTGCATGCATAACAACATCAAATCCGTACAGCAATATCAAAAGCACTGCATGTACCTGAATGCATCACACCAAAGTGGCACAATCAAGCCCAACCACAATCACCAAAACCCACACCACCTGAAGCACAGACTGATAATACTTATGGAACAGAACACCCTATCTACATACCACTAGTGTCCAGCACACAAATTAGCCAGACCCCCTGCCTTTTTGAAGTGCACACACACATATGATCTGAAGTTGAAAGGATTAGCCACACGCATCTACGATTCAAGCACATGGCCATAATAGGAGTATTGCACTTTAACACAATAATAACACATATATCAGTCTCATTTGTGTGTGCTGTAGTGAAAGGGTCAGAGGTCACGGTGGCTGTGAATGGGTCATGTCAAAGTGACTGCAAACCACACACTCACCACGCATATTGACAAATGTGTATTTGCTTCATGTCAATCATAAGGGTGTCATCGCCATCTCCATGCATCAAATTCCTCGTATGATATCTCTCAGTGAATATGTAAACATCCATCATTTTGCAATAATCAGTGAAGCTGTTCAACCACTCCGATGCAGCACGTCATGTACCTCAGAATGAAAGTACGCCTTCAGGCATTTACAAAAAAAACAAAAAAGGGGTAAAAAAAAAAAAAAAAAAAATTCGACCATTTGGCATTCGACCAAATGGTGTCGACCAGTTGTCCTGTCGACCAAATGTTTTCCACCAATTGACTGGTAACCGCATTTAGCACTTGCCATTGCATTTACACGGATGACTATAGACATATATCCCTGACATCACTGTGATCCTACTAAAAATAGCACATTCAATGCATGGACATCCCATCGCACTGACAATGCGCATTTCTACTACCGAAAATAGGATATATGGTACGTAACCAGCATTTTGCATGGACAATTATGCATTGTTTAGTGAACACTGTACAGACTGTACCAACATGATATGGGAACAAGTATTACATTCTACACTTTCTGTTGCTTCCGTGCAGGTGATGCTGGTTATCCCCTGATGCCATGGCTGTTGACCCCCGTGAGGCAACCACACAACCAGCACGAGCAGGGATACAACTGTGCCCATATCCGTACTCGTTGTACAGTTGAACAGACATTTGGCCTGTTAAAGGCGAGGTTCTGCTGCCTGAGCAGATCTGGGGCGCACTTATGTACACCCCTGGGAAGGTGGGAAAGATAGTCCTTGCCTGTGCCATGTTGCACAACATGTGTATCAGGTGCAGAGGCCCACTGCCTCTTGACATGCACATGCACCCACCAGAGGCAAAAGAAGATGTGAATGATGAAGAACTGCCAATTGCACATCGCTGTGATGGCATGGATGGCCGTGTTGCACGAGAGGAACTTATTCACCACTATTTCTGATCACTTGACACACACATGTGGCACAGGCCAGCTAGCGCACTGGGGACTGCACAGTAAATAAATCAATCACTTACACTGAAAAAGCAATGTTCAGTCATGATTTCTATGCAACACCAACTGTAATTTGTGCTATGAAAATATTTACAAATGTGGAACAAAATAACTGGCAATACTATCCCTACCCACTAGCCCCTCCCCAACTATTCCTCCCACTTCCCCTCCCCAACTGTCTCTATGCAGCTCCTGTCATGTTTGGCAAGGATGACTTGCACAAATCACAGACCGGGCACATGTGTGTCCATGGCCTATTTTCGCCCCCTTTTCGGGTCAGGAGTGCGGCTGTGTGCCGAGCAGGCCAGCCGCATTGAACCAGCTTTGGGCTGCTCTGCACCAACTAGCAGGTGTTGCTCTTGTGGATAGTACGTGGGGGAGAACCATTGTCTCGGCTATAGATGACATAACACTGTTCCCCTCCTGCACCCTCCTGGACATCTGTACAATAGCACAGGTACAGCAGCCAAGTATACATGCATTACGGCGTCCACTGGCCTGGACGCTCTCACGCATCAGCTGCACCTCCTGGAGGTGCTGCTACATCAGGGCTGTTGATGCATCCTGGCCTTGTTCCATGCGGCTGAGTCTGTCATTGATTTCCCTCACACCGGGGAAGTGTGGGCGTTGTGGGCTAATTGGGCCCATGGGGATGAATAGCAGGGGCTCATCGGTCCTGCGGTTGGTGATATCCCCCGTGCCCACTGCACCATCATCAGCTTTGTCCTCTACAATGCACGCATGTGCACGTGCTTCTGGCTGCAGTGGTGGTGGTGGCACCAGGGCTCAAAAGCAAAAGGCTAAACCAATGGTAACCCCCAACTCTTTCGGCCGAGCACATTTTTCTCTTGTGGACAACCTACAGATTTGGGATGTCGCAGGCACCAAGGAAAACATGGAACCCCATGCATTTTCGAAAAGAAGACACCCGTGGGAATCCACAGAGGTCTGACTTGCTTGAATTGCCCCAGAATGTATTACCCACAATCCCTGGCAAAGTCTGAAATTTGGCAAAAAACCCACAATTTTCAGACATTTCCCTCCGCCAACCCACCGAAACACATTGCCAACAACACATGTCCTACCTTCCCGGGTTTCCACAGGTGTCCTGACCAAAATCGTACCTCAAATGTGTGGGTACACGTACCTGGGCTCAAAGGGAAAAGGCTAAATCACTGGTAACCACAACTCTTTCGGCAGAGTACATTTCGCTCTTGTGGACAACCTACAGATTTGTGCCTGAGGTTTCGCAGCCACCAAGGAAAATATAGAACCCCATGCATTTCCGAAAAAGAATCCACAGAGGTCTGATTTGAGCAAATTGCCCCAGAATGTATTACCCACAAAGCCCAGCAAAGTCCGAAATTTGGCCAAAAAAAACACAACTTTCAGACATTTCCTAGCGCCAACCCACCGAAACACGCTGCCAACAACACATGTCCTACCTTCCAGCATTCCTACAGGTGTCTCGACGAAAACGGTACCTAATATGTGTGGCTGCACCTACCTGGGCGCAAAGGCAAAAGGCTAAACCACTGGTAAACCCAAGCATTTTGGCAGAGCAGATTTTGCAGGAATTTGCTCTTGTGGACAACCTAGAGATTTGGGCCTGGGATGTTGCAGCCAACAGGGAAAACAGGATCCCAATGCTTTTCTGAAAAGAATCCACAGAGGTCTGACTTTTGTGAATCGTCCCAGAATTTATTTCCTGCAATCCCCGGCAAAGTCCCAAATTTAGGGGGGAAAAACACAATTTTCAGACATTTCCCACCTGGAAATTACCAAAACACGTCGCCAACAGCACATGTCCTACCAGCAGTCCAGCAGCGGTTTCAGGGAGTCTCGGCAGGCTCCCTGTCCTTTTCCAGAGGGAGAAGGTGTAACGCAACCCAGCCAGAGCTCAAGGATAGTCGGGGGTAATGTCCCTGGCCTTGGGCGGCTGTCTCCCATGTGGTTTGACCATGGAACCCTGGCTGGCCTGCATTACAGAATTTCCCCCCGGGAAGGGAAGGTGATCCTGCCAGGGCGCCCTGGAGCTGCCGCTGAGCTTGGGGACAGTACACCCACATGGGAAACGGATGTCCACGGCCAGGGGCATCACCTGCAACTGCCCCAAGCACAGCGGCAGCTCCAGGGAGCCCCTGAAGGGTCCCCTTCCCTCCCTGAGGGAAATTCTGTAACGCAGCCAGTCCAGCACGCCAGTGTAGAGGAGGTCCCAGACATGGCCTGCACCCCTGCCCCTCATTTCGAGGTACCAGGAGAGTACTCACCAAGGTATGTGACGTATGAGGAACAAATGAACCAACAAAGAGCTGCACTGGGGCTCTGCCCAGTATACATCAGAAGATCCATACCTGTTGAAGCTCCCATAACCAGACAACCATGGGCAGCACGGTACCCTATCAGACAGCTGTACCAGCCGCTGATACGAAACGAAGAGTACCTACAGACGGTCCATGAAGAGACCCAAAGAGCCTTAATGGAAGGCCAGTGGAAATGACACAAGGGCCTGGACAGACTCGCAATTGAACGAAAACAGCCATCGAAGATAGCACGCCAGTGCGAGTAGCTATGAAAATAAATGTAATGGACACAGAGAAGAGACGATGTTAAAACGTGAGGAAACGTTGCTACGAGACAAGATGGAAGAAACCGACCAGTTAATCGTGTGTAAATAGGCTTGGAACGCAAGAAGCTAAAGAAAACGATACTGCGTGCAATGCTTAGTAGAAGAATAGAGCGGCAAGCGCCAACTATATCTACCTCAATAAGGCACGCTATACAAGTGCGACTCCATTTTGTAAAGCAGAAATGTACCCAGGCTGCCAGAGGCCTAACAGGCCAAGTTTCATAAACCCAGCCAGAGTCAAGAGAAGGAGCGGAATCGAAACTCAACAAAGAGCGGCTCATGCCTAGGAACTCGAGGTCATCTAGAGAAAGGGAGGAGAGCATCAGCTAACAAGACTCAAACTTCAGAGCATACCAGCCTGCCCGTGAAGGTCAAGATAGGGGAGGCCCATGCAGGTGGTGAGGCCGAAAACAGAATTAAATACACTAAAAGCTAGAAACTGAAGCAGATTCACGGTGAACGGACATGTGACCAAGACAGACGCAAAGAATTACCAAGGTCTGATGTCACCCAGATCCAAGGGTGCCATAACTTCTCCAGATAAGAGGCTGCAGTTTCGAGACCATGCCCAGCCAACTAATTGACACATAGCCCCAAGATACTGATTGATGGAAGGGAGGCAGGGTGAAACTTGGGACACCAGGCACCTGGGTGTCCATTCTGCATGCTGCTGATTAAAAGTGTAAATGTATGTCTAGGGGTGTAACCTGCCCAATCACAATGGACCAAGTTATATCTAGGGTCCTATATATCGTAGAAGCAATGAGACGTTGTACTTGTAGTGACGTCTATCAAGTGTGATGTAGAGGGAGAGGCATAGACGCCCACCCGATAAAAATTATCCAATCCGCATGCTCTAATATTATATACAGAAATAGCACGTATACTTAAGTTACCTTTCCTAACCAATTATTGAGTTTTTGTAGAATTAGACGTCAATGATGACGTGTTTCATGCATAAAGGTTGCTGTTCAACTGAAGTTCGAGGAAGTCGGAGCGAGACGGATGGTCGCAACCATGCTGATTCCTAACTGCTTCCCTGTTTGATGTACTTGTCATTAAACGGACTTCCCTTTGCCAAACTACTGAGTCCTCATTATTGAGTCGTGCTGGAGTAAGTGAATCCTGCACCCCCATTCCTCACGTGGTGCAGCTATCTTGTCTTACAAGTACTAGAGGGTGAGCACCGACTTATGGGCCCGTTGGTGGTCATCTCGTCCTCCTGTACACTTGGTAGCAGACAATGGTTTTGGCCATCGATTATGGATTATTGATTAATATAGTTATAAGACACCTATAGACCGACAGCACGAAGTAACTCTAGGCCTTCAGCAATATCACGAGTCCTTTCGCCATTCCGGCTGAGTAGGCTGAGAAGCTTCCCATGGACAATGATAGAGTAAGTCAATAAAAATCTGCAGTGGGTCTGAAGGAACCCGCCTTTCCAAGCATAACCCTTCTCATTCCCACGGGCAGCCAATCGGACGAAAAACCGCAAGAGGCTGAAGAGGAAGGGGCCGTGATCCCGAAGCTCCAGAGAGGAAAAAGATGCGATCGGTGAGTGAAACAACAAACTCGTTACTTTGGCAAATGTCTTGTAGGCATTAGAACAAGCAAGGGAAAGGTAATGGAGGGTGGCGGAGAAAAATAAAATAGTCAAAAGTAGAGAAGACCATATATATATAAGGGGTTAATGACTCGAGTATAATAGAGAAAAACGTAAGGTTACCAGGGGGGGGCACCCGAGAGAAAAACGTAAGGTTACCGGGGGGGGGCACCCGAGAGAACAACATAATGTTACCGGGGGGGCACCCAAGAGAAAAATGTAAGGTTACTGGGAGGGGGGGGGCACCTGAGGGAAAAACGTAAGGTTACCGGGGAGGGCACCCGAGAGAAAAACGTAAGGATACTGGGGGGGCACCCGAGAGAAAAACATAAGGATTTGCCTTGTTCCTGCGCTTTTATACAGCGGTCAGAAGAAACGTGAACTCATAGCCCATATAATAAGGGACAATTAGGGCCTCATTACATGGATGGCGGTAATGGTTAACGGTCACCGTTAATGGTAACGGTGACCGTTAACCATTACCGCCTTACTACGAGGTCCCTTAGCGGGTTGGTGCTTTAACGCCTGCTTTTTGCAGGCGTTAAAAACCAACCCGCTAAGGGACCTTGGTGCTAATTACGGCACTGCAAAATTGCGGTGCCGTAATTAGCACCTTCCCCATTCCCATTATGCCCTATGGGGCAAAAATGGGAATGGGGAAGGGCAGTGGTGGAAGGGGGAATTACCGCCCCGCCAACCTTGGAATGGGGCGGTAATTCCCCCTTCCACCAAGGCGGTGCCGGTATTTTACCGGCATGGACCAAGGTGCTAATACCGCCTACCGTGTAATGAGGCCCTTAGACTATGATGAGGTTTAAAGACGCATTAAAGGAGTTAGTTTAAGCTCCATGACAGGGTATTGATTAGAAGGCAAGTATATGTATGACCAGCTGGTGTCCGTCTAGTCTGTCAAGTGTCTGTTCTATCTATTCTGTTGTATGTGGAATGTAAGAGAACTGTATCATTGATTGTGTGAGATGAAATTTGACTTTACGCGATGCTGTGAAGAAGAGGGAAACGCCAATGAATTGATGGTTTTAAGTTAATTGATAGTATACATTTTGGTGGAAAAAGATTGGATTGGAGCTTGCGTATCTGGTGCTCGCTCATACTAGTAGAAGGATAGCAAACTGTATAAATATTGTTGGTAACAGAATTGAAATGGAGGAGGTCACCCCACTTGTGCATCTATGCAAGCAACTACCTAAGCATGCACCTAAATTAAAAAAGTATAGCACAGAGTGGGTTAACGGTACCGCCCACAAGATGTTTGTGCCTTGGCCACAGACTGGGTCCCTATCAAAAGCCGTCTTACAACACATGATGACTTATCTACATGCCACATATACTGGCAAGAAGCTAGAGAAACGTCTTGCTGTTCTAGAACTATGGAAGATGTTTGAGCAGACGAAGGAGGAAGAACCTCCTGCAGATTGGATATTAAACATATGCACGGAGGGGGGTGACACGCCTACCGCAACACCGGTCCCGCCTGAGCCAGCCATCGAGGGAAGTAAGACAGAGGGGCTCTACCCGCTAAGAGAACTAAAGTCAGCCACGGGGTATAACAACCCTGCATATGAGTCGCCTACGTATAGTAAAGACGACAACAAAGAAAAAGACCAGGAAATTAATCTTGCCTCCGCAGTGCTGAGGGACAAGGAGAGACGCAATGATGAAGGAAAGGAACGAAAGGGAAACAAAGGTAGAACTGATGAGATAACATTCGCAAAAGACAAATGGATGTCAGGACAGATATTGCTAAAACTAGATGGAAAGGGAAGTGATGATGAAAGTCAAAGAGAGAGGTCTAATGAAACACCAAGGAGAGAGAGAGAAAAGGAAAAGGAAATAAGGGATGAAAGGACAAGAAGGAAGGATAGGCTGAAGCAAGAACAACTATATCGCGAAGAGCAAGAGAAACAGCTCGATCGCAAACAGAAGGCAGCCTACGACCAGTACAAACAGGATAAGCAAAGGTTGGAAGAAGAGAAAAGGGTACGAGAGAGGAGAGGGAAGAGAAGAGAAGATGAGGAAATTAGAAGGGCAAAGGAACGTAGAAATGAAAGGATGAGGGAAGTAGACAAGGCTAGAGAAGAAGCGAGAAAGCGCAAGGGAATAGATGAGGAAGCAGAACGTAAGCGCAGACAGAGGGCACAAGATCTTGAATATTTGGAGCGGGAAGTTAAAAAACCCAATCCTGTTGTACAATGGGAAGAAATAGAAGAATTCTTTCCTGCACATGATTCGGTACCAGGTACGAGTGGGACAAATATTGAGGATGACTTCGACACCAGAAGCATCGGGGAAACGATTGATAAGATATACAATGAGATGGGGCTAGAACAGAGATCCCATGGGGGAAGGGAAGACGAGCATCTAGAGAGCACTCAACTATATGACACAGAGGATGTCACCCGAAGTAGTGGGAACAGGGGACTGTCCCTAGACAGACTAAAGATTGGGCAGGACGAAGAAGATGCAAGGAGTTGTGTAAACTGGGAGTATTCAGAATCTGATTCCAGTGGGGAAACGGAGTATGAGGCACACGAGGAAGGGATACGGTGTGAAAAACGGCTCCCAGGGGACCAAGGGATATGATGGTCAGATGATAGCGAGTCCTCAAATAGGACATCGAAGTCTGCCGCGCAGTCCGGCCGATATGAAGGAACACCCCACGGTCAGAGGGGGGCGTCAGCACCTGCCTATGCAGATAGATTAAGGGCATTGCGAGGGAGACGGCAAGGCAGAAATGCCACCCCAGCGGTAGACAGGAGAGCTATGGGGAAAGAAAAGGGAGACTGCACATTCCAATTCCCACTGCTAGAAAAAGGGGGAGCAAGACCACAATATATTCCATTGCCACACATGGACCGAGAGAACCTAAAAAATAAGCTTCCAATGCTGACATCGGGAGCCTGGAAGTGGATACATGAGTTAGAGAAAATGATGGGGGGTGTCACCTTAGCTATAGGGGACATTAAGGGCCTCCTAATTGCCATACTTGGTGAAAGAGCAGACGATGTATGGAAACGGGCAGGCTACCCTAGGGTAACCCTAATTAACACCTCCCATGACGGAGCACCATTTAATAATTGTAGAGTAGCAGTGTGGAAAGTGCTGCAAACGCTATATCCAGACACTTCTGATATGGGCGCTATAATGACTCGGAAAATGAAAGAGTCAGAGGATCCGTTGATTTATATCCAGAATTTTCAAGACGCGTGGGTGCTCGAAACGCATGAGTCTTGGATGAAATCTATCCCTGAATTCTACCGTATATTATGCCAGGGGTTGACCGAGCCAGTGCAAAAACAACTTAAGAAATTGGTAGGAATAGAAGCCAAACCATGGGCTAAAATACAGTTGACAATTGCACATTACTGTAGATTGTTGCAAGAAAAGAATCGGAAAAAGGAGGCAACTTGTAAGGGTGAGGAGGCGAAGCTGGTGCAAAAGAAACTCTCAAAGTATGCTCTTGAGGGAGCCATGCTGACAAGCCCAGCTGAACCACACGCACAGCAAGCGACTAACCCATCGCTGAATAATCAGGGTAGCGCAGGACTTTACCCGAGGGGAAGGGGTTTTGGAGGAAGAGAATGGCAGAGTAATCAGGGTGGGTTTCGAGGCAACCAAGGAGGCTTTCAGAATAGTCAAGGTGGCTTTCAGAATGCACAGATGGGCAGTCCAGCTATGCCAGATGGACAGATGGCCCGACCACCGCCAGTGTGTTGGCTGTGTGGAATGGCAGGACATGTGGTGCGCATGTGCGGAAGCCAAGGCATGTGGCAAAACGGCCAAGGAATGGGAACAGGCATGGAGAATCAGCCTGCCTTCCCACCCCACGGCAGTGCCCAAAATCACACAGTGCAGCAGGAGGTGTCAGGCTCGCAGCAAGGTGCGCAGCAAGTGGTTCAACCCTTGCACATGGGGAACGTACCGCAAGGACAATCCCAGCAGGCACCACCGCAAATGATGCAGGGCACAAGCTCCGGAGAGGGAGTCAACCCTGGAAATGGGGGAAATCAGCACGTATACAGTGGTCCGAACTTATATATGAAATAGGACAGCTCACGGGGGACTCTGATGTGTTCTATCCTATCGGTGACACCAGACCCTAATAGGGAACCTAGAGTGAATGTCGTCAAACGGGGTAAAGAATATTCCTTCTTAGCTGACATGGGTTCGACGCGCTCGTGCCTACGAGAAGGCAAGTTTTCCTTGTCCCGCGAGGCCATAGATACTCAGAGTTTCACGGGAGCTCACAGTAGAGTTCCCTTTACAGACGTGCTCCCAGTCTCTGTGGGAGAGCGTGAGATGAATGTACCCTTATTATATTCACGTCGGACCCCAGTAAACATCCTGGGTCAGGACTTAATGACTACGTTGAAAATGACAATCTTGTTTACCGAGAATGGTATAGTGTGCTCCACTCCAGGAATGCATTATTCGAATGTGTGCGTAATGATCAGAGCATACTCCGGACGTATAGCCATGAGACCTATACCATTAGAGCCAGAAGTCTTTGCATATGGCGTGTGGGTGCTCATGGCGGGATTGCCAGGCCTCGCTGATAGAACTATGAGGACACCTGATGAGTTCCTATTCAGACCAAGAATACCTATGCATGAAGAAGAGGGATAAGTATTTCCCTCAATGATACAATCTACTGCAGTGCGAGGGAAAGTGGTGTTGGTCGAAGGATATGACGACGAAGGCAGACAATGGTGTGCAATTATCACCATCGAAGACAGGTATCGAGTGACTGACGTCACCGATGACGATCTGTTCGAAGAGCACCCTGACCTAGAAGAGAAAAGGGTGGAAGGGACTCACATATTTTGGGTCAAAATGATCAAACGGGAGGTGCCACAGAGAATGATGCTGGCACTGATACGTCCAGAATACTTCGAAGATGACATTGCCCAAGTGCCTGTCACAGTATGGACTACAGGGCCCTATGACGTAGGCCTCCTGAAGGGGGCAGGTGAAGTGAAAATTAAACTGAAACCACGAGCAATTTTACCAAGAGCACGACAATATCCTATGTCCAGAGAGGCAGATGAAGGGATCGCGAAGACAATTTCCGCCACGATGGAGCAGGGAATCCTAGTGATGTCAGAATCACCTTGCAACACAGTGATTTACCCTGTCAAGAAATCAAAAGGAGGGTCTTGGCGTTTAATCCAAGATTTAAGAGCATTAAACGATATAGTTGAAGCCGAGTTCCCTCTAGTCCCGAATCCATCCACAATTCTATGCAACATACCCACTGAGGCAAAATATTTCACAGTGATTGACTTGAAAAATGCATTTTTCTCAATCCCGTTGCACCGTGACTCACAAGACCTGACATCATTCACTTTCAGGCAAATGCACCTGAAAAGCATGAGGCTGCCACAGGGATACTGTGAGTCTCCATCCATTTTCAACAGAGTCCTGCAGATGGATCTAAGCAATCTTGCAGTAGACAGTGTTGTTTTGCAGTATGTGGATGACATTCTGATCTGCAGCGTCACTGAGGAACAATGCAGGCGCGACTCTGTCCAGCTATTGACTATCCTGGCTGAGAAAGGATATAAAGTTGACAAGGAAAAGCTACAATACTGTCAGCGAGAAGTGCTGTTCATAGGACATCTAATCTCGCACGAAGGGAAAAAGGTAACCCCAGAAAGGGCTGAAGCTATCATGAACACGGCTAAACCGCTCACGATAAAACAAATGCAAAGCTTCTTAGGCCTGTGCAATTATGTCAGAGCATGGGTCTTCGACTATAGCTCGTATAACAAGCCCTTGCTTTAAACCCTAAAGAAGGCCCAGGCGACAAGGGAAAAAATCGAATGGACTGAGGCAATGGAAAAGGGGTTTGCAGAACTCAAGAGGGCGATTTGTAAGGCCCTAGTTCTCGGGATGCCTAATTATGCAGAGGAATTCTACCTGTTCTAACACACCGATGATCATTTTATGATGGCAGTGCTTGCGCAGCGAACTTCACTGGGGTACAAGCCCCTAGCATATTACAGCGGGAGTCTGGACCCAGTCATGAAGGGCCACTTCCCATGCGAACAAAATCTAGCTGCTGCCGCGTTCGCCATTGAAAAGGCGTCATCCATTGTGATAATAATAATAATTTGCCACTTATACAGGTATCTGAGCGCTGCTTATTATTACCCACGGTCTGTGGTGCTCATTTATACACCTCAGAAAGATGAAAGGCTGAGTTTGGCCCTGCCGGGATTCGAACCTGCGTTAGCAGACTCTGCACAGATGTCAAAACGAGCGCTCTACTCGCTGTGCCACTTGACCAGCTATGGGGTGCTCCATGACATTGTATGTCGAGCACTCGTTGTTCGCCGTACTAGAGAAGCCAAAGGGCACGCTGACATCTCAGAGAGCATCCGCATATGAAGTGATTATTTCTAACCCATCGATCAAAATAGCGTGATGTAAAACTGTGAATCCAGCTACGTTCATAGCTGAGCCGGTCACAGAGGGAGAACCCGTACATGACTGCGTGAATTATGAGGAATTCTATGATGTAATCCCCAGGGTAAAGGAAAACGCCCTGGCAGGTGGTGAGATCGTGTTTATTGATGGCTCATCAAGAATTGACCAAGAAGATGGACAAAGATACACAGGCGTGGCCATGATAAAACACCTAGCGAATGGAGAGTTCCAGGTACTCGTCAGTGCACAAATACCAACTCACTATTCTGCGCAAGCTGCAGAACTATTGGTGCTGATACTCGCCATTGAGAATCATGCAGACCAGGAAGTAACAGTGTACAGTGACTCTGCCTATGTGACATCTAGCGTGCACGCAAGCTTAGCGCGCTGGAAAAGGAGGGGATACGTCTGAGCGGATGGCACGCCAGTGCAACATGCAGCCTCATTGGACAGGCTGATAAAAGCACTACAGCTCCCAGTGGGCATAGCGGTCGTGAAAAGCGCCGCCCACACCAAAGGGACAGATTTCGTGTCACGTGGAAATCATGAAGCGGACACGGAAGCCAAGCGCATGGCATCCAAGAATGAAACAATCATGGACGTGTAGATGGCACGTACCGATGAGCGTATGATGGTAGCGCGAGCCACACCCGAAGCCTATAGCAACATGGGGCAGACTCAGCTAATGGAAATACAAGGGGAGGCACCTCAGGAGGAGAAAAATGTGTGGAAGCGTCGAGGTTGTTCCTTACACCCCTGTGACGGGTTGTGGAGGCAAGACAGCACTGGTAAACCAGTAATTCCTGTCGCCCTACTGAAAGTAGCATTGGAGCAATTACACTACCCTATACACATGTCAAAAGAAAATCTCGCTGCAACACTTACAGAAGACTGGTTTACTCCGAATTTATCAGAGCATGTTGCATTCTTCATGGTGAACTGCATAATCTGCCAGCAAGTCACCGCTGGGCACACACTAAAAGTAGTAAGAGGAGTTATCCCCTGGCCAAATGGGCCATTCCAGCACTTGCATATCGACTACGTCGACATGATTCAAGTGTGCAATGGGCATAGGTATTTAATTGTGGTGGTGTGTCCGTTCTCTAGATGGATAGAAGCAGGTCCCTGTGCACACCCAGACTCTACCTGTGCTGCCAAATTTCTAGTGAGAGAAGTGTTCCCTGGATGGGGGGTGTGCAAGGTAATAAGATCGGACAATGGGGCTCACTTTGTTAATGCATTTTTCGAACAGATCAGCTTGTTGCTTGGCATAAAGCACAAGTTCTCGTCAGCGTATTATCCGAAGGGCAATGGTATATGTGAGCGGCTCAACGGCCTGTTAAAGGAGAGGATAGCCAAGTTGAAGCTCACGTTAAAAAAGGGATGGTTGCACTGTCTACCACTGGTATTGTATGCACTTTGGAACCAACCAGGCTCCGACCATCATCTCACGCTGCACGAGATTGTCACAGGCAGAAGGATGAGGAACCCTCTTACCCCCCGAGATAGAGCTAGATGTGATGCCCAGCCAACCAGTGAGGTCCTGGGGACAGAATGCAGGAGTACTTGAATTGTATGACATCCAGCGTCTCTGTCATTTCAGGCCAGCTGCAGCGACAAAGAAAAGGGTGCAGCACAAAACACAACAGGAAGTGCTGGAATAGACTCCGCACAAAGTCTATGTGCGCCACCCGTCTTCCCTGGTGATGCTGTCCTCATAAGGAAGTTTACAAGGAAGAAGTGGGATGAGCCACGATTCAATGGTCCTTTCATTGTGGAGGACTGCACTGCTTCAGCCGTCAAAGTCCAGGGCAGAAGGGCATGGCTCTTCCTGAATGACATTAAACCTTATATAGGAGAAAACCCTCAAGCTGCATCCAACCACAAAGAAACCACAGACAACGGGGAAGAACCTCAGCACGTGCAGACACGATCCATGGTGAGGAAGAAGGACGCATGAGCATCAAAACATTGACAAAAGAACTATGTTTCAATGTGTGACTTTTTAAATAAGAACATTTCCCCAAACCAGAGAAAGGTGATAAGGAACAATAATACGGACACTCTGTGCACCACAGTTGCAAGATAAAGAAGAGAACTGCATACACAAAGCCACACCAACGCTGACAAAATGAACTTTTGAAATAACGTCATGCTTAAGTAATATAAAAAATCAAGACTCGGATAGACTGGAAGAAAAAAAGGAAATACATTTCTTGAGAGCATAACACAGCATCCTGAAAGCAACCAGTGTCGAGACTTTGTTCACAGAACTTATGGTATCTCCCAGCAGAAACCTCAAATGGGATGTGTTAACCTACTTTCAACTGGTGGTAATATCATACCCGCCACTCATAGGGAGAGAAACCAGTGTCACATACTTTATTCAAGAACCTGCGAACAAGAAAATAATCTGGCAACTACTGACTGTCATTGCGGAAGCCTTTGCCGAGCTGCTTGAGCACAGTGAAAAAGACACAAATGCTTCCACCGCCAGTAGACATTGACAAACTCACATTTACTTTGTTCTTTCAAATAATCGAGAAATGCCCAGGACTCATCGGGAGAACAACTGACACACGTACTTTCATCAGAGACCCAAGAAACGTAACTCAGTTGAACCAACTGTGGACTAAGCTAAATCACCTCGTGGTAGTCCACGCAACAGGAAGGTGCAGAAACTGTGCGAATCAAAAGAAAAGCTCATGACAAGGACCCTGCCAAACAGGACAATTGTCCCTATCACCCGAGGACACCCGGCTGGGGCACAACGCCCTGCTTAGACTAGTCATAGACTATCCTGAAATGGTAGGGAGGCCTGCAGATGTTGACGTCATCACCTTCCTTAGAGATCCAGCCAACAACCCACACATGGGCACACTCCTCCACGGCATAATGCTCCAGGTGGAGCTATCTAACTTCCAGCGAGAATACCTTAGGAGGTTTCAGTGAGACTTTCCACCGTGGGACAGATCGTGGAGACAGAGAGACAGTGCTTTATCTTTTCGTCGGGGAACAAATCGAGGACAGAGACACAGTTCTTCAATTTTCCGCCACAAGACAGATCGAGGAGAGCAGAGACAAGAACTACACCATCCTATTTTTTCATTTTGCTTTTTCCTCTATTTTTCCTTATTTTTATTTTTTATTTTTTTATGTTCACTTTTATTTTTATTTTTGTTTTTACTACGTTTTATTTTTGTGTGATTTTTTAGCAGTTCCATCTTTTCATTCCTTCGCATTGAACAGGTTCCAGCATGTCCTCAGGACCAAGGCAAATTCGAGGAATGCACTGGGTCTTTTCCTACAGTAAATATGCATTATGAATGTGATGTATCAAAGTTGCTAGTCTAACCCTTTTCCCTATCCTAACACAGGAACTGTACTACATACCCAGAGATTACCGACAGCACCCGCAAGAGGGGGGGGACACACGAAAAGCACTTGTCACTTTAGTAGTAATAAACACTTGAGCTACGAGATCAGAGCAAAAAGAAGAATAAATAACTGACTATGGACTTGTTTGAAATGGGGGCACAGAACAGTAACCTGGTTTTACCACCAGCTCAGGGGCGCCCCCGCTGCCCTGGAAGGAAATGCTGCCAGATGTCCTACAAGTCTATTATGTGTATATGCGTAGTAATTATCATTGTCTTTCTATCATTGACTATCAGAACTGCTTTCTTTATTGGTGTGTGAAGTGTCCCAATCTCAGTGCACGCACCAGATTAAGAACGTCTGGAGCCTACGAAAGTACCCAGACCATATATAGTCATCCCAATCCCAAGAAAACTTGATGGTAAAGTTAACAAACTAAAATTAAATATAATTAGCAATGATTCAGACACACTCGAGGTAACAAATGACGAGAAAAGCTGGAGACAGGGTCAGCACGGAATGAATGAAAACGCAGCACTGACCACTGCACGCACCCACACACAGAATGCACACAGACAAGCGCAAGTGTCTATGGCTACAGGGCCTCCAACAAAGGCAGCAGAGAAGGGGAGACTGCCTGCCGAACAATCAGTTCCAGAAAATAGCGGAAGCGACCGAGGAGAACAAAGTGAGAAACCAATGAAAGAGGGCATAGCAAAATCCCTCAAAAGAACAGAATTAGCCACAAATGAACTCACAGAGAAAACACAAACACTGATAGACTATTTGTTCCCATTCAAAGTCAAAGCAAGGAAACTGCATGAGGAGCTGAAAAATAGAACTACAGAGACTAGAACAGTAAGCACGCCAGCTCAGGCGCAAGGAACAAGCACCAGACGTACGACACAGCCAAGCATTTGGGAGTTGGTGAACCAACGGCGGTTAGAGAACATCGACGAAAAATTACAAAAGGAAAGGAAATGAAACGCAAAACCTTCTCCTGCCACAGCAATACAGGTAATGAAACCTGCTCCGCTAACAAGCATGCCCAAGAATCCTCCAACAAGAAAGAGTCATATAGACGCATTTAGAGACGTGGTTATAGCTAACTACAAAAGGACATTGAGGATTAAGAGAAACCCACATGACGACAACAATGAACTCAATGATTACCTGGACAGCACAGCCCACCTCAGAAACAACATATGGTACCAGCACATGAAGGAAGTAGGGCGAAGACAGTCAGAAGGAGAATGCTTCGTCTGTGCACTCCTACCATATAGCATGGGAAAATCAAGATCTTCGTGGCTGTAGAAATTGATGTACCCACAGCACACTGTATATCACATGTAGCAATGTGCAACACCAGAGGACAATTTATGGGAAGAAACGCCTCGTTCGTATGGGCCAACGAAAAGGATTACCCGGATGAAGATGGCTACATCCAGGAAATTAAGACAAGAAACAGGGCGCACACAAGGAATCACGTGATCAGATACGAGAATCCAGGCGTCAAAGGATCAGGAACACGTTGGGTAATAAACCCAAGATTGAACGTTCAAGGAAAAACTGCAGAAGAGGCGCAGACATGGAAGAACAGAGGCCAAATGCAGATTTGGGGAACATTGGTCTCCCCAGATGGATGGGAAGAAGGAGTAGTAATCTGCCGAGCTTGGATGGTCTTTGGAGCCTGCCGAGAAGGAATAGAGAATTCGCAGAGGTTGTGCAAACCTCTATGGCCAAAACGGGTAAAGCTGCTAACATGGGTCGAAGACAGAGGAGGACCCCTGCAGATAGTACCACTGGAAAGCCCAAAACTATGCTTCCGAAATAATGGCACTGTCAGGGGATCTTCTGTCTTGTCAGGCGCAGAGGCAGGACAAATACCTGCCTCCCCGAAGGTCTTGGCACCTGGACCCGATGGGAAGCACAGGATACTGCAACCCGTCGGGGAAAGAGGGTTAGGGTCCGTTGAGTGGATGGGTACGGGGTAGTAGGATCACCGGGAAAAGGATCAGGGAGATGTTATGGATGGGAATGGGGAGATTAGGGAAAGATGCTCCTCAGCTCCTGCCGCCCCATCCACTGGTTATTCTTGTGATGAGTTCTCCGCCCACTCATGCTACACACATTCACTCTGTTGACCAGTAATTGGGGGCCTTGGTTGTGGAGCCTGGAACCACTACTAGAGCTTTTGCTTGGAGCTCTCAACCACGCTACATTCCCCCCAAAACACTGTGTTAGTATGAGCCTTTTGCCGTCACTGCATTAGCTGCATGCAGTTTAAAGACTCGTGCTAACGTGCACTGTTACACGGCATCCTTGTCATTACATTGCACCTTGTGACATTATAGAGTACATCAGCAAGGGATCAGAAATGTACTTAGCTGCGGATCGTAGTCTTGTTCTCCTTCTCAACACACGGATGTCCCAAGTGACCCGTAGGAGGCTCCGCTGAAAATACCAAAAAACACAATAAGCGTGTGCTGGGTCTACTATACGTTCTCACACTATGTTTGTGTCCCCAAACTATGGGCCAACATGACCCGTTTGTGTGCTTGAGTCGGGTTGTCTCCACCCGAGGCCCACACCCGCGCCTCCTGCCCTGCCCCGCTGGATCACCAGAAGTACACGTTCCAGGTTGCCTCACCCGGAATATACTTGAGCTACACTCAGTCTCCCCTATGCACTCTGCATGCAGGTTAATGTTCGAACATGCATTGCGGACTGAGCCGCCAAGTATGTCTGCCAGGTCCGTGACCTCGATCACTTCGTTAGTCTTTCTTTCCACACACAGTATTATTCTAAAGCACTTATCTGTATGCTGGTGCGGGGCCTGTGATGAGTTCAGGCGGGCAGAATGCCCCGCGAAGACTGGCCCTGAGCGGAGCGCTGGGAAACACGTCCGATCTCCTCAGAAGCCGGAATAGCAAGCGAAGAAGCGTGGGCGCGGCTCGCGTGTGGTTCTTCTTCTCCCGGCAGGCTTGTGAAGCACACGGCCTGCTGGGAAATGTAGTCTCTTTAGGTTTCTGAGTCCCTGCATACTTTGCCTGCAACATGGATGGAAATCCTGCTTATATACTGCATATAAGGTTTCTTCAAATGATTCACAGGGTTTTGGTTATTAGGGAACATATGTTTACTACAAGAAGTGCTGCTAACCTGCCCAGCCCTGACAGGCACGAAGAAGATGGGAGAGAATGTAAACTACGGACGAATCTTTGAAGCCCCAGGAATGACACAAGGAACCGCAGTTATTATGGACCATTACTGGGTGTGTGGATCCAAGGCATACATAAGGCTGCCGAAAAACTGGGGAGGCATATGCACACTGGTGAACATCCACGTTCCCGCGCTAGTGATCACTAAGAATGACCTGAAGTTGGACAGTTTCCCGAAAGCAGATGCTTATCTAAGAAGAAGGAGATCTGTGGAATTGGTATCCAGAATGAAGAGAGAAAATTACTTTTCTACCAAATCAGAAGAGGCATTCCATGCAATCCCATACGAACACAGGCTGTTCAGCCTCACCTCAACAGTATTCACCACGATGCTCTTGCCACACATCCAAATTGGAGTGAATGCTAAATGGTTGCAGATAACCAGATGGGAGTTATTGCAGACCATCAATACCACTATAAAAGGATTTAACGTGATCAAAGACGAGCTGAGAGCAATCAGACTGATGACCCTCCAGAACAGATATGTGCTTGACATGATCACAGCAATGGATGGAGGTGTTTGTGCAAAAATCGGAGAATCATGTTGCACATTTTTGTACCATCACACGATGAAGAAAACGGAACCCTAACAGAGGGCATAAGTATGTTGACAAACTTGAAAAACCAGATGATCGATGAAAGTGATGAAGTGGATGCTGACAGCTGGTTTGGAGCCCTGTTCTCATGGGTCCCACAATGGATGGCAGATATGTTCAAGTTTCTGGGAGCTTTACTAGCAATAGTACTACTAGGATTCTGTGTTATCAAGATAATCATTACACAGTGCCAGAAAACTGCGAAGAAATCCATAGGGATGAAAATAATGGTTGATGTCGACCCAGGATGGAAACCCAGAGACCTGACTGATGATGAAATAAGAGACTTTGTGAAGGCCAGCAAATTTGCGCCAGAAGGAACAAAGTTCACATATCCTAAGAAACGAAGAAGGTATGAAGGAAAATGGATCTACTGCAGCCCAAATGGACAATGTCAGCTAATGACCTGGAACAAAGATGAGCATGTGAAAGCAGCAGGGAGTTTGAAAGGGGTGATAAAAATATGGACTCCAAAGACTCACACATTCACACCATCATGTACAAACCCTGAAGACGATGAACATAACACCGAAGAATCAAAGGAAATAAATGCAAAGGAGATCGCAGAAGTGGTCGATCAACCGACCAGAGGGGGGAGTGTAGAGGAGGTCCCAGACATGGCCTGCACCCCTGCCCCTCATTTCGAGGTACCAGGAGAGTACTCACCAAGGTATATGACATATGAGGAACAAATGAACCAACAAAGAGCTGCACTGGGGCTCTGCCCAGTGTACATCAGAATATCCATACCTGTTGAAGCGCCCATAACCAGACAACCCTGGGCAGCACGGTACCCTATCAGACAGCTGTACCAGCCACTGATACGAAACGAAGAGTACCTACAGACGGTCCATGAAGACACCCAAAGAGCCTTACTGGAAGGCCAGTGGAAATGACACAAGGGCCTGGACAGACTTGCGAATGAACGAAAACAGCCATCGAAGATAGCACGCCAGTGCAAGTCGCTACGAAAATAAATGTAATGGACACAGAGAAGAGACGATGTTAAAACGTGAGGAAACGTTGCTACGAGACAAGATGGAAACAACCGACCAGTTGAACGTGTGTAAATAGGCTTGGAACGCAAGAAGCTAAAGAAAACAATACTGCTTACAATGCTTAGTAGAAGAATATAGCGGCAAGCGCCAACTATATCTACCTCAATAAGGCACGCTATACAAGTGCGACTCTATTTTGTAAAGCAGAAATGTACCCAGGCTGCCAGAGGCCTAACAGGCCAAGTTTCATAAACCCAGCCAAAGTCAAGAGAAGGAGCGGAATCGAAACTCAACAAAGAGCGGCTCATGCCTAGGAACTCGAGGTCATCCAGAGAAAGGGAGGAGAGCGTCAGCTAACAAGACTCAAACTTCAGAGCATACCAACCTGCCCCGTGAAGGTCAAGATAAGGGAGGCCCATGCAGGTGGCGAGGTCGAAAACAGAATTAAATACAATAAAAGCTGGAAACTGAAGCAGATTCATAGTGAACGGACATGTGACCAAGACAGGCGCAAAGAATTACCAACGTCTGATGTGACCCAGACCCAAGGGTGCCATAACTTCTCCAGATAAGAGGCTGCAGTTTCGAGGCCATGTCCAGCCAACTAATTGACACATAGCCCCAAGATACTGATTGATGGAAGGGAGGCAGGGTGTCCATTCTGCATGCTGCTAATTAAAAGTGGAAATTTATGTCTAGGGGCGTAACCTGCCCAATCACAATGGACCAAGTTATCTAGGGTCCTATATATTGTAGAAGCAATGAGACGTCGTACTTGTAGTGACGTCTATCACGTGTGATGTAGAGGGAGGGGCGTAAACGCCCACCCGATAAGAATTATCCAATCCGCATGCTCTATTATCATATACAGATATAGCACCTATACTTAAGTTACCTTTCCTAACCAATTATATTGCATGTCGAGTTTTTGTAGAATTAGACGTCAATGATGACGTGTTTTATGCATAAAGGTTGCTGTTCAACTGAAGTTCGAGGAAGTCAGAGCGAGACGGGTGGTCGCAACGATGCTGATTACTAACTGCTTCCCTGTTTGATGTACTTATTAAACGGACTTCCCTTTGCCAAACTACTGAGTCCTCATTATTGAGTCGTGTTGGAGTAAGTGAATCCTGCACCCCCATCCCTCACGTGGTGCAGCTATATTGTTTTACAAGTACTAGAGGGTGAGCACCGACCTATGGGCCTGTTGGTGGTCATCTCCCCCTCCTGTACACCAGGATGGTTGGGAGTGATGTCCCTGGCCTTGGGAGGCTGTCTACCATGTGGTTTGACCATCCCCAAGCCAAGCAGCGGTTCCAGGAAGCCCCGGCAGGGTCCCTGACCTTTCCCAGAGGGAGAAGCTGTAACGAAGGCCAGCGGTGCAGCCTCGGCTTGTGGGCTTTCACCCACATGGGTGACAGCTGCTCTCAGGGACGCACCAATGTTATGCTGGCATGGGGTGTAATTTGTGGGTTGACCCTGCAATTGCGTCCCAGCCCACCAAAATACGTCCCCAGATGGCCCACTCCCACCCACACCACCAACAATCTAGCCTCAGTCCCACCCAGCCCACTGACAATGGGCCTTAACTGTAGAATAATAAAAAACAGTAGGGTCACCCCCCTTTTCATGACATCAGTCACAGGTTGTTTAGGGTGCCCCCATCCCCAACACCAATGTAATCGTTTTTGATTTTTTTGGTTTTGTTTTGCCCCTACCCTAGGGGCAGATGGGCCCATTAGTGTGCCCATATGCCCCCAGGGTGGTCCAAAACGTACTGCCCCATGCTTTGGGGGGCCTGTGCCAACTTTTCTGGTGGCCCACTCCCACCCGCCCCAAATGGATGGGGGGGCATCTCATGTAGCCCTCCCTGGGGGCAGATAGGGGCAGAAATCTGCCCCGAGGGAGGGCTACATGAGATACCCCTCATTCATTTGGGGTTGGGGGGAGAGAGCTACCCCTTTTTCATTACCTACATCTCTGACGGTTTAGGGTGACCCCCACCCCATCCAAAAAGACAATTGGCCTCATTACAAGTCAGCCGGTCCGGAAACAACGGTGGCGGTAAATCCGCTGCCACCGTTGTTTCTGGACTGGCTGATTCCGAGTCCTGCAGGTGGGAAGTGTCACTCCCACCAGGTCTGTCCTGGTGAGAGTAACACCACCTGCCTACAGGCGGACATGGAAACACCGGCTCTGTCATAGACGGAACCAGTGTTTTCATGGTCCCCATCCCCATGGAGTCCTATGGGACTCCATGGGAATGGGGATTTACAGAATTCTGCCTCCAGAATTACTGGGTCACCAGGGTTTTAATGCCCCGGTGATTCTGGCATTCACTGAGGCGGAATGGTATTACGGGTCCGACGGCAGCCTTCCGTTTGTTCCGGCATGGCTACCACCGGACTCGTAATGAGGCCCAATATCTCTTTTGTATTTTTGTTATCTTTTGCCCCTTTCCTAATGGCAGATGGGCACATTACTGTGAACAACTGCCCCAGGAAGGGCAAAACGTACTGTCCCAAGCTAGGGGGGAGGGCTATGCAAAGATTTCTGGTGGCCCTCTCCCCCACCCCAAATGGATGGGGGCATCTCATGTACCCCTTCCTAGGGGCAAATCTGCCCCCAGGGAGGGCTACATGAGGTGCCCCCCATCCACCTTGGGTAGGTTGGGAGATGGGAGAGGGCCACCCCCTTTCATTATATATGATCCCTGGTAGTCTAGTGCCCACTCCCACCCCCACCCAAAACAACATTTATGTTTTTTTTGCCCCTTCCCTAGGGGCATATGGGCACATTACTGTTCCCATCTGCCCCCAGGGGGGCAAAACATACTGCCCCATGCTTTGGGGCCGGAGGAGAGAGGGCCGCTTACATAGTAAGTGAACCCTCTCTCCCACCACTTCAAAAACAGATCCCTGGTGATCTAGTGGCAGTGATGGGCGTGGATTGAGCGAACCGCGACCGATCTGCACCCAGCAATGCTTCATATAAGGTTAGGTTGGAAATGAGAGAGTCTCCCCTTTCCAACGACACCTACCTCGATCTGAACTGCACAATAATGCTGCAGATCAAGGGAGAGAGAGAAGGGAACTTACCAGCCGAAAATGGCTGCCCCGGGCCATGAGGAGGAACCTCCTCCTCACATAGCCAGTGGGATTGGATTTTACTACAGGGATCACACAAAGTGCAGTGCCAAAAAGGACGAGGTATCTCGTCCTTGGCACTGCAAACTTAATGTCAAGGATTAACTACCTCATCCTTGGCGCTTAAGGGGTTAAGGCAGAGGTCTTCAAACTGTGGGGCGCACCGCCGCAGTGGGGCGCGGCCTCATCCCAGGGAGGGGCGCAAGAACCCAGCATGAAATTTAAAAAAAAATAATTTAAAAAAAAACGTTTTTTTTTTTTTTTAGATTAGCGGAAATGGGCAGGGGTGGCTCACATGGCCGGACTGCACCATAAAACTGTTTCAGGCATCAATGAAGAAGTGGCCCGAATTTATAAATGGCTATTCATTCCTAGTTAGTCACAGACTGTTTCAATAGTACCCAAGGGGGGTGTTTTTTTGTTAAAATGTAAGCACATTGTGATAACTAAAGAATATTTATTCAGCAACAATGATCAAAACTACTAGGTGCATAATGAAATAACTCATCAAACTGGACCACATTGGCCAGAAAAGTGGCCCATTTTGACTGGCCTAGACTAGCATTTTGCATTTTTGGTACGGCATTGCCCTATTGCCCTATGGGCCAGTCCGAGCCTGGCAGCTCATTCATAATGGGCGAGGGGGCGTCCACCCAGTGGCCCTCTCACCCATTATGGAGGAGCTGAGGAGCCAGCCCAGTGAAACACTGAGTAGTCCCTCAGCTGCTTTTTCCAGCTGAGGGAGTGCTCCTGGGCTGGCTGAACTGTCAAAGGGAAACTCTGTTTCCCTTTGACAGTTCAGTTCCCCAGCCACACATGCTCACTGAGCCATGCAAGGCTGGGGGCGTTTTGATTCATCAGCCTTTCATAGCTCATTGAAAATGCTGGCTGGGGCACTGCATGTCTGTATCTGTGACTGGGAGCTCCTGCGCCTCCTCGAACATACGAACAGTGCAACCTGGAGCATTTCAGCACCCACGCCCATGCACCTGCAGAAGGTAAGTTTATGTTAATTTATTTTTTATTTAAAATGTGTATGGATGTGTGTATGCTTGTGGTGTATGGTGATAGGTGCTTGTATGAATGATAGAGTTATTGCTGTGTGAATGTGTGTGTGTATGTTTTTGTTTTGGTCTGTTGAGCTGATTTTGGCGAGTGGGGGGTAGACGGGTTGTTGCACAATCCCCCTACCCACCAGCCAAAATCAGCTCTCCTTCGGAGGCGCTGTAGAGCCCAGGGGACAGGGATGGTATTTTTCTTACTGGATAGCTATCATAGATGTCCACTCAAAAATACCATGCTTTCCCCCTTGGCCCCCCAGTGCCAATTGCAAACTGTTTGGCTTTTTATCCGGTTTTCTCTAAAATGCAACATTTTAAAACAATTACGGGGGGAAAACCCCCCGAAACCCCTTGATTGGTTTGGGCTCCCTCGCTGCGCTCAGTCATTATGGCATTTTTGTGGGAGAACGGAGCGGGGAGCCCAGGGACTGTAGTGGCAGCAGGATTTTCGGGAGCACTGGGATAGTGGTGGGAGCAGGGTGGGGAGAGCCCAGGGTCTGTGATGGGTTTGGGAGAGCAGGAGCCCTGGGACTATACTCGGAGTAGGGTGCGGTTTTGGTGCACAATAGTTCATAGCCATTTGTACATACTGTCCATTTGGCATTTTTGGGGGGGCCCAGCCTGCCCAAATTTTAATCAGGGTGCCCAGGCCAACAAAGTTTGAAGACTACTGGGTTAAGGTCATGTCATTTACCCCATAATAAAGTGAGCACAAGCCCAGTGGAGTGCAGCTGAAGGCTGTGCTTCACTGGCAAAAGTCAGACTATGGTGTTTAAACAGCAGCAAAAAGTTGGGGAGCGGTACACAACTTGACGGAAAATTACACATAAATGGAAACCTTCCTAACAAGTGTGAAGATGGAGGCTGCAATGTCCTGGCTCTGGGCTTGAGAAGTTAGAGAAGTGGTAACACTAGTGAGAAACAGGCTGTGCTCTGAGATCATGCTCCCCACCTATCATTCCTGTTCTCATTCTGGTAAATGTCCTAAATGGACAAGGCTTGCACTGATCTCTTCTGGGTGGTGCTGGGCGGGGCTACCAGATCTGGCAAGACAAATCAGATTATTTGTCCCCTATACGCTGTAATTCTACCCATTCTGTTCAGCCAATCCCATTATGCATAGAGCCCAGGAATGTAACTTTTGGTTGTGAGGTCACAGGAATGTAAAACCTCACTGCCCACCTGTAATAAGCGGAGAGAGCATTTGGAAGATGTAGAAATCTGTGCAAGTATCCCTGCTTGGATTTATCAAGCAGCAATGTGTCACATTTCTGGACTCCTCCGTTTCTTGGCCATGGGAGATTTCCCTCTTGCCAACCTTTTTTAATTCCGCTTCAAGTGGTAGCAGAAGGATGGCTGCTCGTGCCTTCAGCGAAATGCCGTCTCCCTTGCAGTCTTGCCTGTTCCAGAAATCAGAAGGTAGGGGTGGCAGGCTGTGGGAGTGACAGCGAGACCGAGAGCTGCAGCAGACATGCGGAGTTGGTGTAAGTATGAGTCCAGGAAGCTGACAAATACAGGGGAGAACTGGGGGAATAGTTATGTTTTTGTCAGTTGTTTTGTCAACAGATTACGGAGTTTAAGTATAGACTAATCTATACCGTAAACAGGGGAGGGTATGGAGAGGTACCGCTTGATGTTTGTGTTAAGGTTTTGGTTTCATATGCAATGTTGTTGTTAAATGTTTGTTTTGGTTTGGGAACATTTGTTCTTAGTTGATCAGTTTTGGTAGTCAGTTTATACGATCCACTTAAGAGTACAGATGGCAAAAGGTATGTAAATATCGGATTTCCTGTGAGATAGGCGTTGTAGCTTGCTACATGGATGCGGGTTACCTGTGAGTAAGGTTGGCAGAAGTAGCTAGCTTGTATCATGGAAGGTGAGTTCTGTTGTATCTTGCTTCTTCCCTGTCTGTGTGAGCTGGAGTCATGTACGGTTGCTTGGACTCTGTGTGATGTAATTATAGAATGTTTGGTGTGTATGTGGAATGTTAGTGTTTGACTTGATGTTCCACCCATGCAGTTAGAACTATGTAGCCTGGGTGGTGCGAGCCAGTGGGCTCAATTCCCTATCTCAGCTCCTATCCCTAATGGATCTATCTCTGATGTCATCTGATTACTAAGATGCTCAATAAATGAACTTAAGAAACATATCTGCTGCCTCCAAGGCTCAGCCTTACAATACTGGTGACAAGCTGGTTCTGAGCCCACAGGAGAAGAAGTGGAGCATCCCGACAAGTAAGGAGAAGGGACAGGAGCATCCCAGACAAGTAAGGAGAAGGGACTAGTATTACTGCTGCGGGGGCTGCAGTCCTGGAGCTGTTAATAAGGTGAAGAGGTAGGTCCACTGCCCCCCAGGGCGAAGTGTCCCACCACCCAGGGCGTTGGGGTAATACCAAAGGAAGACGCCTTTGGCTTCCTGCATTGCATGAAGGAAGAAGGGGGGAGAATTTGGCTGAGGCGCTGTCTGCTATTATGGAGTGTTCCCCAAGAATACCTCTGTATTGCTCGTGTCAAGGTTTAAATGCAGAAGGAGTGAAGTAATGCAGTCCAGGATGTGATAATGACAAGCTGGTGTTCGAGAGAGTCTGGATAACATTGCAAGCGTAAACATTGATTTTGGGCCATTGGAGGCAGGTTAGGGGGAGGTTTCAGTACACTCATATGAGCATTATGCACAGGCAGACATTAGAGTATTAGCTGACACTCACCGTGATCACTGTGGCCCTTGTGGAACCATGGCCCATGGCAGCGATGGCCCAGGAAAAAGTTGGGCCGTTGGGCTGCAGTAGATTTTTCCCCTGCGGTGGCTGTGGCCATAATAGTGACATCATCAGGATCACTGAAGGGAATGGTGATGCTTTAGAATGCAGTATCCTAGGCATTCTCAAACATTGTTCGTGTCTCACAGAGGTCGCTGTGGACTTTCAGAGTGAAGTGGAGACTTTCAAGTAAAGGTTCATTGGACGTGGTCTTGTGCCTGATGGTACGCTGCATCCTTCATGAAAAGAGCATCCTGGTGTGGACAAAAAGGAAAGAACTTCATAAGCTGCACGCACTGACTTACTGCAGCTGTTGTGTGTGGTTTGAGGTGGAAATGTTCTGAGATCACTGCGTTATGTGGTGCATGCCAGAACCAGCATTTGAGGGAACAAATGAATTGGACTTCGGAGGTATGGTGCTTTCAAAAGAAACAAAAGAAGACTACGTTTGTGTAAAGGTACTGCAGAGCTGAAAAAGCTGAATGCATACTGTCATTTGGACGCCGCAGCATCTTTGACCATATGATTTATTAGTACCCGGCAAGGGCTCAAGCAGAATGAAACAAGCATTCTGATTGGCCCCCTGGCCGGGGCATTACCCGGCCGGGAATCCCTCGGCCGGGATTCCATGACCATTGTTCCCGGCTTGGGGTGTGGCAGCCCCTCAGCCAATGAGAAGGCTTGAAGCTAGGGTATCCTCGCTCCGAGACTCCACACGGCTGAGAAGCTGCCTTCGCCCGTTGCCGGGGACTCAGGAATGTGTTTTTATTTTTTTCTATTTCCTCCCACCTCGCCGCCCTCCCCATCCCATTTACCTTCTGCCTCCTTTGTCCACGGCGGGTGGCGTGGCAGCCTCCAGCCATGTAGAGGCTCGGAGCGAGGCCATCCCCGCTCTGAGCCTCCACACGGCTGGAGGCTGCCTTTGTCCCCCGCCGGGGATTCAGGCACGTCAATTTTTTTTCCCTCCTTCTGCACCACCTTCCAACCCCACTTACCTTCTTCTCTGTCGTCTTTCGTGAGTGAACGCGCTGGGAACACTTCTGTTCCCAGCGCGTCCGCTCCCGATGGCCACCATGGAAAGGGAAAACAGACTCTGTTTTCCCTTTCCCGGCTGGCATTTTCTTGGTCTTTTTTTTTTTTTTTTAAACGCTGCAGCATTTCAGGACAAAAAGACCTGCTTTTAGTACCCCGGTCATGCAGATCTTGCGGGCCGGGATACTAATAGCAATATGCATCGAGCAGTCGGGGCATTACTGAGTCAGGTAATGCCTGTGGCCTTCGTTAAGGCCCTTGCTTTGCTTGGGCCTATAACTAAGCACCAATATGACATTTTACTCAGTCAAAATAAAAATAAATGTAATAGACAAGTAAGGACTTTGTGGAGATCAAACCTGACCATAGAAGAAAAAAGAGAGGGTGTGAGGAAGACCAAACAATATTACAAAAACTGGCACAAGGGTTATAGAGCAATTCTCATACAGAGGGATAGTGAAAAAATGCTGACCGCATTAAGAGATAGCTCATCGCCGTCAGTTTTGGCACCTAGTGAATGGTATGGAAAGGTCCTAGACGTCTACCCAGACTACTTTGATTTCGGAGGCAGCCTGGAAGGGTCAATTTAGGAAGATTTACTCAGGAAGAAATATCAAGACAGATTGGAAGAGAGTCAAACAACTATCGTGGAAATTAACATTTCCAGTGGAGGACATATTAGTGCAAATACACAAGTATAGTTCCTCTGCTGCGGTGGGCCGGAACCGCCTTTCAAATTCTCTTCTTAAGGGTAAACCTGACCTGTGGACCAAAGTACTTGCAATTCTCTTCGAAGATCTAATATTGACCAAAACCATTCCGGCTTCATGGCATTATTCTTATGTAATTCCTATTTTCAAGCAAGGTGACCGCAGGGATCCACGGAATTACCGTCCCATCGCAATTCTTGACACAGATTCTAAAACTTTTGTGGGCCTTATATTAAAGAAGATAGAGGACTGGTCTAGGGAAAATGCCATCTTGTCACCTCAACAATATGGATTCCGAAGAGGAGTGGGAAGTAGGCAGACTATTGAATCCTCTCTTACAAGAGAAATCCTGGAAGGAAGGCTGTACTCCAACTTACTTGGCGGCCATGGACTTGTCTATGGGTTTTGACCTCATAGACAGATCCAGGCTATGGTTGAAACTAAATAATCTGGGGTTACCAGGGGGAATTTTGTCTGTCCGTATTGCGTTACAAGAAGATTCTCAAATTCTTGTCCGCTTAAATATTCAGGGGCAACTGTCGACTACAATACCAATCTTTAATGGTTTGAGACAGGGTTGCATTTTCCCTACCGCACTCTTTAATCACTATGTTTCGGATGCAGGGGAGTGTCTGGAGTCTGCAGCATATGCTCCGCCACTCATGGAAAGTACAGGAATGGCGTTGTGTGCTTATAAAGATGACTTTTTACTCTTTTACTTAACTCCACAGGGACATCAACACCTGATAGTCAAATTCCTGGAATATCTGAACCTCAACGGTCTTAAAAACAATTTTAAAAAAAACAATAATCATGACATTGAGTTCCCGTAAAAGAAACAATAAAGTATTCATGGTTCATTAACAAAGAAAAATTAGTCCTCCGGAACACAATGAGATACTTGGGATTCCCCATCTTTAGTAAAAATCTGGAACAATACTATCGACAATGTGTAAATGAGAAACTTCAAGGCATAATTCCTATGATGCGCAAAATCGAAACAAAGTATTGGAAGTTTTCATTAATGCCCACATTGCGGTTCTTTAAGCTAAAGGTGGTACTGAAAATTGTCTATGGTCTCGAATTATTTCCTGAATGATGTAACGGGGAATTTAAAAAGAATGAGTCAAAAATATGAAAAAGTGTCTTATACTGTTTGCCAAAATCAGTGTCCATCTCGGTGATAAGATATGAATTGGGCCTGCAGTCATTGTTAGCAATAGTTACATGGTGAAGGCTGTCTCTTTTTAGAAAGTTGCTCATAAGCAGCAGGCAGACCCTATACGATCTATTGGGCACAAATCTTAAAAAAGGAAGTACAAGATCAGTTGTGCTATTGAAACTGGAGCACTCTTGTTTGTCTGAACTAGCTTCACTGGGTTTAACTATAGATTCCCTTATAAATAACCCCACATGTGTTAAGAAATGTATACAATATGCTGATTGGGCAGGGACTATGCAAATAGTGGGGAACTCAACATTATTTCACCATCTAATTTCTACATGTAAGACCCTAGGTACTCCAGAACCGTATCTTATTAAATTTCCAGATAAGGCAGTACATGATAGGTACATGCAGTTCAGATTTAATGTGCTACTTACAGGAGAGATAATGGAAATTTGCGGGGACTGAGTACGCCTGATACTATTTATTGAACTATATATAGATTGAGTTTTGTATATATATTTCTGTGCTATTAAATGTTTTGGATATTTTTTGTTTCTTGTGTACTGGAGAATATTTGTTTTCTATTTAATTTATTGTTTTAATTTAGTCTGAAATGTTATATTGTTGTATTGTAAAGGTTTAAAAAAACAAAAACAAATAAAGAAATTAAATGTATTTCTGTTTGTCAGGTTGTTTGGTAAGTGTTTAAAGCGGACATCTACTGAAGGGAAGCTGTTGACTATTTTTTTGCCTTGTAGGGTTTGTGATGTCACATAAAAGGTAACTGAATAGGAATTAAAGTGCTTAGAGGGTGGCAGATTCTATCTCAGTGAAGTGGTACTTGAATCGGCTCGAGGAGCACATGAAAGAATTGTATATTGGACTTTGGGGCAGAGAACACAAAGAGGGCGATGGAGAGCTAGGAAGGCTTGTTGTTATTTTGGGGGAAGTGGTTTAACATATATGCTAAGTGATAAATGCACTGTGATCCATAGTGGAGCACGGACTTGGTGGACAACATATTGAGGTTTTCAAGTTTTTCAAAATGAAAATAATTGAATGAAAACAAATGAAAAAAACATAATAAAAAAGTGTGACATTATTGGGTTGCACTTGAGAAGCACGTGGAAGAATGATGAACTGGCCTAGGGCAGAGGTTAAAGTGAAGTTGACTTGTGGTGTGTGCTTGGTGCATTTGAACAGTGGTGTGTTTGTTGAGTGTATTTGAACAGTCCTGTGTGTGGTTTTAGTGCAGTTGAATATGCAGAGTGTGGTGAGGAATGCATAACATTGTGTGTGTTGTTTTTTATCTCCATATCTCTCTTTCTTTCTTTCTTTTTTGTGATGCCACCGCAGCTTGCCTGGGTAAGATATGTGGTCTTCTGTGTTTAAATAGATTGCTCAGCTTTGTGCAGTCTGTGAAAGATGGAACACCCCTACATAGAATAGTTATTTTTTAAGAGTTTGGAAGATTATACTCTTGCCAACAGGTGTTGGCAAGTGACCAGCAGTAAGGGGAGGGGGGAAAACCCAAGTAGGCGAAGCAAGCTTTATTTAGTACGGAAGGCAATGGTGCATGCAGCTTTTTTTTTAAACCTCTGTTTCTTTTGGCAACATGAAATAAATTAAGCAAAAAGAAAGTGTATTGAGCATCATGGTAGGCAATTGAAGTGTGATGAGGCAGATCCCTAAGAATCACCTAGGAATTTCAACATAGGGAGAAATTGTGAATGTCAACTTTCATTACGTGGCGAAAAAGTAAATGGGCCTCATTATGACCCTGGCGGTCCAGATACAACGGCACTGCTAAGCTTGCCGGGGCCATTGCTTCCGGACCGCCATACTATGAGTTGTAATTGTGGGTGCCCTTCTGCCCGCCAGGTTGGACCTCTCAGCAAAGGCCCACTTCTAAGGCCCATGTCTGCTCCCTGTCCGATTCCGGGATGCTAACTGCGGTCCTTCCTGCACCTTAACCACAATGATGCTGCCACCTCACTCCTCTAAGAAATCGGGACTGCCTTGACTTTGCCTCCTCCGAAACTATGGGTTAGTTCCCTCCTTATGGACTCACTCCTACCACCTTTGACTATCACTGTTCTTTCTGCTTGTTACTCCCATGTTGTCATCCTGATGCACAGTGCTTCCTAAAACCCTTTGCTAACATCTGAATCCATGATTGAAAAATCAAATCTTGCTGTGTTTGCTTTGAGCTAAAAAGTCAAATCTTGCGGCCCATTGCAAAATACTCTGTATTTTGCTTGCATACTGATGCTTATCTGTAACTTGCCAGCCCAGTGACCTCATCACTCTGTTTTGTCCCACACCTTCCTGCCTTAGCCCCCCTAGTTTCTCCATCCTCTCCTCACGTCCACCCGCATGGCGCTTTCTGTTTCTCCTATCTTTTCCAACTGCTTCTCCATTGACTATCCTTCCCTTATCACTAAGTCTGGTAGGAAGAAGTTGAAAAAGGATATCTTGGCCTCTAACCCTGGTCTTCCTATCGCCGACACCTACTCGAATGCTTCCTCCAGACAGACCCTCACCGACATCCTCTTTGTCATTCCTTCGCCAGATCTATGGACTCCTCATATGATCTCTGTGCACTGTCCTATCTCTTCCTCTCCCATTAATGGTGGCTCTCGCTGGAAAGTTCTCATGGCTTCCTTCGACTCCTCTAAAGTCATCATTAATGTCTACCTAAATGGCAGTGTCATGGTCCAAGGCCCTCAGGCCAATCTCCTCCTCTTTTATAGGCGCTTCCCTCGCCTCATCAATTTCCTCTCCTCTCCTGCTGTGCCCTCCTCTCCCCCCTTGGCTACCTTGCCCTCTCTCTCCTCCTCTTCCTCTGCACCTCCTAGTGCTCTTTCTCCTCCACAGGGAGTACCGCTGATCTGTACCTCTCCCCGGAAGGTCTTTAAGGCTCGCAACCTTCTTCATATTGCCACTCTCAACTTTCGCTCTGCTGTCAAAAAATTCTCTGACATCTGCCACCTCCTTGAAGAACTAGACCTTGATGTCCTTGTTCTTACTGAGACATGGTTCACGGCCAGCTTTGTTACGAGCTTTGACACTCTCCTCCCTGATGGCTACAAGATCCTCTCTGCACCCAGATCCTCCCGGTCCGGTGGGGGGCTAGCCCTGATCTTTCCTGAGTGGATTCCTGCTTCTATCATTCCCACTCAGACCTGCTCCTCTTTTAAATGCCTTGTCTGTAGGCTTTCTCTCTTGCCTACCCATTCTCTTACTGTGGCTACCATCTACCGGCCTCCTGGCCAAATCATCTAATTTCTCTATGAGTGGGCCGACCTCTCCTCCTCCCTCCTGGCCTCTACCACTCAACACCTCCTCCTCGGTGACCTCAATATACATTTAGATTCTCCTTGTTCCTCCTCTGTACTCTTCGATTGACCTCTGCGACTCCCTCTCCCTGTCCATCCTCCCCTCTGGCCCGACTCACTCTGCAGGGCACACACTCGATGTCTTGATCTCCTCTGACGTTCCCCTCGCCATCCCTCTGACCCCTCCTCTCTCCTGGACCGATTCTTCTTATATCTCCCTCTTTTCCCCCCAAGCCAAGCCTACCCCAACACTGCCACCTACCTTCTCGGACATCCGGCCCATGACGCGTGCGTCAGTTGAGGCTTTTGCTGCCACTTTCTCCCCCCCCCGCCTCCACCTCTGGCTGTCTCATATCCTGACAAAGCCCTGTCTCGGCTCTACTCTTCAATTTCTGATACTCCTGATGCTCTTGCCCCTGTCATGAGGATCCGTTTGAAGTCCAAAGCCAAGTGCAATTGCTGGTATGACTCTGACCTAGCTACACTTAAACATAAGTGTAGGGCGGCTGAGAGGAAATGGAGGGCTTCCTGTTCATCCTCTAACAAACTGGCCTGTCGCCTGCTACAAAGGCAATACCGACTCTCTGTCCTCACCAAGAAGAGAGTCCACATTCAAGCTCGTCTCTGGCATCTAACAACTCGGCCGACCTCTTTAAAATCTGCAAGGAGCTGGCCAACCCTGCTGCAGGCTCTTTGTAATGCCCTTGCCTCTCACTTCATTTAAAAAACCCAGGATATCCTGTCCACCCTCTCCACCCCTACTCCTCCCCTCTCCATCTGTGCTTGCTGACCCTCCTTTAGCCATCCCCCCACCATCCTTCTCGTCCTTTCCTCTTTTCTCCCCTGACGAGGGTGCTAGACAAGTCCGATCTATGAAAGCCTTGTCAAAACAGGTTCATCCCTGCTCCTCTAAAACCATCAAGGACCACATTGACACCCTCGCTCCGGCCCTTGCTGAATTTTGCAACCACTCCTTTGCCACAGGATCCTTCCCCTCCCCTCTGAAGCACTTCCTTGTGCATCCTCTTCTTGAGAAACCCACAGCTGATCCTTCTTGTCCAGCTAACTATCACCCAATTTCCATTACTCCCTTTCTGGGCAAACTCCTGGAAAAGTTGGCTATCTCTCAGCTTAACCTTCATTCCAATTCTGTTTGCTGTCTCCATGATCACCAGTCTGGCTTCAGAGCCGCCATAAGCACGGAAACCGCTCTCCTGAACATCTGTGAATATCTGCTCTCCAACCTTGACTCTAACATTCCCTCTGTCCTCATCCTCCTCGATCTCTCTTCTGCCTTTGACACGGTCAAAGATACCATCCTGCTCAACCGTCTTCATGAAAATCTGGGGAATAACTGATCAGGCTCTGGCCTGGCTGACCTCTTTCCTCTCTGGTCGACCTTCCCAGGTCCAACTTGGATCCTTCCTATCATCTATCTTCCTCTCTACCTGTGGTGTTCCGCAGGGGTCTAACCTCTCGCCCTGTCTTTTCAATCAATACCTGGCAACTCTCGCCCACTGCATTGCCATTTTCTGCTCAAATTTCCAGTGCTACGCTGACGACACTCAACTCATTATCAGGCTGCCCTCGGTCACCTCCTCTCCCTCTCTCATCTCTGATTGCCTAACTGCCATTCAAGATTGGTGTGCTGCCAATGATCTTTGTCTGAATGCCAGCAAGACTGAAATCCTCCTCATTGGCACACCTTCACCATCCTTTCCCCTCACTCTCTGGCCGGCTTCCCTTGGCCCTCCTCCTACCCCCACCTGCGAGGCTAAGACCCTCGGGGTCATCTTTGACTCCAACCTTTCCTTCTCTGCCCACATCTCTGAGGTTTCTAAAAAGTCAAAATTCCTACTGCACCTCCTCAGAGGTACTATGCCTTTCCTCTCTTTCCTCCAGAATCTCATGGTATCCCAAGTTCGGGTTCTCTCTAGGTTGGACTATTGTAACAGCCTCTTTCTAAATCTACCTGCCTCTACTCTCCGCCCTCTGCAACTAATCTAGAACAGGACAGCGAGACTTGTCCTTGGCCTCAAGCCCTGGGATCGTATCTCTCCAGCTCTGAAATCTCTCCATTGGCTCCCAGTGGATGCAAGGATTACATTCAAAACCCTCTGCATTGTCCACAAGGCTTTCTGGGGCCTCGGTGCAAAATACCTTCAGCTATCCCTCTGCAAATACCTCCCCTCTCTAGCTCTTCGCTCCTCTACCTCTAACTCCCTCAGGGTCAGTCGTTTTTCAAAGAAACGAGCTGGGGGTAAATCTGTCTTCGGCTGGGGCCTCCCTCTGGAATAGCCTCCCTGCCATTCTAAACCTTGAGGAGAACCATCTCCGGTTCTGGAAGCACCTCAAGACCTTCCTCTTTTCTTCTGCCTTCGCTCCCCCTCTCCCCTGCTGATCTGTTCTCTCTTGGCACTGTGCACCTGGCCACCTTCTGTCCTCCGGGCCCGGTTACCTGCTCACCCTGTCACCCTCCTGCACTGCCTCCAGGCCACCCCTTGAATTGGGGTCTGTATCTGTACCCATACAGCCCCCCCTTTTTCTTCCTGCACTTATCAGACCTACCCTGTCTGCTGCCTTAAACCTGGCACTTGCAAATTGCTGGCTGCTCTACCACTGGTTTTTGCCTTTATTATTTATTTATTATTATCTATCTGTTTCTCCTCTGCTTCGCACTTTCCACTTCTCCCCCCTTCCATGCACTTTTCCCCTCCCCCTCTCCCATGCACTTGCGCGTTCTCAATGTCACTGGGCCTAGTAAGATCGCTGTTTTGTTCTCCCCAGTTCCCCTCCCTTGCCTTGTCGCGCTCTGAAACACTTGTGTACGAGCGCTATAGAAATAAAATATCAATATCAATAACATTGGGGTTTTTTAATGAGGAAGGGGCAGTGAAAGGAGGCTCTGTTAGGGGATAGTGTGAATCGATGTGCAGGGGTGCAAAGACCTCCTTTGGTTTAACAAACAATCTATTTGGGTTGTCTGAGCAGCTCTACTGTTTTAAGGTTGACACCATGCCAGAGGTTTCGTAAGCATTTTTTCAGGCACTGCATAGAAATACAATAGGTCATATGTGTTTGTATTATTTAGCCCTTGCAAGTGCTTTGTATTTGCAATGAGTGGCACACTTTAAAGTGTACAAGACACGCACACAAGGTAAAAGGGAGGAACGCTTTGTGATTTTTTTCTTCTTCTTCTCAATTATCGGAGGCGTGGGCGGACCCACGCAGGCGCTTCCCCATCCTAAAGGATAATGTGCACCAGACCCACCAATCAATACTTAGCACACATAAACTCACAACTCCTCCCACCGCCCTGTCTGCCTCACAAAATCCAACATCACACTGCTCCTCCTCTTGCCTCTCACCCCGTCACCTCCCAGCAAAGCCCTCCCACTCAGCTCAGCCACACCCAGCGCAGTCAACCAAACCGTGATTTATGGGGAGGAATAGTTCTCAGAGTTCCAAATGCATTTCCGGATGATCAGTTGGCAAAGGAATGTACACACACACACACACACACACACACGCACGCACGCACGCACGCACGCACGCACGCACGCACACGCACACGCACACGCACACGCACACACACAGACACACACACACACACACACACACACACACACACACACACACACACACACACACACACCCCCCCCCCCCCCACCTCCCCCCTAAACTCAAGGGAAAATTGGCATTACTCAGGAGGGGGAGGTACAGTACAGTGCATAACCACATGAACAGTAGGCCCAAGATCACTGTGTCTGGCGAATGTGTCGCGAGTTAAACACACATCACAGACAAATGTGACCACTGAAGGCACCAAGGCAATGCAGATGCACATACATGGAACAGGGGGGTGCATCACATTGAGGGAGGGACCCATTTTAGGGGAGCATGATCATTTTTTTATTTACAGCATTTTATAGCTAGAGTAGACACAAGAGCACGCCATTAGAATGGGAAGTGGTTCCACATGAAACACGCATACAGCAAATATGATTGGCAGAAATGAAGGGCACATTGTCAGGTTACTAGCAACAGTTTGGATCAAAGGAAGGGCACACACATAGAGGGATAAATTGACAAACGCTTACAAACAAGCTTCAGAGGTGCGATGGTGAGGGGGAAAGAGTGACTTCACTCACACGAGATAAGGATGAGGGGATGAAGTGGAGAAGAGAGACAGCTCTTGATGAAGGGCCAGGCGGACCCATTAGGTAGGTGGGCCTGTGTTTATACCAGGGAAATGGATATTCGATGTAATTTTCGCATGGTGAGTAATAACAAAACCAGTGAAGGGGAGGATTTGACATCAACATTAATGATGCTGCGAACTGATAGCAGACACAATAGTTACACATTAAAGGGAACAATGTTAAAGGCATGGGAAAAGAGGGCATAGTGCACTGCTAAAAGGGACTAAAGCAGTGTTCCCTGGGGATTTTTCTGTCAAGTTTTTTTGGCTGAGCGGGAAAGGGGGCAACTATGCCAGACAATATTATTGCAACAGAAGCATTATAACAGATGGCAGGGGCTACATCAGCGGGCAATAATGTGCAAAAAACAAATACCCATCCACTAAGGAATCAGAGTATTAAGGTAACACATTTTCTATATTATTAATGGATTCTGAATGCTTTAATGGGTTTAGGGGTGAGATTATCTCGTGTAGCATTATTGGTGCAAAGTAGCAATCTAAAGAGAAGGAACAACGCTTGAGGCGATAGGCAATTGGGGAAGGGAAGGGTAGGTGGATAGAGATGGCAGGTAAGTAGTGTGGGCGGTGGAAGGAGTGTGGAAGGTCGAATATTGATTTTTAGAATAGGAGAAGGGGAGGCAGGTAACATGTAGAAGGTGAAGGAGATGTAGAAAGGTTTTCAGTGAAAATAATATTTTTGTACAGGACAAGAGGCACAGATGAAGCATGGCACTTGGAAGGTGGCCCTCAACAAGAAGAAATGTATCCTTTTTATGAGGTGTACACAATTTAAATAAGTACGTGTGTATGAAGATATAAAATGGTTTTGATTATTTGAAATGTAATGTTTATATGAGATGTATGTATGTATTTAATTTGTATGTATTTAATTTTTATATAGCGCCGATAGCCCGCGGGCATCAGGGCGCTTGAACATAGAACACTGATACTGCAAGACCAAAGACAAACAACACATATGGAACGGACGAATGGTACAGCTAACTAATAAGCGACGAGGTCTCTAATTAAGATCCTGCGCCCACGGGTTCTTATCTGAAGAGGTATGTTTTCAGCCTCTTTCTAAAAACTGGGTGACTGACTTCAGACCTAAGTGATTCAGGGACGCTGTTCCACAGTTTGGGAGCCAGCACCAGGAAGGATCTGCCCAGCCCTGTTTTTAGCTTAAACTTGGGCACGTGTAAAAGGCATTTTCCACCCGAGCGAAGGTTTCTGGTGGGATTGTAGGGCCTTACGTGAGTTTTCAAATAGGGAGGTGCTGTGCCATACAGGCATTTGTGAACCAAGCAGAGGGCCTTGAACTTAATGCGCTCCTCTACCCTGAGCCAGTGCAGCGCTAGCCTCTCTTCAGTGACATGGTCTTTCCTTTTCAGGTTTTTTACTATTCTGACCGCGTTGTTCTGAATCACCTGACAACTAGATAGATCCTTGGAAGCGGCTCCCAACAACAGGGCGTTCCCATAGTCAAGCCGTGAGAGAATAATGGCTCTGGCTATCGTTGCCCTATTTGCTTCATTAAGCAAAGGTTTAATTGCTTTCATGAGCCTAAGATAGTAAGCTGAATTTTTTTGGAGGAAGTTGGTTTGGGCGTGAGAGTCGACAACTGAATCGACCATCATGCCCAGGGTCTTCACCTTGGGAACCACTTGGATGGTGGCATTTTTTATTTGAAAAGAGTTATACTCTGCTCCCAGTTTTTCCAACTGACGACTAGAGCCAAACAACATCAATTCTGTTTTGGAGTCGTTCAGGCACATCCAGTTTGCCTGCATCCAGTCGTCAATAAGCTTATAAACCTTGGTGAGCGTTTCGCTATCTGTGGCGTGGTTCCTACCCCCCAACTCCAATATGAGTTGGGTGTCATCTGATGTATGTATGAAATGTCTTTTATGATTTAAAATGTAATGTTCATATGAGATGGCGAACCTTATATTGAAAAGAAGCCGAAATGTATGTGCAAAAAATGGTAGGCAAACTAGTGTACACATATCTCACATCCGCATGCACTCACCCATCAGCCACGCTCATTTCAGCATCAAGAAAGGTTAGGGAGGTAACAGCAATGCTTGCAGGAACGCCACAGCAGAAAGAAGATGGACAAGGGGAAAAATGCCAAAAAAGATATAGCTCACGCAGGCATGCCAACAAACAGCAATCCCAAAGACAAGTTCAGTGTTAATGGAAAAAGGAAAGCATCTTGGACATTGCGCGAAAAGAAAGAAAAAAGATCCCCATTTTATTGGCCCAGAACAAAAGATATTGCCAACTCATCACATGAAGGAGTCGCACAGCAGCAAGGCCAAGGCACTTCGCGCAGGAGAAGAAAGAGAGCTCATCAAAAGGGAGTACCATTCTGTCCATCACTTTATTATGACTTTTGTCCCCATTTGGTTTCTGCAGGACCGCTTGATTCAACTCAAGAATGCCCAGGAGAAGTAGAGCAGAAATGGCAAGGGTTGTAAAAGGACTATATATATTTTTTTTTCTGTCTCTCTCATGTGGAAAAAGGAAAAGGAAACAATGGGACAGTGAATGCTTCCGAGAAATTAGGACAGCACCGATATAATGAATGACACTTCGAGTAGAGGTGGGGTGGGTAGCAGGCATATAATGTGAGAAGGAGATGAAAGGAATAGATAAATAAAAGGAAGTAGTTGCAAGTATTTAGGCAATGATAAGATGTAATAAAGAAAATATATATACATTTCGAGAAACTCACATGGTTTTCTCTGTGTTTTAGTTGCACGGAATGCCTAGCGAATGACCCAAGCAACCGAGCCCATGAGCAAAAAAGAGAAGGCCTATCACCAGGAGGGCCTGTGGGACCCAGCCTAATTCCCAGATGTCGCAAGCTGGGACATAAGAAAAACCCTCTGATTGTGTGCTACCCAACCACTGTGTTCTCCCCTACTATTAATGTTGCCCCCATGCAGTGACTGGTTTACTACTTGGTACCTGGACTCAGCCCTGTTTCTTGGCCCAGGCAAATCGGGCGACTGCCCGGGGCGCAATTCCCCCAGGGGCACAATTGTGTGCCCTGGTGCAGGCTCGAATTGCCCTGGAGGGCGCAATAGCCTTGGTGCGGGTTTGGTTGCTCTGGGTGGCCCGGGTGAGTAGCGGAAGCAAGTGCTGGCACTGCCTCCTATGTACTTCTTACGTAGGACGTGCCCGGATCATTTTCTAATTTTTCACGCTGCTGTTTGGGGACACGAAGGGTGCCTGGTGTTGGTGGCTGCTTTTGGATTACAGCCGTGAGCCATTCAAGAGCAGCAGGACTGAAATCGCTTTTTTTTTTAAACTTTATTTTTCGATTGCAGTTCACAATACACACGCATGAACCACTCCGTGGTACCGGATATACATATTATACACTTTGTTTTCTCTCATACATATAACAATATAAACCAACATCACAATTTATGATATGTTGCTGGAGTTAAGGTACACATTTCAGTCGGTATCATCCTCTTCCGGGTTAGGTCGGGTGGTGAGAAGGTAAGTCCTGAACGCTGACCAAATGTCTTTAGGTCTACACGGAGAGGGGACCAGTCCTATGTACGTTTCTTCACATTCGTGCACATATGCCAGTGATTTTAAGAATTGTTCTGCACAGGGGGCATGGGGACTCTTCCATTAGTGCAAAATACATTTTTTGGCCACCACACATGCGACGTTGAATAGCCTCCTAATTTTTTCTGGGAATTTTCCGATGTCACCGAACAGATATTTTTGTGCGGGAACTTGCGTAATGTCTTCCAGTATACTTGCTACTGCCTTCCAGAATCTAATTATTTCAGGGCAGGCCCAGTACATATGGTATGAGTCAGCTTGAGGGTTATTGCATTTGGGGCAGTTCGTGTTTGTGGACTCCTTGAATTTAGCCATCTTGACAGGGGTATAGTGAAGTTTATTGAGCATTTTGAATTGTATGAGTCTAAGCCCCGCATTGAAGGAGACCTTCTTTGTGAGGAGGCAGTACCTGGACCATGTTCCTTCCTCTATTGTTGTACCCATGTCCTCTTCCCAGGAGTACTTTATATTATTGGAGGACTTTGTGTGTTTTTGGACTATATTGTACAGTGTGGAGACGCCTATGTGAGGCTGTGAGTGAAGTGCCTGGGTGCTCGGGCGGCTCAGCTGGGTAAGACAGCCAGCGTTTCTTGAATGCCGCTTTCAAACAGTGATATTGTAACATGACAAGTTGGCCCCTCCCCACTGTGTCAGCGAAGTCTTCGGGGGTGACGAAACTTCCATTGGGGAACATAGCCTTCCCTGTTATGTCATAGTTCGGGATCCAGGCTTTCTGTATACCAGGGTCGTACGAGGGGGCAATGCCAGGAAAGTTCCACAATGGAGCTTGGGAGTCATAGGGGATGTCGATGTGGAGGCGCTTGCCAATTGCAGCCCAGGCTGCGATCGTGCAAGATACGGGGTCAAATTTGCATTCGTCTTTGTAAGATGTCGCAAAGATTATGGATTGCAAGTTCGTTGGGCGGACCGAGTGCCGTTCAATGGGGACAAGTGGTGCTTCTGTTGTAGGGTTCTGCCAGTATTTGGCATAATGAGCCTGAGACACAAGATAGTACAGCTCATAATCAGGCGCAGCGAAGCCCCCCGTGTCGTAGGGTTCCACCAGTTTTTCCCATTTGAGCCTGTTAGCCCCCCCGTTCGAAATGAAGGTGGTTGACAGGGACCGCAGGTTTTCAAAAAAGGGTCTGCCTGGCCATATCGGGACATTATTAAAGAGTTATAGGAGTTTGGGGAGGCTCACCATCTTGAGTACTGCTATCCGACCAGCCAGTGATATGGGCAACCTGGACCAGATCTGGAGTTTGGTGTGGATCATCTGTAGTGTGGATTTGTAGTTGTCTATATATAGTGACTGTTTGTCTGTAGATACAAGGATCCCCAGATATCTGATGTAATTCGGGGACCATTTTAGACCGTGTGTGCGAGAAGGGCAGGGGGTGGACTGTGTCAATGGGAAGATTTCAGATTTGGCTGTATTGATTTTGTACCCTGAATGTAGAGTGAAGTCCTGTATTACTGCCAATATGGGTTCCAAGTTGTTTTCCGGTTTACCTATATACAATAAAGCATCGTCCGCATATAATGAAATAGATTGGTAGCTGCCGGCCAACTTGATGCCCCTCAATTCTTGTTCTCTTCTGCTTGCAGCCGCCATTGGTTCGATAGTGAGTGCGAACAGAATGGGGGAGAAGGGGCAACCCTGTCTGGTGCCCCGATGTAAAGTAAAGTGGGTAGAGAGGGTGCGGTTTGTTAGGACCCTAGCTTTGGGAGAGGTGTAGAGCAGCCTGACGCAGTGTGTGAAATATGGGCCAAAGCCGAATTTTTTGAGGAGCTCGAACATGTATGCCCATGAGACGGAGTCGAATGCCTTCTCGGCGTCCAACCAGACGGCCACTGCCTGCGCATCAGGTTTGATCTGGGCCATAATTCCGAACAGTCTACGCAGGTTCAGGGCAGTGGATCTCGTCGGGATGAAGCCACATTGATCAGGGTGTATTAGGGAGGTCATTTTAGGGCGGAGTCTGTTTGCGAGCACTTTTGCGTATATCTTGGCATCTGTATTTATAAGGGAGAGTGGGCGATAGGACGAGCGGTCGTGGGCCGGACGTCTAGGCTTTAATAGGACCGTTATGACTGCGTCAGTTATTGACTCTGGGAGGGAGCCGGAGCACAAGGCTTCCTCCCATACATGAGTTAGAATAGGGGATAGTATTGTTGTGTATGTTTTATAGAGGTCCGAGCTTAGGCCATCAGGGCCTGGGGTTTTTCCAGCTGCCAGTGCTTTAATTGCCTCAGCGATTTCCTCCTTGGTTATTTCCTGTTCAAGGACAAAGTTGTCCTCAGGTGAGAGGGTAGGGAAGTCTATCTCGTTCAGGTATGTTGCAATGTCTGCAAGACTCTGTGTATCATGATTTGCGTATAGGTTGGTGTAATATTTAGCAAATTCGGCATTGATTTCTTCCTCTGTGTGTACGGGATCACCCTTGTCTGTCATGATGCTAGCGATGGGGGCATGACTGTGTTCGTTTCGTAATATACATGCCAAGTGGTGTCCTGCTCTATTTCCTTCACCGTATCTACGGGCCCTGGTCGGAGTGGACATGTATTGTAGTTCTTGGATTGCTAGCTCATTAAATCTAAGAAGGTGTGCATTGATATCAGCCAATATGTTTTTGTCATGTGTTATATTATAGTCGTTTTCAAGAGTTTTCAGGTGTGTTTCGGTCTTATCAAGGTTGGATCTGACACTTTTCAGGAGGCCAGTGGTTTTTGACATAAGATTACCCCTCACCCAGAACTTAAACGTTTCCCACACCGTGGCCCATTCTACCACCGACCCCGTGTTCAGCAGAAAGAATTCCTCCATCTCAGTTTGAAGCGATTCAACCACGTTGGGGTCCTTCAGGATATTTGGAGGCATTCTCCAGCGCGGGGACGGACGTTTAATATCCTGGAGCGATATCTCAAGCGTAACTGGGGAATGATCAGAAAGCGTACGGGGGAGAATTTCACAGCCCACCACGGAGCTCAGCAGGAGAATGGATATTATCCAGTAGTCTATCCTGGATTCAGAGTCATGGGCTGACGAATGGAAAGTGTATTGATGGTCTGTGGGGTGTACCCCTCTCCAGGCATCGGTCAGCGCCCTGTCCTGTAGTGCCTGATGGATGGTGTTAGCGGATCTGGTGAGGGACCTTTGTCGACTTGAGGACCTATCCAGTAGCACATCTAGGATAGTATTAAAGTCTCACCCCACAGCACCCATGTGTCAGTTGTTGTGTCGATTTCGGTGAGGAGATGGGCATACAATTCGGGGTCGTCCGTATTTGGACCGTAGGAGTTGACCAGCACCAATCTCTCCCCCGCCACTGTGCCCCACACCATCACATATCTACCCAACGGGTCGGTGTTACTTTTTTTCGGGGACGAATCCCAGCGATGGATGTATTAGTGTGAGGACACCCCTGCTCTGCAACGAGTATTCAGTATAATACCTGTTGTTACCCCATAGTCTCTTGCAGAGCATGGGTCTCTTGAAGCATTACTACGTGCGGGCGTGGCCTGTTGATGTATGCCCCCACTTTGCTGGATTTTGCTCTATTGTTCAGACCCTGGATGTTCCAAGTTAGCAGCTTAAGTGACAACCAGCTGGAAGTATGGGGTTTCTGTGCCATGTCGATAGATTAAAGACAATCTTGGGAGAACAGGATGACAATTTGGGGGATCAGCGCATGACTTGTGACTGCATTTTTGACATTAAACACAACCGTAAACTGTTTCGCAAAATGCCCAATTGGGGCTTTTGACTTAAACGACCATACCTCTGGCCGGTGAAACAGACCCAAATTCCCGGTTCCCACCCCCACCCACACCATCTGGCCCAACTTGATGATGAACCCCATTTAAAACCCTGTGGTTTCACTCGTGGAGGGGGGCGAGTGCTGCAACTCCGCTTTCGTAGTCGAGGGCGTCTCATCTGCCTGTCTTTGGTGAAACGAGATTGAACGATTCGTTGGAGGTAGAAGGTGGTTCATTGCTGCGGTCGGACAGTATGCCATGTTGATTACTATACCGGCTGCTGAAGGAGATTTTGATCAGGTTTGTTCCTACCAGGAGGTAGGGGGATAGCAGATTCCACATAGGCCAAAGCAGCTGCAGGAGTATCAAAGAAGTGCGCACATCCGCCATGTTGTATCCGTAGCTTTGTTGGAAACAATAGCGCATATGGAACCTGTCTCGCCCGCAGCTGCCGTTTGATGGATTCATAGGAACGTCTCTGGGTTTGGACTCCCGCAGAGAAGTTTGGATATATGTGTATGTTGTCGTTGCCCTGTCTCAAAGGGCCCTTTTCCCTTGCCAGCCTCAGAACCGCGTCTCTGTCTCTGTAATTTAGAAGCTTTGCCACTATCGTGCGGGGGGTGCTCCCGGTTTGGGCGGTGGAGCCAGGGTGCGATGTGCTTGTTCGACCAAGAATTGTGGAGAAAAGGAGTCAGCGCCTAGGAGGGTCCTCAGTAGGGCTTTGATTTGGGTCTCCATCGGGCCTTTGCAAAAGGATTCTGCTAAGCCGACAATGCGTATATTGTTCCTTCTCGACCTCGACTCCAAATCATCACACTTATCACAGAGTTTATTCATTTTGCTTTTCAAGACAGCGATGTCATGAGTGTTTTGGTGGGTCGAGTCTTCGTTCGCACTTAATCTGTTTTCGGCATCAGTGATTCTGGCACTTTCTTTATCTCCCTGGCTTTGAGGGAGCCTATCGTGGAGACAATATCGTCCAGTTTGACATTTATCGCCAGGAATCCGTTCTGGACCGTCGTCAAAAGATGGTCAAACTTGGAGTCTTCCGTAGCAGGGAGGTCAGATGTTGTCGATGGGCCAGAGGCCTCTGCGGCTGCTTGTGAGTTCGTGAAAGAATCCATCGGCCCGGTCTTCCTGCCTTTGAGCGCGTTTTTCCCAGGCATCACACGGGTGTCCACTTATCCGTTGTAGTGAGGATCGTAGATGGCCACTGGGGGATGGTTCGCCTCGGACTGTGAGTGGGCCTGTTGTAGTATTTAATCTCGAGGCCGTGATGTGATACAAGGGTGCTGTCGGTCCCTGGTCCGAGGAAGGCACAGTGTGTGGGGCAAGCGCTGCGGCGTGGACCGCGTTTAATTCAACAGGAGCTTCCCTTCGGTCACCAAGCAGGGTTGTTCACAGAGTCCCCCTCCGCTTCCCTCATTTGCCCGCGGGCCCCGTCCACAGCAGGCCCGTGCCACCCGCACCGCGTGGTCGCGCTCACAGGCCGGCCACAGGATTAGTGTCTGGTACGGCGCATTTACTTTTTTGTTTCGTTCCCCCTTCTTTATGACGGCGTTCAATATCAGCAGTAGGGGTTCCACCCTACCAGGACCTCCCAGGGCCGTGCAGGAGACCACGGGTGATTCAAGCGCCGGGGCGGGAGGACGGGGCAGGGCGCATGCAGCTCAGGTGCCACGCAAGGCACTTCTCCTACCAGGAAGGACTCCGTCCTCGATGAGCGAATGTTGTTTCCTATCGGGTGGCATTCGAGGCAGTCCAGGTACAGGCAGTCCGTTCCGCCCGCGGGGCTGGACCCTCCCACTGCAGGGTTCGTGCTCCACCCAGAGCCGTGGCACTCGCGTTGGTTACTCCGGAGCTGAGGAGCGGCCCGGGGCCTCCTGTCTGGCAACCCGTCCGTATCTGGGCACGCCGGGTCCGATTTCACCCGTTGTTTCTCCCGGTGGGTTCAGGATAGGTGCAATGGTCGAATCCACTGGTCTGGTAGCGCGGATGAAGGCAGATAGAGGATATAATTTTAAAAGGATAATACGCCGGAGAGGAGCTCCACTCTTAGGCGGCCATCTTGTTGTGCGACAGCGCCCCCTCCAGGACTGAAATCGCTTTTTGAAGCCAGTCAGCCAAGAGCCATCCAGCAGGATACGGGTTGCAGCAGGAGGAACAAAGGATTGAAGAAGGTACGTACCCTCCTTACCTGTACTTCATGTAGATTGTTAGCATTGCTCGTTCTCAGTTTACTCCGTTCCTGCCATCTGGCAATTCATTTTAGCCTGTCTGCTAGCTGACGAAAGTTAGTTTATAGGTGTATACCGGAGTGTGGCCGCTGAGTTATTAGGTGTGTATACAGCTTCGAGTTGCTTAAGTTTACCATTGCTTGCGTCATCTCTACGTGCTAGCTTTTAGAGTGACCTATCCCTTGGAACTGCAGGCTAGTTTTTGCTTTTCAGTACCACTTTAGTCCCTCCAGCACTCGCCCTTTGTATCTGTGCTTCCACTACTGCATCACTCCTGGGTTGGAGGGGGTTCTTACAGGAGCTGCACCTCTCATGGGGATTGCTCAGGTATTTGACCTCTTTATTCCACTATATTCTATGAGATTTATAGGAGACTGGGACTAACTGTAGTTTTGTAGTTGGGCCCGTCGTATTCGAGGGTAGGTCTGTGGTGGGAGGTACATCCTCGTTTTTCACTCGCACCAGAAAGATGTTCTGGAGTTTGGGGCTTACGCATTCCACCCTGCAGGGTTCTCCCCCCTGCACAGATGCAGCAATAAATCTTACAATACTGGGTGTGCATTTACGATGTCGAGAAATTTGCATTTGTGTGTGTGGGGGGAGAGGTGGGGAATGTTCATGTTCTAAAATGCTTACAACAGAGTACACAGTATTATTTTGTGAATTTTGCCTTTTTGGTTTTCTTTGGCACTGCTATAAAATATCTCAATGTGCCCTACAAATTAATTGAGTGCTCCCTTTATGGCAGTTTTTTAAAAAAAGAATCCTTCACTTGTTAGAAATAAAGCGCATTCATATTTTATGGTGCATACATTAAACTTGTGCTAAAGTAAGTGTTCCAACTTGAGACTTTACGCACCTATATATTTAGCATTGGTGAGTTGTTTCATTCACAAAAGCTAGCACTGGATTGACCTCTTGAGTTTCAGATAGGTGACAGAAGGAAATGGAAATCCGGTGGTGTCACTTTTCTAATTCACACGAGCAGTTAAGAGTGATATTATTAATTCGTCACCACCAATGACCTCATAAGAAATGATAATATTACATGATGTATGACCCTTATTTCATCAAAACCTGAATAATATGTTGATAAAACTCAGTGAATGATATACAGATATACAATGCGTTAGCTACCGGACATATTTTAAGCCAGAGTGCTGCCAGCATCTCATTGGTGCTGAAATAACGTATTGAGTTGCTGACAATTTATGGTAGTATGGTAGTGGTTGGTTCCATGTGCGGCTACCACCCCCGCCTTCTCCCATTCCTTCTCTTCGTACACCCTCCCTGCCTCCAGCTTCTTGCTGCTCTCTATGGGTCTGTGGTGATAGCTGAGGCCTTTCCCCTGAGCAATTCCATCAGCTACACAACGTCTCATGAAAGGGCCACACACCGTGCAAGGGTTGCTGGTTGAGAGGAAGAGCGGTGTGTATAAAATGCCCTGTCTTTGTGTTGCTTGCAGCCTTGAAACTCCAGGTAAGAAAGACAAACTATCCTTTGTTCACTGAGAGAGAAGGCCAAAAGCATGATGCATCTGGGAATGATTGCTACTTTGCAGTGCTTTGCCTGATTTCGACACTTTCAGCACTTTGTACAATTGCATGTTTTAGTCCAGAGCACTTGCACCATGAAAATGCGTAGTCTTGCATTAGATGGCATTATTCAAGTTCTTTATGAAAAGTTGGTGGATACACCAGCGCTTTAATGCAGGGGTGTGTTTGTAAGGTGGCGGTGGCATGTACAGAGGCGATGGGTCGACTCCGCTTTTCAGCTTTCCGATGTTGATCAAGCAAGTACCATTAAGTTGAGGCGTTTATTGCATCGCTCTACGTAAGCAATAAGGTGAATGGCAGTCAGAGATATGAGTAGGCAGAAGGACGGCCGGGATAGAATGTTTCGAAGTAATCAAAACGGATCAAAGCGGGCGGCAGACTGTTTGAATAGTACCCAAAGGGGAGTTGATAAAATGTAATGCAAATTGTGCAATTTAAAGAATATTTACTCAGCAACAATGGTCAAATGTGTGGGTTGCCATAAGGCTTTCACTAACAATTCCAGGAGCTTTAGTAAATTGAAACTGATGAACACATACTTCCACTCCACAATGGCCGAAGAAAGGCTATCAGCTACTTTCAATTGAGAGTGAACATGTTCAACAAATTGATTATGCAGCAGCAATACATGCTTTTGCAGCAGCAAAGTCACAGAGAGTGCCCTTCATATAGACCAACAGTTGACACAAAACTTTAAAAACCAAGACTAGTATATACTGTTTGTGTACTCGGCTTTGTCTGAGGAATTACTGCAAGTTCTTGAATCACAATGTAATAAAACCTGTTTCATTTGTATAGCAGTGATTTATTGACGTTGGTTAGGAGCTACTTAACCGTGGAGTTTGGCAGTGGCGCGATTGCTGAGCGCGCATTCTAGTGTTTCGCCCTGAGCACCAAATGAATTAGAAACTGCCCTGCCTGGACTCAAGGTTTCTGGACATGGAGCAGTTCATAACATACATAGTGCTCAAGCAAAGGACAAAGGGAAACAGGAAAAAGAGAAAGAACTTTGGTGGGAGAAGAAATTTAATTTGGGGTTGTCAAATGTTAAAAGAAAAAAAGGCAAGGGTCACCTGTTGTGCATGGAGTAAAATGATGGGTAGCTAGTAAATTACACATGTCAACCTGTTGAATAGCACAGCTGGTAAAGATTGTGGCTGTGATTGTGTTGTACTCTGCTGTCTCTACTTCTGTCCCCTCTTAGGACTATAACAAGAAGCCACTTATCTGCTTATTTTGTCTATTTGAATGATAAGCAGTAATTGTACCCCTTATTAGTGATATGAGGAAATGACGTTTTAATAGAACATTATTGTTGATTTAAAAGACAGGTAAAGGGAGAAATAAATAAATAAATAAATACTTCCCTGGCCATGAGCAACTACAAGATTCTCATGGCGGTTCCAGAGGAAACAGGCCACACTACGATGAAAGACCCAGGAGAAATTACCCCATGAGGACAGTTGCATGAAACAACGGACAATGATAGAGGATTGCTCGAATGAAGATGACCGGGTACAATACAAATTGAAAGGCCCATACAAAGGAATTGTAACACAACGGTAGCTGCAGTGCCCCAAGAGCGGATGAAGAGAAGTGGGAGGACTGCTGGAATGTTGCAAGAAACACCAGCTACCTGTATGTGGAAAAGAGATTGCAAGAGTAAAATGGGTGGAGGGCTGCAGGAATGCATAGCACAAGTGCTTCTGGCAGTACCAGTGGAGATGGTGCAGAGAGAAAAGGATAAGTACATCAAGGGGTGGAGAGAAGTACAAGCTTCTGACCTGGGTAGAAAACAAGGCAGGCCTCTGTCCAGAATGCCATCAAGAATAACCCCATCATTGTGCCAGAATGAAGATTCAGTAAAGATTAAAGAGAAAAGAGGCCACAGATGCATTTTGAGGGTACATGGCACAAGAGGAGGCAACAATATCTGCAGACCAACACTGGACCTGAAGCTCACATGCAGGTGCCAACCAAATGGAGAAGAAAATGTACAATGGTGCCATTGAGCACACCAGCCTTGATGGTGCCCCAGAAATGCACAGAAGTGAATGAATTCCACGAACTGGACGCACAGTAAAGGAAGAAGAGTTCACTAAAGCTGAGCAGGGAGAAGAGGAGGAGATGACCTGGAACACAAACCAACCCAGAAAGCGCTCTAGCGACCTGATGGGGGTGGCGAATGTGTGAGACAACAAGACACCCATCAGTGGGGAGGGGCTTTGACTTTGTGGTCCACGCTGGCTGGCTGGGCCAGAGGGGGGACTGTTGAGGGGGCCTCAACCCTCCCCCGCTGAGCATACCCCCAAGATGACAGATGCCACCCGTTGAAGCAGCCCCACAGACCATAAACGGATGACATCACCAGAGTAATCATGAAGAGATGACTTGGCTGAACACACGCGTAGAGACATTAGCAAGGTGCAAAAGAACACACATTTACTGCTTGCTGACACTTGGGAAGGCTTACAACACAGTAGGGGGGGCTGACACACTGATTTTCCTGAGAAACGCAAAGCAGAGCTGGCAGTGCAGTCCGCATGTCCAGCCTTGCCAAGGACGAGAGAGAGTTTGAGTCAGCAAAAAAGACGAAACACATGCAGGGACAGTAGGCTGAAATCCCTCATAAATGTAAGCAGAGTAAATCAGTTTTACGGTCCCCAAGCATGTGACCCATTCATGTGCGGCAGTCAGAAAATGTTGTTCCCATCAAACTGAAGACAGAAGATGAAAAAATGTAACATGGAGACTGCAATGTCCTTGCTCTGGGCTTGAGAATTTAGAGAAGTGGTAACATTAGTGAGAAACAGAAGGTGCTCTGAGATCATGCTTGTCCTAAATGGACATGAATTGCACTGACCTCCTGGGAGTGGTGCTGGGCGGGGCTTCCAGATCTCGCCAGACCAATCAGATTATTTGTCCCCTATAGGCTGCAATTCTGCCTGTACTGTTCACCCAATCCCATTTCGCCTAGAGCCCAGGAATGTAACTTTTGCTTGTGAGGTCACAGTAATTTAAAACCTCACTACCCGCTTGTATTGAGCTGAGAGTGCATTTGGAGCTGTAGAATCTGTGTGCATATCCCTGCTTGGATTAATAAAGCAGCAATTTGTCAAATTTCTGGACTCCTCCTTTTCTTGGGTATGGGGGATTTCCCCCGAGCCAAACTCTGGTGTTTAATTCCGCTTCAACAATGTCTCCTGACATTTGAGAAGAAAAAGCACCAAATTTTTTGCTTTTTCTGGACATATCCCATCCACATCACCCCTCATTTCCCCAGAGATTTTTTCATTTGTTTGACTAGTGTAATGTGTTTTTTACTAAGATTTTACTGTGATGTTCGCAGACTAAGGGCGCAGTTTGTGAATCCAACACGTTTTTAATTGATCAATCAGCAGGTGCATGCGGTGTCTGCCAATGCTACGCGGTTCGCTGATTGGCTCAGAGTCATCCGCAAACACCGAACCAGGAAGTAAGTCTGAGCACCAGATGTAGATTTGACCTACATTTTGTCCATTTAAAAAAAAATCAACTGGACAGATTAACACCACATTTGCAAAAGCAAGCTTTTGGGACCAGGCTGCCGCTCCGCACGCAAGCTTGGTGCAAATCCGTCCAGCGGTTGGGCTGTAGCTGCAAATGTTTTGGGACCCCCCTCTAAAACTCCTCTGCTTGATGAAAATTGCATGAAATTTACCAAAATAATTTAGAAGTTGCTGTATACTTTTTTTGCAACGTTTCGTAAGGATTTGTCGAATGGCGCCAAAGCTATAAGCCACCCAAAAACAGCTCTTCCTATGGGTTGAGCAACATCATGATAACTACAGGGTCGCTGCCGCAGACCCTGTAATATTTAAATGAATGTTCAATTAGTTTGGTGCTTTAACCACCTACAACATTTATTGAAAATGTTCTGGGGGAGGAAGGCTGAGATAAGAGAGAGATCACTCTACAAGTTGCAGAAGTTGAGAACACCCTAAATCCGTGCAGAAAAACATATTGGAAAAAAAGGTCATACAGAGTGGCAGTCTCACTTAAAAGGCATACATTGGGCCTCATTACAAGCATGCCAGTCCGGAAACAACGGTGCCGGTGAGATTACCGGCTCCGTTACTTCCGGACCAGCATACTACAGGTCTGCCTGCCGGAGTAGCCGCTCCCGGCTGGTCTGACCCTGCCAGACACCGCGGCCACGGTAGGCATACCGGCATGGAAGCACCAACACCATTAACAATGGTGCCGGTGCTTCCTTATTCCCCATTCCTCCTATCGGACTCTATGGGAATGGGGAATTACTATTTACCGGCGCCTGACTTTCCGGACTGCCGGGGTTGTAATACTCTGGTGTTACCAGCAAGTCAGGTGCCGGTAAATATTTACAGGTCCGGCGGCAGCCCGCCGGTGATACTGGCATAGTTACTGCCAGACCCGTAATGAGGCCCATTGTTTCCTAGGAGGCACAAATGCACGTATGGCTGCGCAGTCCATTCAAAATCAACATATGTGCGGGAGCAGCAAAAAATACTCTTGATGCAAGTCCTGAATAATGCAGCTCTCGGTAGCCAGTCTGGTGTGAACGAGTGGGGAGATTTAGGTATGATTTCAGGAGTGAAGCTGCAGGTTTAAAAAGAAGGGCAACCCCTCTATCCATACCATTCCCTAATTCTCTAAAGGCGTACCCAAAATTCAGTTTTACAGTGGCACTGGGAATCGAAGCTTGATATTTAACCTAATCCCACGCCCTTTAAAACAGGAACAGCATTCCCTTATACTGTGCCTCCTAGCACACTCTTTAGAATAGTTGTTACAGCAACTCGGGCTGCAACCCTGCACTTCTCAGAGGTGATCTTATACGTATTCACAACATGTTTATATCTATCTGATAAAAACATTTAGAATACAATAATGTGCAAAACGTTAAGTGGGACCTTAAAACAAGGATGATGGTGTCAACAATGGCAGGGGGAATTGAAATGTGATTTCCTGGCCCAGTTGGTTGAGAATTATTTCCAATGCATAGATCCTATCCATGGGCCTACCAGTACAACAGGAATGATGGCCACCTGAACTGTCAAGTGCTTGAAAGCACTTCTACTGCACACACTTGAAAACTGCTGTATAACGAACACATTAACTTGATTGGAGCCCCATGCTTTTATTATTTTATATTGTAAGAGATAAGTGCACCTTAAAATAAATCTGTGTGGAAAATATATTTCGATTTTAAAAAACGTCAAAATGTTGGTGTGAGTTTCTAAGGGCAAGACCGGGAAACAGACCCGATTAAAAAAGGGTGTACATAAAAATAAAATATGCCCAGTAGTGTCTACTTTTTATTGCGGAGAATAACATTAGTGTAGTGAATTGAACCCTAGTTCCCGTTTGATTGAGGGGTTCACCCAGTTGATTGAGGAGATTATCAGGCCAGCGACCAACCAACATTAAAGGTTATAATGTCGCCTTAACTATAGGCTTCAAAGTACTTTTATGATACATGCTCCTCCTCAGAGTGTGTTCATGTGTGTTGTGGTCATAGTATGCAGGTGCACGCGTTTAACCCCTGTTGAATAATAAGGAGACACCTGCTGGCAAAATGATATACACCGTCAAATAAGGCTTGTATCAAAGATAGATTGGGGCCTAAATTGGGGCGGGGTGTGTTGGTGAGGGGCAATTTTGCCGGTTAAAAAAAGAGCAAGATTTGAAAATGTCACCCATTAATACATTATGAGGTAAGGCCCTGAGTGAGGTGGCTATTATTTTTCTTCAAGTTCTAGGGAAGAGGCTCTGCACTGTGTGATGGCAAACACACTCTTACCACATAATAGATCATCATTATATCAACTTTAATTTCTGTATTCTTAAATTTTACAAATGTCCGGATCATTCTCAGTTCCTTACTTTATTACTCACTCTACCAATGAATGTCAAGATGGCCCAGCCTCAAGATGATTGCTGTCTACCTTTTATCTTCCATGAACTTGAGGGAATGTTAAATTTGTTTTCTATTTTTACTATGTATTTTGTGTAAATTAAGATTTGTTGTCTTGTTTTATCCTTTTTATGCTTTGAAAATTTGTGAAAGGTTTTCTGCAAACTGAAACACAATAAAAGAAAAAAACGATTACTCATGTCTTTGTTTACTTTGGCTTTGCTTACTTTAGTTCCCACCCTCTTGCACTAGTGAGGAATTGAGTTGTCTTATTTTAGCAACCAAACATGAAGTGTTTCAAGTCAGAGCTATTCTTTTTGTTCACGTTTATGATACTTGGAATTTCGTTCCACATTTTTCAGAAAAGAGCATTTCACACGTTTTCTGCTCCCTTTATTCATACAGGATTGTGTACCCCAGTTCCCTGATGTAGCATTTTATACTTGTTTCAATACGTCTTACTCATATGTTTTCACAGATGGCTCAACAAACACTCCCACTCACAGAGAAGTTTCATGGGTTTTTATCCCATTTTTAGTGTGCTAAGGCCGTCCCTCACTCTATTGCATCTAAATAAACAAATCCCTCCTTAACCCAGGCATCCCTACTCCCCAGGTTATTATATACTGCTGGTTTCTGCCTACTAATTTCTAACTGCACATAGGGTTGTCCTAAAGGACAATGCCTTATCTGGCCAAGCTCCCTCAGGGACTTCCTAGACTGACCCTTCCCTATCAATGTTGTTAGTTGCCTAAAAGAGGCTATATGGTGTAACTTTCAGAAACACTGCCCAACTCAACCTTCTTCCTAGAATGCTCATGTGGGCCTCTCCCTCTCTCTGTCTGATGTTCTCCTCTCCTAGCCACTCTCCTTCATCCAAATCCACCCAACCACTTCCTTTCTACTCCCTACTGTCATGCTGCCACGTTCCTGGACTCACCTCCACAGCTCATGGAGAATTGTTTTGTGTCTCTATCCCCGGTGGTGCCTGTATCACCGGGGGAAGCAGGAGGGAAGGCAGTGGCCAGAATTGGAGGCAGCCCCAACGCAGCTATGGTACCTCTGCTGCTTGAGCCATGGGCACCGTCAAGACAGCTGGACTGCGTATGCGTGGAGGACCGGCACCTTGGTCTCATTCATGCGCAGTTCTGATGGTATCCCTCATTACCACAGGAATAATGCCAGAAGTCACCTGCTCCAGGCTTACGGCATAGGGGGGATTTAATCCTATCTGACAGAGATACAGCTTCACACTGCACCTCCATCCTTCATACGACTATTCTCTCCTACACACTAGTACTCCCTCCTTCACATTAGTATTCCCTCCTTCACAGTACTACTGCCTCCTCCACTCTATTAATCAACCAACCTTCTATTTAGTCCTCCTTTTACTCTCACAAACACTTTCCATTCACTCTCTGCACACCCCCTCGCACGCACACTCAGAACACAGAACCAGTTGATCTCACGAACCAATACCTTGTCTTGTTCACAAATCAACTCCATGCTCCAATACACCATCCTTCCTCCTGCTGGTCTCTTTGTCTGTCACATCTTCCTCCTCTGACTTCACCTGAACAATCTTAAACTTCCTGCTACCTGTTGCCCTTTTTATCCTCCCCTCTTCTCCGACTGGGTTTTTGGACAATGTATTCTTGTGTTCCCCTGACCTCTGGGAGGTGGTACAATCAAGGGACATAATAAGTAGTGGGTTAAGTCCCACCCCTTTTTGCCACATCGAGCCACCAGGTGGCAAGAAGGGCAGCCCAAAGTGTAGAGTGTTCCAGTTCACAGTAGGGTGCTGCGGTGAGGCAATGCCTATGTTTGTTTTGTGGGCATGACTCCCACTCAAGTCTCTGAGGCACATCAGTTTTGCTACAGAACTTGTCTGTGTTGGGCAGCAAAGTGAGGGATGTCAGGCGCCCACAGAGGCTTTCTACTCCTTCTTCTGCTGCCTGTCTTTCTGTTGTCTGGCTCAGTATTCTGAAGCATAAATGCAGATAGTGTGGAGTGCTGTTGGTTTGTGCTCTCTCCGGTGTTCTCTCCATATTGCTGCAACGTTGGCTTTGGGTTTAAAAAATAGAGAGAAAACCTGACCAGCATTTGCATCAAGAGGCAAGGGGTGTGATGTAAGTGGGTTCTACCCAACGGGCACTTGGGGAAGGCACATGAATTGGAGCCCTCTGACCTACCACCAGGGGTGTTGCTAGGTCTGGAAAAGACCAGAGGCTACGCTAATGTCAGAACTGTTGGCACTGGGCGCTAGCTAGCCTTTTGGTTGTAGTTCCTGAGATTCTATACAGGGCTACAACCAAATAACCAGGGGCTATAATCCCCTTAGCTCCCACCTAGCAACGCCTCTGCCTACCACCGTACACAGCTAAGGTAAGACAGATTTTGGTTTCCCCCCGGGTACGTCTCTCACCCCAGCCTGAGAGGGATTCCTATCCCCTTGTGACAAGGTCAGAAACCTGGCCTTGTCACAATATGCAATACATTGAGCTAGTTTCCACAATGCAGTGTTTCAGAATGGCATCAGTTCTCTTTACTTGTATGCAAGACACTTTGGGGTTGTGTACCACAGTTCCATGCAGGCACTGTTTCACATTTATTTATGTTTTCTCTGCCTGCCCATCTGAGGTTAACCTCTTAACTCCTATGGGCCCCAGGTCTGAAATGTGTGGTCGACTCTCGAGTTCTGGCAAGGGTTCTCCATTCTACCTGCCCCATGGATCGAAAGATGTGTCAGCAGTTTATCACCAGCTTGGTCTTTACCGACCTTCTCACAGCATCTCTCTCATCCTCCTCCAGGCAATCAGACAGGGCTGTCAAAGAGTTCACTCTGGCTTTCTAATGCCTCCATCAGTGCTTGTCTCATGTTAGGTTTTCTCTTCCTAGGTTGTTTTCACTGTATGATTTTTGATATAGGGGTTACTAGAACGGTGGCTGCCATTGTAGTTGCAGATTGGAAAGTCAGGGCCCATGTTGCACCTGATTTTGAGGCAGTGTTGGAAGTGAGTTTATATCTTCAGGGTAGTAGGAGGATGTTCCATAGAGATTTATGGATGGGCACTGTGATGAATCGCAGGTATTTGGCCCTTCTCTCCAAATGGGAGCTACCTCCTGTGAGGCTATGGAGGTGAGCCCGCTCTGCAAAACCCTCCGTGGGGGTCGAGGTAAGTGTGACCTCACCAGGAGAGACTCCCCTTTGGGGACAAGGGCTCCTGTTTCTGTGAGAAGCTCCCTAGACCAATGAATTCAGTTGCATACATTGGGCTACCCGGTAAACTGAAGAATGTGGCATCCTCATCTTTGGCTGAAGGCAATGCAAGACTAAACCCAGTGGCAAAAGAAAACAAAGATCTCTCTTTATGAGACGCATATTTAACTGTGACAAGGAGGAATCAAAGTGAGGAGCTTGATGCGCAGGATAAGCCCCCTGACATCATGACACCGGCTGGAGGCAGAGCGCAAGCTAGTCGCAGAGCCTTGAACTTGGAGTGAGAGAGAATGTGAGTACGAGATGCCAGAGAAACGGCGAATGCAGACACAGGAAGAGTGTTGGGTCGACCGAAATAGAAACAAGCAGCCCTGTGGTGGCGTGATCACAAGCTGGGCATCTTGGGCAGGATGCCTCAGGAACAATGCTGATACCGCTCGTACAGGAAGTATGGTGTCAGTAGTGGGATGTCAGCCAACTGATAGAAGTTGGGGACCTGTTCTGTTTACTAAGTCATAAAGCCTGAGTCCCTACTGTGGCTACGGAAGAGTCCATAGGTTTCGATGTCCACAGTACTGATGAAATCTGATTCCTCCCTTTGAGAGACAATTGATACCCCTAGGACCCTGGCACCACCTAAAGGTACTGTAAGGGTGCAGAGGAAGGACTCTGACACAAAGGTGGCATGTTTGGGGCTAAGGACATTCATTAATAAATAATGTGAGAGAAAACCTATCTTTCCCTATTTCTTAGAGGGGATTCCCAGACTCAACTAAAGGTCTATGGTGACTGTAAGGATGTCTGTTAAAGTTAAAGTGTCCACCATCCTGTGTCAAGAACACCTTACCTCTGCCTCCCTTCTCCTGGCATTCAGTCTCAGCCTGGGGGAATTACTCCCTTCCCCAAGTCACAAAGTTCCAAACAGTAGGTTTGGGGGAATGACTCCCTTCCCAAGTCACATAGTCCCAAACAATATTTACTTTGTGGAGCAGGAGAATGCCTCCCTTCTCCTGGCGTTCGGTCCCAATCTCAAATTAGCCCGGGGGAATGACTCCCCAGGCCTGTCGGACCTTCCTCCTGGTCCGAGTTACCAGGAGAATGACTTCCTTCTAGTAATTATAAAACAATCACTTACAACCAGGGGGATGACTCCCTTCCCCTAGTCTTCTCTTCATTAGGTGTCACACTTGCAACATCCAAATCTGAGTGTTAGGCGACCATAGCTTCCCTTCTTCTTTGATTGGGCCCACTTTGTTCCCTTCCCTGCCAAATACTGCCAAGTCCCAAACCCTGGGTTTCTCTTCTTCTTTGGTTTTGCCACTTGGTACACTTCCATGCCAAGTACTGCATGAGTAAGATGACTCATATCACTCTCTTGGTTTGGGTCCCTGACCCCGGTCTCTCTTCTCTTCATGTTCCATTGGGTGTCTCACTTGCCAAGTACTGACATGATGGGGATAGTGTCATGATGTCATGCGTCCTGGCTGGCGCTTGTGGAATAGGTGGAGGTTGCTCCTCCATTGAAGAGCAGACCACGCTATTCGCTGCACCTCCCGTAGCAATCTAGTTCTTTCCACCATGGTGGCGTCCTGGAGTTACTTAACCAACCTCCTTCTGATGACTCACGCGTTGCAACCCCATAGCCTCCACTTTCGGAGAAGGCACTAGTTTGTTTTGCTCTGTGCTTGGGCTCCTCAAGCTTTTGCTTTCCCTGCCCTCTCTCTCATTCCTGCTGTGTCATCCCTCGCCCGCTCCTGCCCGGCAAATGAAGGTTCCCACTCGTCGACACAATATCCCAAAATCAGAATAATGGGCACACCCCAGTAGGGAATGAGACCAGGAGAGAGATTGCAAGTTGAATAAACTTTATATAAAGAAAATAGTGCACGCAGAGAACTCTGCTGCTCGGAGAGAGCTCTGCCAACAGATACACGGGCAGCACATTAATAAGGCATTCTGCGTCACAAATGACATCTCATTACAATATACAATCCCGAGGCTTGATTGGGTCAGATCATCAGTCTAGAATGGATCCATATGGGTTGACCTCATGGGATTGGTGGGTGCTTAGTCATCACTCCTGCAGCACGTGGATCAGCTGGGTTCATCTTTGCGAGGTGAGGGTCAGACTAGCAAAATTACACTTTCCCTGACTAACTGATCTTGCAAAAACAGCATTTGTGAGCTTGAGACAAATAACCCTCATGAAGTCAGGTAGGAATGTGAGTGCCTTTCAAAGTTCATACACAAATTATAGACAGGCCTTGTACCCTCTGCACCTCAGTACCAATAAACCTAGAATCCCTGCCCAGATGCCCACCTTGGAGGGTTTTAATCTACCTATTGCATCATGGTATGAATAGACAAGTGTTATGGTTGGAAAGAAATATATGTGGGTCTAGGGTCGGGGCTCTCAAGGGGGTCTTTGTTGGGTCACTACAGGCGGCCAGATGTGTATCTGTATCAAAGGACAGAGGGGCATGGGCCTGGTAGTTTACAGATTAGCAGGGTGGCGATCAACACTGGCAGGTTAGTGGAGACAAATGGGCACTCAGTTGGGGGCTGCTCTGGTCTCACGCAGGGCAGTGAGCTCATCTGTTCTGGGGTGATACTGAAGGTTGCAACAATGAATGGCTGAACTTCCATGAGAACAGGGTTTGTGCGAAGCAGACAGGAGGCAGTGGGGTGTGGGCTGGAGCTGATGGCACGTGGAGCAGCGTAGAGGGAAAGACAAACTTTTAGAGAGCATTTTCAGGCCTAGAAAAAGATGGCTACAGGTGAGGAATCCAAAATTGAGTCTTTGTGCGTTAGTAAAGTCTAATTGCATGATTTCCTTGTTAGTAATTAATAAGTAATTAACATTGATTACTGTTGTGAGGAAGGTGTGTCATGCAGGAGTGGTGAGGGAGGTAATAAACCTTTCCCTCCCAACACTGGTCCCGCATTCCCTGCGACTGTGCTGCTTCTCTCTGGGCTCTCCTCTCACGCTGGTTCCCATTGTTTCCCCGGCTTCCAGCTCCGTTCTCTTGGGTAGCCTCCCTCTTCTTTCCGCCTCTTGCGTTTGTGTCCCTCTTGCCCTTCTCATTGTCCTTTTCCTTGCCCTCCTGAGGTTTCCTACGGACTGTCTTCGCTTCCTCTGCTCTCAAGGCACCTCTCTGGAATCTCCCGTGACAGCTGGTGTTCCTCGGTTTACAGATCACGCCCAGAGCTTAACATTGCCTTCATCCTTCCTGTGGGGCCTAACACCCTATCATCTCTCTCTGGGGATACTGCCCTACATCACAGGCCCAACAGCAAGATCTGGAGCTTGCCCTCCTCCCAGGATCGTCTGCTTGGTGACTGCCTATCATCACTCCAACCAAGGCATCTACAGATCTGCGCAGCCGAGCCATTCCATCTAGGGTTTTTTTCTGCCTTCTGCTGATTTTCCCCTCTGCAGGTTGCTTCGGGGAAGAGGCCACTTGCCCTCTTGCTATGTAACCAGCCATAGTGGCTTCCCTCCAAGGTATACCCTACCTCTACAAAAAAAAAGACTTTCGGAGAAGGGGAAGAAGGAAGGAAGACCGCACCAGCTCCAGCAGTTCAGGTGAGGAAGAGGAAGTTGTCTTTGAATCCGGCAAAGTACCTAGTGAGGTTGACACATGACCCCCAGGAATGCATCATTCATATCCTCATATGGTAGTGGGGAAAACGTAACAACACCATACTTGCGAACCCTACAGATTTAGGCAGTAGGCTACTGCTTTTAAAGCAGTCCTACCGCCTACAGATTTGGGTGACAGATACTACTGCTTTTTACAGGGGCAGGTAATTTATGTGACTCTTAAAGCAGGCAACCTGAGACCGGCCCAGGACAAAGCATGCAACACATTAGTCTGAACCACCAGTGAAGACAAGTGGCAGAGCATGCCACCATCACACAGCGTCTGCATATCAGACTGAGGAGGCTATCAGTCTCCATGTTGTTCAGTTATTCATCTTGCACTGCAGGAATAAATATGTATTACCCACACTGCTGCTACGGAGAAGTGGCATACGTTACCTTCCAGCTCTGTATGATCACCTTCTGTGAAGTTAGGTAATTGAATTCGGTGTTAACTTCCCATTCAGAATTATACATTTTAAACATTTGAACATCTTTCCATGTTGTGCTCGTTGATGGGTTGTGTATTTTAGAATGCTCCAGTGGTGCCAACAATGTTTTGTATTTTCCTGTGATGTAATTGTTATTCAAAGTATTATTTTTGAAACTGAAACATCCTACATCTTTTTGATCGCATAATGTTGGCAAGTATGCAACACAGGCAAGGTATGGGCCATTATGGTTGCTGGCTGGCGCAGATACCTAATGGCAAGCAGTGGCAGCACCCACCAAGATGGCTGCCGAGTTAGGACTCATGCAGCAATCCAAGATGGCCCCCAGGCAGCCCATGCATTAGTATCTGTCTCTGGTGGTCTAGTGTCACAGGGTGCAGCCCAAGGCTACAAAACCATGCCCTGGGCCACACCCTGTGATTAGCATTTTTCCTGCTTTCTTGGGTATCAGTGCAACGCATACTGTGCTGCCCGATTCCAGCTTTCAAGTTACTTCCTGGACTTCCTGCGTATCCAGCATACTTACCAGACTTCTGAACTCGAGGGACTCCACCTGGTGCTTCGTTCCATGGACGCCGGCTTCCTAAAAGGGAAAACACACAGTAAGAAAAGCGTTTATTCTTGGACTACTCCTGCTTTGAACTCCCCGAGGAGAATCTGCTTACCTGATGATGCAGCTTCACTGCTAGCATACCGGAGGCTTCTCACTGGTCCTTATCAGCTGCACCTGCAGAAGGAAAAGAGATACAAGAACATTACAATCGCGCAACTCGTGCACCGAGCAACATCACTAGCAAGATCTACAACGCGCAAGCAAAATCACTAGCAAAGGCTTACATTGCGCAGCCTCATGCCTCGCAATGACATCATAGACATTACAGAACTGGCAAGAAGCATCACGTGTGTCGCAGCTGGACTGGACCACAACTCACCAGTGACGGGACTGGACATGGTGCCTTGCCTTCCGTGCACATTTCACACTTGGGTGCACAGTTTCAATACAAGGTTAACCATTCTCCTTGCCAGCCAGCAGACCCTGGGTACCAGAGATGGGAGGTGGGGGGAGAAGGTAGGATAGCTACTAATGTTCTCAATGGTTTGCCCATAGGTTCGCACCCTGACCACCACACAACCACTGCAACCAGTGCTAGGAAATTCTACCAAACCACTCCCAACTGCACCGTGCGCTGGTCCATTTTGACCATTGAGCAGGACAGTGGGGAGGGAGTGGTTTGGTTTATGCAACCTAAACCAGAAGACCTGCATCCGACCACTGAAGACCGGACACTCCTACAGGGCATCAGATAAGCATTACAGAATGCTAAGCCCAGGTGTACAAGCCCTGCTTAAGCATCATGGCCTCAGACGTAGGCCAATTAGCAGCCATTCTAGGGGAGCTGCAGCAAGAGGTCCACGCTGCACGCTCTGAAACCCATGCCATGAAGAAAGAGTAAGTGCTGCACTGGGAATAACTGAGGAGTTAGTGAAATGCTTGGACCAGGACCAAAGCGGGTCAGGTTCCCCTACCAAGTCCTTCAGATAGGAATACAGGACCATCCCCACACATACAAGTCACCACCCCTGTCTCAGTCCCTTTACCTCCCCAGAACGTTTTCTGGGGAATCCGCAGAAATATGCCATTTTCATGAATCGGTGCAGGCTTCACTTCCTGTGTCGACCTGGGGCATTCCCGATCAACCAATGGAGGGCACTTTTGTCTTGTCGTATCTGGGAGGGCATGCAGCCAGTTGGTCGGTGCCACTAGTGCACCGGGATGACTCAATTTTGCACAATTTCCTGGACTTTCAGCAAGAACTAGATAAACTCTTTGCACGCAGAACTCAGGGACAAGCCCTGGATGGGGAGCTGTAGACCCTATGCCAGGGTTCTCAAGACCTCCTGATGTACATCACCACCTTCAACCGGTTGGTGGCCGAGACCAACTGGCCAGAGGAAAAAAGAACCACACTGTTTTATCGAGGGCTCTGCAGTAAACTCAAAGATATCTTGGCGCAAGTGGTCAATTCCCCCGAGCGCTGCTCTGAGTACAAAGACTTAGTAGTCCAACTAGATCACTGGTTGCAAGAAAGAAGGACGGATCGTTCTCATTCTGAGGGACGCTCTGTATGCACTCCCAAGAGAGAATCCTTTGCGGCCTGCAGAGAACCCACCGGTACCCATGCAATTGGGCACTGTTAGGGGATCTTTGACCAAGGAGGAAAGCGAGAGATGAAGGCAACAGCCACTGTGCTTGTATTGCGGCAAAGCAGGACATTTCTTGAGAGATTGCCTGAACAAACTACCTTGAAAACCTTTGGGAGCAGTCGATGTAGGGATAGTGGCCATGATCAAGCCCTCGGAAAACTTCGCTGCTTGGCAAGAGTAGAGGTTGGCTTGACGAGTAATAAGAAGGCACCAATGGTCTCACATCTCACGATACCAGTTATCCACCTTTGCCCCAGGCAACCACAGAAAATACATGCACTCGAGGCATATGTTGATTTTGGAGCAGTGGGCAATTACATGGACTTCACTATGGCCCAGTGGATAGGCATTCCTATGCAGAAGAGAGGGAAGGCAGATGATATTGTCTCAGTCGATGGGACACAAATGTCATCTGGACCAGTGACCTAGTGTACGGGGAGGTTGTGTTGTTATTCCATGATGGCCACTGGGAATGCATTGTTTTTATTTGATCAACGCACCCCAGTTCCAGCTCATCTTAGGTATGCCCTGGTTGGAGTGCCACAATCCAATCGTAGACTGGCAGACACACACATTAGCCTTCTCCGGCGAATGCTTGTGGACTTGCTACCCGACCACACCCAACTACTACTTGTTCACCTGGTGCAGTAAGACAAGGAAAGAACCATGGTGCGGTATTAGGCATTACCGGAAGATTACCACCTGAATATGAGGCATACCAAGATTTCGTCCAGAAGGAGCAGACCAACACCTTGCCACCGCGCAGACAGTATGACTGTCAAATAGACTTGATCCCAGTTTCCCAGGTGCCGTGCAGTCATATTTATGCTTTAACAGAGAAAGAGACCCAACACCTGTGCAGTTATCTGGACCAGTATGTTACGCTCACCTGGTATCCACAGGGACGCCACCCAGCTGGGTTATTCGCTGGTATGCTTCTCAGCTTTGCCCTGATGTGGTCTGCAGGGAAGGTTCTGCCTGAAATTACAGGAGGACTATGTTCAAAACTGACCGACTGGGGTAAGTATCCTCCCTCCACCCCCGTATGATTTCAGTCCTTCTGGCACCCTCTCCTCACCTTTTTTTCTGACTCGGACCAGGTGGTACGCTCCTCGAAGGTCCAATTTGGTATAAATCTGGGCATCTTTAACTTGGTCCTTTAACTTGCTCTAGCATCTCAGGGATATGTGGCAAGGGGTAGCGGTTCTTCACAGTGATCTGGTTCAATGCGCGGTAGTCAATACAGGTTCTCAAGTATCCTTCCTTTTTCGGTACGAAGAACAAAGGACTGGCTGCGAAGGACGGATAAATCCATTTGCAAGGTACTGGTCTAAATAGGATTTCAAATGAAGGTTTTCTGGTTCTGTGAGAGCGTAGCTCCTGCCGCAAGGGATTTGTGCACCAGGAACAAGGTCAATCTGACAGTTATAGGGCCTGTGCGGCGGCAATGTATTGGCTTGGTCCCTTCGGAAAACATCCTGGAAATCATGGTATTCACTTGGCAAGGTATTAGTTGCTCCCAGGGTTGATACTGTCGCTCCGGGAGTCATGGGGATACAGACGTCGGGTTTCTCCTCTTGGTAATAGCAGGCAGGGCAGCAGTCACCGGGGAAAGTCAATTTCCGTGCCCGCCAGTCTATCGAAGGGTTGTGAGCAACCAACCATGGCATCCCTAGTATTAGCCTGAACTGAGGTGCCTTGATGAGATCGAATGAAATAGACTCCCGATTTCCATCCTGGCACAGCAAGGTTACCCTCCCTCCACCCCCATATGATTTCAGTCCTTCTGGCACCCCCTCCTCACCTTGTGGTAGAATTAGGCGTGCTCTCCATCCTGCTTTCTTTGCAGGGGCGCGTTATCTTTCATGGGCGAGTGTGGTCCAGTTACTTCACTGACGCCGGCCCGTTTGATATTGTTCAGGTAGGTCTTATTGCTGTTCTTTAGTTTTGTTGCTATCCTGCATGCCTTTCTTTGTTTAAAATGTCTCTTTTTTCTCCCTTAGGTATGCAGAGCTTCAGCGCAGCGAACTGGCTTGGTTGAGCCACGCTGGTAAATGATGGCGAATTAAGAGCGCTATGATGTGGTAAGTAAGCGCTGTGCGCAGCGCTGCAAAGTCTTGCCTTTGCTAACCTGTGTTTTCCTTCCTTGTAGGTCGCAGTGTTCTTCTTTCCGGCGAGTGGAATGTCCGGAGTGGTGCCAGCCGAGAGGCGACCAGCCAGGTAAGCCTTTTGAGCAGTTCGTAATTTGTTAATGTCTCTACTGCTTTCTTTAATGTTGCCTCTATCTTCCTCTTTCATGTCGTTCTGTCCGGGAGGTGTGCAGATTCGAGGAAGCTGTTCTCAGTAGCTGCGAGTGTTTAAAGATGAAGACTGCAGGTAAGATGCTGCTGCTAATGATGTTCCTTTTGTCTCCTTGCAGGTTCTGCTTCTCCGAGGTTCGAGGGAATAGCTGGACACGGTGAGCGTCACGTTGCAAGCTGCAAAGTAACGCAAAGCGTGTTGTCTTGCTTGGGTGTGGTTTAAATAGCCCCAACAAAATAGTCCAGGTAAAGTAGTCCCTAGCTACCACACCCAAAACACTGGACCGCATAGCTTGGTTCTTAGGAACCAAGCTATGTGGATGCCTCGATGTTGGCTGACAATACAATAAAGTAGTTCCCAAGCACATTGTTTTTCATGGTGTATGAGCCTGGCACCATAGGTGCCAGGACTGGCCCCATGAGGGCTTTTGAAGAGGATGCCAGGCTCTAGAGGCCCGAGTCCTGACTCCACCTGGCCAATGGGTTTGCCAGAGGGGGTTTTGGGAGAGGGTCATGACAGCACTCCCCCCTAAGGCCCCTCCCATGGTGTTTCTTCTGTCCGGCCCAGGTTTGGTTGGGAAGTTCCGATGGAATTTCCTGATTAGACATGGTGTGTGGATATTCTCACTGGGCTCCCAGGATCTATCTTGTGGTCCAAATCCTTTCCAATTCGCGAGATAATATAGCTTGGTCCTATTGTATTTAGAGTCCAAGATATCTTTGACTTCAAATTCTGGTTCCCCGTCAACAAGTATGGACTTAGGTGGTGTCCCAATCCGTGTGCCGGGTTGCATTGGTTTCAGGCGGGACACATGGAATACCGGATGGATGTGTAGATTAGGTGGTAAATCCAGTTTCACGCTGCTGGGTTGATAATTGCCTAAATGGTATAGGGTCCTAAGAATCTGGGATGAAAGGTCCAGGTTCCCTTGATGGGTATGAATTTAGCGGCTTACCAAACTTTGTCTCCTACTTGATAATCAAGGGCCTTTTTCCGGTGTTGGTCGGCAAATCTCTTTTGTTTTTCTTTGGCATGAATAAGGTGTTCCTTTGCCCTTTTGAAAGCCTGAGTAATGGTTGTGTGTAGAGTTTTTACCGCTGGCATTTCCAAGCTGGCTGGAAGGTCTAGTTCAGAGGTACGTGGATGTCTGCCATAAAGGGTATAGAAGGGCGTTTGTTCCGTGCTTGAATGCAAAGAATTGTTATATGCATATTCGGCTATCCATAGTAGGTCTTTCCAATTCCTTTGTTCGTGGTGCAGCATGCACCGTAAATATTGCTCGAGTGTCTGATTGGTTCTCTCGGTTTGGCCGTCCGTTTGGGGATGGCGACTGGTAGATAGCCGAACGTCAATCTGCGCCATTGCACAACATTTTTTACAGAAGTTTGAAACAAACTGGCTGCCTCGATCAGAGACCAGAACCGAAGGGAAGCCATGTAGCTTACCCACGCCCTTCAGTAACACTTTTGCTCAAGTGGCTGCGTCTGGGAGGCCTTTGAGAGGAATAAAATGGGCCATTTTCGAGAATAAGTCCACAACTACAAGGATGGTGTTGAACCCTTGGCTTGGAGGTACATCAGTGATGAAGTCAAGGGAAAGAGTGTGCCATGGAAATGGAGGAATGTCCAATGGTTGTAGGAGGCCAGATGGTTTTTGTTTCTGTGATTTATTTTGTGCGCAGACACCGCAGGACTGATTATACTGAATGATGTCCTTACGCCAGGTAGGCCACCAAAAGTTCTCTTTCACCTTAGCTAGGGTTTTGGCGATCCCAAGATACCCTTCGATCAGTGAATCGTTATAGTTTGAAATAATATGCTGTTGTAATTCCTTCTTGGGTACATATAGGCGCTCCCTAAAAAAGGGTAGATGGTCCTTGATGGTATATTGTTCTCCTTGAGTTTGCCATGCGAGGTAGGCATCATGATTCATTGTCCGTTGGATTTCTTTTTGTAGTTCTGCTTGTGTTAAGGCTGTCGTGATACCCAAGAGTTTGTCTTCAGGTATAATAGGTACTGGGTCTGGAGTTGTATATACTATTTCATCTATGCCCATGCGAGATAAGGCATCTGCCTTTTCGTTTCTGACTCCTGGTCGAAATGTGATTACATAATCATATTCGGCGAAGAATAGGGCCCACCGTAATTGGTGCGAGGACTGGGCCTTGGCTGTTTTGAGATATTGCAGGTTTCGGTGGTCTATGATGACTGTAATGGTGTGTTTGGCCCCCAGAAGGTAGTTCCTCCAGGCTTTAAAGGCGGATTTGATAGCAAGGAGTTCCTTGTCCGTGATGGCATAATTAATCTCTGGAGGTGAGAACTTTTCGACCAGAAGGCTACAGGATGTAGCTGGTCGGTTTCCGGGTCTCTCTGTGAAAGGACAGCCCCCATTGCAAGACTGGACGCATCCGTTTCAATGACATAAGGGAGGTCTGGACAAGGATGTTGCAGGATTGGAGCAGAGGTAAACCTTCGTTTGAGTTCCTGAAAGGCTTCTTCTGCTTCTTTGGTCCAAGCAAACTTTTTATTGTTTTTTCATAATAGTACTGTGATTGGGTGCACAAACTGAGAGAAGTCTGGGATGAATCGGTGGTAGATGTTCGCAAAGCCTAGCATGCTTTGTACCCCTTTCAGAGACGTCGGTGAAGGCCATTTCAGAATGGCATCTACCTTGTGCACGTCCATTCTGATGCCTCCTGGAGTAAGGATAAAACCAAGAAATTCTACTTCGGTGACATGAAAAAAAGCATTTTTCAAGCTTTGCAAACAAGCGATGTTGACGGAGCTTGGTGAGGACTGAACGAACGTACCTGACATGATCTTGTTCTGAGGCTGAGTATACTAAGATGTCGTCTATGTGCACTAAGGCGCACACATCATTTAACTCCCTTAAGACATCATTCATAAAATACTGGAATGCCGCAGGAGTGTTGAATAACCCGAAGGGCATGACTTGATATTCAAACAAGCTGTACTTAGTACGGAAGGCGGTTTTCCATTCATCTCCTTTTCTGACTCGTACCAGGTGGTACGCTCCTCGAAGGTCCAATTTGGTATAAATCTGGGCATCTTTAATTTGGTCCTTTAACTTGGTCTAGCATCTCAGGGATATGTGGCAAGGGGTAGCGGTTCTTCACGGTGATCTGGTTCAATGCGCGGTAGTCAATACAGGTTCTCAAGTCTCCTTCCTTTTTCGGTACGAAGAACAAAGGACTGGCTGCGAAGGACGGATAAATCCATTTGCAAGCTACTGGTCTAAATAGGATTTCAAATGAAGGTTTTCTGGTTCTGTGAGAGCGTAGATCCTGCCGCAAGGGATTTGTGCACCAGGAACAAGGTCAATCTGATAGTCATAGGGCCTGTGCGGCGGCAATGTATTGGCTTGGTCCTTTCGGAAAACATCTTGGAAATCATGGTATTTACTTGGCAAGGTATTAGTTGCTCCCAGGGTTGATACTGTCGCTCCGGGAGTCATGGGGATACAGACGTCGGGTTTCTCCTCTTGGTAATAGCAGGCAGGGGAGCAGTCACCGGGGAAAGTCAATTTCCGTGCCCGCCAGTATATAGAAGGGTTGTGAGCACCCAACCATGGCATCCCTAGTATTAGCCTGAACTGAGGTGCCTTGATGAGAGCGAATGAAATAGACTCCCGATTTCCATCCTGGCACAGCAAGGTTACCCTGGCTGTGCACTGGGTTACTGGTCCGGAAGCAATTTCTATCCCATCCACGGTGGTTACCTTGTCCATAGTTGGCTTAAAACACAAAGGAAGCCCCATCTCTCCTGCCAGTTCTTGATCAATATAATTCCCAACTGCTCCGCTATCGATGTATGCTTCAACGGCATGCATTCTTGATGACTGTTGGTGGTTACTTAAGATCACTGGTATTGCAAAGTGCGAGGTCAGCAACTCTTTCTTCTCACTCGACAAACTGACCTCTACGTTTGTCGAGCTTGGTAGTTTTCTGATTCCTTAGCTTCATCCTTCTCTGTGGCCCGACTGTTCTTCTTGGGGCTTTTACTGGACAGTCCTTCAGGAAATGTCCTGGTTTCCCACAATACAAACAAAGCTGTTGTTGTCTTCTTTTGTCCCGCTCTTGTTTTGTTAATGGAGGCCGTATCCCTCCAGTCTGCAAGGGCTTTACAGCATTTTCAGGTACATGGGGTGTGTTTTCCCTTGGTCGAACATATACGTCCGAGGGTCCGTCTTAGACCGGTCTGCCTTTCGATCCTGAAACCGGTGGTCTAGCTGCATGACCAGATTTATGAATTCTGCACAGTCTCTGGGTGGATCAACCACCTGGGCTAAGACGTCCTTTAACTCGCCTCGTAAGCCTCGGTGGAATAACGTGGTTCTTTTGTTTTCTGGCCACCTAGCTTTGGCAACCAGTCTGTTGAAGGTAGCAATGTACGTTAACAAGTCCTGAATTCCCCTGTCGGAGGGACAAGAGTTCATTGTCTACTGCTTGTTCCTGGGTATGGCGAGCAAAACGTTTTTTCCATTTCTCTTTGGAACCCCCCAAAGACATGTAATAGAGGATCGTCATGGGTTAAAACGGCACCGACCAATCTGCTGCACTACCACTCAGGTATGATAAGACAAAAGCTACCCGAGCTTGGTCGTTTGGAAATGCGCCAGGCCTACAAAGAAAATGAAGGTGGCACTGATTGATGAATGCCGCATACTTCCATGGGTCGCCTGAGAACCTTTCTGGTGGTGCCAGGGGCACTGTTCCAGGTAACGCGAGCTGTACCGGAGTGGGTGGTATGGCAGGGTTTTGGATCATTGGATTGCTTCCAGGTAGAGGGGTCTGTCCTGCCTGTGATTGCAAGCATTGCCTGCTAATCTCTTCAGTGCGTTCTTTGGTCACTATTAGGTCTCTCCGGTGGGCATTAGTCTCTTGTCGGGCAGAATGAACCTCAGCACGAAGCTCTCCTAGTAATTGGGCCAATTGTTCCATTTCTGATGTCTCCATGGCACCCAGGTGGATTTGTTATGGTAGGGCTTCGCGTTCTGTTACGCTCATCTGGTATCCACAGGGACGCCACCCAGCTGGGTTACTGTATGCTTCTCAGCTTTGCCCTGATGTGGTCTGCGGGGAAGGTTCTGCCTGAAATTACAGGAGGACTGTGTTCAAGACTTACCGACTGGGGTAAGTATCCTTCCTCCACCCCCGTATGATTTCAGTCCCTCGGGTGCCCTCGCCTCACCTTGTGGTTGAATTAGGCGTGCTCTCCGTCCTGCCTTCTTTGCAGGGGCGCGTTGTCTTTCATGGGCGAGTGCGGTTCATTTACTTCACTGACGCCGGCCCGTTTGATATTGTTCAGGTAGGTCTTATTGCTGTTCTTTAGTTTTGTTGCTATCCTGCATGCTTTTCTTTGTTTAAAATGTCTCTTTTTTCTCCCTTAGGTATGCAGAGCTTCAGCGTGGCAAACTGGCTTGGTTGAGCCCCGCTGGTAAATGATGGCGCATTAAGAGCGCTATGATGCGGTAAGTAAGCGCTATGCGCAGCGCTGCAAAGTCTTGCCTTTGCTAACCTGTGTTTTCCTTCCTTGTAGGTCGCGGTGTTGTTCAGCACAAGTGGAATGTCTGGAGTGGTGCCAGCCGAGAGGCGACCAGCCAGGTAAGCCTTTTCAGCAGCTTGTAATTTGTAAATGTCTCTACTGCTTTCTTTAATGTTGCCTCTATCTTCCTCTTTCAGGTCGTTCTGTCCAGGAGGCGTGCAGATTCGAGGAAGCTGTTCTCAGTAGCTGCGAGTGTTTAAAGATGAACACTGCAGGTAAGATGCTGCTGCTAATGATGTTCCTTTTGTCTCCTTGCAGGTTCTGCTTCTTCGAGGTTCGAGGGAATAGCTGGACACGGCAAGCGTCACGTTGCAAGCTGCAAAGTAACACGAAGCGTGTTGTCTTGCTCGGGTGTGGTTTAAATAGCCCCAACAAAATAGTCCAGGTAAAGTAGTTCCTAGCTATCACACCAAAACACTAGACCGCATAGCTTGGTTCTTAGGAACCAAGCTATGTGGATGCCTCCATGTTGGCTGACAATACAATAAAGTAGTTCCCAAGCACATTGTTTTTCATGGTGTATGAGCCTGGCGCCATAGGCGCCGGGACTGGCCCCATGAGGGCTTTGAAGAGGATGCCAGGCTCTAGAGGCCCGAGTCCTGACTCCACCTGGCCAATGGGTTTGCCAGAGGGGATTTTGGGCGAGGGCCGTGACACAGTACTCATCAAATGGGTTTATACGACCCTGCAAGTCACCGGCCTCCTCGCCCCTCTTCTTCGTCCCCAAGAAGGGGGGGGACCTCAGGACCTCTATATATTACAGAGGGGTCAACAAGATCACAATTAAGAACCGGTATCCCTTACCATTAATCCCAGTCCTCGCAGATCAAGTAAAAAGTACAAACATCTATACCAAGCTTGATTTTAGGGGAGCGTTTCACTTAGTGCATGTAAAAGCTGGAGATGAGTGGAAGACTACGTTCCGTACCAAGTTTGGGCTGTTGGAGTATTCCGGCATGCCCTTCGGCTTATGCAATGTGCCAGAAGCCTTCCAATTCTTCATGAATGATGTCCTGGGCGTTTGTGCCATGGTATACATCAATGACATTCTAATTTACTCCACCACCCTGGAAGACAATGTGCGATACGTGAAGTCAGTCCTGGAAAAGTTGCGGCAACATTGCTTATATGCTAAGTTGGAAAAATTCACATTTCATGTGACTGAAGTGGAATATTTGGGCTTCATCCTGACTCCACAGGAAAACCAAATGGATAACCGTAAAGTGGAAGCAATTCTCCAGTGGGAATCACCTACCTCTGTTAAAGCAGCCCAGAACTTCCTGTGTTTTGCCAATTTTTATCGACGATTTATTTCTGATTTCTCCGACATTGTACACCCAATAGCTTCCTTGCTCTGCAAGAGTAAACCTTTTGCATGGACCACAGAGTCCGAGCAAGCCTTCATCCGGCTTAAACATCAGTTTACCTCAGCACTGGTACTCTGGCACCTGGACCCCAAACTCCCGTTCCTGGTGGAAACCGATGCTTCTCGCGTCGCGATGGGTGTGGTATTGTCTCAATGAGATCCAAAGACCAACCAACTACATTCAGTGGCGTTTTGGTCCAAGAAGTTTGCACCAGCCGAACTGAATTATGCTGTGACAGACAAGGAGTTACTCGCCATCAAGGCAGCTTTTAAAGAGTGGCGGCACCACCTTCTTGGAGCACGTCACCCCGTCATGGTGCTTACTGACCACCGCAATCTACAATACCTTCCAACAGCCAAGGCTCAATCTCCCAACAGCTTAGATGGGCACAGTTTTTCAAGGAATAGGACTTTACTCTGACATTCCGCCCCAGAGTACGAAATGGAAAGGCCGACGATCTCTCACGCATAGGCTGGGATACTGACGGAGATGATGTCTATGCTTTCCCCACACCTGTTGCAATCATGCCAGAAGACAAGTTATTGGGGCCACGAATACCATTCCATCTACTTTGGATTCTCTGCAGGATGAAATCAAACAGTCAATGAAACCCGACCAGCTACAGTGCTGGGTCTCCCAGGACCCACAACGAGCAGAGTATACTGGACTTCTGTATTTAAGAAGCGCCTGTACTTACCATGCTCAAGCATGCAAACCAAGGTTCTTCATGCATACCACAACACTCTAACAGCAGGCCACCCTGGCATAACCAAGACTCTTACTAAGGTTCGACAATAGTATTCCTGGCCTACATGGCAAAAAGATGTTATACAGTACATCAAAACCTGTGATATCTACACACAAAACAAAACACCTAAGATCAAGCCGCAGGGGCTACTACGTCCGTTACCAATACCAACTGTCCCCTGGCATACCATATCTTTGGATTTTATTACAGACTTTCCTCCATATAATGGTTACATTACTATTCTGGTATTAGTTGATCTCATGACCAAAATGGCGCATTTCATTGCTCACAAGGGGTTGCCCAACGCTGGGACACTGGCACAGGTGTTTCTTGTGAATATAGTCAGGTAACATGGTTTTTCCTCTGTGGTTGTGTCTGACCAAGGAAGTCAATTAATGTCCAGATTCTGGAAAAGCTGCTGTGCCAATGCCCAAATTGAGATTCGCTTATCAGCCATTCACCACCTGCAAACCGACGTCCAGATTGAAAGAACCAATCAAACCCTTGAACAATATTTGCGTTGTATGTTGACACAAACTGACAAAAGTTGGGTGGACCTTCTCTGGGTGGCTGAATATGCATATAATAATACTCCCCACAGTTCTACTGGTTTTTCACCCTTCTTCTTCCTGCATGGGAGGCATCCACGCACCACTGCTTAAGACCCACCTACACCGTTGGAGATGCCCGCCATTACCACCCTGCAAGCAAGCATCAAGGAAACCTTGAAACAGGCCACCTTAACACTGTAGAGCACCAAAGCAGCACACAAGCGATTTGCAAAAGGAGAATGGGAGCCCCAACTTATCACATAGGAGATGGTTAGCAACAAAACATATCCAATTAAAAGGCCCAAAAAGATTCCACCCAAAATATGTTGGAATGTATCCCATTGTTTCCATAATTAACCCTGTAGCGGTCAAGCTAGATCTACCCTCCACTCTGTGATTACATTCAGTTTTTCATGTATCACTACTCAAGCCAGTTGGACCCAGTACTCGGGATTCTATAACCAGACCCCCTGCGGGGGTAGCGCAAGTAGATGAAGCCGAGTATGAGGTCCAAGACATCTTAGACTCTAAAATTGTAAGAAAGAAACTCTATTATCTCATTGATTGGAAGGGGGTACAGTGTACTAGATAGAACCTGGGAACCGGTTTCTAACATACACGCACCATGTTTGTTCGCTCAGTACCACCATAATTATTTAAGTCGGCCAGGACCAGGTATTGGTTTCCTTGGGGACCCTTGGAGGGGAGTGCTGTCATGACCCCGAGGAATGCATCTTTCATATCCTCATATGGTAGTTGGAGAAGCGTAACACAGGCAAGGTATGGGCCATTAGGCTTGCTTGCTGGCTGGTGCAGACACCTAAATGCAAGCAATGGCAGCCCCCAGCAAGCTGGCTGCCGGTTTAGGACTCATGCAGCAATCCAAGATAGTCCCCAGTCAGTCCATGCATCAGTACCTCTCTCTGGTGGTCTAGTGTTACAGGGTGCAGCCCAAGGCTATAAAACCACGCCCTGGGCCACACCTTGTGCTTAGCGATTTTTCCTGCTGTCTTTGGTAGCAGTGCAACGCTTACCGTGCTGCCCAATTCCAGCTTTCCAGCTACTTCCCAGACTATCCAGTACACTTAACGGACTTCTGAAGTCGAGGCACTCCACCTGCTGCTTTGTTCCATGGACGGCGGCTTCCTAAAAGGGAAAACACACAGTAAGAAAAGCGTTTATTCTTGGACTACTCCCGCTTTCAACTCTCTGCGGAGAATCTGCTTACCTGATGCTGCGGCTTCACTGCTAGCATACCGGAGGCTTCTCACTGGTCCTTATCAGCTGCAGCAGTGGAGATGCAGCAGAAGGAAAACAGACACGAGATCATTACAATTGTGCAAATCGCGCGCCAACCAACATCACTAGCAAGACCTACAACACGCAAGCAACATCACTAGCAAAGACTTACAACGCATAGCCTCGCACCTCGCAGTGCCCTCATAGACATTACAGAACTGGCAAGAAGCATCACATGTGTGGCAGCTGGACTGGACCACAACTCACCAGTGACAGAACTGGACCTGGTGCCTTGCCTTCCTTGCACATTGCACACTTGGGTGCACAGCTTCAACACAAGGTGATCCATTCTCCTTGCCAGCCAGCAGATGCTAGGTACCGTAGAAGGGAGGTGGGGAGAAGGTGGGATAGCTACTAATGTCCCCAATTGATTTCTCATAGGTTCGCACCCTGACCACCTCACAATCACTGCAACCAGTGCTGGGAAATTCTACCAAACCAATGCCAACTGCACTGTACGCTGGGCCATTTTGACCATTCAGCAGGACATTGGGGAAGGAGTGGTTTGGATTAGGCAACCTACACCAGAAGACCCACATCTGACCAACGAAGACCGGGCCCTCCTGTTGGGAATCAGTGTCATGATGCCTACCTCCAAGGAGTCAGGTCCGACCCAGCGACCCCAGGGGCAGGCATCATTTCCCCCAGGGGAGTGCCAGCGGGTCCAAGCTGGGGCCCTTTGGACGCAGTCCTGGCGCCTTAGGCGCCAGGCTCATGTTGGACCTCTGTCCTGACGCCTTAGGCGCCAGGCTCATAAGGCTAGACATGTGTTCAAGTGTTTTAATGTGCACTTACCTGATGCAGACCATGCTGCCACATCCAGGCCCTCTTGAGGCCTGAATGGAACTACTTTACCTGTGGGACTACTTTCCACCCGGGTGTGGTCGGGGAAGGATACATACCTGATCGGAGGAAGGATACACACTTGGGACTTCTTCCAAAGCTATTTAAACCACACCCGATCACCAACTCACGCTTCGCGTTGTTCTGCTCCTCGCAGCTGGACGCTCACCGTGTCAGCTCCTGCATCTGGACTTCAGCCACGCCTGTCAGCATCCTGGGTCACCTGCAAAGGGAGACAAGAGACCTTACCAGCTAAATCTGCACCACGGAGACATCACCGACGATCCTGAAAGGGAAGACATTATTTTTAAAAGCATTTCGTTACGATCGCTGCAGCGCTGCATTTCACTCACCTTTCCTGGGTTCCTCCATCTTCAGCAGCGATCATCCGGATACACAGCCACTTCCCAGAGCCTAGAGAAAAAGACAAGAATAAGAGGTGAGAGAAGGAAGGGAATAAGACTTACCTGTTGGGTCTTTCCCATTTCATTTCGGGTCTTGCCGCTTCCAGGCATTTTCCGGACCCCGGCCCCTATGGGGAAAAAAGACAAAGACATTGAATGAGCGTATGCAAAGTCGGTTCCCGAGCGCTCATCCAGAACTAACCTGCCATTTACTGGAACTGGAACTGCACGTTTCACTTCGGGTCGGTGCCATATCTCCGGCATTCCGAACCCCGGCCCCTAAGGGGAAAAAAGACATAAGCATTAGCGCTTGCTGCAAAAAGACAATGAACATTATTATTAAGCTTGGACTTTTGAACTTGCAACAGAACTTTTACAGAGCCTTACCTGAATAGTCAAGCTTACCTGAACTCCCATCAATCCTCAATCCAGTGAAGTAACTGGGTTTCAACGCGCCCTTGCATCAGAAGCAGGATGGAGAGCTCATCCTACCTGACCCTAAGGTGAGACTTCACGGGGAATCGTGGAAGGGTATCGTGGAGGGTTGGAAGAGAGTGGGAGGCTTGAGCATAACTCAGTCAGTAGGTAATACTCCCTTTTCACGCACAGGGGAATATTCCTGCAAGCCGGAGAAGCCAGAGTAGAGGGCCCATCCTGTCCATCTTCAGAGTCCTGCGCTTCACCATTGAAGAAGCATCAGCACTCGAAGCCAGACCTGCGCCTCCGTGGGAATCAGGTGAGCGTTACAGAACGCAAACCCTACCCACAATTTCCCACCCGGGCGCTATGGAGACTTCCGAGACTGACCAGCTGGCCCAGCTTTTGGGGGAATTACGGGCAGAGGTGCACTCAGCCCGCCAGGAGACTAACGCTCTCAAAAGAGAACTGATTTTATCCAAGGAAAGAACAGATGACCTAGCCAAAAGGTTATTACAGGCCCAGGCAGGGCACACTCCTTTACCTAATTCCGGAGACATTTCCACATCAATGGGTTTGAGTAACCCGGTACAAATTAATCTACCTGGACACATGCCTTTGGCCCCGCCTGAACGTTTTGCGGGGGATCCCAAAAAATATGCTGTCTTTATGAACCAATGTCGTTTACACTTTCTATGCAGACCCGGAGCCTTCCCTAACGACCAGACCAAGGTAGCCTTTATACTATCTTACCTCAGTGGCAGTGCTGCCGACTGGTCTATTCCATTGGTAAATCAGGATGATCCCCTTCTCTAGAATTTTCAGGGCTTCCAGGCCAGCATGGAAAGATTGTTCGCTCGACACTCTCAAGGACAGGCCCTTGATAACGAACTGCTATCCTTACGACAAGGTAATCAGGATCTTCTGTCCTACATAGCCACCTTTAACAAACTGATTGTGGACTTGTTATCCAAGAAATCCAGCTATGGGTCTAGCCTCAGCAACTTCCACTCCTGTACAGCTACCGTCAGAATACCAAGAATTCCAAGACGTTTTTCAGAAAGAACAGGCTAACACGTTACCTCCCCAGCCTTATGATTGCCAAATCGATCTGGTACCCAATGCTCAACTACCTTGTAGTAGGATTTATGCTCTTACGGAACCTGAGAACCTGCATTTGCGTCAGTATTTAGATCAGTACCTAGCCAATGGTTTTATTCGCCCGTCCAAGTCTCCTGTCTCTTCAGCTCTGTTCTTCGTGCCGAAAAAAGAAGGCGACCTTAGAACGTGTATAGACTATCGCGCCCTAAATCAAATAACGATTAAGAATCGTTATCCTCTGCCCTTGATCCCCGAGCTTATCGACCAGGTGAAAGACGCTTGTGTGTACACCAAGTTAGATCTCCGAGGAGCTTATCACCTGGTGCGCATAAAAGAAGGCGACGAATGGAAGACTGCATTCCGCACCAAGTTTGGGCTCTTTGAATGTCAGGTGATGCCCTTCGGTTTGTGCAATGCACCTGCCGCCTTTCAGTACTTTATGAATGATGTTCTTCGGGAACTTATCGATGTCTGTGTCATTGTTTACATTGACGACATCCTGGTGTACTCATCTTCAGAATCTGATCACAGAAAACATGTTAGGGCAGTTCTTGAGAAACTGCGCCAGCACAGATTATTTGCAAAACTCGAAAAATGCGTTTTTCATACCACAGAAGTTGAGTTTCTCGGATTCATCCTGACACCTCAAGGAGTCCGAATGGACTCGCGAAGGGTGGACGCCATCCTCAAATGGCCATCTCCAAGCTCGGTGAAGGGAGTTCAGAGCATGCTCGGCTTTGCCAATTTCTATCGAAGATTCATCCCGGAATTTTCCCGAACAGTCCAACCCATCACCGCTCTCCTAAAGAAAAACAAACGCTTCGAATGGACTCTTGAGGCCGAATAAGCCTTCCAGGACCTGAAAACCAAATTCACCTCTGCACCTGTATTGAAGCACCCGCACCCAGATCTCCCGTACATAGTGGAAACCGATGCATCCAGTTTGGCCATGGGAGCTGTCCTGTCGCAAAGAGACCCAAAAACTAACCAACTACACCCAGTGGCCTTTTGGTCCAGAAAATTTTCTCCTCCTGAAATCAACTACGCAATTACCGATAAAGAGTTACTGGCCATCAAATCTGCTTTCAAGGCTTGGCGTCACTACCTTCTCTGGGCAAGACACACCATCACCTTAATTACGGACCACAGAAACTTACAGTATTTAAAAACAGCCAAAGGACTTCAGAGTCCTGCGCTTCACCATTGAAGAAGCATCAGCACTCGAAGCCAGACCTGCGCCTCCGTGGGAATCAGGTGAGCGTTACAATCAGGTAAGCGTTACAGGTAGTCCTGCTCATTATATCCAAGCAGGGTTTTTGCCTCCTGTACCCTCCAGCTTCTACCGGTTCCTGTGCTTCTCCCGCTACCGTGCCTTTTCCCAGGATGCACGGCCGGTTCGTCCTGGGGTGTCTCTCCTACTCTGTGTGCTGAACGGCAACTCTGTGTCTCAGTGCCTTCACCTCATGGATCTCCTACCTGGCCCTTGGAACCACGGTATGGATGCTGCCTCTTGCCTTCACGTCACCATCTGCCAGCCTCCCATTACCGTCTAGGCGCCATTGGGCAAAGGAGTCCTGTTGTCCTTTTGACTCTGGGAGCAGACTGCTTTCGTCTCTGCCCTGGCCTTCTCTGCATCTCTTTTGTACTTCCCAGGCTTCACAGACTCTCGTCCTGGTTGTCTGTGTCTCCCTGATAGGCAGTACTTCTTTGGTTTTTATGTCATAAGAGGAACCATGCCTCCGCGGAAGTCTATACTGAAGCAGTTACTTCTTGGTATTGGTCTTCCTTGCTCAATCTTCACGACAACTCCGATGGGCTCTATTCTTTGCGGAATTTGATTTTGTAACTACCCATCGCCCTGGCTGCAAGAATGCAAAAGCGGACGCCTTATCCCGGATTGGCATGGAAGAACCTAATTCGAGCTTAGAACCTGTGCCCATCATACCTGAGCAAAGAATCTTAGGCTTAACTTCATTGCAAACAATTGAGGATATCCAAACGCAAGTAAAACAACTTCTAGACTCTTCAACCTTACTGGAATGGAGTCAAAAGGGTCCTCATTACACCGTTAAGGATGACTTACCCTACTTCCAGGAGCGGTTGCTTCTGCCAAGTAAAGAATTGCAAGAACTTGTTATTGCCCATCATCATGAATCTTTAATAGAAGGACACCCTGGTATCGCTAAAACGGAGGAAAAAATCAAACACCACTTCTGGTGGCCTTCTTGGAGAAAAGACATAAAGTCTTTTGTACTGTCTTGTGGAATTTGCGCCCAAAGCAAGGCTCAAAAGAAAAGGCCAGCCGGCCTACTTCAACCCTTGGATATTCCACCGGCGCCATGGCACACCCTGTCAATGGACTTTATAACAGATCTGCCTCCTTGTGCTGGTTACAACACAATCCTTGTAATTGTGGACCTATTCTCCAAAATGGCACACTTTATCCCTTTAAAGGGTTTGCCTTCAGCTTCCACCTTGGCCAAGGAATTCCTGGAGAATATAGTTTGCATACATGGTTTCCCTTCCATATTAGTCTCGGATCGTGGAAGTCAATTTATCTCACATCTTTGGAAGAAGTGTTGCCAACTAGCACCAACAGATGTGCGGTTATCCACCAGCCACCACCCCCAGACCGACGGACAAACCGAGAGAACCAATCAGACTCTCGAGCAATATCTTCGGTGCATGTTACACCAATCCGAGTTAAATTGGAAAGACATCCTTTGGATCGCGGAATATGCATACAACAATTCAGTGCATTCTGGAACCGGACAAACCCCCTTTTATACTTTGTATGGTCACCATCCTCGGACCTCTGACCTAGATCCACCTCTGACCCTGGAAATGCCCGCAGTAAATCATCTGCATCCCACAATAACCCGAGCCTTCAAAGAAGCTGCAACTCATTTACAGCAAGCCAAGAAAAAGTATAAAGAAAACGCTGATTTGCACCGAAGTAAAACTCCTCCTTACCAAGTAGGAGACCAGGTATGGCTAGCAACTAAACATTTACCCCTCAAGGGCCCGCGAACCTTCAATCCCAGATTCATAGGACCTTATCCCATCAAAGCTATAATCAACCCAGTGGCCTTTAAACTGGATCTACCGTCCAACATGCGTATTCATCCAGTTTTTCATGCATCACTTTTGAAGCCAGTACAACCAGGAACCCGATTGTCCAAGCCTCCAGATCCAGTTCAAATTGAAGGGGAATTAGAATTCGAAGTTAAAGACATTTTAGACTCCAAGGTGGTTAAGTCGAAACTCTTCTATCTTGTTGATTGGAAGGGATATGGACCTCAAGAGAGATCGTGGGAGCCTAGTAACCATGTCCACGCACCTCGATTAGTACAAAGGTTTCACCGGAGATTTCCGAACAAGCCCAAACCCCCGGAGGGAAGAACCTTGGGAGGGGCCTTGAGGGGGGGTACTGTCATGATGCCTACCTCCAAGGAGCCAGGTCCGACCCAGCGACCCCAGAGGCAGGCATCATTTCCCCCAGGGGAGTGCCAGCGGGCCCAAGCTGGGGCCCTTTGGACGCAGTCCTGGCGCCTTAAGCACCAGGCTCATGTTGGACCTCTGTCCTGACGCCTTAGGCGCCAGGCTCATAAAGCTAGACATGTGTTCAAGTGTTTTAATGTGCACTTACCTGATGCAGACCATGCTGCCACATCCAGGCCCTCTTGAGGCCTGAATGGAACTACTTTACCTGTGGGACTACTTTCCACCCGGGTGTGGTCGGGGAAGGATACATACCTGATCGGAGGAAGGATACACACTTGGGACTTCTTCTAAAGCTATTTAAACCACACCCGATCAGCAACTCACGCTTCGCGTTGTTCTGCTCCTCGCAGCTGGACGCTCATCGTGTCAGCTCCTGCATCTGGACTTCAGCCACGCCTGTCAGCATCCTGGGTCACCTGCAAAGGGAGACAAGAGACCTTACCAGCTAAATCTGCACCACGGAGACATCACCGACGATCCTGAAAGGGAAGACATTATTTTTAAAAGCATTTCGTTACGATCGCTGCAGCGCTGCATTTCACTCACCTTTCCTGGGTTCCTCCATCTTCAGCAGCGATCATCCGGATACACAGCCACTTCCCAGAGCCTAGAGAAAAAGACAAGAATAAGAGGTGAGAGAAGGAAGGGAATAAGACTTACCTGTTGGGTCTTTCCCATTTCATTTCGGGTCTTGCCGCTTCCAGGCATTTTCCGGACCCCGGCCCCTATGGGGAAAAAAGACAAAGACATTGAATGAGCGTATGCAAAGTCGGTTCCCGAGCGCTCATCCAGAACTAACCTGCCATTTACTGGAACTGGAACTGCACGTTTCACTTCGGGTCGGTGCCATATCTCCGGCATTCCGAACCCCGGCCCCTAAGGGGAAAAAAGACATAAGCATTAGCGCTTGCTGCAAAAAGACAATGAACATTATTATTAAGCTTGGACTTTTGAACTTGCAACAGAACTTTTACAGAGCCTTACCTGAATAGTCAAGCTTACCTGAACTCCCATCAATCCTCAATCCAGTGAAGTAACTGGGTTTCAACGCGCCCTTGCATCAGAAGCAGGATGGAGAGCTCATCCTACCTGACCCTAAGGTGAGACTTCACGGGGAATCGTGGAAGGGTATTGTGGAGGGTTGGAAGAGAGTGGGACGCTTGAGCATAACTCAGTCAGTAGGTAATACTCCCTTTTCACGCACAGGGGAATATTCCTGCAAGCCGGAGAAGCCAGAGTAGAGGGCCCATCCTGTCCATCTTCAGAGTCCTGCGCTTCACCATTGAAGAAGCATCAGCACTCGAAGCCAGACCTGCGCCTCCGTGGGAATCAGGTGAGCGTTACAGAACGCAAACCCTACCCACAATTTCCCACCCGGGCGCTATGGAGACTTCCGAGACTGACCAGCTGGCCCAGCTTTTGGGGGAATTACGGGCAGAGGTGCACTCAGCCCGCCAGGAGACTAACGCTCTCAAAAGAGAACTGATTTTATCCAAGGAAAGAACAGATGACCTAGCCAAAAGGTTATTACAGGCCCAGGCAGGGCACACTCCTTTACCTAATTCCGGAGACATTTCCACATCAATGGGTTTGAGTAACCCGGTACAAATTAATCTACCTGGACACATGCCTTTGGCCCCGCCTGAACGTTTTGCGGGGGATCCCAAAAAATATGCTGTCTTTATGAACCAATGTCGTTTACACTTTCTATGCAGACCCGGAGCCTTCCCTAACGACCAGACCAAGGTAGCCTTTATACTATCTTACCTCAGTGGCAGTGCTGCCGACTGGTCTATTCCATTGGTAAATCAGGATGATCCCCTTCTCTAGAATTTTCAGGGCTTCCAGGCCAGCATGGAAAGATTGTTCGCTCGACACTCTCAAGGACAGGCCCTTGATAACGAACTGCTATCCTTACGACAAGGTAATCAGGATCTTCTGTCCTACATAGCCACCTTTAACAAACTGATTGTGGACTTGTTATCCAAGAAATCCAGCTATGGGTCTAGCCTCAGCAACTTCCACTCCTGTACAGCTACCGTCAGAATACCAAGAATTCCAAGACGTTTTTCAGAAAGAACAGGCTAACACGTTACCTCCCCAGCCTTATGATTGCCAAATCGATCTGGTACCCAATGCTCAACTACCTTGTAGTAGGATTTATGCTCTTACGGAACCTGAGAACCTGCATTTGCGTCAGTATTTAGATCAGTACCTAGCCAATGGTTTTATTCGCCCGTCCAAGTCTCCTGTCTCTTCAGCTCTGTTCTTCGTGCCGAAAAAAGAAGGCGACCTTAGAACGTGTATAGACTATCGCGCCCTAAATCAAATAACGATTAAGAATCGTTATCCTCTGCCCTTGATCCCCGAGCTTATCGACCAGGTGAAAGACGCTTGTGTGTACACCAAGTTAGATCTCCGAGGAGCTTATCACCTGGTGCGCATAAAAGAAGGCGACGAATGGAAGACTGCATTCCGCACCAAGTTTGGGCTCTTTGAATGTCAGGTGATGCCCTTCGGTTTGTGCAATGCACCTGCCGCCTTTCAGTACTTTATGAATGATGTTCTTCGGGAACTTATCGATGTCTGTGTCATTGTTTACATTGATGACATCCTGGTGTACTCATCTTCAGAATCTGATCACAGAAAACATGTTAGGGCAGTTCTTGAGAAACTGCGCCAGCACAGATTATTTGCAAAACTCGAAAAATGCGTTTTTCATACCACAGAAGTTGAGTTTCTCGGATTCATCCTGACACCTCAAGGAGTCCGAATGGACTCGCGAAGGGTGGACGCCATCCTCAAATGGCCATCTCCAAGCTCGGTGAAGGGAGTTCAGAGCATGCTCGGCTTTGCCAATTTCTATCGAAGATTCATCCCGGAATTTTCCCGAACAGTCCAACCCATCACCGCTCTCCTAAAGAAAAACAAACGCTTCGAATGGACTCTTGAGGCCGAATAAGCCTTCCAGGACCTGAAAACCAAATTCACCTCTGCACCTGTATTGAAGCACCCGCACCCAGATCTCCCGTACATAGTGGAAACCGATGCATCCAGTTTGGCCATGGGAGCTGTCCTGTCGCAAAGAGACCCAAAAACTAACCAACTACACCCAGTGGCCTTTTGGTCCAGAAAATTTTCTCCTCCTGAAATCAACTACGCAATTACCGATAAAGAGTTACTGGCCATCAAATCTGCTTTCAAGGCTTGGCGTCACTACCTTCTCTGGGCAAGACACACCATCACCTTAATTACGGACCACAGAAACTTACAGTATTTAAAAACAGCCAAAGGACTTCAGAGTCCTGCGCTTCACCATTGAAGAAGCATCAGCACTCGAAGCCAGACCTGCGCCTCCGTGGGAATCAGGTGAGCGTTACAATCAGGTAAGCGTTACAGGTAGTCCTGCTCATTATATCCAAGCAGGGTTTTTGCCTCCTGTACCCTCCAGCTTCTACCGGTTCCTGTGCTTCTCCCGCTACCGTGCCTTTTCCCAGGATGCACGGCCGGTTCGTCCTGGGGTGTCTCTCCTACTCTGTGTGCTGAACGGCATCTCTGTGTCTCAGTGCCTTCACCTCATGGATCTCCTACCTGGCCCTTGGAACCACGGTATGGATGCTGCCTCTTGCCTTCACGTCACCATCTGCCAGCCTCCCATTACCGTCTAGGCGCCATTGGGCAAAGGAGTCCTGTTGTCCTTTTGACTCTGGGAGCAGACTGCTTTCGTCTCTGCCCTGGCCTTCTCTGCATCTCTTTTGTACTTCCCAGGCTTCACAGACTCTCGTCCTGGTTGTCTGTGTCTCCCTGATAGGCAGTACTTCTTTGGTTTTTATGTCATAAGAGGAACCATGCCTCCGCGGAAGTCTATACTGAAGCAGTTACTTCTTGGTATTGGTCTTCCTTGCTCAATCTTCACGACAACTCCGATGGGCTCTATTCTTTGCGGAATTTGATTTTGTAACTACCCATTGCCCTGGCTGCAAGAATGCAAAAGCGGACGCCTTATCCCGGATTGGCATGGAAGAACCTAATTCGAGCTTAGAACCTGTGCCCATCATACCTGAGCAAAGAATCTTAGGCTTAACTTCATTGCAAACAATTGAGGATATCCAAACGCAAGTAAAACAACTTCTAGACTCTTCAACCTTACTGGAATGGAGTCAAAAGGGTCCTCATTACACCGTTAAGGATGACTTACCCTACTTCCAGGAGCGGTTGCTTCTGCCAAGTAAAGAATTGCAAGAACTTGTTATTGCCCATCATCATGAATCTTTAATAGAAGGACACCCTGGTATCGCTAAAACGGAGGAAAAAATCAAACGCCACTTCTGGTGGCCTTCTTGGAGAAAAGACATAAAGTCTTTTGTACTGTCTTGTGGAATTTGCGCCCAAAGCAAGGCTCAAAAGAAAAGGCCAGCCGGCCTACTTCAACCCTTGGATATTCCACCGGCGCCATGGCACACCCTGTCAATGGACTTTATAACAGATCTGCCTCCTTGTGCTGGTTACAACACAATCCTTGTAATTGTGGACCTATTCTCCAAAATGGCACACTTTATCCCTTTAAAGGGTTTGCCTTCAGCTTCCACCTTGGCCAAGGAATTCCTGGAGAATATAGTTTGCATACATGGTTTCCCTTCCATATTAGTCTCGGATCGTGGAAGTCAATTTATCTCACATCTTTGGAAGAAGTGTTGCCAACTAGCACCAACAGATGTGCGGTTATCCACCAGCCACCACCCCCAGACCGACGGACAAACCGAGAGAACCAATCAGACTCTCGAGCAATATCTTCGGTGCATGTTACACCAATCCGAGTTAAATTGGAAAGACATCCTTTGGATCGCGGAATATGCATACAACAATTCAGTGCATTCTGGAACCGGACAAACCCCCTTTTATACTTTGTATGGTCACCATCCTCGGACCTCTGACCTAGATCCACCTCTGACCCTGGAAATGCCTGCAGTAAATCATCTGCATCCCACAATAACCCGAGCCTTCAAAGAAGCTGCAACTCATTTACAGCAAGCCAAGAAAAAGTATAAAGAAAACGCTGATTTGCACCGAAGTAAAACTCCTCCTTACCAAGTAGGAGACCAGGTATGGCTAGCAACTAAACATTTACCCCTCAAGGGCCCGCGAACCTTCAATCCCAGATTCATAGGACCTTATCCCATCAAAGCTATAATCAACCCAGTGGCCTTTAAACTGGATCTACCGTCCAACATGCATATTCATCCAGTTTTTCATGCATCACTTTTGAAGCCAGTACAACCAGGAACCCGATTGTCCAAGCCTCCAGATCCAGTTCAAATTGAAGGGGAATTAGAATTCGAAGTTAAAGACATTTTAGACTCCAAGGTGGTTAAGTCGAAACTCTTCTATCTTGTTGATTGGAAGGGATATGGACCTCAAGAGAGATCGTGGGAGCCTAGTAACCATGTCCACGCACCTCGATTAGTACAAAGGTTTCACCGGAGATTTCCGAACAAGCCCAAACCCCCGGAGGGAAGAACCTTGGGAGGGGCCTTGAGGGGGGGTACTGTCATGATGCCTACCTCCAAGGAGCCAGGTCCGACCCAGCGACCCCAGAGGCAGGCATCATTTCCCCCAGGGGAGTGCCAGCGGGCCCAAGCTGGGGCCCTTTGGACGCAGTCCTGGCGCCTTAAGCACCAGGCTCATGTTGGACCTCTGTCCTGACGCCTTAGGCGCCAGGCTCATAAAGCTAGACATGTGTTCAAGTGTTTTAATGTGCACTTACCTGATGCAGACCATGCTGCCACATCCAGGCCCTCTTGAGGCCTGAATGGAACTACTTTACCTGTGGGACTACTTTCCACCCGGGTGTGGTCGGGGAAGGATACATACCTGATCGGAGGAAGGATACACACTTGGGACTTCTTCTAAAGCTATTTAAACCACACCCGATCAGCAACTCACGCTTCGCGTTGTTCTGCTCCTCGCAGCTGGACGCTCATCGTGTCAGCTCCTGCATCTGGACTTCAGCCACGCCTGTCAGCATCCTGGGTCACCTGCAAAGGGAGACAAGAGACCTTACCAGCTAAATCTGCACCACGGAGACATCACCGACGATCCTGAAAGGGAAGACATTATTTTTAAAAGCATTTCGTTACGATCGCTGCAGCGCTGCATTTCACTCACCTTTCCTGGGTTCCTCCATCTTCAGCAGCGATCATCCGGATACACAGCCACTTCCCAGAGCCTAGAGAAAAAGACAAGAATAAGAGGTGAGAGAAGAAAGGGAATAAGACTTACCTGTTGGGTCTTTCCCACTTCATTTCGGGTCTTGCCGCTTCCAGGCATTTTCCGGACCCCGGCCCCTATGGGGAAAAAAGACAAAGACATTGAATGAGCGTATGCAAAGTCGGTTCCCGAGCGCTCATCCAGAACTAACCTGCCATTTACTGGAACTGGAACTGCACGTTTCACTTCGGGTCGGTGCCATATCTCCGGCATTCCGAACCCCGGCCCCTAAGGGGAAAAAAGACATAAGCATTAGCGCTTGCTGCAAAAAGACAATGAACATTATTATTAAGCTTGGACTTTTGAACTTGCAACAGAACTTTTACAGAGCCTTACCTGAATAGTCAAGCTTACCTGAACTCCCATCAATCCTCAATCCAGTGAAGTAACTGGGTTTCAACGCGCCCCTGCATCAGAAGCAGGATGGAGAGCTCATCCTACCTGACCCTAAGGTGAGACTTCACGGGGAATCGTGGAAGGGTATCGTGGAGGGTTGGAAGAGAGTGGGAGGCTTGAGCATAACTCAGTCAGTAGGTAATACTCCCTTTTCACGCACAGGGGAATATTCCTGCAAGCCGGAGAAGCCAGAGTAGAGGGCCCATCCTGTCCATCTTCAGAGTCCTGCGCTTCACCATTGAAGAAGCATCAGCACTCGAAGCCAGACCTGCGCCTCCGTGGGAATCAGGTGAGCGTTACAATCAGGTAAGCGTTACAGGTAGTCCTGCTCATTATATCCAAGCAGGGTTTTTGCCTCCTGTACCCTCCAGCTTCTACCGGTTCCTGTGCTTCTCCCGCTACCGTGCCTTTTCCCAGGATGCACGGCCGGTTCGTCCTGGGGTGTCTCTCCTACTCTGTGTGCTGAACGGCATCTCTGTGTCTCAGTGCCTTCACCTCATGGATCTCCTACCTGGCCCTTGGAACCACGGTATGGATGCTGCCTCTTGCCTTCACGTCACCTTCTGCCAGCCTCCCATTACCGTCTAGGCGCCATTGGGCAAAGGAGTCCTGTTGTCCTTTTGACTCTGGGAGCAGACTGCTTTCGTCTCTGCCCTGGCCTTCTCTGCATCTCTTTTGTACTTCCCAGGCTTCACAGACTCTCGTCCTGGTTGTCTGTGTCTCCCTGATAGGCAGTACTTCTTTGGTTTTTATGTCATAAGAGGAACCATGCCTCCGCGGAAGTCTATACTGAAGCAGTTACTTCTTGGTATTGGTCTTCCTTGTTCCTGTATCCTACCTTGTCCTAGTACTTGGTGTACCTATGTTATAACAGTACATAGGTCTACTGTCTACAAAGAGGTTGGCAGAAGGAGAGGCTAGAGTGTGTGGGCCTGTGATGTTCTCATTAGGGCCGTACCCTAGGTGGTCGTCTTTCTCCCTAGGGGGGAGTTCCTCCCCATGGGATCCTCCCGCATTATACCACCCTCAAAGGGACTATCGGGTAGTGGCCTCACCTCCCTGGCCTCATGGGAATGGGCTCCCCCTCTGGCTGAAGTGACAACATCCAGTGATTTGTCACAGTATATATATCTGGCAGCCTCAAAGTCAGGATTAGACTGGCGACTTGGCTTAGACATCATGCCTGGCATCAAAGGCCCTGACTTTAGACTAGACATTTAAGTACTACTACACAACCATGGTAGTCATCCTTATACTGTTAAAGAAGGGGAGAAAATGGCCAGAAAGATTCTAAAGAAATCTTCATTCTACATACCACAAGAAATAAAAAGGTTTGAAAAAACCAAGAGGGAGGTGAAAGGGGTTCGGGGAAGCTGATGTTCCCCCAGCAGAAACATCTCAGGATGAAGTAGAAGAAATCACCCCACTTCCAGACTTAGCTTTTGCACAAAGCAATGATCCGGCCCTCACAGAGGCCTTTAGGTGGTTCACTACGGAGAAAGCCGGACACAATCAACCTGGAGCTTTCTTCATTTTGAAGGGCCTACTATATAAAAACCATCCGAACATCAGTTTCTCATCACCATACTGTTGGCTTAGTAGAGCTGTTTAACCAGACCCTAATGAAGGTTTCGGGAAAGTTGTTAGAAACTGATATGAACAATTGGGATGTAATGGGCCCTGTTCGCAGTCAGGAAAACCCTTCAGAGTTCCCTGGGATATTCCCCTTTCTTTTGAATTACTCTATTGAAAGGAACCCTGTGATGTTTTGGACATGTTGAAGTAAACCTGGGAGGAGAAGACGGAGGCTATATTATCCATCTCCCAAACATCCCAGAAATGAAAGGGTCATATGGCCACAGTAAAGGAGATTGTCAATAAATACTTGGATCAAGCTCAGGAACAGCAAAAGAGGGCATATAATAAACATGATGTAGCCTGATCCTTTTCTATCGGTTAATCCGTGTTAGTCTTCCTGCCAACTTGATTTCCAAGTGGCACAGACCCTACGTCCTAAATTCTAGGAAAGAAGGGTTCCCTGAACTATCTAATTTCACAACCAGAAAGATGTCAGAAAACCCAGATTTATCATGTGAATCTCATGAAAGAGTGGAAAGTAGTGAGTCTACTACAGTCACTACGGCTGTCCTTCTCACTGATTCAGAAATTAAGAACAAATGGATTCTGCCTGAGTTGCCATTATCCCATCAGGAAGACCTAGTTGACTTACTGGCTCATTTTCCGGAGATGGTTTCAGAACCATCCGGAACGGTTAATAATTATTTTCATTACATCCGTCCCCCGGCTGGAAAAACTATTAACCTGAAACCATATAGCATCCCTGAGGCCAGGAGAAGGATTACTGAATAGAAGATAGAGGATATGCTCAAGGCTGATATTGCAGAGCCCTTTGAGAGTCTTTGGTCCTCCCCTATAGTTCTAGTAGCCCAACCTGATAACTCATGGTGATTCCGTATAGATTTTAGAAAGCTGAACTCTACATCCATCTTTGACAACTATCCAATGCCCCGCATTCATGACTTAATCGAGAAGCAAGGGACGGCCAAGTTTATAACCAATCTCGCTTTAACAAAAGGATATTGTCAGGTTCCCCTCAATCCAGCGGATAGGGACAAAACAGTCTTTACAATACCCGAGGGATATTTCCAATGTAAGGTTTTACTCTTTGGGCTCCATGGACACCTGCCACATTTTAACGATTGATGGATAAAGAGTTGAAACTGTACTTGGCTTTCTCTAGGGCCTACTGTGACGATATTGTCATACATAGCAACAGCTGGCCAGAAACTGTGCACCAACTATACTCCATCACCTGTGCTCTGTGGAAAGAAGGTCTCAGCCAATCCTCAAAAGTGTCACTTAGCCCAGTCTGCAGTGAACTATCTCAGACACCTTCTGGGGAATGGCTTAATCCAACCTAAAACAGAGAAGGTGAAAGCGGTACTACAAACCCCAACCCAAAACCCAAACAAGATCTCCAAGCCTTTTTGGGTCTAACAGGCTATTACAGATGGTTTATCTCCAACTATTCCACCTTGGTGGCAAACATAACGGATAAACTAAAGAACTCCCAACCCCAGAAGTTGGTGTGGACTAAACAAGATCAACTGAGTTTTGAGTTCCTGAAGGCCATTCTCTGCCAAGAGCCTGTCCTTTAGATGCCCGTCTTTAATAAAAAATGTAGTCTACAAACGGATGCATCAAAAACGGGCTTAGGGGCGGTATTCTCTCAAGAGTATGATGTGGTGGAACACCTGATCCTGTATACTAGCCGGAATCTCTTTCCCCAAGAACAGTCCTATGCTATGGGGGAATTAGAAGCACTAGCTGTCAAGGATGACACTCTATTAAGCGTGGCACTGGACACCCAGGAAGGAATTGGGGAGATTGTGCAGCTTGCCAAACTGATCTTAAGAATTTCACTTGGGCAACAACGTACTCTGGTTGAGGGTCAGTCACAATGAGTGCAATATCTTTGACTTTAGCAGTGTTAGAAGAAATGTCAGAAGGCGCAGGAGTGATTTCCACTGTTTGGGCTAACAAAGTCTGCAAGAATTCATTATCTTGTTGTAGCTCTTCAACAGATAAGGACTGCGGATCATAGTCGCAAATGTCATAATAGTTATATATGGAAGAAGGGTCAGCAAGCCAGTGAGTGTAGTACTGTGCTTGTAAATCTTTGTTTACTAAGGCGAGACTGTTCTTTAAATTAAAGTTCTTGTTTGCTGTCTTTAGGGAAACTGTAGATTGTTGCAAAGGTTTCTTTACCCGAAAGGAAAGCAGCCTTGGTCTGTGTGTGCCTTTCCTGCATAAGGAACAAGACATTTTTGGCTCTTGCATTCTGTCAAGGATGGCACTCTATTAAGAGTGGCACTGGACACCCAGGAAGGAATTGGGTGGTTGTGCCAAAGTAAAGTGGACAGAAAAGTTCACACACAGCTGAAAGAAAGGAGATCGAAGAGTAAGCAAGTGTAGTAAGGGAAAAGGTACAGGATAGATTCCCTCTAGGGGTGTATGCAGACATAGGAAAAGAGTATTCCACAAACCTTAGGAAAACTCTAACCTTCTGCACAGTTTGCTATAACAGAGGCCCACACTGTTTGCTCATGGCTTGGAACAACAGCTATGGGTGTCTGTAACGTAGAAACTAGACAAGGGAAAGGGCAGAGGTTGCCTGACGGAAACCAACAGACAAGCTCTGTACAAGGGGTTTACAAACAGTACAAGAGAAGATACTAACAGATAAATCCAGAGAAAAGGATATTGAATAGCAAACTAGCAGAAGGAAAATGAAGGGAAAGCCGTATAGCAGGATTGGATAGGAAGAAAGTACTGAGGGTTGAAAACAAGGAAGAAAGCAAGGGAGTAGCAGTCAGGAAACAGAGGAACTGTAATAACTGAGAATAAATAATGAATGTAAACTGATGTGGATAGCAGGGAATGGTAGGGTACAAGGTAGAAAATCAGAAAATCAGGGAAAACAATGGGCAAGCCCAAAAGGAGCAGGGCTGTAAGGAAGGAAGCCCCGAGGGATAGGGCTTAGGGCAGCGGAGTGAAACAGACTGCACGGCAAGGAGCCCAGAAGGACCGCGCAGCAAGGAGTGAGCCCAAATGGAGCATGGCTGTAAGGAAGGAAGCCCAGAGGGAATGGCGGAAGGTAGCAGCGGAGCGTGATCGGCTGCTTGGCTGGAGCTTGGAAGGCAATGGCGGAAGGTAGCAGCGGAGCGTGATCGGCTGCTTGGCTGGAAGGCTATGGCGGAAGGTAGCAGCGGAGCGTGATCGGATGCAAGGCTGGATCCTTTAAGGCAATGGCGGAAGGTAGCAGCGGACCGTGATCGGCTGCAAGGCTGGATCCTGGAAGGCAATGGTGGAAGGTAGCAGCGGACCGTGATCGGCTGCAAGGCTGAATCCTGGAAGGCAATGGCGGACGGTAGCAGCGGACCGTGATCGGCTGCAAGGCTGAATCCTGGAAGGCAATGGCGGAAGGTAGCAGCGGACCGTGATTGGCTGCTATGCAGAGGAATTGCATACAAGGAATACGAAGCTTGAAGCAAAAAGGAGCAGGAAGGACTCTTAATGCAAGAGACTGAGCCCCTGGAGGCAGCAGCTTTTATACTGCCCAGCCCAGCACAGAGGCAGGCTAATTGGTCGCACCTGGCTAAGCACACCTGCAGACAATCGGCCACCTCTCTCTCTGTTCCTGAGCTGGTGGAAGCAGAGCAAATCCCTAAGGCTTCTGGGGATTGTAGTTCCGAAGATGACGAATAGGAAGGGCCAGGAATAGATGGTTGTAGTCAAGTGCATTGTGGTAAGTGTAGTCTCGCAAATGGGAAATAAAGTCCAAGAAGTAAATATCAGTTGATCCAAGAGTTTTACACAGATAAATGAATACCAATTTGTCCATTTTGATTGCCAATGTAGGCGCCCATGGCGCAGGCATGACAGTATGCCCCCCTCCAGGCCCCTCTCCAGGCTCTCTGAAGACCGACCTACAAGAGGAATGTCCGTCATACCGTGAAAGAGTCTCATACCAAAAAGGCACATCATGAAGCAACAAAAACTGTTTAAGGCTGAAAGGTGAGTGTCTTGAAGGGAGGGGACATTACCAATGTTCTGAACCTTTGAGGTAGAATCCAGAAAAGATACAGTCTTTGGAGCACAAAACTCAACAGTCAATAACAGAGGAACTGTGAAGATCTACTGCAGGCTCCATGGCAAATATTGCTTTGAAAGTAGTGGTCTTCCTTAGGGCTGGCAGCGGTACAGTACTGAGAGGTGGAACCAGAGATACAGCTGAATTGGTTGCTCTAGGAAGGTTTTCCAAGGTGTCAGAAGCCGCAATGGCAAAGTCAAGATTTGCCGCAGAGACTTCAGGAATCACAGCGGCGGGTTCTCCATGAGTTGCAGGAAGTTCAGAAGCCACAGCAGCAGAGAGATCATGAATGGCAGTAGGTAGCTCCGGTGGTGTAGCAACTGGGAGTGTAGGTGCCATAGGAGAACCAACGGGCAGGGACGCACCTGAGACTGATAGTATGGAGTCTGGTAGTTTAAGTGCTGCAGAGGCACCAGCAGGAACAACCAGAGTTGTAGTCTTAAACGAAGAGCTGTTAACTGGCTTAGCAACTGGTACTGTCCTTGCAGGCAGAGAGGAAGGGGTGCTTCTACTGCAGTAAGAGTGATGTGAGATGCTGCATCAGTAGCAGATTCAGAAGTACAAGCAGGAGAAGCAGCAGAGATTGGGCTAGCAGATACTGTAACAGGTAGCATGACAGATGTGGGGCCAGGATAAGGTAGGCCTTCTGATGACTGGCCTTCAAAGTCTGGTGTGCTCATGTTGCTAGGTGGGTCTGGGGTACAGACTGTTGGAAAAGCTGGATTCCTGACAAGTACTGGGTATTGTTCAGGATCTGGTGTACAAAAACCCCTAGAAGCTGAGTACATCTCTGATTTGGTCACTTTAGTAGAGGCTGTAAGTGTGAGTAAAGGATAGTCTTCAAGGGTAAGAATGGAACTATCCTTGGACTCAGCAGGATCTCCAGTCAGAAGATTACACTTGATTTGTGGTGTAATGGCAGTGTGAGTGATTTGGCCCACCGAAGGAGTTAACTTTTCACTATCTGAACAACAGCCTGAGTTACTGTGGCTAGTAAGTGAATGAGCTGTGTCAAACTTTAGAAGGGATGCATATGCTAAATTTAGGTCTTCCATCTGCGTGGTATAAGTCTGTATTTTTTTCTGTGTTGCCATTCCAGGCCTTATCATGTCAATCTCTAAAGACAGAATGTCGGGTGTTGGACATAGTGTCAGATGGTCTGGTAAATTGTGTCCCTTTGCTAAATTCTTATAATGCAAATAGACGAAATCATCATAGAGGTCTTCGGTGTGTCTTTTAAGGCATAAGAGCTGCTCTTGTAACTGGTATGTTCCCTTAGATAGTTCTACAACTTCAGCATCTGGGATAGTAGAAAGGCCAGGTGTAGCGATAGGAAGACTGACTTTAGTGTTATCGTGGTTAGTAGTGACTGGGGAAGCATTAAGACAACCGATGGTCAGTATTGGTCTTTTGTACCCAGGACCAGCAGCACTAACCTCAGGATACTGAATGTCTTGGCCTGTTAAATGAGTGTTATCAGTGGTCTGGGGAGATTGTGCAGCTTGCCAAACTGATCTTAAGAATTTCACTTGGGCAACAATGTACTCTGGTTGAGGGTCAGTCACAATGAGTGCAATATCTTTGACTTTAGCAGTGTTAGAAGAAATGTCAGAAGGCGCAGGAGTGATTTCCACTGTTTGGGCGAACAAAGTCTGCAAGAATTCATTATCTTGTTGTAGCTCTTCAACAGATAAGGACTGCGGATCATAGTCGCAAATGTCATAATAGTTATACATGGAAGAAAGGTCAGCAAGCCAGTAAGTGTAGTACCATGCTTGTAAATCTTTGTTTACTAAGGCAAAACTGTTCTTTAAATTAAAGTTCTTGTTTGCTGTCTTTAGGGAAACTGTAGATTTTTGCAAAGGTTTCTTTACCCGAAAGGAAAGCAGCCTTGGTCTGTGTGTGCCTTTCCTGCAAAAGGAACAAGACATTTTTGGCTCTTGCATTCTGTCAAGGATGGCACTCTATTTAGAGTGGCACTGGACACCCAGGAAGGAATTGGGTGGTTGTGCCAAAGTAAAGTGGACAGAAAAGTTCACACACAGCTGAAAGAAAGGAGAGCGAAGAGTAGGCAAGTGTAGTAAGGGAAAAGGTACAGGATAGATTCCCTCTAGGGGTGTATGCATATATAGGAAAAGAGTATTCCACAAACCTTAGGAAAACTCTAACCTTCTGCACAGTTTGCTATAACAGAGGCTCACACTGTTTGCTCATGGCTTGGAACAACAGCTATGGGTGTCTGTAACGTAGAAACTAGACAAGGGAAAGGGCAGAGGTTGCCTGACGGAAACCAACAGACAAGCTCTGTACAAAGGGTTTACAAACAGTACAAGAGAAGACACTAACAGATAAATCCAGGGAAAAGGATGTCGAATAGCAAACTAGCAGAAGGAAAATCAAGGGAAAGCCGTATAGCAAGAGTGGATAGGAAGAAAGTACTGAGGTTGAAAACAAGGAAGAAAGCAAGGGAGTAGCAGTCAGGAAACAGAGGAACTGTAATAACTGAGAATAAATAATGAATGTAAACTGATGTGGATAGCAGGGAATGGTAGGGTACAAGGTAGAAAATCAGAAAAGCAGGGAAAACAATGGGCAAGCCCAAAAGGAGCAGGGCTGTAAGGAAGGAAGCCCCGAGGGATAGGGCTTAGGGCAGCGGAGTGAAACAGACTGCACGGCAAGGAGCCCAGAAGGACCGCGCAGCAAGGAGTGAGCCCAAATGGAGCAGGGCTGTAAGGAAGGAAGCCCAGAGGGAATGGCGGAAGGTAGCAGCGGAGCGTGATCGGCTGCTTGGCTGGAGCTTGGAAGGCAATGGCAGAAGGTAGCAGCGGAGCGTGATCGGCTGCTTGGCTGGAAGGCTATGGCGGAAGGTAGCAGTGGAGCGTGATCGGATCGGCTGCTTGGCTGGAAGGCTGGAAGGCAAGGACGGAAGGTAGCAGCGGACCGTGATCGGATGCAAGGCTGGATCCTCTAAGGCAATGGCGGAAGGTAGCAGCGGACCGTGATCGGCTGCAAGGCTGGATCCTGGAAGGCAATGGTGGAAGGTAGCAGCGGACCGTGATCGGCTGCAAGGCTGAATCCTGGAAGGCAATGGCGGAAGGTAGCGTCGGACCGTGATCGGCTGCAAGGCTGAATCCTGGAAGGCAATGGCGGACGGTAGCAGCGGACCGTGATCGGCTGCAAGGCTGAATCCTGGAAGGCAATGGCGGAAGGTAGCAGCGGACCGTGATTGGCTGCTATGCAGAGGAATTGCATACAAGGAATACGAAGCTTGAAGCAAAAAGGAGCAGGAAGGACTCTTAATGCAAGAGACTGAGCCCCTGGAGGCAGCAGCTTTTATACTGCCCAGCCCAGCACAGAGGCAGGCTAATTGGTCGCACCTGGCTAAGCACACCTGCAGACAATCGGCCACCTCTCTCTCTGTTCCTGAGCTGGTGGAAGCAGAGCAAATCCCTAAGGCTTCTGGGGATTGTAGTTCCGAAGATGACGAATAGGAAGGGCCAGGAATAGATGGTTGTAGTCAAGTGCATTGTGGTAAGTGTAGTCTCGCAAATGGGAAATAAAGTCCAAGAAGTAAATATCAGTTGATCCAAGAGTGTTACACAGATAAATGAATACCAATTTGTTCATTTTGATCGCCAATGTAGGCGCCCATGGCGCAGGCATGACACTAGCAATCAAATGGGCCGTCGTCCACCTTAGGTATTACCTCACGGAAGGAAATTTGGATTGCTTACGGGCCATTCTCCCTTGACCTGGATGAGTATAAGAAAAGACATTAATCCCAGAATATTGAGATGGTACCTTGATCTACAACCATTTTGTCTCACAGTAGAACACCAGAAGGGGAAAGAACAGGGGAACGTGGGTTTTCTCAGTCAATTTCCTCTCAGTAAAGATGGGGAAGCCACCACCATAAGGGAAAGGGCATGTGACGAATTTCAGGTATTCACCCCTTCTTCCCAATGTAAAACCCCCTTCTCCCCTCTAAGGCTAGGGAGTAGTGACCGCACTACAAAACCCTCCCTAGGGGTTGAAGCAAGTGGGACCTCACTGGGAGAGACTCCCCCTTTGGGCATATAGATTCCTGTCCCTGTGAGGAACTCTTCATACCAATGAATTTAGTTGCATACATGGGGCTACCTGGTAAGCTGCAGAATGTGGCATCTTAATCGTTGGCTGAAGGCAATGCAAGCCTAAATCCAGTGGCACAAGAAAAGGAATATATCTCTTTAATACGAGACTCAAATTTGATTGTGACGAGGAGGAAGAGAAGTGAGGACCCTGATGCACAGAGGAAGCCCCCTGACTTCATCACACCGGCTGGAGGCGAAGCGCAAGCTAGTCGCGCCCGTGACTTGGAGAGAGAGAATGTGAGTATGTGATACTAGAGTACTGTCATGTGCAGATGCGAAAAGAAGAACAAGCAAGTGGTGGCGTGAACACAAGCTGGACGTGGCCGTGGTGGGCAGACGCCCCAGGAACAACAATGACACCGCCCATATGGGAAGTTTGGGTTGCTTTCAATCAGCAGCACTAGTGCGAATCAGGAGTCTGTTGCAGACCCGAGAATGTGAAGTGGAGGAGCAGAGGGAGAGAGAAAAACATCCCGTGTGAGAGCCGAGCCCAACCACCAGCCCGTACTAAGAGATAGGTACCTGGGGGCCCGGGAGAAGCGGGAGGCCTGTGGTATATCGTTATCAATCAAAGACAACTCATTCCAGTCAAAGGAACGAGAAAGCATGATTAAACTTATGTGATGGGAGTTGGAGGCAAATAATGAGTAATCCAGAGGGGGAAGAGAGTTACTGAGAAGCTGGAACCTCATCCCAGTATACTGGACGAGTTATCAAATAAGCAAAAAAGCCAACGAAGAAGTGAAAAGCCTAGAAGACAGGGGCTGAAGCCACACAGCTGTCATATATTAAGTAAAAGAAAAGACACTTTAAGACTGATAGTTTATGATATGGAGAGTTTTAAAAACGGCGAAGCAAAACCCTGTTCAAGCATTCCTGGAGGAGACCCCTGGATGGAAACTATGAGTAACAATCTGAGTATCAAGAAATATTACAGTGGAGGGCATTCTAAAAAGGGGGCCACAGAGAGAGAAAAGTGTTCTTGAGGAATTACAAGAATTGATCGCAGACACTTACTGTACTACCGAGAGGTTTTATAATTTATGAGATGATTGAATGAACAGGAGAGGCCAGGTGAGGACAATCACTCCCTTGGTCTATTTTTACATTTTTTTAAATTAGTGGCAGTGTCATATAGGGTAGTTTGGATGGAGGACATATTTTCTTTTGGACTTCATGACAACGGACAAGCACCTCTAGTTTCTTTAGAAAGGCAGGGTACTCCCTCTTGTGATAGGGAAAATTAGGCCTTCTACTTATAATTTACATTAAAAGAACCTGAACCACCCTTTTCCGACCTGCCACAGTACCATGTTTGTCAAGCCATATGTGCTGGTGTTGGAGAGATTCTGTACTTTAGAGGCTGCAGGCTCTTTTTTAGTCTTAAATTGTATGCTGCTCAACTTCTTTATGAGCTTCTTTTTTTCACGTTTTTATCCAGAAGGATGTTTTCTTCCTTTTTATTGTGTTTTATTATATTTATAATGCGTTGAATGTGTTTTATTGTTTGTTACCATGAATGGTGCTGTAGCCCCTGCGTTTGCGGCCCCGATCCGTGCAAGGGTGTACACTTCCCTTCCCCGGAGCAGTGACAGTTCCCATGGATATCCCCCCCCCCTGCTCAGTAGGGAGGGGCGCTGCACCTTCCCAATAAAATTTCTGAAAACAGGGAAGGGGCTCTATGGGTGGTCCTAAATTTAGTCTTAAATTGTATGCTGCTCAACTTGTTTATGAGCTTATTTTTTTCTTTTTTGGTATCTAGAAGGATGTGTTCTTCCTTTTTAAATATTGTGTTTTCTTATATTTATAATGTGTTGTGTGTGTTTTACTGTTTTCTACCATGAATGGTTCTGTAGCCGCTGCTTTTCCAGCCATGGTCCGTGCAAGGGTGTACACTTCCCTTCCCCAGAGCAGTGACAGTTCCCATGGATACCACCCCCCCCGCTGAGTAGGGAGGGGTGGTTCACCTGCCAAATAAAATTTCTGAAAACAAGGGAGGGGCTCTGTGGGCGGTCCTGTCTTGCAAAGTGGTCTCGGGCAGGGCGCCAACCTATGCCTATACCTCACGCCAGGGTACCTCCCCTCTTCCCATTATTCACAACAATGATCATCTACATAAACAGTTACCCTACTTACCATTCCCCATAATAATTACCCCAACTACCTAACTTCTCCCTACCTTCTCCTACTTAACATTTAACATACTTAGCGGTTAATAACTATACACATAACATACATATAAATATATATACCTACCACACAAACACAGACACCCCTTCACACACTGTCATGGGCGCTGGCTCTGCAGCAATGGGTCTAGGATGCTGATGACATCTGGGGCCTGCCCCCCTCTTCTTCTTCTAAGGTGACCCGGTTCCCCACGTGGGGCCAGCATTCAGCCGACACCCACACTCACCATCACACCGGTGGTCTAAATAATACTATGGGTGTGCCCCATTGGCAGGGGGGCTGCACCGGAATTCACTGCCGTGATCTGTGATTTATTTTATTTATGTAGGGTGGGCCAACATTTCTGGGGGGCCCACCCAATGTCACTGCCACGTCCCATAGTGTTCTGTATTCAATTGGTGGTCCCTGTTGGCTGGGGGGCCCACCCAAATTCACTGCACGGCCCACGCACCATTTTCAGACCAGGCAGCGTCCCTGTTGCTATGGGGAAGCCAGCACGCTCAGCATTACATGCTGCAGCCTCCTCCTGGCCCAGCCCCTCAGCAATGCATTGGAGAAATGCAGGGGGTGGCCCGCGTCTTCACCCAGGCCACTCCATTGGGCAGCCCGGGGCTTCCTTCACCAGGGCCGCTCAATGGAGCGACCCAGGACTGCACTGCCTTTTTTCACCCCGGGTTGGCCCCCGAGCCCAGCCCAGGGTTTCCATCTTCATAGCTCCACCCCACCCTCAATCCCCATGGGATGGAGCAGGCTTCTGCTACGCGAATGCATTCCGTCATGGGCTGCTCCTGGCATACGCAGCCCGAGAGGATTTCTTTGATGATGGGTGCGCCTCACTGGCCACGAGGCAGGCCATTGGGGGCATGGCCGGGCAGCCCGGTCGGGGACACCCCACACATGCAGTCCTGGCTGGGCTGGTCTTGATGGGCCAGGGCAGCCACTGCCATGCTGCCTGGCAAGCAAATGTTTCTGGGGCCTGTGTGGTCTGGCCCCTTGACGGGCCGAGATGTGCCACGGCCCAGGGGTGGCTGAGCTGCCCATGGCATAGCAGCTTGGCCCACCTGCTCATAGTCTCTGGGGGGCTCTCCCATATGCCACCCTATGATATTCAAAGGATTCAGGCCCCAAGGCGCCGCTTGAAGCAGCAACCCCTCAGGTACGTCTCTCTCTTTTTCTCTCTTTTCTTAACTGTCTTTCTCAACTGTTCTTTTTTTTTAACTCCCTCTGGATTCTCTTCTCTCCCCTGCCCATTCCATTCTTGTGCAGGGGAGTTATTTTTTTCTTGTTCCTGTCCTTTTTCTTGTTTCTTGACATTCCATCCAGCCCCATGTGTCAGGAATCGTAGGGAACAGGGATATTCTGCTAAACAGATAAAGCGAACACCTACCTCTATTCTACTGTCTTCCCCGCAATATCTTTCTCCTGACATATTGGGAAAGCAAAGGCCGATTACACGTACTTTCAGTCGTGTAGGACGTAGTTGTACGCTGGGGATTACCTTGGGAACGCAGACGCTCCGTGTTTCTGGGGTCACGTGTTTTTGCACGGTGATCGCTGTAGTGGTCATTTGACATGCAGGCGCGTATTTAGTCCCCGCCTTACAACTTTACTTTGCTTCTGAATTTGTTTTCTTTGGCTACATACCTTGTTTGACTTTTGATATTCATGACCCGGATTGTTTATTGGATTTCCCGTTTCTGGTTGCCCATGTCTGCTTTGCTTGCTGAATTGCTACAAATCTTGGAACTCTTCACGGACTGCTTTTGGATTACGGCTTCCCCGGTTTGGTATTCGCCTGCTTCGTTAAAGACCCACTGTCATGATTCCTGCCCCTCATGTCCCCAGCCCTCCAAGATGTCAGGCTGGAGCCAGGCCACGATCACCTACATGGCCCTCAAGGGCCTCTCCATCCCTCCAAAGAACCACTTGGAGTCAGACTTGGCACTTGTGGCACCAGACTCACTCTCTCCCATAGGATAACATTGGGGATTGGACTTGTAGTGCATTGATGGGGACAAGATGGAAGCCCCCACATATTTTGGTTCCCAGAACTGCATGTGCAGTCTAGTCTTTTGGGTTTGGTTCAGCCCAGAGACACCTGGGATACCCAGAGACTATTTAAGCCACGCCCAGGCTGAGAAATATGCTTTGCGTTTTCTGCACCTGCAGCGTGACACTCACTATGTTCGGATCGGTCTCCAGTAGGCCTGCATCTTTCTTTTGCGCTCAGCTCCTGCAAGAACAAGAACACCATTAGGAACAGCCTTACCTTGCGGCGCTTCTGCCCATCATTCATCGCTCCTTCTGTTCTACAGGCATCTTCGGTGGTGTCATTCCCATCCCGGCACGCCGCTTCCTAAGGAAAAGGGAAAAGAACAGAAAAAAGGCATTAGTAAGCATTCTGCAAATTTTTGCTTATTTTTAAATACTGTACGAGCTTCAAACACTCTCTGGGGGAACTCTGTCTCTGGAACTTCTCATCCATCTGCAAGAGGGAAAAGACACTCCAGGTTAGCGTGGAAACATCTAGAGGTGCTGCATACCGCGCTTACTCACCGCAATTGTTCTTCATAACTGGCATCCACGCTGAAAACTTTGCGGCACCTAAAAGACACAGGAAAAGAACTCAATACAAATACGAAAGGGGTGCATCGCGCATCGCGCTCTCACTCACCTTCAGCGCTACTCATCTCAGCAGCACGCCGCCATCCCCGGACGCCGGCCATCATCTAAGGAAGGAAAGGAATGAAGTTAGAGAACTGTTCAAAAGACTCATTATACTTACCTGTCGGACTCTTGCCAGTGAAGTAACTAGACAGCAACGAGCCCCCATCAATCAACGCGCCCCTGCGCTGAAAGCAGGACGGAGAGCACACTATCCAAGAAAACAAGGTGAGCTGTGGATCAAAGGGAAGGGTTGGACCCCAGGGAAGAAGGGGTTCAAGCACACAGAAACAATAGGGAGTTAAACTCTACCAATCCTGTGTGTCAGGCCCAGTCTCCAGTCGAATAGCCTCCACTGAAGGGTTCGAGGTCGTAAGAGGTCAGAACAGGCTGAGTGACGTCCCCATGGATACCAGAGCGGTACACCCACAGATTTACTTAAAGGACTTGCTTGTATTTTCATTTCTACTGCTACGTTGACTTTCGGATTTTCATCTGGTATTCTTCACGGGGTGTTTGGACTTGTACCTTTTCAGTTGTTTCCTGAACTAGAGACGCTCAGTGTTTTAGGAGTCTGCTTGCCGTCGGGTTAGGTGGTCCCGAACTTCCTGGTTGGATTGTTGTTTTTTAGGCATCCTCATGCCGGCGGTGGGTAGGTGGATCGTGCTTCAAGTTCTGCTTCAGTCTTCACAGATTTCATTACTTCAAGCTCCTGTATTCTTTCCTCCTGGACAATTATTATTCACGTAATCTACAACAACTCGCATGTGGTAAGACCGTTCTATTATTTACATTTAAGGAGAGTTCTATTTTTTCTCTGGTCATTTATACAACTCATTTTTTGTTGATATCTAGACACCATTTATCTATCTATTTGGGAATAGCCACATTACTGCAGTTCAAGTTTTCTTTCAGGTACTTATTCTTAGGTATTGGATATTTGTGGACTCGCTGTCTCCTCCTGTTGCTAATTTGTTGTTCCTTTGCAGGCTGGCTGGTTCTGGTGGCGTCCACTCCTCTTTAGGTCAATTGATCTTTCAGGGAGTTTATTTAATTCCTCTGATAGGTACATTGACAAAACAAACTCGTCATCTACACGACGAGTTCAAGTCTAAAGCCAGAGCTCTTCTTGTTGGCAAAGAAAGGGCTTTGTTGTTACACCATGGTAGGCCGGATGGTTTCTCCCAAACACAAATACACACATAAATGAACACACACTACATAACGTATTTAATAAAACCTTTATTGTTCTAGGGTCTGTGTCTGTCTTTCTAGGTGTGTATTCCCTTAGGGGACCAGCATGTAGCCCCACTAGCCGGGCCCCGTGGGGTCACAGGCTACATTCAATGCGCCAAACGTTTAATAAAATCAAATTAAATCGTGTGTCTACTTTGCAGCCTTTTGTCACATTTGCCACCTGAGAATAGTGACTCTGCTTTCCCTATCCTAGTAGCAACCTCTTTGGTCAAACACAGACCTCTGTGAATTCTGCTTGAATTGCCAGATCACTATTTATCTTTGGTGACTTACCACATCTTCATACAGGTACCATTTATGTACTCCCTACATATATTACTTGTTCATTCTTATTAACTCCTATGAGAGTTTATATCCATCTATTTTCTTTTGCATGGACATCTCCTCTTGGATGGTTAGTGTTTAGGCAATATCATTTGGGCTTTTTGACCTCGCTCTGTAATGTGCTTTAACTTCTATAAGCTACAAACACTTTCTTCTATCAGTTATGATACTCTTTGTGTTATGTATGTCTGGTGATGTTCCATGGGCGCTTTTTTTTATGAAGGTGACTATTGGAACCTCTTTAAGATGTTGTCCTGGCATCTAGTTTAAGTATGTTGTGCATAAACCAAATCTAAGATGTGTTCAGAGACTTCTAAAGATTTCTGCATCAGTTACTCTTGCCATGTTGACTTGATTGACTATTGACCGAGAGTTATTGCCTATCCTCTAGGAACTTTCATTTAAACTTGTATTACTGAGACTCTTTGTAAGAGAGATATTAAAAATGACCCTATTAAAGTGGCTGAATTACTTTTCCCATTCAAATATCATTGTAATATTGAATTTACACTTTGTGTCATTCAAAAGATGTTAGTTACCTTATGTTCCTTATAAAGGTAATTACTTCCCAAAATGTGTTGAGCTATTGATATGAAATAAAGACGGAATCCATGAAGCATTGAGCTCTCTGCAAGCATTGTATTCTAATTAACTATCATGAGATACGATTGATTATTATTGCACGTAATTGTTTTGACAACATTGAGTTTTGACTGGTTGTTTATCTCTAGTACAAAGGTGTGCAGGGAGCAGGGGTATACAACTGTTTGGATACCATTTGTGTTCTGTTGTTTCCTACAGCCTATGTGTCCAGGTTGTTCTTACCTCCCCTGCACCCAAGTGGATTGGATACAAAGTTTACATTGATATATGGTAGATAATAACAAAATCTTGGTGTGTACTTCAATTACTTATTTTCTTGTATTTCTCCTGTTTTGCAGTGTGCCACACATTGTTCTGTGCACCCATATCCTTACTATGTCGTTCTAAAAAATAAATGAATTAACTGAGAAACATGCTACAACATTAGACTTTTCAGAGAAAGAAGCACAGAGATTACTTTCTCTAGTTATCCGTATAGATGAAACTCTATTTCAGATGATAATCCCACCAAATTAATCACTCAACTGGAACGCCTAATTAGGAGGGAAATGTCATAGAAATGACATGACTCCAATTTAGTGCAGTATTACAAATCCCAAAGAAGCCCAGGGGGACTGAGAATATAGTTATGTCCTTCACTTTGTAAAGATAAAATATAATTTATTTGTACATGGGAACATATCCTCATCAAATGCTCTCTTGACCTTATTCTCTTAGGTTCAAGCAATACTGGATGACATCAACCAGAAACTTGATTCATATCAGAATGACATTGAACAGAGAAAGGTCAGAAAAATGTAGACAGGACACCATAGACTACTTGCATGATATTGTCTACAGTTGGCAAGAACATTATCAACAGAAGCCAACCAATTTAGGCGGGCTATAGAAATAACAAACAACAGGATAGGACAGACCCTAGTAATCACAGCAGTTCAGGCAACAGAATTAACTCTCCCGGTTGAGATACTGACACACCTGTAACATTGGACAATGCGTCTAATAGTGAACATCTGTCACAATCAACAATTCCCTTCATGGTTTGTAAAGGCATCAGAAAGTAGACACAGATAACTGACTAAAGCGTGGTTCACAAGCTTTTAATAACATAAAAAGAAGGTTGGAAAAAAGGCCTAATGCACCCTAAGGTAAGGTGGGATTTCCCTACCTAACTGAAACAAATGATAGATATACATTTACCTTGGACTTCCCGACATAGACTGTGTCCAAAACCTATACTAGCCCTCACAACTACTTGAATATAACGCGTAGGGATGTCAGCATCAAAATATGAAGTGTTCAAATAAAAGTTCACAGATACACAGAAATCTAAAACATACAGTATCTTCAAAGTGCACCATACATCTATTAACCTAATTTCTAAAGTATTCAAAATCCAAAAAAGGTTCACAATGGATTCCTTGATAGATATGCAATAATCTTTAATATATGGTCTTCGCTAATATTCAGCCTTCGCCAATACGTGTTTCGACCTAGTATACACTGGTCTTCATCAGGGCTTGAATATAATAATGCAGGCACAATTTAAACAACAATATTACAGAATAATTGTTGAGATACAGATCAGCAAACAGACCAGCAATGTGTCACATGGAAAGGAGAAAGAAAGAAAAATAATAACATGGAAAAAAGGAGAAAAAGAGAGAATATATCCATTGTCAAAACATGGTTAACTCAAAATTATCGAATGCAAAAACGCCACCCTATACCAAATTAGGTACACCTATACATCAACATGCAGTGATGTATTTTCTCAATTTAACAGAAGCACCTGTTCAGTCATGCGTCCACCAGCAACTTTCTGTGTGAATCACTAATATCTTCATTAAAGGGCAGAAAATGTTCATGCACCATCACCAAAAAATGATTGTACAAAATCCTTCTAAAAGGTTAGTCTATTAAGTAATCAAGATTGGTTAAATACCTTTGAAACTGCTCCAGTACTCTAGTTCAATGATTCCTTATCTCTGATTTGGAAGGAATTGTTATTTCCTCAAGTCATTCTAACAAAAAATGAACAAATGGATTACCTTTCCTCATCTCATCCGTAACCTTAATTAACTCTCATGTTCTGTCTTCTTACATAAGTAAATTCACAGAAATTGAAATGATCTTAACGTCCTTGATCAAGCAACAAAGGTGACAGTGTTGACATAGAAAATGTAGGGTGTGTGACTAAAATAACCTGTTTAAAATGTATGGTAAGTAATAATGGAAGTAGTGATGTTTGATCACAAACATGAGAGTTGGGCCTTGCTTGCCTCTTCACTTAAATCCTCTTCAACTAGTTGTCCAGGCTTCAGTAAATAACGAATGGAAAGCTTTGTGTTGGAATTCTCGAGGCCATAACAGTTTTTTAAATTTGTCTATGAGTAAGGTATTCTCAGAGTATGATATTTTATTACTGCAGGAAACATATTTATGTGAACCACAAGTCTTGGAAGCTTTTATTGTTCATGACAAATGTGCTATGAAAGGCCTGTGAGGTAGGCCTTTTGGAGGGATTCTAACTCCAGTAAAAAAACTTAGATGACGGAAAAGTAAGAGAATACGAACAACATCAGAGGCCATTTTGGCTACCGTAGTCAGTGACAATTTAGCAGGTGTGTCTCGACATTTTCTCTTGATAAACGTCTACTTTAATCCCACTTGTGTAAATGTTGATGAAGTTACTAGTGAAATAGAGATTTGGACAATGGATTGGACTCAACATGGTGATCAACAACTTATAATAATTGCTGGTGATTATCACAGTGTATGCCCTTGTGTAGGGGTAGGTCTTGATGAATTGGATAGTGATTCTGGAAGTTATTTACAGCAAAATAAAAGCATCCATGGGAAGAAAGAAAGTGATGGATTGAGTTGTGGTAGCTTTTTTGTCTAGTTGGGGTTCTGCCAATTAAACTCCTTTTTCGATTCTGATAGTAAACCTATTCCTACTTGGTTTGGTGTTGCTTCAGAATCTACCCTGGGAAACCTTTTTATGAAGAAAATTAATGAACAAAATAGTATCAACTTTAGCGTCACAAAAACAGAAAGGAGCGATCATGCCATCCTGACTACTTCTTTTCTAATTCCAGTTGAGGTTCTTCTAGCTGCCATAACTAAATGTGTTAATTTAGTAAATAATGTGTCTGGCAATAGGGTGCCGTAATTCAGTAAAATTAGTGAAAAGATAAATAAGAAGCTAAGTAAATGGTGGAATACCAATTCTGAGGTTGAAAGGAATTGCTGTTGTTCCCATAATAAATTCTCACAGACCTTGGAAACACTAAAAACAAACACTACTTTGATACAGTACTGGAAGAAGCACATTTTGGTTCAGGCTAAGAATTTTCATTATGATAAGGCCATTAGTGAGAAGAAATGTATGATGATGGCCAATGTTAAGAAAGCTGTTAAAGGTCTGGGAAGTAGGGAAATTAAAAATTAAATGATGCACACAGTCAAATGTGAGTATAAATCTTGGTTAAGAAATAACAAACTACTCAAATAAATTAAAGCAAATCAAGAAATTCTTGAGGATATAATCAGATTGAACACTAGGCCTATGTGGTGGAAACACAATTCCAAACATGGGAGTCAGGTGAAGTAGCAGTCTTTGTGTATTGCTGAAAATGAGTGGGTGGACCATTTCTCGTCTATATTTTGGACTCTAGTGATGGTGTTTTCAATATATCCGCCACTCCTTTGGTTAAAGGAGGTAGTTGGGAATATGAATTTGATAAAGATGACATTATATTCATGATTGGAAAATTCAAAAGATTTGAGAGCAAGTGACCCCGACGGCATGTTAAACTCTTTGTTGAAAGATAATTCCATTTTATGGTCCGATATTCATTTTCGCCTGTTTAATCAGGTGATGTCTATAGGTATTTTTCCCCCTTCGTGGCAGCAAACAATTCTTGTTCTTATTTCTAAAGGATGCATTAGTAACAATCCAATGAGTTATAGGCCCATTTTGCTTATTGATATTTCATCTAAGATTTTAGCAAACATGGTATTTAAAGAACTAACAAAAGGGGCTGAAGATCTAGAGATATTCAGCCCTTTACAAATGGGTTATAGAAAAGGCATATAAACGGCAATGAGTGGTTTTGTTCTATCTTCTTGTCTGGCTCACGCTGGAAACAATACAAGAAGTTAATTATATGTTAGGTATTTGAACGTGTGGTGCCTGTTACGCATGCTTGTGTGAAGAACACCGTCCTTATTCCTAAACTGCTGACTGTTAGTACCTATTTAATTGTAAAATGTGTTCTGAGTGAATGGTCCAGCTAATTCACATAATAATTACTGCCAGACCTTCGCAGATCACATATCTGCTTAAAGGAATAGTGCGCTCAAAAATATTATTGTCCCAAGCGGTCGGACATGTGTTTTTAAGCATACGTGGATCGATTGTACAAACATTTCCTATGCACCTTACTGTAGTTTTCCTCACTTTTACACGTGCAAAATCAGGCAGCAGGGCGCAGCCATCTTGTGCTAATCTTATCCGTTGCTGCATCGCCCTAAGGTGAACTGCCCTGGCGGCACTAAATCATATCCCCCGCCCCTGAAGCTGACATCACCATTCCTAGCGGTATTCTCCGCCTATCTCCATGACGTTACTGGGCAGTGTAGCCAAACGCGCCCAGTCATCACCTACGTGTAGACGTCAGCTGGCGCAGAACCTGGAATATCAACACACATCCTCTCACAACACAGTGCGTCCCAATTTTGAATACAAAACATTATTTTTAAAGGAAGCCGCAATTCTCTGCAATTTATAATGTGCTTTTATTTCACTATAAATGCTCTGAGAACATCCGCTGATTTCCATATTCAACCACATTGATAATTTCTTTCTTTGTTCTCGATCCACACATGTTTATCGTGACTCACACAGTGTTCCTTTGGGTATAAGAAAGGCATTGGATGCACCGTGAATCGCAAGGCTTCGGCATCAGCTTGGCGCTAGACCACCGTAAACAATGTCAGGTTGCTCCTCATTGCTGGTACCGCGAAAGTGCATATCGGCCCGGGGCGATCGTCCCAAAACAGCGTCATTGTAATCCAGCCATTTCAGTGTATCTGCAGCTGCCGGCTAAGGAGGCCATCAATTGGTATCTGGAATCGATGACATTTGCAGAATGGCAGGATGTAGCTGTTTAGAAAACATAACAGAAATGTGTCTCAGTAGCCGTTCTTTATTCTAATCTATCAATGTACCCATTAATTCTGCACCATGTGAAAACTAATGATGAACACAAACGTGAAACAATGGAAACACAGAGAAAACATTGTGGAAAGTTGGAGTCCACGATGTGTTTGAGAGATTAGTTCTATGGAGTATGTTTAGCTCGCAATGGGATGCGGAAGCTGACGGAAGAATTTGAAGAACACATAGATAGCATTTTAACGGAATATTAGCGTAGAATTTGGCGTTGGTGGAAACTGGGGGTGCCCAGATGTGGACTACATGCATTTTCAGTGCTTAACTGCCCATGTGTCCGGGACAAAGACAAGTACACACAGGTTGTTTTTGCGTGTCGTTGCAATATGCCACAATCAACAACCCATTACAATGTAAACCAGCAATAACGGTCAGAATATGAAACCTTGACTCGTTCATCTAAAAAAATTTCTACAGTAAAACGTACATAATATTCGGCATTTCCATTCTCTCGGCATAACGCAGAGTCTCTGTTCAGATCAACAAATTTTCATAAAATTAAATTACATGTTCCTTTGTCCAGTTTTGGAATGGTGAACCTTATCAAATTTTACGGTATTACACACCTCCCTTCATTCATTCCATTCCGAATCCTCCCTTTCTTCCAAGGACGAAAAACAATTGAACCTTATACTGTGTAGGATGCGTGGGTTTGCACAGCTCACAAGCAAAATTCAAACGCGGTGACCTTCACTCCCATGGGAGCTAATAGCGCTGCAGACTAACGTGGCATTTGAAATATTTTTGAAAAGCAAACAAATTGTTTGCTGGCATCCACCAATGCAGCGCAAAATTTCTAGTGATATACTTTTTTTTGATGAAAACAGTTACAGTTAGTTTACTTCCAAATGCCTTATTTTTAGAGTCCCTCTGTCCCTCTGTTGAACTGCTCACTCTCTGAGCACCTCACACAGCCAGCCCCCACCATCTGTCAGCTCAGACCGTCTCATGTTCTCACGGCAATGCAGCTATTCATTTTTGCAAGTAGAAAGTCTCAAGTCCTGACAAATGTGCTCGTACGAGAATGTCAGAGCAAGCCCTGCTCCAACCTTAGTGCACAATCCGTCTCTACTCACTGAGTCATGCCATCTCCAACCCCCTTGTGCCGGTCACGGTCCCCTGAACCCTTGACCCCTGTTCCCTTTGAACGCATCTGGTCCCCAGACCCTACCCCTGCACCACTTCAAATTCACCTCCCATATACCTAATCAGGAGTGCTCATATATTTTGGTAACACTGACACCTCTCCCCACTGCGTTAGAAATCGTGAGATTGGCCCCTCTGATAAAGCATCTGATAGCAACAACCCCTAAAACATGACCCCATAAATATATAGGTCAGAATGCACCTATTTCTCACCAACAAACCCCTTGCATGCATTGTTTTACGTACAGGCAGTCGTTTTTGTGTGCCAAGTTTCTTATCTAGCCACGGTCTCATTCCTTTGTGGGACGCATATTTATTCAGCTATTTGGACAAAAGAGGGAAGTGTTAAAGCACAGCGTTACACTGTATGGCATCATCCAAAAGGCACTTCTTGCCAAATAATTGACAGAAGATACATTTCAAAAGACAATTTGGATGCTTTATTTGGACAATTTATATAAACATTGTTAAACAAACAAATAGCTGCTAATCATTTGAACCGGGAAGTGAACTGTTCCACAAGGTCGGCTTTCGGTGGACAGGGCACAGGGCACATTTGCAATGTTTTGTGGCAATGTATGTGTCCTAGCAACAAAATCATGAGCGATTCCATGAGTATGTATGTCCACACAGTCAAAGTGAGATCTTTCACAAAATCGAATTCCATTTCCTGGTATATTGGCTTGACCACACATTTTCTCTTCTTTTCGTAAAGGCCATGTCATGGTCATGAAGACAGGGGCTCAGGCATGCCAATCCAATAGCACAGTGAGTAGAGTGCTTGCTTTGACATCTGTGCAGAGCCTGCTGACACAGGTGCAAATCCTGGCAGGGCCAAACTCAGCCTTTCATCCTTCCGAGGTCGATAAATGAGCACCACACACTGTGGGTAATAATAAGCAGCGCTAAGATACCTGAGGGTTCGTAGCTCTATATAAATGCTAAATTATTATTTTTATTTATTATGCAGGGGTCGCATGCACAGGAGACCTGGGTGGTCACTGTCCTGGTGCCTTTGGCGCCAGGCTCATGAACAAAAGTAAACAGGAACATCCATTTAACACCAAAATACTTTTATTATGGACATAGCACTTCAGATGCATTAACCTTGAACATTCCATCCATTAAGCAGGATGCATTAACCTTGAACATTCCATCCATTAAGCAGCCCCAAGTGTATTCTTTGGTGTGGCTGCTAATGGATTGCCTTCGCACGTGCTCACACTCTAGAAGTGGCCTGGTGTGGCTGGTAAGCCGGCCCTAATGGGCATGCCCACGCTCTCAGCTATATAAGCTGCCCCGATCCTCAAGACAGACGCTTCGCGTTATTCTCCACTTGCAAGCAGCGTAATGCTCACCGTCGCCTGAGGTCAGACTTACCTTTGAAGATCCTGCTTCCTGGACTTCCTGCTTCCTGCCAGCATACTTAACAACTGGTGGAAGCTGTTCTTACCTGTACATCTCTTCGGCGAACCAAGTATTAATCTTTAGACTTTCCGGAATGCCGAAATCTTCATCTTGGCACTGCAGCACGACACGCTCCATCGTCGACAGCAGCGCCTGCAAGGAAAAACAGAAGACAAGGTTAGATATCGAAAAAACAGTCAGTTTAAGGTTGCGCTTCGCCATACTTCCCACTTTCCCTTAAACCATGACTTACCTGCTGTCAAGCATTGCGGTTGCATCCACCTTCCATCTGGCCGCGTCTTGCGTCTCATAGCTGCATTGAGTCGGTATTTCCATCTAAGGGAAGAAAACAGAAAAGAGAGATTATTGCTGACATAAGTAGGAGCAATAGATACAGACATTAAAGAGAACGAACAGCATCACAAGAGCTCAAGAAAGACTTACCAATCATAACGAGAACCATAGTCGCAGCTGGACTGGACTAATCCTTATCAGGGATCAGTGAAGGAACTAGATCCCATTCGATGCACCCCTGCCAGAAGTAGCAGGACGGAGAGCTTATCTTCCATAATTCACAGGTGAGCTTTATGGGCCGGCGTATGCTCACAGAAACCATATTTTGGGGTGAAGGATTCGAGAGGTACAACAATCACAGATTGGCACACTCACACACTCTTAGCTCCACGCAGGAGCAGTATCACCACGTACCACCGCTCACAGCTTTTCTACTGAGGGAGAGGCTTGAAGGGTGTGATTCAAGTTTAGGGGGGGCTGCAACCATGCCCCAACGCCTGCGCAGAGACCAGGTGAGCGTAACAGGCCATTGTGTAAAAAAGCATCGCAAAGTTTCCTGCAGTTCTCGATTGTTCTCTCCCCACGTTCTCGTTATGCGCTAATACCGCTAGTAGTGTTCGATATTGCATCCTGTCTATGCCGAAATGCAATCTCTTGGGCCTGTACTTTAGGCACATTTTGTGGAAAACCTCCAAATCTCCCGTGTGACAGAATTCTGTGAGTCCCTTCATAACTCTTGATAGAGTTTTATCAAACACGATCTTCTCAAGAGCTTTGTGTGGAGGTGAAACGGTACCAACCACCACTTCTTGCATTCCTGCTCCTCCGATAAAGGTCCATGTGTACATTGGTGAAAAGGTAGGTTTGCTGTCCAAGAGTGAACATTGGACCAGTGGTGCAATAATGAGCGCCATTTTTCAAGTAGAATTTCCACAGACCCACCACAAGATTTGGAGCTCCACCAAAGATGGTTGCTTAAAGACTGGGACCACTGTAAAATATATTCAGAACCCTCTTTTTTACCAGTAGATGTGATTTTTTTATTGATTGATTTGGCAATGTGCCATACATCAAATTGATGGCGAATGTTTGGAAACTGCTCTCGCATGGGGTTGGCTATTGAAACATGTCTGTCAGTAGCTATTGGTTCTATTTGCATTCCCCTCGAATAGATATCTTCCAAATATATTATAAAACCTTGTTTCTCCATGGCCACTGAGGATTTACATTGGGACACCTGCACAACCACCAAACTCACCATTTGTTTTAGTTTCCATGTCCTGAAAGTGGTATGTGCAGTACTTGAACCGTTTGTCAGAGAATGTCCTTTCTATTGACATTTGTTCAATTTTCCAATCTTCACTAATTGCAGGGAATAAATATTCTCGTTGATATTTGTAGTACTGCGCTTTAGAAAGGAACTGGAGTTCCACAAATTGACAGAAACTGGACAACTTACTAAAAGTAGAGCCACTGAAAAGTAAAGCTGCTGCACACAGTAGATTTTCAGCTGGCACTTTGCCTAGCATCGGTTGAGCGGACCATGAAATTGTAGCATGGAGCTGGCCACAGGTGGCTTGGATTTTCAGGTTAGTGCCTTGTGATACACGAGTCACATTCACCAATGGCTGCCCGCATACTTCCCCCCTCACTGGATGGATACATGTAGCATCAGTATAATCTCTACCAGGCAGCTGTTGAATGCAATGTATTTGCGCTCCTTTATTAGACTATCGTCTTGCATGAATGTGGTTTGTGACTCAACTGTGGTGGACATATCGGCCGAACAGAACACACTGAAGTCGAGATCTTTGGCAAGTTCCTCAGTCAAATGCGTTGAGGCTTCAGCGTCTGTTATTTCAGTTTGTGTTATTTGCACACGAATTGGAGAAACCATCAATGTCAATTGTTTATTGAGTGGCCCTTTTTTTGCGGGTGTAGATTGTGTGAAGTGATCACTGAGTAATTCAAAAGCATCTTCCTTACATTCAGTTTCTTCTTCATCTTGTCGAGTTCCCACATTGTAGCAATGGTCCAAAAACACTTTGCTTGCTTCGCCGGTCACATTCAATTCATTTTCTGGCCACTGGGCATAAGCATCTCTACCCTGCTTATAGACTGGACCACGCTGCACCTCAAATAATAGTTGCTCCATGGGGAAATCTGTTTGGCAAGCATCATCTTTTGTTTCATTTGTTGTCTGTGTCTTCATACTTCTTTTTCTTCTGGGCCTCTAGGAGATGGGTTGTAAAAACATGTTCAATGTAAATACAACATACAGTATATAGCACTTTAGAAAAGAAAACATGTTATGAAGACAACACCAGCCCAAAACACTTTTAGTAAATGCATTTGTTCGTAAGTTACCCTTGTTTTCTTGATTTTCTGTGAAACCTTGCTCTTCACTGTAACAACTGCACCAGCTAGCTAGTCTACCGCCTCTGATCCATGTGCCTCCTCTTCTAATTCCTGACCTTGTATACTTTCCTTGAATAGAATATTCATTAAAAAAACAAAAGTCAATCATATTTGAACTCAAAGTCTTTCATTGCACACATCGCTTACATACATACCCTCGGAAACAGTGTTCGTCATTTAGTCAAAATAGACATTTTGAATTTCACCAAATTGATGGCAAGGGCACTCGATCAGAGATCACAGTGCAAGACCTACTGATTGTAATGTTACACTCAAACATTCTGCATTGTATTCTGTATTAGTGTAGAAATTGTAAAGTTAGAATTGAAATGATAAGAGTTTGAAACACTACACGTTTATATGAACGTCACTGTCTAATAGTATCCGATGTAGGATTTACTTTCTTTCATTCAAATTAACTGTCAGTATGTATACCTCATATTATGGACCAACTCCAAAGGATGATGTAATTGTTGTCGAAGTACCAGCATCCCCCTGCAATACAGTACTTGTTTTAGTATGGATGAAAACAGTGAAATTGAACAGAGACAATAGGATGCAGACAATGTTACATATAAATAGAAACTCATAAATGTAACATTATGTAAACATACGACAGGATACGTAAACTATTTCATATCATTTAAAATTACATGCATAATATATTCGCGTAATCGAAAAGCAAAATAAAACTACCTGATAGGTGCTCGAAGTTGTTGTTGACTCCGGAAAAGAAATGGATGCAGAATCTTGCGCCTTCATTTTCAGTGCATTGTCACAAAGTGGTAAAGGGAAAATTAGATTTGCATAAGATATGTGGGACGATCCAACTCTCAAGAATATGAACATCAGCAAGTATGTATGGCTCACCATTGGTATATTGGACATGTCGGTGATGTCGTCACTACCAATAGTCTGTGCTTCAGTCAATATGCTCACCTAAAAGAATTGACATGTGAAGCAACCGATTACAAAAAGATTGTGCTTATTTCGAAGGGAACTATAGCATAGTTTTCTGTGTTCATAAATAATTTTTTATGATGCTCCTAAAACCAGGGACAGATGTCTAGCAAAATGGGGTATAGTTATAAAGCAATACAATCTGGTAAATATGCAAAGTTTAGTAAGAAACATTTACACCGAAAGCACCAATCCGTTCATGTAGTTACCTGTTCAGTACCCCAAGGCCTCCAGCTAATTCATGAACCGTGACTCATCTGATGCAGCGTGTGCGTGAATAGAGTTGGAATTGCATTTAGAAGCAATTCACGAGATGTTCTGAGTCGATGCTTCTTTGTGTACTGCGATTGGTCGTACATATTCGGGGTAAAGTGCAGGCTGCAGATGCGGAATCGATTGACCCTCAAGTCCCCCAAGACATCCTGGGCTCTTCTTTCAAGCTCGTCCGGCGCAAATCCACAAATATCTGACCCATTCTCTTATTAGATCTATATTTCTCGGGAATCTATGCATTATTGTGCCCTCAGGTTTGGTATGTGTCTTAGGACAGCAACCGTAAACCATACAAGCAGGCATTGTTGAACAATCTGTTAAAAAAAGTCCACAAAATATTTTGCATGAATGTGTGAGAAAGATGGAATTATATCATACATATTTCTATGCAATGTTTTTTTTTCACAGAAGCAAATCCTGTGTAGCGTAGTCGATTATACTCTAGAATAACTTTCATACAGAATTGATTGATGTGACGCAAATCGTAACGTGTTACTCGTCCGTTGAATGTACTTTCATGCATCAAAAGGAAACATGCTTATAGACACGGTTCGCGAAGGATGCAATTCTATCCCAATTGACACTGATAACAATTGCTATATATCGAGAACAGAACAAATGAAACACAATTCAATGGTAATGGCAATGAGATGAATGAACATTACACCACTGGGTACATTCGTTCGAAATAGATAGAAATTTAGAGGTCAAGAAGATATGATTAGGTGATCTGCCCTTACCTTGACCAACAAACAGATTCAGCAAGCAGGGTAGCTAGTAGTAGGAGAACAGGTAGCGCGATCACGAGTTGACTTCCAGTGCTCAGAGATGTTCACAGATAGCACGGTGACAAGCTGACTTTCAGTGGTCACAGATGCTCTCATGATGAATATAAAGGGGTTTATAAAGAATTAGAAAAGTGGGTGTGTAAGTGAATGAGTGACGTGTATATGGCATGGTCTTTTGTGGATAGCAGGGGCACGGTCTGCTTCAGGGGAGCCTGCTTGGAGACACTGGGTCTGAGGAGGCCATGTGAACAATGGGCCCTGCGCGTAAAATACATTTGAAGTATACATGGTGTTTGGCACTTCGGCCGTTCCCACCCAGTCAGCCCTGCCAGGACAATTGAGCGTGTCCAAGATTCACTGAAAAATTGAAACAACCATTCATAAAAGTTCAGTTATATTTTATTTTGTTGCTGATGTTGATGGCACCAATGTACTACACATTATATACTTCGGGTAGCAGCACAGTGTATGAAAATCTGCATGTACTGATGCGGTCACAGTGGAATGTGTCTCTAATGGCACCAAAGAAACAGGCAGGTATTACTCGTCGAGTGCTGTGTGCAAGCCTCCCATGAAGCCGCCATGTAAACGCACGATAGGCCACCAGCCTGTGCCAACCGTGGAAGAGAAAGTTACAAACTGTATTTAAATTAACAAGATAAGTGTATCAAAGCTTAGTTGAAAATGCAATCTTGTATCCTAATGCATTGTTGCCAGTACAAATGTCTCTTCGCGGATCAATCAACATGGGCTTTAAAGTGTAGACCCATTACAAAACTGAACAACTATGCATTCCCTTACATTTGGGACAAAGAGAAATATTGTTTCTTGGTTGTACGTGAAAGACACATAAGATGACCACTACGATTTCCCCAAATCACGAGTGATGTATAGAATTGCAAGACTGCATTCATGTGGCAGTGATAGATCAAAGTTACAACAATATAGGAGGCAAACATGAAATGTTAGTGGCCTAGGCGACATCCCATCTAGAGTACACTTACTCATTACTTGGATTGCGAGGGCAAACTGTTGCACGAAGTTTGTGCATAAGCACCATCATAATCCTGAACATGGACCATGTGAGGCAGGCTGCCCTGAAGTCATGCAGCTCGGTAATGCATTGCGGCCGTGTCTCGTCTTCCGATATGTAGGCGAAGCTTCCAGAGTTTTCTCGGCAGCAGCAGTTCTCCTCCTTGGTTGGCACGACCTTGCATCGATTGCAGGTACACCAGGTGAGACGTCATCCATGGAACTAGGCTCAGGCTCTTGATCTGGTATTAGTCCTCCCAACTGTCGTCCGAAGCCCCATCATTTCTGCATCTTTCTCTTTCGAGTAAATCCGCCTCAGAACACTCTGGCTCGTACTGGTGGGGCTGTATTGTTGCCATTATACGACAAAATTAAAATAGATAGTAATGATAGTACTAGTATTTGTTTGAATGGGCTACGAGCAACGAAGATAGCTGAACAGAGCAGAAACGAGCCACAGGATACACAAAAAAAGACAGTGAAATGATTGAAAAAGCAACTCTGATGTTGTCTGATGAGAAGGGGTCTGTTTATAATTATTGAGCAAAGAGGCGTCCTGCCATTTCCATGGAGACACGTCATTATCTGGAGCGCAGGGAACATTGACATGAGACGTGCATTGGCATTGGGAAATGGGCCGTACGTGTCTAGTGATCTCAGCTTCAGGGCGGGGGATATGATTTAGTGCCGCCAGGGCAGTTCACCTTAGGGCGATGCAGCAACGGATAAGATTAGCACAAGATGGCCGCGTCCTGCTGTCTGATTTCGCATGTGAAAAAGTGAGCAAAATTACAGTAAGGTGCATAGGAAATGTTTGTACGGTCAATCCACGTATGCTTAAAAACACATGCCCGATTGCTCGGGACAATAATATTTTTGAGCGCACTATTCCTTTAATCCGTTTAAGTGTTTGTGCACTTGTAAATATTTACTGGCAGACCTTTGCAGACCGTATATCTGCCTAATCTGTTGAATGTTTTGTGCTTTTGCTCAAATCTTGATTACTGGCTGTCAGTTCCTGTCGAAGTGAACTACCTGGTCCGAGTGAAATTTATTGCCATCTCTGTGAACAAGTATTGCTAGACCCATTCAGATCGCAACATTGTACTGTGTGTGTGTGTATGAACAGTTTTGCTCATTCGTGAAAAATGTTGTAATCCTTTCTAGATTTGATTTTATTACAAACTGTGCTTTATTAGCATCTGCAAACTCACACAGCACTACAAATCTGCGAGCTAGCAGCCTTTCTTTGTTAGGCACGTTAGTTCTGCAATAAAAGGGCAGTTACAAGCTGTTTCGTTGTAACAGGCCCTCAACGTAGTTTCTGGGAACTACATCTCCAAAAATTCCCCAGGCCCTCAGTGGCGCGTCAGCGCCGGTGCTTTGGGGGAGGTGCCGATTCATGACCGGGAGAGTAGGGATAGCCCTTCCGGTATGCTTAGCATTCACTTACCGACCCCTTGGCTTTGATTCATGTAAGCCTAGCGGAAACCTGCCGACATACAGGAAGCAGCTACTATTAACTCATCCGCCGTAGTGACAGATGATATTAGGACTACAGCAATAGCAGCCATTCCACCTGACAAGAGCCCTATTGCAGGTATACTACCTGATTTTAATACCTGGTAGCAAAATACTACTCACACAAATATTGAAATCTTACAATATGACACAAAGGATCCCACCTTGACAGTTACTTGTCTCAAATGCCTTGTTGGATAAAAAAAACCTACTCCTGTTGCTCCTAATTGTGACCCTCTTACATCTAAATGTAACAAGCAAAGTTCTGAGGCATACATTTTAAAGATTGTCACTAACCTAAAACCAACCTCATGTAAGGGAGACATCTGCCCTGCCAATATGCTTCAATAATCCCTCGACCTGCTGTTTCTATGGATCACGAGAATGGTGAATCTGTCCTTCAGTGAGGGTGTGGTTCCTGACCCTCATAAAGAGGTTTGGGTCACTCCCCTCCTAAAGAAAGCCTTCCTTGATCCAACTCTAGCTAAAAACTATCGTCTGACAACCAACGTCCCGTTCCTGCTCAAAATCCTGGATAAAGTGGCCTATCTTCAGTTTCAGGACTTCATAGAGAAAAATAACATCTTAGGTATTCACCAATACCGATTTTGAGTACGTTACGGGACAGAAACAGCCTTACTGGACTTTATAACAACCTTGACCGACATAGTAGGAAAAGGACATCTGGCATTGCTGATGTTACTAGATCTTTCCGTGGCCTTCGACCTGGTGGACCATATCACTCTTGTGGACTGGTTGAAGGGCCTAGTGGGTTGCTCCGTTTTGGCATCTCATTACATTACCTCATTTCTTGGCCCCAGGGTCTCCAGAATTGCGGTTGAGGAGACCCAATCCTCCTCGGATATCATCAATGCCGGAGTCCCTCTGGGATCTTGTATATCACTGTCACTCTTTAATGTCTATATAAGACCTCTGCTTGATTTATTAGACTACCCGGGTGTCCGGTATACTAACTATGCAGATGACACCCAGGTGGCCATTGAGTTATCCGGCAACCATGCACATGACACTGCAACTATCAATGGTGTATATGCTGCAATCCAGTCCTGGATGGCCGCTAGCTCTCTGGCGCTCAACGACAATAAAACAGAGCTCCTGATCGTGGCCACTGGTCAACAACTCAAGAAACTGGATATCATGTATAAAAGCTTCAAAATGTATTTATTTATTTGACATTTGTAGAGCGCTCCGAACCCATGGGCATCTGGGCGCTATTTAAATAGAAGGCAAGATGATAAACAAACAGTGAAGTTGATAGCCCTCGTGTCGAGTTTCTGGTTACACTGGAGCATAACCCAGGCCACGAGTGCTAACAATTACAATTCGAAGATGTTTTCATGCATTGCCTGGCATGGTGGTGGCCGTGATTGAAGGATCATGCGTGAACAGCCACGTTTTGACACTTTTACGGAAGGACCAGAAAGATGGATCTGATGTTAAAGAGAGCGGGAGTGTGTTCCAGTATTTAACTGCTACCACTTGGAAGCTGCAGGCCCTTTCTTTTTTTTGCTTGAATCTGGGGGCAGAGAGGAGGTTTGAATGGGCGACCCGGTAGGTCCGGTAGATTGTGATTTGGTGAATGTGCTCCACAAGTAAGGAGGGACGGTGTTTGCCAGGCATTTATGCGTTAGTGAGAAAAACTTGAATCTGATGTGATCACAAACCGGCAGCCAGTTTCTTCTAAATGCCAGGCGAACACTGCCCCTCCTTACTTGTGGAGCAAAGTCACCAAATCACAATCTACCAGAACTAGCGGTCAAGATGTGTTCTTTTATTGGATATTTATGGCTGCTCTTAGGGCACTGCTTTGGAATACCTGGAGTTTTTGGATGTTGAGAGCGGTTGATCCTGCAAAGAGGTAATTACAGTAGTCTATCCTGGGCAGAATCAGTGCTCTGACTATCGTGACACAGCTCTCAGGGGTGAGGAAAGGTCAGCCAGTGGTATTTCCGTTAGTGATAGCTTGTTTTTTTGGTCTGAATTTTAGTTTGGAGTAGGGTGATTTTGTCCAATAGTGCCTTTTCTAATATTGGAATACCCTGTGGTGTCTTTGTGGCAGCTATCTGGGTGGGTGACTGGGGATTCGAGTTCTCGCAGGATGGCAAATAGCTCTCTCAGGCCAGAATTGGCCTTTTGTATTCGCTCATTGTAGGTTGAGCTTTTGGCTGAGGTGATGGCTTGTTTGTAGGATTTGTCTGAAGAGATGATGTATTCTGTATTGGTGGCTCACGATGTTTTCCACATTGTCTCAGTTGCTCGCTTAGTTGAGCGTAAGGGTTTAAGATTAGGGGTGTACCATGAGTTTAGGTGGGCTAGTGGTTTGGGTTTGCGAGTCCTTGGGGGGGCAATCTTGTTGATGGCTAGTTGGAGTGTATGGTTGTATAGTTCTACCATGGATTTTGGGGTCGCTGATTGAGTGCTTGATTGATAGCTTATTTATAATGCGCCTATACACAAGTGTTTCAAGTCACAAACAAGTGCTGAAAGTTCAATATAGGTTGCAGCAATGGGAGCATGTTTGCAGGAGTGAGGGAGGCTGAATCTGGTTGCTGCATAACACAAATGTGGTTATTTTTCGGGATCGTAAATGAAATTACATTATGGTCAGACCAGGGGCATAGGGTGTTGGCTTCGATGTTGGTATTGCAGTTCAGATCAGCCAACCAATCTAACGTGCAACCGTTGACATGAGTAGGGCATTTGATGTGGTGGTAGAAACCCAAAGCTTTGATGGCGTTGGCTAGGGTTAATGCATTGTCATCGGTAGGGTCGTTAATGCCTAGATTAATGTCACCCATGAAAATAATTCTTAAGGAAGGCTTAGTGTCCTTAGAGCAGAGCAATGCATTGTCCTCCTCGAAGGATAGCATGGGGCCGGATGGTCGGTAGATAGTGTGGATGGTTAGTGTGGTGGTGTTGGAGATGGCTAGTTGGATAGATAGCAGTTCTCCCGACTGGAATCTTGGTTAGGTATTTCTCTGATAGCCAGGTGATTCTTGGCTATGAGGCAACACCTCCTCCTCTCGAAAGCAGTCTGTCTTTCCAGAAGATGGTGTCATTGTCCAGGATGGCAAGGGAGAGGGATGGTCCCCTAGCTGCGTGCAACCAGGTCTCTGTGAGGGCTTTTAAGTCTAGGTTGTTTGTCATGATGAGATCAGATATGTCAAGGGCGTGGGCCAGGAGGGATCTGGTATTGATAAGTGCTTCTCTAAGGTAGGTTGTGGGTGGATCTATGTCAGTCTCCTTGTTGGCAGAGTTAGGCTTGCCCCGTGCGTAGGGGTGGAAGGCAGGGGCAGTTGTGGTGAGTTTACTAGATGCCTTGCTGAGTCCTGTGGTGGCGGATTCTGGTGAGTGTGATTCATCTGAGGGGGCAGTGGATACTCTAGCGCAAGAGATGGCAGGAGTGGGGGGCGCGGTAGGTTCTAGGGTGTGTGTGGCATTGACCATAGTAGGGTCAGTAGGCTCCAAGATACATGTGGCAACACACAAGAAAGGGGCAGAAGATGCCAAAATACATGTGGCATAACTCATGATGGGGACGGTAGGCTCATAAATACATGTGACATCACTCATAATGGGGTCAGTAAGCTCTAAAATACATGTGGCATCACTCCTGATGGGGGCAGTAGGCTCCAGAATATATGTGGCATCACTCATGATGGGGACAGTAGGCTCCAGCATACATGTGGCATCACTCATAGTGGGGCGGTAAGCTAAAATATACATGGCATCACTCGTAGTGTGTGCGGTAAGCTCCAAGATACATGTGGCATCACTCATGATAGGGGCGGTAGGCTCCAAAATACATGTGGCATCAATCATATTGGGGGGAATAGGCTCCAGAATACATGTGGCATCACTCATGATAGGGGCAGTAGGCTCCAAAATACATGTGGCATCAATCTTATTGGGGGAAATAGGCTCCAGAATACATGTGGCATCACTCATAATGGGGGCAGTAAGCTCCAAAATACATGTGGCATTACTCATAATAGGAGCAATAGGCTCCTACGTACATGTGGCATCACTCATAATGGGTCAATAGGCTTCAAAATACATGTGGCATCACTCATAATGGGGGTGGTAAGCTCCAAAATACATGTGGCATCACTCACAATGGGGGTGGTAAGCTCCAAAACACATATGGCATCACTCATATTGGGGGCAATAGGCTCCGAAATACATGTGGCATCACTCATAATGGGGGCAATAGGCTCCAAAATACATGTGGCATCACTCATAATGGGGGTAATAGGCATGGTTGAGTTTGAGTGCTGCAAGGTCTAAGGTCCATGATTCTTTGAAGGCCGCAATGATGATAGGTTTCGAAGTGCGCAGGGGATCAAGATTTCTAGTGCCCTCAGAACTTGTAGCAGTTGGTAGTTCAGGGACAGCCATAGTTATTATAAGTTCTGAGTTCCACGCGGCTTTATCGCTTGTGTGGGCGGCAGAGTTGGGGGGATAATGGTCATGATAAGCGGGATTGCAGTGTGGCTGCGCCGGTCCGAGTGTGGGGGTTCAGGGGGCCACTTTGTACAGGGTGTTTGAAGGGGTATTCTCCTGCGGGCCGTGGCTAAGTCACGGAGGTAGCCAGTGTGCTTGCAACGCTGTCAATAGAACAGGTGAGGCTGTGAAAGATGCTCTGTGGTGCAGGTCAGGCTCATGAATTGTACCACATCTCAACCGCCAGGTCTCTGCATACAGCGAGTGTGACAGCGGTTAGGTAGGTAAGTTGTAGGAATGTGTTCACGCTTGATGCACGGTCAGTTGCAGATTTCTATGTATAACAGAGGGTGGGTTAAAGGCCAGAGTTTGCGATATGCCGCAGTCATTATCAATGTGTTGGGAGAGCATTGGTATGGTAAGGCATCCGGTAGGAAGAGGGACAGCGGCACGTCAATATGGTTAGGTAATGAGTACGACAAGGCAGTTAGGCAAGTAAGGTCAGCATGGTGTAAGACACACTTCACAAAATTGGTTGATAGCTGGTCTGTGAGGGTCATGCAGAGCCTAGTCAGCAGCGGCCTCGGAGAGTGTGTGGACTGGGCAACCTCCGCTAGGTGGGATCGCTCCGTGCCAGTTGAAGTGTGGCTGGTTTGCAGTCAGAGCGGCGAGCAGCGGAGAGCTGCAGAGAGTGACTGGGACCTTGAGATACAGCCTTTGAACTCGGCCGGCTCTGCCATCTTACTTCAGGGTGAGGCATTGTCCAATCAGCTTGCTGTAGAGGGCCAGGTGCCTAGAGGTTGATTTCCATTGTGCCCGAGGCGGCGATCTTGCCGTGGGAGCATTCGTCTGCATGGCGGTCCTGGTTCCCCAGTTCCTAAATGTTGGTGGGTGGGAGGGACAATGAGCTTCTTTGCTAATAAACAAATTATGGTTACGGACTGTGTCAAAACCCTGGGTGTCAATTTAGATGCTGAATCGAACAGAAGTCTCATGTGTGGCACACTTACTCATCCTGTGGTTATGTAAACAGGCTCTGCATCAAATCAGGCCGTTTATCTCAGTCACCAATAGATCCATCTTGGTTTTGGTCCTCGTGAATTCGAGATTGGACTACTGCAACAGCCTCCTAATCGGGACATTGAAGGGGACTCTTCAGTCACTTCAAATCACTCAAAACAGAGCTGTAAAGACAGTTTTCGGTCTTCGTGAACAAGACCACATTACGGACTTTCACAGGACATTGCATTGGTTACTTGTTAGGCAAAGGATCATTCACAAATCTCTAGGCCTATCCTATAAATGCTGGACCTCTATTGCTCCCCTGTACCTCTCATAACGATTGAGTATTGATCAATCCTTTAGGCATCTTCGCTCCAGTGACCAACACAAATTTAGACAGCATCGGTTTAGGTTGACTAGATTTGGAGGTGATAGCTTTACTGTACATGCTCCCAGAGAATGGAACGCCCTCTCACTGACAATGAGAACCTCCAACTGCTTGTCTGTGTTCAAGGGGGCAGTCAAAACCTATATGTTCAATATTAAGCCAGATTAAACATGTTTAATATCGGCGCTACCTTACTTTGTCTTGATTCTAGCCTTTCTGTTATATGTATTGTGTTGTCTTGTATTGTTCGTCTTTTGATGTGCGCCCTGAGGCCCATGGTCAAGTGGCAAGTAATAAAAATTAAATAATAATAATAATAATAATAAAAATAATGTGGCATCACTAGACCTCTCCTCTGCTTTTCATAATGTAGACCGTAACATTTTATGGGAAAAATGGCCTAAGTGAGGATTCCTTACAGTTTGTTAAGAATGCTATTAATCTTCTATTCTAACAATACCGTAAGAGTGAGGATAAATATTGAGTGTGATCTCTCAAGATTGATGTGAACAAAGGAGTATGTCAACTATGCGTGCTCGCTCCTAAACTTTTTAACCTTTGTCTCAGATGTGTGTGATAAAAGTAAGGAATAGTTGGGCTACCCTCCTAGGTGTGGTACTTTAAAGACCAATTGTATTGCTTATGCTGATGATTTAATTGTTTTAGACTTCACCCTTTAGGGACTACAACGTTTCTTGTATGGAGTTGCTCATTACTTTTTTATTAATCCACCAAAATCTAGGATAATGACAATTTCAAATAAACGTAAGAGAAAATGATACACATGGTCAATTAATAATGTACGTGTGGAGGAAGTTAACATATTTTGCTATTTATGATATTTATTCTCTGCCAAAATACTTCAGGAAAGGCAAGAAAGTAAAATAGAGGTGAAGGTAAAAATGCGTTCCTTCCTGTTGAACTTGGTTAAAACAAGGTTGTGTGCCTTTTCTCTAGCTCCGATGATAGAGTTCTATAAAAGGAAGGTTTCACTTATAGCATTATATGGAATAGAACACTTAATTTAACAAATAGGAAATGGTTGGATGAATTAGAGGCTTTTATTCTGAAGTTCTAAGAATTCCTGTGTCAGTACTTACTAGTATCATCAGACTTGAGTTAGGTCTGCAATCTTGGTGGTCCTAATATATGTATAGATGTATTTCATTTTATTCGAAAATAGTAAATGCTGCTGATAGTGGCATTTTTACCCATGTAGGTACTGTGTTGAGTTTGAATTCTAACTCTTTTAGTTGTAATTTTGGAAAACAATGTAAGAACTTTTTGAAGGAAATTGAAATAGATCAGAGACTCTGAGGATCTGTTAAGACTCAGACCGTATAGGGATGTCAGAGTTTATCATTTAAAGACTGGGCAAAATGTCCTTCATGCATGCAAGACATTGGTTTCTGAAGTTCAGACTGAACTGCTTACCAACGCTTGAAATTACGGGACCAGATTTACAGATTAAGAAAGAGTTAAGGACATGTAGATTATGTAGAGATTATTGCACTGAGTCACTTTTTCATTTAGTAATGTAATGTAAGAAAACGTCAGAGAATAGGCTAACATTTCTGGGTCCTTTTGTTAATTCTACTTCGGCTGTGATCAGTAATTAATTCTAGAATAGATTAATGATGGGTAATCTCTTTCTTTTGCACTGGTGACATTTTTAATTAAGATTTTTGACGAATTAATTATAATTTTGGAACAAGGTCAGGCACTTCTTGCTCAGGTTTGATGAATGATTTTCATACATTGCATTTGAAGTGTTTTAGAATAATGAATTGATATTATCCAATGGAGTTTAGTTTGTAAGTGTGTATGAAACTAAGGGCCTGATCACGACTTTGGCGGTAATGCCGGCGGTACTACCGCCGGCGGTATTAACCCTACTGCCGAACTCCCCAGCGCTAATAGTGCCAGATCACGAGTTTGGCGGTAATGTAATTCCTCATTCCCCATTGAGCCGATTCAGGAATGCCCCATTCCCCATTGGGCTCAATGGGGAAAATTCGCGCTCTTACCACCGGTGGATTTCCTGCCGGCAGTAATAGCGCAAATTTTCGGCAGATTTCCCCCCAGCCAAGAGCTAGGGCGAAATCCGCCAAAGTCCTGATTTGGCGGACCCTTAAATCCAGCAGTAAATAGCGCGACTGCCGGATTTAAGGGTTACCGCCAAAGTCGTGATGAGGCCATCTTATGAATTGTAATGTATTTGAATGTTTAATTGAATGTTTTTTTCTTGATCTTTATGTTGTGTAAGGTAAATATTTTGAATTATAAATGCAATAAATAAGCAAAATCCCCCAAAAAGTTCAAAGCTTCTTCCAGCTCTTGGTTGGATAAAGGGTTTTCCCCTCCTCAAGATTCAGGATAGTTCTCTTTGTCAAAAAGAGGGGTTCACTTCCCCACGCTTTCAAGTTTCTCAATGTCCCAAAAACAACACAATTCCTTTGGATACTTCTCAGCAGTTACAAGGTAATTTGGAAATGCTCTCGGTCTGCATAAAAAGTGCAAGTGGCATTGGGTCATAAACACGGCAAACCTTTTGGGGTCCCCAGCAAAGCGTTCGGGTGGAGCTAACGGAATATTTCCTGGTAAAACCACTTGCACTGGATTGCTTGATGAAATGGGGGTTGGGTTTCTCCCATATGCAGGTAGGGGCGTTTGCCCAGCTTGGTTTTGCAGTAGTTGCCTAGCCAGATCATCCGTGCGCTCCTTTGAGACAATCAGTTCTCTCCTGAGGGCATTAGTCTCTTGGCGAGCGGCATGTACTTCCGCCCTAAATTCCCCCAATAATTGGGCCAGTTGGTCGTTTTCCGAGGTTTCCATAACACCCGGGTGGGTATTTGTAGAGAGGCTTTGCGTTCTGCTACGCTCACCTGGACCCCACAGGGGTGTCGATCGGACCCGGACAGCTGCGGTCTCCTTCAACGTGATGCGTAGTGCAGAGATGACTGTCTGGACTGGCCCGCCTAGTCTTGTCTGCTGGACCCGAAGAAGTATTTTTCTTAAATTCGTAAAAGATGAGCTCTCCATCCTGCGTGTCTTGCAGGGGCGCGTAGATACCAGTTACTTCACTGGTTTGAAGGCGTTGGGAGAGTTCCGGTAAGTATTGACTCTGAAGTCTCTGGCGGGATTGGTAAGTATCAAGTTCAAAGAGTTCAATGTGCCCGATGTTCACTCTTGTCCCCTTCCTTCCTTAAATTGCAACTGAGTTTGTGAGAAGAAGGTCTCGTAGCTGCTGCTGGCGTTCAGGTAAGAGTCTGTGTTACCCAACGCTGTCCGGTAACTATTGCATGCGTTAACGTGTTGTTTTTCTCCCTCTTTACAGATGCGGCCTATGAAAATGTGGAGAGTTATGGAATAATACCGCCGGTGGTAAGTCTATGGTGGTAAGAGGTTGTATTTGTTGATTCCCTTGGCTCACCTTGTTTTTTCTTGTGTCCCCTAGGTGCCGGATTACGGCGAAGAAATGATGGAGACAGTGCTAGATCGAAAGATGCTGTGGGAACTGGCGAGTATGGTGCCGTGCTGGAGCTGGCGAAGCGACGCTTGCAGGACTGATGTACTTTCCAGGTCCGGAGATGAAATGGTTCCGGAATCAGGTGAGGAATTTGAAATAAGTTTGTTTTCTAACCTTGTCCTTTTCTTCTTCTTTATTCTAGGAGCTCCGGATTCGAGGCGGGCGTGGCAGAAGACTGGATGCTGGCTGCAGGCACGGTGAGCGTCACGCTGCTGGATGCAGAATAACGCGAAGCATGTGCTGCTGTTCGGGTGTGGTTTAAATAGCCTCCAAAGTAGTTCCAGGTAAGAAGTTCCCTAGAGCCACGCCCGAGTAAAAAATAGTCCCTGTAACAAAATAGTCCCATCCAGGCCTCATTTAGGCTTGGACTGTTTTGCAGCATGGTCTGCATCAGGTAAGTAAAGTCTATGAGCCTGGCGCCTATGGCGCCAGGACTGAACCCAGACAGCCCCTAGCCGGGGCTGCTGAGGTTTAAACAAATGTCTGGATGCCTGCTCCCGGAGCTGAGGGCCTTGGTCCTGATGCCCGGGGGTAGGCATCATGACACTGTGCAGTGTTCGGATGCAATTCTTTGTTAATCATCATGTGCATTGGTGCTGACTTATGTGCATTCAAGAGCATTATACGGTAGACACAATTTGCACTCACTCGACAGAAATTGGGTGCTATTATGTCCGATAGCATAGAACCACGTGGTAATTCTAGAAGGTTCTGAAATGTGGGAAACATTTTCTTAACGGGAGCATGTTGAGAAATTGATGGAAAGCACTGCAATCAAGTTTGAAATTTTAACCGAAGAAGCATTTTCCTAGAAAGTGGAGCATTTACCAATACAGTTGTGTTGCCCTTCGGATCGATGTAACAAGTTTGGTTTTACTTAACATTCGCCATGCCATGAAAAGTCATGTGGGAATGTACAACCCCTTTATTGGCTGGGCCTAGTCCTTGTCCCAGTATAGCTTTGTCCTGTTCTGGCTGTTTTCCCTATGAGAATGAGTCCCTCTGCTGCTCTGGCTCGACCCTTGTAAAGTCATTGCCCTGCTTATCCTGACGGGTTTAGGTCACCATCTTCCTTTGTGTGGCACAGGCTGCAGAGCTCTGTACCTTTCAGAGTCGGCTGTCAGACGTGTGCCTCAAATTAGAGGATTTTTGTTCTCTGTACTGTCATTTAATGTGAGTGGTGCTTAATGCGGGTGTAAGGGGCTATGAGGAGCAGCCACTTAACCTATTTTAAAATATTTTTATTGGCATTTGTTAGTTCACATTGCGGAATGGTTCAGATATCGCCATTATCATCATACCTATATTTCAGTCAATACTAACAACAAAAAACACAACAATAAACAACATAACTCTCTTCGTAGGTGGGTCAGTGGACTATTCCATCGTCTCAGGTAATCATAGTAGTTTGGGGACATGGTTTAGAAAAAGCGGTGCTCCAGTCATGGGGTGTTCGATGGGGAGACTCCTACTCCATCACTATTCCTCTTGTGGCATTATGATGTTGTGGGATGAGCCCTACGTACTCAAGGCAGTTTGTCGTCGGGGGGTGAAACATGTCCCAAACCAGCACTTTCCAAGCGTCGTATAGTGCACTCACATTATCTGCTGATCCAGACACACCTGCGCCCCATGTTCTGGTCTCTGCCTCTGCCCAGCGCTCCAGTTCGCTGCGCCACATTGCATATTGCGGGCCCCCTGTCGATTTCCATGCCATTGCTATAGCTCTTTTAGCCAAAATGCATACCATATCCATAAATTTAATCACATGCTTGAGTTTGCTTATTCGGGGGTAGGAGCCCAGCAGACATTCTTTGGGGGACCAGTCAGACTGGGCAATCCCAGCTTTCTTACAAGCCTGTTCAATCCGGGCCCAGAACCGCTGCACCCGCACACATCCCCAGAACATGTGCATCAGGTCTGCTTCCTCCATGTCACACCAGGGGCATGTTGATTTAGCCTGTCTATTAAATCCAGCCACCCTGTGTGGGGTCATGTAGGTGCGGTATAAGACATTTAACTGTATTAGTCGGAATCTAGCATTCCTGGACACTTTGCAGGGGTACGCTAGTATCCTCTCCCACTCTTTGTCAGATATATCTGCCCCCAGATCTCCCTCCCATCTCGCTTTCAACATTGCACTCTTAAGGCTAGGTTTGTCTATCAGTTGGCTGTACAGTCTAGACACTGGCCTCCAGCCATCGCTCAGGCCATGCATTAGCGTTAGCAAGGGGTCCGCCGTCAGCTCCTCCGGCCATTTCTCCTATTTTCCCTGGCTACATGCCTGGTCCTCTGATACGATAAGAACTGCCCTCCAGGGAGCCCCTCCCTCTCTTGCGAGTCAAACTCCCTGAAGACTCCCTCGTCGTGCAAGTCTCCCCATGTGTATATGCCCCAACTCTCCCAGAGCCTCACTGTAGCTAGGTCAGTTCCAACTTTGCATACATGAGCAGCTGTCGGGGTCTAAGGTGAGTAAGGGGGCTTGAGATGGAGGAGGGCTCTAGCTCTGCCCCACACCCGTCTACCAAGTGTCACTATCATGGGGGTACACCTCAAGCAGCTCAAGGGGACCCACAATGCCTCTTTTAGTTTTACAGGCGCTACTAGCTGTTGCAACAGTTTGGTCTCGGATGTGGTCTCATCTGAGAGCCATTTATAAACAAAGCTAAGTTGTAGGTATGAAACCTAATTAGGAGAAGACCTGGGGAAGGGAGTGATTCCCCCTGGGATTAAGAGATTGCTTTGCAATTACCAGGAAAAGGGAGTCATTCTCCTTGTAACTCTGACCAGGAGGGAGACAGCAGGCCTGGGGCAGGGAGTCATTCCCCCAGGTCTTTTTGAGGCTGTGACCAAACACCAGGAGAAGTTAGGCATTCTCCTGCCCCACCAAGAAAATGAATATTGTTTGTAACTTTGTGTTGCAATTGAGATTGAACACTAGGCGAGGGGAGGCATTCTACTGGACCACAAAGCAAATATCACCCCTATCACATTCTCCACCTGCGATGTCCCTCAAGGCTCTATCCTCTCGTCATGGCTCTTCAATATCTACCTTGCCCCTCTGGTCCGTCTGTTCTCCTCTTTCTCTCCTCGCTTCCAGTGTTATGCAGATGACACACCGCTCTCCTTCAAACTTCCCTCTACTTCCTCCTCTTCTTCCACTCTTATCCCTGACTGTCTGACTGCTATTCAAGCATGGTGTGCTGCTAATAATCTGTGCCTTAATGCCAGTAAGACGTAGATCCTTCTCATTGGGTCCTCAGTTCCCTCCTTCCCTCCTACCCTCTTGCCGCCCTCTATGGGTCTCCTCCCCTTACCCTCTTGTGAGGCAATAAACCCTGTTGTCATCTTTGACTCAAATTGCAGACCTTGACAAGAAGGCCCACTATCAGCTGCACCTCCTCAGAGGAATTCTTTCTTTCCTCACCTTCCCCCAAAAACTCAATGTCTCCATAGATCTCGTCCTCTCTAGTCTGGATTACTGCAACAGCCACTTCCTCAATCTTCCTTTATCCTCTTATTTTGTGTATTTTTCTCCCCCTACGTCCAATTTCGATTGCTCTGGATCTCTTAGAGGTTGTTATGATTTTCTTTATGATTTTATATTGATATTTTTTACTTGATCATTGTATTTGATCATTTTTCATCTGATGGTTTGCTGCTGTCTTCCCTTTCACTACTCCCTTTCACTACTACTTTTGCGCATAGTCTTTAAAGACTGGAGTATTTTGCCTTGAGAAAGCCCCTAAATGGGCGAAGGAGATGGCCATGCAGTAGGAAAACCTCATGATAACATAATATATGCTTAGGATAATTTATCAATCTGTTAGGTGTATTTTGTAATTTGCTGGATGCACATTTTACAATAGCATATTACATGCATAGGATAATTTATCATTTTGTATGGTTCTTTTTGGAATTTCTTAGGATGTCACTATACTAACCTATGCACAATTTAACATATATGGTGTATTTGAGTTAGACATCATATTGTGTAATTGAAAAGAATTTATGTGAATCCATTTGCGTTTCTATTTTTCTTGGAATGTTTATTTCACACTAAATGTGTTTAAATGAAATGAAAATAATACTTGAATCGCATTAATCAGTATTGCTTTAAATTAAGGAGTGCTTGCCTGTTGGGAATTCAATTCATTTAAACTGTAATGTACTTTGGGCAGTGGTTGTGGGCTCATACCATGAAGCCAGCAGCTCCTATGTTTAGAAACTAAGTCATGAATTTTTGAGCGTAGGCTTAGCCCCTAATACATTTGACAACCACATATAAAATACAAAGGCATTCGAAAAGGCAGTGGCAAAGCCAAAGGTTTGGTATTTTGTGTAGGCATTTGATCCGCATTTTCCTGGCACTGCCATAATGGTATTACCTGACCATAAGGTGGAAACAGCTGGTAAATTATGCAAATTACGGGGCATATTATTGCCTATCTAAATGCATATTCAAGAGCCAAAACGGTTGGCTTTGCTAATGCTTGTCATCATGTCATGACAAATTAAGGGAATTTGTCCCTTCTACCCAAGGGGGAGCCCCTCCCCCACTGTGAGGCTAGGGAGGTTAACGCACTCTGCAACATCCTCCCTAGGGGTCGAGGCAGCGGGACCTCCCCAGAGAGACTCCCCCTTTGGGACATGGACTCCCATTCCTGTGAAGAAATCTGCGATGGGCCCATGTGATGGTCTATATGGACTTGCATAACTCAGAAGGTTATCAGTCTCATGAAGATTTCGTGAATCTATTTGGTCAGCAACAAGAAGTTGAGGATGTGCCTTTAAATGAGAGTCTTCAATGGATTGTGTTGAGGAGGCTCAAAAGGGATGAAAGATCAAAGAACCAATGAGACAGGCCAGCAAACCGAGAGAGTGCAGAAGGCCAAGAGAAGTAGGAGAAGTCTCCTGTGCATAGCAGAACATAAGAAGGCAGGGCTTTTGCCAAATGAAGAACCTGTGTAAGCTCAATCAGCTCCGTCACGGAGCGAGAAATGCCGGGAAGCCGGCGTATGAAACCTGAGGAGTTTCTGAACAGGTGGAATAGAGAGGCCAGCGGTAGCGTGACCACGAAGCAGATGTGGTGGGCAGCTCACCCATGCAACAACGTCGATATCACCTGCAGGAGTAACCAACTCTCGACTGGAGTCACAGCATCGGTGACATCAACCAAAAGAGAACGGGACGCTGGAAGTAAGCTGCAGAGCTACAAGGACGCCGAGAGAAATTCCAAAGTTCTGCAGGCACTGACAACGTTACCCCAGAAGACAGAAGTTACTACAGGGAACAGGAATATTGGGAAGTCTGCCGAGACTCATTATAAGTTCAACAAAACTTGTCCAAGTATTAATGTGACAAGGATTGGAGGCAATTTGTTGAACCAGAAATGTACACAGGAAGCAACGAGAAATAAGCAAAACACAGAGTTAGAGAGAGATAGAATTGATCAGCACTCTGCGGGTGGGAGCTGGCCAATCAGGTCACTGGAAACACAGGCTCATATTCTCGATCTAGCCATACGTTCCAAATTGCCCGATGGCCGGCTCCACAGCCCACCATCTTCCCCCACCTTCCTTCCCTTTCTTGTATGATCACAACCACCCTACCCAACCCCACTTAACGGATAGTGGCATCCTGTTCAATGCAAAAAAATGCTTTTGTTTTTAACACCCAGGGTTACTGGTTTGGTAACCTGGGGTGCTAATAGTGTTCTTAAACTGTTCCATGTGCCATCCCGGGGGCAACGTCCCAAAGTGCCCTCGTTAACCGCCCTTGCTTCGCTCAGCCGTTAACTCAGACTACAAAGGCTGTTTCCCCCGGTATGGCCCGTGGAATGGGTTAAGAACGCAATAGAGTTTGTCACCCCGGAAAAAGGGCAAAGTCACCTCATATACCAAGAATAACAAATAGACTATACCAGAGACAGACATTTGGGAAATACCAACTTGAAAGCATAGGATGAAAGGACTCATACATGAAACAGCACTCCGGGAGTATGTGAATGGTGATTGGAAGCAAATCTGGCAAGACATCGTGGAGGAGTGTAGTATATTAGAGGGTCTGAAACCCTGCTGGAATGAAAAAAGGAACCTGAACAAAGCTAAAATAATCCCTAAAGAGGAGACAAGGGCAACTACCAGTCCCCTAGAAGAACTACAGAACTTGATACTGCGGATAACGAAAGACTATCTGCGCATAGTTAATTGAGCAGACCATAATTATCAAGAGAATGCCTGTGACAAAACACAGCATCCGGGAGAAGGGAGTCATTCTCCTGGCCTTAGTTAGTTATACTAGTGGTAGGGTTCAATAAATTAGATTTGGACAGTGGATAGACTTGCTTTTGGACATTCACTTGGACGGACATGCACTTTAGTTAGAAAAAAGGCAGGGACACACCCATAGCTATAGGGAGAGAAAGGCGTTATTTTGTATTAAATAAACTATATAGTCAAAATGTCTGTACACCATCCATGTCCTTCTTCTGATCCTCCACATATGGTGGGATGCTAAAGGCCTGAGATAGAGACGAATCGCAAGAACCTCATATACATGGAAACACTGATTGATAATCTCCCGCCCATAGGATTATTATTTATGAAACCCTCCCTAGGAGAAAGGAAACAATCTATTCCAGAAAAAAAAACATCTACAAATCCTCTGAAAGCAGTATTACCTGACAATTCAGACCAGGAAGAGGAAATGGAAAAGAACCCAGAGCTAGCTGAGAACTCAGACGAATGGGAGGACGCCGGAACTGAGAAGTATGAGACCTCAGTGTTTTCTACAGAACTCAGTCCCACCATGAGTACCCTTGGGATCCTCCTGGAGCGCCCGGTGGCCCATCAGATTCATGTGGACCAGCGACTCTAGGAAGGATTAGAGCATGTGAGGACTTGTCCTCTACCACATATGGTTCCTCATGGTACATTACAGCCATACCAAGAGGTGGAAGATCTGAATGCGCTCTTCATAAATTTTGAATGACTCGCTAACCAATTTAATCCGGATGAAGGGTTAAAAACATGTTACATGGGTCCTTTATTTAGAGGGAGTTTACAGATCTAGTATGAAAATGCCAACCTATTAGGGACTACTCCATTTTCTGAAATTAAACAGCCATTTTTAGAGCAGGTGTGACAGACAGAGATATTTTAGCGCCTAAACTTCAGGGAAATACATATACTACCCAATGAAAGTCCCTTCGAAGTAGCAGGGTGATTACAGAATAGCCCTACCCAATAGTTAGGGGGTAAAAGAGTCTACACGAAGTCCTAGAAACCATAGCCTTACAGCAATTTATCAATGCTCTTTTTCCACCCTTACAAAAGAGCATTCTACAACAACATAAACCCTTCCTTGAAACAGCCATTCAAATGGCCAAAGCACACTCGGAGGCTGCTCACTACCTGAAACAAATAGGGAAACCAATAGAAGTAAAGCAAGAGTTGAAGTTGGGCCCAAAATGTATAACGCCAGAGAAATGGTTAAGAGTTAGGAAAAACCCTCCCCGGACAACTTAAATAAGGAAGAAGCTCATAAAAGAGGTCCTCTAAGTTTGCCCAATAAGTCTCTTATACCACCCTGAGGTGAAGCAGGACAAATAAAGACCTCCCTCCCTGGGTCACCTCTGTGTTTCTCGTGGGAAGAAAAGGGACGTATATCTCGATTTTGTCCCAAGAACAGTATGGAAAAGCCTATTGAAATAGGATGACTAATAGCTGAGCCATTGCAATATGGGAATGAGGAAAAAGAAGTAGAACAGATAACTCTGAAATATACTATTGTGGGGCTAACCTCTCCAGATATACGAAAAAGTACAGGTAAATGGATTGTGGGCTAATGCTCTTGTTGACTCCGGAAGCCGGAAAGCGGCAGTCAGAGTCAATCTTCTTTATCCCAAAGAAATAGAGGAAAGCCAACCAGTAAAAATGAACTGTGTAGATGTAGATACCTACATTAAAATGCCCTTGTCCCTGAGATTTAGAAATCAGTCCACGATGATGAAAACAGCAGTAGTCCAGGTCTACCAGAAGAAGTACTTATAGACACTGATAAAGTCCTCCATATTCTCCTTCATGCTTGTGGGAACCCTTCGTTGAATTTTCAGATGCTCATATAGAACTGGGGAAAGTGTTGATCTCTGGAACCAGAGAAAACAGAAATACACCCTAGAGCAACAGTAGAAAAAAATTACTTTTTTTTAAAAGAAGGGGAAGCCACAAAACCAGGGGTGGGATATGTGATGTATTGAGGGAATGTGTCCCTTCTCCCCAAGAGGGAGCCCCCCTGTGAGGCTAGGGAGGTGAGCCTGCTCCACAATACCCTCCCTAGGTGTTGCCGCAAGTGGAACCTCACCGGAAGAGACTCCCCCTTTGGGGACAAGGACTGACATTCCTGTAAGCAACTCCCTGATGGGCCCCAAGTGATGGCCTATATGGACTTGTATGATACGTCAGAAGGTTATCAGTCTCATGAAGATAATCTCAATCAATTTGGTCAACAAGATTTGAGGTTGTCCCTTTTAAATGAGAGTCTCCAATGATGTGATGAATCAACTTCCGGGGCACCAGTGGTCCAGGGATGAATATTGGTTTCTAATCCATCAATCAGCCCCACACCTCTAGTACACCAGAAGGAATCCGAACAGATTGGAGCACAAGTAAATTATAAACCTCCTTGTTCAATTTTGGTAACGTGGAAGGAATGGCAGGCTTATCTCCGCAAGGTTGTGGATCGTTGGTTAGTTGCAACACAGCAAAAATATGATTATTACCCAATGATAAAAGGGACTGTCCAGTCAAGGTTGTATACAGATATCTACTTTATTATTATTACAACAGACAGTTCTAGCACACTACAAAATACAACCCACACTGTAAAGCAACACAGGGGAAAGACAGTTTCACGAAGGAAAGGGATGCACTCTGGATGCTGACAGGAGGGTAGTCGGTAAAGCAATCAGTCTTAACTGTTCAAGGGTATTTGGTTTCAGCACCATGGGAGCAAGGGGTCGTAAATGTCACTAGGGGCCTTCGGAGAAGGACCAGGGGGACAGAACCACAATGTACCTGGTGCTTGAGATGTTCTTGATGCTCAACAGCGTCGAGTCGGTTCCAGGACGCCTTGCAGCTCCTGCGACATAGTTCAAGATGGGAGACAGCTGTGGGTATCAGGCGGCAGGCAGTTTGGCAAGCGAGGCCGGATGGACGGCTGCATGCTGGCCTACACGGCAGCTCGGGGTCAAGAATCATTGTCTCTGTGCTGGTTGGCGGATCTGGAATGCTGGTCGAGGCGTCTCACACGGCTTTAGTGACTGCAGCATGACAAGAGTCAGTGGTGCAGGTGGGCGTGGTTCAAGTTTTGGACTTCCTCGAAAATGTCCTTAAAAGATGGATGCTGGTTGATGCTTGTGTGGCACTCCTCCTAGCTTTTTCGCAGGGCTTGTGGCATCCTTTCAAGTCAAGACCGATGGCCCAAAGCTGAGGAGAGTGTTTGAAGGCAATGGCCTTGTCCTTTGTTCATAGACTCTCTGGCACTTCCCACCTAGGAAGTTGGCTGTCAGAACCCAGCAAGGCACGCTGTGTGCTGGCTGGGTACCGGTTCTAGAGATGCTGGATGGGTCCTCTGAGTCCGGTATCTCCCTCTGTTCCCTGGGAGATGTTTAGCAGGGGATCCTGGTTTCCTCTTGGAAATCCTGGCTTTCCTTCACTGGCGGAAGCTGTAAGGTAGACTGTACCTTCAGCCATGGTCCAATGCTGAGTTCTTCTTTCCTGCTTCTGGTGAAGCCTTCAGTTGATCTGCTAAGTGAGGGGCTTAGCCCTCTTTTAAACCCAAATGGGCCCAGTGATTGGTGCAGTCTAAGCCTACCTTAAGGAATCAATCTGGGGTCCCCACCAACAATCTTCTGTTATGCGAGAGGTCAGGACTAGAGTGCTTTGCAACAGGAAGGGTAAGAGGTGACAACATGTACTCCTAAGTCCCACCCATCTTCCTGTCTGTTGTAGATCAAAGGGTCTCTCTGGTTAACCTAGCCCTCATTGGCTCTTGATCAAACCGCAGGTCTCCCTTGATGTTTGCGGTGAGAACAGACTTATGTCTCCCTCAAATCACATACTTCGTCCCTCTGAAAGGGGTGGGAGCTAGCTTCAAGGTGACACATTGTATATCAAAAAGGTGTTATTTCTCCTGGCCATTGTTAAGTTCGGTGACCAGGCCTATTCGCAGTCCTCCTTTAATTAACTCTCATCAGTATGCGCCACCGCCACACAGAATTTAGACAATAGAACACGGCAGATCCATGGAGCCTTTGATATTTTTATTAGGCTGCTCATGGCCGGAGGACGATGTCCCCTTCCCCCTTCTTGAGATGCTTTTGATGTACCCATGGCTGTCCCATTCCAGCTGAACATGACGGAGTACACATGACAATGCATTTTGTGCAGTGAGCAGCGAAAATGTGTGAGCTACCATCATTCATTTTTATTTTTTTTTAAATCAAAACAGCCCAGTGCACACTCGCTGTGCGGGTGGTCAAATTCCTCACAAATGGACAGCGCCAAGGAGGCTGAAAGGGGATGAGGGATCAAAGAATCAACAAGACAGTCCAGCAAGCTGGGAGAGAACAGAAGGAGGGAGAAGCACATGAAGTGTGTAGCAGAATGGAAGACTGAGGGCTGTTGCCAAACGCAGAGCCTGCATAATCCCGATCAGCGCAGAGGCAGAGCGAGAAACGGTGGGAAGCCGGCATCTGAAACTGGAGGAGATTCTGAACCAGTGGAATAGAGAGGTCGGTGGTGGTGTGACCACGAAGCAGACGTGATGTGCAGATCACCCGTGCAATGACGCTGATACCATCCACAGGTCTAAGCAACTCCCGACTCGCATAACAGCATCAGTGACATCAACAAAGAGAGAACGCGACGTAAGCTGCCGAGCTACAAGGAAGCCAAAAGAAATTCCAAGGTCCTGCAGGTACCAACAATGTTTCCCAGGATGACAGAAGGTAATACAGCGAATGGGAATATCGGAAAGACTGCGGAGACTCATTAGAAGTTAAACAAAACCCGTCCCGGTATGTCATGATCTCTGCTTCCAAAAGGTCAGGGTTTTCCCAACTCCCTTGGAAGCAGATCCATAACCCAGGTTCCGAGTGCCAACCAGTCCCAATTGGGACCTTTTGGACCCAGTCCTGGCGCCAGTGGCACCAGGCTCATAAATATGCCCAGTCCCAGCGCTGGAAGCGCCGGGCTCATAATGCTTGGGTGGACTTACCTTCAGCAGACCATGCTGCTTACTTGCCTGCCAGTTGAGCCTCTGATCCTCTTCTGTTTGGAACTACTTTTCCTGTTGGGTGGGTCTGGAGCCACTCCCTAGATTCAGAACACTGGAACTCTTCTGGAAGGCAGGAACTCTTTTCTTACCAGGAACTCTTTTCTTACTTAGGCGTGGCTGTGGAAGGAGACACCTAAGCACTACAGGAGGCTATTTAAACCACACCCGGTGGATGAATCTTGCTTTGTGTTATTCTGCAACCTCTGCAGCAGAACGCTCATCGTGTCTTCTGCATCCGGTCCTGGGCCTAAGGAAAAAGGCTTACCATCCTGAATCCAGTCTTCAGCAACACCTATAAAGACAAGAAAGAACAGGTTAGCATTCCGGCATCTGAAAGGCAAAGGCTTACCATCCTGAATCCAGTCTTCAGCAACACCTATAAAGACAAGAAAGAACAGGTTAGCATTCCGGCATCTGAAAGGCAAAGGCTTACCTACTCTTCGGCGCTGCATCCCGCATCTGAAAGACAAAACAAGGTGCGTTTAAAGACATTGGGGAACTTTAATACTCACGTGCCATGACTCCTTTCCACATCTAATCCAGTGGGTATTCCGGCACCCTGCAGCCGCTCCGAACTCGTACCTGCAAAATAAAAAGACAGTTAGAGCGCATAGTGAAGCAGGCAACAAGCGCTTACTTACGTGCTTCCAGGCGCTTCTATTCATCACACGGGCTCCATCTTCAACTCACTTCAGCCCGTCATCCGCCATCGCCGGAACCCTGCAAAACAAGAGACATCATTACTAAAGACTTTAAAGACATTTGAATGGCTCGAAACTTACCGTTCATGCAGTAAACGACGGACAGCAGTCCTCTGAAGTCAAGAGGCCTGCGCTACCTATCCAGTGAAGAAACTGGTTACAGCACCCTGCCCCGAGGCAGATGGAGAGCTCAGCATTCACTTACCTAAGGTGAGAGCGTTAACCTTTGGGGGTCTACAGGAGAGGAGAAGAGGAAAGAGATAGGGACACCCCAATAACCCCAGTTCATTAACCCCATATTTTCTATCTGCAGACATCTTACTCTACATGTCAGGCATACAGTGCACAGAGGTCCAGCCCAAAGAGCCAACCGGGTGCTACACATCACCTTTGAAGATACGGTAGTCGCCCAGTCAAGACCGGCGCCTCTGCGAGAATCAGGTGAGCGTTACAGAACACAAAGCCTACCGCAAAACTCTCGCCCAGGCGCTATGGAAACCTCGGATACTGACCCCCTAGCCCGGTTACTTGGGGAACTAAGGGCAGAAGTGCATGCAGCTCGTCAGGAAACGAATGCTCTAAGAAGGGAACTAATTATTTCCAAGGAGAGAACAGACAATCTTGCTAGACAAGTGCTACAGTCACAAGCCGGACAGACCCCGTTACCCGCATCAGGGGCAAATCTTCCTTCAACATCCTCTATGAATCCAGTGCAGATCAACCTACCTGGGAATGTACCTCTGGCTCCGCCCGAACGATTTTCTGGTGACCCAAAGAGGTTTGCAGTATTTATCAATCAGTGCCGGTTGCACTTCTTATGCCGGCCAGCAGCCTTTCCAACTGATCAAGCAAAAGTAGCTTTTGTACTTTCGTACCTTAGTGGCAATGCGGCAGACTGGTCGATCCCTCTAGTTAATCAAGATGATCCGGTTCTCCATGATTTTCAAGTCTTTCAGCTTAGTATGGAAAAACTGTTCGCAAGACATTCACAGGGGCAGGCCTTGGACAATGAGCTTCTTTCATTGCGACAGGGTAATCAAGACCTTTTGGCTTATATTGCATCTTTCAATAGGCTAATAGTGGAAACTCAATGGCCTGAGGACAAAAGGATTACGCTGTTTTATAGAGGTCTACGTGGAGAGCTCAAAGACGTTTTAGCCCAAGTAGTGAATCCCCCACAAGACTGTTCGGATTATATAGACTTGGTCGTTCAAATAGATCACAGGCTGCAGAACAGGAAGGCCGATCGTTCCAAGTTTGATGCTCGAGTATTTTCCAAACCGCCAACTCCTTCCAAAGGAGTAGACTCCGGGGAACCCATGCAAATAGGGGGTCAGAAAGGTCCTCTAACACAAAGGGAGCGGGAAAGGAGGAAACAGTTGCAATTATGCCTATATTGCGGAAACTCAGGGCACTTTCTTCGAGACTGTCCGGTGAAACCTGCCAAGAAGGCAGTAGGAGCTGCAGTTACCAAAGTTACAAACTCTGAGCAGGGAAACGACCTCGCCCGACAAGAATAGAGGTCCTCTTGCCGAGCGTGAAAACCAGTTCCGTGACCTCGCATTTCGTGATACCTATGGTCCTCATTAGCCCTGATAATCCGGATCGATTACATGCAATTGAAGCTTACGTCGACAGCGGTGCCATCAACAATTATGTGGATCATGAAATGGTTTTGAGGATGAATCTAACTCTTTGTCCCAAGGCTGTAAAGGACGTCATTACTACGGTGGATGGTACGGAGATAGCCTCCGGGCCAGTAACGCATACCACTCAAGAGGTGACGCTAGTAAGTCAAGATGGACACCATGAGAAGATCGTGTTCGATGTGATCAAGGCCCCTCAGTTTCAGATTATTCTAGGAATACCTTGGTTAGAGAAACACAATCCTCTGATCGATTGGCGAGCAAGAACGGTCGAGTTTCCAGAATGTGTCTCTACTTGTCACCCTCCACCTGGTGTTGCACTGGCCGCAATTTCTTCAGAGACTCCCCAGTTACCTCCCGAATACCTAGAATACCAAGATGTTTTCCGAAAGGATCAGGCTAACTCTCTACCTCCTCATAGGTCTTATGACTGCCAGATAGACCTGATACCTGGATCTACTCCTCCTTGTAGTAGAATTTATGCCCTCACCGAGCCTGAGAACCTTCACCTTCGACAATACCTGGATCAATACCTGGCAAATGGGTTTATTCGTCCTTCCAAGTCCCCTGCTTCTTCAGCTTTGTTCTTCGTTCCAAAAAAGGAAGGAGACCTTAGAACTTGTATCGATTATCGCTCCCTGAACCAGATCACCGTTAAGAATAGATATCCGTTACCTTTGATCCCTGAACTCCTGGACCAAGTCAGAAAAGCATGCATATATACAAAGCTGGATCTTAGAGGAGCTTACCACTTGGTACGAGTAAAAGAGGGCGATGAATGGAAGACGGCCTTCCGCACCAAGTATGGGCTATTTGAATATCAGGTCATGCCCTTCGGACTTTGCAATGCCCCGGCCGCCTTTCAATATTTTATGAACGATGTCCTCAGAGAGCTCATAGATGTATGTGTTGTTGTTTACATTGACGACATCCTCGTTTATTCTTCATCGGAATCTGAACATCGGAAACACGTGAAAATGGTCCTCGAAAGATTGCGTCAACACAAACTTTTCGCTAAGTTGGAAAAATGTGTTTTCAACGTGACTGAAGTTGAATTCTTGGGATTCATATTATCACCTGGCGGAGTGCGTATGGATTCAAAGAAGGTCGATGCAGTTCTCAAATGGCCATCACCATCCTCCGTAAAAGGTGTGCAAAGCATGTTAGGCTTCGCTAACTTTTACCGCAGGTTTATCCCCGAATTCTCTCGAATAGTCCAGCCCATCACTGCCTTGTTAAAGAAAAACAAACGTTTTGAATGGTCTACCGAGGCGGAACAAGCTTTCCAGGATTTGAAGACTAAATTTATCTCTGCACCAATCTTAAAACACCCTCGCCCCGAACTCCCCTACATCGTGGAAACTGATGCTTCAAGCCTTGCCATGGGGGCAGTTCTATCACAAAAGGACCCGGTAACCAATCAGTTGCATCCCGTGGCATTTTGGTCCCGCAAATTCTCGCCTCCTGAAATCAATTACACGATTACTGACAAGGAACTTCTGGCTATCAAGTCTGCCTTTAAGGCTTGGCGGCATTATCTGCTGGGGGCCCGACACACCGTTACTGTGATTACGGATCACCGAAACCTGCAATATTTGAAGACTGCAAAAGCCCAATCCTCTAGACAACTCCGTTGGGCATTATTCTTTGCCGAGTTTGACTTCATAATTACCTATCGACCTGGTACAAAGAACGGTAAAGCCGATGCCCTTTCTCGGATGGGAGTGGAAGAACACTTGGTCAACCCTAAACCTGTACCAATCATTCCCGAACAAAGAATTCTGGGTGTAATCGCCACAGAATCCATAGAGGAAGTTAAGGATAAAGCCAGGCAACTTGTAACTCCAGCAGACATACAGAATTGGCATCTGCAGGGAAAGGACTTTGCAGTAAAGGACAACTTATTGTATTTCCAAGAACGATTATACCTACCCAGGACAGATTTACAGAAAAAAGTAATGTCTTGTTATCACGACTCTTTAATGGAAGGTCATCCCGGTATAGCCAAGACCTCAGAAAAGATCAAGCGCTACTTCTGGTGGCCGTCTTGGAAAAAAGATATCAGAGACTTTATAATGTCCTGTGGAGTATGCGCCCAAAACAAGAGTCAAAAGGAAAGACCAGCAGGCCTCTTACGCCCTATTGACATCCCACCTCGCCCTTGGCATACGCTTTCTATGGACTTCATCACCGATCTACCTCCATGCTCCGGATACAATACGATTCTAGTAATCGTGGACTTATTCTCCAAGATGGCGCATTTCATTCCGCTCAAAGGCTTGCCAACAGCAGCAACTCTGGCCCGGGAATTTCTCGAAAACATCGTCCGACTGCACGGTTTTCCTTCGGTTCTAATTTCGGATCGAGGTAGTCAATTTATTTCTCATTTTTGGCGAAGTTGCTGTCGGTCGGCTCAAATTGATGTGAGACTATCGACCAGTCACCACCCTCAGACCGACGGACAAACCGAGAGGACCAATCAAACTCTGGAACAGTATTTACGCTGCATGCTGCAACAAACTGAAAAAACTTGGAAAGATATCCTTTGGATAGCCGAGTATGCCTACAATAACTCTGTCCATTCGGGAACTGGGAAAACCCCGTTTTTTCTTTTGTACGGCAGTCACCCTCGAACCTCGGAGTTGGATCCCCTCCAAGATCTTGAAACACCAGCAGTAGACTACCTGCATTCTACAATAACCCAAGCCTTTAAGGAAGCTGTTTCTCACCTTCAAAGGGCTAAAGAACAATACAAGAAAGGAGCAGATCAACATCGGAAGGAAGCCCCTCACTATCAAGTAGGGGATCAAGTCTGGTTATCCACCAAATATCTATCTCTAAAAGGGCCACGCACATTCAACCCAAGATACCTTGGTCCCTATTCCATCACTACCATAGTAAACCCAGTAGCGGTCAAGTTGGACTTGCCCCCGCACATGAAGATACATCCGGTCTTCCACGTCTCTCTATTAAAACCCGTGCAACCTCAAACCCGACTAACCAAATCTCCAAAACCTATCCTAGTGGATGGAGAACTCGAGTTTGAAGTCAAAAGCATTCTGGACTCCAAGATCTCCAAATCTAAACTATTCTACCTAATTGACTGGAAAGGCTACGGCCCCCAAGAGAGATCCTGGGAACCTGCTGAATATGTCCACACTCCTCGCCTAATCAAAAGATTTCACCGAACATTTCCTGATAAGCCAAAACCCCCGGAGAAGCCCGGTTTGGGAGGGGCCTTGAGGGGGGGTACTGTCATGATCTCTGCTTCCAAAAGGTCAGGGTTTTCCCAACTCCCTTGGAAGCAGATCCATAACCCAGGTTCCGAGTGCCAACCAGTCCCAATTGGGACCTTTTGGACCCAGTCCTGGCGCCAGTGGCACCAGGCTCATAAATATGCCCAGTCCCAGCGCTGGAAGCGCCGGGCTCATAATGCTTGGGTGGACTTACCTTCAGCAGACCATGCTGCTTACTTGCCTGCCAGTTGAGCCTCTGATCCTCTTCTGTTTGGAACTACTTTTCCTGTTGGGTGGGTCTGGAGCCACTCCCTAGATTCAGAACACTGGAACTCTTCTGGAAGGCAGGAACTCTTTTCTTACCAGGAACTCTTTTCTTACTTAGGCGTGGCTGTGGAAGGAGACACCTAAGCACTACAGGAGGCTATTTAAACCACACCCGGTGGATGAATCTTGCTTTGTGTTATTCTGCAACCTCTGCAGCAGAACGCTCATCGTGTCTTCTGCATCCGGTCCTGGGCCTAAGGAAAAAGGCTTACCATCCTGAATCCAGTCTTCAGCAACACCTATAAAGACAAGAAAGAACAGGTTAGCATTCCGGCATCTGAAAGGCAAAGGCTTACCATCCTGAATCCAGTCTTCAGCAACACCTATAAAGACAAGTAAGAACAGGTTAGCATTCCGGCATCTGAAAGGCAAAGGCTTACCTACTCTTCGGCGCTGCATCCCGCATCTGAAAGACAAAACAAGGTGCGTTTAAAGATATTGGGGAACTTTAATACTCACGTGCCATGACTCCTTTCCACATCTAATCCAGTGGGTATTCCGGCACCCTGCAGCCGCTCCGAACTCGTACCTGCAAAATAAAAAGACAGTTAGAGCGCATAGTGAAGCAGGCAACAAGCGCTTACTTACGTGCTTCCAGGCGCTTCTATTCATCACACGGGCTCCATCTTCAACTCACTTCAGCCCGTCATCCGCCATCGCCGGAACCCTGCAAAACAAGAGACATCATTACTAAAGACTTTAAAGACATTTGAATGGCTCGAAACTTACCGTTCATGCAGTAAACGACGGACAGCAGTCCTCTGAAGTCAAGAGGCCTGCGCTACCTATCCAGTGAAGAAACTGGTTACAGCACCCTGCCCCGAGGCAGATGGAGAGCTCGGCATTCACTTACCTAAGGTGAGAGCGTTAACCTTTGGGGGTCTACAGGAGAGGAGAAGAGGAAAGAGATAGGGACACCCCAATAACCCCAGTTCATTAACCCCATATTTTCTATCTGCAGACATCTTACTCTACACGTCAGGCATACAGTGCACAGAGGTCCAGCCCAAAGAGCCAACCAGGTGCTACACATCACCTTTGAAGATACGGTAGTCGCCCAGTCAAGACCGGCGCCTCTGCGAGAATCAGGTGAGCGTTACACGGTATTAATGTGACAAGGACTGGAGGCAATTGGTTGAACCAGAACTGGAACGAGAAATAAGCAAAACACAGAGTGGGAGAGAGATAGAATTGATAGTTTGTCACCGTGGGAAAAGCGGAAAATCACCACCTCTCCCAAAGATAAGAAAGAGACTATACCAGAGAAAGACATTTGGGGAATACCAACTTGCGTGCCCAGGAAGATAGGACTCTGCGAGTGGGTGAATGGTGATTGGAAGCAAAGTTGGCAAGACATCCTAGAGGAGTGTAATATGATAGAGGGTCTGAAACCCTGCAGGAGAGAAAGAAGGAACCTAAACAAAGCTAAAATAATCCCTAAAGAGGAGACAAGGAAAACTATCAGTCCCCTAGAAGAACTACAGAGCTTGATCCAGCGAATAAAGAAAGACTATCTGTGCATAGATTATTGAGTGAACTAAAATAATGAAGAGAATCCCTGTGACGAAACACTGCAACCAGAAGTGAGTCATTCTCCTAGCCTTAGTTAGTTACATTAGTGGTAGAGTCAGATAGGTTAGATTTGGACCGTGGACAGACTGACTCCTCGGATGGACAAGCACCTTGGGAAATAGGCAGAGAACACCCCATATGTATTGGGAGAGTTAGGCATTATTTAGTCAAAATGTCTAGACAGTGTCTGTGTCCTCCTTCTGATCCTCCACATTGTTCTCACCGGGCATTCAGTGCAAGGAAGATGCAAGGACATGTAAATGAGGTACTGAAGGCACTCTTGGCTCGGACAGCTTGTTTACACATGAGGTGGTGCTGCAATTAAGTTATTGCCTTTCTTAAATCACAGAGCTAGACTCAAAGAGATTCAAAGGGTGTGTTTTGGGCAGGCAGAGGCATTCGTTTCTGAGAATAGCCATGAAGACTAGAATGGACATGGGCGGTCAATATGTGGGTAAATAACCAAACCACACTCACTGACTTGCGTCCCTCCTCCCATCTCATCTATCTCCAATCTTCACTTCCCTTGACAATAGTTTCAGCTTAATTGCCAAAATAAAAAAGGGGGATGCAGTAATATTCCCAATTGTTTTGTAGATAAATACCAGGCATGTTATCTTTTTAGATTTGTAGGTGGTGTGTTGCTTCTTGAAGAAGCGTGTTAAGTTGGGTCCCCGGCCAAGCATGACACTGGGCCTTATTATAAGTATGGCGGTAAGGCAACAACGGCGCCAGTAGCGCTACCGGCACCGTTGCTACCGTACCGCCATACTACAAGCTGTGCTCACGGGTGCCTCTCAGCCCGCCAGGCCTGCTCTAGTGGGCAGAGCGGTACCCGTGAGCACAGCAAGTCAGATGCACCGGCACCGTTGTAAACGGTGCCGGTCATCCGATGTCCCCATTCCCATTCGAGCCCTATGGGGCTCGAATGGGAATGGGGATGTACCGGTTCTGGCACCCGCAAAAGGGTAATTGCCGGGTCCGGCGGGGCCGGAATACCCCAGTAATTGCCCATTCGCGGGTGCCGTACCGGTTGCGAGTTTGGAGGTAGCCTTGCCGGTTTTGCCGGCAAGGCTACCTCAATCCTCGTAATGAGGCCCACTGACACCAGTGTAGGAACAGGGGACATCTTTATTGTGTTCCAGCTCCGGGTACATGGTACAGGGTACATCAGGTAAATACGTAGGAACAGAAGATCCACCAGCATCCTCTCTCAGTCACCACATCTTCTCAACTCTGAACATAACATTCTCTCACTCAGCATTCCACACCAGTCCCTCTCAGCATTCCATGCATTATGCAGGGTGCCGATAAAGCTAAAATACAACACATCTCCCTTCAACAACACAACACCCACAAAGCAAGAGACATACATGTATACACACACAGTCCCAACAAAGTGCTCTCAGAAAATGTCCCTTTTACAGACAAAAGAAAAAGCTGTTTCATGAAGTCTTCACAGCCAATCCAAAGAAGTCCCTGTGTTGCTAACAGTCACAATAAGAAGGACGCGTGTGTGAGTTCGTTGTGGTGGCTGTACTGGGCTGCAAGAGAGCAGTTGCTGTGGAGGTGGGAGGCAGGGCGGGTTGCTCCCACCTGGGTAAACCCCGTGGGGCTGTGGCAGCCTAGTATTAGCCGTGCTCTGCTGGAGCAGGGAGAGCACTGTTTCAGTGTTTCTGCCCGCCGCTCCCCTTCTGCTGACAGCACACCCAGGCAAGGGAAACCTGCCAAACACTCCGCCGGCTGTCCCCGAGATCCGGGCCGCAGGTCGCGTCTAGTTTTGGGTGAGTTTGGGGCTGCTTCGCGGTGTGCGAGGAACCGCCCAGAAGAGCGACTTTGCGTTAAAGGAAAGGACGATGAATTGCTGAGTGTGCCGGGGAGGGGGCTTTGCCCGCATTCTCCATGGGATGGATTACACGTGCTTCTTTGAAGAGCTGAACCTTTTGCTGGAAGACTGTGTGCGAGAACCCCCGCCTAGCCAAGCCGCCAAAGCATCAAGTGGTAAGTCGACCCCCCAACCTTGCCAACAATGCCTTTTCTGAATGCCTTCTTTAGAAGTGGTTTTCAAACGGGAGCATAACTATCAGTGGCCATGGGGTCATAGCCTCCTGAAATCTCACTGTCCAATCATGTACCACACTCATTCCTCAGCCTAAAGCCAAGGGAGCGCTTTTTCTGGGGTCACAATCGCGGTTTTGTTTCTGCTCTGCAAGAGCCATGGTCCAAAAGATGTTGCTTCACGCAAAATCTGAATAAAGGCTGCCCGTTGCTGTTCTCCCAGAGGGCTGAATGCTATGGTAGGGAACTACACAACCCCATGTCATCGGGAAACCACTTCTCCAGCCCGCCATTACAACCCCCATAATACATTGGTTTGCGAAATGAAACCCCAGGGTCATATCCTTGGTGCCCCAGAGTGACGGTCTTTATGGTGACCCACCTCCAGTGGGGGGATAGTTGCCAACATAGAGCGATGTAGGTTTTCCTTACCCCAGGCAATCCCACTCAATGGCTTGGCGCCTGCATCTGTCTTTCTTCCAGCCTAAGCAGATTTGTTGACTCTCCATTTGAAGAAGTGATACCCCATTCATTTGTAACAGCTCGGGTCACGGTGGTATGAAGCCATCTGGTTACCCTACTCCAAAGGAGGTGGGTGGGTGTTGGCAGCATTGTTTGCACACACATAGCAGCCGAGAAGTGTGCATTCTTCGTACATTCTTCGACGGCAGTGACATCAAATGCACGACACACATATCCGTTTTAGGTCTACACTAGAGTGGCCAGAGGACCCTCTTTGCCTGAATGAATTGCAAGCCATGATTTGTAATAGGCAAGAGAGTGCCCTGGAAAATGGCGCCAGTTGACATGGAGTTACCTGGTGCCACAGGTAGCTTCATTTGCATGTCCGGTAGGTGATTGGATAGTGCTTCCCCGAGTGCGTCACTTACCAGTTTCCATGTGCTGTGATTAGCATGATTGAGCCATTTCATACCATTTTAATGGGCGCTGGCCCTGCCATAGCTGAAGGATGGGCCTACTCTTGTGTGGTCAAGCATAGGTCAGTAAGGATCAAGGCTGCCGTTCCGGGGTATGCATGGATGTGGTCTAGTGGCAAAAATGCTAACCTTGAACCCTGGCATCTGCATTCTAATCCCAGTTTGGATAGCTGATCGAAAAATGCGGAATTCTCGCAAAAAATATGCACTGCAACTGAAGTTGCAAATGTATTTAATGATAAAAATCAGGTGTGCAGTATTCCATCTAGGACTATTCAGTTGTCATGTTCCTGCACCCCTCGGCCCCCGCCTCCCTGCCCCCTCACCTCACCCCAGCCACATCCTGGTTTCTATAATCTGGTCTGGACTGGAATCCACGTGCCATACTGTTCTATACGCAGCAGGTCACGCTAGGAGTGCCTCAGCTACAGTATTAGCCTTAATCTGACCATTGTAGATAATCCCTGAGGAATAGCATGTGTTCCCCGTAGTCAAAGGTTTCCTTTGTGATCTGCACCCGAGGGAGGCGGATCACTGAGTCTCTGCAGAGATGCTGCGAAAGTCAGGGGATGTCCATCAATATCTCAGCTTCCGCATACCCGATTCCCAAAGCTTAAAACTGGAGAAAATCTACAGCTGCCCAGCAATATCTCAGATCTGCATCTGATTCCTCCTACCTGATATCCAAAGCCCCAAACTAGAGCAAATCTAGAGCTGCCCATGAACATCTCAGTTGTGCACATGCTTTCTCATACCTGATTCCCAAAGCATAAAACTGGTGGAAATCTAGAGCTACCCATAACTATCTCACATCCGCACCTGCTTCCTCATACCTGGTTCCCAAGGCCTAAAACTGGAGGAAATCTAGAGATTCCCCTGAATATCTCAGTTGTGCACCTGCTTCCTCATACCTGATTTCCAAAGCCGAAAACTGGTGGAAATCTAGAGCTGCCCATGAATATCTCAGTGTGCACCTGCTTCCTCATACCTGATGCCCAAAGCCTAAAACTGGTGGAAATCTAGAGCTGCCCATGAATATCTCAGATCTGCACCTGCTTCCTCATACCTGATGCCCAAAGCATAAAACTGGTGGAAATCTAGAGATTCCCCAGAATATCTCAGTTGTGCACCTGCTTCCTCATACCTGATTTCCAAAGCCTAAAACTGGTGGAAATCTAGAGCTTCCCATGAATATCTAAGATCCGCACCGGCTTCCTCATACCAGATTCACAAAGCTTAAAACTGGAGCAAATCTAAAGCTTGCCATTAATATCTCAGACCCGCACCTGCTTCCTCATACCTGATGCCCAAAGTCTAAAACTAGTGGAAATCTAGAGCTGCCCATGAATATCTTAGATCCGCACCTGCTTCCTCATGTCTGATTCACAAAGCTTAAAACTGGAGCAAATCTAAAGCTTCCCATGAATATCTCAGTTGTGCACCTGCTTCCTCATACCTGGTTCCCAAAGCTTAAAACTGGAGAAAATCTAAAGCTGCCCCTGAAATATCTCAGCACTGCCCCAACTCTCATCATACTTGATATCCAAAGCCTAAAACTGGAGCAAATCTAAAGCTTCCCATGAATATCTCAGTTGTGCACCTGCTTCCTCATACCTGATCCCAAAAGGCTAAAACTGGTGGAAATCTAGAGCTTCCCCCCAATATCTCAGTTGTGCACCTGCTTCCTCATACCTGATTCCCAAAGCCTAAAACTGGTGGAAATCTAGAGTTGCCCATGAATATGTCAGTTTCGCACCGGCTTCCTCATTACCTGATATCCAAAGACTAAAACTGGAGAAAATCTAGAGCTTACCCTGAATATCTCAGTTGTGCACCTGCTTCTTCATACCTGATTCACAAAGCTTACAACTGGAGAAAATCTAAAGCTTCCCATGAATATCTCAGACTCACACCTGCTTCCTCATACCTGATGTCCAAAGCCAAAAACTGGCGGAAATCTAGAGCTGCCCACAAATATCCCAGATCCGCACCTGCTTCCTCATTACCTGATATCCAAAGCCTAAAACTGGCGGAAATCTAGAGCTGCCCACAAATATCCCAGATCCGCACCTGCTTCCTCATTACCTGATATCCAAAGCCTAAAACAGGTGGAAATCTAGAGCTGCCCATGAATATCTCATATTTGCACCTGCTTACTCATACCTGATTCCCAAAGCCCAAAACGGGTGGTAATCTAGAGCTGCCCGTGAATATCTCAGATCCGCACCTGCTTCCCATTACCTGATATCCAAAGCCTAAAACTGGAGCAAATCTGGAGCTTCCCCTGAATAGCTTAGTTGTGCACCTGCTTCCTCATACCTAATTCCCAAAGCCTAAAACTGGTGGAAATCTAGAGCTGCTAATGAATATCTTAGATTCGCACCTGCCTCCTCATACCTGATTCCCAAAGCATAAAACTGGTGAAAATCTAGAGCTGCCCATGAATATCTCAGATTCGCACCTGCCTCCTCATACCTGATTCCCAAAGACTAAAAATGGAGCAAATCTAAAGATTTCCATGAATATGCCAGTTGTGCACCTGCTTCCTCATACTTGATGCCCAAAGCCGAAAACTGGTGGAAATCTAGAGCTGTCCATGAATATTTCAGATCCACACCTGCTTCCTCATTACATGATATCTAAAGCCTAAAACTGGAGCAAATCTGGAGCTTCCCCTGAATATCTTAGTTGTGCACCTGCTTCCTCATACCTAATTCCCAAAGCCTAAAACTGGTGGAAATCTAGAGCTGTCCATGAATATCTCAGTGGTGCACCTGCTTCCTCATACCTGATGGCCAATGCCTAAAACTGGTGGAAATCTCGAGCTTCCCATGAATATCTCAGATTTGCACCTGCTTCCTCATACCTGATTCCCAAAGCTTAAAACGGGTGGTAATCTAGAGCTGCCCGTGAATATCTCAGATCCGCACCTGCTTCCCATTACCTCATATCCAAAGCATAAACCTGGAGCAAATCTGGAGCTTCCCCTGGATATCTTAGTTGTGCACCTGCTTCCTCATACCTAATTCCCAAAGCCTAAAACTGGAGGAAATCCAGAGCTGCCCATGAATATCTCAGATCCGCACCTGCTTCCTCATACCTGATTCCTGAAGCTTAAACCTGGAGCAAATCTAAAGCTTCCCATGAATATCTCAGTTGTGCACTTGCTTCCTCATACCTGATGCCCAAAGCCTAAAACTAGTGGACATCTAGAGCTGCCCACGAATATCTCAGATCTGCACCTGCTCCCTCATACCTGTTTCCCAAAGCCTAAAACTGGTGGAAATCTAGAGCTGCTAATGAATATCTCAGTGGTGCACCTGCTTCTTCATACCTGATGCCCAAAGCCTGAAACTGGTGGAACTCTAGAGCTGCCCATGAATATCTCAGATCCGCACCTGCTTCCTCATGTCTGATTCACAAAGCTTAACACTGGAGCAAATCTAAAGCTTACCATGAATATCTCAGTTGTGCACCTGCTTCCTCATACCTGGTTCCCAAAGCTTAAAACTGGAGAAAATCTAAAGCTGCCCCTGAAATATCTCAGCACTGCCCCAACTCTCATACTTGATATCCAAAGCCTAAAACTGGAGCAAATCTAAAGCTTCCCATGAATATCTCAGTTGTGCACCTGCTTCCTCATACCTGATCCCAAAAGGCTAAAGCTGGTGGAAATCTAGAGCTTCCCCCCAATATCTCAGTTGTGCACCTGCTTCCTCATACCTGATTCCCAAAGCCTAAAACTGGTGGAAATCTAGAGTTGCCCATGAATATGTCAGTTTCGCACTGGCTTCCTCATTACCTGATATCCAAAGACTAAAACTGGAGAAAATCTAGAGCTTACCCTGAATATCTCAGTTGTGCACCTGCTTCCTCATACCTGATTCACAAAGCTTACAACTGGAGAAAATCTAAAGCTTCACATGAATATCTCAGACTCACACCTGCTTCCTCATACCTGATGTCCAAAGCCAAAAACTGGCGGAAATCTAGAGCTGCCCACAAATATCCCAGATCCGCACCTGCTTCCTCATTACCTGATATCCAAAGCCTAAAACTGGCGGAAATCTAGAGCTGTCCACAAATATCCCAGATCCGCACCTGCTTCCTCATTACCTGATATCCAAAGCCTAAAACAGGTGGAAATCTAGAGCTGCCCATGAATATCTCATATTTGCACCTGCTTACTCATACCTGATTCCCAAAGCCCAAAACGGGTGGTAATCTAGAGCTGCCCGTGAATATCTCAGATCCGCACCTGCTTCCCATTACCTGATATCCAAAGCCTAAAACTGGAGCAAATCTGGAGCTTCCCCTGAATAGCTTAGTTGTGCACCTGCTTCCTCATACCTAATTCCCAAAGCCTAAAACTGGTGGAAATCTAGAGCTGCTAATGAATATCTTAGATTCGCACCTGCCTCCTCATACCTGATTCCCAAAGCCTAAAACTGGTGAAAATCTAGAGCTGCCCATGAATATCTCAGATTCGCACCTGCCTCCTCATACCTGATTCCCAAAGACTAAAAATGGAGCAAATCTAAAGCTTTCCATGAATATCCCAGTTGTGCACTTGCTTCCTCATACTTGATGCCCAAAGCCGAAAACTGGTGGAAATCTAGAGCTGTCCATGAATATTTCAGATCCACACCTGCTTCCTCATTACATGATATCTAAAGCCTAAAACTGGAGCAAATCTGGAGCTTCTCCTGAATATCTTAGTTGTGCACCTGCTTCCTCATACCTAATTCCCAAAGCCTAAAACTGGTGGAAATCTAGAGCTGTCCATGAATATCTCAGTGGTGCACCTGCTTCCTCATACCTGATGGCCAATGCCTAAAACTGGTGGAAATCTCGAGCTTCCCATGAATATCTCAGATTTGCACCTGCTTCCTCATACCTGATTCCCAAAGCTTAAAACGGGTGGTAATCTAGAGCTGCCCGTGAATATCTCAGATCCGCACCTGCTTCCCATTACCTCATATCCAAAGCATAAACCTGGAGCAAATCTGGAGCTTCCCCTGGATATCTTAGTTGTGCACCTGCTTCCTCATACCTAATTCCCAAAGCCTAAAACTGGAGGAAATCCAGAGCTGCCCATGAATATCTCAGATCCGCACCTGCTTCCTCATACCTGATTCCTGAAGCTTAAACCTGGAGCAAATCTAAAGCTTCCCATGAATATCTCAGTTGTGCACTTGCTTCCTCATACCTGATGCCCAAAGCCTAAAACTAGTGAACATCTAGAGCTGCCCACGAATATCTCAGATCTGCACCTGCTCCCTCATACCTGTTTCCCAAAGCCTAAAACTGGTGGAAATCTAGAGCTGCTAATGAATATCTCAGTGGTGCACCTGCTTCTTCATACCTGATGCCCAAAGCCTGAAACTGGTGGAACTCTAGAGCTGCCCATGAATATCTCAGATCCGCACCTGCTTCCTCACACCTGATTCCTCAAGCTTAAAACTGGAGCAAATCTAAAGCTTACCATGAATATCTCAGTTGTGCACCTGCTTCCTCAGACCTGATTCCCAAAGCCTAAAACTGGTGGAAATCTAGAGCTGCCCATGAATATCTCAGATTTGCACCTGCATCCTCATACCTGATTCCCAAAGCCTAAAACTGGTGAAAATCTAGAGCTGCCCATGAGTATCTCAGATTCGCACCTGCCTCCTCATACCTGATGCCCAAAGCCTAAAACTGGTGGAAATCTAGAGCTGCCCATGAATATCTCAGATTTGCACCTGCCTCCTCATACTTGATTCCCAAAGCCTAAAACTGGTGATAATCTAGAGCTGCCCATGAATATCAGAGATGCGCACGCGGCTCCTCCTACCTGATTCACAAAGCTTAAAACTGGAGCAAATCTAAAGTTTTCCATGAATATCTCAGTTGTGCACCTGTTTCCTCATACCTGATGGCCAAAGCCGAAAACTAGTGGAAATCTGGAGCTGCCCATGAATATCTCAGATCTGTACCTGCTCCCTCATACCTGATGCCCAAAGCCGAAAACTGGTGGAAATCTAGAGCTGTCCATGAATATCTCAGATCCACACCTGCTTCCTCATTACATGATATCCAAAGCCTAAAACTGGAGCAAATCTGGAGCTTCCCCTGAATATCTTAGTTGTGCACCTGCTCCCTCATACCTGATTCCCAAAGCCTAAAACTGGTGGAAATCTAGAGCTGCTAATGAATATCTCAGTGGTGCACCTGCCTCCTCATACCTGATGCCCAAAGCCTAAAACTGGTGGAAATCTAGAGCTGTCCATGAATATCTCAGTGGTGCACCTGCTTCCTCATACATGATGGCCAATGCCTAAAACTGGTGGAAATCTCGAGCTTCCCATGAATATCTCAGATTTGCACCTGATTCCTCATACCTGATTCCCAAAGCTTAAAACGGGTGGTAATCTAGAGCTGCTAGTGAATATCTCAGATCCGCACCTGCTTCCCATTACCTCATATCCAAAGCATAAAACAGGAGCAAATCTGGGGCTTCCCCTGGATATCTTAGTTGTGCACCTGCTTCCTCATACCTAATTCCCAAAGCCTAAAACTGGAGGAAATCCAGAGCTGCCCATGAATATCTCAGATCCGCACCTGCTTCCTCATACCTGATTCCTAAAGCTTAAACCTGGAGCAAATCTAAAGCTTCCCATGAATATCTCAGTTGTGCACTTGCTTCCTCATACCTGATGCCCAAAGCCTAAAACTAGTGGACATCTAGAGCTGCCCATGAATATCTCAGATCTGCACCTGCTCCCTCATACCTGATTCCCAAAGCCTAAAACTGGTGGAAATCTAGAGCTGCTAATGAATATCTCAGTGGTGCACCTGCTTCCTCATACCTGATGCCCAAAGCCTGAAACTGGTGGAACTTTAGAGCTGTCCATGAATATCTCAGATCCGCACCTGCTTCCTCACACCTGATTCCTCAAGCTTAAAACTGGAGCAAATCTAAAGCTTCCCATGAATATCTCAGTTGTGCACTTGCTTCCTCAGACCTGATGCCGAAAGCCTAAAACTGGTGGAAATCTAGAGCTGCCCATGAATATCTCAGATTCGCACCTGCCTCCTCATACCTGATTCCCAAAGCCTAAAACTGGTGAAAATCTAGAGCTGCCCATGAATATCTCAGATTCGCACCTGCCTCCTCATACCTGATTCCCAAAGCCTAAAACTGGTGATAATCTAGAGCTGCCCATGAATATCAGAGATGCGCACGCGCCTCCTCATACCTGATTCACAAAGCTTAAAACTGGAGCAAATCTAAAGCTTTCCATGAATATCTCAGTTGTGTACCTGTTTCCTCATACCTGATGCCCAAATCCGAAAACTAGTGGAAATCTAGAGCTGCCCATGAATATCTCAGATCTGCACCTGCTCCCTCATACCTGATTCCCAAAGCCTAAAACTGGTGGAAATCTAGAGCTGCTAATGAATATCTCAGTGGTGCACCTGCCTCCTCATACCTGATGCCCAAAGCCTAAAACTGGTGGAAATCTAGAGCTGTCCATGAATATCTCAGTGGTGCACCTGCTTCCTCATACCTGATGGCCAATGCCTAAAACTGGTGGAAATCTCGAGCTGCCCATGAATATCTCAGATTTGCACCTGCTTCCTCATACCTGATTCCCAAAGCCTAAAACTGGTGATAATCTAGAGCTGCCCATGAATATCAGGGATGCGCACGCGGCTCCTCATACCTGATTCACAAAGCTTAAAACTGGACCAAATCTAAAGTTTTCCATGAATATCTCAGTTGTGCACCTGTTTCCTCATACCTGATGGCCAGAGCCGAAAACTAGTGGAAATCTGGAGCTGGCCATGAATATCTCAGATCTGCACCTGCTTCCTCATACCTGATTCCTCAAGCTTAAAACTGGAGCAAATCTAAAGCTTCGCACGAATATCTCAGTTGTGCACTTGCTTCCTCATGCCTGATTCCCAAAACCTAAAACTGGTGAAAGTCTAGAGCTGCCCATGAATATCTCACTGTTGCACCTGCTTCCTCAGACCTGATGCCCAAAGCCTAAAACTGGTGGAAATCTAGAGCTGCCCATGAATATCTCAGATTTGCACCTGCCTCCTCATACCTGATTCCCAAAGCCTAAAACTGGTGATAATCTAGAGCTGCCCATGAATGTCAAAGATGCGCACGCGGCTCCTCATACCTGATTCACAAAGCTTAAAACTGGAGCAAATCTAAAGCTTTCCATGAATATCTCAGTTGTGCACCTGTTTCCTCATACCTGATGGCCAAAGCCGAAAACTAGTGGAAATCTGGAGCTGCCCATGAATATCTCAGATCTGCACCTGCTCCCTCATACCTGATTCCCAAAACCTAAAACTGGTGAAAATCTAGAGCTGCCCATGAATATCTCAGATTCGCACCTGCTTCCTCATACCTGATTCCCAAAGCCTAAAAATGGAGCAAATCTGGAGCTTCCCCTGAATATCTTAGTTGTGCACCTGCTTCCTCATACCTAATTCCCAAAGCCTAAAACTGGTGGAAATCTAGAGCTGTCCATGAATATCTCAGTGGTGCACCTGCGTCCTCATACCTGATAGCCAATGCCTAAAACTGGTGGTAATCTCGAGCTTCCCATGAATATCTCAGATTTGCATCTGCTTCCTCATACCTGATTCCCAAAGCTTAAAACGGGTGGTAATCTAGAGCTGCCCGTGAATATCTCAGATCCGCACCTGCTTCCCATTACCTCATATCCAAAGCATAAAACTGGAGCAAATCTGGAGCTTCCCCTGGATATCTTAGTTGTGCACCTGCCTCCTCATACCTAATTCCCAAAGCCTAAAACTGGAGGAAATCCAGAGCTGCCCATGAATATCTCAGATCTGCACCTGCTTCCTCATACCTGATTCCTAAAGCTTAAACCTGGAGCAAATCTAAAGCTTCCCATGAATATCTCAGTTGTGCACTTGCTTCCTCATACCTGATGCCCAAAGCCTAAAACTAGTGGACATCTAGAGCTGCCCATGAATATCTCAGATCTGCACCTGCTCCCTCATACCTGATTCCCAAAGCCTAAAACTGGTGGAAATCTAGAGCTGCTAATGAACATCTCAGTGGTGCACCTGCTTCCTCATACCTGATGCCCAAATCCTGAAACTGGTGGAGCTCTAGAGCTGCCCATGAATATCTCAGATCCGCACCTGCTTCCTCACACCTGATTCCTCAAGCTTAAAACTGGAGCAAATCTGGAGCTTCCCCTGGATATCTTAGTTGTGCACCTGCTTCCTCATACCTAATTCCCAAAGCCTAAAACTAGAGGAAATCCAGAGCTGCCCATGAATATCTCAGATCTGCACCTGCTTCCTCATACCTGATTCCTAAAGCTTAAACCTGGAGCAAATCTAAAGCTTCCCATGAATATCTCAGTTGTGCACTTGCTTCCTCATACCTGATGCCCAAAGCCTAAAACTAGTGGACATCTAGAGCTGCCCATGAATATCTCAGATCTGCACCTGCTCCCTCATACCTGATTCCCAAAGCCTAAAACTGGTGGAAATCTAGAGCTGCTTAGGAACATCTCAGTGGTGCACCTGCTTCCTCATACCTGATGCCCAAATCCTGAAACTGGTGGAGCTCTAGAGCTGCCCATGAATATCTCAGATCCGCACCTGCTTCCTCACACCTGATTCCTCAAGCTTAAAACTGGAGCAAATCTAAAGCTTCCCATGAATATCTCAGTTGTGCACTTGCTTCCTCAGACCTGATGCCCAAAGCCTAAAACTGGTGGAAATCTAGAGCTGCCCATGAATATCTCAGATTCGCACCTGCCTCCTCATACCTGATTCCCAAAGCCTAAAACTGGTGAAAATCTAGAGCTGCCCATGAATATCTCAGATTCGCACCTGCCTCCTCATACCTGATTCCCAAAGCCTAAAACTGGTGATAATCTAGAGCTGCCCATGAATATCAGAGATGCGCACGCGCCTCCTCATACCTGATTCACAAAGCTTAAAACTGGAGCAAATCTAAAGCTTTCCATGAATATCTCAGTTGTGCACGTGTTTCCTCATACCTGATGCCCAAAGCCGAAAGCTAGTGGAAATCTAGAGCTGCCCATGAATATCTCAGATCTGCACCTGCTCCCTCATACCTGATTCCCAAAGCCTAAAACTGGTGGAAATCTAGAGCTGCTAATGAATATCTCAGTGGTGCACCTGCTTCCTCATACCTGATGCCCAAAGCTCAAAACTGGTGGAAATCTAGAGCTGCTAATGAATATCTCAGTGGTGCACCTGCTTCCTCATACCTGATGCCCAAAGCCTAAAACTGGTGGAACTCTAGAGCTGCCCATGAATATCTCAGATCCGCACCTGCTTCCTTATACCTGATTCCCCAAGCTTAAAACTGGAGCAAATCTAAAGCTTCCCATGAATATCTCAGTTGTGCACTTGCTTCCTCAGACCTGATGCCCAAAGCCTAAAACTGGTGGAAATCTAGTGCTGCCCATGAATATCTCAGATTCGCACCTGCCTCCTCATACCTGATTCGCAAAGCCTAAAACTGGTGAAAATCTAGAGCTGCCCATGAATATCTCAGTTTCGCACCTGCCTCCTCATACCTGATGCCCAAAGCCTAAAACTGGTGGAAATCTAGAGATGCCCATGAATATCTCAGATTTGCACCTGCCTCCTCATACCTGATTCCCGAAGCCTAAAATTGGTGATAATCTAGAGCTGCCCATGAATGTCAGAGATGCGCACGCAGCTCCTCCTACCTGATTCACAAAGCTTAAAACTGGAGCAAATCTAAAGCTTTCCATGAATATCTCAGTTGTGCACCTGTTTCCCCATACCTGATGGCCAAAGCCGAAAACTAGTGGAAATCTGGAGCTGTCCATGAATATCTCAGATCTGCACCTGCTTCCTCATACCTGATTCCTCAAGCTTAAAACTGGAGCAAATCTAAAGCTTCCCATGAATATCTCAGTTGTGCACTTGCTTCCTCATACCTGATTCCCAAAACCTAAAACTGGTAAAAATCTAGAGCTGCCCATGAATATCTCACTGGTGCACCTGCTTCCTCAGACCTGATGCCCAAAGCCTAAAAATGGTGGAAATCTAGAGCTGCCCATGAATATCTCAGATTCGCACCTGCCTCCTCATACCTGATTCCCAAAGCCTAAAACTGGTGATAATCTAGAGCTGGCCATGAATATCAGAGATGCGCACGCGGCTCCTCATACCTGTTTCACAAAGCTTAAAACTGGAGCAAATCTAAAGCTTTCCATGAATACCTCAGTTGTGCACCTGTTTCCTCATACCTGATGGCCAAAGCCGAAATCTAGTGGAAATCTGGAGCTGCCCATGAATATCTCAGATCTGCACCTGCTCCCTCATACCTGATTCCCAAAGCCTAAAACTGGTGGAAATCTAGAGCTGCTAATGAATATCTTAGATTTGCACCTGCCTCCTCATACCTGATTCCCAAAGCCTAAAACTGGTGAAAATCTAGAGCTGCCCATGAATATCTCAGATTCGCACCTGCCTCCTCATACCTGATTCCCAAAGCCTAAAAATGGAGCAAATCTAAAGCTTTCCATGAATATCTCAGTTGTGCACCTGCTTCCTCATACCTGATGCCCAAAGCCGAAAACTGGTGGAAATCTAGAGCTGTCCATGAATATCTCAGATCCACACCTGCTTCCTCATTACATGATATCCAGAGCCTAAAACTGGAGCAAATCTGGAGCTTCCCCTGAATATCTTAGTTGTGCACCTGCTTCCTCATACCTAATTCCCAAAGCCTAAAACTGGTGGAAATCTAGAGCTGTCCATGAATATCTCAGTGGTGCACCTGCTTCCTCATACCTGATGGCCAATGCCTAAAACTGGTGGGAATCTCGAGCTGCCCATGAATATCTCAGATTTGCACCTGTTTCCTCATACCTGATTCCCAAAGCTTAAAATGGGTGGTAATCTAGAGCTGCCCGTGAATATCTCAGATCCGCACCTGCTTCCCATTACCTCATATCCAAAGCCTAAAACTGGAGCAAATCTGGAGCTTCCCCTGGATATCTTAGTTGTGCACCTGCTTCCTCATACCTAATTCCCAAAGCCTAAAACTGGAGGAAATCCAGAGCTGCCCATGAATATCTCAGATCCGCACCTGCTTCCTCATACCTGATTCCTAAAGCTTAAACCTGGAGCAAATCTAAAGCTTCCCATGAATATCTCAGTTGTGCACTTGCTTCCTCATACCTGATGCCCAAAGCCTAAAACTAGTGGACATCTAGAGCTGCCCATGAATATCTCAGATCTGCACCTGCTCCCTCATACCTGATTCCCAAAGCCTAAAACTGGTGGAAATCTAGAGCTGCTAATGAATATCTCAGTGGTGCACCTGCTTCCTCATACCTGATCCCCAAAGGCTAAAACTGGTGGAACTCTAGAGCTGCCCATGAATATCTCAGATCCGCACCTGCTTCCTTATACCTGATTCCCCAAGCTTAAAACTGGAGCAAATCTAAAGCTTTCCATGAATATCTCAGTTGTGCACTTGCTTCCTCAGACCTGATGCCCAAAGCCTAAAACTGGTGGAAATCTAGAGCTGCCCATGAATATCTCAGATTCGCACCTGCCTCCTCATACCTGATTCGCAAAGCCTAAAACTGGTGAAAATCTAGAGCTGCCCATGAATATCTCAGATTCGCACCTGCCTCCTCATACCTGATGCCCAAAGCCTAAAACTGGTGGAAATCTAGAGCTGCCCATGAATATCTCAGATTTGCACCTGCCTCCTCATACCTGATTCCCAAAGCCTAAAATTGGTGATAATCTAGAGCTGCCCATGAATATCAGAGATGCGCATGCGGCTCCTCCTACCTGATTCACAAAGCTTAAAACTGGAGCAAATCTAAAGCTTTCCATGAATATCTCAGTTGTGCACCTGTTTCCCTATACCTGATGGCCAAAGCCGAAAACTAGTGGAAATCTGGAGCTGTCCATGAATATCTCAGATCTGCACCTGCTTCCTCATACCTGATTCCTCAAGCTTAAAACTGGAGCAAATCTAAAGCTTCCCATGAATATCTCAGTTGTGCACTTGCTTCCTCATACCTGATTCCCAAAACCTAAAACTGGTAAAAATCTAGAACTGCCCATGAATATCTCACTGGTGCACCTGCTTCCTCAGACCTGATGCCCAAAGCCTAAAAATGGTGGAAATCTAGAGCTGCCCATGAATATCTCAGATTCGCACCTGCCTCCTCATACCTGATTCCCAAAGCCTAAAACTGGTGATAATCTAGAGCTGGCCATGAATATCTTAGATTTGCACCTGCCTCCTCATACCTGATTCCCAAAGCCTAAAACTGGTGATAATCTCGAGCTGCCCATGAATATCTCAGATGTGCACCTGCTTCCTCATACCTGATTCCCAAAGCTTAAAATGGGTGGTAATCTAGAGCTGCCCGTGAATATCTCAGATCCGCACCTGCTTCACATTACCTCATATCCAAAGCCTAAAACTGGAGCAAATCTGGAGCTTCCCCTGGATATCTTAGTTGTGCACCTGCTTCCTCATACCTAATTCCCAAAGCCTAAAACTGGAGGAAATCCAGAGCTGCCCATGAATATCTCAGATCCGCACCTGCTTCCTCATACCTGATTCCTAAAGCTTAAACCTGGAGCAAATCTAAAGCTTCCCATGAATATCTCAGTTGTGCACTTGCTTCCTCATACCTGATGCCCAAAGCCTAAAACTAGTGGACATCTAGAGCTGCCCATGAATATCTCAGATCTGCACCTGCTCCCTCATACCTGATTCCCAAAGCCTTAAACTGGTGGAAATCTAGAGCTGCTAATGAATATCTCAGTGGTGCACCTGCTTCCTCATACCTGATCCCCAAAGGCTAAAACTGGTGGAACTCTAGAGCTGCCCATGAATATCTCAGTTGTGCACCTGCTTCCTCATACCTGATTCCCAAAGCCTAAAACTGGTGGAAATCTAGAGTTGCCTATTAATATGTCAGTTTCGCACCGGCATCCTCATTACCTGATATCCAAAGACTAAAACTGGAGCAAATCTAGAGCTTACCCTGAATATCTCAGTTGTGCACCTGCTTCCTCATACCTGATTCACAAAGCTAACAACTGGAGAAAATCTAAAGCTTCCCATAAATATCTCAGACCCACACCTGCTTCCTCATACCTGATGTCCAAAGCCAAAAACTGGCGGAAATCTAGAGCTGCCCACAAATATCCCAGATCCGCACCTGCTTCCTCATTACCTGATATCCAATGCCTAAAACTGGTGGAAATCTAGAGCTTACCCTGAATATCTCAGTTGTGCACCTGCTTCCTCATACCTGATATCCAAAGCCTAAAACTGGAGCAAATCTAAAGCTTCCCATGAATATCTCAGTTGTGCACTTGCTTCCTCATACTTGATGCCCAAAGCCTAAAACTGGTGGAAATCTAGAGCTGCCCATGAATATCTCAGATCTGCACCTGCTCCCCCATACCTGATTCCCAGAGCCTAAAACTGGTGGAAATCTAGAGCTGCTAATGAATATCTCAGTGGTGCACCTGCTTCCTCATACCTGATGCCCAAAGCCTAAAACTGGTGGAACTCTAGAGCTGCCCATGAATATCTCAGATCCGCACCTGCTTCCTTATACCAGATTCCCCAAGCTTAAAACTGGAGCAAATCTAAAGCTTCCCATGAATATCTCAGTTGTGCACTTGCTTCCTCAGACCTGATGCCCAAAGCCTAAAACTGGTGGAAATCTAGAGCTGCCCATGAATATCTCAGATTTGCACCTGCCTCCTCATGCCTGATTCCCAAAGCCTAAAACTGGTGATAATCTAGAGCTGCCCATGAATATCAGCGATGCGCACACGGCTCCTCCTACCTGATTCACAAAGCTTTAAACTGGAGCAAATCTAAAGCTTTCCATGAATATCTCAGTTGTGCACTTGTTTCCTCATACCTGATGGCCAAAGCCGAAAACGAGTGGAAATCTGGAGCTGCCCATGAATATCTCAGATCTGCACCTGCTTCCTCATACCTGATTCCTCAAGCTTAAAACTGGAGCAAATCTAATGCTTCCCATGAATATCTCAGTTGTGCACTTGCTTCCTCATACCTGATGCCCAAAACCTAAAACTGGTAAAAATCTAGAGCTGCCCATGAATATCTCACTGGTGCACCTGCTTCCTCAGACCTGATGCCCAAAGCCTAAAAATGGTGGAAATCTAGAGCGGCCCATGAATATCTCAGATTCGCACGTGCCTCCTCATACCTGATTCCCAAAGCCTAAAACTGGTGATAATCTAGAGCTGCCCATGAATATCAGAGATGCGCACGCGGCTCCTCATACCTGATTCACAAAGCTTAAAACTGGAGCAAATCTAAAGCTTTCAATGAATATCTCAGTTGTGCACCTGTTTCCTCATACCTGATGGCCAAAGCTGAAATCTAGTGGAAATCTGGAGCTGCCAATGAATATCTCAGATCTGCACCTGCTCCCTCATACCTGATTCCCAAAGCCTAAAACTGGTGGAAATCTAGAGCTGCCCATGAATATCTCAGTGGTGCACCTGCTTCCTCATACCTGATGGCCAATGCCTAAAACTGGTGGAAATCTCGAGCTTTCCATGAATATCTCAGATTTGCACCTGCTTCCTCATACCTGATTCCCAAAGCTTAAAACGGGTGGTAATCTAGAGCTGCCCGTGAATATCTCAGATCCGCACCTGCTTCCCATTACCTCATATCCAAAGCATAAAACTGGAGCAAATCTGGAGCTTCCCCTGGATATCATAGTTGTGCACCTGCTTCCTCATACCTAATTCCCAAAGCCTAAAACTGGAGGAAATCCAGAGCTGCCCATGAATATCTCAGATCCGCACCTGCTTCCTCATACCTGATTCCTAAAGCTTAAACCTGGAGCAAATCTAAAGCTTCCCATGAATATCTCAGTTGTGCACTTGCTTCCTCATACCTGATGCCCAAAGCCTCCAACTAGTGGACATCTAGAGCTGCCCATGAATATCTCAGATCTGCACCTGCTCCCTCATACCTGATTCACAAAGCCTAAAACTGGTGAAAATCTAGAGCTGCCCATGAATATCTCAGATTCGCACCTGCCTCCTCATACCTGATGCCCAAAGCCTAAAACTGGTGGAAATCTAGAGCTGCCCATGAATATCTCAGATTTGCACCTGCCTCCTCATACCTGATTCCCAAAGCCTAAAACTGGTGATAATCTAGAGCTGCCCATGAATATCAGAGATGCGCACGCGGCTCCTCCTACCTGATTCACAAAGCTTAAAACTGGAGCAAAGCTAAAGTTTTCCATGAATATCTCAGTTGTGCACCTGTTTCCTCATACCTGATGGCCAAAGCCGAAAACTAGTGGAAATCTGGAGCTGCCCATGAATATCTCAGATCTGTACCTGCTCCCTCATACCTGATGCCCAAAGCCGAAAACTGGTGGAAATCTAGAGCTGTCCATGAATATCTCAGATCCACACCTGCTTCCTCATTACATGATATCCAAAGCCTAAAACTGGAGCAAATCTGGAGCTTCCCCTGAATATCTTAGTTGTGCACCTGCTCCCTCATACCTGATTCCCAAAGCCTAAAACTGGTGGAAATCTAGAGCTGCTAATGAATATCTCAGTGGTGCACCTGCCTCCTCATACCTGATGCCCAAAGCCTAAAACTGGTGGAAATCTAGAGCTGTCCATGAATATCTCAGTGGTGCACCTGCTTCCTCATACATGATGGCCAATGCCTAAAACTGGTGGAAATATCGAGCTTCCCATGAATATCTCAGATTTGCACCTGCTTCCTCATACCTGATTCCCAAAGCTTAAAACGGGTGGTAATCTAGAGCTGCTAGTGAATATCTCAGATCCGCACCTGCTTCCCATTACCTCATATCCAAAGCATAAAACAGGAGCAAATCTGGGGCTTCCCCTGGATATCTTAGTTGTGCACCTGCTTCCTCATACCTAATTCCCAAAGCCTAAAACTGGAGGAAATCCAGAGCTGCCCATGAATATCTCAGATCCGCACCTGCTTCCTCATACCTGATTCCTAAAGCTTAAACCTGGAGCAAATCTAAAGCTTCCCATGAATATCTCAGTTGTGCAATTGCTTCCTCATACCTGATGCCCAAAGCCTAAAACTAGTGGACATCTAGAGCTGTCCATGAATATCTCAGATCTGCACCTGCTCCCTCATACCTGATTCCCAAAGCCTAAAACTGGTGGAAATCTAGAGCTGTCCATGAATATCTCAGTGGTGCACCTGCTTCCTCATACCTGATGCCCAAAGCCTGAAACTGGTGGAACTTTAGAGCTGTCCATGAATATCTCAGATCAGCACCTGCTTCCTCACACCTGATTCCTCAAGCTTAAAACTGGAGCAAATCTAAAGCTTCGCATGAATATCTCAGTTGTGCACTTGCTTCCTCAGACCTGATGCCGAAAGCCTAAAACTGGTGGAAATCTAGAGCTGCCCATGAATATCTCAGATTCGCCCCTGCCTCCTCATACCTGATTCCCAAAGCCTAAAACTGGTGAAAATCTAGAGCTGCCCATGAATATCTCAGATTCGCACCTGCCTCCTCATACCTGATTCCCAAAGCCTAAAACTGGTGATAATCTAGAGCTGCCCATGAATATCAGAGATGCGCACGCGCCTCCTCATACCTGATTCACAAAGCTTAAAACTGGAGCAAATCTAAAGCTTTCCATGAATATCTCAGTTGTGTACCTGTTTCCTCATACCTGATGCCCAAATCCGAAAACTAGTGGAAATCTAGAGCTGCCCATGAATATCTCAGATCTGCACCTGCTCCCTCATACCTGATTCCCAAAGCCTAAAACTGGTGGAAATCTAGAGCTGCTAATGAATATCTCAGTGGTGCACCTGCCTCCTCATACCTGATGCCCAAAGCCTAAAACTGGTGGAAATCTAGAGCTGTCCATGAATATCTCGGTGGTGCACCTGCTTCCTCATACCTGATGGCCAATGCCTAAAACTGGTGGAAATCTCGAGCTGCCCATGAATATCTCAGATTTGCAACTGCTTCCTCATACCTGATTCCCAAAGCCTAAAACTGGTGATAATCTAGAGCTGCCCATGAATATCAGGGATGCGCACGCGGCTCCTCATACCTGATTCACAAAGCTTAAAACTGGACCAAATCTAAAGTTTTCCATGAATATCTCAGTTGTGCACCGGTTTCCTCATACCTGATGGCCAGAGCCGAAAACTAGTGGAAATCTGGAGCTGGCCATGAATATCTCAGATCTGCACCTGCTTCCTCATACCTGATTCCTCAAGCTTAAAACTGGAGCAAATCTAAAGCTTTGCACGAATATCTCAGTTGTGCACTTGCTTCCTCATACCTGATTCCCAAAACCTAAAACTGGTGAAAGTCTAGAGCTGCCCATGAATATCTCACTGTTGCACCTGCTTCCTCAGACCTGATGCCCAAAGCCTAAAACTGGTGGAAATCTAGAGCTGCCCATGAATATCTCAGATTTGCACCTGCCTCCTCATACCTGATTCCCAAAGCCTAAAACTGGTGATAATCTAGAGCTGCCCATGAATGTCAGAGATGCGCACGCAGCTCCTCCTACCTGATTCACAAAGCTTAAAACTGGAGCAAATCTAAAGCTTTCCATGAATATCTCAGTTGTGTACCTGTTTCCTCATACCTGATGCCCAAATCCGAAAACTAGTGGAAATCTAGAGCTGCCCATGAATATCTCAGATCTGCACCTGCTCCCTCATACCTGATTCCCAAAGCCTAAAACTGGTGGAAATCTAGAGCTGCTAATGAATATCTCAGTGGTGCACCTGCCTCCTCATACCTGATGCCCAAAGCCTAAAACTGGTGGAAATCTAGAGCTGTCCATGAATATCTCAGTGGTGCACCTGCTTCCTCATACCTGATGGCCAATGCCTAAAACTGGTGGAAATCTCGAGCTGCCCATGAATATCTCAGATTTGCACCTGCTTCCTCATACCTGATTCCCAAAGCCTAAAACTGGTGATAATCTAGAGCTGGCCATGAATATCAGGGATGCGCACGCGGCTCCTCATACCTGATTCACAAAGCTTAAAACTGGACCAAATCTAAAGTTTTCCATGAATATCTCAGTTGTGCACCGGTTTCCTCATACCTGATGGCCAGAGCCGAAAACTAGTGGAAATCTGGAGCTGGCCATGAATATCTCAGATCTGCACCTGCTTCCTCATACCTGATTCCTCAAGCTTAAAACTGGAGCAAATCTAAAGCTTTGCACGAATATCTCAGTTGTGCACTTGCTTCCTCATACCTGATTCCCAAAACCTAAAACTGGTGAAAGTCTAGAGCTGCCCATGAATATCTCACTGTTGCACCTGCTTCCTCAGACCTGATGCCCAAAGCCTAAAACTGGTGGAAATCTAGAGCTGCCCATGAATATCTCAGATTTGCACCTGCCTCCTCATACCTGATTCCCAAAGCCTAAAACTGGTGATAATCTAGAGCTGCCCATGAATGTCAGAGATGCGCACGCAGCTCCTCCTACCTGATTCACAAAGCTTAAAACTGGAGCAAATCTAAAGCTTTCCATGAATATCTCAGTTGTGCACCTGTTTCCCCATACCTGATGGCCAAAGCCGAAAACTAGTGGAAATCTGGAGCTGTCCATGAATATCTCAGATCTGCACCTGCTTCCTCATACCTGATTCCTCAAGCTTAAAACTGGAGCAAATCTAAAGCTTCCCATGAATATCTCAGTTGTGCACTTGCTTCCTCATACCTGATTCCCAAAACCTAAAACTGGTAAAAATCTAGAGCTGCCCATGAATATCTCACTGGTGCACCTGCTTCCTCAGACCTGATGCCCAAAGCCTAAAAATGGTGGAAATCTAGAGCTGCCCATGAATATCTCAGATTCGCACCTGCCTCCTCATACCTGATTCCCAAAGCCTAAAACTGGTGATAATCTAGAGCTGGCCATGAATATCAGAGATGCGCACGCGGCTCCTCATACCTGATTCACAAAGCTTAAAACTGGAGCAAATCTAAAGCTTTCCATGAATATCTCAATTGTGCACCTGTTTCCTCATACCTGATGGCCAAAGCCGAAATCTAGTGGAAATCTGGAGCTGCCCATGAATATCTCAGATCTGCACCTGCTCCCTCATACCTGATTCCCAAAGCCTAAATCTGGTGGAAATCTAGAGCTGCTAATGAATATCTTAGATTTGCACCTGCCTCCTCATACCTGATTCCCAAAGCCTAAAACTGGTAAAAATCTAGAGCTGCCCATGAATATCTCAGATTCGCACCTGCCTCCTCATACCTGATTCCCAAAGCCTAAAAATGGAGCAAATCTAAAGCTTTCCATGAATATCTCAGTTGTGCACCTGCTTCCTCATACCTGATGCCCAAAGCCGAAAACTGGTGGAAATCTAGAGCTGTCCATGAATATCTCAGATCCACACCTGCTTCCTCATTACATGATATCCAAAGCCTAAAACTGGAGCAAATCTGGAGCTTCCCCTGAATATCTTAGTTGTGCACCTGCTTCCTCATACCTAATTCCCAAAGCCTAAAACTGGTGGAAATCTAGAGCTGTCCATGAATATCTCAGTGGTGCACCTGCTTCCTCATACCTGATGGCCAATGCCTAAAACTGGTGGGAATCTCGAGCTGCCCATGAATATCTCAGATTTGCACCTGCTTCCTCATACCTGATTCCCAAAGCTTAAAATGGGTGGTAATCTAGAGCTGCCCGTGAATATCTCAGATCCGCACCTGCTTCCCATTACGTCATATCCAAAGCCTAAAACTGGAGCAAATCTGGAGCTTCCCCTGGATATCTTAGTTGTGCACCTGCTTCCTCATACCTAATTCCCAAAGCCTAAAACTGGAGGAAATCCAGAGCTGCCCATGAATATCTCAGATCCGCACCTGCTTCCTCATACCTGATTCCTAAAGCTTAAACCTGGAGCAAATCTAAAGCTTCCCATGAATATCTCAGTTGTGCACTTGCTTCCTCATACCTGATGCCCAAAGCCTAAAACTAGTGGACATCTAGAGCTGCCCATGAATATCTCAGATCTGCACCTGCTCCCTCATACCTGATTCCCAAAGCCTAAAACTGGTGGAAATCTAGAGCTGCTAATGAATATCTCAGTGGTGCACCTGCTTCCTCATACCTGATCCCCAAAGGCTAAAACTGGTGGAACTCTAGAGCTGCCCATGAATATCTCAGATCCGCACCTGCTTCCTTATACCTGATTCCCCAAGCTTAAAACTGGAGCAAATCTAAAGCTTCCCATGAATATCTCAGTTGTGCACTTGCTTCCTCAGACCTGATGCCCAAAGCCTAAAACTGGTGGAAATCTAGAGCTGCCCATGAATATCTCAGATTCGCACCTGCCTCCTCATACCTGATTCGCAAAGCCTAAAACTGGTGAAAATCTAGAGCTGCCCATGAATATCTCAGATTCGCACCTGCCTCCTCATACCTGATGCCCAAAGCCTAAAACTGGTGGAAATCTAGAGCTGCCCATGAATATCTCAGATTTGCACCTGCCTCCTCATACCTGATTCCCAAAGCCTAAAATTGGTGATAATCTAGAGCTGCCCATGAATATCAGAGATGCGCATGCGGCTCCTCCTACCTGATTCACAAAGCTTAAAACTGGAGCAAATCTAAAGCTTTCCATGAATATCTCAGTTGTGCACCTGTTTCCCCATACCTGATGGCCAAAGCCGAAAACTAGTGGAAATCTGGAGCTGTCCATGAATATCTCAGATCTGCACCTGCTTCCTCATACCTGATTCCTCAAGCTTAAAACTGGAGCAAATCTAAAGCTTCCCATGAATATCTCAGTTGTGCACTTGCTTCCTCATACCTGATTCCCAAAACCTAAAACTGGTAAAAATCTAGAGCTGCCCATGAATATCTCACTGGTGCACCTGCTTCCTCAGACCTGATGCCCAAAGCCTAAAAATGGTGGAAATCTAGAGCTGCCCATGAATATCTCAGATTCGCACCTGCCTCCTCATACCTGATTCCCAAAGCCTAAAACTGGTGATAATCTAGAGCTGGCCATGAATATCAGAGATGCGCACGCGGCTCCTCATACCTGATTCACAAAGCTTAAAACTGGAGCAAATCTAAAGCTTTCCATGAATATCTCAGTTGTGCACCTGTTTCCTCATACCTGATGGCCAAAGCCGAAATCTAGTGGAAATCTGGAGCTGCCCATGAATATCTCAGGTCTGCACCTGCTCCCTCATACCTGATTCCCAAAGCCTAAAACTGGTGGAAATCTAGAGCTGCTAATGAATATCTTAGATTTGCACCTGCCTCCTCATACCTGATTCCCAAAGCCTAAAACTGGTGAAAATCTAGAGCTGCCCATGAATATCTCAGATTCGCACCTGCCTCCTCATACCTGATTCCCAAAGCCTAAAAATGGAGTCAATCTAAAGCTTTCCATGAATATCTCAGTTGTGCACCTGCTTCCTCATACCTGATGCCCAAAGCCGAAAACTGGTGGAAATCTAGAGCTGTCCATGAATATCTCAGATCCACACCTGCTTCCTCATATCCAAAGCCTAAAACTGGAGCAAATCTGGAGCTTCCCCTGAATATCTTAGTTGTGCACCTGCTTCCTCATACCTAATTCCCAAAGCCTAAAACTGGTGGAAATCTAGAGCTGTCCATGAATATCTCAGTGGTGCACCTGCTTCCTCATAACTGATGGCCAATGCCTAAAACTGGTGGGAATCTCGAGCTGCCCATGAATATCTCAGATGTGCACCTGCTTCCTCATACCTGATTCCCAAAGCTTAAAATGGGTGGTAATCTAGAGCTGCCCGTGAATATCTCAGATCCGCACCTGCTTCCCATTACCTCATATCCAAAGCCTAAAACTGGAGCAAATCTGGAGCTTCCCCTGGATAACTTAGTTGTGCACCTGCTTCCTCATACCTAATTCCCAAAGCCTAAAACTGGAGGAAATCCAGAGCTGCCCATGAATATCTCAGATCCGCACCTGCTTCCTCATACCTGATTCCTAAAGCTTAAACCTGGAGCAAATCTAAAGCTTCCCATGAATATCTCAGTTGTGCACTTGCTTCCTCATACCTGATGCCCAAAGCCTAAAACTAGTGGACATCTAGAGCTGCCCATGAATATCTCAGATCTGCACCTGCTCCCTCATACCTGATTCCCAAAGCCTTAAACTGGTGGAAATCTAGAGCTGCTAATGAATATCTCAGTGGTGCACCTGCTTCCTCATACCTGATCCCCAAAGGCTAAAACTGGTGGAACTCTAGAGCTGCCCATGAATATCTCAGTTGTGCACCTGCTTCCTCATACCTGATTCCCAAAGCCTAAAACTGGTGGAAATCTAGAGTTGCCTATTAATATGTCAGTTTCGCACCGGCATCCTCATTACCTGATATCCAAAGACTAAAACTGGAGCAAATCTAGAGCTTACCCTGAATATCTCAGTTGTGCACCTGCTTCCTCATACCTGATTCACAAAGCTTACAACTGGAGAAAATCTAAAGCTTCCCATAAATATCTCAGACCCACACCTGCTTCCTCATACCTGATGTCCAAAGCCAAAAACTGGCGGAAATCTAGAGCTGCCCACAAATATCCCAGATCCGCACCTGCTTCCTCATTACCTGATATCCAATGCCTAAAACTGGTGGAAATCTAGAGCTTACCCTGAATATCTCAGTTGTGCACCTGCTTCCTCATACCTGATATCCAAAGCCTAAAACTGGAGCAAATCTAAAGCTTCCCATGAATATCTCAGTTGTGCACTTGCTTCCTCATACTTGATGCCCAAAGCCTAAAACTGGTGGAAATCTAGAGCTGCCCATGAATATCTCAGATCTGCACCTGCTCCCCCATACCTGATTCCCAGAGCCTAAAACTGGTGGAAATCTAGAGCTGCTAATGAATATCTCAGTGGTGCACCTGCTTCCTCATACCTGATGCCCAAAGCCTAAAACTGGTGGAACTCTAGAGCTGCCCATGAATATCTCAGATCCGCACCTGCTTCCTTATACCAGATTCCCCAAGCTTAAAACTGGAGCAAATCTAAAGCTTCCCATGAATATCTCAGTTGTGCACTTGCTTCCTCAGACCTGATGCCCAAAGCCTAAAACTGGTGGAAATCTAGAGCTGCCCATGAATATCTCAGATTAGCACCTGCCTCCTCATGCCTGATTCCCAAAGCCTAAAACTGGTGATAATCTAGGGCTGCCCATGAATATCAGCGATGCGCACACGGCTCCTCCTACCTGATTCACAAAGCTTTAAACTGGAGCAAATCTAAAGCTTTCCATGAATATCTCAGTTGTGCACTTGTTTCCTCATACCTGATGGCCAAAGCCGAAAACGAGTGGAAATCTGGAGCTGCCCATGAATATCTCAGATCTGCACCTGCTTCCTCATACCTGATTCCTCAAGCTTAAAACTGGAGCAAATCTAATGCTTCCCATGAATATCTCAGTTGTGCACTTGCTTCCTCATACCTGATGCCCAAAACCTAAAACTGGTAAAAATCTAGAGCTGCCCATGAATATCTCACTGGTGCACCTGCTTCCTCAGACCTGATGCCCAAAGCCTAAAAATGGTGGAAATCTAGAGCTGTCCATGAATATCTCAGTGGTGCACCTGCCTCCTCATACCTGATGCCCAAAGCCTAAAACTGGTGGAAATCTAGAGCTGTCCATGAATATCTCAGTGGTGCACCTGCTTCCTCATACCTGATGGCCAATGCCTAAAACTGGTGGAAATCTCGAGCTGCCCATGAATATCTCAGATTTGCACCTGCTTCCTCATACCTGATTCCCAAAGCCTAAAACTGGTGATAATCTAGAGCTGCCCATGAATATCAGGGATGCGCACGCGGCTCCTCATACCTGATTCACAAAGCTTAAAACTGGACCAAATCTAAAGTTTTCCATGAATATCTCAGTTGTGCACCTGTTTCCTCATACCTGATGGCCAGAGCCGAAAACTAGTGGAAATCTGGAGCTGGCCATGAATATCTCAGATCTGCACCTGCTTCCTCATACCTGATTCCTCAAGCTTAAAACTGGAGCAAATCTAAAGCTTCGCACGAATATCTCAGTTGTGCACTTGCTTCCTCATACCTGATTCCCAAAACCTAAAACTGGTGAAAGTCTAGAGCTGCCCATGAATATCTCACTGTTGCACCTGCTTCCTCAGACCTGATGCCCAAAGCCTAAAACTGGTGGAAATCTAGAGCTGCCCATGAATATCTCAGATTTGCACCTGCCTCCTCATACCTGATTCCCAAAGCCTAAAACTGGTGATAATCTAGAGCTGCCCATGAATGTCAAAGATGCGCACGCGGCTCCTCATACCTGATTCACAAAGCTTAAAACTGGAGCAAATCTAAAGCTTTCCATGAATATCTCAGTTGTGCACCTGTTTCCTCATACCTGATGGCCAAAGCCGAAAACTAGTGGAAATCTGGAGCTGCCCATGAATATCTCAGATCTGCACCTGCTCCCTCATACCTGATTCCCAAAACCTAAAACTGGTGAAAATCTAGAGCTGCCCATGAATATCTCAGATTCGCACCTGCTTCCTCATACCTTATTCCCGAAAGCCTAAAAATGGAGCAAATCTGGAGCTTCCCCTGAATATCTTAGTTGTGCACCTGCTTCCTCATACCTAATTCCCAAAGCCTAAAACTGGTGGAAATCTAGAGCTGTCCATGAATATCTCAGTGGTGCACCTGCGTCCTCATACCTGATGGCCAATGCCTAAAACTGGTGGTAATCTCGAGCTTCCCATGAATATCTCAGATTTGCATCTGCTTCCTCATACCTGATTCCCAAAGCTTAAAACGGGTGGTAATCTAGAGCTGCCCGTGAATATCTCAGATCCGCACCTGCTTCCCATTACCTCATATCCAAAGCATAAAACTGGAGCAAATCTGGAGCTTCCCCTGGATATCTTAGTTGTGCACCTGCCTCCTCATACCTAATTCCCAAAGCCTAAAACTGGAGGAAATCCAGAGCTGCCCATGAATATCTCAGATCTGCACCTGCTTCCTCATACCTGATTCCTAAAGCTTAAACCTGGAGCAAATCTAAAGCTTCCCATGAATATCTCAGTTGTGCACTTGCTTCCTCAGACCTGATGCCCAAAGCCTAAAACTAGTGGACATCTAGAGCTGCCCATGAATATCTCAGATCTGCACCTGCTCCCTCATACCTGATTCCCAAAGCCTAAAACTGGTGGAAATCTAGAGCTGCTAATGAACATCTCAGTGGTGCACCTGCTTCCTCATACCTGATGCCCAAATCCTGAAACTGGTGGAGCTCTAGAGCTGCCCATGAATATCTCAGATCCGCACCTGCTTCCTCACACCTGATTCCTCAAGCTTAAAACTGGAGCAAATCTAAAGCTTCCCATGAATATCTCAGTTGTGCACTTGCTTCCTCATACCTGATGCCCAAAGCCTAAAACTAGTGGACATCTAGAGCTGCCCATGAATATCTCAGATCTGCACCTGCTCCCTCATACCTGATTCCCAAAGCCTAAAACTGGTGGAAATCTAGAGCTGCTTAGGAACATCTCAGTGGTGCACCTGCTTCCTCATACCTGATGCCCAAATCCTGAAACTGGTGGAGCTCTAGAGCTGCCCATGAATATCTCAGATCCGCACCTGCTTCCTCACACCTGATTCCTCAAGCTTAAAACTGGAGCAAATCTAAAGCTTCCCATGAATATCTCAGTTGTGCACTTGCTTCCTCAGACCTGATGCCCAAAGCCTAAAACTGGTGGAAATCTAGAGCTGCCCATGAATATCTCAGATTCGCACCTGCCTCCTCATACCTGATTCCCAAAGCCTAAAACTGGTGAAAATCTAGAGCTGCCCATGAATATCTCAGATTCGCACCTGCCTCCTCATACCTGATTCCCAAAGCCTAAAACTGGTGATAATCTAGAGCTGCCCATGAATATCAGAGATGCGCACGCGCCTCCTCATACCTGATTCACAAAGCTTAAAACTGGAGCAAATCTAAAGCTTTCCATGAATATCTCAGTTGTGCACGTGTTTCCTCATACCTGATGCCCAAAGCCGAAAGCTAGTGGAAATCTAGAGCTGCCCATGAATATCTCAGATCTGCACCTGCTCCCTCATACCTGATTCCCAAAGCCTAAAACTGGTGGAAATCTAGAACTGCTAATGAATATCTCAGTGGTGCACCTGCTTCCTCATACCTGATGCCCAAAGCTCAAAACTGGTGGAAATCTAGAGCTGCTAATGAATATCTCAGTGGTGCACCTGCTTCCTCATACCTGATGCCCAAAGCCTAAAACTGGTGGAACTCTAGAGCTGCCCATGAATATCTCAGATCCGCACCTGCTTCCTTATACCTGATTCCCCAAGCTTAAAACTGGAGCAAATCTAAAGCTTCCCATGAATATCTCAGTTGTGCACTTGCTTCCTCAGACCTGATGCCCAAAGCCTAAAACTGGTGGAAATCTAGAGCTGCCCATGAATATCTCAGATTCGCACCTGCCTCCTCATACCTGATTCGCAAAGCCTAAAACTGGTGAAAATCTAGAGCTGCCCATGAATATCTCAGATTCGCACCTGCCTCCTCATACCTGATGCCCAAAGCCTAAAACTGGTGGAAATCTAGAGATGCCCATGAATATCTCAGATTTGCACCTGCCTCCTCATACCTGATTCCCAAAGCCTAAAATTGGTGATAATCTAGAGCTGCCCATGAATGTCAGAGATGCGCACGCAGCTCCTCCTACCTGATTCACAAAGCTTAAAACTGGAGCAAATCTAAAGCTTTCCATGAATATCTCAGTTGTGCACCTGTTTCCCCATACCTGATGGCCAAAGCCGAAAACTAGTGGAAATCTGGAGCTGTCCATGAATATCTCAGATCTGCACCTGCTTCCTCATACCTGATTCCTCAAGCTTAAAACTGGAGCAAATCTAAAGCTTCCCATGAATATCTCAGTTGTGCACTTGCTTCCTCATACCTGATTCCCAAAACCTAAAACTGGTAAAAATCTAGAGCTGCCCATGAATATCTCACTGGTGCACCTGCTTCCTCAGACCTGATGCCCAAAGCCTAAAAATGGTGGAAATCTAGAGCTGCCCATGAATATCTCAGATTCGCACCTGCCTCCTCATACCTGATTCCCAAAGCCTAAAACTGGTGATAATCTAGAGCTGGCCATGAATATCAGAGATGCGCACGCGGCTCCTCATACCTGATTCACAAAGCTTAAAACTGGAGCAAATCTAAAGCTTTCCATGAATATCTCAGTTGTGCACCTGTTTCCTCATACCTGATGGCCAAAGCCGAAATCTAGTGGAAATCTGGAGCTGCCCATGAATATCTCAGATCTGCACCTGCCTCCTCATACCTGATTCCCAAAGCCTAAAAATGGAGTCAATCTAAAGCTTTCCATGAATATCTCAGTTGTGCACCTGCTTCCTCATACCTGATGCCCAAAGCCGAAAACTGGTGGAAATCTAGAGCTGTCCATGAATATCTCAGATCCACACCTGCTTCCTCATTACATGATATCCAAAGCCTAAAACTGGAGCAAATCTGGAGCTTCCCCTGAATATCTTAGTTGTGCACCTGCTTCCTCATACCTAATTCCCAAAGCCTAAAACTGGTGGAAATCTAGAGCTGTCCATGAATATCTCAGTGGTGCACCTGCTTCCTCATACCTGATGGCCAATGCCTAAAACTGGTGGGAATCTCGAGCTGCCCATGAATATCTCAGATTTGCACCTGCTTCCTCATACCTGATTCCCAAAGCTTAAAATGGGTGGTAATCTAGAGCTGCCCGTGAATATCTCAGATCCGCACCTGCTTCCCATTACCTCATATCCAAAGCCTAAAACTGGAGCAAATCTGGAGCTTCCCCTGGATATCTTAGTTGTGCACCTGCTTCCTCATACCTAATTCCCAAAGCCTAAAACTGGAGGAAATCCAGAGCTGCCCATGAATATCTCAGATCCGCACCTGCTTCCTCATACCTGATTCCTAAAGCTTAAACCTGGAGCAAATCTAAAGCTTCCCATGAATATCTCAGTTGTGCACTTGCTTCCACATACCTGATGCCCAAAGCCTAAAACTAGTGGACATCTAGAGCTGCCCATGAATATCTCAGATCTGCACCTGCTCCCTCATACCTGATTCCCAAAGCCTAAAACTGGTGGAAATCTAGAGCTGCTAATGAATATCTCAGTGGTGCACCTGCTTCCTCATACCTGATCCCCAAAGGCTAAAACTGGTGGAACTCTAGAGCTGCCCATGAATATCTCAGATCCGCACCTGCTTCCTTATACCTGATTCCCAAAGCCTAAAACTGGTGGAAATCTAGAGTTGCCTATTAATATGTCAGTTTCGCACCGGCATCCTCATTACCTGATATCCAAAGACTAAAACTGGAGCAAATCTAGAGCTTACCCTGAATATCTCAGTTGTGCACCTGCTTCCTCATACCTGATTCACAAAGCTTACAACTGGAGAAAATCTAAAGCTTCCCATGAATATCTCAGACCCACACCTGCTTCCTCATACCTGATGTCCAAAGCCAAAAACTGGCGGAAATCTAGAGCTGCCCACAAATATCCCAGATCCGCACCTGCTTCCTCATTACCTGATATCCAATGCCTAAAACTGGTGGAAATCTAGAGCTTACCCTGAATATCTCAGTTGTGCACCTGCTTCCTCATACCTGATATCCAAAGCCTAAAACTGGAGCAAATCTAAAGCTTCCCATGAATATCTCGGTTGTGCACTTGCTTCCTCATACTTGATGCCCAAAGCCTAAAACTGGTGGAAATCTAGAGCTGCCCATGAATATCTCAGATCTCCACCTGCTCCCCCATACCTGATTCCCAGAGCCTAAAACTGGTGGAAATCTAGAGCTGCTAATGAATATCTCAGATCCGCACCTGCTTCCTTATACCAGATTCCCCAAGCTTAAAACTGGAGCAAATCTAAAGCTTCCCATGAATATCTCAGTTGTGCACTTGCTTCCTCAGACCTGATGCCCAAAGCCTAAAACTGGTGGAAATCTAGAGCTGCCCATGAATATCTCAGATTTGCACCTGCCTCCTCATGCCTGATTCCCAAAGCCTAAAACTGGTGATAATCTAGAGCTGCCCATGAATATCAGCGATGCGCACACGGCTCCTCCTACCTGATTCACAAAGCTTTAAACTGGAGCAAATCTAAAGCTTTCCATGAATATCTCAGTTGTGCACTTGTTTCCTCATACCTGATGGCCAAAGCCGAAAACGAGTGGAAATCTGGAGCTGCCCATGAATATCTCAGATCTGCACCTGCTTCCACATACCTGATTCCTCAAGCTTAAAACTGGAGCAAATCTAATGCTTCCCATGAATATCTCAGTTGTGGACTTGCTTCCTCATACCTGATGCCCAAAACCTAAAACTGGTAAAAATCTAGAGCTGCCCATGAATATCTCACTGGTGCACCTGCTTCCTCATACCTAATTCCCAAAGCCTAAAACTGGAGGAAATCCAGAGCTGCCCATGAATATCTCAGATCTGCACCTGCTTCCTCATACCTGATTCCTAAAGCTTAAACCTGGAGCAAATCTAAAGCTTCCCATGAATATCTCAGTTGTGCACTTGCTTCCTCAGACCTGATGCCCAAAGCCTAAAACTAGTGGACATCTAGAGCTGCCCATGAATATCTCAGAGCTGCACCTGCTCCCTCATACCTGATTCCCAAAGCCTAAAACTGGTGGAAATCTAGAGCTGCTAATGAACATCTCAGTGGTGCACCTGCTTCCTCATACCTGATGCCCAAATCCTGAAACTGGTGGAGCTCTAGAGCTGCCCATGAATATCTCAGATCCGCACCTGCTTCCTCACACCTGATTCCTCAAGCTTAAAACTGGAGCAAATCTAAAGCTTCCCATGAATATCTCAGTTGTGCACTTGCTTCCTCATACCTGATGCCCAAAGCCTAAAACTAGTGGACATCTAGAGCTGCCCATGAATATCTCAGATCTGCACCTGCTCCCTCATACCTGATTCCCAAAGCCTAAAACTGGTGGAAATCTAGAGCTGCTTAGGAACATCTCAGTGGTGCACCTGCTTCCTCATACCTGATGCCCAAATCCTGAAACTGGTGGAGCTCTAGAGCTGCCCATGAATATCTCAGATCCGCACCTGCTTCCTCACACCTGATTCCTCAAGCTTAAAACTGGAGCAAATCTAAAGCTTCCCATGAATATCTCAGTTGTGCACTTGCTTCCTCAGACCTGATGCCCAAAGCCTAAAACTGGTGGAAATCTAGAGCTGCCCATGAATATCTCAGATTCGCACCTGCCTCCTCATACCTGATTCCCAAAGCCTAAAACTGGTGAAAATCTAGAGCTGCCCATGAATATCTCAGATTCGCACCTGCCTCCTCATACCTGATTCCCAAAGCCTAAAACTGGTGATAATCTAGAGCTGCCCATGAATATCAGAGATGCGCACGCGCCTCCTCATACCTGATTCACAAAGCTTAAAACTGGAGCAAATCTAAAGCTTTCCATGAATATCTCAGTTGTGCACGTGTTTCCTCATACCTGATGCCCAAAGCCGAAAGCTAGTGGAAATCTAGAGCTGCCCATGAATATCTCAGATCTGCACCTGCTCCCTCATACCTGATTCCCAAAGCCTAAAACTGGTGGAAATCTAGAACTGCTAATGAATATCTCAGTGGTGCACCTGCTTCCTCATACCTGATGCCCAAAGCTCAAAACTGGTGGAAATCTAGAGCTGCTAATGAATATCTCAGTGGTGCACCTGCTTCCTCATACCTGATGCCCAAAGCCTAAAACTGGTGGAACTCTAGAGCTGCCCATGAATATCTCAGATCCGCACCTGCTTCCTTATACCTGATTCCCCAAGCTTAAAACTGGAGCAAATCTAAAGCTTCCCATGAATATCTCAGTTGTGCACTTGCTTCCTCAGACCTGATGCCCAAAGCCTAAAACTGGTGGAAATCTAGAGCTGCCCATGAATATCTCAGATTCGCACCTGCCTCCTCATACCTGATTCGCAAAGCCTAAAACTGGTGAAAATCTAGAGCTGCCCATGAATATCTCAGATTCGCACCTGCCTCCTCATACCTGATGCCCAAAGCCTAAAACTGGTGGAAATCTAGAGATGCCCATGAATATCTCAGATTTGCACCTGCCTCCTCATACCTGATTCCCAAAGCCTAAAATTGGTGATAATCTAGAGCTGCCCATGAATGTCAGAGATGCGCACGCAGCTCCTCCTACCTGATTCACAAAGCTTAAAACTGGAGCAAATCTAAAGCTTTCCATGAATATCTCAGTTGTGCACCTGTTTCCCCATACCTGATGGCCAAAGCCGAAAACTAGTGGAAATCTGGAGCTGTCCATGAATATCTCAGATCTGCACCTGCTTCCTCATACCTGATTCCTCAAGCTTAAAACTGGAGCAAATCTAAAGCTTCCCATGAATATCTCAGTTGTGCACTTGCTTCCTCATACCTGATTCCCAAAACCTAAAACTGGTAAAAATCTAGAGCTGCCCATGAATATCTCACTGGTGCACCTGCTTCCTCAGACCTGATGCCCAAAGCCTAAAAATGGTGGAAATCTAGAGCTGCCCATGAATATCTCAGATTCGCACCTGCCTCCTCATACCTGATTCCCAAAGCCTAAAACTGGTGATAATCTAGAGCTGGCCATGAATATCAGAGATGCGCACGCGGCTCCTCATACCTGATTCACAAAGCTTAAAACTGGAGCAAATCTAAAGCTTTCCATGAATATCTCAGTTGTGCACCTGTTTCCTCATACCTGATGGCCAAAGCCGAAATCTAGTGGAAATCTGGAGCTGCCCATGAATATCTCAGATCTGCACCTGCCTCCTCATACCTGATTCCCAAAGCCTAAAAATGGAGTCAATCTAAAGCTTTCCATGAATATCTCAGTTGTGCACCTGCTTCCTCATACCTGATGCCCAAAGCCGAAAACTGGTGGAAATCTAGAGCTGTCCATGAATATCTCAGATCCACACCTGCTTCCTCATTACATGATATCCAAAGCCTAAAACTGGAGCAAATCTGGAGCTTCCCCTGAATATCTTAGTTGTGCACCTGCTTCCTCATACCTAATTCCCAAAGCCTAAAACTGGTGGAAATCTAGAGCTGTCCATGAATATCTCAGTGGTGCACCTGCTTCCTCATACCTGATGGCCAATGCCTAAAACTGGTGGGAATCTCGAGCTGCCCATGAATATCTCAGATTTGCACCTGCTTCCTCATACCTGATTCCCAAAGCTTAAAATGGGTGGTAATCTAGAGCTGCCCGTGAATATCTCAGATCCGCACCTGCTTCCCATTACCTCATATCCAAAGCCTAAAACTGGAGCAAATCTGGAGCTTCCCCTGGATATCTTAGTTGTGCACCTGCTTCCTCATACCTAATTCCCAAAGCCTAAAACTGGAGGAAATCCAGAGCTGCCCATGAATATCTCAGATCCGCACCTGCTTCCTCATACCTGATTCCTAAAGCTTAAACCTGGAGCAAATCTAAAGCTTCCCATGAATATCTCAGTTGTGCACTTGCTTCCACATACCTGATGCCCAAAGCCTAAAACTAGTGGACATCTAGAGCTGCCCATGAATATCTCAGATCTGCACCTGCTCCCTCATACCTGATTCCCAAAGCCTAAAACTGGTGGAAATCTAGAGCTGCTAATGAATATCTCAGTGGTGCACCTGCTTCCTCATACCTGATCCCCAAAGGCTAAAACTGGTGGAACTCTAGAGCTGCCCATGAATATCTCAGATCCGCACCTGCTTCCTTATACCTGATTCCCAAAGCCTAAAACTGGTGGAAATCTAGAGTTGCCTATTAATATGTCAGTTTCGCACCGGCATCCTCATTACCTGATATCCAAAGACTAAAACTGGAGCAAATCTAGAGCTTACCCTGAATATCTCAGTTGTGCACCTGCTTCCTCATACCTGATTCACAAAGCTTACAACTGGAGAAAATCTAAAGCTTCCCATGAATATCTCAGACCCACACCTGCTTCCTCATACCTGATGTCCAAAGCCAAAAACTGGCGGAAATCTAGAGCTGCCCACAAATATCCCAGATCCGCACCTGCTTCCTCATTACCTGATATCCAATGCCTAAAACTGGTGGAAATCTAGAGCTTACCCTGAATATCTCAGTTGTGCACCTGCTTCCTCATACCTGATATCCAAAGCCTAAAACTGGAGCAAATCTAAAGCTTCCCATGAATATCTCGGTTGTGCACTTGCTTCCTCATACTTGATGCCCAAAGCCTAAAACTGGTGGAAATCTAGAGCTGCCCATGAATATCTCAGATCTGCACCTGCTCCCCCATACCTGATTCCCAGAGCCTAAAACTGGTGGAAATCTAGAGCTGCTAATGAATATCTCAGATCCGCACCTGCTTCCTTATACCAGATTCCCCAAGCTTAAAACTGGAGCAAATCTAAAGCTTCCCATGAATATCTCAGTTGTGCACTTGCTTCCTCAGACCTGATGCCCAAAGCCTAAAACTGGTGGAAATCTAGAGCTGCCCATGAATATCTCAGATTTGCACCTGCCTCCTCATGCCTGATTCCCAAAGCCTAAAACTGGTGATAATCTAGAGCTGCCCATGAATATCAGCGATGCGCACACGGCTCCTCCTACCTGATTCACAAAGCTTTAAACTGGAGCAAATCTAAAGCTTTCCATGAATATCTCAGTTGTGCACTTGTTTCCTCATACCTGATGGCCAAAGCCGAAAACGAGTGGAAATCTGGAGCTGCCCATGAATATCTCAGATCTGCACCTGCTTCCACATACCTGATTCCTCAAGCTTAAAACTGGAGCAAATCTAATGCTTCCCATGAATATCTCAGTTGTGGACTTGCTTCCTCATACCTGATGCCCAAAACCTAAAACTGGTAAAAATCTAGAGCTGCCCATGAATATCTCACTGGTGCACCTGCTTCCTCAGACCTGATGCCCAAAGCCTAAAAATGGTGGAAATCTAGAGCGGCCCATGAATATCTCAGATTCGCACGTGCCTCCTCATACCTGATTCCCAAAGCCTAAAACTGGTGATAATCTAGAGCTGCCCATGAATATCAGAGATGCGCACGCGGCTCCTCATACCTGATTCACAAAGCTTAAAACTGGAGCAAATCTAAAGCTTTCCATGAATATCTCAGTTGTGCACCTGTTTCCTCATACCTGATGGCCAAAGCCGAAATCTAGTGGAAATCTGGAGCTGCCAATGAATATCTCAGATCTGCACCTGCTCCCTCATACCTGATTCCCAAAGCCTAAAACTGGTGGAAATCTAGAGCTGCTAATGAATATCTTAGATTGGCACCTGCCTCCTCATACCTGATTCCCAAAGCCTAAAACTGGTGAAAATCTAGAGCTGCCCATGAATATCTCAGATTCGCACCTGCCACCTCATACCTGATTCCCAAAGCCTAAAAATGGAGCAAATCTAAAGCTTTACATGAATATCTCAGTTGTGCACCTGCTTCCTCATACTTGATGCCCAAAGCCGAAAACTGGTGGAAATCTAGAGCTGTCCATGAATATCTCAGATCCATACCTGCTTCCTCATTACATGATATCCAAAGCCTAAAACTGGAGCAAATCTGGAGCTTCGCCTGAATATCTTAGTTGTGCACCTGCTTCCTCATACCTAATTCCCAAAGCCTAAAACTGGTGGAAATCTAGAGCTGTCCATGAATATCTCAGTGGTGCACCTGCTTCCTCATACCTGATGGCCAATGCCTAAAACTGGTGGAAATCTCGAGCTTTCCATGAATATCTCAGATTTGCACCTGCTTCCTCACACCTGATTCCCAAAGCTTAAAACGGGTGGTAATCTAGAGCTGCCCGTGAATATCTCAGATCCGCACCTGCTTCCCATTACCTCATATCCAAAGCATAAAACTGGAGCAAATCTGGAGCTTCCCCTGGATATCATAGTTGTGCACCTGCTTCCTCATACCTAATTCCCAAAGCCTAAAACTGGAGGAAATCCAGAGCTGCCCATGAATATCTCAGATCCGCACCTGCTTCCTCATACCTGATTCCTAAAGCTTAAACCTGGAGCAAATCTAAAGCTTCCCATGAATATCTCAGTTGTGCACTTGCTTCCTCATACCTGATGCCCAAAGCCTCCAACTAGTGGACATCTAGAGCTGCCCATGAATATCTCAGATCTGCACCTGCTCCCTCATACCTGATTCACAAAGCCTAAAACTGGTGAAAATCTAGAGCTGCCCATGAATATCTCAGATTCGCACCTGCCTCCTCATACCTGATGCCCAAAGCCTAAAACTGGTGGAAATCTAGAGCTGCCCATGAATATCTCAGATTTGCACCTGCCTCCTCATACCTGATTCCCAAAGCCTAAAACTGGTGATAATCTAGAGCTGCCCATGAATATCAGAGATGCGCACGCGGCTCCTCCTACCTGATTCACAAAGCTTAAAACTGGAGCAAATCTAAAGTTTTCCATGAATATCTCAGTTGTGCACCTGTTTCCTCATACCTGATGGCCAAAGCCGAAAACTAGTGGAAATCTGGAGCTGCCCATGAATATCTCAGATCAGCACCTGCTTCCACATACCTGATTCCTCAAGCTTAAAACTGGAGCAAATCTAAAGCTTCGCATGAATATCTCAGTTGTGCATTTGCTTCCTCATACCTGATTCCCAAAACCTAAAACTGGTAAAAATCTAGAGCTGCCCATGAATATCTCACTGGTGCACCTGCTTCCTCAGACCTGATGCCCAAAGCCTAAAACTGGTGGAAATCTAGAGCTGCTAATGAATATCTCAGTGGTGCACCTGCTTCCTCATACCTGATGCCCAAAGCCTGAAACTGGTGGAGAACTCTAGAGCTGCCCATGAATATCTCAGATCCGCACCTGCTGCCTCACACCTGATTCCTCAAGCTTAAAACTGGAGCAAATCTAAAGCTTACCATGAATATCTCAGTTGTGCACTTGCTTCCTCAGACCTGATGCCCAAAGCCTAAAACTGGTAAAAATCTAGAGCTGCCCATGAATATCTCACTGGTCCACCTGCTTCCTCAGACCTGATGCCCAAAGCCTAAAACTGGTGGAAATCTAGAGCTGGCCATGAATATCTCAGATTCGCACCTGCCTCCTCATACTTGATTCCCAAAGCCTAAAACTGGTGATAATCTAGAGCTGCCCATGAATGTCAGAGATGCGCACGCGGCTCCTCATACCTGATTCACAAAGCTTAAAACTGGAGCAAATCTAAAGCTTTTCATGAATATCTCAGTTGTGCACCTGTTTCCTCATACCTGATAGCCAAAGCCGAAAACTAGTGGAAATCTGGAGCTGCCCATGAATATCTCAGATCTGCACCTGCTCCCTCATACCTGATGCCCAAAGCCAAAAACTGGTGGAAATCTAGAGCTGTCCATGAATATCTCAGATCCACACCTGCTTCCTCATTACATGATATCCAAAGCCTAAAACTGGAGCAAATCTGGAGCTTCCCCTGAATATCTTAGTTGTGCACCTGCTTCCTCATACCTAATTCCCAAAGCCTAAAACTGGTGGAAATCTAGAGCTGTCCATGAATATCTCAGTGGTGCACCTGCTTCCTCATACCTGATGGCCAATGCCTAAAACTGGTGGAAATCTCGAGCTTCCCATGAATATCTCAGATTTGCACCTGCTCCCTCATACCTGATTCACAAAGCCTAAAACTGGTGAAAATCTAGAGCTGCCCATGAATATCTCAGATTCGCACCTGCCTCCTCATACCTGATGCCCAAAGCCTAAAACTGGTGGAAATCTAGAGCTGCCCATGAATATCTCAGATTTGCACCTGCCTCCTCATACCTGATTCCCAAAGCCTAAAACTGGTGATAATCTAGAGCTGCCCATGAATATCAGAGATGCGCACGCGGCTCCTCCTACCTGATTCACAAAGCTTAAAACTGGAGCAAATCTAAAGTTTTCCATGAATATCTCAGTTGTGCACCTGTTTCCTCATACCTGATGGCCAAAGCCGAAAACTAGTGGAAATCTGGAGCTGCCCATGAATATCTCAGATCAGCACCTGCTTCCACATACCTGATTCCTCAAGCTTAAAACTGGAGCAAATCTAAAGCTTCGCATGAATATCTCAGTTGTGCATTTGCTTCCTCATACCTGATTCCCAAAACCTAAAACTGGTAAAAATCTAGAGCTGCCCATGAATATCTCACTGGTGCACCTGCTTCCTCAGACCTGATGCCCAAAGCCTAAAACTGGTGGAAATCTAGAGCTGCTAATGAATATCTCAGTGGTGCACCTGCTTCCTCATACCTGATGCCCAAAGCCTGAAACTGGTGGAGAACTCTAGAGCTGCCCATGAATATCTCAGATCCGCACCTGCTGCCTCACACCTGATTCCTCAAGCTTAAAACTGGAGCAAATCTAAAGCTTACCATGAATATCTCAGTTGTGCACTTGCTTCCTCAGACCTGATGCCCAAAGCCTAAAACTGGTAAAAATCTAGAGCTGCCCATGAATATCTCACTGGTCCACCTGCTTCCTCAGACCTGATGCCCAAAGCCTAAAACTGGTGGAAATCTAGAGCTGCCCATGAATATCTCAGATTCGCACCTGCCTCCTCATACTTGATTCCCAAAGCCTAAAACTGGTGATAATCTAGAGCTGCCCATGAATGTCAGAGATTCGCACGCGGCTCCTCATACCTGATTCACAAAGCTTAAAACTGGAGCAAATCTAAAGCTTTTCATGAATATCTCAGTTGTGCACCTGTTTCCTCATACCTGATAGCCAAAGCCGAAAACTAGTGGAAATCTGGAGCTGCCCATGAATATCTCAGATCTGCACCTGCTCCCTCATACCTGATGCCCAAAGCCAAAAACTGGTGGAAATCTAGAGCTGTCCATGAATATCTCAGATCCACACCTGCTTCCTCATTACATGATATCCAAAGCCTAAAACTGGAGCAAATCTGGAGCTTCCCCTGAATATCTTAGTTGTGCACCTGCTTCCTCATACCTAATTCCCAAAGCCTAAAACTGGTGGAAATCTAGAGCTGTCCATGAATATCTCAGTGGTGCACCTGCTTCCTCATACCTGATGGCCAATGCCTAAAACTGGTGGAAATCTCGAGCTTCCCCTGAATATCTCAGATTTGCACCTGCTTCCTCATACCTGATTCCCAAAGCTTAAAACGGGTGGTAATCTAGAGCTGCCAGTGAATATCTCAGATCCGCACCTGCTTCCCATTACCTCATATCCAAAGCATAAAACTGGAGCAAATCTGGAGCTTCCCCTGGATATCTTAGTTGTGCACCTCCGTCCTCATACCTAATTCCCAAAGCCTAAAACTGGAGGAAATCCAGAGCTGCCCATGAATATCTCAGATCCGCACCTGCTTCCTCATACCTGATTCCTAAAGCTTAAACCTGGAGCAAATCTAAAGCTTCACATGAATATCTCAGTTGTGCACTTGCTTCCTCATACCTGATGCCCAAAGCCTAAAACTAGTGGACATCTAGAGCTGCCCATGAATATCTCAGATCTGCACCTGCTCCCTCATACCTGATTCCCAAAGCCTAAAACTGGTGGAAATCTAGAGCTGCTAATGAATATCTCAGTTGTGCACTTGCTTCCACAGACCTGATGCCCAAAGCCTAAAACTGGTGGAAATCTAGAGCTGCCCATGAATATCTCAGATTCGCACCTGCCTCCTCATACCTGATTCCCAAAGCCTAAAACTGGTGAAAATCTAGAGCTGCCCATGAATATCTCAGATTTGCACCTGCATCCTCATACCTGATTCCCAAAGCCTAAAACCGTTGATAATCTAGAGCTGCCCATGAATATCAGAGATGCGCACGCGCCTCCTCATACCTGATTCACAGAGCTTAAAACTGGAGCAAATCTAAAGCTTTCCATGAATATCTCAGTTGTGCACCTGTTTCCTCATACCTGATGCCCAAAGCCGAAAACTGGTGGAAATCTAGAGCTGCTAATGAATATCTCAGTGGTGCACCTGCTTCCTCATACCTGATGCCCAAAGCCTAAAACTGGTGGAAATCTAGAGCTGTCCATGAATATCTCAGTGGTGCACCTGCTTCCTCATACCTGATGCCCAAAGCCTAAAACTGGTGGAAATCTAGAGCTGCCCATGAATATCTCAGATTTGCACCTGCTTCCTCATACCTGATTCCCAAAGCCTAAAACTGGTGATAATCTAGAGCTGCCCATGAATATCAGAGATGCGCACGCGGCTCCTCCTACCTGATTCACAAAGCTTAAAACTGGAGCAAATCTAAAGTTTTCCATGAATATCTCAGTTGTGCACCTGTTTCCTCATACCTGATGGCCAAAGCCGAAAACTAGTGGAAATCTGGAGCTGCCCATGAATATCTCAGATCTACACCTGCTTCCTCATACCTGATTCCTCAAGCTTAAAACTGGAGCAAATCTAAAGCTTCCCATGAATATCTCAGTTGTGCACTTGCTTCCTCATACCTGATTCCCAAAACCTAAAACTGGTAAAAATCTAGAGCTGCCCATGAATATCTCACTGGTGCACCTGCTTCCTCAGACCTGATGCCCAAAGCCTCAAACTGGTGGAAATCTAGAGCTGCCCATGAATATCTCAGATTTGCACCTGCCTCCTCATACCTGATTCCAAAGCCTAAAACTGGTGATAATCTAGAGCTGCCCATGAATGTCAAAGATGCGCACGTGGCTCCTCATACCTGATTCACAAAGCTTAAAACTGGAGCAAATCTAAAGCTTTCCATGAATATCTCAGTTGTGCACCTGTTTCCTCATACCTGATGGCCAAAGCCGAAAACTAGTGGAAATCTGGAGCTGCCCATGAATATCTCAGATCTGCACCTGCTCCCTCATACCTGATTCCCAAAGCCTAAAACTGGTGGAAATCTAGAGCTGCTAATGAATATCTTAGATTCGCACCTGCCTCCTCATACCTGATTCCCAAAGCCTTAAACTGGTGAAAATCTAGAGCTGCCCATGAATATCTCAGATTCGCACCTGCCTCCTCATACCTGATTCCCAAAGCCTAAAAATGGAGCAAATCTGGAGCTTCCCCTGAATATCTTAGTTGTGCACCTGATTCCTCATACCTAATTCCCAAAGCCTAAAACTGGTGGAAATCTAGAGCTGTCCATGAATATCTCAGATTTGCACCTGCTTCCTCATACCTGATTCCCAAAGCCTAAAACTGGTGATAATCTAGAGCTGCCATGAATATCAGAGATGCGCACGCGGCTCCTTCTACCTGATTCACAAAGCTTAAAACTGGAGCAAATCTAAAGTTTTCCATGAATATCTCAGTTGTGCACCTGTTTCCTCATACCTGATGGCCAAAGCCGAAAACTAGTGGAAATCTGGAGCTGCCCATGAATATCTCAGATCTGCACCTGCTTCCTCATACCTGATTCCTCAAGCTTAAAACTGGAGCAAATCTAAAGCTTCCCATGAATATCTCAGTTGTGCACTTGCTTCCTCATACCTGATTCCCAAAACCTAAAACTGGTAGAAATCTAGAGCTCCCCATGAATATCTCACTGGTGCACCTGCTTCCTCATACCTGATTCCTCAAGCTTAAAACTGGAGCAAATCTAAAGCTTCCCATGAATATCTCAGTTGTGCACTTGCTTCCTCATACCTGATTCCCAAAGCCTAAAACTGGTGATAATCTAGAGCTGCCCATGAATGTCAAAGATGCGCACGCAGCTCCTCATACCTGATTCACAAAGCTTAAAACTGGAGCAAATCTAAAGCTTTCCATGAATATCTCAGTTGTGCACCTGTTTCCTCATACCTGATGGCCAAAGCCGAAAACTAGTGGAAATCTGGAGCTGCCCATGAATATCTCAGATCTCCACCTGCTCCCTCATACCTGATTCCCAAAGCCTAAAACTGGTGGAAATCTAGAGCTGCTAATGAATATCTTAGATTCGCACCTGCCTCCTCATACCTGATTCCCAAAGTCTAAAACTGGTGAAAATCTAGAGCTGGCCATGAATATCTCAGATTCGCACCTACCTCTTTCATACCTGATTCCCAAAGCCTAAAAATTGAGCAAATCTAAAGCTTTCCATGAATATCTCAGTTGTGCACCTGTTTCCTCATACCTGATGGCCAAAGCCAAAAACTAGTGGAAATCTGGAGCTGCCCATGAATATCTCAGATCTGCACCTGCTTCCTCATACCTGATGGCCAATGCCTAAAACTGGTGGAAATCTAGAGCTGCTAATGAATATCTTAGATTCACACCTGCCTCCTCATACCTGATTCCCAAAGCCTAAAACTGGTGAAAATCTAGAGCTGGTCATGAATATCTCAGATTCGCACCTGCCTCCTCATACCTGATTCCCAAAGCCTAAAAATGGAGCAAATCTGGAGCTTCCCCTGAATATCTTAGTTGTGCACCTGCTTCCTCATACCTAATTCCCAAAGCCTAAAATTGGTGGAAATCTAGAGCTGTCCATGAATATCTCAGATTTGCACCTGCTTCCTCATACCTGATTCCCAAAGCCTAAAACTGGTGATAATCTAGAGCTGCCCATGAATATCAGAGATGCGCACGCGGCTCCTCCTACCTGATTCACAAAGCTTAAAACTGGAGCAAATCTAATGTTTTCCATGAATATCTCAGTTGTGCAGCTGTTTCCTCATACCTGATGGCCAAAGCCGAAAACTAGAGGAAATCTGGAGCTGCCCATGAATATCTCAGATCTGCACCTGCTTCCTCATACCTGATTCCTCAAGCTTAAAATTGGAGCAAATCTAAAGCTTCCCATGAATATCTCAGTTGTGCACTTGCTTCCTCATACCTGATTCCCAAAACCTAAAACTGGTAAAAATCTAGAGCTGCCCCTGAATATCTCACTGGTGCACCTGCTTCCTCAGACCTGATGCCCAAAGCCTAAAAATGGTGGACATCTCGAGCTGCCCATGAATATCTCATATCCACACCTGCTTCCTCATTACCTGAAATCCAAAGCTTAAAACTGGAGCAAATCTAAAGCTTCCCATGAATATCTCAGTTGTGCACTTGCTCCCTCAGACCTGATTCCAAAAGCCTAAAACTGGTGGAAATCTAGAGCTGCCCATGAATATCTCAGATCCGCAGCAGCTTCCTCATTACCTGAAATCCAAAGCTTAAAACTGGAGCAAATCTAAAGCTTCCCATGAATATCTCAGTTGTGCACTTGCTTCCTCATGCCTGATGCCCAAAGCCTAAAACTGGTGGAAATCTAGAGCTGCCCATGAATATCTCAGATGCGCACCTGCCTCCTCATACCTGATTCACAAAGCTTAAAACTGGAGCAAATCTAAAGGTTTCCATGAATATCTCAGTTGTGCACCTGCTTCGTCATAACTGATTTCCAAAGCCGAAAACTGGTGGAAATCTAGAGCTGCCTATGAATATCTCAGTGTGCACCTGCTTCCTCATACCTGATTCCCAAAACCTAAAACTGGTAAAAATCTAGAGCTGCCCCTGAATATCTCACTGGTGCACCTGCTTCCTCAGACCTGATGCCCAAAGCCTAAAACTGGTGGAAATCTAGAGCTGCCCATGAATATCTCAGATTTGCACCTGCCTCCTCATACCTGATTCCCGAAGCCTAAAACTGGTGATAATCTAGAGCTGCCCATGAATGTCAAAGATGCGCACGCGGCTCCTCATACCTGATTCACAAAGCTTAAAACTGGAGCAAATCTAAAGCTTTCCATGAATATCTCAGTTGTGCACCTGTTTCCTCATACCTGATGGCCAAAGCCGAAAACTAGTGGAAATCTGGAGCTGCCCATGAATATCTCAGATCTGCACCGGCTCCCTCATACCTGATTCCCAAAGCCTAAAACTGGTGAAAATCTAGAGCTGGTCATGAATATCTCAGATTCGCACCTGCCTCCTCATACCTGATTCCCAAAGCCTAAAAATGGAGCAAATCTGGAGCTTCCCCTGAATATCTTAGTTGTGCACCTGCTTCCTCATATCTAATTCCCAAAGCCTAAAATTGGTGGAAATCTAGAGCTGTCCATGAATATCTCAGATTTGCACCTGCTTCCTCATACCTGATTCCCAAAGCCTAAAACTGGTGATAATCTAGAGCTGCCCATGAATATCAGAGATGCGCACGCGGCTCCTCCTACCTGATTCACAAAGCTTAAAACTGGAGCAAATCTAAAGTTTTCCATGAATATCTCAGTTGTGCACCTGTTTCCTCATACCTGATGGCCAAAGCCGAAAACTAGTGGAAATCTGGAGCTGCCCATGAATATCTCAGATCTGCACCTGCTTCCTCAGACCTGATGCCCAAAGCCTAAAAATGGTGGACATCTCGAGCTGCCCATGAATATCTCATATCCACACCTGCTTCCTCATTACCTGAAATCCAAAGCTTAAAACTGGAGCAAATCTAAAGCTTCCCATGAATATCTCAGTTGTGCACTTGCTCCCTCAGACCTGATTCCAAAAGCCTAAAACTGGTGGAAATCTAGAGCTGCCCATGAATATCTCAGATCCGCAGCAGCTTCCTCATTACCTGAAATCCAAAGCTTAAAACTGGAGCAAATCTAAAGCTTCCCATGAATATCTCAGTTGTGCACTTGCTTCCTCATGCCTGATGCCCAAAGCCTAAAACTGGTGGAAATCTAGAGCTGCCCATGAATATCTCAGATGCGCACCTGCCTCCTCATACCTGATTCACAAAGCTTAAAACTGGAGCAAATCTAAAGGTTTCCATGAATATCTCAGTTGTGCACCTGCTTCGTCATAACTGATTTCCAAAGCCGAAAACTGGTGGAAATCTAGAGCTGCCTATGAATATCTCAGTGTGCACCTGCTTCCTCATACCTGATTCCCAAAACCTAAAACTGGTAAAAATCTAGAGCTGCCCCTGAATATCTCACTGGTGCACCTGCTTCCTCAGACCTGATGCCCAAAGCCTAAAACTGGTGGAAATCTAGAGCTGCCCATGAATATCTCAGATTTGCACCTGCCTCCTCATACCTGATTCCCGAAGCCTAAAACTGGTGATAATCTAGAGCTGCCCATGAATGTCAAAGATGCGCACGCGGCTCCTCATACCTGATTCACAAAGCTTAAAACTGGAGCAAATCTAAAGCTTTCCATGAATATCTCAGTTGTGCACCTGTTTCCTCATACCTGATGGCCAAAGCCGAAAACTAGTGGAAATCTGGAGCTGCCCATGAATATCTCAGATCTGCACCGGCTCCCTCATACCTGATTCCCAAAGCCTAAAACTGGTGAAAATCTAGAGCTGGTCATGAATATCTCAGATTCGCACCTGCCTCCTCATACCTGATTCCCAAAGCCTAAAAATGGAGCAAATCTGGAGCTTCCCCTGAATATCTTAGTTGTGCACCTGCTTCCTCATATCTAATTCCCAAAGCCTAAAATTGGTGGAAATCTAGAGCTGTCCATGAATATCTCAGATTTGCACCTGCTTCTTCATACCTGATTCCCAAAGCCTAAAACTGGTGATAATCTAGAGCTGCCCATGAATATCAGAGATGCGCACGCGGCTCCTCCTACCTGATTCACAAAGCTTAAAACTGGAGCAAATCTAAAGTTTTCCATGAATATCTCAGTTGTGCACCTGTTTCCTCATACCTGATGGCCAAAGCCGAAAACTAGTGGAAATCTGGAGCTGCCCATGAATATCTCAGATCTGCACCTGCTTCCTCATACCCGATTCCTCAAGCTTAAAACTGGAGCAAATCTAAAGCTTCCCATGAATATCTCAGTTGTGCACTTGCTTCCTCATACCTGATTCCCAAAACCTAAAACTGGTAAAAATCTAGAGCTGCCCATGAATTTCTCACGGGTGCACCTGCTTCCTCAGACCTGATGCCCAAAGCCTAAAACTGGTGGAAATCTAGAGGTGCCCATGAATATCTCAGATTTGTACCTGCCTCCTCATACCTGATTCCCAAAGCCTAAAACTGGGGATAATCTAGAGCTGCCCATGAATATCTCAGATTCGCACCTGCCTCCTCATACATGATTCCCAAAGCCTAAAAATGGAGCAAATCCGGAGCTTCCCCTGAATATCTTAGTTGTGCACCCGCTTCCTCAGACCTAATTCCCAAAGCCTAAAACTGGTGGAAATCTAGAGCTGTCCATGAATATCTCAGATCTGCACCTGCTCCCTCATACCTGATTCCCAAAGCCTAAAACTGGTGGAAATCTAGAGCTGCTAATGAATATCTTAGATTCGCAAATGCCTCCCCATACCTGATTCCCAAAGCCTAAAACTGGTGAAAATCTAGAGCTGCCCATGAATATCTCAGATTCGCACCTGCCTCCTCATACCTGATTCCCAAAGCCTAAAAATGGAGCAAATCTGGAGCTTCCCATGAATATCTTAGTTGTGCACCTGCTTCCTCATACCTAATTCCCAAAGCCTAAAACTGGTGGAAATCTAGAGCTGCCCATGAATATCTCAGATCTGCACCTGCTTCCTCGTACCTGATTCCTAAAGCTTAAACCTGGAGCAAATCTAAAGCTTCCCATGAATATCTCAGTTGTGCACTTGCTTCCTCATACCTGATGCCCAAAGCCTAAAACTAGTGCACATCTAGAGCTGCCCATGAATATCTCAGATCTGCACCTGCTCCCTCATACCTGATTCCCAAAGCTTAAAACTGGTGGAAATCTAGAGCTGCTAATGAACATCTCAGTGGTGCACCTGCTTCCTCATACCTGATGCCCAAAGCCTGAAACTGGTGGAACTCTAGAGCTGCCCATGAATATCTCAGATCCGCACCTGCTTCCTCACACCTGATTCCTCAAGCTTAAAACTGGAGCATATCTAAAGCTTCCCAGGAATATCTCAGTTGTGCACTTGCTTCCTCAGACCTGATGCCCAAAGCCTAAAACTGGTGGAAATCTAGAGCTGCCCATGAATATCTCAGATTCGCACCTGCCTCCTCATACCTGATGCCCAAAGCCTAAAACTGGTGTAAATCTAGAGCTGCCCATGAATCTCTCAGATTTGCACCTGCCTCCTCATACCTGATTTCTCAAGCTTAAAACTGGAGCAAATCTAAAGCTTCCCATGAATATCTCAGTTGTGCACTTGCTTCCTCATACCTGATTCCCAAAACCTAAAACTGGTAAAAATCTAGAGCTGCCCATGAATATCTCACTGGTGCACCTGCTTCCTCAGACCTGATGCCCAAAGCCTAAAAATGGTGGAAATCTAGAGCTGCCCATGAATATCTCAGATTCGCACCTGCCGCCTCATACCTGATTCCCAAAGCCTAAAACTGGTGATAATCTAGAGCTGCCCATGAATATCAGAGATGCGCACGCGGCTCCTCATACCTGATTCACAAAGCTTAAAACTGGAGCAAATCTAAAGCTTTCCATGAATATCTCAGTTGTGCACCTGTTTCCTCATACCTGATGGCCAAAGCCGAAATCTAGTGGAAATCTGGAGCTGCCAATGAATATCTCAGATCTGCACCTGCTCCCTCATACCTGATTCCCAAAGCCTAAAACTGGTGGAAATCTAGAACTGCTAATGAATATCTTAGATTCGCACCTGCCTCCTCATACCTGATTCCCAAAGCCTAAAACTGGTGAAAATCTAGAGCTGCCCACGAATATCTCAGATTCGCACCTGCCTCCTCATACCTGATTCCCAAAGCCTAAAAATGGACCAAATCTAAAGCTTTCCATGAATATCTCAGTTGTGCACCTGCTTCCTCATACCTGATGCCCAAAGCCGAAAACTGGTGGAAATCTAGAGCTGCCCATGAATATCTCAGATCTGCACCTGCTCCCTCATACCTGATTCCCAAAGCCTAAAACTGGTGGAAATCTAGAGCTGCTAATGAACATCTCAGTGGTGCACCTGCTTCCTCATACCTGATGCCCAAAGCCTGAAACTGGTGGAACTCTAGAGCTGCCCATGAATATCTCAGATCCGCACCTGCTTCCTCACACCTGATTCCTCAAGCTTAAAACTGGAGCAAATCTAAAGCTTCCCATGAATATCTCAGTTGTGCACTTGCTTCCTCAGACCTGATGCCCAAAGCCTAAAACTGGTGTAAATCTAGAGCTGCCCATGAATATCTCAGATTCGCACCTGCCTCCTCATACCTGATGCCCAAAGCCTAAAACTGGTGTAAATCTAGAGCTGCCCATGAATATCTCAGATTTGCACCTGCCTCCTCATACCTGATTTCTCAAGCTTAAAACTGGAGCAAATCTAAAGCTTCCCATGAATATCTCAGTTGTGCACTTGCTTCCTCATACCTGATTCCCAAAACCTAAAACTGGTAAAAATCTAGAGCTGCCCATGAATATCTCACTGGTGCACCTGCTTCCTCAGACCTGATGCCCAAAGCCTAAAAATGGTGGAAATCTAGAGCTGCCCATGAATATCTCAGATTCGCACCTGCCGCCTCATACCTGATTCCCAAAGCCTAAAACTGGTGATAATCTAGAGCTGCCCATGAATATCAGAGATGCGCATGCGGCTCCTCATACCTGATTCACAAAGCTTAAAACTGGAGCAAATCTAAAGCTTTCCATGAATATCTCAGTTGTGCACCTGTTTCCTCATACCTGATGGCCAAAGCCGAAATCTAGTGGAAATCTGGAGCTGCCAATGAATATCTCAGATCTGCACCTGCTCCCTCATACCTGATTCCCAAAGCCTAAAACTGGTGGAAATCTAGAACTGCTAATGAATATCTTAGATTCGCACCTGCCTCCTCATACCTGATTCCCAAAGCCTAAAACTGGTGAAAATCTAGAGCTGCCCACGAATATCTCAGATTCGCACCTGCCTCCTCATACCTGATTCCCAAAGCCTAAAAATGGACCAAATCTAAAGCTTTCCATGAATATCTCAGTTGTGCACCTGCTTCCTCATACCTGATGCCCAAAGCCGAAAACTGGTGGAAATCTAGAGCTGTCCATGAATATCTCAGATCCACACCTGCTTCCTCATTACATGATATCCAAAGCCTAAAACTGGAGCAAATCTGGAGCTTCCCCTGAATATCTTAGTTGTGCACCTGCTTCCTCATACCTAATTCCCAAAGCCTAAAACTGGTGGAAATCTAGAGCTGTCCATGAATATCTCAGTGGTGCACCTGCTTCCTCATACCTGATGGCCAATGCCTAAAACTGGTGGAAATCTCAAGCTTCCCATGAATATCTCAGATTTGCATCTGCTTCCTCATACCTGATTCCCAAAGCTTAAAACGGGTGGTAATCCAGAGCTGCCCGTGAATATCTCAGATCCGCACCTGCTTCCCATTACCTCATATCCAAAGCATAAAACTGGAGCAAATCTGGAGCTTCCCCTGGATATCTTAGTTGTGCACCTGCTTCCTCATACCTAATTCCCAAAGCCTAAAACTGGAGGAAATCCAGAGCTGCCCATGAATATCTCAGATCTGCACCTGCTTCCTCATACCTGATTCCTAAAGCTTAAACCTGGAGCAAACCTAAAGCTTCCCATGAATATCTCATTTGTGCACTTGCTTCCTCATACCTGATGCCCAAAGCCTAAAACTAGTGGACATCTAGAGCTGCCCATGAATATCTCAGATCTGCACCTGCTCCCTCATACCTGATTCCCAAATCCTAAAACTGGTGAAAATCTAGAGCTGCCCATGAATATCTCAGATTCGCACCTGCCTCCTCATACCTGATTCCCAAAGCCTAAAACTGGTGATAATCTAGAGCTGCCCATGAATATCAGAGATGCGCACGCGCCTCCTCATACCTGATTCACAAAGCTTAAAACTGGAGCAAATCTAAAGCTTCCCATGAATATCTCAGTTGTGCACTTGCTTCCTCAGACCTGATGCCCAAAGCCTAAAACTGGTGGAAATCTAGAGCTGCCCATGAATATCTCAGATTCACACCTGCCTCCTCATACCTGATTCCCAAAGCCTAAAACTGGTGAAAATCTAGAGCTGCCCATGCATATCTCAGATTCGCACCTGCCTTCTCATACCTGATGCCCAAAGCCTAAAACTGGTGGAAATTTAGAGCTGCCCATGAATATCTCAGATTTGCACCTGCCTCCTCATACCTGATTCCCAAAGCCTAAAACTGGTGATAATCTAGAGCTGCCCATGAATATCAGAGATGCGCATGCGCCTCCTCCTACCTGATTCACAAAGCTTAAAACTGGAGCAAATCTAAAGCTTTCCATGAATATCTCAGTTGTGCACCTGTTTCCTCATACCTGATGGCCAAAGCCGAAAACTAGTGGAAATCTGGAGCTGTCCATGAATATCTCAGATCTGCACCTGCTTCCTCATACCTGATTCCTCAAGCTTAAAACTGGAGCAAATCTAAAGCTTCCCATGAATATCTCAGTTGTGCACTTGCTTCCTCATACCTGATTCCCAAAACCTAAAACTGGTAAAAATCTAGAGCTGCCCATGAATATCACACTGGTGCACCTGCTTCCTCAGACCTGATGCCCAAAGCCTAAAAATGGTGGAAATCTAGAGCTGCCCATGAATATCTCAGATTCGCACCTGCCGCCTCATACCTGATTCCCAAAGCCTAAAACTTGTGATAATCTAGAGCTGCCCATGAATATCAGAGATGCGCACGCGGCTCCTCATACCTGATTCACAAAGCTTAAAACTGGAGCAAATCTAAAGCTTTCCATGAATATCTCAGTTGTGCACCTGCTCCCTCATACCTGATTCCCAAAGCCTAAAACTGGTGGAAATCTAGAGCTGCTAATGAATATCTTAGATTCGCACCTGCCTCCTCATACCGGATTCCCAAAGCCTAAAACTGGTGAAAATCTAGAGCTGCCCATGAATATCTCAGATTCGCACCTGCCGCCTCATACCTGATTCCCAAAGCCTAAAAATGGAGCAAATCTAAAGCTTTCCATGAATATCTCAGTTGTGCACCTGCTTCCTCATAAGTGATGCCCAAAGCCGAAAACTGGTGGAAATCTAGAGCTGTCCATGAATATCTCAGATCCACACCTGCTTCCTCATACCTGATGGCCAATGCCTAAAACTGGTGGAAATCTCGAGCTTCCCATGAATATCTCAGATTTGCACCTGCTTCCTCATACCTGATTCCCAAAGCTTAAAATGGGTGGTAATCTAGAGCTGCCCGTGAATATCTCAAATCCGCACCTGCTTCCCATTACCTCATATCCAAAGCATTAAACTGGAGCAAATCTGGAGCTTCCCTTGGATATCTTAGTTGTGCACCTGCTTCCTCATACCCAATTCCCAAAGCCTAAAACTAGAGGAAATCCAGAGCTGCCCATGAATATCTCAGATCCGCACCTGCTTCCTCATACCTGATTCCTAAAGCTTAAACCTGGAGCAAATCTAAAGCTTCCCATGAATATCTCAGTTGTGCACTTGCTTCCTCATACCTGATGCCCAAAGCCTAAAACTAGTGGACATCTAGAGTTGCCCATGAATATCTCAGATCTGCACCTGCTACCTCATACCTGATTCCCAAAGACTAAAACTGGTGGAAATCTAGAGCTGCTAATGAATATCTCAATGGTGCACCTGCTTCCTCATACCTGATGCCCAAAGCCTGAAACTGGTGGAACTCTAGAGCTGCCCATGAATATCTCAGATCCGCACCTGCTTCCTCACACCTGATTCCTCAAGCTTAAAACTGGAGCAAATCTAAAGCTTCCCATGAATATCTCAGTTGTGCACTTGCTTCCTCAGACCTGATGGCCAAAGCCGAAAACTAGTGGAAATCTGGAGCTGCCCATGAATATCTCAGATTCGCACCTGCCTCCTCATACCTGATTCCCAAAGCCTAAAACTGGTGATAATCTAGAGCTGCCCATGAATGTCAGAGATGCGCACGCGGCTCCTCATACCTGATTCACAAAGCTTAAAACTGGAGCAAATCTAAAGCTTTTCATGAATATCTCAGTTGTGCACCTGTTTCCTCATACCTGATAGCCAAAGCCGAAAACTAGTGGAAATCTGGAGCTGCCCATGAATATCTCAGATCTGCACCTGCTCCCTCATACCTGATGCCCAAAGCCGAAAACTGGTGGAAATCTAGAGCTGTCCATGAATATTTCAGATCCACACCTGCTTCCTCATACCTGATTCCCAAAGCCTAAAAATGGAGCAAATCTGGAGCCGCTAATGAATATCTTAGATTCGCACCTGCCTCCTCATACCTGATTCCCAAAGCCTAAAACTGGTGAAAATCTAGAGCTGCCCATAAATATCTCAGGTTCGCACCTGCCTCCTCATACCTGATTCCCAAAGCCTAAAACTGGTGGAAATCTAGAGCTGTCCATGAATATCTCAGTGGTGCACCTGCTTCCTCATACCTGATGGTCAATGCCTAAAACTGGTGGAAATCTCGAGCTTCCCATGAATATCTCAGATTTACACCTGCTTCCTCATACCTGATTCCCAAAGCTTAAAACAGGTGGTAATCTAGAGCTGCCCGTGAATATCTCAGATCCGCACCTGCTTCCCATGACCTCATATCTAAAGCATAAAACTGGAGCAAATCTGGAGCTTCCCCTGGATATCTTAATTGTGCACCTGCTTCCTCATACCTAATTCCCAAAGCCTAAAACTGGAGGAAATCCAGAGCTGCCCATGAATATCTCAGATCTGCACCTGCTTCCTCATACCTGATTCCTAAAGCTTAAATCTGGAGCAAATCTAAAGCTTCCCATGAATATCTCAGTTGTGCACTTGCTTCCTCATACCTGATTCCCAAAGCCTAAAACTGGTGGAAATCTAGAGCTGCTAATAAACATCTCAGTGGTGCACCTGCTTCCTCATACCTGATGCCCAAAGCCTGAAACTGGTGGAACTCTAGAGCTGCCCATGAATATCTCAGATCCGCACCTGCTTCCTCACAACTGATTCCTCAAGCTTAAAACTGGAGCAAATCTAAAGCTTCCCATGAATATCTCAGTTGTGCACTTGCTTCCTCAGACCTGATTCCCAAAGCCTAAAACTGGTGATAATCTAGAGCTGCCCATGAATATCAGAGATGCGCATGCGCCTCCTCATACCTGATTCACAAAGCTTAAAACTGGAGCAAATCTAAAGCTTCCCATGAATATCTCAGTTGTGCACGTGTTTCCTCATACCTGATGCCCAAAGCCGAAAACTAGTGGAAATCTAGAGCTGCCCATGAATATCTCAGATCTCCACCTGCTCCCTCATACCTGATTCCCAAAGCCTAAAACTGGTGGAAATCTAGAGCTGCTAATGAATATCTCAGTGGTGCACCTGCTTCCTCATACCTGATGCCCAAAGCCTAATACTGGTGGAAATCTAGAGCTGCCCATGAATATCTCAGTGGTGCACCTGCTTCCTCATACCTGATGGCCAATGCCTAAAACTGGTGGAAATCTCGAGCTGCCCATGAATATCTCAGATTTGCACCTGCTTCCTCATACCTGATTCCCAAAGCTTAAAACGGGTGGTAATCTAGACCTGCCCGTGAATATCTCAGATCCGCACCTGCTTCCCATTACCTCATATCCAAAGCCTAAAACTCGAGCAAATCTGGAGCTTCCCCTGAATATCTTAGTTGTGCACCTGCTTCCTCATACCTAATTCCCAAAGCCTAAAACTGGAGGAAATCTAGAGCTGCCCATGAATATCAAAGACCCGCACCTGCTTCCTCATACCTGATTCCTAAAGCTTAAACCTGGACCAAATCTAAAGCTTCCCACGAATATCTCAGTTGTGCACTTGCTTCCTCAGACCTGATGCCCAAAGCCTAAAACTAGTGGACATCTAAAGCTGCCCATGAATATCTCAGATCTGCACCTGCTCCCTCATACCTGATTCCCAAAGCCTAAAACTGGTGGAAATCTAGAGCTGCTAATGAATATCTCAGTGGTGCATCTGCTTCCTCATACCTGATGCCCAAAGCCTAAAACTGGTGGAACTCTAGAGCTGCCCATGAATATCTGAGATCCGCACCTGCTTCCTCATTACCTGAAATCCAAAGCTTAAAACTGGAGCAAATCTAAAGCTTCCCATGAATATCTCAGTTGTGCACTTGCTCCCTCAGACCTGATTCCAAAAGCCTAAAACTGGTGGAAATCTAGAGCTGCCCATGAATATCTCAGATCCGCAGCAGCTTCCTCATTACCTGAAATCCAAAGCTTAAAACTGGAGCAAATCTAAAGCTTCCCATGAATATCTCAGTTGTGCACTTGCTTCCTCATGCCTGATGCCCAAAGCCTAAAACTGGTGGAAATCTAGAGCTGCCCATGAATATCTCAGATGCGCACCTGCCTCCTCATACCTGATTCACAAAGCTTAAAACTGGAGCAAATCTAAAGGTTTCCATGAATATCTCAGTTGTGCACCTGCTTCGTCATAACTGATTTCCAAAGCCGAAAACTGGTGGAAATCTAGAGCTGCCTATGAATATCTCAGTGTGCACCTGCTTCCTCATACCTGATGCCCAAAGCCTAAAACTGGTGGATATCTAGAGCTGCCCATGAATATCTCAGATCCGCACCTGCTTCCTCATACCTGATACCCAAAGCATAAAACTGGTGGAAATCTAGAGCTTCCCATGAATATCTCAGATCCTCACCGGCTTCCTCATACCTGATTCATAAAGCTTAAAACTGGAGCAAATCTAAAGCTTGCCATTAATAATTCAGAGCCGCAACTGCTTCCTCATACCTGATTCCCAAAGCCTAAAACTAGTGGAAATCTAGAGCTGCCCATAAATATCTCATATCTGCACCTTAAAACTGGAGCACATCTAGAGCTTCCCCTGAATATCTCAGTTGTGCACCTGCTTCCTCATACCTGATTTCCAAAGCCTACAATTGATGGAAATCTAGAGCTGCCCATGAATATCTCAGATGCGCACGTGCCTCCTCATACCTGATTCACAAAGCATAAAACTGGAGCAAATCTAAAGCTTTCCATGAATATCTCAGTTGTGCACCTGTTTCCCCATTACCTGAAATCCAAAGCTTAAAACTGGAGCAAATCTAAAGCTTCCCATGAATATCTCAGTTTTGCACTTGCTTCTTCATACCTGATTCCCAAATCCTAAAACTGGTGGAAATCTAGAGCTGCCCATGAATATCTCAGATCCGCACCTGCTTCCTCATTACCTGATATCCAAAGCCTAAAACTGGAGCAAATATGGGGCTTCCCCTGAATATCTTAGTTGTGCACCTGCTTCCTCATACCTAATTCCCAAAGCCTAAAACTGGTGGAAATCTAGAGCTGTCCATGAATATGTCAGTGGTGCACCTGCTTCCTCATACCTAATGGCCAAAGCCTAAAACTGGTGGAAATCTAGAGCTGCCCATGAATATCTCAGATCCACACCTGCTTCCTCATTACCTGAAATCCAAAGCTTAAAACTGTAGCAAATCTAAAGCTTCCCATGAATATCTCAGTTGTGCACTTGCTTCCTCATACCTGATTCCCAAAGCCTAAAACTGGTGGAAATCTAGAGCTGCGCATGAATGTCTCAGTGGTGCACCTGCTTCCTCATACCTGATGCCCAAAGCTTAAAACTGGTGGAAATCTAGAGCTGCCCATGAATATCTCAGATGCGCACCTGCCTCCTCATACCTGATTCACAAAGCTTAAAACTGGAGCAAATCTAAAGCTTTCCATGAATATCTCAGTTGTGCACCTGCTTCCTCATACCTGATTTCCAAAGCCGAAAACTGATGGAAATCTACAGCTGCCCATGAATATCTCAGTTGTGCACTTGCTTCCTCATACCTTATTCCCAAAGCCTAAAACTGGTGGAAATCTAGAGCTGCCCATGAATATCTCAGATCCGCACCTGCTTCCTCATTACCTGAAATCCAAAGCTTAAAACTGGAGCAAATCTAAAGCTTCCCATGAATATTTCAGTTGTGCACCTGCTTCCTCATACCTGATTTCCAAAGCCGAAAACTGGTGGAAATCTAGAGCTGCCCATGAATATCTCAGTGTGCACCTGCTTCCTCATAACTGATGCCCAAAGCCTAAAACTGGTGGAAATCTAGAGCTTCCCATGAATATCTCAGATCCGCACCAGCTTCCTCATACCTGATTCATAAAGTTTAAAACTGGAGCAAATCTAAAGCTTGCCATTAATAATTCAGACCTGCACCTGCTTCCTCATACCTGTTGCCCAAAGCCTAAGACTAGTGGAAATCTAGAGCTGCCCATAAATATCTCATATCTGCACCTTAAAACTGGAGCAAATCTAGAGCTTCCCCTGAATATCTCAGTTGTGCACCTGCTTCCTCATACCTGATTTCCAAAGCCTAAAATTGGTGGAAATCTAGAGCTGCCCATGAATATCTCAGATGCGCACGTGCCTCCTCATACCTGATTCACAAAGCATAAAACTGGAGCAAATCTAAAGCTTTCCATGAATATCTCAGTTGTGCACCTGTTTCCTCATTACCTGAAATCCAAAGCTTAAAACTGGAGCAAATCTAAAGCTTCCCATGAATATCTCAGTTGTCCACTTGCTTCCTCATACCTGATTCCCAAATCCTAAAACTGGTGGAAATCTAGAGCTGCCCATGAATATCTCAGATCCGCACCTGCTTCTTCATTACCTGATATCCAAAGCCTAAAACTGGAGCAAATATGGAGCTTCCCCTGAATATCTTAGTTATGCACCTGCTTCCTCATACCTAATTCCCAAAGCCTAAAACTGGTGGAAATCTAGAGCTGTCCATGAATATGTCAGTGGTGCACCTGCTTCCTCATACCTGATGCCCAAAGCCTAATACTGGTGGAAATCTAGAGCTGCCCATGAATATCTCAGTGGTGCACCTGCTTCCTCATACCTGATGGCCAATGCCTAAAACTGGTGGAAATCTAGAGCTGCCCATGAATATCTCAGATTTGCACCTGCTTCCTCATACCTGATTCCCAAAGCTTAAAACGGGTGGTAATCTAGACCTGCCCGTGAATATCTCAGATCCGCACCTGCTTCCCATTACCTCATATCCAAAGCCTAAAACTCGAGCAAATCTGGAGCTTCCCCTGAATATCTCAGATCCACACCTGCAGCCTCATTACCTGAAATCCAAAGCTTAAAACTGGAGCAAATTTAAAGCTTCCCATGAATATCTCAGTTGTGCACCTGCTTCCTCATACCTGATGCCCAAAGCCTAAAACTGGTGGAAATCTAGAGCTGCCCATGAATATCTCAGATGCGCACCTGCCTCCTCATACCTGATTCACAAAGCTTAAAACTGGAGCAAATCTAAAGGTTTCCATGAATATCTCAGTTGTGCACCTGCTTCCTCATACCTGATTTCCAAAGCCGAAAACTGGTGGAAATCTACAGCTGCCTATGAATATCTCAGTTGTGCACCTGCCTCCTCATACCTGATGCCCAAAGCCTAAAACTGGTGGATATCTAGAGCTGCCCATGAATATCTCAGATCCGCTCCTGCTTCCTCATACATGACGCCCAAAGCATAAAACTGGTGGAAATCTAGAGCTTCCGATGAATATCTCAGATCAGCACCGGCTTCCTCATACCTGATTCACAAAGCTTAAAACTGGAGCAAATCTAAAGCTTGCCATTAATAATTCAGACCCGCACCTGCTTCCTCATACCTGATGCCGAAAGCCGAAAACTAGTGGAAATCTAGAGCTGCCCATAAATATCTCATATCTGCACCTTAAAACTGGAGCAAATCTAGAGCTTCCCCTGAATATCTCAGTTGTGCACCTGCTTCCTCATACCTGATTTCCAAAGCCTAAAATTGGTGGAAATCTAGAGCTGCCCATGAATATCTCAGATGCGAACGTGCCTCCTCATACCTGATTCACAAAGCATAAAACTGGAGCAAATCTAAAGCTTTCCATGAATATCTCAGTTGTGCACCTGTTTCCCCATTACCTGAAATCCAAAGCTTAAAACTGGAGCAAATCTAAAGCTTTCCATGAATATCTCAGTTGTGCACTTGCTTCCTCATACCTGATTCCCAAATCCTAAAACTGGTGGAAATCTAGAGCTGCCCATGAATATCTCAGATCCGCACCTGCTTCCTCATTACCTGATATCCAAAGCCTAAAACTGGAGCAAATCTGGAGCTTCCCCTGAATATCTTAGTTGTGCACCTGCTTCCTCATACCTAATTCCCGAAGCCTAAAACTGGTGGAAATCTAGAGCTGTCCATGAATATGTCAGTGGTGCACCTGCTTCCTCATACCTGATGGCCAAAGCCTAAAACTGGTGGAAATCTAGAGCTGCCCATGAATATCTCAGATCCACACCTGCTTCCTCATTACCTGAAATCCAAAGCTTAAAACTGGAGCACATCTAAAGCTTCCCATGAATATCTCAGTTGTGCACTTGTTTCCTCATACCTGATTCCCAAAGCCTAAAACCTTGCGAAATCTAGAGCTGCCTATGAATATCTCAGTGGTGCACCTGCTGCCTCATACCTGATGCCCAAAGCCTAAAACTGGTGGAAATCCAGAGCTGCCCATGAATATCTCAGATGTGCACCTGCCTCCTCATACCTGATTCACAAAGCTTAAACCTGGAGCAAATCTAAAGCTTCCCATGAATATCTCAGTTGTGCACTTGCTTCCTCATACCTGATTCACAAAGCTTAAAACTGGAGCAAATCTAAACCTTGCCATTAATAATTCAGACCCGCACCTGCTTCCTCATACCTGATGCCGAAAGCCGAAAACTAGTGGAAATCTAGAGCTGCCCATAAATATCTCATATCTGCACCTTAAAACTGGAGCAAATCTAGAGCTTCCCCTGAATATCTCAGTTGTGCACCTGCTTCCTCATACCTGATTTCCAAAGCCTAAAATTGGTGGAAATCTAGAGCTGCCCATGAATATCTCAGATGCGAACGTGCCTCCTCATACCTGATTCACAAAGCATAAAACTGGAGCAAATCTAAAGCTTTCCATGAATATCTCAGTTGTGCACCTGTTTCCCCATTACCTGAAATCCAAAGCTTAAAACTGGAGCAAATCTAAAGCTTTCCATGAATATCTCAGTTGTGCACTTGCTTCCTCATACCTGATTCCCAAATCCTAAAACTGGTGGAAATCTAGAGCTGCCCATGAATATCTCAGATCCGCACCTGCTTCCTCATTACCTGATATCCAAAGCCTAAAACTGGAGCAAATCTGGAGCTTCCCCTGAATATCTTAGTTGTGCACCTGCTTCCTCATACCTAATTCCCGAAGCCTAAAACTGGTGGAAATCTAGAGCTGTCCATGAATATGTCAGTGGTGCACCTGCTTCCTCATACCTGATGGCCAAAGCCTAAAACTGGTGATAATCTAGAGCTGCCCATGAATATCAGAGATGCGCACGCGGCTCCTCCTACCTGATTCACAAAGCCTAAAACTGGTGAGAATCTAGAGCTGGTCATGAATATCTCAGATTCGCACCTGCCTCCTCATACTTGATTCCCAAAGCCTAAAAATGGAGCAAATCTGGAGCTTCCCCTGAATATCTTAGTTGTGCACCTGCTTCCTCATATCTAATTCCCAAAGCCTAAAATTGGTGGAAATCTAGAGCTGTCCATGAATATCTCAGATTTGCACCTGCTTCCTCATACCTGATTCCCAAAGCCTAAAACTGGTGATAATCTAGAGCTGCCCATGAATATCAGAGATGCGCACGCGGCTCCTCCTACCTGATTCACAAAGCTTAAAACTGGAGCAAATCTAAAGTTTTCCATGAATATCTCAGTTGTGCACCTGTTTCCTCATACCTGATGGCCAAAGCCGAAAACTAGTGGAAATCTGGAGCTGCCCATGAATATCTCAGATCTGCACCTGCTTCCTCATACCCGATTCCTCAAGCTTAAAACTGGAGCAAATCTAAAGCTTCCCATGAATATCTCAGTTGTGCACTTGCTTCCTCATACCTGATTCCCAAAACCTAAAACTGGTAAAAATCTAGAGCTGCCCATGAATTTCTCACTGGTGCACCTGCTTCCTCAGACCTGATGCCCAAAGCCTAAAACTGGTGGAAATCTAGAGGTGCCCATGAATATCTCAGATTTGTACCTGCCTCCTCATACCTGATTCCCAAAGCCTAAAACTGGGGATAATCTAGAGCTGCCCATGAATATCTCAGATTCGCACCTGCCTCCTTATACATGATTCCCAAAGCCTAAAAATGGAGCAAATCCGGAGCTTCCCCTGAATATCTTAGTTGTGCACCTGCTTCCTCAGACCTAATTCCCAAAGCCTAAAACTGGTGGAAATCTAGAGCTGTCCATGAATATCTCAGATCTGCACCTGCTCCCTCATACCTGATTCCCAAAGCCTAAAACTGGTGGAAATCTAGAGCTGCTAATGAATATCTTAGATTCGCAAATGCCTCCCCATACCTGATTCCCAAAGCCTAAAACTGGTGAAAATCTAGAGCTGCCCATGAATATCTCAGATTCGCACCTGCCTCCTCATACCTGATTCCCAAAGCCTAAAAATGGAGCAAATCTGGAGCTTCCCATGAATATCTTAGTTGTGCACCTGCTTCCTCATACCTAATTCCCAAAGCCTAAAACTGGTGGAAATCTAGAGCTGCCCATGAATATCTCAGATCTGCACCTGCTTCCTCGTACCTGATTCCTAAAGCTTAAACCTGGAGCAAATCTAAAGCTTCCCATGAATATCTCAGTTGTGCACTTGCTTCCTCATACCTGATGCCCAAAGCCTAAAACTAGTGCACATCTAGAGCTGCCCATGAATATCTCAGATCTGCACCTGCTCCCTCATACCTGATTCCCAAAGCCTAAAACTGGTGGAAATCTAGAGCTGCTAATGAACATCTCAGTGGTGCACCTGCTTCCTCATACCTGATGCCCAAAGCCTGAAACTGGTGGAACTCTAGAGCTGCCCATGAATATCTCAGATCCGCACCTGCTTCCTCACACCTGATTCCTCAAGCTTAAAACTGGAGCAAATCTAAAGCTTCCCAGGAATATCTCAGTTGTGCACTTGCTTCCTCAGACCTGATGCCCAAAGCCTAAAACTGGTGGAAATCTAGAGCTGCCCATGAATATCTCAGATTCGCACCTGCCTCCTCATACCTGATGCCCAAAGCCTAAAACTGGTGTAAATCTAGAGCTGCCCATGAATATCTCAGATTTGCACCTGCCTCCTCATACCTGATTTCTCAAGCTTAAAACTGGAGCAAATCTAAAGCTTCCCATGAATATCTCAGTTGTGCACTTGCTTCCTCATACCTGATTCCCAAAACCTAAAACTGGTAAAAATCTAGAGCTGCCCATGAATATCTCACTGGTGCACCTGCTTCCTCAGACCTGATGCCCAAAGCCTAAAAATGGTGGAAATCTAGAGCTGCCCATGAATATCTCAGATTCGCACCTGCCGCCTCATACCTGATTCCCAAAGCCTAAAACTGGTGATAATCTAGAGCTGCCCATGAATATCAGAGATGCGCACGCGGCTCCTCATACCTGATTCACAAAGCTTAAAACTGGAGCAAATCTAAAGCTTTCCATGAATATCTCAGTTGTGCACCTGTTTCCTCATACCTGATGGCCAAAGCCGAAATCTAGTGGAAATCTGGAGCTGCCAATGAATATCTCAGATCTGCACCTGCTCCCTCATACCTGATTCCCAAAGCCTAAAACTGGTGGAAATCTAGAACTGCTAATGAATATCTTAGATTCGCACCTGCCTCCTCATACCTGATTCCCAAAGCCTAAAACTGGTGAAAATCTAGAGCTGCCCACGAATATCTCAGATTCGCACCTGCCTCCTCATACCTGATTCCCAAAGCCTAAAAATGGACCAAATCTAAAGCTTTCCATGAATATCTCAGTTGTGCACCTGCTTCCTCATACCTGATGCCCAAAGCCGAAAACTGGTGGAAATCTAGAGCTGCCCATGAATATCTCAGATCTGCACCTGCTCCCTCATACCTGATTCCCAAAGCCTAAAACTGGTGGAAATCTAGAGCTGCTAATGAACATCTCAGTGGTGCACCTGCTTCCTCATACCTGATGCCCAAAGCCTGAAACTGGTGGAACTCTAGAGCTGCCCATGAATATCTCAGATCCGCACCTGCTTCCTCACACCTGATTCCTCAAGCTTAAAACTGGAGCAAATCTAAAGCTTCCCATGAATATCTCAGTTGTGCACTTGCTTCCTCAGACCTGATGCCCAAAGCCTAAAACTGGTGTAAATCTAGAGCTGCCCATGAATATCTCAGATTCGCACCTGCCTCCTCATACCTGATGCCCAAAGCCTAAAACTGGTGTAAATCTAGAGCTGCCCATGAATATCTCAGATTTGCACCTGCCTCCTCATACCTGATTTCTCAAGCTTAAAACTGGAGCAAATCTAAAGCTTCCCATGAATATCTCAGTTGTGCACTTGCTTCCTCATACCTGATTCCCAAAACCTAAAACTGGTAAAAATCTAGAGCTGCCCATGAATATCTCACTGGTGCACCTGCTTCCTCAGACCTGATGCCCAAAGCCTAAAAATGGTGGAAATCTAGAGTTGCCCATGAATATCTCAGATTCGCACCTGCCGCCTCATACCTGATTCCCAAAGCCTAAAACTGGTGATAATCTAGAGCTGCCCATGAATATCAGAGATGCGCATGCGGCTCCTCATACCTGATTCACAAAGCTTAAAACTGGAGCAAATCTAAAGCTTTCCATGAATATCTCAGTTGTGCACCTGTTTCCTCATACCTGATGGCCAAAGCCGAAATCTAGTGGAAATCTGGAGCTGCCAATGAATATCTCAGATCTGCACCTGCTCCCTCATACCTGATTCCCAAAGCCTAAAACTGGTGGAAATCTAGAACTGCTAATGAATATCTTAGATTCGCACCTGCCTCCTCATACCTGATTCCCAAAGCCTAAAACTGGTGAAAATCTAGAGCTGCCCACGAATATCTCAGATTCGCACCTGCCTCCTCATACCTGATTCCCAAAGCCTAAAAATGGACCAAATCTAAAGCTTTCCATGAATATCTCAGTTGTGCACCTGCTTCCTCATACCTGATGCCCAAAGCCGAAAACTGGTGGAAATCTAGAGCTGTCCATGAATATCTCAGATCCACACCTGCTTCCTCATTACATGATATCCAAAGCCTAAAACTGGAGCAAATCTGGAGCTTCCCCTGAATATCTTAGTTGTGCACCTGCTTCCTCATACCTAATTCCCAAAGCCTAAAACTGGTGGAAATCTAGAGCTGTCCATGAATATCTCAGTGGTGCACCTGCTTCCTCATACCTGATGGCCAATGCCTAAAACTGGTGGAAATCTCAAGCTTCCCATGAATATCTCAGATTTGCATCTGCTTCCTCATACCTGATTCCCAAAGCTTAAAACGGGTGGTAATCCAGAGCTGCCCGTGAATATCTCAGATCCGCACCTGCTTCCCATTACCTCATATCCAAAGCATAAAACTGGAGCAAATCTGGAGCTTCCCCTGGATATCTTAGTTGTGCACCTGCTTCCTCATACCTAATTCCCAAAGCCTAAAACTGGAGGAAATCCAGAGCTGCCCATGAATATCTCAGATCTGCACCTGCTTCCTCATACCTGATTCCTAAAGCTTAAACCTGGAGCAAACCTAAAGCTTCCCATGAATATCTCATTTGTGCACTTGCTTCCTCATACCTGATGCCCAAAGCCTAAAACTAGTGGACATCTAGAGCTGCCCATGAATATCTCAGATCTGCACCTGCTCCCTCATACCTGATTCCCAAAGCCTAAAACTGGTGAAAATCTAGAGCTGCCCATGAATATCTCAGATTCGCACCTGCCTCCTCATACCTGATTCCCAAAGCCTAAAACTGGTGATAATCTAGAGCTGCCCATGAATATCAGAGATGCGCACGCGCCTCCTCATACCTGATTCACAAAGCTTAAAACTGGAGCAAATCTAAAGCTTCCCATGAATATCTCAGTTGTGCACTTGCTTCCTCAGACCTGATGCCCAAAGCCTAAAACTGGTGGAAATCTAGAGCTGCCCATGAATATCTCAGATTCACACCTGCCTCCTCATACCTGATTCCCAAAGCCTAAAACTGGTGAAAATCTAGAGCTGCCCATGCATATCTCAGATTCGCACCTGCCTTCTCATACCTGATGCCCAAAGCCTAAAACTGGTGGAAATTTAGAGCTGCCCATGAATATCTCAGATTTGCACCTGCCTCCTCATACCTGATTCCCAAAGCCTAAAACTGGTGATAATCTAGAGCTGCCCATGAATATCAGAGATGCGCATGCGCCTCCTCCTACCTGATTCACAAAGCTTAAAACTGGAGCAAATCTAAAGCTTTCCATGAATATCTCAGTTGTGCACCTGTTTCCTCATACCTGATGGCCAAAGCCGAAAACTAGTGGAAATCTGGAGCTGTCCATGAATATCTCAGATCTGCACCTGCTTCCTCATACCTGATTCCTCAAGCTTAAAACTGGAGCAAATCTAAAGCTTCCCATGAATATCTCAGTTGTGCACTTGCTTCCTCATACCTGATTCCCAAAACCTAAAACTGGTAAAAATCTAGAGCTGCCCATGAATATCACACTGGTGCACCTGCTTCCTCAGACCTGATGCCCAAAGCCTAAAAATGGTGGAAATCTAGAGCTGCCCATGAATATCTCAGATTCGCACCTGCCGCCTCATACCTGATTCCCAAAGCCTAAAACTTGTGATAATCTAGAGCTGCCCATGAATATCAGAGATGCGCACGCGGCTCCTCATACCTGATTCACAAAGCTTAAAACTGGAGCAAATCTAAAGCTTTCCATGAATATCTCAGTTGTGCACCTGTTTCCTCATACCTGATGGCCAAAGCCGAAATCTAGTGGAAATCTGGAGCTGCCAATGAATATCTCAGATCTGCACCTGCTCCCTCATACCTGATTCCCAAAGCCTAAAACTGGTGGAAATCTAGAGCTGCTAATGAATATCTTAGATTCGCACCTGCCTCCTCATACCGGATTCCCAAAGCCTAAAACTGGTGAAAATCTAGAGCTGCCCATGAATATCTCAGATTCGCACCTGCCGCCTCATACCTGATTCCCAAAGCCTAAAAATGGAGCAAATCTAAAGCTTTCCATGAATATCTCAGTTGTGCACCTGCTTCCTCATAAGTGATGCCCAAAGCCGAAAACTGGTGGAAATCTAGAGCTGTCCATGAATATCTCAGATCCACACCTGCTTCCTCATACCTGATGGCCAATGCCTAAAACTGGTGGAAATCTCGAGCTTCCCATGAATATCTCAGATTTGCACCTGCTTCCTCATACCTGATTCCCAAAGCTTAAAATGGGTGGTAATCTAGAGCTGCCCGTGAATATCTCAAATCCGCACCTGCTTCCCATTACCTCATATCCAAAGCATTAAACTGGAGCAAATCTGGAGCTTCCCTTGGATATCTTAGTTGTGCACCTGCTTCCTCATACCCAATTCCCAAAGCCTAAAACTGGAGGAAATCCAGAGCTGCCCATGAATATCTCAGATCCGCACCTGCTTCCTCATACCTGATTCCTAAAGCTTAAACCTGGAGCAAATCTAAAGCTTCCCATGAATATCTCAGTTGTGCACTTGCTTCCTCATACCTGATGCCCAAAGCCTAAAACTAGTGGACATCTAGAGTTGCCCATGAATATCTCAGATCTGCACCTGCTCCCTCATACCTGATTCCCAAAGACTAAAACTGGTGGAAATCTAGAGCTGCTAATGAATATCTCAGTGGTGCACCTGCTTCCTCATACCTGATGCCCAAAGCCTGAAACTGGTGGAACTCTAGAGCTGCCCATGAATATCTCAGATCCGCACCTGCTTCCTCACACCTGATTCCTCAAGCTTAAAACTGGAGCAAATCTAAAGCTTCCCATGAATATCTCAGTTGTGCACTTGCTTCCTCAGACCTGATGGCCAAAGCCGAAAACTAGTGGAAATCTGGAGCTGCCCATGAATATCTCAGATTCGCACCTGCCTCCTCATACCTGATTCCCAAAGCCTAAAACTGGTGATAATCTAGAGCTGCCCATGAATGTCAGAGATGCGCACGCGGCTCCTCATACCTGATTCACAAAGCTTAAAACTGGAGCAAATCTAAAGCTTTTCATGAATATCTCAGTTGTGCACCTGTTTCCTCATACCTGATAGCCAAAGCCGAAAACTAGTGGAAATCTGGAGCTGCCCATGAATATCTCAGATCTGCACCTGCTCCCTCATACCTGATGCCCAAAGCCGAAAACTGGTGGAAATCTAGAGCTGTCCATGAATATCTCAGATCCACACCTGCTTCCTCATACCTGATTCCCAAAGCCTAAAAATGGAGCAAATCTGGAGCCGCTAATGAATATCTTAGATTCGCACCTGCCTCCTCATACCTGATTCCCAAAGCCTAAAACTGGTGAAAATCTAGAGCTGCCCATGAATATCTCAGGTTCGCACCTGCCTCCTCATACCTGATTCCCAAAGCCTAAAACTGGTGGAAATCTAGAGCTGTCCATGAATATCTCAGTGGTGCACCTGCTTCCTCATACCTGATGGTCAATGCCTAAAACTGGTGGAAATCTCGAGCTTCCCATGAATATCTCAGATTTACACCTGCTTCCTCATACCTGATTCCCAAAGCTTAAAACAGGTGGTAATCTAGAGCTGCCCGTGAATATCTCAGATCCGCACCTGCTTCCCATGACCTCATATCTAAAGCATAAAACTGGAGCAAATCTGGAGCTTCCCCTGGATATCTTAATTGTGCACCTGCTTCCTCATACCTAATTCCCAAAGCCTAAAACTGGAGGAAATCCAGAGCTGCCCATGAATATCTCAGATCTGCACCTGCTTCCTCATACCTGATTCCTAAAGCTTAAATCTGGAGCAAATCTAAAGCTTCCCATGAATATCTCAGTTGTGCACTTGCTTCCTCATACCTGATTCCCAAAGCCTAAAACTGGTGGAAATCTAGAGCTGCTAATAAACATCTCAGTGGTGCACCTGCTTCCTCATACCTGATGCCCAAAGCCTGAAACTGGTGGAACTCTAGAGCTGCCCATGAATATCTCAGATCCGAACCTGCTTCCTCACACCTGATTCCTCAAGCTTAAAACTGGAGCAAATCTAAAGCTTCCCATGAATATCTCAGTTGTGCACTTGCTTCCTCAGACCTGATTCCCAAAGCCTAAAACTGGTGATAATCTAGAGCTGCCCATGAATATCAGAGATGCGCATGCGCCTCCTCATACCTGATTCACAAAGCTTAAAACTGGAGCAAATCTAAAGCTTTCCATGAATATCTCAGTTGTGCACGTGTTTCCTCATACCTGATGCCCAAAGCCGAAAACTAGTGGAAATCTAGAGCTGCCCATGAATATCTCAGATCTCCACCTGCTCCCTCATACCTGATTCCCAAAGCCTAAAACTGGTGGAAATCTAGAGCTGCTAATGAATATCTCAGTGGTGCACCTGCTTCCTCATACCTGATGCCCAAAGCCTAATACTGGTGGAAATCTAGAGCTGCCCATGAATATCTCAGTGGTGCACCTGCTTCCTCATACCTGATGGCCAATGCCTAAAACTGGTGGAAATCTCGAGCTGCCCATGAATATCTCAGATTTGCACCTGCTTCCTCATACCTGATTCCCAAAGCTTAAAACGGGTGGTAATCTAGACCTGCCCGTGAATATCTCAGATCCGCACCTGCTTCCCATTACCTCATATCCAAAGCCTAAAACTCGAGCAAATCTGGAGCTTCCCCTGAATATCTTAGTTGTGCACCTGCTTCCTCATACCTAATTCCCAAAGCCTAAAACTGGAGGAAATCTAGAGCTGCCCATGAATATCAAAGACCCGCACCTGCTTCCTCATACCTGATTCCTAAAGCTTAAACCTGGACCAAATCTAAAGCTTCCCACGAATATCTCAGTTGTGCACTTGCTTCCTCAGACCTGATGCCCAAAGCCTAAAACTAGTGGACATCTAAAGCTGCCCTTGAATATCTCAGATCTGCACCTGCTCCCTCATACCTGATTCCCAAAGCCTAAAACTGGTGGAAATCTAGAGCTGCTAATGAATATCTCAGTGGTGCATCTGCTTCCTCATACCTGATGCCCAAAGCCTAAAACTGGTGGAACTCTAGAGCTGCCCATGAATATCTGAGATCCGCACCTGCTTCCTCATTACCTGAAATCCAAAGCTTAAAACTGGAGCAAATCTAAAGCTTCCCATGAATATCTCAGTTGTGCACTTGCTCCCTCAGACCTGATTCCAAAAGCCTAAAACTGGTGGAAATCTAGAGCTGCCCATGAATATCTCAGATCCGCAGCAGCTTCCTCATTACCTGAAATCCAAAGCTTAAAACTGGAGCAAATCTAAAGCTTCCCATGAATATCTCAGTTGTGCACTTGCTTCCTCATGCCTGATGCCCAAAGCCTAAAACTGGTGGAAATCTAGAGCTGCCCATGAATATCTCAGATGCGCACCTGCCTCCTCATACCTGATTCACAAAGCTTAAAACTGGAGCAAATCTAAAGGTTTCCATGAATATCTCAGTTGTGCACCTGCTTCGTCATAACTGATTTCCAAAGCCGAAAACTGGTGGAAATCTAGAGCTGCCTATGAATATCTCAGTGTGCACCTGCTTCCTCATACCTGATGCCCAAAGCCTAAAACTGGTGGATATCTAGAGCTGCCCATGAATATCTCAGATCCGCACCTGCTTCCTCATACCTGATACCCAAAGCATAAAACTGGTGGAAATCTAGAGCTTCCCATGAATATCTCAGATCCTCACCGGCTTCCTCATACCTGATTCATAAAGCTTAAAACTGGAGCAAATCTAAAGCTTGCCATTAATAATTCAGAGCCGCAACTGCTTCCTCATACCTGATTCCCAAAGCCTAAAACTAGTGGAAATCTAGAGCTGCCCATAAATATCTCATATCTGCACCTTAAAACTGGAGCACATCTAGAGCTTCCCCTGAATATCTCAGTTGTGCACCTGCTTCCTCATACCTGATTTCCAAAGCCTACAATTGATGGAAATCTAGAGCTGCCCATGAATATCTCAGATGCGCACGTGCCTCCTCATACCTGATTCACAAAGCATAAAACTGGAGCAAATCTAAAGCTTTCCATGAATATCTCAGTTGTGCACCTGTTTCCCCATTACCTGAAATCCAAAGCTTAAAACTGGAGCAAATCTAAAGCTTCCCATGAATATCTCAGTTTTGCACTTGCTTCTTCATACCTGATTCCCAAATCCTAAAACTGGTGGAAATCTAGAGCTGCCCATGAATATCTCAGATCCGCACCTGCTTCCTCATTACCTGATATCCAAAGCCTAAAACTGGAGCAAATATGGGGCTTCCCCTGAATATCTTAGTTGTGCACCTGCTTCCTCATACCTAATTCCCAAAGCCTAAAACTGGTGGAAATCTAGAGCTGTCCATGAATATGTCAGTGGTGCACCTGCTTCCTCATACCTAATGGCCAAAGCCTAAAACTGGTGGAAATCTAGAGCTGCCCATGAATATCTCAGATCCACACCTGCTTCCTCATTACCTGAAATCCAAAGCTTAAAACTGTAGCAAATCTAAAGCTTCCCATGAATATCTCAGTTGTGCACTTGCTTCCTCATACCTGATTCCCAAAGCCTAAAACTGGTGGAAATCTAGAGCTGCGCATGAATATCTCAGTGGTGCACCTGCTTCCTCATACCTGATGCCCAAAGCTTAAAACTGGTGGAAATCTAGAGCTGCCCATGAATATCTCAGATGCGCACCTGCCTCCTCATACCTGATTCACAAAGCTTAAAACTGGAGCAAATCTAAAGCTTTCCATGAATATCTCAGTTGTGCACCTGCTTCCTCATACCTGATTTCCAAAGCCGAAAACTGATGGAAATCTACAGCTGCCCATGAATATCTCAGTTGTGCACTTGCTTCCTCATACCTTATTCCCAAAGCCTAAAACTGGTGGAAATCTAGAGCTGCCCATGAATATCTCAGATCCGCACCTGCTTCCTCATTACCTGAAATCCAAAGCTTAAAACTGGAGCAAATCTAAAGCTTCCCATGAATATTTCAGTTGTGCACCTGCTTCCTCATACCTGATTTCCAAAGCCGAAAACTGGTGGAAATCTAGAGCTGCCCATGAATATCTCAGTGTGCACCTGCTTCCTCATAACTGATGCCCAAAGCCTAAAACTGGTGGAAATCTAGAGCTTCCCATGAATATCTCAGATCCGCACCAGCTTCCTCATACCTGATTCATAAAGTTTAAAACTGGAGCAAATCTAAAGCTTGCCATTAATAATTCAGACCTGCACCTGCTTCCTCATACCTGTTGCCCAAAGCCTAAGACTAGTGGAAATCTAGAGCTGCCCATAAATATCTCATATCTGCACCTTAAAACTGGAGCAAATCTAGAGCTTCCCCTGAATATCTCAGTTGTGCACCTGCTTCCTCATACCTGATTTCCAAAGCCTAAAATTGGTGGAAATCTAGAGCTGCCCATGAATATCTCAGATGCGCACGTCATACCTGATTCACAAAGCATAAAACTGGAGCAAATCTAAAGCTTTCCATGAATATCTCAGTTGTGCACCTGTTTCCTCATTACCTGAAATCCAAAGCTTAAAACTGGAGCAAATCTAAAGCTTCCCATGAATATCTCAGTTGTCCACTTGCTTCCTCATACCTGATTCCCAAATCCTAAAACTGGTGGAAATCTAGAGCTGCCCATGAATATCTCAGATCCGCACCTGCTTCTTCATTACCTGATATCCAAAGCCTAAAACTGGAGCAAATATGGAGCTTCCCCTGAATATCTTAGTTATGCACCTGCTTCCTCATACCTAATTCCCAAAGCCTAAAACTGGTGGAAATCTAGAGCTGTCCATGAATATGTCAGTGGTGCACCTGCTTCCTCATACCTGATGCCCAAAGCCTAATACTGGTGGAAATCTAGAGCTGCCCATGAATATCTCAGTGGTGCACCTGCTTCCTCATACCTGATGGCCAATGCCTAAAACTGGTGGAAATCTCGAGCTGCCCATGAATATCTCAGATTTGCACCTGCTTCCTCATACCTGATTCCCAAAGCTTAAAACGGGTGGTAATCTAGACCTGCCCGTGAATATCTCAGATCCGCACCTGCTTCCCATTACCTCATATCCAAAGCCTAAAACTCGAGCAAATCTGGAGCTTCCCCTGAATATCTCAGATCCACACCTGCTGCCTCATTACCTGAAATCCAAAGCTTAAAACTGGAGCAAATTTAAAGCTTCCCATGAATATCTCAGTTGTGCACCTGCTTCCTCATACCTGATGCCCAAAGCCTAAAACTGGTGGAAATCTAGAGCTGCCCATGAATATCTCAGATGCGCACCTGCCTCCTCATACCTGATTCACAAAGCTTAAAACTGGAGCAAATCTAAAGGTTTCCATGAATATCTCAGTTGTGCACCTGCTTCCTCATACCTGATTTCCAAAGCCGAAAACTGGTGGAAATCTACAGCTGCCTATGAATATCTCAGTTGTGCACCTGCCTCCTCATACCTGATGCCCAAAGCCTAAAACTGGTGGATATCTAGAGCTGCCCATGAATATCTCAGATCCGCTCCTGCTTCCTCATACATGACGCCCAAAGCATAAAACTGGTGGAAATCTAGAGCTTCCGATGAATATCTCAGATCAGCACCGGCTTCCTCATACCTGATTCACAAAGCTTAAAACTGGAGCAAATCTAAAGCTTGCCATTAATAATTCAGACCCGCACCTGCTTCCTCATACCTGATGCCGAAAGCCGAAAACTAGTGGAAATCTAGAGCTGCCCATAAATATCTCATATCTGCACCTTAAAACTGGAGCAAATCTAGAGCTTCCCCTGAATATCTCAGTTGTGCACCTGCTTCCTCATACCTGATTTCCAAAGCCTAAAATTGGTGGAAATCTAGAGCTGCCCATGAATATCTCAGATGCGAACGTGCCTCCTCATACCTGATTCACAAAGCATAAAACTGGAGCAAATCTAAAGCTTTCCATGAATATCTCAGTTGTGCACCTGTTTCCCCATTACCTGAAATCCAAAGCTTAAAACTGGAGCAAATCTAAAGCTTTCCATGAATATCTCAGTTGTGCACTTGCTTCCTCATACCTGATTCCCAAATCCTAAAACTGGTGGAAATCTAGAGCTGCCCATGAATATCTCAGATCCGCACCTGCTTCCTCATTACCTGATATCCAAAGCCTAAAACTGGAGCAAATCTGGAGCTTCCCCTGAATATCTTAGTTGTGCACCTGCTTCCTCATACCTAATTCCCGAAGCCTAAAACTGGTGGAAATCTAGAGCTGTCCATGAATATGTCAGTGGTGCACCTGCTTCCTCATACCTGATGGCCAAAGCCTAAAACTGGTGGAAATCTAGAGCTGCCCATGAATATCTCAGATCCACACCTGCTTCCTCATTACCTGAAATCCAAAGCTTAAAACTGGAGCACATCTAAAGCTTCCCATGAATATCTCAGTTGTGCACTTGCTTCCTCATACCTGATTCCCAAAGCCTAAAACCTTGCGAAATCTAGAGCTGCCTATGAATATCTCAGTGGTGCACCTGCTGCCTCATACCTGATGCCCAAAGCCTAAAACTGGTGGAAATCCAGAGCTGCCCATGAATATCTCAGATGTGCACCTGCCTCCTCATACCTGATTCACAAAGCTTAAAACTGGAGCAAATCTAAAGCTTTCCATGAATATCTCAGTTGTGCACCTGCTTCCTCATACCTGATTTCCAAAGCCGAAAACTGGTGGAAATCTACAGCTGCCTATGAATATCTCAGTTGTGCACCTGCCTCCTCATACCTGATGCCCAAAGCCTAAAACTGGTGGATATCTAGAGCTGCCCATGAATATCTCAGATCCGCTCCTGCTTCCTCATACATGATGCCCAAAGCATAAAACTGGTGGAAATCTAGAGCTTCCGATGAATATCTCAGATCAGCACCGGCTTCCTCATACCTGATTCACAAAGCTTAAAACTGGAGCAAATCTAAACCTTGCCATTAATAATTCAGACCCGCACCTGCTTCCTCATACCTGATGCCGAAAGCCGAAAACTAGTGGAAATCTAGAGCTGCCCATAAATATCTCATATCTGCACCTTAAAACTGGAGCAAATCTAGAGCTTCCCCTGAATATCTCAGTTGTGCACCTGCTTCCTCATACCTGATTTCCAAAGCCTAAAATTGGTGGAAATCTAGAGCTGCCCATGAATATCTCAGATGCGAACGTGCCTCCTCATACCTGATTCACAAAGCATAAAACTGGAGCAAATCTAAAGCTTTCCATGAATATCTCAGTTGTGCACCTGTTTCCCCATTACCTGAAATCCAAAGCTTAAAACTGGAGCAAATCTAAAGCTTTCCATGAATATCTCAGTTGTGCACTTGCTTCCTCATACCTGATTCCCAAATCCTAAAACTGGTGGAAATCTAGAGCTGCCCATGAATATCTCAGATCCGCACCTGCTTCCTCATTACCTGATATCCAAAGCCTAAAACTGGAGCAAATCTGGAGCTTCCCCTGAATATCTTAGTTGTGCACCTGCTTCCTCATACCTAATTCCCGAAGCCTAAAACTGGTGGAAATCTAGAGCTGTCCATGAATATGTCAGTGGTGCACCTGCTTCCTCATACCTGATGGCCAAAGCCTAAAACTGGTGGAAATCTAGAGCTTCCCATGAATATCTCAGATCCACACCTGCTTCCTCATTACCTGAAATCCAAAGCTTAAAACTGGAGCACATCTAAAGCTTCCCATGAATATCTCAGTTGTGCACTTGCTTCCTCATACCTGATTCCCAAAGCCTAAAACCTTGCGAAATCTAGAGCTGCCTATGAATATCTCAGTGGTGCACCTGCTGCCTCATACCTGATGCCCAAAGCCTAAAACTGGTGGAAATCCAGAGCTGCCCATGAATATCTCAGATGTGCACCTGCCTCCTCATACCTGATTCACAAAGCTTAAAACTGGAGCAAATCTAAAGCTTTCCATGAATATCTCAGTTGTGCACCTGCTTCCTCATACCTGATTTCCAAAGCCGAAAACTGGTGTAAATCTACAGCTGCCTATGAATATCTCAGTTGTGCACCTGCCTCCTCATACCTGATGCCCAAAGCCTAAAACTGGTGGATATCTAGAGCTGCCCATGAATATCTCAGATCCGCTCCTGCTTCCTCATACCTGACGCCCAAAGCATAAAACTGGTGGAAATCTAGAGCTTCCGATGAATATCTCAGATCAGCACCGGCTTCCTCATACCTGATTCACAAAGCTTAAAACTGGAGCAAATCTAAAGCTTGCCATTAATAATTCAGACCCGCACCTGCTTCCTCATACCTGATGCCGAAAGCCGAAAACTAGTGGAAATCTAGAGCTGCCCATAAATATCTCATATCTGCACCTTAAAACTGGAGCAAATCTAGAGCTTCCCCTGAATATCTCAGTTGTGCACCTGCTTCCTCATACCTGATTTCCAAAGCCTAAAATTGGTGGAAATCTAGAGCTGCCCATGAATATCTCAGATGCGAACGTGCCTCCTCATACCTGATTCACAAAGCTTAAAACTGGAGCAAATCTAAAGGTGCCCATGAATATCTCAGTTGTGCACTTGCTTCCTCATACCTGATGCCCAAAGCCTAAAACTGGTGGAAATCTAGAGCTGCCCATGAATACCTCAGATCCGCACCTGCTTCCTCATTACCTGTAATCCAAAGCTTAAAACTGGAGCAAATCTAAAGCTTCCCATGAATATCGCAGTTGTGCACTTGCTTCCTCATACCTGATTCCCAAAACTTAAAACTGGTGGAAATCTAGAGCTGCCCATGAATATCTCAGATGCGCACCTGCCTCCTCATACCTGATTCACAAAGCTTAAAACTGGTGGAAATCTAGAGCTTCCCATGAATATCTTAGTTGTGCACCTGCTTCCTCATACCTGATTTCCAAAGCCGAAAACTGGTCGAAATATAGAGCTGTCTGGAGCATCTGCGAGGTAGCAAATCTTTGTGAATGCATTTGCACATGAGACTCTCAAAGAGGATCCCAGGCACCGCCAGAGCTGCTCGGGTTTTAGAAGTAGGCTTGCACAGGCACCTCCTTGTTTGCTGCAGTGCAAACTTTGCTGAATCAGGCCCTTGGCGTGCACTTTGTGTTTCTGGGGTTTGATCCAGCTAGCAGTCCATAAGCATAACGCTGATTTTTCGTGTTTAATAGCATTTTCGTCTCATTCCTGCATGTTGTGTGCCTTTGTTGAAAGGCTTTGATACTCACGCTCAGTGACTTCACCTCTCCCCATAGACACTGCCACTTTGGTTAAGATGAAGCACCTGCTCATACTTAGTTCAGGGTCTCGCTCGGTCCTAATGGGCCACATCTGGTGCTGCAGGCAGAAAGAAAAGCCCGTTCCCATCTGAGCAGCTTTAATTACTATGTGATGGGTTGCCTGTCACGCACCTTGCGACGTGTAGGGGAAGGGCCCGCCTCCCTTGGCTTAAGATGGCGATGCCAAACAACGCAGCTAAACAAAGGGAATCCGGGCCAGATGAGAGCGCCTCCTTTCAGCAGCCAGAGCATTGACCAGAGGCTCTTTCTGGAGTCAAGGCGTGGCAGGTGTTCATTTTGCCTCATTGCAATGCGCCGGGGGAATGGGTTTTAACATAAGGAAAAACATGTCTAAACATTGCCAATCATGTGTCCTAAAAGCAAATGAACATCTTCCCTCCTTCTGTGGACGGTGCTTTGTCAGAATATGAAGGCTTTTCTCGCTTTGATTATCTGGCTCGTGCCTGCCCTGGTACTCACAGTTCTTTGCCTTAGGTGGAATTGCTTTGTTTTGGTTCTCCTGCGGTATTGGCATATTTATGATTCAGGGAATGTTCAGATGTTATTCCTGGATGTTTGTGACTGTTCTAGTCCTGTATGAGAACTGGCCTGCCTGGTACCAGTACGACACGCACGTAGTCTTGTGTCAGTGCTGGGCTGGCACTAGTCTGCCTTTGCTATGGTCATGTTTCAGCCCCAGCCCTAGCCAGCCCTGTCTGGATACTAGTCCTATTTCCGCCCTGCTCTGGTGCTTTTCTGTGTTCTAGGTCTGCTCCAGGGCTCTTCCGGTACTATTCTGTGTTCTAATTCTATGCCAGCTGTCACCTGTTCCGACTCTTCTTGTTCTGCTTTGCCCCTGACCTGACACCAGCCTGCTGGAATTCTCTGCTTTTTTTAGCCCTCACCCAGCACTGTTCAGTCCGGTTCTAATCAGGTTCAGATCTTTGTTACTCCTGTGGTAACTGTGCTCTGTACTGGTTTCTGCCCTGTACCCGCACTATTCTGATGGTCATCTAGTCCAGTTTCAGCCCCATTCTGGTGCTATCCTGACTGTGTGGCACTCCTGTGTCGTTACTATATTATAGTATACTATTCTGGATGTTTTCTAGTCCGGTGTCAGTTCTTTCCAGTTATTAGTGTGACTGTTCTCAGGGGGATTACGGCACCCCTGCAACTACTGTGGTTGCATGGTGGCCTCCTCTATTCAGGGCCCCCCATACTGGCCCAAACAGGCAGATGGCGGGAATCATAGTGTTTACTCACCATATTTGCAATGGGCTGCCACATTTTGTGCTACCAGTACGACGTTGTATGTTCTGTAACTGTCGCCACTCTGCCCCAATACTATTCGGTATTCCTGTCTTGCCTGAGCTCTGTCGTTGCACTATTCTGTGTTCCAGTCTTGCCTGAGATCTGTCCTTGTACTATTTTGTATTGCAGTCTTCCCTGAGCTCTTTCTTTGCACTATTCTGTGCTGCAGCCTTGCCTGAGCTCTGTCCTTGCACTATTCTATGTTTCAGTCTTGCCTTAGCTCTGTCTCTGTACTATTATGCGTTCCGGCCTTGCCTGAGCTCTGTCCTAATACTAGTCTGTGTTCCAGTCTTGCCTGAGCTTCCCAATACTTTCCCACGTCCCAGCCTTGCCTGAGCTCTCTCCTTGTACTATTATGTGTTCCAGTCGTGCCTGAGCGCTGTTCTTGTACTATTCGTATTGCAGTCTTTCCTGAGGCTCTGTCCTTATACATTTCTGTGTTCCAATCTTGCCTGAGCTCTGTCCTTGTACTATTCTGTGTTCGAGTCTTGTCTGAGCTCTGTCCTTCTACTGTTTCGTATTGCAGTCTTGCCTGAGCTCTTTCTTTGCACTATTCTTTGTTGCAGTCTTGCCTGAGCTCTGTGCTTGCACTATTCTCTGTTCCAGTCTTGCCTGAGCTCTGGCCCTGTACTACTCTGTGTTTCCGGCCTTGCCTGAGCTCTGTCTCAATAATATTCTATGTTCCAGTCTTGCCTGATTTTTGTACTTGCACTATTCAATGTTCGAGTCTTGCATTAGCTCTGTCCTTGTTCTATTCTGTGTCCCAGTCTTGCCTGAGTTCTCTCGTTGTACTAGTATGTGTTCCAGTCGTGCCTGAGCTCTGTCCTTGCACTGTTCTGTATTGCAGTCTTGCCTGAGCTCTGGCTCTGTACTGTTCTGTGTTCTGGTGTTGCCTGAGCTCTGCCCCAATACTATTCTGTGTTCTGGTCTTGCCCGAGCTCTGTCCTTGTACTATTCTGTGTTCCATTCTTGCCTGAGCTCTGTCGTTGTACTATTCTCTATTGCAGTATTGCCCAAGCTCTGTCCTTGCATTTTTCTGTGTTCCAGTCTTGCCTGAGCTCTGTCCTTACACTATTCTGTGTTCCAGTCTTGCCTGAGCTCTGTCCTTGTACTATTTTGTATTGCAGTATTGTCTTAGCTCTGTCCTTGCACTATTCTGTGTTCCAGTTTTGCCTGAGCGCTGTCCTTGTGCTATTCTGTATTGTAGTTTTGACCGAGCTCTGTACTTGCAATATTCTGTGGTTCCAGTCTTGCCCGAGCTCTATCTTTGCACTATTCTATGTTCCAGTCTTGCCCGAGCTCTCTCCTTGTACTATTCTGTGTTCCAGTCTTGCCTGAGCTCTGTCCCAATACTATTCTGTGTTCCAGCCTGGCCTGAGCTCTGTCTGTGCATTTTTCCATGTTCCAGTCTTGCCTGAGCTCTGTCCCAATACTATTCTGTGTTCATGTCTTATCTGAGCTCTGTCCTTGCACTGTTCTGTGTTCCAGTCTAGCCTGAGCACTGTCCTTGCACTATTGTATGTTACAGTCTTGCCTGTGCTCTCTCCTTGTACTATTCTTTGTTGTGGTCTTGCCTGAGCTCTGTCTCAATACTATTCTGTGTTCCAGTCTTGCCTGAGCTCTCTCCTTGTTTTACTCTATGTTCAAGTCGTGCCTGAATGCTGTCCTTGCACTATTATGTATTGCAGTCTTGCATGAGCTCTGTCCTTGCACTATTCTGTGTTCAGGTCTTGCCTGCGCTCTATCCTTGTACTATTCTGTTTTCCATTCTTGCATGAGCTCTGTCGCCACACTATTCTGTGTTCCGGTCTTGCCTGAGCTCTGTCCCCATACTATTCAGTGTTCCGGTCTTGCCTGAGCTCTGTCCCAAAACTATTCAGTGTTCCAGTCTTGCCCAAGCTCTGTCCTTGCACTATTCTGTGCTCTAGACGTGCATGAACTCTGTCCCCATACTAATCTGTGTTCTGTGTTTCAGTCTTGCCGGAGCTCTGTCCTTGCACTATTCTGTGCTCTAGTCTTGTCTGAGCTCTATCCTTGCACCATTCTGAGTTTGAGTCTTGCCTGAGCTTTGTCCTTGCATTAGTCTGTGTTCTAGTCTTGCCTGAGCTCTGTCCTGCTATATATTCTGTGCTCCAGTCCTGTTTCAGCTTTGGTCGTGTACTATTCTGACTGTGCACTAGTTCCCCAGTACTGTTTCTGCTCAGTCCTTTTACTATTCTGTGTTCCAGTCCTGTTTCCGCTTGGGTCTTGTGCTATTCGTTGCTCTAGTCTTGTTTCAGCTTTGGATTTACAGTATTTTGATACTTCAGCTGTGTTACTTCAGCTGTGACCCAGCTCTATATTGACTGAATTTTAGTCTTGTTTTTACTCTGGTCGGTTGTTCATATGACAATTTTTGGTGCAGATAGTGGCACTTGCGCCACCTGTGGCAAAGCTTTGTTAACGCAAGAAAGAAGCATGGGTGTTCAGTAGCAGGATATCTGGTTTACATGGTAACTGGAAATGCTCAGGTATGAATTTGCGGCATAAGAAAATGTTATATTTTGTGTCCATGGGCCATTTAAACCAATTTGTGGGTGTTTTGACAAGGATTCTCCCAATCCGGAGTTTCGTTGGAAAGCACATGCTTTCATCCTGTACTGGTGTAGTGATCCTTCCTTTGCCTGATCACCCCTCATTTGTGTGTGTGTCAACTCCCTCCAATAAAGGGTTGTCAGAGTGGGCAAATTCCTGCACAATTGGTCTACCCCAAAACCATTTATGCTGGAAATTACAGGAGTGTGTGGGTTGTTGTTTTTTTTAGCTATTTTGGGCTATTCAGCATGACAGTCTATTCAAAAATGAATTGTTTGTTCATATGTATCCAGAGGTAGGAGTGTAAAACAATTAGTATGTTCAAAGTGCACACCTTTACTTCAAATGCTTACGTAAAGAGCCCTGGGTGTATGTTCCTTCTAAATTTAGAATCGGCTTGGTGGCTCGGACTAGCAAGCACTGCCCACTTGCCAAGTCAAAGCCTAGCTGAGACACACACACACAATGCTGTGGCTCTGCAGCCAACTCCTTCACAACCTTGTTAATACATTTCTTTTGTTATTAGTAGTTGAACCTTTGTAACACGTGATAGAACATTTCCAACTAGATAAGGAAACGGCAGCAGTTTTCTTGCAATTATTTCCCATTTCAAAATCAGTTAAAGTGAGCAGCAGAATAAATCCCTGTTTTAAAGATGTGTTCATATTTATTTATATACCGGAGGAACAATGCTCTTTTTATCACAAAATAAAGTACAATAGACAAGAAATCAGATTTGACGGGAAGAGTTTGAGGGGCATTCTCACCAGGTTGTGGAGGGAAGTAAATGGAACAGTCACCAGGGACATTACATAAGTAGACATACATAGATTAGTGACAATGAACATTCGACATTTTTAAGTGCAGGTAGGCGGTACGGGCAGCTGGGTTCAGGGTGTGACCATGATGGGTGAAGTGCTAGAGTGGAGGCAGAGGAAGTGAGAGATAGAGAAAGGTTAGAGGTGAGGGAAAAATGTTAGCTAGTTGGCAGATGAGAGATAGGTTAAGAGGGTAACTCGAAGGGGAGGAGGTAGACTTTTACTTTGGTTTTGAACAAATCCATGTGAACTGTTTCTCGGATGTCTGAGAGAAGAGAATTCCATGCAAGTGGAGCAAAAAGATAGAAGGTGCGGAATCGAGAAAGAGCACAGAGAGGGCGATGAGCCACAAGGGTAGTTGAGGAGGTAGAGCTGAGATTACGTGAAGGCTTGTAGAGTTGGATAGAGGAGGATAGATACAGTGGTGCCTTAACATGGATAGATTTGTGAAGCACGAGAAGGAATTTAAATTTGGCTCGGTTTTGCATCACCAGCCATCCAGCCTATTGACGGTATGAGGAAGTCGGTGTGAAGTGAGGGAGTTCAAAGAGAGTCCTGGATGCGAAGTTAATGATCTTGTTGAAAGGACAGAAAGCATAGTTGGGGAGACCAAAGAGAATGCTGGTACAGATGTCCAGGTTAGAGAAGACAAGAGTGGTTAAGAGATGCTTGGCAGTGCTAAACAGAAGGAGGTGCCTGATTTTCATAATATTTAGGAGGTTGAGGCGAGCTGTTGTTCCAGTTTTGGAGATGAAAGTAAAGAAGGGGAGAGACGGGTCATAGATGACACCAAGGTTTTTAGCTGAAGAGTAGGGGAGAGTGTCAGGTGGGAACTGGATAGTCAGAGTAAGAGATGAGAGAGAGCTTTTGAGCAGGGAAGAAGAGTACCTCTTTTTTCGTAGAGTTTAACATCAGAGAGTGCGAAGCCATCCAATATTTAATGGCAGAGACAGTTGGACATTTTGATAGAGAGATCAGAGCAGAGTTCAGGAAAAGAGAAGAAGATTTAGGTGTTGTCTACAAAGAGTTGGTACGAGAACACAAAGGAGGTGATTAGTGCCCCAAGAGCAGAGGTTTAGAGTGTAAAGAAGAGTGAACCCAAGATAGAGCCTTGCAGAACACAAACAGTTAGAGGAGTGAGCTGAGGGGTGCTGTTGCTGCAGGAGACAGAGAATTGATGAGGTGCAAGGTAGGATTCAATACAGGCAAGGGCTCGATCGTAAATCCTGAAATGAAAGAAAGTATTAAGGAGATCAGAGTGATCAAAGGTGCAAAGGCAGCAGACAGTTCAAGGAGAATTAGGATAGAGGATAGGTTGGAGTGCTTAGCAGAGGTGATGAAGTTGGACACATTTATGAAAGCAGTTTCCGAAAAGTGACAGGCGCAGAAACCTGCTTGTGGGGATTCTCAAAGGTTGTGGATGTCTAAGAAATTGGTAAGATGATTGAACACAACCCTTTCGAACACTTTAGAGTAGTGCAGAAGAAAAGACACAGGGCTAAAGTTAGCTGTTAGGTTCGGGTTAGCCCCTTGCATTTTTAGGCGAGAGATGACCATGACTGTTTTGAAAACAGGAAAAGCAAGCAGAGTAGAAGGACATGTTGAAGAGTTCAGCTAGGTGAGAGGCCACTAAAGGGGACATAGGCCTGACCAGCTGAGGACCAAGAGGGTCTGATGGGGCACAAGAGGGTTTAGCCTTCATCAGTAGAGATAGCACTTTGTCAATATTAGTGTAACCCTGCACCTTCCAACCTAACCCCCCCAACCCGCCTTTTCCCTCCATATGGCCCATTTACAGTAGTAAATCAGGTGCACTCGGCAACTTCCCATTGAACCCCCCAACCCACCTCCTGAACCTCCCGCACATCCCTCCCTCCATCCATGATTGGTTGGTGCATCTGCGCACCAAACACGACGAGAGACTAGCTCTTGCATCGTGGGCCTCGAGCTTTCCCTCCGTGCAGCAGCTCGCAGGTAAGATCCCCTTTACAAGTGGCGTCTCACGCTGCCTTTGCATCCATTCGCCCATTTAAAGTAGTAAATCAGGTGCACTCAGCACCTTCCCATTGAATCCCCCAACCCACCTTTTGCATTCATTTGGCCCATTTAAAGTAGTAAATCAGGTGCATTCGGCACCTTCCCATTGAACCCCCAATCCACCTTTTGCATTCATTTCGCCCATTTAAAGTAGTAAATCAGGTACACTCGGCACCTTCCCATTGAACCCCCCAACCCACCTCCTGAAGCTCCCGCCCATCCCTCCCTCCATCCATGATTGGTTGGTGCATCTGCGCACCAAACACGATGAGAGACTAGCTCTTCCATCGTGGACCTCGAGCTTTCCCTCCGTGCAGCAGCTCGCAGGTAGGATCCCCTTTACAAGTGGCGTCACACGCTGCCTTTGCGTCCATTCGGTCCATTCGGCCCATTTAAAGTAGTAAATCAGGTGCACTCGGCACCTTCCCATTGAACCCCCCAACCTGCCTTTTGCATCCATTTGGCCCATTTAAAGTAGTAAATCAGGTCCACTCGGCACCTTCCCATTCACATCTAGATGGGATTATGAATGTTAGCATCTGCCATACATAGATGGAATTCTTAACTTTAGCCTGCGTCACATCTAGATCTGATTGTGAATGTTAGCATCTGCCACACTTAGATGGAATTCTTAACTTTAGCCTGCGTCACATCTAGATGGGATTGTGAATGTTAGCATCTGCCACACTTAGATGGAATTCTTAACTTTAGCCCGCGTTGCATCTGGATAGAAATGTGAATGTTAGCATGCGCCACACCTTAGATGGAATTCTTAACTTTAGCCTGTGTCGCATCTGGATAGAAATGTGAATATTAGCATGGGCCACACTTAGATGTCACTCTGAACATTGGCCTCCATCGCATCTAGATAGAAATGTTAACGTTACCAAGTGCCACACCTAGATGGAATTGCAAGGACAGCAATGCCAATTAACCAATCCACTAACAATTTCACCCCTCTGCATGCACCTCTCAAACTCTAACCAAACACAACCACAACCCTACAATGTAGCAATCCGCACAAACTTCACTACACTGCAACAACAAAACAAACCACACATAGACTTGCACAACAGCACACGACAACTACCGACTGTAAACACCCCAAGCTCAGCCAACGGACCCCCGGCTGAGGCTGCCAACAGCACATCACTGCTCTCTTGCCCTTTTCCAGCATATTCTCACTAACTCACCCCCACCTTCCCTTTTCAGATCCGCCAGAGCGCCAGGGGATCACTCCGGTGGTGCATATGCGTGGTACAAATATACTTTAACATTAACATTAAAACAGGACCTAGAGGCAGAGGATGATGGTAGAGTGTTAAATGTAGGCGGAGGGAGTATGACAAAGGTCCGGAGAGAGGGTCTCTAATTCTGGAAATGTTTTCAGCTAAGTATTCAGCTAGGTCAGTTGTGAGAGTTTAGTTGGTAGGAATTGACTTAGGAGGAGTGAGGAGTGAGTTAAGGGTGCCCTGTAGCCAGTTAGGATGGTTGGAGTGAGATTCATTGAGGGTTAGGTAGAATTCCCATTTCACTCTTTCAGGAGTGGACTTGTGAGCATTCAGAGCAGAAAGATAGAATTTCAGGTCCTCATGCGAGTGGATACGCTTCCATTTGTGCAGCAGCCAATGCATGTCTGTGTAGAGAGAGCGTATCACTGGTGTGACCCATATCTGAGGAAGCTGAGACATAGGGTTGAAAGTCGGCAGTGTAAAGTGAGAGGAGTATGAGTCATATAGAAGGGATTGGAAGCTGGAGGAGGCAGTGTTGGTGGAGGAGGCATTGGGTGTGAAGGAGGAGAGTGAGAACTGTAGGTCAGATAGAAAAGGGGGAATGCAGAAGGTTTACATTTCCTTTTACTAATAGGTCAAGCAAGTGGTGAGGAAAGGTCAGAGGGTGGAAAGGAGATGGTGATGGAAAGAATTGAGTGATCAGATGCAGATGGCGTGACAGAAGTTTTAGTGGCTGAGAGAGAAGTGGAGATAAATAACAGATCCCAAGAGTTACCCGCTGTGTGGGTAGGTAGGTTATGGATAGAGTTTTCACTAAGAAAAGGCTGAAGTTCAGATACCTGAGGAGTAGTTGGAGAGGGAAGGTTAGAGACATCAAAGAATGGTCCAGTGGAACAAGGAGGGCGATAGATGGAGATGATGTGAGCTGAGTAATTCAGAGTAGTGGTAGTGATGGTGAATTCAAAAGAGGTAGGAGAGGACGTTTCATTGGAGATTTGTGAGGCATTTAAGCGGGAAGAGAGTAGGTGTCCGATGCCGCCACCTCTACCAGTCAGTCGAGGAGAGTGAATGAAGGAGAGTTTGGAGTTGTGTAGGGCCACCAGAGTGGTAGTGTCAGACGGAGAAATCCAGGTTTCAGTGATAGCAAGAAGGTCTCAGGAAGGAGAGCTGGAGTGAAAATCAGTGATAAGGGAGGTTTTGTTGCATACAGCCTGAGCATTCCAGATTACAATGTCCAGTTGATGAGGTAAGGAAGAGTAGAGAAATAGGTGGAAAGGTGTTAGGGTATGGTTAGCTTGTTGGCTTTGTTTGTTGGAAGGAGGTGGAAGAGAGATGGAATAGTGGGAGTTTCGAGTTGTGAGTTTTTATATTAGGGATTGGAAAGGAGAGAAAGGAGGAAGTTTTAGCGTGTGACAGTAGGAGTAAAATTCTCACTATATGAAAAAAGACATCCTAACAGTGGGGCATATTTAATGATTTTAGAGACCAGATTGTGTACCCTTGAGCTCCTCTGTTATGGGCCCCCTATGCCGTCACCTAGAATGTGTTATTGTTACATTGTCTCTCCCTCACTCCCATATCACTTGATATGACAGGCACTGCCACGCTCGCTCACCTGGTGCTATTACCCTCTCTTCACACTCTTCCTCCTTGAGCCTTTACTCTCCCTCTCGCCCTGGCACCCTTGAAGTTATCCACTGTTGCACCCTCATTCCATCTTCTCCAACTCTCACCTTTGCTCATAGCCCTTAATTATTAACTCATCCTTCATCTGACACAATCGCTTTTTCTCTTACCCTCCCTATGTCACCCTTTCTCGTTCATATTTCCTCTTGCTCGTCATCAATCGCACCCTCTTTCAATGGCTTCCTCCCTTTCTCTAATTCACTTCTCATTCTCTTGCACATCTGTATCCCTTCTTGCATTCCCCTTGAAACGTTGCGCCCTGGTGCCTATAAATAAATGCAAAGTCCAGCAGTAAATGCCTAAACTATTGGCTTTGCCAGTGCTTGCTTCATCCTGAATCAGTGCTGCCTGTTACTGAACTCACTATGGTCTAGTCATGTGCCGGTTTTGTGTTGCAATGTTTCATCGGTGGGCCAATTCAGCCCTTTGTCCTGTTATGTTACCCTTATATGGCTCCACGCACCCCACACGTGTTTTATTTGCACTAGCGAAACAACACCATGCATAACGTCTTACCGAGTAAATCAATAGGTTTTGACGAGTGTTCAAAAGGCCTTAATTGGCTAATAATTTTTAATGATAAGGGAGGGGCATTCTAGGGCTTAGCTGCTGATCCCGGACATAAAACATTCTGCTTCCGCTTCGTGTTTTTTCAATCTTGGGCTTTGGCCAATTTAGCAGTGACCTAGAGAGAGTGCGATAGGGACGTGCTGTTCCAGTTTGCTCAATAAGAATTGGATCCTTATTCATGCAGTAACCACTAGGGAATGGGTGGAAGGTATTGAATGAATCATAACCACTGTCAGTGCTCTTGGCCACATTGCACACCATCCTTCTTTAGCCTGTCTGTGCCATTGCAGAAGCACCCCTGCCATATGCAAATTAGCCTGGCACTGACATCAATGGGAGCAGTCCAGCCCAAACACCTCTTACACAGAAGCACAAGCAACCCCAGACGTGTTTAGGCCTGGTCTCATTCATTCATTCATTCATTCATTCATTCAGACCCGCACCCCCATCATTCTTCTGTGTTGCGCTTGTTCATGCAGGGCATACAGGGTGCCTAGAATCCCATTCTGCGCACCACAAAGAGGGCATAACAATAGGCATCCTGCTGCATTCTGCAGCCACTATAATCAGTATGGAAAATACTGCGGTATATTTAGATTCTATGGGCACAGTCTATACGGAATGATCACATGGAAATGTAGCCTGTACTCAATTTAGATGGAAAAACATTTGTTAAGGTGCTTTTTAGATTGAAGAAGCCGAAAACGAATGCCAAGCGTATGAAGGGGAGAGAATGGCATTCTCAGAGAAATACGTACATGCCAGTGCTTTCAGCATGTCCCCACACTCTCCACACTACTGCTACATAGGCATTGACGGCCCACGTCACAGGAAGACGTGGGGCCGCATTAAAAGGTCGGCGGTAGCCCGCTGGTGCTACCGGATGGTGGCCGTCGACCACATAACAGCGTTCCGCCACCTGAGATCCGGGTGGGGACACAGAAGCACTGGCACAGTTGCTTCTGGGAAAACCATGTCTGCTGGGGCCGGTGCTCCTGGCCGGTCACACCTGTTGGGAACACCGGCCCCTGCAGGCATTCTGGTAGTCTGGCAGTCCAGATAGGGCGCTGGTATGTTGCTACCGGCACCCTTATTTCCACAATGCCAGGCTTGTAAGGAGGCTCACGGTCTGCATCTGACATTGGCCCTTTCGTGCTGTCATTCAGATTTTGCAAGTGCAAGCTATTGAAGGAATTTCGGTGGCTGATGTGTATCTTCTTTTATGACATTAAAGTGATTTATGTCAAGCTGATGCACTCTGAGAAGCGATGCATGTGTCTTTGTATTGCTTTTCAATAGATGACTAACTTTATTCCCCATTCCGAAGCCTGTGGATTCTACCATTTAGCCCTTGGGTCAGTGTTTAATGAAAAGAAATCGTGCGCATGGAAAATAATAGGGCGCCTGTTCTCTTTCAACAGCATTTTTGAATGAACAGATTCCACGTTGCAGTTTCATGTTTATTAGGCAAGTGCTCATGGAATGACGAGTGCCATAACATACCATAGATGGCTATTTTCTAAAAAGGGCATGCCATTAGATGTCCATTTAGCTGCCTTATTTTTTAAACAGCATGCACACATTGGTACAATGCAATTTATAAAATGCAGTTCGGAGGTGCATGGATATGTTTGTATGGGAACAGAAAAGTCTTCTGTGCAGGTGCGTTTATGGCCATGCTATCTAGGTGAGCTCTGCATTTAATTTAAGAAAAAAGCATTAATGCTACCTATTGCACATTATTTCATGGCGAGGCATAAAAAAGGGTACGGGTTTATTTTCTTGGTTTAATGATGACCAAATAACAACCTACATGGTGGCTTATTGGAACTCGTAGAACCATGTTCATCTGCTTTCTATTGGATCCAGTCCCTCAAATAGTTTCTTTGATACATCTCCTGAACTGGTTTGGAGGAAGTTGTAGCGGTGATTGTATTGTATCTATTACATATTTGATTAGGCTTAGTTGTCTAATTAGTAAAGCTTGTACTAGTGAACAAAAGCAATCAATAAAAAGCAGAATTATAACGTCCAATCTTGTAATGGCATTATTTGAGGGTGCGCTTACCATATGGCGACAGCACCAGGACATGGCAGGCTAGATATACCTTGCAGTGGTTTCTACACTTATCTTAAAATGACATTATTGGGGCATTGGAGGCTGCATTTTCCATGTGGCAGCAGCCGTTGGAGGCTATACCTGACATATGGGCATAGGGTGACATTATTGGTGCTTCGGGGGCTTCACTGGACATGGAAACGACAAAACATTTGCCTTCCTGCTTAAAATCCTAGATAAGATGGCATACCTAAAAAGCCAACAATATTTGGAATGCAACCACCTTTAAGGAGTACGTCAGTCGGGTTTCAGAAAACAAAACGGAACGGAAACCGTGCATATCGACCTTAAAGCACAAATAGACACCTTGAGAGACAATGGTAAGACAGCACTATTACGGCTACTTGATCTCTCAGCGGCGTTCCACCTGGTTGACCACAAGATTCTTTGTAACCACCTGGACTCTGCCGTTCACGTCTCACAAGAAGCCATAGGCTGGATTCAATCCTTCCTTGACAATAGAACAATGCAGGTTTTCTCACCTTTAGCAGCTGCTGACCCCATACCTATCACCTGCGGTGTGCCCCAGGGCTCCTGCGTCTCGCCTACTCTGTACAACATCTTTACAAAGCCCCTTTTTGATGATCTAGATGGCCTAGGTGTCACCTACACTAACTATGCGGATGATACACAGATCCTCATACCGTTGACGGGAGATTACAACAAGGATTTGGCCTTTGTGAACAGAGTGTACCTCATCATCCAGGCATGGATGGTATCTCATGGACTATGCCTGAATGATGACAAAACAGAACTCCTCATTCTCGGCACCCCTGCTAGCCCCAACAAACTAGGCCACCTCTAAGCCGGTCAAGTGGCACAGCGAGTAGAGCGCCCGCTTTGACACCCGTGCAGAGCCTGTTAACGCAGGTTCGAATCCCGGCGGGGCCAAACTCAGCCTTTCATCCTTCCGAGGTCGATAAATGAGCACCACACACCGTGGGTAATAATAAGCAGCGCTCAGATACCTGAGGGTTTGTAGCGCTATATAAAAGCCTAATTATTATTATTATTATTATTACTCGAACCTCAGAATAGACAACAATAATATCACATTAGCCAAGGAAGTCAAAACCCTTGGATTCTATCTTGACTCTACCTTAACTTTGAAAAAACAAGTTAACTACATGGCCTCAGCTACTGCCTATACCTGCAAGCTAATCAGAGCAGCCAAGCCCTTCCTCTCATCTAATAACTGTATCACACTAGCAAGAGCCCTTGTCTTATCCAAACTGGATTACTGTAATTCTTTATATGTCGGGAGTAACAAATATATTACCAATAAAATCCAGACTGTACAAAATAATGCCCTGAGAGCAGCCCTTAGTATTCCCAAGAAAAGACAAAATTCTGCTCAAAACAGCTTCCCTGTCATGATGCCCGCTCCCGGGGAGCCGGTCCAAGCCCTGCGTCCCCGAAAGAGGACATCCAGTCCCCAAGGAAGGACCCAGCAACCCCATATAGGGGCCCTTTGGACAGTGTCCTGGCGCCTATGGTGCCAGGCTCATAAAAGACATCAGTCCTGGCGCCATAGGCGCCAGGCTCATTATGGAAGTGCTTGGGTGCACTTACCTGATGCAGACCATGCTGCAGGATCCCGGCCTCTTTGAGGCCTGAAAGGAACTACTTTACCTGTGGGACTAATTTACCATCCGGGCGTGGTCGGGGAAGGATACATACCTGATTGGAGGAAGGATACATACCTGGAACTTCTTCCAAGGCTATTTAAACCCCACCCGAACAGCCACACGTGCTTCGCGTTGTTCTGCATCTAGCAGCTGGACGCTCACCGTGTCTGCTCCTGCATCCTGACTTCTGCCACGCCTGCCAGCATCCTGGATCACCTGCAAAGGAAGAGAAGAAGAGAACAGAAGAAGGAAAAGTCCTTACCTGCTAAATCCGCATCCCGGAGACATCTCGCCGACAATCCTGAAAAGGAAGACTTTTATTTAAAAGCTCTTCGCGTCGATCGCTGCAGCGCCGCATTCCACTCACTTTTACAGGGCGCCTCCATGTTTTGCAGCGATCATCCGGATTTGCAGTCACGCCCCAGCGCCTAGGGAGAAAAAGACCAGAACAAAAGGTCAGAGAGAGAAGGGAATAAGGAAAGCTAAATCTCCATGTTAAGACTTACCTGTTGACTCATTCCCTCTTCATTTCGGGTCCGCGCTGCATCCTGGCATTTCCGGACCCGGCCCCTAAGGGGAAAAAAAGAGACAACAGCGTTAATGAGCGAATGAAAAGACATTACCAAAAAAACGCTCATTAAAGACTTACCTGATTTCTACAAGGATTTCACCTCTCATCTCGGGTCGGTGCCTGTTGCCCGGCATTCTGTACCCCGGCCCCTATGGAGAAAAAGACACTAGCATTAGTACATTCATGCATGGACACAAGGGGAACCTCTTATCAAAAAACTTACCTGGAAGCCAAGCAAGTTTGGTTCTCACCAATCCGAAAATCCAGTGAAGTAACTGGATACCAACGCGCCCCTGCATCAGAAGCAGGATGGAGAGCTCGTCCTTCCAGACCCTAAGGTGAGACGCTACGAGGAATCACAGAAGGGTTTCGAGGAGGGTGAGAGGGGAAAGTGGGAGGCATAACCCCGCAGACAGTTAATCCCCTATTTTCGCCTACAGAAGGATACTTCTGCGAGCCAGACAAGCCAGATTTGGGGGCCCGGTCCAGTCCGTCTTCCGAACCCTGCGCATCACCTTAGAAGAGGTCACAGCAGCGCGAACCCGGCCAGCGCCTCCGTGGGAGTCAGGTGAGCGTTACATTCCCTGACACATAAAAGCCTACACAATGCCGCCCCACAATACCTCACTGCCAGATTCTCGAGACAATCTTGCAACCGCCCTGCAAGAACAGCTAACGTCAACCTCCTACTAGTGCCTAGATTTAAACATATGAAGACTGGTGGAAGCAGCTTCCCGGTCAAAGCTGCCCAATACTGGAACTCGCTCCCACCTACCTTAAGGGAAGACCAACCCTATTTGCGCTTTAGATCTAACCTCATCCATTGGATTAAGGAACATGACATCTGACACACTACTACACTCTGATTTCATCACTTGCCCTGCATGTATATAACTGTTTCCCGATGTCTCTTCCCATACTGTGTATATTATGTATGATATTTTGTAGCAATGTAACCGAAGCTGAACAACCCTCTTTATGCTTTTGCGCCCTGATACCCTCGGGTCTGGTGCGCATTATAAATATTAAAACAAACAAACAAACTTTGCCAGTGCTTGTTTATGGCTTCTGAATAATACCTGTGTTTCCATAGAGAAGTTGGCATTAATCAGTATGATGCTGAGGTTTCAAGCCAGTGATACAAGCGGGCAGCAGTGCCTCGTGTTTCATGGCCAAAGTTGGTTCGGCTATAGGGTTGCAGATCCCCCAGGGATTGGAGTTTACTATGAAAGGTTTTAGTTCTAAATCCTTCAGATGCCTCCACTGGCCAATTACAGTCCTGCAATGTGTCAGATGCTGGTTACTGCTTGGATGCATTCGAATTAGTAGCTGTTTGTTGTCAGCAAACCTCCCTTTGTCGACTAGTTTCCGAATGCATTGAAAAGCGGTTCCAAATATGTATTTAAAAGGAGAGAAACAAGTTTTGCGGACTCTGCAGCTCTTTCTGTCTGAGATGTGCATGAAGAATGTGTATCATTTGGCTGCGATCCTCCAAAAATTAATACATCCAGGTAAAGTCCATTCCTATAATGGCCGTCAAGTGGAGCAGGGAAAGGCAGGTAGGTTGACTCACTAGCACATTCTGTTCACTGATCACACAGCCTCAGAGCAACGGTGCTACCTCTATCATACTGTAATCTTGGGTCATCAGTGATGCATGTGTTAACCCATTCTATTCCTCAAGTGCAGACTATTGTTATTTTCAATAAGACTTGTTTTTGGGAAGCCAGTATTTCCATCAAAGATGTACAGGGTTGATATACAACGAAAATTAACCCTATTAGATTTTCTCACCAAAGAATTCACATGAACCTACTTCAGGATTTTAGGCACACCCTGAATTCAAAGCTCATTTAAGAAAGATGGGGCTTCTGTAGCTACTGTAAGATGGGACCTTAGTGATTGAAAAATATGATAGGGGCTGATGTCACCTGGGAAGCCGCATCCTCTCCGTTAATCACAAAAGTTTTTCAGTTCACCCTATGAGGCTATGTGTACTTATCTAGCTCATCCACAGATAGGCCGGCACTGCAGGTGGTATTAGGACTGTAGCCTTGTTATTATGACTTATCTAAATAAGTGTGGGAGTCTGTACTTTATCTATAATCTCCTAATGAATTTTTATTCTAGCTTCAACATCCGTATCAGTATTGTTTATAGTGAAATTGATGTGCATGATCACATTTTAATTTGCACACAGATTCCACCATTTCTTGGCCGTTTATTTATAAAATTATTTATGCCTTGTTAAAGACCAGAGTATTTTTCTAAATTTGGTCTTCTGATCAGTGTAGATGTAATTTCCTCAAGTATCGTGTGTAGATGTTTATAGTCAATATCAGCTCTGTTCTGCTACTGTTCCGAAGGTTTTATGGGTATATGTAACCTCTCACCTGCTACTATCCTGACTGTGCACTCTTCCTCTTTCTTCTTAGACCTGATACATTTCTGATTGTCTTCTAGTCTTTTTTCCGCTCTACCTTCTTCCTTTCCTGAGTGTGCTCCAGTTCTGTTTCAGCTATGTCCTATTAACATTCTAACGATGTTCCTGTTCAGTTTCAGCTCAGGCTGCGTACTTTTGTAACATTAACAACCCTGGGCTGGGACGGGTTTGGCCGGTAGTGACAGGGTCGGACTGGGACAAGAAATAGGCCCCGTCACCCAAAGAAATGTGGCCCACCCCTCGCCTCACGACTCTTGACCTCTGATGACATCACCAGAAGTGATGTCATTTGACCCCACCACAAAGTGAAATCATGGGAAGTGATGAAACACTACCTTTCACCCCTTGACAAAACACAAAGTGGCATCAAATAGCATTGAACCTAAGTACACTAAATTACTGTGAATCCAAGCAGACGTCCAAGGCAAAATGATATGTTATTGTATAGCACTTACGTTTAAGCTCTTTTTTGTATAGAAAAAATATGCATACAATATCACCCAAACTGTGTTGGTACTCATTTATCGACATAAGGATGAAAGGCTTTTTGGGGAGTAAAAAAAAAAGTGGCCATTTTATTTTTACATTTTTTTTCTCCCAAACCGGCCCAGGCATGCCCAGAAACCGGCCCCCACTCCCCAGGGACGATTTTGGCCCGGCCACAGGCCGAAAGGCCGAGGAGCCAATCCGACCCTGGGTAGTGACCTGCCATTCTGACGCATGTAGGCCAGAGAGAAGCAAGGTCCTCAGTGAGGGCTCCTAACTGCTGAACCCATATGCATGCATCATTATACTTTGCCGAAACCATACCCTTACCCAGAAATATTTTGGCTCACACATTGTTTGTCAAGTGTTGGCAATAGAAGGCCGTAGGTTTTTATTGTACATATATGGTTATGCCAATAACAATAATCACATATCATAAGATAATAAACAATACTTTTGGGCACTGGGTCTTGGGGTTCCCCCTCTGGCCCGTGCCTGCCTTTTTATGTCCCACAACTCGTTGTGGGCACCGTACAGTGCCCTGTACTTCTTTTCCTTTGTTCTTCTCCCTTATTTGTAGGGTGGGAGGGTTTTGTGGTAAAAGAAGCAAAGGTTTGGAAGGCACTGAGTAAACAGTGCACCTCCTGTGTGTTTGGGTCCCCGTTCAGGGTCCACAAACTGATTGTGTTTTCTCAGAGCATGCCGCTCTGTATTTATAAGACCCAGGGGAGCCCTGGGTCTTTGATGTGTATAGTAGTGGGGGCTGTTAAGTGTCAGCCCCTGGCCGGATAGCTGACTATCTGGCCCCCGGGGGGGGCAGGTCTTTGAACCTGATCCCTGGCTGCCTGTTGGTGTCCTTCGGTGCTTGGCACCTAGTTGCATGAAAGAAGGGTGAGATGATTGCTCACACCTCACCCTTCCTCAGCTTTGTGCAGGACAGACTGCGTGTCTCTATGACTAGGAGGGGGAGGAGAGGAGCAGAGAGGGGGAGAGGACATGCTGCCCCTCTCCAGGCCTGCTAATGGTAACAGCAGTTACCCTGCCTCGCTTTGTGAGGCACTGCAGCATTGCCCATAACTGCTGATCCCATATGCATGCATCATTATACTTTGCCGAAACCATACCTTTACCCAGAAATAATTTGTCTCACACATTGTTTGTCAAGTGTTGGCAATAAAAGGCTGTAGGTTTTTACTGTACAGATATGGTTATGCCAATAACAATAATCACATATCATTAGATAATAATACTTTTGGGCACCGGGTCTTGGGGTTACCCCCTCTGGCCCGTGCCGCCACACGTGGGCAGGTTGACGGCTGACCTCGTTCCCCCAAAAGTATCTCCTATTTACAACCCCTGGAGGCTAGAGTTGCTGTAATTTCTTGAAAGAAATGTTCCATGCCCTTGATAGCTAAGGGAGTGCCGTCTTTGTGAAAAAGGTCCGGATCACCCAGTGTAATGGCTGGGTGCTTTATGAAGCCCAGTCCTTTTGCTCTGCAGAATTTTTCTAGCCCCCTGTTGATTTTTCGTCTGGAACTGTCCACAGATTTGTAGCAATTGACCCCTTGCCATTTCTTTCTAGACAGGATGGCTGAGAAATATATTTCCGTTCCTTTCCAATTGTGTGCGATGCCTGCAAGTGAGTCGCACATGTCCTCGGTTAACTGTCTCCTCCCCACTGATACAAGGTCATTGCCACCTAAGTGGATGATCAGAAATTCTGGCGGATCCCTGTATGCGACCAGTTCTGCTAATGTTTCATGGATTTCTGCCCATCGCAGGCCTCTGTAGCCCCACCATGATGAAATGGTGTTCGTGAATGGTGGCCTTTCTTTGGTCTCCTCTGCCCATCGGCCCTTCCTGAAGATAAAAGAGTGGCCGACTATCCATGCTGATTGAACCGCGGTCCTCCCTTCGCCTGGTGTTTCTGTATGAAGGGAGGGAGAAAGGAAGGGTGGGGATGGCTGGCTATATTAGTTGCGGTCTGATGTACCTTTTGTAGCAATCTGATTTCCAAACCCCTATGTTTTTCAGATGTTGGGGGGCTAAACCTCCCTGCCATGCTGAGGTGGCGGAACCTATTCTGAAGGAATGGGTGCCGAAACCCTTGGGGTCCCATCCGGCATTGTTGATTGCTTTCATCAGCACCCCTTTAAATTGGTAGCAGCTTAGTGCCGAGGCATCTTTGTGGATCAAAAACCTCCCCCAACCTTGGGTCTTTGCGCATAGTAAAGATTGGTGATACATACCGGGCAGTTTACTGCTTCATCAATACAACAAATATTGGTGGTTCTTTTTGCCCCAGTTTTCGATTGTTGTACTTCTATGCTGATGCTCTCCTGTCTGACCCTGACTTCGATGACGCCCAGGCCGTTTCTGGCCTTGGTGCTGGAAGCAATGAGTTCACCCACTCGAAAAGCCCTGAAGTATGCCAAGCAAAAGGCTGTTCTGAACAGTAAGATCTCATGTGGTTGCCAACATATGGCCCCCAGCTGGTTTGCAATTTGAACCATTTTGCAGAAATCAAGGGGGCGGCGGGTGTCTACCTGTGGGCCCTCTATTCTGCCCCACCCTTTTAATGCATAAGTAATGAGGGGACTTTGTGTGGGGTCAAATCACCCCGTAATTTAGAAAATTAAGAGATTGCGACTAAATATCTTTTAGCCCAGTCTCTCTTAAAGCCCTGTTCATGTGGCCATTTAAAAAATGTTTCTATGTCTTTAATCGTTATTAACTCTACGTGTTTCATGCCTGTGGCTTTAACAACTGTTTGTAAGCACTAACTGTATTGCGCTGCGGTGGTGCTTGCCAGTGCTTTCCCCGCCATCTCCGTGAGGAAACTTAGGGCGGTGTTGACACCCGTATTTGAGGTGTCTGGTTCTCGTTGGACATCCCGGCCTTGGCTCTCTGGCACTGGCGTTGATGCTGTTATATTTTTGGCACCCGTATTTGAGGTGCCTGGTTCATGTTGTGCATCCCGGCCTGGGCTCACTGGCGCTGGCGTTGATGCTGTTATTTTTGATTTCCCATTATTTCCCAGCATTTCGCTGATACTGGCGTCATCTGTTCCTGGGCGTGCGGCACTAGCTCCCGGAATCTTGGCCACTGGAAGCGAGATAAAGCACCTGCAATGTTATTATCTGCCCAGCAATGTGCTTAGCTTTGATCACAATGTTTTCTTGGAGTGTGACTGCTGTGATGGCTCGTAGGACTTTTAGTACTAAAAGGCATTTGGTAGACCTTCTGTTGATGGAGCCTACTACTGCCATGTTGTCGCGCCATATCCAGAGTTCTGTGTTAGCAAGCTGCCTGCCCCAGATGTGTAGTGTTAGCCAGATGGGAAATATTTCTAGGAGGGTGATGTTTTCTGTCCACCCTGCCTGTTGCCATGAGTTGGGCCAGTGTCCTGCCACCCCCTCTGTGTCTAGTATGGCTCCAAACCCCTTGCCTCCGGCTGCATCGGTGAAAAGGACTCTTTTTGTCCATGTATTCACAGGTGTTCGCCACAGCGAGGTCCCGTTGAAATTGTTAAGGAAATTCTCCCAAACCTCCAGATCTTGTTTCACCTCTGTGCCTAGTCGGATGTGTAGGTGGGGTTTGGTAAATGATTTGATTTTCAGTTCCAGGCTTCTGGAAAATATCCTCCCTTGAGGAATTATTCTGGCAGCGAAATTGATACTGCCTGCTAAAGACTGAATTTCTTTGACTGTGCCCTTGTCTTTAGTTATCAGGGCTTGTGTCTTCTCTAAGAGTTCTGCGATTTTTGTATTCGGGATCCTGCATAGTCCTTGTGCAGAGTCAATTTCAATGCTCAATTATGTTGGTGGCTGGTTTGGTCGTTTTTTCTTTTGCTAAACGTATGCCCCAGTGTGTGGCCATTCCTTCTAGCTTCACCAGTGCCCTGTTGCATTCCTCTGAGTTTGCTGGGTCTATGACCGTAAAATCATCTAGGTAGTGAACTACTTTGGTCAATGGTCTCTGTTTTTGAAAAGCCCATTGAAAAAAGAAGCTGAATTGCCCAAATAGGGCGCAGGATACTGTGCACCCCATCGGGAGGCATCTGTCTACATAGAATTTGTTGTTAAAAGGGAAACCTAACCATTGCTGGGAGTCTGGGTGGACTGGCAATCATCTGAAAGAATATTCAATGTCTAGTTTGGCCATCAGGGCGTTCCTGCCACATTCCCGTATGAGTCTTACTGCCTCTTGGAAGTGTGTGTAGGATACTGCAGATTCCGTGTGTGGAATGCCGTCGTTTAATGCCGTCGTTTAGGGATAGGCCTTTGCGATATAATAGGTGGTGGATTAGTCTCATTTTCCCTGGCTCTTTTTTTGGGGACCAGTCCTAGCGGTGATATTATGTACTCTTTGAGGGGCATGTGGTCCCAAGGTCCAGCGATCCTGCCCAAGAGCAGCTCTTTCTTGATTTTGCTTTCCACTATTTGGGTTTGTCCCTGGCTGATTTTAGGTTCAGAGGGATATTCTGTGACCCTGTTCCCTGAAATGGTATGAAAACACCTTCAGAGAAACCCAGCCAAATGTTTTTGCTGGTTTCCCTGTCTGGATAGTTCAATACTAAATCTCTAAAATTGTTTGGGTTGATTGGTGTCTTACCTGGGGCCAAGAAAATGGTTGACCCAGGATGGTTGGCACTAGTCTTTTGGGTTTTTGGTTGGCAGTCTGCTGCAGTTGCTGGCTGCGTGGTCACCATTGCAGTTTGTGCAGGTGTGTTTGTACCAACAGTCCTTGCCCCAAGAGCATTGTTTTTTTCCGAAGTTCCTGCATGGAGTGTTGGCTTTTGAACTATGGTTTTTGTTTTGTCTTTGGGTATTGGATTTAGCAGCCCACAGCTGGTTTTTACGAAAAGGCTGTTCTCCCTTTTTGTGCTTTTCATTATCGTTGTTTCTGGGACCTTTGCTTTTGTTATTTTTGGAGGGGTTGGGGGAGGCCTCATCCTCCGCTGGGGGGTTCGGCATTTAACATATACAGATCGTTTTGGACCTCGTCCCATTCTATGGCTGGCCTCTCTGACATGCTCCTCCTAAATCTGATGTTGTATGCTTGCCAGGTCTTTCTTTTTTGTGCGACTTTCACCTCTCTTATTTTGTCCATGTAGGCCCATATTTTTCTCCCATCATGGGGACATTTTTCTTCATAGATTGTTCCCAAAATGGCAAATGCTTGGAGCCAGTTGTCCCAGTTCTTTTCTACCTGTGCATTTCTGGCTATGGCTTTCTCTTCTATCTTTTTGGGGTCTCTAAAAGCATCTTTTCCTTTGCATTGGGCTTCTATTAATGAAAATATTTCTATGAATTCTTTGGCCCATATGGCTTCTTTAATTGTGGTATCGATATTACATGCAAGGCATCTTTTATATCTGTTCAGTATTTCATCCTGAAAGGATTTCATTTTTAAATCTAATTGGGCGTTGCATATTGTTGCTATGTCTGTTGGATTGCTGTTGTTCTCTCCCGTTTGGCCTACTGCCAATGTATTGGGAGTTGACCAAGCCTTCAGAGCCCCTGTTGGATCTGCCGTGATTGCTGTGGGTGCAACTGTAGGGGCAGTTGTTGGTGCAGCTGGCACTTGTGGCTGTGCTAAGGATGGTGTTGGGATAGCTTGGCTTGCTGCTGTTGCAGGGGGGGTGACCACTATGCTAGGTACTAAGGTTATGTTGGTGTTTGCTGTCCCTTGTTCCTCTGTTTGAGGTAATTGTTTCTCCCTCATTTCCCGTAATAATTGCTGCATTTCAGACATATTCTCAAACAATTTGGCCAGCTTTTTGTTACCTTTCTTGTAGCCATCCGTCACTTTCTGTCTTTTTGACGGTGTAGTGACGTCATCTTGGCTGAGTGGCATGGTTATCCCATCCCTTGGCAGGCTGTAAATATTTTCCCTCACCCAAGGCCAACCGTAATACTCTGCTGCTTCTATGGCTGCCAGCAGGTGTGGGAATTTGGGTTTTTGTGCTGGTGTATTGGCATCCCGAATTTTTCTTTTGGGACCCATGTGTTCCTTTTACCTGTTTAGTTTGGAAAGATAAAAAGAAATGAGTTTTACTGTGACTGCAAACACTGCACTGTTGCCAAAATATTGAGTTTTTCCTGTTCATGGCTGTCTGATGGCTGTCTTTAAGCTAGTTTGGCCTTTATATAGCGCAATGCAATTTCAGGTATTCTGAGCGCTGCCTATTATTCAAGCAATACGGTGGTGGTGTTTATTTTATTGACCTGCCGAGATTACCAAATGTTTTGGAAGGTTTCTGTAACTGACAAAAAAAAATGGGGCGCGCTCTCGCTGTGCAACTTGCCGCCCTCTTTCAGTTGCACTGCCCCTTTTTGTTGTCTCCCGTGTTGGGAAAGTGTCTAGTGATGTATAAAGCAGACAATTCTTAACCACCCCTTCAAAGTTGCTGGAGCTGTAGTTTTGGCGAAAAATTCCCCCCTCTTTCACTTATGAAATCTTGACATTCATTTAAATCTGTCACTGGGAAAGGCTATCCCAACAGAATTGTTGATTTCCCAGGCCGGGCTCTCCCTTTTACGCTCCTGTCTTTACTTCGTGTAAGAAATAGTGGGCAGGGCGTGTCCCGCGACTTGCCGGGGGCGCGGCTGACGCGGCTGTTTGTTTTGACCTCGCGTAGGAAAACAAAGTATCTAATGTGCTCGGACGGAGCCAGGCGTAGTCGCTTACCCTGTAATGCAGACGTATGCTTGGAAAACACTGCCGCCTCGCCGAGCCGCGCAGCAGGAATTCTTCTGCTCTGCTCAGGTAATTGATTTTGCTGCTTTTGCGATTCCTCCCGGGAGACTGTTTTCTTTAGTCAATTTCGTTGCACGCTCTCCATCGGGTTGAACAGGGCAATGTTCAAGAAAGAAAAAAAGACGCAGCGAATGCCACGAACTTAAAAAGAAGCTAAAAGAAGCAAAGGTTTGGAAGGCACTGAGTAAACAGTGCACCTCCTGTGTGTTTGGGTCCCCGTTCAGGGTCCACAAACTGATTGTGTTTTCTCAGAGCATGCCACTCTGTATTTATAAGACCCAGGGGAGCCCTGGGTCTTTGATGTGTATAGTAGTGGGGGCTGTTAAGTGTCAGCCCCCGGCCGGATAGCCGACTATCTGGCCCCCCAGGGGGGGGCAGGTCTTTGAACCTGATCCCTGCCTGCCTGTTGGTGTCCTTCGGTGCTTAGCACCTAGTTGCATGAAAGAAGGGTGAGGTGATTGCTCACACCTCACCCTTCCTCAGCTTTGTGCAGGACAGACTATGTGTCTCTATGACTAGGAGGGGGAAGAGAGGAGCAGAGAGGGGGAGAGGACGTGCTGCCCCTCTCCAGGCCTGCTGATGGTAACAGCAGTTACCCTGCCTCGCTTTGTGAGGCACTGCAGCATTGCCCAGGGTTGTTACCAGCCCAGAGTCGTTAACGCTATTAGCAACCCAGGGCTTCCCCTCAGGGGTTCTAATATGTATTTATTATTTTAAGGAAAGGAGGGTGTGCACTTTGTGCATGTCCCATTTCCCCAAGAAATAAACATGGCCAGTGTCCGTTTCCTATTTCCACTGCAGCACGGACACCGGGCTGATGGGGAGGAAGCGGCTGTGTAAGACAGTCTTCACAGGTAAGTGGGAGTTAGGATGGTGGTTTAAAGCGGGTGATGAGTGACATAGGGCTTGGGGCAAGTCTGAAAAGAGTGAAAATAGTAGATCCAGGGAGAAGCTTAGGTGGCGAGGATGGAACACTGTGTTTTATTGCATTTCAGGCAACCTCATTGGATACAGCCTCTATCGTGTGTGCTAATCTGTATTCTGAATTTTAGTTCTGTTTGAGCTCTGTACTGGTCCAATGGTAACTGTGTTCTAGTTCTGTTTCAGTTCAGGTCCAATACTATTCTATATTTCAGCTCTGCATTAGCTCTGTCTTCATACTTTTTCGTGTGCTAGTTCTATTCAGCTCTGTCCTGTCACTATTTTGGCCTGTTTTCTAGTTATGTTGCTTCTAAGGCCTGGCACTGTTTCTTGTTCCATTTCTGTTTCAGCGCTGTCTTGGTGCTTTCAGATTTTCTTCTAGTACTGTTTCAGCTCAGAATGGGCACTAGTTTGTGTTCCAGTTCTATTTCAGCTGTGCCCTAGTACTCTTCATACTGTGCTCTAGACCTTTTTCATCTTAGGCCCGGTATTATTCTTTATTGTATTTCTGTTTAAGCTCTCTCTTGGTACGAATCTGTCTCAGTACAATTTCTGCTCTGTCCTGGTAATATTCAGTGATCTAGCCCTGTTTCACCTCTGACCTACTATTCAGGGTGTGTTGTAGTTCTGTTTCAGGTCAGCCCTGTCTCTATTCTATCTTCTAGTCATGTTTGATCTCTATCCTGGTGCTGGTGTCCTATTCAGACTGCAATTATTTGATTGATTCCGAAATGTGTAGTGCTCATATCCCAAGGGAGCCGGGCAGAGACTGCATCTAGGCACAGATGAAACAACAATATAGATCATGGATCATGCAGACATTGAGTACTTGCTCTGGACGGAAAGAAGAATTTACATAAATAGATTGTTTTCAGATTTTTTCGAAACATGGACAAAGACTAAATTTTCCATAGGTTCACTGGGAGGGAGTGCCAACACTGGGGGCCCGTAGAGGAGAAGCACCCCCCCACCCCAAGTTGTGGTCCTAGAGAAAGAGACCGCCAGAAGACCTTGTCCCATGGACCGCAGGGATCGGTTAGGAAGTGGGGTACGATGTTAGATGACAAGTATGCTGGAGTCAGGCTGTGAATGCATTTGAAAACCATGCACATGAATTTGAACAAAATCCTTTGCTGTACCGGAAGCCAGTGAAGACTTTTTCAAAACTGTGAGATGGCTGATTTCTTGGGTAACGTAAAAATCAGTCTCACTGCAGAATTCTGGGCAACCTGCAATCTCTGCAACTGGTATCTAGGTATGCCCATCGGAAGGGCATTACAATAGTCCAGTTTAGCATTTGTGAGTGTGCCAACTACAGTGTGGCAGTCCTCAGAAATGAGAGGAAGTAGAGGCTTAATAGGTTTAAGTTGAAAATATACTGACTTGACAATCTGGTTGATATGCAAGTTGCCGCTCATACTGGACTGCCATATGCAGCCGAGATTTTGAACTGTCTGGGTACATTTAGTAGGGCTCCCGAATAGGGTTGGGCAAGGGACAGAGTGTAAAACATTTGCGAGCTTCTTTTTCGAGCCAAAAACAATAATCTCTGTTTGTGATGGATTCAGTTGGAGCTTGTTTTCCAGCATCCAGCTTTGTATTGTGTTTGCACATGTTAAAACTGGCTCAATTGCCTCCAGTGGTTGCTTTAACCGGACAGGGATCTGGGTGTCATCGGATGTTAAGCAGTGGGCAGATGTAGACATTAAACAACAGCAAAGACAGGGAAGAGCACTGAGAAACAAGTCTAGCATGAAAAGCATGTGAATGTCACAGTAGTCGGCAGCCTCGAGCAGGTCATCCCAGACGGCTGCTGGTGCCTTCTCAGTGCCGTGGCCTGGTCTGAATCGAGGATGTTGTGCTCTTCCAGGAAGTTCTGTAGCTGTGTGGTCACAATTTTGTCCAGAATTTTTGCAGGCCACAGTTGACCAGCAATACAGCGGTAGTGGACAATTATCTTACAGTCCAGTGTTGGCTTTTTTAGAAGTGTTATATGGTAGGAGTCTTTCAATTCCAATGGCACACAACCTTGGGTTAAGGAGGCATTTACCAGAGCCTGAATAATCCCACTAAGAGCATGTGCATGCTGTTTGGCCAAGTAGGCGGGAATAGGATCATAACTGAAGTTGGTAGGTTTTAGATTACTTTTGGTTGATTATCAGCAAGATTCATTTGCTTTTGAAGACATATGAATTTTGATGTCATAATTTCGTTCTTATATGTCTTCAAGACAGATTTAGCTTTGAGCTGATCAGTTATGTCTGCAGTCTTGAGCCATCTTTTTCCCTTCTTTTGGCAAATACCCTTGAAAGTTTTCAGTTTGTCACTGTACCATTGGTTATTTCTTTTGGGAATTTTCTTAGCAGTTTTACGGGCAGCAATGATGTCACAGTTGACTTGCAGCTGTGACATCAGTTTGTTGTATAGTGCTGTACAGGTCATATCAGGTTGTGTTGCCGTCAGGTCACAGAGTAGTTCTTCGCTGGAGATGCAATCATGGTCCTTTTTATCGGCGGAGCAGTTCTGAATGGGCACTCATGTTCTTTTTACATGCTGTACAGTTACTAGCCATTGTAAAAACGCACCATAAAGCGGTCAGATCAACCAATTGGCATACTTTCATGATGGCATAGGTTTATACCTCTGAGCAGTATTGGATCCAAGTAGTGTGAGTCGGTAGGTTATACAATAATTGAAGAGTGTTTGATTGGAGAATGTCATTAAGATGTCTGCAGTCTGCTTCATTACACCATATATTCTAGTTCCGTTTCAGCACAGGCCATGTATTAGTCTGTCTTCTAGGTCTGTTTCAGCGCAGGCCATGTATTAGTCTGTCTTCTAGGTCTGTTTCAGCACAGGCCATGTATTAGTCTGTCTTCTAGGTCTGTTTCAGCGCAGGCCATGTACTGTTCTACCTGTCATCTAGTTGAGTTTCAACTGTGCACTGATACTACCCATACAGTAATTGAGTTCCTTTTCATCAGAAGCCTGGCATTATTTTGTTTTACCGCCATTTATGTAATGTTCATAAATGTGTCCTACTTCTGTTTTAGCACTGTCCTGGAACTATTCTGTGTTTTAATCATGTTTCAGCTCTGTCTTGGCGCTGGTCAGACTATATCCTAATTCTTTTTCAGCGCTCTCCTGTTACTAATTCTGGCTGTGTTCTGGTTGGTGCTATTCTGCTTGTGTTCTATTTCCATTCTGTCCTGGTCTATTCTCACTGTTATTCAGTCCTAATATTGCTTTGTCCCCTACTATTCTGATACCGGCGCAGTCCTGTTTTAATTTGTGCCTAACATAATGTAGTTCCTATGTAGTTTTCCAGTTATTGTCCAGTTCCATCCGAGAACCACTTGAGAGCATGAACTGGAAAGAATCAAGGTGCCCTTTCAGTAGCCTTTTCTTTGTGTGCCGAACAACGTTCCGGATATCCTTGTTACCAGCCAGTCATCCAGGCAATCCTAACTCGCTTTCAATAGTTGAAAAGAATAAATATTTATAGTCTTACATTTCACCCTCCCTTTAATGAATTTTCTCTAGGCATGAACATAATCGTCACTCATTGTATCCAAGTCAGAAGCAGGCGAGTCTGTAAAGCTCATTCTCATAGTGTGTGCTGTGATTCAGAGGTTGCATAGATTGAGCCTCTGAGTTAGAGGTTGCATAGTGTGAGCATGTGGTTTGGAAGTTGCATAGCTTGAATCTCTGATTTAAAGATTGCATAGTTTGAGCTTGAGAATTAGAGGTTACATAGTTTGAACCTCTGATTTAGAGGTTGCATCATTTGAACCTTTGATTTAGAGGTTGCATAGTTTAAACCTCTGATTTAGAGATTGTGACATTTGAGCCTGTGATTTGCAGGTTGCATAATTGGAACATCTGGTGTAGAGGCTGCATTGTGTGAGTCTGTGATTTAAAGTTTGCATAGTTTGAACCTCTGATTTAGAGGTTGCATAGTTTGAACCTCTGATTTACAGATTGTGACATTTGAGCCTGTGATTTGCAGGTTGCATAATTGGAACATCTGGTGTAGAGGCTGCATTGTGTGAGTCTGTGATTTAAAGTTTGCATAGTTTGAACCTCTGATTTAGAGGTTGCATAGTTTGAACCTCTGATTTAGAGATTGTGACATTTGAGCCTGTGATTTGCAGGTTGCATAATTGGAACATCTGGTGTAGAGGCTGCATTGTGTGAGTCTGTGTTTTAAAGTTTGCATAGTTTGAACCTCTGATTTAGAGGTTGCATAGTGTGAGCCTGTGATTTGGGACCTCCTTCATCTCCTCCCTCTATACTGAATTCTGGCTATTCTAGAATGACTGTCCCAGGTTTGGTGTGCTGTAACCTTTAGCCTTTATAAGTACTTACTAGGTGCTGCACTCTTCTGTTGATTTGTTAACAAAACTCTCCACTGTAGACCACCATTATTCCATGATCTGATCTTCTCTTCGCAGCTTCTTTTTGGAGCATGGCTACTCTTTCGGCGATTGCTGGTATGTTATCACCAAGTAGAAGGACCATGGCTGGTTTAAGATGCCGGACAACTTCCTTGCTCAGGATCGGTACCTTCTGCGTGGGCCGCTGTTGGCTGTCCATTAAAGAACTAGGTTTTTTTAGAAATATAGCAAATCCAGCTTGGTGGTTCAGACTTATCTCTATGGATCTCGGGTCCATCTAAAAGAAGGCAGTGAAAGCAGGCATGCACAAAGAGAAGTTTCTACTATGAGAGACTGAAGATGTTCAGTTGACGATTTCCTTCTCTATCTATTGCTTCTTTGCACCAGAGATCTTCTATTTTGTTATATGATTTAATGAACCACTTTTACAAAGGCACTAATTTTGATCTTCAGCCTTTCCACTGAGCTTCTCTTTATGTTGGACTGCAAGTGTCTGCTTGCAGCAGTAGTAAAGCTGTGCTCACCTATGAGGGATTTCAGTGAATTACTGGGACGTTCCATCTTTTTGTGTTCCTTCAACGAAGCGTCCACCATTTCGGACTCATTCAATAGGGCATTATAGTGTACCTAGGCTGGAATGCATTAATCTCCTCTGAGAGCGGAAGTGGAATCAAGTCCAATTCAGCTGTGGTTGTGGGCAAACTCTTTAGCAGCTTCTAGACAGATGTCCAAAAACTGAGCTAATGGCATCTAATTTGTTAAGGTATCCGTCACAGGCCCAGAGTTCTACACCATAATATATCCGTATTCCTGTACATTCTGCTGCATATGACATACATGTTCCCAATTGTTTTACAGTTTATCATTAGGGCTATACCCCTCCGTAAACAACGGCTCAGGTAGAGACTTAACCTAGAAAAGCCTATTGACATTTCCCAATTTACTAAAAGAGCACAGCTACTCTAAATAACATAGCTCATTATCTGGGAGCCCCTAACACACATTACTGAAATATGCCGATGGCTTATATGAGGGGGCCAGGTTGGCCCTCCAAATTTAAAATCTTAAGATTTTCGTTTGAAGAGGAGTTCACGTTTTTATAAGGCTATAATTTGCTGATTCTTACCATTAATGTTTTGTCTTCTGCAGATTTCCCAACCAAAAATTCTTTCCATCTATCCTACTTTTGACATTTGTATGCACATTTCCTGTACTTTGGGTATCCTCTGCTGCACTGAGACAGGAAGTAGCATGGGAAGAAGGGAGGAAATGCAGTCTGCAGGTCCATTATTGCAAAAAAGATCTAACATACAAGGTTGCATTTTTGTTTAACTCTTCTCCCAATACGTTTGTGTATCCAGTGATTTCTGCCTCACAAGTAACAGTTGATTAATAGTAATAGCAATAGTATGAAGATTAGAGATAGTAATAGATACTAATAGTGGTAATAGAACTGCTAATGCTAGTAGTTGTAATACTATGGCTATTAATATTACTACAAGCAATGGTACTACTAGTAGTATTAGTAGCACTAAATCGTAGTGTTACTGGTAGTAGCAAGTCATGTTTATTTACATGGTCCGTCCATCTGGTCTTTTGAGTGGCAGACAATAAAAAATAAACAATGAAACATGTAGCTAAAAAAAGAGAAGGTATATTTAAAAATAGCATTGCACACAAAAGGGAGAGCTTCTTTGCAGCAAGAGTAGGGCCATAATTAGGAGGTGGATGGTAGGAATTGTGTCCCGGGGGAACAATACTTGGGATGCTGACAAAGCCAGCATCATAAATGCATGCAATTGTTCTTTATGGGACATAGTTATTCTCTGGGAGTCAGGGGGTTGTCGATATGCAATATCCAAGTAGAGCTTCTTTGCATGTTGATCCCGGATTAATTAGGTAATATTTTACGCATGGAGGAAACAGAATGAAACATACTATATTTTTGACAGGACGTATGTGGATAAATACTGGTTGACTTGAGGGAGAAGGGGGTGTGGAGGCATGGTCACACGCCTGCTCAGGGGATGGGGCTGGATTGAGGTTTTAAAGTCAGGAGAGTACATCCAAAGTGACTGCGGGAGGGCTGGATTTGCCCTTTTGCTGAAAATGCTTTCTTGTATGCCAGGGAGGCAAAGGCTGGTTATGCACACAAGGTGATGAAGTTGATTTTATTTGTTTGTGCTTGTTTCACAACATCACTGAAATGCTTCCCTCTCAACAACCGATGAGGAAGTCGTTGAGGAAGCAATCAGTGGTGGAGTCCCAGTCAGTCGTATTGACACGTTTTAATTGATCCTTTTGCCATATTGTTCTGACTGACCACCTCGGGCATGTTGGTGATAACAATTGTTTGGCTATCTTCAATTATGTCTCCCATTTTCTTTTCCTTTGCCATCTGCATTTGGCTTTTCAATCTCCTGCTTTTTTCTGAATTGGGGAATCTGTGAAAGTTGGGTTCTGTTGCCCTTGGTATGATGTTTGCTGGGCCAGCTTCCGTGGTCGACCTGTTGAGTGTTTTCAGAGTGTTTTCTCAGCTAAGGGTTATGAATGCTGGTTTGACTCTGATCCCGGAGTAGTCAGGTGTCTGCAAGGATGGTTACCACATGATGCGATCGCAGTAGACTTGACTTGTTTGCTTGCTACAGGCAGTGGTAAAATTGTTTGAGTACAGGCGCTCATTGCTGGATTTTTGCTTGCCAATAAAGGTGGGAATTTACTTGTGTGCCGTTTTACTTATTTCTTTATTTCTATTCATGTTCTCCTTTTCTTGGACCACTACCAAGTACTCCACAGCAGTAAACACAGAAGTAAACATAGAAACATATCGAGCAGAGAGTATTTGATGTTGGTGTCCTTTGCCTTTGTTTTCTTTTTGTGTCAAGAAAGCAGGATAAGAATGGTGGGTGCTGGTCGAGTTTGTTTGCATAGTCAAGTATTCCTGGCTGGTTTAGAGGTTTAGGTTAGCATTACACATTTCTTTGCTAAATGCGCTCATCAGTGTACTGTTTGCTAAGGATTTTCCTTGGTCTTCCCTCCAATGAGGAAAGGCGGCAGGTGTATAGTAGGATATGGGGTGCCGAATCACCATCCATTATTGAAGAGCAAGGCCAGCCCTGTGAAATCACTGATCACATCAAATGCTGCTTTCTGCAGCTAGGGACATGCTGGGCTGGCCTTTCTCTGTGTGTAGACAAAACATGGTTTCCCTCTGACATGAGCCCCAGCGTGCATGCCTAGTGGGCCATGCAAGATAGCGGCTTTGTTTCCCCTGCTTTGCATGGCCCATTGAGGATGCAGGTTGGGGTACTGCAGGGCTGAAGGTCAGTGTATACAGGGCACACTGGCACTTCCCCGCACATTCAGAGGGTTTGGGGCAGTGATATGGAGGTATTCCGGCGACTCTACGAATGATGGAAAACAGGAATCGCACCCTGTTTGCATGGCGCAGAACCAGAGTGCCATTGTGGCTTGTCGGGAGGGGTTGTCATGCACCATTATGGTGCCCACCATGTGGATTGGCAGGCCCCTGTGGCTTAACTGGGGGTGTGGCATATGTATGAGTAGTGGCGTTGGTCTGGACACAGAAAGGGGGGGCTCTCTTGTTTCCACCGGTATTGGCCCTCTGCGCTAGTGTGCACCGACATCTTGCCCACAGCACTCATGCATGGAGGACCACTGGCCTGTCATGGCCTGGCATGGTGCATGCACACTGCTCAGCGTCCTTTCATTGCTGAGGAAACACGTACAGGAGCCTTGTAAGGGAACTGTGGCAAGCAGAAGCAGGGCTCAGACGAGAGGACATATTATCACAGGTTTTTATTGAACTTAAAGAAAAACTCCTTTCTAACCCTATTGTTGAAAGGGACGTTCTGTTCCGAACAAACTATACTAAGGTGCTTGTCAATAGTCAAAATAACAAAAGTGGTCCTCTGTCAATACCTGTCCTCTTAACTGGCCCTACCACTTAGAAAACATATTTCAAAAAAAGACTAGGCAGAGTGACAACAGAGTAGTGTCTCAAAAGTAAAAAAAAACAATTCAATATAATTGTGTCAAATATATAACAGATAAACCATTCATCTACTAGGACTCAAGTGGAGCAGATAAAAGGTGACAGTGGAGGGATCATATTAAGTTATGTCAAATTCATTTATTATTCAATACAAAACATGAAACACATTCTTAAAAGGTAGTCTCTAAACAACTTACTACATACACAAACAACAGACACAGGGCCTCATCACGAGTTGGGCGGTAGCCCCGGCGCTATTAGTGCGGGGGCTATTAGCGCTACTGCCAAACCCCCTGCACTATTAGCGCCGGATCACGGGTTTGGCGGAGCGGTTATTTCCTATTCCCCATTGGGCCCATTCGGGAATCCCTCATTCCCCATTGGGCCCAATGGGGAATTTTCTCGCTATTACCGCCGGCGGATTTTCCACCGGCAATAATAGTGTGAAAAATCAGCGGATTTGCGGCAGATTTGCCCCCAGCTCAGAGCTGGGGGGAAATCCGCAAAAGCCATGATCTGGCGGACCCTTAAATGCAGCAGTAATAGCGCTACCGCCGCATTTATGGGTTACTGCCAGACTCGTGCTGAGGCAAAGTGCTTAAAAAGAGATAATTAACACCCTACCAATGTAAAAATTAGTCTTGTTCAAAATTCAGCATCACAAACTACACATACAGGGATTATACATGTGCAAAAATGAGCGCAACAAACATCACATTACAATAAATGCATTAATGGTCACAATGGGCAAAACACTACAGGTCATAGTCTAATGCTAGACCATTTGTAGTGGAAATTGGTTGAGTAGAAGGTGGTGGGGGAAAACACAACACTGTACATGCCCATTGGTTTCCCCAACAATGCGTTTAATACCTTCCCTATTACCAGTTTCGGCAGAACAGGCATCTAATACAGAAAAATGGATTTCCGTCTTCTTCAGGACCTATATTTAGCCAATTGGCTGTATCCCTTCACTTCTTAAACCAGGGACGTATGCCTCAAAAGGTTCCTCCGTGGTATTCCTAAATGACTCTGATAATACAAAACACAAAAGTGTCCGGCTAAGTGTGAGCGCAGTCTGCAGTGGGAAGCGCTGTCTGTGTGCAACAGTTTGACTTTGCTGGAGTATCGGGAAATGTCTGGGCTCTGCATCACTTTTCCTGCTGGACTACTTGAGAGGAGGGATACTGCGAAGTGCTGCAAAGTATCTGGCTAAGTGTGAGTGCAGTCTGCAGTCCGCGGTACGCAGCTCGTGAAAGTGGTATCCGTTTCTACAGTATCGAGTAAGTGAGCACAAGTCACCCGAGAAAAAGTAACTCTGACCCGCGTGGCAGAGAATGTGACCAAATTGTCTTTGATCTGAAGCAGTTGTGTTTCTGCTTCCTTTCTCAGAGGAGCCAGTCTGTTCAGGTGGACATGGGTGATGTGAATGAGATGAATCAGTCCCCCAACATGGTCCCTCAAGTTGAAGAAGAAATGCTTAATAGGGCTACCCAGGAGGATCCGCTTGCGGCCTCCATCAGATTGAACCTCTAGAGGGTGGGGATATGATATGATATGGCATTTGTAACGCGCCTATACACAAGAGTTTCAAGGTGCGACGAGGCGGGGGGGAACAAGGGGAGACAGACAACGATCCTACTAGGCCATGTGTCATTCAGATCCTGCAAGTGCAAGGGTAGAGGGAAAGGGAAAAGTGCATGGGGGAAAGGGAGAGGGGAAAGTGCAGTACAAGGTTATTAGCATACAGCATACAGGATAAATAACAACGGCCAGCTGGTGGCAAGTGCGAGGTAAGTGCAGACAAGTGCTGGGAAGGGGGGCTGTAGGGATACAGACACAGTCCCGCAGTGCAGGGGTTGCCAGGGACGCAGTGCAGGGGAGAGTGGCTGGGCCAAGGACCGAGAACGGTGAGTGGCCCAGTTGCAGATTCAGTGCAGTTTCAGTAGTATTAGCAGGGGAGAGGGGGAGAGAAAGCGGAGGCAAAGAGGAAGGTTTTGAGGTGCTTCCGGAACCGGAGATGGTTCTCCTCAAGTTTCAGGGAGGCAGGAAGGCTGTTCCAGAGGGAGGCCCCTGCAGCGGAGAGAGATCTGCCCCCAACTCGTTGTTTGGAGAAGCGGCTGACCCTGAGGGAGTTGGAGGCGGATGAGTGAAGAGCTCGAGAAGGAAGATATTTAGGAAGAGAGAGTTGAAGGTATTTTGGCCCAAGGCCCCAGACGGCCTTGTGGACAATGCAGTGGGTTTTGAACTTGATCTTCGCAGTCACTGGGAGCCAGTGTAGTGATTTCAGTCCTGGAGAGATACGGTCCCTGGGCTTGAGGCCAAAGACACGTCTCGCAGTCCTGTTCTGGATGAGTTGCAAAGGGCGGAGAGTAGAAGCAGGCAGATTTAGATAGAGGCTGTTACAGTAGTCCAGCTTCAAGAGAACCAGGGCTCTAGAGACAGTGAGCTTCTGGGGGAAGGAGAGGAAATGAAGGATACCTCTGAGGAGGTGTAGCTGGTAGTGTGACTTCTTAGAGACGTCGGATATGTGAGGAGAGAAGGAGAGTGTGGAGTCGAAGATGACCCCAAGGTTTTTTGCCTTGCAGGTAGGAGCAGGAAGAGGGCCCAGAGAGGCCGGCCAGAGAGCTGCAGGGAAGGAGGGAGTAGGAGTGCCGATGAGTAGAATCTCAGTCTTACTGGCATTAAGGCAGAGGCCGTTGGCGGCACACCATTCCTGGATAGCAGAAAGACAGTCAGAGATGAGGGAAGGAGAAGAGGAGGCCGAGGGTAGCCTGAAAATGAGCTGGGTATCGTCCGCATAGCACTGAAAGTTGGGGCAGAGAGCAGCGATGCGGTGGGCGAGAAGTGTCAGATACTGGTTGAACAGCCAGGGAGAGAGGTTAGATCCCTGGGGGACACCACAGGTAGAGAAAAAGATGTCAGAGAGGAAAGACCCCAGTTGGACCTGGGAGGGTCGATTGGAGAGGAAAGAGGTCAGCCACGCCAGAGCATGACCAGTGATACCCAGGTTATCACGGAGACGGTTGAGCAGGATGGTATGGTTGACAGTATCAAAGGCAGAAGAGAGATCAAGCAAAATGAGGACACATGGAATGTTAGAGTCAAGGTTCGAGAGCAGGTCCTCACGGATGTTCAGGAGAGCAGTTTCTGTGCTTCTGGCAGCTCTGAAGCCAGACTGATGGTCATGAAGACTACCAACAGATTCAGCATGGAGATTAAGCTGGGAGATGGCCAGTTTCTCCAGGAGCTTGCCCAGGAAGGGAGTGATAGAGATTGGGCGATAGCTGGGCAGGAAGGGTCGGAAGAGGGTTTCTTAAGAAGGGGGTGCACAAGGGAGTGCATGAGAAGGGATGGGAAGACTCCAGAGGCGAAGGAGTGATTGCAGAAGTCAGCAAGGGTAGGAGCCAAGGAGTTGATGTGGTCCTTGATAGTTTTAGAGGAACAGGGGTGGACCTGTTTTGACGCGACTTTCATAGATCGGACTTGTCTTGAAACCTCGTCAGCAGAAAAAAGGGGAAAGGCAGAGAAGGAGAGAGGAGGGGTGGCTGCAGAAAGGCCAGAGGAAGGGCAGGGAATAGAGAGGGGGAGGACAGGATGTCCTGAGTTTTTGAAATGAAGTGAGAGGCCAGTGCCGTGCAGAGGGCCTGGGAGGGGACAGGAGAGCGACGATCAAAAATATATTTGGATGAGGGGTTGCACTATTGGGTGCTGCACAATGACCCTTTGCTCCCTCTGGGTGACCATGTACCAGCAGGAAGGCTGAGGAGTGCCCGGGAGCAGGGGTCCTCTGACATGTCGTTGACGCTTCCTCAGGTGGGCATGCTAACCAAGCTGTCCCCCCATCTCCCTCTCGTCTGCTGTGCATTGGTTTGTTATGCACACCTAGTGATGAACACAGATCACAGACCTCTTTCAAAAAAATAGTGGGGCGAGTACTGCTTCTCGCACCGTACCTCCAATTAGGGCTGTGCAAGCCAGGTCTGTGCCATTTACTCAAGCCCCCCTATCATGAAAGAGGGCACAGTTTGAACTGATTGGAAAAAAATGATGGCAGGCCTAATGAGCATGAATGATGTAAGCGTAATTGAATACGCAGACTCAGCCGTAATGGATACCCGCAATGAGAGTATTTTGGCACATACAGTGACGGATAAAGTGGTGTGCAACAAGGGTCCTGCATCCGTCATCCACAGAGAGTTACACATGAACAGCGTCATTGAGCAGACTTGTGATGCTGCATGTTCGGGTTCACCTACGGAGTTGACTGACCTGATTAACAACAGCGTAACATCGGAATTGGGCGTTCTTGTGCAAACTCACCCATTAACATCTCATCGGAGGACCATTTTACGACACATAACGAACCAGAATCAATTGTGCTGCACCATACATTGAGAGAGATTGACAAGAGGATTCGGTTAACGCATCCGACGGTTTCTGCCCTCAATGCGTTACTGAGCTCCTTTGTGACCCTCTATGACAATAAATGGGGGTAAGTAAAAGCTCATACTCTGATCCTGGCCGATATTAACATGCAAGTGGAAGAACTGGGAACCCAGGTTGACTATGCATTAAGAGGGGCTGGAAGTCGAGGGGCCAGCCTTTGGCGAATACCCTGGTGTTCCCATTGAGCGAGAGGTGAACTTTGACAGTACTGCTGAAATCATTGAGGTAGAGGCAGCCGCGCAAATGGTTCCACACTCATCTTTGTCAACCTGGCCACAGAGTGAGAATGTTCTGGGAAATGAGAGTCTGATTGATTTTGAATTGGACAAGGGAGGGTTGGAATGTGTGGACAATTTGGGGTCAGAGGTGGTAGGTATAACAAATGTGAGGAAAATTACTAAAATGCAACTATAGAAGAAACATAAAAACCAAAAGCTGCAGAAAAAGCGGAACTCTTCAACAAGATCTTTTGCGCATAACCTGTCAGTAATGCGGGGATAGCGCTGAATGGTTTCGGCAGCGCCACACCGTGTGATTGGGAGGTGGGGCGGAAAGGATGTTGAACAATTATTATGTCCTGAAATCCACCGTTGAATCATCTTGGGAGGGACCACTTACCACTGATCAGAAAGTGTATAATGAAGTGTGAAACTTAAGTCAAACAGAAAGGCCTGTGAAAGTGAGTCATTCCAGCACTAGCGAGGGACAGGGTAGCAAAGCTGTCCATAGTATTCTATGAAGTGCTAGGAATTCAGACTATACAGAGGGTCCTAGTAGTGGAACATATAAACAGGTCCTCTTTGACAGTAAGAATGGGGTAGACAAGAAGGCTCCCCTCCAAATTGGTGGGTGCTCGGAAATGACTGTTGAGGAGCCTTTTTGCTGACTCCTGGATTTGTCTGAATCGTGGTAATGTTCGGACTAGTTTTTCTGAAATTCCCTCATTAAGTGTATTGTCTTCATTTGACATTGATAGAGTAGAGTTTGACAACCACCGAGTAGAGTTTGACAACCACCGAGTGGTCGATAGGTGCATTTTGCATTTTGGGTCAGGAATGGTGGGCAATTTGGTTATGTCGGAAAGGGTTAAATTAATTCTTTGGGTTTCGACATTGAGCATTTTGAAGACAATGGCCCTCATTCCGGTATTGGTGCTAGTCATGGCACTGTTAGCGCCATGACTAGCACCAATACCGGTACCGCCACCGACGTGGTGTTATGGGGACTTCCCGGTCCATTCCTCCATTTGCGGGACCGGTAAATCCCCATTTGAAATGCCATTCCCCATTCCCATTCGAGCCCCCATAGGGCTCAATGGGAAGGGGAAAGGTGGTAATAACGGTACGGTAAATTACGGTACCGTTATTGACCCCGGTATCCCTTTGCGGGTCCCGTCCTTAACGCCTGCTAAAACCAGGCGTTAAGGAATGACCCGCAGAGGGACCTCGGAATAGGGCGCAAAGGGATTACCGGCACCAATGTCATTACTGGTGCCCGGTATCCCTTTGCGCCCGGGTCGTAATGACCCCCAATGTGGGTATGCAAGGTGGGGAGGGGAACAAGAATGACTTTAGAATCACATTGGATTCTCAGGGTCGGCGGTCCAAGGTTTGTTAAGAATGGCATTGAACCTAAAGATCATAGCACTACTGACTGGGCTACCGCTTCCGCTACCTCTGCCCTTTGGGGTAAGCAAAGCACATGATGATTGTGACGCTATCATATCAACAATGCAGGTTGTTGGGGAGAAGAGGCTGTGTTATGCGGACTGTCCAACAGGGAAATTCCCAACTCCAGATGAATGTGCAATTGGTAACTTATTGTATTATGTTACAAGAGATATGGTTAATAAAAACACCAGCTCTGGATGGTTATGATGTAATTTTGTAAAGTTTAAAGACACGTCTGGGCGTGCTGCCTTCGGGGAGATAACTGCAATTAAATTCTCCCTAGGTTTCTCAGCTGTACAAAGCATATACTAGCACCCAGGGGTAGTTGACCTTGATGCACTGTTGCAACAAATGTTGCTCTACATTTAAAAATGGCAGGTTGCGGGTGTGCAGTGGAATATAGTGTTGGATGACGATTTGAATGCAAATTGCTTAACCGTGGAAAATGATTTGGAACCGTGGCACTGTTTAATGAAGGGTAAAGCAATGGATGCTAAGGTACGTTCTGGAAGGTGATTGAACTTTATGTTGGGAGCGATGGCGCTGACAGCTTTAAATGATACATATTCAGGGGCAAGCTCTGGAACATTTACTTGGCATAGAGGGCTGAGTAAGTCTATTCTTGACTACATCTTTACTGATCAAGTGATGCTGAGAAGGTGTACGAATTTAATTTCCAAATTGTGGCTAAGGGGCTGAGTGGCCACTGTATGTTGATAGCTGATTTTGATGTAATAAAATGCACTAATAAATACGGGCTGTGTTAATTTGACCACAAATGTAAAGGGAAATAGAATAGGGCTATCAGTGAATAACATCAAAGGTTTAAATGAGCACTTAAAGAAGATTCTGAGTGCACTGACTTGTGGAAATTGAAGGTCTTCTGTATGCATGTGTTTGATGTGAATCTGTGTAAATTCCATGGGAAAGTCTCTAATAAAAGACCATGGGCCTCATTACGAGTCTGGCGGTAACCCTGCTGGTGCTTCCGACGGATTGCTGCCAGACTCGTAACATTTTACCAGCACCTAGCGTCCCGGTGCCACTGGGATATTACAAGTCCCGGCAGACCGGAAAGCAAGGTGCTGGAAAATGTTAGTCCCCATTCCCGTGGAGTCGGGAATGGGTTGGTGGAAGCACCGGCAGCTTTACTAACGGTGCCGGTGCTTCCAAGATCAGTCTGCCTAATGGGGCCGCTGCGCCCGTCAGGGTCAGACCTGTCGGGTGCAGAAGCCCCGTTAGGCAGACTCGGAGTTTGGCGGTCCGGAAAAAAGGATGCTTGTTTCCGGATCGTCACACTCATGATGAGGCCCCATGACTTATAAAAAAATGACCTACAAGGGGTAATCATGTTTACGACAAGGAATTAAATGATAGGAAAACTCTGATGAGAAAGGTGCTCAAAAGGAGCTAATGATGAACCTGATATCATGGGGTGGAACATCAAGAAAACAAAACAGAGTTACAGAAACTATTGTAAAAGTAGACAGGCTACCCTTCTGCAGAATGACGCAGAGGCCATGTTGGATGTTGTAATCAGGAAGGATGCAAGGGTCTTTTGGCAGCTGGAAATCTCACTTGAAGCCAGCTTTTCATTAAATCAGTTGAATGCAGTATCTGAATGTGAATGGGTAACATTTTCTGGTAACTTATATGGTAATATAAGATAAGGGATGCTGCCTTGGCAAAGCTTGGGTGGCGAAAGCTAGTTCAAATCGGGAGTGGAGCTTGCTGATTGAGCTAGGAGAAATACATTCCCTAATTAAATCTGGTTGTACCTCGAGAGCACCAGACAAACTGCCTTTTTAAGGCTGATCCCTGTGTGTGGGGGAAGACTCTGACGCTGTGCTTTGTAGGCGTTGTGAAAGCTGATGTGTTGCCAACTACATGGGAGCTGGCCACGGTTGTCCCTATGTATTAGCAGGGCCCCAGAAATTATCCAAAAAAGTATTGGCCCATCTCATTGATCAACGTCGATTGTAAGCTATTCTCCTCATTAATCTGGTCTCGGGTGGTGTCTACGCAGTGTTTATGTAAACTTCAGACTGTGTTTAGAAAATGACATGTGACATCCCTGAATGGCATGGTCCTGCGGGTGTTGCAAGAGCAAACCTGGGAAAAACCTGGCGGGATAGTCTATGTGACATCTATAGACTTGTCCAATGCATTCGATAGTGTTGATCAAAACAGGCTTTGGTCCAAGCTCTCTAATTTGGGACTGGCAGGGGGCTTCTAAAATGATTGATTGGGCTACACACAAATTCTGCAATCAGGGTCAGACTTAACCGAGAAGGGGATCTTACACAGAGAAATGAGGTACTTACTGGATTGAGACAGGGGTGAGTTTCCAATTTATATGTCTCTGATATTGGTGACTACTTAGATAGTTGTGCCTTTGTCCCGCCAATAGTAGGGGGTAATAAAGTCCCATGGATTTCATATGCAGATGATTACCTCCTTTTCGATACTACTCGAATTGGACTGCAAAGGCTCATCGATGGGTTTAGGGTTTATGCATCCCTGAATGTACTGGTGATCAGCCCAGGGAAAACTAAAATCTTGCAGGTTAGGAGATAAAGGAGTCACAGAAAATTGGTGTGGTCAATGGGAGAAACGAAACTTGGTCGTTCTAGTAGTATGGTATACCTGGGATTTAAGATATTCCCACAGCCTGCAAGTTGTAAAATTGGGAAAGGATTAAAATTGAAAGCTATTGCCCTGTCAATCCATCTAATGAGGCTGGACAGTCAATATGGAACGTTCTCAATAAAACCAGTCATTCAATACTATGAGGGCAAGATTATCCCTAAATCAGTACACGGAGCAGAGTTCTTAAGTGAGACTTCACTTGCTTGCTTTGAAATCATCGAGGCGCTTATGTGGAGACGATGCCTGAAAGTCCCAAACAGTATACCAATGGCGGCAATCCACTACGAGTTGGGTCTGACCTCACTAAAAGCCTGGGTACATTGGAAAACACTGAGTATGTACAACAAACTGATCAATTCAAGGCCTGATACGCCGTATGAAGTCTTGGGAACTGAAATTACAAGGAATATGTCCCTGGGCAAGAATCGAGATACTCTGGTACATTTGGCCAATGAATTTGACAAAATGTTGGGGGAACTGGCATTGGACAAGAAAATCCTGTCTGAGAATCCTGCTCAAGATAGAAAAGCTCTTTATACCTACGATTGGATAGTGACCACAGAGCGGCTTCACGAATATCCCTCATTGAAACACCTTTCTAAAGAACATAAAAAAGGTGGAAGGATTTCATATATTTTACACCAGTTCCCAAATAAGCACTCACACACTTTGCTATTGAAGTTAAGATGGAATTTACTGTTAACTAGGGAGGTTTTGTTGGAGAGAGGCCTAATCCAACCAGACTGCTCCGATTGTAGGTTCTGTGACACCCAGTGATTTTTGGAAACATGTAAACATCTGCTAATAGAATGCCCTGCCCTGAATGAACAAAAGATGATCGATATGGGGATATAGTGTGGTGCCACTAATGCGATCAATGTTGACTCTCTGTGGTAAAGATGTATTGGCATTCATAATACTTCGGATGGACTGGCGATTGCAGGATTTTTGAAGTGTTTAAATCGAAATAGGCTCCCTACAGACAGAAGTCCTACACACTTGAAAAGAATGTCTGTGTTAATAAGATTCACCTTGAGAAAGAATACGTTTATATTTAAAATATTGTGGTGTAATGTTGAATGATTTTAGATCACTTCATGATTTTCAATGACATTTTGTATGTATGATCATAGACTATTTGATTTTTATGCATCCATTTTTATGTATTGTTAAGGTTTAAACAAACCAACCAAAAAAATAAAATAAAAAACAATACAAAACACAACAACAAAAACATTTAGGAGCGATCCCTCTGTGACTTCAAAATGACTTTCCTAAACTAATTATCAGCAAGGACAATTAATTGCTTCTCATTGTGATTGAAACATGGACTGCTGCCATCGTCATTTTAAATGTAGTGTGCAAGGTCAGCATCTCCTGCAACAACATAACAGACAACCCTTATTGTTATTTGGCCCTTTCTGTTTCTCTGGGCCTTAATGCCCCTAATATGGGGTCAGAGCAATCCTTCTCCTTTCGCTCTCTGGACTCTCAGTCCCATTCCACTATGAGCAACCCGGGTACCTTCTTTGTTGCAGGGTTTGCTGTAGTGAGGTGGCATCTGCTCGTTAGTGGTGGCGTTCTCCACGGCTTTCTGGTGTTCCATTCTGGACACTAGCAAGTTTTGTGTTCTGCTCATCTCAGCATTTCTCTGCTCATCGGCTCCTTCTTTGCGAGTGGAGGATTTGTTTCTCCCTTGCAGTCTGGGTTCAGCGTCGTTTCTCGGGCACCAGGCCCACCACGTCCAATGCATGGTCATGCCTTCAGGTAAAGCTGGCTCTGCTCGGCTTTGGACTTGCTGACTCTGCACAGTGCTGTTCCAGGTCAGCTGCGTCGCTCTCCTTCCCCTGCCTCTCTCTGCGCCACAGCCGGCTTCACTGTGCAGCGCAGCTCCTCTCCTCAGTGACGTGCTCAAGTCAGATGGCTTGCCTATGCATATTGCTTCTTCTCCTCCATTCAAGGCTGATCACGTCTTTATTCGCACTCTGTAACCAAAAATGGGCATGTTGTCTATGTTTAGCTGTCAAGCCCACGGAGAGACCAGCATTGTCTTGAGCCAAACATCCAAAGCCACTTTCAGTATTATTTTGAGTCATATAGTTGAATGTAACATCAGTTTCTCTGACTCCTGCCTATGCAGACAATGCTTTAGTTATAGGGAATTCCCCATGGGAATGGGAGTCCTTGTCACGTTGAGGGGAGTCCCTCACAATTAAGCCCTGCTTTCCAAAATCCCTAGGGAGAGTTTTGCTGAGCGGGCTGATGTCCCTAGCCTTAAAGGGGGTGGCTCCCCCAGGGAAAAAAGAACAAAGCCTTTGCATTCATCACAGGACACTGAGCAGAATGCGTCTCAACCCTTCTACTCGCTCCATGCCCTGTTAACCATCTCCAGCTCTAAGGAGTTCATACCTTCCTGTCCCTTTCCTTGCTGAATGATTGTTCTCCTATTTTGTCTCCCTATGCTTCGTTCACCCTCCAATTATCCTTCATTATCATAACACCTTACCAGTCATACTGTTTCCTTGATTTTTACCTTACACACGCCTGTTGTTCTCCTTTGTCTGATCTAGCCTTTTTTCCAATCAATTCTCGTCCTTTTCTGCTTTATCAAGTTATCTACGGTATCCAGAGCCAGCGCCTTGCTCCACGTAAATCCCAGCGTACTATTCTGTGGTGCAGAGAGATGTTCCTGGTTCACTTCCATGCGCCAACCCTATGTTGCGGGCACTGGGCAAAAATCCTGCACCACCAGTCCTCTTCCTGGATCCCTGATGAAATTGTGAACTTGACAAGTACACCTCCTTCTGCCAGGATATCATGTACATGGCTCTGCGCCTATTGGTAGGCGGCATCTGAAGTCCAGGAAAATGTATTATGGGTGAACACCTAAATGTATGCTTCTAGTTAGCATGGGACTGCAATATTGATTAATTTGCATACATGCATACAGATAAATAAGCTCTTTTGGTCACTTCAGGAAGGGAAAAAAAACGGTAGGTATGTTTGTATGTATGAGTGTATGCATATATGTATGTATGGGTGGATGCAAGGGTTTATGTCTGTCTAAGTGTGCAGAAGTATGAATGTGACATTTCATTTAGTTTATGTGTTGTAATGTATGGGTGAGCCAAGTGTGTGAATGAAGTAACAGTGTGTATGTTGGGGTGTCCATGTGAATGAGAGCAGTGCGCATGTGAGTGCATGTATGTTGCATGGGTGGAAAGGTGAATGAGAGAATGTGTATGTTGGATGCGTGCATGATGTGTGTGCATGCATGCATGTTAGGCAGGGAGTGAACCTGTGATAGGGTGAGGCTACATTAGTGCAGTAGCAGCCAGCATGTACATGTTTTCTTTAAATTACATTCTTTTTTAATGGCATTATGGCAGACCCAACCTGATGAGTGTTCTTACATGGAGGGGCAGCCAGATTTATGAAACCAGCAAGTACATATTTTCTTACTGTGGCATGGCCATTATTACTGGCATTACGCACAAAGACAACATGAGGAGTGTTCTTACAGGGGGGTTCATGTGTGCAGCTAGTAAGTACATGTTTTCTTAATGTGGAATTACGTATTTTACTGGCATTAAGGGCAAAGCCAACATGAATTGTTCTTACATAGGGGTACATTTGTGTACCAGCAAGGACATGTTTTCTTACTGTGGCATGGAATTTATTTTTTTCATTAAGGGCAAAACCCTTCCGATGAGTGTTCTTAAATGGGGGTTTACATTTATGCAGTCAGCAAGAGCATTCTTTTCATATAGTACTGGCACGATGGGCAAAGCAAACATAAGTATGTTCTTAAGTGGGAATACTGGAATATGTTGGTGCAGCTGGCAAGAACATGTATTGGTAGAGTCAGCATGAAAATGTTTTTTACACTATAAGAATACTGGTATATAGTGGGAAAAGGCATCATTAAAATATGTTGGAAAATGCTCCTCTGCACTGTTGGTGACTTTGCATCTAATGGATTTGTTTCATGGAAGGCCCTACAAAATCGATTTTAAACTGTGTGGCACTTTGTCCAATTTTACACAGAAAGCATGCTGTAAAATGCACGATTTTTACCCATCGTTATGAGTACCATTATTATAATTTAACAACTTCTCTCAGAGGGAGAACCTCCACAAACCACACTTGGTTGGCTCAGCTTCGGTCGCCTATGCATAGTCATGGGAAATGTTTACACCCAGAGCTCTGGTTCTCTCTAGGATGGCCTACTGCATCAGCCTCTTTCTATATCTGCCTGCCTCTACTCTCCACCCTCTGCAGCTCATCCAAAACAGGACTGCGAGACTTGTCCTTGGCTTCAAGCCCAGGGATCGTATCTCTCCAGGACTGAAATCTCTGCACTGGCTCCCAGTGACGGTGAGGATTAAGTTCAAAACCCTCTGCATTGTCCACAAGACCTTCTGGGGCCTGGGACCTCAATACCTTCAACTCTATCTTCCTAAATATGTTCCTTCTTGAGCTCTTCGATCATCCGCCTCCAACTCCCTCATGGTCAGTCGCTTCTCCAAGTAACGAGTTGGTGGTAGTTCTCTTTCCTCGGCTGGTGCCTCCCTCTGGAACAGCCTCCCGGCCTCTCTGAAACTTGAGGAGAACCATCTCCGGTTATGGCAGCACCTCAAGACCTTCCTCTTTGCTTCTGCTTTCTCTCCTCCTCTCCCCTGCTGATCCCCTGGCTATAACTGAAACTGCACTGGTTACCTGGCTACCTTCTGATCTCGGGCCCAGGTCCCCTTCACCCCCAGTTGCACACCTGCACTGCCCTCCTGGCAACCCTTGCACTTGGGGACTGTTTCTGTATCCCTACAGCTCCCTGACAACATTTAACACCTGATGTCTGCACTTACCCATGCACTTGCCACCAGCTGGCTGCACTCTTATTTATTGTCTTATTTATTTTACTGTTTCTTATGTACTGCACTGCCCCCTCCCCTCTTCCCCCCGCACTTCTCCTCTCCCACCCCCTGCACTTGCGTGATCTCAATGTCACCTGGCCTAGTAGGATCGTTGTCTCTGTCTTCCCTCTGTTCCCCTCCCTTGCCTCGTCGCGCCATGAAACACTTGTGTATAGGCGCGTTATAAATACCATAGCATATCATATCCAAATACAAAATTCAAAAGCCACCTCTGCACAGGTGTTATAGAGAATTCTGCGTATTGGGGATTCCATCCCTCTTTTTGGGGTTCTTCTCTTTTTCACCTCTTCCCTGCTTCTTTTTCCAAAATCAGTTTATTCTTAGATTACTCTTCTCAAAGATGGAGGCAAAGAAACCAAGACCCCATGTAGACATCCTCTCTTTCGATCCTGCCGGTTGCCCCGCCCCTTTTTGCTTTATTCCTTGTTGCTTTATTCCCTGATTTTGTGGCATTATCAATAGCTATGGATGATTGGATTTGCAGAGGTTTAAATCTAGGGAAGTTAAATAGCCAGTAGCTGATTTTCAGTGCATAAGACACTTAAACTGAATCATCACTGCCGTTTCTGAAAAAGACAGATCTCTGAAAAGCATTGGGTTAATTACAGCTATTAATCTATCTATTTATTTTAGCTTGTTTAACACTAGGGTGATTTAGTACAAAAAGTCAAACAAGTACACAAGTCAAACAAGTCAAACAAAAAGTCAAACAGAAGGCGACTCCAGTGGGAACTGGGGAAGTCATATAAACACAAAAGGGGAACTGTTCCCACCTGGAATGATTTGGAGATGTCTGTAGGTTTAGACAGTTACTTTAGTTATGGTGTGCCCCATAGGGCTTACACTACAGCAATCCGGTGCAATAAATGATTCATCCATGATACATATTAGCATTCCTTACCATCACTCTTCTCCACATAAAAAACATTCACTTGAAAGGAGAAACCTAATGTCTACATGCATAAATCATATGAAATAATGAAACTCATGAATGGGGCAAGCCAAATACAATGAAATAAGGGGAAAAAAGACACATAGAGCATCGAGTCCCCACTGGGGTTATCATTGAACTAATGTCTGTATCTCTCCAAAAGAATGCCACACGTAGGCTGGTTTAAGTAGCACCTGTGGAGTAGTGACAGTTCTTATTTATTGTATTCAATGCAGGTTCGGCTCAGGGGCCACCTACACATTGCACCAATTTGATACAGTGGCTGTCCCTAGGTTCCATTCCTCGTTGTATTGCTTTCGACTCTGGTTTCAGTGGCTCCTGCAGGGTAGTGATAGTCTCTGTTATGGATTGTAGTGTTGGCTCAGGGGCCACGTGCACACTCTGTTGCAGCTATTTGATACTGCGTTTGCCTCTGGGTTTTTCCTTTTTGTATTGTTTTATGGTAGCTGATCGTTTGCTAATCCACTGTCATAACCTCTTTGCACTCACGCTCTGTGTGTCTTGTAGGGTGCACATGGCATATGTTTACAGTGGGGGCACATGTGAGACTATACCATACCATTTATTGACTATGCCAGGCATATAATGACCTTATTGGGCTACATGAGGCTACATCTGATATATGACTACCACAGCCTGTTGACTTTGCCCATGGCTGTGTTTGAATGCCTTAGCATTTTCTGCTGCTCATGGGATCTTCTGGGGCCATAACAGATTGCGCCTTGGAGAGGTGGGGAATCTGCACCCAAGGCAGCCTCACCCGAGGAATTTTAAACAGGAATGTAAAGCTTCCTGCCCTATAGCCAGGGATGCTTGGACCCTGCTGATGCATGTGCACTTAGATTGGCCCTGTTTTTCTATATTACTAGCGTTTAATGAGTAAGTTATGAGTTAACAATTCAGCAATATGTTTCTGACCACGCGTTTTAAAGCCCACAGACCTGGGATTAATAGTTACCTGGTTATTGCAAGCGGTGCTAAGCTTTTTATTCCTCTTCTCCACTTCAGGTGCTTGCACCATTGTTTTCATATTGAGGGGTCCTGAGAATGGGCACGGGCTACATACTAGGAGTATACAAAGGAACAAATTCGAACCCCTGTCCACATGGGCCCTATTTCTCTCTAGGTTACAGAAGTAAAGGGAATGTATTCAGGAGTGTTTATGGCACAGACAGACGGGTTCTGTTTTCCCTTGTTGATGTGCACTCTCTCCCCACTGCAGGTGCAGAATGTTGGAACAGTGTGAGTGCGAATAAGTGAGCCGGGGTGCTTGACCCAACCCTTTAAAACGAGGTAGCAATACTTTGAGATGGATGGGGATGCAGAAGATACTCAAAGATCAATAATCAAACTAACTCAGGAAGTTGGCAAATCAAAGCTGTTTTATTTGCAATTGTCTAAGACAGGGAGTTACAACGAACACCGACAATTCGTTCGATCTTCCCACTCTCTCAACAAATCTTATAAAAAAGCATTTTATATAGTAAAAACCCGTAATTGCTGACATCATCCTACGTGGCAAACTACAAAAACCTATTGGAGAAAGTGATGATTGGGTCTAATGGAACATCTAGGTGTAAGTTCCTTACTGGTCCAAGAGAGTGCTAGGGTTTCTAATATCAGGTGGGACAACTAAGCCCTCCCCTCAAACAGGTCACTATGAACGTCATCAAACACACGATGTCCCATTGGTTACACAAACTATAGGGCTCTTTACTACGTGGCCCTCTATAATTTGTTGGCATCCTTACATCTGTCAGTACTTTTCCACATACGTCAGCAGCACGCAGGCTGTTCTCCAGGTGCAGGTGGGTTGGTCTTGACCATAGATTCCCACCAATTAGTATACTATCCATCATCACACTGCTGTCTGCCAGTCAATTAGCCCTTTGAAGATTGGCCTTGAGTTTATTTTTCATGCATGAGAATAAAAGGGAGTATAGCATACTATATCCCCTTGCATAGGCGTAGCACGTCACGATTGTCCATTTTCAGCCACCCACGTGACTGAAGACCATGGTTTTGAGCTTTTGGTGCATTTAAAATACTATTATTTAATGAATCTCTGACATCTTCATTGTTTTCGTGCACGTCTTCTGAACAGGAGTTTGTTCATTCACATGTTTGTAGCTACCGTCTGATCTTTCCGGCCCAAAGCGGCCTTGGCTTCTTGGGGCTAGTCCAGCCTCGCCCTTCTTTGATTCACTTCAGTAATTCAATTGCTTTTTAGCTGCGTCACACTGGAAAGCCTTCCTTTCCTGGTCCAGCTGGCTAAAATGCATAGTGGAATCGTCCACAGTTCACTCACTCCTATATATGATTATGTTGCTGCATGCCGCAATCTATTCACTACATAGCTAGCCTTAAGAATACTTTGTCTATTTGTGTTTCTTTGCATCTGTACACGTGTAAAATTACTTGATAACTTCATCGTTTTTTGTAACATAACCTTCTTCATCTCGATCCTGAAATGTTAATGGTCTTTAATACTTTCTTGCCTATAGAATATCTATGTTCTCTTGTCTCTGCATCTCTTCTTGGTGTGTCAGTCTTGCTTCGTGTGACGTCATCAATCTGCTCTTTTGCGCACATTTTCACACTTCTTCTCGTATTTCATTCAAATGGCTGTCATATTGTCATGTATGCAGGTATGGCTTTATTAATGGGAACCTTGCTTGCAGGCTTCTCCTTGGTATCGGTATCTTCACTGGCACTGCACGTATTTCACATTCTGGTTCCCAGCATATAGGCAACATGGGAGCGATGCTTGAGGTGGGGGTACTTGGCTCCTTCTCTACATGAGCACTTACTAACAATGATTGCATTTAACAGTGCCTACTCCTACACCACAACATTTCTCTCACTGCTCTCTACTCAGCACAGGACATCCTCCTAATTCACAAACCAAATCGCCTGTCTTGGCAATCGTGTGCAAACTTTGATCTAACCTCCAAACATTACTCACACCTCCCAAACCAATATCTGTTGCCTCCTCCCTTTTTCCTAATCACCGTTCAATTCTTTTCCTCTAAAATCTCTTACATTCTTGATACTCTGACAGACCTCCTCCCCCCACACTCCTCTGCCTCTCCTGCCAAATTAGTACCCATCCTTTGCAGCGCCAACCCATCTTATGATCAGATCGAACTGTTGGCTCCTTAAACGGCCAAAGACTTAGTCCCAATCATCTTCCCTTAGCTCTCTAAGCTCTTTTACCTATCTCTCTCTCTCTCTCTGCTGGACTCTTCCCTGTCTCCTTCAAATCTACAACTGTCTCACTCCTTTTGAAGAAATCCTCTGCTGACCCAAACATCCCGGCAAACTATTGCCCAGTTTCACTCCAAAGTCCTTCAGCCAGTTGTCTGTAACCAGATCACTAAGTAAAGTACTTTGAGGATAATGGCATTGGTGGTGCATTTAAGTCAGGTTTCTGTAGTAAGCACTCCACGTACACTGCACACATACATGTGACCAACTTTCTCATTAATGAACATGACTCCAAATGTTCTTCTGTACTCACGATTATGTACCGGGGGAGTTACGTGGCCCTCTCCAATTGGTCAATTTACATGCTACTAATCCGGTGTGGCTTGGAAAATACACATAGCCTGGAAAATGGCCATTGAGGTAAGCCTCACCATCACCCGGGGCTCACTGCACTGGCAGCGTGGCTCTCAGCGCGTTGCTCCCTCTCATCAATATAGTGCTGTGCTGAGTAATGCAGCCATGGCTCTCAACACTGCACTCCCTCTCTCCAAGGGAGCGTCATGCTGATAGCCATGCTGTCAGCACTGCTCTCCTCCACGTGCGTACACCTAAATCACCTGCCCACCACTCTTTACCTTGTTAGGGTGGCAGGCTGAGGCCCCCCAGCCAGTGGTGCTCTCCTCCTTGGGCCCGGCCGCACCCAAAAGACGTGGCCCGTGCATGAGAAATCAACCACCTTCTCCCCCAAGTCCTTTCATTGTTAGGGTGTAGGGTGTTCAACCCCCGCCCTTGCTGCCTTCAGACTTTGCCTGGCTGTTTTCTCTTTTTTTTTTTTTTTTACATCTTTTCATTAGTATGTTAACAAATACATTTCGTCACAGTATATTACAGGGGCATTTAGCAAATTCATAAATATTTTGTTTAACTACATTTTGTTAAATTTTAAGTAAACATTACAATCAAATGTACCCCCCTTAGACACACTAAACAACTTTCAATTTATGCAAGCAGTAAAATAAAAATGTAACCACTATTTCTTTTAGGACACATACACAGATACAAGACGTCACACAGACAAACACCATACGAATCCACTAATAAATAAGATAAAGAAGAAAGAGAAGAAAAAGTAGAACGATAAGAGAGAGAAGAGAAAAAAAAATAGGCAAAGAATTCCACTCCTCAATACTATTTACATCTTAGATATTCAGTCGTATAAGGCATTGAATGGCCCCCATATCAAAATGTATTCCTCTTCTTTCTCCTTTGCTTCGAATGAGAGTTTTCATAATTGGATAAAATCTGCAATTCCACTAACCAGTTTTCCACTGAAGGCTTCTTCCTAGTTTTCCAAACCCAGAGAATCAGTCTCATTGCTACTAACATAAACTCATCGATCCAATTGTTGTATTTCATAGAATTTTCACATCTATCCCGGTACAGAAGTAAGATTATATTAACCGCTGATCTCCGTAAAACCATTTTCTAAGCCTTGCTCCTTCCTAGCTTTGGTTGCTGGAAACTATCCAGTTCCCAGCAACCACTACAGACAGATGGCTTTGTTTTCCTTTCTTTTAAAAAGGGGCATAATAGTTTTATAGACCAACCCGAGGAAAGTACCGGAGGTTATGGGGCCTAAAGAGCTTGTAAATTCCCTTGCTGCTCTCAGGCCTTTAACTTGATCTTCAGGCCCCATACTTCTATAAAGCTTAAATGTGGACCTCTTTGCCACTTTCAATACTGTTAACCACCAGCCGCTCTCTCCTCCTCACACGCCATCATCTTTGGGTTTTCAAATGTGCTCTAACATGCATTAGCTCCTACTTGGAAGATCACTCATTCAAATCTCCTGGAACTCGCAAAAGTCCACCCCTCTCCCTTTCGAGATCACCAATGATCAGTGCTTAGACCTCTGCTCGTCACCTCCCAGCCCTTTTTTCTAGGTTGATTTATCTTGTTCTTCGACTTTCACTACCATCTCCTTGCTGACAATGCTATTCTCTTTTCCCTCCTTTTAACCAGCCATTTCGGAGCAGATTACCAACTGTCTTACTGCAATATGTCACTGGTTGACTCTCCACTGTGTCATGCTGAACTGTTTCAAAATGTACGTTATCTTTCGTCCCGCTTCCAATCCCTAGCTTCCGTCCCCTGTCTGATCTCCCCTCTGCCTGCTCCCCTCTGCCTGATCTTCTTGATCCCTCACCCACGGCTCTCATCCTTGGGGTCCTCTTTTATGGTGACCTCCGACAGCAACAATTCATAACTTCCACCAGCTCTGCTGCTTATATTAACATTCTCATCAGTTGGAACATTCATCCATTTCTTATTGACCACTGTATGAAAACTCTAATATCCATCCTTGTGCTCAGAAAATAGGACTATGGCTCGGCCTGTGCCTTGGCCTTTATTCCTGCTCCTTCCTCCCTCTAGACAACATCCTCAACTTCGCTATCTGCACCCTCTACAACCTACCAAGCTCCTTCTGCACTTCTACGTATTTATTCCATGCTTGATGGCTCTCCATGCAAAAATATTCCCTTTCAAGTTCCTTCTCCTAGTCTACAAGCTATCAATAGTCTTACTCATCACTACCTGGCTGATTGTACGGCTGTCATCTCACCACCCTCTGCGCTCAACCTCCCTGTCCCATGCTCTTGCTTTGTCTCCTCTCTCAATCTTTCTCTCTATTTACCCATCTCCATTGGAACCTGCTGCTGATCACAATCAAAGCCAGCACTGCTGTAGATTGGTTCAAAGCTTTGCTTAAACTTCACCTACTGCCCCAAGAAGGAAACTATCCCCAAATACCCCCTCCAAACATCTTCCTCAGTGATGCATAATAATGTAGTTTTGCATATGTGTACAGTAATCCTGTTTCTTTTGCAGAACGTGTCCCCAGGTGAATGTTACCTTTGTAAGTCACCTAATTATTATTTTTTTCGTCCTTGGTCTGCCTGCCACTTTGTTCACACCCTCATATACATGCTTACCACTTGTGCAGTTGTAAGTCATTTTGATCAATATTGACACCCCTGTTCCTCAAATACAAATGCAGTGTATATTGTCTGCAGGTCTGAGACAGATGTCACACCATGTTCTCACCTATCATACCTCTGAACCGTCAATCACTTCCAATTCCTTCATCCCTCCTGTTCTGGTCTATCATTAACTCTTACCTTCCCCTATTTCACCCTGGGCACTTGTAAAGTTAAGGCCTTTTACGGGTGGCTCCATCAGCCCAGTCGTCCCTTCTGGAAAGGACCTTGGTTGTATTTGCCTCACGGCAGCTCGATGTCAGGCATATGTTGTGATACAATGTGGCATGCATCAAGATCAGTGCCTCCAGGAGGCCATTCCCAGCCGGTGCCTCTGAAAGTCCTATCTTTGAATGCACAAGAGAAGTTAGCATGTTACTCCTCAGTGTGCACGTGATTGGGCACCCAGTTCTACTTTCCAGCACAGCAGCATCTGTTAGACTTCGGTCCTCCTTATAAACCTGATCATCTATGGACAGAGTGAATTATAGGCAAGAAGTAGCAGTGTAGCTAGTAGTGGGAGTAGTGGAAATACTACCACTAATGCAGTTAGTATCGCTTATAGTACTACAGCTACCATTAGTATTACTAGCAGTACTCATAGTAATAATGCTAGTAGCAATACTACCACTTCTTGTAGTATCATTGGCATTATTAGAACTACTTCTAGTAATGGTAGTACTAGAACCTTAACCAATACTATTACTACTTCTTTTACTATTGTTACTAGATATGTAAACCTGTTGGTAGAAAGTCAAAATAAATGCAACCATTTCGTTTTTGCTGCTATAATGAATCTGTAAATTGCACTTACTTCTCTCGATATGCTTGCAAGATGGATTGGCACTACAAAGGATGGGTGCTAATTTGCAGTAGAGGTATGGTAGTCTGCGAGGGTGATTGCAAATGGAGGAGATTAGGTTTTTGAAGTGGGAGTATTTGACACAGTGCAGTGCAATTGTGAGGGCAGCAATGGAATTGTAGGCTAGGAGTATGGTGGGGTCTATGATTTCCACTCGTGTCGTCGTAGGTCATGGTGCATGTCTTTGAGGGTCTGGATCTCAAAGGTCATCCTAGGCTGAGGATGGGGACAGGAAGGTGTGAAGGTACGTGCAGTATAGTGTTGGTCAAAGGGAGTCATAAGTGCATATTGAAAGTCAGAAAAGCATGGTAAATGTGCAATTGTCATTTGAGAATTAGGGGATAAGGATAATGACTTGTCTCCATAGACTTAGTGGCAGAGAAAGCAATAAAAGGGCTACCTGGCTTGTATCCCCACCTGAGTTCTTGGCAAAATAGGGTAAGGCCAGCCTGACAGGGAATGGGGAGGAAATACTGAATGGTAGTTACAATGGTCAAAATGCACATTCAAATACACAGTCAAATCAAAGTGAGTGCACAAATTAATACTGGACTCCAGAAATAACAAACAGGACACTTGAAAAGAAATCAAAGCAGCTTTTAGTTACAGGTTTGCACAAGGGATAGCACTAGAGCAGAATGAAGAGATTTGCTTTTGTATATACAGCAGGAATACCAAAGCATCACATGGGTTTTCACATGTGGTTTACAGTGCAAGGTCGATTTGCAACACAAAATGAACACTCAAGGTTTTCCATTATAGGAGCTCTAATGCATAAGACTTTCAACCTTTTTCCTTTCTGTATTTATGAATAATGTGTTCATGCGTTACTTGAAATGAACTCAAGAGGTTCTATTTACACACAGGCAATCCCTTTTGTTTCAAACCACACAGGTATTGGGCCTTCTGCTCTGCTGTGAATGTGGCAGCAGAGAAATCTTTCTCTGTGCTCTTGGCTGGCCTCCCGCTAAACAAGCTTGCTGCAAGATATATAGCAAATAGTACAACACAATCAATGGCCTAGGACTAAAAGGCACTGATACACTTAGAGTGCCTTTCAACTTGAGCTCCCATGTGTTGGATTAAATCAGGGTTTTCATCAAAATAAAGGTATGCACCCCATATAGGACTCTTGCAGTAGCCTCTCACCTCCCAAAACCACTGGGGCCCAGCAAACCCAGGATCTTGTGCTGGAGCAATGAATAACTATCTTTGAGGGTCCAGGAAGAGATTAACAGACACATCATTCACAGCAGAGTATAGTTATTTATAGCATATTTGCACATGGGAGGGTCAGAGAAGGCTCAAATGCAGATGGAATCGACCCAAACCTCAGGAGGTCTGTCTACAACACCTAAGGAAGTGCACTGCACTTAAAGAACATCTCATAAATACATTGCACAATGAAAGCCAATGGTAAAGTGATCGCAGCACAGCCTTTATATTTCTTTTCTTTAAATTAAGTATTTATGGTTTTTTACAAACTTTAATGCTCCATATCATCAATCATATGCATAGTTGAGATCAGCACAGTCATACTAAAACCTAATTTATCCTATTTACAAGACCAGAAGTCAATAATGGAAATCACTAAGACAGCAACATAAACAATACAACTATCTAAATCCCATCAATTAAATTCTCTCCTAACAATTCATATACCTCCTTGATAAAAATGTACCAGTGCAAGAATGATCTGTTTTCCGTTTCCCACCAACAGCCAGGCCCATAGTAGGTCTGCTTGGTTCACTGTTATATCAGCTGCACATGTTTTGAGCCAACGTTCTGTAGCCACATTCGTTCCCTGGCACTCAGTAACCAGATGTTTCCAGGATTTTCCAGGATTTAATGCCTGGTTTACAAAGGTGCCATGCTCTTTCCTCATAGGAAAGGCTTCGCCTGGATCCCACCACATCTAACGTGCGTAATATATTCAAGCTGAACCTCATGTATGTCGCCCTAACTGTACGATCTGGGAATAAGATGAAGTACTTCTTACTTCAAGATCCCTTTCAGATGGAATTCATCCCCGGTCTAGGCACGTTGGTGAACTTGATGACCATCACAGCTTTAAAATCCCCCTGCTTAGCACAACATCAACCGCGTTATCTGGCCTATGTAGATTTTTGATCTGCTTTTGATTCAGTGTCTCGAAAACTGTTGATGAAGAAGCTAGTCAGAGCAAATTGTCCTTCACCCATTAGGGCTCTGATCAAACTATTACACACCAATACACCAATCCAGATACGACTCATGCTGGAGGGCTCCCTGTCGACCTCCATACCAACATATAGAGGATTAAAACAGGCTGCATCCTGGCCTCAGCCCTTTTTAATTTCTTTATTTCAGACGAAAGAAAAATGAAATATTATTCTAATAGATGCACCAAAGCTAGGTCATGAGTTAATACCTTGGATGCTGTACATCGATGATCTTGCACTCTTGTTGAAAACTCTGAAAGTATTGCAAAGACTCTTGGATGCCTTAAACTCCTACACTGTTGAAACCATCTCCAGATCAACTCGTCAAAGATGAAAATTATGTGCCCCACTAAATCTTGAGCTCCTCCGAAATCATTGATCTGGTCACTACAAGATGTATCCTTTGTATCTAGGTATCAACATTAACGATCAATCATCTGATCTCACATATTTAGGATCCATTAAGATTAAAATGAGCACAGCTATCTCGCAGGCAAAAATTATTCATTTCAAATATGGTAAATTCTCCTGTGTGCAATTATTAACATATTTTTATCAGAAAACCGTACCACAAGTTCTTTATGGAGCGGAAACTAAAACGCTGTTCCCAGAGGCCATCTGGGTGAAAATAGAAGGAAGTGTATCTTACTTTTGCCTCACTGTGTACCAATTGCCATAATTAGACATGAGTTGGGCCTGATTTCACTTCATTGCAAGTATTCATGGAAAATGTGTATATTATTTATGAAGTTTTTATTGCCTTCTGAATCGAAACAGCTCCTGCATATATTAGCTTCATAAGTTCACACGACTAATCATGAGTTTGTAAAGATGTGGAAATCTGCCGTCATGAATATGCTTTAGAACTTTTGCTTGAGAATCCAACGCGTGCCAAGCTCAAATTATTCCAAGTTGATTGGATGAAAACACAAAAAATGTGTCTGGTGCACAAGGATTTCTCAAATAACCCCTTTAATGTAAAATGTTACCACACGTTGGAATTGTAGCTAGAAAAATGTCCATAAAATAATGTTAGAAATGCAATAATGCATATGGGATTTAACTTGTGGTCCACCTAAGATGAATTAACCAATACGAAAAATCATCAATTCGGACCAGAATATCTGCCGATTTTGCAATCAGGCGAATCAACCCGAAACTCTTAAACATTTAATGGTTGAATGCCAAGAGTTAAAGGATAAACGCACCCCTTTTACCTAAAATGAAATGTTGAGCACTTTACAATTCTTGATACTGATACACTATGTCTGATGATTTTTTGTATGAAGAGAGTATTGCTAGCAATTGTAATAATCACCTTTTTAAATTCACTGCGGTTAGACAAAATTTGACCAAGAACTGAAACTCTTGTGTAAACTAACTTTTAGTTTAGATGACTAACCAGAATTGTGAATTGGTTATCTAAGTATGCAACCACGTAATAATTGCGCTGTGATTGGGATGGTTTTATGTTTATATGTATACATATTACATTGTATGAAATATTATTGTGATTAACTTAACTTGTGCTGTCTTTTATATATTATGTCATGTGGTATCAATGTCCTGTCTTTTAAGTCCACTTTGGTTAGACGAAACATGAGTAACAAGAACCAAAATTCATGAACTAACCAAGTCTCAGGTTTAGTTATGAAACCAGAAACGTGAATTGTTTATCTAAATATGTAGCCATGCAATAACTGAATCGTGATTGAAATGGTTTAATGTTTATATGTATACATATTACTGTTTTTTATGAAACATCATTGTGATTAGTTTAACTTTTTAACGTCTTTTACATATTGTTATGTTACGTGATATTAATGTATTTTTTGATGATAAATTGAAAACTGACTTAGCTCAGCTAAATAAATAAATAAATAAATAAATAAATAAATAAGAAAAAGTGCACAGCAGCTTCTCAAATCTGTTGTTTGCATATTTATATTGACTATAAGCCTTGTACTTCTGTATGACATCACATTGCCTGCAACAATCCCACATTCTTACTTTCTGTTTTATTCAATTTGGATTAGTCATCAACTCTTCAAGATTAGCCTTAATATTATCCAATGTTAATAAGCATTCAGAATATAGACTATTTAATGAATGTGATGTGCCTGTATGACAGATTTGGCACAAGTCTTGTTATAGACACTGTTTAATTGGACTCAGAATCTTGTTGAATGTGAATAGTCTTAAGTGAGAAGTGAGTCCAATGATTTTAGTCCAAGTTCCACTTGCAAAAATGCCACTGGAGCGGCTCCCGGCAGACGAAACCAACTTTTCCATATCAAACCTTCCATTCTATCTAACCAACATATCTTGGGGAGATTCAGTATCTCTGATCCGTATAACAGTATTGCGATTGTTTTGCCCTTGGTCGCAAACAACAAACGCAGTATTTGCCATATATTTTATGCATTTGTGCTGCCAATTGTATCGATATGCCATCAAGCTTCTCAATGATTTTCCCGGGCCTACAGGTGGGAAAAAACGGGAAGTCCAAATAAACAATGTTATCAACAATCCTCAATGCGGTACCACCCAAGTACCATTTATATTGAAAGTATTTCCTACCTTTACTACATGGCATTACAGAAGATTTTAATGCACCTATTTTCAGACCATTCTCATTGATATACTTATCCAGATCAAACAGTGAACGAGCTAAATCAATGGGAGACATATCAAACATCATAATGTCATCTGCAAAATCAAGACGGCAACTTTAAGACTCCCAAGTTTGGGCGGTATGGATCTCACATTATCCAGAGCATCAAAATGATCCGACATATAAATATTAAAGAGGTGCAGAGCATGGACGCAGCCCTCCCTAAACCCCAAAAATGTATTAATCTCTCTAGTGACATTTCCCAGCATGTTTAGCCTAACCTTGATCGTTGTGTCCTTTCAACCTTTTAATGGCTGAGGTTACTGCAGCAGGGCTGAGCAAAGCACGTAACTTGCAGCATAGGCATATGCTCATGGAAAAGAGGGGTAAATGCAGGAGATACACCAGGCAAGGTAGCGGTAAAGCTAGATGGGCTTCAAACAGCAGACCTGACCAATAACTGGAAAATAGTCAGAAGTATATTTTGCTTAAAGCTGGGAGCAGCTTGCACATGGAGCTTGGGTGGTCACATGAAGTACAGGGACCAACACACCTGCTTTATTCTCTGTAATGGCAAGGTGAAGAGCAGCAAGGCAGATCACAGAAGGTCTCAAGTCCTACCAGGGGAACAGACACCCAGCAGCATGGAGGACAGGCCTCAGGCAGGCCTGGCAGCAGAAGGGGACAGGTCTCAAGCAGGTCTGACCGCAGAATACAGGCTGGCAGGGCCTCTTCAGGAGGACTGCAGGGGAAATGCTGCACCAAGCCCAGGGGATTGGGCTAAAATAACCAAAGGGATAGTCCAAATGGATTTGGTAGTGTGGGGCTACCGGCACAATACCACTTACTAAAAAGGGGTAGCAACATGAGATCTACTCATAGAAACTTGCCAATAAAGAGCCAACAGGGTAACACACTTTACAACAGCACCCCTAATAGTAAAATTATACAATGAAGTGAAATCACGGAATGGTTTCTAAGTTAATAAATGAAATAAATAAATGCAGCTCAAGAAAGTGTCTACCTGACATCCTACAGTTAGTCACGTGTAGGCTGTCTCTTCCATAGTGGGGAGTGAGGCGAGGGACCTTACTTCATTATAGAGATGGGGAGAGTGGAAAAATCAATGTAAGATTTTCCAGCTGTCACAAACTGAAAGTCTGGTAAACAAAATCTTGAGGATGGTCTGGGCAGCAAAGTTGGAGCCCTGGAAAATACCATCCCATTGAGGTTAATGCAGTTCACAGAACTGAATGAGGGTCCATAGGAAATAGTGGATGCTAATAGGAATCAATGCAATTTAAAAGGGCATTTTACATAAAAGATTTTCTTTTCGCCCAGAGGACTTCTATAGTGCATATTTGTTCAGTCATTTATCTTCAAGGAGTTTTTCTGTACCTGGGACAGGCCTTGACTATCTACAATGCAAACAGGAGACTGCCCAAAAATCCACTTCCTTAGAGTGTGAGGGCCCACCCACCACTGCCTGGGTTCCAGGCAACAGCCTTTGTGTCTGCCTGTAATTGAGGGGATTGGCAAATGTAAGAGGCATCAATAGGAGAGAGAGACAGGAGATAGCTCCTCATACCATCAAGATAGAAGGCAAGAGTCCTGCTTGAATCGGGTTCTCGCGAAAATGGTAGGCCCTAGACTTTGCAAACATCTTCAGGCTTGGCATCAGAACTTTCTCTGACTTTGTACCAATTGTTTTAGGCTACGTGCCTGGTTAGTAGCGCTCTGATTTTGCATGTCCAGAAAAGATTCTAAAATTCTTAAGAAGTAATAATTTTACTAATAACTGGTTCTAAAAGAAAGACTGGGTGCTAATGGACCGTGACACAATTTAATAGGCCTGAGGTGCAGCGAGGACGTTTATCAATGGCTGCTGGATTTGACCACTTAGTATGGCTCATAATACAAGGAACTATTCCTTTAAGAAACTCTGGCCAAAGCCCTGCGGTGTAACGGCATGTATAAGTGGAAACGCACAGGCAGCGGTCAGCACAGGAACCGTGATGTCGGTGCTTGAAATAAAATATAGCTGCCATGGAAATGGAACACGGGACTCCATGTGGCCCAATCTTCCATTTCGATGGCCAATGTGGGGAGGTACCAGCATGATGGAGGATGGAGCAGGGTGCCTGGTGTGCATCATTGTAGGAGGGCCCCAGTTAAGGTCAGTGTGTGAGGTGGTAGGGGTGTCAGAAATAGCCAGGAAATAGCACAGGTTTCCAGTTGTGGGGCCACCACAGGGAAGCCCGGTGGATGTGGCACCAGCAAGCAGGGTGCAATGCAGGATCTTAATAGTAAATCAAGCCTGCATTCTTTGCACCGTTATTGGCTAGCACATATTCCCTTTTAGATAATTTCTTTTTGTGTTATGATTCATTATTGCACCTAACCTTACTTAACCTTCTCTTTCTGGACGGGCCCAGTTGTGACTTTGATCATAAACATTTACAACCAAAAGGGTGACATTTTTCATAGCCTCCATTCTTCTTTAATGTCCATTGACCAGATACGTTCTTGCCAGTGATAATGTAGGTTCTCTTTGTGAGGTGGTCTTGTAGGGAGCTATTCATATGTCCACAGTGCTTATCTCACTGTGTGGATGAGATTTATACTCCACAAGACTAGCTAGTAAGAAATTAATAATTGAGTACCAAAGGTGTAGAGTAAAGAGATAAAAGTACAAGTTTAGATTCTAGAATGAAGACCCAGAATCCATGAATGTATTATGATCACGCTAGATTTCCTTGTCTCCCTGGTCCCTTGAAGGCCTAAATCTGCCATCAAAGTCAAGGACAAATGTTTTGACAGCCATTGGCTGACCTAAAATGAGAAGGCCACAGATATGAGCACGCATAGCTCAGCATGGGAGAATGCCAACATAAGATGGCCTGCCTTAGGACATGTAAGGCGTATACATTATTCTAACAACAAAAGCTTAGTTAATACCTCGGCTGCAGAGTTCAGAATACAGTGAATATACCAACAGAACTGTTAAGGATCTGTAGTGAGCTGCCCGTACCCAACCAAAAAACCATTACATTTCAGTCATGTCCACAATTGACTGAAAACCTCACACAAGTCATTATGGACAGAGCTTATCTACCAGTGAAACAACCAAGCTACCTCCTACCCCCACCTGCAAGGCTAAGAACCTCGGGGTCATCCGCCCACATCTCTGAGGTCTCTAAAAAGTCAAATTTCCGACTGCACCTCCTCAGAGGTACTCTGCCTTTCCTCTCCTTCCCCCAGAAGCTCATGGTATCTCAAGCTCTGGTTCTCTCTAGCTTGGACTATTGTAACAGCCTCTTTCTAAATCTACCTGCCTCTACTCTCCGCCCTCTGCAACTAATCCAGAACAGGACTGCGAGACTTGTACTTGGCCTCAAGCCCTGGGATCATATCTCTCCAGCTCTGAAATCTCTTCACTGGCTCCCAGTGGATTCAAGGATTAAATTCAAAACCCTCTGCATTGTCCACAAGGCTTTCTGGGGCCTGGGTCCAAAATACCTTCAGCTATCCCTCCGCAAATACCTCCCCTCTCGAGCTCTTCGCTCCTCTATCTCCAACTCACTCAGTGTCAGTCGTTTTTCTAAGAAACGAGCTGGGGGTAGATCTCTGTCTTCGGCTGGTGCCTCCCTGTGGAACAGCCTCCCTGCCACTCTAAAACTTGAGGAGAACCATCTCTGGTTCCGGAAGCACCTCAAGACCTTCCTCTTTTCTTCTGCCTTCGCTCCCCCTCTCCCCTGCTAATCTGTTCTCTCTTGGCACCATGCACCTGGCCACCCTCTGTCTTTTGGGCCTAGGTACCTGCTCATCCTGTCACCCTCCCGCACTGCCTCCGGGCCACCCCTTGCACTGGGGTCTGTATATGTACCTATACAGCCCCCCCTTTTTCTTCCTGCACTTATCGGACCTACCCTGTCTGCTGCCTTAAACCTAGCACTTGAAAATTGATGGCTGCATTACCACTGTTTGTTGCCTTTATTATTTATTTATTGTTATTTATCTGTTTCTCCTCTGCTTCGCACTTTCCACCTCTCCCCCCTTCTATGCACTTTTCCCCTCTCCCCTCTCCCATGCACTTGCGCGTTCTCAATGACACTGGGCCTAGTAAGATCGCTGTTTTGTTCTCCCCTGCTCCCCTCCCTTGCCTTGTCGTGCTCTCAAACACTTGTACGAGCGTGATAGAAATAAATATCAATCAATCAATTCAACAACACTCCCACAACAATAAATTTATCAAGCCAGTCTTCTACTTTACTTCAGGGTCAACAAAGACATCACTACCATAGTACATGGCACTCTGCCAACTACCCACAAAGCCGTCACAATATCCTCTTCCTAAAACATTAGAGGGTACTAGCAAACTACAGACCCGTAGCGAACGAACCATGCGAGGCGGCGGTCTTCTAACATGTGGGGCATAAACACATTCAAGTGTTCATTCAGTGAACTGAACCACCTTTTCCATGAAAGTTGGGTTTCAGGCCTGGGTAAAACACAGAATCCATCCTACTGGACACCAAAAAAGAAACCCTAGAAAGCATTCCAAGGCAAGAAATCCAGGGCAGCGATCCTTTTGGATCTGTCAGTGGCATGTAACCATTTGATTTTCCTCTTCAACTTACTGCAGTACTTTGGCATTCTATGTTTGGCACTGAAATGGATCACTTGTTTCCTCACCATTTGCTCTGCATAGGTGATTGTTGGAAACTTCCTTTGAAATCTGTTCCTTGGCCCTGTGGAATCACTAGTGCTCATAGTTACCTCTATTCAGCACATCAAAGATGGAGATTCTCATTTTGTGGGCTCACACAAGGCTCCCAACTTGCACTCCTCTGACCACTGTCCGATGGCTCAGCCCTGCCCGCAGTCAGGAAAGCAAACTATGTGGGAATATTTTTCAAGGTCAAAATGTCCTTCTCCCCTTCCCATCCAATTGCAGACCTTAGGAGCAACTTCACCTGCTAAGAAGAATCCTCTGAGTTATGGACCTTGAGTATATAATCATGGCTATACTAGCCCTTGTAGTATATAGAGTAGACTATTGCAATTACAACCTGATAAAAACATCCAGAAACATCACTTAATCATGAATGCAGTAGCATTCTAGGCTTAAAAACATTACCACACCTCTAAGGCCATGTAAACACTTCATTGGCTCCCCATCACGCAATGCCTCAAGCAATGCCTCAAATTCAAGATTCTATGAGTTACCTGAAGAGAAGTCTAGCAATCAGGGCCTAAATAGCTCACAAACAGGTTCACATGCTAGAATCCACTGTGTGCGCTACATTCCTTCACAGCGAATAAATCCAACCCACAATGCACTTAAAAAAGATTGGAGGAAAGAAATCTCAATCAAGAGTCCTGCATTCTGCAATGATTTATCCAAAGGATTAATACTGTAACCAAACCACAAGTTTATAAAGGCCATTCAAATTCTACTCTTCTAGGTGACTTTCCAGACCTAAACGGACCTGCCCCTTCAGGCTTCCATTACTGGACTTTGGAAACTCATTAAAAAATGTGATTGATTTTTCCACGTCCTTTGCTCTTGATGATTTTTCCAAGACCGTATGTTCTTTTTTCCCTCTCCCTTCCCCTGCCCGCTCATTTTCTTGCACTTGAAGAATCAGCATGTGCACAAAGAGCTTTACAAAACACTAAATAAATAAAGCATTTCCAAAATAGTCTAGTGATGTTGTGGCTTCTGGCATTTTAGAAATCTCCAGATAAGGTGAGTTTTGCAGCCTGCAAATGTTTCTTAATTCTTTCTCTGCTTACAATGGAAACTCTACTGATACTTGTTGAGCTCCCAGTCTCGCAGGTTCTGCTGAGAGTCTCTTCAAGGCTGATATTCTCACATGTACTCGTGGGAGTCTCTTGTTCTACGTGGTGATGATTTCCTTGATCTTCTGGAAGATGGCTCGGCCAGAGGTACATGCAGCTTGAACCCCTGTACTTCATTTATAGAGTTTTAGCACCAGGACCGTTCTCTGCAGTCTCAAGCACACCAAAATAAGTAAAAATACCCTTTTCCGTATTCATCTCTGTTAGGGACGTCAGTTACGAGTATGTGAACGTGATTTTGAACATCTAACCATGACTAGGGTAACAGAAGTATGTTTTGCTTGACCTATGGAGCACATTTCTCATACTGATGAACAATAGGCTGTGGCTGCCAGGCCCTTCTTGCTTCGAGTCATATATACAGTGGTGTGGCTTTCGTCATTCTGTTGGAGAGCGTCCCTTCTTGCTTAAGCTTCATAAACGTGCACTTGAGAAATACCTTTCTGCATTTGAGTTCCTGAATACAACTTCAGGCATGGTAAGGATGTGGCCTGCAGTCGAATCCAACCACAAACAAGTGAAGTGAAGTGCTGTCCTTGCCGGTTCCTCAAGAACTAGAAGCTCAGGCCCTATCTTACTCCATTGAAATGCAATAGTCAGTCCATACTTCAATAGCACTTCACTAGTCTCTGAAATGTTGCTATTAACGTATTGAGGAACCTAATGACATGACTAAGGCTTGGTCTAAGAATTTGCCCTTCCTGGTGAACTGAACAACCAATGCAGGTCATGGACTTAAACTTCTAGAGTAACCATGCCTTGAGCTTGGTATGGAGTTCTTGAGCAGTTTCTGTTTGGGCAGGGATATTGAGCAGTTGGTACAAGTTCCATGTCTCTAGCAGGCTGTGTGACACCACAATCAACTATCAATAACACAAAGACCATACCACTATGAACAATTCATGAAAGAACACTTGTCAATGTATTAGCTTTGCATCATCATCAACAATGTATTTTCAAGCCCACTTCTACCTGGGTTGTAGAGTTGCAGCGTGAGATGTCAATGAAAACCAGAATGGTTCAGTCTTTCAGACTTCATTGAGCTGTCCTCTGTCGATCATATGCACCATTTTGAATGAGCTTTAACAAACTACCGTTGCCTACGATTCCTCCCTGGTCAGTCACGTATGGATAATCCTTTGCCCATCAGACGTTCCATAGTTTTCCTCTGTGTTAGGCCCAGGAGATGGTTTTGCTTACTTCCTCAGTGAACCGTGAAAATCCTTCTTAGCTATCCTGGAGGTGACATTGCAGGAAGCATTAAGGCAGCTGGGCTTCATAAAATATTTTCCGTTGTCTCTGAGTGTGATCTTTAGGCTAGGATGTAATGGTAGATTAGTGTTTATTTTCCGGATTAGCAGATAAGGCTTTTGGGCTCCACACAATGACCTTTGTATGTGAAAAGGGTACCTGAAGAGCGACACTCCCATGCCCGCATCTCCACTCATTCCCTCACAGAAGCTGGTCCATGAATTCAATGCCTTCTTTAGTCCCAAAATAAAGTACATTCAAGATAAACTTTCAATAGTGCAAAATCCTCCCCCTGGTTACAACAAACCATTGGTTCTAGAGGACCATGAAATAGGAAACTGTTCTAATAAGTCCAACATGAGTCCAAAATTTGATACCGTAAACAATGTCATTTCATTGACTCAGCTTCAAAGTCTGACAGGGGTGACCACTCAGACTTTCAATTGTTTTAAGAGCTTTATCTCTGATCGTGAGCAAATGGTCAACATTGGACCTTTTACATCCAAACTAATCGATCTAGGCTGGAGTGTCCTCAAGGGTCTCCATTATTCCCTCTTCTTCTTAATCTTTACATGCAGCCCTTGATGAATATCCTACAAAGGTTAAAGTTACAATATCACTTATACGCTGACAATACTCAAATTTCTTCAAGGTATCTGGTCCTTTCAGAAACATTTTCTTATTTGGTGGAAGGTTTTAACCAAGGTCTATGAATGGCTGACTGGCAATAGCTTACAACTCAACCCTTGCAAAACAGAGGTCTTATTGCTCGGTCCAAAATCAATGCTAAATGTCCCTCATTGTACTCCCAGTTTCCTCAACCTTTTGGGCTTCCCCCCTCGTACGCCTCTAGGGTGAGAAATTTTGGGATCACGTGGGATTGGGACTTCTCATTTACGTACTCGATTTACGAAGTCTCCAGAGCAGCATTCTTTTGTCTCTAGCTACTGAAACAACCCCTGTCCTTTTTACCAAAGGAAGATTGGTTTCTTCTTACCGGCATGCTTATAAATTCTTATATTGATTGTGGTAATGCATTATATGCTGGTTTGCCGAATTGTCAACTGATAAAATATGTGGCGGTACGCCTTATTTTTCAGCTTCCTAAACCTACTTCTAATACACCTTATTAGTGGGAACTTCACTAGCTCCTGGTCCAGAAAAGGATACATTTGTTGGGTTTTTAAGTGCAAGCTTGGCCTGGCACCTTCCTATCTTACCTCGCTCCTGAAATGGTGCCAGCCTGCAAGGTGGTTAAGGTCTGCGCAAAATAATCTTCTGATAGTGCTGCACACAAGTTGCCATTCTAGGGATGGCAGACAGTTCACTGCAATTGGACCCACATTGTGGAACAAGCTTCCCTTGGAGCTACGCACGGTTGACACTCTACTAATCTTTAGAAAAAAACCTAAAACTCTCCTCTTTTGCTGATTTCTCAAGTGTAGTGCTGCTTTTATCTCCTCCTCGTTGACATCCTCACTCAGCTACAGGTGTTCCTGTCCGGTTCCCTAGGGATTTGCACTCTATAAATGTCTTAAAACATAAAGCAAACAAAACATGTTAGAATATTTTGAAAATCAACTTCACTCAATTGGATTTCCTGGTATTTCACCACCTATTTCGTGCTTGTCCTATGCGTATCCTCAGGGAAATGTCAGTATACACAGTACATTTGTGATCAGAGCGGGCACAATATTTGCTGAAGTTAGTCACATAATTTGAGATTGTAATTTCATATCCTTGTTTACATGTTATCAGACTTCAAAGCAGCCAGACGTTTGTTAAGGAATACACATGCCTCGTCACCACATTCATGTGGTGATTCAAAGTCCTAAAAATAGCATGACAACTGGGGGTGAAAAGTCAGTTCATGTAAGTGGTAATACGTCATTAATTTTTGCAGTCTTTAATGATGCCTTTTAAAAAAAATTACATGTATAACTGTGTTAGAGATTTAACACAAAGGCCTCACCCCAAGCCATAGTCAAAACATCTAAAAACACCAAAAATAAAGAATTTGTTAAAACGAAATTCTTACACACCCTTAATAATGCCCCAGAAAGAGACTGGTGATAACTCTAATGATAAGCTCTGTGATGTATCTGTACGGATTAAATAGCAGTTAAGGACGTAGAACAGCAAACAATGACAAGTGAAGTTTTTCCTTAACTGACTTGGCCAGAGGTGATGCAGGCTTTAGATCCAGAACGGATTGAGACTACATTCTCAGAGATGAACCCCTAGCTATCAAATCTCTGTGTAGGAGTACAAACAGAATATAGTTTAATTAATAGCTCAATTAACAAGTCTATAGTACCAATGCGGTGGGAACCTATGTTCTAACAGGGAAAAAAGGTACTTGCAGCCACTGCAGCCCCCACTGCTTCCGCCTTGAATAATTCTCCACAAATAAAGCAATCGTCTGAAAGGTTTTGTGTCGGAAACCTTCACAGGAATTGGCTAGATTAGTTGGGGAAAACACGGCTGATCCAGGGGCAAAGGATTCCCAGTCCCTAGGAGCGCTCAGCGATCCATCGGGTGAGCAAAGAGATAAATCAAACCACATAACAAAGAACGTAGCAACAACGTCGATTAGTCAGCCGTTTGCTGCTCCAAAAGTATGATTGAGACAACTGGATAATGATACAGAACATAAAGTCTTAATTCAGAGTGCCATTTTATCCCTTACTAAGGAAATACCTGACATAATTCTCTTTTTAACAAATGACATAACGATGATTGCACCAATGTAGTTGAAATGGGCTTAAAAACACAGATGGGTGCAAATGCAGTTTTGGTGGCTAATGTAGAGTTTAGAAAACTCAGCTTCAAATTGTCCTCGGAAGATATGAGTAAAAAAGTAAGACTGCATGCTCTTGATAAGATATGAGAGTGAGGCAGCTAATACATCCAATATTGTGGGAGAAAGCTCAAAATGGATTCCAGTAAATAGTAGGTCTGCAAATAAGAGTCAAAGCAATAATAATTCTTTTAATGAGACAAAGGCTAGGATGTGGTCACTCTTACCTGATATCATAACAAAGATCATTGAGAAAATAGGAGCAATTGAAGAGCTTCTTTACTAAAGGGCAACTTAAATCTGATTAGTTGGAATACGCCGGGTTACAGTTCCTTTAAGAATACAGTCAAAAAAGAGAACTTATTTGGTGGTTATGACACAGTTTTACTGCAAGAGACTTGGCTGACAAATAGTTTCTGGGTTGATGGCTTCTCCATAGTGGAGCCCCTTGCAGCACACAAAAATGGTGGGGGGCCTTATAATAGCCCTCCAAAATACTACTTGTGTCAGTCATGAACTCATCTCAACGGACATACAAGGCACACTGGCGGTGAAAATAACTTTGACGGGAAACACAAGTCGTACCCCAATAGTAGTGATCAATATTTACTGGAGCCCCGCTTCTTCAAACCTACCAGTGTTTTTGGACTCTCTTTCGGAATTGTTGTTGAAACTAATGTCAGTTCATGGTCCTCTAGGCATAGTGCTGGCAGGAGATCTAAATTCTCAATGTGTTACTACATTTAGGGTTGGGGATAAAAAGAGTGAACCCTCGGTGAATGGCAAGATCTAGTTTAATTTCCTTTCAGATTGGAATTTGGTTATGGCAAACGGTAATGTCAAGGGGGATGTCTCCCCTGCTGAAACTTGGAAAAGGGGTGCTCTGGGAACAACTATAGATTACTTGTTCCTATCTGAATATGTGTTCTCGTGTTGTGATAGTTTTCAGGTGATAGAGTGTGAATATAGTGAACACAACATGCTCATGGCACGCTTTTCTATCTTTATTGTAGCTGAGAGGAGGAGCCAATTCACCAACCTTATAGTTAATAATGGGAGGAATAAAGTGCTGAAGTTTAGAAAGGACGGGGCTAATCTAAATAAAAAGTTACTGAATGTTTTGACCAAAGCATCAGTAGAGGAAGTTAATTCTCTTAGCACTTCAACAAAGTTTCTGGAATTCATTTGAGGCCTTGAGCCTTCTGGTATACAAACTTTGTATCAGAGAGGTAACCATAAACATTCCTTTGATGAGGAAACATGGGCCCGGAAAATAGAGTTAATCTATTCGGGCTCTAAAATCTAAAAGCAAATCGAAGGCTGATTATCAGCAGGAATGTAAGAGATTGTGCAGCAAATAAAGGAGCTGGTTCCGGTCATATTGGTACCTACCTCATCAGAAAGACGGTGAATTAATGCTGAAGGCACTGGGAACTAACAACTCTCGTAATTTTTTGGTCCTTGATTAATGGTCAAGCCTAATCCCCGGCCAAGCTGCAATGTAATATGGTATCGGACAGTAAATGGTGTTCCCAGTTTAAGGGTGTGTATAGGAAATCAGCCACATCTCGTTTTGAAATGAGTGTGGAGACTACCTGGTATTTAGATTCATCCCAGGAGTTAATAGCGGATTTAATTGTGAAATCCTTCTGCTTAAGGGCAGCAGGTCCTAATGGTCTGCATAATTATATACTTAAATTAAATGTGGCATTGTGGTGAGAGATCCTATTGGCTCTATTCAAAGAAATACTCAGCAGATGCTTTCCTGAATCTTGGAAGTTGGCTATTGGGATCCGGCGATCGGGCAGATCCAGGGAATTATCACCTGATCACCCTGTTAGATGCAGATTGCAATATTTTTGCAGGGGCCGTATTGAGAGAGCTAAAGTTATGGGCCGAGGGTAGGGACATCTTAGCAAAACAGCAAGTGGGCTTCACAAAGGATCTATCTAGATTGTTAAATGGTCTGATCATGAATACTTTTTGTTGTAAGTCCTGGCAGAAGAAGGGTCCAATATTGTTTGGGGCTTGGATAGACCAGTCAAAGGCATTTGATACAATAAATAGGGAACATCTCTGGGCAAAATTAAAACATTGGGGTCTCTCTCTTAACCTCCTAGCAATCATAATATACCTTCATGATAATTCACGATCGCAGGTAATGCTAGACACACAGTGTCATCTTTCGGTTCCTGTTCCCACTGAGAGAGGGGTGAGACAGGGATGCATATTGGCCCATGTCTGTTTAATCTTTATTTAGCGGATCTGAGTGAAGCATTTAACAATCACGCTGTGGGTAGTCCGAAAGTTGGATCTCAAGCAATAAATTGGATGGCCTATGCAGATGAATATTGTCTTATTGAACTATACTCCCATAGGCCTCCAACGCTTGTTAGATGCTTTTAGCAACAACGCAAAGTCGAACGGCCTTCAGATCAATCCAGATAAATCAAACATAGTTTGTTTTAGCAACCCAGCAAAGCGGGTGTGCTCCTTCAAATGGTCTCTAATAGACCAAGTAGTCCCAGTAGTAAATGAAGTTGTTTACTTGGGTTTTAGGCTGAGGTACAATCCCTCCGTCCACCGAGCTGAGCAGGAACTGGAGATTAAACTCGATCATTTGTATTGTCAAATGAAACCGTTGTACAAGACTTATTGTACATTTTCAATAGTTCCACTATTGAGGTTTTACAAGGGTAAGATCTTACCTGCACTCTTATATTGTTATGATGTGAAGCCTATGGCTCTTGAAATAAATTGGGCGTGACTGGAAGAGAAACTATGGACAAGGGTTTTAAACTTACCCCAGAGTTACCCAATGTCCAGCTTGAGATATGAGTTGTGCCTACAGTCCTTACGATCCCATAATGTCTGGAAAGTAATTTCTTTATATAGACTAATATTGGTACCAAAGAAGGATTTGCTTTTCGATGATATTAACTCTCAACTGACTCAAGGGAATAACCCAGTCTGAAAGAGGATGCTGGTAACCATATGAGAGGTTGTGAGCGTACTGAAGATCTAGTGAGGAATCCTTTGGGGGTAAAGGAATGTTTGGCCACAACAGATTGGATACAATAACAAAGACTTCTTGACTGATGCTGGTAATAACAATTGTGAGAAGCAAAGATCTAATTTGTGCGGGGCGGATGGTAAACAAACTCTAAAGCACATAATGATTAATATTTTACCACAGCGTGGGAGGTGAGAACTAAGCATTTTGGCCAATTTGTAGATCAATACGACTGGTTATTAACTGATCATTTCTGGGAGAGGATGTCAGCAGGTCATGAAGCACTGCTTTCAATAGCAGTTATGAAAGTGTTGACATAACCTGGTTGTATAAAATTGTAAGCTTATTTCTCTACACTTTCTTTTAAGTATTAATTCAAGTAATGTGAAGTATTGAACAAATGTGTTGTAATATAAATATTTTTATGTATAATGTGATAAGTTGTTTTGTCGGCTGATCCCCAAAAAAAGAGGAAAGAAAAAGTAATGATGCATAGTACATGCATAGTGGAACAACCTAAACACAATCACGCTGGGTCCTTAGATTTGGTTGAAATAATTAATTTGCTTATAAGTCACAACTGGTACAGCCAACACGTGTTTCAACCCTGCCGTGGTCTTTTTAAAGGCTTCAAGGCTGATAAGTACATGGCAAATAGTTACTGTATGATTAGGCCAATTGTGTGTTAATTATATCACCGAAAAAGTGAATCCCAATTAAGAACATTCCAAAATGTGACATGGAAAAGAGTGACAATCAAAATAAAATCACGCATATATGTTGATTAAACAACATAAACAAAGGAAGCAAGATTTATATTCAAATTCCACAGCGTAACTAAAGGACTCAATACTGATCATGAAATAAATGTGTTTTTGTGAATCACCAACAGACAATATTCATGTGTGAAATCGGGAGACTATCTGCCTGGGATGACACTACTTACCGTTAAAGGGACGTTATACAATGGACACACAACATGAGTACCTTAAGTACCCAATTTCTCTTGAGGTTGGACTAATATATTTCCCATGAAAAATCCTAGGTATTTTATGCCATTTTGAGGTTAATGGCATTTGGCCGGATTCACGATGAGACTTGCTGCTCTAAGGGCTCGGGAGATTGCATATAAATGGTGCATGTTTTCAGCCGAGGTATTGCTGTTAATAATAATAATAATAATAATAATAATATTAATAATAATAATAACAATAATAATTGGTTATTTATAACGTGCGTAATACCCAGAGGTTTCTAAGCGTGGACCCGGGGATCAAACCTGTGTTGCTCCGTGTCATCTTGCTTCCAAGGCGAGCGTGCTGCCCCTGAGTTATCCTCCCGAGACATGTGATGATACCACCTAGCTAAGCAATTTTTATTTTATTGCGATTTGGTTTTAATGAAACGTTACACAAATGTAGAAAAAAGAAACAAAATAACATTTTTTTAAATACAAAATTGCTAGGCATATAAAACAGTCAGTTCACATAAAACTAAATACAAAAATAAAGTTAATGTAAACTAAAAAAAGAAAAATAAGCTCTAAAAGTGTGCAATTAGTACATCAAAATATTAATCACCTAGATGGACCAAAACATCAGATGAAAATTGACATAATGAGAGCAAAAGTGAAACATTTTCCCCCCACATCAGACTGGACCAAGATAGTTCCTATGAAACAATAGAATCCGTTCATACCCTATATTTAAATTATCTAGCTCTCTTGGGTATAAGAGCCTGGCAATCTAGTATCCAGAGTTTAAGGGTTTCGATAGAATCTGTCCCAAAGCAAAACCGACATTCTGCCATTTTTACCGAAGTTACAGATTATCCTCCCCAATAGATGGTGCTTTCCTTAGTGGGAAGTTGATTTAGCTTAAAGCGCAGGTACAGGGTGCGCATTTTTGGACAGGGGAAACAAGACAAGTACTCCCTTTTCCTCTGAAATTTTGAATTTTCCCTATATGTGCAATAGGATGGAATAGAATCAAGAGTACACATCTAATCATACTTGAAGAGTTTTGGTTTTAGTTCCCCCCGGACAATTGCTTAATTGTTCCTCATTCAACCCTATATTATTGAGCAAATCTATCATCATACCCACATACTTATTAATAGATGGAATCGGGTTTGAGGAATTTCGAATAGCTGAGGAGCTGTCTCCATTGATATCTGGCTTTAAGAGAGGTAAGAGCCAGCTTATGTCGTAATACAGAGTTCAGAATTGACATTGCAAGAGACACCCACCTCTTTCCAAAGTTGGGCTTGTAGCTTATTCAAAAAGTCCCCCAGATCCAGAAGGGCAGGATCCAGACAATACAAAAGCATAGGTTATATTATCATTAAGTAATAATGCAGTGCTGGTAGGATCAAGAATCTGCAAACCTTGTGAAGTAGACATTTCATATGAGGAACAAGGGGAAGAAGCTTGTCCCTCAGTGAGTGTTGCCACATAGTGAGAGAAGCCGAATTGACAAGATTGTAACTAAGATATCTAACCGACAAAACTAGTTCAATCGTTTCGCCTCCCAAAGTCATTGTTTTAGGCTGCTTTTGTTTAGAAAAAACAATGATCTTTGATTTTTCACCGTTGGCCTTTAGATTGTGTTTAACTGTGAATTGCATAAAGATGTCCAATTTATGCTGAAGGCCTATTGGTGTACGGTCAAAAAGGCTAAGATCATCCGCAAATGCAAGCCAATGGAGTTTAAGAGTACCCAGTCTAGCGGGATAAATGTCATTCCTGCACCACAAACTCTCAATATCACTCAGATATAGATTAATGAGAGTGGGAGCAAGAGTACACCCTAGCACAGAAATAAAGAAAGAGTATTAAGGTCTAAAAATAAAGTTAATTAGCCTTTGTTGTGTGGCAGGAGCTCAATATAGTGTGAATGAGAGCACCGTGAATTGAAACAAGCATTCTGGTGTAGAAAGGTTGCCTTTTCCTTATTCCCAGGAGCATTTTGCACCTGTCAATAACCTTTAGGTCTAGGGTAAAAATAAACTTGGGGCACATAATTATTTGAGTCATCGGACATGCATGAAAGGTAGAAATGGCATTTACCTTTCCAAAATGTACACAGAGCCACATGGCTCTATCTGGTTTCCATACAATGAAAATGGTAACTATTCCAGTATTTGGGGAAAAAACATTCGGAAACATGTCTATCAATTCTTGGATGCCTTATTATTTGTGATAGCAGCACAAAGTAGCACAAAGTAGCACTCAGTAGGGCTGAAAGGGGGGCTCGGGCTGATAGATGGGGGTCCCGCGGGAGAGGCTGAGTGTGGTGAGGGGGCGTTCAGGAAAAATGGGGGGCTCAGGGGTTAAACCCTCCGAATGTTAAAAAAGGCATTTTAAAGGACTCAAGAGAAAAAGACCTTTACAATACTGGTTTTACGATCAATAGAAAATCGGTCATTGTAAAGCAGTCCTTTTTTCTTGAGACCTTTAAAATTAGGTCTTTTCACATAGAACCAATTATTCACATTCCTCAGGAAAGGCACAAAGTAGCTGTGATGGCCATGATGGGTCAAAATCTTTAGGGGGTGGCCCCCATTTAAATGTGAACTTATGGGGGGAGACAGCTTTACATAAACAGTGAACAATTGACATTTTGCAAAGGTTTAAGTTATGGTTCAAGGATTTCAGACGGGATGTTTCATCTGCACAGCTAGGTATGACTTTTATTTTCTTCGATGAAAACATTGGCTGCTTTTAAAAATGGCCCTATTTCAATTAATGTTTGTGTCTTGACAACCAGACTTATCCAAGAAAACCTTGGCTCTCACAAAAAAACAGACTACACTCGAATGGATCAGGACATACATGAAACATGTAGTTTATTAACAAAGATTTGGAAGAATTCAAGGTACTTGGACTACATAAAGCAAACCATTTTTTTATCACAGCAGCCAAGTTGTAACTACAGGATACTGAGCTTTTTTGCTTTGAAGAATGCAGCTCATCCACAGATCTGGATGGAGGAATATTGTACAGTAATCAAGTATTCGCTGAATACTACTATATATACAGAGGTACAGTTCCAAAATATTGAAGTGAAGATTCCAGAAAGCATTTAATTGTTTGTCTTTTGGAAGAGGTCTTCGAAATAAGAGTATGTGCAGCTCTGGCTCCTGGATCATGTAATGGACCCAACCAAGACTCTGCTGGGCACCAAGTCTCTGCCATTCTTCTTCAGTAATGAGATGGGTTTTTGGTACTTGTTTTTCCAGGTCTTTAGGTAACATGATGTGTCTGTACTCAACGCGTTTGTCCGTATACTTGTCAGAGTAGTAGATATTCTTGTGTAAGATGCTGCCAGTGGCAAGAAGCTACTCTTGGTCCGTTATTCCAGGGCCTGACTGCAGCTGCTCTCTGGGCTTGATAACTGACTAGCTTAGGCTGGTTGTATTATCAGTGAACATGAATGTAGCCTTATACTAAGGTCTGACTCCTTCCACTCTTTTAGTAGGTTGGCATAATATTGTTGATCTTTTTGCCTTATATCTGGTTCTTTGACACATTAAATTAACTCTCCCACTACTTCAGTGATTTTCTATGGCCCATGTCTTTTCACCCAAGGCTTGTTTTTAGTGGGGGGAATTAAAACTACAACTTTGTCTTCAACTTTAAAATTGCAGCGTAGGGCCTTCTTATCATATAAGTTCTTTTGCTTTTCTTAGGCAGAGGTGAGATGGGTCTTGACTATTTCTCATATAAAGGTCATATGTGCTCAAACATCTTCAGTGAATTGTGCTAGATTTTCCTCTTGGTTATTTTGGTCTTCTCAGCTCTCATTCAGCATGTACACCACATTCTTTGGCTCCCTGCTACACACTAACACACAAGGTGAAAACTGTTTGGTGTCTTTCGCACAGTGAGCAAAGTACACTGGAGAAAGATATCCCAATTCTTATCACCCTTACGGATGAACTTCTTTAAGAGGGCCTTCAGTGGTGTATTACTTTTTTTTCGACCAAGCTGTTAGTCTGGGATGGTAGAGACATTCTTAGGGTTTTGAGCTGAAGGAGGTCATTAACCTCACCGTTAAGATTTGACACAAACGTACTGCCCTTATTGGTAAGTATCTTTTTAGGTAACCCAACATGGGAAAATAGTACAATCAGATGTTTTACAATTTGTTGGGTGGCATTGTACCTCAAGAGAAAGCTTGTAGTTATCTAGTGGTGTTGTCAATGATCACAATATGTACTTTTTTCTTTTTTGATCATTCCAATGAACCCACAATGTCCATTGTTATTCTTGTGGTGCCCGTGGTATATGACAAGTTGTGTTTTGTTTGGCAGATTGGGCATACCTGTTTATGTAATTGTATTTTCCTGGCCAATAAAACAAAGAAAGCACATGGTGCTATATATTTGCAATCCCTTGTGTCCATGACGTAAGTAGACCAGATAAATTACCTATTTCAGAAAAGGGGTTTAGGTCAACAGCCGTAACTTTGGTTTCCTATTTCCCTTGACATTATTCTCCACCTTTTCTGCACAGCTTCACGTTCGTGGCTGACCCTCAGCTGCATTCAGCACCATGCGGTGCAGCCACAATCACAAAGCCGGCGAGGGATCTTTTCTAACATGACCACCTGCGTCGCATTGTGCATCAGCTGTTTCTGCTTCCCAGCAGAAGCTCGCCCTGATTGGTTGGGCACAATCTTCATCTCCAGCTTCCAAGTGGAGCCGGCAGGCAATCGCCGGCCCCCTCAAGGAACACAAGTATAAAAGCGTGCTCCCTTGTTGGGGGAGCCTTTTCTGCACAGATTCGTGTTTGTGGCTGCTCCTCAGCTGCCTCCAGAACTACACGGTGCAGCCAACATCCCAAAGCCGGAGAGGGACCATTTCTAACACGGCCGCCCCGCGTGGCATTGTGCATGATCTGTTTCTGCTTCCTGGAAGAAGCTTACCCTGATTGGCTGGCACAATCTTCATCTTCCGCTTCCAAGCGGAGTCAGCAAAGGGCCACCTGAAAGGGTTTATCTCCTCCCGTGTGCGAGTCTGGTAGGGCTCCTGATCACGACGGCGCACTGGAGTCTCCACATACTGATCGATCCACCTCGTATGCCCCTCATGCATTGCCATCAAAAGCTTCATCATTCAAGGTACCAGCCGTACCTTTTTCACTGCACTCTTAATGCTGGGCTCACTCTCCTGGCACTACTCAGGTGGCCCGTCTCCATTACTGGCCACTTTGACCTTTAATTCAATCACTGTTCCTGGATCTATGGACAATCCTTCCAAGACTCAGCTTGCACATGGTGCTACTGTGTTCCCGAACCTATTCACCCTGAATGCCCCTCTGACCACCGATCCTTGGTCTCCTCACATAATTGCATCCCTAATTGTTTTCATCTCGAACCTAACGGCCTGATGATCCCGCTTCTATTTGCATACTGTTGCTGCAGTTGGTCTACAAAATGTGCCTCCAGAACTACCTAGTGGTGAATCGCATCTAGCTGCAGTGATTTCTGCTTCTGGCCTCACCTTAATTGCTTGCCTCTGTATGATTGCCATATGAACTATCTACTGTTTCTGATCCCTGCTAACCTCACAATATTCAATTTTAGGTGTGCTTTACATCTGTGCACCCTCCATCTTGTACTGCATTGTTGTGCTTTCTGGTAAATTTAAATCTAGGTGTGCTTTCCATCTGTGCATCTACCTTTTTGTACTGCAATTCTGTGCTTTCTGGTAAATTTGACTTTACGTGTGCTTTACATCTGTGCATCTTCCATTTTGTACTGCATTTGTGTGCTTTCTGGTAAATTCGAATTTAGGTATGTTTTACATCTGTGCATCCTCTTGCCCCTCTCTGCTGCTAGGCTGCCTGGTGAGTCTGCCCATCCATAGTGCAGCCCCTCAAACTGTCCCTCTTTTCCTCCACCTCTATGGCACTCTCCATCTCCCCCATCAATTCTAACTTTTACTCTATCACCTATTCTTCCTCTCTCACAAGGTCTGGAAGAAATAAGCTTAAAAAAGATCTCTTGACCTCTAATCCTGGCCTAGCTATTTCTGACACCTACGTTAGTGCTACTTCCAGACATACCATCACTGATATCCTCTTCTCTGTCCCCTCTCCAAACCTATGGACCTCACATCTGATCTCTAGCCTTTTTCCTTTTCAACCATTAATGGCGGCACTAGATGGGAAGTACTCTTGGTATACTTCTCATTCTCTAAGTGCATCATTAATGTCTGTGTCAATGGCACTGCCGTGGCTCAGGGTCCTCAACCCAATCTTCTTCTCTACGACCGGCACCTGCCGGCCCGCATGAACCTCCTACCTTCTCCTGCTACCCCTCCTTCCTCTCTCTCTGCACCTTCTTCACCACCTCTGACTGGTTACCACCTTCCTGTAGCCCTCCTCAGAAAACCTTCAAAGGTGGTGACCGGCTTCATTTAGCCACCCTGAATGCTCGTTCTGCTGTCAAACATTCTTCTGACATCTGCCTCCTTCTTGAAGACTTTAATCTCACTGTCTTCACTCTCACTGAGATGTGGTTCAATGCCAGCTCAGTCACTGCTTTTGACTCCCTTCTCTCTGACGGCTACAACATCCTCTCCAAGCCTCGGCCCAACCAACCTGGTGGTGGTGTAGCCCTGATCTTCCCTTAGCGGGTCCCTACCTCTCTCATACCCAGCCAGCCCTACTCCTTCTTTGAACGTCTTGTCTACAAGCTTGGTGTCTCTCCGACTCCCTCTCTCTAATCCATGCCACTATCTACAGGCCCCATTGCCCCTGTCTGGCTTCCATTCGGAATGGGCTGACTTCCCCATCTCTCTTCTGACCTCTATCTCTAAACGGCTCCTCCCTGGAGACTTCAACATCCACCTTGACTCCACTGTTTCTGCCTCTCCTCTCTCTCGTGATCTCTGTACCTCTCTCTCCCTCACTATCCTCCCCTCTGGCCCTACCCACTCTGCCGGACGCACTCTTGATGCCTTATTCCATCTCATCTTGGAGCTCTCTTCCCCCTGACCCGGCCTCTACCAGTGCCGCCAGCCTCCTTCATGGTCATCCGTCCAATGAAACGAGTGTCAGCTGCTGTGTTTGTCCCCACCTTCATCCTTCCTCCTTCCCCTCCTCGTGATTCTCCCACCGACTCTGTCCTTGCCAACCTTCATATTGCTATCACCACACTCTTGACAGTCTTGCCCCTGTCATGAGGATCTGCTTGAAACTTGCCTCCAAGCGTAACAGTTGGTACGACTCAGATCTAGCCGCTTTGATACTTAACTTCAGAGTTGCTGAACGGAAGTGGCAGACCTTTGGCTCATTCTCTAACAAACTGGCCTACCACCTACTCCAAAGGCAATGCCATCTCTCTGTTTGCTCCAATAAGAGGGCCCACATCCAGGTTCGTATCTCTGGAGCCTCTAACAACACAGCTGAACTCTTCCTAATCTGCAAGGAACTAGCCAATCCATCGGCAGTCTCCACCTCGCCTCTTCCTTCTCAGGCCCTCTGTACTGCACTGGCCAACCATTTAACCTCTAAAACTTAGGACATTCTTACCTCTCTCTCTTCTTCCCCCTCCTGCATTCCTCTCCCTGCCCCCCTGCCTTGCTTGGCCTATCTTCTACCCCCTCCCACTCTCTCCGCCTTTTAACCTTTCACAACGGATGAAATCTCTAGAGTAGTCCGCTCTATTATGGTCTCATCTGAACAGGTGTCTACCTGTTCTTCTTGTATAATTAAGGACAACAGCTCCTCCCTCGCTCCAGCTCTTGCTGACTTCTGCAACCACTACCTATCATCTTGCCCTTTTCTCGCTAGCACACTCATGTGCAACCCCTCCTGAAAAGCCTTCAGCCGACCCCTCATGTCTGGCCAACTACCGCCCTATTTCTACTACAGCCTTCCTTAGGAAACCCCTGAATAAAGACGGTCATCCCACAACTGACCCAACACACTGAACTTTTTGGTTGTTTACATGACCATCAATCTGGATTCCGAGCATCCAGAGGCATGGAAACTGCTCTCCTCAACACCTTTGAAGAACTGCTCGCAAATCTTGACTCTAACTCTCCTGATGTTCTCATTCTCTTTGACCTCTCTTCAGCCTTTGACACGGTCAACCATTCTATCCTCATAAAACGGCTCCAAGATAATCTTGGTATCTCAGACCGAGCACTGGATTGGCTGAACTCCTTCCTCACTGATTGCCCTTCCCAGGTGCTCCTGTGCTCCTTCTCCTCCTTTACCACTCTCTCTACATGTGGTGTTCCCCAGAGCGCTATCCTTTCTCTTTGGCTTTTCAACCTCTACCTTGCACATCTTGCTCACCTGATCTCTGCCTTCTCTCCTCTTTTCCAGTGTTACGCAGATGATACACAACTCTTCTTCAAGCTCCCCTATTCCTCCTCCTCTTCCTTCGTTATCATCTCTGACTGCGTGTCTGCAATTCAGTCTTGGTGCACCTCCAAAGATCTCTGCCTTCATGCCAGTAAACCCGAGATCCTTCCTATCAGAACACCGGCTCCCTGTTTCCCTATGGCCATCCTCTATGGGCTCACCTACCTCTCATTCCACTGAGGCCAGAAAACTTGTGGTCATCTTCAACTCCTCCCTTTCCTTTACTCCTCACATCTTGGACCTTGCCAAGAAGGCCCACTTTCAACTTCACCTCCTTAAGGGCATTCTCCCATCCCTCACCTTTCCCTAGAAGCTCAATGTCTCTAGAGCTCTTGTCCTCTCCAGGCTAGACTACTGTAACCTTCCTCAATCTGCCTCTTTCTTTGCTCCATTCTCTTTAACCAATCCATAAAAGACTTATCCTTAGCCTCAAGCCCTGGGACTGTATCTCTTCAGCTCCAAATTCTCCCCACTGGCTCCCGGTTGCTGCAAGGATCCAAGTCAAGACCCTTTGCATCATCCACAAGGCTGTGTGGGGCATGGCACCACGCAACCCGCAAATCTCTCTCTCACCAAATACTCTCCTTCCATCCTTGCAGATCCCTTCGATCCCCTGGCTCCAACTCTCTGCTGATCAAACACATCTCCAAGGAGAGAGCTGGGGGCATATCTCTCCCCTCAGGCTCCCTCTCTCTCTCCATCTTAAACCAGACCACCTCAAGTTCCGAACAACTCAAGACCTTTCTCTTCTCCTCCTCCTTCCCTCTCCTCCTCCCGTGCTAACCATCCCCTCTGTCACTGAGATTTGTGGCCTGGTCCCTCAAAAATCACCCCCAGCATCCCTCGGCACTGCCCTCTGGGCCCACACCTGCCTGTCGGGTGGTTTGCCTCCGCTCTGCACATACCTGTTGGGCGGTATACCTCCCTCTTCGCCTGGGATGCCTCCACGCATGCACTTACCTGTTGCCTCTGCTGCGGGCACCTCTGGCACTTCCTCCCCTAGCGGACCCTAATAGCACTTACTCCCACACACCTCCCCCCTTTTTCTTTTTTCTTTCACTGCCCTTACATGCTCCGAATGTCACAAGTTCTAGTAGGACCACTGCCCATTTGTATTTATTAATTGTCAATTTCTTTGTTTATTTGCTTCCTTGTTCCTTTCCCTTGTGGCGCTTTGAAACACTGTCTTGCTGTATACGCGCCTTATAAATATCCAATAAGTAAGATAAAGCAAATATGAGCCTTATTTGTCTACCCCTTCTGCTACAGACAATGCTTGTTGTAAGGCATCCCTCATCTATGTGCCATTCTTCTGACCATTTCCAAAGTGGGAAAAGTGGGGTGTCAAAGATACTTTGGTCTTGCCCTGCCATGGGAGGGTTTAATGTCTCTAATCAACTGTTCTGGGATACCGAGGTAGTTCCAAAAACCCCACTGCCTCTCAGAATAGGTTCTAGCGCGATTACTTCTATTACTTTGGAACTAACAATTAGCTAACAAATGAATTGGGCCATAGCAGCATTGACTTTGATGACATAATCGTCATACCCATTGATAGCTAGGATAAACTGCAACTCCCTTCTAAAATCACTGTCTATAACCCTGGCTTTCACATCCGCTGAGTGAGTCAGGGATAAACTAGATTTTGGGACAATCCTCCCATAAGTGTCCACTGGTAAGTGAACCCCAAGTCTGGTGCTTATCTTTGTCCTACCACTGGCTGGAATGGCTACCACCTTTATGGTTAAGAGGTCGAGCCCTGCAGAGCCTGTGGTGGTTCGAACAGGTGATTTGTCCTGTGGGAACCTCGGTGAAACTGTACAATCTGATCTAGGTTTTGGTGATAGGTGAGTCCCATTGTGTCAGAGCTCACCAATCCCATTTCTGACACCACTTGTAGGGAGGTCGCAAATGACAAAACATAATCCAGAAATGCTTTTTCCCAATATTTTATTCAGGTTTATGAGTGCTTGGCTTGGATGAACGCCTTTAGGGACTAGGGAAATACTCTCATAAAGAATTAGGAAGTACTTAATAAACCAGTGTGAAGGATGGGATAAATTAAAGAGTCTCTTACCACCTCAGCGTGATAATGGGCATCATTCCAAGTCCGGCAGCAACCCGCCGGTGCTACTAGCGGATTGCCCCTGGATTTAAACACTGTTTCCGCCACCTGATATGCCGGTGCCACCGGGACATTACAAGTCCTGGCAAGCCTGGGATATCAGGCGGTGGAAAATGATAGTCCCCATTCCCGTGGACGGGAATGAGGACTCAGAGGCACCAGCACAATTTCTAATGGTGCCAGTGCTTCCATGACAACTCTGCTTTCCAGGCCGTAGCGCCCGTTAGGTCAGACCTGCCGGGCGCACAGTCCAAGGAAATCAGAGTTGTAGTCTGCCGGTCCGCAAAGGGTGGCAGGACATTGCTACCAGCACCCTTATTTCTGGACCGGCAGACTTATAATGAGGCCCAAGTCTTTAAATATAAAAAACTTAAAGCTACTTTCATCAGTCTCTGTCCTTCTACAGATGCCCGAGGATAGCAACCACAGTCCAAAGGTGATGGAGAATAAAAATGTCCAACCTATTCTTATGAGTCTTTTAACATCATGGCTAGCACTGAGCTACAACAAAAGAGTTCTCCGAGTTTGGCCAAGAAAATATGTTCATAAACCTATACTTTCGATGCCCATCCCCATCCCACATACACCAGATGCTTTCCTGGGCACTGCCCTACTAGTAGCACTCATATTTTTGCCATATACAAGGTAAGCACAGATTCCTTAGACCTCTCCACAGTTTTTGGTTACTCTTATCACATCAAACTTTTTTAGATTTCGCCACAACCTGTGTTTCACTCACAATTCTGTTAGGTTTCCCCATGACTTATGTTCACTCACAATGATATGATCTTGTGTCCCTCCACAACCTCTAGTTCACTCAGGATTATCTTAATGGTAATGAGTACTTTTCCCCCTTTTGTCAGGGGCCTGTCCACAAAGACAATATTTTCTCACTGTTTCCAGGGCTTCTTCTTCTGGATTCTTCAAGGAAGCACCCCTTCCTCAGGCCTTACTTCTAGTACCACTTTGATGCATAGAACCTGCACATAGGTTATCTCTTCCATGTGCAACTAGCTCTTGTGTTAGGACCTCTGGAATACCTCCACCAGAGCATCTGCTGCACACCTAAAATTAAGTAAACTACCTCTTCCTGTTAATTGACTACCGCAAAGATGCCTTTACCTTATTTTTGACTGAGAAATCATGAATGTAAGAATGGTCCATACCTCTGTGGACAGAGAGTCCCTGGGAAAAAGTTCAGAGGCAAAACCCTAGACACTGCTAAGCGGTGACGCGTTGCTTGAGAGCACTGATAGGAGTCTGGCTTGTGCAGGGTGCGCTGATAGGCCGCAGGTTTGGGCTGAAGAGTAGATCCTTTGATCAGCACAGTAAGATCAGAGAGGTACTGGGAACATGGGCAGCAGGCAGGGAGGCACAGACACAGATACAGGCATGAGAGGTGGAAGCAAGAGTGGTATAAAGAGAAGAGGAACAGGAGTAAGATGGACAGGAGGCAGGCCAGATCGAACAAGCAAAACAATGAGAAAACGGGGAACAGCAGCAAAAACTGGAACGTTGGTGCACAGGATACAGCAGTGTTGCAACGCAGAAGGCATCGGAGTAGTAACAGCTGAATACAGCTGTTCACCGACAAAGACATCGCTCTGTATTCTGCCACCATCTTGGTGTGGGTGCCATGGGCTCTGCCATGTTGGTGAGGGTAAGGTGCAGCGTGTAGGAGGATGTCAGCTGTGCCCTGAGGCTTGAGACAGCATGACACTTCCCCGGCTTATTTCTCGAATTAAGGCTATCGTGATTGGGTGTCTTGTGGGCCCAACAATTTTAGTTCTCGCCTGGACCTGTTTTGTCGTGCTGTGGACCATTCCCAGGGAGTGGTCCCTGTAGAGTGAGCGCCTCGTGTCAAACAGGTGTCCGCGCTGTTCTGATCTTCTCCCAGGTTCAACAACGCAACACAAGGCCCTCGTGGCAAGTGCTGATCCTCCTCGCTTTGCCCTCCCAAGTAAACATCAGGCGAAACGGATATGACCAACTGTAAGATACCTGTCTCTCTCGAAGGACCTTTGTGACTAGACGCATGAGTCGCCTCTTGTGGAGGGTTGAGAGCACCAGATCCTGGAATAGCTGAATCGGGTGGCCATTGATCGTCAGGTCGATTGTAGTCCTGCTTGCTCGTAAAATGCTCTCTTTCGTGATGTATGAGGTGAGGGCCACCAGCACGTCCATGGATACTTCTCCACTCTGTGTTGTCTGGCAGCTTCTTTTATAGTTTGGTGGCTGGTTTGCTAAGCCAGCAAAGTTTCTTGATTGGTTTTTGCCTCACATTACATTTCATTTGAAATATGATCTTATTATTATTTCCCTTCTGGTACTGGTCAGTTTTTGATTGATGTACAGGTTGTTCAAGAGTTTTCCCCAAAACTTCAAATATGGGCCGGGCCATCAGTGCAAGTTTGGATCTGCATATGTGGGCGGACATTGGCTCCACGGTGTTCCCTGGTGTTCGGGGTTCTTGCAGCAAGTAGGGTCTGCTGTTTCACCTAACGTCGAGTGATCTGCTCCTTCCTCTGAAGGTGCAGTGTTTTATTGTCCTTCTTGTGGATTCACATCTGTCAGCATTCAGTGTTTCACGAAGCCCCATGGTCCTCCTTCCCCATGACATTCAAGTCTGTTAAATGGGTGCAGTGATATTTGGCTTCATAATAACTGTTAGAGTTTAGGACATATTTGCCATTGCCATCTGCTCTACTGTTTGAGTCTGACCATTCTGGGGCACGTTGGTCCGAGATCTTTTCAGGGAAGGATGGATCCTTATGGCTTAAGGGAATACCAAGTCTCTGGGTGGATGGCGAGCCCAGGGAATCCTGCTTCTTCCACCTCCATGGAGGCACATTAGGTAGCAGCCGGACCAACTTGGCCACCCTTCAAACTCACCACAAGCCAAAAGCCAAAATGCGTTCATTACTCTTTTCACCTTTCTGCATAAGCAGTGCACTTACTCCAACAATGGATATATGGTAATTACGCACTACAACTCTGTCATGTGACATGTGTTTTTTTTACCAACCAATATTTCATTGCACATTTTTCTGCTACACATTTCTACAGCTTTTTTCTCTGCAATATGTGTGGGCCATGTCCCACACCCTTCCCTCCCCCGCCCCCTTTCACCTTCCTCTCTCAATCCAATAACGGTGAACCAAACACACATCTTCATTTTGTAGCAAAAAAGCAATGTGTGGTAATGTATGGTAAAAAGGTTCTCAGTGAAAACTGGTTGGCAAAAGACTGCCTACCCTCTGTCATATCACTCTAGTACCAGTGCTTTGTTCTCATTCTTCTTTACAACCCTCGTTTTATTCACATGTTTCACCTATTTTAAACAGACCTCTAATTTTAAAGTTTCATTATTCATAGAAATGTCATCAGTTTTTCCCTGTTCATTGGACACAAAACATTTATTATCCCGTTCACTATACTCAATATTTAATCTCCTGAGCTTACATATTTATCTTTTGAGAGTGACAGTAAGGCTCCTTTTCCTGATAATGGCCCTCATTACGATACTGGCGCTAAACCATGGCGCTATTAGCACCATAGTTGATGCCGGTATCGTAAGGAGTCCGCCACTGTTCAATGGGGAATTACCACCCCATTCCAAGGTTGGCGGGGTGGTAATTCCCCATTGAACATTGGCCCTTCCCCATTCCAATTTTTGCCCTTAGGGCTCAATGGGACTGGGGAAGGCGCTAAGTACGGTACCGCAAATTGCGGTACCGTACTTAGCACCAAGGTCCCTTTGCGGGTCCCTACTTTAACGGCTGGTCTAGACCAGCCGTTCAGGTCGGGTCCCGCAAAGGGACCTCGTAGTAATGCGCCAATGGGTTAACGGCGCCGCAGCCTTTTACGGCGCCGTTAACCCATTAGCGCCAGGGTCGTAATGAGGCCCAATGTCTAGTACAAATTTCAATCTTTCATCATGTTCAGGTTCATTCCTATAAAAGAACATCATCCTGAAAGAAATAATAAGCTGGGGAGCAAGATTTCAACCATTTGTGCTTCCCCTGCAAACCCAACCCCACTCCCCCGTCCCCTCTGCTTTTTCCTTTCTCATTCTTCTCCTTTTTTCTGGGTGGGTGGTATCTGGGTAAAGAAATGTAGTCTCCTGCGTTCGCCGGAGGACTTAAGGTGCACTGTTCAGAGCACCATAGAGGACTGGAGTTTCCCTCCAGTTGCCTCTCATTAAATATTCTCATTCTATAGCCTAAAGCTATGTCATTTGTCTTTTGTTTTGGGTGCCTGTTGTACGCCTGGCCGGCTGGCGCTGACAGCCCTACACTCCCTGGTGTGAAAACCTTTCTTCCTTTGTTGCTGGTGACCCTTCCTTCCTGCCCTTGGATGTTGTCACCTATGTGCTTGTTAGCACCCTGCTCTGTCGCCCTTCCTGCCTACTGCTAATGACATGGGACCATGTGTGATGGCAAGGGGATTCTGCTGAGAATACTGTGCCTTGCTGTTGCTTATGGCAATATTTTATTCCATACCCATGGCGTTGCACCTTTGTCCCCTGCTTATTCGCCCGTGCCTTTGAGCTCCCTGAGTTGCTCATTGTGCGGCATCGGCCAAAACAATTTCTTTTTGGTCTCCCTAGTTTTTTCTTCATGCTGAGTACTCCTGTGTTGCTGGGTGAGCTGTATGGGAGACAGCGTCGGGCCACATGTAGTGTGGTGGGCTGTTCACCTCCTGGCTGAACTTTTGTGATTGCTGCTGCACTGGTGTCGTGGTCCGTGATTGCCGCATGCCTGGCTGTGTTCTCATGTGGGGCTCGGCGAGCTGAACAGGCCCGCTGATGACTGTACTGCTCAACGACCGCTGCTCTTCCCCGAACCTCACTAGCCAGGTGCCCCTGGAGGTGACTCTGGCCGTGCTACGCTGCCAGCCTGCGCGAAAGACCAACTGAAATCTGCCCGTCCTCCCTGTGGTGCCCAGATACGGTGCCATGATGTTGGGACTGCTTCAGCAGGACCGGAGTGGGTGCACCTCGAACCATTGGAAGGCTTGGCGTGCACCCAGGCACCATGTCACATTAGGCTCCATTACAGGACCAGAGCCGTCATCAATTTCTATGCAGGAAAGCAAACAAAATAAAAGAGCACAAAAAGGACTAAGCGGCAGACATATTTCAACATATATCGATATTCTTAAAATGTTTTTATTGATATTTAAATGCAACAATGTTGCAGCAGGAATTACATCATTCCATCACCACAATGTTCGCAATACATACAAATAGAATACAAAATGCAAAAGAACAGCTTGCCATCGACCACTGTTTCAATCAAAAAAGAACCACAAACCACACGAAAGTTTGAGGAACCCTTTGTCCACATAGAAATGAGCATTGTACTTCATGTTCTGGAAAGTCCCAGACCTAGTGAGCAGCAGCAATGAAGTATAACAACAAAAAATTGTCCAGACTTCCAAGGTGGCATGTCATCAGAGGGATAGAACAGTGACTTTATAGGGCATTTGCAGGCCAAGATATGTTCATTCACCTCTTGCGTACCCTATGCACATTCCTATACCATACTTTTGTTTCAGTCATAGACCAAAGTTTAAGATCCGTCCACCAATCCCCAACTTGCAGCTCTGCAGCAGCTTTCCACGGCATGGTGATCCTGCATTTTGCCAAAACACAAAATAAGTCAAGTAGTTTTATCACATGCCTAGTAGATTTTGGGTGTGGGTACATGCCCAACAAACACGCTTCAGGCGACCAATACATCTAGTAATCCCCCCTGCATCCGGATAGTGGACCAAAATTGCCTCACCAATGTGCTAGACCGAAACATATGCATCAAGTCAGCCTTACTGTCGCCACAGTGGAGGCAACAGGGAAAGGTCGATCTTGAGAACGTAACTATCCTATAGAGTCATGTACATCTTGTGAAGAATAAGCAATTGAATAAGTCTATGTTGTAAACACTTTCTCTACATACAATAGTACGTTCCCCCATTCTGCTTCCTCTATATATATAACAAAGTCTTCTGCCCACAAGGCTTTCACCTTAAGGTCCTCACTATGAAAGGCACGAGAAAGACCTCTCAAACAACCTAGATAAGCAATGCCACCCCTCAACCATGTCGCAAAGCAGTGCAAGCGTACCATCCACCTCCGGTTCATCTGGTAGACTCTGCCATCGGGACCTTGCAGCTCGCACCAGCCTTCTGTATGCCAGAAATTGCGCGGTGTGGACCCCATGTGTCTCTGCTACCTCAACAAATTCCAATAATGTCCCTTCACTGAACATATCCCCCCACGTGAACCTTACTCTCTTAATGCATTGTTGGTTCACACCTTTTATCGAGACGAGGGAGATCTTCTGAGAAGATGTTGGGAGAACAATGGGTACTTCCATTGTTCTCCCAACATCTTCTCAGAAGATCTCCCTCGTCTCCATAAAAGGAGTAAACCAAAAATACATTAAGAGTAAGGTTCACATATACCAAGTAATCTCAAACCTCTATGCCACAATCTTCTTCCTAGATTTAGGAAATAAGGGCAACATGGTAGCTTTCGGGGATCCACCTGCAGGACTTCAATCAGCATGAAGGGGTATATGTCCGAATGCATTAATTCTGTGTCTAAAGTGGTCTCATCCAACAGCCACCAAGAAACAAACTGGACAGGTCCAGCAAGATAATACGGTTGGAAATGCTGCAGTTTTATACCCCACCCCCATCATAACTCAGGCAGAGAGTGTCAAGAAAGATGTTATGCCTCCCAGTCCCCCACCGGAATTCTCTCACCTTAGCATTCAGAGTTTGAAAGAAATATCTAGATATTTCAAATGGGACATTCGTGAAATGCTACAAAAAATTAGGAAGAACAACCATCTTTACCAAGGCAGCACGGCCCATCAGAGACAGGGTCAATTTCTTCCAGAACCCTATGGATCTCACTATGCCATCCAATGCACACACTGTATTGTTTTGATGTGAGTCAATTGCAACATGGCAGATAACAACCCATAAACATTTGAAGGAGTCGACAACCCATCTCAGTTCCAAGTCCGGCCATTGTGCTCTTGCATAGGTGGACAGCTATGCCAACAGGAAAAAGGTAGGATTTACTTCGGCTTATGGTAATATCCGATAGTGCCGCAAAACCCTCAAAGACCTACAGAATATACGATAAATTACTCTCTGGGTTCTGGATAAACAAAAGCATGTCGTCAGCATAGAGGCAAATGATATGTTTGGTGCCATCCATCACCTTACCCACACCACTTTAAACGATTCCCATAACTCTGTTCTAAGATACTCCACCAACGGTTCCAAGGGCAGGATGAATAACATAGGGGACAGTGGGCGGCCCTGCTTAGTGCCCTTTTTTAAATCCCAGGCATCTGAAATGATTCTCCCTATTCTCATTTTAGCTTTGGGCAAATTATAGATCAGTTGGACCCAGCGTAGAAAGACTTCTCCTATACCAAAGTGTCAAAGTAAAGCATACATCCACTCCCAGTGTCGCGAATCAAATGCTTTAACGGCATCTAAAGAAGGAACCGCATAGTGTCCAGCCATCTGACTGGTCCTATCAATGACATAATGTAGCCTTCTCAAATTCAGCGAGGTATTTCTACCAGGTACAAAACCCATCTAATCAGCATGCATGGGTTTGGTGTTCACCTGCCGCAATCTGCCAGCTAACAAAGCAATAAGGATTTTGCAATCTTGGTTCAACATTTAAGTGTTGTGGCTTCTCTCACTAAACGATAGGTACTATCATGGATTTGTGCATACTAAGGGTAAGAATCCCACTGTTGAAGGTCAATTGGTACGTCTCCAGCAATCTAAGGACTATTTTTCCACCTTATAAAACCCAGCTGGAAAGCCATCCACTCCTGGTGTCTTCCCAGACTGTAGGGAAGATATTACCACCTGTAGTTCCACTTCTGTCAGCAGAGTATCTAGCAGATCTACTTGTTGCTGCATCAATCAGGGCAGCACAATCTGGGACAACGTATATTCAATCGCATGCCTACCCGTAGACCCAACCTCCCCATAAAGGGTCTCACATTTCTTCTGAAAGATCCCATTAATCTGCAGCTGAGACCGCTAAACCTCCCCGCATTCACCCCCTATCAAATCTATCAAAGATCGCTGTGTTTTCCTTCGGCACACCCAGGCAAGCGGTCTCCATGCTCACAGAGTTTTTCCATGTACATTTCAAAATCATATTTACCCAATCTTTCCTGGGCTCCAATACCCCGTTGTCTGAGGTCAACTAAGTTTCGATCCACATTGCTATCCAATACAGGTGAGTTTTCAATTTCACTTATGTCAGCTTCAATCCTAGACAATTACCCCAACATGCACTTCTGAACACCCCCAGCCTTAGCAATTGCCCCCCCCAAACCACCACTTTAAAGGATTCCCATAACGTGTCACAACTAGTCACACTGCCTACATTTATCTCAAAGAATTTGTCAATTCTGTCTGGCAGGTGGTTCCTAAATGGTGCATCAGTCAATGCTTCCGATCTTATTTTTCATGTAGGAAAGGAGGGTCAGTCATAACATACCAACCAGGTGGTAAGCGGCGGAGCATGATTCGACAATGGCCTGTCATATATTCAGTATAAAAACAATTCTTGTGCATGTTCTGTTTCAGTAAACAAATAATCTATGTGCAAGAAAACCTCATATGGTGACAAGTAACACGAGTACGCTCTGCGCTGTGTGTTCTCTCTCCTGCAAATATCCGCAAGGTTTAAGTCAGTCAGTACTCTACAAAGAGTCTGTGCTGGCAGAGAAGGTTGCAGGTGTTAGTCATCTGATCTCTCTAGTCTCGGGTCCACTGTGCAATTAAAGTCCCTATCCCAAATTCACATAGCATCTCTAAATGGAGCCAATCTTGTATAAAAGAGGTGGAAAGAAGTAGAGGCGTCATGAGTGGAGACATTGGTATTCATTATACACAATTCCCTATGCCCCACATATCCATGAACCAGCATCATATCCTGCCCTCATGATCGGTATGGGTCTCCAGCAATCTGAAGGGCACCGAAGCAGCCACCCATATCAGACCCACCTTGCATATGCAGAAATGTTAGCACCATATCCAGCACCCCGCCATTTACCAATGAGATCAGCTTGTCTGGATCTCATGATTTAAGTCTCCTGTAGAAAGGCAATCCCCACCCGCTTCCTACGTAAATATATCCCTAGTCTATTCTGAAAACAGTAGCGCATAGGCAAGCAAAAGAAACATAACAACCAAACTGTAAAACCAAAAGCAAAGCTCAATTGTTCAATGCTATTCGAGCAATTATGCCTAACCTTTCCCACCCAAAACATGGGTAGTGGTAGACATTGGTGTACCCACCCCCAGGGTACACCCAAGAACCAGAAAACATCTGGGGGGCTCACACCAAAAGAAAAGGAACACTGGCAAAGAACATGTACATCACATTCGGGAGTCCGACTTAGTGAACAGGATCAGGCAGCGTGCTTGGGGCATCTAGGCCATATGAGTCAGATATCCCGAGCCAGAGGCGGTAACCGTATGGGAATTTGATAATAAAGAGGAGAATCCTGACCACCAACTTGTGTTTCTCTTGTAACAATGTCATTTTGCTAATATCTATCCATTGGTGAACTTCTTCTGGACTATCAAAGAAGTGGGACTTCCCGTCATGTAGCACCTTCAGCTTAGCAAATCAACATATACATCAGGCCTTGCTGGCAGAGTCACTCTTTAGCCAGAGCAAACATGTCCTGCTTCCTTTGGAATAAGTATAATCAGAATAGATAGCCAAAGTGGAAGACGCTCTCCTGATATTCCCACCTTCCCTGGAGAATCACAAGATCTGTTCCCTGTCTTTGCAATCACTGGCCTCAGAGGGGCCCAGTCGGTGGCTTCTTCGATAGTGATCAATGTGCCCTCTCAACTACAAACCCCTGTGTCCAAATGCCAGGTCCTCTCTCCTGTAGTAGTACGTTTTCCAAATAGTCAGGTCTTAGCCTTCCTCTCCCTCTGGGAGACCCAAAATCCTGATGTTATTCCTGTGTGCCCTTCCTTCGTCATCCGCAGCCCTCGGCCAGCATCTTTGTCTTCCCAGTCAAGTCTTGTACGGTTCCATGTAGTTTCCACAAAGTAAATTACTTTGTGGTCATTTACTTAGTCGAAGTTACATGAACAGTTTACTTTGACATTTTTTTATGTGTGATCCCCCCCAAACCTCCCACCCATTCACTATAACCCTTAAACCAAACCCCTGCCCACCCCCTTTTAACCCTTAACCCACCAAAAATATTTTTTTGAAGTAAACTATCAATGTAATTTCCACAAAGTAAATTACTACGTAGTAATTTACTTTGTGGAAACAACGTGATACGTTCTTGTACTAATGTGTTTCGCTCTTTCGTTGCTTGCGTCGTCTCAGACTAATTTTTCTAAGCCACAGTCATTCTTTCAGCAAGGAAACGCACATCCTGTAGCAGTAAATTAACATCTATTTTTACATCATCAATTTTGGTCTCCACAGAAGTCCTCAGGGATGCCATGCCCTCCAAGATTTGGCTTGCACTTGGTAGTTTAATGGGAGACTGCATGGTCTGCTTCTGTTCCGGAGCGGAATGTTGGTCAGTCCTCGGAGGGTGCTTATTAGTAAAGGACTCCATTTTTGTCTATTTAGCCCTTCCCAAGGGCTTCGGGTCCATCGTAGAGCAGAAGCACAAAACTCCCTCTTTGCACAATATAGGGCGAAGAGTGCAATTTTAGCACAATCTATGCGTAGCAAACAATGTAATGTAGCCCAGCCGCATTGGTCCAGCAAGGCCCAGTGTACCTAGATGAGTGCCAGGGTAAACCAGAGCGGCATCGGGTGCAAGGAGCTCAATTCTGCACCCCAGCATAGTCCCAGGTGCTAAGCATTCTTACACACCTCACCCCTGCCGTGATATCTGTGTCTCATCCACACTGTGTGCGCTGGGTCGGGAGGAGTCGAGCCCAAGGGCCCACCATATCATACAGGGACCACAGGGCTGCACACACACAGGCTGCAGATCACCAGCATTCAGCTTCCCGGGGGACTGTACAGTCAGCAGCGGATCCTCTCCAGTAACGATCGGTCACAGCCAAAGCCCTATGCGCATTGCACGCTGGCCCTCTTCGTCTCTGCCACTGCGGCGCCATCTTCAATGGCATGAGCTGCAATCTCTCTTCATTAACTCAGTGAGCAGTGGACTATTATAAACGCAGCCTCATAGCAGGTCGGGTGGCGCTGAAGCCACAGGTACACTGCTTCCCGATATTGCAGGTGTTTCCAAGCACAGAGGAAGGATCTAATGAGCAGGATCTATCGGAAGCCCTAGCGAAGCAAGTCTTCACACCATGACAGTTGATCACTCTCTTTCAACTTATAACAACATATGCCTGCCATTGCCTGCCAACCAATACTCCCTCTTGCTTCCCTTGTGCCCCTCGGGGGTCGTGCGCATCCTCTTGGATTCACACCAGTAAGCTCAGCATCATCCACCTGGCCCACTCCCCCACTGCACCATCCGCTGAACCTGCAAGTAGGTGAGCTGCCCTGGACTCCATCTCTTGGCCTGCCCTGTTCCACATTTCCCCTCTCGAGTTCCTGCCACTCCTTCCAAAATTGGATGCTATTATGCCTGCTCTTGCAATAACGTAGCCTGCACACCATCTGACGTGAGGCTTTGATTCCCTTGGGCCCCTTGGAAGCCCTGCACTTTTTCTTGGGCTCATACCTGCAAGTAGGCGGTCAGCCCTGGACTCCACCTCGTGGCCTGCCCAGCACCAAATATCCTCTCAGGAGTTCCCACCTCCCTTCACCCACTATTGGACTCTCTCTACTACCTCTCCTACATTACTCTGCATTACTGGGACGTTGTAAGCAAAGGGCTAATAGGTAAGAGCATTGATCCAGTAATTACACCCAGTCATTTTGCCTCTTAACCTTTGAGCCTTGTACCACCTTCTCCTCTGCTCCACCTGCTCCTACCCATCATCCTCCTAGTGCAATCCCCACTATCCCTGACAGCTACGTTATTAAAATGAGTTCTATCCATGCCTTCCTCTTCCTCGTCCTACTGTTCTCCCCATGCTCTCTCTAATCTTGCTGCATCCTCCACATTCCCTATTCATATCATTAAACTCACGCCTTGGCTCTCTCAACACTTCATCTCCTTACCACTTCCCTCCTTGTTCAAACAGTGTCATCCACCCAGCTGAGTCACCCCTATAAATGATCTTCTTTGTCTCTCACACTGTAAAACGAAACTCCTTTACTCCTCCCAGCCACATCAACTGAACATCCTACTCTGGAATGCCCAGTCTGTATGCAAAAAAACTCCTTCATCACTGACTACTTCCACTTTGCCTCTCCTCTCCTCTTGATTTACTTGCTATCACTAAAACCTTGATTTCTCCCTCAGAAACTGCTACCCTGGCAGCCCATCAATCTCTCACTCTCCTCGTCCACTGTGAAAGGGCAGTGGTGCAGGGCACCTATTCTCCTCCTGCTTGAACATCTTGCACCCCCCAAATACCTCCTCACCTCCATCCTCCTTTGAATTTTCACTCTCAGCTATTGCTCCTGCTCATTCAACTGATCCCATCTCTATGTATTGCCCTCCTGGTCCCACAGGAACATTCTTTGATGAACCAGGGCATCTCTTTGACTCTCGCTGCCCGTCCCATCACCTCTTCCTACTCTGTGACTTTACCTTCCTTCTCCTACCACTCTGCAAAAATCTGACCTTCAAGCTTTCCTCAATAACCATGATATTCACTCTATTCATAACCTGCTCACTCACTTTGCGGGTAGCTCTCTCAACCTCCTGTTCATCTCAAAGTCTCTCAGTATCCAACACTATTGTCCGAACATCTCTTTTGGAACACTCTATTGTATCCACCACCATTACTTTCCACCCTCCAACTTTTCCTCCCCACCTACCACACTTATTTGGAAAAGAAAATGTAATCCCTCTTCAATTCCCCCATTCCTCTCTGAGGTTAATTTCTTACTCTCCTTCTACTTTTCAGATCTTGCCTCCCCAGACTCCTCTTTTGCCTCATCTTCTCTTCTCACTTCCCATTGCTAACTTTCACCTCATGGGTCACCCCAGCCATACGTGGCCTTCGCACTATTATGCGATGACTCCTACGCAGATGGAAACAATTCCACTCTCCAAAAGACCTGCTACTTTACCTTTCCACCCTGCACTCTCTCAAATCTTCCCCTGATAATGCAAAAATGAACGTCTACCCTTCACTTATTGACGTTCACTCCAATCATGCTTGTCAGCTCCAAGGCACCCTCAACTCCCGCCTTACTTCTCATAAATCCTCAACTATAAACTCCACTCTCTCAGCTGATGACCTTGCTGAATACTTTGCATCCGAAAATCTCCAAAATAACAGAATCTCTCCTCACCATCATCTCACTCCCTACTTCCTAGATTGTACCTACTAGGCCACCCCTCACTGCCTTTATCTCCCATTTCAATAATACCAACAATGAGGAAGTCCTTTCTTTCCTTATTAAGGCAAAGGCCTCTGTGCCCCTTCAGATCCTCTTGCACCTACGCTTGTTAATCCTATCGCCCCTATAGTGGCCTCTCACCTCGCTATTCTCTTCAACCTCTTGCCACCCTCTAGGGGCTCCCCCTCTTCTCCTGCGTTGGAAGCCAGAAACCTTGGAGTCATCCTCAATTCGTCTCTCTCTTTCCTCCCTCACATCTTGGACCTTGCCAAGAAAGCCCTTTTTTAATTCCTCAGACGTATCCTCCCTTTCCTCACTTTTCCCCAGAAGCTCAATGTCTCTGGAGCTCTGGTACTCTCTAGGTTGGACTATTGTAACAACCTCTTCCTTAATCTACCCTCTTGCTCTCTCCGCCCCCTCCAGCTTGTCCAGAATAGGAAAGACTTATCCTTGACCTCAAGCCCAGGGACCGCATCTCTCAGCCCTCAAAACCTTCCACTGGCTACTGGTTGCTGCAAGGATCAAATTTAAATCCCTCTGCATCATCCATAAAGCTGTCTGGGGTCGAGGACCAATCTATCTACAACTTGCTCTCACCAAATACATTTCTTCCAGATCTTTACGCTCTTCCAGCTCCAACTCTCTGTGTGTCAGGTCCTTTTCTAAACAGCGAGCTTGTGGCAGATCTCTCTCCTCGGCTCGCTCTGTCCTCTGGAACAGCCTCCCCCTTCCTCTCCATCTTGAGCTGGATCTCCTCAAATTCCGGAAGCTCCTCAAAAATGTCCTCTTCACCTCCTCCTTCCCCCTCTCACTCCTGTGCAAATACCCCACAGTCAATAAGATTGGTGGCCTGGGACCTTATGTGCCCTTCTGGCCCGCGGCCTCTGCCTCATCCCAGCAATTGCCTTCGGGCATACACTGGCGTGTGTTCTCACAGGCCTGCACCTACTGCTGGTAGGTGATCACTCTGTACCAAGAAATATCTCCCAGGCAGTTACTGTTGCACACAACTGACTCCTTGGCACTTCCCTCTGTGGAACTCCTATCACTTACCTCCTTCCCTGTCCCATCTCACTCTCCCTGCACATTCTGAATGTTAACAAGGCCTAGTAGGAACACCCCTCTTCTGTTCATCAGTGTATTCTATTTGCCTTTGTTCCCGTGTTCCCTACCCTTTGCCCCGTGGCTGCTTTGAAACACAATTTCTTGTTCTGTAAATGGCTTACAAATGCACAATAAAATAAACCTGTCATTTGACTCGATCTACTTTTCCTCTACTTTCAAAACAGCCATGGTCATCCCTCTCCTAAAAATACAAGGGGCTGATTCAAACCTGCCAGCAAATGTTCATTCTGTATCACTTGTACCTCTTTACTTGAAGGTGTTGGACAGAGTTGTATTCAACTGCCTCACCAACTCGACATGCACAAACTTCGTGACCCTCTTCAAGCAGGCTTGCGCTCCTGCAACTCTACTGAGACGGCTCTCATCAATGTCTCCAACTCTATTACCACTACTAAACATTCCAACCTGTCATTTATCCTAACCCTCCTTAACTTCTCTGAGCTCCTCACTACTCTCTCTCTGCTTGAGATTCGTGATCTAGCCTTCGACTGGAGTGAGTCTTACCTGACAATTTGCCAATTCTGTGTTTCCTGGAACAACACCTTCTCGCAACACACCCCTCTCACAGTGGGTTGCCCCCCAGGTTCTGTATTGGGTCCACTCCTATTCACACTCTACACCTCTACTTTCAGGGCTCATGTCTCCTCCTTTGGGCTCTTATACCAACTCTTTGCTAATGGCAAACAAATCTTTTTCTCCTTACCTGAATTCTCACAGGACCTATCTATCGAAATCTCCAACTGCCTCTCTGCTATTAAATACAGAATGACGGCTCGCTCCCTTATGTTAAACTCCTCCAAAACTAAAGTGCTTTTCTTTCCTGCGAAATCCCTCCTCTCCTCCAATGCCTATTTAGTTCCCACCTGACACTCTTCCCTACTCTTCCTCAGCTATAAACCTTGGCTTCACCTTTAATTCTTCTCTCACCTTCTCCTATCTCTAAAACCACAACAACAGCTTGCCTCAACCTCCCAGATATCAGGAAAAGCAGGCACCCCCTTCCCTTCAAAACTGCCAAACTTCTCATAACCACTCTTGTCTTCTCCAAACTAGATTATTCTGCCAGTATCCTCTTTGTCTTTCCTAACTATTCGTTCCCCCTCCTTAACAAGATTATTGACTTTGCAACCAGGACTTTCTTTGAGCTCTCTCACTTCACCCCATCTCCTCCTATTGCCATCAAACTGCCTGACTAACCATGCAAAACAGGGCCAAATTCAAATGTCTCTTACTAGCACATAAGTCCATCTAAGGTAAAGCACCCCCCATATCTATCAACCTCTACAAACCCTCACTCAAACTTCGCTCTGCCTCCTTGGCCACCCTTGTGACACCTTACTGACCCTGCGCCTCTTCTCCCGCTCTTTCACTCTTCTTGCTCTGCTCACTTGGAACTCCCTTCCCTCTAAAATTTGAAACACAGCCCACATAGATGTATAAAAACTTAAATCACATCTCCTTGCTTCTAAACTATCCTCTTAAACACTACTCTCGAATCTTACTACCTTTACCTTCTACACTCTTACTACCTAATTTTCACCACCTACTAGACTTTTCACTGTCCTTTCCCAACACTGTAGCACTTAAAAGTAAGGGTTTGTGACCTCATCCGTTGCTTGATGACGAGACCGCCTACCTGCACACAAATTATGCCACTTGTTATAAGTTTGTCAACTGTATTGCCCCGATATCTGTTCTATCCATCCATTCTCAAACCCGGTCATCACTCCATTTGAACCCTCCCCCTTATAAGTGGATCACCATTTATCTGATGCTGTACTTTCTCTATGCTCCTTTGTGATCAAAAGGGCCCCCTTATTTTGTTACCTGTATGTCTGTTTACCTGAAATGAAATAAATAAATAAATATGGTCAAAGATACCCAGCCAAAGGACATTATGCAACCTGTGTGCTGCTGTGTGTGCTGCTGTAGTAGCATGTTGCCTCAACCTGATTGAACAGCAAAACATTGTATGCACCATGCCCTGCCATTGATAACCCCCAAAAATAACCTTTACATTTCACTACCTCTACAAGTCTATTCCCCACCTAGGTTTGAGACACAACATTCTCAATGCTTTGATCCAAAAGACTCTATGATGTGGCCAGTCACGTAGAGGCCCCTTAGAAGTTACAATGATGTGCCCCACTATGCCGATTACTTTATATTTTAATGGTCCTTTAAAAAATAAGTACTAAAATTCGAATGTTGTCAAATCCATCAGGTCATACATGTTAACAAGCGTCCCCTAACGTACTACAACCCCATTATGGGCATTGCAGCAGAAATAAATGAAGAATAAATACATGAACATTGTACCGTTTATTTTACTTCATTGCACTTCTGTGCAACCTTTTGCACTGTTTATATTTTACATTTCTCCTCTTTTTTACCGTTTTGCTTTTCTTCTTCTTTACTCACTTGAATTTCTGCTCCATACTTTTCACTACAGTTAGCACCTCATCAAAAGAAGGGTTTCCTTTTAGCCAAAGTAATACCTTAATTGTTCTACCTTTGCAATGCAACATGAATTGGTCTCCTACTCTTCGTCTCTTGTATTCTCAAAATTGCATGTTTCTGCACATCCATTCTATCCATCATATATCCTTCAACACTCTCATTGAGCACCCTGAGGCCTTTGGCCATGTTGATGCAATATAAAAACTCTATAGAAGAGAATAGAATATAATTTTTGGATTAAAATGGTTGACTAATGTGTTCAGATAAATGTTGTTCTTATTTAGGTCTCCAGTTGCTACTTCTATCAATTCTGGTAGATTCTCTAATGTTGCCTGACCTGCACCCCATAGGCAATGTAATAGTAACATCTTTGTGGCAATGAGGCGGGAGGCCAAGGAAAGTGTTGATCAGTTTATTATAAAGCAAACACACATATACAGATTTCACTTCTCATCAGTACACATGCATGAATCACGCATGAAAAAGTCATGCACCCTGTTGCACTAACACACCTGCTTGCACACACACACCACGTGCATGCACACGCGCGCACACACACAATAGATCACCACGCCATCCTCCTCCCTTAATAATGAATTAAAGAACAGTAAAAGCTACATTTATAATTAATGACATGGTGCTCATCACGAGTGTGCCGGTCCGAATAAAATGCTGGAATACATGCCTGCATTTTTACCAGACCAGAACACTCCCAGTGTGCCGGTAGTGGCTGTAATCTACCAGCAGGCGTGGCCTGCTGGTAGATCAGGCCCCTACCAGCAGACAATTGCCACAATCACCGGCACCGGACATAGACTGCAATTACAAGAGTGAGCGTACGTCCGAGCTACAGAAGGAGACACCTGCTCCAAACAGATAGCCACTACGAAGATAGTAAGAAGAGCAACTTGGCTACTGTTCAGGATACAGTAGCATGCCTAACTACCTCCGGGATCAGTCCCCCGAATAGCATTCTGAAAACACAATCAGCAGGCACGTAATAGGACACAGCTTGGTCCTACCAACAACTGAGAACAGTGTGGTGCGCCCCCCAAAGAACCAATGCAGGCCAAACATATTTACAAGAAACACGATATTTGAATTATTGCGTTTACCACAGCGAAACGTTAAAAAATTGGTTGATGAAACCCCTGAAGAATGTTCAATAGTCATGTTTATTTGAACAGAAACATGTCGGGATGATAACCTGTGACACTTTACACAGTGACAAAAGACTTAAAATATAAATAATTTAAAGTATCACTTCATGTTCTCATTACAGTGAACAAGAAGCCTAATATGTTTTGATTCTAATACATCTCTGTGTATACCTTTACCTACTTCACCTTCGCTGATGTTGTAATACAATGTTCTAATTCAAAGTGCGTTGTTATTTTAAGATGTGTATGTATTTTATTAATTTCTTTTTGATGTTTTGTGTTAAAAAATAAATTCATTTTATCTATACTGAAGGATTACTAACCAACCTTGTCAGTATCTTGAACTGTACATTTAATCTCTATCTCAGTGTTATATATAGATCCGATCACCCGGAAGTAGATAGAGACAGCACTTAGTAATTAGCTCCATAAGTGTACACCAGGTTTCCTCTTATATCCAGAGTACCTTTCCACCTGGCAGTTGGATTGGGGGTGATAGATAGCATTTCCATCGACACAAACTGGGCACCATTGTAATTTATTATAATGTTGGGAATTTCTTTGCTTATAAACACCTTTGTTGAGAAATCAGTGACAGTTCTAGTAGTCTTGTATGAAGGGATGCCAATCTCCACCCACTTTTAGAAACTGTCCACTAACAGATTAGCACAAAGTCAATGGCGAGCTGCTCCCAGGATATCAGACGACCTGCATGGAAAGGAGGGGCATGTGGTAGGTTGACTGGGACTATTCTGCAGATAGGCATACTTCACACATACCCACATTTTCCTGAATTCCCCTTGTCCAGTTGAAGACACCAATAGGTGTCCCACACCTTATGCTTATTTGATACAGGTCTCCTGAGTGTACAAGTTTAGTTATACTATATCCTATGTCCTAATTCCAAGAGGGTGGTAACATTTGTCAGCTTGCATAACTGTATTGCCTTCTAGGGACAATTCTGATGCTACACTAGAATAAAACTGCATTTGGATGGGCAGCCACATCTCATGTGGCCAAACATTCCTCACATATACCGACACAAACGCCATTTCCTGATTGACTTTCATAGCATTCTTCCACTCATTACAAAGCATGCCTCATTCACAACCCTCTAGAATGACCTACATGTTACCCAAGGATGGTTAACATGTAGGTCATTCTCAGGATAGAAGGCCCTTCCCAGGATAGAAGGTTCGGGAAGCGGCAATGTAATAATAAACAGTCCACTCTCCCGTTACTTCTGCAGGGAATGTGTTTAATTGTGAAATTGTATCTGTACAGCTTAGTGTCACAGATGTCCTTAATAACTCATAAAGACTCCTGAAAAATTCAAGGGTGTTTTGAAGAAATGTTTTACCAACAGCTTAAGGTGAGAATGTGATAATTGTTCAATGTAATAAATGATAGGGAGATTGTTCAATATAGCAATAGGCAGATTGTGCAATGTAACGCACCGGGCTGGAGAAGGGAAAGGGTCTTGCTAAGGGCTGTCCTTCTCTCTTTCATCTACTACGGGCCATTCTCTCCCTTGCCCGGTGTCCCTCAACCCCAGGATGGTCTCTAGTGATTGGTAACCCATACTATCTAAAATCTGTTTATCTCTTTCATTGTGGCCCAAAGGCAAACATAGTAGTCTATGTAAACTCCCCCTGTGAACAATGTAGGTCATCCCGACTCTACATTTTCCAAAGGATGGTACAATATAAAGGTTTGTGTCTTCCAGACACTCAAACCCCACTAGGTCTTATCCTTCCAAGCTCAGATGCTTCTCTCCTATGTCTCTCTATCGCTCTCACTTATCCCCCCTGCTCTCTTCCCTCTTATTCCACCCACCATCTCTCCTCACACTCCCTGACACTTACTTCTCTGGCTGTCCAATGTTGCTCTCGCCCTCTCTACTGCTTATCTCCACTCTCTGAACTTGCTCACTGCTGCTCTCCCATTTCCACACCACTACTCCCCACTTTCTCCCCACTACTACTACATTGACTGCATTACTGCTACTTTCCCCCACTCTACTACTACTCTCTCCACACAGCTCACTACACCCCTCTCCTCTCTCTGTGCCCCTCTTTTCAGCTCTCACTTGTGTCTCATTTCTCATCCCCTTCTTAGGGGATATGGTGCCCTGCTCACTCACCCAATGCGGCATCATCAGTATCCACATGCATGGCACATGAGGGGGTCTCAGATGCTGGGGTCTCCCCATCTCCTCCTGACCCTCCAGGACAGAGTCATGACCCTGTCACATTAGCCACTATTCTGGGAAGTTGTGGTGAAACGTGTGAAAGGCCAGTGTGTTGAACCAGTTGATAGGCCACCTTCAGACGAGATGTTGAGGGGTGTTTTATTATATTTTCCTCAAACGGATGTATGAAAGTGATTAACAACCTAAGCAAAGGTCAATTACGGGATATTTTCTTCTGCCTCGAGCAATGACCTAGCGGCAAATGCAATGGTTCTCTCTGATGAACCAGCACCTTGGATAAGGACAGCCCCCAATCCGTAGGTGCTAGCATCTACATTTGTTTTACAGAGTATCAGGCTTGAACGACTACAATGGAAGCAGATAACAACTGTTTGATTTCTTCAGAACCGTTCTTCTGTTCCACTCCACAGATGAAGCTAACTCCTTTTTTCAATTGCCTTCTTAATAGCTCAGTCACATCTGCAAACTTTGCTATAAAGCTTTATTAGAATTCACATAAATGCAAGAAGGATGACGCTTGTTTTTTTGTTGACTGAAGTAGGGCCCAGATTGTTGGCCTTGAGGAAAACTTCCCTCAGACTCACCCCATCCTTGGATACAACTAGGCCCAAGCGTTCCACTTCTGCAAACCCGAAATTAAATTACAACTACCCTCCTGTGGAGGCATGCCTTGGAAACTTGAGTTTATTTAGAACTTTGGCCAACATCATATTTTGTTCTACCTGGATAGCTCCAAACAGCAGGGTGTCATCCTGGATGGACCATTGCATTGCTTATTTCCAATAAAGAGGCGGTGGATGAGCCTCTAAACGTTGGCTTGTGCTTCCACCACACTGAATGGCATTCTGTTGTACTGGAAACACCTCTATAGAGCTTTAAAAACTGTGAGTGGGCCATAATGAAGTAGAACTTGGTGGCAATCAGAGCTTAGGTCTACAGCTGTGAGGAATGTACAGCGCCTACAAGGGACATCAAGTCTTGGATGCCAGATAGTGGCAAACTTTCAACCCAAATTTTGGCATGCAGTGAGAGATTTTCATTGCACAATCTGAGGTCTCCTGCTTTCAGCCTTTCTATTACACAGGGCTTTACAATAAGAGAATCCTACCTGTTGGATGATGCCTTCCAATTGGAGGTTGTGCAATATGATAGAGAACATGTTCTGTACGGTGAGTGGAATTATCTTTACTTTCTGATTAAGTGTAATGGGATTAGGTTTCATTCTATGAATGAATCACTTCAATTTTCTCAGACTCCGGGCAAACAAGTCTCTGTGCATCTGCTTCATCACTTCTATAGTGCCACCTCACTGAACTGTCAAAATGTGTTTGGAAGAACACACATACAGCTTAATTCCTATCATTGTTTATTGATGCCACCCTACAGAGTCCTGGCCTTTTCTGGCTGCATACAGTTTTACATAGGTTTTTTCCCGTAAAAACTGTAGTTCAGTCCTGAAACAACTGAGTCAATTTTTCTCTTGTTTGAATCACCAGGCATTAACTGCATGGTGGGTCAAATCTTCCACACTTCGCAATCTTCCATATGTCTGTGTGGAAACTATAGTAATTGTCAGCCCTGAGTCAGCTAGGCATCTTCCATTGTTATCTATAATCCTGATGTGGCAATAAGGTGGCCTGGAATGATGTTACCCATCATTTCCCATCAAAAATAATAGTTGGCAGGCTGTCATACACAGAGGTCCCAGGTGAAGGAAGTCCTTTTTCCGCATGGACCAGCCAGAGAGACTTAATACATTCAGTGGCCAGCAAATGGGGCAAAAGGTGAGACAGGAACAACACCGAAGGGGACTCGGCAGCTGTAAACAAATAATACAAAGATCAGTTGCAGATACAACAGAATCTTTAATCCGAACCTATCCCTGATGCAAATAATATACCTGATGTGGGAGTAGGCTGATGAAGATGGCAAGCGTACCCCAACGGTACGAGGACGTCAGGAGGGGCAAGACATTCGATCCCGGGCTGCACTAGGGTCCAAAATTAGGAATTGAAGGAGTGAGTCCCAAGTAGGAGCTGTAATAAGTTCACCAAGTTCCTGATGTAACTAGGAAAATGTTCAGTAACACCTTAACAAAGGGTAATCCAAAAGTAATCCAAAATCCCAAATCTACAGGAGTCCAAAAACCAAAGATTCATAGTTCTGTATCGTTCAAGACAATCCAGGGGAAAATCCAAAAGCAATCCAAGTCCAGGAAAATGTCCAGGAGATCCAAAGTTAAAGAACCAACGATCCCAGTGGCTCAACACAATCCATGGATAAATACAAAAGTAGTCCGTTATTCTATAGGCAAGGTCTCAAATCAAGGAAGCAAAACAAATTAGGAAACACATAAACCAAACGCCAAAACAGCTGAGAAGCGTAAACGCTTTTTGGCAATGCCTTATAAAGCGTAGTCCTCGACATCCGGGTTGCCGTGGCTATGGGTCACGTGAGATGTGACAGACCAGGTGGCAGCCGTGCCTCTACTTTGGGGTAAGGCCAGCTGCTGGCGTTTAATGCCATTGGCCAGTCAACATGGCAACAACCAGGGATGCTGCAACGCAGACAAGTGGTGTGGAGCACCGGGAGCTGCCTAGGAGCGATAACGTAGCTGGGAGAAATGGTGCAGCGATCCAGGGATTGAGGAAGAGGGACGGCAGGAAGGAAAGTGCATGACAGAGGCCTACCTTTCACATATTCGTATTGACTTATTATTGCAATGATTGACATTCTGATTACACTAAAGCTTTATTTATTTATTTATTTATAATGCGCCATAGCCCAGGGGCATCAGGGTGCACAGGTACACATGGACGTTCAGCAGGAGACGGGACAGGAGAGAAGAATCCTAATGGGAATTTATTCGACCAATAAGGTTTTCAGATTTTTCCTAAGAACAGTCATTTTTTCTTCTGTGCGCAGGTTCACTGGAAGAGAGTTCCATGCTGTGGCAGCTTTAAAAGAGAAAGATCTGACCTTTCCTCTTGTGCGGTTGGCGTGAGGAACAGTGAGGCGCTGAGTAAAGCAGAAATGCAAGGTCCTGCTAGGGTTGTGTTGCGTCAATGATTGTTTCAAGTAGTTTGGGGCATTACCACACAGGCATTTATGAGTTAGTGACAGGATCTTAAGTTTTGATTGTAATTGTAATTGGTTATTTATAATGTGCTTAATAATCAGAGGTTTCTAAGTGTGGACCTGGGGCTCGAACCTGTGTTGCTCCACGTCGTCTTGCTTCCAAGGCGAGCATGTTGCTCTTGTGCTATCGTCCCGGACCCTCCCGAGAAATTGGTTCCTCTTTTCCACTGGCAACCAGTAAATATCTTTCCAGAAGTTAGTAACATGTTCTTTTCTAGAGAAGTTGCAGACTATCCTTACGGCGTCATTTTGGATGACCTATAGCTTGTGTGCACTTTCCTTGCTAGCGCTGCAGAATAAGGCATTACAGTAGTCCAGCCGGGGCATTATTATAGCTCTGTCTAATGTCTTGCAGTTCTTACATGATACCAGAGGGTTAATTTGATGGAAGACTTTAAGGTGGGAGTAGGAATTGCTTACACAGTTGACATGAGCTTCAGAGCTAAGGGAAGTCCCATACATAGGATAGGGTTACATAGGGTCTTGACTTTTTTGGCCACAGGGATAAGACAGTCGTCTACTTTAAAGCTTGAATAAGCCTGGTTTAAGTTGCTTCTTGCTGCATTGGTGCCAAAAATCATGAGCTCGGTTTTTGAGCTATTGAGACACATCCAGTTATCAATCATCCATTCCCTGAATCGCTGCTGCTAGCTGATTGGGTGCCCATTGGGTGCCCACCCCATTTCAGCCAATCAGGAGTGCCAGCAGGCGAAAGCCGACCCTCCATTCAAGGCCCACATTTAGGGCTCCTGACTGAGCCTGACCGAGTCTGCAGAGTGAGGAGCAACCACCGATGTGCTCTCTACACCCTCACAGTAAGATTGCAGCCTTTTTAACAAACTGTCTTCTTATGACTTGTTATACAACGTTCATGAGCTGCCCTAATCGACATCTTCTGTTGCCAGACCATAAATGTCTCACTTCATCGAGGGAGTGAAACCTACTCGCTCTACCCACTCTAACAGATTCCAGCGCCTTCCACTGCTTGCCCACTAAACGACACTAGCACGATTATTCCAGTTGCCTTCCTCGATCATTTATATCACAGACAGCGTACTGTGTAATATCCTGCTGTTATCACTCCCGACTATGATATCAGAACTAGCAATGTGGCACCCCTGCCCTGCTACTATTACCGCTATACCGAATTTGTACTTTGTATTGGCATTTATGTTCCCCTTGTAACATTGTAACCATTCAAGTATCTCATATTCCTGTTATCACTACACCCATCAGCACCGCGATTGCACTCGCGTAACATGACTACACCACTTTTCGTTCACCTATTACCTTCTTGCTTTGCATTGTGTGCCCAGTCCTTGATTTTACATTGTGCCCCCACAATGTCTACTAGTATTTTGTGCCCACATATGCTACTTACCTTGTGTACCCAACGGTGTCCAGTTAAAGGCTCGAAAGCAAAAGCGTCGAATGCAAAAGGGTCGAGTGCATTAGACCGAAAACCAAAGGATCGACATTTAAAAAAAAATATATATATATGTATTTTTTTGCTCTAGTGTAGCTTTAAAAGGGTTTTTTTTACCCCAAAAACAGGGGTTTGTGGGCCCGCCCAAAAAAAATGTGATCTTTTTTTCTGTCGAATTGACTCGACCCTTTTGTCATTCGACCCTTTATTTCAATCCTTTGACCTATAACCGTACCCAACTACTCAACTATACAATGTTTGCCCAGATATTACTTTGTATTGCACGTCCAGCCACCTGACCTTTCTATAGGATCGCACCTCGAGGGTCTTTATTGGTCAGGACGCCGCTGACCTCATCCCAGTACCCTTAGGCATCCCACAAGGCTCCTGCCTCTCCCCTACTTTGTGCAACGCCTATACTAAACTACTTTTTGCTGCACTTGACTCCATCTGAGTTATTTATACCAATTTCACTGACGACACTCAGATTCTGATCCCCGTTACAGGTGATTATGAACAAGATACCTCCACCATTAATGAAACATACGCCATCATCCAAAATTCGATGGCCTCGAACAGCCTCTGCTTAAATGACAAAGAAACAGAGATTCTCATCATAGGCCCCCCTGCCCGACTTAAATCTCTACATACTGACTACTCTGCCATCACCATTGATGGGATGTCCATCCCGGTCCTTAAAGAGGTAAAAACCCTGTGTGTATATCTAGACGCCAACCTATTTATGTCTAAACACATCAACGCTCTATCCTCTTCCATGGCCTACACATCCAAACTTATTTCACTCAGCCGTCAATTCCTCACACCACAGAACTGCCTTACACTAGCCCAAGCCTTCATACTTTCACAACTGGACTACTATAACATCCTATTATTAGGAACCACAACTACAAAACTGGACAAATTACAACTGTTGCAAAACAAAGCCCTTTGGCTGCCTTTGGCCTAAAAAGGAATGAACACATCTCGCACATCAGAAGAGAAGCACATTGGCTCCCCATCCAAGCGAGAATTATTTTCAAGACTCTGACACTGCACATAAATGCATTACTAATGTGGCTCCCATCTACCTAAGTAACTGTGTATCTCAGAAAAGTGTGATTAGAACTTTAAGATCTGGATCCAGTACACATCTGATTGTTCTCAGCTACAAGAGTAAAAGAGCAGGTCATGCCAGCTTTCCTGTAGCTGCCCCTAAACTCTGGAATTCTCTACCTGATTACATCAGGAACGAACCCTCAAGCCAGTGCTTTAAGAGGCTGATCAAGACCTGGCTATTTGACAAATATAACTAGACCTCTACCACCACCTCCCCACCCACCCCTTCTCCTAGCCCACGGATTGATGCATGAACTGTACTGTACCTACTCCAAGCCCACCACCCACCTTTCCTTAAATCACCACTCTAAGCAAAGATTTGCTATTACACCTACCTCTTCCTCCTCCCCTATTCTATATTCTGTCACAAATGAATAATTGTACCTATCTGTAATTGTAATTGCTGATGTAATGTATCCTGTAACCAACTAAGTTCCTTGTAATTGTAACTGCTGAGTAACTGCTGATGTAACACATTCTGTAACTAACTAAGCTCCTAAGTATCCTACGCTGTGATACCTCCGGGTCTCTGCGTATAACAAATGTTATAAATAATGATTAATAGATGTGATTGAGATTGGCCAAATTAGCAGCATAGTCTCTGCTTAGGTCCATTATGAGTTGGAAGTCATCAGCATAGTTGGTGAAATGGAGACCCTTTGCCTCCAACAGTTTGCATAGGGTTTGATATATATGTTAAAGAGAGCTGGCGAGATGCAGGCTCCCTGTGGCACTCTGCGCTCAATGAGAACTGGTTCAGAGCATGCGTTACCCCAGCAGATCTTAGAGCTCTACCACTCAAGAAGGAACCTATCGGGGGGGGCGTGGCTAGCGCGCGAGCGATGCGGACGTGAGCTGAGTGAGCTCCCGTAAGCGCCGACACAATCCTGTACCTTTATCCTGATTCCTGGGGACATCGAGCGACATCAACGCCACGATTGTGCCCGTGAAGCTGGGGGCTACGACCGGCGGAAATCCGGGCTGTGGTCTGCCCGTTTGGAGGGCCATAATCTGCAATTTACTGAAGGCCGGGGGCCCCGAACTGCGAAACCAAGATGGCCGCCGGAGCTTGAGGGCAGACCACCTCCTGTCTGATTGGGGCTTGAAGCGGCCTGGTGTGGTGCGGCACACGCAGTGGACACTGACTTTTCTTACAACCGGAGGTCGCCCGGACAAACGGCTCCTGCTCTTGGGCTGTTTCGACCCAGCCCCGAGTGGTGGAGGACGGCAGCGGCCTGGCCCGACAGAGCTAGAGGTAGGTGGGATTAACTCTCCCCCCCCCCCTGCTCCATACAGACGGTGGATTCGTGGAACCTGCGTGTTGGAAGGTGTTTGGAGGACCCCGAGGCCTTCCACCTGGCCTGTTGCGGGGCTGCGACACGGTACACCGGAGTAGATCCATAAGGGCGTAATTAGCACTGTTCGACCTGCCGTGCCGGACGCCCCACGCCTCCCCGGAACTATGGGGAAAGAAAGGCAGAAGAAACCCTCCACACAGAGCAGCATGGACCAATTTGCCGTCGCCACCACCCCGGCCCCGGCGGCCCCAGCAACGCGACCGAACTCCCCCAATGGGGAGGGCCCTCTTTCTCTCCATGATGTAATGGCGGCCATTGCTAATTCCCGATCCTCCATGGAGACCAAAATAGATAGCATGGCGGCAGACGTCTCCTTCCTACGCCACGATCTACAGAAACTAACCTCCAGAACGGGAGAGGCGGAACAACGTATTTCTGAAGTGGAAGACAATATAGGCGGGATTAACCGCCAACTGTCCCAGGCCTTAAACCGCCTTAAGACCCTTGAATCAAGAGTGGAGGATGGAGAGGGGCGATCCCGTCGCAATAATGTCCGTATCCTGGGTCTGCCAGAAGGGGAGGAGGGACAGTGTATGGAGCTGTTCTTGGAGCAGTGGCTTGTAGACATCTTCGAGGCCACATCCTTTTCAAAGTTCTTCTCAGTGGAGAGGGCTCACAGAATGCCGGCGGGTAGACCACCCCCGGGTGCCCCGCCACGTACTATCATCGCCCGCTTACTCAACTACCGAGATAGGGATGCCCTCCTGCAACTGTCGCGGGCACAAGGCTCGATTACCCATAACGGCTCCCGAATCGCCTTTTTCCCGGACTACACCCGAGAAGTGCAGCGGGCACGACAATCGTTTGAGCCACTCAAGAGACAGCTGGCCCAACTAAATGTGAAATATGGCCTGCTCTTCCCGGCCCAACTGAAGATATATCATGGTGGAACCACGGTTCATTTCAGCGACCCGCAGGAGGCATGGAAATGGGCGGAGGCCCATATAGAAGGTGATTGGACTGCGAGACCGAGGAGGCCGAGAGGAAGACCGAGGCCCAGGCACGCCTCCCCGAGAGGAAACCCGGAGAGGAATGAACAGGGGGTCCTGGACCCCGATGCAGATCAGCGAGGACATTGACCGGACTGTCGCCCCTCTGGCCTAGTAATGGCGCTTTGAAGTATTCTTTCTTTGTTTGTATTCTTAAGCCGGACGCATGAGTAGTCCACCATGGAAGATGTTGACACTGGCGCATGGGAGGGGACTCTGGAGGAGCCTCTGAAAACCCCCCCCCCCTAGCCGAACTTCCTCCTTTCCTTCTCCTTCTCCTTCTCCCTTTTCCCCCCCCCTCTTTCTTGTTTATCTAGACCCGGCTCTAGGGTCTGGGTTTTTGAGCTGCTACCTTAAGTTGAAGGTCCAGCTATGTTTGGGCGACAGGTACTTCGTGTTGGGGTGGAGTATAGGGTGGGGGTAAGTTGGGAATGTTTGGAAGTTTGTTTGTTACTTCAAGACTGTCATATGTTTATAACGGACACGAACCACTGTCTTTGGTCGAAGTTACCACTTCACCATCTCTCACTGATTGCTACAATCGTACAGACCCCCATCATGTGTGATAGATATCCTGTGCACAGACTCACGGGACACCCATGCGCCACACCAAATCCCTGAAGTTCCTCACCTGGAACGTGAATGGGATGGGGTCCGGGATTAAACGGCGCCTGCTTAGGCAATTTCTAAATAGACACTCCCCTGATGTGGCCCTTTTGACAGAAACCCACCTGGCCGGATCACACTGTGCCTTTTTTCAGAGGACTAATTACCACCTTGCCCTTCAGGCGGGGTACACAATGGGCTCCAGGGGCACCCTCATCCTGATACACAAGCGCATTCCATTTACTCAGCAATTGGTTGAGCGCGACCCAAGGGGTCGATACGTGTTCGTCATGGGGACCATCTGGGGTCAGACGATGGCCATTGCCGCAATTTATTCCCCACCCGGGTTGGGACAGGAATTACTGGACGATCTTACTACCCTTATAGGGAAACACCATCCTGATACGTTCATTCTGTGGGGTGATTTTAATGATACCATGAATGATAACTTTGACCGTTCCCATCTCCGAAATCGCAACCCTGACACCTCGACTAGATTGGCCAGTTTTGCATCGGCCCTTGGGCTCCGAGATGTATGGAGAGAGTTGCACCCGACTGATAGGGAGTACTCCTTCCATTCCGGCGCTCACGGCTCCATGTCCAGACTGGACTACTTCTTCTTGCCACATACCGACCTCCATAGGGCAATGTCCGCAGATTTACTCCCCCGGGGCATTTCGGACCACTCCCCCCTCTTAGTTGAATTGCGTATGCAGGGTCCCCTTCCCCCTAGAACGTGGAGACTTAACAATTATTATCTGGGGTCCCCGGAACTGATAGATCGCCTCGAGGAAGTTTCTGGTGAATATTTCGAAATTAACGAGAAGTCGGTGGACAGCCCCGTGATATTATGGGAGGCCTATAAAACAGTGCTAAGGGGTGAAATCCTTTCTTGGACGACACATAAAAGAAACATCCGGTTCCGGGAAATATTAAAGGCCGAAGAGGAAGTGAGAGACAGGGAGATTGAGCATATATCCGATCCTACGCCTGAGACCCACCGATCCCTCCAGCGCGCCCAGGAGTGCCTCCGTAACAGAACGATGGATGACGCCAAGCAGGCCCATTGGCAGGCTAGGGCGAGGGTGTATGAACTTGGGGATAAGTCGGGTAAACTGCTCGCTTGGTTGCAGAGGAGAGACGAGGGGCAGCGCCATGTCCGGGAAATTGTCACGGCACAGGGCGACACCCAACATTCGGACTCTGGGATTGCCGAGGCCTTCACAGAGTTTTACGCAGATTTGTATCGGGCTCCGACCTCACCGCTAAACCCCTGCCTCCTAGATGAGGTGACGCTGCCGATCCTTTCGGGGCAACAGAGGGACCAGCTGGACTCTGCTTTATCAGAGGCTGAGATTGCAGAGGCACTGTCTCAGCTCCAGTCGGGAAAGGCACCGGGCCCGAACGGATTCCCAGTTGAAACTTGGCAGAAGCTAGGAGTAGACAAAATGGCCGGTCCTCTACATAGGATGTTTCTTGCTGCCCGGGAACAGGGTACCCTCCCACCAGATCTTTGCAAGGCCACCATTGTGGTCATTCCCAAGCCTGGCAAACCTCCACATGATTGTGCTTCTTATAGACCTATATCGCTGATTAACGGGGAAGCTAAGGTCCTTGCTAAGCTATTAGCGAATCGGTTGCAGTTAGTCACATCCTCCTTGATCCATCCGGATCAGTGTGGTTTTATGCCTGCCAAATCGACTCGGATGAATCTGCGCCGCCTCCATTTAGCATTGGAGAGATCCCCGATTATAAACGAACCCTTGGCCTTGTTGGCAATCGATTTTGAAAAGGCGTTCGACTCCATTCGATGGGACTACCTTTGGGAAACAATGCGCCGCATGGGGTTCGGAGAGGCCTATTTAGGCTGGGTGCAGCTACTTTATGTTAACATCAAGGCGGAAGTGAGAGTGAATGGCTGGTCCTCTGGGTCCTTCCCCCTGGGCCGTGGTACGCGACAGGGATGCCCTTTGTCCCCTCTTTTGTTCGCCCTTGCTATCGAGCCATTAGCTCTTTGGCTTCGCCAAAACACCGCCTGGAGAGGATTCAGATGGCCGGAGGGACACGAGGATCGTACATCCCTGTATGCGGATGACCTCCTGGTGTACCTGGGTGACCCACTAACATCCTCTGCCATTGTAACGCAAATGTTAGTCCGCTTTGGGGAACTCAGCGGACTCAGAATCAACTGGGGGAAATCAGTCCTCTTTCCGGTGAAGGGTGGGGAACAGGCAATCCCCCAGGACTGCCCGTACCGGGTGGAACGACAGGGGTTTCGTTACCTGGGAATATGGATATCCGGGGATTTAACAAGCTATATAAGGAACAATCTCCGACCAATCACAGACCGCTTTATTGTTGATGTCCGGCACTGGAAACTCCTCCCCCTGACACTTATGGGAAGAGCGGCACTTTTTAAAATGATGACCCTTCCTAGATTCCTCTATGTCCTTCAAAATGCCCCACTTAAAGTCCCCGACTCGGAGTTCCACCAGGTGGAGACACTTCTCAGAGGCCTCATATGGGGGGGAGGCCAGTCACGAATTGCGTTAACTACACTTCAAAGATCTATTTGGGAGGGAGGAATAGGAGTTCCCCGCCTTCAAACGTATTACTGGGCATCACAACTGGTGGTGGTTAATGACCTTCTCCACGGGGACCGAGACCTGCCCCATATACGGGCTGAGATAGCCACTATGCGCAACACTGACCCGCTGCTTCTCCTCTATCAGCCCCTTTCGAGAACCTCTCCGCCCACAACCACTACGCATATGATCACAGTGTGGAGACAGGCACACCGATTCATTGGGTGGGAAAATAAAGCTACTAGAGCACAACCCCTCTGGCGGAACAACAACCTAGCTGAGACCCAGAAGTTGGAGCCGTGGCCTAGGTGGGTGAATGCGGGGATTGCCAGGATTGGGGACATGCTTACACAGGGGTGTTTGGCCTCATTTGATGACCTACAATTGCGATTCCAGATTCCGAATACGGAACATTACCACTACATTCGCCTCGCCCATGCTTTGAGACCCTACCTGACAGCAGATACGCAGTTACCGGACTATACCCCCATAGAGCGTAACATCCTTCCGGCGCATATCCCTACCAAATGCACTTCCATCCTTTACAATGCTATATCCTCCTTTGCTACCCCCGAATTGAATGAACTAAAGGCAAAATGGGAAGTAGATGTGGGGGTGATAGATCCTGAGGATTGGATACAAGTCCTTATGCATCCCCGGGAAATCGCCATTTCCTCTAGGCTTCGATTAGTGCAGTTGAAAATACTACACCGGGTTTATTACCCTAGGACACGTCTATATGGCTGGAAACGGGCTTCTGACCCAAACTGTTTGCGGTGTGGGGATGGGGAGGGGACCTTTATTCACATTTTGTGGCTGTGTCCCCAGATACAAACTTTTTGGAACGCATGCTGTAGGGAACTCTCCCGAGTTCTGACTCGCACCATACCACTGGACCCAAGGGCTTTGCTTCTGGGCGTGCCCGATGAGATAGAAGCTAATAAGTGGGAAAGATTGCTCCTACACACGGCGATGGGGCTGGTTAAGCGCAATATCGCGCAGAAATGGGGTGCCCCTGACTCCCCAACGCTGGAACAATGGAAATTGGATATGGACATATGCGCTATGATGGAGCGTAGGATTTACTCGGCGCGAGGCTGTCCCAACAAAGCGTCGAAAATATGGGACAGGTGGGAGGAAGGTGTGGCCTGAGTGTCCCATGTACAGGCGGGGGAATGTGCACTGGGGGTTTTGTTTTGTGCTTGTACCATACTATACATTATTGCATGTGATGAGATGATCGCTCAACTGTTGATGCTCAGGGTACCTTTTCTGATTGTGAACGACTATGACAGTCTGAAGTTGTTTTTGTTTGCTTGTTGCTTTGTTATTATGACCATTGTACTATGTTAATAACAATAAAATACTTTATAAAAAAAAAAAAAAAAGAAGGAACCTATCCACTCAATGGTGTGGCTGGAGCGGTTTTCTGTGTTAGCCAGTGTTTTGAGGAGGCGTGAGTGATCTAACAAATCAAAGGCTGCCGAGAGGTCTAATAGAATCAGCATCCCCATCTTGCTTTTGTCCAACCTCTCCACCATTTGGGACTGTAAATTCAGCAGGGCACTTTCCGTCCCATAATTACTTCTAAACCCTGATTGCTTTGGGTGAAAGGCAATAGCCACTTCAAAGTGGGTCTGTAGTTGTAGCATGGCCACCTTATCTAAGATCTTCAACAGGAAGGGAGTGTTGGTGATTGGTCTGAAGCTTGCTGGGTCCTTTGGGCTAAGGCCGGCCTTTTTTAGAAGGGGTTTACTACTACTTCCTTGATGGTAGAGGGCACGTCTCTATGTGAGAAGGATGCATTGGCAAATCTAGTAAGGAAAGGGGCAAAGATCCTGCTGTTCTTTAGTATGATTGTAGCTGGTAAGAGGTCTCCTGGACAGGATGTGGGCCTAGTATTAGCTAGTATTTTTACTATTTCTTCAATGGAGATAGATTTAAAGGAGAAACCTGATGATTTGCTGGATTCCCCTTGGTCACTCTTGTGCTCGTGTTTGCATGCTTCCCCTAAATGGACTGCCAATTTAGAATTTTATGACGGGCCAATGACACTTTGTCTTGAAAAACTTTTTGTATGTTTTCGCAGTCTATTTTCTCCGGTGTAAATGACTGGGATAAAGCTGTGGGTTTTTCCATTTACTGTATAATTTGAACAGTTTTCTAGAACTTTTCCTGCTCTATCCATTTGTTCATTACAAAATTGTTTTTTTGTGAGATTCTTTCCTTATAGGTTTTTCCAGAGATTTTCATTCATTTTTCTTATCAGTATTCTGATCTCTGGCCCATGCTCGTTCGGCTTGTCTTTTTTTTTCATCAGAGTACATAGCTCGGCTGTAAACCAGTCTTGTTGGTTTGGACAGTCACGAGCTACCTTGGATCTTAATGGTGCTCCTTTGTCAGTTAGGTTGGTTGGAAGCAATGTGTACATTTCTACTAGTTTACATGAGGGATGAAGGTCAGATGAAGTGGACATAATAGATTGAATACATCTTTCTGAATCTGCTGAATTAAGTTTGTTGAAATTCTTGTTTAGGATTTGATTTATTTAGGGGCGCTCGAAGAGGCACGGTGACCTCAGCTAAGTGTATCATACAGTCAATGGTACAATGGTCTGACCAGATACATGCTTTAGTTGTACTATGATTTATGTCAGTGTTACGTGTGGACACCCAGTCCTGGATGTGACTACCCTTATCAGTCGTTTCATGATTTTGGCTAATTGCTAATGCTGCTCTGCCCACATGAGAAAATGGACCCATTGACTCCCCATGCATTCTTCATTTTAACATGAGCAAAGACGCCCCATCATCAACAGTTTACTCTTAGTGCACTCTTCAGCTTGTAGCGAGTCCTGGTCAGAGCAACACAAAGAGTTTCCTGGAAAAATGTTAACAGCTTTCTACTGGCACAATTTACTTTTGACTAAGGATATCAGGCTTCTTTTTATTATAAACAATCTCTGCTGTTCTTACAAGGTCCCACCGATTCTTATTGTATTGTAAAACAAGTATACGTTTATTACAAGCTGCTAGAAGGTACATGCCGGTAACGTGAACTCATATAATACCTTTAAACTTAATAGTCTTGAGAGAGAGAAAGAGAGAGAGAGAGACAGAGAGAGAGAGAGAGAGACCGTGTATGTGTGTGTGTGTGTGTGTGTGTCCGTGTGTCCACAATCAGTGCTTACAGTGCTGGGCACTGGTGCTACATTTTGAGTGTTTGTTGTTCAGTAATTCCTGTAATCAGCATGGAAGAATCTCTCCGGTATATGCGAATTCTGTTTGTCAGTTATCCTTTACAAAATACAATTGATTATACACATTTATCTTCTTTACATATAGGTACATGTGCTTTACGTAAATGTTAACTTCTAGAAACAGGTGCTGCAAGCTAGAAATTGTCACAGTGGAACCAATGTTAAGGGTCTGCATGATGAATTTGACCCATATAGTAATTTATTTATCTTCTGCAACGCCACAGGTGTACCAAGTGTAAAGAAAACTGTCATGTGGAGGTAAGCACAGCGCTACTTACTGGCATGCAGAAAGGCACATCAATATGACACCTGAGTTCAAATACACCTAACCCTTTGTACAGTACCTGAAATTCCTGTCAGAATTATCATGCCTTCATCTTCTAGGACAGCATGTTTGGACAGAAACCCCTGTAAAGGAGAGACACAGAATCTCTCCTCTTGCTCATGAACATTAACATGACCCTCAGTAAATGACCTCAACTCAAAATGGCATCTGCTCCTTTCTGCATGCAATTAGTCAATACATTGCTAGGCAGGCTTTGCAATTCGTTTGATTATATGAAAAGAACCATGTGTGATGTCATAGGCAAACATGGGATGCATGGCATGAGGGATTCAGGAGGGTCATGTCACCCCATGTGATGGAGGCAGGGTGGTGTAGTAATAAAACGGCAGTTAATGCCATATCAAGTTCCCGTGTGGTTGTGGTCATTAGTGCAGCGCCTTGTGCGACAGGCCCGTGTTTGGATATTGAACACAGCTGGCGACAAAGGGTTTTGCTTCGCCTGTGTGCTTGCCACACGCTGCTCTGACCCCGCTAGCGGTGACATCCGCTTGCGCCGCTCCGCACTGCATAGGAGCCCCTGCCGGCCGCTATTTCAACGCAGGGAAGACAGCACCATCCACTGCCAGGCCCCGACGGCTCTGTGTGAGTGCTGCTGTGCCCGGTGCAGCAGCTGCTGTGCCCAAGAGGAAAAGAGCCTTGGCGCTGCCTGACAGTGCCGACGAGAAATCCCTAAATGGAGGAGGCACCCCGATAACCCGGGAGGTGTCCTCCTCCTAACCACCCCCTCGCAAGAAGCACGGCAAAGCAAGGGAAAGCCCACGAAATGGAGCAGCGCGGCAAAACGGAGAAAAGCCCACGAATGGCAACAATGGAAAGGGGAGGGGCTACCCCCTTATAACGAGCGGGCTTCCCACTGCAGGCAGCATCCAGCCTTAGCAGTGGGAAGACCGCCCACCAGCAGTGGACTTCGTTTTGTTTTCGGACTTCAGGAGACTGCGTGGAGGAAGACTTTGCTTCGAGCGGAACTTCACCGTCGTTTGACTTCGCCGTGCAGTCAGCGTCGCATCGTGCGAACGCTCATCTTGTCAGCTGCCCACCTAAGAAGGAAGAAGCAGGATCGGGGAAGATCGGCGGCGGCGGCTACGTTGGCAGAAGCAAGAAGAGAACCGGAGCGAGCCGAAGGCAGAGCCCTGCATCCGGGAACTCGCGGCCGCAACAGAGGCCAGAAGAGGCGGCGTGCGGCGGGACGTTGGAGCAAGGAAGACCAGGCTCCAAACAGGAAGGTGAGGTGAGCGGGTGGCGGCAAAGGGTCCCACAGCGCAAGGGAATGGAGCATGGCACTCAGGGGGCAAGGACAATCGCACTGCAGGCTTATAGCAGAGAGGAGGGGCAGGCAGCTAACAGCCGCCCGCATAACGAGCTCTGTCACGGACAGCCAACCGCCCCCTCTACGCTCTCCTCAAAACAAAATTTAAAAAGGAAAGGAGAGTATTGTTGAGCTCTGTGCTCAGAGCTACAGATAAGGCACACCGGTGCCTCCTAGGTGCAAGATCAGCTGAGCAGGACACGGGAGCCCACCTCACACAGCAGGCGGCATCGGATGGGGTTTGCTGAGCGCGACCTGTACTAGAAGGCCGTAACCCGACAAGCAAACTCGAGCAGGCGGGGTTCGCTGAGCGCGATCCGTTGGGAAGAAGAAGGAAGCACTCACAACAAGCATACAGCGTGGTGTGTGCAAAAGAGCAAGGGGGTCAGCACGTCAACAGAGGGGGCAAGAGCACAAAGAGGAGGAAGCAAACCACGTGAAGCAGCAGATTCAGAAAGGGGGGTGGCAAAAATGGACTTAGAGGCATTTATGGCCATGGCCAAGCTGGCAACAGCAAAACACAGCCCCAACTGGATGGAAGCTATGATACCACAACAAGAGGAAGAAGAGCAAGCAGGGCCAAGTCAAGGGCCTGCCTCCCCGCTGCTGTACTCAGACAAAGAGGAACTGCAGGAGCTGGAAGAAGAACAACGGTTGGAAGAGGAAGAGGAGCCGGCTGGGAAGAGAAAGAGGACCATGACGCAGAAGGCCAAGGCAAGCAAAGAACAAGCAGCAAATGGCAAGAAACCCAGGACCAATGGGGCAAAAAACAAGGGAAGGGCACAGGAAGTTGTAGCCATATCGGCACCTGCACCTTTGGAGCCACCAAGGAAACAGGGTCCACCCAGCACGCCTGCAACCAAACCGGTGGCTGCGAGGGAAGACGGACCAGCATCCTTGGAGGCGGTAAAAGGTATGCTAATGCAATGTATGCAAGCATGGGGAAACAGGGGTAATGGGCAGGTACTGAGTGGGAATGTAAATGCCTTTAATCAAGTGGGCAACGGGGCAGCCGTAATTCAACAGACAGGGGTGGCACTGGGACCAGGGGGGCTAGACTCAGGGGGATACCAGGCTGGGACCCCTAACAACAATGGGATGCCAATGGGAATAAGCCAGTAGTCAGGGGCATGATTAAACTCAGCGTTTACAGGAGGGGCGGCGCACAGGCACAGGGTCAAGTGGCCAATACAATGACCAATGTAAACTCCTTAGGTCAGGGCAGCCCAGCACAGTTCGCACAGGGTCAACAGGCCACTACAGGGATCAGCGCAAACCCCATGGGCAGGCCCAGTCCAGCAGCCCAGGAGGGAGTAGCAATGGCAGGGGCCGCCCAAACACCACCCTGGTGGGGGCAAGCAAGCGGTGGCCGGAGCAGGTCTGCTCCCGGGTCCTAATGCCAATGTAGGGCAGGAGGGGATGTGGGGACCCATGATGACTCGGTATGAGAGAGCAAGGCCAGGGTTTGGCCCAGTCAGGGTGACAGTGAACTCCTTATCATGGCATATACCAGGGGCCATTAAGGAGAGGGTATGGAGGAAAGAATTTATTAAAATGTTGGATTTTGTGGGAATGGAACCTCTGGGTAATGAGTTAAAGGAATTGTCGGAGAAGGAGAAGGAGAAGAGCGACAAGGAGCAACCTAAAACAGAGGCATCCATACTTAACTGGCTAAAGGCATTCAAGGTATACACATCCATTATGATAGAAAAATACCCACAAGATGCTTTGTGAATGATTGCCTATGAACAGTACATCCATGACCTGTATTTCAAGCATGGGGGGGAAGGTTGGTTGCAATATGATCAGGTTTTTCGGTTGACAATGAAGATTTGGCCAGCTTTGTCCTGGGATGAAATGGATTTGGGGGGGTTCTTGGATAAACTGATCCTGGCAGGAGAAGGGGGAGAGAAATCCCCAGGGGAGAAACCCCAAGTTTGGAGAGGCAAGGAGGATACACCAGGCGGGGGAGGTTGTCCTTTCGTGGGTACTCCTCCTGGAACAGCAGAGCCAGACACCAGGGGGAGCAAGCTGAATGCTGGACGGTCAATTCAGAGGAGGGTTGCCCCTTTAGAAAAACATGCCACATCAATCACCCCTGTGGTGGAGGGCCAGGGATCGCAACTCCTCAACCAACAAAGGGAAACCGTAAAAGCAGCCCCAAAGCAAAGGATAAGGTCAAGAGGGAATGAGGTTAAGAGCAGTTTGTCAAGATCAAATCAACAGCAGTGGTGTAAAAATGTGATTAAAAAGGGGCTGCCAACCCCGGTCAAACTACAGGCTACGACCCCGTGGTTAATTATTTATCATAACTGTGAGGATGCTAGACTATTGTTGGAAGGTTTCAGGTGGAGGTTTAAAATCCCATGCGCAGAAGTAAGGAAGGGTACGGAGGCTGTCAACCTGTGGTCGGCACTAGCAATGCCAGAGGTTGTGGCTGCGAAATTGCCAAGAAAGTCAAGTTGGGCACGGTGGCAGGCCCATTCAAAAATCCGCCATTGGCCAATCTGGTAATATCCCCATTAGGGCTGGTTCCAAAGAAGGAGGAAGGGCATTATCGGCTGATTCACCACCTTTCCTTTCCCAAAGGGGAGTCAGTCAATGACAGGATTAGCGAAGAACTATGCAGGGTACAATACACATCCTTTGATGATGCGGTCGAAGTAGTAAGGGCTGCCCGGAAGGGAGCCCTGATGGGGAAGGCGGACATAGAATCTGCATGCCGTTTGCTGCCCTTCACAAGGAAAGACAACATTTGTTTGGGTTCAAGGTGCAGGATCTGTATTATTTTGATAAATGTTTACCTATGGGGTGTGCCATCTCTTGTGCGTATTTTAAGGCATTTAGCACTTCTTTAGAGTTTACGGTAAAACAGGAGTGTCAGGAAGGGGCGGTGGTTAACTACCTGGATGTTTATTGGTAGGAAGGGGTCCAATGATTGTGGGGCCCTCATGGGGACATTCCAGAGACTGATAAGACAACGGGGGTCCCGCTAGCGGGGGAGAAAACAGTAGGACCAGTGACCTGTCTGACCTTCTTGGGGATAGAAATTGACACAGCAAAGGGAGAGTTCAGGCTCCCCCAGGAGAAGTTAGAAAAACTGAAAGAAATCATCAAAAGCCTAACGGGTAGGAATAAGGCAGCCTTGAGAGAACTCCAGGCGCTTGCGGGTAACCTCAATTTTGCAGGGGAGGTCATCCCAGTGGGCAAAGGGTTCGCAAGGAGTGTTAAGCTAAAAACGGTGGGGTTACAGCACGCAAACCAGGATGTGCGGTTGGGGGCAGAGGTACGGGAAGACCTGGCCATGTGGGACACATTCTTGGACAAATTCAATGGGGTTCGGATGTGGAGAAAAGACTGGAGCAACAAGGACAGGTCGAGGTTGTTCAGATTCATCTGGGGCATGGGGGTTTGGGGCAATCTTGGACACCAAATGGTGCGGCATGGCATGGCCAGAAGACTGGCATCAGCAAGGGGTTACCAGAGATATCACTTTGTTGGAACTCTTTCTCATTGTGGTAGCATTCAGACTATGGGGGGAACAACTAAAGGACAGCAAAGTCATGCTTTGGTCGGATAACCTAGCAGTAGTCCAGATAATAAACCAAGGTTCTGCCAGCAACAAAAGGGTATTGCGGCTGTTAAGGGAGCTCAACAAATGCATGCTGCAATGCAACATGGAGGTGCGAGCAAGACACATACCTGGTGTGCAGAACACGGCTGCTGATGCTCTCTCGCGTTTGCAGTGGGAAATATTTCGAGGGAGTTGTCAGGGAGCAGACGAGGTGATGGCCCCATTTGAAACACAGTGGTGGGCAGGGGAGTTGCTAGGTCTGGAAAAGACCCGGGGCTACGCTGATGTCGGAACTGTTGGGACTGGGGATAGCTAGTCTTTTGGCTGTAGCTCCTGAGATTCTATCCGGGGCTACAACCAAAAGATCAGGGGCTATAGCCCCTTAGCCCCCCCTAGCAACGCCCCTGGTGGTGGGACATGATTGGGGCAATCTGAGTGCCTTGATCCAGACGGCGCTAGCTCCGGGCATGGCGAGTAGATACAAGGCATGCTGGGAGCGGTACTTCGCATTTAAACAGGTGGTATTAACGGAAAGTCAGAAGGAGCTACGGGTGAGGGACTTTGTGGGTTGGGGCGGGCACGAAGGAAAAACCAGGTCTTGGATGGCTTACCACTTGGCGACCATCGCTCATTATCACAAGTTAGAAGGGAAAGATGACCCCACAAAGGAGCACTACATTATGATGGCCATGAGGGGTTGGGCCAAACAAGGAACAACCAAGAGTGACGAAAGAAGGCCCATAGACGTTGTCAAGCTCCAAAAAATAGTAGCATGCTTGGAGATAGTGTGCCACGGGGGTTTTGAAGTAGCACTGTTTAAAGCAGCTTTTACTCTGGCATTTTTTGGGGCCTTCAGGGTGAGTGAACTAGTGCCAGAAAACAAGGATGCAAAGGGGAAGGGGTTTTTACAGTTTAAAGATGTGCACTGTTCAGGTATACATCTGGCGTTATGGGTGAGGAGATCAAAAACTGACCAGAAAGGCAAAGGGTGCACAGTGACTCTCCAACCCATCATGGGCAGTGCAATATGTCCAGTTGGGGCGGTGGCAGGTTTCCTCAGGCTGAGACCCCCCTCGGGAGGGGAGGCTCCGCTGCTTATTCACCACAATGGGGCGTCTCTAAGCCGCTTCCAATTCAGAAGAGTGATGGAAATGGCGCTGGAAGGAATTGGGGAGACAAAGGGAGTCTTCCGGACTCACTCATTTCAGATTGGGGCAGCCACGTCAGCTGCAGCCATGGGCATGGGGGAAGGAGCAATCAAGCAGATCGGCAGATGGAAGTCGGGGTGTTTTAAGAGGTATATCAGGCCGTAAAAAATATAAACTGACATGCCACCTTTTCTCCCTACCAGCAGCAGCCTGGAGGAAAAAGAGAGCGGTCTTGGTAGTTGGACACTCATTTGTGTTAAGGGCAGTGGCAAGCTCGTCGGCGGAACAGGAAGAATTGACAGATGGCGAATTTCGAATTGAGTGGCACAGGGTGCCGGGGATGAAATGGGTGCAGCTGTAGGGGCAGGTGTGCAGATTGCTAGGGAAACAGAAAAAGCCAGACGTATTGGTCATACACCTGGGAGGTAACGACCTGACAAGCATGGGAAGGGGGGCTCTGATGCAGGAAATGATGGCCTCTCTACAGGAGCTGGCAGGTCAGTTGGGAGATCTACAAAAAAGAAGAAATGGACAGTTTCCATCTCAGGATGAGCTCTCTCACACTCCCCTATTCGGGTTCCCAACTGTGTTCGAAATAGTATAAAATTGTATTCAATTGTTTCTTTTATGATTATACATGAAATCATTGAAATCATTGATCCACATTTCCAATTATGATTTTCAGTCTCCTTATTTATTCCTGACCACTCAGTGTTTCAAAATTATAGCCTATGCATTTCGGACTTCCGTCCATCATCAGGGCTTTAAACACTATTAATAATCATGAAATCAGTGACAATCCCATTGTTGTAACACATTCCCAATCGTCCACCATATAGTGAAATCCGTAACAAAATAGTATCATCACATACCCAATTGTAGTTGTCATCCAAAATGGAATGCCACGAAAGGATGCAGAAAGAATGGAGAAATAAAACCAAATCTACATTATGGAACATTGTTATCATTATTCATGAAAATTTAAATTGCATAATTGTTTGGGTCACTACCTGTGGGTCTTCTGCTTTTAAAAGATCTCTGCTCTGTAGATGTCTGAGCTGCACTCGTACGCAGTTCCTATTCATTAAATACATATAGAACCCTATGTTATAATCCTTCGAATCTGATCTCTCTCCCAAGGTTTTAGTATAACGTCACTCTCGTTCAGTATTCTTACCTTTCTCAGGTGCCGCTGTATTGACAAGCCGGCTGCTCACAAAGAGCCGCCGCTGTCCGTTGTGGCGTACTTGTGTACTAATCTCTTGCGCGCATGCGCGCAATGTTCCATTCGGAATTTCGTTCTCCTCTCCATTCATTAATCTTTAACAAAACAACTTTCTCCCTGGCTTCACCGTGTCACCGTAACCATCGTTTAATTTAAAAAAACATTCTTTTCAGAAAGATATGAATTTATATGTCTCAAACGTGTACTGCTCTGTCGCGCCTGCGCGCGTGTTGGTAGTGTTCTCTCAGCGTCCGTGTGGTCGCAAATCCCTATAATCTAGTGTCATACTCTGATCTTTCTTGTCATATGGACCTGAACGGAATCATATTTATTGGAAAAATAATGTGCCATTTCTCAAACCCCCTCTTCCAATCTAAGAGTAGGTTATTCAAAAATTGCCAGTTGTTGTTGGAGTGTATCCATATTGATACCATTTTCTAACTTACTCATCATATTCAATTTCACGTCTACTAGAGTTTACATATATTTCCTTAACTTACATGTGCTCAGTCGTAAAACTATTTCTTATCAGTGAGAACCAATTCATACTCTGTGACACTGTATACATTTTTGTCCATTCACATTCATATTATGATGTCCACTGGATCCATATGTTTCTATATTGATACCATTTTCTAGCTTGCTCATCATATTCAATTTCACGTCTACTGGAGTTTACATATATTTCCTTAACTTACGTGTGCTCAGTTGTAGAACCATTTCTTACCAGTAAGAACCAATTAATATTCTATGTCACTGTGTACATTTTTGTTCATTCGTATTATGATGTCCACTGGAGGGTCTTCACATATGGCAGTGAAATCACTGCATTACGTCCCCACTGCTGAGTTCACATTATTGTTCCGAATGCATGATCTGTGTTCATTCCATCGTAGCTTTCCAGCTCTTTTCGATTGCCCTACATAGTAAATGCCACATGGGAATTTAATTAATCGCATAAATTATATTTGGTGTATCACATGTTGCGTATCCTCTTAATTTGATCTTCTCACCCGTGCGGGGATGGTCTACTACATCTCCCTTTGTTATGAAATTGCAGTTACTGCAGTGTGAGCATGGATATGTCCCTTTCCTTATGGTCTCGATCCTTTTCTTCCCCGGTCTCGTTTTCACCAATCTGTCTCTTAGATTCGCGCTTCTTCTGTATGCGAAAGTAGGCAATTCTCTGAACAGATGTTCAACTCTCATGTCGCTTGTCAATGTACTCCAGTTTTTCTTAATCACACTCTTGATTTTATTGCTCTGTGTTGAATAACACGAAACATAAACCATATTTGGTTCTTTCTTCTCTTTCCTAGTATCAGTGTTTGTGGGTTTCTGCAAACGCTCTTTTGCCACCTTTATTTCTGAAGATTTATATCCTCTAGCTTCAAATCTTTCTCCCATTTTTTCAATCTCTATTTCACAAGCCATTGGATCGTTCACAATCCTCTTGTTCACAATTCTCTTGTGAACGATCCAATGGATCGATCCAATGGAAGTGTCAAGGCATTGGAATTCGATGAAGCACAATATTAGCCAGATGAGGATACAGATTCTCGAGGCTATTCAACAACGTAACACACATGAAGATGTAGGAAAAAGGCTGAACCAACGAGAAACATTTTGGATCGATCGACTAGATTCCCTGAGACCGGGGGGTATAAATGAGGAAGTGAACTTTATGTGCTTTTTGTGAATTCTTTTATAGAGCATTGGATAACACGAGAGGGTACACGTCGCGTCCCGCAGGGTGCTCCCTGTGGGACATAAGGCAGTGATTTCACTGCCATATGTGAAGACCCTCCAGTTGACATCATAATACAAATGAACAAAAATGTATACAGTGCCATAGAATATTAATTGGTTCTTACTGGTAAGAAATGGTTCTACAACTGAGCACACGTAAGTTAAGGAAATATATGTAAACTCCAGTAGACGTGAAATTGAATATGATGAGCAAGCTAGAAAATGGTATCAATATAGATACATATGGATCCAGTGGACATCATAATATGAATGTGAATGGACAAAAATGTATACAGTGTCACAGAGTATGAATTGGTTCTCACTGATAAGAAATAGTTTTATGACTGAGCACATGTAAGTTAAGGAAATATATGTAAACTCTAGTAGACGTGAAATTGAATATGATGAGTAAGTTAGAAAATGGTATCAATATGGATACACTCCAACAACAACTGGCAATTTTTGAATAACCTACTCTTAGATTGGAAGAGGGGGTTTGAGAAATGGCACATTATTTTTCCAATAAATATGATTCCGTTCAGGTCCATAGGACAAGAAAGATCAGAGTATGACACTAGATTATAGGGATTTGCGACCACACGGACACTGAGAGAACACTACCCACGGGGTCCAGGCGCATGCGCGGGACCCCGCGGTATAGTGGCCAACACGCGCGCAGGCGCAACAGAGCAGCACACGTTTGAGACATACAAATTCATATCTTTCTGAAAAGAATGTTTTTTTAAATTAAACGATGGTCACGGTGACATGGTGAAGCCAGGGAGAAAGTTGTTTTGTTAAAGATTAATGAATGGAGAGGAGAACGAAATTCCGAGTGGAACATTGCGCGCATGCGCGCAAGAGATTAGTACACAAGTACGCCACAACGGACAGCGGCGGCTCTTTGTGAGCAGCCGGCTTGTCAATACAGCGGCACCTGAGAAAGGTAAGAATACCGAACGCGAGTGACGTTATACTAAAACCTTGGGAGACAGATCAGATTCGAAGGATTATAACATAGGGTTCTATATGTATTTATTGAATAGGAACTGCGTACGAGTGCAGCTCAGACATCTACAGAGCAGAGATCTTTTAAAAGCAGAAGACCCACAGGTAGTGACCCAAACAATTATGCAATTTAAATTTTCATGAATAATGATAACAATGTTCCATAATGTAGATTTGGTTTTATTTCTCCATTCTTTCTGCATCCTTTCGTGGCATTCCATTTTGGATGACAACTACAATTGGGTATGTGATGATACTATTTTGTTACGGATTTCACTATATGGTGGACGATTGGGAATGTGTTACAACAATGGGATTGTCACTGATTTCATGATTATTAATAGTGTTTAAAGCCCTGATGATGGACGGAAGTCCGAAATGCATAGGCTATAATGTTGAAACACTGAGTGGTCAGGAATAAATAAGGAGACTGAAAATCATAATTGGAAATGTGGATCAATGATTTCAATGATTTCATGTATAATCATAAAAGAAACAATTGAATACAATTTTATACTATTTCGAACACAGTTGGGAACCCGAATAGGGGAGTGTGAGAGAACTCATCCTGAGATGGAAACTGTCCATTTCTTCTTTTTTGTAGATGTTCTGATTATCCAGTGCCTAGGGTAAAGGACGAGCTCCCAGACATAAAGAAAAAAACGAACAACACTATTGAATTATTATAAAAATAAAGCGGTGCCCACTCTACCTCACAATTTCTAGGTCAGTTGGGAGAAACAGAAATCATTTGGTCAGAGATAATTCTAAGGCCAGAATGGAGGGGCGCGGATAATCACGCAGCCGTGGAGAGGTCCAGACGAAAGCTAAATGGTGCAATGGCAAAATTCTGCAGGGGCAGGGGCTTTGGCCAGATCAGGCACGGCTTGATTAATTTAAATTCTCCAGAGTATTTTCTTAAAGATGGGATACATTTGTCACCACTGGGGTTGGAGCTATTCTACTGGCACCTTTGCACAAAAATCCTAGAAATGTAAGGAAGGAAGCAGGGGGGAGCCACGGTGGGCGGTAACCCACCTGTGGCGTGGCGGTGTTTGAGCAACCAAACACAAGAGACAGACTCCGGATGAGCCAGGAGAAAGATGGAAGGGTCTTTGCTTTTCTCAGACCAGCGCCCCTTGGGAGCCTAAACGGCAGGGGCGTCTGGGGGGAACAACAAGGGCTCCGCTTCCCCCAAGGAAAACGGCACTCTCCTCGCCCAGGAACACCTGCATGGGCAGGTCGAGGCTCTGGCGCAAAGGGTTGGAAGAGTTGGGGCCTATAATGGACTTTTGGAAGGAAAGGGGGAAGCAGGTTGTTGGACACAGAGCAGTCGTCGCATCTTCTGAATTATTTCCACTAATGTGTGCAGTGTGTTTTTATGATATTGTGGAAAATAAATCTACGGCCTTTTTATGTCAAAAAACAAAGCAAGACTCATTTTACACATTTCTGGGGGGGAAAGAGGAATGAGTTATTGCTATGTAATGGGTCCAAAATGGACGGATGCATGGGTTATCGCTGTGCGCTCATTTGCATCAGGCCTGGAAAGGGCAGAACCTGCAGCATGAACTGCAACACAAGGCCTCTACTGATCAGGGGACTGTGTACATATTGAAGGCCAGTGCCATGAAGACAGGGACCCCAGGCCAAAGGGACCCAGAGAAGAAAAGAAAAAGGAATAAAGAGATAAAGTGAATCAGCGAACGTAGCTCAGCTAGGAGCTGTGGCCACACTGCGATTACTGAAGGTGTGCACACCTGGGAATGGAGCTGCGTCCACAGAGAATATAAGCACAACGCCAAGCCAGTGGCCACGGGAAGGCTGCCCCAGCAATGAGGGAGTGAGCACACAAGATGGGGAAGATCAGGCACCAGACGCAGTGCCGGCTCCGCTGGCACAGCAGGGGAGGGATTCCTTCCCCATTCCCACACTCTTCCCGCTGGGCACTACATACACCACAAACCTGGACCCCAAATGGTCCAGATGGATCAGGCAGTTTGATCTGTATTTGGCTGCCCTTGTCCTCCAGGAAGACAAATGCGTCACATGGTTGCTCACCCTGACAGCTAGTCCTGAAGTAAGGGATATAACTTTTGAACTACCGGAGAATGTTGATGTCAGCCACATCCTTCCCACATCGTTGTGTGGGTGGGCCCGCCATTGCGGTCCCAGCAGAGTGGACAGGACATGATGCAGGGGTTAGGGAGGGGGCGGGGAGCAAGTTCGGCAGTTGTCGCCTGTAAGTAAATAAAGAAGGTTGTGTATTGACCCCGGCTCCCGTGTATCATTTCACTAGGCCTGTCTGCCTAATTCCCCCGTCCAGGGACCTAACAGTTGAGTACACCTACTTGGAATTGAAGCACATCCTGGGTGAACACTTTGCCATCCATGAAAATGTTGACTATGAGCATCATGTGTTCCAGACCACCACCATGCAATTGCCAAGAGAAACTATGGACACATCTGTGACACGAGCAAGCACTGCGACTTTCACTTGTACTACAAAGAGGAAGCAGGTCATTGCAGGGTCTGAATCTGTTGCCCTCAAGAAGAAGTTCCTGCAAAAACCCCACTCCCTAGCCAAGATTTTGCTCCTGGCAAGGACAGCTACGGCTTTGGAGCTTCACATTGGGCTACACATGGGGCCTCCAGTCACCATCAAGGAAGAAGCCCTGCACAAGATAACGACCCAACAAGGCGGACCCGTGTGGGTACGAGTTTCCACATGATGGCACATGCCCGGCTATAGAACAGGAATGCTTGGCGTGCAGAGGAAAAGATCACTAAAGGCCCGAGAACGCCTCGTCCAGGACCCACACAACCCAAGACACACAGATACAAGTCCCCTCCACATCATTCAAAGGATGATGGGCACAAGCAATCAGAAAGGAGGTATCATGCCACAGGAAAACACAGCACCCGATCACCAGAAGGACGGCAGAAAGGGAGAAGGCAAGTACACCACTTGCGCACAGCCTCCCCCTCTATGAGTGAATCAGAGTCGCTGTCAAGATTGGAGTGGAGAAGGGATATTTGTATGCCCTGGGAAATACCAAAGCAGTAAATCACTGCCCAACATTATTGCTCACAGTGTGAGGAATGGAATTTGACTTACTGGTATATTCAGGAGCAAATGGCAATGTGATGCTTCTTCCATAAATGTTCGGTGTGGTTTGCTGAGCTCCAGAAGTTCAGTTAGGTTGGGTTTTTTTATGGTTATCCAGTTTCTTTTCATGGCGGTCGGTGGTTTGTCTTGTAGCTTCTTTATTGAAGTGGTCATTGTGATTGCAAAGGGAATGATGAAGTGGTTGCTCCAGAGTATTTTAATTGGGGATGCCATGGTAATGAGTTCTTTGTTGGCGAAGATAGTGTCAAGTGTATGCATTGCCGAGTGGGTTGCTCCTTTGACTAGTTGTTGTATATTTATTGCTACTAGTTGGCTGGTTAGAGATTTTTTTGTGGTTGCGGTTTCTTCATCGAACCAGATGTTGAAATCTCTGAGGACGATCAGGTGATTATGATTGATGGCTAGGATGGTGATAGGCATCTACGAAGGTTGCATCATAGGTTGGTGGTCTGTATTTTAGTATGAATTTCAGGTTTCTTTTGGGGTTTACTGATAGGTGTAGGATTAAGGCTTCGCATTTATGAATGCTTTAGTGGGTCTTCCAGTTTGATAGCCAGGTGTTCCTTGTGGATGATTACCAGTCTCCCCCCTCATGTGGTTTTTCTGTTTGCTTGGACGCTTTTGAAGTTTTCAGGCAGGCAGTTGTTGAGGATGATCTTGTAGTTGTCATCTAGCCATGTTTCAGTTACAAATCGGATGTCGATACCTCAGTCACAAAGGAGATTGTATATTTCGGCAGTGGCATGTTTGTACATTGACCTTGCATTGATTAAATTGCAGTGGATCTTTTTGGTGTGGTTCTGCTTATTAGTTGTTCCTTGTTTAGGTTTGCAGTTGTTTCGGTCGCAGTGCTTCTGTATTAATGTTGATTGGATGAAGAATTGTGGTAAACCTTCTTGTGCTCCCCAGTTAGTGACTGTACATGGCCTGCTGTACCCCTAGTTAACAATTGTGTTAAACCTGTTCTGCTTCCCAGTGCCACTCAATTGGAATGTGCTGTACTTCCTAGTTAGCAAGTGTGTTCAACCTTGCTGTGCTTCCCAGTTAGTCACTGTATGGAACCTTACTGTATTTTCTAGTTACCAATATTTTAAACCTGGCTATGTGTCACGACTCCTGCCCTTGGCCTGGGGGTCAGACCATGTGGGCTGCACCCAGTATCTCCATCAGGGCCTCAAGGGCCTGGATATTTGCCCCCAGACTCACTTGGAGTCAGTCCTGGCGCTTAAAGCCAATAAAAAAGCCAATAATCTGGGACCATAAGGGCATTTGTACAACAACATGGATGCTCCCACATGGCTCAGTTCCATAACTGAGCCATGCGGTCTAGCATTTTGGGTGTGACAGGCCGAGGGACACCTGGGATACCTGCAGTCTATATAAGCCAGACCCGGATTGCAGAACACACGTTGCGTTGCTCAGCTTGCTGCAGCATGACTTTCACTGCGGTCAGCTGGAATCGTCCTGCAAGAACAAGAGAAGACACCATTAGTATTCGCTTACCTTTTGGAATCAGCGCTCGTACTCCGCTCCTGGATCCGGGACAGTCAACATCTCGGCGGATCTCGCTCCATCAAGAAAACGCTACCTGGGAAAAGAAACAGAGAAAAGAAACATCAGTAAGCGTTTATTCTTCACTTTCAAAAAACACTCGCTTACCTGCATAGAACGGCTTCCAACTCTGGCAGAAGAACAGAAAAGCTGGTTCCAACTTAAAGTGCCAGTAAGCGGTTCGCTCACCACTACTCACCGCTCTCCATCTTCTCGGCACACGTATTTCGGATCAACACCGGAGCCTGTAAGAAAGACAATATAACAGGTTAGCACAAGAACAGCATATAGCGTCGCGCTTCGCGCTTTCTTACCATCTCGTGCACAACTGCGCGACATCACGAGGACAGTGTCCACACAAACAAAGGAAGAACTGAATAGAGACTACTACAAAAGCAAAGAACACACAGTCAATACAGACTTACCTGAAAAACGGAGTCGCAGCAGGCCTGGTCTCCATAGAGTCGCTCCAGTGAAGTAACTAGGCAGCGACAAGCCAATCCCAACGCACTCCTGCACCGAGTGGCAGGACGGAGAGCACACCTTATCAAGAAGCAAGGTGAGAAGTGCGCCAGAGGGGTTTTTGGGTCCATATGGGAGGAGGGGCCCGGGCCAAAAGAGACAACCAAGCTAAAATTAACTACTGTGTTCAGACCTGTCTCCAGTCGTACGAGGGTCCAAAGGAAGAGGTCAAGGGTGAAATGGTCCGGGCTGGGTGGCGCCTCCGTGGATACCAGGTGAGCGATACACTATGCCTTCCAATTAGCAATTGTGATATACCTTGCTGCGCTTTTCAGTTAACTACTGTGTCGAACCTTGCTGTGCTCTCCATTTAGCCACTGTGCTGAACCTTGCTACACCTGTCAGATAGCCACTGTGTCTGAACATTGCTGTACTTTCCAATTAGTGATTGTACTGAACCCTGCCACGTGTCACATACTGCCATTGTGTTGTACATCGTTGCATTGTTTAGTTAGCCACTGTGCAGAGCCTTGCTGAGCACTACAGTTAGCCATTGTGTTGAACCTTACTACGCTGTCAAGCTGGCCACTCTGGTAAACCTTGTCGAGGACCCTGCAAGGAAACAACTCACTTCAAGGAACAGATACAATAATAACAAAAGTCCCAAAGGGATAGAAGCATAGAAGAATCCACAAGAAACCAATCCATACATCGCCACAAGGAGGCTAAAGCCTCTGTGAGCTGGAAACAACAAAGCCCAACCAAAAAAGCGACAAGGGATGGTAGGTTAACAGGACCCCACACAAGAAAAAACCTGACCAACAGAAGCAACCAAAGGAGACACCCTCAAAAACAATATCCGACACAGGACACCCTATACGTGCTCCTACAACAGCATCTATAAAAACTGCAGGGATTCGCAAAGAAAGACCAAAAAAAACAGTGAATCACATGATGGCTTTCACAACTGTGAACCCTAACAACAGAAACTACATAACTACAAGCCCTCTCCAGGAAACAACAAACCTAAGTAATCACAGGAAGGCATTTGCAACTGTGAACCGAAATGCCACACACCAGGAAAGACCAACGCACAAAGAAAACCCAAGACAGAACAAATGAAATGGAGTAATCTGGAAACACAACATCATCAAATAGACGCACACCATGGCACCACACACCAACACACCCAACCAAAATATGCCCTTTTGCGGAAACAAGACCGACATCGCTCTACCTCACAACCTACATGCCAACCCACCTGAGCAACCTCCAACACTCAATAATTACAAGCACATCAGCAGAATAACAGAACAACCGGGGGTAAGAAGTGAAGCAAACCGAAATGAGATGCAAGAAAGCAACAGTACCACAATGTTCCTTAACAAAAATGGGCACAACTAAAGGCAACATCAACCACACCAAGGTGAAGATTCCTACCCAATCTGAAACCTAATGAACTACTCAATGTAGAAACAAATTCTGCAGACCAGAACATGCACACTGTTGGAATCAATGAATAGCAACACAAACACAAAACAACACAGCCAAGGATCAAACAGACTACTACTAAAAAGATACCCTGCAGCCTCATTAACGCCAGATCAATGACAAAGCACACAACCCATATCTACGATCTGCTAAGCGACAGAGGGCTATACATCCTCATCACCACCGAAACCCAGCTGACTCAAAAGTAAAAGGTCATAGTACACAACTGCTTACCCACAACAACTTTAAAATCAAGCAAGCCAACAGAGAAGGAAAAATAGGAGGCAGAGTCAGGTTGGCTTACAAACATTGTTTGGGATGGTTCATTGGAAGAAGCTAATAGCTTTGTAGACTGGTTGAACCAACAGAATCAGTTTTTGAAATGTATCAAATCTATCAGTGATTGTGAAATACTTTTTTTGGACATCACCATTTTCGACTCCATGGGTGTGTTGAAAGTCAAACCATACAGCAAGACTACTGATAAAAATGCTTTGCTCAACTATAGCAGTCATCATGCAAAACACATAAAAATGAGCTTGCCCTTTAGTCAATTCCTTAGGTTAAAAAGGAATAGTAGTTCTAAGGAAGACTATAGTAAGAGCGCAAATATTTTGACACAAAAATTGTTGGTCAAGGGTTATCCATTTAAAGTGATCAGGAATGCCTCGAAGAGGGCTTATAACAATAATCGGGAAGCCCTTTTGGAGAAAACCCACAAAGAGACTAGAGAGATTGGGATGGTTTTTGTTAATACGTGCTCCAATTTATCTTACAAGATCAAACCGATCATTAAGAAAACTTGGAGAAAAGCGTACCAGGGTAAAGAAGTGCTACCACCCTTGGTAGCTTTCAAGAAGAGCCAAAGCTTACGGAACATGCTGGTCAGAAATGATGTAACAGATTCTCAGACCAGGCAGGTACGACAAACCACATTGTGGGGGTTGCCAGAGGTGAAGGGACATTTCCCGTGCGGCCAATGCAGTATGTGTGGACAAACAGAGGAGAAAAGAACAGTTCAGATTTTACCCAGCTTGTTGTGGAATCTCAATGAAATGACTAATTGCAAACTCAGAATGTCATTTATTTGATTACTTGCCCCATTATGTAGGTAAAACAAATAGGAAATGCCAGGTTCGTATGGTTGAACATTGTAGCTGTATAAAGAACAAAGTAATCACAGCCCAATTGGTTAAGCATTTTCTGGAAAAGGAGCATGTACATACAGATTTTACTTGGTTAATATTGAAAAAGATACATGGGACTAGCAACTTAGAGATTGACCGCAAATTGCTCAATTTTGAGCAGAAAATAATCTTTAATTTACAGAGCCATATATTGGGTTTGAATGAGGGCATTGATTGGCATCATGTGAACTTAATATGAACTACAGATACTGTGGTGTTCCAAGTAATTGCACCTGTAACTCAGTTGACTGATGGATATGTACCTTAGAGACTGCTATGTGAACCAATTGGGCCGCTGTCTTTTGTAATGAAACCTGTTGTGACATCCACATTGTAGGATATCCCATTAATCTCCCTTGCTCCAGTCTGGGAGGAGGAGGCTAATGTAAACATGTGGTGAATTAAGATCGTGATTTTCACATAAATTTGATAAATACATATCCTAAATGTCTGCAAATATTTCTCTAGTAATTATAGCTAGAGGGATTTTGTTCACACATGTTGGTTTTCGATACTTCTTAGGAATGTACCTGTGTCACACTGATGGTTATGTATACACCAGTTGAAATGTGTTTACATTGTCCAAATGTGCTGTGATATTTACATTGTATGTGATTAATATGGCTCAATATTTTCCATCTTTTTTATGTGATCTTAATATGAGGAGGCCAATTAATGCAAGAATGTGGTTAATCTTAAATCTTTGCCTTAAATGCCTGACAAAGTGATAAACATTTTCAAATGTCTCTAATACTGTTGTGATATCCACTCTAAGAATCTGTGCTGTGTTGCCCTAATGTTGTGGTAACCCACGTAATGTTGCGGGCAATGTTGCTTCTTTCAGCCCTGTAGAGTTCTTCAACACGTTGTAAGGATTGATAAAGTCAACAATATCCAATTATATTGTTAGATTTTCAAATTCGATCCCTATTGTGCCTACCCTTAGATGGCAACAGGTTGGCTTTCCAACAGCAGTCCTTTTTTGTGGCTGGTGCCATGTTACCTGCTCACTTAGATCCTAATCCTTCTTCTGTGTCACGATATGCATGCCGCAATATAGTGAATTAGTCCGTCGTTGTTGCCCATTCAGTGTTCCACTGTTTGGCGTGTAGAGAGCTGGATGCTGCCGTACTCGCAGTAAGTTAATTAATTACACGGGTGTTGGCTCATCTTTATCGAACTTTAAGTCATACATCAGGGCGATAGAAGCATGTCTTGAATTCACGACGTGGCGTCGATTTATTACACAGACTGGAGTTATAGAATCTGGTACTAACGGGCACTCGATTACTATAGAAGCATGTTTTGAATTCACTACGTGTTGGTGATTTATTACAGTGACTGGAACCACAGAATCTGGAATTTACGGGCACTAGAGTATTATGGTGTCGGGACAATTATGTGAATAGCGCAGGTGCTAGGTCATTAGTCCAGCATGCTAAGGGATATTGCCAAATGATTTAAGGAAATTGGCCACATAAGTTATGGGCTTTATCTGATTGTTTGTCTCTGGGTGCTTCCGATGTTGACTTGGTGCTAGACTGAGCAAGGTGTTTTCAACCTTTGGAACGTATGAAATTTGATTTGGGAATCCGCATCCAGACACATGTTAAGGTAAACAGGATAACCCGTCTGTGTTTGTCACGACCTTATCCCCACTGAGTGTTCACGGGGTCCTAAAGACTCTATTCGGTCCCCCTCGGATCCCTTGGAGCCAGTCCTGGCGCTGTTGGCATCGGAGGCACATGCTAGGATGGGGTTTCAATGGGCAATGGACAAGCATGGCTGCCCCCATGAGGAATGTTGGGGAACTGCATTCGGCGGTCTAGCATCCAGGGCCGGGCTCGCCCCGAAGGCACCTGGGATACCTACTGGCTATTTAAACCACGCCCGATTAGAGGCACGCGTTTCGCGTTATTCTGCTCTTGCAGTGTGACGTTCACCGGGTCCTGCTGAGCATCCTGGCCTGCAAGGGCGAGAAAAGGCAAGAAGCATTGCCATCCTTACCTGTTCTGCGGCATCCTCCGGTAACCGAAATTGTCCAACGCTTACCATATTCCTCTGGCACCATCTCTGACATTGTGTGAGCTTCTTACCAGTCCATCAGGAAGGCCATCTTCTCCAAGACATTTTCCACCTCCTTGGGTTCCGGAGAACCATTCATATTCTATTCTTCTCGACCTGCAAGACAAACAAGAGCAGAGGTTAGCCATTTTCAAGGATGCTCGCAGCGCCGCTTGGCGTTTCATCTTACCTTCTCGAAGCCAGCTTCAGCATCCACCTCAGCTTCCAACATATGCAAGAAAAGGGGAGAAGGTTATTTGTGCTAAAACCACTAGAGAAATTGCTCTCATCTTCATCTTCAAAGACTTACCTGAAAAAACGGAGTTGCAGCCGGTCTGGACACCGGCCCTCGCCAGTGAAGAAACTCGGCGGAACGGTGCCATTGATGACGTGCCCCTGCCCAGCGCGGCAGGATGGAGAGCGCATCCTTATAGAAATCAAGGTGATAGATGTCCCAGGGGAACCACAAGGGGACCGGGAACCCGGGAGGTGGGTCGCCAGGGAAGGAACAGCATTTAAACCTCACCTCCTGTCTTCTAGAGTCGATCCTCGGCAGCACGAACTCCAGGGAAGGGGAAGGGACCTGAAGAGCATCCCGGCCAGTCGAGAGGCATCCCTGTGGATACAAGGTGAGCGTTACAGTGTTGTTATGCCTGCTGTAGCATGAGGAAGTTATTACCTTCATTAAGAGAGGTAATTTTGAGTTAATTTATAGAGCTGTGGGAGAGTGGTCTAGTAGTGGACCATGCCTCTAGTCTCCACACTCCTGAAGCTATTGCTGTAGTGTGTGATGGTATATTTAGTATTGCAATACTCGACCCAGACCTCAAGGATCCCCGTTTTTGTATTCTTGAATTTTAGGTGTATTTGCATCCATTTGTGTGATGTTTGAAATGACCCCCTTAACACAGTGTTGAAGCCGTCTACAGTTTTTACAGAATTTCCCCTGAGGAATGTTCACCATTTGAGGAATTGGAACAACAGAAACATGCCGGGAATCATTTTTACGACACATCTAGAATGCTGAATATATTATTGTATTGCCATTTGTGTCTGTCGAATTGTGTTAGGTTGTTTTAGATGAACTTTTGATGTATTAGTTTTTGTATCCACTGTGTTGGGTTTTTGGGTCAATCTATGTTTTCACATTGAATATATTTTTGAATAAATTTATACTATGAATTTTGATGTATCAATGCATACAGTCTATTTTTTCAGGACTTAGTGTGCTGTGTAATCAGGATCATTTTGTATCTATCTCCTTTACAAAATAATACACCACCTAAAATAACAACAACCCATCCATTAAGCATCCTGAACTGCGAATCAGTCATCGTAAAGCTAGCCTCAAATCCTCAAACCAATCTCACGTTTGTACTCATCTATAGACCACCGACCTTTGATGCTGCATTCATAAACACCTTCATAGAAGCAGTCACCAACATGGTCATCAAACACAACCACCTAATCATCCCTGGAGACTTCAACATCTGGTCCAAAGAGGAGAACATCAACTTACCAAAACTCTAACCAACCAACTAGCAACAATGCAACTACAGCAAATGGTTAAAGGAGCAAAGCACATGACAGGCCACACGTTAGATGCAATTTTCAGTAACAAAAACCTGGTTGATACTCTGTGGAGTGACCACCACATTATATGCTTTGTGGTCCACTCTCTAACACGAACAACTGACGAGCCCACTAATAATCCCAACCGTGAAAACTGGAGAAGCATTAACAGTGCGGAACTCCACGCCAGACTGGTAATAAAAATGTCACACAGCATGCTAGAGGAAACTGACACAGAAGAAAGATCAGGCGCAATCCTAAAATGGATCATGGAAACAATCGATGACATCACACCAGAAAAACCTTTCATCCAATCACACAAGAAATTAATGGCAAAACCGTTCACTCCCAGCCTTGCAGCAATGAAAAAAAGAGACCAGAACAAGAATGTAGGAAAACCTCTGACCAACACAAAAAAAACACACATCAAAGACAGATCAGACTATGCAAAGCGGAAGTACTCAAAGCAACAAAAAGAAATGCTACAACGACCGGATCGTTAGTGCAGGCAATGCCTGAAAAGAAATGTTTATCATCATAAACGAGATAATAAACCCATCTATGTGCAACAACTCACCGATACCCACACAAAAGCTATGCAAAGACCTTGACAATAATTTTAAGAGCAAGATCACCACCATTCAGCAAGCCATACTGAGCAGACCAATTAACCCCAACTGCCAACTCAACGAGCAAATACCGGAGCTCACAACCCAATCTCAACAGAAACATTCAATAGCCTGGTGACCAAAAGCAACAAAGCAGGCTCCCCAGCATATCCCTGCTTGCTGGATGTCTACAAAACTATCCTCTCCCAAAAAACACTTTCTCAACCTCTTCTACCTCTCACTAGAAACGGGAACAGTGCCACAAGCTTTCTAATCGGCTTACATCTATCCACTCCTTAAAGACCCCACCGGAGAAGTGCAAGACACTACCAACTATTCACCAATTTGTAATATCCCATACCCGGCAAAGCCACTAGAAAGCTATGTCTACGAAATAATCCTGGAATATGTGGAAAACAACTGTCTGCTAGATCAGGCACAAGTAGGCTTCAGTCCCACAAGGGGAATCAAAACTGTCCTACTGTCCATCTGGGAGGATTTAAAAACCAACCCTGACTCCAACAAAAACTCTAGACTAGAGGATATTGGGATTAGCAACACAGCTCTCCGATGGCTAAAATCATTAATGGCAAAAAGAACCAAAGCAACTTGGCTAGCACCATTCAAATCAACACCTCAGAAAACAACATAGAGAGTCCAACAGAGCTCCTTGCTGTCACTGTTAACCTTCAACATCTACAGGACACCATTAATCAACCTCATCAAAAGACATGGACTCGCCTGTTACAACTACGCAGATGACACCCAAATCATCTATAAGATGACAGCTAAGAGGAATATACAACAGTAACCAATGGATGACGACCAATAGCCTCAAACTTAACCCGACAAAACTGAAATTATGATTACGCCAAATGACATGGCAAATAACCAGCATCTCCAATGGCTGACCGAGCTGGAAAAACCACCGGAACCATTCAATGTGGTAAAAAACCTTGGAATCCTAATAGACAAAGTACTAATGCTAGGACCACGGGTTAATGTGAAAGTTAAGAAATGCTTCTTCTATCTGCACTAGATCAAGAAGATACTCCCATTCCTGTCCTTCACACACAGAACACTTGCCATCCTCTCCCTCATCATGTCAAGAATAGACTATGCTAACAGCATCCACCTAAGAATGCCATACTACCTGTTGCTAAAGCTACAACGGATACAGAACGCAGCAGCAAGACTACTCCTTAAACTCAGCAGAAGAGACGACATCACACCGGCTCTAGGAACACTGCGTTGGCTATCAGCCAAAAAGCAAATCTTCCTCAAAACACTATGTATAACGCACAGAGCAATCCATGGCCAAGGAGCGGAAGTCATATAGGAAAAATCACGATCCCCAAACCAGCACAAACACTAATATCCAGCAACGACATCCGACTCGAACTCAAACAATACTCAAAACCAACGTTTGGAAGATCAGCGTTCTGCTGCATAGCAGCAAAACTCTGGAACTCGCTCCCAAAGGAAATACGAACGATAGAGGATCACCTCAACTTCAGGAAACTACTGAAAACATGGCTCTTCAACAATCCTAACTAAAAACATCCCCTAGTGACCAACTCCACCCATTACGTAAAGAGAAATGGACAAGAACAAAACCACCAGATAGACATGCTTTGCCGCGTCAACTCCCTGAGTGGGAAATGTACTGAATCTAGGTGTGACTGAAAGGGACAAATATCCTAGACCTGCATATCTGGGTGTACAATGTCAAACCTGGATATAGCTGAGGATAATCAATGCAGGAACTTGGACATGACTCAGGGGGATACCTTTGGGTGGAATCTGGATATAACCCTAGGGAATCAAGGTAAGAAAATTGGTTGTACCCTATGGGTACCAAATGCGTGTGGCCTGTATGAACGCGAGGGTGACAAAACAGTCCTCAAAACAACTAAAAACTCCTTACTTGTTCTACTTACTCATTTTTTCATTTCCCCACCCCTAACCCCTTATCAATTGGCTAAGAAGGTCAGGTGTCTCTTTGCCTTTTTCCCTGGCAGCCATCTCTCTCTGCTTCCCCCTGCTTTCTACCGTCCACCCTCTGACCCCTTCAGCCCCCCACCTGCCTGCCCATTTGGTTCTCATTGGTCCATGCCCCCCCACCTGACCGGAAGAGCTACATTTCAGAGGCCCTCCCAGGACAGCCAGCTAAGGGCCAGAGGCAAAAGTCAGCTTATTCTGGGCAGTTCATCTTTGTGTTTGGCCTGTTCACCCTTGAGGGCTCAATGAGACAACTTACAGAAACAGACAGGCAAGGTGTTCCGGGTAGGGAGTACAGCCATTACAGTACTCCAGTAAACCCCCACCACTTCATTACCTTCTAATACTTGATTAGGGTTAGGGCACTGCTTTTTAGCTGTATTTTGGGGGTAGGAAATGTGTTACACTTAGCTAGATCTTGGGGGAAGGAAATGTGTTACACTTGGATGAATTTTGGAGGTAGGAAATGTTTTATTCTCAGATGGATTTAGGAGGAAGAAAATGTGTTGCACTTAACTAACAGTACTAAAAACTCACTATTCTGCATACTCGCCCTCAAACTCTAAACTAAACAAATCCCTACCTCTACCGCATCACAAACGGCACACACTTCACAACACCCAACGTGAAACCAAACACAAGCGCACACAAAGCGCCCATGCACAATCAGACCCCAACACCACACAACGGCTACCAATCAAAAACACACCAACGCTCAGTGACTGTTTATTTCGAACTGAAGCTGCCAACAGCATATCAAAGCTTTTTTGCTCTTCTCCCTCTCAACATCACAAAACAAAACTCCCCAACCTTCCTTTCTATTGCAGATCCGCCAGAGCGCCAAGCGATAACGCAAGTGGCAGCAGTGCGCTGTACAAGACCACATAACACAAAATAACATAAAAAAGCCACATGCTCACATCGCCACCTAGTAGCCATCACAGGAAGTTCACCTTCAAATCTGAGGCACACAGCAAATCAGTTTTTCCGATAGCACACAACCCAAGCTTTTCAGCTAATTTGCAAAACAGGGCATTGCTGTGTGACTCTGATCTGGAGGTGATCTGGGTCTGAACTTCCAGTGACGAGTACTTATTAGTGCTCTTGGAATGATAGATAGAGCCAACAAAGGGTTTATGGAGTCTTGACTACCCTTAGAGGAAATTCTAGGAGAAGTGAAATTTGTCAAGTGCTTAACCAGCTTGTGCTTTTATGCCTAATCAGTGCTTGGTACTCACTCCCAATGGAGGAGAAGGATAGACGATGGATTGGGTTGTATGGCCTCTATTTAGGGATTGTATTTACTGACCTATATGGGTGTTGAGAAAGAAGATTGACCATCTAATTTGAGCAAGAATTGGCTAAATGGATCAGCATTGCTTCCCCAGTTGGCTAGTGTGAAGGCATCATGAAGAAGGGCACAGACAACAGATTCCAAATCCAAAAACAACCAATTTTATTAACTTAAATGTCAGGATGAAAAAGGCCTAGCTTGCCCTATACTAAGGTGGCATTTCCCTACCTAAATAAAACTACCTAAATAAAACTAAGGAAAATCTGAGTCAAAGAGTTCAACCTAGGAATCTGTGTCCAAACCCCATACTTGCCCTCACAACTACAACTATACCATGTGTAGGGATGTCAGGAACCAAAATGAAAACTGTGTTTAATACACCTTTCTGAGCTTCTTCCAGTTTGTAGCTTCCTTTCAGCTCCCTTCCCAAAGTGTAAAATAGTCCCACACAGTAAAAGTCTCAAAATTCACTTTCTTTGATTTATGATGCAATAGTCGTATTCAAGTCTCGGGTTTTCCCTCTTCAAATCAGGACTCAGGGTTCACTTCCCCAAATTCCAGGTCACACAATTCAAATAACCTTGAAATGAAATGCTCCTGGGTAGGACTCAGGGTTCCCTTCCCCAATGTCCAAAATATACAGTTCAAACAACCTTGAAATGAAAGGCTTCTGGTCAGGACTCAGGGTTCACTTCCCCAAATTCCAAGTAACACCATTCAATTAAAAGCAACACAAACTATTATTGTCTCCACAGTTCAGTCAATGTTATTTTAAAATATTTGTTCAGATTTGTTTCATACAGGTTGAAAAATGGCACTGTAAATCAGGCCTCAGTATCCTTTGTTTGCCTGTTCTTTTAAAGTCATAGTAGATTTCAGCATACTGTGGTCTGGTGCCAAATATGTTAATTTGAACACTTCAATATATGATGATTTGCCTGGATTTAAACATCCTTTCCCATTTTTAGACTGTTTTCATTCTGATTGGTAGCAAGGCTTTAGTTCAGTTTGGTATTCAATAATCGTATCTCTTGCTTTTGCTTCATTTTCCCTTTAAATGAAGTTCAATAGTTGTTTGTTTCACTTTAATTAAAACGTTCAATGCTTGGAGACCTTCGAAAGCATGTTTCTTGCCACAAGCAACCACTCCGATACAAAGTATTTCCTCTTTGTTTGATAATTGAGAAATGAAATAATCTGAGACTTTAGAAAATGTGCTAATCGGCAGCACCTGACCACTCCGATACAAAGTATTCAGGAAATGTTCAAGTTCACACATGCGCGGACCGGGTTTATCAATCACCAGAAACTCACTGGTCGCTTTAAGAGTTTGATCTGCAGCGCAGATCACACAGCCTTCTTACTTTAGAGTCAGGGCTCCAGTTCCTTCTCCTCAGACACTCCTGGGGTTGTCCTCTACCACAGGGGAACAAGCATGTTGGGTAGAAAGAAAAGGGCATGCCTTCCTGCACGACTCCCATCACATTTTCTAGTCTGCTCCAAAGAGTCCCAGCTCGCACACCACACTGTATAGTTCTCTGCTGCAGGCACCAATCTCCTGGTCCTTCTCCTGTCATTCCCATCTTCCATTGGGCAGGGTTCCATTTGTATGCCTGCAGACCCTTGACAGGGTGCAGGTGTGGATAATTACTCAGACTTGCCTGACCACAATTAAATGGACATGCCTGACCTTCACTGCTCCTAGCAGGCATCTCCCTTGTCCCAGTACTAGAGTGGTATTAAAGCATAGTGTACATTGCTCTTGGTGGCTTCTTCTTCATCCCAGGACTGTCCCAGGACTGTCAATTGTGGAGAAATGAGGGGAGCTGGCTTACAAAAGCCCATAAAGGTTGGGAAGGGTTGGGTGTAACGCTCACCTGGTTCCCCCGGAGGCGCGGGTCTTGATCTGGCGAGGATACTGTCTTCAGTGTTAGGCGCAGGGTTCCTTTTGCTCCCGGACTGGGCCCCCTTCCCACCGACAGTTTAAGCTGAAGAGAGAGATGTCTGCAAGGGTAAACCAAGGTATTAGTGTTTGGAAGGTTCGGAAAGTTCCTAGCCCCTCTCGCCCTTTCTTTCCCCGTGGAACTGGGTTGATATTGCGCTTACCTTATATAGGTAAATGCCGGGCTCTCCATCCTGCGTCTTATGCAGGGGCGCTGGATCCAGTTGCTTCACTGGATGCGAGCTCTGCCTCTTGATAGCAGAGGATTTGCTGAGAGCGAAGACGCCGTTAATGCACGAGCGTGCCTTGTAAGTATTAAAGTTCCTTTTGCCTTGTTTTCTTCTCTTTCAAAAGTCTTAAGTCTGTAAAGTCTATGTCTTTCCCTTTTCAGATGCTGTGACGATGAAGATTATCCTTCTAATGGCACGTAAGTAGAAAGACTGCACTAGCGCTGGAGAATGCTCCGTAATGTCTCTTTTGTCTTTGCAGGTGCTGAGGTGCTGCGCGAACAGATTGAAAGCGAGCATAACACAGGTAAGCAGTCTTGTAACTAAGCGTTACTAACCGATGTATCTTGCCTTGCAGGTGCCGGAATGCAGCGCGAGCTGAGTTGGAACGGGCGTAACACAGGTACGTTGAATATTACTAACCGATGTTCTCTCTCTTTGCAGATGTCGGATGCCGGAAGAGAAAGGCAGAAAAAGGCGCCTTGGATGCTGCCGTTGGATTAGGTAAGTAGATTCACTGCCTTTACTTTAACCTAACCTGTGCCTTTGTTTTGCAGGAGCTGCAGAAGACTGAAGAAGACTGCAGATTGGATTCCAGCAGGTTATTTCGTGTTCACAGGATCTGGAGCTGGAGGTTTCCTGGAGCTGACACGGTGAGCGTCCTGGTGCAGATGCAGAATAACGCGAAGCACGTGAAACCAATCGGGTGTGGTTTAAATAGCCTTCTGTAGTGCTTAGGCGTCTCCTTCCACGGCCCCACCCAGGTAAGAAAAGAGTTCCAGATTTCTAAAAGAGTTCCTGTGTTCTGCTTCCAGGGAGTGGCTCCTGCTCCACCCAGACAGAAAAAGTAGTTCCAGGCAGAGAAGGATCAGGAGACCAGTTAGCTGGTAAGTAAGCAGCATGGTCTGCTACAGGTAGGTCCACCAAGCACTCTTATCCAATATGAGCCCGGCGCTTCCTGTGCCGGGACCAGTCACCATCATGAGCCTGGCGCCACTGGCGCCAGGACAAGGTCCAGAGGGTCCCTATAGGGACTGGCTGGTTCCTGGGATCAGAGTCATGGGCCTGCTTCCAAGGTCGTGGGGCAAGTCCTGACCCCTTGGAAGCAGGGATCATGACAGCACCCCCCCTCAAGACCCCTCCCACGGTTGACTTCTCCGGAGGTCTTGGTTTGTTAGGAAATGTCCGATGAAATTTCCTGATTAGTGGGGGAGCGTGTACATGTTCTGCAGGTTCCCAAGATCTTTCTTGGGGGCCGTAGCCTTTCCAGTCAATTAGGTAGTGTAGTTTTGATTTGGAGATCTTGGAATCCAGGATATTTTTGATTTCAAACTCAAGTTCTCCGTCAACTAGGATAGGTTCAGGAGATTTAGTCAATCGGGTTTCTGGTTGAACAGGTTTTAGTAGTGAAACATGGAAGACTGGGTGCATTTTCATGCGAGGGGGTAAATCCAACTTGACCGCTACTGGATTTATTATGGCAGTAACAGAGTAGGGTCCCAGGTATCTTGGGTTAAAGGTGCGTGGTCCCTTTAGGGGTAAATATTTGGTGGATAACCAGACTTGATCTCCTATTTGGTATTGAGAGGCTTCCTTTCGATGTTGATCTGCTCCTTTCTTGTATTGTTCCTTGGCCCTTTGAAGGTGGGTAGTAGCTTCCTTGAAGGCTTGGGTGATGGTTGAATGTAGGTGGTCAACTGCTGGTGTTCCAAGATCCTGAGGTGGATCCAGGTTAGAGGTTCGAGGATGATTACCATACAAAAGAAAAAACGGGGTCTTTCCAGTTCCAGAGTGGACTGAGTTATTGTAAGCGTACTCGGCTATCCAAAGGATGTCCTTCCAAGTTCCTCCTGTCTGTTGCATCATGCAGCGTAGGTACTGTTCTAAAGTCTGATTGGTCCTTTCGGTCTGACCATCGGTTTGTGGGTGGTGACTGGTGGAAAGCCTCACATCAATTTGAGCTAACCGACAGCAACTCCGCCAGAAGTGGGAGATGAATTGGCTTCCTCTGTCTGAGATTAAAACTGAAGGAAAGCCGTGCAACCGAACGATGTTTTCAAGAAATTCTCGAGCCAGGATTGCTGCTGACGGTAACCCCTTTAGTGGGATGAAATGTGCCATTTTTGAAAATAAGTCTACGATCACCAGGATTGTATTGTATCCGGAACAGGGAGGTAAGTCGGTGATAAAGTCCATGGAAAGGGTATGCCAGGGATGAGGTGGAATTTCAAGTGGTTGTAAGAGGCCTGCTGGTTTTTCCTTAGGACTCTTGTTCTGGGCGCACACTCCACAGGACATGACAAAGTTTCTGATGTCTTTTCTCCAAGATGGCCACCAAAAGTGACGCTTGACCTTTTCCGAGGTCTTGGCCATACCCGGGTGTCCTTCCATTAAGGAGTCGTGATAACAAGAGATGACTTGAGTTTGTAAGCTGGTACAGGGTAGATAAAGTCGTTCCTTGAAGTATAATAAGTCGTCCTTTACTGTGAAGTCTTCCCCCCGAAGTTGCCATTTTTGTATGTCCGTTGGAGTTACAAGTTGTTTAACCTGGGTTTCAATTTCTTCAATGGATTGCATGCTGATCAAACCCAGGATTCTTTGTTCAGGAATAATAGGTACGAGCTCGGGGTTAACCATGTGTTCCTCTACTCCGATTCGAGAGAGGGCATCCGCTTTACCATTCTTATTGCCTGGTCGGTAGGTGATTATAAAATCAAATTCGGCAAAAAATAATGCCCAGCGAAGTTGTCTGGAGGATTGAGCTTTGGCTGATTTAAGATACTGTAGATTACGATGGTCAGTAATGACAGTGACTGTGTGTCGGGCTCCTAAGAGATAATGCCGCCAGGCCTTAAAGGCGGACTTAATAGCCAACAGTTCCTTATCGGTAATGGTGTAATTAATTTCTGGGGCTGATAATTTGCGAGACCAAAACGCCACGGGGTGCAACTGGTTGGTTTTTGGATCTCTTTGTGAAAGCACTGCTCCCATAGCAAGGCTGGAGGCATCGGTCTCTACGATGTAAGGTAGTTCCGGGCGGGGATGTTTTAAAATCGGGGCGGAGGTAAATTTAGTCTTTAGCTCCTGAAAGGCTTGTTCTGCCTCGGTAGGCCATTCAAAACGTTTGTTTTTTCTGAGGAGAGCTGTAATGGGTTGGACTACCCGAGAAAAGTCTGGAATAAACCTGCGATAGAAGTTGGCGAAGCCCAACATACTTTGAACCCCTTTTACAGATGATGGTGAGGGCCACTTGATTATTGCATCTACCTTCCTCGAGTCCATGTGAACTCTGTTAGGTGACAAAATAAATCCCAGAAATTCGACCTCAGTAACATGAAAGACGCACTTCCCTAATTTTGCAAAAAGTTTGTGTTTGCGGAGCCTCTACAGTACTGCGGTTACATGTTTTCGGTGTTCTGCCTCAGAGGACGAATAAACCAGAATGTCGTCAATGTATACAACTACACACACATCAATGAGTTCACGGAGCACGTCATTCATAAAGAACTGGAATGCGGCCGGTGCGTTACACAACCCGAAGGGCATCACTTGATACTTGAACAGTCCATACTTGGTACGAAAGGCCGTCTTCCATTCATCGCCCTCCTTTATTCGCACCAAATGGTAGGCTCCTCTGAGGTCTAACTTAGTATATATGCAGGCGTTTTTGACTTGGTCAAGTAGTTCTGGGATCAATGGCAATGGATATCTGTTCTTAATTGTAATCTGGTTCAGGGCACGGTAGTCTATACACGTTCTTAAGTCTCCCTCCTTTTTTGGCACGAAGAACAGAGCTGAGGAGGCCGGGGACTTCGAAGGACGGATGAATCCGTTAGCCAGGTACTGGTCCAAATATTGCCTTAGGTGGAGATTTTCAGGTTCAGTAAGGGCATAAATCCGACTGCACGGAGGAGTGGATCCGGGAATCAGGTCTATCTGACAGTCGTATGATCTGTGGGGAGGCAAAGAATTAGCTTGGTCTTTCCGAAAGACATCTTGGAATTCCTGGTATTCAGGAGGCAGTTGTGGACTCTCAGAAACAGTTGCAGCTAGTTTGGTGGAGAGCTGAGTGTAGCAGGTAGAAGCGCATTCTGGAAACCGGATTGTCTTTGCTCGCCAATCAATTTGAGGATTGTGTTTCTCCAACCAAGGAACTCCCAAGATGGCTTGAAACTGAGGGGCCTTGATCACATCAAACACGATCTTCTCTTGATGCCCATCTTGGCTTACTAACGTTACTTCCATGGTGGTGTGAGTTACGGGTCCAGAAGCTATTTCCGTCCCATCCACGGTGGTAATGACGTCTTTCACCGTCTTTGGACAAAGAGATAGATTCATCCTGGCGGCCAGCTCACAGTCCAAGTAATTCCCGATTGCGCCACTATCAATGTATGCTTTAATGGCATGCATACGATTAGGTTGTTCAGGACTCACGAGGACCATGGGCATGATGAAATGCGAGGTCAAAGAACTGGTTTTAACGCTCGGCAAGCGGACCTCTACACTTGCCGGGCGAGGTTGTTTCCCGGCTCAGAATTCTCGGTACCTTTATCAGACGCCCCTACTATCTTCTTCTTGGGCTTCACTGGACAATCTCGAAGAAAGTGCCCTGAGTTTCCGCAATAGAGGCATAATTGCAGTTGTCTCCTCCTTTCCCTCTCCTTTTGGGTTAAAGGTCCTTTTACACCCCCTATTTGCATGGGTTCCACGGAATCAGTTCCTTTCGTAGAACTTTGCGGCCTTGAAAAAAGTCGGGTTTCAAATCTGGATCGATCGGCTTTCCGATTCTGTAGTCGATGATCCAATTGCACTACCAGATCGATATATTCGGAACAGTCTTGTGGAGGATTTACCACTTGAGCCAGAACGTCTTTTAATTCCCCACGCAGACCTCTGTAAAACAGTGTGATCCTCTTATCCTCCGGCCTTCCGGTTTCCACCACTAGTCTGTTAAATGATGCAATATAAGTCAGAAGATCTTGATTGCCCTGTCGTAGTGAAAGAAGTTCATTGTCCAAGGCCTGTCCCTGATAGTGCCTTGCGAACAGTTTCTCCATACTGGCTTGGAAGTCCTGGAAGTTATGGAGAATGGGGTCATCTTGAGACACTAAAGGAACAGACCAATCTGCGGCACTGCCACTGAGATAAGAGAGCACGAAGGCCACTTTAGCCTGGTCCGTTTGAAAAGCGGCGGGTCTGCACAAAAAGTGCAAGCGACATTGATTGAAGAACACAGCAAACCTTTTTGAATCACCTGAAAAGCGTTCGGGCGGAGCCAAAGGTATATTTCCTGGTAGATTGATTTGTACCGGATTCGAGGAAGCTGGAGGAGCGTGGCCCCCACTTGGGGTTGGTAGAGGAGTTTGTCCAGCTTGGGCTTGCAGCAATTGTCTAGCCAAATCGTCTGTTCGCTCTTTGGAGACCACTAACTCCCTCCTTAGGGCATTTGTTTCCTGACGTGCAGCGTGTACTTCCGCCCTCAACTCCCCGAGTAATTGGGCCAACTGGTCTGTGTCTGAAGTTTCCATTGCGCCTGGGCGGGAATTTTGTGGTACGGCTTCGCGTTCTGTAACGCTCACCTGGTTCCCCCGGAGGCGCGGGTCTTGATCTGGCGAGGATACTGTCTTCAGTGTTAGGCGCAGGGTTCGTTTTGCTCCCGGACTGGGCCCCCTTCCCACCGACAGTTTAAGCTGAAGAGAGAGATGTCTGCAAGGGTAAACCAAGGTATTAGTGTTTGGAAGGTTCGGAAAGTTCCTAGCCCCTCTCGCCCTTTCTTTCCCCGTGGAACTGGGTTGATATTGCGCTTACCTTATATAGGTAAATGCCGGGCTCTCCATCCTGCGTCTTATGCAGGGGCGCTGGATCCAGTTGCTTCACTGGATGCGAGCTCTGCCTCTTGATAGCAGAGGATTTGCTGAGAGCGAAGACGCCGTTAATGCACGAGCGTGCCTTGTAAGTATTAAAGTTCCTTTTGCCTTGTTTTCTTCTCTTTCAAAAGTCTTAAGTCTGTAAAGTCTATGTCTTTCCCTTTTCAGATGCTGTGACGATGAAGATTATCCTTCTAATGACACGTAAGTAGAAAGACTGCACTAGCGCTGGAGAATGCTCCGTAATGTCTCTTTTGTCTTTGCAGGTGCTGAGGTGCTGCGCAAACAGATTGAAAGCGAGCATAACACAGGTAAGCAGTCTTGTAACTAAGCGTTACTAACCGATGTATCTTGCCTTGCAGGTGCCGGAATGCAGCGCGAGCTGAGTTGGAACGGGCGTAACACAGGTAAGCAGAACTTGTAGTTGAATATTACTAACCGATGTTCTCTCTCTTTGCAGATGTCGGATGCCGGAAGAGAAAGGCAGAAAAAGGCGCCTTGGATGCTGCCGTTGGATTAGGTAAGTAGATTCACTGCCTTTACTTTAACCTAACCTGTGCCTTTGTTTTGCAGGAGCTGCAGAAGACTGAAGAAGACTGCAGATTGGATTCCAGCAGGTTATTTCGTGTTCACAGGATCTGGAGCTGGAGGTTTCCTGGAGCTGACACGGTGAGCGTCCTGCTGCAGATGCAGAATAACGCACGTGAAACCAATCGGGTGTGGTTTAAATAGCCTTCTGTAGTGCTTAGGCGTCTCCTTCCACGGCCCCACCCAGGTAAGAAAAGAGTTCCAGATTTCTAAAAGAGTTCCTGTGTTCTGCTTCCAGGGAGTGGCTCCTGCTCCACCCAGACAGAAAAAGTAGTTCTAGGCAGAGAAGGATCAGGAGACCAGTTAGCTGGTAAGTAAGCAGCATGGTCTGCTACAGGTAGGTCCACCAAGCACTCTTATCCAATATGAGCCCGGCGCTTCCTGTGCCGGGACCAGTCACCATCATGAGCCTGGCGCCACTGGCGCCAGGACAAGGTCCAGAGGGTCCCTATAGGGACTGGCTGGTTCCTGGGATCAGAGTCATGGGCCTGCTTCCAAGGTCGTGGGGCAAGTACTGACCCCTTGGAAGCAGGGATCATGACATTGGGTTGGTTGTCACTAGGGAAAGTGGGATACCATGTCTCACCCAGGTGATCCTCCCTCACTTCTCTGCCCCCAGGGCCAGGATCCAATAGTGATAACCTTTCCCTGTTCCCCTGTGCAGAGGGTCCAAGGGGTCTAGGGGTGAGAATACCCTCAGGTTTCCCACACTAGTACAATGAGGCTTACTAAGTCTATTGGATTTTATTACTTGCTTAGGTTAAAGATTATATACAATTTTAGTGAAAAGGCAGTCGAGGATGAAGTTCTGTTGGTTTTAGAGGCCTCATGAATATAGATTAGAAATGGGTCAATGAAAATAATATTCTCGTTACTAGAAGTGTCATTAATGTAGTAAATGGTACAATGTTGGTATCTGGGAATGTGGATTCAGCTAAACCATGCTTGGGTCAGTTTGTGCAACATCATAGAGATAATTTCTTTTGAGTTACTATCTTACCCCAGGAATCAATAGATATTTGATTTTCCATGGCTGCAATTGAATAATCCTCAAATAATCAGATTCTGTAGTTGTGGTTTGCAAATTTGATGTGGAGGACTGTGATGGTGACCCCAGAAACTATGATGTGAATTGGGTAGCAAATGTGTTCAGTATTCCCCATCAATAGCGAGAGTTCCTTGATGTCTGAGTCAGAGAATAAGAATGTGCCTCTGAATATGGAGTTTGACTATGCCATGAAATTACAGTCAAACTGAGTGATCGCATTGTGCTATATTTATATGCTTACAGACAAAGAGAAGGTTCATGAGACATTCCAGAATGGACTGTGCCTTCCAAATCAGTTGCTGGGGTCTCAGGTCTCATTGTTTTTTGTGTCCTAGAGGACTCTTGAATTTCAGCCTTTTTTGGACTATCAACTGTTCAACAGCATCACACTGATGGATTGTTATTCTCTGCCATTGATTGGGGATGGTTTGGAGTCAGTTGACGGAACTTTATTGTCCTATGGTGAATTTGTGGGGAGCATATCACGTGTTGTGCATAAAGGCAGGTGACTTGTAGAAGTCATCAAGTGTGATCTTCCTATGGTTATAAAAGGTGTTCTGAAAATTCAGAAGGTTCATAAACTGCTAAATGGTTAAAATAATAATGCCAAGAACAATATCTGGATACAGTTCGAATTTTCATATGTCGTGGCAGCAGCACTGAGTTCATGTGGTAGGCGTTTTGTGGATCTTGCAGATCAACCTACTCTCTGCTAAACGTTAGAAATGTGTGATTATGAGAATGATTCTGTGTAATATTTGGGCTTTGTTTTGTTGGCTTCTAGATTGGCAAAGCATCCTAAAAGGAAATCTACTGGTTGGCGCTGTCTTCAGGAGTTCAATGTTACCTAGGGCTTGGCAATTTGGATGGTCAGTTTATCCAGAATTACTGTCACATTGCATATGAAAGCCATCATTTGATGAATAGAGATACATTTACTGAGGAGTCTCAGTTGGATAACTGATCAGAAAGCCCATTCGTCACTCATAAAGCGGCTGTGTGTCTTGCCCCGGTCCTTAAGCATGATATAAGCCCAAAGCCTTTATTGTAGTGACAGACACCTTGACTGGAGGTGGAGGTGTGGTCTTGCTGCAAGTCAAGGAGGATTATCAGATGAAGCATCCAATCCTATCCTTTTCATACATTAACAGTTTCTGAAACAAATGATGCATTAATTAATCAAAGTACTGCCAGTGAAGGAAGCCTGTACAAAACAGAGCATTATTCTCTCTAACATGTTCTTCAAAATTGATCAAGAGAGATGGCTTGCTATATTTTGAGCATCACTGTTGTATGTTTATTAGTGATTTTCCAATCGAGGTTTTGAAAACCTGTTACAATACTTCTTTCTTCAAAACCAATGTATATTTGGTTCATCTTCTAATATAGATAAATGTAAGTTCTTCCATGAGATCAACACCAGAGAGGTTACACAATTACAGTAGGTAGAGCCAAAGGAACAAATCACTTTTAATCCATTAATTAATAGCTCTACGAAGGACGTTTTTGAGACATAAAGACTCAATGGTTATATAGCCTTTTATACATAGAAAATTATAATAACAAATACAATATATATATATATATATATATATACACCTTAAATATCTTCAATAAAACAAAACATTAATGTATCAATTGTAATCTTTCATTCAAAAAATGAACGCCCCCCTCAGACAATTAAAGATAATAGTGTATTCTTCTCCATTCAGGATGCTGTGCCACAATAATCATCATTGTCCAATCCAGATTTTAAATGAAATAACATTCTAATTAAAAAGGGCAATATATAATGTAAGGGAGGCGTGGTATTACAAGTATGACACTGAAACACGAGGTACAATTTGTAAAATCTTTATTCAAATTTCAGGGTTTGGAAAAACTCCAACTTTGCCCTATAGCTATGATGGGAGTAGTCTCTACCATCAAATTATAAAGAAAACAGTCCTAGTCAGTCTCTCTCAAATAAATGATGGCCTATTCTAACAAAACCTAATGCCTGCTCTATCTCTTATACAAAAAGTATGTTAAGGTGAATATGTATGCAGAGGAAAGACAGTGTCAGAATATAAAGCATCAATGTGGCTGAGTCAGCTCTCCTCCCTTCGTTAGACAGTACAGAGTAAGGTGGTCCCCGTAGACAGGATGGCACACTCTGGCTCAGGTTCTCAAAACAACGGCAGTTCCAAACGTGGATCGAGGCCTCCTGGCCTTCCACGTTAAAGTTTCTTGTTCCAGCTTTCAAAACCCAGTTCAACAAAAGGTTCATGTAGGTCTGCCTCGATCGGGCTCGGACCTCTCAAAGCAACAAGTCCATGTAGGTGTCCCACAATCGGGCTCAGACCTTTCAAAGCACAAAGTTCACGTAGGTCTCCCTTGATCGGGTTCAGACCTCTCAAAGTAAAAGTTCAAGTAGGTCTCCCTCGATCGGGCTCAGACCTTTCAAGCGCAGCACTTGCAGGAGTTCCCGTACCCAAGCTTAATTCACATCCTTTATGGATTCCCTTTCCCTAACTTATTACACTTCCGGTCTCCCTCAGTCGGGCTCAGACCTTTTCATGATTTCAAAGACTTTCAAATGTGCGAGGCTTTTGCTATAGACCTCCGAAGGACGACTTCGACTTTCCCTTCAGCTCACACTCTTGTGTTATTTGCTCCAGTGTCTCTTAGTCTGGGTAGTTCAAGTTTATTCACTTCATCGCTTCATAAGAAAAACATTTCACCTTTCACGGAGACTTTTGAGTGGGCTTTAAAGTTCACCACAGGTCTGACTTCCTTCACGTCTCATCCACACCCATGCTGCCTTCTATTGTGCGATATACTGTCGCAACTTCAATATTTCTTTAACACCCACTGGTCTTTCATGTTGCTCGCCAACTCACCGGCTGTGTGCATTCCTTTCTTTTCTTTGCAGTTTTAATTCATCAGTCAAAGTTAATATCAAAGGCTTAGCCTCGCCTCCCCAACTCTATCGTTCACCCGGGAGGGTCACTGGTGTCCTTGAAACACACGCAGTCTTCTTGTCTGGGATTTGGCCTTGTCCACGTGTCTTTCACAGCTCTTTGGAGGCAACGACGTCCGGCAGGGAACTCCAGGGTTTCTCTACCCCTTGCTCTCATCCTTCTGCTCCAGTAGGTTCTCCTTCAAACCAGAAGTTCTGCTCCTTCTTGTGTTCCACCTTGCTTAGAATGTGTCGCTATGTTCCGCCTTTTATCTGTGTGGAGAGAGCTAATGGGTATCGGCTATCTGCAATTAAAGTCAAGTGCCTGACTTTGCCTGACCCGATTAGCTGCACATGTCAAATGAGATATGTAAGAGTTAGCCTCTTTACTCTCAGTCGCCCTCTTCCTCGGCCCAGTGTTTGTGTAGAAAAGGGGGGGAGTTGGGACATTGAAGAATCCTATAAAATAGGATGGGTCATGGGTACGGGAAAGGGGGTAATACCGCGGCTCACCATTGGTCACCTCACTTCCACTCCCCGAAGACACCTTACCCAGATGATCCTCCTGCACTGGTCCACCTCTAGGATCTGGATTCCAAAGGTGATGGCTGTGACCTGTCCACCTGAGAGCGAGATCCCTGGGGGCTAGTAGGTGAGACACCATTTGGTTTCTCCCAAGAAGCAGATGCTTTCACAGTAATATCATAGCAACTATCATTCCTGCATAGCCTACACATTCTTAAAATTCAGGGGTATGACCCTCCATGCTCTGTTAACTTCAAAGGAAGGCTAAAGATTAAATTACAGTCTTATATAATCACACCAGTTTTTTTGGACAAGGGAAGTATTCAAAGTATTGAGGCATTCTACCTAATGTGGGGCATTACCTCACATACTGTGTTGCATTAGACTTTTAGCCCCATATTTCACTTTGGCTGCTGCTTCTGATGTTTTTTTCTTTGGCCTGTGCAATCTTTGAGACATGGTTTGGCAAAATTGAAATAGTCTCAGCAGTCACATAAGGCATTTGCAGACGTTCATCAGAGATCAACTCCCCCATACTCTATAAGAGAAATGGTTTTATCATCAGTATAGCTTTTATCTCTGTGTGTCCTGCCAGGTAAATGACAAATAGCTTTCTAGTGGAAAAAATCATTAATCCTGTGGCTTTTCTTAAGTATTTAGTCATACCCTTCAATGCACGCCCTTGTATGCTCACACCAGGATAACAAGCATGTATTTCTTACAAGATAGAAGTACATCAGCAGAGAACTCTGCTACTGCCGAACGTTCTGAGTTCCGTAGGCACCTGCAGCACATTATAAGCACAAAAGACGTGAGTAATGATTTCATGACATATGGTACAATTCTAAAATACAGATTGGAGGTGTCCTATACATGGAGGGGCTGCTCCATATGGGATGCCAGGCCATTCGTTGTCTTCATCTGAACATCTCCTTCCACGTGGGCGCTGCTGTGCTCGTAATCCGAGATGAAGTTGGCCTAACAATTAATTGGCTACTAACACAAACAATGTTATTTTATCATTGTACCAAGCACCTGGAAGATACAAGGATGGGCTTGTGGGGAGAGCCGAGGTCGCACTAACTCATATGCCTCACTAGCTCTCAGACATACCAGCAACTCCCAATGTCCTCCACCTATGTTTTTGGCTATAATTTGTTGCCACCCTGCACCTCACTGCACAAATCACGTGACCCAGTTGTGAAGATGTGATAGCCTTGCCTTCTGATCTTAGTGATCGATCGAGGGGTGTAAAAGTTTTATGGTTGGTGGTCTGGGGTTGGATGGTCTTGTGGCATGCAGGGGTGTCAGAATAAAAGCATTGCAAGGCTGTATTTCTTGTGACGGGTTCATTGGGGGCAGGAGGGGCTTGCTATCTATCCCATGGGATGGTACTGCCAGAGGAGCTCTGCTGCCTTCTCATGACCTTGCAGGGTGCATTCTTCCCATGGGGCGTGAGGGCCTGAAATTCTTAGAGCAATGGAGGATCTTTTAGACCCTCTGAGACCTGGCTGGGGTGGGGGTGGTGTTCACGCTCATCCAATGGGTCTTATACTAACACACCAAATTCTGTTTGCCGCTCTTGGGCCTAAATTCTAAGATGGCTGCTGTTCACCAAGATGGCGTTTGTACCCACATCTACCATATAGCTTGTAATGCATGCACTAAGGTGATTGTGCACCCTCCTCTATGTGCACCCGCCTGCCCCCTGCTCCCAGGATGTGCTCTCTCTCCTTCCCAACATTCCCCCCTTTCATTTATCCTAAATTAACAAACTCCCACCCAGTGTCAGTGGCAGATGGGTTCCAATATATATTCTCCTCACCCTCTCTAACCTTTCAACTTCCAGAAATTATAGTGAGCCGTCCTTTGGAACCCATGCTTTGCAAACATCTTGCAAGCTTGCCCCAGACAGGGCATATTCTTCAGGGGTACATTTCATGTAAATACAACCCCCATCCCCAGCTAAATCAACTCAGTGCTCTGTGTAATTATCGGGGACAGGCGAGGGTGTGGTGTGTGTGCCACAGGGTTGGAAGTGCTGATAAATCTCTATCATTCAGGGTTTGTCTGGTTCCCGCTTTCTGTACTACCGCAAAGTGTTTTAGGTGCGACCCCAATTGGCACAACATCGGAGTCCCATTTGGCACGTGGAAAGATGATCAAAATAAAGACGATGATGGGCACCAGCATTTTCACAATCGCTCCCAGCGAGGATGGAGCCCATAAGAAGGGCAGATTGAACCAGTCTCATCCTGTATGCCAGCTTCTTTCTTCATGCGCATTCCCAGATTAAGTACAGCTTCAATTATGTGTGACATAGAGCCTTTGGGATGCACACGGCTGCCTCCATGGCAGTTAGCATATCGAGTGCGTAGCGGTTCTGCATCGTCATTAGCCTCAAGGCAAGGAGCTCCACTTTTATGACGTTGAACCCTTGCTCTGTGACGTTAGCCAGCTGTATCAGTTCCCAGCAGACTATTTGCAGCCATTTAGCTTTCCATGATGGTGGGAGGTGCAAGTACACTTGTTGGCTGCACACCCAATAGTAATCCATCACTGCTGCCGTGCCTTTCTTAAGATCAGGAATGAGCAATGTTTGTTGGCCCCTCCAGATATTGTTCCAGCACAATAAAAGCAAAGTTTGTATGTTTCTTCTCTGTGCACTTTCACCGGCTTCTCCATTACTTCAATCCAGGTTAGTTTTGTGATGTGTTCAGTCCAGAGCGGTGCACATGCTGCTTCCACCAGGGCAAGAACTCCGTCTTCGTATCCTATTGGACCCTCTGCCATGCAGCTTTCTGTTGTTTCTTGCCATTTATTGTTTGTGTATTTCAGTCCTTGTATCACCAGGCAGAGTTGTTTTAGGCACTTGCTTCCTTTTGGATTTTTGTTGCATTGCAAGCGATCTGGATCAACAAGTTTGAGTCTTACATTGTGTGCCTGGAAAGTGCCCCTGAGCCTACATAGCGCAAGATGTACTAGGCATTGTGCCTCTAAAATTGGTACTTGCTGTGGCACTAGGACCTTGGGTGCCCCTGATGCATCCACTGCAGGTGCCTCCCTCTAGAATAGCCTCTCTGCCTCAAGACTTTCCTCTTCGCCTCCTCCTTCTCTCTCCCTCTCCCCTGCTAACCTTCTCTTTCTGCTCTCTCGCTCTCTCTACTCTACTTCTGCTCAGTTTTGCTGACTGGCTGCCTGGTGTACCTTCAGAGCCTCACAGGTCCCAAGCTTCCTTGCGAGTCTCCTGCACTTGCCTCTGGGCCTTGCATTTGCCGCAGCACTATTGCACATTGGTTACGACCCATGAACGTGGTATCTCTCTGCATTTAACCCATGTTCGGACGGGGCGCTTTTGGTCCTTTTTGCGCCCCCTCACACTTACTGTTCTGTGCACCTGCACAATCTTAAATTACCACGCCTAGTAAGATTGTTTGTCTTGTCCTCCTTATGTCTTCCCCTCCCATGCATGGTTGCGCTTTGAAACACTTGTGTATAAGCGCACAATAACTAATCAATCAATCAATCAATCAATCAATCAATCGATCAATCAGTATCAATGAACACACAAAACAGCTGCCATTCACTTTCCCCACGGAGCTCATATTTGTGTACCAGCTATTAGACAGTTCTGGGTCACACACAACTTGTAAGGCGTTGAGACCAAGCCAGTGGTAGTCGTGGTACTACGCCCTCCGTGCTTGTCTCCTTGTACATTTGGGGGTACCTATATGTCCATTAATAACGCTACTAATAGTATTCACATCAGTAAGGTTAGTGCTATAGAAAGCATTGTAAACTTTTTAAAACAGTAGGGATCTAGCAATATATTCTAACAATCCAGTGCAAGGGGGTGGATTCTCATTATGTACAGAGTTGTTGCCATGATGATGCTTAAGGTGTACAGTTTCACTTTCATTTGAGGGGTGTTCAATTTCGTTTACATGTATATCTGCTGTATTATTTACAGTGGAATTGTAATGTCCTACTCTCCTCTCTCGCCCATTTTATATGTCCTTCTAATATAAAAGAAGCTCCTAAATAAATCCCCAAAACAAACATTGAAATAGCAAATTTACATGCTATATAATGCATTGCACTCACGAAAACCTAGGCATAATACTATAACTAGAATTATTTTTAATGTGTAAGGAGTGATTTGAGAGTGCTGTTCCATTTTATTCACAATTAGAAAGGCACAATTATACACACAAAAGAGATAGAGAGAGAGGGAGAGACAGAAGGGGGAGAGACAGAAGAGAGAGAGAGAGAGAGAAAGAGAGAGAGAGAAAGAGAGAGAGCAGAGGCATAGAGAGGGTAGGGCCTGAGCGGGCAAGGCCCACTCAGAATCTGTAAATTCCCACTCAAAAAAGCACTGTGAGGACATTTACAGTTGCTAATGTCACTGCGGTGTGCCCAACTACATTAGCTTGAAAACCCACTTGATATACAATTTCTTGCTACGCCTCTGAGAGAGAGAGAGAGAGAGAGAGAGAAAGAGTGAGAGAGACAGAGAGAGAGAGAGAGAGAGAGAGAGCAAGTGTGCACCCCTTATGCAAATGTATCTTTTTAAGCAGTTGTGCGTGTGCACATGTTTGGGGTGGGTGGGGCAGTCCAAATTTGGATGCTGGTAATGTAAGGGGAAATGAGGTAGATGAACACTACCGTTCTTTTACAGTGCTAGTGCAGTGTTAGGAGGTGCCTTCTGAAGGTCAGACAAGTGCCCCTTTACTTTCACCGCAAGAGGAGTACAATTACCCACCTCAAACGGTCCATTGAATCTGGGGCTGTTCCACCTGCGGACAAAGGACAGCACGCAGACAAATTCTCCTGGCAGCAGAGGTTGAGTGTGAGAGGAATCAGTCGTGGAGTCAGCTGAGGTGCCTGGCACGTCCTCTGGTCTTGGTGGTGCAATATGTCGGGGAAATACATTTGAGTACTCGTGTTAGGGTTGTCAAATAATCTTAAAATTCGTCACCTAAAACTTCTGCTGCCCTATGTGCGTCAGATGCTCTTCAAATGGAAGATGTTGGTGTGTGAATGGGACGACCAGCTACCACCTCATGAGTTGATAAATTGTGGTCTTTGCTTGGCTGTGTGCGCAAACTGAAAAGGGCCAAGGGTAAGCAATGCACCCAATTTCTCTATAACGTGGTGAAAAGCTTAGACAGCTTACTTTTGAGGAGGCTGGTTATCCTATCCACAACTATGTTGGCCTGGGTGTGGTAAATTGTACACATTCAGTGTTTAATGCCAAGTAGTGCAGAAAATGCCATAATCTGATCTTAACACAGCACACACCGGGGAACACTTCACGGACCAAAAATGTTGCCACGCATTTGGAATCTAGGTGTGCACAATGACCCACCTACACCTCGCTGCATCTCTTGCCCATGTCCGCGCAGTCGATATACAACTCGTGGAACGAGGCAGAGTTCCTCTTAGTCAGTGCTTTAAGTGGGGTAAAAAATTGAGGGGGGCCTCATTCAGCGGCGTGGTCTAAGACTTCATGGGTGTGGCTACTAAGTGCATATCAACACAGGCTGCTTGGTACAAATTATATAGGTAAATCACCCGGCACACACTGCATAAATAAATATATAAACTGGGTCGTGTATCTCCGTTGTTCCCCTCTTTGCATCGCTTCTTTTCACCACTTTTCATTTTGCTCCTTGAACAAACCTGGTTTATTTATTCATGCATTGTTTGTCGGATACGTGCATCCAACAAACAATGCATAAATAGATAAATTAACCACGTTGTGCGCAGAGCGGGAACAGACCTCGACCTGCATTATTTATTTATTTATGCATTGTTTGTCGGATACGTGTACCCGACAAACAATGCATAAATAAATAAATACACCAGTTCTATTTAATCGTGGGCTCCGTGGTCAAATCTGCAGCACGCAGCCACCAGGTGGCCTGGGGAGGGGGTGCAGGCATGATTCTGCCCACAGGCAACAAAGGGACTGCAACTTCCTCTCCTGACCCCTCGTGAGGGGTTAGGAGAGGAAGTTACAATTTGGAGATGCCGCAGTGTTTCCTGCAGGTAGGCAGCTGTGACTGACCAAAGTGCCAGCCAGCCACAGGAGCGGTCAAACAGTTTGGGCGACGCTGTGACTGGCTGGCACTTATGTCAGTCACAGTTGCCTGTTTCAATCATGGTGGCGGGCTCATCTCCCGTCGTGTCTGCGGCCGTGGTGGGATAATGATCTGCCGCAGTGTGGTGGGAGTGTGGGCCCTGGGAGGGCCCTGGGTCAGCCTGACTTTTTGGACACTACGGGGGTTCAGCCCCGGCCCACTTAAAGCACTGCTCTTAGTGTTCGTAATGTCATTCCTGTGCTGAAACTTTGGCACATTGTGCATCTAATAACCATACTTGTCAAATGTTCCTGGATGTTTGGAATGAACCAGTCCTCTTGTATATCAGTTGCATTGTGGTGTTGGGCGCTGTGACAGGGGTGATGGAGTTGATCGAATGCTATTATCTACAGTTTGTGTGGCATAACTGCATTTCCTGTGCATTCTTGCCACCACAATGAATCAGGAGGGGATTGTTTGCACCCACTTTTGTTACACAACTGTTTCTCCTCGTCTGGGACCCTTCCTTGTAATTCGCGAATTATCCCTATGGGCAAGGCATTGTATGAGACAGGGGGCTGGTCACTGGCAGGTGTTGTGAGAACATAATCAGCTACAGTGGGTACCGGGAAATATACTGATACTTTGGCTGTGGTGTCTGCGGCGGATTTTAACGAGCAACACTTTGTCAGTGTTTTTAGTATGGGAATCGCATTTAACGACTACCACTACAGAAGGCTGGGAGAGTGCGAAAATTAACTTGTCTAATACCGCGGCATGCAGTACCAGGGGCCCATCCGCCCTCCTGAAGCCCCTCCTTTTCCATTGTGAAAGACCGGGGTGCCCTGTGGTAGTGACGTATGCCGAGTCAGAATAAATGGTCACGTGACACCACTGTGATGACTGTAGCACTTCAATGAGTGCAATGAGTTTCATTACCCATGCGGAATAGCGCATTCGTAGGCTCCGTAGAATTATATCTTATATTCACGATCCACCAGGTGCACCAGCGATGCGCCAGTGTGTCTGAGGCCAGTGTCTTGGTCAATTGTCACTGACCCATCAAAGAAGAGAACCTCCCCCTCGAGGGGTCTGTCTTTTGCCTTGGGGATGTCCTCCTCCTCCCTCTCTTATGTTACACAGTCGTGCCTGGCTAAATACAGTGCACATTTGTATACTGAATGTTGCAGGGTTCACAATGATTACCATTATGCAATGTGGATATTTTTGTTGGAAATAATTATTCCATATGCAGATGCTCTTTGAGTAATCAAGGTAGATTTCAATCTCTCTAAAATTGCAAAGACGGCTTGTTCCATGTAGAGTGTGATAGAACAGCCCATCACAAATGTGGAGGTATTCTCATTTGCAAATGCAGCCTGCGCAAGTGCCTGTTCGCAGGTGAACTGCCTTGCATTATTAAGTCTAGTGTGCCACTTTAATAGGTCTGTGGCTTGTGGCCCATTGTGCTCTTTTGTGTCAACACGGCCGTCATGAGCTATCCATTAGAGTGGGAAAATAAGTAGAATTCCAGTGTATAATCTGGGGTTGCTAGCACCGGGCCAGTTGAAATTACTTCTTTGAGATCATTGAAACTTTGTACCATTACTTCAATCCAAACAATTTTATTGTCAGTCTTGTGTGCTTATCTGAGGCCCTGTAAAAGTGGTGTTGTATATGCTGCATAATCAATGATTCGTGCCCTGCAATAATTGCCCAACCCTAGGAAATTCTGCATCTCCTTAACTGTTGTGGGCTGTGGGGTGGCACGCACAGAGGAGCGAGGTCTGTTATTATTCTTTTACCATTTGCTGATATTAACTGTCCTAAATACAGACATCCTGTAGGCAGTATTGTAGCTTTGCCTTGTAAACCTTGTATCCCTTGTGAGCTAGGAGCTTTAAGAGTGTAATGGAGTCATGTCTACAGTGTTGTTCAGTGTCACTGCACACCAGCAAGTCGTCGAAATACTGGATGATCACGCTAGACACTTGGAAGTCAGAGTGGAGTATTCTGTTGAAAATGCTGGGGCTCTCGCAGTACCCCTTAGGTAAACTTGTGTATTCGAACCTCCTCCCCCATGTGTAAAAGTGGTGAGGTACTGTGAGTCTGGGTGCAATGGTATTGAGAAAAAAGCATCCTTGAGGTCAACTACCGGGAAATGTGTTGCCTCTTTTCGGATGCTACACAAAATTGTGGCAGGGTTAGGAACCACAGGAACCTCCTGTTGTCCCATATCATTCTCCAATTGCCCCTGTTGCCTTTTTACAGGGTATATAGCTGTGTTGAATGGGGAGGTAGACAGTAAAATGTTCTAATCAAGTTAAATGTTCATCCTGGGGAACATGAAAGGGGTTGTTACCCATCACGCTCACCCCTCAGTAGGGCACTATGGTGCCATTCGGCATTTTGCTGTGTGTGTGCAAGTTGCTCTTCCCATGCTGGGGCATGGTCTGCTGTGGGTACTGCTGTCCCGGGTTCTGCTGTTGTGGTGCCTGTGCCCCCGGAGGTGCGGGTGGGAGCTGCGTGTATGCTTGGTGTATTTCATATGGTATGGAGGTCATTCTTGGTGTCGTCTTCGGCTGTGTATTCTGTGGTGGTGGGTGATAATTATTGCATGTATTGTAACTAAGCCCTGGCCTACTTCTACATTCTCTTAAAAAATGCCCCCACATCCCGCATTTCAAACAATGTGAGGAACCCCTCTCTGTTCCATTCCTCCAAAACCCCTTCTACACTGCTATATCCACCTGCCCACGCTGCTGACCTCCTTGTTGCCACTCCTGGGTGGGGTACTGCTGTCCATCTCCCGACTGTCCTTGTCCTCCTTCTGGTCAAAATGTCTCTATACAGACATCAGCGGACCCCTGTGTGCTCCCTGTAACCTGTGTCTGTGCAGGTGTGGACAACGCCCCCTCAACTGCTATTTAAGTCAGTTTCCTATGTACTAGTGGTGCCTAATTTGCCTGCAATTGTTATGTTGTCTCCCTTTCGCGTTCCTTTATTCATTATTATACTCTGAATTTCTGCCCACACCTTTGCTTCAATGCCCATAATTTTGTCTAGTGCCTTTTGCACTTCCTTCGGCAATAACCTCTTGATAACGAAGTAAAAAAGAGGAGCTGATTGGTCCCACCGTCCCCCGTATCCATCCCTCCACATCTCCTGAACCTTAATAATGTACTGTGTGGGGTCTTTGTCATTGCCCAAAGCATATTGCATAATCAAGTGTATGTTGGGCGTGTCAGGATAAGTGCAGTGAAGTGCGTCCTAGACCTGCGCTCTAATTTTATTGAACAGTGCACCATCATGCGCATCGTCATCCAGTCTTACTCCAGGATATCATGCTTTAATCCACACATCCCCCGCCTGATCTCCCACAATTGCTACTAGCAAACCTTTCATGTCACCCACGGTGAGGGGCACACCCGCTGTTTGTTTTTTGAATGCGTATATCCCTTTCCCCGCCCTGGCTGTCAATGGCGGGAGTGCTTTAATCAGATTGTTCTTATCCATCTGTGCCCATGGCACATACTGCACTCTACCCACACCCTTCCTTTCTACGGGCACTTCCCTTTTTCCTCGCTACTACGATCCGGCCAAACCTTCCTACCCTTGCATCCTACAAACGTTCCACTTGAGGTGTTATTTACGGCGCTTGTTGTGCTTCCTCTTCACCGTCATCCTCAAACTCATCCACGGTCCTCCACCCATCCTCTACCGGATGCCCACCTACGCCTCTGTTGGGTCTTACAATTCAGTACCCTGTGCTGGCTGCTCGCCCGTCCTCATTCTTCTCTATATGCACATCCTTTATTGCTGTACTGTCCAATCTAAACAAAATGTCCCCCGCTCCGCACTCATCTAGACTGCTCCCTTTTGCTTCGCTCTATGATCTTCGCAGTCACGCTAGCTCAGCTCACGCCAATTCTAGTGCCCCTTCTAATACTCTCTGCCCTGCACACTCCTGAGGTGGAGCGGTGGCTGGAGTGGGTGCATACGGGGGTGAAGGGACTGTGGCCCGAGTGGATACATAAGTTGGGTTAGTGAACCCTGTTGCTGGGTGAGCTGCCCATGGATATAATCCCTTATACTCTGTCCGTGTGTCACCCCCTGCTTGTTTGTTCCCTTTGTGAGTACTCTGTGCCCCTCTCTCATCTGAGTCCTCCACATCCTCATCTTCGATAAGTCTAATATTTCCTTCCTGTTCTGTAGCTGTTTAACTTGTACTTCGCAGCTAGAACTGTAGTCATGTGGTCTAGAAATCCCTTAGTATGGGTGCCTTGCTCTGGCCATGTGAGGGTTATCTCCCCCCCATGCTTCTGACCACCCACTGCTTGTGATATTTCTCAATCCTTTCCTAGTACAAGGGCAAGGACCAGTAAATGTACTCTAAGGATGTCTCCCCGCCCATTGCAGCGATGTGTGCGCTCTAAAGCGTCCCTACGCTTCTAATCGTGCGCTGTGCACGCTGCAAATATTTGCTGTTATTTATTTTTGTTTATTTATTTATACATTTATAGAGCGCTATAGCCAGCAGGCATCAGAGCACTGTAACAAAACATTACTTACAAGATAAAATATATATAACAGTCAAAAAATTGACAGAGGCTAAAAGCACAGTAACAATTATCATTGGTATCAACATTCCAAACATAACATTAAGTTACCAGGGCTAGTTCACAATGACTTTCAAGTTCGATGAGCTTTTGGGCAGATAATTACATTTGCTGAGAAAAATATTGAGATTAATACCCCCACATCCCACCAATACGCAAACCCTGTTTTCTTTAGTGCACCACTGATCGATCTACAGCCTTTGTAGGATTTCTACATCTGAACATCTGACCACTCCCAGCCCGTTCTTTGCTGAAGCCAGACCAGGACCTTATTCCTCAATGCCTCTCTTGGTCTTTCCACTGTGGTTTCTCTATATCAGTTATGATAAAATTCCTATCATCCATAACAAAGTCTCGTATGGGCGTGTCCTTAAGTACCGGCATAGATGTTTTTTACTCAAATTTATTTTGTAATGGATTAGGAAAAATACCTTTTACAGGTTGATCTGGCTCACAGGAGCCTATCTTGGGAATCCTCGCATCCCTCTCAATTGAAGAATTAGAAACTCTCTGTTTTGCGCCCACTTCCTCCTTGGAGCTATAAGGCCCTATCCAGTAGGACCTACCTTGGGTTTCCGCATATCCACCCCAGATTTAGGGTCGCCCAGTGTTATGCCTGTTCCACTGTAATACCAACCGGCCCCTCCCTTACGCAAGAGCCAGTACCAAGGTCCAGTGCATCAAATGGCAGCTGTTCAGTTTTTGAGGGCTGATCCATTCTCCCTAGTGGTGGCAAGGCTGCCTGAACCCCAGTATTCAGTTGATCAGATTGTTGATTTGTGATAGGAAAAGTAAAATTAATTTGGCATGTTTTATCCATTCTAATTATGTAGTAATTCCCAACACAATTGTCAAGGGAGTCCATCCAAGTACAGAAGTCTTCAAAGTTCTTACACAAGTTCAGTTCTCTAATAATGTTGTCCGTTACCAACCCCCAGTTGCCAGGAGTAATATGTTTTTGTACGGTATCGACCAAGGCAGAGAGATCTGTCACAGCAGAAAGGACTTGGGGATAAAGGATGGTTTCTGCCCGCTCTATATTGGAGGGGGCTATGATAGCCAAGGGGGGCAAACAGGTGTCCCCAGCAATTAACTTGGAGTTTTCAACTTTAGGCATCTTGGCTGTTTTTAGAACAACCATGTCACATACCTCCGGGGACAAGCTCCCTGTCAGCCCATGTTACTTTCCCTCCCCTCCCCTTCTCACGCACCCACTTTCATGGCCACGCACTCAAAACAAGACACTCACTTAACAACGCTCCTCCCTGGGCCTCCACCGTACACAAAGAAGTCGCAAAACACTAAAACAATAAGCTAAATTAACAAGCTAAAATAACCTACCTCTACTATTTCCGAGCCCACTAATTATGTGGGGCCCCTATTTGTTTCCTTTTTCTGCGTTCCACAAAATAAGTGGTACCACCTTCTCCCCTCACTCGCGGAGGCTCCCTAACACTCCTGTTTTTCTTTCTGTAATATTCTCCTCACCCATACCATACAAACAACCTCATTCTCCACTCACTTGAAAACCACACTCTTACCCATATACCCTTCCCCTACTTGTTATCATTTGCAAGGGTATACTCAAATATGCGTGTTCACCCAAACTCCTCCGTCACGGGGTTGCACTCTCCCCAGAGCTGCGCCCGCTTCAAAGAGCAAACAGGAATTCTGCAAGGATGGCTCCTGTACACCTCTGGGACTGACGCGTCTGGGACTGGTTGCTGCAGGTGGGTGCGGCCCCTTCGGAGAAGCGGCATGGAAGGCTCCATCAGTGCAGGGGTTGCTGGGATCACGTCGGGGTCACCAATCGAAGGCACCCCCCTGCACACTCATACCAGATACAATACAGCCCTCTAGGGAAAAAGGTCCAAGACACACTTGCAAGGATAACAATTATTTATTTCTTACAAGATAAAAGTGCATCAGCAAAGAACTCTGCTGCCGCTGAACGTCCTGAGTTCCGTGGGCACGTGCAGCACATTATAAGCACAAAAGACATCACTAATGATGTCATGACATATAGTACAATTCTACAACACAGATTGGAGGTGCCCTATACACGTAGGGCCTGCTCCATATGGGATGCCAGGCCATTGGTCCGTCTTCATCTATCCATCTCCTTCCACGTGGGTGTTGCTGGGCTTGTAATCTGAGGTGAAGATGGCCTAGAAATTAATCGGCTACTAATACAAACAATGTTATTTTATCATTGCAACAAGCACCTGGAAGATACAGGGATAGGCTTGTGGGGAGCGCTGAGGTCATACTAACTCACATGCTTCACTCGCTCTCAGACAGATTAGCAACTCCCAAGGTCCTCCACCTTCGTTTTAGGCTATAATTTGTTCCCGCCCTGCACCTCGCTGCACAAATCATGTGACCCAGTTGTGAAGACACAATAGCATTGCCTTCTGATCTTAGTGATGTATTGAGGGGTGTAATCGTTTTATGGTCGGTGGTCTCGGTTTGGATGGTCTTGTGGCATGCAGGGGTTTCAGAATAAAAGCATTGCAAGGCTGTATTTCTTGTGGGGGATCAATGGGGGCAGGAGGGCCTTGTTATCTGTCCCGTGGGATGGTACGGCTCTGCTCCCTTCTCATGACCTTGCAGGGCGCATTCATCCCAGGGTGAGAAGGCCTGCACTGCTTAGAACAATGGAGGATCTTTAAGACTCTGTGAGACCTGGGGTGGGGTTGGGGCTCATGCAACGGGTCTAATACTAACACACAAAATGCTATTAGCCGCGCTTGGGCCTACATTCTAAGATGGCTGCCGCTCTATAAAATGGCGTTTGCACCCACATCTACCATATAGCTTGTAATGCATGCACTAAAGTGATTGTGCACCATCCTCTATGTGCAACGCCCCTCTTCTACCTGGTTGTGCTCTCGTAGCATTTATTTCTCATTCGGTATCGCCTATCGGGTGTGGAAAGACCCTCTCTCATTCCCAACACCCTCAAATCTCCACCTTTGGTGTCAGAGTTGGCAATTAAGAGCATTTGATATCTGAGATTTGTGGGCCTTGAATTTCTTGTGGAAAACTGCTGTAGCTCGTTAATGTAAACGGTATAATCAGTCTGTTCCATGTTACTCGTGCAGTTGTAGAGGGTTGGATTCCCTGGCAATGTTTCATTTCATTGGGTTATGAGGTAGGAGTTACCATCTCTGGTGGCGGCTTTAATCTGACCCCTGATTAATGGTAGCTTTTATACCAATTTATGATGTCTGCGAGTATTGGTTGCAATGCAGGCTGAAGGGTGGGTGCATTCCAAACAATCGTGTTCTATATTCGCTTCCCGTTGGTCATTTGGTTCAGGAGCGGTATGAAAGGAGTGGCTAGCAGAAGTGAAGTAGCATTCAAACTCCATCTCTTCCTCTCCTGCGTGAGTGCAATTGCTTTGGGGATCATTTACTTCTGACTCCAGTGATCCTTTACGTTTGGTCTGAAGGATGTCTTTCACATGGTGTTCTATTCCACCTGGATCTTGACCACTCTGCACATTTCTGTATGAATTCCAGAGGTGGCACAGGGAAGAGTCACTCATTAACAAGAAAGATAGAAGAGTGTGCCCGTGCCTTGTGACCAACAGTTGAAATACAAACTGATTGGAAACGTTTGCTGATTGAATAGAATGCTGGATAGATTTAGATTTCTGGAACAAGTGGGAATATGGCCCAGCTTTTTTTTTAAGCTAGAGCTTTGTTAGGGTGGCCCTATTCTGAGGCATTTCAGCTTAGTTTTGAGTGACCCCGGGTTTCCTGTTTATCGCTGAACTTGGCAACCCTGTCATGATTGTCGAACATAGCTAAGAGGGTGGCGTTCAGAGCCTTAGATCTGAGCAAGCTCTGAGCAGCAGGTAGCAATGTTGTCTGTGGTGAATGCAGTCTGTTTTAGGAATGTTTGTTTCCATAATGGACAGGAGAGAGTGAAGTCCTCTGTATACAATGGGCCTCATTGCAAGGTTGGCTGTGCAGAAAAGAAGTGGCAGTAATTCCGGTACCGCCACTTTTCCTGCACCACCAAATGACAAGTTAGTCGGAAACACCAGCAACAGAATTACCATTCAGTAACTTGATGCTGTAGGTAAATCCACCATTTTCCCTCCAAAAATCAGCGGAATTACCACTCAGTAATCCTGCTCATTGTAATTCCACCAAAAATCCACACTAGAGTCCTTTGGACCCCATAGATGGGGACTAACACCATTTAACCACCACTTATAATCCTGTGTTAAATCCACAGGATCAAATGGCAGCAACAGTAATTCCATTTGCGGTATTCTGGCAGATTTACCACCGGAATACTGCCAAACCCGTATTGAAGACCATTGTCCTGTGTGCTTTCGTGCATAACTGCCTCGTATGACTAACAGCATTTGAATATGTGAGAGCAAGGTTTCATATCCATATTGGGTAGGAGGCTCAGGGCGATTTGACACCTGAACCCTTGTGATATATTTAAATATTGGTCATGCACTTGAGCTCAAGCATGTTTCCAGCTATGACCTACATGGTTGGTTATGATAAATAATTTGCTCTTGTGTTAATACATTTTCAGTGTTTGAGATTTTAGAACTTTCTTCGTAAATGGAAATAGGCTAAATAAGCAAAGTGGAGACAATGTAATATTCTATAATGAATTCCTATTTATATGTATTTATTTTTGCATTTTGCAGTGGACTTCAAAGCACCTGGGGAAAAAATAAAACACAGGACATTGGCCCTCATTACGAGTTTGGAGGTAGTTTGGCTGTAATTCATCCAAACTACTGCCAAACAGAATTACTGATAACGCCACTTGATTGCCCTGCTCCCCTCAGAAAAAGATAGCAGTGTCTCTCCATGCGTATCTAATATTGATATGATTGGGGGTAGGAGGGTCTTGAATTCCATTATTAGGTTAACAAATTGAGTATTATTATTCCAATTGGGTAATAATAAAACCTCATATTGACAGTCCTACGAATCAGAAGGATCTGTGCTTGTAAGAGATGTGTTAGGGCCAAGGCTCCTCTTATGAGCAAGAGCATTTGGGAGGGTAGGGCATGACTCACGCGCCCTTTGCTCCATTGCCAGTCTACTAATTTATTGGCAGGCCGTATCGATGGAGCGATGACACAGGTGAAATGTAGAAGCCATTTCAGGTTCTAGCACTGGCGCGTCAAGCCTCTGTGGCCACCATCCCCTTTAGCAAATGGCAGTGGTATGGTCGACCTTTGGGGTATTCAGCATGTTATAAGCATGGAACTTAATTTATTAGGTTTTTGTATTAAACATTGGAAAGGTCTTGCAGAGTCAGCAAAGTAACAGTGAGTTAATCCAGGGTCAATGTTGAGAATTGTTGCGCTGCGTTATTTGTAATTTGTATTTTTTTAGGCTTAGAAAGCTCTTTAGCCAAATCACTGCACAGTGTATTTGTTATTGTAGTTTTGGGTAACAGTTTGGAATTTTGGGTGAGTGATTGTTTTTCCGATAATACTAACCTTGAGTTCTGGAAAATGTAATTGATTGAATGGGTAAGCTTGCTATATAGCTATTTTATATTTATTTGGACGTTTTATATGTTGCCACTCTGGGAGAGTACTATTTTGTAGCCCAATTGAATGGGTTGCTTACAATAGACGCAGAATAATAGGTAACCGAAACCCACAGGTGTTAACAAAGGGGTTGTGTTAAGGTTATGTGCCCGAGCCATCGTTTTTGGCAAAAACAATAGGGGATCAGACATAAAATACTATACAAAGAGGCTTGTCAGAAAAATGTAGGCTCCATGTGAACTCAAGGAGGTGTGAACATTTCATCTGAAACACAGAGGTAGTGGTCCCTGGGCACCAAGACCCTTACAGGTTGGTCATATTGTTGTGTACCAGGACAGGCAGTCCGAAACTGCTTTCAGACAAGGCCTGCCCTGAGAGAAGCTGACAAAAGAACCATTTATGCAGGCAGTAATGGTTGGGTTTCCAGATTAAAAGAGTGATGATAAATAGTGTGCTTTAAATGTACATTGAAGTATATGGACAGCCATGTCTTTGAATAGACAGCAATGTGTTTCAACAGACAATGGGCCTCATTAGGACTGTGCTGGTCCGGTAACAATGGTGCCGGTAAGCCTACCGGCACTCTTGTTACCGTACAGGCACAGTACAACTCTGTGGGTGGATGCCGTCCCGTCTGCCAGGGTCAGTCCTGCCGGGCGGGATGGCACCCGCTCACAGAGTTCTCACGGGAGCACTGGCACCATTTTTAATGGTGCCAGTGCTTCCGTTTCCCCATTCCCATGAAGTCCTAGAGGACTCTATGGGAATGGGGACTATCAAAATTACCGGCATCTGACTTCCCGGCTACCGGACCTGGAATAGCCCGGTGGCATCGGAAAGTCAGGCACCAGTAATTCATTACGGGTCTGGCGGCTACCTGCCGGTTTTACCTGCACGGTTACCGCCGGACCCGTAATGAGGCCCAATGACTGAGTAGAGCTGGATTATTCCTCTGTTCAGAACTGTGAAACCTCTCTGAGCCATCAAGTGCCCTTGGCTCCCACTTTTGCCCTGTGCTTGCTTGTCAGCTCAAATGGAACCCTCATATTGCAAACCACGCACCTTTCAGCAGTTGTTCTCCTGTACTTAACATTGAGATGTTTTGCATTATTCCTGGCATCTGGAAAACGAGGAGGATGCCCCCTCGTTTGACCTTTTACTACTTAGGAGGTGCACCTAGCCTTTATTTTTCAATTTATAAAACACTGTTTCACTCTGTTACCCATGTTCGAAATTATATTTTAATTCCAGTCTCACTGTTTTCTTCAGTTGCCTTCTAGCCCTATACGTGTTTGTGATGGAAATCTATGGTTATAGCACCATCATCCAGAGTTTGGGACTTGGTACATCCTTTCTGAACAACCCAAACATGTCCTTGGAATGTTCCCAAACCCTTTAAAAGCTGAGCCGTGCCCTGGTTTGGCATGCCACTCTTGCCCTTTCCATAGTAGCCTGTCGTTAGTCATCCTGTGCTTTCGTAACCCTCTTCCAGGGAGCCTGGACCTGCATCCAGTTATACTCTGAGCAAGATCTTGCCCTGGCACCTTGCTGGTGGGTGTTTGATGCTGTGTCCTGTCCTATCATGCACCCAGACTGCATTGCTGTTGTGGGGCCTCAGCTCGGGTAGATGTGGCTCACGCTGCCCTGCAGTCAACCTTGGACTGTGTGAGAGCCGCTTCAGCCCCAAAGCCCAAAAACCAGAGAGGAGTGAGGGAGAAGATCTGTAACACTGCTGCTACAGCTGCCTGCTCTGTGAACCAGAACTCCCCCACCACCCAGAAACTGTAAGGAGAAGGAAGGCTGCCCTTCGCCGTAGCTTGCCAGGTGTAGCGTCTGAAGAACAGAAGAGAATGAAAGGGTCTCCGGATCGCTAGGGGTCCAGTAATATCCTTGCCCGCTCTGCAGTAGAGCTCAGGTCCTGCCTGCCCTACATACCCTAAATGAATGCCTGTCTGAACTTGCCCTGAGTACCTTAGCATTTGACCTAGCCAGTATTCCCCCACTTAAGTACTGTTCAGATAAACCCAGATATAGCTCTACAAGACAGTGTAAATAAGTGTAGTTATAGCAAACACACCCCGGGTGCTAGGTATTAATATTATAGTTGTAGATGAATAATATGAGGTCAATGGAGTGAGTTCACTCGCTCCCCGTTCGTTTTGGAAAATGCGTATGGAGTTAATCAGGTCTTCAGCATAGATGTCAAGGGTACATATATTTGTAAGCAGTGTTTATACCTGTGGGATATATATAAAGCAATTAATAGTTAACAGTGATATCTAGTGACCATTTTGACAGAGTACAGTGTGCTATTATACGAATTATCGTATGTGTGAAGTTATGCACAGTATTGCATTTGAACAGTTTCAGTTGACTAGCTATACAGAATCGCCACTGTGTATTTTGAACTGTATGCATTTGCACCACCTGTAGAATATTCAACCTGATATAAAGGTTTCCCAATTAACTGTTTCAATAATACTTTCATATCACGTTGCCGTTGTCATGTCAATCTCCCTTGCTATATATCATTTGCAATTACCTTGCACCTTATTCTACCTTGTTGTTCATCATTTGGATCTGCATTGCAAGTTACGCTGCATTGCTGTATGATATTGGCATTGTATTCTTCAAATTCTGTCTGGTATCCCTGATGTCAGTAATCATTGTATTGGGTCTGCAGTCATTCGTGTGTGCAGATTGGGCCTCATTATGTCATTTTCTTTCCGGCAGCCCGCGAATGGGCAATTACTGGGTCATTATGGCCCTGCCGGTCCCGGTAATTGCCCGTTTGCAGGCTCTTGGCAAAAGATGCTCCCCATTCCCATTCGGCCACATAGGGCTGAATGGGAATGGGGAGGTCGGATGCACCGGCACCGTTTATAACGGTGCCGGTGCATCCGACATGCTGTGCTCACGGGTGCCTTTCTGCCCGCCAGGACCGATCTGGTGGGCAGAAAGGCACCCGCGACCACAACTCGTAGTTTGCCGGTCTGGGAACTACGGTACCGGCGAGCTTACCAGTACTGTAGTTCCCGGACCGGCAAACTTATGAGGCCAATTGTCTCCCATACCTTATTGCATTGGGTTTCATTTGCTAGGTTTTTTGCATTGGCACTTCATTGCTAATTGTATTACAAATTGTGCACTGAGGTTTCCTGTCCCCAGTCGACTTCTGCCCCTCCTCCAGGCTTCGCTATCCGCAAGGTTCGTACTATAGCTGTACCATTCGCACTGTTGATTCCAACTCAGGTACATTGATCAGGTTGCCCCTTTTTCATTCAGCCCTCATTTCATTGAGGCACCTACCAAAAGAACTCTGGTTGGTCCCGCCATTCCACAAGTGAGGGCCCTCCGGTTACTCTGCGCCTTTTACATACACCTCTGTTACATAATCCTTAACAGAGCCAATGCTGGCCAATTCAAACTAAATAGTAAAGGTAGTCACAGAGGATGGTGAAAAACAGAAATGCTTAGTGATTAGGTTAATATGGGGACGTGTGACTGAATTGGGTGATGGAGTGGTGATAACGGGAAATGTGAGGCCAAAATAGAGACTTAATGAGTTAAAAGGGTCTGATAGGGAGACCTTCACATGATGAAGATTTTGGGGGAAGTTGGTGGTGGAGGGATGACCAGCCACTAAGGGGCGCTCTGGTGTTATAGTGCTTTGGAGGAAGGGGCTAGGAAACTCCACCCATGCCACACATTTTATGGCAAACGTACAGTCCTTGGCTACTAATGATGCATCATTTTCCTCATAAAGCACAATGAGCGAGTCTGTGTGTCCCCTCACCCCAATGTGCTGCTTGACACCCATAGAGAGCTGTATGGGGCTGAATACAATCCAACAGGTTGTTCGGGTAGCGCACAGGGTTATTACAATGATGCATACACAATAGCTAATGCAGAAGACCTTAGTGAAGCATGCAACGCTATGACCTGGCAACACTGGCATTTCATTCTAGAAATTAGCCAGGTGACAGAGGGCTGGGGAGGTTTGAGCAAAAGCGTATAGGGAGAGACGTGCACCTTGACCTTTGGCGCGCAAGCTGCACCCTCTTAAGTTTCCTGTGATTCAGGAAGACTCCCAGTGTTGGAATGGAAACTGAAAGTGTCCCTGGAAATGTCCAGCGAATGAGTCCAATGCCTGTAAGTAGGGCTGGGGGATCTCTCCCAGGATATTTGCAAACCATGCGTCAAGTGAGAACTGCAAAGCACATCTGTCCACGTATAATAATCTTACAGAAATTGAACATATCATATGTATTGGCTGAGTTTGGAAAAATATACTTAAAGGTTTACAACAATTTCTTTACTCCATATTGCTGTGGGTGTGAGGAGAGAGGGGTGGAAGGGGATGGCTGACTGAGAGAACATGCTAAGAAGAGCAGAAAAGCAAGCCGTACCCAGTGCCCACTTCAAGGTCATGAAGGCGGCGAGCAGAATTGGAGTGGGTGCTTAAATGAATGTACGGTTATTAGGTCAAGTAGAAAGAGTGTTCAGGGGAGGGTTCAGGGGCATGCCTGTCAATAGGAATGTAAGGTAGATTATTGTTGTTGCTCTCAACCTTTAAAGTGACCCTGTAGAGAGAATCTATCTGCAATCAAATCTGAAATAGATGACAGCAGGCAATGAGGTAGATGGGTCTGAGTAACCATGGCATAGTTGTGAAATTGTCAATCCCTAAGAGAAAGTGAACGATGACTAGCACTGAAGAAGGGTGTGCTTAGGACAAGGAGTATCTGTCTGATCTGCTAGACTTGTAATGCCAGGCAGCAGAGTGCCTTCAAAAAGACAATTTTCTTATGCGGGCGGGAGGGAAATCAGAAGTCTTCTCCCTGGGAACTTAAGCTACTGCAGGAGCAGAGGACAGGTTTAAGGTGCTACGTCTATAAGGAGATGAAACCGGGACCCAGCATTTGGGCTTGATATGTTCGGGCTTCCTGTCCCATAAGTGCATAGAGGCACATTGGCCTCATCTACATTTTAACCATTTAAAGCCAGTTCAAAGATTGTTCCTGTGTCCATGAGTTTCCAGGCCAGGGCTGCTTGGCATCGTTATAAGTGCCCATCACCAGGGATCTTCCAGCTTAGGTCAAGTCTTGGTTTTAACATGTGCCCTACTTACCATTCCTCCCATGCACAGCAATCCCACATCAAGGGGGTACACATCAACACGCAGAATCATACAGTTCTAATCCCTGCAAATCTGAGCTCAGGCCTCTAGTGCTTGTTAGTCCTGTAACAAAGATTATGGCCTTGAGATATCTAATTGGTATGTAGTGTGTCAATGCATGTTCATTTGCATTTGCCTCTGCTACTGCCACACAGCATCCCTCTGGAATATGGACTGGGCACCACTGGCAGCTACCTGAAACTCCCTAAGTACTCCAGTGCATCACGGTCACATTAGCATGATTTACCCTGAGGAGCAGAGATTGGCCTAATTCTACACTGTACTGCACTATACAGTACTGCACTATTGCTACAAGCAAAAAACAACATTCTCCTTCACCCAAGGAATCAACACTGCCCGCAGGTTACAAATTAGTACGTAATGGGCTTGCTTTCTCGCATAGCCATTATCAAGTGGGCTGTCAAAGTGTCATATGTCAATACATGCAGGACATAAGAGAACATATCATTTCACGTATCCTCTCTTGTGGTCAGCTTTTATTCTGTCTAGAGTGTGCCTTATTCTCATCCTTAACACCATAAATTAAAAAGCATGAACATCTTTCAGTCCCTGGTCTATGCGCTTCCATTCCAAGATGGCCATTTTCCTATTTCCTGTCCTCCCTTTCACTTTCAGCATCACGACTCACTATATATGAAACCCTGAGCAGCACATCAATGTGTCTCAATGTGTTGTCTTTCTGAATCTCATTGGCAGCATGTATGTTCCTTGCTCCTTATCTTTACTGGATTAGGTCTAGGGATTGCTTTCCTGAGGGTTTTCTGTGTTTTCCTTCACATATGTGTACACTTCGTGGGGGAGAGGTGTTTTGTCCTTGTCATTTTTCCTCTCTGGGATCTTTCCCAAACAGCCAGTGTTCATCCCTTTGTTTAGTCTAGCAGGGCCCAGGCACTGCCTGATGGAATGGATAGACTGCATTTCCCAAAGGGAAGCAAGGAGTCGAAGCAGCATCCATCTTGTTATTAACAGGTTGAGAAACCAAATTAATCCTAGTTTTACTGAGGACATGGCCCAGATGTAAGAGCTAATTGCAACTCCCCAGGCCCTTACAGCAGAGATACAGAGCTTAAAGAAGGAAAATGTTACCTTGCGCCAGGCGGTGTAATCTTGGGATACCAACACTCCATACCCCCATTGGAAGGTTTGTCAGAAGTTAAGTTTGAACCCGAGGAAATTACATGAATTACTCAATATCTAAACACTTCAGTTTTATTGCCCGCCCTCACCAGTTTAGTAAGAATCGAGTCAAGACAGGATACATCAGTAACCTAGCAGCTAGCGCTCCATGCAGGACAACACCATTAGTTCCTGATTTTGATCCCTGCTTAGATAATTATACAGCGTTTAAGAATGTGTTTGAATGCTCTCATTGTGTTCGCTCTGGGGAAGAAGAGTTGGTGGGCATGCACCAAGGTAACTCTCATGTACTATCCAATGCAGCTCATTTTTGCCACTTGGCTTCGGAAACAGATTGGCAGAGCAACCTCTAATTGACCTTGTTTCATCGAGTTCTCAGAGATAAGTTCAAAGAACAGTTGTCAGGGTGCATCGTCCTGCCATTATGCAATGGATGACTTTGTCTTCCAGACTGAATATCGTCTAGAGAGGAGATGGGTGAAGAAAAGGAGAGAACAGGGAACAACGTTCAGATCTATTTCTCGTCCAGCTGTAGCTGCAACTCCCTCCCTAGAAGTTCAGTCAGCGGGTTCCACAAAAGTCCATTATCTGAAGTGGAAAACATGAGACAGACAGTTGGAGCTCTGGTTATATTGAGGCGAGAACGGTCACATGTTTGGCAGTGCCCAGTGCGTCAGCAAATTTCTTTTGATTTAATAGCTTCTCCAAATTGGCCTCAATGGCACAACCCTTACATTAATTGGAGGTTAGGGGTCTGGGTTTTGTGCTCCGAATTGCAGTGTCTCCAGACATTGGGGACTCTGTCCACTCTTTCATTAGTAGAGAAGCTTGACCAGAATTATAATGACTACAGTAATTTGTTCATTAACACTACCTCTTGCACAATGACTCCCCACTACCCCTTCAATTTTTGAATATGCCTTGTTCCAGATGTAGTCTTCCCTCTCCAGCAAATATATGCTCTCTCAGACACTGAAAAGTTGTCTCTGTCATTATCAAGATGATAGTCTTGCATATGGCCTGATTTTTCTTGATCCACAGCTGGAACCTTGATCGTTTTAGTACCAAAGAAGACCAGGAACCTTAGATCCTGTATGGCCTATCAAGGGGTGAACCAGCATACTGTGCAAGATGTCTCAGGAATAAAGGCTCACCTGTATCTGCGTTGGGGGAATCAGAGGTCTCTCAGTGGCGTGGTGCTGATGGAGTCACCTTCCATCCAATTCAGCGGTCCTTGAAGAAAAAACACCTATCTCGGAAGGATGCCACAATGCCTGCCTGGACAAGAACAGAAAAGGCAAAGTCACCACTCTGCGACAGCCAAATAGGGGAAAAAGCCAGTCCTTGGCATAAAAACCCCTTGGTTTAATAGCAGCTGTAGGAGATCTTCATAGAATAGCAATCCGGTAGTTTCAGTGGAGCAGCAGCAATGCAAAGGTATCACAACAAAGGCAGGTAGAGCAGCAGAAAAAGGAAACAGCTAGGGCTTGAAAGGGAAAAGCTGGCAAGCAAAGGGCGCAGGAGGATACCGGCAGTAATCCGATAGAAAAGGAAAGTTGAAATGCTCAGTGGGAAGCAAGAGCAAAGGAGGGAAAACACTATTGTCATACCGATGCAAGAATACACTAGGGTTGCAACGCAAGGTGCAGCTGTTGTCGACTGCAGTTATTCGGGCAGGGTGCCATTGTGGGAACCACTAGAATGTCAACAAACGTTCAAGGGCGAAAACGTGCCGGCACAGTCAATGGCAGTGAATCCATCAGTCCCACAATCTCCGGGCAATCGAGCTGTGACAGAATGCCTCCTCTTAATACTCTCAGGAGCACCAAGCTTTCCCAGGTGCAATTGATGAAAGTGTTGTAGCAAAAGGGGGCCTTGATTTGTGAAAAAGCCTCCCAGGAATCCTCAGACCTACAGCACCCCTTCCATTGTACAAGGTAGTGCAAGGAACCCTTATGGTACCTCGAATCAAGAATATGTAAGACCTGGGGGCAGTGGCTAGCGCGGGATGAGAAAGACGTAGGTCTCCTCGGCTCCCGCGACCGCAACAAACATCCTGGTAAAATCGCCTGAAATTCGACAACATAAGAGCTGATAACACCTCCATGTGGTGTGGGACACCCTTCGGTACAAATGAGGTGTAGAGCAGAGAAAACCGCAGCCGATTTCAAGAGCAACGACCACAAGAAGTTTGAAGGCGTACGACATCCAGCCTCCAAAATGGCCGCCGGCGCGCATGGACGAACACCCTGAAGCGAAGCATGAGGCCGCGCTGCAACGTAACCCAGCCTGCTACTGATCCGCAGACTACATCGGAGGAAGAGTGTGGTCGCAGTGGGGCTCCGGCAGTGTCCCTCCCATCCGGCGGATTACAGCGGGCCCGTGCGGATGTGAGGGCGGGGCGCGTATCCACTCGCGTGGGACGCCCAGGACCCCCACCGACAGCGCTGCTGCTCGAGAACGAGGGACGTACTTCCCCGACGGGAAAGAGGTGCCGGTGCGGCTGTGAGACGTGGGTGAGTGTCCCCGCCCGAGCTCTGCTCTGGGTGGCAACGGCATGCAGGACAAGCCAAGCACGCAGACCCATACGCAGCTAGTGATATCGGTACGATGGGGAAAGACAAGTCAAGGAAACTCCCCACACAAAGCAGGATGGACCAGTACACCATCCCGCCGCCCCAGGCGTCAAGACCTCCACCTGCAATCCGCGGACGAGATGGAAACGGACCAGGGAATTTCATTGAAGGACATTATGGCTGCGATAGCCGACTCCCGCCCATCAATGGAGCAGAAAATGGACAGGATAAGTATGGATGTATCCCTCCTCCGACACGATCTCCAAAAACTAACGGCACGCACCGGGGAAGCTGAACATTGCATATCCAACACAGAGGATAGAATGCATAACATGCAACAGCAGCTCCAAAATGTCACAACCAAACTGAAGGTACTGGAGGACAGAATTTAAGATAGAGAGGGCAGATCTAGGCGTAACAATGTGCGCATACTCGGCATACCCGAGAAGGCCGAAGGCCCCTGCATGGAATTCTTTCTAGAACAATGGCTGACTGACCTGTATGAGCCAGACGCCTTCTCCAAGTTCTTTTCCATAGAGAGGGTGTATACAGAGTACCCACGGGCAGTCCTCCGCCCGGCACACCTCCACGCACGATAATTGCGAAGTTCTTAAACTACAAGGATCGTGATGCCCTACTGCAACATGCGCGCGCAAAAGGCGCCATCACATTCAATGGCTCCAAAATTGCGTTTTTTCCTGACTACACCAGAGAAGTGCAAAAGGCGAGGCACTCCTTCGACCTCCTCAAAAATCAACTGCAAACAATGGGAGTGAGGTATGGCCTGCTCTTCCCTGCGCAACTCAAGGTTTATCACAAAGGGGCTACAGTCCACTTCAATGATCCCAAGGAGGCCTGGCGCTGGGCTGAACAAAACATAGACGGAGACTGGTCGACCCCCCGCGACAACAGGGGGAGGAACAGAAGGCCTCCACCAGACCAACAGCAAGAGGTCCGTCGACCACCAGCGCAAGACCCACCGGGAGATCAGGGGGGCTGACCACTGCCTCAATGCCTGCCGGATGCCGACGTCCCGTTGGGTAACCCAGGTTGAACTACTGAATCGTTTTGTCTACACACACACTCGCAACAGCAGGCTACACACACTTACCTGATGCGGCCGCAGTATGCCCCGAGACCGCGACACAAGGAGAGCCCCCTCCCGATAGTGCAACAAACTCCACGTTTATTATACGTGGCGGCTCCCTCCTGGTCACACCCCCAGGGGAGGGCTCTCTCCCCCTGGGCATCCAGGCAGGGGGAGGCCACCTGTACTTGAAGCTAAGTTAAACGCATGTAAGGTGTCCAGTTGACACCATGGGTTTTTTGTTCGGGCGACCGATGCTTCTAGTTGGGAGGAGTATGGGGAGGGGGGTTGGGGATTTGTTAAGTTTAGTTACCGAAGGGACCGGTCAAACGCACAAGATAATATGGCTAGATAAGACAGGGTCAACCTACGGGCATATTCGCAGTTGGCGCATAACACCGTCAGTGGCAACACAGGCAGTGATTAGCACAAGCACCCATGGTATCACATAGCGATAGTAGCAACGCCATCAGAACACTGAGACTTATGACATGGAACGTTAATGGTCTCGGCAATGCAGTCAAGCGCCGGTTGGTACGGCAATTTCTCAACAGGCGGGGTGCTGACATAGTGTTCCTGTCTGAGACCCATCTTGCGGGCACAGACTGTACCCTATTCAGACGTACAAACTACAAGCTGACACTCCACTCAGGTTTCACGATGGGCTCAAGAGGCGTCATGATCCTGGTACACAAAAACCTCCCCTTCCATCTTACGACGGTAGCCCATGACACAGGCGGCAGATACATGTATGTGACAGGCAAGCTATGGGATCACTCCATCGCACTGATAGCCACCTATGCACCCCTAACTCTACTAGAGCCACTTCTTACTGACATTGCCCCGTTAATCGCAAACGACACTTCTAACCTCATGATACTGGGAGGTGACTTTAATGAAGTCATGAATGTAACCCTGGACAGATCACACTTGCGGAATAGAAACCCCAATGTTCCCACCAGACTTGCCACGTTTGCCAACGCACTAGGCCTATGCGATGTGTGGAGAGAACTCCACCCAGACACAAGAGCATACTCCTTCCACTCAGGAGCACATGCCTCACTCTCCAGGCTAGATTATCTCTTCACCCCAGCAACTGATCTACATAAGGCGCAAGAAATAAACATACTTCCCAGAGGCATCTCTGACCACTCCCCGCTAGAACTGACACTCATAACATCCAGGCGGATTCCGCCGCCGAGCTGGCGCCTGAATAGCTACTACCTGGGTGACCCTGAGCTTGTGGACAGGCTACAGGAGACCACCAATACATACTTCGAGCTCAATACGCAGACGGCAATGAACCCAGGACCACTGTGGGAGGCCTACAAGACGGTGTTAAGAGGTGAACTAATATCGTGGACGACCGCAAAAAAAAGACAGCACTGGAGCAAGACACTTGAAGCCGAACAACAGGTTAAGCAGGCAGAGGAGAGGCACATAATTGACACGAATTGGCCTCGAATCGGACGTTGCTACTAGCACAGAAAAGGCTGCAAAACATAGCGATGGACAATGCGAAAGAAGCGCATACTGAAATGCGAGCAAGACTCTATGAAACAAGTGACAAGGCTGGCAAGATGCTGGCTTGGCTGGAAAGGAAGGAGCAGGGACGCAGTCATGTCCAAAGGCTCTACACAGGAGGGCCGAACGCAAGGGTGACGGATCAGGATATAAGCCAAGGCTTTGCGGAATATTACCCTGAGCTGTACAGAAAACCCACGACACAGATGGACGTCACGATCATGGACCAAATTGACATCCCCACCTTAAATGAGACGCAACTGCAACTGCTGGAGAGGGAGATCACAGAAGATGAGATCCTAAGTGCCATGTCGGGCCTCCAAACCGGTAAATCCCCAGGAGCTAACGGCTTCCCAGTGGAGCTATGGCGAAAGGTGGGGACCAATGTGGTGGCACCCCAACTACTCCGATTGTATCAACATGCACTAGGAGAGGGCATTCTCCCACCAGATCTGCGAGAAGCAACAATAATAGTGATACCCAATCCGGACAAGCCCCTGGAAAGATGCAGTTCATACAGGCCCATTTCACTCCTCAATAGTGAGACCAAAATTCTGGCGAAATTACTTGCGGACCGTCTGCAACAGGTTATTCCCACCTTGATACATCCAGACCAGTGCGGATTCATGCCACAGAGATCAACTCGCAAGAACCTCCACAGGCTATATTCAGCCCTGGAAAGGGCCAACAGCATATGGGGCCCACTAGCCCTACTAGCAATTGAGTTTGAAAAGGCCTTTGATTCAGTGAGGTGGGAGGCCATCTGGACCATAATGCACCGCATGGGCTTCGGGGAGAACTTCATGAAGTGGGTGAGCCTGTTGTACGAATCCCCGGTGGCTAGGACCAGAGTCAATGGCTGACGTTCGGACCTCTTCAATCTGGGGAGGGGCACGAGACAGGGCTGCCCATTGTCGGCCATGATTTTTGCAATCGCTAATCGAACCACTGGCAATCCTCCTGCGAAACGCGCCAACCTGGGAAGGCTTCCAATGGTCTGAGACCTGGGAAGACAGAATATCCCTCTATGCGGATGACCTTCTCATATATCTGAAGGACCCGAACAACTCCTGCCCCAGAGTCATGCACCTGTTAGAGCAATATGAGGCATTCAGCGGATTGCGTGTGAACTGGTCCAAATCCATCCTCTTCCCTTTAGGAGACACCTCGATGGCAAACCTAGCGGCTGGTCCTTACCAGATCGAGAGGGAACAGTTCAAGTATCTGGGGTACGTATCACGAAACATCTTACTGAATACACAACCCTGAACCTCTCCCCCCTTGTAACAAGATTTGCAGAAGATACTCGCCATTGGATCTCGTTGCCACTAACGCTGATGGGCAGAGCGGCCCTGTTCAAAATGATAGCCCTTCCTAAATTCTTATATATCCTGCAAAATGCTCCATTATACATCCACCAGCGAGAATTCCACAAAATCGAGTGCATCCTTCGGAAATTGCTATGGAGAGGAGGACACCCACGAATTGCTCTTGCCACGCTCCAAAGGTCTATCTGGGAAGGAGGGATTGGACTGCCCAGGATACAGTCATATTACTGGGCCAGCCAGATGGCGGTAGTTAATGATATGCTCCATGGTGACAGAAGCCTCCCACACATCAAAGGTCTTATCTGTAATGCCACGACCACGCCTCTAGAGCACCTGAATGGAGGCCTGAACCGCACACCAAAACAGATATGGTAACGCAGGTTGCCAGACATTTGGTCGAAAAAAATTGGTCGACCAGACAAATGGTCGAACCAATTTGGTCGAAACCCAAATGGTCGAATTTTTTTTTTTTTTTTTCACTTTTTTTTTTTTTTTTTTTGGGGGGGTCCCCCCCAACCCCCTTTTTTTCTAAAAAAACCCTTTTTTTAAAAACACGAAAACCCGAAAAATAAATATATAATAAAAAAAAAAATTCGACCATTTGGTTTTCGACCAAATTGCGTCGACCAAATGTCATTCGACCGGTTTTTCCTCGACCAAATGACTGGACACCGGTAACGCATATAGTGAGAATATGGAAGGAAGCACATCGGTCCTTAGGATGGGGCAGGAAACGAACGCTGGCGCAACCCCTATGGAACAAGTGCAACCTGCCCGAAATACGAAAATTTCCCAGATGGCCTGAATGGGTCCAGCGAGGAATCACCAACATAGGAGATGTGGATCACGAGGACAACCTGGTACCATTCGAGACATTGCATGTGAAGTTCTCCCTCCCAGCCACAGAAAGGTACCACTACATGCAGCTGAAACATGCTTGGACGACCCATCGACACATAACACAAGACATGCCGGAAAGCTCCCCATTAGAGCGAAACATAGTTCTGGACCGGGTGGACCGGAAGGTCACCTCTACCATGTACAATGTGATAACATCCTTTGCGACGCCGGAACTAACCAGTTTGAAGACAAAGTGGGAACGAGATGTGGGTCCACTTCAACCAGAGGACTGGGTGGAGGCCCTGATGTACCCGCGAGAAACGACCATTTCCTCAAAGCTTAGACTGGTCCAACTGAAGATCCTGCACCGCACCTACTACCCGAGAGTGGCCCTCTTCCGCAGGGGCAAATCCTCGGATGCACGATGCCTACGCTGCAAACGAGAAGAAGGTACCTTTTTCCATATTCTGTGGGAATGTAGTAAGATACAGCAGCTCTGGCAGAAATGCTGTGATAAACTGTCTAGCGTTATGGGTAAAGCAATACACAGATGCCCAAAACTCCTTCTCCTGGGGATCTCCAGTGAAACTGACCTTTCCCGTTATGAGAAATTGCTCTGGTCGACTGCGATGGCGGTTCTCAGGCAGAACATTATGCAATTGTGGGGCTCGGAACGTACGCCAAACTATGACCAGTGGGTCACAGATGTGGACATATGCGCTATAATGGAACATAGAGTGTACGCGGCGAGGGGGTGCCCGCAAAAAGCGGACAAAATATGGAGAAAATGGGAAGAGGCTAGCTAAAGGACAAGGGTGGCTCCGCAGCCTCTGAGACTGAGAGATGCCCCGGGAAAGTGGGGGTAACGAATCTGCCATTAATAGTCTATGCCACAAGGTCATCCGATGTCAAGTTGACGGTCTGTCGGACCGTGGTCCCGGAAGTTGAGTTTCTGAATGTTTTTTGTTTCTTGATTGTTTCTCTCTTCCCATCCCATCACCCTCACCTGGAAATGTTGATTATGCATATGTTCCTCTCCCTTCCAGTCTCCCCTCCTTCTTTCGCCCCCCTGCTGTTCCTAACTCTCCCCCTTCCCACGTCCCTACCCAGCATTGCAGAGAGATAAGTGTAATGTTGTTTTAATTTTCAAATCAATAAAATCTTTGATAAAAAAAAAGAATATGCAAGACCTCATATTCTTCCGGCTTTTCCGGGGAGGTCACGCTTTGGGAAATACCCTTTCTTGAGAACCGATCAGGATGATAGGGTCGTAGCAAAGAAGAGTGGAACACTGGATGAATTCTTTGCAACTGCTTAGGTAAACGTAGTCTGAAAGCCACGGCATTAATCTTGGCAATGATGTCAAAGGGCCCAATGTATTGTAAGGAACTCATGGTGGCAACAGTAAAGACAGACACAAGTGATCACAGTTCAAGGGTGTATATTAAACTGTATATATGGGTGAGAAAAATGCCTAATCTAAACCTAAATCTAAAATGGGGGAAAGCTACGACCATCAAATAATAATAAGGCAGCCTGAGTGGCATCTTGTCAAATAAAAAAGGCCTATACTAAAAACAAACTATTGCCAACACTTACAGCTAAGTTACAAAATAGTGTGGGATAATGTTCATCTGAAAAGAAAGAAGTGTTCATAAAATGATAATTCAGGATGGTATAACTGGGTCTCCCTTCCCATGTTTTTAGCATGGGACAAGGCGGGACTGTCGAGCACAGCGCACTCCTGGGCTTTTCCAGTACAAGCTTACAGTTGTTTCCAAATTATCAGGCCCTTCTGTGGCCAAGTCTCTTTAACACCTAAGTCTCTTGCCTCATAGGACCTGATGTACTATTATCAACAAACAGAAAGTTCCTTTCAATAATCTTCCTGTCGGGTGATTTCCTTTCACCTGTGGATTCCCCTCAACCAGGCTCCGATCCTTTTTGTAACCTTGGCTTTCCTTAGTCGGGTTCACATTTGCCAGTTTTCACACAGTTCACTTATTCGTAATACCTTGCAGAATTCACTTCAGAATTCAGACTTTCTCTTAAGCCCCCAGTCAGGCTTTCCACATTTATCGTTCATACAGTGTTTTCCCTCAGCTGGGCGCACATGCCTGTTTCACACTGTCACAACTTCGGTAATGGGAAGGACCTTCGATTGTACAAGGGATTTTGGCTCAACCCTTGTATGACCACCTTAACTCTGTATGCCGGCCTTTCCTATGGCCTCTTGTTACTATATTATGCACAAGAAAAGGGGACCAGCCAGAGTCTTTCGAATGGATGCCCACGTGGCGCCGGACCACTCTGCAGCTGGTCTTTTCCTAGGTTTTTAAAAGTTCATTAGTCACAAGTTCTTTGTTTATAACAAGTTGCCGTTTGCAACCTTTGCTCAACACCACCCGGTTTACTATCGGTGCTCTCTCTGACTCACCGGCTGTGCTGACCTCCTTGTCATTTCTTGTGTCTGGAGTCAAGGATGGTACCACGGTAGCAGGTGCACCGTCCCGCCTCGGTTATCAGTGCGGGAGGGTCCTGTGCACCATTGACATCTGTTACACCACATGTCAGCTGTAGTTCCCAGTCTTGTAATTCCTTTCACAGAGGCTTCACGGGATTGTTGTCCTTTCCGGTCTCACCTCCTTTCTTCTCCATTTGAACTGCCAACCTGGAGTAGCTGCTTCATCGTGCGTTTGTCCTTGCTCAAAGTGTGCTCTTGTGCTCCGCCTTTTATCCCTGTGTGGAAGGGAAAGGGCCATTGGGTGTGTGTAGTCATTGTCAATTGCCTGAATCTGCCTGACCCTTGTGTTGGGACATGTCAGGTAAACAGCTCTGGTGTTAGTCTGTTGTATTTCACGGAGTATGAAAGTGTATGTGTCGGATAGGGGGGCTAGAGCTTCTAAGTATCCTACGGGGTAGGATGGGGAAAAGGTGTTAGAAGGAAGGGCATACCACGTCTCACCCATCGGTGTCCCACTTCCACTCCCTGAAGACCCCTCAACCAGGTGATCCTCCCCCACCTGTCCACCCCCAGGAACTGGATCCAACAGCGATGGCCGTGTCCTGGCCTCCTGGATGACAGATCTCCGGGGACTAGCGGGTGAGACACCTTCAGGTTTCGAACAGTATCTAGTAGACAGTTTGGTAAATAAGCTTGTAGACAGCCATACCTTTGAACAAACATACCAATTGGGAACCTCCTTTCTATTCTTGTCGTATGGCTCCTTGTATCTGCGTTTACTATGCTCGAGATTGTTATAAACCAGCTTATGTGCTTGTGAGTTCTCATATAGGAGAGCAGCAACAGGCAGAACATGAGAAGGTGAGAAGATTCCATAAGGGAAGGGTTGTGGATGTATACCGTAAGAGCAGAAGAACAGAGTCATCTTGGCGGATGAGTAAATGGTGTAAAGCTGGTAAGCAGCGAAGATACTGTTCCATTGTGTGGTTTAGATGTACTGTCTGACAACTGGATTGGGGTTGGTAACCAGAGGAAAGAGCTCTTTCAACCCGTCTTTCAACCCCAAGCAGTTTACACAGGATCTTCCAAAAGTTAGAGGTGTATTGAGGACCTTTATCTGACACTGTGGTCCGTGACAGGCCATGAAGCCTAAAAATGTCCTTCAGAAATATTCTCGCCATCTCTGGGGCCATAGGACATCGGGCAAAGGGGAAAAATGGGCAATCTTACTAAACAAATCTATTGTTACAATGATAGCAGTGCATCCTTGAGAGGGAAGTAGGTCAACCACATAGTCGGTGGAAATATGACTCCAAGAGGATGTATGAATAGGTTCCTGTTCCAAAGGTCCAATGGGCTTTGTCGTAATGTCCTTCCTTTCGGTGCATACAGGACAAGAACTGACATATTCCTTGACATCCTTTCCTACAGTGGGCCACCAGAAGTAACGTAGTATCAAATCCAAGGTTGCAGCAATGCCCTTGTGTCCTGCCCCCTTGGATTTATGGCAAAAAGGGAGAACCTCCCACTGTAAGGAACTGGAAGGTAGAACTAATTTGCCATCACAATAAAGAAGATCATCCTCCTTGATGAAGGACAAATTGTGCTTGTCAAAAGTGGTACCACTGAGCTCTAAAGAGACCTTCCTTTCATCCTGTAAAAAGGAGGAAAGAGCACAAATAAAGCATGTATCCTGAAGGATACATTTACAGAAGGAGGAAGGATGTCAGAGAAAACCACAGGATTTCGTGATAAACTGTCAACTAAGATGTTACCATTCCGAGGAAGGTAAGTGATAGAAAAATCAATGCAAAAAAGTAAGCCCACCGGGCCTATCGGGCATTGCAACAATCTATTTGCTGAAGAACCTTCAAGTTCCTGTGGTCAGTCCGAACTTCAAAAGCATGCAAAGCACCAAGTAAGAGATGACGCCACTCAGAACATGCTAACCTAATAGCAAATAGTTCCTTGTCTAAGACAGAATAGTTCTATTCACTCTAGCAAAAGGTCTTGGAAAGATAAGCAATAGTGTGCTGCACTCCTTTGATAGCCTGTTTAAGGAATGCTCGGACCGCTCCATGAGAGGCATCCGCCTCAACAATGAAGGTAAGCGACTGGTTAAGTTGTAGTAAAATGGGAGCAGAGCAGAAAGAAGAATTGAGATGTTCAAAAGCTAAGTTATCTTCTTCAGACCATGCAACGTAACGTCCTTCTTTAATGGAGCCGTGATGGGACGAGAGATGCCCGAGAAGTTCTTAATGAACTTTCGTTAAAAGTTAGCTAATCCTAGAAAACGTTGGACATCTTTGAATGAGGAAGGAGAAGGCCATTGCAGGATAGCTGTGGTCTTCCTAGGGTCCATCTGTACACCTTTGTCGGACAATACAAACCCCAAATAAGGTAAAGACGAGACTTCAAACGTACACATTTCTGGTCTGACAAGGAGTTGATGTGCACATAGACGTTCCAGAATTTCCCTGCGATGTTCTTGGCGTAACTCCTTGGTTTTTGAAAACACCAGAACGTTGTCCAAATAGATGATGGTGGAATGGAACAGAAAATCTGAAAATAGCCTGTCCATGAACCATTGGAAGACTACTGGGGCATTGACTTGTCCAAAGGGCATACCTTGGCATTTAAAGTGACCATTAGAAGTCAGAAAATCCGTCTTCCACTTATCTCCACTTTGTATCGTAAGAAGGTGATGAGCGCCACTCAGATTGAGTTTGGCAAAGATTACAGCCCCCTGGACGGCCTTTAGAATGCCCTTAATATGTTAAGCCCTCTGTGGTCTATACAGGGTCGGAGTTCCGGGATATCCTTCTTGGGAACGAAGAACAATGATGCCCACGGAGGAGACTTACATTCCCGAATAAGGCCATTCTGTAGGTTGCAATCAAGGTAGTCTTTGAGAGCCTTCTTTTTGGGCAAGGACACGGAAAACATACGTCCAAAAGGAAACAAGGTATCAGGAACACGATAGCTTGGTCCTCGGACTGATGCAGTGGTATGAACTTGGGGGTGTTCTCCTCAAACACATTAGAGAATTCAATATACCTGGATGGAATACAATGTACCCCTACGGCAGAAGTATGATCAAGAGAAACCGTGACAAACAGTGGTTCCTTTCTTCCAGGAATCCAACATTGTATAGAGCACAGCTCTGAATTGAATTGAAGGGTGTTCAAAGACCAGTTGATTAACGGGTTATGGCAGCGAAGCCAAGGGATACCCAAAATCACCGGAAAGTGAACAGCACATATAAGGTCAAAGACCAATGTTTCTTGATGATCGGACACCTGGACGGTGAGCGGGACAGAGACGTGAGTGATAGGGCTGCAAATCAAGGGTTGACCATCCACACCCTCCACCGACTGCAACCCTTTTCTTTCTTGTCTTAGAATGCCTTCTTGATCCGCCCAAAGCACGTCTGTGAAATTGCTGGCAGTGCTGCTGTCAAGTAAAGCCAAAACATCTATACATCTACACACATCCCTTCCTGTAGGAGCAAGCGAACACAAAGAACCATAAGCCTGCAATCTAAGCCGTCCAAAACGGTTTCAGTAGCAATGATGGGACAATCTTGAGCACCCTGGTTAATCGTTCCTCCTAGGACCCGGGACTTTCGTTTCCCTGCTTCCTTGGGGCTACCTCTGGACAATCCTGAAGCGTATGGCTACTGTATGCACAATAGAGACAAAGCCCCATCTCTCTTCTCCTTCTCTCAGTAGAGGTTAAGGGCCCTCTGGTGATGCCAATCTGCATAGGTTCATCTCTCGAGTTCTGTCCGGTAGGAGGTGGAGGCAAAGAAAAGGATTGTTGTAATGACACGTTCCCTTTCACCCTCTTGCGTTCTATGCGTCGCTCAGTAAGCCTGTACTCGATTTGAAGAACGAAAGAGATCAGTTCAGGGAGCGTGTCAGGACAGGAAGTGCAGGCTAAATCATCTTTGATATCCTCGTTGAGGCCTCTTCTGAAGACTGTGTACTGTGCTGCTTCTGGCCATCCAGCTTCAGTACCAAACCGTCTGAAAGAAGTGACATAAGGAAGAACATCGGATGTTCCCTGACAGATGTCCAAGAGAGATTCAAAAAGCTCTAAAATCTGAAAAGTCCTGCAGAACTGGATTAGCTGAGGTAACGAGCATGCATGAACGTATTTATTTATAGATGTAAAAAGATGTTTATACATATTTGAGTGTTGAATTTGTTTATGAATTGACTTTTAAGATTGTTGCTCGGGAACAAAATGAATGTAAATCATTTTGGTATTTGATGAAATTAAGTTTTTCTTGTGATGTGTGTTTTGTGCTGATTGTTAATGTTTGTTTAATTACACATTTCTTTAATTCTGGGATCCTGCTCTGTAATACTTGTGTAGGCGCTACTTGTGCCAGAGGTATGAGGTGTCCCTTATTAGGTAGGTTATCTAACACAGCTGACACCTTCTGGGGTCTATGCCAATGCAGTTGGAGATAATACATAGCCCAGGTGTTCTTCTGAAAGTGTTTCAGAACTCACTTTTTTCAATGCTCATATGGTGATGATTGTCAAGTACCCTATGAAATACAGCATGCACATGTTCTTGATGTTGTTCTACTGACGAGAAGAAAACTAAAATGTCATCAAGATACAGGATAACTGAGACATTCGATTTATGAGAGAAGATGGAATCCATGAACCTCTGTAACATGGCTGAGGCCCTGCAAAGCCCGAATGGCATCAGCCAGTACTCAAAACATCCAAAAAGGGTACCTAATGCGGTCTTATAATCATCCATCCAAGCGAACACAGAGTAGATGATGAGCCCCCACACAAATATACCTTTGTGGACAATGTGGCCTGGTAGATCAACTCCTAGGATGTAACCAATAGGCAGTAATGGATAACCATCTAGTCACGGCTCCATCGCCCTGGAGATTGTGCGACCAATGGATTCACCGCCATTGACTGTGCTGGCATGTTTTCGCCCTTGAATGCTTGTTTATCGGTATAAAGCCATAACATTTATGGGTTTATAGTCTAGGTCAAATGCTCACAAGCAGCAATACTTAACCAAAAAGAAACTAGAAGTAACAAATTGTTCCTTTGCTCCAATTGTCAATGATTGCTTTAATTAAATTAAAAATAAAGGTTGATTGCACAGTGAAATGTATGGAGTTAGGATATTTAAGTATGCTTTATAAATACTTACATTCATGCATGCACAGTTTTCACATCCTTATGTTATTTAAATTTTGTTCTAGATGTTAACAATTATTGTAAAGCATACTTAAATATGCTTATCTATCTTTACTCCAGACATTTCACTGGAACAATGCGTTACTTCTAGTATCTTTTTGGTTAAGTATTGGTGCTTGATCCCAACATGTTTCTTCAATAAGTATCCTCGCAAATCTTAATTTTAAATGTCCACACAATAAATTAACATTAATACAAAGCCAGTGCACATTTCCAATCGATCCAAATTACTTTTAAGTACCACTTTATTCAACTTACTTATTGATCCTTATCTTAACATAATTGGAATTGGATTTGCAAGTACCCAGCATTCCCTTTTCAACTGACCGTAAGCATTTGACCTAGACTATAAACAATAACAAAGATAGGCCACTTTTAAATGGAAATACATATTGACCACTAGGCTGGTAATTGTACCTAATGATTCTTATTCTACCATGCCAGCCATGTTGGAATTCCTGCATGTCTATTTCACTCTATTGTTAGCTATCAATCTACAGTTGACCATTACCTTCTGATTTTAAAAGTGGCCAACCTTGTTTTAGCTGATTGTTAATGACTGATGAAATACAAATTGCTGTACTTCTTGGATGCTGTCGCAGCTATGTTAGATTGTCGATCGCCTACCAGTGTCAAGAAGACTCCTCTGGTTAGTTTTCTATGGGATGACCAGGCCAAGCAAGTCTTCACAGCCTTAAAAGAATCCTGCACTCAAAATGCCTTTCTCTGTCATCAAGACAATATCAGTATATAGTCAAAATATATGCCGCGGATAGCACTATTGAAACTGTGCTACTACAGTAACAAGATGATGGTCTTGAACCACCGATTGTGTACCTATATTGTCAATTGACCCTCTATGAGCAACATTATTCTGTATTACAACAAAAGCTGTTGGCTATCAGAGAAGCCTGTCAGGATGGAGACATTTGTTGTTGGGTTTCCGTTTTAGCTCTGAATTTTGTACCTATAACCGATTATAGCAATTTAATGTTTCTCCAATAGGCTGAGTGTAGAAACAGATGACAAGCCTGCTGTGCATATTTTATGCTTCAGTATGCATTCAAGATCACATACAAGCCATGTTCCCAAAATGTCTTATCCAATGCACTTGCACACAGATATCCTGAAGCCTCTGAGTCTCAGGCTTCTTGCTGTCATCCTATTTTGACCTCCGACCCTTATATTATGCTATCTTATTTCCTTTATGAGATTCATGGTGAGCACCAAGATTCGAGTTGTCTTCAGTCCTTGTCTCAGTCTGATGGAGGGAAGTTGAGGAAGGACCAGGGGACTGATTAGTATGATGCAGATGACTCCTACTTACCATCTCCAGATCTACAAGAAAAAAACCTTACAAATTTGCTATGGCTCATTGTTGGCAGATCATAGAGGAAAGATCAATACTCGTGAGTTTCTTTCTGAACAGTATTGGTGGCCTATCTTAATTCAAGATGTCAAGAAATATGTATTTGCTTCTTCTATTTCTGCTCAAGTTAAAGTACCACATCAAAGCCCTTTGGGTTACTCTGACTGCTAGAAATACCCACCAAACTTTGGGAGATAATCTTCACCGATTTTATTTCAGATCTACCTCTTTCTGTTGGAGGCATAATTGTAACTGGTGGGGGTGGAGGGGGTATGAGTGGGTAACTGTGGATTCTTTTTCTAAGATGAGACATTTTTGTAGCATTTTCCGCAATCACTTTGGTACCTACAGTGGCAAAAGATTTTCCTTCAGATGCTGTTTGGCAATACACACTGCCTAATAATCTCTAATCGGGGCTCCCAATAAGCGTCAAGATTTAGGTCAGCTCAATGTAGGCTGCTAAATATTGAGAAGGCCTTGTCATCTGTCTTTCATCCCAGACTAACGGCTACACAGAGAGGGTGAATCACACCTGTGTTCAATATTTAACGTACTGTGCTAATGCTGCCCCGCCTAATTGGAAAGCAGTACTTCCCACTGCAGACTTTGCTTACAACGCATATCATTCTTTGATCCACTCTTCCCATTTTACTGAATGTTTGGGTTACATCCTAAATTGCTACTTTCTTTTTCTGTTTAATCCGTTGCAGTTCCGGTTGCTTCTGCCTGTGTATAGTCTTTGCACCACATCCGTAAAGAAGTCCTGGAGAATCTCTACAGGGCCAAATGGACAATGTCACTTACAACCAGCAAGCGTCAGCCTTCTCCACAATATCAAGATGGCGATAAGGTGTTGTTTTTTCTAGCGCGTTTTGTCTACGCAATCGTTTTACACCAAACCTTCTTGTGGAAGGTATTATCAACACCCTGGCTGTTTGCGACTATCTCCTAATTGGCAGGTGCATCCTGTTTTCCCATTGTTGACCCATTTCTAAGCCTCCTCTTTTTGTGAAATGTGAACCTGAATATGTTCCTGGGAACCCACATTTTTTGTTCACACCCCTCCCCTAATTCATTCCTTTGGAATTCTGGGGTGGAAAAGGGGGAGTATACTGTCCCTCCCCACAGATGAAACCATGCTGCCTGGTCTCTGTATGGTTGTTGGAGACGACCTCCTGTGGATGGCCACTTACTAGCAGTTATGACAGAGCTGCCACATGTGATTGCAACAGCGATCGTAACCATGCCTGCTACCGCGAAAACGGCGGTAACCGCAGATCGAGATATCAGCTCTTCCAGGGAGGTTGTTGCCATCCCCATTCCTTCTGTGCCCACTTCTGCAGCTACCCATCTTGCCTTGGTAAATACGTGTCCTCCACAAAATGATGATGCTCCTTTCATTTATTCCATTCCATAATAGTGTGTTCCTTTTCTTTATTCCATTCCAAGATGGTGGGCTCTGATTCCAAACATTATGAGAAAGCAGTTTCCCAACTTCCCGCCTTCTTTTCATTTCCAGGTCGCTACTCACTATTTCAGAAGCCCTGGGCAGCACCCCTGTGCTTCTCAATGAGTTGTGTCTTTCCTATTATCGTTGGCAGCTCTTCCTTGCATTTATCTCCTTTGTTTTTTTACCTTTACTGCTTCAGTATAGCGTCAGGCGTAGGGACTCCTTTTTTTGGGGCGGTTCTATGCTTTGTCCAGAAAGTATTTCCCTGCTCATTTTTGCACACATTTTCCATCATATCGTTCCTCGCTGGGATCTTTCACAAGCTCACATACACGTGCCTTTATACACTCTAGCAGTGCCATTGCACTGACTGATGGGACAGATAGACCGCACTTCCCAAAGTGAAAGCCGGAGCTAGAGCAGTGTCCAGGCCGCCTGCTGTTGACACTACCTAACACATGTATTCCTTAGAGGGTGGTTCTTGTCTGTGTATGATATAACCTAGCAGTGTACAGATAACTAAAACCACCTAATGCTAGTAACTACATTGAGTCATAGACTCATGTTCCATACTGGTATAGCAGTCCAGATTTCTTCTAAAAGCTCTAGATAACATAACTCATGGAATACTGCTCAAAGGAACCTTCGTCGGACAGTCCACTAGCTTGACTGCAAAAGAGATTGTCTACCTTAGCAAGTCTGGACAGGTCACAGGATATCACCCTTCCTTGCAGGGCTGCACATACACAAAACACCCCTCCAGCCACCACCTATGTACGCCCTATGCACATAATGCCAGCTCCCAGTTTTAAGAAACAATCAACTGTTCGTATCCTAGCCTAGTGCATGCTTACTTCTGAATGTTTTCTTTCACATCATCATTTTCTGGGTGTGTGCCATTCAGCGATCCAATGAAAACAAGCATTGGCAATGCCAACAGTTTGGGCTTTTGTGTAGGCATGGGAAAGGCACTTGCCAGGCACTGCCGTAGTGTTATTAACTGGTCATCAATGGTAGCAGGTGCGAAATGGTGCGAGTAAATGGGTACCTAATAGCGATACACTTATACCTTTATACCTGTAAAAGCATCTTTCTTCCTAACTTGAAGTTACAGATCACTATTTATCGTAAGGTACTAGACATGTATCAAACCAGATGATTGTATCATTAACAATGGAGATGTTTTAAAAACAGATTGCCCAATCGGCAGTACATGAATCCTTACATTTATGAGGATACAAATGCGAGAAAACCAAAACAATATTTTTCAATAATTCATATGGGACTCAAATCCACCCTGGTGTGCTACGTATGTCCCAAAACTATTATTTATGCTCAATCAACATTTAATACAAATATACACATTTTCTTCTCAATTTTCTTAACACCCTATATTTTATGCTGTATGCTGAATGTAATTTTCAAATGTCTTTACACACAGTTTTCTATGCTGTGTGTAATTCCCAACATATGTATGTTTCGGTCTGTAATGCATTCAAATGCTAGACCTTCTTCAGGGGGTAGAAGGTGCTATGATTTTCCATGAAACCTGCATTTATTGTGTTGATACTTCACTTGTATCCCAACATCTAAAGGAGGTAAGTTCCTTTTCATCCGTTGACCCAATTTGTTTACACCATGTGTTGTGTTGCTGTCGAGTCCTAGTATCCCTTAGTTGCAAACTCGGCAGTGTCGTTTAGCAACTACACATCATTTACAATGTGCTGAATGTTCCATTCAAAGTTGGAGAGGGCTGTGCTGTTATCTCTGCCTATGTCTCCCTTTATTGCACAGTGTTTTAGCTTCTATCTGTATTTATCATATAAATATCCTGCTAAATATCCTGCTGTCTGCCGACCACCATGCTAATTTTCGGCACAAATAATAGCAGTGCCTGGTAAATGCCCAATACTTATACACAAGCCAAACCTAGTGGCTTTGCGAAGCCTTGTTTTAACAGAACGTCAGTGAAGAACATGCATAGTGCTTATAATTAGAGTGGCTGAAGGCAAACCTGGTTAGGACATTTTTATTGTACCATTAGCACGTTTACAACTCCAATTAAGTAATTAACTCTCAGACACTGCTTTAAAAAAAACACTGGCAGGCACTGCCAGTGAAAAGTTTGATGGTAAGGCTTCATTAAAACAAAATCAAAGAGTACCCATGAGGAGGGGCTTTAGGCGGGGACGGTCAGGAACTGGTTGGGAATGGACATATGGATTAGCATAGCCATGGGCAGTCAATAGGTGGACAAATAACCAAACAACACTTACAAGCTTTCTGTCCCTCCTTGTAAGCCATTTCTCCCTAAATGTACTTTAATGCAATCATTTTGGCTTATAGGTGGCGTCAAAGCACCACCCAAAACCCAAACTAAAAATGCATACTGCCGACAAAAAAGGGACCCATGGTGCAGAGTCTCACCAGGAAATCTTCAGACTTTCCAGTAGGACAGTCCATCACTGGTGACTTCCTGTGGCAGACAATTGAGGACTAAAAACATTGCTAGAAACAGTTTGTGCTGCTACCCTTCACACAACTGATAATGTCTATCCCCTTCTTAAAGCCATAATAAATATAGTATTTACTTGTATGAAAGCTCTTTCCTCAAAGCAGTATGCAACACTGAAACCATTGATTTTACTTTAATTGACCTTATTTTTGTAATGTCTGACACTTTTAATGGTTTCTCCTGTAATTACTATCTTTTTAGATCGATTGGCCAATTCAATGGACACCAGTAGAGAATCGGACACCACTGAAGCAATAGAGCTATGCGCCACGCGATGCCTGTACCTAAAACCCATAGTTCGGTTGACTATCAATGTGATGCTTCCGGAATTCAAAGAAGCAGCCTCTCCTCTCTCCAACGAAGACATCTTAGAGCAGCTAAAGAACGCTGCTTCTCCAGATCACTTTAGCAATTTAAGTGTTTTTAAGATCACTCAGGAATTCATTCAAATAGATGGAGAGACAGAAACTAAAACTTTGGCCAAAATCCTTCTGGAAAAGCTACATGGAAGTGTCATAAAAGTTAATGGACTCGAAGAGGACTTGAGTGTGCAGGTAACAGAAGCGCAAATTGATTTCCTATTTCCACAAGACCCTGATTTGTCCCCGAAAGCTACAGGGGGAAAGGAGAATGGCCGGGTGGAGGGAGCACAGAATCCCCCCTTAAGTCTGCATTTGGAAGGACTGCCTTGCCAGTGGTTTCTGTCAACAGATTCTAATGACCCAGATCCAAGTGAGGATATTCTAAGAATGGTTTTCGAAAGGTTCGGGACGGTGGCAAATGTGTATATCCCCATGCTTGACCCCTGCATCGAGGATGTGCCTGAAGAGGGTTGTGAAGAAGCCTTCTTGCGTAGCCTTAAGACCTTCGAAGCATATGTCCAGTATGAAGACTATGAAGGCTTCGAGAAAGCAGTGGGGTCTCTTCGAGGCATGAAACTACTGTTTAAAGGAGATGACGGAAAGAGTGTGGCATGCAACGTTAAGGTAGGCTCATTTGTAATATTGTATTAATTTAAATTATTTAAGTGAGCATGATTGAAATAATGTATATTCAATCTCTTCATCTTTACCAGTAGTGTTTGTCAGACTACTAGGATAAGCTGTTGGAAGTGATTGCCATACAAGGTGGCCCGCATAATTTGTGTCCCATTGTAGTACATATTAGTCAAAAATTGGCTTTACCTCATTACACTATCTAGTATGAGGTACCTAATGTGAGTTAATTAATCAACTAAATACTTTGCCCTTTTTCTTTTTTTAAAATATTTATTTTAAACAGGCAGGTTTAAGCAATACAAAACGATCAATTCCGACAAATGGCATAAAGAAGATACAGTAGATTGTTCACCCCCTCCCACCCTCGTATCTTAACATTCCTCTTCTTCCCGTTGCCACTGGGAGTTATCTTCCTGTAGAGTCCTCCTGGCTATTTGGGGCTTGTATGTCAGGGCTGGATAATTCCGATCAAAGTCTAGGAGTGGGCCCCAAATGTTTTCGAAGCGATGTAGGCGGCCTGCCCCGGCAGCCGTCACCTTCTCTGCGATTAAGATGTCCCAGATTTTAACCCACCAGAAGGGCATTAGCGGTCCTTCTACTGTTTTCCAAGTGCGAGCTATTACGTTTCTGCCCGCCAATAGGCATTGGGATAGCAGTTTGGCCATATGGCCAGATCTGGGGTAGATTCCGGGGACTGGGGCTCCCAGGAGGATGGGCTCGGGCTCCAGGGGAAGTCGCACCTGAGTGATGTCTGTGATTGTTGCTAGGCATTGTTTCCAGAAAGCCTGGGCCTTCGGGCATGACCACCACATATGAAGGAAAGTCCCTACTTGGCCACATTGCCTCCAGCAATTCGGGTTGAGTGTGGGGTTCATATGGTGTAGCCTTAGGGGAGGATAATACCAGCGGAGGAGGATTTTATAGGCGCCTTCCCTGTTCGTAATGCAAGATGAAGAAGTATGAGCCCGCGACCAAATGTCAACCCACAGCTGGTCTTCGACTGGGCGGCCCAGGTCTGCTTCCCATTGGGCCATATACCGGGTTTTAGAGACTAGGAAGTCAGTTTGGAGGCGTTTGTATAGGGTGGAGATGCTCCCCCTAGTTGGGAGGTCAATTAGAGTCAGTTCCATGGCTGTGGGGGGGCGGGTGGCAGCTTGGCGGGTCTGTGGATGGGAGCACCAGTGGCGCAGCTGAATGTATGTAAATCTGTCCTGCTCACGAAGTTGGAAGAGTTCCTTACATCGCCTAAAGGTGCAGGGCTGTCCTCTTTCGAAAAGTTGGCCCAGGGTCACCAGGCCTCCCGCTATCCAGGATCTGAAGTTTCGGGTGGCCCAGCCAGGCGCAAAGGCCGGGTTCAGGAACACCGGTGAGGAGGGGCTAAGTCCCACTGGGGTTTTCTTTTGTTTCAGCGCTTTGTCCCAGGTAGCCACCGTGTGTTTGGTGGACCTCAGGAGGTTCTGCCACTGGCGGCGCTCGGAGGGATTGATATGTGGGAGAAAACGTAGCGGGAGCGGCAGTTGCGCCTGTTCAAGATCCACCCATCTCGGGCGGTTGGTAAGTATCTGCCATGTTCGAATACAGGCTAGTTGGGCCGCCAACTGATATTTTTGTAGGTCTGGGACTCCGAGGCCACCTAGTTTAGTATTGCCCAGCATCGTGGTCCTAGGGATTCTGGGCTTTCTCCCTTTCCAAATGAACCGTGACATTTCCTTCTGCAGATTCTGAAGGGCCGGTGCCGGGATTGGTACTGGGAGCGAAGAGCAAGCATATAGAAACCTCGGCAGCAAGTTCATTTTACAGGCCGTGATACGACCCATCAGTGAGATTTCTTGCGCCGTCCACCGTTTTAAGTCCGCCACGAGTTCCGTGAACAGTGGGGGAAAGTTTGCCCGGTAGACTTCCCCCGGGTCAGCTGGGATCTGGACCCCTAGATAGCTGATGCTCTTAGTTGACCATTGTATCGGGCATAGTGGGACCAGGGCCTCCCGCATCTCCCGGGAAAGGGCCACCCCCATGGCAGCTGATTTCTGAAAGTTGATGGCAAAGCCGGTGACCTTTCCATAGCTCTCTATCTCAGCTAGGACCTGAGGGAAGGAAGTGCGAGGTTCTGTGATGGTTAGTAAGACGTCGTCTGCATATAGGGCCAGTTTATGGTGTGATGTGTTCGATTGGAAGCCCTTGATTTCCGGGTTTCGCCTGATCCGTTGGGCGAATGGTTCCATGATTAGTGCAAAAAGCAGTGGCGACAACGGGCAGCCCTGTCTGGTTCCACAGGTCAGGCCAATAGGGGAAGAAAGGATGCCATTGACTCTGAGAAAGGTTTTGGGCGCAGAATAGTTAGCCAGAGTCATGGCGCAGAACTCTGGGCCAAAGCCAAAGGCCTCGAGAGTAAGCCTCATGAAGTTCCAGTCCACTTTGTCAAAGGCCTTAACTGCGTCCAGGGCCAGGAGTACCAGTTCCCGGGAGTCTCGGGAGGCCAGCTCCACCAGGTTTAAAGCTCTGCGAATATTATCAGCTGTAGAACGGTGTGTGATGAAGCCACTCTGGTCGGCGTCGATTATCTCTGGTAGGATCCGGGACAGGCGGGTTGCTAGGATTTTGGAGTATATGTTGGCGTCTATATTGAGCAGAGCAATCGGTCTGTAGGACGCAGGATTCTTTGGGTCGCCGCCAGGTTTAGGCAGCAGGACGGTGATTGATTCTTGCATTGACGGGGTTATAGTGCCCGTGGTTCTAAATGAATTAAAGAGCTGTACCAGGGGTGGGAGGAGTTGTGGTTTGAAAATTTTATAAAATCTTGTCGTGTAGCCATCCGGGCCGGGGGCTCGAGACTTGAGGGATTTTATCGCCTCATCGACTTCTTCGCCGGTGATCGGGGCTTCCAGCGAGTCCCGGGCTGCGTCCTCCAGTCGGGGGAGCGCCGCGCTTTGCAGGTATTCCCTCTGTTCTTCGGCCTTCCGAGGCGGGGCGGCCATTACCTGGGTCAGGTGGGCCGATGCAATTCGAAGCTTGTCGTGATCTAAGTATTGCGTCTTGCCCTGCAGGTCCCGTAGGCCCACGATTGTGTTATTTCTTCTTATCTTAGCGAGTTTAGCCACCAGTAGTTTGTTTGCTTTATTATTTTTGGCATAATAGAACTGTTTGGCTTTCGTCATTTGATGGGCGGTGTGTTCCGCATAGTGGGCTTCAATTTTCTGTTTTGCTGTCCGGAGAGCTCGCTGCGTTTTAGGGGTCCAGCCTTTTTCCTTATGGGTTTTTTCTGCCCTCTCCAGTTCTTCTTCCAGGGCCTGACGAGTTCGTTGTTTATGTCTATGATAGGCTGCCCCTTTGGCAATCAGTTCTCCCCGCAGCACTGCCTTCATTGCATCCCAGGTGTTAGCTAAGGAGGTATCTCCGCTGGGGTTTTCCTTGAAGAAATTGACGATTGTGGTTGCGATAGCGTCTCTGAGTGGCATCTCATTAAGGATGGGGTCGTATAGTGTCCATCTACGTCTCTGGGGATCCGGGGGACCCTGAACTCGGAGTTCCAAGGTGACCGGTGCGTGATCGGATAGGATTCTGGAGCCTATGGTCACCTCTTCAGTAAAGGCGAAGATTTGCGGGGAAATTAGCAAGAGATCTATCCTGGAGAATGTCCGGTGAACATAAGAATAGAAGGAGAAGTCTTTTTCAGATGGGTGGAGCACTCTCCATGAGTCCACCACCCCCAAAGTCCTGAACAAGCGCAGAAGGGCTAAGGCCGTGGCGAAGTCTCCGGGGGAGGGTGGGTGCGATTTGTCCTTTACGGGGTCCGGGACCCCATTAAAGTCCCCACCGATCACTATCTGGCCCTCCAGAAAGGGAGAGAGAGTTGTGGTGAGCGAATCATAGAAGGGTGCTTGGCCTAGGTTCGGCGCGTATACGGAGACCAGGGAGAACAGCTGTCCTGCCAGCAGGCATTTCACCGCTATGTAGCGTCCCTCTGGGCAGCTTATGGTGTCTAGAATCTGGGGATTCAGCCCTCTCCGGAACAGGATTGCAGTGCCACCTCGCTTGGAGTTGCCGGATGCGAAGAGTTGCTTTGGAAAGTCACGAGAGTGTAGGCGGCTGAAGTCTGCCGGTAGCAGGTGAGTTTCCTGTAGCATGGCCACGGCGGCGGCCTCATTCTGGAGTTTTTGTAGAATTGATTTGCGTTTGGCCGGTGAGTTCAGGCCCCTGACGTTTAGAGAGACGAACTTCCAGGATTGCTGTTCCGGAGCGGGACCTGGGGTCGCTGATGAAGCTTGTGGGAGGGGGGGAGCCACTGGAGGATCAGCCATTATGTCGTGGGAGATGTGACCATCTGTTAACCTGCTTCTGAAATTTTTGCTCAGACCACCAACGGGAGGTCCAAGTTTTAACTGGGGGTAGGGGACCCATTATGGGGTTGGGTCCTCCCCTGGCCAACGGGGCCGTAAACCAAGGAATAGCCAACATGGCTGGAAACGTAAGTGGTTTGCTCCAAGGACTCATAGGTGGAATGTACCTTGAAGCTGGGCATGGGCCGTGGGGAAGAGGCCCGCTGCATCGGGGATGAAATCCATCCGTGTTTTCAAGAGAAGCGATTGGTTCCGCTGCGCCAGGATCGCTGAGCTGGGTCACAGGGGTCGGAGGGGTCCCTTGCGGGGTCGTTCCAGGTTATCTTTTCCTCCTAAATCTCGGAACCCTCGACCATGTATTTTGTTTGGACCTAGGGGAGGCTATGAGGTCCGAGTCAATTGCCGCTTCAGTGGCCTGTGCGGGCGAGGAGTCAGTGGGGGCCGGCTGCAATATACTTCCAGCGTCATCTAGGTGACTGATCCTGCGTATGGTGCCCTTGTAGGAGAATTGCAAGGCTGTAGGAAAGAGCCATTTATAGCGAACCTTTTGGGCTTGAAGGAAGGTGGTTAGTGGGCGAAGGGCTCGCCTTTTTTGAAGGGTCAGCGGAGATAGGTCTTGGTAAATTTGAAGGGGAGTCCCTTGGAAGGTGATTTCATTCTCAGAGCGACTTATTGCTGATATGGCTTCCTTAGTTGTATAGAAGTGCACCCTGGTGATCACATCAGGAGGTCCGTCTGACTCAACTCCACGGCGAGGGTTTAGTCTGTGAGTGCGATCCAGTAGCAACAGTGAATCCGCCATATCTGGGAGGAGAGACTGAAAGAAGAGGCCCACGTATCCGGCAAGCTCTTGGTCTGGAACCGACATAGGGACCCCTCGAATGCGAAGGTTATTGCGCCGGGCTCTGTTCTCCAAGTTTTCCTGCTTATACTCCAGGATTTCGCATTTGTCTTGCAAAAGCCCGACGGAGCGCTGAATCTCCGACAGGGAAGAGGCGTGGTCTTGGGCTCGGTCCTCAATCTCCCCCACTCTTTGTTCTATCTCCGAGACCCTTTTGTCGGTGGTCTCCAACTTGGCCGTAAGTTCCGACATACATGATCGGAATTCGGTTTTAATGTCAGCCATGAAATCTCGAATGTCCTCTTTAGTTGCTAACGGTCCCCTGTTGTCCTGAGATTCTTGTGAGGCGGGGGGAGGGGTGTCCAGTTTCTTTGCTCTGTCGGATGACATTAGCATTGTCGCTATGTCCGAGGACTTGGCGGATTTCGGTTGCCTAGACATGGCGTGGTCCAGCAAGCGTGGGTCAGGGACCACAGGTAGTCTGTCCGCAGTAGTGGCGATGGCTTAAGGGTAGCCTGAGTCCCTCTAGGGGCTAGAATGGGTGTTCCGATGTCCTGGTTGCACGTAGGGGCTTCTGGTGCATTAAGATGTCGTCCCGGTCTCACTGGAATGGTGGGTGTGGGCCGGGGCGCCCCAGGAAGCAAACAAAGGGACGAGCGGGAGCAGATCAGGTGCCGGGGCCCGCTAGTTCGGGCCTAGCTCTCATGAAGGAGGGCGCGGGTCCAGATCGCCACGGGCGCCCGCCGGATTCCTGGTGGTCGTGCTGGCAGTGCAGGGTTGCTCGCCTCCGAACTCTTCGGTCCCAGCCCCCTCCTCCAGAGTGACGGCGGGGCGTAGCGGAGGGCGAGAGCCGGGGGACCGCCGCTGCGCGGTGAGGTGCGCCCCCGGTGTGTTTGAGGTGGCTGCAGGTCTTCCTCTCCCGGGACAGAGGCGGATGCAAAAGGGGGGGGGGGGGGCCCGGGGCCCGAGGCTCCTACCTCGTCTCCCGCCGCCTGGGAAGTCAGCCGGGTCGCCGGTGCGCTCAGGGGTCCATCTGAAGAGCTCCGATGATGAGGCCGCGTCTCGGCCGTCGTCGCTGGGTCCCGTCCGCCATCTTGGATTACGCGGCGGAGGGGCCGCGAAATGCAGGCGGTCCGATCTTCGTTGTCTCGGTAAATCTGGGCTCCGGCAGCTCAGCGGCGGGGCTCCGGACCCTCCCACGTCCCCTCATCGAGTTGGGATCCAAAACGCTGCCTGGGAACCTTCATAAGCTGGGATGCAGCGGGCTTCCCACGGAGGCCATCAAGGAGGCGACTGCATAGTCCACTTTGCCCTTTTTCTATATGCTGCCATTTGTATGCTATCGCAGGGTCTTGCTAGGTCTATCCAATGTCAGCAAACTGGCTTCTGTGGCATAGGTTTTGAGTGACTGTCTTGTATGAAATAATGTGGTTATCTGTGTAATTTGATTTTTGGAAAATGTCATTGAAATAAATCCCATGTGCATATCTGTGCTTCCCCTTACCCTAAACTTTCACTGAAAAACGTACAAGAAAAAATTAGTTTCCGACATGAAAAATTGTAAACCCCTGTCAGTTCTGTGTGCTTCTTGTCCCGCGGGCTGTTGAACTGCAGGCCTCGAGGGTCGCAAATAAAATATTGGAAGCGGCCCTCAACGAAGGGCAATATGGAGCAGTAAAAAGCAAAAACATTCATGGGTTCACACACACACTCACACACATACACACCAATCAAAGGTGTTGAACTCCACGACTCGAAATACCCTAAGTGTTTGTGGCCCTCGAGTCCTGGAGTTCAACTCGCCTGAGTAAACATGTAAGAATCCCATCTGTTTGTGTGTGTTTTTGTGTGTGTGTCTGTGTAAACCCATGAATACTTTTGCTTTCTCTCCGCTCCATACTGATCTTTGCTAAGTGCTAGATCCAGCGTTTATTGGTCGCCCCATGTGTGTCAGTAAATTGGACCAGTGCCTGTTCAGTCCCATTGGAAAAGCTGGTTTGGCTAAACTATAGACAGGTCTTTAAATTGCTGGAACGGAACCTGTCTTTGTGCTTGTGGGATTAAGCGGTAGGCAGGCCTGTAGTACATATAAATGTACATGAAAAGATTTGTGCATTTTCTCCACACGCCATGATTCTGTCAATGTGCTGGGCAATGGCAGCACATGAACACTGAATGCCTGCAGGGGCGGTTTGTGATCAAACACAATTTAAATAAGTATTTTTTGTATGATCTTCATCCTGGCAGATCCAATATGTACTGAATTAGTAAGGCTAAATTCTTTTTTTTTCTTCTTCTTAATGGACTACTCACGTTTGAAAATTGTGTTCTGAGATCTTATACTTTTACATACTTTTTCGTATTTTACTTCATTCAAGCCAATGCACAAAACGCTGGACGGACTGGAACTGAAAAGACTGGACAAAAAACACATAGGAAAAACTTCCTTGGTACTGGGTAAGCCAATACCATTGTGAGTAACCAATCACCTTTCCATAAATTAGCACCTTGAAACTCTATAAGTGATGGTTACTGAAATGGCTACGAACCATTTAATGAAAAAAAATCCTTTTATTTAAACTTCATATATATTAACCAAGACTATTCAAACTTAGTATGCAATTAACCTCAGATATTTCCTACCTCATGGGAATAAGAATGCATCAGAAACTCTAGAAAGACAAAAAATTGGGTGGTGAATTCGCTGCCCCATATATAATGTTCAAAATGGCAGCTGCCAGAATCACGCAGTGACGTAATGACGCCAGGGCATAACATTATATACAGCTAACAGAAAGATATATACACGGAAAGGAAAGCCGGCCACACGATACATTCGTTTATTCTACTATAACCACAACCAATTACACTACAATCGACCAAAAAAAGGCTAAAAGAAAAGTAGTTAACAGAAAATAAGAAAAGATGTTCATAAACATGACCATGTACATGAATCCCTATATAAAACGGCTGCCCAATACACTTAATTTCCAAAAAAGTGAATCAACACATACTTAAAGGTAGTGACAAATTAAAATATATAGCAATGCTGATTAGAACCATTGAAATCACGCACTATGGTGATAAATAGGAATCAAAGTAATGAAGGAACTAATTATTCTGTCTAACAATAGGTCACTGAATTACAATTACCAAAAACACTTAAACCCAAATAAACAATGTACATTACACTCCTTGTTCACTCCTTTAGGGATAACAGAGTCAAACCTATTGATCAAAACGGCCTCCTTTCTATTCAAAAGGCTGATTATATCTTTGTTGAGTAACTGCAACTTCTAAAGCTTGAAGCCGCATATGTGAAGCGTGGTGCTTTATTTTAATGACATTGCAAGCCACAGCTGAGTCCAAGTTGCCTCTTGGAATGTTGAAATGGTGTTCATTCCATCGCGTCATCTGTCCAGCGTAGTACATACTACACTGGCATCTTATACAACATATTACAATAAATGTATACATCAAAATACCATAAAATGATATTCTTTTATTTATTTATTTATTTATTTATTTATTTATTTATTTGTATAGCGCTAAAGCCCGCAGGCATCAGATCTCATTCCAAAAAGACAGGACAGTGATTACAAAAACGGGACAAGAATAGACACACAGACGATCATATCATAGGGAGCTGAGAGAGGTCGCTAATCCAGTTTATTTAAAGAGTAGGGTGTGTTTTGCAACCCTTGAAGGAAAAACAAACGCTTTTCTTGCCTGCTGCTGCCTGCTGCTGTGTCCTGCTGTCCTGCGCTGGGAGTCAACAACAACTCGCGCTAAGTCACACGCTCGCTTCCAGGAGGAGGCGGAGCACCGTGGCTGTCACGTGATCAGTCACGTGACCTTTTTCTCGCCATAAAACACAGCCCAATCCAGGCGAGCGGCGTGTGTTTTGCAACCCTTGAAGGAAAAACAAACGCTTTTCTTGCCTGCTGCTGCCTGCTGCTGTGTCCTGCTGTCCTGCGCTGGGAGTCAACAACAACTCGCGCTAAGTCACACGCTCGCTTCCAGGAGGAGGCGGAGCACCGTGGCTGTCACGTGATCAGTCACGTGACCTTTTTCTCGCCATAAAACACAGCCCAATCCACCCTTGCGGCGATAAGCCCGGAGGGGTAAAGGGCGCTGGCTGTTGTGCGGCTGTTCGGCGCTGGAGGCGCACAAGACAATGTTAGCAGATTGACGGATAAACAACACCTGGGTAATCTTACCCAGAGCTGAGTTCGGAGACCGGCTGAACTCACTGCACCGGACAAACAAGGTGAGCTAATCCCGCACCCTTAGTAGATATTCAATTCTATCTATTTCTGAACACCAATCAATAAGCGTACAACGTCAGATCCAAATAGTTTACCACCTGGGTGGGTGCTGTCGGGAGTCTGCGGGAGGCCTGATCCCTTCGATCCCTAATCCCCCACAGCTCAGAGAACACTCTAAAACTGAGCTGAGCTAACCACACATTTGTAGAGTCTCGAGCACTCACACCAAAAAGAGAATGGCTGATACACAAGGCCATATTGGAAAACTTAATGCGGACCTATCAGTACCGACTAAAACGCTGACTGCTGGCCGCATACACGTGGAAAGCTTGACACACCCACACACAAGATCACAGTTACGAAGATGGAACTCGCTGGCCACCTCATGTAAACCCCTACGGTGGCAGTCGACCAAGCTCTATCGCAAACCCGAATGCAAGTCAGACTGTGACGGTGACTGCACGGGGGAGACAAACCGTTTATAATCAGTATCTGACCCCGAAAATAGACAAGATCTAGACCAAGACTTAGATCAGATACAAACAAGAGAAGAACTACTGAAAATTCCTGATGATATGATCAATAACCAGCGACACACTATAAGTCTGCAGAACGTGGGTCAAAACCGGATAGCAAGTTGCCCAGCTGCGATAGGTCTCGCTCTCATTAACACAAAAGGAGTCCCAGAAAGTGATCCCTCAAGCGTGCCCCTGAGCAACGATATCTGTGACGCCGATTCAGGCACGAACGGTTCTCCTTGCAAATTACCTCTACAAAGCGATAGGAGCCAGGTCTCGATCCACGACGAATGTAGCATCCTACCACAGGACACTGAGATGGAAGCGACGAAGGAAAGCCCATACATAAATAGACACGGCTTCTCCACAACCTCCCCGAAGAGCTTACCAGCAAATGGAGAAGAGCATCTGCATTTAAAGCAAAAAACGGGACATATGGACAATCGGGTCGGTGCCTCAATTGACGACGAGGTCTTCCACCAAGCACATCACGACACAATTGAGACCCTTCGCATCAATGAGACAATCGCTATGGGACCCAACAGGAGAAACTCATTGGAGGTCGTTAACAAGATACTAAACGACATCACACTAATAAATAAAGCACGAGGCGCCACAGTAAAAGACAAACTGGTCACTTCGATCAAAGAGCCCAGTGTCACCGAGGCCATTGAAAATATTGTATATGTAATGAAGGAGACCTTGGGAGCTCCGTCCTTATCACAATGGAAAAACGCTCATGGGAAACGCAGGCGCATTAACCACAGCCTATCTCCTACCCTACCGTGTTCACAGAGAAAAGGCACAAAGATCCCTTCACAAACTTTAATGAGACCATCAACACCCCCATCTAGGCACGGAGGCCTCCCAGAGACGACACAATCACCCACCCCCCTTTCGTCATCATCGTCGGACTCTTCTTACTCAGAGTCACAGTATAACAAACCAAGCTGCCCCAAACCTCGAATGCACCAACTCCCACAAAATAAGTATGAGGAGTTCTCTTCTGAAATAGTCAGTTGCATAATGAAAGAGATACAACCGCTTGTAATGTCCTCTCTTGCAATATCTATAGCTCCGTTTTTAAAACTGTATGAGCAAGTAGATGGGAACCTCAGAGACCTGTCCACACTAGTTGCAATGATTAATTCAAAACTGGTAGGTCTGGACATGGAAATTACATTAACAAATCAAGTGCAACGAGACTCCAACAAAAGAATTGAGGCTCACTTGAATACTCTCCTGGACCAAAGGAAATCTAACGGATCGGAAAAAAAGTTACTGGCAGAAATTGCTAAAGAAGCACTCAATCTCTTAAAAACAAGGAAAATTCCAACGCAGTCTGCCAATGATGAATGCATTAGTATCCGTCCGGATTCTCAAGAGTTGACTTGTATGAACAACAAAACAAGTCCTCAGGCGAGCACCAACCTGGAGCCCAATTTGAATAAACGAGTTTCTCCATTGCAACAATTCGAGAGCACAGCAATCGAAAGCCAAGGGGTGACTAGCCCCCTGCCTCCACCTATAGATCTAACCAAAGATGACGCCACACAGCAGACAAGTTTATATGATGACACAAGATCGGAGGAGCCAAGAAATCCTGAAGTACATGATAACGCAACAAAAGTTATTCCATCCAACATGCACCCACAGGATCAATTTAACAAGCCTTGCTTTCAAACAATCTTAGATAAAACAAGATCGACACTGAATCCAGCCTCCCTCGATCCACAAACACCAACTACCTCAACTGACATCGAGAAATGCGCCAGACTACAAGACTGCGCCTCTGGGCATCTTGACACTGAAACTGAAAGAAATAATGGCATCTTTGCGATCTTCAAGCAAAACACTAATCAGATCACGGGGACACATCCAAACCAAACTAGAAAGGAACCTCAAATTAAAAAAACAAAAAATCAACGCACTAAGAACTCTCGACGTGGAAACAACTCCAGAAAGTTCTTACGTAACATAAAAACAGTAAATGTAACTGTAAATCAGAACATAAAATCCGTGGATCCAACCCTGAATAAAAAGAGCACAGAAAAGGAGGTAATAGGCGAGCTCTCAAATCAAAAAAGCGAGGAACCTGATAAGGAAGCTGAACAAATGAACGAGCTGATAAATATGTCAACTTACGAGGACACTGACGAATTGGAGCCAATCGACCCTAAGACTTCAATTGGGTCACCTTCAAGTCTTAATGATCCTTCACGAGACACAGTAAATAGGAATACAGAACAAAAATCAACATCTACATTGTTGTCCTCACATGTTTCAATGCTACAAGGAACCTGTACAATGATCAACAAGATTGCAAACATCGAAAAAGCCCCAGCGGTGGAGGCTAGTTCTATCTTCCTCACACTGACAGAAAGACGGGAAAGGCTGCTCAAGAAAAACGAGGATAGAGACTGTCAAAAGACAAAAATTCTCAAAAGCCTACCAGAACCAGATCGCAGGAACGAAAATCGAGAGCCTTATGCTGATGTTCGAAAGTTTGCACCAAACAAGTGTTATGGGAAAGGACCCTCGGTGATCAAAACTCCCGCAATAAAACAAGCGCCTGGCGAATATAAAGGAAATGCCCCTCACCAAAACGAACAGCTAGGCAATAAAACTGCCATATCCACTTATAAAATAAAGATTGAAAGATTAGAAAGTCAAGACGACGTGATCATGAACCGCAATAATGTTCTACGACTACTCCACTGCGTCCCGCGTCTGAGAACGATACAATCGTATGACATCAAAACAGTGGAATTCCCACAAGAAGGCCAAAACGACCTCGTTCTACTACATCTGAAATCAAAAATGATAACCAACAGTATCTTGGATGCAACGCCAGAGCTGTTGTCGCTCGGATTCGACATTCTGGAACTAACCAACGAAGATAACCACAAAAGCCACTTCAATAAAACTACAGAACCACAGCTAGTTTCATCCTTCTGGAAGAAAAGTAACGAAGCAAAGAGCCCTGAGAAAACGCAAGAGGTTGGCCAACACAATAGAAATCAGTGCATCAACAGTGACTGTGGCCTGAGAAAAGTGGAACACGTCCAAAACGACTCGGTGGAACAAATCCAAATCACAGTCGCTGGCACCCAAGCTTTCAACAAGAAAAACTGCACAGTGGAACTGGAAAACAACGAAAACGAATCATCGGATAACTGGGGGTGGCTCGCAAAAGCCCTGAACAAAACAACTCAAAGCTAACGCCAACTAGAAAACTCGCCCCCAACAGTCAAGTTTGGCTCTTGGAACACCAGAGGATTTGCGCATCTATACCAAGAGAGCTGCTTCCCAGAGTTGGATGTCGTGTGCCTTCAAGAAACATGGCTGGATAACTGCCCCATCTCCGGAGAATACGAGATCGCTTTTAATCCAGCCATCAAACAACTGACGGGTAGGCCCATGGCAGGCCTTATTACTATGATCAAAAAAAGCTCTGGATATCAAATCCTCAATACTGAAAACGTGACTCCATACATTCAGGCAACGACTATTGCTCAAAGCAATGTAGGAAACAAGAAAATCCATATCCTGAATCTATACTGGAACCACAAGATTATAAGTGGCAATGGATATATAGATCTAGTTACAACTGTCATAGATGATTGGTTCGAAGCAGACATTGGTGCTGATACTGTGATCTGTGGAGACTTGAATATGAATTGCCTAACAGCAAACAATGAATCGAACCTAAAAAATCCCAACAAAACAAATCTCGCCAGTCAATGGGCGACAGAGATGGAGCTAAGAAACCTCATGCTGATGAACGGAAACTTAGCAGGTGATATCCCAGCTCAACCTACCTGGTCTAGAGGCACCCAACGATCGACGCTTGACTACTTTTATGTCAGTGAGAAAATACATCAACATGCAATATCACTCATGGTGCACCCTATGACCAATAGTGATCATGACTTAGTCATTCTGTCATGCATCACAGCTTATGGAGTCAAACCCATAACATGGAAATTCCCGGTAATGATTGAATCCAACAGGGTGAGATTGAAATTAAAGAAAACAGAGGTTAAAAACATACTAACCACATATGTAGATGAGCAAAAGGAGACAGAATACATCCATCTCTTAGACGACTACAAAGAAAAACATCAAGGATCCAAAGCTCGTGGCTTTGCTGCAAGACATAAATTTGATCTAGAGCTGAGAAAAAGAAAGAGAGAATTAAGAGCGCAAATAAGACATCTACCGAAAACTGACTCCAATAGTTACTTAACTGCAAAAAGAAATTGCAAACAAAAGTACAAAAACTGGTTACGATCACACAAAGCAGATATGATGCAGAACGATTCAGAACTAATAATGGAAAAACTGCAAAACAAAAACTCCTCTGCTTTCTGGAAGATAATCAACAATGAAGGAGCCCCGCAAATGGCATTACTGACAAACGCAATTTCTGAAGCTGAGTGGATACAACACTTCTCGAAGCTATACAGCAAAAGAACAACCGCAACAGAGACACCATCATCTACCTTAGAAAGATGGAAGTTAGAATTTGATAAAAACGACATCGAGGGGATAATAAAAAGAGCTAGCTCCTCTGGAGCACCAGGCCCGGACGGTCTAACAAACCACACAATCAAAGAAAATCCAGAGCTGTGGGCAGAGCTATGCCACATGATGTTCAAAAGAATAGCAGCTAATTGCAAAAGTCCGGATTCATGGAAATGCGCAATAATCATTCCTATTTTCAAGAAAGGGAATCGATTTGATCCAACAAACTACCGACCCATTGCGCTGCTAGATGTGTTAGGCAAAGTGTACGCGACTCTCTTACAACAACAACTTGAAATGGGCAGCTGATTCAAAACATCTGGACCCACGTCAGACTGGCTTTGTCAAGGGTGTAGGTTGCTCCCTGAATCTTCTCTTAATCAACCTCCTTAAAATGGAAGCCATAAGAACAAGAACCAAGGTGTACCTCGCACTGATAGACTTCTCACATGCCTTCGACAGCATAGATAGAGAACTACTATGGGAGAAAATGAAGACGTGGGAATGTCCGGAAGATCTGATAGCGGCCATCAAAGAGCTACACACTGGCACAAGCATCAAAATCCGCCTGGACCATAAAGGCACCCTGTCCAAAGCGATAAACACCTTTTGCGGGGTTAAACAGGGTTGCCCACTGGCTGCTATAATATTCAATTTATTTTTATCGGACATTGGAGGAGCAATTGACAGCGTACGCTCCTTCTCTCCAAAAATACACGGAGCCCCATTAAGCTGGATGCTATATGCCGATGACCTAATATTGCTAGACGTAACACCCATAGGCCTACAGCGAAAGATCGATGCAGTAGACCTATATGTGAGAGCTAATGGCTTACAAATCAACAAAAAAAAGTGTGAGGTGCTAACACTGCAAAACTTGAAAACAACAAAGCACAAAAAACCTAAATGGCACTTGGGAAAAGAGTGGCTAAACAACACAACAAACACAAGATACTTAGGCATGCAAATGAATTCAAGCCTGAACGACAGTCAATGGGAACAGGTAGCCAAATCCAAATGCCGGCAATTTGCATGCCAAGCTAGCGTATTACACAAGAAATATGGAAAATTTTCAATAAAACCGGTAAGGAACTTTTACTGCCAAAAGGTAGTGCCGGCCCTGATCTTTGGTGCTGAAAATGCCCTCGGATGCTCCGCGGATGTTTGGTCTACCCTAGAAAACATCTTCTGGGTAAGAGTTCTGCAACTACCAAAGGGTACATCAACTGCATGTATAAGATACGAGCTAAACTTAACATCAATTAATGCACGAGTTAGTTGGAACCTGAAAGTGGCCCTGCAATTTGAAATACTACAAAATCCTAGCAAAGGAAATCCCAACTGTCTGCTATCAATGTGGTATAAACGCTGCGAGGAAATTTTGGCTTTTTATGACATCGACCTAAAAACCCTACACGACAATCCGGACGCTGCAAAAATTAAGGTCTGGCGATTGGACTGGATCGTGACTGGGAACTTAAGATCAGCTAACAACTTAATGAAGGAGGTGCCGTGTGAAGCAAGAAATCTAAACACCCTACAGCCTTATATCGATCTGTTCCCAGACAATGGCAGCACAGCCTTGTTTCTACACTTCAGACTAAACGCATTTAAAACAAGAGAGTGGTCTAGAGAGCAACGCAAAACAGAAGAACTTAATGCAGCCTGTAGATTTTGCAATCAGAAGGAAGAAACTTTAAAACATCTAACACTCCATTGCAAAAGCCTACATCGGGAGAGATCACTGACATTAGGGCCTCAATTAACGAAATTTCAAACGCCAAGTGCGGATGACTGGTGGCAAGCACTGTTCGACAGTCGGGAAAAACATCTGAATTATGCGTTAATTCGCTTTTTGAGCCTGTTGGAAAAACTACTGATATAACACCTAAAACAAGGGCAAAACTGTGAGATCGCATTAAAGAGGCTCTCAACTGGCGAAGGATCGAATGCGACTTACAAACTCATGATGTTAAGGTGTCAACAGACGAGAGCTACCCGGCCATTTAAGGAGAGAATAGTGAATAAACTGTAGTGTAATATTTGATCTCCTTTTTTAAAGGCATTTTTATGCCAATAAAATAATACAAAAAAATAAAGAGTAGGGTCCATGGATGGTAAACACAATCTCCTTTGGCAATGTTATTACAATTGATACGCCTGAATCTTTCTGACCAGTGGCAACAAATACAATCCTGACATTATTACTGCACTGATACGCAAAGTCGATTCTTGAAATAAATCCCCCAATTTAACATCGTTATTTAAAATCTTTCAGTGTTTATATATCGCATTCTTAATCTTAGAACTAGAATATCTGGACGCATACACCAATGATGGCTCCGACCTCTTCAGATGAGGGTGAAGTAACTGTTCGCATATGGTACCAGGTATCTTCACCAATTATTTGTTTCCGAAATGCATTGGATCTACGTGTTTCTAAGGAATTTGATAAAAGGATATGTTTTTATTAAATGTTTCAGAGATTCTTTCATATTTCAGTGACCACCTTGTATAAAGTTTCTATGATATTATTTATATAAAGTTTATTAATGGCATATAGTGGTATTTACTGGAAGGGTTTCACCCAGTTCTACTGAACATTTTATTAGGTGTTTTGTGATTGGTTACTTTTTCCACTGTGTGCAAGGGTGGATTCACCCATTATTGATTATGAATAGATAGTTGCATACTTTACTTCAAGGTTGAAGGACATACATTGAAGTTAGTGGTGCCCCCCTGCACTCAACCCAACCATTTCTGTTGAGACTTAATAGGCCATTAATTTCCATGTTCATGAACTCGCATGGAGGAGCCATTTTGCACTGGAGCCCACAAATTACTATCTATATGTTAAATAAGTCATCCACTAATCAGGGTCTATTATTTTTGTGAGAACTGTGGCAGACCGATATTTCTAAGTCCAGAATCTGGGACACTCCCACTGCACTGACTCACAAACAAACTTGCCTTTGATGGAAGACAAGCGGAGGGGCTAATGGAGGGATGAGATCCTGCGAGAAAGAAAATATTTCTACCATTGCCTGTCCCAAACAAAACTTCCCAATATTTTGCAATGTCATTGTAGTAAAAGGCATGTGGATCAGTGCATGGAAAGTTTGCAATCGTTGCTTTTTTTTTAAAGTTTGAAGCATATGCACCAATAGGATATGCACTTCCTCTAACGGATTCCCATAACTCAACCATTAAACTATGTACAAGCCCTGGAAAGGACACTTCCCGGTTTCCCTGCAAAAGCTTTAGAAGAGCTATTCTCATTTATATTGCTACTAAGAAATTGACTATCCCCCTGATTATAAGCCCAAATTCATTGCACTGGTTTCTCTCCTGTGCGTGTGTGTTCCTGTGTGGAGAAGGTACAGTATCTGCAGTAGGCCTCTGAAGCCAAAGAGATCTGCTGTGCCACAGAACACTGTTAGCTGAGAGGTGCGAGAAACATTGAATGTTACCATTTATTAGGATAAGCTACCTCAGGAATTATGGCAACTACGTTTAAGACTACGTCCATGAAGCAAGCATTCATTCATATTTTAAAAATCTATTCAGTGGATATGTACCCCTAGATAAGATTCAGGTGCATCCTCTGGTGTGTGTCACAAAGCTGATTAGGATCAACCAGAGGCCGACACTGAGAGATGTAATTTAACTGTGGTTATTAGGGTATTTTACTGGGTTGAGTCAAACTAAAATGCAATGTGTAAATGTTCAAAACATGATTGAATAGTTCCCGGGCCCATGTCACAACTTGGAAACCTCCACCCGAGGCCACCTTCCTGACATACAAGGTTAATTCACAGTAGCTCACAGTCATGGGGGTTTTGAGTGTCCCCTACACTATTTTTCTTGACTTTCTGCCTGGTGTACTCCAATCATTGGACGATTTGTGGGCAGGGCTGTGCTGTAATCTTAAAGCTTCCACAGGAAGCTAGTTAGTCTGAAATTATTCAGAGGCTTTCCCTCAGCCCTGCTGGCACCACTCTATCTCACGGTCCGGGCCTCATTCCCAAAACATCCGCCGCAACTTCCTTCTCGACAAGTCATAAAAGTCTTCTACCTAGAGGAATCTCTTGTCCTCTCTTCACCAACCAGTTTCTTCTTGTGGTCCTCCTCAACCCTCTGCAACATTCCCTTGCCTCCAACCCTTCAAAACCCTCTCTTGTTCCGGGATAGGGGACAAAACCACCTGATGATCCACGCCTCATGTCTGTATCAAGTTTTTAGTGACTTCACTTCTTTCTTTCCAGTTTCTTGTCTACTTGCCTTCCAAATGTTCTCCAATTTCTTCTTTGAGATTTCTCTTGACCTCATCCCAATGTTTCACCCAATGATCTTCCAGAGAACTACCTTGAGTCTTCTGTTCCTGCTGCCTTTCTGCTTCCTCATTAGTCTTCCTCCCGTCCGTCCACCTGATATTCTTCTTAAGCACCACCCTCCACACACACCTTCTTCCTCTCTGTCCCATCAGAACCTTCCATGTGATGTTCCTTTACTCTTCCACAACAGTGCTCTCCTCTTTTCCATCCTTTCTGCTCCCCATCCAGTCTCCTCGGTATTCCTCTCAGTGTCTTCTCTCCTCCTTCTTCCCAAACTTAATTTCTGCCTCTCTCAACCCCCAAGCCCTCCTGCCCCTATCTCTTCTAGAATCTCTCTCTCTCTCTCTCCCACTCCCTCCCTCTCTCTATCACTCCATACATACAGACCCCTGCCTCAGTCCTGGGGCATGGTTGGGCGGTTTGGAAAATCCCAGCAAGTCACGGCAGTTGGCAGCCCCCATCCCAAGTGAACAACCTATCCACCGCCCATAGGTAGGGTACTTTGTCACATATCCCCTCCACTTCCTCAGAGTCCCCCAGTGGGGTAGCAACTAGGTGATGGCATAGAAAGAGGACATTATCCAGTAACTAACCCTCTCAGTGGCATGCAAAAAAGGTCTAGGGTTGTAGGGCACGGAACGATCTCAACATCCGGGTGGTGTCTCCTTGTTTATAGCAAGCCAGGTGAGGGTTGCATGATCAGTACATTTTCAGTCTGTCTGATAACAATCAAGAGCTTTGATAGCCCACCTAAAGGCCAGCCACTCCAAATCCAGTACAGCATATGTCTTTCTCCTGGGAAGATCTATTGTTTATTTTTTTCAATGTTAACCATTTTTATTTTCTGGCATTAACAGGTTTTGTTGGGGTAGCACCAAGAACAGCTACTGCCTGGGTGTTCTACACAGACACTCTAGTGTGGGTTTTAGCCAAGTGGTCAGTGTACTCCTGGTAAGGAGACTTGGTGAAAACTGTCTCCTTCGAAGGTTGGCGTACATAGTTGTAAGTCTTTGAGATGGCATCATAAGTGACTTGCAAAATTGCCAAGCGTGGCCGTGCAGTCCCTGTAACAGTCATCAATTCCAGCCATCATCAGTTTCTTGGGGTCAGGTGCTGACACAATGCCAGTAACACAGGGTGCAGGAATCAGACACACAAAAACTGAACCACAGCGACCAGTCACCTTGCAAGGCACAGTGTGGGGCTTGCCAAATTTGTTGCCCCAGTAACCTCGTCTTAAAGGCACAATGGACAACTTGGGCAGAATAATGGTGCCACAAATAACAGTCGCAACCTCCTTGGAGCATTGCACTTTGAGCCCAACATGGCCCTTATAGTCTCCAATGGCAACAAAAGCCTTGAACCTGATATGTTTTCCGGCCCTGGGACGATCATCTAGCTATTATATAGAATGTGTTGCTCAAACCATTACGTTTTTGAAAATGAACAGCCCCTAGCCCAACATTCGAATCATTTGTTTGTAAGATTAATGTTTCTTTAAAGTCTGGTATATTAAGGAGTGCTGGATGACTCAGCATATTGTTTATCTCCTGAAAGTCTCCTCAGATGTGTTAGTCATGGCACCTTATTGGGTGTGCATGCTGTCAGCTGATCTGTAAGCAACACATGGGGAAAGAATTGACCGCAGTAGCTAATAAATCCTAAGAAATTACAAAGCTCTTTCTTGGTGTTAGGTAGTGGGATTTTGTGAATGGCTTCCACATCAGCGTTCTCAGGTTGCACGGTTCCTTTGCCAATTTTAAATACTAGATACCTTTCAGGAGGTGAAGCGAGATAGCATTCTTCCGGGTTTACTTTGAGCCCTGCTCTTCTTAGGTTTTAAGTCACAAGGTATATGTGGCATATGTGTTCTGGGCAGTATTTACTGTATATACTGATATGGTCAAGTTATGCCCCCGCATAATCCCGATGGGGTTGAAGAACCAGGTCTGTCACCCTCTGAAATTAGTCGGGGCTCTTTGAAGACCAAACGGCATGACAGCGGAGTGACAGAGGCTTCTGGGGTCCACCCAGCTCTGCTGCAAAGGGAATCTGGCAATACCCTTTAGTCTAATCTAAAGGAGTGATGTATATCGCTGACCCAGTTCTCTTAATCATTTCATCCACGCAGGGCACATGGTAAACAACACGCTTGTAGATTTCATTAACCCTATGGAAGTCTGCGCAGAACATCCACAAGCAGTCTACGCAAACTCTACACGGCCAACTCTATAGGTGTGGACAAATTATATTGAGAGAGCTTGATGACTTCATACTCAACCATCATTTGTACTACAGATTTGACAACCTGGGTTCAAGCTTTTGGCAAGCGGTGTGGCTGAATGGAATTCCCTGGGGTTGTATCAATGCATTTTATAGAGCTTGTGAATCTTCTAGATTTGTCAACCAACACTTGAGCTGACATAATTGAGATATTCGCTAAGATAATTAGCCTGATGAGCTTTCAGATGTTCAGCGATCATCTTCTTCAGATCGCTTGTTGTCTTTGACTAGGTATACACACCTGGGCTCGTCATCACTGCTGGATCTTTTGCATCTTTCCATGCCTTCAGAGAGTTGATAAGAAACAGTTGTGAGATATTCTGGCAGTGGCCCTGTTGCATATGTTAATTCAAGCTGCTCAAAACGTGACCTGATATGGCGCAATTCACTTTGCTTTGTGCTTGTTCTTTGATGTAGGTAGCAGTATTCAGGAGCATTTTGGTCTCTGACTCCATCTTGAATGTCATATGCAAAGTTTGGGCACTACTGCATCGACCGCTCGTGCTCTCTCTCTCTCTCTCTCTCTCTCTCTCTCTCTCTCTCTCTCCCTCCCTCTGTCGCTTAAAGCATCCGCCAGTGCCACTATTCCACTTCCTCTACTGCTGGTGGGCTGCCACTGTGCTCCCTGGTCTGTTTAAAATTTGCATATGTTTTTCTGAACATGGTGGTCTCAACATAAAGGGGTATTGGTGTACTGGCTTACTCTACGACCATAATGCAGAGACACCATAGGTTGGATGCAGGTTGCGGTCCCCTGACTCATTCCTGGGACAGGGTGGGGTGGTCTGGGGGATCCCCTGTGTACCTTCTCTACTCCCAGCATGAGGCGGGGTGCAGCACTGTGGCCTCATGACCATGCCATCCACCACCCCAAGGCAGAGGTTGGGGACTTTGTCACATCACATGGTCCTCTCTCTTAAGAGTTGTGAGACATGTTTAGTCTGTATCTCTATCTCAGGGCATTTCACCTGTTCCTGAGGAATTACAGATCTGAAGCAGTTCATCAAGGGCCTTACTTTCTGAGGGTAGAGGATCTGCCTTCCTTCCCTTCTGGAAGAAGATGCGCCATTTTCCTAGTGGTATCAGGACCTTTGCAGTGCCACCCAGAGCACTGACATGTTCTCAACCCTCTTTGGCCTTTGAACAAGAAGTCACACCTGGGCACTTCTTGTCATCTCAGCTGAGAGTCCATTGACCCTAGTACGGGTGCATCCACCATGTAAGACACTACTCTTGAGTGTCTCTTCTGCCCACATGTTGGAAATACTACTCTTGAGTGTCTCCTCTGCCCACATGTTGTAAATGGTGGTGACTCTTCTGGGTAAAATTTCAAAGTGTTCACTGGCCATTATCCTTCTCTTCATAGCTTTTCTGCCATACATTCTCCAGCTCTGGGATCTCACCCTCAGCCTGAATCAATCCCTTCAGGCTTAGACGTTTATGGATGGTATATCCAGGGTCAGACTGGGCCATAAAACTGTCTCAGGCACCAATTAAAAAGTGGACATCATTTGCAAATGGCTATGTATTCCTTTTGTGACACAGTTTGAATAGTACACAAGGGAGAGTTTCTTTTACAAAATGTGATGCAAATTGTGCATTTTAAAGACTATTTTTCAGCAACACTGGTCAAAACTACTAGCCACAGTGTGGAGTAACTCATCAAACTGGCCCACAATGGCCACTAAAACGGCCCACATTGCCCACTTTGAATAGAACGTTTGATTTGGCCATGGCCTTATTGCCCTAAAGACCAGTCCGAGCCTGGGTACATTCCTCTTCTGCCTGGAATACATTTGATTGGGTAGGTCCTTGGATTGATGGTCAGCCCGTTGTTCAGTACAGGCAGGCTATTTCAGAAAAATGACGGATCCTTTTGTGCCAGACCAGAATGATGTGGACTAGGTGTGTTGTACTGGCTTCTCAGCTAGATGATCCACCTGCCTCCTACCCCGCTTCTTCTATAGTGCCAAGTTCCCAGTTCCGAATTTGTACTCTGACATTGGCTATTTCAACTAGAACACAAACTAATGTTCAATGTCTAAGATTCCCTCCAGTGCATGACAGAGGTCTGCAAAGGTTGGGTCTTCTGCAAAGTGCAACTCATTGGGTGAAGACAGTCTCTTTAGGAAGGAAAATGGGCCCTTTTGGGTTCGCTCGGGCCCCCTGACAGAGACCATGAAACACTGAGTCACCTAGAGTTGATATCTCAGCTTCAAGCTGCTTCCGAGCCTGCCGCCAGATATTTTATTTCTTTTGGAGCACCTGACTTCAGTCTCGCAGTCAGCCTGAGACCTTGTTAGAGGAACAGTTTGAGTCCTCATCCCTTTACCACTACCCCAGACTTAGGCAGGTGTTTCCCTTTGATGCACTCTTGAGGCAACAACCTCCACCCTGTAAGTCAATATCCCCAAAGAGGAAATTACAAACCCTTCTTTGGATTCCTCCAGATATTGTAGTAATGCCCATTACGGTACTAATTGGGCTTCAGCAGCCTAATTTCTACTAAGGTATATTGTTATATTGACAAGATTGTGAAAGCTCTGACTGAGCTATTCCTTGCTATAAGTCGAAATGTTTGCGAAAATTTAGAGAAAGCGAGCAGGCAGTGTGTGATCTCCTACCGTTAGTGAGTTAATCCTAGCCTATGGGGTTTCTGGATTACCTCATATTTCTGCCTTAGTTTCTAATGAACATGTTAGAGATACTTTTAGTAATGAGCAATTTATTTTAATTTGAGGCTAATCCTTCAGAAGTGAAAAAGTTGTCCCTTCTTTAGGGGCGAATATCTTTTTTATTCCAACATAAACAGACAATATGTGTATTGTGCCAAAAATTGCCTTTATCAAAACTGATTAATTAATTGCACCCCATGTGACATAAAAGAGAAGAGAGAGCAGAGACGAGAGGAAGGGGAAATTAAACATATTAATACTTTATATACATCCACTTCTAGGATAATGATGTGTCTAATTGTTCATAAAACAGATGATATTGCTGATTCAAATATATATACACACCCTATTAACAATATAATTAATGCAAGGGATACTAGGTAGCACAATTAGTATGTAGGTAGACTATCTTTGGAATTAATTATCATTGAGTACAATTAACAGTTGTAATGTGAACAACAGATCTGCCTGGTTATCCTCGCACTAAATAAATGCAAAGTAAAGAAAGACATTGTTTGTGAAATATATACCATTATGTAGTAATGAATATGACATTCTGAACCCGCCCACCTCTTTGCTTCCGTTTCATAGCATTTGGTGAAAGGGGCAATTTTGCTGTGTTTTTTGGCAATTTCTTTAGAAGGGGACAGGTTAGGGTACATATAAAAATTATTTTTAGGGTAGTGCGGAGGTATGGGAGGGTTGTAAGGCATGAGGGGCCTCAGAAGCATAGCCCCATAAACAGAAATGATGCAAAAAACACAGGAACATGGCCGCTGTGACAAGATGGACCAAATTCATAACATTCAAAACATGTTGTTCTCAATATTGTGAACTAGCTTTAGGAAATACCGTTTCATATATCATACCAGTATTATTATAGATCCCTGAGATTTCCTAATTTGGAACTTGCAATCGTTGCTACGATCATGAAGGTTTCAGGTAGGGAGTATGAAATCAATATCGCCTGCCATGCTAGGAAAAACGTGGCGTGTATCAAGACCAAGAAATTAGATATAATGACGTTATCAGTGGGATCAGATTTTTTATTTGTCATTCATAGATTCAAAGTGGAATCAGGTTTAAGATTGGGAGAATGCTAGTAGCAGCTAGAGGAATAACATAGCAATAGAAATGGGATGACTCTGTAAAAACAGTGTTATGAGGGGACTACACAGAGTGGGATTCTCTGTCTTTTTCCCAGCACCTTGGAATGCTGATTTCAATTAACATAAATGTCTTGTACGTCTAATCTTAACAAGGCTCTGTCCCTTCCGGGACGCCCAAGTCTATACATATAATGTCTAAAGTTGGTGCCCAGCTTAAAATCTCAGACTTCCTTTAGCCTCCTGCCCAAACCCTATGTTCCCAAAAAAGAAAATGCTCCAAGTCTTGGTCAACAAAGCTTCCACAAACCTAATCTATCAATGTCCAAACCTAGTCTACAAATAAACACAAAGGATGATTCCCTGGGGAACCTCCTGCAGGAAGTATTCACAATTAGCTCCTGGGTGGGGGGCACAGCCCAATCAGGTTCCGTAGTTTACAGGCTGAAACCTATCATCTCACCCACCGCACCACGGAACCCGCAGGCTGCCTCCCCTGCAATTGGCTGCCAACTTCCCCCGCCCTCCCGTATCTTTTTTTTGGGAAGGGGATATCCCAACCTCCTTCCCCATCCCCACTTACCTGATTGGAGCGGCAGCAACGCTACCCACCACCGCCACAGCAGCTTCCCTTTTCCGTCTACTATGGTCTTAGAAGAGGGACTCCAAACAGAGCCCTGCCATCTATAACCAGGGCAGCCAATTTGTTTAAGTATTGTAATTCATTCAAGGGGACGCGCATGGCAACCCGATGAGTTCATGAAAATACAGTTTTTTTAGCACCCCAGTTTACCGCTTTGGTAACCTGCGGTGCTAATATCGTTAACCCTCCATTCCAATGGCTGGAATTGGGGCTAACGGCCCTGTGCCCTTGTTATAGGCCGTCGCTTCACTCAGGCCGATAACTTAGGCTGCTGGGCCGTTACCCCCATTCCAGCCGTTGGGACGGGTGAGTTAACGCCATACCCTACCCTTTCCACTTCTTTCTACTTTCCAGACGTCTCCTTGGTCTCTTCTTCAGATCTCTCCATTGACTCTCTCTTCCCCATATCTTTTCAGGAGCTTTCCCTTCCCCAGATCTCTCCTCTTTTTCTGTTTCTTCTCTGTGCTTGTTTTCCTTGGTTCTATGATCTTTGATCGCCAGGTTTCTTTTGCGGAGTTTGTTGCAGAATATTTTCACCCATAAAAACACATTGAAATGTTTTTATTTTTATTTGGGGAGGGGGGTTTCCCCTAAAACCCCTTTCCCTATTATCAAGTCTCTATTCCCCACACCCTCCTACCTCTTAAATCTCCTTATATATTTCAATGAGTTTTTTCGGGCTGAAAAGAATTGTAAAAAAGCTCTGCGAAAAAAGTCTGCTGATGTAACAACTTCGTACCATTTTCCTCATAGGCAAGGATGCTCTCTCCTTCCACTGCCTTGAGTTGAGTTTAGATGGTGACTCTCTTCACCCAACCACAGGTCTTCTCATCCTTCTGCAAACCAATACCAGAGATGTTTCCTTGGGCAATCCACTACAGACAATACTTCCTGTTCTGACCTCGCCACAGTATCTTGCCTTCTCCAGACTGCTTCATGGTTTTTCTCTTCTCCATTATTATTTTGACTACTCTAGACCTCTCAATAGTCTTTTCATTTGGCTTCTGTAGACCTTACCATGTTCTTTTGGCTTCTCTAGCTATCTCCATGGACCTCTCTGTTGTCTTTTGCCTTATCTAGGCCACTCTCTGTGGTCTTTTTCTTCTCTAGACCTTGCCGTTGTCTAGACCTCTCTGCAGTCTTTTTATTTCTCTAGATCTTTCTCTAGACATATCCACTGTGTTCCTCATCTTTTAACACATGGGCCCTCATTACAACTCAGACGTTAAGGGTTAACGCCACCGTTAACCCTTAACGCCTGATTCTGATTTTAACGCCTGCTTTTAGCAGGCGTTAAAATCCATGGCGCTAACCCGCCATGGTGCTAATTACGCCGCCGTAATTTACGGCGGCGTAATTAGCGCCTTCCCCACTCCCATTATGCCCTATGGGGCAAAAATGGGAATGGGGAAGGGAAAATGGGAAATGGGGATTTACCGCCCCACTCACCTTGGAATGGGGCGGTAAATCCGCCATCCACCATGGTGTAAACGGAGTTTACACCATGGTGGTAAAGTTGGTGCACTTAGCACCAAGGTTGTAATGACCTCCATGGTCTTCCCATGGATCAGGGACGTCCCTCCTTCTCCTGCCGTTTGGGTTTGGTATGGTGGCATCCTTTTCCTACATCATATACACTTTTTTCTCCTCAAGATGTAAACAATATGTCTCCTCTCTGGTGGACTGGGCTCTCTGTGAAGAGCCCAGTCCTCAGGCCTTCCGCTTCTGCCTTGTAAGTGGCAGAGCGTTTGCTGGATAGCTGTCAGAATGTAGGCTACGTTGTTTCAGGTAGTAGTCTCCCTGTTTCTCTAGATAGATACAAATTGCATGTCTGCATCCTCCCAGCTTGCACCATTGTCTGGCTTCCTCCAGCCCGTCATATGTACCAGGAATGGTTTGTGTTTATAATTTTCTTTGGAGCACAAGTACAGCATTCCCATCTGGCCATGCAGTCATCTGCTGACCTTCTTCAGTGGTATGCAGGTATGTTGATTCTGCTAAGTGCACGTGGTTATGGTTTAACTCCAATCTGTGAACTGTCCAGATCAGAGACTGGGGGTGGTCAGACATATAGTCCTGTTGCATGGTTTGAGATTCTGGAGCAAAGCGATTACTGCCTTGCAGATGGGGTGACAAGCCCAGATAATCCCACTCCATCCACCCTCTTGCATGATGACCGACGGTTCCAGTCACCTCTGCCTGGGCTCCCTCATAACAAAGAATGAGGAGTGCTTCTAATTCACCAATGGCGGTACTTTAATGCCAACACACACTGTAGCCCACTTTTAATATGGTTCTGTTCCACTTATGTTGTATCTGCCATCATTGACACGGTTTTGAAATAAACCACAAAACATACACACAGAAGACCACCACTTAATCTTAGCATTGACTTCATTCTCCAGTTTAGATAAGCTTGAGGGACTATAACACAAATATGAAAGATAATGATATTTTGATCAAAGGTTTGGAAGCCTATCGAGTACAATAATTACATATTTTTACCATTCAGTTCACAATATTGAGAAGAACTGTTTTATATGAATAACATATGTATTGTTACCTCAAACACAACGGTATGCTGCTCCACACTGTTGGGAACTTAAACTACCCCTACTATCATTTTATTTCACAAATAATGTCTTGCTTTACTTGGCATATATTTACTGTAGGGATAACCATGTGGGTTTGCTGCTCATGTGGCAATTGTTAATCAATATAAATGCCCTTAACGATTAAATCCAAAGATGTTCTACTTACCCAACAATGGTTTTGCCAAATATCACTTGAAGTAATTAATCTATATTTATTTATATTTAGTTATTTATTTATTTATTTATATACAGGCAGAACAATATTCTTTTGATCACAAAAGAACGTACAATAGCTAAGAAATCAGATTTGATGGGAAGCAGTGATCTTCTTACAATGGGGTGAAATTGAGGAACATTCTGACCAGGATGCGGAGGGGAGTAAATGGGACAGTCACTGGGGACAATACATAAGTTGACATACATAGATGAAGGACAATGAACATTGTACATTTTTAAGTGTAGGTAGGCGGTACGGCCAGCTCTGCTTGGGATGTGACCTGATGAGTGAAGTGCTAGAGTGGGGTTAGATGAAGTGAGGGACAGTGGCAAGTTAGAGGTGAGGGGAAAATGCATCAAGCAGGCAGATGTGAGATAGGTTAAGAGGGTAACTGTGAGGAGGTAGGCTTTTAGTTTGGTTTTGAACAAAGACTGTTTCTCAGATGTCTGGGTGAAGAGAATTCCATGCAAGTGGAGCAATAAGAGAGAAGGAGCAGAAGTGAGAGGAAGCACAGTGAGGGTGAGGAGCGACAAGGGTAGTCGAGGAGGCAGAGCAGAGGTTGCGAGAAGGCTTGGAGAGTTGGATAGACGAGTATAGATACAGTGGTGCCTTACCGTGTATAGATTTGTGAACCAGGTGAAGAAATGTAAACCTGGCCCTGTTTTGCATCATCAGCTATCCGGCCTGGTGACGGTACGAGGATGTAGGTGTGAAGTGAGGGATTTCAAAGAGAGTGTTGGTACCAAAGTTATTGATCTTATCGAGAGGACAGAAAGAATAATTGTGGAGATCAAAGAGGATGCTTGCACAGTAGTCCAGTTTGGAGAAGACAAACGTGGTTAAGAGATGCGTGGCTGTGTTGAAAGGAAGGAGGTACCTGATTTTCATAATATTTAGGAGGTTGAGGCGAGCTGCTGTTCCAGTTTTGGATATTGTTAATAGAGTGTATATACACCGTCAATCACTATATGAATCAGCAATACCATCCATTTTTATAAACTATCAGATGAATACTATGTTTCAGCGCAGATATGTTTACTGGATGTGCCTCTAACTGTCACATGGAATTGAGGGAGATTTCTGTCCCCCTGTTCTTAATTGGTCACGTGTTTCTTTGAACCCCAGGCAGCTAGTCAACTGCATGTGGACTTCCCAGAGCAGGTTTAGTCCCCCACTATTGTCGACTGGGTTCCTAAAATTCCAAACACACGCCTTTGGGCCTCTGAAAGATGGGCTGCTTACTTCCCTTACGCTCCTCCCTTCTAGAGCCCTTCGGTCCTCTGCTCCAACTCTCTGCAGATCATATGTTTCTCCAAGCAGAGGGTGGGGGGAGGGGTCGATCTTTCTCTTCAGCAGATGCCTCGCCCTGGAACTGCCTCCCTGCCCCTCTCAGACTTGAGCTGGACCTTGTTAGTTTCCAGAAGCCTCTCAAGACCCTTCTCTTCTCTACCTCCTTCCCATACCCCTTCCTTGCTAATTTCCCCCGACACTTGACTGACGGCCTGGTTCACTCATGAGTCATATAGAGCACCAGGCCCTCCCTGACAGTCTTTAACCAGCACCCCCCTACCAGCACTTCCCTCCTGGGTCCTGTACCTGACCTTCCTGGTTGGATGTGCCACCCTCCTGAGTATGGTCCACCGCCCACTCCCTCACACTTAGATGATGGTCCTCCCCTGTCATCTCCCTGGCACTTGCCCCCATCCCGGGCTGGGCGCTATCCCACCTCCTGCCACCCCCTACCCTCTCCCCCCTTGCATCTTATGCCCCTCCCCACCAAACCCTGCTCCTCTAAACCCCCCGCACATCTTGTTTTCTGCACTAGCCTGATCCAAATGTCACATGGCCTAGTAGGAACGTTACGGTTGTTTACATCCCTTGCCCCCCCACCCCAGTTACCTTGTGGCACCTAGAAACACTTTTTGCTGCACAGTGCGCCTTATAAAGACACAATAAAATAGAAACATTTAAATAAACACTAGAAATAATGTGGGCTATCCCCCTTCACCTGTCGCTGCGGTTTTTAGTGCCTTTGGTGAACTCTTTCCATAGGTTTCTGTCTTAGTACACTCTAATCCAGTTAGTCATTTATTTCAATGCAGTGGACATGCAAGCTGCTGATGGTTGGTTACCCTAATCAGTGATGTCTATAATGTTTCTCTAATACCACTTTAGGGCCAGACTACATTTTATCAAGTGTTTTTCTACATGTTTACTCAAGTTTATGGAAAAAGGTTACTATACTTTGTATACATAAGGCTCCACTATTTGTTCTTTTGTTTGCTTCCCCTGTTATCAAACCACAGTACCCTATCAGGAAAGGCTGTCAATGAATGGGCTAAGGCTTTGGATTTGTGAGCACGTGTCAAAGTCTCTGGGACACAAAATGTAAGATGGAATAGTCTTTGGACTCCTCAAAGTTATTTTCTACAAAGACTTCTCCTGACGTAAGGACGCCGGAATGAAGAAACCAAGTTGTCAGACTAATGAAACAACCATAATGTACAAAAGAATGGCTTCTACAGGTATTTTGTAAAAAAAAACACAATGTCACAGAGTGAACAGTGTGTTGTCTTGTTGTAAAAGCTAAAATGTCTTCAACTCCATGGTCACGTACACTCTGAGGAGATTTAAAAGTTCTTTGCACTCCTTTCATGAACCCTGGGCTCTTAAATGTTGCTTCCTCTTATTCTCACCCTGGCTTATCTCCTGTGTCTTGTTTTGGATTTTCTTGCATCGCAAGAATCCCTTCTGCTCGGTTAGCAAGACCTAGAAGGGCCAACACCTTAGGCCTGGCAGGACCAGGATAGAGGGATGCCATCCAGCAGACAAGGGCCCAGAGCTTCCACCAAATATTGGAACACTTAAACTGGGCTACATGCTGGCTATGGTATTTTCCTGCCTCACTGGGGGACCGGCCCTGTTTCCCAACACCCTCCCTTTCTTTAACTTCATGATGTTCATGTTCCTAGAGGGTTCTTTCATTTATTCTTCTCCACCTCCTTCTGTTCTTCACCTTTTCCTCCTGACACCTCCTGCCTCAACACCTACTCATAACTACTCCCTGCCTCCAGTCCAGTCTAGTCTGTCAAGCATAGTTTCGATTCTCTCCAACTCTTGCTACTTCCAAAATGCTCCTTCTTCACTCTCTCCAAATGTCCACACCAAACTGATACTACTGACCCCTTTATAAGGGCCTGGAAATGCCCCTGGGAACTCCCCTCTTAACTACGTTGTGTGTATGATTTGTCGTCTTCACCTACAACTGGCCACTCAAAACTTGTGGACGGCTGCCATGCAAATCTGAAGGCCTCTCCACTGCCAGAGCAGGATCCGCAGACGGAGCCTTCATGAAGACTGGTTGTTATCTTGGATCCGTACACTGGGTGTAGTTGGGAACATGTGCCTTTGGAGCAGTTGGATGCTTCATGACTTTTCTTCTCTCTCCTCACTCTCTAATACCGTTCAGTTAGTGGAAGTTTTCATACGCACTGAGGCTTGCACATGTCTCTTTGGTACTCAATGTTCTCCATGCCCTAGTGCTTCTGCATTAATCACTTTGATTTGTGGGGAACAGCTTCAGATCTTTACATGGTACTGACCTGGTAATATAGTTGTTGGAGGTTCAATTGTCCATGTGGAAGTAGAGACTTCATTAACTACTTTTGGGGCATATGGTTTCCTTATAGAGCAAGTGTCAAATGTTTGGCCCAGTGACAAGACCCTTCCATGCAGCTGTGATGTACTCGGGTGAACCAGTGTATCTTTCTCTCCTCATGCCTCCCCCGCTCCCTGTTTCAGACAGTAGATTGCGGTAGCTGGCTTCCTTGGTCACACTACCCTTCCCTCTGAGAGCCAGGCAAGTGACTTCCTCACAGTAGGTCATCTCCCTAGTGGTACTGAATATGGTGTTTAATTGTCCAAGCCCACGTTTATATTTATCTCGGTAGACAATCTTCTTTGTTGTACTTTCAATGCCTTTATTTCAAGTTATTTGATTCACTCTCTCTGGGCTATGCTTTGCATTACCAGCCATTTCTGACATGTGTGTCCCGTGTAAGGTGCTTCATGAAGGCTGAAACAAAAGAGAAATTACATTTGTCTTTGAGACATACCTTAAATATTGTTTTAAGCAACATGGTTGATACATAAATAAAGCATGCTTATATTTACTCAAAAGAGCAAAAAGAGAAAACAAGTTATAGAGAAGGAAGATATGAGATGAAAACACCTAATAAACAGTCTCAAATAATGTATTGCTGCTTTGGTTCTTATGAATAACAGTTCATTTGGGAATCATTCAAAGTCGTATTTGCACATCAGAAGTACATTTAAATAGACCTGGTGCCATCATTAGCTGGGAGGTGATTGAAAAATGCATTTGATCTCTTGGAATATGAATAATAGTTCTCCTATTTTTAGAAATAGATAAATATAGGGTTTGATCAGTTGTGTTTATTCATGATAATTGAAACAGTGCTTCTATATATGAAACAGAGGCATTACAAAAACTTAAAAGTATCATGGCCTCACAAATTTGTATTGGGGTAGAAGCTCAATGCTAATTTGGAGGTAGATGCTGAGGAGTGTAAAGAAAGACTAAACAAAACAATACATGTAAATTATAGACATACTATGGGGGTCATTCGGAGTTTGGAGGTAAGTAACGTCCCTTACCGGCATGGCGCAAATAGCATGTCCGTGTTGTCACCAGTCCGCTAATAGAGAACCATTACAAATTTGCGGGCACAAGTTTTACGCCATGCCAGTAAGGTATTTAGCGCCATGCCGTAAAAGGGTCCCAAAATGCCCTGAGCAGCATCAAGCATAGCGCAGATAACACTACCGACATCGTCCAAAGCGGCATTAGCGGTGACCGTAAATAGCGGTGACCGTTATTAGCGGTCACCGCCATTTACGGTCACTGCTAATAAGCAGAACCGGAAGTAGCGTCATCGCACAGGAATGGGAAGGAGCATGGTGCCCATCTTTAAAAACACAATCCATTGCATCCTCACCACACAGGACCCCTGGGACTCTGCTGATTTTTCCAAAACATCCACCTCCAAGAGCAATATGCCTAAGGCCCTGAAGAAGGGAGCTGCCCGCTTGCGAAAAGAATGTTTCAATGAGGATGAGCTGCAGATGCTGGTGGACACACTGCAGGAGCATGCTGCCATAGTCTTCTCTAGCAACATGAAGAGAGAGGCAGTGCTAAGGAAGAAAGAGATCTGGGCACTTGTTGCCCAGAAGGTCAGTGCTGTGGGGAACACACCACGCACAGTAAAAGACTGTTGCAAGCGCTGGGATGACCTGCGACTAAGGGTGCGCAACATCCTCTCTGTTAATCGCAGCCAGGCCATGGGAACAGCAGGAGGTCCCAGTTCCCCAATAAAGCTCACCCCATGGGAGGACATATGCACAAGCATGATAGGGGTGGAAGGCATCTAAGGTGTAGGTGAGATGGAGTGTGGCGCCACAACATCGGGCGATGGAGGTGAGTGTCCAAAGTAAACATTGCAATGCCAAATCTGATGAAAGTCAACCAATATGTCAGTTCAAAGAGTCAAGTTATGGTCGCCCACACACACACTCCCAGAAAGGAAGGCTGATGCATCACAGACACATGCAGATGCATGGTGCAAGGCAATATTGTACCTGACACATACCACACAAAGTAGGAAATGGCACAAGTCACACAGCGTGCATGTCCAAAATAGTATGCATGTCAGACTGTTCATGGCCAATATGAGTAACGACGACATATGCCTGCATTAACCACCCATGTATCAAATAACGTGCTCATCCAACCACAAATGCATCTTACCCACAATTGTGTGGATGAGCAAATGTCCTAATGTATGTATGATGCCTATCAAAACATCACTTATGCCGTCCCTCTCTCCGACCCCCACAGGCACTGACCATGACAGCGATGGGAAGGACGCAACCCCTGCGCAAGCCACACCCCAGAGAAGGTCATGGGATGACAGCAACCGGCCTTCAACGTCGAGGGGACAACCCAGGGGGCACCGTGTACCGACATGCAAGCCACCCCCGGCACCCATTGCACCAGTGCCACCAAGGCCCGTGGAGTGCAAAGCACCACCACCACCTCCACCCATTGCCCAGGCTGATGATACATGCGAGGCACCACCATCTGAGGAGTCAAGTTTGGCTGGGGAGGTGGCAGCTACGGCACCCCTGACTGTGGAGGACACACAGGAGGACATCTGGGTCCCCATGGAGGATGATCTTTCGGATGTGGTCCATACCCCAACTCCACCGGCATCCCCCCAAGTATCGTCGCTCGATACGGAGTATGCCACCACCCCAGAGCAGTCTGTTCCTGAGCATACGGAGGGACACTACAGTCCTATTTACAGGGCTAGGGAGGCTGAGCAGGCTGTGCAGGACAGCTAGGGGCCAACTACCACCAGAGGTGCACCCGCAGGGCCGCAGCGGGCTGACCTGCTAACTGCCCTTGTGAGTGAATTCGTCCAGGACAACAGAGTGGCCAGGGAGGAGTGGCATCAGGACTTAGCCACACTAGGCAGGTCCATCACGGACAACACTGCCTCCATGGCGAAATCATTCTCGGAGAACACTAGCCGCCTCTGCAAGGAGGTCTCGGCCCTCTGGCAGGTGTTAGGGCGCATAGCAGATGCCATGGAGGCAGGGCATCCCGCTACACTACCACAGCAGGCGGCCACACCATGTTCCTCTAGTTCAACTCAAACAAGCCCGCTCCACAGGTCGGCCCGTACCCAGCTCCGGCAAGACATTCCGCCCCCTGGACCAGGGAGTGCAAATTAGTTGTCAGGGCAGCCTCATGTAGGCTCTGGAGACTCAATGGAACTTGTGTGGGGGAGTTGTGGAGGAGGGGGTGGGGGATGAGGGTGTGTGGGGGAGTTGTGGGCGGAGGAGTGGGGGAGACGGAGGGGGTGAGGGTGTGTGGGGGAGTTGTGGGGGGAGGGGGAGAGGGGTGAGGGTGTGTGGGGGATTTGTGGGAGGAGGGGGAGGGGGATGAGGGTAGTGGAGGGTTTTTTCAATTATTACATTGTTACATTTAATACACCGGTTGTGTGAAAAACAAGACCTGAGTGGAAATTCATCATTGCGCACGTGTCATTCATTCAGTTACAGTGCATAGTAAAGATGTAACCCCACACTCAGTGCCCTCTGTCCAACCATCATGTCACCCTCTGCTGCCATGTGTGTCACTAATATTGTGCAATCACTGACTTGCGCACAGTGCGCCCCTCCTGTGCATCGCCACCGCGATGATGTCCAGCCACATATTCTTCTTCCCCTTCATCATCACCAGGTGGTTGCAGTTCAATGTCAGGGGGTAGGGGCACATTCCGGCGGATGCACATATCGTGCAGCTTGACACATGCCATGATGATCTTAGCCACCTTCTCATGCCTGTACAGGAGTGCCCTACTCGACCGGCTGAGGCAGCGGAATCGTGCCTTCAACAGGCCAAAGGTCTGCTCAATGCCCACACGGGTATGGGAACGATCGTGGTCCTCCTCATGCCCGTTATGTGGGTTTCTGACAGGGGTGAGGAGCCACGGCTTTACGGGATAGCCACTATCACCTGCATGAGAGGCAATTAAAGGTAAATGTTATGCGATTGATGATGGACAGCTGTACTAGTCACACTTGCCGGCAGATTATCGTTGGTCACATGCAGATGTCCCTGGTTGCATGCAAGCCATTTTTAGGTCCTCAATGTGTCCTGTGCCATGGAATTATGGTGTGGGTTGCATCTTCAAGATGATGGGCGGTGTGCTCTGCCGTATTGTAGGTCATGCATTGTGTGCGCATAGTGATGTGTTTGCGTGAATTTAGTGATTTGTTGTGTTGTGTAGGATTTTCTGATGGTGAGCGTTGGCAGTAGGCTATGCAATTTTTGGCATTCTGTGCTGATTATTCCCATAGTGACATGCATCATTCCTGTGGTTAATCCGGGATATTTGGCACAACAATGTGTGAAGATCTTGCTTGTGTCACCGTCCATCTGCACCTGTTTGTAGTGGTATAGTTTGTGATTGTGGTAAACCACCTCCATGGCATGGAGGTCACCTTTTGTTTCTAGTATTTCCTGGGGAGTCTGTGGTAGAGATTGTATTCCATTGTGTGCTTGAGGTGGCCATCCGCCACTTGCTTCAGGATGCAAGTGAACGAGGGTGGGGATATGCCATGCATGTGCCACACTGTGTCCTGGTAGGTGGCTGTTGAGAGGAAGTGGAGCACCAACACTACCTTCAGTAGAGGGGGGATGTCGGTGCGTATTTCAATCTGGCTGACAGTCGTGTATCATGTCCACAATGGTGTTGATGGTGTCCCGGTCCAGACGGTACAGGGTGTGGTTGTGCTGCGGGGTTGGGTTGGAGGGACTGGCTCTGATGTTTGGGATTGGGGGCTGCATGCGTGGTTACACTGGCTGCACTGGTGGGGCATGCAGGGCCTGTCTCACCCTCCTTCTCCTGCTGCGTCTCCCCTCTGGTGGCTGCTGTTGTTGTTGCTGGTGTTGCAATGCATGCATGTCCTCCTGCTGATGTGTTGATGCTGCTATTGGATTGATTGTTCTTGGTGTGGTAAGGGGTGCGGTGTGTGGGTGTGCTCCTTTTGTAGTGGGCCAGACTCCATTGCCTCCACCTGTGCTGATTGTGTGCACATGTGGCAGTTGGGATCACTGCACATGGCATTGTACGATAGGTCTGCGATGCCGGGATTTACGGCATGCCGTTAACCACTTTTAACGTCTTCATGAAGCCGTTATTTGCATGTCCGCTTACCTTGTGATCTCCTCCAGTTTACAGCATGCCGCTATTGTCGGCATGGTGGGTCGCGTGCCCGTGTCCAGACCGCTATTAACGGCACTGTACTTTACGATGCCGCTAATAGCGGTCCGGCTAGTCAGAATAGCCCGTAGCAGTAATCGATGCCGGTATTCCTTTACCGGCATTGTTGTTCCCTTAGCACCAACCTCAGAATGACCCCCTATGAGTGTTAATTACCACAGATAGGTTTCTGAAAAACAGTATAGAGAAAATGGAGAAAAATGTATACAAATAGACTGACTCCCAAGCATGAGCTCTTTGTAACATTGATAAAAGGAAACAGCAGGGACAGTGTTCATAGAAGGACTGACCATTTCCTAATGTCCAATAAAGGACATGAATTTGATATGTTTAGCGACAAAGTGGAATGCCTGTCTACATGTGAAAAAGGTGTCATGTAATGCAAGATTTAAACAACTTCGTTGTAATGTGCTTTTCAGAGCCTATTTTACCATACTAACTAAAGATAAAATGGATGCTGCTAAATCCAATGTATGTCCTGCCTATCACCATGCTGGGGTGGCCTTCTTTCTTACATCGTGGCTGTGCCAAGTCGTGGGTTTTTGGGGCAGAGTTGTCCTTATTGGAAATGGAATCTTATCAATTAAAGCTACGGCCCCTGAAGATTCAACTGTGGGGTCCCTCCACTATCATGAAATGGGCCAAAACAGTGTGAACGTTTCTTAACTTTGGGTAGCTGATTTTGAAATGACTGCTGCGAGATATAAGTCAGGAAAAGCTTGTACAACATCTGTTTGGTGGATGTGAGTAGATGGGTGGGCTTGGTGGCCATTGATCATGAAGTGATCAATCATGGGGAGGATAGGGACTGATACAATTGGTCACTGGAATGGTGCTCTTCCGCTGTGAAATCTGTAACCTGGGAACATTGATATTGGCCTTGTGCATTGCTAAAAAAATAATAGGTACATGTAAAACTGTTTGACAATTGTAAACCACCCAGCTCTTTGTTATTTCTGTTATTTTCATCAACTATCTGTGTAATTTGCATTTAGTTGTGCATTTTGAGCATAAGTAGGCCTGATACTAACTTGATGTTTAGATATTTTATAATTTTATTAAATGATAATGAATAAATCATACACAATTAATTCTCCAAACAGACCTGTTGGGTTGGGGAGAAATCAGCCAAGGCTAAGCGGTTGCACCATTTATTTCTTACTTTTAGTTCACATGTTTGATGATTACATTGCTTTGCTATCCTGTACACAGATTGTGCTTTAGAAGTGCTTCAACAAATTCAGGATGTTCGAGAAGTGATGGGAAACCTATGTAGATTGGTTTTGGCACATGTGTTTCAGTGAAGATCTGAAGTGCAATCCTTTTCGTCAGGAACCTCACAGATTTTAGCCAGATACAAATGCCTCGGGCAAATAAGGCACCAAACAGGAGACCAGAAATTCCTCCTGGTATTGGCAGGCTTCTGGCTCTTCTCCAGTAACAGAGGATTAGCGAGACTCGGGCGGTGTAGTCTTAACTTGTCCTTCCCTACTACTCTAGTCCACACTATTGTAGTCTTCTCCTTTGAATGGATGATTTGTAAATGTCTGGTGGATCCATCCACTACTTTTACAAGTGTCACAATGTATTGTTCCCTGGGCAATGCTACGCTCTTTATAGTGTAATCGATGGACTTGACCGCAAACCTGAAAACTAATTTTGATAAGATCTTGGTTTTACGAGAGTTTACCTTTTGGCTTGACTACCCAATCAACAAGCAATCACTTTTTTTTTGTTGTAACATGTTTTTATTGAGTTTCTTACAACAAGAGCACAACAGTGGTGAGCAGAAGTACAGCGAGTTTCCCACTAGTCATGCATGTACAACAACATTCTGTTACTAAATGCATGTGTTACAAAGCCATTCCACCAGAATCAGTCAGATATTCCCGTCATCGTTTAAAGCCACAAAACTAAACCCCATAGAAGTCTTGTCAAGAAGTCATGTTGCGGCTAGGTTCATAAAAGTCTTCACCTTTAATCTTAAATGCAGTATTCGCCCACCCCCTTCTATCATCTTCCTCCACCCAGTTGGGTTATCCAATCCCTAATCACCAGCCTATACTAGCAAAAGCCAATCCTTCAATCACCTCTTTCAAGGTGGGTTCAAATCTGAGGGTTCCTTTAATAAATTGTACGCTTCATGCCAAACGCTATAATTGCCCGTGTCATCTGCTCGCTGAGCATTATCTGGGATATCAATCTTCGCTCTGATACACATTTTCAAATCCATCGGCCACATTGCATATTTCGACATCCAGTTGATTTGCATGCTTTTGCTATGCGCCTCTTAGATAACACCAGTCCCAGAGCACATAGCTTGGTCGCTGAAGCCTCCCTTTTCCTGATGGGCAACAATCCCAATACACATTGCTTAATCGTCAGGCGTATAGCCTTTCCTTTTACCAAGCGTTTCGATCACTGCTTCCCAATATGGCACCAACGTACCACACTCCCACCACATATGTAAATAACTCCCCTCCGCAGCCCTCCATCTCCAACATGTAGGTTCCTTATCTGCCCCCATTTCAGCTAGCATAACCCGTGTGATATATATGCTCTCATTATTCTTGTGTATTGTAACAAGCAAACTCTTGCATTCCTAGAAACCTCTTTAGTCTGTCTGAGTGCCCTCATCCATTCCTCGTCAGACATTCGGTCACCCAAACCCACTTTCCACGACTCTCTAATCTTCTACAACCTCTTGTCTCCTAGGGATCAGCTGATAAAGCTCCAATATTCGCTTTCCCCATCTGCCAAGCCAATCAAGGTCTGATTAGTCTGTTGCACATCCGGTTTCAATGTGAAACCTGGCCAGAATCGCCTAGTGTAATCCAAGAAGGTCAATCGTGTCATTGGGTGCAATTGTTGATAGTCCAGGTACGTTGCCGCCCTATTTCTGAGATGTAAATCTTTGATCTTCCCCCAGCACCTGATCACCTCTTCCATCGAGGTCTACCCATTAGCATTATGCCACACGCAGCTACTGCTTAACAACATCCCAGATAAGTACATCATTGTATTGTCGGGTGCCCGGTCACCTGCCTCCAGAATTTAATCATGATACCCATTGGTACCAGAAAACTCTTTAATTCCCTCTCGTTAGGCTCAACCAGCTCAAACAGCCTTGCCTGGTGGCAAAGACCCTGTATCATCCTTGTAATCACCTCTACCTGGGAGTTTGGACCAGTCTACCACATATTGCAAAGTTGCCACCCAGTAGTGAGCCCTAAAGTCAGGGACAGCGTTAGCCCCCTGCCCTGCTGGTAATTGTAATGTGAACAGCACAATTCTTGGAGGCTCAGTCCTCCAAATAGGTTTCTCCAACACCATGTTAATCCACCGAAATTATTCTACTGGTATTGTCATCGATTGGAGCACATACTACATTCTTGGCAGTACTATAATCTTTTCCGGCCGCACTCGACCCACTAAAGACAGCAGGAACTTTGCCCAAAGGTCCACTGCTTTGTCACACTTAAGCAGCACCTCCTCCACATTCTGCTGGTATAACCAGTGGCAGTCTTGACTCACTTGCATACCCACATATGTAAATCTAGGGGCTCAATCACTAAAGCATAAATTAACGGCAACAAGCGACAACCCTGCCTGGTGCCCCTGCACACCTACCAGGCCACAGACATCATCTTAGTAACCTTCACTCGGGAAATGGGTCCGTTGCACAGCAGTTTGACACACCCCAAAAACTAGTCTAAAACCATCCACGTTTACTCTCAATCAATAGTATCGAATGCCTTGTATGACTCTATGCTAGCTATCCCTAGTCACTCCCTTGCGCTTTTGCAGTTATTTAAAATCAGAAAAATGTCAGCATATTCTGGGTGGTACTTCTGTCTGTTATAAATCTAGATTATTCACTTACCTGGTCATCACTTTGCTAAGTCTGTGCGCTAATATTTTGCTTTAAATCTTTAAATCTACATTGATCATAGACAGTGGTCTATGTGAGCCACATTCCATTCTATCTTTCCCTTGCTTGGGCAGTTCAATCACCAATGCTTCCAGCATGGACCGTGGAAGCATAGCCCTCCTGGAGGCCTCCTGAAAGAATGTGGTTACAGTGGTTACTTACAGCGGTAGAGAGTTATAGTCATTACATGGTGGAGAGTTACAGTCATTGCATGAACAGTTTGCTTAGGAAGTGGTTCCAAATATTGCAGGCAGACATAGGTTGGTGTACATAGTTTGGAGAGCCACGCCTCATGGTGCGGGGAGCTACATCAAAGCATGCAGTTACAATTAGGTAAAGAGCGACATGGGTTTGGGTGCAGAATTTGGAAAGTTGCACCTCATGGTGCGGGGTGCTACATCAAACTATGCAGTTACAAGTATGTAAAGAGCGACATAGGTTTGGGTGCACAATTTGGAACGCCTCACCTCATGGTGCGGGGAGCTACATCAAAGAATGCAGTTACAAGTAGGTAAAGAGCGACATAGGTTTCGGTGCACAATTTGGAAAGCCTCACCTCACAGTGTGGGGAGCTACATAAACATATGCAGTTTCAAGTAGGTAAAGAGCGACATATGTTTGGGTGCACAATTTGGAAAGCTCACCTCATAGTGCAGGGAGCTACATCAACATATGCAGTTTCAGGTAGGTAAAGAGCGACATAGGTTTGGGTGCACAATTTGGAAAGCTTCACCTCATGGTGCAGGGAGCTACATAAACATATGCAGTTACAAGTAGGTAAAGATTGACATAGGTTTGGGTGCACAATTTGGAAAGGCTCTCCTCATGGTGAGGGGAGCTACATCAACATATGCAGTTACAGGTAGGTAAAGAGCGACATAGGTTTGGGTGCACAATTTAGGAATTCAAAACTCAGGTCCAAGAGTTATATCAGATATCCAAGTGTAGGTGGATAGAGGACCAGGACGGGAAAGCTGGTAATGGGGAATGCAGTGTTGAGGTAGCCCACACAGTCATGTCCCCCCAAATGATCACAACAGTGGATAGGAAGAGAGACAGAATGGGTAATGCTAGAGAATAGTCAACGTATAGCATGGAGCCAAGCCAAGGGTGAGGACTTGGTAGGTCAGGAGGTGGATTCTTGGGGCTGATAAAGTTTTGATCTCCCCTGAAGGAGCGGCTCGAGCCAAAGACGGTCGGTGGGCCAGGAGGTACAGCACGGGGTGCGTACCGACACAGAAACAGACAGATAGGGCCTTAGAAAGTGGTCCTTTGAATGAGGGGGCCGGCTAAAGCCTGCCGGCCCTCGATTGGCCATTAAAACATGAAGGTGCCCAATGAGCTTGCATGGGGTAAGCAGGAAGGCACAACAGCAGCCTTTACTCTAAGGCAAAGGCGGCGGCCATCTTGGAAGTGTGTCGAGGTGGGCAAATAGGTCTGAAGTCAACCACAGAAGGGGATCTCCAGTGCATTTGTAGCCATTTGGGATCCTGGGCACAGAAAGGAGGAGAAGCCAGGCAGCACGGTAGAAAGCACAAGCTTCGCACAATTTTGCAGATGTTTTCGGGCAGAAAATAAAAACTTATCTTTTTTGTCAATCAGGTCTGTTGATAATGAATAAGAATATTGGTGCTCCTACCTTGTGGTCGAGTGGACAAACAGGGAGGAATGAATTCCCGGTCGACCAGGAGGGGGTGGATCAACCTTGTGCTCCGGTGCCAGAGGAAAACGATTAGAGGAACAGGAGCCAGAATGCTTTCATAGCTCCGCTAGAGTTACACTGTCCAACCATCTACCCCCAGTGTCTTTCCGCTCCCTAGGTTTTCCATAGCCCACTCCACATCCGAGAGATCAATAGGTGCATTCAGCACTTCCCCCTCCACCTCCGACACCGATGTCAACTCTGTCTCCTCAATCCAGGATAAAATTCTTGTCGGGTCAACCCTAGGCCATGCTCTGCATAAGTCCACATACTAATCATAGAAAACCCTGCATGTACCATCCTGTCTAGTTACTACTGTGCCAGCCATATCCTTGATACAGGGGATCATCAGCCCACCTTTCTCTCTATTCACCAACCATGCCAGCAGTCTACCAGGTCTATCTCCTTCATAATGCTGTCCTGCAACATGCGCAGCATAATTGTCATGACCCTTGCCCCTGGCCCTCACTGGCAAGTCAGCCTTCCAGTTAGGGCCAGGTCAAAGGCCTTAAAACCTCATCCAAGACTCTCTTGGAGTCAGTCCAGGCGCCAGGCTCATAACCATCATGAAGACCAACATTAGAATGGGACTATTTACTTGGGACTATTTACTACTTGGGGGTTCAGCCAACATGGAGGCACACACATAGCTCAGTTACAAGGAACTGAGCTATGCGGTCTAGCCTTTTGGGTGTGGAAGGCCTGGGACTACTTTACCTGGACTACTTTGGGTGTGGCAGGCCTGGGGCTATTTAACCTGGACTACTTTACCTGAGACTATTTAAACCACACCCAAACAGCAGAACATACTTTGCGTTATTCTGCTGTGGGCAGCGTAACGCTCACTGTGTCCAGTTCTTTGATGCCAGTTTACCTGAAACCAAGGACCTGCAGAGAGAGAAAGAACACTACGAAACTTACCTGGAACAGTATCCTGTCTTCAATCCACCGCTGACACCAGTTCCACTCACCTGAAGGTACAAACTCCATCATCCGGCACCGCATGCATCCTGGAATACCATAACCTGGAAAGAGGAGAAACAAAGACAGCATAAGTAAGCGTTTACTCACGTTTCCTCCCGAATGAAGAAAGCCACACAATTCTTACCTGGGTAGTCATCTCCTGGTCAGTATTATTGCTGGAACATTACGGCGCTTGGTGAGGAACATCGCAACCTGCAAGGAGAGAAAAGACACAGGTTAGCAATATAAAAGGCGAAACAGCGCTGTGCATCGCGCATTACTCACCGGACAGCATCGCACACACCGTGCTTTCGCCTACCGGCCGATGCTCATCTTCAAACTGCATGACAACACCAAAATACCTTTCCATACCTAAAAGGAAAGAAGCAAGACATTATTATTCGAACTAAGAGGAACATAAGAGCTGCATATAAAGACTGTAAAGCAGCAAACCTACAGCAGCAGGCCTGGATTCCCACAGAGGGCTTGCACCAGTGAAGTAACTTGGTCGCTGCTCGCCCCCCACATCTATGGGCCCCTGCCACGAGGAGCAGGACGGAGAATCCACCTCTTACAATATTAAGGTGAGGAGAAGGCCCAAGGGGGAGGAAGGAGTTGAGGCCAAGGGAGGTGGGAAAACATAAAGACAATCTGGTATTGAATCCTGCTCTCCTATATTGCAGACCCATCTTTAACCAGAGGCCTTACCAAGGGACCGGGAGAGGGTTTGAGATTGCAAATCATCCAACCAGGGCAGGGTGGCGTCCCCGTGGATACCAGGTGAGCGTAACAGAACGCAAAGCCTGAATAATATTATCCACCTGGGCGTCATGGAGACTTCAGGGACTGACCAGTTAGTTCAGTTGTTGGGACAATTACGCGCTGAAGTACATTCAGCCAGGCAAGAAACCAACGCTCTTAGGAGGGATTTGATTGTTACTAAGGATCGTATCGACGAAATAAGTAGACAATTGCTTCAATCACAGGCAGGACAGACCTCATTGCCTGGTAACATTCCGCCAGCACCTGTACCAACTTCTTCCACCAATCCAGTACAAATAACCCTTCCTGTGGCAGTTCCTTTAGCTCCACCCGAACTATTTACAGGGGACCCCAAGACGTACAAACGTTCATGAACGAGTGTCGTCTTCACTTCCTTTGCAGACCTGGGGCTTTTCCTAATGACCAAGCGCGGGTTGCTTTTGTCTTGTCATATCTGAGTGGCAGTGCTGCGGATTGGTTGGTACCATTAGTAAGTCAGGATAACCCGTTGTTACCTGACTTTGGGGGTTTCCAGATGCAAATGGAAAAACTCTTTGCATGTCATACCCAAGGCCAAGCATTAGACAACTAACTTTTGTCACTCCGTTAAGGAAGTCAAGACTTGCTTACATATATAGCAACATTTAACAGACTAGTTGTTGAAGCTGGGTGGCCTGAGGAAAAAAGGACCACACTATTTAATCGGGGTCTACGAAGGGAACTAAAGGATGTCCTTGCTCAAGTGGTTAACCCACCTAAAGACTGTGGAGAATTCATCAACCTCGTGGTGCAATTAGATCACAGATTACAAGACCGAAAAGTGGACCGGATAAGGTTAGACACCCGGGCTGTGTATGTCCGGTCAAAGGATAAAGTTCCACGTACATTGGAAAACACAGAAGAACCCATGCAAATCGGAGGTGTACGGCCCCCTTTAACTAAAACTGAAAGGGATAAGAGAAGGCAACAACAATTATGCTTATATTGCGGAAAATCAGGCCACTTCCTCAAAGAATGTCCAGTGAAACCACCAAGGAGAACTGTTGGAGCCACAGAGAAGGAAGATAATAACAAGGAGTCGGAAAACTACCAAGCCCGGCAAGCGTAGAGGTCCACTTGTCGAGCGAGAATGATGAGCGACAGACCTCACACTTTGCATTACCAGTCATTTTGATCAATCACCAACAACCGTCTCGGATGCATGAAGCATACATAGACAGCGGAGTAGTTGGGAATTATGTAGATCAAGATCTGGCAGCAGAGATGGGGCTTCCCTTATGCTCTAAGTCGACTACTGAAAAAATTACTACTGTTGATGGGACAGAAATGGCTTCCGGACCAGTAACCCAATGTACAGCAGCACTAACCCTACTGTGCCAGGATGGACACCGAGAATCTATTGCATTCGATCTCATCAAAACTCCTCATTTTCGACCAATCTTAGGGATGCCATGGTTGGTAGCTCACAACCCTCTAATAGATTGGCGTGCCTGCCAAGAAGTTGGCCTTTTCCGATGATTGTGCTTGCACCTGTTATTACCAAGAAAAGGGGAAAACAGACTTATGTACATCTGCTACTCCCAGTACGGCGGCAATTATACCAGGGGTGACTAGTACTCTACCAAATGAATACCAAGATTTTCAAGACGTGTTCCAGAAAGAACAAGCCAATACTCTACCACTGCACAGGCCCTACTATTGTCAGATCAACCTCATACCTGGTGCGCAAATTACTTGTGGTCAAATCTATGCACTTACTGAACCAGAAAACCTCCATTTGAAATCTTATCTTGATCAGTACCTGGCAAATGGATGTATCCGCCCATCTAAATCACCGGCAGCCAGTCCCTTATTCTTCGTACCAAAGAAGGAAGGAGATTTGAGGCCTTACATCGACTATCGCGCAATAAACCAGATAACAGTAAAAAAACGTTATCCACTGCCCCTTATTCCGGAATTATTGGATCAAGTCAAAGACACCCAAATCTATACCAAACTGGACCTTAGGGGGGCGTACCTTCTTGTTCGAGTGTAGAAAGGAGACGAATTGAAAACCGCCTTTCGTACCAAATACGGCTTTTATGAATACCAGGTAATGCCTTTTGGACTTTGCAATGCTCCTGCTGCATTCCCGTACTTTATGAATGATGTTTTGCGGGAGTTAATCGACGTTTGCGCCCTGGTTTACATTGATGACATCTTAGTGTATTCTGCTACAAAAGAAGACCATGTCAGGCATGTCCGCTCCGTCCTTACTAAACTCTGCCAACATAAACTGTATGCTAAACTCGAAAGTGCTCTTTTCATGTCACTGAAGTGGAGTTCCCCAGTTTTATCCTCACACCAAAAGATATCAGAATGGATAGGTACAAGGTAGATGCCATTCTTACCTAGCTGTCACCAACTTTATTTAAAGGAATCCAGAGTATGTTGGGCTTTGCAAACTTTTACCGCCGATTCATCCCAGATTTTTCCCAAATAGTGCATACAATTACATCACTAATCAGAAAAAACAATAAAAAGTTCCATTGGACCGAAGAAGCAGAGAAGGCCTTTCAAAAACCTAAGAAAAAATTCACTTCTGCTCCAGTTCTACAGCATCCTCGCCCAGACCTCCCTTAAATAGTTGAAATAGATGCCTCTAACATGGCTATGGGAGCTGTTCTCTCACAAAGGGACCCAGGAACTGGCCAGTTACACCCTGTGGCCTTCTGGTCACGAAAAATGCTCACTTCCCGAACTCAACTATGCTATCACAGACAAATAACTCTTGGCTATAAAATCAGCTTTCAAGGCATGGCGACACTATCTCCTTGGTGCTAGACATAATGTCACAGTCATAACTGATCATTGAAACCTGCAATACCTAAAAACAGCAAAGGCTCAATCATCCCGTCAAATGCGGTGGGCTCTTTTCTTCGCTGAATATGACTATGTGATCACCTACCGGCCAGGAGTCCGAAACGGAAAGGCTGACGCCTTGTCCCGCATGGGTGTTGATGAAAAGGTTTGCATAACTCCAGATCCAGTAGCCATCATTCCAGAAGACAAACTCCTGGGTCTTATAACAACATTGACACAGGGTGAACTCCAAAACAAGATCCAACTCTTAATGGATCCCACTTCCTCACAAGAGTGGTGTACTCAAGGAGAACATTACACCATTAAAGACCGGTTACCATATTTTAGGAACCGTCTATACTTGCCAAGTAAAGATTTACAAGAGCAGGTTATTTCGGGTTATCACGACTCCCTGATTGAAGGTCATCCTGGAATTGCCAAAACTCTAGCTAAAGTAAAACGAAACTATTGGAGGCCCACATGGCGTAAAGACATCATACAATTTACCAATCTTGCGGTGTGTGTGCACAAAACAAGTTCCAAAAGCAGAAACCAGCTGGTCTTCTCCAACATTTGGAAATTCCTCCCACACCATGGCACACACTGTCCCTTGATTTAGTTACAGATCTACCTCCCAGTCAAGGAATCAACACCATCTTAGTAGTTGTAGACTTGTTCTCTAAAATGGCACACTTTATTTTTTTTTTTTTTTTTTTATTTGTTTTGGCTTAAGCCTTTACAAAAGAGGAAGGTAATATAAAACATTTGCGTTAGGTAAAAAAAGAGATAAATGTTTGTGTTAAGGTTTCTTACTATCCACCAACCCTGCAAAGTTTTTTCTGGTCCTATAGATTACCTACTTAGGTACCTCTATTCTTTGGCTCGTTGTGTTAGATTGTCAACCCACTTTTTATTAGCACCTGGATTGCTGCAAACGTAAGTGCAGCATTATTCCCTGAGATTATTCTGTCCCAGAGGAAGTCTGTGACTATGTCTTCCTCCCTCCGTACCAGATCTCTGAAGAATCTTAATCGCTGAAGCCAGGTGCCTTCGCAATCCATTAGGATATGTTTTAGCGTTTGTTTGGCAGGGTTTACGCAAATTGAGCATAATTTTATTGCCTTGTGCCCTTGGTTACGTCTTGCTAGAACCGCCCCACAGTGGACGAGATTCAGTCTCATTCTGAGGAAGTCTGAGCGCAGTTTTCTGTTTGGAGATTTCAGTAGGTAACATGAGAGTGATCCAAGTTTCTTTTCTCCCTTCAAAAATATATTTTGGGTTGGGTCCTCTCGTATTTTCTCCACTGTTTCGATCCAGTCCCGTTCTTCTAGTCTACATTTAACTTTATGAGGGTTTAGAGCCAAGGTCTCTTCGTTCAGATCCAGTTTTTTTAGTATTTCCAAAGTTTTCCGTTCCAACGAGATGAGGATAGCGGATTTTTTCAATGATGCTTCATGCTTGAGGTCGCCATACAACGTTGAATCCTTGCTAAGTGTTATTTCCCTGAACAATGAAATGAGCTTCCAATCAGCCATACAATTTAAAGATTTTAGGCCTAGTTCAAATCTTAGGCTTTTTAGGGTGGCGCAATTTGGAAGACCCAAAACTCTTTTCCAGAGGCGGCCTTCATGGTTGTCCCAGTTTATGGACCAGAGATCCGGTTTTGCTTCTAGACCGTAGAGCACGACTGGAACCACATTGGCGAAGTAAAACTTTACCAGAGGCAAAATAGAGAACTTGCAGAATTTATAATTTAGCTTGATCATATGTGATGTAAATTGTGTTATTTTAGCTGCCACTTCATTTTCTACTTTGTATGTCGCTGGATGTGCATAGATGTTATAACCAAGATATTTTATGGTTTCTACTGTTTTGATCCGTTCTCCTCCCATGGACCAATTTATGCTTTTTGCTTTTGACAATGGATGTTTAAAAATCAAGATGTTTGATTTAGATGGGTTTACTGTTAACTTGTTTAATCCTACGTATTCGTTCAGTTTGTCCAAAAGGTGTTGTAGCCCAATTGGTGTTCTGTCGAGGAGAACTATGTCATCCGCATATGCCAACCAGCAGATTTTCCTCCCGTTTAGTATTGGGCTTATCAGAGCAGCTGTTTCTAGAAAATGGCCCATGTCTGCCAGGAACAAGTTGAAAAACAGAGGTGCCCCCAGACACCCTTGTCGTACACCTCTGTTAACTTCCACTAATCTGGACAGGTGCCCCATTGCATCGAGCCGTATTCTTAGGTTGGTGTTTTTATGAAGTTCCACCAAAATTGACAGAAGAGATTCTGGAATTCCCCAGTTCCGAAGTTTATCCCACAGTAGGGTTCGTTCCACCTGATCAAAAGCTTTGGACAGATCTATCCAGGCTCCGTACAGCATTTGTTTTTTCCCCCCTCTCTCTTGCTCATTCAAGATGTTGAGAATCAGGCCATTAATAGATGTTGAAAGGCCTTTGCGAAAACCTGTTTGGAAACGTGATAGAATGTTGAAATCTTCGACCCATTTCGAGACATGAGTTAGTAGTAGTCTCATGAAGACTTTGCTTTCGATGTCCAATAATGCTATCGGTCTATAGTTCGTTGGTTTGCGACGATCCCCGGATTTGAAAAAAGGAATTATGAGGGCCGTTTTCCAAGATGCAGGAAAGGTTCGTTGCTTTAATATTTCTTTGAAGAGAGCGGATAATAGCTTTGACCACAATAATGGTTCGCTTTTCAGTGCCTGATAGGTCAGGCCGTTTAAACCCGAGGCTTTTGATGATGAGGAATTGGCTATAATTTCCTGTATATCTTCTTCGCAGAAGTTAAGATGCCAAGTGATATCTGATTTGGATCTAAATTCGCGGGTTTCGTCGCTCTTAAATGTCTCTGTCAGGTAGCTCACCCAGCCATCTTCTGACACTAGGTTACATAATGAATGTGCATGATCCTCTTCAAACTGGTTCATTACTTCCGAGAAGTACTTGCTGTTTTTTACTCTCAGTGTTTGGAGTTTATACTCACGATCATTATGCATATGAATTGCGTTATGCGAAATCAACCATGATTTGTAATTGGCTTTTTGAGTTCTTCTCTCAGTTATCGTCTCCTCCACTGAAAGTCCTGCCTTTTTTATATCTCGTAACGCTTTCCTGTGCTCTCTTTTTCTTCTCTGTGTAGATTCATCAAAGGAGTGCAGATGTTTCTGTTTGACTTCTCCCGCTAGGTATTTAGGTGCTAAAGTTGCCCATAGGAAGTTGGTAAAACGGTGTGGATCGCATTGTGATTTCCATATGTAATCGGGAATCGTTTTAAGTTTTCCATTTAGGTTAGTCCCCCCATCTTTGTATTTTCATGGCACACTTTATTCCTTTTAAGCGTCTTCCAAATGCATCCAATTTAGCAAAAGTATTCCTGGAGGAAATCGTATGGCTACATAGCTTTCCATCGGTCTTGATCTCAGATCAAGGTAGTCAGTTTGTATCCAACTTCTGGAGGAAATGCTGTTCAATGGCCCAAATTGACATTCGACTATCCACAAGTCACCATCCTCAAACAGATGGCCAAACAGAAAGAACAAACCAAACCCTCGAGCAATACTTACGTTGCATGTTACATCAAATGGAAAGAAATTGGAAGGACTTGTTATGGATAGCTGAATATGCCTATAATAATTCATTACACACCAGTACTGGACAAACCCCTTTCTACACTATATATGGTAGACATCTACGTGCTTCAGAAGTGGATCTCCCAACCCCTTTGGAAATGCCAGCGGTTAAAACCCTACATACGACTATTTCCCAGGCCTTCAAAGAAGCAGCAGAACATTTACTCCAAGCCAAGAACAGACAAAAGAAATTCGCTGTCCAACATCGTAGTAAAGCCCCCGACTATCAAATTGGAGACAAGGTCTGGTTAGCATCAACATATGTGCCCATAAAAGGGGCTCGGACCTTTCGTCCCCGATATCTGGGACCTTATTCTATTGAATCCATAATAAATCCAGTGGCAGTTAAATTAGCCCTACCACCCACTATGCAAATTCATCCTGTGTTTCACGTATCACTCCTGAAACCGGTACAACCCGGTACTCGGGTTACAACACCACCAAAACCAGTATTAGTTGACGGAGAACCAGAGTTTGAAGTAAAGGATATCCTAGCCTCAAAATACAACAGATCCAAACTATACTACTTAGTTGATTGGAAGGGATACGGCCCTCAAGACAGATCATGGGAACTTAGTGAATACATCCATGCACCTCGCTTAATTAAAAAGTTCCATCAGAATTACCCAGCCAAACCAGAGCCAGGCAGAATTGCCACCTTGAGAGGGGCCTTGGGGGGGAGTGCTGTCATGACCCAGTCTTTTAGGAGTGGCAGGCCTGGGACTACTTTACCTGGACTACTTTGGGTGTGGCAGGCCTGGTACTATTTTACCTGGACTACTTTACCTGAGACTATTTAAACCACACCCAACAAGCAGAACATCCTTTGCATTATTCTGCTGTGGGCAGTGTGACACTTACTGTGTCCAGTTCTTTGATGCCAGCTTACCTGAAACCAAGGACTTGCAGAGAGAGAAAGAACACTACAAAACTTACCTAGAACAGTATCCTGTCTTCAATCCACCACTGACTTCAGTTCCACTCACCTGAAGGCACGAACTCCATCTTCCGGCACCGCAGGCATCCTGGAATACCATAACCTGGAAAGAGGAGAAAGAAAGACAGCATTAGTAAGCGTTTACTCACGTTTCCTCCCGAATGAAGAAAGCCACACAGTTCTTACCTGGGTAGTCATCTCATGGTCAGTATCATCTCATGGTCAGTATCATTGCTGGAACATTACGGTGCTCGTCGAGGAACATCGCAACCTGCAAGGAGAGAAAAGACACAGGTTAGCAATATAAAATCCGAAACAGCGCCACGCATCGCGCATTACTCACCGGACAGCATCGCGTACACCGCGCTTTCGCCTACCGGCCCATGCTCATCTTCAAGCTGCATGACAACACCAAAATACCTTTTCATACCTAAAAGGAAAGAAGCAAGCATTATTATTTGAACTAAGAGGAACATAAGAACTTCATATAAAGACTGTAAAGCAGCAAACTTACGAAGTCGCAGCAGGCCTGTATTCCCACAGGGGGCTTGCACCAGTGAAGTAACTTGGTCGCTGCTCGCCCCCCACATCTACGCGCCCCTGCCACGAGGAGCAGGATGGAGAATCCACCTCTTACAATATTAAGGTGAGGAGAAGGCCCAAGGGGGAGGAAGGAGTTGAGGCTAAGGGAGGTGGGAAAACATAAAGACAATCTGGTATTGAATCCAGCTCTCCTATATTGCAGACCCATCTTTAACCAGAGGCCTTACCAAGGGACCGGGAAGGGTTCGAGAGTGCAAATCATCCAACCTGGGCTGGGTGGCGTCCCCGTGGATACCAGGTGAGCGTAACAATAATGAAACATTCCCAATCTCTCCTGGGCCGCAACTATATAATTATAATAGTTGTTCTTTTATAAATCGCTTAAAACCAGAAATTGGTTACAAAGTGCGGGATCAGGATTCAATTCTGTGTTGCGCTGTGTTGTCTTGCTTCCAAGGCAAACACGTTGCCCTTGAGCTATCCCCCCTGTTGCAGGTTTCTTAATTCTGTGAACCTTGCCTGTACATTTTCCCTGCCCCCAATTTCCTGTCTAGTTCAGCCAATTCCTTTTCCAGGCTGAGCACAGAACCGTTAAGGGCCCTGCGCACCCCAGTCCTTGCGGACATACAGACACCCCCAATATAAACCTTCATTGCTTCCCACTCCATTGCGTGGGTTCTGTAGTCGCCCAGTTAACTTCAAAATAATGTGACAACTCCATACCCAGCATATCCTTGCATGCCAAGTCCTTGAGCATTTCATTATTAAATCTCCAGCATGGTATTGGAGAGCGTCTCAGAGGCATGTGGAGGGCCACACTGAGCGGTGCATGGTCTGACAGTAATCTGTCTAAATATGTCACTTCCTCCATGTGATCAACATGCTCCTCCCCAGTCAAAGCAAAATCTATCCATTAGTGGGTTTCATGTACTCCTGAATAACAAGAGTAACCCAATTCTGCTCAATGCTTCAATCTCCACCATTCCACTAACCCCAATTGCTGTGTCACCCTCAATAACAGTTTTGACGCCGACCCCAGAGGTTTCCCGGCCTCCAACATTAGAAATATCCAACTGCCCATCCAATCTATAGTTAAAATCACCCATTGAGATTATCCAACAGTCACTGTACTTTGCCATGAGTTCTCCCATCTTTTCAAAGAATTCAACCTGCTCCACATTGGGCGCATACGACCACAGTTTCAGCGCATCTCAGCTGAAGAGTTTACCCAGTACCCCTACATACCGTCCCTCATCATCTTCCAGTACACAATATACCTCAAAACGTGAATTGTCGTTCATCCATATCAGAGCTCCCAGGCGTTTGTTGAGACCCCTTCTCCACAACCCAGCCTTGCCATTCATGATCCAGATTTCTGCACATCCTCTTTTCGCAAATGTGTTTCCTGTAATATACCAATCGTGATGCCATGCCTCACCAGATAAGAATGTATCCTGCTTTTCTTAACCACCCCATTCATTCCTCTAACATTCCAATGTATTATTCTCAGTTTCGGTGCCATTGCATATTGCCGTGACATAGTACCATCCCTCCTAGCCCACCCCTTCCCAAATAAACGAAACACCCCTTGAAACAATACCCTTCCAACCCACCCCCCTTCCAGCACCCAGTCCACAATCTTGAGTGCCCAGTAAATCCCAATATTCCCCCAAACCTGAACTTGTAACACCTGCATCAGTAGACTAGCCTGCACCCTCCTCCCGCTACATCCAATGTCCTGGACAGGGCCAGATACAGTAGACAGGGAACAGACTATCAGGGAAACAATCATGAATAGGCTCTAACCCCGTCCTCTTGGGTCACTGAACCCATATTGCTCCTCAGCTCCACTTCTTTGTCACATAAGTGATAAATAGCAACCCTCCTACACCTCCAACCCACATTACCCTGACATTATTTACATACTTTACGCTGTCTGCGCAACAGAGCTGTCAGGAAATCATATAATGCTCAGGGCAGAAATCCCCTTCTCCTTCTGCTTCCTGTATCATTTTGGACCATTTTCCGAGTCTATCTACCCACTCGGGGACTGCGCCTTTCACCCGTTGCTGGCGTCTGCCCATCCAGGGCTAAGGTGCCGTCCTTGCACTCCAATACCCTGTCTCGGTTACCTGCTTGGTCATGTCCAGACACCCCTGTGCTTTTCCAGCTCAGACCAGTTTGCGGCGTGGGTAGGGCGTCAATCCCGGAACTCTCATGCCCCCTTTCTTCATTAGGCCATTATACAACCATTTCCACGCCTTCTTCGATGTCTCAAAGAAGTATGCTTTCCCCTTCGCAAACACTTTCAGCCTTGCTGGGAAAAACATCATGTACTTACATCCGAACTCGCAGAGTCTTTTATGCACTGCATCAAACGATTTGCACTGCTTCAGCACCTCCTGTGTAAAATGTAGGTATACCCTAATTTGTGCCCCACCAATAACATATACCACCCTTTGTTGGGCGTCCTGCAGGACTACTTCTCTGTCCCTAAAACTCAGGAACTTAGCCACTATAGGTTGGTGCGGCACAGACAGCGGGGACTTCTCTCAGGCGCTCTGTGCACCCTTTCCACTGTGAACAACTTTGATAGTCCCTTCACCAGACAGGTGCCCAAAAAGGCTTCTCCAGACAGTGTTCTGTATTGTGGCCATCTTCGTCTTCCAGCAGCCTTATAACCCTCACATTGCATCTGCGGGACCTACCCTCTGCGCCGTCGGCTCTGTCCTCCAGCGTCTGCGTGGCAGCAGCAAGGCCTCTAATTTTCAAGTGCAGCAAAAGTACAGTATTTTCCAGAGTGCCTATTCTCTGTTCAGCTTCTGTGACATGACCGCTCACTTTTCATAGGTCTTCCCTAAGCATCAAGACATCCACACCTAGCAATTGCACTTTGGTTTCTTGCGATGTTCTGGACTCATGAATAGCACAGCATGTAGGCTTACCATTGATACCTGTGTGACGGGGGACTCCTGCTACATTTTCACTGCACCCTCTCCTTGCCTCTGCCTGTCATGCCTGCTCTTGCTCCACAAACCGATCCATTTGCTGCTGTTGGCCCATGACCTTCGGCATGCAGTTCAGGACTCTGGGTTCAAATATTCCTCCAAAGGCACCAGCCGGTGGTCGGCCCATGCTCCCTGTGCACTGTTCCTGACCCAACAGGAGGAATTCACAGGAGCACAAGGAGGCCAACAGCGAGTTCCACAACCGGTCCGTAGCATCCCTTGGTGTGCCAGCAGCATGCTCCTACAGCCACTCAGTGCTAGGCGATGCCTGCCTCAGCCTCCCAGCAGCCCCAGGCTCCCTCCTGATTCCCACTCACAGTCTCCCCTGTCCGCACTTCCACTGCTGCGAGTGTTTGCCATTGGCCAAGACTCAATCCTCAGGGTAGACACAAACCCCAGTCACACAGCTCCCGGGCGCCTCAGCTCTATCGTCCCCATCAACCACAAGATGGCAACCGCAATCTTTGGCGGAGAACCTTGCTCGTGTACTCCCGATTCTGCGCTCCAGCACCCCCAACTGAGATCCTTGTCTCCTCAGGGCTATCCAGTGCCCACCTGTCATGTGCAAATCCGAGAGTTGACGAATTTCATCAGATTGCACGGGGACCCGCTCATGGAGCTCCACTAGCCCACGTCTGTTCCATGTGATACCTGGCCACTCTCCCATGTCACACCACTATCATTCTTCTCTGCTCCTCCCTGCCATTGCCTGTGCACTGCCCTGCCAAAGATTGATGGGACGTATGGCTCTGCACTGTGCTCTAGGGCTGGCCTGGCCACCTTGGCTTTCCCTGGTTTTCCCACTGAAACAGGATATTCCCGCTAGCTCTGAATGCCATGTCCGAGCTGATGCGCAAGCGGGTGCAACCTTGGATCATTCGCTGCCAGGTGTTCAAGTGGGAAATCTGCTCTTTCCACCTGCTTCTTTGTTTTCTTTCATACCCTCCCTTGCTACTTTGACCTTCGTTTGGCTACTCACTTCAGGTCCATGCGCTCCACCATCTCCATAAGGAAAATTATTGCCAAAGCATGGCAAATAAAAACGGTATACTGCAGACCACTGAACAAGAGGCTAATAGATAAATCCCAATTAATCATGCCTTAAGAACAAAAGTTGTGTACCATTTTTCTTTCCACATAATGCTCTAAATGAGCAATAAAAACAATACAGAGCAAAAGAGAAACAGGAAAATAATATGGACATAACAATCTAACCACCTTCCTTTCCCCATCTGCTCTCCCCTTTCTATTCTATCCACTCCTCCTTCACCTTTCACCCCCCCCACCCCCAGGCACATCAGCTCCCCCTGTCTCCCAATTCCCATTTACCACCACTGCCACCATATGCCCATCATGTCTTCTTGGCCTGGCTGGGGATAACTGAGGATGATTCCTCCTCTTCTTCCATGGATGAGCAACGAGGTCCCCAGTTCTTATTCCATCTCAGATGATGTGCGCACACCAAAACCTCCCTGAACACTGTGCATACTGCCAGCAGGCACCAGAGGAGGTGTTTGTGGTCCCGCCATTGTGTTGTGAAAGATGGGCCCCCTACCCCCTCCAGAATGCTGAAGCAAGGAATAGGACATTTTGTTTATTACAAAATTGCATCTTGAAGCACAACATTTAATATTTTTTTGCAATTTTGCAGTCTATTTTTGTTGAAATGAGGGTGTGAGAGTTCTAGCATGCAGGAGAGAGAGCCAGGGTTGGGGGAGTGGGATCAGGAGGCAGACAGTGCACGTTGAGGGGTTTTCGGCCTCCTGGTATCACTCCCTGTGGTGCGTGGCAGGCAGAAAGGGCCGCTGCTCCCGTGCCACCATGCTATACGTCATTGTCTGGTACGTACTGTTTGCATACTATTTATAATATGCAATTGTCCATGAAGACCTCTTGTTTGACATCTTTACTTTGATTTGGTATTGAATGTCCCAATTTCCTTCAGGAAATGTGATCTTATATTTTCAGCTTGCCCATGAGTGAGGCCTTTTTGGAATAGATTTTGCTGCAAAGTGAATCACTTCTAGGGGCACTTAATACCGGCAGGTAAGGCACAGTGAGATCAAGAATTTCAACCTAGCCTGAAATTCTGGAACTTGGAGACACAGCTTGCAAGTTCAAGTTGGTACTAATATATGTTGAAGGTTGTTTTTCAATACCTAAAATAATACTAACTTGTATACAGATTGCTTTAAAAATGCACAATTCACATGATAAACCAACCAGACAATGGGGCTCATTACAAGTCTGCTGGTATTCTGGTGGTAAATCCGCCAGAAAACCGACAAACTGTATTACGATACTGCCACTCCAGTAGAATGTCCAACGGATTACGAGTGGTGGTAGCCGGCTTAAATCCCCATTTCATGGAGTCTGATTGGACTCCATGGGGGATTCTTATGGTATTATAGGTGCTGGTATTACCAGCACCTGTAATAATGGCGATTTGTGCCAGTAAGGTGACAGAATGACCTCCAGCTTTTAGCTGGAGGTCATTCTGCAATCTCACTGTAAAACTCGTAGTTGGCTGGTGCGGTAACGTGCCTGTATACGTTAATACTGGCACCTTGTTACTGCACCAGCCATCTTGTAATGAGCCTGAATGTACGCATCATTGTAGAAACATCTTGATGAAAAAGAATAAGGGTGTAATTTAGTTTTGAATCCTACATTTCATGGACACGTTCAGCTAGAAGTGGAAGCCAGAAGACAATGCTCAGTAACATACAGGGTTTGGGGGTGGGGGGGTGGTGGGGGCAGATTGGGCACTGGACAATGAGGAGGGATAAGGAGCCCAAAAATGCTGAACTACACAGGACATTGCAATGTGTAAATCGGCGTCCCAGAGTGAACGAGAGGCGGTGGCAGACCAATCCACACAGGACATCCTAAGTACAATACAGGAGGCAAGAGTGATGCTGGAGCACAAAATTGATGCTGTAGGGTTGGATGTTGGACTGTTGAGACAATATTTGGATAAAGTATCAGTAAATGTAGGGGAAACAGAACGAAGAATTTCTGACATTGAAGATATAACGACTCCCCTACATTCCGAGGTACAGATATGCGTAGGAAAACATGCAAGTTGGAAGAAAGAATGGACAATACGGAAGGAAGAGCGAGAAGAAGCAATATACCAATCAACGGCCTACCGGTAAAGACTGAAGGGCCCTCCATGCAACTATTCCTGGAAGGGTGGATAATGGAATGGACGGGCCCAAGCGAGCTATACAGTTTCCTTTCTGTAGCAAGGACCCATAAGGTACCAAGTAGGGAACCCCCACCAGGAAGCCCCCCAAATAAGGTCATAGCAAAGCTCCTGAACTATTGGGACAGCGATATGATATTGCAGGATGCGTGGAAGAAGGACACAGTAGATGTCCAGGGGTCAAGAGTAGCTAAATACTCAGACTTCAGCAAGACAGTCCAAAAGGTCTGTCAATCGTTTGATATGGTGTGAAAGAAACTGAGGGTGAAGGAGGTCAAGTATGCCATGATATACCAAGCGACACTCAGGTTAATAGGTCCCCAAGGAGTCTGATTCTTTACAAATCCAACAGAGGCATGGGACTGGGTGGGGACTATACGCCCAAACAAAGTAGATAGACCGGGGGCACCCAGGAGGAAGAAAAAGGATAATACACCAGAGGATGCTCAAAAAAGGACAAGGGAAGACCCTCATCTTGAGAAGAAAAGATTAATCGCACCAGAAGAGAAGGAGCGCTGGCACACTGCAGAGGCTAATTAGATACTAACATGAACTGGAACTGATGCTTTTCAAGAAATAAGAACTGGGCCAGTTGCGCCAAGTCAAAGCAGGGCAGACGATTGCACAGTCCCCCCATCAAGTCTGACACCCACAGGTGGAGGTGGACAGGCTTTGGTTGAACAGGGACAACATATGCTTCAATTTGAGGGGAAGTATAGGGAGGCGGGAGTTCAAAGTGGTTATTGGTTGTTGCTAATGTTAGCGTGGCAGGGCTTGCGTCACAGACGAGGTCTCACCATCCCCAGGCTAATGGGACACATGCATTACTGGGACATGATACATATTGGTTATGGCTCACAGCGATCGGAGAAGGGAGTTGAATTGCCTCTCATGGAATGTAAATGGCTTAAATGATAAAATAAAATGGGGTCTGATCTCTAAATACTTGAACATGCACAATGCGGATATAGGGTACTAAGTCAAAAAATAGTTTTTAAAAGATCAAAGGAAAAAAAGATCAATTTAGGGAATTGCATCCTGTGGATGAGGGATTTTCTTTCTACTCTTGAGCACCTATGTCGCTTTCCCACAAATAATGTTTTTTCTCCCTTGTACAGGGTTGGGAAGAGTCACAGAGACAGAAACCCACAAAGGAGTATCTCAGATCACACCCCACTGGTGGTGAAGATAACTGGAAAAGAGTGGGGGGGGAGCAGGAGTGAAGGCTAAATGCATATTACTTGGGTAACAAGAATATCATGGCGGGATGGAAAGAGAGAACTGAAGAGTACTTTGCAATAAATGAAGGAGCTGTGGGCAGCAAAAGCACTTTCTGGGAATCCTATAAAGCCGTCCTCAGGGATAGGGCCATGACATCGATTAGTGAACACTGGAAAAAACAGCAAGGAAAAGTGGTGGAACTGGAAAAAGAAATCAAAGAGAAATACGCGACAGAGGGGGAAAAGAAGGAACTACTACAGGTCACAGCACAATATAAAACAGTGGTGATGGACGAGGCCAGGCACGCACTGTGGGCATCAAAGGCCAGAGTATACTAAATGGGTGACAAAGCAGGGAAAATGTTGGCCTGTTAGAAAGAAGCGAGGAAGACTCAGGGTGGATCAGAGGGGTTGAGTTGGGTGGGAAAGGGAGCCACTACAGGGTAGTCAGATACCTAGGAATTTGCCCACTACTCTTTTTACGATTATACGTGGAAGTACAGGGGCCAGATAAGAGGATGATTATGGAATATTTGGCAAGGGTGAACCTGTCGGGGATAGGAGAGCGTGGAAGAGTGGAAATTGATAAGGAGATAGATATCGAAGAAATGCAGGAGGCCATTGGTCCATTGCAGGTGGGGAAGACCTCAGGTCGGAACAGTATCCCACTCAAGTGTTGGAAGTGGTTGGGTGAGGGCATAACGAACCTAATGTTAGAAATATTTTGTTTACAGAAAGCAGGCATAAAGGAGACCTACCAGAACATTTGAGGATGCCCACTATAGTGTTGGACATAAGAAAAGGAAACCTAAGGAGTTATGTTCTTCCTTCATACAGTCCGATATCTTTGTTGAACCGTGAAATTGCAATCCTGGCCAAAATCCTAGCAAATTGAACAATTCGAATAATAGGTAATTTGATACACTCAGATCAATGTGGCTTTGTCCCCGGAAGGGCCACAATAAGAAATATTTGCGGGGTACACAATTCGCTAGCAAAAGTGGAGCATTTCAAGGACTCCACGCCATTATGGTGTTGTACCCAGAGAAGGCCTTTGAATCAATAAGGTGGGAATTTTTAAGGGAAGCTATGGGAGTGGTTGGATTTGGGGAATACTACATGACATGGGTAAAGTTACTATATGCGAATACTAGGGCCAGGGTTAGAGTAAATAGCTTTACATGTCACAGCTTCCCGCGCCAAAGAGAAACTTGACAGGGGTGCCTACTGTCCCCACTCTTTATTTCTTTTGGTGACTGAACCGTTAGCGGAGATAATCAGGTCAGACTAACACCACAACGGCTTTGGATGGCCATGGGGCTGGGAAGACTGCAAATCGTTGTACGTGGACGACCTATTAATATATCTTGGAGACCCACGGTGTACAGGTCCTAGAGCTATAGTGACAATACTGGAATTTTGAAAAATAAAGTGGTCTTAAAATAAACAGGAACCAGTGTTTGTACTGGTGAAAGACGGGGCTGATGAGATGCCAGATAACTGCCCTTGCAAATTACCATAGACCCATTTACATACCTGGGGATCAAGACACATCAGGAGGAACAGGGATTCCTCCAAAATAACCTGAACCTGATCCTTCATGGGCTACCAGGAGATGCCAAGCACTGGGCGAGCTTGCCCTTAACCCTCATCGGGAGAGCTAACCTATTTAAAATGATAACGCTCCCAAAGCTGTTATGCATATTGCAAAACACCCCAACGAAAGATCCTAAATCAGTATTTGCCAGGGTAATCTCAATACTTTCCGGTATCCTATGGGGAAACAGCAAACCACAGCTTTACCAACTCGGTTTGGGAAGGGGACATGGGGGTACCAGATGTTCTAAAATATTACTGGGCATCACAGTTTGCCTTGAGTGGGTATTTGGCAGGGCAACACAGCCGACACAAAGTTGGAAGTAACCCTAATGGGAGACAAATCCCTGTTACAAATACTGTACAGGAGTCCAGGGGGGACAGGAACTATCACTGGCAGCGGAAAGGATCATAGAAATTAGAAGAGACATCACGACCACCATGGGGTGCAAGGGGATCATCACTAAATGTTCACTGTTGTGGGAGAACCCAACCATATATTCCAAGTGTATAAATTGGGAAGGCAGCCAGGATGGGAAAGCAGCAGGATTATTAAAGTGGGAGACATCCTGAATGAGAAGAGACTCACAACACTTCCCACACTATGTGAACAATATGGGCTGATACAAAGGTATCTGTACACTCAGACACCCCTACAACACGGTCTGCTGACTCAATTCGGGAGAGAGATGGACATCATGACCCACACACCCCTAGAAATTAAACTCCTTGCTGACAAAATGGAAATGAAAGCAATAACAACACTGTATCAGACAATTAATAACTTCATGTCACCAAAGCTGGATAGAGTTAGATTCAAGTGGGAACAGGATCTAGGGACACTAGAGGAGGATGAATGGGTGGACGTGCAAATAGTGGAGAGAGAGGCCAATACGTCAATGAGATTGAGGCTGGTGCAACTCAACCTACTATGGGGCTGCATACAAATTAGAGCTTATTGTGAACGGGTTTTAACAGTACTGACACAGTTGGTGGGGAACATGATACCACAATGCCCCGAACTAACGCTTCTTCACATTCTGTGAGCTCAAGTGGAGACAAGAATCTAAGATACATGGGGCTTGTGGTAGCCAAAAGAGACCTGGCTACTAAATGAGGGTTCACTGAAGTACTGATGGAGGCCAAGTGGAAAGAGGGAATGGATCACTGTAGAGCTCTGGAAGAGCTAGTGTGCAGGAACAGGGGATGTCCAGGTACATTTCAGAGAAATTTGGGGAAGAGGGCCTTGGAGATTTGATATGAGAAGCACACATGTAACAACTGGAGAGGAAGGGAGATTCCATGTATCAGGGATAACATATCAGATACATATAAGTTGCTTGAAGGGAGGGATTGAGGGTATGAGTTGGAGGGCACCGGGGGATGGGAAACGGGAAGTGGGAGGGGGATGTATGTGCGTACTACTGCTGCTGTTGTTTGCGATCTATAAGCCATTCTGGAATTTATTTTTGAATAATCCATAAATATGGTTTATATAAAAAGCAACACAGGATCTTACTAGATATTTATGGGCAGCCTGCTGGATCAGGTTTACTATCTCGCTTAAAGGTGTGAATAGCCCTATCTCCCTGGTCATTTCTGTTTTAATGGCATTGAGGCATAACACATTGTCAAAGGCAAGCCAACAAATCCTGGCTGGACCTCTTGCAGTACAGCCCATCAGAATGCTAATCGCTCTGAAGTTGCTGCGTGCATGTTTAGAGCATAATCCCCCTGCCTGCAACCCCTCCTGTCCCCTTCCCTGGCTCCCAGGGGTGGGTAACAACACTGGCAAGATCTCCTTTCTTTAGGGCTGTGGGGGGCTGGCCTTAAAGGGGCCTGGCCTCCCTGCTGAGCCGGGCCTGCTGGTCCGTCATCTCCCTTGTTTCTACCACTGCTTCCTCTGGGCTAGGCTGGCCAAAAACAGGAAAGCCAATGTTGCTACTCATTCTAAGCTTAGCTCCATTTCAGCAAGACCAATGAAGAGAGTGTCTCCAGGTACACTTTCTGCAACTTTCTGCAATCTATGTATGTCCTCTGGTATGCCGGAATCCGTTCTGGTAAACACTCACCATGAACTAACAAGAACAAGAATGTTTGATATACTCGCTCCGGTTAAACAAATAAGGATCTCAAGGTGCCCCCAAAGTCTTTTTTTTGTTTCATACTGAGGTTGTTTCCCCCCAAGGAATAAACAAAGTATTTGAACTCTGCATGCACACATATAAAGAGATAAAAAGCCTGCCTGTGCCATCAGAAGAGCTACCATGCTGCTATTCTCCAAACAAAGAAATCCTACCTCCATCAAATTGCACCTGCATCTAATTCATCTGCAGAGTTGTTCTAGATATACAATGACCTTAGATCCCCCAAGAAATGGTCTTCTCCCACTGTCAGATCCCAAGCTTCCAACAGAATTCCTCCTTCTCTAATGTCAGCCATATTTCTCAGTCAGATCTAGCGTTGTTATTCAAGAAAATGTGTGTTTCTGATGAGAAGGTTGAACCTTGTCCATCCAAAGTTATCATGCACCATATCCTCACACTTGCTTCAGCCATAACAGCTTTGATTAACTACTCTTTGGGATCTAGCCTCTTCCCCCAAGCTCTTATTAAAAACCACATATCACATCCCTACAAGAAAACAAGTGGTATTCCTAACATCCCAGAAAATGGACTCCCTGCAGGACTTTCTTACCAAATCGTAGGGAGGTTATGCTGAATGACATGGTATTCTACACAACAACCAATCTGGTTTTAGACCATCCAGAGGTACTGAAACCTTATTGCTCTTTATGAGATATGAGATGCTTATGTCCCTTGATGCCAACTCACCCTTCATTCTCATTCTTATTGACCTCTCAGTGGCCTTCTTCACCATACCATAAAACCCTTCTCCATCGCTTGGAGAATTTGTTGGCATTAAAGGTTCTGTTCTTCATCTGATCTCATCCTTCCTGACCAATAGGACGATCCAGGTGAGGTCAGGCCTTTCCTCACAAAACCTTGGAGATCCACAAATCTCAAAATCTCCCCATGGCATTTCAATACCTACCTGAAATCTCTCACTGACCTCATCACCACGCAAACCTCTGTCTTTAACACCTATTTATATGATATGCATAATGCATTCAGATTTCAGGGATCAGACTAGCTCTCCATCATATCTCTGATTGCTTGCTCCAAGTTCAATATTGGATAATTGTCATGATCTCTGCTTCCAAAAGGTCAGGGTTTTCCCAACTCCCTTGGAAGCAGATCCATAACCCAGGTTCCGAGTGCCAACCAGTCCCAATTGGGACCTTTTGGACCCAGTCCTGGCGCCAGTGGCACCAGGCTCATAAATATGCCCAGTCCCAGCGCTGGAAGCGCCGGGCTCATAATGCTTGGGTGGACTTACCTGCAGCAGACCATGCTGCTTACTTGCCTGCCAGTTGAGCCTCTGATCCTCTTCTGTTTGGAACTACTTTTCCTGTTGGGTGGGGCTGGAGCCACTCCCTAGATTTAGAACACTGGAACTCTTCTGGAAGGCAGGAACTCTTTTCTTACCAGGAACTCTTTTCTTACTTAGGCGTGGCTGTGGAAGGAGACACCTAAGCACTACAGGAGGCTATTTAAACCACACCCGGTGGATGAATCTTGCTTTGCATTATTCTGCACCCTCTGCAGCAGGACGCTCATCGTGTCTTCTGCATCCAGTCCTGGGCCTAAGGAAAAAGGCTTACCATCCTGAATCCAGTCTTCAGCAACACCTATAAAGACAAGAAAGAACAGGTTAGCATTCCGGCATCTGAAAGGCAAAGGCTTACCTACTCTTCGTGCGCTCCAGAGGTCTTCATACTGCATTCCGGCATCTGAAAGACAAAAGCTTACCAACTCTTCGCACGCTCCGGAGGCCTTCGGCGCTGCATCCGCATCTGAAAGACAAAACAAGGTGCGTTTAAAGACATTGGGGAACTTTAATACTCACGTGCCATTACTCCTTTCCACATCTAATCCAGTGGGTATTCCGGCACCCTGCAGCCGCTCCGAACTCGTACCTGCAAAATAAAAAGACAGTTAGAGCGCATCGTGAAACAGGCAACAAGCGCTTACTCACGTGCTTCCAGGCGCTTCTATTCATCACACGGGCTCCATCTTCAACTCACTTCAGCCTGTCATCCGCCATCGCCGGAACCCTGCAAAACAAGAGACATCATTACTAAAGACTTTAAAAAGACATTGAATGACTCGAAACTTACCGTTTGTGCAGTAAACGACGGACAGCAGTCCTCTGAAGTCAAGAGGCCTGTGCTACCTATCCAGTGAAGAAACTGGCTACAGCACCCTGCCCCAAGGCAGATGGAGAGCTTGGCATTCACTTACCTAAGGTGAGAGCGTTAACCTTTGGGGGTCTACAGGAGAGGAGAAGAGGAAAGAGATAGGGACACCCCAATAACCCCAGTTCATTAACCCCATATTTTCTATCTGCAGACATCTTACTCTACACGTCAGGCATACAGTGCACAGAGGTCCAGCCCAAAGAGCCAACCGGGTGCTACACATCACCTTTGAAGATACGGTAGTCGCCCAGTCAAGACCGGCGCCTCTGCGAGAATCAGGTGAGCGTTACAGAACGCAAAGCCTACCGCAAAACTCTCGCCCAGGCGCTATGGAAACCTCGGATACTGACCCCCTAGCCCGGTTACTTGGGGAACTAAGGGCAGAAGTGCATGCAACTCGTCAGGAAACGAATGCTCTAAGAAGGGAACTAATTATTTCCAAGGAGAGAACAGACAATCTTGCTAGACAAGTGCTACAGTCACAAGCCGGACAGACCCCGTTACCCGCATCAGGGGCAAATCTTCCTTCAACATCCTCTATGAATCCAGTGCAGATCAACCTACCTGGGAATGTACCTCTGGCCCCGCCTGAGCGATTTTCTGGTGACCCAAAGAGGTTTGCAGTATTTATCAATCAGTGCCGGTTGCACTTCTTATGCCAGCCAGCAGCCTTTCCAACTGATCAAGCTAAAGTAGCTTTTGTACTTTCGTACCTTAGTGGCAATGCGGCAGACTGGTCGATCCCTCTAGTTCATCAAGATGATCCGGTTCTCCATGATTTTCAAGCCTTTCAGCTTAGTATGGAAAAACTGTTCGCAAGACATTCACAGGGGCAGGCCTTGGACAATGAGCTTCTTTCGTTGCGACAGGGTAATCAAGACCTTTTGGCTTATATTGCATCTTTCAATAGACTAATAGTGGAAACTCAATGGCCTGAGGACAAAAGGATTACGCTGTTTTATAGAGGTCTACGTGGAGAGCTCAAAGACGTTTTAGCCCAAGTAGTGAATCCCCCACAAGACTGTTCGGATTACATAGACTTGGTCGTTCAAATAGATCACAGGCTGCAGAACAGGAAGGCCGATCGTTCCAAGTTTGATGCTCGAGTATTTTCCAAACCGCCAACTCCTTCCAAAGGAGTAGACTCTGGGGAACCCATGCAAATAGGGGGTCTGAAAGGTCCTCTAACACAACGGGAGCGGGAAAGGAGGAAACAGTTGCAATTATGCCTATATTGCGGAAACTCAGGGCACTTTCTTCGAGACTGTCCGGTGAAACCTGCCAAGAAGGCAGTAGGAGCTGCAGTTACCAAAGCTACAAACTCTGAGCAGGGAAACGACCTCGCCCGACAAGAATAGAGGTCCTCTTGCCGAGCGTAAAAACCAGTTCCGTGACCTCGCATTTCGTGATACCTATGGTCCTCATTAGCCCTGATAATCCGGATCGATTACATGCAATTGAAGCTTACGTCGACAGCGGTGCCATCGGCAATTATGTGGATCATGAAATGGTTTTGAGGATGAATCTAACTCTTTGTCCCAAGGCTGTAAAGGACGTCATTACTACGGTGGATGGTACGGAGATAGCCTCCGGGCCAGTAACGCATACCACTCAAGAAGTGACGCTAGTAAGTCAAGATGGACACCATGAGAAGATCGTGTTCGATGTGATCAAGGCCCCTCAGTTTCAGATTATTCTAGGAATACCTTGGTTAGAGAAACACAATCCTCTGATCGATTGGCGAGCAAGAACGGTCCAGTTTCCAGAATGTGTCTCTACTTGTCACCCTCCACCTGGTGTTGCACTGGCCGCAATTTCTTCAGAGACTCCCCAGTTACCTCCCGAATACCTAGAATACCAAGATGTTTTCCGGAAGGATCAGGCTAACTCTCTACCTCCTCATAGGTCTTATGACTGCCAGATAGACCTGATACCTGGATCTACTCCTCCTTGTAGTAGAATTTATGCCCTCACCGAGCCTGAGAACCTTCACCTTCGACAATACCTGGATCAATACCTGGCAAATGGGTTTATTCGTCCTTCCAAGTCCCCTGCTTCTTCAGCTTTGTTCTTCGTTCCAAAAAAGGAAGGAGACCTTAGAACTTGTATCGATTATCGCTCCCTGAACCAGATCACCGTTAAGAATAGATATCCGTTACCTTTGATCCCTGAACTCCTGGACCAAGTCAGAAAAGCATGCATATATACAAAGCTGGATCTTAGAGGAGCTTACCACTTGGTACGAGTAAAAGAGGGCGATGAATGGAAGACGGCCTTCCGCACCAAGTATGGGCTATTTGAATATCAGGTCATGCCCTTCGGACTTTGCAATGCCCCGGCCGCCTTTCAATATTTTATGAACGATGTCCTCAGAGAGCTCATAGATGTATGTGTTGTTGTTTACATTGACGACATCCTCGTTTATTCTTCATCGGAATCTGAACATCGGAAACACGTGAAAATGGTCCTCGAAAGATTGCGTCAACACAAACTTTTCGCTAAGTTGGAAAAATGTGTTTTCAACGTGACTGAAGTTGAATTCTTGGGATTCATATTATCACCTGGCGGAGTGCGTATGGATTCAAAGAAGGTCGATGCAGTTCTCAAATGGCCATCACCATCCTCCGTAAAAGGTGTGCAAAGCATGTTAGGCTTTGCTAACTTTTACTGCAGGTTTATCCCCGAGTTCTCTCGAATAGTCCAGCCCATCACTGCCTTGTTAAAGAAAAACAAACGTTTTGAATGGTCTACCGAGGCGGAACAAGCTTTCCAGGATTTGAAGACTAAATTTATCTCTGCACCAATCTTAAAACACCCTCGCCCCGAACTCCCCTACATCGTGGAAACTGATGCTTCAAGCCTTGCCATGGGGGCAGTTCTATCACAAAAGGACCCGGTAACCAATCAGTTGCATCCCGTGGCATTTTGGTCCCGCAAATTCTCGCCTCCTGAAGTCAATTACACGATTACTGACAAGGAACTTCTGGCTATCAAGTCTGCCTTTAAGGCTTGGCGGCATTATCTGCTGGGGGCCCGACACACCGTTACTGTGATTACGGATCACCGAAACCTGCAATATTTGAAAACTGCAAAAGCCCAATCCTCTAGACAACTCCGTTGGGCATTATTCTTTGCCGAGTTTGACTTCATAATTACCTATCGACCTGGTACAAAGAACGGTAAAGCCGATGCCCTTTCTCGGATGGGAGTGGAAGAACACTTGATCAACCCTAAACCTGTACCAATCATTCCCGAACAAAGAATTCTGGGTGTAATCGCCACAGAATCCATAGAGGAAGTTAAGGATAAAGCCAGGCAACTTGTAACTCCAGCAGATATACAGAATTGGCATCTGCAGGGAAAGGACTTTGCAGTAAAGGACAACTTATTGTATTTCCAAGAACGATTATACCTACCCAGCACAGATTTACAAAAAAAAGTAATCTCTTGTTATCACGACTCTTTAATGGAAGGTCATCCCGGTATAGCCAAGACCTCAGAAAAGATCAAGCGCTACTTCTGGTGGCCGTCTTGGAAAAAAGATATCAGAGACTTTATAATGTCCTGTGGAGTATGCGCCCAAAACAAGAGTCAAAAGGAAAGACCAGCAGGCCTCTTACGCCCTATTGACATCCCACCTCGCCCTTGGCATACGCTTTCTAAGGACTTCATCACCGATCTACCTCCATGCTCCGGATACAATACGATTCTAGTAATCGTGGACTTATTCTCCAAGATGGCGCATTTCATTCCGCTCAAAGGCTTGCCAACAGCAGCAACTCTGGCCCGAGAATTTCTCGAAAACATCGTCCGACTGCACGGTTTTCCTTCGGTTCTAATTTCGGATCGAGGTAGTCAATTTATTTCTCATTTTTGGCGAAGTTGCTGTCGGTCGGCTCAAATTGATGTGAGACTATCGACCAGTCACCACCCTCAGACCGACGGACAAACCGAGAGGACCAATCAAACTCTGGAACAGTATTTACGCTGCATGCTGCAACAAACTGAAAAAACTTGGAAAGATATCCTTTGGATATCCGAGTATGCCTACAATAACTCTGTCCATTCGGGAACTGGGAAAACCCCGTTTTTTCTTTTGTACGGCAGTCACCCTCGAACCTCGGAGTTGGATCCCCTCCAAGATCTTGAAACACCAGCAGTAGACTACCTGCATTCTACAATCACCCAAGCCTTTAAGGAAGCTGTTTCTCACCTTCAAAGGGCTAAAGAACAATACAAGAAAGGAGCAGATCAACATCGGAAGGAAGCCCCTCACTATCAAGTAGGGGATCAAGTCTGGTTATCCACCAAATATCTATCTCTAAAAGGCCCACGCACATTCAACCCAAGATACCTTGGTCCCTATTCCATCACTACCATAGTAAACCCAGTAGCGGTCAAGTTGGACTTGCCCCCGCACATGAAGATACACCCGGTCTTCCACGTCTCTCTATTAAAACCCGTGCAACCTCAAAACAGACTAACCAAATCTCCAAAACCTATCCTAGTGGATGGAGAACTCGACTTTGAAGTCAAAAGCATTCTGGACTCCAAGATCTCCAAATCTAAACTATTCTACCTAATTGACTAGAAAGGCTACGGCCCCCAAGAGAGATCCTGGGAACCTGCTGAATATGTCCACGCTCCTCGCCTAATCAAAAGATTTCACCGAACATTTCCTGACAAGCCAAAACCCCCGGAGAAGCCCGGTTTGGGAGGGGCCTTGAGGGGGGGTACTGTCATGATCTCTGCTTCCAAAAGGTCAGGGTTTTCCCAACTCCCTTGGAAGCAGATCCATAACCCAGGTTCCGAGTGCCAACCAGTCCCAATTGGGACCTTTTGGACCCAGTCCTGGCGCCAGTGGCACCAGGCTCATAAATATGCCCAGTCCCAGCGCTGGAAGCGCCGGGCTCATAATGCTTGTGTGGACTTACCTGCAGCAGACCATGCTGCTTACTTGCCTGCCAGTTGAGCCTCTGATCCTCTTCTGTTTGGAACTACTTTTCCTGTTGGGTGGGGCTGGAGCCACTCCCTAGATTTAGAACACTGGAACTCTTCTGGAAGGCAGGAACTCTTTTCTTACCAGGAACTCTTTTCTTACTTAGGCGTGGCTGTAGGAAGGAGAAACTAAGCACTACAGGAGGCTATTTAAACCACACCCGGTGGATGAATCTTGCTTTGCGTTATTCTGCACCCTCTGCAGCAGGACGCTCATCGTGTCTTCTGCATCCAGTCCTGGGCCTAAGGAAAAAGGCTTACCATCCTGAATCCAGTCTTCAGCAACACCTATAAAGACAAGATAGAACAGGTTAGCATTCCGGCATCTGAAAGGCAAAGGCTTACCTACTCTTCGTGCGCTCCAGAGGTCTTCATACTGCATTCCGGCATCTGAAAGACAAAAGCTTACCAACTCTTCGTACGCTCCGGAGGCCTTCGGCGCTGCATCCGCATCTGAAAGACAAAACAAGGTGTGTTTAAAGACATTGGGGAACTTTAATACTCACGTGCCATTACTCCTTTCCACATCTAATCCAGTGGGTATTCCGGCACCCTGCAGCCGCTCCGAACTCGTACCTGCAAAATAAAAAGACAGTTAGAGCGCATCGTGAAACAGGCAACAAGCGCTTACTCACGTGCTTCCAGGCGCTTCTATTCATCACACGGGCTCCATCTTCAACTCACTTCAGCCCGTCATCCGCCATCGCCGGAACCCTGCAAAACAAGAGACATCATTACTAAAGACTTTAAAAAGACGAAACTTCCGTTCGTGCAGTAAACGATGGACAGCAGTCCTCTGAAGTCAAGAGGCCTGTGCTACCTATCCAGTGAAGAAACTGGCTACAGCACCCTGCCCCGAGGCAGATGGAGAGCTTGGCATTCACTTACCTAAGGTGAGAGCGTTAACCTTTGGGGGTCTACAGGAGAGGAGAAGAGGAAAGATATAGGGACACCCCAATAACCCCAGTTCATTAACCCCATATTTTCTATCTGCAGACATCTTACTCTACACGTCAGGCATACAGTGCACAGAGGTCCAGCCCAAAGAGCCAACCGGGTGCTACACATCACCTTTGAAGATACGGTAGTCGCCCAGTCAAGACCGGCGCCTCTGCGAGAATCAGGTGAGCGTTACAATAATACACAACCTCTGCTTTGACAAGTCCACATCCACAACGTTTGCCTTAGCATGCTCTTCCTTAGTAGGAGCCCCTCTACTCTTGTTTGCTCTATCAAAAACCTGGGGATTACCTTTGATGATCTTATGCCCTTTGCCCTTAGGTTTACAGGCTCACAAAGAAGTACAATTTCCAGCTGCCTATTCTGAAATGCCTCCACCCTCTTCTGAATGTGTCCCAAAGACTCACTACTGTCATGGTTCTCTCACGCCTTGACTAATGTAATGGTCTCCTTTCTTCCGTGAATCAATCAAATACCACGAGGATTAAGAATCCTGATATTTCCAAATTTTTGGAACAAAGAAGACACTGATCTTGCTAATAAGTGCAAGGAAAATCTAAAAACCAGTTCAAAGGTGCTGCTAGAATTGTTCATTGAGCATGCGACCAGAGAACATGAGAACATGCGAGGATAGTTGAACAAAGTGAAGTTATTAAAAAAGAGATTGCAGAAATTAAGCCTAATGGACATTACCAGTGTTTAAATACACTTCCAACTGAAAGATATGACCAGTGAATAAATCAATTTCTAACTGGCGCAATTTGTGTGGTGGCACTTAATTCTGTGTTTGTATATAGTAATAGTCCTGTGATAGCAAAACAAACCATACTATACTAAGAATGGAAGTGTTACAACACAGTTTGAAGTGCCATGAAACTTTATCCTATGCAATGTTGACCACCAAAAAACAGAAAGGGACTGTTACTTAATATTGGATGTAGGGAATACAGCGTGATGCACACTGGGTGCATTCCAACATCTGAAATCAGACCCACAAACGTTAATACTCCTCTTTTATTTTTCATCTTTCAAATCTCGAATATTTAGAATTTTGCTCTGCGAAAATTCATCCACTTCATCTAATTAACAACAAGAATAAGCACAGAGTGGGTCTCAACTGTGATGGTATGTTAGGCACAGAAATGTTAGATTTTACACATTGGGCTACAAGGAATAGCAAGAGACACACATGACCACGACGTGAAGGTTCACGTGATGGAATGAGATACAGTTTCCATTGTTTTTCATCCGGTGGATAGATTGAAAAGGAATACGAGTCGCATGGGAACGCGAACCTGGTGGAAACACTGTCAGTACACACGTTTAGATGCTTGAAGAGCCGAGGTAAGACTCCTGAAGTTAGATCTTATGTACACTGTTGTGTACCATGATAATTTGTGGTGCGGGGCACACTAAACGGTGTAATATCAGCAGCCGTAACAATCATTACAGTTGACAGAATGCTCTATTTTTCCGTAGAAAAATACAACTGGGTTTCCAGAGTAATCTGAAAAGAATTGGGCTACACTGATACATATGAAGAACAGAACGCACACCTAGGATTGGAACTTATGGGGAACTATACGCTTAGAGAGTAGATAAGTCTCTCCAGTGTGTCAGTGAGCTGCATACATGAAAATGGGACCTGAATATAACAGCTTGTATTCCAACCACATGTTTCCTTTTATAGTTAGATTTCCCCGACAAGGAATACTGGAATAATAATTGTGTGTGAAGCAGCAAGGTAGATATTGAGGAATTTAACGAAATACCTCCTTTTGGGGCTGATCATGAGTTGGGTTTGTCATTGGCAACCATTACACTGGTGTCACCAATGATTAGGGGTGCCACGTTTACACATATGCACCAAGGATATTAATGAATAACCACAGTGTACAAGTCTGTAAACTAGAAGTGATGAACTTTTAGAGAATTCAGGGGTATATATTGAAAACAGGTGGATTAAGTATTGTAAGGAACTCACAAGTGATCACAGTTCCAGGGTGTTTATTGAACTTTATAATGGGTTAGATAAACACCTAATCTAAACCTAAATCTAAGATGGGAGCAAGCTATGACCATCAAATAAAAATAAGGTAGTCCAAGGGCCTATACTTACTACTAAGTTACAAAAGAGTGTGGGATAATGTTCACCAGAAAAGATAGAAGTGTTCACAAAACGGTATGGCTGGGTCTTGCTTCCCCATGTTTTAAGCACGGGACAAGGCAGGACTTCTGAGCACAACACAGTCCTGGGCCTCACCAGCACAAGGTTCACAGTTCCATTCAACGATGCCAGAACCTTCAGGAGCCAACTCCCTTTTCTACACAGTCTCTTGCCTTAGAAGGCCTGCTGGTTAGAAACAACAAACAATAGTTCCTTCTGTAATCTTGCACCCTGGGCCACTGCTCTTTGCCCCTTGGATCTCATTCCGCCAAGCTCCGATCCCTCTTTCAGCTTGGGCCTTCCTCCATTGGGTTCACTATGGCCTTACAAATGCAGCTTGCAATATTCAAGAGCATTAATGTCTTTCTAAACAACTTCCCACTGTGGACAACTCTCAGCCGGGTTCATTCTTTTCGACACAATGTTCCTGGGTGATTACTCTTCACCCCAACTCGCAGGCAACCCACTGTCGGGTTCACATCTGCTGATCTCACAGTTCACTTTGCTTTATCACAATACAGGATTTACTTGTCTTAGTTGTTCCCTTGGCCTCCCTCTGTCATCTTTAACACAGTTCATGATTTGCTCATCTCATCTGAAAGCTGGGTTCCCTTCTGCTAGCTTCCTTTTGGCATCGGGTTCACACTTGCCTTATTTCAGAATATTCGCAATCTTATGAGAAAGTGGGAGTTCCTTTCCCACAGTGGGGGTTCCTTTCCCGTAGCTTTCCCTTGGCATCCTTCTGTCGGGTTCACATCTGTCAAAGTTCACAAGACAGTTGGCCTCATTACGAGTATGGAGGTAAGTAACTGTCCTTACCGGCATGGAGCAAATACCGTGTAGTAAAGAGCCCGCTAACAGAGGGCTATTACGAGTTCGCGGGCACAAGCTTTGCGCCATGCCGGTAACGACATTACTGGCATGCCGCTAAAGTCCAAAAAATGGACCTTAGCGGCATCATGGAAAGCACTGGTAGCACTACCGGCATCAATGGATACGGCATTAGCGGGCACCGCTATTAGCGGTGATCGCTATTAGCGGTGCCCGTAAATAAGCGGAACCGGAAGTAGCGTCATCACACAGGAACGGGAAAGAACACGGTGGCCATCTTGAAAAACACAATCCATTGCAATCCTCCATACACAAGATCTGCATCAGCACAACAGCAGCCCCAACTTCACCTACCACTCCATCACCATGCCCAAGGCCCTGAAGAAAGGTGCTGTGCACCAGCGCAAGGTCCGTTTCTCGGAGGAGCTAAAAATGCTCGTGGACACCCTTGCCGAAAATGGGGAGGTCGTGTTTGCGGCAGATCTGCGGTGACCTGCCCAGATGAGAAAGAAGGAGATCTGGGAGGAAGTGGCATGCAAAGTCAGTGCGGTCGGCACCACCCTCCGCACTGTAAAGGACGTGCGCAAGTGCTGGGATGACCTGCGCCTACGCGTCAGGAACATTCTTGCAGCCAATCGGAGCCAGGGTATGGGAACAGGTGGCGGAGCAGGCCGCCGATCAAGATGACTCACTGGGAGGTGACATGTGCTAGCACAAGTGGCATGGAGACAATTGAGGGAGTGGGGGAAATGGAGCATGGAGCACCGTCATCGGCAGATGGAGGTGAGTGTCCACACAAACCACTGTAATGCAAAGCATGATGATGTCCCCCAAATGTGACAGTGAAATGAGCCAATGCATGGGCCATCACACACACACGTACACAACCATGCCTATAGGCTGTCCACAGCACCATTACATCCACATGCATGCAGCACCTCATACATGTGTCACCCAGACGTATGCCTGCATGACCAACCCATGTGGCAAACAACCTGTATGTCACAACTCCAAGTCCAAATACCCTCAAATGTAGAGAACTGCAACAATACCAATATATGCATGATGCACGTAGAACCATCACTGATGCTGTCCCTCCCTTGGTCCCCCACAGGCTCACAATCTGACAGCGAGGCCCAGGAATTTGCGGCGCAGGCCACAACACCCATGAAGAAGGACAGGGGCACAGAAGGAGGCAACAGGCCTTCCACATCAAGGGGCACAGGCAAACCCGGACTGCCACGGAAGCCCAATGAAGCTTAGGATGCAACGGCACCGAGGCGTGAAAGGGGCACTGACACCGCAATAGCACCCACACCAGCTGCTACCACCTCACAGGGACCAGTGGCTGATGGCTCACTGTCCACTGCCAACAGTTCTGTTGGAGAAGCAGCTGCCATGGCACCCCTGTCGGATGAAGAGGGACACTGCCAAACACTCAGAACACATTGTACACCCAGCCCGCAGCTGTCACACCACCTCACCCCACACCCCAACCCAATGCCAGCAGCCATGAGCTGTCTGGAGGTGAGTCATGGCCAGGGAGATGGAGCCCCACGGAGAGCACACATGATGCGGGACCCATGCCGCACACTGCATCAACATCCACCGGTGTCAGGGACAGAGACCAGGGAATCGCCCTCATCCAACAGCGCCAGGAGGAGCTCACAGCGCTGGTGAGCCAGCACGTGAGCGAAGGTGCCCTGTCGAGGGAGGGGTGCCGTGAATACACTACGGCCATTAAAATCGCAATAGAAGCGAGTACCACACGCATCTGTGATGAGTTGGCTGCTGTGAGGCAGGTCCTCAGCCGCATCGCAGATGCCATGGAGACCCAGCTTCCCGCACAGGGACTGGAGCAACCAGGCACCTCCTCATCTGCCAGCTCCACGCAGACCAGCCCCCCGCACACGTCCACGCAGACCTTGCGGCAGTCAGACATGCCGCCACCCTTTGCTGGTAGAGGACATGGGAAGTAGGGGCAGCCTGATAATGGGAACTCTTGCGGACTAATGCTGCATTGAAGTGCACACCATGTGTGGGGGAGTTGCGGGGAGAGGGGGAGGGGGAGAGGGTGTGTGGGGGAGTTGTGGGGGAGGGGGGAGAAGGTGTGTGGGGGAGTTTTGGGGGGAGGCAGAGGGGGGAGACGGTGTGTGGGGGAGTTGTGGGGGGAGGGGGAGGCGGGAGAGGGTGTGGGGGGAGTTGTGGGGGGAGGGGGAGAGGGTGTGTGGGGTGGAGGGTTTATGCACTTTCTATATACTTTATGGTTAATACACCCGTTGTGTCAAGAAACATCTCATGACTGGACATTGGTTATTGTGTATGTGTGCTTTATTGGTGAACAGTGCAGTATGTCCATGTCCCCGCCACACCCAGTGCCCTGAGTCCCACCTCCATGGCACCCTCCGCATCCATGTGTTTTAGAAATATTGGTCTATCACATTCTGGTGCACAGCACGTCCCTCCTGTGCATCGCCACCTGCCTGACGTGCAACCACATCTTCTTCCTCCTCCTCAGCCTAACCTGGCGGTTGCAGTTCAATGTCAGGGGGCAGAGGCACGTTCCGTCTGATGCACATTTTGTGCAGCATGACACATGCCATGATGATCTTGGCCACCTTTTTCATGCCCGTACAGGAGTGCCCCACCCCCGACCTGCTGAGGCAGCGAAACCGTGCCTTCAACAGGCCAAAGGTCTGCTCGATCACCACACGGATACGGGTATGTGCACGATTGTAGTCCTCTTCGTGCCTGTTCTGTGGGTTCAGGACAGGGGTAAGGAGCCACTTCTTCAAGGGATAGCCAGCATCACCTGCATGGGTGCAACATTGGGTATGTGTAAGTGATTTCATGAAATGGAACCCATACGTATCACTCACAGGCCTGCAGTTATTTGTTGCTCCCATCCACATATCCCTGCATGAATGGAGATGTTCAAAGTAACCTCAATGTGTGAAGTCACATGGTCCACAGGTGTGGGTTGCATCGTCAAGTTGATGCAGGGGGTCCTATTCCTTGCTAGTGTTCATGCACTGTGGTTGCCTACGGCAGTAGTTGCCATGATCTATGTGATGGGTAGTTAATTGTATGCATTGATCCTGGCACCGTTGCCACCAGATTCATAATGATCTGCCATTCAACGCTTGATGTTCTCATGCTGGCATGCTGCACTTCTGTGGTGGTGTGCCAGTGACAATATGTGTATTGCCTTTGTGTTATTCATTTGTGCGCATTCATGGACGTATGTCCGGTGTGATGCTGTTCAGCGGTCATTTGCATTGGGCATACTGACAGCATGTTGCTGCTTTGTGTTTCAGAAGGTACGGTCTGATGATGTGCAGTGTACGTGTTGATGGATATGGTATGGTTGCAGTACTGGCATGTTGTCATTGTTGTGCAGCTTACGTCTTTCATACTGGTTTCAGGTGTCAAGTTCAGTCTGGGATGCTTTGGGGCACAGTATATTGCAGTATGGGCATTGTCCAGTCGCACAACTAATACCACCCAGGTGAAGTATGCATCTCTCCCCCCCATCTCACCCAGGTGAAGTATGCATCTCCCCCTCCCCAATCTCACCCAGGTGAAGTATGCATCTCCCCCCCATTCTCACCCAGATGAAGTATGCATCTCTCCACCCCCCAATCTCACCCAGGTGAGGTATGCATCTCCCCCCCTATCACACTGCCATGTGCTTGCCATGCAACTCACCAAGCAGCCAGGCACGTCGTCTGGCATGTCGTTCCATGTAGCGTGGTATCGTGGAGTTCTGCAGGACCATTGACTCATGGGTTGATCCGGGAAATCGGGCACAACAATGTGTGATGATCTTGGTTGAGTCATATACCAGTTGCACGTTGATGGAGTGGTATAGTTTACGGTTGCGGTACACTACCTCCATGGCATGTGGGACCACCAATTCCACATGGGTGCAGTTGAGGGAACCAATGCAATTTGGCATGCCTGCCAGTGCATGGAAGCCAATTTTGGTGTTGGAGATCTTCTGGGCAGTCCGTGGAAGGGATATGTGGTTGCTTGTGTGCTTCAAGAGGGCATCGAGCACTTGGTTCAGCATGCGTGAAAATAATGGTTGTGATATGCCATACCTCTCCCCCACTGTGTGCTGGTAGGTGCCTGTGGCCAGGAAGTGGAGCACAGACACCACCTTCAGTAGAGCGGGGATGGCGGTACGGATGTCAATGAGGCTGTCGATGTCGTTGTGTATCATGTCCACGATGGTGGTGATGGTGTCCCGGTCCAGACGGTACAGGGTGTGGATCTGCTCAGGGGTTAGGTTGAATGGACTGGCTCTGGTGCGAGGGATTGGGGGCTGCCTGCGTGGTATGACTGGCTGCACTGGTGGGGCATGCTGGGCCTGTCTCACCCTGCTTCTCCTCCTGTGTCTCCTCTGTGGTGCCTGCTGTTGTTGTTGTTGTTGTTGCTGGTGTATCAATGCAAGCATGTCCTCCAGCCCCAGTATTACTACTAGTGGAATCATTTTGGTGTGGGAAGGGGTGTGGTGTGTGGGTGTGCTCCTTTTGTGCTGGCCCAGACTCCATTGCCTCCACCTGTGCTGATTGTGTGCACCTGTGGCAGTTGGGAACACTGCACATAGCAGTTTACGGGTGCTTCGCCATGCCGGTATTGCCGGCATGCTGGTATCCCCTATTAGCATCTTCATGGTGCCGATATTTGCATGTCTGCCTGACTTGTGATGTCCTCCCATTAGCGGCATACCGGTATTGCCGGCCTGAAGGCCCGCATGCCCACGCCCTTGCCGCTATTAGAGGCACAGTTATTAGCGGTGCCTCTAATACCGGGTTCTTAGGTCCGAATAGCCTGCAGCGGTATGGGATGCCGGTAATCCTTTACCGGCACCATTTTTCCCTTACCTCCAACCTCGTACTGAGGCCCAGTCTCTTTAGATCCCTTAGATTTTTCCCTTTTCCTATGTTGGGGTCTCAGCCCTAGTCAGGCTACACACAGTTCTTGTTCACACAATAAATTTGGCTTCTCAACGTGTTAAAGACGTTTGATTGTACGAGGGGTTTTGATTGACCCTCGTATAACCTCTTTGACACCTTACGTCAGTCTTCCCCAAGGCCTCTTAGTTCTTGTGGTTTCAAAACAGGTCCCAGTTAGAGTCTTTCGAATGAGTGCCCACGTGGCGCCGGGCCCCTCTGCACCTGGTCCTTAACTGGGCTTTCTTTGAAGTTCATAAACACAAGTCCTTTGTTCAAATGTTGCCAAGCGAAATTCGATTTCATATTAGTTTCCTCCGACTCACTATCTTTGCTGAACTTGCTGGACTCTCTTGTCTCGGGAGTCAAGGATGGCACCACGGTGGCAAGCGCTGCTCCCCGCTTTGGCTATCAGCGCGGGTGGGCCCTGTGTGCTGTTGACACCTGTCACCCCACACGCCAGCTGGACTTCCCGGTCTTATGATTCAATTTCAAAGGCTTTGCGGGGCTGAGTTGAAAAGGGCAAGGGCAATTCCCTCCTTATCGTTCTTTCAGGTCTCATCGCTGATCTCCTTCGCTTGAACTACCAGTCCAGAATAGCTGCTCTCTCGTGCGTTCGACCTTGCTCGAAGTGTGCTCTCTGGCTCCTCCTTTTATCCCTATGGGGAAAAGAAAGGGCCATCAGGTGTGTGTGGTTATTGTCAATTGCCTGAGTCTGCCTGACCCTTGTGTTGGGACATGTCAGGTATACAACTCTGGTGTTAGTCCATCTTGTTTCAAAACTGGGACACCTTGGCAGGCTTTCACCAGGAATTATATCCCTCATATACCCCTAGGGAATCTTTCTAGCTCCTAGTTCATTAACACTTGTCACAGAGGGGTTGGTAATTTCAGAAAGGGTGAGCTTTGTAGGGTTTGTGAAAGTAATGGGAAAAATCCATAAAATAATAGTTGGACAGTTTGTAGAGGGGAGGAGCGGGATTATAGTTGTGAAATAAATAGGGGCGGGGTTGTGAGAATAGTGTTGTTTGGTTAAAGCAGACTGGGAGTTCAGGAAATAGTAATCAGAGGGATGGGTAGAAGAATGACTGGGAGTGCTCCGGTAGACAACAGGGCAACAGGGATTCTGGGAAATGTAGTTTCCCACGGCAGCAGGGTTTGGATTCCTAATAGGTTTACTAGATGCAGAGGGGTTGTTGGATTTAGCTAAAGAAGATTCATTGGGTGGAAGGGAGGTTGATCTAGAACTGCCTATAAAAACCTCAGCAACTTGGTCTTCCTCGTCTTCCCTTATGTCATACCGCATCTCACCTTGGGTATTCCCCCGAGCACAAACCCGGGTTCCCCTACCCAGGTTATCCTCCCCCACTGGTCCACCCGCAGGAACTGGATCCAACAGCGATGGCGTGTCCTAGCCACCTGGATAAGGGATTTCTGGGCTCTACTTAGGAAAACACCATTAGGTTTCTCATGGTATACATCAACATATAGACTGCAAACCCAGTGACATGGCTATTGGGCAAAATGATGGTGGGCTCTATTCTCTGTACACAAGTGTAAAATTGGACAATTTATAAACTGGACCTCATATATGTTTAGTGTCTGCAGAAGTCGCTCCTAAAGAAGGGGTTTAGTACCCTGAAACGCATAGATCATAAAGGGCTTGTATTTGAACATGTGAAAGAGCATTGTACAAAAAGAAGATTAGAAGATTGTCATGGAATGCAAAAACATGATGTTTGATTTTTAATTGTGTGCATATTAAATTTGTAATTTATGGAAGAAGAAACTAAGTCTTTGGCTGTCTCGTCAGCATTAAGGTGTGCAGGGGACAAGAGTATCCACAGTTTGGACACTATTTATTGCTATTTGTGTTACGGCTCCGTGTCAGGGCTGGTATTCCTCCTCTGCATCCATATATTTTTGGAAGTGTTTGTTCACTGTTATTGAAATATTGTGAAATGTAATTGGTGTGCACCGATTGATCGCAGTATACATACCGGACCACATTGTCTGCATAAGCCAACTACAGAAACCTACAAGTACCAATACATAAGAAATCATATGCAGCCAATATGAGTAAAATAAAAAGAATAGGAACTTGCTGGTACAGCCCCCCTTTGGCCCTAGGAGATTTATTACAATGTCCTAATCCATCTAGCACAACTACTATTTGTGTACCTGAATATGAAAGCATTAGTAGCTTTAAAGAGTGGGAAGAACCCCAATTTTGTGACCTATGAGATCAAATGTTGCAAGGTCTTTGAAAGTCACACGTATAGTTCCCTTTTTTAATGATGTGTATTTGGAATTCAGGAAATACAAATTAAGAGTTTGGTTTATAGTACACAGGTCTTCCCTAAACACAAGTTGTGTACCAGCTAAGCTGTTATTAGCTGATGCCCAGTCATTATTACAGCTGCATATATACCAGGTATCCAAATATTTCAGAAGATGCATCTAATAATGATATAGGATAATATAAGGAAGTGAGGCCCTTAACTCCCTGCTTATAAATGAAAACTATTGCTGCGTATCCAAAGTGTCTGGTTCAATTTCTAATGTGGTAGCAGCATTACAAAACTAACACTAGGATGGCCCCCAAAGTCCAACATTGCTTAAAGAGATCTGCAGGAATTAAATCTGTGCCTGGGCTCTTGTTAGAATTGTGTCCTACAATTGCTTTATTGATCTGGGTTATGGTGAACACAATGTAATTTTTATCTAAGGTATATTCTATTACTTCCCTTGACAACACCTAATTCTATGGGTCACTTGGTGCCCAAGTTAATAAGCTGCTGTAATAACCGAGCCAGTGTTAAGATGATATATTTGTTTCAATATTATGGTTCAATTTAGGGTTAATGCCCTTTGCAGAAATTCTGCATAGTAGCTGCAAGCTGTAGTTATTAGCCACTTTTAATAGATTCTCCCAAATTTCCAAATCCAATTCATATTTTATTTCACCTCTGTCTTATATGCCTTTGGCTTCTCATTCACATCCTTCCTTTCTCTATCATCTAATGTTAGCGCTTCCCAAAAGGCTTTTCCTGCATCCTTACAAAATAATCAAACCACCCTTTTGTAGGTGTTTTTTTCTAGATTTGAAATCCCTAAAAAATGTAGACCCAAGATGTTTTAATATGTTATTGTAGTTATAAAGTGTCTGGCTACTAGCCACAGTGTTCGTCTATGCATTTTTTAAGTATCTCATTTACAGAATCCCATAGAAAATGGTCATCTATATATTTTGTATATATATATATATATATATATATATATATATATATATATATATATATATATATATATATATATATATATATATATATTGTTGGCTTCCCACCTTAATCTTTTTCTACTAGTTTCAAGCTCCATATAGTTCATATATCCTTCACAATTATTATTTTTTACATTTTAAGCAACGTCCTAAAGGATTATGATCGCTTTCTGTTAACTTAATTGGCCAATATTCTATCTGCATAATATAATAGTGTATTGTATTACTGCATATATTCCTTCCAAATGTTTTCCCGGCTGGGGCATCAGGAGGAAGTTGAACATTGGCCAATCAAAGTTCCTTCTCAGTTATAAAGATGGTACATTGCTGCCCTTTTTAGGGATGTACATATGTCTCTCAATTCTGGCCTGGGAATCCTGCAAGCAAGATATTTATGATCCAGCCATTGACATGGTAAATCTTTTCCTGATTGTATATTTAAGTTGCTTACTACTATTATTTAGTGGGGGTAAAGTCCTTGTGGTGCTCAAGTTGAATGCTCTTGAATGTTAATTAATGAAGTTGCTGGCTGTATTTTAGTAATGGAATTATAAATAATAACTACATAAAAGGGAGTGAGGTTTCCCTGTTTAAGAAATAAAGGGTTAAGATTTCATTTAAATTTAATTTTAGTATTTCAATTTTGTAGAGATGTTGCAACATATGTAACCAGACCTCCCGAATTTCATCCTCTGACAGAACGTTAGTTTCATATTATACAAAGCTATCAAGGATTGTTCTCTCTTTGACCAAGGTTTCCTGAAATTCTTTTTCCAAGACGTTGCATACCACCAAAGGATCTCTTAAAGTAAGTGTCACATAATCTCCCATTGCTGTTTCTGTTAATTTATCAACCCTTTATAATCTTTGGCCAATTACTACTGATGCCAGGTTAATTGGTGGGCCTATGTTCTTAGGATTAATCCACTATGTTGCCTTATTTATTAGAAAAACAATACTTACAATGGCCTTTGTTTTTAACAATGGAACTGCCGTTACTACTCTCACAATTGACCAGCTTCAAGTGGCAATTGTATAGTATGAGCTGAGGTTGTTCCCCTATCCAATTTGGTGGGGATAATCCTGTCCCTTTCAGGGGCACATAACATGATGGGTTGTTTACAGGTTTCTGTATAATGAAGAGGCTGCAGGTCCTAGTTGTTAGTGGTCTACCTTTACTGATCAGATTTAACCTTGCCACTGGGGTTGGGGATGACTAGAGATCAATTACTAGATCATTCATGCTTTTTGTTATGATCCTATTGTCTTGACACGTCAGAGAAAATATGCAGATGGACTTGTTGTTGAATCATTTAGGCACAGAGTGTGGGGATTGGAAGTGAGTAGTGATTATATTATCAGAAGGTATCCTTACCTCATTTTCTCTATCCTGTGCATAGGTTTCAGCAGAAGGGTTTCTAAGTAGACAAAAGATTTGAGCATAGCCTATGCCAGAGATTCAATTTTAGAGCTGTTTAATTTTTATTATTTGTATTGCTCACTGGCCTAGTTGCTATCCTGCCAAGCCTATAAGAAGAGTAAAAAGAAAAAGCGCCATATTCCATTCCAAATTTCATTACAGTTGTATGCTAAACGTTTAACCTCATACCATGCTGGTGTTTTCTAAGTATCTTCAACTGGGAGTGACTAAAGCTCCCCCCTGTTGCCTTCACACAGGAATTTCCCTTTTAATTGTTCACTATTCACAGGTTCTAAAATACTTTTACTCTCCTGCAATGCTTTATTATGGTAAAATATTACAAAAAATAGGGTTGCCCCTGCGGTCGAGCGTGGAATGGGGGTAATATACAGAAGTAAACAAAGGGAAAGAGTCCACGCTACTAACAACATGATGTGTTGTAAACATTTATACTTATTCTTAACAAATGTTATGTGCACAATGGTCACGGAGAGTATCTCAGAGTATAAAGAATATTTTAATATATAAGCAAGTGAGCGGTACATGTTTTCAACACATAAAAAACCTACAACCAATGTTCTAGGTAGGTACATATAATCAAAGTGACACAAATAATCAGAAAAACAAAACACCTATTCAAACAATGATGTGAACTACTGCAAGGTAAACAGAATACTAAACTGGTTGTTTTAAACTGCTGCAGGGTACATTAAATACTACCCTGGAGTATTTTATTGAAAAGATTAATTAATAATCATGCCATCTGTCTGCCTATTACGGTAAAATAACATTTATTTTATTGCAGCTCTGATTTTGATACATGGCCTCCCCTTTATGAATGAAAGTAATGCCTCAGTGGCTACCGAGGGAGCCCATGGTGCCTGTCCGAAGATGGCGTGCTTTTGGCCTGTTCTAAGATGGCATCCTTGTTGTTTAGCCATAGCTATATCCCTACCCCATTATAGTTTGTTCTAAAATAGGCATCAATATATTTGATTATTTGTGTATTTATTTATTTATTTGGGGGGGTGAGAGGTCCGTTATGGTTTTCATATTATCCCAAAGGATTCAATGGAAATGTCCCGTTAAGGAGATATAGATTCCAAATTGTTAGTGTAGGAATTAATAGGAATTAATAGAAAGGGCTATTAGCTAAATTATACAAACTTAAATGCAATAAAGTAAAATACCAAATAAATAAACCGTTGAATAATCTGATCATAAATATAAAGGTACAACTATAAAAGCCATATAAATATCAATACCTAATACATTCTTAGTCACAAACTGGAGTGGCAGCATGAGTCAATATATATGTGTCAATACATATCAACATATCCATAAATATATTTTAATGCACAAATACATCATTTTTTATTGGATATTTGTAAGGCGCCTGCCTATACAACAAATGTAACATTTTAATATTTATACAATCCCCTTCTCGGACTGTGCTTTGTTGTGGTTTTCTCCTTTCCTCACTATATCTCCTCATGTTTTCTTTGCTCTTCTTAATTCGCCGCACCAATTCCTCCATGTCCACCCTCTCATCCTCCCTCATACGTACCAACCATGGCGGGACCAGGGTAGAGGCAGCCCTGCGTCCTCTGAGAAGATGGAACGGCGATATGTTTGTGACCCCATTGGGGGTAAGGTGATGAGCAGCTATTGCTTTCTTGACTGTGCTGAGCGGGTTGAGTCCTGCTGCTGTGACTAACTGCAAGGCACCCTTAATGAACCTGTTGGTGCGTTCCACCAACCCATTTGCTTGTGGGTGATATAAGGCTGCTTGGATTTGCTTGATATTGTTCTCCTTCATGAATTTTCCATTTCTCTAGATGCAAGTTTTACTCCGTTGTCGGTGACCAGTTAGCTGGGCAACCCTTCTTTATGAAAAATGTTCTTGAGGAACTGAATCACTGGGGCTGTGGTTATGTTAGGCACAAATTCGACATCTACCCTTTTGGATAAAGAGTCCACTAACACTATGCCATACTTGTGTTCATGTTCTATGAGTTCTAGCGGCCCTATGAAGTCCATTCCCAATTTTTGCCACACTCCTTCTGGCACTTCTGTGGGGTGTAGTGGCGATTGTCTTACTTTAAGTCGCTTGTCGCTATTCACGTACTCAGGACACCTCTCTGTCATGGTCCTTATTTGTAAGTCCATTCCTGGCCACCAATATGCTTCCCTCACTCTCCTTTTAGTCATGTTGTTTCCCATATGACCGGCGTGAGCCTCACATATAATGGTTCTTCTCATTGCTATGGATGGGATTACTTGGTCGTCTCTCATGAGCATCCCTCCTTTTCGAAGATTTCATCTGACACTTTCCAATAGGGACGCAACTCCTCTGGAATGGACCTCTCATCTGGCCACCCTTTTTGTTGTGGTGGCATCCTTGGCTACTTCTTCTTTCCAGTGCCCTTCACGCATTTCGAGGGATTCTCAACTCCTCAAGTCAGTGAGAGAAGCCATGACACATTCATCCTTTAGAAAGCTGGTTTCTGTGTCTTTGCGCAGTGGGAGTTTGGGCATACAGTCAGCCTGGGCATTTTCCACCCCGCAATGTGTTGTATTTCATACGTATATTGTTGCAGTTTAGCTGCGATGCGAGCAAGGAAAGGTGTCGCTGTACGGGTCCCTCCCAGACTCAGTAGGTGCACTAGTGTTTTGTGGTCGGTAACTAGCAAAAACGTTGTACCCGGATGTATGTGCGAAAGTAATTCACAGCCCACGCACATGCTAACATCTCCTTTTCTATGGTGGAGTAAATTGTTTCTGCTTGCGAGAGCGTCTTAGACACGAAAGAAGCAATATGTGCATCATCGCCTTTTTTTTGGGTGAGAGTTGCCCCTATACCATATGAGCTGCCATCCGTAGTGATCATGGTTTTCCATTGAGGATTGAAGGGCTGTAGACAGGGCGCATGCGTTATGCCCTCTTTGACTTCTTCACATGACTTAGCTTGCTCTGCTTTCCACTGGTACTCCGCACCTTTCTTGAGCAATTCTCTCATTGGAGCAGTGGTCTCCAAAATGTTTGGCACAAATTTTGCATAGTATTCAAATAGTCCCAAAAATGATCTCAGCTCTTCTTTGCTGGTTGGGGGAGGCGCATTCACAATGGCTCGCAGTAAATCCTTCTTGGGGCTAATGCCTGCCTTGGATATGGTGTATCCCAGATACTCTACTTTGTCTACCTGCAGTACACATTTGTTATAGAGTAGCCACACTCGCATTTCTTGTAGCTTTGCCAATACTTTGCGGAGAGCTGTATCATGTGTCGCCTTGTCCTGTGCGTAGATTAATATATCTTGAAAGTATGAGATATTTCCAATGTTTTTCAAAAGGGAGTCCATCATGCGCTGGAACTCACAGGTTGCTGAGGACAACCCAAAAGGCATTCTGGTGAATTGATACATTCCAAATTGGGTTATGAATGCAGTGAAGGGTCTGGACCCCTGATCCAATGTGATCTGGTGGTAGGCGTCTCTCATATCTAGTTTTGAAAAGACATTTGCCTCCTTCATCAGCAAAATCAGTTCATTTATGCACCGTAAGGGGTAACTGTCCGCTAACGCCTCCAGATTTAGGCTGCATAAGTCAATGCAGATGCGCAAGTCACTGGTGTTCGGTTTCTTAATGAGAACCACAAGGCTGAACATTTCTTATGAGTCCACCGCCTCTATGGTTCCTTCCGATAGAATCTTGTCGAGCTTTTCTTGTCGTACAACTCTCACCATCGCTGGCACTGGTCTCATCCTGTGCTAAACTGGTGCTGCTCCCTGTTTTAATTTTATTTTGTGTACATAGTTCTTGTTAAGGCCAGGCGTGTCTGAAAATAATTCTGGGAATTCTTCTTTAGTGATTGACACACCATTTTTGTTTATGGGCAGCACTTGTCCCTCCACGCTGGGATCAAGCCTAATTTGCAATTTGGCCTGGTCATCCCAGCCTAATACTGGTGGTCCGTTTTCTGCAAGGTCCACATTGGTTTTGGTGACTCTGCCTTTAAATTCCACTGTCGCCCTGATGTATCCTAGGAGATTTACACAGGCACCTCCATAAACCGTTTGTTTTGTACGCATCTACTCTTTCTTTTCCCACCATGCTTTTGTACAAGTTCAGTGGTAGTATGGTGAGGTCTGAGCCCCAGTCAGCCATCACTCTTGTTTTATGACAATTGACTTTTATGGTACAGTGGGGCTTTTCACTTGAGTCGTGCAGCTGTTCACCATGAGAACTGTGGCTCATGCTTCATCTGAGTAGGCCTCATCTCTGCCCTGTTCATTCTGGATTGCCGGCACAGTCTTCCTCCCTTTCCATGTGCACACCAACGCAAAATGTCTATACCGTCTGCATTTTGAACATTCTTTATTCCTTGCCGGGCATTCTCTGCTGTTGGCTAGGTGGCTGATACTGGCGCATCTGTGGCACTTCAACGGTTCACGGTTCCCTGCTGCGTCATCTGTGGCCATGTGTTGCCCTCTGTCTCTTCTGCCTCTGGATTGTACACACTGTACTTCCGGTGATTGCGCAGTGATTCTCTACCCATTCACCTACAGGACGTCTCTTCCACCGCCCTCGCAATTTGAATTGCTTTGTCTAACACTATTTCCTTCTCAAGTATACATTTATCTTGTACCTTTCCGTTTTTCTTGTGCACTATGAGCAAGTCGCAGATCCTTTCCTCCGATGTTGCTCCAAAAGCACACAACGCAGTCAATTCTGTCAGCTTGACCACATAATCGTCCACGGGTTCTGCTGGTTCTTGCTTTCTGCCATAGAATCTGATTCTGTGTAACACAACGTTTTCTTTACAAGAGAACCTCTTAGCTATTCTCCTTTTTGCTTCTTGATAAGCGTCATCGCCTTCTCCTGTCAGGGAGGTCTTTGTCCTTCCAAGCCCAGCGCATTCAGTAACATGGCCTTTTTGCGTGCAGCTGGATAGCCTGTTCCACCCATAGCTTCTAGATAATTTTGAAAAAAATCTCACATTGGAGCCATGGAATGGCTGGCTTGCCTTGGACCTGCAGGAAAGGTGGAGGTGGCATTGCACACGAGGCTTGGCACGGGACTTCATGGAGGTCCTTTACTCTACAGTGTGCCATTTAATCTGCCCCACGCACCTGTTGGGCAACCCTGTGACACTGTCTGCCCCTCACTATGTCTGTTTTATAGTAAATGTATTATTTGAAACTATATATACTGCACATACCCCGCTAACAAATTGTGCCGCATTTATTTAATTGCACACCTTGTAATCCACATTCTATGTACATACGTTTGCTGTGCAAAGGACTTGGCTGGCCATCTTTGCTAGGACCACGCTGTATAAACATTGTAAACAGAATCAATTATTAATTTTTGTGTGCCCTCTAGCTTTAGGGATTGTATTATTGTGCAGAGCAGCCGAATGTGCATGGCTGTACCAGTTTGCTTGCATATTTGTAGAATGTTTTTACAATGTTTGGCGTCGAAAACAACCATGAATGGGTGTTTAGGTAAGTTGTACAAATAGGAGCGCATACGCTTGAGTACATTCTTTAAAAAAAAGCATTTCATTTGGGCTCCTGACCTCAGTAAAAAACCAGGGGGAACCTGGCAGAAATCTACTTCTGCACACAAAACTGATTTTAGGGATTATAACACAGCAGTACATAACGATTAGTCATGCATGCAGGTCAGCGAGCTCTCCTCAAAGAGTGCCCAGGGTGATCAGATCAAAGCTCGAATGAGCATGGGAGGAGCAACTGCATTAAGAAAATAGGCCTTTGTGAGAGGGAACCAACCAATCCAGTTCAACAAGAACTGGTTTGGCAGTTTTTTTCAAGTTCTGCTCTGTGATTAATGTATTCTGTTTCCCTGAATAGAATTGTAAGCTTACATTATATGATTTGAAAAAATGCATACTTCAAATATGTTGATTGCTGACTTCTTTATTTAAACCCCAAGTGTTTTCTGTAGATTAAACATAATGTGAGGTCCTATGATGCACACATCCAATATTACCTTTAGGTCTTGTGTCTGTAAATTAAATGTGTGAGCTGAATGCACTTTTGGCCAGCAATGGAGCCGTGCATAAATTGTAACTGGAGATTGCTTACAGAAATGTTACGCAAAATATGGATATTTACTGTGCAGGTAAATAGCTGTGGGTTAAGTGCCTAAGTTAGAACAGAAGTAGCCAGGAAAGGGATGAATAAACAATCGTCGACGTCTATTGGGTCCTCCTTGTATTTGATAAGTGCAGGGAGTGTAACCCAGACATCACTTGTTGCCTGATTCATTTACTAGCACGATATTTTAGCTGGACTCAGAATGAAGGTCAGCATAGTATGGTTGCTGGGACACTGGGTGACAATTGAGCTAATGAATGTTTTTAATGGAGGCACATACATATTTCAACTGACGACTGCAGGGAACCAAGCTTAGTGAGACAGTACAAACTAGCCAAGTGCGGAATAGTCCTCCCTGCTTAAGATTGTTTTGATTGAAATTGTGCCTTTTACATGCATACTTTTATTATTCATTTTTAAAACTTGCATTTATTATTATTTATTATTATTTAGACGTACAATTACAACAATTGACAAACTACCTTCAGTTCCTTGGTATAGAAAAACGAAGTGGCTGATTTATGTAAGCGTTTTACAATGGTGCAATCCCATTGAAGATCCTTTTGTAAATCAGGCCCTAGATGTTTATGTGGTTCTTATCACCACTGTGTATATAATAGCCAGTCAGTGTTCTGATGGTCAACATTACGGTATCACAGTTTGCTCAGTACTGAAAATCCTGGGGAGGAAGGATAGCTCAGGGGCAGCACATTTGTCTTGGAAGTAAAGCAATGCAGGGCAGTGCAAACAGGTTCAAATCCCGACCGCATTTTTTTTTTTTTTTATTGTTGTATGATTAGTTTACATAAAACCTTATACAACATAAAGTGCATTACAAACAAATGGAAAAATACATTTCATTTTATGAACAGATATACAAATATACAAATACAAATATCTATATATAAAAAAAATTTCAACACATTTATCAGCCTTTAAAATCGTTCCCAGACATAAAATCAAATTCCATACGTATTATATACAGTTTACATTTCATATACCGTAGATCATTTCATAAACCATAGGTCCACTCTAGTCTCTACTCATTGAATTCCTTATTTTTTGCTTCCAGTTCCTCCTGAATATTAAGTAGGAGTGAATTCAATGCGAGGATTAGGGAAATATTTGCACCCCACATGCAGCGACTCCAGAACAGATTCTTCGACAATTCCCAATCCCCATCAAATCTATCTGTAACGTAGAGATCCCGACCACATTATAAAAGAATAATTATAATTAACATGTATATGAACTAGTAAAACCCATGTTACACACATTGGAGCTCCTGTTAGATAAGTTTGTAATTTGATGGCAGGGGGCCATTACATGTTGACATGCACATAGACCTTACTGCCGAACCTTCATAATTTTCAAGGAGGAGTGTAAAAGTGCAGAGAAAAAGGCGTGTGCACGTGTACCCTTGAGGTGGACAGTGGCAGTAGAAAGAACCCACATTCCTGTCTCCCCCTCTTTGCAGCAGGTATGCACCTCTGCAGACCCTTACATTCCATCATGCCTTGTTATCAAAATGCTCGCCAGTGTTACTCATTTGCTTTCAGATCAGAAGCAGTTAAAGTTAACCTGCCAAGCAACCCCTGAAACATCCGAAAATCCGGAAGGGGATTCAGCCCTCCTCGTGCTTGAAACCCCTGAGAAGAGCTGGTGCAAAGCAGCCAAGGAGCGGGCAAGAGTGCTAGCCCCCAGAGAAAGCTACACATCTGTGCAGCAATCAGAAGGATGGTGCAGTCCCAGCGGGAAGCACCGGCAGGATACAACAATGAAGGAGAAACAAAAGCTTCACTTGCATAAACCTTTTACCTCGGTGCAGGAAGCCAGAGATATGAACTGCTACCTTGACCATAGTACGCCTGGATGTAATAAGGTTTCATATAAAAAGAGATTTTCATAGGAGAAGAGCTACATTCGAGTAGGGATTTTTCTCTATATTTATTTAAATCTCCCCCGAGTGTGCAGCTAAAATTCTATAAAGCACATCATTCAGTGCTATATGTATGCACATATGTATTGACTATATAAACATGTATTGCATTTTATCAGGCATCCCACAACCATAGTGAAGGATATCCTTAGAACAATGGTTGACCAATTTCCGTGACTTATTTATATTCTCGTCACCTTCATCAGGACCGTTTTATTTCTGTATTGCTTTTGGGGTCTCATGGAAAAAGATTTCTCGGGAAGTTTATAGTTATATTCCAACCTGTATCTGGGACAGAAATCACAGAGAGCAAAACATGTCTTACCCTTCCTTTAATTATCCATTTGACAGTACTTAGTAAGAAGAGAATGGAACTAAACCCATCACAACAGGCGTACCTGCAGTTGTGTAGATCTTGCCCTATTTTTAGTCTTAGTTGCTCGTGTCTACACCGAGTATCACTGTGCATGGGGTGTGCGCATTATTGTCCACAGTCCAAATAAATCTGTGTGTTACTTGTCTTATTGCATAGCGTAGCTCCTCTCACGTACATGGTGTAGTTGACCCTCTTTCCTATCACACTGTACAGGAGAGGAGCTACGCTATGCAATAAGACAAGTAACATACAGTTGTATGTGCCCAATCGAGACCCTGCAGAATAAAGCATTTGGGGAGTCCTAATAATACAAATAAAAGTAATGAAGGCTGGGAACAGAGAGAACCTGGAGGGTTCCATTGCTCAAACCCAGACAAGAACACTATCAAATACATGGGTTAAAGTGGTGGAATCACACTAAGAAATCCTTTTTCCCTTTAAAGAACGAAAAGTGTTGGATGTGTGTAAATAGACTTGTAATTCAGAACCTGAAAACAGGCTGCAGAACTGTCTTGTAGTTTGGTCAAGCAAAGCCCGAGTGAAGAGGCTACTGCTCCGTTATGTTTTGTCATGCGCCCCCCCACCTGGTGCTTGTGGGGTCGTTGGCGCTCTCACCGCCATTGATTGTTCCACCACGCTGAGTTGCTGCGCAGCTCACGCAGTCTAGTCTTTTCCAACATGGCCGCCACTGGGAGTTACTTCTCTCGAGATCTCCCGGCGGTCGGCGTGTTTCAACCCGTGTGTTTTTGCTTCTCTTTTGGGGTCTACGCTTCGTGTTTTCTCTTTGCTCCACTGAGCCCAGCCATTGGCTTTTGCTTGTGCCGCACTTCTGTGACATGCCGTCGTTCTCTCTCTCTTGCCATATTTTTGCCCTGCTTCCCGGAGCAGCTTTGGGCTTCTCTTGCTCCTTTTTTTCGGCGTCCCGAGCCCTCTCTCGGTCTTTCCACTCTCCCTCTCATCTCCTTCTTCTCCTCCTTTTCTCCCTGGCTTCCTTCTGATCTACTCTTTCTCTTTGGGGGTTCACACACTCCTGCTGACTTCCTTTCTTGTTGACTGTTCTACGGTCCACAGCTGACTCTTTGTTTCTTCTGGCTTCCAGCCTTTTCGGAACAGCAGCTCCTTTCTCAGACATCTATCAGGCTGATAACACTGTGCTCTGAAATCTACGTACTCACCATTGCATCTACTGTGGATCGCTTCACCTGGGGCACTCCAGGGGTATTCTTGCCATCTACCAACTGATCACCCATAGTATCTAACGAGGACCGCTCTCCTTGGAACTCATCAGAATCATTCCTGCCATCTGCCTATCCCCAGAATCACACACCTTGGACTCAAAGGGTTTTTTGTGCCTTACCTTGCTTTTTCCCCATTTCGGTCATCTCGGGAGCGGGATCACTGGCCTGCTTGTACTTCAGGCAACCATTGTGGTGGCTTCCGGAGGGAGGCCATATCTTCACAAAAAAAAGGACTACAGACAGAAGCAGACAGCTCCAGCAGCTCGGGTGAGGGGATGGGGGAGTCCACGTCAGACAGTGATTCTGAAACGTTGTTTCGAAGTGGTAGGGCCAGATAGCAAGTAGGTTTTGGACAGAGGTCTATTTTGGTTTGGACATTTGACAAGCACACTTAGTTTAGTTTATTTGATAAGGAATCACCCTCATTGCAACTTGGTTGAATAGATGTTTTTCTTATAATTTAAATGAAATATCTTTGAACATGTTAGTCCTAGTCCGACTTCTTCGTCTGGTTCACCACATTTCCTGGTAACTGACAAAATCCTCTAGTAGTATTTAGAAGTAGTAATATCTAGACTTCTTCGTTAACTCATGCCCCTTTTAATTTTTTATATCTGCCACAACTCAATCCTAATTTAGTTTCCAGCTTTCCCTCAGCTGAATTCTGTTAATGTTCAACCTCTCTCTCCAATAAAGATTATTCTCTCGACCAAGCATATTCTCTCGGCTCTAGCACTCTCTTGCCTCCACCTACAAGACTGATTCGGACCTATTTAGAACATTTTATCCTGAACTTGCCAGACCTCCCTGCAAAAACCCCACATAAAGGTAGATAAAAGTCAATTTTACGGACACAATATTCAGGTGATTCACAGTGTGCCCTAATATGTTCACCACGGATTAGTAACACAGCCAATAGCTCCATTTGAGGGGAATTTGTTTTGGCATTCGGTAAAAATATAGGTCTGTGAATTTTGCCCAAAAGAGTTTAATTCTGAAATGTCCTATGATTTACTCAGCACATGCATCAGTATGTAGCTATCTTCAAAAAACATTAATGTAAAGAATACAGAGGGTGGTCAGACAAATAAACTTCCATATTATCTTCATGATATATTGGAACCAGGCCCTGGAAGCAGTTATAGGTTAGTAAAGGTATTTCAAGAACACATTCTTGCCCTAACCGAGATTCAGTGGAGGGTATTCAACAGACGGTTGACTGAAACCTGTCCCACCAAGCCAAAACAGGGCACGCTGCAGCCTTCTGTATGTTTTGAAGATGCTGACCTTCACACCTAAGTGGGCCAATGCAAAGCGTATCTGCCTGATCAACTCTAGAGATTATAAGCAAGCCCATATGAAGATCACTGGTAATGAACTGCAGCTTTTGGAGTTTAAATCACATCCCATGAGGAGCTGCTACAATTTGGGAATTCAAACTGAAACTGGCATGCCATATTTCTCTCCATCTCTGCAAATGTCCTGGTATTGCCAAACAATATTGACAGAATGGATCTGGAAGTGGTATGGCACGCATGAGTTAGGCACAGAAGCATCCCTTCCATGTATGCACTATTCAGCTTCAATCAGCTGCTTCTCACCAAGCAGGCTGCTGATACTGTTGAAAAGCATCTTAATCCATATGTGTGTTCATAGGTGGCCAGATACAGATATTAAAAAACAGATGTAAGACTCAACTAGCAAACCCGCGTAGGGGATGACATCAGTGTCTCCAACCTCACCATCTAAGCGTTTGCCACCTCCAATGACCTTAATCACACCATCTATATAAACATCTAGGAAAATATATAGGTACAGGTTTCCTTCATCAGCATATGAAAATAATCCTACGACTTAAGGCATTTGTGTGTTTTACTTGCATCGTGTGTCGGTCAAAGAGGCCACATAAACCAACAATGCCGCCCGCACCGTCCCACCAAGTGTTGAAAACCCATCTGTTTTAACTCAGTTTTCTCTTTCCTCAAGTAGGAGTGTGAAGTATTGGTTGTAGGCAGTGGTCGAAGTGTACAAAATGAAGTAGTGGAACTGTGTTCCCTGATGGCCTGTCCATGCCCTCCATCACACGCACAAAATAAACTCCAAAACAAACGTGTTTGCTATTTAATGGAACGTTCAGTGCAGTGCACTGAAGTGCAACGTTTAACTTCTTCCTACACTTTTATTTTAAAAGAAAATCATTCCGGAATAGTTTGCTTTTAAAATAAAAGTATGGGAACGGTAAAAGTTCATTTTAAAAAGTAGAGGAGCACCGCTCCCAACTGCTCCCGCCCACTTCGACCACTGGTTGTAGGGCTGCCGTCTTTTTTTAGCACCTAGATGCCTTTGGGCCGTAGTCTGCACCCTATAAATTGTCAAATAATGATCAAAACTGAAGACCTGTGAAGGTGATCATTTCACTGTTCTCTGTACCAGCCCACCATCATGGATCAACCAAAAAAAGCCTTTGGTCAGGTGAAAGCCCCTGCTGATCATGCAAAATTTTGCAGACCCGTTCAACTTCCAAATGGATGCTTAATGAATGGTACCCAAGGCAGTGTTGTTCCAAGTCAGGAAATGGTGGAACAACCCATCTCTTTTTATTAGTAGAATTTTCCAAGCAAAGGAAAGGAATTACACCACTGTGGATGTAGAGTGCCTGGTCATCCGGTGGGCCCGAGAAGCCCTAAAAGTATTCAGTGGCAGGGCAGAAGTTGACGTTGGTTACTGAACATGTGCTTTTCACTTGGCTGGCCAGGGCTAAGTGTAACAACCAAAGAGTCATGAGATGATTCCTGGCCCTCAGGTCATACAGCATTTTTGAGGCTTGGTGAGAAGCCCACCAGAAAGTCAACATAGACTAGCTCAGGGAGTTCCCAATTGACAAGTCACCAGGGGCAAAGGGAAAGATGGCGAGATATATCATGATATCCCCTGTCTGAGTCTGGGGGCCATCATGGAAGTGACAGGTGGGCCTGGTGGTGGATTGGAGAGGATACCCTGATCACTCTCCCTTGGTCTCAGACGCTTGGTATGGAACAGTCATGCTAGCATCACCAAACATTTTTTACCAACGAGGGACTGCAAAACCCCATCCCTTTTAAAAAATAAAACACCATGTGGTAACTGGCGGACTCTGCAGGGTCGCACACATCTGGGAAAAGGCCATTCTGAACTCCCTAACTGTACCTACCTGTACAACAACCACACATAGTTTTGTTTCTTCGACAGGCAACACTCCCAGGCCCTCCATATACACTCAAATCTAAAATCCAAAATTTCCACCAGTCTTAATTTAGGGGTAGGCCGGCCCCTCCGCCTCCGAGGGATCAAGGGGATGCTCGAAGAAGTAGCCAATCCAGACCTCAAACAATTGTGAACCTTAGATGCAGGCACCTGCCCAGAGCGCCTCTAAAGAGGGAGGTGGATCCCCCTATATAAACCAACAGCTCAGTCTGACAGTGTGGGTTGTTGGATCAGGTTGTGGCTGGTGGTTGGCAGAGTTTGGGGCATGATACAAGACCTGTGGAGGCTGTTGGAAGTCAGAGGGGTCAAATGAGCCAGGAGCCACTCAGTGCTATGTGTCTGGAAGAGGTGAGAACATCAGGAGTAGGCATTGAAGAACTGGAGGATGTAATTAGCGCAGGAGTCGGTTGTGAGAGTCTGAAGGTGGAGCTAATCTCAATAGGAGGTGGTGAAATGTTAGAGGATGGGGCATCATCAGAATAAGGTGATCAAGCATGGAAGGCAAAGGTGGTAAAGTTCTGGAGGGAGCTCCAACATCAGAAGAGGGTGGCGAGAGATACAATAAAATCAGGAAGGCAGGGGGAGGTGGTGAACCCAAGGAGGAGGTGGTAACAGCTGGAGCAGGTGGCTACATAGCAGGTAGAAAAGGAAGAAATGAGGTAGCCAGGTTGGCCTAAGGAAGTGCCAGAAGGTGGGAGGTAGTATGAGCCCCAGGCAGGGAGAGAGGGGGCTTGAGGTGTAGAGACTGGCTACACTCTGACCCCTGAAGAAACTCAAGTTGTACATCCATCCGATGAAGGAGATGCAATGCTGCCTCAATGAGCGAATTCAAAAGGCCATCTAAATAGCTCTGGGTAAAGGATCTAGCAAAGCCTACATCTAGCTAGTTAACAAGAACAGCAACCACCCTCGGACGAGAGGAGTTGTTATCCCAGATTTGCTTGACACTTTTCTATTTGCTACTTTGACTCTTGTTTTGATCCTTTTGCCTTTTAAAAATAAAGACTGTTAACCTTATCTTCTGAGTCGAGTCATGTCTGTATCCCACGCAGTGTCTGTGACACCATCCACGCTCTGCCTTGCTCCCCCAGTCTATGTCTTACTATAACACTGCTTCATCTCTACACTCATCCCTCTATTGTGGCATTCCGATGTCTATTACCTCATCTGCACCCCTCTAACTGTCCTACCACACCTGTGAATATCCATTTGTCCCCAAGCACCCTTTGCATGACCTTCTATTTTGCCATGCCCCCACTTGTGTCACACAGGTTATCTGTAAAGCACTGACCGCCAGTGTGTCCTGCTCACTGAATGTGGCCCCTCCCCCCTGCATCACATCATCTACCCTACCCCCTATGACCCCATTTTGCCCCTCTTCTATCCGTTCCTAAACATTTTTTATCCCCACCTGTACAAGGCATCCACCTGACTGTATATATATTCCCAATATACTAACACTTGATTCTGTGATCTGCTGTGCACCAGCCCACCTGACCATTCATTTACTTACCCTCTGTTTGGCCTTCATTCATCGCACTATGACCTTTTTTGCTCTTCCGTTGTATCCTTCTGTTTGCCCGGCTCCTCATCTGTGCCCTTCCAAATGCCCTGTGTCGCTTACATGTCCATCCCTCACTATTATGGCCTTCTCTGTGACCCTTTTCCACATCAGTGCCCCCCTCTCCCGAAACCTATTCCGCACCTAGGCCTTGTTACCTATGGATGTAGGCCTAATGAAGGACGCACACACGGAGGCATCAGAGGAAGGTCTTTATTCCTTTTCTACAACATAGTAACCCACGCGCCCAGCGCGCATTCCCCAGAACCCCTCTCTCCCATTCCTCCCTCATCAGACTCCGCCTCCCCAACGGAGGGGGCTGAGAGCCTTAACCCCGTAACCACCGGGTAACACTACCCCCGAACAATATGTCCAAACATCAACTTAACACTCTTCAACAAGTCTCATCGGTTTCCTGATAATTCGTCGTGGCCTCTCACCTTGAGCAACGGGCTCTGGAACATCTTGAGTTTCCACTCTCTGACTCGTCCCTCCAGGATCTCCCTCCGGAGGGGTCCACAGGTCGTCCCGCTGCATCCGTGGTTCTGGGGAAACGGACCTCTGTGGTATTTCTGTGCCTTCTCTCTTAACATAATGTCTGAATTGTTGACAGTTCCTGGTGACAGCTCTGTTCTGATCTTCAGTTGTCACCATCGTGCCTTTCACTGCGATTACCCTCATGGGACTTGGGGCAAACCGCAGATCTGTCTTCCTGGTTATTGGCTGTTGGACTAGGACTTCATCTCCTATGTGGAATTCTTGTGTCAACGCTCTGCGCCGCGCATCAGTACTGCGCCTCGCGTTCTCTTTTGCCTCGGCATCCCTTTGGAGCAGGTCCCTGTCAGCCGGCTCTGCACTTGCCGAGTTTTGCGGAATGCGGGTCCGCACCTCGTAGCGGAACATGAGCTTGGCAGGTGTCTTGTTTGTAGCCTCATGGGGAGTGTTCCTGTAGTCTCTTAAGAGGCGACATAGTGCCTGATGTGTGTTGACTGCTTCTAGCCGGGCTCTCTGTATTGTCTTCTTAATCGACGCCATGAAGCGCTCTGCCATTCCGTTCGCTTGTGGGTGGCGAGGAGTTATCTTCATGTGTCTGAAACCCAGGTGCTCCGCCAGTGTTCCAAACTCGTGCCCACAGAACGATGGTCCATTATCAGACTTGAAACATTTGGGGATCCCCCACTCGCTAAATACTTCCTCTATCGCTGCTGCTACCTGGGGAAACGCTGTAGTGGTAACTACTTTGACTATAGGAAATCTCTAATGTTCATCTATAAAAAGTAGGAGGTAATCGCCTGCTTCTGTAGGCCCATAGAAATCCATGGCTATTCGTTCCCAGGGGCGGTCAGGTATCTGAGTGTGTTGTAGTGGGGGAGGACGTTCGGCAAGGGCAGTACACTGACAGGCATGGCAGTTCCTTACCCACTCATCGACGGTGGCATCCAGGAAGGGGAACCACACATGGCACCTCAGCTGCTTCTTCGTATTTTCAGCCCCTGTGTGGCCTTCATGGGTGGTGCTGACCACCTCGCTTCTAAGCGTGGCAGGAATGACAATCCTGCACCCCCTTAGTAGAATGTTGTTGTCTTTCACGGCAAGTTCACTCTGTACCCTAGCTAGCCGCTCGATCTCCTGTTTGTTCACTCCTGGATGGGCTAACATTGCTCTGTGATGATCCTTCCATTTGCTGGTTGTAGTTAGGCTGATAGCCAGGGCTGTCGTTGGGTCGGCAGCGGACGCGGCGGCGACCCTTTCAAGGGACGCTGGTGGCAATGAGTGGGATGCCACACATTGTACATAGGCAACATCGCCCTTCCGGGCGAGCGGGGCTCCAACAGGGTGTCGTGACAAATAGTCTGTGGGATTGAGGTCACCTCCAGGGCGGTGTACAATGTCATAGTCGTATTCTGGGAGGCAGATGCCCCACCGTTCGATCCTCGGTGGCATCTTGCTTTGCGGGTTGCCAAATAGGGATAGAAGTACCTGGTGATCGGTGATCAGAGTGAACCTCTTCCCGATGATGAAGTTGTGAAAATGCTCACACGCCCAGACCGCCGCCAAGCTCTCCTTCTCGGCTTGGGAATAGGCTAGCTCTGGCGTTGACAGCGCCCTGCTTGCATAGGCGACCACATGTCTGGGGTTGATGTCCGCGCCACTGGTTTGTGCCAAGATGGCTCCCAGGCCGACCGGGCTGGCATCCACCACCACCTCAGTGTGCCACAATGGGTTGAAGTATGCAAGGCGGTGGGCTTCCGTGAGGGCCTGCTTGATGTTGGTGAAGGCTTGTTGACATGCCGGGGTCCATTCGAAGGATGACTCCTTCTGCAGCAACTTTCTCAAAGGGTCTGTAAGGGAGGTGTAGTGGGGTATGTACCTCGCACAGTAACCCGCCATGCCGAGGAAAGAGCGGACGTCTGCGACCTGTAGGGGTTCGCTGAGGTTGGTAATCGTGTTGATCTTGTCAGGATCAGGCATCATGCCTTCCCTGGAGAAGATATGTCCGAAAAATTTGAGCTTCGTTTTACTGAAACAGCATTTGGTGACATTGAGTGTGAGACCTGCCTTTTGAAGGGCTTCACAGGTGTCGTGCAGTGCTGTGTTGTGGGCCTCCTTGGATGATCCAAAGACGAGTATATCGTCGCTATAATTCAGAGCTCCCTTTATAGGTCTGATTATTTGACGTATCGCTTCCTGGAAGATCTCTGCGGCGGATGAAATTCCGAAATTTAGTCTCCGATACCTGAAGAGTCCATCGTGCGTTGCAAACGTCATGATGGCTCTGGAGTCGGGATGGAGCTCCAGCTGATGGTAGCCTTGGATCAGGTCTAGCTTGGAGAACATCTGGGCGCTGTTTAACTGCACAATCATGTCCTCAATACATGGTCCCGGGTGTCTCTCCCGTTGTATCGCTGTGTTGGCCACCCTCATGTCAACACGCAACCGAATCTTTCCCCCTTTTTTGGGTACCACCACAAGGGGGGAAACCCATGGAGTCGGCCCCGTCGCCGGTTCTATGATGCCATCGGAGAGCAGTTGTTGGAGCGGCTCTGATACTGCCTCCTGAAGGTGGAACCCGACTCTTCTGGGGTGTTGTGGCACTGGTCGCACCTGAGGGTCGATGTGCAGTTTGATGGAGGGGCCGTTGAGTTTCCCTAGTCCCGTGCACAGCTTGGGGAATCTTCTCACAATGTCGTCCTGTGAGACGAGAGTCTGAGGCTGGTGGAATGCTATTGTCCCTGAGGTGTTCCTCGGGTCCAGATTGTTCGAGGTTGCGGTCATCGTGTCACGAGCGTTCACGTGAATCTCAATCAATCCCAGGCGCGATGCCGTGTGGTACCTGAGCAGACATCTGCTCCTGGCGAGCGACCGGATAACGTGAATGGTTGTGTTCACTTTCCGCCCATTTAGGAGGAAGCATTGAGCAAACTGTCCCACTGTCTGTAACGGGGTGGCAGCCCCCCATTGAAAGATTCTCGAGCGGGATGGGTCAAGTGGCGGCGGGTGTGGTATCCTGTCATAGTCCTGCTCACCCATAATGTTCACAGTAGCGCCTGAGTCGACCATGAACTGAAATTGGCAATTCCCCATTTTGATCGGGATTTTTGGGGCCTCCCTGGCTTCTTTGTTGTGAAGTACGAGGTTGACGAACTCGTCCTGATCATATTGATCATACGGTGCATAGTAGGCCGTCACCTGATCATCCTGATAAAGTGTCTCAGGCCTGTAGTCCGTCGGAGGGTTATCATATTCGTCGGTGAAATACCTAGTCTGTTCTGCCTGGTCGTACTGTGGTAGATAGCCTGATGATTGGTATTCATTGATTGCCCTGACGTAGCGCCTCTGCCCCTGCCCTTGTTTGTAAGGTCTTGGTTGATTGTACTGCTGAGGCGGTGGCCGGAAAGGCATCCTGGCGGCCGCTTGGGGTCGCATCGGGGGAAATGGTACGCCCTCTCTGCAAACGGAGTGAAAGTGTCCCTCTCTCCCACAATTTGTGCATCGTTGGGATAGGGCCGGGCATAACCCCGAGTGGGGGAACGACATGCCGCAGTGGTAGCACTGTCTTTGTTGGCGCGGGGCGGGAGTCGCTGGTGCTCTGTACGGCTGTGGCCCCCTGTCGCCTTGGCGAGATGGTTGTATGGCAGCTATGAGTTCACTTGTGTCTTGTTTAGGGTTGCCGGAGTGTCCCATGGATGAGGCTTGCGCGTCCACCCTCTCATGAATACGAGCAAGTTCACTCACTTCGGGGATGGTGAGTGGCTTTTTTAATAGCTGCTTCTTGAGTGCGGGGGAGAGCCAACCCTCGATCACCCTCAGCCTTATGGCTTCCTCTAGCGAGAACGCGTCAAACTGGCAGTTTGCTCCCTTAACCCTTAGACGCGTTATGAACTTGTCAACAGTCTCCTGTGGCAACTGGGTGCATTGGTTGAATAAATATCTTTCGTAGTCCCGATTGACCTCGATGATTAGCAGTTTGTCTAAGGCAGCAATCAGGTTGGGGAAGGTGTTTTGGTCAGCTGCCGGAATCGTTTTCACTACAATCTTTATTTCCCCCCCTACGAGGTTAAGGAAGATGTCTCTTATGTTGGGGGAGTCACCGTCACCGGATCCCCTCACGAAGTGTTGAAAGTCGTCCATCCAGTCGGTCCACCTGGGGTCTTTGGTGGCTTGGGGCGTCATGGTGAATGGCGGGGGCACCCGTAACTGTATTGACTTTGCCGCCCGCGGCGGTTGAGGAGATCCCGGGTTGGAACCAGGGCTGGAGTGCGGGTTGCTCATGGTGCCTGAAGGGTGGGGGTCTGCGGGTGCGTAGCCAGCAAGTGGGGCGAGGGCACTGGGCTTCAAGCGTGTCCATGTGCACCCACACGCTCACCTGGGTGTCCGATGGCAGGGATGAAACTGTAGGGCCTCTGCTCCAGTGAGGTGGCTTCCGTGGCGAAGGCCTGTGGTCCAGGAGGGAGGGCGTGGGCGGGATTGCCGGCACGCATGTCTTCGATGGAGCCCGGCGGCTTTATGGGGACTGCTGCACACTCCCCGCGTTGTCGTCGCGGCAAATTAGCGTCAGCCGGAGCAGGCGTGCCTGTGCAAGGTGAGGAGGAGGGGGCTCAGCGGGTCAGCGACCGCCTGAGGGAATCCAGCAGATTGCCGTGTTACGCGCTGGAGGAGGAGGAGCAGGAGGAGGAGGCTCGCTGTGTCTCCTACAGCACGAGCGTGGATGTGGCAGATTGCCACTGGAGGAGGACTCCGGTGTGCGGGAGAAATCCTCGTTGCCAAATGTTACCTATGGATATAGGCCTAATGAAGGTCGCACACACGGAGGGATCAGAGGAACGTCTTTATTCCTTTTCTGCAACGTAGTAACCCCGCCCAGCGCGCATTCCCCAGAACCCCTCTCTCCCATTCCTCCCTCATCAGACTCCGCCTCCCCAACGGAGGGGGCTGAGAGCCTTAACCCCGTAACCACCGGAGAACAGGCCTGTCCACCTTCTTCCGCTCTTCTATCTTCTCCTGTTTCCCTGAAGGAGTACACCGTTGTTCTTTACCCTCATTATGGGATCCCTGGGCAGCCAAACATCTTGTTGACCTACCTTCCATCCCTCTTTTTCCCACTCAACCCTAACATAGTTTACCTTCTACCTCACTGCACATGCCCACCCACCCTGCAATATACACCTGCTGTGAACACCCCTCATCACCATAGACCTCCCTCCACTGACTTCCTCAACATGATAACCATGGACAGATCTCAGAAGCTTCAAACTACCAAATATATGTATACATATTTTATCCAAAATAGAAACCACTTTCCAGCCCTGAAACTCAAATTCTCACCATTATGCCACAAGCGTTGACAGATTAGGGACACGTTAGTCATTAATTACACCCCTCCCCAGCTTCTCCACTCTCAGAGTTAACTCCAGAAATGAAAGGAAAACCTTAAAAAACATATTCAATGAAAACCCAGAAGAACTAATGGCCAACATCTGCCAATGCTTCAATTTAGGAAAAGAGAATGTTTGGTCTTCGCCTATCATCCAAGGTGGCTGAAGTAAGAATGTTGCCCAAAGGCCTCCTAACATAAGAAAGCTTACTATCAATAGCTATGAGAGAGTTACTATTATGGGTCAAGCCAAACAGCGTAACCTCCGAGCCCTTACTGGTCACTACAAATCCGAAGATGTACTAAGCCACCTGATCTGCCTAATACAACAACCACAATCTTCCCCAATCAAGAAGAACCTAATCAGAGTCACCATAAAAACCTGCGACACTGTAAAGCTGTAGAGGGAAACCCGTCCAGCCTACCACAAATTACACCCAGAGGGGCTTTAAGTGTAGCAGTGCTACTGATCATACAAAAATAGCACACCACACAAATGAAACCATTACCCGCAGACCTGCACTCCATCTCTCAAGGAAACTCCCATTGCTCAGCCCATAGAAGTTCCCCCCAACACGGCCCCCAGAGTAACAGGAACCTAACCACTCCCTCTTGATGTAAGATCTCTACTTTTGTTTGGCTTGGTCAGCCAACAGAATTGCAGCAAATGTACAAAGTGTCTGGAAGTAAATAATCTAATGATACTCATGTAACCTCCTTTTACACTTAGGCAAATGATATCTTCTGCCAGCCATATAATATAAAGGCTAAAGGAAAGTGCTGTGCTCCCACCTGGGTAATGCCCACCAGCATGTTGTATCAGCACTATGTGTGTATAAATATGTTAAAGGATAAAGCTTATAGGGGTAATTTAAAGTTTGGCAATATTGCAAAAAGTGTCATGGAATTACCGTCACTTTGACTCTTCCCCTTTATTTCATGTTATGCTAATCTGGTTGTAAATCCTCCAGTACTAATCCATTCAGAGACATTAGTGGCAGAGGAATACTCACCACAAAACATTGGTTATTAGTTCAGTGCTAATTCCTCTGGAGGAATCGGCATAAAAAATGAAAATGGTAAATTTACAATAATACAAGATGAAATACTGCCACATATGGACAGTAATTGCCCCAAAATAAGCAGTGCAGTTACCTCCACCTATCAGGTAGCAGTAAATGCATCCAGGTGATAAAAGTGAAGCCACAGGTGCAGGTTGCAAAACTGTCTTTAAGGCCTACACCTTCCCCAAACACACTTCCAAGCAAGAAGCAGACCTTAGCCGATGTTGACTACGGCATCCATAACTTGTTGATGTTCATCAACCTGCAGAGACTTATGATGCAGCAGCCAGGATTACCAGCATGCCAAAGGAAGAGGGGACGTGTGATGAGGAGGCCACCCATACCTCATGTAAGAACTTCCCCTTTGGCACCGAACGATGAGCAAATAATCACATTGCCTGAATCTTAACACACAACTGCAGAACTGCGGACCCTGCCTCAGAAGCCCTGCAGATGGAGATCAGATTCAGGACTGCAACCCTACGCTGCTGAAGCTGGTGGCCATGCTGCACTTCTTTGCCACGGAACATTTCGGCACACCTTTGGAATGCTGCATGGGAACTTTCTCTAAAATGCAGGTATAGGTGCTTGAGACACACATGAGACATTTGCCAAATCACATTTTCCTGCCCATCACCCCAGCCCTGCATTATGCCAAAAAAGCAGGATTTTATGTCATAGCCCACTTACCCAATCCTTAGACTGTATGCATGTGGCATTGTTGCCACCTCAGGCTGTGGATCAGAACTACAGCAACAGGAAACAGTAGCATTCCATGGACATGCAGATGATGGGTGACGATGACCTGACTGTGACCCACTGCTGCGCCCGTTTTCAGGGTTCCACCCATGATGCTATGGTTCTACAGAACAGTACCCTGATAGGATGCATTGACACCCACAGGGACAGTGTAGTTGGATTGTGGTTAAGTTGGCAAACTGACAATGTAATAAGTACAGGGGCAAGAGATGAAAAGGGAGTGGTACAGGAACAGTGCAATACACATTCAGGCATTCATACCCCAAATCTGCCTTCTGCATGACAAACAAATCCACAAGAACTCTATACCAGAAGAACTCTATATTACATGGCCCACTCCTTGCAGCTCTCTTGTACGTTAGCAAAACTGAAGTACTTCCTAGTCCCATACACACAAAAGGAATGGAACATAATGCATAGAGTATGATGCCAGAAATAGTCCCTGGCCAATATCGCCCCAACCCATGGGCACTATGTGAGCTGAGGCAACACCATAGTTGGTTGGCTCGTTATGTAAGAAAGTAGGCACCCCAATCGTCCATTTGGCAAGGTCTCTATCACATCCTGAAAGGCATTCAATGACAAAATTCCCCAACAAGGCATATCACAAGAAGCACAGCCTATTTGTGACACAGGTGAGCAATTGGGCAATGACTATGGGTGATGTTGCAGCTGGAGGAGTGACATGAAAAGCAGAGGTGAACTCATATTCCATGGAGCAGGATGAGCAGTACTCTTTGGCCATTTTTGTAGAGTGAGAGTCTCCCTATAAACATAAAAACATTCAAAGCCCACCAGCACAATACTCAGATTGAGGGGCACTTTAACACCCATCACTTCTGTCATGAAATAATGTTCTTACCTGTTGCAGATGACGGACTATTTACAGCAACCATTGCCGATGGCAAGACGATTCTGGTACCTCCACCAGACAGGTGGGTCACTCTTGTACAGTTCTGAGAAATTGGGACTGAGTGTCATTGTCTGACCAATTGCAGGAAATCCCCTAGACGCTCACACCAGAAAAAATACAACTCACTAGGGAAAAAGGCCCAATACACCTCTTGCATGGATAACAAGGTTTATTTCTACACAAATATGGAATGCACCAACAAAGAACTCTACTACTGCGGCTGACCGTTCTGCCAAAATCTGCATGAGCAGCACTTTAAGAAGGTACATCACATCATTAGTGACATCATTACATACAGTAGAAACCTGTGCGGCTGATTGGCGAGACCCTATACATAGGCTGCCTCCTCCATAGGAGATGCCAGGCCATCGGTACCAGCCCCTTATGTTCATCTTCTTCCACGTGGGTGATGCTGCAGTTGTCATCGGTCATGAGGTGGCAGTTAATTGGCAATTATGTAAAAAATAAACAATATATCTATGTAGCAGTGCACCTGGTACAAGCAGACAGGGGCCCAGAGGAAAATCCAAGGTCATACTAACTCACACACTTCACTCGCTCCCACACAGGCCGACACCTCACCAAGGTCTTCCACTCTCGTTCTGCGCTATAATTTTATCCCTCCCAGCACCTCGGAGCATTAATCACGTGACCCAGATGTGAAGGGAGGAACGCCCTGCTCGCTGATTTTTTTGATCGATCAGGGGTCTAACAGGTTTCTGATTGGTGATTTGGGGCCGGTTGGTACCTTGGAATTGAGGGGTCCTAAGGCTAGGGCATTTGGGTGCTATAACTCTGTATTGGGGATGGTGGGGGTCAGAGGCTTGTGCCCGCCATCTCGTGGGATTGCATCGTACAAAGATGCTCATCCCTCCTCCCGTGGCCTTGCAGGGCACATTCTTCCCAGAGCACAAGGGTTGGCAGCATTTTAGGGCAATGAAGGGTGTATGGGTTTCTATGGTTCTGGCCTTTCTCACCAGTGCCCGGGACGCAACCTATTTCTTTCCTCACGTTTGTAGCCTAGTCCTGGGATGCTGGCTGATGCACTGCGTTTAAGCCTTATGTCCCAATATGGCTGCTAATATCGAAGATGGCATTTGTTCCTGCATGTGCACTACATCTACGAAGCATGCATTGATGTGATAGTGTAGCGGCCGCTAAAGGTACCTCGCCTCCCCCCTGGTCCCTTATATTATATATTGTGGTCTTTGCCTTATTCTAAACCGCTTGGGGGTGCAGGAAGATCAACCCTTCCTTCCCAACATTCCCCCCTTTCATTAGTTCTACATTAACTAACTCCCCAATGATTCCATCTTTATTTGTCCCTCGCCAGCGTTCCTCCTCCAACCTCTCAGCCTCTAAGTAAGGTGGTGATCCCTCCTTTGGAACCTATGCTCTACATACATGACGCAAGCTCTGGCCAGATTGGGGATACTCCTCAGGTCATATATATATATATATATATATATATATACATCCCCCATCACCCGCTAAATCAACCCAGAGTTCTGTGTAATGCTCAGGGTCAAGTGGGGGCATAGTGATAGTGCGGGGAGGGTACAAGCTCTGCTCTGTCACCACCATGCATGGTTTGTTTGGGTCATCTGTTTGGGCAGCACTGTATTTTGTACCGCAAGGTGCATTTGATACCCCAATTGAAACCATCATCATGGCACTGTTAGGTACTGCTTTGGCACAACATTGGAGTCCCAGCTGGCAGATGCAGAATAATACCAACACGAACACTATCACTGGTACCAGTTGTTCCCAATTGCTCCCATCCAAGATGGTGAACAAACTGATCATCCTTTTGTATGCCAGCTTCAGTATGCATGTGTGAGCCGTGGGTGTGCAGTGTTCCTATTATTTGCTTCAGGGAGCCATTCTCTGTGTCATTTGGAGGCACAAATGTGCAGCAAGAATCGCCAATTTTGCATCAAACCACTCCTTCCATCGTTGTGAGCAGGTCCAGCACATATCGATTCTGGAAGGTTATCAATCTTATGGCACGCATCTCGACCTTGATTCTGTTGAGGCCTTGTTCTGTGTCATTTGCCAGCTGTATGACTGCCCAACGTACAATTTGTAGTCAATTTGCAGCTGCCTGAACACCAGGTAGTAGTAGAGATGTGAAAAAGGTTTCTTCTTTACTGAATAGTCTATATTCATTGGGTATTTCTTTGAGCAATTCAGAGGAGTCGTGAGACAGGTAATTTCACTTTCTATTCCTGCGCAACTTGTTCTTTTTTTTCTCAGGTAAGAAACGGAAGATGGGGTGCTGAAACAGGCTTCTGACTGGCCCCCCTACTGTTGGACTTGGGGTTCAGGGAAGCAGGCTCTTTGATCCCACTGCGAGGTGATCTTCATGGATCACGAGAATCGCTGAGTGCAAAGTGGCCAGTGAGCAGTAGCCCCCCCATGCTGGCAGGAGGTGCAAAAATGCCTGTTGTCCACAAACCCAGTGGTAGTCCATTACTGCAGCAGTGCTGTTTTGAAGACTGGAATGAACAATGTTTTATTGCATCTTTGGTTGGCCCCTTCGAAAATGGTTCCTTCGTTGTAAAAGCATAATCCATAAGTCTTTTGCTGTTGCAACTCTACTGGCTTTTCCATTGCTTTGATCCACATCAGCTTTGCAATATGTTTGTTACAGAATGGTGCACATGCTTTATTCACTTGGGCCAACACTTCGTCTCCGAACCCCAGCAGTCCTCCTGCTGTGCAGCTCATCGATGTTTCTAGCCACTTGCTTGCCATTTATTTTACTCCTTGCAATTTCGAGTATAGCCTCCGCAGACACTGGATGCTTTTAGGATTTTTAGTGCATTGCAGCTGTTCAGGGTCCATAACATCTAGTAGCACACTACGCGCCTGGAAGGTGCCTTGCAGCCTACGCAGTTCCAGATGAATCAGGCATTGAGCCTCAAAAATTGGTATTTCTTGTGATATTAATACTTTGGAGGCTCCCGACACATGTGGTATCAATGAACACACATAACAGCTTCCATTCACCCTTCTCTTCCCCACCAACCTCATGTCTGCGTGCCAACTATTTGAGAGTTCTGGGTGGTGCACGTCTTCTATTGTATCTAAACCAAGTCCAAAAGTATTTTTCATACTTGAACCTTTTAAGTTGCCTCTTTCTACGTGCTAAAACTATGTTATATACATTATCAAAAGAGCTGATAGATGAATATTCATAGGTACTATTCCCAGTTTTGTTACTTTTGACCTGGTCATTGACATGGGGATACATGGCCACTGTGTTGTGCGATAGAAGAAATGGGGTCGTATTTAGGTCTGTATTCCTGGAGACATTTACAAAATGCATAGAACCATTGAACTGCCTTCCTCGTGCGTTCGGCCTTGCTCCAAGTGTGCTATCATGCTCTGCCTTTTATTCCTGTGGGGAAGGGAGAGGGCAGTCAGGTGTGTGTAGTTATCAGCAATTGCATGACTCTGCCTGACCATTGTGTTGGGACATGTCAGGTAAACGGCTCTGGTGTTAGTCCGTTGTCCTTCACGGTGTGATAAAGTGTTTGTGTCGGAAAAGGGGGGGAAGAGTTTCTAAGTATCCTACAGGGTAGGATGGGGAAAAGGTGTCATAAGGAAGGGGATACCGTGTCTCACCCTTCGGTGTCCCACTTCCACTCCCCGGAGACCCCTCATCCAGGTAATATGACCCTCCTGCACTGGTCCACCCCCAGGAACTGGATCCAATAGCGATGGGCATGTCCTGGCCACCTGGATGACAGATACCTGGGGACTAGCAAGTGATACACCTTCAGGTTTCTCACAGGGGTGACAGTAGGACTTTGAAGAGCTGAAAGCTGTTGGAGGTGAGAAGTGGAGAAGGAGCCAGGAGGACGTGGTCAGTCTGGGCGAGGCAGTAACATTGAGAGTAGGTGGTTAAGTGTTGAAGGAGGTGGTTGTAGCAAAGATATAAAGAACGTTTGGAGGAGGGCATACATCAGGAGGATTTGTTAAAGACCTGGATAAGGTAGTGATAGCAGGAGAAGTTTGAGAGAGACTCGGGGGGGAGTATCAGGAGGAGGGTGAAAAAGAGTTGGAGTAGGTGATGAGAGTAAGGAGGCCATGAGAGCAGTTCAAGTGGTGATCCCAAGGAAGAGGTGCAACAGTATGAAGGAATGCAGAGGCTGGGTCGGCACAAGGCAAGTGGCAGGGGCGGGAGGAGGTACACAAACCAAATGCGGAGCTCAGGGTAGAAAAGAACTTAAAAGAAAAGCACGCCCGGGCTTCAAGCCTGAACAATGAGAATTGGATTGGGAAGTAAAGAGTGGTAACTGAGACCCCTGTCTCCCATTCAAACCCTTCCAGAAGCTTGAGTTGCACCTACAGCTTGTGGAAGCGATGCAGAGATGCATCATACAGGTAGATATCTCTCTTCGGCAGGGGCCTCCCCCCGGAGCAGCCGTCCTGCCTCCCTGAAACTTGAGGAGAACCATCTCCGGTTCCGGAAGCACCTCAAAACCTTCCTCTTTGCTTCTGCTTTCTCTCCTCCTCTCCCCTGCTGGTTTCCTGGCTGAAACTACACTGGTTACATTGCCATCCTTTCTGCTCTCGGGCCCAGGCCCTGCCAGTTGCTCACCTGCACTGCCTCCCTGGCAACCCCTGCACCTTGAGAGAATGTTTCTGTATCCCTAAAGTCCCCTTACCTGCACTTATGTCTGCACTTACCTTGCACTTGCCACCAGCTCTGGCCGTTTTATTTATTCTTTTATCCTACCATCCCATGTACTGCACTTTCCCCTCTCCCTTCGCCCTCGCACTTTTTCCCTTTCCCCTTCCCATGCACTTGCGCAATCTGAATGACACCTGGCCTTGTAGGATCGTTATCTATCTTCCCCTGTTCCCCCTCCCTTGCCTCGTCGCACCTTGAAAAACTTGTGTATAGGCGCGTTATAAATGCCATATCATATCATATCATTCCAAGGAGCTGACTCAGATTCCGATTTGTTAGGGAATTTTACCATTGGTACAAGACCTAGTAATTCACATATCTAGCTAGTCAGCAATGATGTCATGATCACTGCTTCCAGGGAGTCAGGACCAGCCCAACGTCCTTGGAAGCAGGCCCCTAACCCTGATCCTAGGCACCAGCCGGTCCCCACAGGGACCTTTTGGACCTTGTCCTGGCGCCGGTGGCACCAGGCTCATCAGAAGCATCGGTCCCGGCACTGGAATCGCCGGGCTCATCATTGGTGTGAAGGTGCTTGGGTGGACTTACCTGTGGCAGACCATGCTGCTTACTTACCAGACTCTTAGAAGTCCTCGGTGAACTGGGACTACTTTCTTACCTGGGTGGGGCAGCTCCACTCCCTGGGTACAGCACTGGAACTCTTCTGGAAGCAGGAACTCTTTTCTTACCTAGGCGGGGCCGTGGAAGGAGATGCCTCATCACTCCTAGGCTATTTAAACCACACCCGATTGATGAAATGTGCTTCGCGTTATTCTGCATCTGCAGCAGAACGCTCACCGAGTCTGTTCCAGCCTTTCTTCTTTGGATCCTGAACCTGCAAGAATTATACTTACCATTCCTGTACCCGATCAACATCAGCACCTGCAAAAGACCAGAAACAACAGGTTAGCAGAACGAACTTTAACACGCAGTGTTTACTTACCTGATCCATCGGCAGCGGCCGTGTCTCACGCTGCACCTTCGCCTGCAAAGATAAACAGCATTATCATACTTACTGGCACGCTGTGCATTCCGGCTTCTTCACGCTGCATCTTCACCTGCAAAGATAAACAGCATTATCATACTTACTGGCACGCTGTGCATTCCGGCTTCTTCACGCTGCATCTTCACCTGCAAAGATAAACAGCATTATTCTACTTACCGGCACGCTGTGCATTCCGGATTCTTCACGCTGCATCTTCATAGACCACAGCAGTGTTACACTTACCGGCACGCGGCGAATTCCGGATTTCTTCATTCTGCATCGTCGCCTGCAAAGACAAAGAAAGAGACAGTAAGAACGCTTGCCATACTTACGCAATTCCAGGTGCTTCACCGCCACGCATAAAAAGACTATAAAGAGTAAAGGTGTCCAGAAACTTACCGGTCGTGCAGACAACGACGGTACCCATCCTCTGAAGTCAAGAGGCCAACGTTTCACCAGTGAAGGAACTGGCAACGGCACCCTGCACTAGACGCAGATGGAGAGACCAGCATTCACCTATCTAAGGTGAGCACGTTGACCTGGGAGGGGAGCTCAACAGTCAGGCTGAGAGGAGAGAGATAGGGACATTCACAACCCAGACCCTTAACCCCCATATTATTTCACCTGCAGAAACCTCACCCTTCGAGTCCGACACACAGTGCGGAGAGGTTCGACCCCAGAAGCCAACCGAATCCTGCACATCACGTTTCGTGTTACAGACACCTTCCTGCCAAGACCGGCGCCTCTGTGGGAATCAGGTGAGCGTTACAGAACGCGAAGCCCACCACAAAACTCCTACCCAGGCGCAATGGAAACCTCAGATACTGATCAACTAGCCCAGTTGCTTGGGGAATTAAGAGCAGAAGTACATGCAGCTCGCCAGGAAACAAGCTCTCTAAGAAGAGAACTGATAATTTCTAAGGAGCGAACAGAGGACCTTGCTAGGCAGTTGTTACAAACGCAGGCAGGACAGACACCTTTGCCCGTTCCAGGAGGGAGTTATCCTTCTGCATCAGCTTCAAATCCAGTGCAAATCAATCTGCCCGGTAATGTGCCCTTGGCTCCGCCCGAACGCTTTGCTGGTGATCCAAAGAAATTCGCAGTGTTCATCAACCAGTGCCGCCTGCACTTCTTATGTCGACCAGCTGCATTCGCAACAGACCCGGCCAAGGTGGCTTTCGTGCTTTCTTATCTCAGTGGCAGCGCTGCAGATTGGTCGATCCCTTTAGTCACCCAGGATGATCCGGTTTTACACGATTTTCAAGCCTTCCAGTCCAGCATGGAGAAACTGTTCGCAAGACATGCACAAGGGCAGGCCTTGGACAATGAACTTCTCTCATTACGACAGGGTAACCAAGACCTCTTGACTTATATAGCCTCTTTCAATAGACTCATAGTGGAAACACAATGGCCCGAGGACAAGAGAATAACGCTTTTCTACAGAGGCCTGCGTGGAGAGCTCAAGGATGTGCTAGCGCAAGTTGTGAATCCTCCACAAGAATGTTCGGACTATATTGACTTAGTTGTCCAACTGGACCATAGACTACAGAACAGGAAGGCAGATCGTTCCAGATTTGATACCCGAGTGTTTTCTAAACCACAGACCTCGAATAAGGGAGTTGACACTGTGGAACCCATGCAAATAGGGGGCATGAGAGGACCTTTAACCCAGACAGAGCGGGAAAGAAGAAGGCAGCTGCAATTATGCCTCTATTGCGGTAATTCAGGACACTTTCTTCGGGACTGTCCCGTGAAACCAGCTAAGAAGACTGTAGGAGCCGCGGATACCTGTACCACAAATTCTGAGCAGGGAAACGACCTCGCCCGACAAGAGTAGAGGTCCTCTTGCCGAGCGTTAAGATCTGTCCCGTGACCTCGCATTTCGTGATACCCATGGTCCTCATTAGTCCTGAACGTCCGGATCGTTTGCATGCAATTGAAGCTTACATTGACAGCGGAGCAATCGGTAACTATGTGGACCGTGAAATGGTATCAAGGATGAATCTACCCCTTGTCCCTAAGGCAGTAAAAGACGTCATCACTACTGTGGATGGCACGGAGATAGCCTCCGGACCAGTAACGCATGCCACCCAAGAAGTGACGTTGTTGAGTCACAATGGACACCGGGAGAGAATAGTGTTCGATGTAATCAAGGCCCCTCAGTTCCAGATCATTCTGGGAATCCCTTGGTTAGAGAAGCACAATCCTCAGATTGATTGGCGAGCAAAGACGGTTCAGTTTCCAGAGTGTTCTACCACTTGTTATCCTCGACCTGATGTTTCATTAGCGGCGATCTCTTCTGAGGAGATTCTCAAATTACCTCCCGAATGCCAGGAGTTCCAAGACGTCTTCCAGAAGGATCAAGCTAACACTCTACCTCCTCATAGGTCTTACGACTGTCAAATAGATCTGATACCTGGAACAACTCCTCCTTGCAGCAGGATCTATGCCCTCACCGAGCCAGAGAACCTTCACCTCAGACAGTACCTGGACCAATACCTAGCTAACGGGTTTATCCGTCCTTCAAAATCTCCAGCTTCATCGGCTTTGTTCTTCATTCCGAAAAAGGAAGGAGACCTTAGGACTTGCATAGATTACCGTGCCCTGAATCAGATCACTGTTAAAAATAGATACCCGTTACCTTTGATCCCTGAACTCCTGGACCAAGTCAAAGATGCATGTATATACACAAAGCTGGATCTCAGAGGAGCCTACCACTTGGTACGGATCAAAGAGGGCGATGAATGGAAAACGGCCTTCCGCACCAAGTACGGGCTATTCGAATATCAAGTGATGCCCTTTGGACTGTGTAATGCTCCTGCTGCTTTCCAATATTTTATGAACGATGTCCTTAGAGAGCTCATTGACGTGTGTGTAGTTGTCTACATTGACGACATCCTCGTATATTCATCATCTGAAGAAGAACATCAGAGACACGTTAAAAAGGTTCTCGAGAGATTGCGTCAACATAGTCTTTTTGCTAAGCTTGAGAAATGCGTTTTCAACGCAACGGAAGTCGAGTTCCTGGGCTTCATATTGTCACCTAACGGAGTCCATATGGATTCAAAGAAAGTTGATGCAATTATCAAGTGGCCATCACCAACCTCTGTAAAAGGAGTTCAAAGCATGTTAGGATTCGCTAACTTTTACCGCAGATTCATTCCTGAATTTTCCCGGATAGTCCAGCCCATCACCGCTCTGTTGAAAAAGAACAAACGTTTTGAGTGGTCTTCTGAAGCGGAACAAGCTTTTCAAGACTTAAAAGCTAAATTCATTTCTGCACCTGTTTTAAAACATCCTCGCCCAGAACTTCCTTACATCATGGAAACGGATGCTTCTAGTCTTGCTATGGGGGCAGTGTTATCACAAAGAGATTCGGTCACAAACCAACTACATCCGGTTGCCTTTTGGTCCCGCAAGTTTTCGCCTCCTGAGATCAACTATTCAATTACAGACAAGGAACTTTTGGCCATCAGATCGGCCTTTAAAGCCTGGTGGCATTATCTTCTTGGAGCCAGACACACAGTCACCGTAATGACCGACCACCGCAATTTACAATATCTAAAGACAGCCAAAGCTCAGTCTTCAGACAGCTTCGCTGGGCTCTGTTCCTAGCAGAATTTGACTTTATAATTACTTATCGACCAGGTAGTAAGAACGGAAAAGCGGATGCCCTCTCCCGGATGGGAGTAGATGAACATTTGATCAATCCAGATCCAATACCCCTAATCCCAGAACAAAGATTTTGGGTTTGGTCAGCACTCAATCTTTTGAAGACATCAAGACCACGGTGAAATCGCTCCTAACTCCGACCGATTTGCAGGACTGGCAATTAAAGGGAAAAGAATTCTCAGTAGATCAAGACCTACCATATTTCCGAGGACGATTGCACTTGCCCTGTGAGAAACTACAAAAACAAGTAATCTCCGGTTATCATGATTCTCTAATGAAGGGGCACCCTGGCATTACCAAAACCATGGAAAAGATTAAAAGACATTTCTGGTGGCCGTCGTGGAAAAGGGATATTAGAGACTTTGTAATCTCCTGCGGTGTGTGTGCCCAGAATAAAAGTCAAAAGCAAAAACCAGCCGGCCTATTACAGCCACTTGACATTCCTCCCTGTCCATGGCATACCCTGTCCATGGATTTTATCACTGACTTACCTCCATGCTTGGGATATACTACCATCTTAGTAGTCGTGGATCTATTCTCGAAAATGGCTCACTTCATACCCTTGAAGGGTCTGCCTTCAGCCTCAATATTGGCCCGGGAATTCTTGGCAAACATCGTTCGCTTACACGGTTTTCCTTCGGTTTTAGTCTCCGATAGGGGAAGTCAATTCATCTCCCACTTCTGGCGCAGTTGCTGTCGTCTAGCCCAAGTTGATGTAAGACTTTCGACCAGTCACCATCCCCAAACTGACGGACAAACCGAAAGGACAAACCAGACATTAGAACAATATCTACGCTGCATGCTCCAACAAACAGAAAAACCCTGGAAGGACATTCTTTGGATCGCTGAATACGCTTACAACAATTAGACTCATTCTGGAACCGGGAAGACTCCTTTTTTCCTATTATATGGACACCATCCTAGAACCTCCAACCTGGATCCTCCCCAAGAAATTGAAGCACCTGCTGTGCATCACTTGCATTCGGAGATCACCTGTGCCTTTAAGGAAGCCACTGCCCATCTGCAAAGAGCTAAAGCTCAATTAAAAAAGGCAGCCGATCGGCACCGTAAAGAGGCCCCTCACTACGCTGTAGGAGATCAAGTCTGGTTATCCACTAAGCACCTGCCTTTAAAAGGACCCCGCACTTTCATCCCGAGATACCTTGGGCCCTACCTCATATCTGCCATAATTAATCCGGTGGCTGCCAAATTGGAATTACCTACGCATATGAAAATACATCCAGTATTCCATGTCTCCTTATTAAAACCAGTACAACCAGAAACCCGATTGACTAAACTCCCAGAACCCGTTTTGGTAGACGGAGAACTCGAATTCGAAGTGAAGAACATCCTAGACTCCAAAATTTCCAGGTCTAAATTATACTATCTGGTTGATTGGAAAGGATATGGTCCCCAGGAAAGGTCTTGGGAACCCTCAGAACATGTCCACGCACCTCGTCTGGTCAAGAGATTCCATCTGAATCACCCCGACAAGCCAAAGCCCCCGGGAAAGACACACTTAGGAGGGGCCTTGAGGGGGGATACTGTCATGATCACTGCTTCCAAGGAGTCAGGACCAGCCCAACGTCCTTGGAAGCAGGCCCCTAACCCTGATCCTAGGCACCAGCCGGTCCCCACAGGGACCTTTTGGACCTTGTCCTGGCGCCGGTGGCACCAGGCTCATCAGAAGCATCGGTCCCGGCACTGGAAGCGCCGGGCTCATCATTGGTGTGAAGGTGCTTGGGTGGACTTACCTGTGGCAGACCATGCTGCTTACTTACCAGACTCTTAGAAGTCCTCGGTGAACTGGGACTACTTTCTTACCTGGGTGGGGCAGCTCCACTCCCTGGATACAGCACTGGAACTCTTCTGGAAGCAGGAACTCTTTTCTTACCTAGGCGGGGCCGTGGAAGGAGATGCCTCATCACTCCTAGGCTATTTAAACCACACCCGATTGATGAAATGTGCTTCGCGTTATTCTGAATCTGCAGCAGAACGCTCACCGAGTCTGTTCCAGCCTTTCTTCTTTGGATCCTGAACGTGCAAGAATTATACTTACCATTCCTGTACCCGATCAACATCAGCACCTGCAAAAGACCAGAAACAACAGGTTAGCAGAACGAACTTTAACACGCAGTGTTTACTTACCTGATCCATCGGCAGCGGCCGTGTCTCACGCTGCACCTTCGCCTGCAAAGATAAACAGCATTATCATACTTACTGGCACGCTGTACATTCCGGCTTCTTCACGCTGCATCTTCACCTGCAAAGATAAACAGCATTATCATACTTACTGGCACGCTGTGCATTCCGGCTTCTTCACGCTGCATCTTCACCTGCAAAGATAAACAGCATTATTCTACTTACCGGTACGCTGTGCATTCCGGATTCTTCACGCTGCATCTTCATAGACCACAGCAGTGTTACACTTACCCGCACGCGGCGAATTCCGGATTTCTTCATTCTGCATCGTCGCCTGCAAAGACAAAGAAAGAGACAGTAAGAGCGCTTGCCATACTTACGCAATTCCAGGCGCTTCACCGCCACGCATAAAAAGACTATAAAGAGTAAAGGTGTCCAGAAACTTACCGGTCGTGCAGACAACGACGGGACCCATCCTCTGAAGTCAAGAGGCCAACGTTTCACCAGTGAAGGAACTGGCAACGTCACCCTGCACTAGACGCAGATGGAGAGCCCAGCATTCACCTATCTAAGGTGAGCAAGTTGACCTGGGAGGGGGGCTCAACAGTCAGGCTGAGAGGAGAGAGATAGGGACATTCACAACCCAGACCTTTAACCCCCATATTATTTCACCTGCAGAAACCTCACCCTTCGAGTCCGACACACAGTGCGGAGAGGTTCGACCCCAGAAGCCAACCGAATCCTGCACATCATGTTTCGTGTTACAGACACCTTCCTGCCAAGACCCGCGCCTCCGTGGGAATCAGGTGAGCGTTACAAATGAGCAGCAATCCCCTTGGGGTGATACTTTGTTTAATTAGCCCCAAGACTTTTCAATTCATTAATTTGATTGTTGTATTGACCCAACTGCACTGTGGAAATAAAGACTGTAATCCAAACTTTCAGAATCCAGTCATGAATTGTGCACCACCTAGCCTTTGTGATTCTGCATATATAATTACCTAAGGATGCCTGTGCATTGTGAATGGTCATTCAAAATCAGACTCATCACCTCCCGTTCTAAAATTATCCAATAGCTAAAAGCAAGACAGCCTTAGGACGCCAGTGGAGTGACAGATGTCACAGACAGTTTATCTGTTACGCTCACCTGGACCCCACAGGGGTGTCGATCGGACCCGGACAGCTGCGGTCTCCGTCAACGTGATGCGTAGTGCAGAGATGACTGTCTGGACTGGCCCGCCTAGTCTTGTCTGCTGGACCCGAAGAAGTATTTTCCTGCAAGTGGAGACAGGGATTAGCCACCTGTGGGTTTTAGTGATGGCCTCCCAACTGTTCTCGGTCTCCCCCACTAATCACCTCCGATATCCCCTTAGTAACCTCACCTTATGTTTGTAAAAGATGAGCTCTCCATCCTGCATGTCTTGCAGGGGCGCGTAGATACCAGTTACTTCACTGGTTTGAAGGCGTTGGGAGAGTTCCGGTAAGCATTGACTCTGAAGTCCCAGGCGGGATTGGTAAGTATCAAGTTCAAAGAGTTCAATGTGCCCGATGTTCACTCTTGTCCCCTTCCTTCCTTAAGTTGCAACTGAGTTCGTGAGAAGAAGGTCTTGTAGCTGCTGCTGTCGTTCAAGTAAGAGTCTGTGTTACCCAACGCTGTCCGGTAACCATTGCATGCGTTAACGTGTTGTTTTTCTCCCTCTTTACAGATGCGGCATATGAAGATATGGAGAATAATACCGCCGGTGGTAAATCAGGTAAGTCTATGGTGGTAAGAGGTATTTGTTGATTCCCTTGGCTCACCTTGTTAGTCTTGTGCCCCTAGGTGCCGGAGTACGGCGAAGAAATGATGGAGACAGTGCCGGATCGAAAGATGCTGTGAGAACTGGTGAGTATGGCGCCGTGCTGGAGCTGGCGAAGCGACGCGTGCAGGACTGATGTACTTTCCAGGTCGGGAGATCAAATGGATCCGGAATCAGGTGAGGAATTTCAAATAAGTACGTTTTCTAACCTTGTCCTTTTCTTCCTCTTTATTCTAGGAGCTCCGGATTCGAGGCGGGCGTGGCAGAAGACTGGATGCTGGCTGCAGGCATGCGGGCGTGGCAGAAGACTGGATGCTGGCTGCAGGCACGCGGGCGTGGCAGAAGACTGGATGCTGGCTGCAGGCACAGTGGGAGTCACGCTGCTGGATGCAGAATAACACGAAGCATGTGCTGCTGTTCGGGCGTGGTTTAATTAGCCTCCAAAGTAGTCCCAGGAAAGAAGTTCCCCAGGACCACACCCGAGTAAAAAATAGTCCCTGTAGTAAAATAGTCCCATCCAGACCTCACGTTGGTTTGGATTTATTTGCAGCATGGTCTGCATGAGGTAAGTAATGTCTATGAGCCTGGCGCCTATGGGGCCAGGACTGATTTTTATTATGAGCCTGGTGCCTACGGCGCCAGGACTGAACCCAGACGGCCCCTAGCTATGGCTGCTGGGGTTTTTGTAAATGTCTGGATGCCTGCTCCCGGGGCTGATGGGCTTGATCCGGATGCCCGGGGGTAGGCATCATGACATTATCCTCACATTCACACCTTTAGACTGTTCCATTGAGTACATGAGGTTTCTAACTGCACATATTTTCATGCTATGGTGAGTGTTGTGTAAAAGAAATAAACACCAAGCACTATGTGCTTTATGTACTTAATGATACAAGCATGCACAACCCTTTTTACGACAAACATATTTATCAAACACAAATATCTGTAGTTATTCTTATGTTCTCAAAATGTTCTTTGATTTCATGCAAAGCAGCCAGGAACCCTCAATGGATCTATTGTCCCCTTCTACATTCTCAACGGGGTATTTTGAAAGAGTTTACTATGAGCGTACCAGACTGTCCACCTTGAAATTATAACCTTTTATCAGAAGATCATTTCTATGGTATTTCTACATTTTGGTAATCTACTCTGCTCAGTAATGTTCTTATTTTGAATACACTATATGCTGGAAGTGATCGTTAAAAGCAAAATATCTTTGTGACATTTTAAAAAGAGCCACTTTGAAATGTTAAGAGCTTAATTTGTAAACAAAAACGCAGCACCTTCCCCCAGTTGTGTGTGCTTTTCTGTGGAGGCACTGCTATCAGCAAAGGCTGAGCCGGTTCTAGGAAACGCACACCTGGCAATGTGACTCCTGCCTGCAGAGAAAGAGAACAAAACATGGGGACATTGTGAAACGTATGGTAATTGCTTACAGGACCACCAATGCGAACACTTACGTGTTGCAGGTCCCCTGCATGCAATTTTAAACACTCCCAAAGTGGGGTATAAATGTAAAGAGTAGATGAAGGCGAAATCGCCTTTACTTTTCACTTTTGATTTCTGATTTGGGAGAAATAAAACTCGGCCTGCAAATTAGACTTTTCAGGCAGAGTTTTATTATGATTCCAAAGCCAACTGCCTGCTCATTAGCAGGTTCTAACGAGAGGCACATTCCATTGGAATCCATTTGTTTCACGCCTGCATGAAAATCCCCCTTGGCAGTAGTCAAATGTGTGGGTCACTTTGTCATTGGTGCCCAGGACAGTTTTATTTTCCAGTGCCACCATGGCAGAAAGGGAGAGGTGTTGGGGGTAGGGAGGCGTTGATGGCATGCAGTGAGCGTCTTCAGAACCTACTTTTTCCTACAGATAATCCCCCCTCCCCGAATACCTCGGGACAGTACAAGTTATGCAATTTTGTACAGAGAACTGGAACTGGGGTGCCATTCAAGCATACAACGCAAATGTACTTTCCATTAAGAAGTGGTGTCCTCATCTCTTGTGGGAAATTGACACAACATTGGGCGACTCATCTAAGTGCCGTTTCATGTGTTGTCTGCTTCCACTGTTGTATGATGTTTTTGTCATGTCATTGGTTCATAAGGGGAGAAGGTTGGGTGAGTGAAAGCCTGAGAGTGATTGACCCGAAACATGTTACACTTTTTTTTATTGGTTAAAATTCAATTCAACCTTTAACAACAACGTAACAAAGCTACTATACAGAAAGACATAAAGAAATACAAGTAGAAAAAAGAAAAGAGCAATGTTAAAAATATGTTAGAACAACTCGTACAATGAATTCATCTTTATATTTACATAATGAATACAAAAAAAAAACACCTAAAATGAAGCTACGTTTACACTCAAGTCAACACAAGACATAAACTGCTTCAAACAATTCAGGTTTGCATTATACAAATAGACTACCACCTTTCCCTTTAAGATTAGTCAAAAAAGGATGAGACAGCGATGACAGTTGATGTGGGTGAACCTGCCAACCAATAATTCAACATACATTCTGGTGACACTGCGTACTGGTTTTGCCACTTGTCAAATGCTCACAACCTAATGCATTTTAATGCATCACATACAAGCAATAGACGCCTAGCTGTCTCTAACTTTGATTCATCCTTGCAGAATCTACAGAAGGCTACGTCCATTGTTGTCAGTCCGTATTTGAACGGGACTTTCTTTGTCCGAACCAAATTCAACCGGAATCAAAGAAAAGTAGATTGTACCCATTTACTGGCATAAATTGATAATTATGGGGCTAATGTTCCCTGTTTTTTATGATCGTATTTGAGATGGCTTAGGGATGGGTATGCATAAAATTCTGCAATAGTGTTAGTCCAATCTGCTGTAAATAGTGCCTTCTTTACTTGATCTGGGTTACCAGTAAGATCTGACACGGAGCATCCCGACTCAGTCAGAAGGAGTTGTGCCAGCATCTTTAACTCAGACAAAGGAAGGAGTTCCCCACAATCACATGCCTGTTTAAGATCCCCCATCAATGAATTATCTGATGCAGTTGACAGTTTCCCGTAAAAGGATAAATAGCGCCAAAATGCTCTTGCCTTCAACGGGATGATCCCCAATTTGTAGCAGATGATTGCGAGCAGTTTGAGGATGGAAGATTCAAGACCCTTTTTCCATATTGAGGCTTCCAAGTACGGTAAATAGTCAATCCGTATTATTACATATACTTCTACCCTGTAAAGTAATTTCGGACGATCTTACCCTCTTCGAAGCACCTACAGGGCAATAAAGAGAACTTACTGAATTTGGAGTCCACCCTCTGTAACTGGTAGGTCAATTTAGTGGCCTTAGATAGAAGCTATGTTCGAATGGACGTGTGCGAGGGTTTGGATTTGATCTTGAAGCCTAAATATTGGAAAGGCTCTATCCTCTCCACCACCTCAGACTGTAACCTCCACTTTAATGTGACCCGTTTCCGGGTATTAGAGAGTTGCATCACCTTGGTCTTTACTGGATTCAATGTTAAGGAATTAGCCCTTGCAAAGGCGGCAAACCCATTCAGGGTCGCTGAAGGCCAATAGGTGTATTATCAAAGACCACATAGTCATCTGCTTATCCCGTCCATAATGGTTTTAAGATGGATATTTTGGCAGTTGCAAGAGCCATTGGCTGTAAATGCTGGTCTAAATCTGCCACATACAAATTATATAGGCAGGGGGCTAGAACGCAACCCTGCCTTACGCCTCTGTATGTTTTAATTGGGAGAGACAGTAGACACTGTTGATTCAGGCTTACTTGTACAGTCGATTGACTGTGGAGCGCGACTATTAATCTGAATACGCCTGGTGGAATACCGCATTTCTGAAGTTTAAGCCACAGCAGTGATCTGTCAACTGCATCGAAAGCTGCAGCAAGGTCGATGGTGGCCAGATAATTCGGGTTACTCCCCTTTGAACAAACTTTACTCTGTATGCATTTGAGTAGCATACGGTTCATGTTACATTTCATCTTCTAATGTTTATATTGTGCATTAAGTGGCATATGATGAGAGAACCGTGGTATTTTATAGGCTTACCTCTTTTGATTCTTTTTAATATGGTCTGTCTGCCCTTTTTGTCCACCTTATTTGTGTTCTGCATTTGATTGTTTTATTGAGGGATTGCATGTATTGTGTAATCTGTTTTATTACTTTTTGTATATCATTTAAAGTATATTGTTTTATCCCATCTGAGAGCACATTAGTGGTGTGTGGAGTTTAACAGTGTTTTTGATTGATTGGTGATGCGAGTACCTGCGCATTCCATGGGAGTAGCTGGCCTATGGCATGTACCCATGCATTCAATCGAAGTACATGGGCATTTCATGTCGATACTGGGAGTATAGAGGGTTTTCCAATTGGATTCAACAAAACAGAGCAAAACCTCCCTTGGATCCAAATTGCATTGGCACATTCAAAACTTGAAATGGGGAAAAATACATTGGTGTCAGAGGGAAAGGTTGGGTGCTGGGTATAGGAGGGTGTATCCTGGGAGGGCATGGAAATAAGGGGTGGGGAGCAAAATGCAGAATCCAGGGAGATGGCGCCATAATTCGAACAATAAACATAGATCCTCTATTCCTTTCATGTGATCCGAGTACCTGGGCATATGATACCAGGTAAGACAAAAAATAATCATACTATACAAATGCCCAATGTATTGGCTTTGCCTATTTTTGTTAGTTTTGGCTATACGATAGTGCTTTGGCACCTCCTATCAATTGAAACTAATGCATTTGAGTACAGCTATGGACATATGAGGGGGGATAAAATGCGTGTAGGTGTTCTTTGACTATTTACCCACCCATTGACTGCCCATGGCCATGCTAATACCTATGGCCACTCCCACCCACGTCTTGCCCATTCCCGCCCAAAACACACCCTCCTGGGATCTCTTTGAGCTAACTTTATCAAGACTTACAATCAAACTTTGTACTGAAAGTGCCCGCCAGGTTTTTTCAAAGCAGTGTTCTGAGAGCTAATGAATATATGGGTGCTATAAACCACTACTGGTGTAATACAAATGTCTTAACTAGGTATGCCTTTAGCCCCTTGATTTATAAGCAATATGTCTGTCCTTCACAAGTCTTTTTTTAAAAACAAAGCCAACAGTTTTGGCTTGTGGTTAGGTATTAGGCATTTCTGAGGACTGCTATCATATGCCCAGGTGTTGCACCATTCTGAAACTGCTACTAGTAATTGCCAGTTAGTACTATTATGGAACTGCCTGTAAAATGAAGCAGCATGGGATAGAGGCGGCTTCTGGCACCTGATCATCACATAATCTATTTCATTTGATATTTGACGCAGGTAACGTTGGATACAACCAATCATTTTAGTGAAAGCGCTATTAGCCAAAGACGCCTGGAAAGACTTCAGCTACTGGAGCAAGAAAGAACGAGAAAGAACGAGGAGGAGGCTGAAAGGTGAGTCTGGGGTCCATTAACAAAGATGGTGCATGTGCCTTTTTCACCATAGCAAATATGGTTGACTGTCCCTCCTCCATAGAGCAGCTACTATCTCTCCACAGCTCCATCAGGCCATATTGAATGAACAAACCAATAAATGCCTTGGCACTTTTTAGGCCTATATCCAGTCGGACCTCTTATCAGAAATATTCATAAAATTCTATCTTCAATCAGCAACACGCCTTTGTTGAGACTAACCATGAATTCACTTCAAACACCCCACACAATCTTCCCGGCTGACACATGCAACACACTGATCATCTAGACCTGTCCAGAGCATTTCAATTATGGACCTTTCTGCAAAACTGATCCTACGGTAAAGTTGAATGGAAGTTACATGCATCTCGGGGAAAAGGGGTGATTTCCTGGATACTGGCTATATCCTGGAAAGATTAACTGGATGCCATACCCACATCCCATGCGTGTTCCTCCATACAGCCTCAATCCCCCCAGTCTTCCTATATAGTATATGTTGCATTTGGTTACTATGTATGCAGGGCCGTCTCAAGATCTTTTGGGGCCCTGTGCACAGACATCTTTGGGGACCCCCTCCACCGAACCAAAGGAATGAAGTGTTCAAGAATATCTGGTCGCACGCCCACCCCCTCGTCGCGATCACAACATACAGGTTGATATGCTTCCTCGCATCATTCAAAATAAGCATTGGTACTCCCTTTGAGTCCCCTTACCCTCTCATTCTTTCTCTAATCAGAATGTAAAAACAGGTAGCATTTGAAGGCCAATATTATCAGTCTACGAAGAGGTTACTTCTGTTCTAGCATAGATACAGGAGACTTTTTATCAACAGCATCCAGGAAGGTATGCAGCCTGTAGTATTAATGCAGGACTGTGTGTAAAAGTTACATGTAACCCAGAATAGACAGAACACTCACATTAGCTGCCTCACAGAATGTAAAAGTGCTCAAGCCTGGATAGAGGAGACCAATTGCAAGGAAAGAGAAAGCTACAGATACCTTAGTATGGATAGTGGATGCAGATTAGAAGATACCAGGAAGGTGTCTGTATCCAGACAGACTGAGATTAGAAGTGGGACATGGTTTTCAATTAGTGTTGCCATTAGAGATCAAAGGAACAAGTGCCTGTGGTGTGCAATATATCAATGCTCACTATTATAGTGGAAGTAAGATTATAGTCAGTGAAACCATGATTGAGGTTGTTTGGAAGACCCTACCCTGAGAAGGAAATCACTCTGGAGGGCTGACAATTTTGAAAGGTTTAGAAATGGATGGGCAATTTTCAGAGGTTACAAAATACAAGATTAAATGAGTCGCCCAGGATCACACTTTGGTTAAGGGGTGAAGTTGGGATTTGTGACAACTTTGCAATTTCTGCATTTGAACACTTTCTTTTCCAGTTCTTACCATGAACTAAAATAATCTGAGTTTATAAAACTGACTTGGAAAGTAGATAAATCACATTACCAAACATGACAATTTTTTAAAACAAAATATTCTAGAAGGATGATACGCAAAATGGGAATGATTCTAGCTTCATTCTATCCATCACCAAGTGTAGTGTATAAGTATCAACATACCGATCGATGTGATTTAACAGAGTTAATCTGGGTTTGTTTTTTTTATTTTAAAGCCTTAAATACTTCAAAAACACTGGCTTGTGAAAATATCATTTATAAACATGCAGAAAAACCTTTGACACTTACAAAAAGCAAACCGTTTTTTGTGTTGAATGAGCAGACCTTAAAATATACTTGCCCAAGGTCTACAACATCTAGTCTGCTCTCTTCTGTCTACCACCCCTTCCACTCAAATAGCCTGTATAAGTATCAACATACCGATCGATGTGATTTAACAGAGTTAATCTGGGTTTGTTTTTTTTATTTTAAAGCCTTAAATACTTCAAAAACACTGGCTTGTGAAAATATCATTTATAAACATGCAGAAAAGCCTTTGACACTTACAAAAAGCAAACCGTTTTTTGTGTTGAATGAGCAGACCTTAAAATATACTTGCCCAAGGTCTACAACATCTAGTCTGCTCTCTTCTGTCTACCACCCCTTCCACTCAAATAGCCTAAATAAGAAAAAAGATGAAGTAATGGGCTAAACAATGCCACCAGCATGTGAGAAGACAAACCTCACAGAAGACAGCACAGTAATGTTAGCGATATTAGAGGATTTACTAGGATCACTGTATCGTCTGTGGCAAAGCCAGGATACAAGCATGAACGCTTTGCTTCCAAAGTCTTGAATTTGGAGGGCCTCCTCACGAGCTGGGCTGTATTCCCAACTATAATACCGCTTACTGTAATGGCCCTAGCACTGACCGGTCCAGTGGTATTACCACCAGATCACAGATTGGGCCTTAACGTTAAAACCCCATTCCTGATTGGGTCAATTGGATCCAATGGGGAATTTTCGGTGCTAATGCTGCAGGCTAATACAGCCGGCTGTAATACTGTCGAAAACAGGGATTTTCACCTCCAGAAAAAAGCTGGATTAAAACAGCCGATTTAGTGCCCAACTCGTGATAGGGCCAGCCCTTAAATGTGGCAGTAATACCGTTACCACTGCATTTAAGGGCTACAGCCCAACTCGTGATGAGGCCCTTATTCACCTCTTGGACTAACAGTTTATGCTCATTGTTGGAGGTGATTGCCAGGGGGTTACAACACCCCATCTAAACAAGCCAATTTCTAGACCTTCACCATACGGATGACATCTTAGTTTTTATAGCAACACATATCTCTGCAATGAGTGCAATTATCAATATGCATTTCAGCTTTGCCTGTCGCACATGATCAACATAATTCCCACATATCCCTGCACACCACCTTGCCTCACCTCCTACCTGACCACTTCAGAGTTGAGGGGAGGTGTGGACTGGCCTAGAGGGAACTCTGGAGATTTCCCGGTAGGCCCCTACATCCTGGCCATCTTTTGTGTGGTATTTGCAAATGTTCCCATGGGAAAAGATTCGGTTTTACTGAAAATGTATAATATGGGGCCACTTTGAAAGTTATTTCCAGGGCCTCGCTTGGTTCCCAGTCCACCCCTGGTTGAGGGGCTGCGGTTTGCAGCATAGTACCTTTAACATCTATTGGGTCTGGAAACCGATGCTCCCTTTGAAGCTGGCCACCGCCATCACCTGTAATTTGCACTTCCCTGTGTGCCTTGGAGGAGTGCCTCCGACCATCATTCCTGATTGGATGGGCCAGAGCCCATTTCTGGGTCTCCCCACAGCTTGCAGGCAACCCACTTACTGTGCTATGTGCGCATCATCACCTTTTATTATGCCGCTGACCCGCCTCGACCTAAGTCTTCTTATCTACCCCACAAAACCTTTGCAGGTTTAGTAATGGCCTCAGAAATTACATATTTCTTGTAATCCAGCAACGTTCTGCAATGGCAGACCTGACAACAGCCTTCAGCTCTGAAACACTTTATCTTACTGACATTAACAACCATTGCCTGCACTGCCGTTGGAGCCCCCTGTCATTAGGGTGACCAGATGTCCCAGTTTTCCCGGGACAGTCCCGGGAAATTGCCCTCCATCCCGGGGTCGCAGGAGATTTTTCATTAAATTAACCCCATCCCGGGTTTTGCCGGAACCAATTTAAAAAATCCCAAAATCTGGGGCCTGGCACAACTCTAATTTTGCGTGGAGGTTTTTCATGAGCCAATTTCCTCCCTCTTCCCCTCCATGGTCGCTTTCCTCCAATGAGAGGAGTGACCCTGGAACATACCCCTCACAACAGGCCGGCGGCATAGAAATAGGACTACAGTTTTATCTGAGTCCTGTTTGTGTTTATTGTAGTCCTACTTTTATGTCTTGGGCTTGTCCTGTTTTAAAAAGAAATCTGGTCACCCTATCTTTCATACAGGGTGAGGCTTATCCAGCAGGCCCTTGGCAAACTACTGTATCATTGCTCCTAATACTCATCTAATGTTCCCAACTTCCCGCACTCCCATCGTGCAGCCTCTAATCGTAGTAAGTCAAGTGCAGTAATATATTAATGCAGGCGAAGATGCTGGAGTCCGACCGGATTTCATGTACTTCTTGCACCTGCCAAAACAAGACAGAACCGGGTAAATGCCGCTTGCCATGCATGTACATGGCGCGCGGCATTAATGATTGTTTGTGAAAAGCGGCGTAAAGAGCTATGGAAACCTGTCTCTGCCCTGATAGTTGTACCTTAAGCTGTCCGTGGTCATCTCTATACAAGTGTCAGCAGTCTCCTCAATGCAATTACTATTTTCATTTTAATTACACTCTTTGTCTAATGGCTCAGATAAATAAGTAGTCTTCTGTATTTGCCACAATGTCCCAAAATGTCTTTTTGCCTTGCTCCAGTACTGAGATGTGGCTCAGACTAAACAGTTTGAAGACCGATATTATGGCAGTCGGAGGCAGAGATACCTGCAACTTTCCATTTGAGTGGCCAGCACTACAGATAAGACTCCTTAAAGACAGGTAAAAAGACACAACAAACAAATAGGGAGTATAAATATTCCCAGTAAAAAAATAGGAAATTATGGCACATAGGAGCCTGTCTATTTGCTTCCACGAATCTGCCTACCAACAGAGCTTCGCTTGCGCAATCTGAATGACACAAGGCCTAGTAAGACCGTTATTTTGTCCTGCCTTGTTTCCCCCACATTGTCTTGTCGCGCCTAGAAACACTTGTGTACAGGCGCGTTATCAATGCCACATCATATCATATAATAAGGGGCGGTAATATCATTGCCTGATCTGAAGAGGAACTTTATGGTAAAGATGCAGATGGTAATTTGCATGAATTGGTGTGAAGACAAATGGGATATAAAACATATTTGTTTACAGGTTCAAAAAAATGGAACTCGCCTGAAAATGTCGGCCATTGGAAATGGATGTGAAAATGACACTTTAAAAATAATTTTACCCCCAACTTAAAAAAAATGGGCAGTAAAACAGTGTCACTCCAAAAATCCCAGCAGGATCCTTGTGAGTGTTGACCACACTGGGTAAACTCTTCATTTAATAGAGTTAAGAAGAGAAGAGAAGTAACATTGTTTGCATCAGCATTTCTTTTATCCCACAGTTTACTCAGGTAATAGGCACTTCCCATATTGTCCCCACTGTGAGGGCATTTCACCATTCCCATAAGAAGATACTAATTCATTCATTAATCATCTACAGGGTTGACTCTGGAAACGCCTATACACCATCCTCAAATCTAGCCACCAACTTTATTTACTACTTGATTTAGGGAGGTCATGTATATCCTAGTATGAGGTCTCGTCAAAGGGGAACCCTGTCAGACAAAAGCTTGAATGTAAGGCCCCCATACCTGATGCATGCAAGCCTGTGGCCTTAAATCCCCGTGCTTGGGATTTGTGGGATTCACCCGGGACTATCAGAATACTCTCCTTCAAGACTTTCTTTATGGAGTCAAGATGATTCTCCCAAACTTTGCAAACATACAATCCGTTAGCTCAGACCAATTCTTAAATGGTTGGCACACTTGTTGTGTTATAGCATCCTAGTATAGCATCCAGCCTAACCCTCCCTGTCAAGTGTCTTTCCTAATAACAAGCGATCTGTAGCTGCCTTGGTGGTAGTCAATGCCACTGAAAGACGTGTGCATACATTTTAATTGGTACGGGATTGTTGATGACTCATGTCTTGAGTGTAAACCTATGGATACAGGAGTCTGAATGGGTCTTAAAACAACACAATTATCATTTCAGCATGAGGAGATGTTTAAGTGAGCATTGGAATCAATCTTATAAATGACAGACTAAATATGAGACTAAGGTGCAGCTGCAATAGGCTGAGCACTAATTGTCCTTGTTTGAAACATATGGAAGAATGCAGGCCCCCCAAATACCAGGCAGCTCCCTCCACCAGAGTAAAACCATTGACTACCCAGACCTTTCCCTTTCCTGGGATGTTGAAGCCTGGAGCTTTCCAAGGCCCTTTCCAGGAAAATGCTCTGGGATGGCGCAGCCCAGATCTTTCCTGGTTAATTTCCGCAAAATAGAGATGATAGTTCACCATCTGAAGCAGATATATAAACAAAAAATACGCAAATCAAATAAACTACTTATGGGAGCGGTTGCAAAATATCAGGGAATTGACTTTGATCCTTTGACTGCAATACTAAATTCATTTTGTTAGGTTATACTGTTTTTTTTGTAAAGAGTTTAGTTACAAATCATTCAGGTGCTGTGGAACCGCGCGGCACAATATATGGTTGAACAGATTCTAGATTCCAGGAGAGAATGTAAGGGTGGAGGAACTTTGAGGAAGTAGAAGGAGTTCGGCGGTTGGAGCAGGAAGGAGAAGAAGAGGGTACAGGACGCAACTGAAGTTTGGGGCTTGTATGCCTACGAATCTGTTGAGTGCATGCTGAATAATGATTACCTGGATATCTAGTGTCGAGCCTGTGCTCCACTTTTTATAAGTTCTCTATGTAATCCTGGCCTTTCATGCACAGTTAGATCCAAGAGAGAAGAGACAACAACAGTAAACATCCAATCACAGGAATGCAACCGGCACATTTTTAATACATCTTCACTAGCGATTCTACCAAATTCTACACATTGTTTCTATTTTAAAATTTCTTTTGTTCATATAAGGTTAATAATATGTCATTAAACAGTTGGCCGATGCAGGTGTGATACTTGTTTTCACCTCAAGCTTTTTATGTGTTACATTTCTTGTGTGTGGCTTATCACAGTGTTTCGCCAGCATATTATAATGTGTCCCATTTGCAGGTCAGGTTGGATTTTTGGTGGCTTGATTCTGGAAGATCTACACTGTCGTCAAAAGAAATGGTGTTCCATTACCTTTTTATATATACGTATTATGTGGTGGCCGATGGTGTTGAATGCAGACAAGAGGTCCAGTGGGACGAGGAGGCACGAGTCGCGCATATCCATTATTTCGAGGGCATCATCCACCATGTGGATGGTAGCTGTTTCGATTGTACACATAGGGCGGAACTCTTAATGGGCAAGTAGCTGGCCAGGTCGCCTAGGTCAGGGGTTGTTCTTTTCATAAGTGGTCATATGAGACCAGTGTTGAAGGTTACTGGGTATTACTCCGCTGTAAGGGATGCCTTTATGATGCTAAGAAGTGTGTTTAAACGCTGGGTCCATCCATTATTTAATGATGGAGGCCTGGATGAAATTGTCAGAGAAGGCAATAGTTTAAATGGAGGTTATTATTTTTAGGAGGTCTATGGGATAAAGTGGACAGAATTCGGTCCAGACGGGCAGTGAGTGCTGAGGTGCAGAGGGGCTAATGATGTGGGAGGTTGCTTCAATGAACTGTAGGATTAGTCCGTTTTTTTTCAATACAAAAGTGAATTCCATTACATTTCTCCTGAGTGTGATACTCGATTTGGGGTTGAAGATGCTGGTGGCTCGAGGTGCTTGGTACAGACCCAGTGGTTGGAAGTCTTTTACACCTGCTAGTTTCTGGTTGAGTCGGGACAATGGCGTTCTCTGCTGGTGGCAAACTAGTCCAGAGAGCAGCAACAGTGGTTCAGAGATTGAGTGAGTGAGGCAGGTCCTGATGGTTCGAATGGGGAAAATACATCTTGAATGTGGTCCAATGGTTTGAGGTGATGAAAAACAGGGATACTGGCTATCAGGATGCTCCAAGTCCCAATTCAGGGCTCTAGGGACAAGATGAGTCCTTGTTCTCCTTCTCACAACTGGGAGCAGCCTGGCTACACCTGCAGGGGTCCATTACCTCCATTGTGGTGCAGGGTACCAGCTTAACTAGCAGAGAAGCAGGTCTTGCTCCATCAGCAGTTCACCTTCAAAGTGTTGTGGGATTGGGTAGGTAGCACAGCTTGCCCTGCCTTTGATCACTCCTTCATTTCAGTGGCAAAGGGCTTTGGAAAGGCCAACCTTACCAAAGGATGTCCTGCAGTCCAAGAAATAATCAGAGAAGGTGTAGACAACTGAGGCCAGGCATGGGCAAGCTGTGTATATTTTCCCTAGACTGGTTGTCTTTTCTACAATCAGCAGGACAGTAGCCCGTGAGAGCTGCCTCTCGTGGATCTTTTGTGAGGACAGGAAACACATCTCTTCAGTCCTGGAAGCTTTTAGCAGGAGAATCCTGGGAAGCAGGCTTCAGAGGGCATGGGTTAAGTTTAAATTAAGGTACGCTTGTGCATTTTATATTGATTGCTGCTGCTTTATTATGTTTTGTTGATTCATTCATATTTATTTGTGTGATTTTAGCAGTAGAAAGATATTTATTTTAATTTTGATGGTTTATATAACTGGTTGTATAATGTATATTGTGACTTTAATACCATTTTTGCAGAAAAAAGTAGATTAAAAAAACAAGCCTTCTCCTACTGAGCATTGAGAATATGAGAACACATTTTGTCTGACATCATTCTATCCAAACCTCTTTTGCAATTCATAAAATGGCTGAAGATCTCTCTCTTCAAACAGATCTTCAGCCATCCAGCCATTGAGCCAAAATCTCATAGGCCAACTCCCGGAGTTGGCGACGAGTTGCAGTCTGGGCAGGCAACTCTGCGTGTGGACATTTGCAGTCTTTCTACTACCCTAATCATTGTGGGATGTCTGATTCATTTGAATAGGAAGGTTTTTAGTTGCTTTCGGAATCTAAGGAGGTTGGATTCCACTCTCAAGTTCAATGGCAGTTTATTCCATTGCTGAGCTGACCGGTTGGGGGAGGCTTTGCCTAACCCATTTGTTTTCCTATGAAGATTTGTTGTAATAAGCCCTTGCGTCTCAGATCTAAGTGTGCTGGTTGGGGTGTAGCCCACGATCTTAGACTTCAGGTACGCCAGAGCTTTACCATATAGGCACTTTTGTGTAAGTGTCATACATTTAAAAATTACCAGGGTAGTTCCTTTCGTGCTTCACTGATATGGTCATTTTTTGCTTTCCGCTTGTTTACTGCACAGGGCTTACTAATGACGGCAGTATGTTAGCTCCCTTGGCATTAGACCTATTAAAAATGTCAGCAGCAGCTGTCCCCATCTTCTTAGGGATGGGCCCTCATGTGGTGCTCAAGGACGCCACAATCGGTAATGATGGAGACAAGACAAATGTGAGACCTGACAGTAAAAAAGAAGACACATCCACTGACGTTGCTCTAAAACAAGGAAACGTCACAGCAGACCGGTTTGTGATACCAAGCCCCCTGAAAGAGCATAATGTGTCCATCGAGAGATTCAACCTCTGTGTAATTGTTGAAATCCACACACCTATAAACACGTACAAGGAAATCACGACTCTAAGTGAGACCAGTGCGATCAGTATAAATAGTATAGATGAGTCGTGAGAAATTGAAAATAACGTACGTTGTGAGGAAGAGACTGAAAATGAGAACGAGCAAGAAAATGAAAAAACTTTACTCACTCCCCTTTCACAGACACATATTTTTAGGGGCAAGGAAAAGGTCCTTGTCAAGGGCTCATCAGTGGATAAAGTAAAAACTGTTTCGGCACTGGCATCAACTAAAACGACTCAGTACCTGCCGACAATCCGCTTCAAAATCAAAAAGCAACTGCAAGGGAAATACAGGAGAAAAGTGACCAAGTCAAAAAATGGGGGTGAAAAAGCCCCTTAAAGGGATCCCAACGTCTTAAGTAGACCAACGCAAAATACAGTGCAACAACAAGTAAGAAAGCCAGTAGAAACACAATGGACCTACAGGAAAATAATAACAAAAGGATCCCTCTTCTCAGCGAACCTTGCAAATTTATCCTGAAACAAGGACACCTACCATCAATAAAGCAAGCTAGCATCCCAGCAGCTGAACTATCGGACGCGTAACTTCTAGATGGAGCGACAGACCCCATGGCTGAGTCCCTGATAGGAATGAGCGCTGCCGATACAAATAAATCTAAAGATCATACAACACCCAAAGCAAACAAGTACCATTTGCCGGCACTAGAGAAAAAGTAAAATCCAGCACAAAGGAAGGAAACCCAACCCCCAGTGGGGGAAAATTTGAAGAACGTAGTGAATGAGCAACAGCATGAAGATGGTACTGGACCTGAAAATCACAGAGAACTGAGAGGAATTTGCCCTCGGACCAAGAGCAACATTGACCCGCATATACTTCTGGAGACAGGGGGACAAGAAAATCCATTAAACCAGTTAACGGAGGCCATAGGGGGAACCCAACCATATCATATGATAAGGCATTTATAATGCGCCTATACACAAATGTTTCAAGGCGCGACAAACAAACTTAGTAATCTCCGACAGGAGTTTCAAGAGGAATGGGACACCGGGATGTGTCCGAAGGACGATTGCAACAGAGGCAAATCAAGTGTTTATGTTGCACCCACAGAGAACCAAGTTATCCGTGAATCATATCCCCAACAAATACAAGGGTAAATATTAGACCCCAGTGCTCTGTTGGACCATCCAGTTCAAATGTCAACTTCAAAACTGTCAGATGAGTCGAAACAGGCTTAGATGAATAAAGTGCAAGAAAACTCTGCGATGATGAGTAAACTTAAGCAAAAGAATGTAAGAGCACTTACACAGTCACCTCTAAGCGAAGCAAGCCCAGTGAAATCCCGAACAGGCCTAAACGCCACCCCAGAGATAGGAAGGAGAATGTTAGAATTGGCAGACCTAAAAAATAACAATTCAACAAGAAAATCAGACCTCCTATCTATCATGTTGACGGTCACAATAGCATTGGCTCATTTTTCAAAATTATATGAATCGATCAAAGAAACATTGAAAGATCAAACCACCATGATCACCATGATGCACACAAAACTGGTCTTCCTGGAAGGTTACATCACTGCATTAGAAAAAAAAAACATCTTGCTAAGACCCACTGAAATTGTGTGGAAAAGTCCAGCCAGACGACTCCACTGGAAACTCAAACAGGAGAGGCATCACAAGAGGATTTAACTGAGGAATCAACTGACAGAATTGACTTAATCATGGACCCCATGAGACAGGCTTACCAAAGAGACGTATATACTAATATCGGTGTATCCCAACCTGAAACAAAATGAAACTGATTGTAAGACTATCCCACTTTTCTTTGCGGTTTTCTGATTTAATATTCTATTGTCCAGACTCCTTATTTGTACCCGTCTATGGACAATCTAAGCTGACAGAGGAAAATATACTATAGAACTCACTCAACTATTGTATGTCTAAACATAGAAAATATAAATGAAAAATATCCAATGGGAAATCGTGTAATGTTTAATTAACATATGCTTTAAATAGTGAGTATTTTTTGACAGAATAAACAATACAGAGTTACAATGTTACATCTGAGTGAAATCTCGAAAGTAACTGAAGCAAAACAAATCTTGATAAATCAAATGCAATAACAAAAACCGTGGAGCATAAAAAAATAAATAACACACATACATACCTAATTGTTCACATTGGTCAAAATACCTTTCAGTGTACCAAGTGTCCTCAAGCATTCGTTTCCTGCTAAGTGAATAACATAGAGTCCTAAAATTACAACAGTAAATAGGACTGTTCCAATGTATGAAATGTTCACTATTAGTTCGGGGATTTTCAAAGTTGTCCACTTTTGTCCTGAGGCTATGTTAGGCCTATGTCTGGGTCTTTTGGTAAAAGATATCTTTGCCTACGTGGTGTTGGATGGCAAACTAAACTCTTCACGTTTCGGCCGTCACTAAACTCGATGGGGCCTGCCTTCATCGGGGCGTCAATCTTTGAGACCCTGCCAGGACTTTGATCCCATACGTGGTGTTGAATGGCAAACCAAACTCTTCACCTTTCGGCCGTCACTAATCTCGATGGGGCCGCCTTCATCAGGGTGTCAATTTGGAGACCCTGTGTGAGGATATATAAATGACAATAAGAGAGGATCCTCTCAATCAGTGCCTGTAGTTACTAAGCAATGACAAAATGAATTAAAACTCTAAGTGACCGGCCACTATTTTACCTGCCGGGACTTGGATCCCAAGTGTCAGGTCGCGTCTGGAGTGGAGAACAAAGCAATCCTTGAAGCTAGTCACTGTGGGGTTGCTGTACCTTACAGACTTGTGTACTTGCCAGACATCTGATGTACTCATGTATTGGCACCCTTTGGTAATTCCTGTAAATTCTAAATTGTATATGACCTGTTAGAGGGAGGGTTGAATGCCTCAAAGTATTTTGCAAGCCCTATTATGTTATTGAAGTGTTACCTGTTAATGTGGAGGCCCGCGGCTGGTTGTAGTCGGGTCAATCGGGGTTGGGTTGACGTGATGTGGTGTCACCTCTTTGTAGTGTATGAAGTAGATAGACCGCTCAACCACATCTGCAGGAAATATTCAAATACATATCTGTGTGAATATATAGTAATATAGTAATGTGGAGGGACTGGCCTACTGGTTACGGTTGTATTAGCAATGCCTGATAAAATGACTAACATTTGTAATTACCTGTAGGTCAAAGTTCCAAGATTTATACTGGACTGTTTTGACTCAGAGTCGCGTAGAATCTCGCAGTCTCTCCTATGAGAATGAACAGAGATATTGTAGTGTATCAGATAGTCCACGAAGGGGAACAGCATTAGATTACACTACAGCTGAAATATGGCTATTTAATCAAAGGTATTGGCTTAAACGCTGAAGAATGTTAAAAAATATGACTAGGGTCGGTGTCTTCCTGATGGCATTCACGTTATCTTTAACTGTGCACGGCGACATTCAGCTCTCATGTTGAACCCTGGGGACACTTGCTCTCCGTGGCTCTACATGGTCATAGCATGGTTCCATATTTATTCTGAGAACATTTCTGTTTGCGACTAGGTATGATTCAAAAGGAATCCTGCATCTTATCTGTCAGTAGCAGATGTAGGAGCTGCCAAGTCGCGGCTCTCTCGTTCTCCACGTGTAGCACAGGAAAAATGAGTTAGTGCACGGCAGGATACCTAATACTTCTGCGGTCCTCATGGAAATGGCACTCCGGGCGCCGCTCCCTATTGATGCACATGATGCGGAACTGGAGTACTGGGATAGGATGTGCCTCTGCTTCTGTTGTCACAGCAACAGTCTGTGAACAAGATGCCGTGGCATCCCAAGTCGCCGCGGCTTGCCACGTGTACACTGTAAGTCCCTGATTAGCCGTGCATCCCATAGTCCACTTGCATTCGTCTGAGACCTGCGTGCAAAGGGCGCATAAATCGGACCAGCTGTCAGAGTGTCTGTGCAGCTCGTGAGGTACTTGCATCACCCTCAGACACACAGGGTACAGCAATAGAACACAGGTTGCCAGCAAGGCAATTTATAAGTGCTGCTGTCAGCAAAATTAGTGATGTTGTTAGATCTGATGGAGGTAGCTTGAGATGCCGTGATCTGCATAGCTCATGAGACAAGTCCTGGTGTAGTGACCAGGTGCGTGCCCTCTGTATGCATATTAATGTAAGTTCCTGTTTTTGGAATAAGGCTTACAGTTGAACTGGACCTTAATGTGTAGGGGGCATCTCTTCGTTGTTGAGCTGGACCAATGAATATGTTTGTGAAGACTGTAGTAGTGGTGGTGAACTAAGTATCAATGTATTGTTGGTTGAAAAATGTCATTCAGACCATGGTGGTACGTGTCCAGGAGATGAATCCATCTGGATTCCTTGTGGAGTAGACTATGTTGGAGGTCTGCTCCACCTTTTACTCTTTCCAATACCCACCAGGTGAAGTCATTTGGAAAATGTCTGGCTTCTAGGAAAAGTGGTACCAATGGTGCTGTCAGAGTCTTGCATCGGATCTTCAACCGATGTTCAGATATTCTTAGATGGATGGCCGTGTTGTCGCTCCTACATATCTTAGACCACAGGGGCACTGGATGCAGTAAATTACATTCACGCTTTTACAATTTGTGAAGTCTTTGAGAATCCATTCCCGTTGTCCAATTGGGAAGGTTTTAATCTTTTTGGTGAATTGACAAGCCACACAGTTCCCACATGGTGATGCCCTTGTATCAGGCGTAGTGTTCTTTGCCCCATGTCAGATTGAAAGAGAGAATGAACCAAATATTCTTTAATGTTCTTCGCTCTTTTGTATGGGTGGGGAGCCTTCTGGTAAATTAAGTATGGCTATGTGCCAGTATTTGTTAATGATCTTCTTAATCTGTGATGTGTGGAAACCATGAGTGACAACACAGGTTAAACTGTCTTCACTATTAGTTATTGTTGTGTTGGGCGGTTGCAGGAGCACTTCTCTATTGGTGTTAAGTGCTCTTTTTGCTGCCTGGTCTAGTAGTTTTTTGGGATAACCCCTGGTCTGTAATCTGCTGGAGAGAGATGTCGAGTGTCTTTTGAAATCTTCAATTGAAGTACAATTCCTACGAATATGTAGGAATTACCCATAGGGCAAATTCTCCTTCGTGTGGATGGGGTGGTTCCTAGTGTGGTGTAGTAACGTGTTTCTATCTGTCGGCTTTCGGTGAAGGTCATATTCAAGTCTGCCGCCTGTGTGGCGAATGAGCAGATCTAAGAAGGAGACTCGTGTCGTGCTGCGTTCTGTGGTGAACTGGATACCATGGTTGCATGTGTTTAACCATTCCCAGAATTGCAATAATTGGTTCAAGTGGCCAGTCCAAATAAAGATCACATCATCAATGTATCTGTGCCACTGCCCCACCTGGTCTCGCCAGTTGTTGAGTGGGGAAAACACATAGTCCTCCTCATATTTTGCCATACATAGGATAGCTAGGCTGGGGGCAAATGCTGCCCCCATTGCTGTCCCTTTTGTCTGTAAATACTTTTGTCTGTCAAATGTGAAAAAGTTTTTACACAGAGCTATCGACATTAGTTCCAAAATTAAGTTATTGGGCACCCAATGTTGCCACAGATCCCTGGTTAGCCACTCACGCACGCATTCGATTGCCGCCTCCTGTGAGATATTCGAATAGAGAGACTTAATATTCATAGTGACTAAAATCTGGGTGGAGGGGTCAAATGGCATATCCTCAAATATGGTGATTGTGTGTGTCGTATCCCTCAGGTACGTACTGGTTTTCATTTGAGTGGTTGTAGAAAAGTATCTACAAATTTAACTACAAATTTACATAAGGGTTCCAGGATTGACCCGCATCCCAATACTATTGGTCTGCCTGGTGGATTGCGTGGGTCCTTATGGATCTTCGGCAGAGCATAGAAGCAGGGAGTTCTGCCTCCAGGTTTTGTGAGGAATTCTGCTTCTTTTAGAGCTATCCAATCCCGCTCCAGTGCATAACCTACCACTTCTGTGATTTCCTGTCCCAAATCTTTCGTAAGGTCTTTGCACAGGATGGAGTAGCATTCTCTGTCACTAAGTAATGCCAGTACCATATCTTTGTATTGGGTAATAGTCATAAGGACTATCCCTCCTCCCTTATCCGCCGGTTTAATCACAATGCCCTTGTTATTTTGAAGTGATGTCAGGGCTTGGTTCTCTTTCAGGGTTAGGTTGTTATGAACACCCATTTTCTTCTTTGTATTTTTAAGTTTAGCTGGATCTTACAAAAATACATTTTTCAAATGTTAAAAGTTTTGAACTTGATTATCTGAGGGAGTAAAAGTAGAAGGTTTCTGTTAACCCGTATCTATTTCCTGGTCCTCAGAATTTAAGGGATGTTCTTTGAAGAAGGTCTGAAGTCTCACTTTTCTAAGGAAAGTACGGACTTCCATTTCTGAGTTGTACCAGTCCGTGTGCGTGGTTGGTATGAAAGATAATCCCTTCATCAATACTGACGATTGTGTCTCTGTAAGGTCAATGCCAGCTAAATTGAATATAGGTGCAGGTTGATTATCAGCGTTAGGACCTAATACCTCTGCCTGCGTTGTCTGGGTCGGAAACCTGGTCTTCCTCCTCTTTGAAATGTTCTTAATTTGGAAAAATACATTGGAGAATTTACAACTGTTTCTACAATATCTCAATACAATAGATACGAGACTTCAATTTACATCAGAAATTGGAAACCCTGGTTTGCACTTCTTAGACGTACAGATTACACCATTGGTACCTAATTTTGAGACAAATATTTTCCATAAATCAACAGACAGAAATAACCTTCTTCACAGGTTGAGCTTTCACCCTCCGACAACCATCAAAAGTTTACCATACAGACAACTACTCAGGGTTAAAAGAATTGTCAATACTGACACAAACTGGGAACGCGAATCTACCAAAATGCTTGACAAATTTAGATAAAGAGGCTACAATGAACCAGAATTACAAGAAGCTAAGCGAAAAGTAGATCAAAAGGAATGACCACAGTTTCTAACACCGAAAATTAATGATAGCAAAACTGACCCGCAATTGGTGTTTGTCAGCAAGTACAGCATCCAATCCAACAGGATAAAAAAAACCATACTGAAACATTGGCCAGTACTAGAATGTGACACAAGATTACAAGGCAACTTCAGCAATAAACCAATTTTTGCTTTTCAAAGAAGCCACAATCTCAAGGACCTTCTTGTAGACACCAATCCCAATCGAATAAAAAAACAACGCAGCAAACATCCAGGAACGTACCCATGTCTTTCATGGAATAACTGTAACAATGTGACCAAGGGTAACATCATTACTCATTCAAGTACTGGTGAAAAAATCGTACTCAAGGATCATGCTACATGCGAAACACAGAATGTAATATATGTGATCAAATGCCCATGTGGCCTCACATATGTTGGACAAACCAGCCCTAAAGCACGGATTCGCTGGAATGAACACAAATCCAATATAAGAACAAACAACCGTCATTCACCAATTGCAAGACATTTTCAAGAACATCAACACCAGTTATCTCAGATGAGGTTTCAAATTTTGGAGGTAATCAAAACTAAAAACTTACGCATGAACATTTCAAAGAAACTTGAACAACGAGAAGTGTATTTGATTGATAGGCTTGGAACGGTTGCCGCCACAGGTTTAAATGAAGAACTACATTTCTTTTGTTTCTTATGAACTTGGTAAAATTGAAGAATGTAACCCACAAAGGTAATTAATGATTAAGTGGGGTCATATGTATGGTACTTTAAAGTACAACACTGAATTTGTTGTTGAACAGCTAACCTGAATTTGGTGCAAACAGCACTTGCAACAGATGGGATTCATATGAGCCACTATGTGATAAAAGAAATAACAAGTGTCAATGAATAAGTATGCCATGCCAGTATGACGGTACACACAATATGTATAAAGTATTTCACATGCAAGGTAAGAAAAAATATGTGATAATAAGCAATCATGCTATGCTACAACAATAGTATGCACTATATGTACACAGCAATTCACATATATGTATGGGGACACTTTTCAGTTGCTTCCCAGCACAAGCTACATTTTTTACAATTATGTCACATGAAAAATACCTATGTATGGGGACGTTTTTTCAGCTGCTTCCCAGCAACAGCTACGTTTTGTATCATTATGTCACTTATTAAATACCTCATCAGCAGGTCAAGCACACATTATGAAGCTTCATCATACGTTAATCAGCAACCTACATATTTTCTTGTATCACGCGTATAGATCGCATTGTTCCATACTTGGAACAGTACATCAGCTTGTTTGACTATACCATTGTACATCATCAACAAGTTGTTATGCCCCACAATAGTGGAACATACCGCCTCGTGATGTCTTTATAGGAGTAGTAGTTCTAAACAAGAATCGCCCGTAGACATCACAGATTGTGAGTTGAAGATATTGAACTAAAGAGAAAAGCATACATTAAATTGACAGGTATGTGTTATTTCAGTGGCATCTATAATTGCAAAAGTATAGAAATGGATGTGGATAAAATAGAAATTGCTTTGTTTGGTTTAAGTTGATTGTATCTGGGGTGTAGTTAATCCCAAGTTGTTAATGTTTTTTAGAAACTCGCCCTGACAAAGGACACAGTCTGAAATGCATCGGCAAGGGCTTCTGCCATTATGATAACAATAAAGAGAAATTTGAAAATAACGATGGATAAATGATTGAAATATAACCAAACAACACGCGTCGATCTATGGTAGATTGACTACTAACAAAGTGCCACTAAACAAAGTTTGAAAGCTTAACTGCAATACAATTGAAGTAGTATTTACTACACCAACAGGCGTCTCCGAAGCTCAGTGGAATTTCCACTGAGCTGTTCTTTCCTGTCCCCATTGTGAGTAACCACATTAGGGGTTGCCAAAACCACCCACCTTAAAAAAGGGAAAAAGGTGGTGGTGGATATATAAAATTTGTTTGAGGTTGACTTGTCTGTTGTCTAGATTGATCATCTGAGGATGATCCGCTACTGGATCCAGAAAAAGTGACCCCTCTATGTCGATCTCTCTGTAGTCTCGATGGAAGCAGACCCGATGGGCCACCTTGGTTCTGATTGGCAAGGTAGTTATCTGAGATATAGGGGTATATTAAGTCAAGTTGAAGATCTATAATATCCTTCTGGAGTTTCTTTTGTTTTCTGGCAAGTGTTGTTGCTTTAAAATCCTCCAATTGTTTATTTAGGTCTAATAATTGATTTCTGGCATCTATGATAGTAGTGCCGGTTTGAAATTTGGCCTCCTCGATGTCAAGCTCTTTTTGCATTTGCATTTGGTGGCAGAGTCTCTGAGCTGTTGTAATCGTAAGGACCATTAGGTCACGACTAAGAGAAACCCTTAATGGTCAATTTGGGGACAAGAAACATAGTAACATCAACGACGAAGAAGGGGGTATCAGCAGCTTGACCGGTTTAGTCAAGGTTAGAGTTGTACAGAAGAAAAACGGCTGCATGGCCAATAGGTCCAAAGATCTAATCAGTGAAGCAGCATTGACCACGCAACCCAGGAGTAAAGCACCCCGGGTAAAACAGTCTCAAAGCCAGCAGGACTATCCTATCTTTGAAAGTTTAAAAAAGATCAATAATCAGGAAAGATTAAACATCATACCACACAAACAGAGAGGAAGCCCTGTGATGGGCAATACACAGAAGAAATTTCCAAATATGAGCAAGTTCCACCAATCCCAGCCCGAGAAAATAAAAATTATTGAAATAAACTCAGTCCCTTCGGTAAGCTCCAAATTGATGGATACTGTTACATCTTTAGCCTCAAGAGTGGCTGAGGAAACTGATAATCTCCAAAAATTAATGGACTTGTCAGAATATTCCTTTGAAAAGTCAGAATCGGACATTACACAAATTCTGTTGCGAGAAAAAAACCCAAAAAAAACATAGAAGAAACAACTCAGAAAGAACAAGCAATAAACCAGAGAATTCTATAAGTGGCACCCACTTTCTTAACACTATCGGAAAAAAGAGAAAGAATTGTGAATATTTTTGACAAGAAGGTTCGACATCAAACAAGAACACCGCTTAATTGTATAAATCGACCTGAGAAAATTCAAAAACTGAATAACCAAAGAAGTAGTCGTAATACTAAATATCATTTAGCAAGTTCAAGATCCCCTGCTAGAGACCGAAGGGCCGAGGATGAGCCAGTTAACACTAGGAGAGCCAAGAACTTAAACCATACCCAGGAAGAGAGGGACTATAGCAAGAGGAATCATCATCTCCCCCCAAAGGATAAGAGCAAGCATAAAAATCAGTGAACCTCAAAAAGAGGAAGTTCCAATGACAAGAGTGATCGCACATTTAAATTGGAGAGATTATCGGACAAAAGGGACAACCTGATATTAAATCGGAAAAACGTGATCCAACTCTTCCACTGTATTCCAAACCTACGCCAAATTATATCTGACGATTTAAAGATAGTGCAATTTGGAGAGAAGCACCGTTCGGGTAGAGTATATTTGCACATCCATTCTACGCTAGTGAATGGCATGCTGATTGAGGCTACAGATAGCCTCTGCATTCTGGGATTTGATCTGACTTGTGCCAATTGCCAAAAAAGTCTTCAACCAAGGAAAAGCGAAGACACAAGCTGTATAGAAGACGGAGATGACGATTTCATCGAGACAAACGTGACACCTTGTAAAGAAAACAGGATAAATGACAAGAAAACAAGTGAAAAGTCGTTTAAAGATCCTTTGGGCATCAGCAGAGTCCCAAAGGGCCCAAAGTTAACGCTATCTGTTACGTTTAAAGCGTCTGGAGAACAAATAAATTGAAAATCAGAAGGAGGGTAAAAACATATTAACTCAAATGGAACTGGAAGAGCAAAAGAAATGAGCTTGGATTCCAGAAGTACTAGCTAAACAACAAAAGAAATAGCCATCCAAGACAAAAAAAACAGAGTCCTTAGAAAAAAGCAAAAAAGAAAAATGCAAACCTCGATAAAGATGGCGTCCTGCAATACCAGAGGCTTTAAGCATTTAACCATAATGAACGATATAGACATGGGGGAGTACGACATCATATGCCTCCAGGAAACCTGGTTGACTAGCAAACCATATCTAGATGAATTCGATCTTATGCTGGCACCAGCTGAGAGAGGCATTAAAGTTCACCCGACTTCTGGCCTGTTGAAAGCACTCAGATCTGGATCCGGTCTGAGCCTTGAAAAAATTCTATTCTCTGGACAGCTGTGTCTTGCTCTTCCGATGAATTGGACTAACCCGCCTTTCGTAACAACAAATGCAAGACATGGTAAAATGGTGCTGTTGAATTGTTATTGGAACCCACAGACCACCACAAATACTGGCTCTATTAACATGATAATGACCATAATTTACGAGGCCTATATAAAAGAGGACGTAGCATGTACGCTAGTCTGTGGAGATTTAAACGTCATCTGTCAAATACCCTCAACAGACAAGAGATCCCGAGAACAGATGCTGCCATCAGAAGTTAGAGGGATCCACTGGTCAACATTGATGAACATCCGGGACTTACACTGATTAAAAATCGAGAACTTCGCCAACATCCTAGGTGTTCCGACCTGGGAAAGAGGAGCTCAATCTGCAGATCTCAATCATATTTGTGTATCCAGAGAACTCTTACATCAACTCGAAAGCTTTGATGTAATTAGGACCTCCAACAGTGATCATAACCTGTTAACCACATCATAGTCAATAATCTCGAAACCTGTTGAGCCACTAATAAAGTTCTAAGTGGAAGTGAATAGAAATGGAAACCGATTAAGAGGGTCATTACGGGTAGGGCGGTAAGGGATACAGGGCACCGGTAAGGAGACCGGTGCCGGTAATCCCCTACTGCCCTATTCCGAGGTCCCTTGGAGGGAACTCTAAGGAACATGTGGTCTGACCACACGTCCCTTACAGGTCCCGCTAAGGGACCAGGGCTCTAATAACGGGGTTGCCATTCGCGAGCCCATTATTAGCGCCCTCCCTAAAGGGGCTCAAATGGGAATGGGGAATGGTTTGTTCAATGGGGACCTACCGGTCCCGCCAGGGTCGGACTGCACCGGTAAATCCCCATTGAACAACACCGGTGCCGGACCTGTTATTGAAGGCAGACATGGCGCAAATAGCGCCATGACTACCTCCAATCTCGGAATGATGCCCTAAGACTAAAAAACAAAGACATTAAAGCATTAACCAACAAGTACACCTGACTCATAAGTAAAGAAGAAGGGGAGAAAATTAACAACTTGGTTGAGTATAGACCTTTGCTGGAATGTTTTAGAGGGAAAAAACGAGAGGAAAACAAGTGTTAACAGAAGCTCTGCATGCATATGACAAACTCTTAGTCGAAAGATGTCTTAAGCGTATAGCAGCTAAATCGAACTTGGAACAACATAAAAAGCAATCAATGGACGCAAGTAGGGCCTACAAACCCTGGGTAGTTGCTCAAAGACATGCAATGTTACAACAAGATTCCAAGCAAATGCTAAGGGTTTCATGCAGGAAAAAGTTGAGGGAATCCTGGTCATTGACTAAGATAAAATCTAGTCCAACCTCTGATCAACAACAAAATAACATCAGCGACCAATCTTGGAAGACACATTTTTCAACCTTGTTTCGAGATCCACCCTCAACGGAGCTAGTTTTTAAACTAAAAACAAATAAAGATTGGTCAATGATCGACGATGTGGAAAATATGAAGTTAAATACATCAAGGGTGCCATGTCCCGGCGGCTTGTCAAACTCAATGCTGAAGGAGCACCCAGAGTAAGGGGCCCACTTCATTCATGCAGTATTTTAAAAAGTTGTCCACTCCAGGAAAATTCCAGGATCGTGGAAGACAGCGTTGGTAGCCCCAATACCGTCCAATCGTGCCGTTAGATATTATTGGAAAATTATTTGGCTACCTGTTGTTGACGCAATTTCAAGATTGGACGAAGAAAGAAGGTTGGATAGACCACTTTCAAGCTGGCTTCGTAGAAAACATTGGAACATCTGCAAACATTATGTTATTAAGTATCTTAAAAGGCAAAACCCAAAAAGGAAAATCAAAAATATACATCACATTTGTTGACCTGGTCCAAGAATTCGACCGAGTCAACCGTGTGCTCCTATGGGAAAAGTTAGCAGACTTGTCTTGTCCAAGCGACATAACAGGAACCACTAATTGCCTTTCACTCCGATACTTCCATAAGAGTGCACTTAAACCGAACAGGTCTATTATCATCAAAGATCGCAACAACAAGAGGGGTCAAGCGAGGTTGTCCTCTGGCGCCCGCCATTTATAACTTCTTTATATCGGACATTCAGACATTAGAGATGTACTTGAGATCGTTTCCGCCGAGTATTGGTGAAACAAGAGTAACAAGACTGCTATATGCAGATGATTTAATACTGTTTGGCCAGACTGAAATCGGTCTGCAACGACAACTGAATAGTATCCAGAGATATACTGATCAAAACTATCTAGAGAAAAATCAAGAAAAAACAAAAGTGTTATGCTTGGAGAAAGGGCACACCAGAAGAGAGCATTTCAAATGGTTTCTGGGGACAAACAGGATTGAATTAGTCAAAACGTTCAAATATTTGGGACTCATTGTGAATAACAGTGCTATTGAGTCACCAATGTAGGAGGCATTGCTGGAGAAAGCTGGTCCGATAGCACAGCGAGTAGAGTGCTCGCTTTGACATCTGTGCAGAGCCTACTGATGCAGGTTCGAATCCCAGCAGGGCCAAACTCAGCCTTTCATCCTTCCGTGGTCGATAAATGAGCACCACACACCATGGGTAATAATAAGCAGTGCTCAGATACCTGAGGGTTCATAGCGCTATATAAATGCTAAATTATTATTAATATTATTAAAGCAAAAACACTGGCCACACAAGCAAGATTAATGGACAAAACAAAAAATATGGTCGTTTTTCATTACCAGTAGTACCAGCCCTAACTTATGGGGCAGAGGCTATGCCTTACATACCACATGCGTTGTGGTCAAGATTGGAAGGCCTGTTCTGGAGGAAAACTCATAACCTTCCAAACGTCACAACGTTATAATTAATAGGCAGATAACTCAGTCTTCCATCATTGCGTGTCACAGTGGAGTAGAATAGCTTGGCATTTCTCCGGAAAATAATACTACCATCAAGTCCCAAAATTCTTCAGATCATCAACTTGGAACTAATCTATGGATCGAGTGAAGTATTATCCGAATGGGTGACGAATGCATAACTTTTGCACTCTGAGATACCCCTTAGATCGACTGGGTTCTGCGCACTCTCACCTTTCCAGCAGATCTACAAAGGCGCGCCTCACTTGGGTGGGTCATGGGGAACGACTCAATGGGAGCAGTTGTGGTGCTGCCATCGGAGGACCAGGAACTACAGGATGTATTTAGCAAGGAAATGGCCAACACACTACCGCTGCATCGTTCCTACGATTGCCAAATTGATCTATTTCCAAATGCCCCCATACCATGTGGCCGCATATACTCCATAGCAGAGCCTGAAAAGGTGCATCTCAAGGAATATCTTGACCAATGCCTAGCAAATGGCTTAATCCGCCCATCTAAGTCCCAAGCGGGGTCCCCTCTCTTCCACGTCACTATGAAGAAAGGGGCATACGGACATGCATTGACTACCATGAACTAAATAAAATTACCATTAAAAAATGCTACCCCCTACTGCTGATTCCAGCACTGTTGGACCAGCTCAAGGAAGCCAAGATTTACATGAAGATGGGACAGCAAGGGTCCTACCACCTGGCAACAGTCCACCAGGGGACCGAGTGTAAGACAGTCTTTCAGAACCCGGTACAGACACTTTGAGTATCAAGCCATGCCCTTTGGATTGTGCAATGCGCCGGCTGCATTGCAGTGCTTCATGAATGAGGTTCTGAGGGAATATCTGGATGGGTGTGTGGTCGTGTGCATTGATGATGTCCTCATTTATTCCAACGCCTCAGAGGAACACGTACACCATGTCTGAGAGGTGCTATTAGAGCTTTGCAAAAACCACCTCTTTACAAAACTTGAGAAATGTTTGTTCCATGTGAGGGGAGTTGGGTTCCTAAGGTTCAACTTGTCCCAACAGGGAATCAGTATGGAAAAACAATGCAATTAACTGATGGACATCACTGTCTTCCATCAAGGAAAGCCAAAGTTTCTTAAGCTTTGCAAACTTTTACCACTGCTTTAACAGTTTTTTTTTTAAGTGGTCCCTTAAGTGGCCCATCCCATAGCCAGTTTGCTACGGCAAGGGAAGAAACTGTCTCAACACTTGGAAACAAGCCTTCAGCACTCTGAAAGGACTGCTCAGCCCGGCACCTGTCTTGACTCACTGCAACCCAGTTCTGCCATACATAGTGTAAACCGATGCCTCCAGCAAGGTCAAGGGGGCGATCCTGTTGTAACAAACTGCTGTGATCAATGAGCTACACTTCATAGCGTTTTGGTCTTGGAAGTTTACAGCACCCAAAAACAATTACTCTGTGTCAGACCGAGAGCCACTGGCCATTAACTGAGCTTTCGGCTAGTGGCGTCATTACCTGCTCAGTCCACGACATGAGTTGACCATCTACACGGACTCCCAGAACCTACAGTTCTTATGGTCTATAAGGACATTGCATCTCAAGGAATATCTTGACCAATGCCTAGCAAATGGCTTAATCCGCCCATCTAAGTCCCAAGCGGGGTCCCCTCTCTTCCACGTCACTATGAAGAAAGGGGCATACGGACATGCATTGACTACCATGAACTAAATAAAATTATCATTAAAAAATGCTACTCCCTACTGCTGATTCCAGCACTGTTGGACCAGCTCAAGGAAGCCAAGATTTACATGAAGATGGGACAGCAAGGGTCCTACCACCTGGCAACAGTCCACCAGGGGACCGAGTGTAAGACAGTCTTTTAGAACCCGGTACAGACACTTTGAGTATCAAGCCATGCCCTTTGGATTGTGCAATGCGCCGGCTGCATTGCAGTGCTTCATGAATGAGGTTCTGAGGGAATATCTGGATGGGTGTGCGGTCGTGTGCATTGATGATGTCCTCATTTATTCCAACGCCTCAGAGGAACATGTACACCATGTCTGAGAGGTGCTATTAGAGCTTTGCAAAAACCACCTCTTTACAAAACTTGAGAAATGTTTGTTCCATGTGAGGGGAGTTGGGTTCCTAAGGTTCAACTTGTCCCGACAGGGAATCAGTATAGAAAAACAATGCAATTAACTGATGGACATCACTGTCTTCCATCAAGGAAAGTCAAAGTTTCTTAAGCTTTGCAAACTTTTACCACTGCTTTAACAGTTTTTTTTTAAGTGGTCCCTTAAGTGGTCCATCCCATAGCCAGTTTGCTACGGCAAGGGAAGAAATTGTCTCAACACTTGGAAACATGCCTTCAGCACTCTGAAAAGACTGCTCAGCCCGGTACCTGTCTTGACTCACTGCAACCCAGTTCTGCCATACATAGTGTAAACCGATGCCTCTAGCAAGGTCAAGGGGGCGATCCTGTTATAACAAAATGCTGTGATCAATGAGCTACACTTCATATCGTTTTGGTCTTGGAAGTTTACAGCACCCAAAAACAATTACTCTGTGTCAGACCGAGAGCTACTGGCCATTAACTGAGCTTTCGGCTAGTGGCGTCATTACCTGCTCAGTCCACGACATGAGTTGACCATCTACACAGACTGCCAGAACCTACAGTTCTTATGGTCCATAAGGACATTGACATCTCAGCAACTATGCTGAATCCAGTTCTTTTCCGAATATCAGTTTACTATCAAATTTTATCCTGGTGTTCACAACCGCAAAGCCAATGCATTAAAGGGTGTAGGCTATCAACTATCTCAAGATGAACAACAACCTCCACCAAAGGTCTTAACCCTAGTTGCTACATAGGAAGAGTTTTCAAGATAAGTCATGAACCATCATTTGTGCAAAAAATCAAGGCCTCTTTCCCTCCCGACTCTATGATGACATGGGTTCAAGGACCTCCATGACTTCTGCCACAGAGGGATTACCTTTCTACGACGGCTTCCTCTTCCTGCCGACCAAAGACCTACAAGCTGCAGTGCTGAAAGAAAAGCCTGACTCTCCACTGGCAGGACATCAAAGAATTTAAAAAAACATCCAGCTACAACAACAAAACAAATGGTGCCCCACCCTATCTCAAGATGTACAGGAGTACATGAGACTTGCACCGTATGCGCCCAGAATCTCTAAAGTTGCCTCCAGCAGGGTTATTCTAGCCGTTACCTGTTACCCCCAGACTATGGCATACATAGGGAAGGGATTTAATTGTGGAACTCTCTAAGCATAAGGATCACGACACGGTTTTAGTAGTTGTAGATCACCTGACCAAGAGGGCACACTTTATACATTTGAAGGCCTACTGTCCAATAGCACCTTGAGGGAGGTCTTCTTGCCACACGTTGCGAGACTCCATGGTCTGCCTGACATCGCAATCACAGATTGAGGAACACAGTTTGTATCCCGGTTCTGGAGGGCCTTCTGCAAAGAACTCAGTGTTGATGTGAGCCTATCTACAAGCAACCACCTGCAAACGGATGGACAACCTAAGCATAGAACATAGAGATATGTGGGTGAATGTGGGCAAGAGCTGCAGCCTGGGTGGTAGTGGTGAATGCCAAAGTTATAAAGCTTTCATCGTTTCATATTGATAGCACATGTCACCGAGAAAGAATGCCCCCAGCAAGGCCAAGATCTCCCTGCAAGCAGTTATCCCACGGGAAGGAGGGCACAAGCCTCCAACCTAGTCTGGCCAAAACCCTAAATCATAGAGACCAGGTGCCCCCTACCAAAGACCCTAACATTCCAGGATACCATGGAGGGAAAGTAAAAAATGTAACGATCAGCGTGGGAAGAGCTGGAAAGGTACCGATGCATCTCGGACCGATTTGGGGTTTGATGGGTAACATGACCTCGAATGTAGCCTCTGCGCCCATGCCTGCAGTACCAGGTGAACATTAGGCTACTGATAGTGCATGCTATGAGTTGCACACTCAATTGCTCATTATTGAGCTCGGTACCTGATGACGCAGTGAGAAGAGCCTCACGTGGAAGAAGATGGACAGGAGAAGCTGGGACAAATGACCTGGCATCCCATATGGAGCAGGCTGCTTATGTATAGGGTCGCACCAGACATCTCAGTGGATGTGTACCCTATGTGATGTACGTCAGTTATGACGCCTTTTGCCCCTATAAGCTGCCGTCCATGTTGGTTTCATTAGAAAACTTTTTGGCTGCAGAGATCTTTGCTATTGCATACTTTTTATGAGAATAAACCTTGTTCTCCTTGTAAGAGGTGTGCTGGGCATTTTTCCCTAGTAGGTGGTATTTTTTCTGGTGTGAGCATTCAGCGGCTTCTCCTCATTGGAAAGGGTATGGCTGGAGGAAGTGTCTTGAGAGCCGAGCCGACAGGTACATGCCCCTCGCCTAACTGCCCAGTTCCACCAACAATACCAACACAAGCCCGGTGTGGTAGGAAGATCTTTGCGGGGGGGTGTACTGTGAGCCCTAGCAAGTTTTTGGATTCATGCAGGGGGTTTCCACCTACAGGTTGAACACCCAAGGGAAGAAACACAGGAAAGGAGAGAGTATGCTTACACAAGGAGCACCTACACCTTACCTGCCACTTGAGAGAGAGTTCCAAACATGGGCCATCGCATTACGCATTATGGGTCTAGCACTACATTACCCAGCAGACTCAGTAGTTCTCAGGAGATCCTGCATGGCTTGGCAAACCTCAGGTGCCATCTTGATTGGCTCATTACAAAGAGCCACGGCCCATATACGCCCATGCTTGGCGTTGCAGTTCGGTCAAGGAAGAACACCTACCTTCTGGTCTTTGGTCTTCCACAACCCATCCTGCACCATTTCTCTACGTTCTAGAGAGCCCTGAAAGAAAACAAGAGAAAGACAATGAGCAGTGGGTCCTGCCACCTTTAATACACATAGATAATTTCAGAAAGCTCTAACCCATATCAGTTTTGTGCAACCCTGTTGGCTTAACCCCTGCAGCATACTCTAACCTAACAACGCTGCCCTGTCGAATTTACTATGCGCGGCTAATGCCTGTTACGTTGTGGATCCCGACATGCCCACACTGCACCTGGAAGAGAAAAAAGAGACATTCACATTACTAAAGACAAGAAACATTTACAGTGTTGGAACTAAGAAGGACATTGCATGATTGCCGGATTCCATCGCAGCTAGCTGCTACAGTAAATATACCCTGTCCCACAAACAGTGCTTCCAGGTCATTCCCAGGAGTGACATAACTTCTGGGACCCGAGAACTTGGCGCCCACTTGGAACTCCATCAGAGAAAAAGTGAGGCTTCCAGGTAACAAGTGGGAGTCAAACGGCCTTGGAGTGTTAAGGGTGGTCGAAGACTAACATGCTCTTTTGTGTAAATCAACAGGAATCAAGAAAAGACAGACCAGAGGGAGGATTAGGGACAAGGGTGCATTAAGCCCCACCCTTTCGGGGGGCTTCATCTGGGGGCATAGTTCCTCAGGTGTAGCTGTGCGTAAGTGTTCGGCATCACTTCATAAGCCCTTACGACTTTGCTGCGTTCCCTGGGTGGCAGATATCAAGAGCGAGGGTAAGGTTTTACAGGTACTATAAAGCCCCTTTAGAGGGTGACTATGCTATGCATCATGCTGCTGGTGTATTCTATCACTTGCCTGTTTTCAATCCAAGATGCTGGTGGTGCTGATATTGTTATTCATATGTTGTGAGGCCTATCTGGGGTGAGTCATTTTGCTTGTGTTTTCAATTATTTTAAGCTATGTTTGTTTCATACAAACACAATTGTGAGGGCAAAGCTGATGTGGTTTGGGCATGTCTTCAGATGTGAATGCCTGTTTCCTGTCCCATTGGGGAACTGCAACATACCTCCCCCAGTATCCCTGAAATGTTCACATTGATTCTCATTCCCCTTCCCACACCTGAAACTGCCTTCTTACTTCAATGTTAAGTTATCCAGTCTATCCCTGTCTGGCTGCTACAGTGCTAAACTCTCCCATCTAGCCCTGCATGGATGCTATATAACATTTTAGAAGAGTCAGCAGTCACCTTTTTATTTATGCAATGGACCGCCGAATGGTGTGAGCTCGTTTGGTGGTTATTTTATCCTGATTATATTCAACTACAATGTACTGTTAATCATGATAAGGAGTAACAATTTTAAGTGTGGAATCTTTGAGAGCAACACAAAAAAAACATTTAATTCAGAATTGCTTTCTAGACCCTGTAAACATTGGATTTCAAAAAGGCAGGAAAATCGATGAATAACTTGCTTGAAGACGTTCAATTTTTGGGGTATCTGGGGGATTTGACGCATCTAGCAATACTGCCACTGATTCTCTGGAAGGAAGCTTCCCTTACGTGGCCAGGGAAAGGCAGAAGCTACCTGACTCTGACCCTGGGGGTGGCTATCTGTGGGAGGGCCACGTATTGGAAGACCAGAAGGACAGAAAAAAACATATCAGAATAAACCTTCACCTGTATTTCTTAGTGACACCCATTTGCCTTTTCAACATTCTTGTATAACATACTTTTATGTAAATGTGGAATCTCCAATCATGACCAGTCACCAACCTTATTTGCATTTCCATCTGCTTGACAGCCCTGAGACGAGGAAGAAGACTGAAATAATAAAGATCACTCGAAGCGGGAAGCCAATGCCATGATCTGGTCTTTGCAAATTGCTAACTAATACTGACAAGTTTAAAACTGCCATAGCTAAACAGAATATGAGAGAGGTAGAGACTGCAGCTGAACGCAGCTTGTGTAAATGCTGATTGGGATACCGGAGACAATCAGAGAGTCGAACTCAGCACAGAGGCTGACAAGAATGGTGTGCAGAGGGACCAGGTGAAGAGAAGCTCTCCGCTTTATTACTACCAACAGCTGGAGCTGCCAGAAACAGAAGAAAGCAAAACGGGAGCCAAACATCTAAAGGGACGCACTCCCAGTCAGCGAACCGAAGGGGAAGAGGAAGAAAGGGCGCGAGGAACGCAAAAGCCACCCATTAAGTACAGGGAGAGTGAATGGGTTACCAGAGCATATAAGAATGAATACTGCATATCATTAACTGTCTGAGAAAACACAGTTGGAGTAATTTGGGAAAGTGATACAAATTCAAACAGTATTAGGACAGGTTTTGTGGCCCAATACTGGCAAAGAGGAGCTAATACAAATACAAATAGTATTAAAAAAGGGCCAGTGACCCAAACCTTTGTAAGAAGAATTGATACAAATACAAGCAGTGTTCAGACAGGGTCAGTGACCCAATGCTTCAAAGGAGGATTTGATACAAATACGAACTTTGTTAAAGAGGGTCAGTGACCCAATATTGGAAAAACATCATTTCCTGGATGAAGGAAAGAGTGAGTCGAGAACTGAGAAGTCCTGGCAGGATAGTTGACCAGGCAAACAATGATTTGGGACTCACACCATGAGAAGGTATAAAAAGTCTTGCCAGGAGAGTAAACCAGGCACTGTGCAAATCTGGAATCCGCACCCAAGAAACAAAGTTGTCACATCCTGGAAGGAGAGTAAACCCGGAGTGAGAAGCTGATGATGTCTTGGTGAAGGGAAACCCAAGACCTTGTCAACTTTGTTGGCACTTTAGGAAAGGGGAATCCTGAGGCTTGTACAGAAGTACATTGTCACTTTGGGAGAGGATCCCTGAGGCCCCAATTTCTTATTGGATTTTCTTTGTGGAAGAGATAACCTCAAGACCGTTTTGGAGATTGCTTTGAACTTGGGGTAGAGAAACCTGAGACTTCTAGACTTATGTAATTGCCTTGTTGAAGGGAACCCTGAGGACATTTCAGAACTGTGTTGTCGTCTTGGGAAAATGAACCCCGAAGCCATTTTGGAACTTTGTTGTCTTCTTGGGGAAGGGAATCCCAAGACTTTGTGGAACTGTCTTGACCTAGGGAAAAGGGTGCTGGAAAGGAAGCCAAGAGCTGGAAGAAGCTCAGAACTTTATTTTGGAACACTACTTAGCTTGTTGTTGACATCCCTACACCTTGGCAAGTATATGTTTTGGACAGAGACAGACTTTTAAGTTGAATTTACAGACTCAGACTTTCCTTACTTTCTTTAGGTAGGGAAATCCCACCTTAGCATAGGGCAAGTTAGGCCTTACACAATCCTGACATTTAAGTAAATAAAAGTATTTTATTTGAACTTTGATTCTGTTGCCTGTGTCTTGCTTCATGATGCCTTCACAGTAGGAAGAGGAACAGTCAATGGAAAAGGGAAGAACCATACCCTTTGAGTTTAATTGAGATACAGAGTGAGATAAACTGTGCATTCAAAAGAATTGTGTGTTTAAAGGAAACGCTATGGAAGACTTGTCCCCCTGCAATGAACTTGAACTGTATACAAGTGTTGAATGGTGAAAACGAAAGCAACACAGGTAAAGAGTTAGTGTCCTTAGAACTGTGAAAGAATAATAAGTGGAGGAACTCAATGGAGACGCTGTCCCCCTTGACGCTACAGAGTGAAATATTGCATAAAGTAAGAGACGCAGGGGAAGAGCCCCTTTGGAACAGTGGAACATTATTTTATCTTTTTCCAGAAACACCAGACAGATAGTTAAAGACCAGAAGAAAAATAGGGGAAGGGATGACACCTTCCTCTCATGGAACTTAAATTTATTTTCTTTTCTGCACCTTAGAACTTTATGTTTGGAATTTTGAAAGAAAGCTTCAAGTTTATAGCTTACAGAAATCCCCTTATAAACCTTATGTTGAGTTTAGCGTGTAAGGGTCAGTGTAGTGTTTTGGACACAGGAAGGGGGATGTGTTATTTGTTGAACATCCTGACCCAGACATTCAATTGTTTTGTTGAGGCAGAGAAACCCCTCATCGATTTAGGGACAGGTAGTATTTTCCAAGCCCCTCTTATTATTATTTTGGCAATAAATGTCGATAAAGAACACTTAACATGACACTGTGTCTGCGTCTTACTCTTGATCCGTTGCAGGGATTAAAAGGAAACACACTGTGTTTTCTCTGTCACAGCAGCGAAAGCAATGTATGGAATCACTTATTCAGGCCCAGGGTCTCATCAGACCAGTTGGGAAAGTCTGTTTGTTTGTAACAGGCAGTACTACAGCTATGTTGGGAGCACAGCTGCAGATCCACCAACAAACTAATCAAGACTGCCCACCTTTCCCTCCCCACCCTTATTCACTGCCTATATCCGTCTATAACCACTCCCTCCCTGTACTTCCAAGAGGATTCTTTATATCGTATCCTCCTAATTTTATTTGTTATTGTTTCTTTTAATGCATCGGGTGGTGCACAGAGTTCTGTTGCTTCACCACTATGTTTGTATTATTTGAAGCCCTGCACATACTGTACCCATTGCTGTACTGCACTTTGCTGCTGCCCGGCTAGGTTTGTGCTATGAACAGCGTGATGGACATGTACATACATGCATACCTCCCAAAGGTAAGTCACAGAAAACCACACGCCTATTCCTAACATACTCCCTCTGTCTGCTTCCAGAACAGAAATGGCATTCAGCCCCCGAAGCACTGGGAGTATAGTTTTTTACGCAGAATCACCAGGTTTTTTGCTGCAAGTGCCTGGAAAAACTACCTTGGTGGAAAGTTAAACCTTGGTTTTGGTACTATTCTGAGATTCTAGTGATCTTGCTCAGTATGTGGTTTTTACCTTTCTCTCTGTAGCTCGGATTGGCTGTCCAGGTCTCAGTCATGACCTGGGTATTAGTTCTGCTTCTCAGTGCATTCCCTGTTGCATTACAGTGTGGTCTTAGCCTTCAACTGTTTGACGACGCTGTCTGACCCTTGGCAGGAGGCTTCTAAAACCTCGGACTCATGATGTATACGCTCTGATTATTTCACCCAGGATGGAGGGGGCAGTCTGAGTTCTGCCACTGATAAGATGGGAGATACCCCGAGTTGAGGGCACAAGAGTATTGCAACCCCCCTCCGCATTTAGGGCTGACAGTTCTTGCACAATGTTGTTTTCCTTCTGAGAGTGAGTGTATCTTTCTTGAGGACACCAGCTCCAGGAAGTTCACATCACTGACTTATTTGTGACTTATCTGCTTATTGTCACTAGTTCTATCTTTGCTTGAGAGCCCTTCTTTCAAATGGATTGTTCTTTCTTTGCTTTTATATTCTTTTTTCTTTTCTTTGTTGGTTTGTTTGTTTGTTTTGTTTGTTTATTCGTTTATTCACTTATTACGCGCACCAGACCTGGAGTTAATAGGGCGCAACAGAAAGACAATGCAAGGGTTACATAGTTATGCAGTAAACAGGTATGTACTAAAATAATGCAAAGGCTTCAGTATTTACAGGCACACAATTAAGTAAAAATATAACATCTATAGACTACAGTAATATATCATGTACAACTATACAAGTTGCATAAGACTGCACTCTATGGGGCTGTAAAAGTGTGCTAACTAAGATTACAGCAATATGCAATGGTCAAATATGCAAATTATGTAGGTAGTACTCCTTAGGATACTTAGATTTGTAGGTGAGCAAGATTCCACTTGCGTTACAGGTGGTGGCAGGGGGTAGTTTGGTTGGGCAGAGAGGGGATTAGAGGGAAAAATAATTAAATCTGCATGGACAGAAGCGTTGGAAGATTATGGGTCAGACAAGATAATGGCCTTCATTACAAGTCAGGCGGTGGACCATGGTGCTATTAGCACCATTGTCCATGCCGGATTCCGCCATGGTGGATGGCGGAATTACCGCCCCATTCCAAGGTGAGTGGGGCGATAATTCCCCATTCACCATTTGTCCTTCCCCATTCCCATTTTTGCCCCATAGGGCATAATGGGGATGGGGAAGGCGCTAATTACGGCACCGTAAATTACGGTGCCGTAATTAGCACCAAGGTCGCTTAGCGCCTTGGACTTTAACGCCTGCAAAAAGCAGGCGTTAAAGTGTGAATCGGGCGTTAAGGGTTAACGGTGCCGATGGCGCCGTTAAACCCTTAACGCCTGACTTGTAATGAGGGCCAATGTGTTTTATGACATTTTTCCTAAAGAGTAGGCATGGTTTTCGCAAGTCTTGTGGAAGTGAGTTCCAGGTTTTTGCCGCCTTTACAGGGAAGCTATTACCACCAATAGTGGTGAGCCTATATCTAGGTATAGCCAGGCAGTTAGTGTTGTCGGCTCTGGTAGGTCTAGAAGTTCTTCTCTGAAGTTTATCTGTCAGGTAGCTAGGGGCAGCATTGTTGAGAGCTTTATGAGTCAGAGACAATGTCTTAAGCTATATTTTGTTACTTGTAGACAGCCATTTATGTTGGCGTCTGATGGAGGAGATATGAGTTCTTTTATTTATGCCTAGGGTTGCTCTTAAGGCATTGTTTTGTAAAATCTGAATCTTTCGGATAATAGTTTTGTTGGCGCCACAATATAAGGCATTACAATAGTCAATTCTAGAGAGTATTAAGGCTCTAGCCAAGATCAGACAGCTATTATCTGAGAGGAATGGCGTACCTGCTCTTAACAACTCACAGGTGTAAGCTGTGGAAGACGTTAATGACTTTAACTGTTTGTCAAAAGATAATGAAGAATCCAAGTAGAAACTGTCATGCCTGCGCCATGGGCGCATCCATTTACGCTCAATTTGGACTATATGTTTATCATTTATTTACAACAGACTCTTGGATCTATCTATATTTACTTTAGAAACTTTATTTCCCATTTGCGAGACTTTGCTGCTTAATTATTATTTCCAACAAACTACGCATACCATAATGCACCTGGCTACAAGCATTGATTCCTGGTTGTTCCTATTGGTTATCAATGGAACTACACCCCCCAGAAGCCCAAGAGACTTGCTCTGCTTCCACCAGCCCAGGAACAGAAAGGGAGGTGGCCGATTGCCTGCAGGTGTGTTTAGCCAGGTGCAACCAATTAGCCTGCCTCTGAGCTGGGCTAGGCAGTATAAAAAGGCTGCTGCCTGCAGTGGCTCAGCCTCTTGCATCTGAGAGTCCTTCCTCCACCTTTTGCATCTTCCTACGGATCTTGTATGCTGTTTACCTTCACTCCTGCTTGGACCCTGCCTTGTTGCTTGCTCCACCCTGCTGCCTCCAGCCATAGCCTTCCAGGCTCCCTGCCTCACAGCCCTGCTCCTCTGGGCTCTCCACACTACAGCGGATCACGCTCTGCTGCCTTCCAGCCTTCGCCCTTGCCCTGCCGGGCTCTCCACATTACAGCGGATCACGCTCTGCTGTCTTCCAGTCTCCGCCCTTGCCCTGCCGGGCTCTCCACATTACAGCCGATCACGCTCTGCTGCCTTCCAGCCTCCGCCCTTGCCCTGCCGGGCTCTCCACATTGCAGCCGATCACGCTCTGCTGCCTTCCAGCCTCCGCCCTTGCCCTGCGTACCCTCTACATTGCAGTTGATCACGCTCTGCTGCTTTCCTGCCTCAGCCCTTGTCCTCTGGGCTCCCTGCCCTGCAGCCTGCCTCACTCCAGCTGCCTTCAGCCCTTGTCCTCTGGGGCTCCCTGCTCTGCAGCCTACCCCTCTCTGGCTACCTACAGCCCTTGTCCTCTGGGCCTTCCTACTTTGCAGCTTATCCCGCTTCGCTGCCTTCTACCTACCTTTTCCGCTGGGTTCTCGGCCTAGCAGCTCTCTACAGTCCTCTGCTACCTTCTACGTTCATCGGCCCTGTCCCTCAGGGTTCACTCCTTACTGCCCGGCCCTTACGGGATCCTTGCCGTGCAGTCTGTTTTACTCTGCTGCCCTAAGCCCTTTTCCTCTGGGCGTTCTACCTTACAGTCCTACCCCTGTGGGCTTACTCATTGCTTTCCTGCTCCTCTGAGCTCTCAACCTTGTTCCTTACTGGGCCTCTGTTATAGCAAACTGTGCAGAAGGCTAGAGTATTTCCGAGGTTCGTGGAATACTCTTTTCCTATATCTGCATACACCCCAAGAGGGTATTCATTCTGTATCTTTTCCCTTGCTACTCTTGCTTACTCTTCGTTCTCTTTCCTTTCCGCTGTGTGTGTTATTATCTGTCCACTTTATTTGGCACAACCACCCAAACCCTTTCTGGGTGTCCTGTGCCACTCTTAATAGAGTGCCATTCCTGACAGAAACCAAGGGTTTTTACTTCCTTGGAGACTTTGATGGTATTACCGTCAATGTCAAAGGAGGAAAACTCTTTGCCTAGTTTTCTGATATTAGCCTGTGTACCAAGGATTATCAACTCGGTCTTGTCCTCGTTTAAACATAGGCCATGAGTGGCCATCCATGCTTGGATGACAAGGTATATTTTGTTCACCAACTCCGAGTCCTTACTATGATCCCCAGAAAGCGGGAGGAGAATCTGAGTGTCATCAGCATAATTTGTGTAGGTGACACCCAGAAGGTCCAGATCATCGAACAAGGATTTGGTGAAGATGTTAGAGTTGGCGAGACACATGAGTCCTGCGGAACACCGCACAGGATGGGGGATGGGTCAGCAGCTGCCGAAGGGGAGAACACTCTCATAGTTCTCTCACTCAGGAAAGATTCAATCCATCTGATAGCCTCAGGGGAGAAATGGGCGGCAGAGTCAAGGTGTCTGCAGAGTACCTTGTGGTCAACCAGGTCAAATGCGGCTGAGAGATTGAGTAAGAGCAGAAGTAATGTCCTTCCTCTGTCTCTCAGCTCATCTATTTGGGATTTTAAGTCAATTAGAGCTGTTTCCGTTCCATGTAATGGGCGGAAACCAGATTGTCTATTACCTAACAGTTTGTGCAATTCAAGGTGTTTTTGAATTTGAGTATATGCTGCTTTGTCCAAATATTTTTGTAAAAATTGAACCGTAGTAATGGGGCGGTAATTAATGGGGATGAAGGGATCTAGTGTTTGCTTCTTGAGTAGAGGGAGTACCCAAGATTGTTTAAGGTTAGCAGGGATGGTGCCTGTAGCAAAGGAGGCGTCGATCAGTTTAGTGATGAAAGGGGATGGTTCTCTAGCAGCGTCCTTTATTAGTTGTGCTGGGCAAGTATCGCCTTTGCAATTAGACGGTTTCAGAGACAGGATTATTTTCCGAACTTCCAGATTAGACATTTTGGAAAAGTGGAAAAGATTATTGTGTGCCTTTAGTGATACACTAGGCAAAGGTTTTTTGGGCGAATACAGTAAATTCAGTGCTTCTTTTTTTTGCTGTATTTTGTTTTGGAGCATGTTGATTTTGTTAGCTCGCTCCTGTTGGATGTCTGTACACCAAGATTTATCTTTAGTACAAATGTAAGGTATAGATATTGGGGACTCTAGTTCTTTTAGAATGGAGAAGAGTTCTTTCATGCTAGAGTTGGATTAGGCGATACGTTCATCATAGGAGTCACGTTTGGCCCGGCAGATTTCTTTCTTATAACGCGAGGAGAGTGAGACTAATTTGGCTTTGTTCTCATTAGTAGGGCAGAGTATCCAATTAGTTTCACTCTTTCTCTTCAAGATGTGAAGGTCTTTACGTTTTGGCGTAAACCATTTATTTAAGTGGGCAATTGGATTACTGGATCTTGGTTTAAGGGGTCGATTTTATCCAGTGTGGTGAGCATAATATTATTATATTCATGCACTAAAATGCTGGGATCAAGGTTTTCAGACAGTGCGTTCAGGGTAGCGAGTATCACAGGGATTACTTTCTCCGCTGAGATACTTTAATGGTAATGGTAGAGCTAGTGGAGTAGGTCTTGTAGTGGATAGATCGAAGGACACCAATCAATGGTCTGACCATGAAAGAGGCATGATAGATGAGATAGTGACTGAACAGTTGTAGTCCGCTATCCAATCCAGTATTCTGCCTTTTTGATGGGTTGGTTTATTAACTTTTTGAGTGAGTCCTATTGAACTGATTAAGTTGACTATGTCAGAGGCATTTTTGTCCATTGGGTCATTACATCCTATGTTAAAGTCCCCTAATAGGAGTAATTGTGAGGACAGTTTGAGATTGTTCATGAGTAAATTATGCAGATCCTCCTCAAAGGTACCAAGAGGACCAGGTGGTCTATATATTAACGGAATAGTGAGAGTTTGTGAGTTATTTATTTGGAGTTTAGCTGAGATAATTTCACATGATTGTGGGATGTGGGTATGGGCTAGTCTTAGAGAGAGACATGTTTTAGAAATAATGGCAATGCCCCCTCCACGGGCACCATTGCAGTCTTGTCTAACTATTGTATACCCATCTGGGATAGCTAACATAAGTGAGGGACCTGCTGTGTTGTGAAGCCATGTTTTCGTGAGTGCAAGGAAATCTAGGTTGCCTTCTGAGATGAGATCAGCTATGTCGGTGGCATGGGCGACAAGCGATCTTGCATTGAGAAGCGCTCCTTTAAGGGGGAGGGTCTCACTAGCTGCTTTGACTGAGATGGGGTTGGCTATATTAATGTCATCGCATTGGGGGACAATTATGTTGGAAGTGTCCAAAGGCGGCGTCTGTTTAAAGTGGCTAGGTTTCAGACTAGACTTACAATTCGTTTTCAGATTAGTAGGTGGAAGGGATCTTCTCAATGGTTCATATAGTTTAGTTAATATAGCACAGAGTCTAGAGTTTCTATTAGTTGTGGTACAAGGTAGAGAAGCGAGAGTTTCTGTTTCTAATGCACTAAGGGCATTGTAGGTTACTATCTTGTTCAATATGGGCCGATTGTGGTCAGAGAGTGGTGCAAATGGGGACTGTATAGCAAATACTTGGCTCCTGGTGCCAAGGTGTGCGGTGGCAGCCATGTTACAGAATAATAATGCTAAGGTTAACATCTTACCCAATGAATGATATCAGGGTATAATATTGTTCATGGAGATACCTAGGCAATGTTAAATAGGCTATCACAAAAAGACTCTACTGAGCAGCATACACGTGGGGATACCTATCATTCAGCTGGTGACTAGGCATAGTTAGGCATCAATGGGTAAGGCAAAGGCATCTAGACAATCAATAGTCACTCAATAATTACTCCAATGGCATAGGAGCAGCAGCTAGGCGCCTGGGTCATGACATTGCAGTGGCAAGCATAGCAATTAACAAATGAGTAACAAAGTGTGAGGACATGGTTAGCTAGTTAGCAATTGGCTATAAGGAGCAGTAGAGCAGGCAATTATACGTTTTGGCTAGAGCACAGTGAGGCATCCATGTTGCGCATGTAACTCAATCAAAACAAGGAGAGGTGGCCTCGCTATCACACAGTATAAATTGAAGTAATCCAGAAATTTCGAAATATATTAAGCAACGATGCGCGCGTTACCACCATACAAGCCAAATATAGTATTACTGAGTATCAGTGTGGGCAAGGGCAAAGGTAGGGATATACACCAATATGGGGATACACAGAAAGGCAATTAGAACATAGTTGTTTACCTATGTATGGTACATGCATAAAACGCTGTGAGAGCCCAGCAGTGTCAGACTCTTTAGATGTTAACGCAGTTGCCTTCACGCTAGCTTTTACAGCATTTTATGGGAGTAACTTGTGAGGGCCTGCTGTATGAGAAGCAGCAGGACATGTGTGGAACATCTTATTTTCTGTAGCGCGCCTCTTAGGCAGCGGAAAGCCCCACTGGGCTGTGCGTTGGCCTTTTATAATGCGAGATAAACACCTTGCAAAAACTTGAGGCTGGTTAGAAGTGGTTGGCACACCGTTTTAGAATTGTCTGTGACCAGTGGACATTTCCACCACTGAGCTATCTTTAATGCGGGATGTGTTAAGTCTGTGGCAAAATGTAATATATGTTGAACGTCAATGGCAGTTCCTTTAAAGTGTGTGGGACTCAAGCACACAACGTCACAGACAGAAAGTCACTTTATCACATAATCATACATTTAACAATATAAACATAAAATACACAATACCAGTAGCTGGAAATATAAATGACTGCAATATGGTAGGCATTATACTGTAGAACGAAGAACTAGAGAAAAAAGAAAACGTATCTGTGGTAGAGGCCAACAAAGTAAATGTTTGAAAGAGAGAGGGAAGCGGAACATATAACATGAGTTAGCTGGTGAGACTTGCTAAGATTAGACAAATAGGGAGTAGCAAAGTGCAATTAGAAACAATTCATGTGCAAGAGGTATAGTGTGAAGGGGAAAACGAAGAACCCTGAGGAACACCAAGAGAGAGAGTAGCAGGTAGAGACTGAGTACTTTTTGAACAACTGTGAGATTGATCGGAGGTTCATTAGACAGGCAGGCAGGAGCTAATCCACTGAAGTGAAGCACCAGAAACATACGACTATGGAGAGAAGAGAGCAGAGTTGGGGGATGAACATTATCAAGGTCAGCTTGCAAGTCCAGGAGGATAGTTCGGAGTGATGAAGAAAGCCAAATGCCGACAGACATGCAAGTTCAGTGAATTGGCCTGGACAAAAGGCAAACTGGAAAAGAGACAGAGGATTATAAGTGTTAATTGTTATGAGAAACTGACGGTTGGAGGTCAGTTAATCTTCTCAAACGTTTTGACAACTAAGGTGATAAATAACGTTTGAAGTATTTGAAAGATTAGATGGGTCAAGTGAAGGATTTTTAAGTAGCAGCATCCCAGGAGCCAACTTAAAGTTTAGGGAAATATACCTGATTTTAGTGAAATTAACCAGGAGAGAGAAGAAAGCAGAACATAGTAATAGACAAGGCATGGGATCAGAGGGGCCAGCTTTTGTTCTTTCACCCTACTCAAACCCCAATTCAGGAACTTCATACCCTCCAACGTCAAGTCCATCCACACCTTATTCAGTGGTTTCAAAACAGGCATAAAATAGCACCTCGTCCCAATTGAAGACGCACCGGCGTTGTCAGTTGGAATTCCACTCCTCTTCTGATCTCTCTTCCTAGCCTAGTCGCCACTGTGTACGCTGCTCGTGATAATCCTGTATTATATATGGCTGCGCAGTACTGTCTGTCTTGTTCCATGTACGTTTAATCTTGTCTTGTGAGTGCTGTCCCCTCTTACTGTCACATTGCCTCTCTGCAACACCTCATTAAATAATCTGCCACTGCTATGGGGTACTTATGTAAGAAATATATTGCCCAGACAGCAATACCTGATCATGTATAGAGCTTCATGTCTAGCACTCCTTGCGATCCCTAAAAAATAAATCCAAGCAAATAGAATGGTCAGGGGCCTGTGCAGTGGTCTATGGTCTAGTCTTTGCTTTGAGTGTGGGTTTGTAAGGTGACCCACGACACTTCAAGTCGAGTCTGTGCGTAGTGGTGGATCAGGTTTTTTTGGACCGTCCGGAATCGTAGAAATCCTGTTGCATGCATGGTCATAGAGAACATGATGAAGTCGTATTCTCAGGATATGGCCATCAAAACAGTGATACCAGCTGCAGCAGGCAAAAGCTAGCCATAATAATGACATGCACGGGGTCACTCAAGGCATTGCCCTGATCAGTGCCAATTCCATGCCAGAGCGAAGAGTTAATACTATTTCTCAACAATATAGCCATGGCAGAGAAGGACAGGATATGTTTAGCTACGAAAGGATGCGGCATAGGTCTTGAGCTATCTATGTACTTCGCCTTGGAGTCCTGCAATGAAGGACCTCATGGGGCCTGGTAAACCCCAGGAGGTGTTTCATGGATTTAAATGCAGATGCTGCACAGACACAGAAGGAAAGGCAGGACTTTTGTCTAGTTCCAAGATGGCTGTCAGGCCTTTTAAAGTCTTGGGTCCGGAAAAGAGAGAAAGTACCCAAAGATATCCATTAGAGATGTGATGTATAAAAAGAAAAAGTATGATTGAGACTGGTTATGCCCACCAGCCCAGGGGAGGAAATCGTCCTTGGCAGAGCTTTCCTGTCGATTAAAAAATGGGGTCAGGACAGCAGCAGTGCTTCAGCGGTGCGTCTGTGGTACTAGAGGTGCTGCAGGCATCTCTGGTCATCTTCTTCCGAGCTTCAGTTCCAGTGGTCGACTTAGCCTTCTGTCCCAAAAGCCTCACCTTTTATGCAGGAACCCATTCATTCAGTCATATGGACCTGTCAAATCACCTGAGGATGGCAGTCCTTGCAGGACATCCAACCACCCAATTCGAACTGGTTCCAGCCAGGCATAACTTCAGACAAAAACCAGAGAGGTTTGCAGGCTCCTCCCTCACTTGGAGCCTTAGCTGACTTCGCAAAGGGATCCCGCAAAAGGCAAAACTCAAAGAGGACCCACCCCCACCTGGAATGGTAGATGAAGGGCTAAGGTGGAACACACAACCAATAAATGGTGATGATAAAAGAAGACTGGGGCCATTTTGGGAAAATGGTCACCCATGGGTGATGCACTGTAGCTGTGAAAACAGCCTGCAAGTAACTAACACAAAATGGTTAAAAAAAATCACTGCCACCAGCCATTGGTATCCGGTAATAATGTCCCCATATATATGGTCGCCCTACATAATGTCACTGGGAAATGGTTGTGGCGACATTATGTATGGTGACCATATAGAGGTGGTCAAAGGGGCCATCGGTTGCAGGGGTGTCCCCCGCTCCCCTTGAAAAAAAAAGGTTTTGGGGTTGCGGGGGTGTCCCCTGCATGTTCAATGTAATCATGTCCCTGCAAAAAACTGCCATTTTTTGGCGACTTTTTGCCAGGCGACATTTTTGCAGGGACATTATTACATGGAGCCCAGCCATTTAGGTTTGTCTGTTACTGCAACTATAAAAGCTACAGGCGCAGTCGGAAAGGAGTTACAGTGTAGCCCTTAAGCACTCCACCTGAGGTGGGGTGTGCTGATACTACAAAAAGAAAGGTAAGTAAGATAAAAGTACCTTACTATCCTTGAGAACAGTAGTTCTCAGGAAAAAAGTAATACAAATAGGAAGGGGAGCACAAGGGACTCCCCAGCAGCACTGCACATAGGGTGCTCTGTGCTGCAACAATTTATTATAGATGCCTGTAGTGAAATACATGGAGGAAATCAGGACTCCATTAAAATTCAAAAGAATACAGTAGCAAGAAAATAGGATTTCCATTCCAGTGCAAAACGAATGAGTGAGTGGTAGAAAGTCCCACTCACTCAGGAGAATGAAGCAAAAAGTCCAGAAAAAGTGCTGGGGGTCTCACAGGTTGAGGGGAATTGGCACACTAATGGAAAATTCTCCCTAACACCAAAGGCTGAGGCAGGTACTATAAGGCCTAAACTTCTTAAATCAGTCGATATCGCTCTTTTGTATTTCAAAATCCTTGCACTCATTACACGTTTAACGGTCTGGAAAAAGTGCTGATAACAACTCTTACTGGCACCTTTTCCGGACCGGCAAACTACAAGTCTGCCAGTAAGGGAAGTGAACTACCAGAAGGCCTGACCTGCCGATAGTTCAGGCCCCTACCGGCAGATGTTTCACTGAAGCACCAGCACTGTTAATAACGGTGTTGGTGCTTCAGGGTTCCCATTCCCATGGGGTCCTATAGGAAATGGTACTCCACGGGAATGGGGACTCCATGGGAATGGGAATTTACTGTTCCTCTTCTGCCCGTAATATCCCGGTATTACTGGGATATCAGGTGGCGGCAACGGTAAGGTGAGTCACCGCTGGGTTACCGGCAGACTTGTAATGAGTGTTACTGTCTTTTAAACCTTCATTTCATTGTGCTACATTTGCCTCTGCATTATTTGGGGTGGGGGGTTGGGTTAAGTGTATGTGCATGTGCTTCTTGGCTCTTAATGTAGGATGTTTGCCTGTTGTAAGCATTGTTAGAATACTGTTTTTCTCTTGTTGTGGTGCAGGCACACCTGCCATGGTACTCTCTGTTGTCTGAATGTGGGCCTAGCATCAACTCTTGAGGATCCTAGACAAGATTACATGGGCCCTGGGCTTGCGAGACATAACCCACTGGTGCTGGTTGCAAACACTGCCACAGTCTCTCCTAGCACTTGGGTCTCAGCCAACCCCTCAGCTGATCACCCCTGGGCACTTCCTATTCAAGCGACTCCCTCCTCGTTTCCTAATGCCTCACCATGCTCTGCCCTTCTCCTCCTCCCTGCTAGACATTCATCCTCTTAACTGCTCCTGCAACTCTCCAAGGTATCATCACTGGTCTCCCTCCAGTTTTTCTCTTTGGAGATCTTGCCACCACCTCCTGCCTCTTCTTTCTATTCTCCTCCATCGCTTGATTATCATTTATCTCCACCTCCTCCTTGTATCTCATTTCAGTCTCCTCAATCACCTCCACTTTGTCATCACCATCTCCTTCTTACAGCTTTTTTCACCCTCCTTCACTTCCTCCACTTTAGTTATTCTCGCCACATCCTCTTCAGGGATCCTCTCACTCTCCTTTACCTCCTCCTCTGTTGTTCTCACCAACACCTCACCCTACTTTACCTTCTAGTCTCCTCATACATTGCCACTGTGTTCTCTCCCACCTTCTTCTCTATCTTTGATTCCTCCTTCTCATTACCACCACCTCATTCTCATACCCCTACCTCCTCTCCTTCTTTAGCTTACTCACTGCAATGTCATGTACTATCCTGACCTCACATATTCATCGTCTAACTTACGCACCTCTCCAAAACCTATGGACCTTTTATAGCTCACAAGATTTCCCAGTTGGCATTGTGATTATGAAAATGACTTCATCTGACGTTTAGTTATGTGTGAGTTTTAGGTAGGCTAACTCTATGATGGGCTTGGATTTATCCTTTCAATGTCGTGATCTGGGCCACATCATTGAGGCCTGCATTACTGAGTACCAATGGTGGGGGAGTGTTTGCTTCTTTGCATTGGATTATTTTAAAATAAGTCTTCGAGCCAGCATTGTCATGTCGCCCGGGACTCATAAAGTGGTCCCGGAGACATGTGTGGCTGGGAAGCTGCCTTGACCTTCAGAAGCTTTCCGTATTGTGTCAAAGCAAATGCTCCTTGGTTGAGGTCCATCTCCTTGCGCATAAGCAGGCTTTATGTCGCTGTAAGTAGTGTAATCTCCTTCATCTTGGGTCACAGCAGCCTGTTGACTATTAATATGGGTGACCAATCAAATCTCTGGATCACCCCCTCTGTTCCCCTCATTATCCCTAAATCAAAAATAAGCATTGGCAAATCTAGTTATTTTGGTGTTTTTGTAGAACAGCAAACAACATTTTCCATACATTGCCATAATAGTACTATCTGGACTCAAAGTCTGGCAAATTGTGCTAGTGTCTGGGCATATTATGCAAATGCCTTTCTCATGCCTATACAAAATCTAACACTGTTGGCTTTGCCAACGATCGTTTTTAACAGGAATTCTCAGGCATGCAGCATGGGAAGCAAATTCTAAGCGGGACAAGTAATGCAGACCTTCATCAAAAAAATTACCTTCTGGAAATAGCATGAGCAGACGAAGAGCACTGCAACGAGAACAGAGAAAGGCACTGAACAGCACTAAAGCAACGCGCACAGATCTAAGCACCATAAGGAGCTGATAAGAGAGAGCTGGGGCAGCAGGGTGTGACAGAAGGAAAGGAAGGACAGAAAGAAGGCAAGGGGCAGCATCCAAAGGAACGGGGAAAGGTTCCCATATCAAATACACTACCAAAGAGCTGAAAGCTCAAAACACATGGTGGAGTAGCAGGCCATAAGAACCCAAGTCAGGCTCCTTAACCCAGAAGTCCTTCTACTTCCTGTATGTGTCTGCCCGCCCAATCCGACTTATCACAGTGGGTTTCAATAGCCATTTCCTATATTGTCTCTATTCATGTCCTCTTCTTTCCCAACTCCATGCCTGATACCGTACACTGAGCATGTGCACAGCCACCTTTACCCTGAGAGTCGGCTTAAGTTCTGCCCGAGGAAAGGAAACATTATCTCTGGACAGCCTTTGGACCCCAATGAAGGGACTGATGTTGCAGCCTTTCTATCCGCATATCCAAATTCTGAGGATGCCCAAAACAGTGTCTATGGTTCAATATTATCATATTTTCATGTTAGGGGAATGAATGCTGTGGAGAATGAAATGAGCACCAAGCAGCATGTTGCTAATGTAGTTCAAGCATGCCTTTTATCACATACATGTTTGTCACATATTTAGATCTTTGGTCATTTTTGAAGAAATTATAAATGTATACTGCTTGAACCGCGCAGAATTAATGAAAACAATGACAACAAATAAATACTGAATGCATTCACCTGCATCATATGCTCCTTTCCCGCAACCAATACATTAGAATACATCATCACTTCCAAAAAGAAGCACAAGATGAATAAAAACAACATACATATAATACGAAAAAAAAATAAAGTATGTGTTACATTTACAATTTTTGGAAGTATTCAAAATAACATTTGTGTAACGGATCAAGGCCTGCGATTTGATGAGGCACACACCAGGTCCAAACGCGGATAACTAGTCTCTCGCGGGTACACCAGCTAGGTACCCAACCCTGCAATGACCCAGGTTGCAGAGAATGACAGGTGCCTGAATGCCTATGTGCTTGAAAGGACACCTGTGTCACAATGTCCTCCTCTCCACAGTGCGTTTGTAGCCAGGACCAGCAATGGAAGGTGTGTACACTTTGCCTACCCCCCCCCAATAAATGACAAGTAGCCGCCTAGTGGTGATGTGATGATAAACAGCTTTGCAGAAGACTATGGGCCTCATTACAAGTTTGCCGGTCCGGTAACTACGATACCAGTAAGCCTGCCGGTACTTTATTTACCGGACCAGCAAACTACGAGTTCTGCTCGCGGGTGTCTTCCCGCCCACCAGGAATGACCTGGCGAGCGTACCGGCACCCGCGAGCATAGCATGTTGGATGCACCGGCAGCATTCACAAATGGTTCCGGTGCATCCGGCTTCCCCATTCCCATTGGGCCCTGTGAAATGACTACGGTTAATTCCGCCCTAAGTTTGTACGTCGGTCAAACAACCTAAATCCCTGAGGGATAACACTACTACACCACAAGAGTCAATTGCTGACGCTCTGTTATAACTTTCTCAAGACTGGAGGCACATCTTTAAAATTCAATTTGGCCCACACACATCTTCAGCCGGCCTGCCATGCACCCAGTGACACAACATAACATTCACAAACTTAATTCCACTAGAACATACAAACAATGCATTATTTATCATTCATACAGACACAAAGGTCAACACACATATGTTTGCACACACTCTCACTCACACACAAATGCATAGGTGAGTGCTTTTTTGAATTCCAATTTGATTTTATTCATTTAGCTCAATGCTGAAGTGGCAGTAGGCTGTTGGGTTCTTCGCTCTTTCGAACCAGGGATTGCACTTATCCCAGTTCTTTGTCTTCCTTGTCTCCACAGATCAATTCATTTAAGTCTGTTTGCTTGAAGTGAGCCTGGCATTATAAGAAATTACCGCCAAGTTCCTTCTTTTGGGTTGACACCATGGTATACATTTTGTTCTCTCCCTTGTCATGTATTTTACTGAATTTCGGATTGGTTGAGTTGTGAGGTTGGCTCGGTCACGGGTTTTAGATTTTGAATGTCTTGTCTTTTATTATTATTTTCTTTTTTTTTTGTAGAATGCATGTCTTTGCTTCATCATAAAATTGCTGCCAGACGAATATTGCTATACAAGAACAAGTTAAAATATCCTAGCAACACTTACTATAAACTTGAATGTGTTACATCTTGTCATTTTTTGAGTGCTTCGTCCTGAGGAAGACGACCATCAGTCTTTCAAGTCTAGATTTCTCTAATCGTCACTTAAGGATATTTGGGTGACATTTTTGACAGTTCTCTCCTGTCCCCATAACCTGTCGTTGACTTAATGCACTTTAAATTGCTCAGTTTTGCACTTGTGCGGTACTTTATTATATGTCTCAGAGAGTCACAGCCTTATTCCTCGTGAACCTTGGATCATGTGGAGGGAGTTCTGACCCTCTCCTATTATATATTGGCATAGACTGCACAACGTATTTGCACTGTTACATTTTAGGGATTATTTCCCATGATGGCTTGTGATTTTTAACCAATATTTGTTGTTTTACATGAATTACAATAAGAATATTTAGATTAACAGTTTTTTATGTTTATTATGTGACTAAAAATTGAATGTGTTTGTCCTCTCATGACTTTGCCTACTTTTCAATCAACCATTAGAAGTCAATTACATACTTTGAATTAAAAGTATCATCATAGTTCCACGAGACATAACCCTTCTTGTATTTATGGATTGGTGTAACCTGCCACTGCTTTTAATTCCCTCATGGGGTATAATCCCTGAGTCCCTGCTGCTGCTCCTTAGTTCTCTGTTTGAGGAGGAAGAGGGGGAGCCGAGGGCGATTCATTTTCTGCCTCTCTCTGGCTCAGCATCCATTGTTGCCGTGCGAGTCCGCTTCTTCCTCGTCCTGAAACATTTTCCATAACTCTAATATGGCCATTCATTTGCTTAACTTTTCCCCCTTGTAAGCCTTGTGTATGTACATGTGTAATTGTTGCTGCACACATTGGGAAAATCTCCCCTCTTTTGACCTGGGCTTTGCCAATTTTCCCTCTGCTGCAAGTCCATTCCCTGCTATATTTACAGATTCTGTCCTTATATCGTGGGAGGGACTTGCACATATGCTGTAGGGGTGTGTCCCTCATGATATATCAATACTTACTTGACCTCAAACCGGGATTTCGACACATCTCTTAAGATGCACTTAAATTCTAATTTCACCTCGATATCATGTAACAAACACCACTTATGACCATCAAATCACCACATTAACCTCAGCCTCTCTGGCTCTTGACCAATACCGTGGGTGTGCTCCACACACCGCCCTTCTGCAGCTCTCCACCCAAAGGCTCAACTGACAACTCTGCTCATGCGCTTTCCCTGCTCCGCCCCAAAGGTGCGACCACTGTTTCAAAACTTGATTATAGTTCTCGGCCACCTAAAAGCTCTGCACCTCTCATGCACCTCAAGTGCTACACAAGAACCTTGCTGGAGACGTCACCTCTACAGTAAGGAAGAAAAATTGCAGATACCTGTCCGTTCAATAAGTCCCCTTATTCATCCCCCAAACTCAATGACAGACCTGGCAAAACATAAATAACATATACGCAGCTGCCTTCCTGCCTACCTAACAGGGAAAACCAATAATTCATGTGATCTACCTGTATCTATAACATCACCTTATAGATTAAACGCCTCCGGAGAACACCTTCCGCAAAACTAGCTAGCTTTGTCTGCTAAGCCCTATACACAGGGATACCTTTATCCATGACCCGAGCTGCAAGGCTCAACCCACAGGAAATCTGATATTTACATATCTTTTGTCATCCGCACCCTTAAGTCAATTGTCTAAGCTGACTGCCCAATTTGGGCGTCCCAAGACCGAATGTTCCCAAGCCAAGAAAAACAACGCTCCTTACTAAACCAAAACCCCAACACAACCATCAAGTGGAACCTGTAAACTCCCTCCCCTGATTGCCATATAGCTGAGTCTATACTTACACTCTATGATTCATTGATGTCGTTCAGGCATCGACTCCTCCCCCAACCTGCCAGACTGGCTTTCTGGTCTGCTGGGTGTCCCATGGAAAGGAGGCAGTAATTTCTGCAAGGCGGTTCCTGAGGACCTCTTCATGGTGTGCACTTGCCGTGTGACTCTCGACTACCGTGGGTCACCTCACAGCCCTCAAGGCATTTAGAGGGACGAGACGGTCTTTGCCCGATCAAAGGTAACAAACTGTCCTCTGCTACCAGCTGTTAAGGTCTTGTGGATGAGACACCTCACTGCATTCGACCAAATTACCAGCAGAGAAACTTGGGCCCATAAAAGACTTCCCAACGCCAGAACAGAAGATTCAGAAATGGGGCAAAGTATACTGTATTTTATTATTCAATACAGACCGAGATCATACAGGAAAACAAGTCTCCAGCATTCTCTCATCTCCTGAACATGTGCCGTATGTTTTTATGCATGAGTGATGTCACAAAAATCATGTCCACACCAAAAACCTATGGGTGTCCTCATTGGTCAGTTTGGACTAACTATGTATACAACCACTTACATTATCAGGTTAATTGGTCCCTCATATCATGTGGCTCCACCTGAGACTACCCCCAAAAGTTGCAAACTACACTGTTGCAGAGTCGCAGGAAGACCATTGGCCCGTGCAACATTGTACACCACCTCACAAATGGAGCCTCTGGATTGGCTAGGGCAGGTCCTCCCAGGCTTGGGACCCTTTCTAGTCACAGAGCTCAGTGTACCTTTTCAAGATGATGGGAAGGAATATGGTCTGATCACCTAGCCCATCGGAGTGCCTGCAGGTTGCAGTTTTGGTGGGCAACACTTGTATCATTCCCTCAGTCTCGCTTGGAACAGCTTCTCGTCCCACCACGAGTAAATGAGCATTGTCCTGGTCTGCTGGGTCACGTGTGAGAGGACTGCAAAACAAAGCCCTTTTGTCTCCAATTCTGAAGTTTATTTTTCTGAATTCTTGCAGATGGCATGCTGCCTCGGGAACCAGGAATTTTAAACCCGCCCTTGTCCTTGGCTATGAACACTACCTCTGCACCTCACGTTGCGGGGATCTTCTCACCTCTTCCATGTATTTGAGGCCTGTCTTTTCCTACCTGATCCACTTCAGTCACCCTATAGGTTCCCTATGTGTTTTCATGGCTCTTTGTAGTTAGTTGCAATAAAGCATATGCAAGCTTTGTGCGCATTATGTAAATGTATCTGTTCCCTACCTGCAGGAGTCACAAGCATGTTATTCGTGTCTACAAGTAACAAACAAGTGCATGTTTGTGTAGCTTCATGCATGAATGCATATTTGCTTCATGGCTAACGCGGCTATGCCGTGATGTCACTAATGACATCATTGATAACTGGCTTTATTGTCAGTCGATATGATCCATTTATGAGACCTCTGTCTCCTTGAAACCATCGACTGGATATGGTTTGAATGGCTTTCTGAGAGAATTTCTCTTGTCATATCTGTGATACAGTGGTGCAGTCGGTGACTGGCCAAACAGTGAGTTACACCTTTCATTCTTCATTCTGCAAGTTGACAGTTGTATAGGGGTCATAAGGGCCATTCCGTGGACCCTCAACGCCTTGAAGTGCTTTTCTCCTCTGCAGGTGGCACATTGTTGGCCGATTGCCCGTCATGTTCCCTTGTGTGGGAATTTGTATCTGCAGCGGAAACAGTTTTGGTCAGTCTGTCCCTGTGCGTGAGTGGTAGTCACCATCTTGTTTATCACTGCAGGTGTGGGCCCTGGTATTTCTAGCTTGCTCATTGCTTCCGCTTGATGTTCCACCACCACCTCCGAGTGCCCCAGCCTCAGGATCTCTTCCAAAGATCAGGGTATCTGAAGTAGTCACTTCCTGAATTGTGTTGACTCGCACCACGCTATTATCTGGGATCTCAGCGCTTCCTTGTTGTAGTAGTTGTTGAACGCACAGTGTTTCATCTCTATACAAAGACGCATCACAAAAGCATCCATGGTCTTGCCTTTATTTTGAGTCATGCCTTTCATAGTCCTCGTTAGTGTGTACTGTGAAGTACTCAGCGCCGTTCTGAGCCCTCTGTAGGTGTCGACGGCATCTTCCGGTAGTTCATCTTGTATGCCCCTTATGGTCGGTCCTATAGCCAAAGAGAATAGGCATCTCTTTCTGTGTTACTCGAGTAGGCCTATAGCCTCAATGTACACATCAGAGTCTCTCACCTTTCCTGCCCATCTGGGAATTGAATTGCTGGTTTCGGTGATATCAAATGCCCCTGGTAGTTGCACGGATAGAGCTTCCTGGAAGCACGCCTGGAACATGGTTTGTGGAGTTACTGGCACTGTGTCAGGGATATCCCCTTCCGACATGTTGGTTGGCGGTGTGTGACATGCTCTATCCCCTGACTCAGGGTCATATTTTGTATGTTGTGCAGTAGTTTTTTATTTTACTGTATCACAGTCGGGCTGCCACATCTTATTTTCTGGTTGTTACTTTATTTTTGGTCTTTGTCGGAGCATGCTGGGCTCCTTCAGTGAACCAGCCTTGCAAATGTGGGGTGGCTGTGTGACCAGTTCGGACTCTGCAGACCTTCCTCTCCCTTCTTGTATGGTGTTGTCTGACACCACTGCTCCCCACATCCAGGAGCTGACCACAGCCTTGACGGTGAGCCCCTCTGTGTCACTGCGAAACCCGTGGGCGTGGCTTGCAGCCTTTAGGCTCCTACATGTGCTCAAAGGACTTCTGTGCCTCACATCGTCTTGCCACTACCTCACGGCTTTCAGCGTGGGTGAGCCGCTCCATCGCCAGTGTTGTGTCGGAGGCCACAAGCAGGCAACTACAAGAGATGCTCTTTATTCATCCTGTTTTACTCGACTGCCTTCTCCCTTTCCGTCCCATCACTTCCCTTTTCTGCCTCCCACTTAACCCCGCCGCTTGTATGTTATGATGTTGTTGTGCCCTGAGATCACACTATTCACAATGTCTACATAACCCCAATTACTACACAATCAGTGGCATTGTATAGCCTTTAAACAGAAGTAAAGGCAAGAAACCCCACAGTAAGAGTAGAACTAATTCAAACAAACTCCCAAATCATAAAGACAGAGATAAAGGGCAGGCATTGCCGTCTCAAGAGAGGCTTTGGGTCGCAGTGCTAACGGTTACTGTATACAGCAGACTGCTTGGCCATCAGCTCCATGGCTGCTAGATACATAGACGTGGCTCATCAGAAAACATACGAGTCTTAAGAGCACGATGTGCCTCTGCCTGATCCTAAATCATGCCCATTGATGTTTTGTACGTTCAATTGTAGCTGGTTCTTTTCTTGTGAGTGTTTGGCAATGCCATTTCGACTATTCCATTCTGCCATCTCTGTCTTTTTTAATTCCCTTTCGAACATATAGTCCCCAGTGTAGTTGTGTCTGTATTGTGAAAGGAAAGTGAGTGGAGGGAAAACACGTTGACCCTGCAAAGCATCATGACTCTGTCCCTCCTCAGCTTAATCTTGGAGTAGCTCTCTGCTGTCTGGCGCCAATGATTCAATGTGGTCCCTAGTCACGTGTAACCAGTCAATTCTTGGATCATCCTAATGATCTGCCCACACTGGAGAGTAGATCAGAACCGGGATGCTTTTGCTGATGTAGCACAGACCCCAACTCATACACACATAGAACCTCTCTTGGGACATGGAGAGGATTGTGACATAGACCATTCTGAAGACCTACCTCCCACTGAGAGATCTGGAAGTGCTTTCTCTACTATTGAGGCCTTATGACCGTGCACCCGTTCTGATGAGCATCAAGCCAATATTTTCGTTTCACTGTTAGAACACTTTCCTAAGGCCATTGTACCTATCACTTATAGTATTTAGAATTTTTAATAAATGATTTGTCACTATGCAGTATATTAGCTGTGCCCGGCATATCATACATATCATACGTCAATCTAGCACAGTCTCACTGGGCCTCATTACGACCCAGGCGCTAACCATGGCGCTATTTGCGCCATGGTTGCCACCGGTAAACTACAGATTCCGCCATGGTGAATGGCAGAATTACCGCCCCATTCCAAGGTTTGCGGGGGCGGTAATTCCCCATTCACCATGGCCCTTCCCCAATCCTATTGAGCCCCCATAGGGCTCAATGGGAATGGGGAAGGCGGTAATTACGGTACCGCAAATTATTACCTCCAAAGTCGCTTTGCGGGTCCCGTCCTTAACGGCTGGTAAAACCAGCCGTTAAGGGAGAACCTGCAAAGGGACCTCGGAATCGGGCGGTAAGGGATTACTATAATCCCTTACCACCTGGGTCGTAATGAGGCCCACTGTCTTTCTGCCTCAGTCTCCCTCCCTCACTCTGTATGTCTGTCTCTCTCTGTGGGCAACAGCTGCCTTGTCAGGTGTGCACTCTCTCTCTCTCTCTCTCTCTTCTCTCTCTCTCTCTCCTCCATCTCTATGTGTGTGTCTCTCACTTGCTCGTTTCCTCCTTTGCTCGCACTATTTCATCCTTTATGTTTCTCCCTCTGACCGTCTCTCTTCCTCCCTTCTCACTCGATCCCTCACTCTCCCTATGTATATGCCCTTCTCCCTCTGTGTGTATTTTGCTCTATGTGGGCCTCCCTCGCTCTCTGTCTCTCTCTCGTTCTTTCTCCATAGGTACGTCTTACACGTTGCCTTGGTGTTTAGAAAATAAAGAGATCATTGGTTTAAATCACAACATGACCCTTTCCAAGAAAAAAGGACCCTTTAAGAGACAGAAAACTGTGCATTTTTGGCAAAAGAAGCTGTTCACAAGAGGAAATAGTTTTATGGTGTTTCCTTTGTACAATTTTAAAAAGAGACAGTTTACAAAGTGCAATTTCTAATGGTCACTTCCTGTGTCTGTTGTAGTCATAATAAAAAGGTTATAGTTGTCTTACTGAGCAAATCACATTATCAAAACCTAGAATAACCATATATTCCCTTTCCTATTATGCTCCATTAAAGACGAAAAGTATTTAAAGACAAAGGGGCCGATTCATGGAATTCAGCGCACAAGTGGCGCACGCGGCTGGCGCACAGTGTGCGCGTGCGAATCCCTGCGCCAGCCGCGTGCGCCAAAACCCATTTCCGCGCACAGCGTATTCATGGATTCCAGCCACCAAAACCAGCCGTGGCGCACAGTGGCGCAGCGACCTTCCAGCAGCGCCAGTTACGCCCCCAAGAACGCCTTCCGCGCAGGGAAAAGCCATCAAAATCCCCAATCCAGCGCAAAGGGCTGCGCTAACCCTGTACCAGCACGGCAAGCGGGCTACGTGTATTTCAGGGGTTCACGTGAAGTTCCTCACGCGATCGGGCCTGGGGGAGCGTGCTACGTGTATTTCAGGGGTTCGCGTGAACTTTTTCACGCGATCGGGCCTGGGGGAGCGTGCTACGTGTATTTCAGGGGTTCGCGTGAACTTTTTCACGCGATCAGGCCTGGGGGAGCGGGCTACGTGTATTTCAGAGGTTCGCGTGAACTTTTTCACGCGATCGGGCCTGGGGGAGCGGGCTACGTGTATTACAGGGGTTCGCGGGAAGTTTTACACGCAAATAGCCTGGGCGCGTGTATATCAGGGGTGCGTGGGAAGTTTTACACGCGAATAGCCTGGGCGCGTGTATTTCAGGGGTTCGCGGGAAGTTTTACACGCGAATAGCCTGGGCGCGTGTATTTCAGGGGTTCGTGGGAAGTTTTACACGCGAATAGCCTGGGCGCGTGTATTTCAGGGGTGCGCGGGAAGTTCTACACGCGAATAGCCTGGGCGCGTGTATTTCAGGGGTGCGCGGGAAGTTTTACACGCGAATAGCCTGGGCGCGTGTATTTCAGGGGTTCGCGGGAAGTTTTACACGCGAATAGCCTGGGTGCGTGTATTTCAGGGGTTCGCGGGAAGTTTTACACGCGAATAGCCTGGGCGCGTGTATTTCAGGGGTGCGCGGGAAGTTTTACACGCGAATAGCCTGGGCGCGTGTATTTCAGGGGTTCGCGGGAAGTTCTACACGCGATTTCAGCAGGGTACGTGTATTTCAGGGGTGCCGGGGAGTCCTACATGTGATTTGACAGTGTGGGTCCTCCCAGGTGTTCCCTGTACACCCTCCACGGCCCCTGCAGGCAGCCCACACCACAGGGGACTACCCTGCATCCCTGGTCATGTCCCGCAGGCAGCCCACCCAACATGGGCATGCCCCCCAGCAAAGGCACATGTCTCCTTGAACTAATGAACACCAACTCATGTCCCCCACCACCCCCACCCCCCAGCACTGTGGGGCACCTGCCAGCAGGCCCCCACCCATGTCCAACTCATGTCCCCCACCACCCCCACCCCCTAGCACTGTGGGGCACCTGCCAGCAGGCCCCCACCCATGTCCAACTCATGTCCCCCACCACCCCCACCCCCTAGCACTGTGGGGCACCTGCCAGCAGGCCCCCACCCATGTCCAACTCATGTCCCCCACCACCCCCACCCCCTAGCACTGTGGGGCACCTGCCAGCAGGCCCCCACCCATGTCCAACTCATGTCCCACACCACCCCACCCCCTAGCACTGTGGGGCACCTGCCAGCAGGCCCCCACCCATGTCCCATCCATGCCCCCCTGCACCTGGGTCCCAACAATCCCCAATCATGTCCGTAATGGCCATCCTCCCCTGCCAAAAGGCCCAACCAACTATCACATCCACCCACATATCAAAGGCAATTACATGTTACACACCCAATGTAAATAATGCAAATGAACACATGTCTGTCACACACAATGGCTGCAAGTGAATGTTAAAACACCCAACATGACATGCATGAAAGTAATGAGATGATACGACACATTGAAGGATGAAAATAAAAATGTATTGAAAATCAACAAGAATGGAAATGAAATTAGAAAAACCACAAAGCAAAACAACAAAAAGAAGATGAATGAAAAAAATCCAAATAATCCAAAAATCCATAGAAGAACTATATACAAGACAATCCGGGTCCATGAGCCCAACCAAATGAAACCTAACTATGTCAACTAACTAAAAACTGAACTATATACAAAAAAGTGGCGCATTGTCCAATCGCAACCAAATAAAAAAAAAATTCAAATTCTAAAGGAAACCTACCACTAACTATATAACTATATACAATGGCAGCGGGCAAGTCCTGCGGCTCACTCTGTGATGTTGCCGGCCAGGGCATCATCGAACTCCATGTCGATGTCCCGGAGGCGGGACTCTGTCCTGGCCCCGAGGTCTCGCAGGGACAACCCCGTGTCCACCTCAAACTCCCTGCGAGCTTCCTCGAGGCACTCAGCCCGCCTCAACGCCCGACGCATGGAGAACTCCGCCCTGACCATGGTGAGCCGCTCCTCTTCCGCCCGCTGCCGCTCCGCACCTATCCGCTGGACCAACTGCTCCCACACGGAAGACACTGCCATCCCAGGGTTCTCCTGCCCTCCGGCCGATGCCTGCCCCTCTGATCTTGATAGCCCCGAGCCATGATGCCTCCCACGTCGAGCCTGCTGCTGCCTCCGACGCCACTGCCTCTGCCAGCACGACGGCATCCAGGCTGATGGAATCCACCGATGCCATCGTGCACGTGCCCTGCCAGATGATGCCGGCACATCCTCCATCTGCAGGGGGACAGTTGCTGGTGTGTCCACCCCTGCTGGACCTTCGACTCCCGACTGTGGCAGGGATGGGATCCCCACCGAGCTGGCTGCATTGGTCAGGGCAGGTCCACAGGGGGCCCTGGTGGCATCTGGGCCGGAAGACGGCAAGGAGAACGACTGGCGTATGGTCTCCACAGAGGAGGAGAGGGCCGCCAGATTGGCCGACACATGCAGGAAACCCCCGAACATGGCCGATCCCAATTGGGCCACGTCGGCACGGTGCTCTTCGTGATGACGTGCGTGCTCCTCCTGGAAAGCACGCACGGCATCACGAATCACAGCCGTGCGCATCGCGACCCCAATCAGGACCTTCTCCACACGGCCAGGGGTCCCCTCGTCCGCAGGTGGAGGGGAGTCAGATGACATGGACATCCCCTCTACCTGCGGACGGGCCTGGGACGGGGCATCCCTGCTGGTGCAAGGTGGTGCACCCACAGGTTCAGGGACAGCGACATGCACAGGCCCCTCCACGGTGACCTGTGCTGCCTCCTGCCCCTGCCCCTGGACTGCACCACTTGCACCAGCAGGGATGCCCCCACCAGGCCCCATGTGCGACTCAGTGGCGGCCTCCTCCTCCTCTGTGGAAACCACCAACCTGGATGGCTCCTCGCCGTCTACCGCCGTAGCAGGCCCCTGTGGGGGCTCACCCACCCCTTCCGCTGCAGCCGTGGGGGCATCCCCGCCGCCTTGCTCCACAGCGCCGTCTCCGCCCTCTCCTTCACTAGCCGCTGCGTAGAGGGAGACATAGAACACAAGCATCAGGGTACTGTACAATGGTCCCCTAGACAGGAAGCAATAGCAGATGAGTGCCACTGTCAAAGTACACTTCCATCATGTCACACCACAACACATGTGTCAGTCCAGGCAAAACACACACAGTGACAGTCATGATGCGTGCCATGGACATTTCAATGCATGTCCAATGGACTCTCGAATCATACAATGTAATGGGACTCACATGCATCATGGGTCATGCCTATCACATGCACACACTTCACCTCAGTCACATCCATCTGGCCCCGTACACCCCAATCACAGTGCATACAAGGATGACTAGGCTGCATCAGTGAATCTGTACATTGTCACAGACATGTGTCATGCATCCATGGCACTCACAAGTCACAGACACGCAGGTCAGGCACACAGACATGGATACCACATATGTATCTGGCATCAGCACCCATCCCTCGCCCCCACCCATGTCCAGGAACAGAGACTGCCATGCTCTCATGTGTGCAATCTGCACAGGGCTCCCCATGTCGCATTCAAACACATGCAACAACCGTGCGGTTCACACATTACAGGTCGCACATGCATTCCCATGATGTCCCTGCACACATACATGCGTACATGGCCTATGTCACACATGCAGGCAAGTATCAGACAACCAGCACACTGCTACATGCCCTGTCTCACACAGCAATGCTTGGCCACTTACCGCTCAACTCCAGACAGGTCTCCCTCTCAAGGACCTGGGCGTGGAGCGCTGGGTGTGCGCGTTCCAGGACCCTCAACTGGATGGAACTCATGCGGCCCCAGCCCCCCTCCACGAGGCGCCGGGCCTTCCTGAAGGTCCTGGACCTCAAGTCTTCCCAGCGCTTCTTGACCTTCTGGATGGTGCGGGTTGCCACCCCCTCCGCGTTGATGGCAACCACACAGTCGGCCCAGATCCTGTCCCGTCCCTCCTTGTTGGCGCGGGACGATCCGAAGAGGGCATCATACTGCCCCAGGACTTGCTCCACCAGGACACCAACTTCGGTGGCAGTGAAGCTGGTGCCCCTCTGCCCCTCTGGCTGGGGGTTGCCACTGGTGCCAGATGTTGATGTGCCCGACATGGCAACCCCAGGGACAGGAGTGGGTGGGCAACTGGGTCCTGGGGCTGAGCTGTGGAGCGATGTTATCCGAGTCGGGAGTCTTCTGTTCCAGCAGGGGTGGACACAGCAACTGGACCCCTGCAGATGGCTGATGTGCAGGCACCAAATGGCAGGGCACGGTGGCAGCAGGCAGGCAGGCAGGCAGGCAGCAGCAGATGGCACGTGGGAGGCTGCTCGGGGCACTGGGGGGGCAGTGATTCGGCCTTCTGGGCAGGAGCGTGGTCTTCCGTGTGTTTTCGCGTGGCCAGCTTGATACGGAGTGATTTGGCACGTGAAAATCCTGCACGTCAGCGTGAAAATCGAGGAAAGGCCCTTAGCGCGTAAGCGCGTCAGCACGCATACGCGATTTCATTGGACCCAAGGCCCTTGCAGCGTAAGCGCGTCTGTGACGTTTTGCGCACGGGCGTTGCCCTGGCAGGGCTTGGTGATCCCGCGTGCATTTATGTTCTGTACGTGCTTTTCGTGCGGTGCGTGTGTTTTCCATCCGTTGGGGTTCACACGCTATTACTTCACAGCGGGTGTTGGCTACGCGTTCTTCTACACGCAAGGCAGACGGTGAGTGGTACCCTGCTCCCCCAGGCCCGATCGCGTGAGAAAGTTCACGCGAACCCCTGAAATACACGTAGCACGCTCCCCCAGGCCCGATCGCGTGAGAAAGTTCACGCGAACCCCTGAAATACACGTAGCACGCTCCCCCAGGCCCGATCGCGTGAGAAAGTTCACGCGAACCCCTGAAATACACGTAGCACGCTCCCCCAGGCCCGATCGCGTGTGTGACTTCCCGCGAACCCCCGGAATACACGTATCCCGCTCAATCGCGTGTGTAACTTCCCGCGCAACCCCGAAATACACGTGCCCCGCTCGCACAATTGCTGTATGTTGCCACTTTTGTAATGCGCAGGGACGCTACCGCCTGCCTTCGTGTGGCGGACGTGTATCGGCTTGTGCATGTCTTTCGCTGTGCGTGGTTTTGCCCTATTCGATTCCATGAATACGTGTGGTTCGGGTGCGTGTGGGCGTTCCGTCTGCTTCCCTGCAGTACATCCCCAGTTACGCCCTTGTTTTCGCGAGTTGTTCCCCATTCCGCGCGTTACGCCCCGTGTTCCGCCCACTTTCTGGTGTATGCGCCGAGGTTGTGCGCTTTCACTGTGCGCATCGCGCACGTCTTTTGGGATGTTGCAGTGACGTGTGCGCCATGCACGGGTTTGGCGCACATTCCGTGGTAAACACGCGCAGGGACTTCCATGTATCGTGCGCGTGCGCCTGTTTTTTTCCGCTTGCGCTTGCTTGCGCCTGCTTGCGCCTGCTTGCGCGAAGATTTTTGGCGCACGTTTGTTCCATGAATCGGCCCCAAAATGTTTAATTGTGTCCTTAAAATTGATTGTTCTGCGTGTATATGATATTACATTGATGAGTTTTATGCAAAATATAATTTTATTTGTAAAATGTTCTATATGAACTAAAATACAATAAGCATAATAATGATGCTCTTTTGATATACCCCTAAGAGGAAGTTGACACATACTAACAAGGTAATATCACCACCTGAAATATCATAAGTTATGTTATGTTACCTTGCATTTGTATAGTGCCTCCTGCCATAGTTTATGGCATCAAAGCGCTAAGTGGGTCAGAGGGCGGATGATGTCACTCGTGCTACTATTATGATTTTGGTGAAGTGAGTGTGCAGTGTCAGTAATGCTTGCAATTCCTCATGCCGGCTATTTAAGGGAGCTGCTAGGATATGCTGCTATATCCAATAATTGAGATCTAAAACTAAAACGATACTTTATTTGCTTAGAGAAAGAAAAGACAAAGAAGGAAAATGTTGCGAAGAAACACAAGCGGCAACACACGACACGAAAGCACAAGAGCAGGAAAAGTTGGAAGACACAACCCATGACACCGTGCACCCTCGAGAAAATGAAGAGTTGTGGCTGGATGGCACCGAGGAGTGGGAAGAAAGGAAACTAGTACTAGCTCAGCGAAGAGTGGAATCCATGAAGCTCCTCACAATACTGTTGGGCAAAGTGCAGGTGAGAACACTTTCTGCACTCATTTAAGTTGACCAGGTCTCTTGCTTGAAGTTTGTGTTTTAGCCAGTTCACCTTGTCCACTCTGTTTTGAATAAAATAAAAATGAAAAGTATGATGCTGTACAGCCTATGATCCCAGGCCCAGTTAGGGTGCTGTAGGTGAATCAGAAACGTTTATTTCGGTTACAAATCCTTAAAACATATTAAATACAAAAGCGAAAATCAGTGAGATAGATCACCCAATCATAGTTTAGAAAAGTAATTAATTGTACAGCAAACGGTGCAATGCCTACTCAATAGCTTTGTCTATCACACGTTTTAGAATAAAGAGGCTGGACGCCACTTCACGGGATTTAAGTGACAGTTAAAAATTCCGTTCTTGGCGTTTGTTATAAAGGACAAAAAAGTATAACGCGAATGAGAATTTCAATTTCAATATGGGCAAACAACATAGTTTTCTAACTGAAAGGACAAGGACACACAGACCAGGAGGCTTCTCTGTACTTTCATTTTCTTGGCCAGAGCTAGCCTTCTGCAACACAATCTGTTTTTCGGTCTGGCTAGGAGTAGACAGATCTTTAACACCCTGTCAAAGCAAATGCAGATAGAATTAGAGGAAACCTGTTGTCCGTCAACTGCTCTGTGGAGCAAGAAGCTCATTAAGCCTTTAGATGTAGCATTCCTTTGGCAGCCATACTGTGCAAGTTATTCTTTACTATTGTCTCCCAACTATCAGTGCTATGCTTCCTTTCCTAAGCCTTCCAGCCAAAATCTTGTAATAACGTATGAGTTAGGCCGGATGGCCTAGTAAAGGAAGGACACGAAAACTGGAGAGAATAATAACATCTTCTCTATTTCAATATCAACTACATAATGCCTTTCTGCCTTTCTCCTCCCCGCTCCCACGTCATTCCCCACATGGTATCTGTCTCTCTGTTAAAGGGACACTGTCACCTAACATCATCCCCGGACAAATGTCCTGACGTCTGTCTAGCATTCTTCGACTAAGCGAGGTCTTCTGATGGTCCAGTGAGGCCTCTCACTTCTCTCGTTACCCATGGGCAGTCCTGTTGCTTCCGCTGGCTCTGTCACTCTGTGGCGGGTTTCCTCTGGGGGACCCCACGGTCGTCTCTGGGTTCTCGAGGTAGAGGGTCAGGATCCAGCGGCAGAGGTCTTTCATTCTCTTTCTTAACAAAATGCTCAAACTGAGAACTGTTTCTTGTGACTTCTTTCTCTGCGTTCTCCGCCATCACCATGGTGCCTTTGATGGCTGTGATGTTGAGCGGATTTGGTGCTATTCGGGCGTCACTCTTCTTAGAGGTTGCTTGCTGCACCAGAACTTCACCTCCTATTTGGAACTCCTTGGGCCTTGCCCCTCTCCTCATGTCTGTGTCTGCTCGAGTCTTCTCTTTCCACTCAGTGTTCCTCCGTATCACCTCAGGATCTCCTTCCTGCTGAGTCGTCGGATGTCTCACAATGCGAGTGCGAACCTTGTATCGCATCATTAACTCTGCAGGTGCTTTGTTGATGGCCTTGTGGGGAGTGTTCCGGTAGTCCTAGAGTAGCCGGCACAGCGCTTGATGAGGGTCAGCGCACTCGATGCAAGCTCTCTGCATCGTTTTTTTATTTTTTTAAAACAATGTTATTGATTTTATTCAAACAACAAATAACAAACCCAACTCAACTTACAGTGGTTACATATCTTGCTCGTAAATACACATACATTGTTACTTTTTCACCCACTGTATTTCCCGTCCCACCCCCCTCCCAAGCCTACTTTCTCCCATTGTTAGTCTCCACCTCTTGTGGTGGGGAGACCTCTCCCGCCATGCTTATTGAATCATCATCACTTGGTCCATCATGCGTGGGCCCAAATAGCTCGGCTATTAGCTGTCTCCAACCCTCTAGGGCTCCGGCTTCACCCTCTATATCGCCTTTGCACCCTTCCTGCCATGCCACTGTTTCTGCCTCCGCCCACTTCTGCAAGTCCCTCCACAACGTCTCCACTTTGGGCTTGTGGCACGCTTTCCATCCCATTGCAATCCTTCTCTTCGCCAGTACATATGCCCATATCTTTCAATTTGCTCACATGTTTAAGCTTCCGCGGTCTGGGGAACTCTCCCAACAAACAAGCCCACGCCGTATCCACCTTCATGCGGATTCCTTCTGTGCTATATCTCTCCAATATTTCGCTATCTGTGGACATGCCCAGAACATATGCACCATTCCTGTGTTTTCCTCATTGCATTTGGGACACACCTGGCTTCCAGCATTCTTAAATTTAGCTACCTTCAGTGGCGTCAGATATGCTCTGTGCGTTATATACAACTGTATTTGTTGCAGCCTAGCATTTCTCGACACTTTCTTATGATACCCCTGAGCCCTTTCCCACATCCCGTCACTCATCACATCTCCTACTTCCTCCTCCCAGGCCAGTCTAAGTGGCACCACCTCCTTGCCCACTTGAGTCATCATCATCTCGTACACTCTAGACGTTTCATGCCCACCTTCTGCTATATCATATATCACATCTAGTGTGGTGTCCGGTTCCTCTGCAAGTTCCACTTCGGACCAGGTATCTTTAATTCGTTGCACCATCCTATGGTATGTAATATATTGCCCAGTGCTCAATCCTGTTTGCTCCACCAGCTCCCCAAATTCCAGTATTTTCCCCTCTTGCCACACATCCCCCAATGTTGCTATTCCTACCGGTTCCCAATACTTCCTAATCATTAACCTAAATTGCTCATCTGTTCCCGTCATTGTAACCAGTGGGATTTGCGGAGAGCACAGGGCCGGCTTATCCATCAACCGCCACGCCCTCTGCCACATCCCCCACCCAAGACCCAACATCCCCGGGAGGCCTCTTAGCTCCCGCTTGGGTAACCATATCATTTCTTTCAAAAAGTATGGGGTGCAATCTCCTTGATGCAGCTTATGCTCTAAGGTGGACTCCGCAGAGAGCCATTTGGCTACATGTTGCAACTGGCTGGCTACATAATATACTTCCCAGTTAGGTAATTTGATGCCTCCTTTCTCATGCGTGTTTTGGAGTTTCCATAGGGCTACCCTGTTCCTCATCCCGTACCATAGGAATTCCCTGCATATGCTATCCAGCTTAGTAAAGAATTGCCGGGGTGTGGGGTATGGGATGTTCACGAAGCAATGCAACTGTCTGGGCAGTGCCACCATATTGAGCATCGCCCCCCGTCCCATCATTGCCAAGGGGAGTTTCGCCCAGAAATTCATGCTGTTCGGCTTCTACTGTATGATATATACCTATCCCTAGATACCTAAAGGTTGTGTTCTCCCACGGTATCTGGAGTACCAGCAAATTCTCCACCAAGAGCCCTCTATATCTGCCCAGCGGAAACATACAGGATTTACTTGGGTTCACGGCTATACCTGAGAGTTCAGCAAACCTATCTACCACTTCTAATACATACTGCAGATTTTCCTCTGGGTAGCGCAAATACAATAACATATCGTCTGCGTATAGAGAAATTAAGTGTGATGTTTCCCCAACTACAATGCCTATTGCGTCATATTGCTGCCTTAGATAAATCGCCAGAGGTTCCAAAGCCAGAATATACAACATGGGGGACCAGGGGCATCCCTGTCTGGTCCCTCTACCAAGTTGCCACCTTTCAGAAATCACAGTTCCTGTCTTCACTCTCGCTAATGGCTCGCTGTATAGAAGTTCTACCCAGTGAAGATATCTTGGTCCCATACCATAGCTGGCTAGGGCCGCCTTCAGCCAGAGCCACCTGACCGAGTCAAATTCCTTGATCGCATCCAGTGACACTATCGCCATTTCGCTAGTATTCCCTTCAGTATGTTCAATCACTCGGTGGAGTCGCCTCAAATTATTCAAAATATTCCTATTTGGGACATATCCTGTTTGATCAGGGTGAATTAATTTGGTTATGACCTTTTTCAATCTGTTTGCTAACACCGCTGTTAAGATCATACTATCTTGGTTTAACATTGATAGGGGTCTATAGGAACCACAGTCACTAGCAGGCCTGTCGGGCTTGGGGAGTGGTATAATCACCGCTCCGCGCAGTGATTCCGGTAGTCTCCCAACTTCATATGCTTCGTTAAGCATTTCCAGCAGTGGGGGGAGAATCTTTTTATATGCCTTATAAAATTCACTTGGGAGTCTGTCAGTTCCTGGGGTTTTACACGTGGGCAGCTGCCTCACCACTTCTTCTAACTCTTCTAGAGTGATCGGGGCATCCAGCTCCTCCCTCTCTTTGACACTATTTTGGGGTAGCCCAATATCTTCCAATATGTCTCCTATTTCCCCCCTCTTGCCTCCCGTCTGGTCTCCGTACAAGCGTCTATAATAGTCTACAAATTCTTGGTTAACCCCCTCCTGCATATCCACTACATCGCCATTATCTCTCACCATTGTTCTAATTGGGGGCCTAGGAGTCTCGTTTTTGTAAAGCCATGCAAGGAGTCTTCCTGGTTTGTCGCCTCCAGCATGTTATCTTTCTATGTATTTTTTATAATTAAGATTACATAATCTCTCCCAGTATCCTGCACATTTCTGCTGCAGACCCAGAGCCTTTTCTATATCTGCCTTAGTGTTACGGCCCCGTTTCAATACCCTCTCCAATTCCTTCTCAGAGTCCTGCAATTCGGTCAGAATCCCATCCTGCAGTCCTTTAGACTTGGCTATGGCAATTGCTCTCACTACCACTTTAAAGGCTTCCCAGAGTGTGCCCGCTGTCTTTACACTGCCAGTATTTATCTCGAAATAACTTATAATTTCCTCTCGCATATCCTCCCTAAATACGCTGTCTTTAAGAGCTTCTGCACGCAATCGCCATGTGGGTATCCTTCCCCTAGGGGGTCGGTATTGCCATGTTAGCAACAATGGCGAGTGGTCTGAGAGGATTCTAGCTTTGTATTCCGTCTGCGGTATTTCGGTCAGCAACTCCTGTGTGACAAATATATAGGGCCTCATTACACGGATGGCGGTGGACCAAGGTGCTATTAGCACCTTGCTCCATGCCGGTAAAATACCGGCACCGCCTTGGTGGAAAGGGGAATTACCGCCCCATTCCAAGGTTGGTGGGGCGGTAATTCCCCCTTCCCCCATTGAACTTCCCCATTCCCATATCTGCCCCATAGGGCTCTATGGGAATGGGGAAGGCGCTAATTACGGTACCGCAAATTGCGGTAGCCTAATTAGCTCCCTGGTCCCTTTGCGGGTTGGTTTTTAACGCCTGCAAAAAGCAGGCGTTAAATTCCCCAACCCGCAAAGGGACCTCGTAGTAAGGCGGTAAGGGTTTACCGGTACCGGTAAACCCTTACCGCCTACCGTGTAATGAGGCCCATAGTCCAATCTTGTATGTAGGCCCTGTGGGGCTGCGTAATGTGAATAGTGTCTATCCTGCGGATGGCATGTTCTCCATGCATCTGTAAGCCCAAACTCCGCCAATAGTGCATGTAGTGCCTTTGCAGCCGGGGTGGGTCTAACTATTTTAGTGTCTGATCTATCGATGGTGGGGTTCAACACACAGTTGAAGTCTCCCCCCCACAATATGGCCCCGCCATGCTGCCACTGAGTTTACTATACAGGGTCCTAAAGTACGCAGCTGTATCTTGGTTCGGAGCATAAGTATTCACAATGCAGATCTCTCTGTTTTCCACCATCCCTCTCATAATCACCATCCTACCATCCGCCTCTACCTGCAAGCTCAGCAACTGAAACGGAGCATGCGGGGCTACCCATGTGATTACCCCTCTTGCATAGGCGGAGCATGTTGCCCCAACCATTGTCCCTCTCCATTTTTTCCGTATCACTTCTAGTTTGTCTTTCGTTAAATGAGTTTCTTGTAACAGGGCTATATCCACTTTCTGTCTGCGTAGATACATCATTACCTTGTTCCGCTTCAGATAACTATTGAGCCCCCTAACGTTCCAAGTGACTATCTTAAGGTCTCCCATGGTTCATCTCGTTTTCCGTGAAGTGCAGGCTTACCCCATAACTCTTCCCCAACTATAACAAACCACAGCACACAACCCCTTCCCTCCCTCCTTCCCACCCTACCCCAAACCCAACAGTTGCCCAGCGCCATCCCTGGATCTCAGGCTCCCCCACGTTTAGGTCTACCCTGGTACCCCAGGCAAGACCCCAGCAGGGCGTCATCGTACTATCTGCGACCTAACTAAACCTAAATGGGGGATGTGCAGGTTGGTCCTGCAAGGCCCCTGGTTAAAGTCTAAATCGCAGTATTCGCGGATCATGAGTGTATCCCATCCTGATAACACCATTCCGCTGGCTACTTTAGTGACTATATTCAAGTCCCATAGTCTTAAGTTCTGAGACCCGCTGGTGCCCCTCTCGTTCATTAGTTATCCGTGTCACCTCCTTCTCCTGTTCGAACGTCCGACTCCTGGGGGCATCCCTGCGTGTCGAGCCATCTGATGGCTTCTTCTGGAGTTTCAAAAAACAAAGTTCTGTGCTTGTGAAAAACCTTCAGTTTGGCCGGGTTAAGCAGCATGTATTTATGACCTGCTTCTCGCAATCTCCTTTTGACTGCCCCAAAGTTCATTCTGCTCCGCTGCACCGTCAGGGTATAATCCGGGTAAGCCGTTATGTTTGCTGAACCTCTTTGTATTGTCCCACCTTTGCGGAAGTGTTCCAGGATCCTTTCTCGATCCCTGTAATTAAGTATTTTAGCGATCACCAGCCTAGGTGGGCCTCCTGGTGGCGGTCTCCTCGTTAGGGCCCTGTGTGCCCTTTCCACCGTGAACCCCTGAGACAGCACTCCTCCAGTGATTTCTTGTAGCAACATTGTTTCAACGAATTCCGTGGGGTTATGGCCTTCCGCTCCTTCTGGTAGTCCAACAATATGGATATTATTCCTCCGGGCCCGTCCTTCTGCCTCCTCCGCTCTACTCTCCAGATTACCCACTCGTTGTACCAGGGCGTGAAGCTCCGACCGGTGAGAAGCACAGTCCACCATGTTAGGGCCCATCTCCTTCTCGAGGTTCTCCATGCGCTCCGCCAGAGACCTTACGTCTTGCCGTAGCAGATTCACATCCTTCTGCACTGCCCCGACCTGGAGCTCCAGTGCTGTTTTTAGTTCTGCCACCGCCAGTTTGAGCTTGGTCTCCCAAGCCGCCTTCAGATCGGCAATCGCTTCGAGGACCTCCTGATTCGCACCCATGGTGGCACTGCTCCCAACTTGGGCTTTGTCTTTGCTCCTGGCTCCCTCCGGGCCTGGTGGCATCTTTGTGTATTCCTCTAATGTGGGTTGCTTACTCTTCAGTCTTGGAGGTTTATTAGACATGGCGCTGTGCCTATGAGTCGTGGATCAGCCCCTTCACCCGTGGTCCTCAGTCCCAGCAAGGGTGGGTTCTCACCGGAGCACTCCACCAGCGTTTTTCCCTTTGCTTTTCTTTCTCCGCGGCCACCCGGACTAGGCAATGTGATAATTATTTCGTATCCCTAGCGTTCTTCCTCTGCTATCGTCGAATGGAGACAGCTCCTCCGTCTCAGGGGTGCGCCCCTCGGGATCCCTTTGTTCTCGTCCGCGGCCATTTTGATGCCCTCTCTGTGGCCAACCTCTCAGAACAAAGTAACAATGCGATCGTTCCTCCGCCGTAAATTTGCAGTCAACCTGCTCATGCTCTGCTCTGAGCCTTCCCACGCCTGCACAAACTTTTGGGGCCGCCAATGATAAAAAAAATATGCGTTTCTTGGTCGGATCAAGTTGTCGGATCATGGAGCTCGCAGGGTTTCCAGCCTATTCCATGGCTGCCAAGCCACGCCCCCTCTCTGCATCGTTTTCTTAATGGAGGCCTGGGGGTAATCTTCTGATGGGTGAATCCCATGTGGTTTGCGAAGTATGTGAACTTGTGTCCACTGAATGGAGGCCCGTTGTTGGATTTGATCATGCCAAGGATTCCCCATTCGCTCAATACTTCATCAAATGTTGCTGCTACGTGGGCAAATGCAGGGGTCGCAACCTTCTTGACGATTGGGAACCTTGAGTGTTCGTCTATGAATAGGAGGAGGTATTCTCCTGATTCCATGGGTCCATAAAAGTCAACAGCTACCCTTTCCGATGGTTTTTCAGGAATGTGCGTTGGTTGGAGTGGTATTGGTGGCTCTGCTCTGGCGGTGCATTGGCATGCTATGCAGTTCTTCACCCATCTGTCAACCATCGAGTCTAGGAAGGGAACCCACATGTGACACCAGAGATGTCGCTTCATGTTGTCGGAACCTGTGTGTCCCTCCTGTGCCGTTTTTATTACTTCAGCTCTGAGTGTCCTGGGAATGACTAGCCAGCATCCTCTCAGCAGCGCTGCATGGTCTTTCACGGCTAGTTCTGTATGTATCTTGGCAAGTCTGTCCATTTCGTCTCTGCACACCTCTGGGTGGTTTTGAACGGCACGTCGATAAGTCTTTCCACTTGTTATTTTCTGTTAGGCTGATCGTCAACGCCATGGAGGGGTCCACAATGGATGCTGTTGCAACCATATGTAGAGACACTGCTGGCGGGAGTGCATTGGAAGCCACGTAGTTTATGTATTCCATGTCGCCGGCTCTGGAGATGGGCTTGCCTGCCGGATGGCATGACAGGTAGTCCGCTGGGTTGTTTTTGCCCCGAGGCCTATGGATGATGTCAAAGTCACATTCTTGGAGTCTGATGCCCCAGCGTTCTATCCGGGGGGCATCTTAGTGCAAAGATTACCAAATAGGGGCAGCAGGGCTTGCTGGTCTGTGATGAGGGTGAACCTTTTCCCTACGATGAAGTTGTAAAATGTTCACAAGCCCATACTGCCACCAGGCTCTCTTTTTCTGCTTGAGAGTAATCAGATTCAGGTGGCCTGCTAGCATAGACAACAATGTGCCTGGGGTGCGTGTCTTCCCCACTCGTCTGGGCGAGGATTGTACCGAACCCCAGCGAGCTCGCATCCACAACGATTTCCATGTGCCAATCCGAGTTGAAGTATGCCAGACGCCATGAGCCCGTATGGGCTTCCACCAGAGCTGGTTTTATTGTGTCGAATGCCTCTTGACACTCAGCAGATCAGGTGAACTCAGTGTCTTTCTGCAGCAGACGTCGTAGCGGTTCTGTGATGGATGCATAGTGGGGGATATAGCGGGCGAAGTACCCGGCCAACCCCAGGAATGAGTGAATATCCGCTACTTGTGTTGGTTCTTGGAGGTTGGAAATAGTGTTGAGCTTGTCAGGGTCTGGGTCTGGCGTCATGCCGAACACGGAGAAGATGTGTCCAAAGAATTTCAATTTGGTCTTGCTGAAACGGCACGTCTCGATATTGAGAGTTAAGCCCGCTTCTTGGACAGCAGTGCTTGTCGCCAGAAGTGGGTGTTGAGATTTGACGAACACCAGAATGTCATTACTATAGTTTAGAGCCCCTTGTCTTGGTCTGATGACCTGTCTGATTGCTTCTTGAAAAATGTTGGCAGCCGATGAAATGTCAAAGTTGAGACATCTGTAACGAAATACGCCATCGTGGGTGGAAAAGGTGGTGAGGCCCCTCGAATCTGGGTGTAGTTCCATCTGGTGATACCCCTGATTGAGGTCCAGGTTGGAGAACAGCACAGACTTATTTAGCAGGACAATCATGCCTTCAATTCGGGGTCCCGGGTGTCGCTCTGTCTGAATGGCAGTGTTGGCCATCCGCATGTCTACCCATAGTCTCAAACGTCCCCCCTCTTTGGGCACAATGACTAGGGGTGAAACCCACATGGTCGGCCTGTTGCTGGTTCAATTATGCCATTGTTGAGTAGCTGATTGAGCTCTTCCGAGCCTGCAGCCTGTAGGGGAAACCCTACCCTCTTGGGATGTTGAGGGACAGGTCGGACCATATTTTCGATGTGTGGTTTGATGGGGGGTCCTTTCAATTTGCCCAATCCTTTGCAGATGAGTGGGAATTTTATCATGATCGTTTCTTTTGTAATGAGGGTATTTGGCGTGGATCCGTCTGTCACCATGCAAATGTTCTCTTTTATGTTGCCTGGTGGCGCAACTGATTGTATCACGTCTTCCTTGTGGAAATGGATGTCGAAGAGTCCTAAGCAGGATGCGGTGTGGTAGCTCAACAAGCATCGCCCCTTTGTTGGGCTCCGGATTACGTGAATGACTGCGTCAGTGGCGAGTCCTTTGAGCATGAGTGAGCGCTTGAAGTGTCCTATAGAGTGAAGGGGGAGGTTTGCGCTCCACTGGAAGATCTTGGACTTTGTCTTGGCTAGAGTTGGTCTCTCGGGTATTTGTAGGAATTCTTGCTCCCCCATAATGTTGACGGTGGCACCAGAATCGATCAGGAAGCAAAATGTTCTTTCGCCGATGTTGACGGACTATCCTGCGTACCTCCTTCGCTTCCCTGTCATCTAGGATGAGGTTTACGTACTCATCCTGAAAAATTGGTCATAGTCGTCTCCTCCGTAAAGGGGTCCATATGGTTGCTGCGTGTTGTGACTCTGATATAGCTGAGGTGGTCCAACATACTCATCCACGAGGTGTGGGCCTTGGTCATATGGTTCAAAGTCTGCGGTGTTCTTCCACCGCTCTTATGTAGCCCCTTGGCCATTGTTGGTACGGTCTCGTCTGGTATGATGGGTTCTGAGGAGCTCAACTGTACATTCTTTGTTGTGGTTGAGGTGGCATTCGCGGAGTGGGGAATGGTTAGTCTTTTCTGCAGACGGACTGAAAGTGTCCTTCTCTGCCACCGTTTGCCGCATCTTTGAGAGAGTGCGGGGCATGTCCCTGAGTGAGGGAATGCCACCCCGCAGCGATAGCACTGCCTTTGCGGTCTAGGGCCAGTTTGGTTTCCTGCTCCATTTGGTGAAGTTCCCCTGTCTACAGTGCGCTGGTTGGCTGGGTGAACCTCTGCTAGGAGCTCGTTTTTGTCTTGTTTGTAGTTGGGGGTCCCAGACATCGATGCCGCTTGCACATCCATCCACCCATTCAAATATCTTTGCCAGCTCACTTACGTCGTCTATTGAGAGTGGCATTTTCAGTAGTTGTTTCTTTACTGCCTTATTGCTTCGTCCAGTGAAAAAGCGTCAAATTGACAGTGTGCACCTTTGACTAGCAGGCAGGTGATGAATCCATCCAATGTTTCTTCACCTCGTTGTGTGCATTGCTTAAACATGTAGCTCTGGGAGTTGCGATTGGGTTCAATCACGAGTTTCTTATTTAGGGCAGTTAGCAGAGATGCGAAGTCTGGTTGCTACTCTGGGGGAATAGTTTTGACCAGTGTTTTGACTTTGCTGCCAACGATGTTAATAAACATGTTCTGTAGATTTGGTGACTTCTCTTCGCCTGCCGCTTTTATGAAGTTGTTGAAGTCGTCTAAGCATTCAACCCACCTCAGGCCTTTGTCTGCTTGCAGAGACATGGTGAACGGAGGTGGCATGTGCCATGCGGAAGCTGGTGACCTGGTGGGGGGGTGGTGGCGTTGGGTCACTCATAGCGGCAAGTGCGGCAGTTGAGGTATTTGTGTGCCGTTTGGTGCGAGCCCCCTAGTACTGATGGGTTGCTGGTGCACGTGCTGTCAGTGTGCAACGGTCTGCCAAATGGCTCTCAGTGAGCTGTGGGCCCTTTGAGTGACGCCTGATCAGGATGGTGCGCGATGGCAGAGGACACACGTCTCGTCAGGGTTTGTTATGTAGCAGTAGCTTTGCTGTGCAAGGAGGCGCACCATGGTAGTGCCGGAATAGAAAGCCCTCCTGGTAAATGTGGGCCGGAGCGGCTTGTGCGGGCGTGTTGAGGTTGCTGGAGATCGGCTGTGATTGTTGCGAGGAGTAGGCGTTGAGTAGCGTCGGCGGGAGCGCCAGCGGTGGGGGAGGAGGAGGCACCCACCTGGTGGATCCGCATGTGTTTCTGTGCTCCCTCACGTGGAACAGAAGACGGCCGCTGGTGGAATGACACGTGGTGTGATTCCAGTGCCTGTGTGATGTACGCACAGTGTGGAGTGCCTGGGATGTTCTCTCTGTGGAACCCGGGGTCGGGTATCTTGAAGCACGGCGGGATCGCCAGTGCGCAGGAAGTAACTTGTGGAGGCTCACTGGAGGAGGACGCTGGAGCAGCGATGTGGTGCAATGGGATCACCCGTCAAGTTGGAAGGTGGACTCTGGGTCACAGGAGACCGCCTCGTCACCAGTTGTTAGGCCGAATGGCCTAGTAAAGGAAGGACACGACACTGGAGAGAATAATAACGTCTTCTTTAGTTCAACATCAACTATGTACTGCCTTTCTCTTCCCCGCTCCCACGTCATTTCCTACGTGGTTTCTGCCTCTCTGTTAAAGAGACAGTGCCACGTAACAGTATGGAACATAAAAGTAGGTCGAAAACATTGCCTGGCTAAGGAGTAATACTGTTATGTACCTTTTGTTTCATTACTTTTCTCCATACGAGGTACAGTACCTAAAATCCCATTCCATCATGGCTGTCATTTATCTTTTTGTTCCTAAGTGGATGCATACATTTTATTGCTCCTCCATTTGGTAATCCCTCAAGGGAGACTGTTGATCCTTATGTAAAATGTTCTGGGGCTGGCTTTTTTGCCCATTTGGTTATTTCTGCAGCACAGCAGATGATTGTGTTCTTTTATACTGTTTTGTTTTTCTAGAAGTGGTTATTCCTCCTTTGCAGCGCAAACGCATTGGTGCAGGTGCTCGGCTAGGGGCAGTGGTGGTACAGCGAGGGGCATCCTGTCGATGCTGCATATTTATGTAATGCTTCCAATGATTCTTTAGCTGAAGATGTGTTCAAAATACTAAATGAGGGTCACTGAAGACCTACAGGTCATTAATGTCTCCAAGTTATTGAAATCGAGATAGGGTGTGACACCTGGGAATATCCGCACTAAGAATCCATCTCATATGAGTGTAATTGTGGTTTTGGAGAGAAGATTAAGCAGCTTACAAAGGAAGGTGCATGGAAAACAATGAAACGTGGGGCGGACGTAAGCAGCAGACAAAAAGCTCAGGCACCCTAGAAGTAAGGGAAGGAAGGGGGGTGCTCTGATTGGCTCTGTCTGGGCAAGAGGCTGGCCACTTGTGCATTGATGGACAGTACTCTGTCCAGCAGTGCACAACACCGCTCTTTGTTATGACCCTGGTAGGAAGATCTGGGGTATGCACCCCGACCCGATTATCTTCCTATCCCATCTCTGACAACACCCTCCTCCCCACTGGGCAGAAAGGGGTCAGATTGACTCCCTGGAACCCTACCTATTAACCATTTGCAGGAGAAGTAGCTTATGCCAGAGCAGGATTAATGCAAACCTGCCCCGCCCCTCCCAGGGTGACATTAGTAAAACTGAAGATTTATGGCTGGATGGTTTTGAATTAATCATAACGTCTGATATTGGTCTGGGCAAACCTACAGACCATTGCTTTTCAGCCCAATATGCCATTACAATAGGGGAACGACTGTATGAATATCCCACCCCAAAAGGGGCAGTGCAGCCCAAACTGCTATGTCTCATCCTTTCTGCACTAGTTCCTAAGCAACCCAGGTGGTCTACGTTGTTTCCATTAGAAGGGACAGTGTCCAAACAGTGTATCCACTCACTCATATATTTACATTGTGCAAACTGTTTTGCACCAACCAAAGGTTCATGGCTTCCATTATCCTTAGCCGTCTGCCTATGGTAATGAGTGTAGTCTCCAGACTGCCCCCCTCTTCATTTGCTAATTTCCAGATTCTTGTTCCACACGAGGGTACAATCTATCTAGGAGAGAGAGGTAGAGAGAGGGAGAGAAAGAGAGGGAGAGAGAGAGAGAGAGAGAGAAGTTGGCAGCAAAGTGAGCAATTGGAATGGTCCTTATATATATATATTGTAATTAGTCATTGGGCATTAATTACATCAATTATAGCGACAGATAATATCAGGTGACAATCAATATATGTCTCAGCAGCAATGATCCTGGGCTTAAAATTATAATGATGTAGTCGCAAGGGCAAGACGCTTAGCAACCACATTTCAAATCCTAAACAATGCCAATTGGACTGAGTGTGAAGGAGAATTTAAGCAATAAGTCCAAAAATCATCACACTTAATGGAGTCATAGTCATAAGCAAGATTCTCATAGGTAAACATGTGCACAGTACTCCATATAGGACTCTGTAAATAGATTTTTAGATGTTATGTTTCCATAACTCCATTGCACCTGCATATGCAACACACTTGTTGGTGCAGTGCTAAATTAATTTGTGCGCCCAAAACTGATAATATGGGCAACTGGTTGATACGTAGGCATAACATCAATCTGCACACTTCTGGCCTAGGGCTCAACGTAATATACCATTTTTTTTGTTATACCTTTGAGAAACCCACAAAGTACATTTTAATCTTTTTAATGTAGATATGCCTTCGTAATTTCTGTTCCAGTCAACAAGCTCGGTTTTAAACAAGGCTTTCAAAGACAAATACCACCCCTGCTTTCCCAATTTGCATACCAATTGGTGTCCAAGGAAGGTATTCATCACCAGATAGTCAAATGTATCACTCTTAACCTGCTTACTTCGACAAGAGTTGGCACCCAAAATGTGCAGAATCGTGCATTGAGGCAGCATCTTGGCCTTTAGGTATAACTCACCCCTTTTCCTTTCAACCTGGGAAACTAATGATATTAAACCCAACGCCAGACACAGAGTTTCCACAGGGACCGAAGGTCTGAGTGTCAGAAGTTTCCTCCAAAATGCTCCCTCTATGCAATTCAGCCATCTCAGATCTTTCATTCTTAATGCCTTGAGACCATATAAAATAGCTGGGCAGAAAAACTATCTATAAAGCGTTAATACCCCCTCCAGGGAGTAACCTGCCGTCTGGTGTGTGAAACAGCTAAACAAGTGATTCAACAGTGCAGCTTTCTTCTTTTTAATTGCAATGAAGTTGGTGTAGCTGTTATCTGCACTCATCTCCAACCCAAGATATGGATAGTGGTCAACATACTCGATGTCCCCCAGGCTGGTGACAACTTCAACTCTGTTAATTTTCTTTCCTGCCACCAGCAATATTTTGGTTTTAGCAATGTTCACCACAAGATCATTCTCCCTGGCGTAGACTGCTAATTCCTCCAACATAGCTCTACACCCAGATGTTGTGTTCAAAGATTAGGAGGTCGTAGGCATATAGCATGCCAGTAATCATCGTCCATCGTATCCCTGGGGGGCGGTTTGAACTGCCCAACATTCTCTTCAACCGGCACTCCCCCATCGTTATCAAGACGCACTCTAGCACTCGTCTCCTCATGCAGCTTCCTAGGCAAGGTCAGCAGCCAAACCGGACAACCCAGCAGTGTCAGTTTGTTCCAGAGCCTAGCTCTGTTTACTAGGTTGTAAGCCGACCTATAGTCGATAAATGCTACATAGATCACTGGGCACGCCTCTGTGAGGCTTCAAGGATCAGCCAATCAAGCATACGAATGTTGTGGATGGTGGAGGAGCCTGGCTGGAAACCCATCTGCAAATCATGTAAGATGTTTTTGGATTTAACCCAATCCTGAAGCTCCTTCAATACCAGGCCTGAAAATAACTTACCAGTCACATTCAGCATGGACAACAGTCTGTAGTTTTCTGGCTTGCGCCTGTCACTCCTCTTGTGAAATGGAACAAGCATAGACTGACTCCAAGTGGACGGAATGGTATGTTCATCACACACTCCATCACACAGCGCTTTCAGATAGGGAGTCCACATAGCAGGGTCCCTTTTAAGGGCCACATTAGCAAGTCCGTTTGGCCCTGGGTCCCTAGCTGATTTAAGAGCCTTAATGGCCACCAACAAGGTGTCAATCGACGTGTCAATCAGCTAGCGCTCACTTAACCCAGGGTCACCAGAGATCGTAATAGATGATTTGGGCCTTTGTTTATCACCAATATGTTCCGGCCAGGCTGCCTCACTGATAGGATTTAAGATACATTGCTCTCTGGGTGCTTAACCCACAGTTAATAACTGCCAGTGATAGCGTTATCTCAAGGGGGAGTGGTCACTTTTATCGTTAGGAGATATATCAAGGGATTGCACACGTTCAAAGATATCATTACTACCGAATAGGTAGTCCAAAGTGGGACAATTACGGCCACTTCTCCATGTCCCATCCCCGGCAGATCTCCTCTGGCTCTTCCGTTCAACAGTACCAATTCCCATTCTCCGAGAAAATCTACCCATTTGCTCCCCAGAGTGTTCCCCCTCTGTTGCAACAACCGGGACTTCAGATAGACATTGGCCCTCATTACGATACTGGCGCTAAACCATGGCGCTATTAGCATTCCAAGGTTGGCGGGGCGGTAATTCCCCATTGAACATTGGCCCTTCCCCATTCCCATTTTTGCCCCATAGGGCTCAATGGGACTGGGGAAGGCGGTAAGTACGGTACCGCAAATTGCGGTACCGTAGTTACCTTGAGAGTCCCTTTGCGGGTCCCTACTTTAACGGCTGGTCTAGACCAGCCTTTCAGGTCGGGTCCCGCAAAGGGACCTCGTAGTAAGGCGCTAAGTGTTTAATGGCGCCACAGCCTTTTACAGCGCCGTTAAACACTTAGCGCAGGGTCCTAATGAGGGCCATTGTCAAATGGGGACAGAGATCATTATCAAGACATCATACGTTGAAATCTCCCCCTATTAAGATCAACTTGTTTCCACATCACTCCCCCAACCCACACATACATCGTCACTAAAGGCTTAAATGTCTTCTGTAAAAGCACCACCAGGTGAGTCATATACATTTATCAAGAGTAAACCTTTACTTTTGTGCTGGGTATTTTACTTCATTTCAACAGCCATGACTTTGTCTTCAAGGGAGTTTGTGCTTAGCACCCAAGATCCCATAGAATGCTGCACCCCAATAATGAGACCCCCGGAAGGTCTCCCCAAGTCACCTTTCTTTGCCATCAATTGGTGTAACATAAAACCTTTCAAAAACACATTATCAGTTAACCAAGTCTCTTGGCACATTATAATATCGTCCTCCATTAGAAGAGGTAAGGAGCCCGCCTCATTTAACAAGTGCTCGTAGCCTCTAGGGTTCAAACTCAACAACTTTAGTGCTCATTTAGCAGCCAGACATTGCTACGGGAGGAAGCTCTTCAGCCATTTCCACCCCTGCAAGTTACCCATAGGTGCAGGCGTTGGCTTAGGCTTGACGCCTTTTAGGACGAGGCCCCTGTTATTTTATTTGTTATACTTCTCACAGCAACTGGATGGTGCTGCTTCGGGGATCATGGTATCTAGTTCATACCTAAGTGATGCACATTTTAGTTTGTAAGAGCGTATCAGGTAAGAGGTCTAGTCTAGTTATGTGCGTTCCTTTCACCTTTGCTTGTTCGATAAAATCAAAATCAGTAATTAAGAATCCTCAATGAGGGTATTTTCGACATTAGCTTCAAAACTGCTCCTCAGTTTAAATGTTTATAGTCCCGGGTTTGTTTTGTCAAAGAGATGCTCAGTATTAAAGGATCCAGTCGGTGCAACAGACTCCTGCAATGTATGTCACTGAGATCTACTGAGGGTGCTGCCATCGATGCAACATCTCCGAAAGTCTGCGCAACTGGACCAGGGTGATGGTTGCTGGCTGCAGAAAAGAGAGGAAGACTACCGTTCAGAGGTGTATCAGCACACACCACAGGTGCTACTGGGGCCTCTTTCACACACCAGCTAGTCAAAGGCACCACACTATTACTTTGTCTGATCTTGCGTCGTGACTCTCTTTTCCTTTGCTTTTTGGATTTGTTAGAGCACCCCACCGATGTAGAGTTCAGTGGGCTGTCGCAATTTTCTAGGCCAGATTGAATCGCAGGGGCATTATTCGCAACAACCTGAGCAGCACGTTTGGACCTGCGCCGTTCCTTGGGGGTTTTATACCTCAGGGGCGAAGCCTCCTAATGAAATTGCCCGGAGAGCAACCCAAGCATAGTTTGATGATGTCTATATACATAGGCCCCTGAATCACCTTTACACCCACTGGGTCATGGCGGTTTTGCAAATTGGGCTTTATGCCCAGTTTAAGCTGGTCAAACTGTCCCTCCACACATTGTACAATCACGCTCTGTTGTTGCAAGTCCTCATGAATACGCCCAGAACATTTGAGTAGGATTTTCGTGGTGAAATACATAACACCATCGTTTAGGTTGACTACAGATCTCCCTGAGCTTAAATTCACAATGGTCACGTGACCCGCCTCGTTGGGCTCGTCCATGGGTAAATCTGCCACCGTAGCTGGGAATAGATGAGGCGTTTGTGACATCCGCTGCGACTCCCCACCCTGAATATCAGGCACGGGTATAATCGGAAAAGAATGAGTCAAATTAACCCCAGCTTATTGCAACTTAGGGTGATGCTCCCATGCATTGTGCGCAGGCCCTTGTAGTCAATAGCAGAGAGCCAGCAGTGAAACATTATTATCGATCGCGGGCAGAGACTGATTGACAGCCCCGGTGGATGCTTCATCAGAAGAAGAGCTTAATAAGTCAACATCACTCTCTCCTTGTGTCTTAACAATACGCTGCATGTTTTGAGACCCAAAGTAAGTTGTAATTAGTCCCTGGGTCGGATTACCTGACTATGATGCGTCCTCCATTAGGTGCACAGATACCATGTCCAGTTGCTCCGTGATTGTAGCACGTGAGTGTGTGTTCATTTTTTAGAAGGCTTGTGCTTCCGGAGATTATATGCTTTGGACCGAGTTGCAGTCTTCCCAGGGATGTTAAAGTTGTGTAATTAATCAGAGTGCTTCAAGTGGTGCTTTTGTAGCTAGGAGGGCAGAGCAACGATTGAATTAGGATTCACAGTCTAATGCCAGTCAGGGCTTAAATGAACACGTACCTCTGCGTTACGTTGTGATGTGTGTTATAAGGTCAGCATCCCTCAGCCGACCACAGCAGACCCCATCTGCACTACCTCTCTGCTCTGCGTTCCACAGGATAATGGGGTTTTCGAGTCGGTGCCGTAGAGCGAGGCAATTAGCCACTCCTCCTTCAAAAGACACTGAAAAAGTACTTGGCTCCAGCACAGCACACCACCTCTTCTCCACCTCTACGCATGATATGTGATACGCATGCAGTGAGGAGAGGTTTGCATTTTTAGGCCTTTTTCATGCTTTGCTACAACGTAAAATGCTTTGGTATGACTTTCATGCCTTATTGAATACTTTTCAGGCTGGCTATGCAATAAGTCACTTCTGGATTTTCTGTGCCTCTCAACCGCCTGCCCCTTCACTGACAGCTTCCTCAAATAACACATTCAAATTCTGCATTCTAACACAAAATATGCATACCAACTATGCCATTCACACATGACAATTGAACAACCCTCCCATCAGTAGTTAAACATCAAAACACTACACCTCTACAACCATCCTGCAAACCATAGCTTGGGCCAATAGATCTGGGCACACTAGGCTCCCCTCTGGATGTAAATGACTCTATCTTCTTCACACAGAACACCTAGAAACAAGCTCACACAAAGAGCTCATCTTTTCTCCTAAAAAAGCCATCTGCAGACCCTTCTTGCCGGCTAACTATCGCCCTATCACTATCACCCTTTTTTGGGCAAACTCATGGAGAAGTTGATCATCTCCAAACTGACCCTCCTTACCAAATCCGCTGGCTGCCTCCACGACCACAAGTCTGGCTTCACAGCATCCAGGGGCACGGAAACTGCTATCCTGAACACGCGTGAAGACCTTCTCCTAAACCTGGACTCTAACTCTCCCTCTGTTCTGATCCTTCTTGATCTTTTCTCAGCCTTTGACACTGTCAATCATGCCATCCTCATAAATCATCTCTGTGATAACCTTGGCATCACAGACCGGACATTGGCATGGCAGACCTTCTTCCTTTCAAATCGACCCTCCCAAGTGTAGTTGGGACCTTTCCAAACCTATACCTCACTCTCTACCTGTGGCGTCCCTCAAGGCTCTAGCCCATCACCTTGGCTTTTCAACATCTACTTTGTGTCCCTGGCCCCTTTTCTCCTTAATTCCAGTGCTATGCTGACGACACTCAGCTTTCCTTTAAGCTTCCATCTTCTACCTCTTCCTCTCTCATACCTGACTGCTATTCAGGCATGGTGATTTGCTAACGATCTCTGCCTTAATGTCAGTAAGATATACTTCTCATTGGGACACCTGCTCCCTGCCCCCCCGCAATCTCTGGCCACCCTCCTTGGGTCACCTCACCTCACCCTTGTGAATCTTGCAGTCATCTTTGACTCCTCTCTCTCCTTCAATCCGCACATCACAGACCTTGCCAAGAAGTCCAACTTTCAACTCCACATCCACATCTATACAACCCTAAAATCTCTCCACTGGCTCCCGGTGACCGCAATGGTCAAATTCAAGACCCTTTACATCATCCACAAGGCTGTCTGGGGCCTTGGACTGCTCTACATCTAGCTTTCTTTCCCTAACTCCCACCCTGCTAGAGGTTTTTGGTCCTTTAGCTCCAAGAGTGTGATGTAGATCCCTTTCCTCAGCAAGAACCTACCTCTGGAATGGCCTTCCTGCGCCCCTCAGACTTGAACCAGATCTTCTTAAGTTCCGGCAACTGCTAAAAAATGTCCTTTTCTCCTCCTCTTGTGCTAATGTCTCTCTGCCGTTGCGACTAGTGCCTGGCCCCTTATGGGTCTACAGTGGGCCAGGCCCTCCTTGACCCGTCCCCCCTCAGCATCCCGACAGCACTTGCCTTCAGGATCCCTTCCCAGAATAGCCTGATTCTAGTTTGCCCCATCCTTCACACTTCTTCCTTTCCCACTTCCCCTGCACTTGCCCATCATGGCTCCCCTCAGCACTTACTCAGCCCCATGGTCCCCCCATTCCTGCACTTTACCCCCCTCCCTACCTCCTCTCCAACTGTGGCCCCTACTTCCTTTCCCTCCCTCGCACTTTTGTTCTCTGCACCTGCACAGTAAGAACATCAAAAGGCCTAATATGACTATTACTGTTGTTTTTCCCTATGCCCCCCCCACCCCTTGTTTTGTCTTGTGGCGCCTGGAAACACTTTTGTTTAGGCATCATATAAATGTCCTGTTAGAGATATTTTTGTGTCATTTTTAGTTAAATACTGGACCTAGTACACTCTCAATGATGATTTTATGCCCTTGTAGGATTTTATTTACAATACCAAATGATGCCCTTTTGGCTTGCATTTCAGAATACATTTACCATGTAAATGAAATATGAAATATGAACATTCTCACACACACACACACATAGCCCTTCTGAAACCCAGTGTACAATAACCAGTGTTGTTGTTGTCTTATCACAGATGGCAAAGTGAAATTACCACAGGCGGTAAAACAAGCTCACTATTGGTTATTCCCAGTGTCCTGTGTTACCATCACAGATCAAAATATCTCATAAAATTCTGAGATGATTCAACTTTTGAATTGTTATTCTTTATCAGAAGTTAGAAATATGCAAGATACACAGGCATAATATACAATGCAAAATGTTCACATAGCCCTTACATCATTGAACCAGGAATCGAAAATAAACATTTCTAAGTACAATGCACTTGCGGTTATTTTTCTGTGCCATGAAAGAGCATAGTTATGCTAGATTTCAAATGGTTCTTATTTTTTGCGATAACCTGCGCTTCAAAACGGAACTGACACGCGCTCGCGTGTGTGTGTGTGTGCCTGTGCGTGTATGTTTGTGTGTGTGTCTCCACAGAGTGATCTGCCAGCCTTTCTGCCACACACTTCTCCCAGAGTCAGCCAAAGGATAATATCTCCAAAGACTGCAAACTCCTTGGACATCTGTCAGCCCAGGAACCCGGGAGAATGAGAAATAGAGTGTCAGTTCTCCCTCCTGCCAGGTTTTTAAACACTCCACTGAACTAAGATTACGCACCCTGTAGGTCCTACTTACACAAAATATAGAATTTGCCTGCCTCTCTCTGAGATGCCACCTCCCATTGTCATCCAGCAAGCCCTCTAGATAGTTCTGAAGCACATGACCAATCTGCCGGCTTAGAGCAGAACCAAATGGGATGGAAAAGTTACATTTGCTGTGTTTCCTGCTCTGAATTCTTTTAAACAATAACTAGTCTTTAGCAGAATGGATTTCATTCTGCACTTTTTATTCATTGCATTTCCAAGCTAACCTTGCACAGCCCAAATGCCTTGCACACTGGATTTATCAATCCGCACCAAGTTCATATAAAAGGCATGAACTGACTTGCACTGATCATTAGTAGGGGAATATCTTATATGTTAGATGGATATGGTAAATTAGTGTTAGTCTCATGTTTTTATTTTAGTGCAACTCAGCCCACAACTGTGGTGTAGTGGTGCAAAGTGATAACACCCTGTTATGCAATGCCCAATTCAAAAAATGTATTTTTCTAGCATGTGTTCTGTGCATTCCCAATACTGACATCTACTAGATTCAGCCTGAGTCTCACACATGAGTCTCACATGCTTGTCCACCACTGGGACCAATCTTTTACCCTTGTTGAAATGTGGGGCCCTAGATGAAATTCAGAAAACATTTCCCTACAGTCTAATAAATACAATGAATACATAATTTGTGTCTGTAGGCATCAACACAACAGCAAACCAAATGGCAGTGGTGAACAGTATAAATCCCAGCCACATATCATCATCAGTTTCCTGCACCTTCTGTCAGTCCCGAGCTTCATTTTGTAACCCTTCAGCTAAGCTAATGCTTTGTGTAACCTTTTAGGTCTAGCTAGAGAGAGCTTTAGCTCTTTGCCAACATTCAAGCAGTTGTGTGTAGGACAGGCTCTGTGTCAATCAGCTGCCCTGTTTTACAACCCGGTGGAAGCTCTGATATTGTGTTGGCCATTTTACAGAAGTTAGTGCAACTTTGCAAGTTGGGGAGACAATTTAGGAATGATGCTCCTAAGAGTTCTTTTGTTAACATCATGCTTGACACGTATGTTGTTTCCCCTTTTTCTTGCATAAGTGTGGCAAAATATGATAATGAGGCTCCCAATCCATAACAACCAGCGACTCTGTGAGGCAGGGAGGGCCTTTCATTGGGCCATTACAATAATTGTATGGAGAAATGTTGGAATGGCAGGGTAGTCTTGACAGTGTCATTGTTATTTGTGTGTGTTAGTTCTGTAATCATGTTTCTATTCAGTGTGCATTTTTCTTTTCCGTAACAAAATTCTGCTGCATGTAATGATAGACTGTAGTGAATGAAACACTGCCTTTGAATGTAAGAAAACATTATTGCTGTTTACATTTTAACTTTGAGCTGCAACCTGTAATGTAACAATTCATTATTTTGAATGAACCTCTGCATTATATTATAGGGGAACAGTTTCCCTTGCAGATTGTTTTTGCAAGCTAGGGTAATTCACTGTTGCATAACGGTGAGCTAGATGCATGATCCATGGCTCTCCAAGTGAATGGAGTTTTACAGTGGTGTGGCCTGCTTCTGACTGTTTTAAGAACAGACTGAGCCTGATAGGAATTCATCTCCACTCTTTATGTGTTAATTTTCGTACATGGAAGATTAATAAAATCACCTAACCAGGGGACGCAAAACATTTCTTTTAAAGTAGATATTTGTACACTAAAATATCAATAACAGTGCATGTTTATGGTTTTAAGGGTCCCCAAACGATACGACGTCCTTTCATCGCCAGGCATTTCTACGGCTGCATTTTTAAACGTGTATATAAAAGCGAGAACTTTCATCGAATTTTTGTTGGGGTGGTGGGAAAGGGCAGATAAGGGGTTGGTGGGGTCGAGTATAGTAATAAATTGGTGGGGAAGAGGGTGTGGGGGGGGTTTGGGCCCCCCAAAAAAGAAATTCGATGAACTTTTTCATTATTATATACACATTTAAAATGCAAGCGATGAAAGGACATAGAACCCACCAAACACTGCCCTAAATACAAATACCATTGCATTAAATAGGAAATTAGATTTCCTGTTATAGTTTTGTAAAAGCATAACCCAAGGTTGTCATGGACCATGGTACTGGTTAAGTTAAACTGAAATGTAATGCAATCTCCATTTATAAAATCGCCCAAAAATGTAAACGGTCAATGCTATTAATGTTTTAATTGGAGCTTGTGCTTTCATTGGGAGGAACGGACGGCTCTCAGATCTTGAAGATCTTGTAGACACATAGTTCTTGGGTTGAATGAGTGGGAAAGGGAAATAGAGAGCCCTGGGAGGTTCCAGCTTCCCAGTAATAGCGTCCACATTTTGGAATTCCCTCCCACACCACCTGAGAAATGAAACCTCATTCTAGTCATTTAGAAACAAGTTAAAAACTTTCCTCTTCAGATGTGACTCTCAGCAATAGCCTACTGTAATCAGCTACCTATTATAAGGTGGACCTCTTACAACATTGAAAAATTTAAATCTGTAAAAATGTGTGTGATGTTCTGCCATGTATAGTTTGTAAATATGAGACTTAAATTATCTGTATTGAAGACGTGCAAACTCGTAACCATATTCTTAAACTCAATGAAACTTTACCATCTTAGCGCCCAGATGCCTATGGGCTAAGTGCGCTCTATAAATGTATAAATAAATAAATAAAATCATGTCAAACCAGCTCAACGCTGCATTATTCCAAACGGAGCACTTAACATGTTCAGCTCGAACCACCTGCTCACTGCTGCGTACCATTTTCGAACTCTGTCTCTTTGAACTCTGCATCGGAGTACCAAGGTCACTGTATCGAAACTACAGACCTCGACTTAACCACTGGAGCCTTGCATCACACCCTGACCAGAACCAATAGCTATCAACATCTTGGACCGGCTCGACTCCTAATAGACTCTGGTGAGCAATCCGAACTGCACAACCTGAGAGTTGTACTCGAACCGCACCAGGTTCCCAATTAGAACCGACTAGATGCCAGCTCCCCATTTGACCCAGCACTTATCGCTACACTTGAACCTGGTGCAACCCGCACAGTAGCATAGCTCAAAGCCTGGTTTGATCATGTCAAACCACCGAAGAACAGTGAAAAGGTACTGTTCACTCATACCTGCCCCCTGTTCCATCTTTGCACCATAGAGACTGGTTAGGTCACGTTTGCACTGAAAGACATATCTTTTTGAATTCATTGTGGTTGATTATTGCCTTTTCACCCCTGTTTCATTACCTAGAGTGCTGCATCTTTCTATCTTTTATATATTCTGTCTTCTCTCCACACTGGTCTGTTTTTATAGTGTTTTATAGTTATTTTCACATTGGTGTGTTTAATTAAAGTATATATTTTTTATAGAACCTTCATTGGACATTCTTTTTATTTTGGGCTGTACTTTCCTGGTTGAATTGCTACCAGAAGACATTCACAGCCCTTCTTAGAGTATAGCGTTCCCTCGGCCCACGTTACTACAGACGGAAAAGGAGGTGTATCTCTTGCCTTTGACTTTTTTACCTTTATGATTGGGGTCGTTCTTGGTTTGTAGAAGTGTGGGGTCTAAGTAGGCGGTTAGCCACTACACAACCTTACATTCCAGCAGAGCACAAGTCATTTTGTCACAGGAACGGGGTAGGTCATTGGTGTCCGAATGCAGGACTTCCCTCAAGGTGGCTGCTTTTTCTGTTCTCCAACATATATTCTTCAGGGGTAGATGCTCCATCTGGTCACTGTATTTAACAGTGTCTTTATTCCTCAGTTCCTCATAAATTAACCAGTAGGCAGTAGTCCACTGGTGCTTGGTCTCCACTGGATCAATGTTTTCCTCTGGCTTCTGGATTGAGGGGCTAGCTCTAGTTGACACTTGCGGGTGAGTGGTGTCTCATCTTATAGATGGGTGGAACATAAGAGTGCCTGACCTTTCCCCGTAGACTCCTTTTGCGATGCCCACATATTAGTTGTAGTGGGGTGCACTGGTGAACTACCTGGGACTTATGCAGCCAGGTCTTCTCTGAGGTTCAGCAAGCCAACATTCCCAGCATGCCCTCGAGATGGAGGTGCCATTTTCAAGTTTTCCCAGGATCTCTCTGCTCCCATCTGAACATGCACTGGTAGATTGATGCCAGGAGGAAGGTAAAGCCAGACTTTTGCACAATGCAGGGGGAGTAGTACTGGGGTGACTTACAGGTCCGGTGGCAGGATCTCTGCCAATGCTGCCTTTTCAAGCCCCATGATAGCATCTTTTTAAGATGCTGTCATCTGAGAAATCAGAACCAGTGCAAAGCAAGTTTCTAGATTCACATGCTGCATTGGTATTTTCTGTGAATATTACATCTGCACTGGGGAAGTGGGCGATGACATCCCACTTATTTATTTGGAGCGGTTGCTACCCAGTTCTCTGGGTGTTCAGTAAGCACCATGGCACAGGAAATCTTGGTTGAAGGTGCAAACATAGATGTTGGCGGTGGAGACAGGAGCACGCAGAAACCAAATGGAATTTCCACAGGCACATCCGTTTCAAGCAAGGTTCTTCCCTTCTGGAGATCTAGTAATAGACAGAAAACATTGTGTAGGTGAAACTCACAGGCAAGCATCTAATTAGCATCCAAAATCAGGAAGTCAAGCAGGTAAAGCCCAGTCCTGGGATTCTTTGGATCCTCCCTAGGCTTGCTCAATGGTCTTGCCCATTCCTGGATTCAGCGCACAGGTCTCATCGGTCTGGACTTGCATCATCTCCAGATAGTTGTTTGCCACATCGAGAATCTGGAAAGGGCGGGCAACCAATTCCTAGGGTTTGTTGATGACAGAAGGGCTTCTCATGGGTCTCACTCTTCTTTTCCAAACCTGAACCCTAGGGGTTGAAACTCCCAAACAAAATTGGATGGAGTATGGTGTGTCAAGAACACAAGGAGCAGGTCCTCTTACCTCAGCGCATAATAAAAAGCACCATTCCAGCTTCCAGAGTCTCCCATGATCCATTTCTTACAAAATGATCCAAACGAATAAAGCAGTACAGAGTAAGTGCATGAGTATATTGACAAGAAAGTCTCATAATTCTATCTAAGCAGCCAGCCATTTTGTTTTTCGAAATTCCATAAATAGTCCCACCCATCAGCAGCATGCTGTGAGATGGCTGACATCTTCAAATGAGGCTTAACTGAGTTCCTGTTCCTCCTACAGTTTCCAGTCAGCAGGACAGTCACACCCCGAATATTCATCCTGCAATACAAGGATAAAAGAAATCATTAAAGTGAGAAAGCTGCTCATAGTTCAGGCTCACCTAACTTACAATTCCTCCTTCAGTTTACAGCTAGAGTCAGCAACCACACTGCAGCATTCTGCAGTGACACTCAGATTACTCATTCTGTAAGACATAAAGAAAAGAAACCATTACAATGAGCCAGCTCTGCAAGCTTCCAGAAAGTTCTAAGCATCAAATCTTCATTCTTGAATATATCATCTTTTCTTGATTTGGACTTTGGACATTAAAAAGAAATTAAGCGTGAAGTTAGCCCATGATGTTGTAAAGACTCACAGAAGGGATTGGACTGCAAAATGGACCAACATGGTGAAGTTTAACCTATACATCTCAGACATGCTGGTCAATTTCTGAGAACTTTCCAGAGTTACTCCATGCCAGATCTTGTTCCTTGATCACCAATCCATACCGGCACAGGTACTATTGGGTTCTTGGGGTTAAAAGTACGTCATAGACTTAGAGCAGAGGTCGCCAAACAGTCGATCGCGGGCGACTAGTAGCTCGCCTGAGCCTTTTCAGTCGCCCGCCTGAAGTTACCAAAAAATAAACATTTATCCTAAGTTACATTATTTAATGGTGCGTGTTCCGGATCCAAACCCTGGTCCTCCCAATTGCAGGCGGGGAGCTTGGCTGCTGTGCCACATGGAGCTGCTTGGAAATCCACTGACAAGTGTCAGTATCACGTTATGCTTCTGCAGTCCGCCTGTAGAACCACAGTTGGCCTTGTGCGCCCCCACGACAGTCTTGCTTAAGCAAGCTGCTCTTGTTTGCCAGAGATGTTGGAGGGGCTGGGGCAGGATCAGGATCATTGTGACCACGCAATGTAAATATCACAGTAGAACTGCCACTCGCCTGGGAAATGTTCAAAATAATATTTAAAAAATGGTGCAATTTCTTTTATGTGGCTTCTTTCCAAATTCCACATTGTACATTTCCACTTTAAATCACTTCCATGACACAGGTACACCCACTTTTAGTACATTAAGCGATCCATAGACACGCTGTACAGTAGAAGCCTACCAGGGTAGCTCAGCAGGTTGACAGACCGATGCTGAGATGTTATATATTCAAAACTACAGGTTGTTTATCGTATGACTTTTTGCAATGCCTTATAAAAAAAGTGCTATACAATGTGTTTGGCCAGGGTATGGGTTGGGCTGGTTGCTTGCTTATATTCAGGGCTGAGGTGGGGATATTTCTGCCCATGTAGTGAAAATCAAAAGTTGGCACCCATGAACCCACAGTTTAATTTTCTAAAAACTGCTGTCAGCATAACAGAAGCATTTATTTGTGATCAACCAGTTTGACAAGCATTTAAAATCTTTATAAATATAACTTGTGCTAAAACACAGAGGGGCACACAAATAATGATAATGATGTGTTATTTATATAGCTCCTTAATCCAAAGCGCTTTACAGAGCACATATTTACATGCAATATCACCCAACTGAAATTGGTACTCATTTATCGACCTCAGAAGGATGAAAGGATGAGTTGGCCTTGCCGGGACTTTAACCTGCGACCTGCAGATCACGCTCAGATCGCAGCAGCGAGCGCTCAACCCGCTGAGCTATCATACCAGCAAATAACGGAGTATGTGTGGTGTCTGACAAAAAAAACATTTCAAAGAAAACTCGTGAACGCAAGCAGCATTTTTCAATTTGGAAATTGCTTTTTTTTTTATGGAAGTGTAAAATGCACATTTGGAAAACAATAGTGTGCCTAGCATGTAGAAAGCCTGCATAAAACGCAAAGGAAGGGGCACAAAAATTACAGGATATTTGTGTGGAAGTCCAACAAATATCTGTCTTTTTGAGGCAGCTACTAATAAATAATAATTCAACAAAGAGGTTTTTGAAGTTCTTAATATATTTGTGAAGGGATTTGTTATTCCATCTGTTTAAAGAGGGGAAATAATGGAGCCAAAATAATATTGGTAAAAATTCCGAGGTTTATAAATATCCCCACCCTGATATCGCCCGCTAGTAGCTCTCCACTGTTGGCCTCCACTACAAGTAGCTCTAGCTAACGTAAAGGTTGGAGACCCCTGACTTAGAGTGTGGTCACAAGGCCGAAATAATTCCTCTCCCCGCTGTTGTTCCAGAAGCCATGCAGCAAGTCTAAAGGTGTGGATTAAGAGCCCAGTCAGATGATTGGTTCCCAGCCCACAAGGTTAACAAAACCATGTCCCTACATAGGGATCTCAACAGAACTGTTCTGTTTCAGCCTTCTTGAGGTCCTTGTCTGGGAATCAAGGTACTCACATCGTCTCTAGACTAAGGACGCGTAGGTCTCACACCTGTAAATCCCTTTTCTGGCATCATGTGTTACTAAACATACAAGGATCAGACATGTAATATGTTACTAACATGTCTTTATTAGGGTTATGAAGACCAACTAAATCATTTCCCATATTGTCAAGAATGTGTTTAAAAAGCAACCCAATTGTGATCAGGTTGTTCTGGCACCAGAATAAGCATAGCAGTCTATTGGGAAGGTTTTTTAAAAAAAAAGAAACAAATAAACATTCTTTCAGTTCTTGTTAAGGCCGGGAGCAGGTTCTTCCTGGCAGCTTAATATAACATAATCAAATGTTGGTTTTTGTTCAGTGTCCCATACAAAAGAAAGAGTTTCCACCTATCAACTCTTTTCATCCTGTGGTAAAGTCTCAGTCTCTAGTAATTTGAATGTCTTAATTTCTCTAAGACTACCTGATGAATATACCTTGTTAAATGTCTATAGATTAAATAGCTTGAGGGGGATTGGGGCTCCACTCTTCAAGAAAACATTGTTAAATGTATGTTTGACATCATGTGGCACCATCCCTCTCTGCAAAACCATAACTGCCAACTTAGGCTCAATAATTCCTCTTCAATCCACCTGCTTGTTATTTATCAACCACTGAATAACAATCCATCTTTCCTACAGATTATTCTATCCATTATAATCGGTTCCGCCCCCTTCATCACACCAGGCGATCTTAACTTAGGTTTGAACGACAGCACAGATCTGGAGGTGGATGCCCTAGGTGGCAAGGCCAATCTTCACAATTCTATCTAGATTGATGCAAGGCAAATATTCACAATTCTATCTAGATGTGACACTAGGCTAATCTTTACAATTCACTCCAAATGTGATGCGTGCTATTCTATTTAGATGTGACTCAAAGAGAGTCCACACAACTCTACCCGAACCAAAACTGGCAGAGTGCAAACTGTGGCTGACTAAAACAAATAGGCTAGATGCAAAATATGGCTGAGCAAGCCAGTTAGGCTGGATGCAAAATATGGTCCCCTTACACAACGACGCAGATTCAAAAGGGCTACCGTTTACAATTAGGTTAAATGCCAACTATGGCTTATTAGCATATGACTTATTAGCATAAATAGGCTAAATGCCTGAGAAAGTATCATGTTGGGTAATGAGAGAGGTGGGGTAGTTAATGAAATACACTAATGACTGCCTCCCCCACACCACACTTTTCTTATCAGTCGCAGCTGGTTGACGGCTCCAAGCTTCCCAGGCAAACACGGGCAAACACGGACTGGAGCTGCTTCTTCGGGAGCTGTATTGAAATGTGTTCAAATTTGCCAATGTTAAATGGTGACTACAAGCTTCTTATGATTACAATATAGACGTGTGTCATTACATCATGCCTCTTACATTGGGAAATGGCATTCTAAATATGCATTGAAACCGAGATCACAGTTCATGAGCGCAAATGAAGCACTGCTGAAGGTCAGTGTACCATAAATACATGAATACATGTTGCAGATGTGCTACATGGGAATACTGAAGCATAGCAGTTGCGCCGTACGTAGATCCTCAGCATGCTAGTTCCAAATACATGTCAAATTGTTCCCCAGAGACTCCGGTAGCCTTGGCCCTCCACCTTAAGCACGTTTCTTGCAGCCTTTCTGACTTGATCGGCAATTTAACGTGCCATAAAATCCAACCCACTTTTTGTGCATTAAACACCTTGTTCTCTGGCAGCGAGAAAAAAACCCACAGCACCAGTGCTTAATTTGTAAAATATTAAGTGCTGGGGCTCAAAAAATCTTGGCCCCATAATGCTGGCCCTGGGGTCGGCAGGCGTCGCCTGCCCTGCACCGGCCCGGGCCAGTTCAGTGCTAGACATTGCAGAAAAGTAGCATGGGGCCTACTAAGAAACTCGTGCATATCTTAGAAGACATTGCTGAAAAGCGGCATGGGTGCCAAGGAGTCCAGATAAAGCAGCTGGGCAAATCACAAGGGCTGCTCACATGTGCAACTTTTCTTTACCTCCATTGCATCATCCTGCAAGAACCTGTGGAGGAATTACTCATGTCTTAAACCCCAGCACCCTCAAAGAGTATGTGCAAGTGCACCTTAAACTATCTTCTTCTCCAGACACTTGACGGTCATACCCACAGTCACAACCCTATATCATATCTCGCTCCCCTTAACACTCTGCCCATCTGCCATGCCTATTTCTTGGTCACACCTGCTGGCACAATGACAGCACCCCCATGACTGTATCCCCCAGACCATTTCCTCCTTGTGATGGGCTTGCCCATGCCTCGTGCCGCCCCGTACTAACATACACGCATGCACACAATCACTGAGCCGACTGCTCGTAGGTCTGTGCTTTCCAAGGTCCCGGCGGCAACTGCAGCACGGACCGTCTTTATTACAACCGTGCATGCGCGGGCCACAACGAGGCTAGCATATGCGCATCAACAACTCAAGACGTCACACTCCTGTGCATTGGAAATGGATATGTCGATTCCCCTTTGAAAACCCTTACCCAGTAGAGGACAAACAATTAACTGTTGGCACCTGCAAACACTCTCTCCTGTTACGACAATCCACTTTCGGTTCAAGCATTTGTTCAGTCTAACAGCAACAACATTTCTGATTGGCTACACAACACGCCATCCCTGCCTCTTAATCTAAGGACCCCTGATTTGTCCTTTGCCCACATTAACATCTTAGGTGATCACCCGGCCAAGCCCCAGCATTGTAAGAACAGGATACATTGTTTCTTGAGGAAATAATGGCATAACACCTACACCGGCTCTCACTGCCAATAGCTGCACTTCCCCCAATATGAGAATGCTCCCCCTCACCAATGACCATAGCCTCCATCCAACAAACTCACACACATTTGCCATGAGACTGGTGATTATACAATGTTGTTCTAATGCATGAAGCAGTCGCGCATTCGCAAGATGAACAGGCACTGTAGCTAAACTCTCAGAGGTATGGTGTTTGTTACCCACTTTACAAGCAGCTCAATAAATGTGCTTTCACCGAAAGCTCGACTGTATTTTTCCACAACCAAGCCTTTTGCCTTTGGGGTGTGGTGTTGGAATCAAGGGTTTAATTCTGGGGGAGCTACTGGGCAGAGGGCTTGGCAAAAGAGGCAACTTCAAGCTGGCGTAATGTGTACTCCAGTGGCGAAAAGTACTTACGTGCTCCATGACCACTCACCGCGGGGCCATCTGCACGAAACGCCCTTTATTGAAAAAAGGGCGTCCTTATATATTGCCCGCTGAGCCCTAAGGTTGCTTAGCCTCTTGCAGCTGCATTCGCAGTTGTTATTGGCTGCCTTAGTCTGAATTGTGGGCCGGGTTCCTGCTGTTGCTTGGGAGCCATCCCTTTTATTTGGGCGAGCACTTCCGTGGTGTTTGGAGTCCCCAAAACCCATCACCATTGTCGCCAGCTTGAGTAGGCGCCTTAATCTGCGGGCTCTCTCCTGCTAGCGTGCGTGTGTATGTGTGTGCTCTTAGCATGTGGGGGCCGGAGCTTTCTAGTCAGAACTCTCCAGGATTTCAGTGCTGAGCTGGACCTCACCATGCTGAGGGCAATTCTCTGTGGTGGACACGTTTCTGTCTCATGGTAGTCAATTGGTGTCTGTCGCAGCCCCAGCTTTCTTTTTTAATTTATTTTCTGTTTTACTGTGATTCTGGTTTGAAACAAACCTTACCCACATTTTATACAAATATATCTAAAAGAAATACATAGACAACCAATATAAACATACATACATTTCATCACACACAAGACACGCTTCCATCTCCTATGCCAGCCTTCTACAATACTAGGTACTCGTTTGGCGTGAAGTCAGGCAGGTGCGTGTGGCCAAAAGGAGTGCACAGGCTGCATGTAGTAATAATAACACAGACATGATATCTCCAGGCAGTTTTGCGCAGTTTCCAAAATCTACCCCTCCCCCTTCCATCACTCGCTGTGTTGTCTACCCTCCCGCCTCCTGCACACACCGCACCAGGCCCCCTTTTCCAGTGCCCTTTTCCTTGATGACCCCCACCGCTTCTTCAGCCACAAGAAAGTTTGAACAGTTTGAAAAACGTTATGCCTTTGTTACTCCCACAGACCAATCACTGGAGACCATGTCCTCCCTACCCCAACCCAGGACTATGTCACGGCCCCCACATCCAGTGGAAATGGGAGACAACAACTGAGACCCAGGATCGAAGGGAGGGGGACCAGGAACAGGGTCAGAGCAGGCACAGAGGAAACCAACTGGATTTAATCGGCAGAGCACAGAGCGATTTAGGAGACATCCCTCACGTCACACACTTACTTACCCTTGCTTGAAGCTGCGGCTGCCTTTGGAGACGGGAATTGGAGCTGGCCGGGGTCTCTGCATGTCTGGGGTTTTGAGGGGGCCAGTAGCCAAGAAACTCCTCCAAACAAACGACCACCAAGTGCTGAGGCCTGAGGGCCCGGCAGCAAGGCAAGCAACTGGGCCATGGGCTAACTCAGTCACGAGACGAATAGTTGGCCTCCACCACGCCCTTACAACTCTGATGTGAAGGTGGCGCTGTGCCAACCCCCACACGTGACGTGACCATTTGATTGGCGGGTAAACAGGCGGCCAATGAAAAGTGTACATTCTGTGTTACTATACAAAATGTATCAAATACTGCATAGTAACACAGAATGATCATTTTCATTGGCTATTCTCTGATCCTTCACTGTGCTGCTGTAGACAGGCAGGCGGCAGGGGCTGGGCTTGGACCTGCAAGCAGAAGAGCACTGAGCACGAGATCAATTATCCAACAGAAATGAGTCAACAAACAAAAGTTTTGTTTGTTGACTCATTTCTGTTGGATAATGCTTAAAGTTAAAATAGATTACACACTACACGTCTTGTGCACATGTGCCGGTGCCCAAAAAAGAGTGCCGGTGTTGGCCACCGCCAAACACGGCTCAAATTAAGCACTGCCCAGCACTGTCTATCTGAAATACACCAAACAGCTCTTTTCGGCTTGCATATCGCACACAAATCCTGATATGTTATCTGCTGTCATTACGCTGTGATAACACCGCACCTAGGTCATGCGCTGGCATCGGAATAATGAATTGTACCGTGGGCACAAACGTCGGTTAATGCTGGAGCCAACCCAATGTATAGCTTAACCTGCTCAAAACGCTTTCCTATTCCCTGAAAACACAGTGCCTATCTTGAGTAGACGTTTAAAGGGATCAGTCATTATGGCGCACCTGGAAAGAACTGGGTGTAACCATTAAGACAATCCATGATCCTTGGGGGTCAGGCTTGTAATGTGGCATTGACCAGACAGGGCTTGGAGCTTACCCGGTTCTTTACTACCCAGTATCAAGTTCCACTCCAATAAAAAACAAACATGGGCAATGCCAATAGTTTGGGAACATGCGTAGGATTGGGGAAACACTGCTGTAGTGGTATTAACTAGTTATTGATGGTAGCTGGTTCAAAATGGTGGCTTTGTCAATGCTTGTTTTCAAACACTGCAGTGCTTATAAATCGAGTGGCTTAAGGCAGACCTGGTTCTTATTTCACCACTAGTGCGTTTATAGCCCTAATTACGTCATTAGCTTTCAGAAGACTGCTTTGAAAAACATTGGCAGGTACTTTGAGCACAACGTTTGATGGTAAGGCTTGAATAAAGCAAGCTCAAAGAGTTCCCATGAGAAGGTGTTTTGGGAGGGGCGGGCACTATGTGGGTATGGCCATAGGGATTAGCATGGCCATGGGCAGTCAATGGGTGGTCAAATAACCTAACAACACCTACAAGCTTTGTGTCCGTCCTCACATACCATTTCTCTCTATCTGTACTCCAATGCAATAGTTTTGGCTTATAGGTGGCGCTAAAGCTCGACCTAATAGCCCAAACGAATGAACATAGCCTTTCCTAACGTTAAACCTTTGTACTCCAGTATACACAGTGCCTTCCATGACACATCATTGTGTTTCTTTACATTTTTTACCATACACAAGAAAGTTGTCTTGAAATGCTACAACACCACACATTCCATTAAGTAGTTGGTGCACTGCATTCTAGGAAAGGTGGCGAGTTGGACCCTCTCCCCATCCTATTTAGAGGGAGACCAAGCATGGACGTAATTATAGGCGTAGACGGGGGGTTTTGTCCCCCCCAACTTTTGTGGCATGCCCTTTTGTCCCGCCCATCTTTTTGGCAGGAGGCCCGCTGGGCCTGGGGGCCGCATTGTGGGCTGAGGTGAGTTTTCTGCTTGTTGTGGGTGTGCGCAGGCAGCGACGCGGCGGGCTGGGCCGGGGTCTGCAGTGTAGAGTTTCTAATGTGCCCCTGTCCCATATTTCTAAGGTGCGGGTGCCTTCTGTACATGTCTCCCCTCTCCCTCGTGTGTGGCTCGCTTTCTCTCTGTCCCTCGCACTCTGTTACTCTAAGCGTGTTTTTTTCACAAGGTTGATGGATTGACATTGGAGGGCCTTGTTTGTATATTATTACAAACATTACAATGTTCTGGCTCACATGCACACCAATTTGGCATGCTTGCTGTTACAGTGGGATAGAACTACCCCATACAGTGTGAAAGGAAAGATGCCTTTGTTTGGGCAGCAATTACTGGGAATTCAGTCGAGACGTCCCTGCATCCTGATTGCTTGTTTCAAACAGAAGGCTCCTAATCGGTATTCGTTTATAATCAATGGTATTTATGCACATTCTGATTACATTTGAAAGGCGCTAGAGATGTGACAAAGTGCTAAGGGTTTAATTAGTCTGAAGAGAGTGCAACAATTCCAATAATGACATTGGTGGATTCTCTCTCTGTGTAGCTTTTTTATGTCTTGCTTAGGAATTAGGTGGTTTTCATTCATGCAATTAGTGAGTTAGTTTCACACCTGTAGAATGTTCACCGTGGTGGATTTGCTGACGATGCACCATTTAGCCAAACATTGACCAAGCCACTGGGGACCGGGTTAGTCTGGTCACTACTTGATGTCCCTGGTTGGAGCAGGATCACCTGGCCTCTTGACCCCCCCTCCCAGATGCAGCAATGTTCTTCTGTTGAGAGAGAGAAATGAGCAGCGAAGCCCCTTACCCAAGAGCCTCAGAGGTCGGCCGACCAAACACTATTGGCACTCACAAACACTGCACTCATTGTCAAAGAGACCTGCAAACACAGATCGTTCACAAACCTGCCGAGTACAACAAACTGATACGGCAGACAAGCAGGGTGTGTGGTGACGTCCATCTGTTTGTGCAAAGGGGCCAGCGGATGTGACATCAACGGAGAATAAAAGAAAATGCCCATCTTGCGGGAAGGCAGCTCCGGAGAGGCGCCATTGTGTTGTGTCGGTATTGAGCACCAGTGAGGCCTCCCCTTACCCACACCCAACAAGGGTGTAAACCCAACAATTGGCAACAAGGCTGAGTGTGTCCCTGTCGGCTGCACGATGTGCTAGGGTGAATAGGGCTGTGGAATGCCTGGAGAACAAAGACTCCAAAAAAGGCACCCATGCTCTCAGTGCATCGGCCCTTTCTGATATCAGCACACAGCTGTTGCCTGCTAGAAGAGGCATTGCACCGACTACTCACTGAGCCTCTTCTGCACTGCTGAACGTGCAACTATTTGGCCAGTGAGTGCCCTGGGGTATAACACAAGCGTCTGGAACACCCGAATGCTTGTCCCATGATGAAACTGATGGCTATACACACAATGATACACACAACAGACTTGCCATGGCCCTACTTGTCCAAGAGTGCTTGTGTGGCGTGCCCGTCCCAAGACATTGGTTGCCGGCCCTGAAATTGTAGGACACTGCAAATTCAAATCTGCCGTTGCACGTGCTCAAGAAGCTACTCAGTACACATGCCCCTTGCATAATACGTGGGCTAGCCAAAGAAAGGTTGCTGGGTTTCCATGCATGTTCTCGAATATGAGCTATGGTTCTGACTTTGAGGCGGAGGATGAGTTATCTTCCACAACCTCATAAGGAAGAAGAGATGAGGGAGACTGTGCTAGAGACGGGAGACCTTCATCAAGAAACCGGTTCCACAGTTGTCCCATGCCAGAATTTGATACGTCTGGTAACCTGACGTTCCAGGTCCGAAACGGTTGCTATGGAAAGAGCGTCTTGAAATGTTCTCCACTGCTGATTGAGGATTATGAGAAAAAGAAATCAATGTAACTTTTCTATGCTGGAGGTGAATTGCACACAAGCTGTATAAGATACTCCCACAAGGTACAGGTTCATATGTGGACACAGGCGATGCTCTCACAAACTACTTCATGCCACTGATGAACATTGATTACGAGAGGTTACAATTGCGTCAAGCAACCCAAGGTCCCAATGAATCATTTAACGCATTCTAAACTTGGCTGTGACACCTCGCAACAACTTGCGCATTCCTCGATGAGGAAGGGGTACTACGAGGTCAAAAGAACTTTCATGCTAAAGGCAGAGAAATATGGCGGTCGGCACCCCAATTTCAATCGAGGTAAGCAGTGAAAAACCCTTGTGAACTTTCTGGGAGAGCACTACCGCACACTAAAGGTTGCCTGGCAATAGGTCGACAGTGCGGCCTCTGTGGTAAACTGGGACACTGCCAATGTCTGCACAACTCCATGGCCTCCCTCAACCACTAAATGGCTGATAGAATTGCCGAGGAACAGAGGAGCGAAAGTGGCACCATTCACGGAAGAAACTCTAGAGAGAGGGGAGGAGCAAGCAGATACACTGGATCATGTCGGCCCTATCGCTAGGGGTACAAATCATTGAAAGGCAGTGTTATGCTTGAACTAAAATGGCATTGGTGCGCAGTGCATTCTGGGAGCGCTCGGAGCCATGATGGATATTTACTTCATGCCGCAGTGAAAAGCTGCACACATTTTGCTGAGTGTTAGATTCACGGTGCTGAGGAAAACATGCTTTCCAAACCTGGTATGCGGTCAAGGACATTTCTGCTGGGAAAGCTAACTTTGTTATGGTTTGTTACTGTTCTCTGCGGAGCGTGTTTTTAGAGAAGGGAGGCACTCTGCTCCTTGAGGGTAGCTCTCGATTGACCCAGCTGGCAACCGACGGCTGCTCATCAACTGCGCAAGTGCCATTTCCAGAAGGTTTGAGAACTGCCACCCCTGGAGTGTGTATATATGCGGAAACCCAGAGGTGGTCAGGTGAGACTTCAGCCAGAGGAGGACGCTTACGTCCGGCACTCCTGTGAGCTGTGGTGCTCTCAGCCTGGTTGTTCCCGGGGTCTTCCAGCCGCTTCTGGGCAAGATGAGGAATCCAGTTACGCTCACGGTGATGTATTTCATTTTGAATTCTTTGCTTCTTCTGTGATTTATGTCTATGCTACTTCTGTGAGTTATTTCTATGTTATCATTGGTTGCTTCTAAGCTTTGAATAAATAGCCGTATAAGTGCTGATTATCTTCTAAGAGTGTGTGGTTGCGAGTTATTGAGATTTCTGCGTTCAAAGTATTAGCTCTATAATTGTATTGGTGATTTTTGTTTTTCCGTGCACTCTGGGGAGAGCAATACATATTTGGCGTCACGAACAGGATACTTGTGATGAGTTGTTCCGAGTATTAAAGAATCTGTTTGAACGTAGATAGGATTCGGTTGTCTTGCAAGTGAAGTTTTTGAGTAGTGAAGTTTTTTTTCCTTTTCCGGCGTGTGCGTGCTTGTGGGAGCGATTGCAGTGTGGAAAGAAAAAATATAAAGATACAAAGAGGTTTTCGCTTTGTTTGCAATAATGAGTAGTTTGTTCAGGAAGAAGAGCGTTACCGCTGGCGGTGACTGTTCTGATGTTGTTATTCCAGGCTGGACTAAGAGTCCATATAATAAGTTGGCCCAGACGTGGGCATGTGGTGCAGGTCTAAGTGAGACATGGGATCACGGATTGGGAGATGCCGATCCGTCTGATGTAATGGCATGCTTGCAACAAGTTTCAGTAGAACGTGGCAGAGAATGTGCGGCATTAGGTAGGCGAGGTTGGGTTCGTTTGCATGCCTATAGGAAAATACATCAAATGAAGGCGGAAATGAAAAATGAGGTTTTGCGATTAGAGAGAGAGCTGGCTGCAGAAAGGCAGACTGTGTTAATGCAGCAGATTCAAATGAAACTATTTAAAGATAAGGCTGACACATATCAGGCATTGGCCGAGAGGGCAGCAGTCAGAGTAGCCCGGTATAAGTATAGGAAAAGACGGGGAGGGGTCAACAAAAGAAAGGTGGCAACTGTAATTGCTACCGCTGGTGTGGACTGGGAACCGGATAAGTGGGGTGGTGATATTTTTGATTCAACCAGTCTAGAAAGTAGTTCCGCAAATGAGTCTGACCCTAAAATGGAAGCGAAACAGAAAAAAGTGGCGGCTAAGCCTGTAGAAGACGGCGAGCCGGACCCCACCCGCAGAATCCTGCTGGCGGAATGGTGGATTTAACCACGCTGGAGGATTACACACAACAGGAGGTTGGGGAAATTATTACCCGTCTGAGGCAAAAATCAGGGGAAGCTTTATTGACATGGATGGTGAGATTGCTAGATGGGGGTGCTGCAGGGTTGTTGGTAGATTCTATGGATTCACAGCGTTTTTTACCCCTATCAATTGACACAAATGTACAGGAGGTCTTAAGGGCAGGACCACCCCCTGACGCAAATGGTCAAGATACACAGGTGTCTTTGTTGCACCTGGTAGCCCAAGCATGTAACCGTAAATACCCCATTACCACAGATTGGCCTAGCGAAGAAACAAAGTGGTATATGTTGAGAGAAGCAATTCAAAAAGTCAGAGAGCATGCTATGAAAGAGGCTATTCACATAGATGCTCCTGATCACATGGGAGCCGTGCCGCTCTCAATTTCAACTCGAAACATGGTGATTAGAACCGCGCAACCTGCATACAAAAGTGTCATTATGACTTTGCTCGTAGGTATGACGGGCAAAGCTACTGATGAGGTAGCAGATGCCATTCGGCAACTTGCAGATTTAGGGGAGTGGGATAAGAGCGATAACAAGCCACGTGGGAGAGTGGGGAGGAGTGAGAGAAGAACTGAAGGCAGGCGGCAAGATAGTAGAGACTCCCGAGTGTCCCAAAAAGACATGTTTTTGGCTTTGTTAAAAGATGGTGTGCCACACGAAGAAATTGATGGCATTGAAACCAGAGTAATGTCTGAATTATACAAAAAACGAGGACTTGCAGCCAAAGAGCGCTATAAACAGGTTAAGAAACAGGTAGTCACCACGCCACAGGGAGATACCTCACCTTCTGCTCCCCCTGCGGAAGAACAAGATGAAGGGTCTATAGGGACACCTTCCCCGTACCAGCCAACATACGCTGATTTGAGAAAGGTGGTGAGTGCAATGTTAGAGGCGGAGTCGAGTCACACCCATTCAAAGTTTGACTAGGACTTCGGCCAAGCTCCGGCAGCGTCTGCCTGCATAAAAGTTGATAGGCGGCCTCATGATGATGTTAAGATTTTTTGGGGGCCAGGAAATACACAAGGGTGCGAGCATTGATAGACACTGGGGCAGAGGCCTCTTTGATTCATGGCAATCCAACACGATTTAAAGGCAAACAGTTTACTATTACAGGTTTAGGGGGAAAGGAAACCCCCGCTGTACAAACGAAAGTGGAGATGAAAATAGGCAATTTAAATAGGCAGAAATACCAAGTGTTGATTGTCCCGATACCTGAATATATAATTGGCTTTGACATTTTGGAAGGGTTAACCTTGGGACTTGGCGGTAAAACGTACCAGTTTGGGGTAAGTGCACTGATCTGTACACCCATTACCGTAGGCAAATTGAAGATGCCCCCAGTGCAAGTGCCGGTGGCAACCAAGCGGGTAGCAATGAAACAATACCGCATTCCTGGGGGGCACAAGGACATTTCAGACACCATCAAAGAGTACGTAGAGGCGGGTGTATTACGCCCTATTACCACCGCATGGAACAATCCTCTCTGGCCTATTAAAAAGGGAGATGGGTCGTGGAGGATGACGGTGGATTACAGGGAGTTGAATAAACACACTCCTCCCTTAGTGCCCGCAGTCCCAGATGCCATTAGCTTGATTGAGAATGTCCAAAAGTTTGAGGGGACTTGGTATGCAGTGATCGATTTAGCCAATGCATTTTTCTCTGTGCCAATTGCTGAAGAGTGTCAAGAGCAGTTTGCATTTTTGTGGAGTGGACGTCAGTACACTTTCACAAGGCTACCTATGGGGTACATACATAGTCCGACTATCTGTCACCGGCTGGTTGCAGAGCACTTAGACAAGATACCGTGTAAACCTGACATACAAATCTCTCATTACATTGATGATATTTTGATTCAGGGCAAGGATGAGCACAGTGTGCAAAGCCAGTTAGATGTCATTATGGAAGGATTGAAGAAGGAAGGGTGGGAGATTAACCCGAGTAAAATTCAAGGTCCAGCTGAAACAGTGATATTCCTAGGGATTCAGTGGCATCATGGGCATCGAGAAATGGTGCCAAAAGCCCGACAGAAACTACTGGAATTCACCACTCCAATGAACAAAAAGCAAGCTCAGCAGTTTATAGGGCTGTTTGGGTTTTGGAGACAGCACATTCCCCATTTAGGGCAGATATTGGCCCCCCTCTACAAGGTGACACGAAAGAAATATGAGTTTCAGTGGGGGGAGGAGCAACAGAAAGCCTTTGAGATGGCGAAAGACACCGTGCAGCAGGTGCTTGATTTATGGCCATTGAAGGAAGGCGAAGTGGAACTAAATGTGTCTGTACAAGACAATTATGCTAACTGGAGTGTGTGGCAGAAACAAGACAGGAGACGTGTACCATTGGGGTTTTGGAGTCGGAAGTTGCCCGATGCTGGTAACTCATACACTCCATTTGAGAAGCAATTGCTGGCGTGTTATTGAGCCCTTGTCGATATCGAGCAAATGACGGTGGGCCATGATGTATTGATGAGACCAGAAATACCAATCATGCAATGGGTACTGAGCTCTCCTAAAACGCATAGAATAGGACATGCTCGAGAAGCCAGCATAATTAAATGGAAATGGTATATTCAAGACAGAGCAAAATCAGGAAAGGGTGGAGTGGCAAAATTGCATGAGCAAGTAGCCAACATACCGCCCTCAGATTACATACCACCGGAAGTGCCTGAAAAACGTGAGTCTGCCGTGAAATGGGGAGTACCTTACAGCGATTTGACCATGAATCAAACAGAGCATGCTTGGTTCACGGATGGTTCAGCTCGATATGTGGGAACTGAGCGGTACTGGAAAGCAGTGTCGTATAATCCCAAGACAAAAAAGATGTTGACGACAGGGAAAGGGAAGAGCAGTCAGTTTGCAGAGCTTTACGCAGTTTACCAAGCTTTGAAACAAGAGACCCCTGGTCAATGTTATGTGTACACAGATTCATGGTCAGTGGCGAATGGATTGGCAGTGTGGTTGCCAACTTGGCAAAAGAATGGGTGGAAGATTCATTCAAAAGAGTTGTGGGGAAAAGAACTGTGGCAAGATATTGCAGAAATGTTATTACAAAGTGAAGTCACTGTATATCATGTGGACATGCATTGTGCCACAGACTCATTAGAACGTTGGTTTAATTCTGTTGCAGACGAACACACCAAGATTTCATCTATGGATGCAGAGGCTCAGGAAGACGATTTGGAGGGTTTGGCAAAATGGGCCCATCAGAAATGTGGGCGCCTTGGAGAAAAGGCTACTATCAGGTGGAAACAAGCTCGAGGAATCAGTCTTCCTTTAGAAGTAGTGAAAACGATCATTTTGCAATGTCCAGTGTGCCAACACCAACTGCATAGACCTATCCCTCAGATTGTTCGAGGTACATTGCGAAGAGGGAAATTACCAGGTCAAATTTGGCAGATTGATTATATCGGTCCCATGCCAATCAGTAGAGGTTGTCAGTATGCATGCACTATTGTGGATACATACTCAGGATATTTGATGGTTTTGCCGTGCAAATGTGCAACACAACTGAACACCATCAAGTTGTTAGATCAGATCTTACTACATTATGGAGTGCCTTTGCAGATTCAAAGTGACAATGGGTCACATTTCAAAGGCAAACTAATCCAGGAGTTTTGTCAGGAAAAGAGCATTGAGTGGTTGTACCACGTACCCTATTATCCAGCTGCTTCCGGGTTAATTGAACGAATGAATGGGTTATTGAAAGAACAGTTGCGCAAATCTGGAGATGGCAGTTTGACAGGCTGGCGTGATCGTGTGTTTGATGCGGTGCAAGTATTAAACAACAGACCTGTGAATGAGCATGAAATTCCTTTGATGCGATTAATAACTCCTACTTTACAGGTTCAACCCAATTCAGTCAGAGAAGCACTATTGTACTGGGAAATTACTCCAGGTTCTTTAGCTCCCTATCAAGCAACTCCAGAGTCAGCAGGAGTAGACTTGCATTCCCATGAAGAAATCAGATTAGACCCGAGAGGGATGGTTGTAATTGAAATAGGGATTGGAGTACAAATTCCCCCAGAGCATATGGGATGGATTGCCCCTAGATCTGGCCTAGCATTGAAGGGAGTTCTAGTGTTGGGAGGCGTAATTGATGCTGATTACCAGGGTGAGATTAAAGTCATCCTGATGAATAGTGGGGACCAATTGTTATCGATCCACAAGGGTGATCGAGTGGCCCAATTGATCATTATTCCCGTTAAATTGTCCATGATTAGGAAGGGGGAGCCTCCTACAGTGTTAACTACCCATGGGGATCGCGCTTTTGGCTCTTCAGACAGTATGGTACCGGGTGCAAAGGTGGGGCTGGAAAAGCCAAGTGGCCCACCAGTGCCCGCAGATTTTATTGCATCAGGCAAAGATCAAGTAGTTTTAGTCATGGAGCCTGGTAGAAAGAAATGGCAATATGTGCCCGCAGACAAATGTTACCTGAGAGAGTAATGTACAACACTGATATCTCTTTTCTGGGTTTGCCTTGTAGATCCTGTGTCTGGCTGGTGTAATTGTGGTACTAAATGGACTCCATTTGGGAGAATTAAACAACCTGCTGCTACCAACGAAAAATGTCACATCTGTGCCAGTGATCAAGAGGATACTGATAGTGATGAATAATGTTGTCCCAAAGCAGCCTTATGCCGATGCCGAAAAGCCAGCCAGACCAAAGACATGGATTCATGAAATGCGGCAAACACGTCAGGAGCAAGTAAAAACAACCTTGATGCCAGTCATGCGAGAAGCATTTTCAGGACCACGAAAACATTCTCCTATGATCACCCAGTGTAAATAATACTATGTCTTGTAATCATACAGTGATAGCTGCCAGTCATTTGAATCATGTGAAACTTCCAACAGGATGGCTCTTTTCATGTGGAAACATCACATACACTTATATTCCAGCTAACATTTCCAGAGGTCCATGTGCTTTAACTCGATTAGGACTAATGATGTTTCCTTTACACCCAGCGATAACTCGAGGTAAACGATCAACTTTCGAATCTGTGGGTCTATCTCCTGATTGTGATTCACATGTACACTTGTTATCAGAAGCTTATCAGAAGCTGAGGTTCTAGCATTAAGCCTTTCATTAGTGGGAGTTTGGGGTTTAGCTGCTGGGAGTTACAAATCTTTGATGAAATTAGCATGTTTAGTAGTCAAAAGCCTTAATCATACTTCTCAGGCATTAGAAGAATTACTCCTTGATAGTCAAGTTATTAGAAAAGCAACTTTGCAGAACAGAGCTGCTGTTGATTACTTATTGCTGAAACATAATTTAGGATGTAACGCATTTGAAGGTATGTGTTGTTTTAATCTAAGTGACCATTCACGATCTATTGAAAGTCATATTCAAGGTTTGAGGGATCTCATTTCTCAAGTGTCTCAAGATCGTACTGGGAATTGGTCGGCATTGGTTATTTTCATGGATACCTGATATTGGGGCTACACTACGTTACACTTTTGCTTGCATTTTTATTATATTAGCTATCATAATAGCTTGTTGTTGTTGTATTCAATGTATTCCCAATTTAGTTTTAACGTTTCGTAGGTTTCAGAGACCGGCTCCTTTGCCACCGGGCTATGGAAGGTAAATATCCAAGGGTGGAATTGTTATGCTTGAACTAAAATGGTGCTGGTGCGCAGTGCATTCTGGGAGCGCTCAGAGCCATGATGGATATTTACTTCATGCCGCAGTGAAAATCTGCACACATTTTGCTGAGTGTTAGATTCACGGTGCTGAGGAAAACATGCTTTCCAAACCTGGTATGCGGTCAAGGACATTTCTGCTGGGAAAGCTAACTTTGTTATGGTTTGTTGCTGTTCTCCGTGGAGCGTGTTTTTAGAGAAGGGAGGCACTCTGCTCCTTGAGGGTAGCTCTCGATTGACCCAGCTGGCAACCGACGGCTGCTCATCAACTGCGCAAGTGCCATTTCCAGAAGTTTCGAGAACTGCCACCCCTTTGCACAGTGTGTATATATGCGGAAACCCGGAGGTGGTCAGGTGAGACTTCAGCCGGAGGAGGACGCTTACGTCCGGCACTGCTGTGAGCTGTGGTGCTCTCGGCCTGGCTGTTCCCGGGGTCTTCCAGCCGCTTCTGGGCGAGATTAGGAATCCAGTTACGCTCACGGTGATGTATTTCATTTTTAATTCTTTGCTTCTTCTGTGATTTATGTCTATGCTACTTCTGTGAGTTATTTCTATGTTATCATTGGTTGCTTCTAAGCTTTGAATAAATAGCCCTATAAGTGCTGATTATCTTCTAAGAGTGTATTGAGTCTTTCTGCGTTCAAAGTATTTGCTCTATAATTGCATTGGTGATTTATGTTTTTCCATGCACTCTGGGGAGAGCAATACAGGCAGCCAAGGTGTAAGGTTGCCATATTATCGGTACAAGTGTCAGTACCGATAGACACAGTCGCATCAGTCGCACTTCCATTATAGCGATGGATTCTACAACTACAAGATCACGGTGTCACACTCTATTTCAGAGTAGGTGTAGGCAACCCAGCCGACTATCTTTCACAAAACACGGTGAGGCCCGAGAAGGACTCTGATGTGGTCGAACAGGAAGATGAGGCAGTGGTGAATATGATCACTTGGCTGGCAATTCTTAAATCCATGGCATTACATGACATTGCTGAAGCCACAACGATAGTGACATGCGGAGAGTGATTGAAAAGCTGAGGGGTGGTCAATGGAAATCATTTCTGGCTGATCAGACAAGATAGACACCAGAAACAAGAGCGTTTCTCCAGGGGATATGGAAGGTAAGGTTTGCGATGAGCTATCACTGGGGACAGATGGAGTTTTGCTAAGAGGCTCCAGGATTGTAATTCCCCCAGAACTGATCAAGAAGGTAATTGACATTGTGCACAACGGAAACCAGGTGGCTACAAAGACCAATGCATGACTACATGAAAGGCCCGGTTTCCAGAGCTGGAAAGGCATGTGGACACTGGATTATCCAGTTGCACTTGGTGTCAGGCATCGTGCAAGCTGAATAAACTCACCTCAGTTGAATCGCCAGAGAGGGCAAGTACACCATGGCAAGCCATTAGTGTGGATGTTTGGACTGTTCAACAGAATCGACATTTTCTAGTGATACTTGACACGTTTTCTCAGATACCCTGAGGTGAGGTGGATTCAAACCATGCCGGCGGAGTGTGTGATCCGAATACTAGCAGACATGATTGCAACACGTGGGCTGCCAATGACTGTGCAGTCTGATAATGGCTCACCATTCCAGAGTAGAAGCATTGAGGAATTTTTATCAGTGCATGAGGTCAAACATATTCTCATAACTCTGTGCTGGCCATGAGCAAATGGGGATGTGGATCGATTTATGTGCACGTTGAACAAGGTGTTTTGTAGATTACTTGAAAAGAACACAGACTTTCTTGATGACGTACCAGACCACTACACATACCACAACAGGCGTGGCTCTGGCAGAAGCTTTCTTGAGTCAAAGGTTAATTTGCTAATGGTGGAACACAAGTCGAGGGCACCTACCTTCATCAATCCAGACAAGATGAGAAAGCGCAAATTGTGAGAAATGAAAAGGAGTTAGCATGCCGACTCTTGGTGTCATCACACAGCCAGGTTGGCAACACTGCACTAATCATAAATCGCAAGCCAACACACAAGTTGTGCCTTCCATATAAATCTACCACATGGCTGATCACACATCGGAAATGATCCATGGTTACAGCCAGAATGGCCTTTGAAAGTGTGGCAAGGAACTGTAGTTGGTTCCAGGGGATACCCATTCCCAAAGAGGAAATGGACGACAAAGGGTATGAGAAGATGAGACGATACCCCCGGAGGTTACTGAGTCAGAGATAAATACCATGCACAGGGAAATAAAAACAGATGGAGAAGAGGTTAATGTACCTGAAGATGAAAGTACAGGTGACATCAGACAGTCCAGGTATCCCAAGAGGGAACACAGACATATTCCTGTGAAATCCAAGACTACCTGGTCGAGCCGTAGGGGACATGAATGACGGTCATAGAGGCGGCCGACATCTGGTATTGGATGAAGGATTCAGTAAACGCAGATAGACATGTTAATAAGTTGTTTATGATGTTGTTGTTATTGTTTGTTAATGGTTATGGAGGTATGTGGTGATGTCCATCCATCCGCACACGTGTGCTGGTTGATCTGAAGTCAATTTAGAATAAAAGGCAGTTCCGGAATAGGCACCATTGTGTCTGTGTCTTTATTGTTAACCAACAAAGCCTCCTCTCACCTACACCCAATGAGGGTGTAAACAACAGGGCGCTCTTACCTACAGAAACCTTTACCACAGGAGACAGTCGAATGCCACAAGCTTCAGAAAATACCTTTCAGACATAATGATGGCGCTGCACACCGTGGGCCCTTATTAAAACTTGCAGTCACTATTTAAACATAATAGGAGCCATTACAAAATTAACCACTCCCCAAACCTGACTAATAATCAAATAACAAGGGAAATTAAGGCTCTTGAGATGTTCAATTTGAAACATGACTGTGATAGTGATTCTGCAGGAAACCCTATTCGAGCGAATAATTGAAGTTGGACTCTGCTTTTTCGTTTGCACAATACTCACCCTACAAAAAAAATGTCTGAACGTTGCAAAACATATATACACATTTGGACAGCTTCTGTACAGGAAGTGAGGCTATGGCTGTTTCTGCATCCAGATTCCCGCCAAGAGCTCTAACTAGTATTTGAGGCCCCCTTTTTTGCAATGTAAAATATTTGACAGGTGGGAACGCCCCCTTGGTGTCCTTAGTGCCGTTTAGTGGGTTTGATATAAATGTAATATAAAATTGATATCAAAGATGATATCTATTTTATATCAAATGTATATTTCTTGATATAAATTGTTTTTCTAGTCTGATATTAAAAAGGATATAATTTATGTGCGTTTGATATAAAGTGACTATAAAATATATATAAAAATGTGTCTGGGAACGTGTGTGTGCGCGCTGCTTTTTGTTGGAGGGTAAAGTGAATTGTGAAGAGAGAGACTGCGAATGTTAGGGTTTTGTCGTGGTGACGATTTTATGACGCAGGAGTGGGTTTGGTTTTCAAATATAGTGCTGATGCCATGATTTTCTAATACTTTTTATATAGATCTAGTATAATTCTAGGCGCAGTAGCCAACGTAAACATTTTATAACAGATATTAAATAAAGTTGGAGTACATGTGATAAGAACTTTAATCATTTTTTATAAATGTTATATATGTATTATATTATTTTTAGATTTATTTATTTATAGAGCGCTCAAAGCCCAGAGGCAACTAGGTGCCGTTTCATACTTAAGAAGATGGTTACAGTTGTTTGGAGCATAGCATCAAGGTTGCGCAATACATTTGTTTACATCAGGGTACATCAGGGTTGTCCAACATGCGGCCCTCAAGCCTTTTTATGTGGCCCTCGAAGCCAAAGAGCACAGACAAAACATTAGGGTTACTTTTGTACATTTTGTATTTATTTTATACACAGCAAGCGTTGTGGCTGCAATTTCAGGGTAGGAATTGTAGTCCACACACATTACGATTTCCATTGGCTGAAAAACAGCCAATGGAAATACTGTTACCATGCAAGGCACGTTGTAGTAGTGGAAATAAATAAAATAAATAACTGCCTTGCATGGTAGCAGTATTTCCATTGGCTGTTTCTCAGCCAATGGAAATCATAATCACGTAATGTGTGTGGGTGGAGTGACGGGGACGGGCACACAGCGCCACATTCACACATCTGCGTGACCGAGCCCAGGGCAGAGCCTGCATGAGCCAGCAGCTCAGCCCAGCCCATGTTCACAGTGCTACGTGCGGTGCACACCAAGCCTAGTTCTCCTTGCCTCCAGAAGTGGGAAGTACTGCCTGCCATATTTTCCGACGTATGTTTGCAGCATGCAATAATGCTTTTGAGCCTCTGAGATACTGCTGGCCAGATACACCGAAACACAAGTATCTGACCAGCAGCATCTCGGAGGCTCAAAAGCAGTGTGTGCTGCCTTAATGTTTGAACATTCCGCCTCGGAAGGGAGGGTTCAACTTGCATCACTTTTTGAAAAAACCTCCGCCTTGGGTACTGTTCAAATTGCGTCACAAAAGGAATGACTTCCCACATGATTTTATTGCATGTGGGAATGAATTCCTTGCCAAAATGGCTAGGCAACACAATCACGCCATCCACACCCGGAAAAGCAGCACAGCAGGTAAAATGCCTGGGGTTCTATCCAGTTTTTGTTTTTGCAACTGACAAGTGCTAACCTGGATGAGGCAAAATAGCCTTGGGAGGTGTCTGTGCCCCTGTTGGAGGAAGGCCAGCTATGGGAGTGAATTTTCAGAGTGCATAACACCGTAGCCCACTAGATCCAGGACACTGTGGGCTTTACAGCAGACACCATGAGGGCAATTCCCTCCCCGGTTCCTACAACATGGCCCTCAGCTCAGCTGGAATGATCCGAGTACCGGCGTACCGGCCACCCCTGGGCGCTGGGAGAGGAGGGCACCCGGCCATGTCTAGTTCTTCATACTTTAAGATTGTGCTCAAATTGCATTTCTTCAGTTAGGTTCACATTTGGGTGATCGCTTTTCCCCATTTTATCTATTGGATTGGATTATGCTTCTTTCATTAACACAGAAGTAATGAATGTGTATTACAGAGATACGCTGCCATACGTATTGGGCACACTGCACAGGCAGCATCAATCATTACCACAGAAGTAATGAATGTGTATTACAGAGATAAGCTGGCATGTGTAATGGGCACACTGCACAGGCAGCATCAATCATTAACACAGAAGTAATTAATGTGTATTACAGAGATAAGCTGTCATGTGTAATGGGCACACTGCACAGGCAGCATCAATCATTAACACAGAAGTAATTAATGTGTATTACAAAGATACACTGCCATATGTATTGGGCACACTGCACAGGCAGCATCAATCATTAACACAGAAATCATGAATGTGTATTACAGAGGTAAACTGGCATACGTATTGGGCAAACTGCACGTGCTCAGGCAGCATCAATCATGCTTTGTAAAGGACAATGTTGGCCTAAATTGGGAACAGCCAGGATAGACATGTTGCTACAGAGGCATATTTTGGGCACAACCAGCATGACAATGCATTACATCAGTGACAGTGCTGTCTTACACTGTGGACACATAGATCATTAAAATGTGTTGTGTTGTAACATGTTCTTGTCTGCTGTTGGTGACATGGTATTTTCATGCTCCCCTTTAGAACTGATTATGAACGTATGGCTTTTTGGTCAGTTTTTCTGCTCTAAAATGCACCATTTCAACCCCATATTTGAAAAGAAATTCTTGGAGGGTGAACCCCCCAAACCCTCCCTAGATCCATAGCTCCCTCGCTACACTCGGTCGCCCACACTATTTCAGGAAAATATTAACACAAACACACTGAAAGAAATCACAAGCAACTGACCTTGGATCATTAGGTGGAAGGGCTCCCTTAGATACTCACTGCCCATGACACCAAAAGCTCTCTTTGGGACTGCATGGCGCCTCACTGCCTGTGATGCTATTGTGTCAAAGGTCACACAATATTGCTTTTTAATATACTGCTTTGGGTGAGGTTGTTGACTTTTGGCTCGCCGGCCCACTGGGTGACAAAAAGTTAATGCTTCTGCCTCACATTCAAAAAGGTTGGACAAGCCTGGTTTACATGATATACAAAATACAATAATATACAATTATATACACAGTTTGTACAGGTAATCAGCTGGTGATCAGCTGGTGAGTAAGCAACTAATGCAGGAGGTCTGTCCTGAAGAGAAGAGTTTTTAGGTCTTTTCTAAAAGACCAGAAGGAGGTGTCGTTTCTGAGATGAGTAGGAAGGGCATTCCACAATTTGGGAGCTATGGTAGGGAAGCTGGCTGGGTATATAAAGTTAGCATACATTTGACAAGACTTTGAATAATGTTTACATACATTTTTTATTATTTTTATATAAAGTGGGGGTGCAGTTCATACGACCTTTAACACATTCTATATAAAATGGATATAAGTTTAAGAATTTCAAGAATATTTGATATCAATTTTGATTGAAAGGGCCGGCTTAAGGCTGTGATGGTGTCGGGGGAGGGCTTTATGACCCGTACAATATCGCTTTTGCGGCGGGTTGGAAAACACAGCACTTTTTGAACGTATTGCGAGACCGGTGAGCTCTGCAAGAACATGTGCACACATTCTATCAGCAGCAATCCGGCTCTTACTGTTATGGTTATGGGGGAGTCTGTTGGAGATTGTGTTCAAAACATTAAGGAGCATGTGCCCATAACACTTGCTCATCTGGAAATGGCGACCTTGAATGGGGATGAAGTGGTTTTGGAGCAACCATCTGCAACCGATGGGGGTTCTGAGGACAGGGTAAATGAACCTATGGTTTTGCCGGCGGATGCAGCCATGACACCGAAGACTGATTATGCTCCGTTGCGCCAGCAGCAAAAACAGGGGGCCATGCGCCCTAGATATCGGACAGCCTTTTTCCCGGTGAGTATATTTTAATGCAAGCGTGTGTATTTTATAGGGCATACGAACTAGCTATAGTTAAAACTATGAATATTTGGGAGAGACTACCAATATTTACTGTATTTGTTGTTCAAACCAACTTGAAAACTCGGGGGATTATGAACATTTCTTGTGCAAGGCCTGTGTTTTGCTAATGGAAACATATAGCCTTCAAAATAATACGGTGATACCGGCTGTGACCTGGGTCGATGTTCTGGCCATCGCGGGTTTTACGTCCATTATTGTGAAAATGTGTTCAAAACAACACTTTCACAGGTGGTGCTCAGTGCACAAAATTGATGACCCCCAACAGGATACTCACGAATGTTTGGAAAAAGCTTACACAAATAATTCACTATGTGAAAAATGCCACATGCTGAGCCCTAAACGCATTGTAGAAATGATGCGTTTGAGTAAGGCACTGACACAGCTAAGGGTCGGTCCAGGGACGGAACGATGCATCTAAAACATTGTGGGCTATACAAACGGCAAAAATCCCCTTTTGAAAATAAAGCAATTTAAACAGGGTCTCTGATGTGTGTTAGAAGCATCATTGAAAAAACAGTTCGCAAGTGGGGAGATAAAGAATATCAAAGACAGCATGGCAGAGCAATGTGCATGGAACCCCGTTAACTGGCCTACGAGGATTAAGACTGTAGATGTTTGTACATGTATTTGCACTTATTTGTTTGTTTATTTATTTATTGTGCGAACCGGACCCTGAGGTAGCAGGGCGCATGAGACAAGAGGGCTTACAGCTTGGTTACAGAAGTTACAAATATACAGAGCATGGTAAAAACAATTTTCTTGGCTCCACAGGGTGAAGGTAAGGCAGTAAAGTACATATACAAAACGGTATGCAGACAGCAAGTCATCATATAGCTGACGTTTACATAATAGCAAATCTATATCAGGTACAGTACATGCGGTGGGTGCGTGGGGAGAATGCGGGTTACATAGCATTCTCAGTGAGCCATTTTATTGTGTTCTTTCTGAATTTGTTGAACGTTTGGTCAGATCTAAGAGAGTGAGGTAGGGAGTTCCACAATTGAGCTGCCCTGACTGGGAAGCTGGACCCTCCAATAGTGGTCAGTTTAAATCTGGGCACTAGCAGGCAATTGGGACTGACTGTTCTTGTTGGTCTAGTGGAGTTTTTTCTAGTAAAACGTTCTGTTAGGTAACGAGGGGCTTTGTTATTTAAGCATTTGTGGATGAGGGAGACAGATTTGAGGTTGATTTTTTCCTGGGTAGAGAGCCATTTGTGTTTCTTATTCTTATTTCAGAAATATGTACTCTTCTAGGAATAGTTAGGGCCGCTCTAAGTGCATTATTTTGGAGCACTTGTATTCTGTTGATGGTTTGTTTAGTTGCCCCTATGTACAGGGAATTACAATAATCTAATTTTGATAGGATAAGGGCTCTGGATAGGATTAGGCAACTGTTATCTGATAGGAATTGTTTCCTGGCTTGTATTAATTTACATGTATAGGCCGTGGATGAGGCCAGTGAGTTTACCTGTTTAGTGAGGAATAGGGTCGACTCGAGGTAGAAACCTAGCGTTTTTACTTCTCTGGCGACCTTGATAGTGTTCCCATCGATGATGAATGCTGGGTAATTTGGGTTGAGTTTAGAGATGCGAGCAGCGGTGCCCATGATGCTGGAAATAAAAAATGAACACCTGCTGGATAGCGATCAATTTAATGTGAAACTAGCCATTGGATGTCTACAATGATTATTGCTGGATTTACTTAAAGAGCATCTGGGTAGTATCTGCCCAAGGCTGTTATGTTATCTGAAAGCACCACTGATGTTATACAAAAGGGAGTGTAGCCATCTTTTATGCATCCCAGACATATGCGTCAACATCAGCCATCATCTAATGGACAACTATTGGGAAAAGCATCATAAATGGGGTTTTGGCGATTTAAGTTCGCTGGTGGGATCATCAATGCAAGTGGAGACGGCCAACCTGCAACAGAGTTTTTGCTGTGTTAAAGGCCAGTGGCTGTTTGACAGGGAGCGTCACACATTTTTTTCAATCATTTCCTTATTATGTGTGTTTGCTTATGGACGCAGGAAAAGACAATCTGTGTAGTAATCGTTCATACATCAATATTTGTATCCGAGAAGATGCAGCATTTGACATCTCAAGCAATGTAATGTGAATAAAATCCGAACATTTTTTAAATGTCAATAAAACATTAGTTTTATAAAATCTGGTTGTGTCTTTATGTTGTGCTGGGTTGAACATGCCCTGCATACATCTGGCATAAACATATTATGACAAAGGGGTGTTAAGAGCTTGTAGCATTATCTGTGAAAATAAAAAAGCCAACATTTGAAACAAGTAATGAGTTCTCAATATACACCATGGGATCAAAAACAGTTTCTTCAAAAAATGATGACCCCCGTCACAGCCCAGTATTATACGTATGAATGAAATAAACTTTCAAAATCAACAAGTGATGTGTGTGATTCTACATGATAAAGAGGAATGTATAATAAAGATTCAGAACGGGGGCACTGTGGCACGAATCAAAGATGGCCGCTGCCTGAGAAGCTCCGACTTCGGCAATTACATCCTTGTTAAACATCCTCGGCACTGGACCCTCTCCTGACCCCTGGGACCGCTCCATAGCTGTGATAAGGAATGGGGCACATTTTGATCCTGTTTTGGCCCAAATTTGTGTTGTATTCGAGGCGCTTTGGGGCCACAACGCGGGAAGGCTGAGTGGGGGAAGGGCAGATCGGAGCCGCCGGCGGGAAGATCCTGTAGGAAAACTGTTTGGCTGCCAGCCCCAGTGTATCGTATCATACGCCTGCAGCGAATTTTCCAAGACTCGTTGTGACTTGCCCCTGCAGGGATTGGCAGGAAGCCCCATTGCTACTGGTGGAGGCGGCGATCCCGGGTCTGAGGCCTTGGGGCGCTCTGATGCAACAGGCGGCATGAGGCGGCCGTGACGTGGCCAGCGGAGGGGCTGCACCTGGTGTGTGGATCCCAATACTATTGAAGGAGGGGTCGCCCAGTTGTTTGGTGCTGGGGTGACCTGGGTGGCGGTGTATGTTCCATACCGTGCACCCTGCGGCCGCCTGCCCCCGCGCTGCCTCCCCCTTGAGCTGTGCGCCTTGACCCGACCCGGGGTCTCCTGGAAGCCCGCTACTGCGACAATGGAATGGAGGTGAGCTGCATTCCATCTTGCCTGGTTGGGATCCCTTTATAGTGCTGGATTGCTGCAGGGGGCCACCTGTTATGGCGCTGTCATCAGGCTGTTAGGGGAAGCATGGGGCACTATACTAACGTGGATTTGCAGAATTCCTGGCCATTTCCCCCACTCCTACATGGCTGTTTTTGGGTCAGTTCTGTCAATACGGTGTCACAGCCGTATCATCAGCTCCTGCTTGCCCCGCTGGATCGGCCACCCTGTGCTGGCGGCGGCTCTGCCCTGTGCACCTGACAACACTGCAGCCCTGAACCAGACAATCATCTTGGTGTTTGTTTAGTCTCATTAAGGGGAAATGGCCGTACCTTATTAAAGTGTGAATCCAGATTGTTTTGCCCTTGGGGATTTATCGTAACTTTTCTCTTCCCCGCAAGCATTTACAACGTCGGGTCCACTGAACTCTGCTGTGATGGCCGGTTAAGCGCCCTTGTTGGACCTACATTAGGGGGGAGCCTGGACTCACTCAAGCACTATTATTTTACGCGCCTTCCAGCTGATGTGTTGATCCCTCTGCTTCTTAAACAGCGTCGGGGCTCAATTTGACAGAGCTGGTGAGACGCCACATCTACTCTGTTGCGGTGCTGTGCACAAACACCTGATCACCACCTGAGACTTGCAGCAAGGGGTTGAGGAGTGGACGACATCTAGCAATAACACTGTCTGCCCTTTCAAGGCAATAACCTCTACCTGTCCAGAATCAACGCTGTGGGCTAGCACTACTACACTGGCACCCCCCCATGTGACCAACTACTGAAATCTGAAGAGCTGTATCCCGAGGACGCATAGCTGGTGTTGGGGAGGGGGTGAGGGCTTTTACGCCTAGAAGCTGCAGTTTTGGGTCACCTGGTGAAGGGGCTCATACCACCTGCGTTGTGCAGACCTGCAGCCTGTGGGGGGAACCCCTCAGGTGACACGACATTCCTTGGACGGTGCTCCCATGGGCAACCCCAAGAAACAAGCAAGGAGGGATCAGTTTGCGCGGGTGGATCCGCTTAAACATCAGCCACCCTCGAGCCAGGACCAGGCGCAAGTTCAGATCGACGTGGCGGTTTTGAATCAGGCGCTGTTAGCCCTAAAGATAGCACAGATACCGTGGGGGAAAAAATGATGTCTTAACCTACAAAGTGGATACATCAGCCCTTCAAATAGACAAACTGTGTGGTCGCATGAAAGAGGCCGAGCAGCGGATAGGAGATGGAGAGGATAAAGTTGCCACTCTGCAACGGGAGATGGTGGAGCTGCAGGAAACAGTGAAGAAGGTGGTCGCGAAAAATGTAGATTTGCAGGGGCGCTCGAGACGCAATAACATCCGCATATTGGTTGTCCCTGAGTCCACCTCAATTGACAACATGGAAAGGTTTGTGGAAACTCTGCTGACTGAAGTTCTCGACAATCCGCCCCTCTCTTCGATGTTCATGGTTGAGCGGGCACACCGGTCGTTGGCAGCCAAGCCGCCCCAGGGGTCCCCAAATGCCCGATTATTGCCAGGATCTTCTGCTGCTATAGGGATTGCGATACTCTCCTTCGGGCTGCCAGGGAAAAAGGGGAGTTACACGGGGGATCATCCACGATCCATCTGTTTCCTGACTTCTGTCCAGGGGTTCAAGATCAACGTAAGACGTTTCAAAATGTAAAGAGCATCCTACGATCTAAGGGAGTGAAATATGCTATGCTATATCCCGCTAAACTCTGCATCCAACACAGAGGTTCCAATGTCTTCTTCACCTCAGCGGAGTCGGCGTAGCGATTCGCAAGGAATCTACCCGATCAGGGTGGATTGTTGGGGTGATCTCCTCAGCATTAATGAATGGCCTTCAGAGGGTGACTAGTCAACTTAGTCCTCAGTGACCCCTTTTTAATTTTTTTTATAGCTGTGGTGGCTTTGGGCCTGGGGCTCTGGACCGGGTCATATGGGTCTCGATATGTGCCGCAGTCGCTCGGAGCATGTAAGTTGCCTCTAGCGCCCCAAGTTCCGCAGACACTGCAGTTTGTTAAACAATTTTAAATGGTTTGGGTCAGTCTTCTGGGGAGGGAATGGGTGCCGGTAGGTTCATGTTTCTGACATGGGATGGGGATGGGGAGGGGGGATTGTTATCAGTTTTTTAGTTCTCAACACAGCCTTGATTGCCCCGTGCACCTCACTCAACTATACCACATCCAAGTTGCGCAGATAGCCTTTTGTGCTGTTAATTTATCCATATCACTGGGGTTGGCACTTCATTTGAGATGGCCCACTAACCGTGACTGCTTTGAACGATAAGGCCAGATTGCTTCTTTCTGTGCTGACTTGCAATATTCGGGGGCTGACCAATCAGAAAAAGACATGACTGATAGCTAACTTTAGTAGGAATCATGGGGCGAATATACTTTGTCTTCAGGAAACACATCTTATCAGGGGCACCCCTCTTCCTGCCCTAACTGGGTGGGGCACTCATAGATATGAATCCTCATAACACCTTTGCAAATTCACCAGCTATGAGATGCTATGGGCCAGCGATTTTAACCTGGCCCTCACTTTGGATATGGATAGGTCTGTGATGTCACAATTAACACCTGTTAAGAAAGGAAGAAGGCCTTGACTATGGCAAGGGGAAAAGTGCACAGAATTGCAAAGTGAACAACTTTGGATCTAACAACGTGCATAAAATACCCAAGACTCTTGTATGTATAAACCCAGGAGTGCAAATAAAGTATTTACCAATATATGAAAAAGGAATGTGGGGTAAGCACTTAAGACCTCCTTATAACTGAAAGGAAAGTCAGCAAACTCTTTACCCACTATGCTCTTACAGATACTGACAGCGCTAAACCCACGTAGCGGGCAAGCAAGGACAGATTCTGTGAACTGACACTCTGTAAAATACTGAATAAGGAACATTCAAACAGTACTCACGAGGACCGGAAAGACCACTAGAATGTCAGTAATTTCACGAACCCTGTAGATCAAACAGGAACCCAGAAGGCTGTAAAAGCAAAGGGTTAAAGATAACAAAAATACATAAAACCCTAGTCAGGGGCAAGTATGAATTGTGATGTTAACTTGTGAGGAAAACAAAAGGGGATACACACTGGAACATGTTACAACAACACCCACACCTAATATTCGATGGAAAGTAAATGCAGAAGTGCAATGGGAAATATGGAATGGAATCTGAATAAAGTAGGATCAGGAGCAGGGGAAACGCTATTACAAAAGGAAACCTTTCCCACCCAACCAAGGAAAAAAGGCAGTAAACAAATACTACTAAAGTAAGATTAATGCATCAAGCTTTTCAGTAACCAGGACAGCATAAAGAGACAGAACGCACCGGCAACCTGGGCTGCATCTAAGAGTTAAGCACAGAGAAAGGCTGTCTGCAGACAGAGGAAGACAGAAAGGGAAATTCAGAAAGCATAAATCAATTAGCACATTAATCCGAAATCCAGGACAGAGGAACAAGATACAGGAGCTAAGAACTGGGCACAAAAGCTAGGAACTGGAACTAGGTACAAGGCACAGAAACCAGGAACAAGGAACAGGAGACTAGTCACAACAGGAACACTGCTACAATGACCAGCGCCGGACTGAAGCAAACTGAGGCTTTTAAAGCTGCTAAACGAGCACACCCCTCAGGCGTGCCGCCTGCTGCACCTGCAGCCACAGGTGTTGCCTATCCTCCACCCAGCCTTGTGCTGCAAGGGAGGAGATGAAGCAGTGAGCCAGGCATTCTGGGAAGCAGGAGGTGAAGCAGTGAGCCAAGGCATTCTGGGAAGCATAGTCATTTGATTTAAGTAACATGCTGGCTGCCAAAAACCTGGAATGGGTCCGGAAGGGAAGTAACTTGGAATATAAGGTTTTAACGCTCCCAATTCATCAGAACACTGTAGCATAGGGTTCGAAGGAAATGTCCAGTAGGGAATAAACCCCAAAACATGCCCCCAAGTGGCGGGAACGGGAGCGAAGGGAGCGAGCCGTGACAACACCTCCTCAAGGAATCCAGGCATGGGCTAATACCTCACAGGATCATGACATTCATGACATATGGTGTTGAGTACACCCCGCTGACAGGGAATATACATTTTTTTTCAGGTGTGCATAATAGCTCATCCAGAAGTGATGTCTACGTCCTCCATCCTCCGGGCGGTAATAGAAGCTATTATCCTCCCCAGGACTCTGTCTGATCACTCCCCAGTGTTAATCCGTTTCAAGTCCTTGGAGTTCCCTCCTAGCCACCCTCACTGGTGATTTAGAGCCACCGCCCTTAGGGATGCAGTGTTCCAAGCAGGCATAGAAAAAGACATAGGCCCTCATTACGACCCTGGCGGAAATCAACCGACCGGACCGCCATAGCGTAAATAGCGTTTCCGCCATTGCACGACGGAGCAAAGTGCGGCTCATTCCGACCCATCGGGCACGAGCACCACGCCATGGCGGAAGTGCAAAGTCCGCGATCGCGGAAATGACCCCAAAACGGCCCACACCGCCGCCGTACGCCGCCCTAGGTGCAATTCCGCCACCCATCTTAGCGGTCACCGCAATGAGCGGCAACCGGAAAGTACGGTGACCGGAAATATATGGAAACGGAAGTAAAAGCATGGTCCCGGAACGGGAAACATCACGCCGTACACCGATAAAACCACTATTTCCACACAACCATTAAAAATACTACCCTGAGACACATCCCAACCCGTCATCCACCCTAGTGAAACCAAGAAAAATGGGAAAAGTAGCGAAGAAAGCGTGCGACCGCAAGCGGCAGGTCCACTTCTCCCGTGAGGAACTCACCGTGCTCACAGAGACCCTCCAGGAGAATGCTGCCGCCGTCTTCTCCACGCAAATGACCAGGACGGCACTTGCGAACAAGAAGGCCATATGGGCCCTGGTGGCACAGCGGGTAAGTGCGGTGGGGACCGCACCCCGCAACCCACAGCAATGCAGAAAGCGATGGGACGACCTGCGGATACGCGTCCGTAGCATACTTTCTGCCAACCGCAACATTGCCACAGCTACCGGTGGAGGATCGGAATCACCCATCAAGTTGACCCCCTGGGAAGAAATCTGTGCCTCCACCATTGGAATGGAGAGTATAGAGGGAGTCGGAGGGATGGAGAAAGGAGTGCAGACAACCAAAGAATCAGGTAGGTGTCCCAAATAAAACAATGCCAAAACCACAATGTCCAATCATGTGAAGTACCACGTGTCCACATAGTGCAACAGTAACACATGTCCAGGAGAACGGCCACATACATAGGCCTGATAGCACACTTTAAAACTCACATCAAATACATAAATAATTAAAAATCCTAAAAACACCCTCTACACGTGCAGCAGGCACACCCTAACTGCAGGCTGCAAAACAACTGCACCCTCACTCCACACACAAATGAAACCACCTCCAAGGCCCCAACCCAAATCACCCTCAGGTACCACCCCAATGCATGTGATACATTGCCATTCCAATTTCCACAGACCCATTTATAACGCTCGCCCTCCTTTACTCCACCACAGGGTCCGATTCAAACGACGAGCTCCAGGACACCCCTACCAGCACACCTGCAAAGAGGGCCAAGACCAACGGCCAAAGACCCTCCACCTCAGCTGCACGCATCAAGACACGGCAGCAGCACAAATCAAGTGGCAGCACACAGGAGGGAACTCCAACAGGCACCCCAGCAGCCACCATGCCCACAACAGCACCACCACAGGTCCCCCCAATGGATGCCACAGTAGGCACTGCTTCTGGTGGCAGCAGCACCATAGGTGACACTGCATTAATGGCAGCATGCTCCGACACAGAAAACGGGGATGTCGAAGTTAGATCCATCCATGACCTGTCTCAATCCCCCTGTCTGTTCCATCCCGTACACCATGAGGACACCACGCAGGGGCACCCACAAGACGACGACTGGTCATCCCCCACAAGCCCTGTGGCAAGGCAACATGAGGTGACCAGCCCCTCTGTGACACCACCGCAAATGGCCATGGCCCAGCAGAGGCAACAGTCCCTCGACCAGGTAATCGTGCAACAGCAGCAACTGGCCACGCTCCTCAAGGACCATGCCGATCAATGTGGGGGCACTAAGGCAGACATAGAAACATCAACTGAGACACTTAGGGCAGAAATGGAGAGAAGTACAGAGACACTAAGGGCACAAATGGAGAGTAGCACCGAGAGCCTGAGAGTAGAAATGGAGAGAAGCACCGAGAGCCTGAGAGTACAAATGGAGAGAAGCACCGAGAGCCTGAGGGGGGAACTGCATGCGACGTCCAAAGACGTATGTGCCGAACTTGCCGCTGTGCGCCGTGTGCTCACTGAGCTCTCACAAACCCTTAGGGACATGCATGGACGTGAGCAGGCAGAGACATCATCCGTTGCAAGTTCCGTCCAGGGCAGCCCCCAACGTAGATCTGGGAGGAACCTGCGCTCCACAGGCAGGGGTGCCCCTGATACCCGGAGAGGGGGCTTGCAATAGCGACTGCCCACTGACAATGAGCATCTTTGGACACTGGTGTTCGGGGGGAGGTAGGAGGGTGGAGGGGGTGTGTTGGGCTCACTTGGGTGGCGGGTCGATAGGGTGTTTAACATGATATCACATATGCCATAAACAATGCACGATCATCCAATGAGATGTGTGGACATTGATCTTTGTGTACGAGGCCATTATAGGCGTACAGTCCATATTGTGCATGTTCCAGACACACACAGTGCCACGAGTCCCGTGTCCATGTATCAGCCACCAGGCGTGAGTGCTAGAAGCATGCATCTATGAGATGCTGACGAATGTCACGGCCCTCCTGTGCCTCGCAGACTCCTTGAGGTGCTGCCACATCCCCACCCTCATCATGACCATCTTCAGGTGCTTGCAGTTCTGCGTCAGGGGGCATGGGCACATTTCTACGTACGCACATGTTGTGTAGCATGACACATGCCATGACCATCTTTGCAACCTTCTCATGGCGGTACAGGAGTGCCCCGCCAGACCTGCTGAGGCAGCGGAAACGAGTCTTCAGTAGGCCGAATGCCTGTTCAATGACTACACGGGTACGTGAGTGGGCATGGTTGTAGTCCTCCTCATGCTGGTCCAGTGGGTTGCGGACTGGTGCAAGGAGCCATCTCTTCAGTGGATACCCGGCATCACCTGTATGTGGACAATAAAGGTATTTTGAGGAATGCCATTGCTACGTACGCACCCCCCCCCCTTCCTGCCAGGTCATTGCCGCATCACATAACCCACATTATCATGCTTGAAATGAGACTCACCGAGTAGCCAGGATCTGTTCCCTGCGTGTCGCTCCATGTAGCGTGGTATTGTAGAGTTCCTCAAGACCATAGAACCATGGGTTGATCCTGGGAATCGGGCACAACAATGTGTAATGATCCTGTTGGAGTCACACACCATTTGTACATTCAGAGAATGAAATTGTTTTCGGTTGCGGTACTGGGCCTCCATGGCATGTGGGACGACCAATTCCACATGGGTGCAGTCGATGGCACCAATGCAACCCGGTATGCCGGCAAGTGCATGGAATCCCACTTTTGTGTTGGTAATTTCCTGCTCCGAGCGTGGTAGAGAGATGTAGTCGTCTGCGTGCTGCAGGAGGGCATCGAGCACTTGCAATAGTGTCCGTGAGAACAGTGGCTGTGAAATGCCATGCAACTGTCCGACTGTGTGCTGGTAGGTGCCTGTGGCCAGGAAGTGGAGTACAGACACCACCTTCAGTAGGGGTGGGATGGCGGTTGGGCTATCTATCATGCTGACAAGGTCAGCCTGTGTCATGTCCACAATGGCGGTTATGGTGTCCCGGTCCAAACGGTAGAGGGTGTGGATCTGCTCATCAGTGAGGTTGAACGGATGTGCTCGGAGGCGTGGGATTGCGGGCTGCCTGCGTGGTGGTAGTGGCTGTGCTGGCGGCCCTTGCTGGCCCTGCCTTGCCCTCCTCCTCCTCCTGCGTCTCCTCAGTGCGGCCGGTTGTAGTCGGTGTTCGTCTTCTTCTTGAAGTTGGAGTACTTGCAGTGCTATCAGGTCCCCCAGGGCCAACATGGCTAGTCCTGCCGGTAGCATTTCGGAGTGGGTGTGGTTGTGGGAGGGGGTTGGGTGTGCAATTTATGTGTTTTCAGGCTGTATGGCCTCCACCTGTGGTGATTCATTCCACCTGTGCAAGCTGCTCTCCCCTTTGGGCGAGCACGTCCCGCACACAACGCTGCAATTCGATGAATGGCATCTTGCCATTACAATCATGTATTTGTACCCGATGGCAGTGTAACATTGGTTGATATGTTCATTCTGCTTTGGTCCCATTGTTTCACATACTATCTTTGCAGTCACGAACAGACTTGTGAAGGGTCAGTGGAACGTAGTACTCGAGTAACGGTGGACCCTCATGCAACACTGTACCGAGGTTCACCGACGGGCGGGGCGTCCCATTTGTGAGTGAAGGCAGTTGCCATTTTCACACACAGCCGCACTAGATGGATTAATTTGTGATTTCAAGCGGCCACAGATGCCTTTTCGACGTGATGTTGCAAATGAGGAATTCGAAGGACGGCGCTTTCGGTTTTCAGCTAGCGGCGAGGAGATGCCCACAGGTCTGACTGCAAATATAACGTTCTTTTGTTCAATGTCCTTGGGACAGGGGCCATGGCGAGGATGCAATGATTGATATGAATAGTATGGGATGCGCAATAGCGAAGTGGGCGATAAGGCCGGACGTTCCCAATTACATGTTGCTTCACAACACTGGAATTACGGGCTGGGGCACAGTGGATATTGCAGGCTGCATAACACACAGACTCAATGGAAGTTTCACATGTTATGTGAGTATGAAATCAGGCGTTTGTGATAGTGTTTTCACCTCGATATAGATAGTTGTGATTCGCTAGTGGTTTTTGGTTGGTGATGATCCTTTGGAGTGGGCTAGCATGCATATGGCTGTGGATTTGGTGTGATCATTGAAGTGAGTAATTCAAATGTAGTTCTGATGGCCATACTATTCTTTTTCATTTCGTTTGGGTGACAAGTATCTCCTCCCCTTTTGCCACTGCCATCTGTATGCCACTCCTGCAGATGGCTTTTACTCCCGACACCTGCTGCTTCGTGTTAATCAGTGGAGCAGCATTACGATCTTATGGGACGATCGCCAATGGGCCACATGCCCTTACGCAGTACTAGTGGCTAGGAGCAACATTTCGGCCTTTCAGCTGGACTAGTGCCTCCCTATTGGGACGGCCCTGCAGTTCGAGGCGCTTCCATGTTGCCTTTTCGTACGAGAATGTAGCCCCTGTGTACCATGAGGGTACAGGGCGTCACACAAGAAGTAGCTGGTCATTTATTGCGGATGCAGCCCACAATGGTGAAATGTATTTTGGAGTTCATGGCCTAATGGCTGTATGGGCTTGGTGAATTTGTTGTGCATTAAATTTCTATTCTGATATGAACCGTGTAGCGTTCTTCTTTGCAGGTGATGTGTCATATTCCTATTTGGGGAGCGATGTATTGTGAGGAGATCTGCATTGGGTTCCAGCTTCGGAGTATAGTTGCGTGGTACTGTGCTGGGCGCGTTTGCCTACGAAGCCCAGTGAGGTCAGGGATGAGGGCTGCCAATATGACTGTTTTAATGATGTCATGCTCAGGGGCGGGGGATTGGCTTTTGTGTAACAGATGCCGGTCAGCCAGTTGGATTGGTGGAATGATGTGATTATCAGAATATGGCTGGTCACAGGTGCCTGTGTTTGCGTGCGTTTCTTGGAGGGAGACTGAGGTCATGTCCATTTGTATGGCTTCTGTATTCGTGCCATCTGTGCCCTGCAGCTCCCATTGGCCCCTCTTGAGATTCATTTGTTCGTTGGCAGGCATGGATGACTTGTACATTTCACTGGTTGCATTGTGTGACTTCATTGCACCTACGGGGAGTTGTACAATGTGGCCAGGGAGCGGTGTACAGGCACTCAGTAGGGCCGTTTACGGTTGGTTCGCGATGCCGTACTTCTCACCATGGCGGAATGGTACTTTCCGCCGTGCTTGATGGCGTTAGGTGCATGTCCGCTGGGGTCAGAATTCGCGTACCGTTGCGCCATGGTGGTAATTACGGTTTGGCATGGCGCGCGCGCGCGTACTTGGTGCAGTTAGCGTTGGCGTTCACTGCGGTGTCGCTAATGGCATCGTACTTTGCGGTGACGGGTCATAATCGCACCGAGCGCTATTCGATGGCGGTATTGCATTTCCGCCATCGTTTTTCGATTTCCGCAAGGGTCGTAATGAGGGCCATAGACACATATTTTCAAACCAAGGTACGGTTGGTCCCAGATGCAGATTTGATTTCGGAGGTCTTTAAGATGTATGTGCGGGGATGCTGCATATCAAGGGAGGGAGGGGTACTCAAGACGCTTAGGCGATCCATGAAGGAGTTAGAGGGCATCATACAGGAGGGTGAAAGGCGGCAGAGTATCCAGGACACCCCTGAGCGTCGCCAGGAGTTAAAAGCACATAGGGAGACACTTCGGGAATTGGCCAATAACGAAGAAAGATACCTTGGTGATCCAATTTTGGCGGTTAGATACGGGGAGGGAGACAGACCTAGTAAGACCCTTTCTTGGGCCATTAAGAGGGAACAGCTTGCCTCTAATATAGCTGAAATTGAAGGCCACGGCAGAGTTCGGATAAGAGATCTTCAGGGGATTAATGTTCCATTCAGGGATTTCTATGATCGGCTACATACTTCTCTCCCCATAGATGAAATCGCACTGGGCTGGTTAGATCCTGAACAAGGAGGTCACCCTTATTGCCCCTATTACCGAGGAAGAAGTTTGTAGAGCTATCAACTCCCTTCCTAATGGGAAGGCCCCAGGTATTGACGGTATTTCTGATGAATTTTATAAGGCATATACCGACCTGGTCATTCCTCACCTGCTGGCGATGTATGACAGCACGTTAGCCAAGGGCACCCTTCCGGAGTCCACTAGGTCTGCATTAATTACTGTCCTTTAAAACCCGGGAAGGACCCCCTTCATCTCTCATTTTATAGGCCATTGCCGCTCATTAACACCAACAATAAAATCCTTGCTAAAATTCTTATAGACTGCCTACTTACACACATGCCTGCCCTCGTTTTGCCAGATCAAGCAGGATTCATTCCTGGGCGCTCTACCCAGAATAACTTACGTCGACTCTTTAACCTTATGCATAACGTCAATCCTGAGATTCCAATGGCCGTAGTTACTTTGGATGCCGAAAAGGTGTTCGACTCTGTTGAATGGTCCTTCCTTTTCGAGGTGCTCAGGCGCTCTGGCTTGGGTTTAAATTATATCAAATGGGTCTAACTCCTATATACCGCACCAAAGACGGCTATATACATGAATGACTTCACATCTGCACATATACATCTCATGCGTGGCACTAGACAGGGTTGTCCCTTCTCCCCGATTCTATTCGCCCTAGTGATGGAACCCCTGGCCTGCCATGTCTGAGAGTTGCAGACGCAGCGAGGGATTCGAACACACACACACCTCTCTGTTATATCTCTATACGCTGACAATATCCTTCTTCATGTTAAAAATCCCAGTCAAAATTTACCGCCATTGATTAAGGAAGTGACTAGATTTGGGGAGGTCCTTCCCCTAACCCCGGTCGTGCAGAGAACCGACTTGGGCAATGAGTTCCGGTGGCGCCCGCGTGGCTTCCAATATCTGGGAGTTACGATATCCACTATACGGGAGCAAGTGTACAAGACCCATTACGTAGTGCTGTTAGATGATTTAAAACTAAAACTTGAATCGTGGATCCTGCTCCCAATGTCTCGGGCCGCCCGGATAGCGCTGGCAAAAATGGTGATACTTCCCAAATTGTTATGTTTATAACAATGTCCAAATATGGCCCCCAACTAATTATTGGGCTCGTATATGGAGACTGATGACGCGATTGGTATGGGCGGGTAAGCAGCCTAGGTTGGCGTATGATTTCCTGACTCGACCGTATGAATTAGGAGATCTGGAATACCCTGATCTTTACCTTTACTTTTTAGCCGCCCAAACACAATACATATCCGGTTGGAACCCCCCGTCCCCGAATCCCCACATGCCCAGATAGCCAGGGCGGTCACACATCCGGATGCCCTGATGGGCATGTTATGGGGGGGCAGAGACCCAGTTCCGCAAAGCGAGATCCAGACCATAGCGATAACTTGCCGGGCATGGGTGAAGATAAATCAGATACTGCAAACTTCCCCCTCTTTTCTCCCCGAGCTGTCAATATACTATATAAGAGGAATCCCACTCACTCATGAAATATCCTTCAGGGAGCGGTTTCAATCTCTGGGCATTCATACTCACTGGCGTAACAGGGGCCCCCGCAGCCCCGTGGTGCGCGGGGCCCCGCTAGCACATGTCCTGGGAGGGGCCCCCACATAGAAAAAAAAATGAAAAAATAAAAAAATTTAAATCATTTTTTTAATTTCTTTTTTAAATCACTTTGCCTTCATAAAGAAAGTATTTCTGTACCAGAAATGATGTCTTTATGAAGACAGAGTGACTACAAAAAGAAACTTTCTTTTTGAAGTCCGAGGGCTCCCCCTACCCCATGACATGGAAGACCCCAGGCTGGAGGCCTCCATGTCATGGGGTGGTGGAGCCCAATGACTTCATAAAGAAATGATTTCCATTATGGTTCGGTCCTTAACAGAAATAATTTCTTTATGAAGTCAGAGTGATTTCAAAAAGAAACAATCAGTCTCATTACAAGTTTAGCGGTAGTCTTGCCGGTAAAACCGGCAGGCTGCCTGCCAAACCTGCACATTTTGCTGGCACCGCGAATGGGCAATTACCAGGTAATTACGGCCCCGCAGGACCCGGTAATTGCCCATTCGCGGGCGCTGGAAAAAAATGCTCCCCATTCCCATTTGATCCCCATAGGGTTCCATGGGAATGAGGAGCTCGGATTCATTTTGAAGTAATAGGACTCCCCTTAACCCGATGACGTGTGTGTGTGTGTGTATTGTGAAAGCTTGTACACTTAAATGTGGAGGTGGCTGCCTGTGTGAGTGTATGGTGAAAGGGTGCAAACAAATGTATGGGTGACTGGGTGTGCATGTACAGTGAAAGGGTGCACACTTAAATGTATGGGTGGCTGCCTGGGTGTGCCTATGTGGTGAAAGGGTGCACACTTAAATGTATGAATGGCTGCCTGGGTGTGCCTGTATGGTGAAATAGTGCACACTTAAATGTAAGGATGGCTGGGTGTGCATGCGTGTATATGGTTAATGGTGTTTGTGCTTGTGTTCAGGGGCGCAACAAAACCTACATTTCGGGGGGTTGATCGTTCAAATGTTGGGCGAGGCGCTAACTTCATGGGTGGTGGGGGAGGCAAACTTATTTGTGTGGGGGCATCTAACTTCTTTACACATTTTAATAAGACTAGTCTAGTGCAGCTTCAATGTTACAAGCAGTGAACTCTCTCCTTTAAGTGGGAAAGCACCCACTTATGAACTGTTGTGAGAAAGAACAGTCTCCTGTTCCTTTTCGACACTTCCAATCACTTCCCTGGCATGAAAGTACTAAACTACATCACAATTGCCTAAAACAAATTGGCATTTGAATGCAGGTACTAACAATGAAATGTTTTACGTTAGTAACTGCTGGGGCCTTGTTAACAGCGAAACCCAGGTGCCATTTAACATCTGTAGCCTGTTCTGTCCGCAAACTGCTCTGAAGGTCAGCCAGGTTGAGTCAACATAGCCCAACATTTCTGGGGGTGAGCGCTGCAGCCCAGTCAACTGAATATTTTTAAGCCCCTACTTGTGTTTAATGCCTTTATTACTTACTGGTAATAGTCATTACTCCTAGCCCAATTCTTCCTTGTCCCTGTACTTGTGTATGAGACAGTACTTGTGTATGAGGCATTATGCCTCATACACAAGCACTGGGATGAGGTAGAGGTACATGGAGGTAATACCTGTCTTAGCTACCTGTAATTTCATTACTCCTAATCCCACTCTTCCTCATCCCAGTACTTACCTCTGAGGCAAAGGGCCTCAAACGTAAGCTCTGGGACAAGGAAGAGGGACATGAAGGTGATTATGGGCCAAGGAGCTGATTTTGGAGGTTGGGGTAGGGCATGGGAGGGAGAGGGGATGTGTGGGAGGTGGGATTGTGCGATAATTCATAATGGTTGCCCATGTCCAGGCTAAGCAGGCATGATATGTGGTATTAGTGGCTAGAGAGACATTTTGGTGCTGCCAGTCTAGTTATTCCTCAGTTTGGTATGACTTTTTTTTTAACTGCGCATTTCTGATAAAGCAGCCCGGCTAAGTGTAATTACCTGGCTAGATTGGCATTTGGGTGCTGCCAGCCTAGCCATTTCTTACTGCAGCATTGTATATTTTTTTGAGTATCTATCATAAAAAGATATGATATTAGTCTATTATAACACGCCTGTAGACAAGCGTTTCTTGGCGCGACAAGCAATGGAGTGAAGATAGAGGGTGGCCAAGACAAATGATCTTACTAGGCCTTGTGTCATTCAAATCGTGCAAGTGCGAGAAGGAGATATGCAAGGGGAAAGGTAGGGGAAAACAAGGCTGTAATGCTCTGAGTAAGTGCAGCCAGGGCAGTGTGGCGCTCGGTAGTGCAAGGAGAACAAGGGACTGTAGGGTACAGTTACAGTCCCCAAGTGCGTGGTAGGCCAGAGGCAGTGCAAGGGTGACTGAACAAGACAGAGCCTAGACTAAGTGAGACTCCTAGGGTAGCCAAGCAACCAGTCGGTACAGCAGACAAGTAGGTCAGCTGGGGAGGGAGAGAGAGAAAGCAGAGGAGAAGAGGAAAGTTTTGAGCTGCTTCCGGAACATCAGGTGGTCCGCTAAAGTTTGAGAGGGGCAGGTAGGCCATTCCAGAGAGAGGCACCTGCAGAGGAGAAAGACCTACCCCTCACTCTCTGCCTGAAGAAGCGTCTAGCCCTTAAAGAGTTGGAGGTAGCTGGGGGAAGGGCTCGAGAAAAAAGGTAATTTGGAAGAGAGCATTGGATGAAGTGTGCGCCCGGCCCCAGAAAGCCTTGTGGACAATGCAAAGGGTCTTGAACTTGATTCTTGCAACCACCGGGAGCCAGTGGAGAGATTTCAGGGCTGTAGATATATGATCTCTGGGCTTGTGGCCAAGGATAAGTCTTGCTGTCCTGTTCTAGATTAGTTGCAGAGGGCAGAGAGTAGAGGAAGGTAGCTTGAGAAAGAGGCTGTTGCAGTAGTCTATCCTAGAAAGAAACAGGGCTCTGGAGACAGTGAGCTACTGGGGGGGGGGAGTGAGAAAGGGAAGAGTCCCTTTTAGGAGGAGGAGCTGGTAGGTAATGGGACTTCTTGGCAACGTAAGAGATGCGAGGAGAGAAAGAGTGTTGTCGAAGATGACACAAAAGGTTTCTTGCCTCGAAGCAAGAGGGCCCAAGGTGGACGGCCAGAGTGAGAGAGGGAAAGCAGGGGCAAGGGTCCCAATGAGAAGGATCTCCATCTTAATGGCACTAAGGTAGATATTGTTGGAGGTGCACCAATCCTTAATCACGGATAGACAGTCAGGAATGAGCATGAGAGGAGCCTGAAGGAAAGCTGTGTGCCATCCGCAAGACGGTGAAAGTTAGAGAAGGTAGAGATCAGGTGGGACAAAGGGGCCAAGTAGAGGTTGAAAAACCAGGGTGAGAGGATAGAGCCCTGGGGAATGCCACAGGGAGAGAGAGAGAGGTGGTGGAGAGAAAGTGAGCAAGTTGGACCTGGGAGGGGCAGTCCAAGAGGAAGGAGGTCAGCCACTCCAGGGCCTGATCTGTGATGCCCAGGTTCTCGCGTAGTCGATTGATCAGGATGGCGTGGTTGACTGTGTCGAAAGTAGAGGAAAGATCAAGGAGGATTAGGACAGAAGGAATGCTGGAATCAAGGTTAGAGAGCAGATCTTCACGGGTGTTCAGGAGAGAAGTTTCCGTGCCTCTGGCAGCTCTGAAGCCAGACTGATGGTCATGGAGACAACCAACAGATTCAATGTGGAGAGTAAACTGAGAGATGGCCAGCTTTTTTCCAAGAGTTTGTGCAGGAATGGGGTGATGGAGATTGGGCAATAGTTTGCCGGACAGGTATGATCGGCAGACGGCTTCTTGAGGAGTGGGTGCACAAAGGAGTGCTTAGGGGAGAGGGGAACGTTCCAGTGGTGAAAGAGTGATTACAATAATCGGCCAAGGTGCAGCAAGGGTGTCAATATGGTCCTGGATGAGCAGGGGAGCCTCTCTGGCAGCTCTGAAGCCAGGATCGGCAGACGGCTTCTTGAGGAGTGGGTGCACAAGGGAGTGCTTAAGGGGAGAGGGGAATGTTCCAGTGGTGAAATCGGCCAAGGTGCAGCGAGGGTGTCAATATGGTCCTTGATGGTTCTGGAGGGGCAGGAGAGCACCTTTTTGGACGACACTTTCATGAATCAGACTTGTCTAGAAACCTTGTCAGGTGTTGTCAGAGAGAAAGAGGAGAAAGGAGGAGGAGAGGTAGAGATGGCCAAAGGGGTGGGGGCGAGAGAGGGAGAAGAAGAGGAGATAGTGTACAGAATGTCCTGAGTTTTAGCAGAGAAGTGAGAGGCCAGAGCCATACAGAGGGCCTGGGAGGGAACAGGAGAGGTGGAGACTGCAACAGGATTGACCAGTTCCATGCAGATTCGAAAGAATTCGGCCATGTTGTTAGAGGCAGCAGAGACCCGGGCTTCAATGCGTGCTCTCTTCTTGATGAGTGTTATTGATTCGACTGGCATTTTTGTGCAACCAGTCTAGGTATGTCTAAATGTGGCCTGGCATGCTTTACTGTAATGTTATAACGTGTCTACACTGGTCTACATTGTGCAGCCAGTGGGATATGTTTTCAATGTGGCATGGCATTTTTAATAGCAACGCATTCATGTTCCTGTGCACTGTTGGTGACTTGCATGTATTGGATTGGTGTTACCCTACAAAACAATTGCAAACACTCTGGCTTTTTAGCCAATTTTTCTCAGAAAGTGTGCTGTATATTGCATTAAAACACATATTTATATCTTTCTCCTAGTACAGTGTGCGGCATACCGCTTCAGCAGCACGTTCATGCGTATTGTGCAAGCGTGATAATCTAGGCCTACCCAGAGTGTAGCACGACCCAAGATTTGTTGCTGAGCCTGGGGGGCTGTCAGCATGGCTCGCAGTGGGGCCCCCACATTTTGTGTTACGCCACTGTTCATACTCTGGGGGATCTGGTGCAAGATGGTCATTTTATATCTTGGGAAGAGCTGAGCTCCAGAGGTGTGCATGATCCTGTGACTCTGCTGCGTTACTACAGATTGCGTTGTACCCTTAGAGTCAAATGGCCCGACTTCCCACGTGGCCCGCCATCCAGCACAGAGCTATATAATTCACCCCACATCCGACAGGAGAGTAGTATCCACCATTTATAAGATGGTGAGGAGTGGGAGGGTGGTACAGAAATACACATATAAAGCCAAATGGGAAACTCCCTTGGGGAAAACGTTGAGTGAGGAACAGTGGAAGGCAATCTGCATGCAAACACAATATATTTCACTGAATTGTCGTTACAGGCTGATCCATTTTAAGTATGTACACCAAATGTATCACTCCCCTTACTCTTTAAGCAAGATTTACCCTGAGTGTTCACCAGTATGTAAAAGATGCAAGGCCGACCGAGCTGACTTTTATGTCAGTTGGGACTGCCCAAACATTAGAATCTTCTGGGGCAATATAGAGGAGGCACTGTCGAGAATGTGCAGCTCAATGCGTGTCTAAGCACTGGAACTATGGCTCTTGGCCCTGATTGATGGGGGTACTCGTACAGAAAAGAAGCTCTTAGGCATGGCTTCAGTAATAGCTAGATATCTAGTGGCCAAGTCCTTGGGTAAGGCCACCACCCCCCACATTTGCGAGGTGGCTGGAATGTATTGCCCTTTGTGAACGAACAGAGTCTATGTTCGCCGCGACCCTACCGAGTGTCAGTCGCCCGTTTGATTACAGTGTTCAGACCATATCAACTGGACACAGCACAAGCAGCTCGGTCCCCAAACTCTACCCCTGATTTACTGGTCGAGCAATAAGCACCCTAGTGAGAAGTTTCATTTGAATGGCAGGAACTCCATTAATGGTGTCACAATCTGGATGCAAAGTTTGATTTAGTCATGTTTATGTGATTGGCTGATCAATTGAGTTGTGGTTGTAAATTGTGGGTTGGTTGGTTGGGTGGGGGCAAGGGTTGAATGGGGTGTTGTCGGGATGGGTATTTGACACCCATTAGGGAACTTGTTTATTCTAAAACAATAAAGAAAGTTTACAAAAAATAGAGATTCACAACATTTTATGAATTGTAAAAACGTTGATGTAAAAACTAAGCTTTGCATAACCAGCTTAATACAGAAAAGGCAAACATTTAATGCAATAGAAAAAATAAACACGCAGATTCAACTTCTCAACGCTCAGACAAACAGGTAGAAGGACATGTCTCTTATGTGGGTGGGATGCTTTAGAGGTCGAGATATGTCAGGTGCGCTGTGGAATAGTGAAGGGGGTGGTAAATATCAGCATTCAAATATTTCATAGCAATAGGGATGCGTCAACCCGCCTGGTACCAGTGTTCATTTATCAAACAGAACACTGAGCGTCTTTTGTAGAGTGACGGTGCTAATATCCCACTGTTTTTTACTGCACACTATACCCGGATATGTAACGACAATAGACTGTGGGGTGTTACACGCATAATTTTGTACAAAGGATTGTACCAGCTCTTTTACGCTGTCAAAATGTATTGTAGCTGTGTTGTTAACATTTGTTGTTATACCTTTTACTTTCATGTTGACGGCTCCTAGAGATGTGCGATAGGTGGATGTTTTAGGGCCTGCGGATACAAACTCCAGAATTAATTCTTCAGGAGCTAGCTCAGAAGTTAGATCCCCTATATAATTGCCTGTGGGTGGGTTGATATCCCCAGGGCATCTGTCGAAAATAATGCTATCAGTGTCGTGATATAGAACTTGTTCTTGTAATTGAACTATCACGGCAAACAGTTTTAAGCAGGCGTGAGCAGTTGTGAATGTCGCTATGAATATGTTTGTGTTGTCTGAAGTTGTTGGACATTCCACAGCGTAGCGCCAGTACAGACAAGCCGTTTCATCATCTATGAACACGCAGCTACTCTCGTCATAAGAATTATCAAATAGATAGGCGTGAAGCACATCAGGGTCTGTGATGATGAATGTGTTGGGCAAATAACCTTTTGCCAAACTTACCTCACAACGAATTGAGGCATAATTTGCCAACAGACGCTGAGCTTGGTTGTCCTCAATGTGTTCCATGGACAAGCGTATGCCCTGCTGTTTATAGTCTTTATAGTCATCATCAATACAAGTATGTTTGCGGCATCATCCACACAGCTGACAGGAAAGCCCGATGCTTCCTGTTTTTGTTGTAGGAACATGCAAACATAATTACAGAAATGTTTGAGTGTTAGTGTTTTGAAATGCCAGATTTTCTGTATGCGCCCCACACTATAGCCCTGTTTCAGAACTGCCTGCAGCTCAATTGTACACCAGGTCACGGCCAGGCGTTGCTCCTCTCGCATTTGTCTTTGGAACAGGCCTGTTTTGTCTTGACACATGTGCAGCAAAGCGGAAACATTAGTTTACTGTCGCATCTATAGGGTAACAGGGGTTTGTAAAGACCTCGGAGTGGATAGACTGCACTTCTGATTAGATCGAAATATTGGTGTACATCGCCATAATTATTACAGATGATCTCGGGATGTCCACAGGGTAGGGTCTGTATTGTATATCTTCCACAAATATGTTGCCTCAGGTGATCACAATGTTCCAACCTTGCCACAACCCCGTCAGCTATCAAAGTCAAAGAGCAACTCTACATTGTGAACTCGCCAACCTGTACTAATGGATGAAATGTACCCCTATGCCGCTGCTACCTTAAAGGATACTTGCAATGCCCCTGTTGTTTCCTCGCGAGCTCCCATGAGCCTTCAAAGTCATAACAACATTATTCCAACAATTGTAACAAGAGAACATGTATGCCATGGTACACATTATGCACGCCTATACTCCCGCGTAGGCATACCCCTGCCTCCTCCCTCTCCTTCTTGAAATTCCTGTTGACTCGTAAGCAGCTTCAAGTTGCCAACAACACATTCACTGCAGCTATCATGCCTGCAGCACTTATTAAACATTATGCATTGACACGTGGTGGATCGAAGGACCCTCAAGCAGACAGCACCATTCAATGTCCTAGTAACGCCTGTGACCTTACTTCACCCACTCTCCGAGCAAAGATCACGCCGCAGCACGGCCACCTCACACAACTTACCCGTACATCTTTCCGAGCTCCACTATACAATGTCCTTATATCGCAAGCCCCAGCACAAGACTACATCCCCTAGAACTCTGTGGGCGTGGTCACGCTGCGATTCGGATACATGTTCTTCACATGTTGCACGCTTCGATGGCAACAGTAATGAAACTGCCCCCCCCCCTGGCTTCCACTCCCCATGCTCAGTTGTGAACCCCTGACCCCCTCCCAGCACTTCTCCAAACCTATCACCATCCACTGCTCCAGATTCCAATCACAGTAAAGAAGATATCCATCTGCTTACAACGTTCTCCACGCTCAATACTGCTTTACACGCTATGCTTTGCGCACTACCCATACTATATGCAACATATAACATTATCACTTCTAGTACCGCTCTGAATGTTTGCTCCACCACTGTACACACCCACTACTTCTCTCACATCCGTTTACCCCAACCCAGCAGCTTCCTCCCTCCCGCTTCCACCATTGCTATGCCCATTGATCATGACCATTCCATCAAAGAAACTCCCCATGTTCAACGTACCAGTGAAACCCTGCAACACATTTGTTGCTCTCCCCATGCCATAACCAAACCCCTGTGCATCACGTACAGTAATAGTAGTCACTGCCTTATCTTAAGCTCACTCTCATGTTCCCACCCATCAAGCATACACGCAGCCCCCAATCACATACCCCATGCATACACTACACTCACTCCCCCACCACATGATGTTACCATCCACTCCCAGCCACCTCACTGCCCCAGTAGTCTCATGCCGGTGCAAGAGAGACCCCCAACCTAGAACAGTCATCACACCCTCCTCCACAGGACCATCTTTATTAACCCATCAACTACTACCACCCATGCCCTCTACCTGCACCATTGTCCCACACAGTGCCACACACGTGCAGCACTCTGACAACGCTTCTCAGCCCAAACAGAAACAAGCCTACACCACATCACACCTGCATACCTCATATGGCGTGCATAGCCCACTGCACCCCCATACCAAGAAATCATCACTGAGATTCTCAATAGCTTACCCTTCATTAGATTGCCACCCTCTACCATATACTACCTTCACAATGATAGGAACACAAGACTCGACAGTGTACCAAGTCAACCCTCTACAACCTGCCTGCTGCCTTTACCAACGCAATAGCCAACCACATCAACACCAACACAGATACCCAATAACCCTCCTTTGTGCCCGACCCCAGCACTTTCCATCCAGTAAGATCGCCACAGAGCCCTTTGCCACCAGGCCAGAGATATCAACATCCTCATCAGCAACCACACTACCCCTCATAAACCATCAGCTCCCTGCATAGGCCCAGCACGTCTATGCAAACTCGGCTCCAGAATCTACACATCCCCTCCCCTCCAGGAACCAAAACACTGCAGGTCCAACAAGACCAAAAGCCCTTGCCTTACACCCCCTCCAAACAATTCCACTATCCCCCCCGACCTCCTGCCTACCTTCTCCCCACTCCCCCTCCCTTCTTAACTCCTTTGTCTGTGCTTTATTAAACATGCACTCTGTCTGCGCTCATGCTCCTGACATCCATAACCTGCTACTAGCCAACAATCTAGACTTACTGGACTTATCTGAAACCTGGCTACACGAAGCAGCAGGCCCACTCCTCTCTCTCGCCATTCCTATTGGTTATTCCATCCTTCGTGATGACCGTCAAGATGGCCTGGGAGGTGGAGTTGCACTCATCCACAAATCCACCCTCCACATCAGAACCTCCCCTCTGCAGCAGATACCAGGTTACAAAATCCTACTGGCCTAACTTCAATCCTGCCCCTAGGCCACGATCAACCTAGTCCTCCTCTACCACCAACCCTCCCACACTGGCAACCCAGATATCGATATCCCCCTCCTCATCTCTCTACTCCTCAAGCCCAATACCAAACTCATCCTCCTAGGAGACTTCAATCTAGGCTACAATGACCCCTCTGATCACAAGGCTTCCGCCCTCGCTGCCACCCTTCATGAAATGAACTTCACTCAAATAATCCTCTCACCTACCCATGAAAAAGGTAGAACACTTGATTGGATTCTCCCTTGCAACATTCCCCTCCAGATATGCTCGATTCTCCTGCTTCCTTGGTCAGATCACTCCCTCATCCTATTCTCCAAAAACACCCCTACGAGCAACAAACCCCTTCCCATCACTGCAAGACACACCCACAAGCTCACAGTCGAGCTTCTGACTCCCACCATCCGAGCCTCACTCAAATCACCCCAGACAACTCCACCCAAGTAGCCATATTAACATCCTACAGCCATGCACTGCTCACTACACTTGACGAATATGCCCCGCTCAAAACCACATCCAGGAACAAAAGGAACACCCAAAACTGGTTCACCGATGATCCAGCCTCCCTCTGAAAAAAGAAACATGCACTCGAACATCTCTGGAGAAAGAACCCCACTCCCACAAACAAAACTACATTTCAGTGTTCAGCTGACACCTACAAAACAGCCATCACTGCTACCAAAGTCAATATCTACAATACCAGAATTTCCTGACGCTCGCTCTAATACCAAAGAGCTCTTTAAAATTCCTAGAGAGCTCGAAACCTCCAAACTTCCATCCGACAACTTCTCAAAGGACAAAACATGGTGCACACTGATACAATCCTCCTTGGACACCAAAACACGGAAATTAAGTGATAAAGCGATGCACAAAAAATCCCTACTCCCACCCTTGCCACCTACCCCTTCGGTCATTACCCCTACGACCGCCACTCATCCACCACAGTTCCGATTCTCTGCCGTCTCCCCCTTGACTTCCTCACTATCATCCAGCACCTGAAAGTATCCAACTGTGTTGGCAACACCTGCCCAGTACACATTGTCAAAATGTGTGCAGAACCCCTGGCCCCTAGTACAGCCAACTTCATTAATGCATTAATGTAGCCGTCCAACCAATATTTTTCTGTAGAGTTTTTCACTCGTGCCAGTTAGGGCATGTTGTATAGAGATGTTGTCTGTTTGTGAGATGTATAGGAGCCACAGAATAGATGGCGTAGAATAACGTTTTTGCCACCCATGATATGAATCATGGGACAGAAGCGCGATTGTTTCAGGTTTTAGATATAGCTGTCTGTAGATCTGCATAAAACAACTAGCCAGCGTGATTCTTTTAAAAGGACTGACGTATGACACATGTATCCCACCCTTTATGGGTGTTTCACCACAAGTCATTTGAATGATCCAGTTCCTGAACAAATGACAAGCTTTTCTTAAAATGTTGACATCTTCTTGACAGTAGGCCCTTAACTCTTGGCGAAAGTCAAGCATGCCGTATTATTAACCTTATACCATGCCATTAAGCACACCTCGAGCCCATATAACACACTGATTCTTGCCACCCTTAAACATGTCAAATGCGTTGTACAACACTTCAGCATATGTGTGATCTGTGACACATTGGTGTTGGGAAAAATTTCATAAATGTGTAATTTTCCCTCCATTTATGGACCCCCCCAAACTTTTTGCTTTTGTTTGGCTATCCTACCCTGACTTTTTCCAGTGTAGGACAGCCTTCCGCTGTGCTCCCCTGGGCTTTTGCTCATTTGGTATGAGGAAACGGCCACATCCTTCAGACTGTCAGTACTAGACAACTATGTTTTGCTTAGTCTTCGAGTATGTTGCCATTTCTTGGTAACTTTTTAACAGTGCAAAATGTACCTTCCTGTACCGTGCACTGGGTTCCTGTTGTTTTATGGCTCTAAACACCCTCAAAGGATTTTTGGTGAATGTATAAATGTGTCTGGGACGAACTGGTGGCAGCAGTTACTTTTTATAAGAGTTTAACTTCTTTTTACAGGATCACATCGCATTTACCACATTTGGTTCAGGACTTTGGCCAGGTCCGAAAATGGCAGAGCCACAAAGTCCTTTGTTGTGTCCCATGGCCATTTTGTCCCTTGCCTTTACCCCGGTCGAGTAACCCGGGTTTTCCTTATTTGGGCATGCAGCCTCCCACAAAAACTGATCTTGTGGACATGTCACGTGTGTGTGCCCAGGAAGCGGGTTGGGACTGTCTGGACTGGGGTGGAGGCAGTTAGCCAAGCACCTGAACCTGACGAGGAAGAGGTGCTGCCTGAAATACTCAACCCACATGACCATCCTGAACTCCAAAGTGTATTGGTTGAAGGTGGTCCTGATAGGGAAGTGCTAGGGCATAAAGAATAGAAATGGAAACTAAGGCACAATAACCATATACCCAAGTGACACGTCAGACACGACGTTCATTTTCCAAGCAAGTCTGGTTTATTTCAAAGTGTTCTTAGTCGGCCGACTGGGTCTCAACGTCTCACGACGTGTGTTCCCAAACATTGTGAGGTGCGAGAGAGCAAACAGCGCTCAAGCAGCAATATATATACATTATACATAATATTTGTGAAGGCAATTCAATCTGCCCACATACATGTCGTACAGGCTAGGATTCAGTGATTGACAATTATGACAATTATGACACGTTATGACAAGTCTTCATTCAGCCTAAACATAGGTATTCTAGCAAAGGCAGCAGAGAAAACTTTTCTGTTATGGGGAACATGGAGCTCTGGCTGAGCAAGGATATCGTGTTCCTAGCAGGGAAACATTCCTTACTACATTATCTGTATGACTTGGGTCATGAGCTAAGGGTCAGATAGTTTCTGAGGCAGAAAATACCATTCTCCGCGAAGGAGCACCGCTAGAAAGAATATAATTCATGTTTTAACTGCCTTTTACTACAGCGTTCGCAAGGCAACCCGGCACCTTGTCTGCTGATTGGATGCAGTTTCTGCTCGACTTCAAGGACTTAGTGAGAGAGAAAAACAATGTATTTCTGCACAGTTTGACATTCCTGTCTGTGTTAGTGTTTCAGCGTTCAAGCCGTGGCCTCGCACGATGTGCGAGTCTAAAGCATAGAATACATTTTGCAAAGCGTTTTGACAGAAAGGAAAAAAGCAAATGGCCGACATTTTACAAAATGGACGCCCTCTGGTTACATTGACGATTCTCTGATCGCGATGTTTGTCACATGATGCGATTGGTTTCAGGCCAACATATTATACATATCATTCGACTATAGGGTTTCGTTTCTGGTCTAACAAACCCTCCTTTTGGCCGTAAGCCAATACCATCATCCATACATTGCGTCTTCATCGGACCACGTGTCCAATTCCAAACTACCCATGCTGCTATAATCATCATCAGAAATATTAATTGCCATGAATTCTTTAATTATTTCATTTTCGTATTGTGCACCTTCACTTAACCTGCAAGGAGGTTTTCTTCTAATTGCATGTACACACTCATTTGTAATTTGGGAGCAGAGGACTGGCAGGCATTGCATGCAACAACAGCAGAACATGAGGATTCCAAATATCATACCCAGAATTGCAATTAGTTTCCATCCCCATGATCGTAGCAGTTCCCAGAACCATGAACCTATATTCAGATTCCAACCACCTGTGGGAACATGCAGTTCAGAACTTAGGCCATGCAATTTTTTAATTGCTTCAAATATTGTGGGGGAGGAATCACTCACAAATACACAGCACGCTGACCCCACCAATTTGCATACTTCTCCACGATCAGCAAAAATTATATCAAGAACCATTCTATTTTGAAGTGCAATTAATCTGATTGCTTTTTGTTCCAATGTCATATTATAGAGTATATCTGTTGTCCCATTTATTGTTTTTTGTAACACCCTGGACAGTTTTCTTATATTCCATGAATGTATTGCTTGTCCCCAGAATGGTATAAATGATTTTGCTATATCCCCTGCGATTTGTCCTGCAGTATCATCTCGACGTGGCCGAGATCTAGATAATTATGCTATCTCAGAAGTTTTAGAAAGATATACACCAGGTAAAAGTGTACCTAAATAACAGGTCCCTTCCCAAGTTCTAGGTAACCATGGGTAGGCCTGATCTCCACATATAAAATAGACAGAACCTCCTATATATAAGGGTTTTTCTTCTTGTTCAAGCACAGCAATGTTCATGCATCTAGTGAATGTTCCCACCAGGTGGGAACCCTTTTTCCGTAAGCAAAATGGGACAGAACGTGGATATGATTAATAGTATAAGAGAGAGGCACAACATTGTTATTCCCTACCGGAGCCATTTTGAAAGTGATTAGGGATTTGTAAGGCCTAGAGAGCCTATCTATTGGACTTGTTCTTACTGGGTTTATTTTGCTTCTGCTTGTAAAAACGGAACAACCTAACGGTTCTAACACCAATCTTTCAAAATCATTTATGTTTGTTGCATCAAACTGACCAGTGACACTATCATTCCATTTTCCAAAAAAAAGCGTTCTTAATGATGCATAACAGGCGGTATTAAGTGGCAAAGGATGTACATACCAACCCATTCCTCTTTCCCCATGCTGGGGAAAATGGGACCAGACCCAAAAATGTTATCTATTCAAGATAGCATGGGTCATATTCATAATCAATAGCAATGTATTATTGTCATACCCTTTTCTATGTTTCACTTCTTGTGAGGAGAGAGTATAAGAGAGCACACATACTTGGCTGCTCATAGTGGGAGCATTGGCAGTAGTCAAGAGACAGTTCAAAGGATGCACAGTTTCTAGATACCAGAATATTGGTACTAGTGTAACCAAAATGCAAAGCGGTATCATAATCATTAGCATATTATTCCTTCTGAACCGAGTCTTTCTTGCAGTAGGCTTAACCTCTATCTCTATATCATTAACAACATTGGTGCAGGAGGGAGCAGGAGCGAATATAGACATTGAAAAAAAGGTTGTCAGTGTCCGTCGGGGAAAGTTCTCCACAGCAACCCATGTAGCAACAAACGTTCAGGCCAGTCCAGGCTAGCCTGCTTATTGATGACAGCTAGCTGATGTAAATTTCCACAGAGCTCCAAAAAGGCAGGAGCAAGTATCAATTTGATTGTGTCGGTACCATATGTCCCCGCTTGTCCGTGCCAGGTTGCAATGGTCCTTCACTTTTCAATAGTAGCACCAGGAAACCGCGTGTCAGAGCTTTCAATTTGATCCAGCTTGATACAGCTCATACACTCCTTTTCCCTAGGCCTCCGTTCCCAGCTTCCTCCATGAGCTAGGAACAAAGGCGCAACAAAAGCTGATCATTTCCGATTTTGCGAACGTAGATTGTACCTCACAGCTCCAGATACAGTATGGTCGATGAACAATGCACTCTCATTTCCAGATGCAAGATTAGTGCCAGTTTCAAATGCACTGTGTGATGATGATAAGGCAGCAGTCAGACTAAGTGTCACGACCCTCGTCCAAAAACCCCTCTGGCAAACCCTTTGGCCAGGTGGAGTCAGGACTCAGGCCTCTAGAGCCTGGCATCCTCTTCAAAAGCCCTCATGGGGCCAGTCCTGGCGCCTGTGGTGCCAGGCTCATACACCATGAACAATAATGTGCTTGGGAACTACTTAATTGTATTGTCAGCCAACATGGAGGCATCCACATAGCTTGGTTCTCAAGAACCAAGCTATGCGACCTAGTGTTTTGGGTGTGGCAGGCCTGGAACTACTTTCCCTGGTACTACTTTACCTTGGCTATATAAACCACACCCTGACTGCAGAACATGCTTCGTGTTACTTTGCAGCTTGCAACGTGACGCTGACCGTGTCCAGCTATTCCCTTGAACTTCGGAGAAGCAGAACCTGCAAGGAGACAAAAAGAACATCATTAGCAGCAGCATCTTTCCTGCAATCTTCATCTTTAAACACTCGCAGATACTGAGAACAGCTTCCTCGAATCTGCATGCCTCCCGGACAGAACGACCTCAAAGAGGAAGATAGAGGCAACATTAAAGAAAGCTGTAGAGACATTTACAAATTACGAACTGCTCAAAAGGCTTACCTGGCTGGTTGCCTCTCGGCTGGCACCACTCCGGACATTCCACTCGTGCTGAAGAACACTTCGACTTACAAGGAAGGAAGACACAGGTTAGCAAAGGCAAGACTTTGCAGAGCTGCGCATAGCGCTTACTTACCGCATCATAGCGCTCTTAATGCGCCATCATTTACCAGCGGGGCTCAACCAAGCCAGTTCGCCGCGCTGAAGCTCCGCATACCTAAGGGAGAAAAAAGAGACATTTTAAACAAAGAAAGGCATGCAGGATAGCAACAAAACTAAAGAACAGCAATAAGACCTACCTGAACAATATCAAACGTGCCGGCGTCAGTGAAGTAACTAGACCGCACTCGCCCATGTAAGACAACGTGCCCCTGCAAAGAAGGCAGGACAGAGAGCACGCCTAATTCTACCACAAGGCAGAACCTTCCCCGCAGACCACATCAGGGCAAAGCTGAGAAGCATACCAGCGAGTAACCCAGCTGGGTGGCGTCCCTGTGGATACGAGGTGAGCGTAACACTAAATTGAGCACCTTTGGCCTTTCTATCTTTGTTGCAATCTCCCCAGGCCCTTTCTCAGGTTTAGGAAGCACTTCTGGCAGAGAACTGGCGATGATGTCTTTATGATCAAGCGCAGCTGTCTTTCTTTCAATGTCAGGATCATCAAGCTCTTTCTCATGTGGCAAAGAGAATGAATCTCTTTTCATGTGTGTTGTGTGGATCCAATGCTTTTGTCCATTCACTCGGACTGCAGTCTGCGTAGCCAGAAGCACCTCGAAGGGTCCCACACAGCGCAGTGCAAGTGAAGATTTTCTTTTCAAATTTTTGATAAGCGTCCCGTCCCCAAGCTGCAGACAATGTCCTGGGCCAGTATATCAGACAGAAAGCCTGCTCCTGCTCCTGCTGATGAATCAAACAGAAGTTTTAAGTTAACAGTTTACAGTAATCAACAAGTAAGGGGTTCTCTATGTCTCTCAACCGTTTCAGTCGAGGGGCATTCCAAACATACGCTGGTCTCCCCATCACGATTTCGTAAGGGGAGAGACCAGTCCTTGCCTGTACAGTTGTGCGCATGCACAATAAAGCTAGCGGTAGTGCATCGGGCCATTTAAAATTGCTCCCTGCACATACTTCACTAATTTTGTTTTTCAGGATACCGTTCTGACGTTCTACTAAACCGGCACTCATCGGGTGTCTGGCTGAATGGAATTGTTTATCAATTTGGGGACTTGGGCAAATTTGCAATATCACGGCCGCAATAAAGTGCGGGCCGTTATCTTACCGTATGACACGGGGCAGGCCAAAATGGGGAAAGTATTCCTTTAGCATGGCTTTAGCTGTGGAGATAGCTGTACAATCTTTCAGGGGATAGGCCTCTACCCATTTGCTAAATGCGCAGACCACCACAAGAACATACTTATAGTTTTGGCACCTTTCCATGTCTATGAAATCAAAAGGGATGACTTCAAATGGCATATACGGCGGGCCAAAACTACCTACTGGTGTCACTGTTCCCTTTCCAATGTTATGTTGTAAACAAGTCATGCAATTTTGAACCAATCTTTCAGCAGTTGTTCTAATGTGTGGATTATGCCATACAGTATCCATGTGTTGTATCATTTTTCTAGCACGTATGTGTGTTGGACTGTGGGCCATAGTGATCATTGCCAGCACATAGGCATTTGGTAACATGAATCTGTTATTTTTCTTGTCCACCGAACAATCGTCAGAATCTAATTCTGCTGGGCCCTCAGACCAGTTTTTCATTTCATCTACAGTAGCTTCTGATTTCATTTGCTTGACTGTTGCAATTCCATTCTCTATCATGCAGGGTACTTCCTCTAATCTTTCGACATACATGTTGGTGTGTAAATCAGTAGCAGTTTGTTTCGCAATTTTGTCTGCAAATGCGCTTCCCGTTCCAATATTACATGTTACTTTTTTATGTGCTTCACATTTCATTATCGCTAATCGCTTGGGAAGCGCAAGTGCTGACAATAGTTTCACTATCAAAGTGCCATGTTGGATTTTGGTTCCCTGTGATGTCAGGAAACCCCTATCAGCCCATAATCGAGCAAAATTGTGTATCACCCCGAAGGCATACTGACTGTCAGTATATATGTTTACATTGAGATTTGCAGAGATTTCACATGCTCTTGTCAACGCTATTATTTCTGCAGCTTGTGCTGAGTTATATGGGATTATTTTGCTTTCTATAATACTTTTCAGTTTTGTGATGGCATAAGCAGCAGTTGATGTGCATTCTGGTAATTTAAAAAAAGAACCGTCACAAAACAGTTCTCCATCTGGCTCTTTCTGTGGGGTGTCAGTTAGATCAATTCTTCCTTTTGTCTCTTGTTCAGTAACCATTAAGCAATCATTGGGGAATTGTTTTTCACCCCCTTTCTCATTTGCAGGGGGCATTAAATCGGCTGGATTTAAAGTGCAACACCTTTTAATTTGGGTATGTGTTGCAAATAGAACTATTTCATACCTTGTAATGGTTAAAGCGTGACCTAAAACCATTGCCTCGGTTTGTTTCACTGACGCAGCAGCTGCAGCAACAGCTCGCAAGCAACGCGGCAAAGCACATGCAACAGGATCCAACGTGGAAGAGAAGTAACCGCATGGTCTATCTCTTCCCCCGTGTTCCTGGGTCAAAACAGCCAAAGCACATCCATTATTTTCATGCACAGATAACTTGAAACTCTTATCGCAATTTGGCGTACCCAAAACTGGAGCCGAACATAATGCAGCTTTAAGCAGGTCAAATGCTTCTTGACATTCCATGTTACATGGCAAAGGTAAGGTAACATCTTTCCTTGTCAATGCCACGATTAGTTTCACGATCATCGAAAAATGTGCGATCCACTGCCTACAATACGAAGCCATGCCAATTAAAGCCCTGACTTCTTTCTGTATATTCGGAATAGGCATGTCAGAGATGCTTTCTATTCTTTGTGGTGTCAATCTCCTTCCCTCCTTCAAAAGGAGGTAGCCCAAGCAAACCACTTCCTTTTGACAATACTGGAATGTTTTAAGTGAAGCTTTGTGTCCATGTGCTGCTAAATGGGTCAATAATGCAACTGTACTTTCTTTACAAATCTCTTCTGTGTCTGCTGCTATTAACAAATCGTCTATGTATTGTAGTAATACACACCCTGCCGGTAGTTCAAGCATATCTAATTGTTCCTTCAGTGCTCTAATGTAAATACTTGGACTCTAAGTGTAGCCCTGTGGAATTCGTGTGAATCTAAATGAACGTCCTCCTAAAGTAAAAGCAAACAAATATCTGCTATCTGGATGTACTGGGATACTAAAAAAAGGCATTCTTCAGGTCAATTGAACTAAAACACGAAGCAGAGGCTGGAATCATAGTCAAAATTGTAATCACATCTGGGACTAATGGAAATGTATTGTTTTATAATTGATTTACTCTGCGTAAATCAATTATAAAACGGTAAAATATCTCATTACCTCCTTTCTTGTAAACTGGAAGAAGCAGACTATTGCAAGTACTACCAGATGTTTCTTCAATTACGTTTCTTTTAATCAAATCTGATACAATGCATTTCAATGCTTTTTCTCCCTCAGCTGAAATTTTATATTGCGGAATACGCGGCAATGTAATTCCTTCTTTCAAAACAATCTTTACTGGCTCTACTTTCAAACAACCAACATCATTGTCGTTCACTGCCCATGTACAAGCCGATACTTTACTCAATTCAGTCGGTAGTGGCTTAGATACAAATTGCGATACAGGATTCCTTTGTGGCGAGATTGTCAAATACACTCTATCCGGAGAACAATAAATGACTGCATTCAATTTCTTCAATAAATTTAATCCCAACAAATTTTCGCCGCAATTTTTCAGCAAAAGAAATGGACAAGACTCTGAATGGACCTAGCCTTATAGGTACTGGTTGTGATACTGGACTAATTACTGGCGTACCTGAGAACCCTACTGAGACATTATTTTGCCCTGACAGTGGTATTTCTGGAACCCGCTGATGGTCAATTGAACTTTTTTGTGCACCTGTGTCCACTAAAAAAACTTGCTCCCTATACCCAACCTTCATTTCTACTTAGGGCCCTTTCTGGTCTACGGGAATAGATACTGGTTCCAACCCCTGTCTCGGGCTGTCCTAGTAGAACAGTACATTGTCAGATGTAAAGTCGCCAGAGTAATATACATTTTTCTGATTGTCAAAAACATTCCCACCATTTGTATTGTTTCATTGCTGGTTCTGGTTGCCCTGATTTTCCTGAAATTGTGGTGCTCTTTGGTTTCTATTCTGTCCTTGTATCCCCGGACGACCTCTATTCTGCCTTCTCATAAAAGTCCCATTTCTATTCTGTATATGCGGGCACTGTGCTCGCCAATGGCCTTCTTGTCTACAATAGGCACATTGATTAATCCCTATTGGACCCCTTTGCATATTGGACGTTAATGCAAATTGGACTCTGGACGGTGCGTTCCCACCACCTCTATTATTGTTTGCTACTTGCTATAACAGTTCTCTTGTTTTCAAATTACCTTTGTCCCTCAGTTCCTTATCCTTTTCTAAATTTACTCTGTTCTGATAATACTGGGCCATATGTAGTACTTCACTCTGTGTTTTTGCTTACCCTGCACTTTCAGATGTCATTATTAAACTTTGAATTTTCCGCAATAACCCTCGCACAAACTTATCAACATACAATCTCTTCCCGGGTTCAGTACTTAGATCTTGACCACTAAAATCTGCAAATACTTCTTGAAATCGATTAAAATAATCCACTGCTCCTTCCTCTTTGCCCTGTAAACAAGAAATTTATCCCAAACTATTCTTTTCTCAGGCACTAAAGTTTTCAATTTCTCTACTATTCGCAATGGCAAAGCTAACAGTACCTGCGGTGGCTTCTCTCCAGCCTTTCTCTCACTATCAATTCTCCTATGCAGCGCCTAACATCAGCACGTCACTTATGTTTCTAACCTGTTTCCATATGTCTACAGGAAGAATCACGGGAAACAATAAATCAATGTCATTAAATGTAAAAACAGATGAATTCAAAACAGATTCAATTTCCTTATAGAATCCTGACGGGCTCTTCCTAATATCAGGGATCGTCTGCTTTATAATATTTACGTCTTGCTAGAAAAAGGGTCATGTACAAACTGTGCAATATAATGAGCTTCTATCGTTCGTGCTGGAGCTGCTCCATTGGCAGCAACCTCTACTTTCCGGACAAACGTGGTAGACACCTCCCTCATGGGTAATTGCAAACTAGGCGATTCTACATTTGTTTGTCTATCAAGCAACAAAGCTAAATCAAGTGAAAAAACAGCCGTTCCAGTTTCAGGCGAAAATGCTCTTTTTATAAATTGTCATTAAATCAGCGGGACAACATAGCTTATTCTTCATACATTCATCTTGCAGGTACTCTACCATAACCTGTAATCAGGGGCGTTGCTGGGGGTGGCTAAGGGGGCTATAGCCCCTGATCTTTTGGTTGTAGCCCCGGATAGAATCTCAGGAGCTACAGCCAAAAGACTAGCTAGCCCCCAGTCCCAACAGTTCCGACATCAGCATAACCCTGGGTCTTTTCCAGACCTAGCAACTCCCCTGCCTGTAATACCTTCCTCTGCATTTCTGGTGTATACTGACTAAACATATCATGCACTTCAATTGGGAAAATGGCGGCATCCGTAATCCATCTGAGCGCGTCTCGTGTACAAATCCGCATCTCTTCACTAACAGGTTTCAACGGTGGCAAAAACTGTTGCTGGACATACGACATATGTGGTTTATCTTTTTTCAATAGCTCTTTATGCAATGGACCAAGTTCTCGCTTAAACACAAATATTCGGCTTACGTGGTCTGCTACTTTCGTCGCATTATCTCGCAAATTCAAAAGAACAACTAAAACGCGCAACTCTTGCGGTACCACTGTATAGGTCAAATCACCCCATATTTTCACAAGATAATTCCCCATGCATTCTAACAATACCTGCTGTTCACCAAGGCTTCTATGATCAGATATGGAACTTTGCACAGCCACTTCATTGTCATCATTCATATATGTTTTGGCCCATTCTTTCAGTTCTTCTTTCATTCCTTTGCTAATCGTGCTACAAGTCTGTCTAATGCTTCCTTGCGCAGGCCCCATCTCTGTAGAACTGCCTGCTAAAGTGGCTACGTCATGCTCTGGCGGCGGTGGAGGAAATTATGTCACACGCACAGAGAGAGAGGAACTGCTTACTACAGGTGCAGATGGACTAATGGGAATGGGAGGTACATAAGGAGGAGGTGCAACTGGGTCAGTACTTTGATGTTCATTCCTTCGCTCATTTAATATTTTGTTTATTAGTTCATCTGATATGTGCAAATCCTGCTGAGGCTATATATTCTGTACATCTAATTTGAAGGCCCTGTCCATGTTCCTAATGGCTTCGGTATGCTGATGTTGGTCATGCTCTAGCGCTCTCTCTACATTCGTTTTATGTCTGCGCGCATATTTCTCCCTACTTCTTAATCAGAGATTAGCTTCCTTCCTCCAGTCTCTCACAACGTTGAACGCTGCTGGTCGGGCCTTCTTCGCAGCAATACTGATTCTAGGTGTTCTATATGTGCTACTTCAAAGCTCCCACTATTAGGCCACTGAAGGTCTGCTACACATCTGGTCTGCCTATGCCAAATCGCATCAAACACTATTGCCCCTATACCGTATTTTATGTGCATTTCATGTGCCAGCGACCCTTCGGGTGGCGCATCCTGGCCAGTTTCCAAAGATTGTCTACTGCAGTGAAAAAACTCACTAAACAGGAAGACAATTTCCCAGGCATGGTTAATTCTTACCCTTTTCTTACCCTGGGTGTTTGATCTTGCAAGAGCAATATTCAGCCAATATCAGGACGTTTAAGAATCGGGCACAACTACCTGATCAACCAATTTGTCACTCAGGACGCAATTTGCCCGTATACAGACACAACCAAGAATCGTCGTGACTGCGTGTCTGGCTCAATCTGCCTCGTTCCAGGACCCTTGCCTTGATGCTCTCTGGGCGCTCCTCGTCGATCAGGGATCAGCTGTGTACAGATCTGCGGAGGAGTCTCATCACCTCTACAGGGGCGCCCCAAACACCTTCCGATCCCGGCTCGACGGCTATCGTCCTCGACTCGTTTTTGCCTTCTTCAACTTCAATGTATACGATGGAGCATTAGTGGGAGGGTCCCTGTTTGGCCGCCATTTTTGCTAGGCCATAAAGACCACATATGGAAACTAAGGCACAATAACCATATACCCAAGTGACACGTCAGACATGATGTTCCTTTTCCAAACAAGTCTGGTTTATTTCTAATTATTCTCAGTCGGCCGACTGGGTCTCAACACCTCACGACGTGTGTTCCCAAACACCGTGAGATGCGAGAGAGCGAACAGCGCTCAAGCAGCAATATATATACATTATACATAATCTTTGTGAAGGTAATTCGATCCGCCCACATCCATGTCATACAGGCTAGGATTCAGTGATTGACAATTATGACAATTATGACACGTAATGACAAGTCTTCATTCAGCCTAAACATAGTTATTCTAGCAAAGGCAGCAGAGACAACTTTTCTGTTACTGGGAACATGGAGCTCTGGCTGAGCAAGGATATTGTGTTCCTAGCAGGGAAACATTCCTTACTACATTATCTGTATGACTTGGGTCATGAGCTAAGGGTCAGATAGTTTCTGAGGCAGAAAATACCATTCTCGGCAAAGGAGCACCGCTAGAAAGAACATAATTCATGTTTTAACTGCCTTTTACTACAGCGTTTCCAAGACAACCTGGTATCTGGTATGCTGATTAGATGCGGTTTCTGCTCGACTTCAAGGACTTAGTGAGAGAGAAAAACAATGTATTTCTGCACAGTTTGACATTCCTGTCTGTGTTAGTGTTTCAGTGTTCAAGCCGTGGCCTCGCACGATATGCGAGTCTAAAGCATAGAATACATTTTGCAAAGCGTTTTGACAGAAAGGAAAAGAGCAAAGGGCTGACATTTCACAAAATGGATGCCCTTTGGTTACATTGACAATTCTCTGATCGCAATGTTTGTCACATGATGCGATTGGTTTCAGGCCAACATATTATACATATCATTTGACTATAGGGTTACGTTTCTGGTCTAACAGAAGAGTTCAGTAAGGGCCAATATGATTGCCCATCTTTAGAAGGCCTAAGGAGTCGGGCCTGCTCCCAGCTTGAGGCTGAACCTCCTGAGAAGCATAGGATTTATTGGGAAGGTGGGCTCCTGTACAGTGAGCCAACAGAGTCTACTGAAGGTAACCATAGGAGGTTGGTGGTCCCCCTTCAAGCCAGACCCTTCCTCCTGCAATTGGCACATGAAGTCCCCCTTGCTGGTCACCTTGGGATCAAGCGAACCAAGCAAAGGTTATCCATGCATTTCTACTGGCCCAAGATGGGGTACAGGTAGAAGGCCATTGTAGGAGTTGTACCACTTGCAAGATCTCTGGTAAAAGTGGCTCAACAATCCAGGCTCCATTGATGCCACTCCCTGTTGTGGCAGTGCCTTTTGAGAGGGCAGGGATCACCATTGTTGGCCCCCTTGACCCTCAGACATCCTCTGGCAATAGGTTTATCTTGGTGCTGGTCGACCATGCCACCAGATATCCTGAAGCCATCCCATTGAAGACAGTGACTGCCAAGTAAGTTTCCAAAGCTTTACTTAGCATATTTACTAGGGTTGCTTCCCTAAAGAAGTTGTGTCTGACAGAGGCAGCAACTTTATGTCTAAGTATATGCAAGGCACGTGGAAGGGGTGTGGGGTAACTTTCATCTGCTTATCATCCACAAACAAATGGCTTAGTTGAGAGGTTTAATAGAACTTTCAAGAGCATGATTGGGGCTTTGGGTGAACCCCAAAGGAGAACATGGGATCTCCTGTTACCATGCTTACTCTTTGCTTACAGAGAGCTACCTCAAGAGGGGGTTGGCGTATGCCCCTTTGAGTTTCTTTTTGGTCACCCTGTAAGGGGACCACTGGCCATAGTCAAGGAAAGGTAGGAGCTCCCCACTCCTACTGTAACTACCAATGTAGTAGACTATGTGCTTGGACTAAGGAAGAGAATGGTCCTCCTGATGGCCCAGGCCAGTGAAAGTCGAGGCTGGTCAGGCATTGGTAAAACATTGGTATGACCAGAAAGCTTCACATGTTCACTTTACCCCAAGACAAGAAGTCCTGATCATGAACCCAATAAGGCCTCGAGCCCTACAGGATAAATGGTCAGGCCCTTACTGAGTTATGGAGCAGCTGGGTGAGGTCAACCATTTGGTGGACCTTAGAAGACTCAGACAGGCCCCTAAATTGTTTCACATAAATAGGCTGAAGGCTTTCATCTATAGGGTTGAAAAAGCTGCGCTGCTGCTGGCATCAGATATGGAAGAGGATGAATCAGAACCTCTTCCTGACTTATTCCAGAATGGTCCTTCATATGGCTCCATTGAGGGTGTCCAAGTGGCCCCCTCACCTGACTTCTGGCCAACAAGGGGAAGTAAGACCATTGGAATACATTACCTATCTGACTCAGATCTGAACCTTCCTACCACTCCTTAAGAAGCAAAGTCAAAACCTGGCTACTAAAGCAAGAACATTAGCTCACCCACACTAGACGTTCTCTCCCACTGCACACGGAATCCACTCTGTAATTGGCACATATGCTGAATGTAAATCTATCTTATGCGATGCCAACTATATTGCTCAACCGCCTACTGAAAACCTTGTGTATTATGTAATTAATAGTGATTATATATTCTGTATGTGTACTATGTAATTCATTCTGAATATATATATGCAATCTTGTAATATAATTATGCAACATTGTAATCCTAAGAATTGCACCCAGGTGCCTAAGGGTTTGGTGCGCTTTACAAATAAACAAAATATAAATACAAATCTGCTGAGGCAGTTCTCCGCCTTGTTCTCAATAATTCCAGGTGTGACACCTTGGTGCAAACATGAGATAGACACTGGGGATAGTGTACCTACGTACCTTGAGGTTACGGAATGTTGGATAAGGTGAGATCCTACATCAGGGCTGAGGTCAACAAGATGTTGGATCTTGGGGTGATTGAGCCTTCCAATAGTCCATGGTCCAGTCCTGTGGTTCTAGCGCCTAAAGCTGGTACTTATAAACTCAGGTTCTGTGTGGATTACAGGGCTCTGAATGCTGTCACCAGGACAGATGCTCATCCCTTACCTAGAACTGATTAGCTGGTGGATACCTTGGGTGCCTCGAAGTACCTCAGCACAGTTGACCTCCCTGTAGGTTATTGGCAAATAGCCCTAGCAGATCATGCCAAGGAGAAGACAGCATTTCCAACTCCAGAAGGCCATTAGCAGTTCAGGGTAATGCAATTTGGGTTGAGAAATGCACGTGGTACTTTTCAAAGGCTTGTGAACCATGTCGTAAATGGGATGGATGAATTCTGCTTAGCATATCTGGATGATAAAGCAGTCTTCAGTGCCACCTGGGAAGAACATGTGCTAGAATTGTGTTACAGGCTCTTCACAAGGTCTACTTAACCATGCAATCCAGCAAGTACCAGATAGTTCAAATATCTGTGGTCTACCTTGGACATGAAGTAGGTGGAGGGAGGATTCATCCTCCACCCAGTAAAGTACGGGCCGTACAAGACTAGCCTACCCCCACTACACAAACCCAAGTGAGAGCCTTCTTAGGACTACTGAATTTCATGGCAGACTATGGCACCATAGCTGCCGCTCTGACTGCTCTCACCACTTCAAAGAAGCCTAAGAAGGTCTGTTGGTCTTAGGAGTGTGAGAAGACCTTGAATGGCTTAAAAGACTCCCTGTGCCAGGCTCCTATCCTCAGGACCCCTGACTACAAACATGCTTTTATTGTGCAGACAAATGCCTCTGGCACTGGGATAGGTGCTCTACTTTCACAGATAGATGAGAAAGGCAAAAAACTCTGTATTGGATTCATTAGTCACCAGCTTAAGGAGAGGGACCTCAGGTGGTCCACTGTCGAGAAAGAATGTTTCTCTGTCATTTGGGCCCTAAGGAAGCTGAGGCCCTACCTCTATGGGACCCACTTCACTGTACAAACTGACCATAATCCCTTGAAGTGGGTTATGAACATGAAGGGAGAGAATCCAAAGTTGCTCCGGTGGTCCATAAGCCTGCAAGGGTTTGACATCACCATTGAGCACAGGCCAGGTGTCCAACATAGCAATGCTGATGGGTTGTCCAAAATGTTTAACAGACTTTAACATGAGGCGAGGCCCGGCCAGGGGTGGATTAGTTCCCCCCTGTCCTTGGTCTAGGAGGGGAGAGTGTTGGGAAAGATTTCATCAATGTGTCATTTTCCCTCCATTTATGGACCCCCCAAACGTTTTGCTTTTGTTTGGATATCCTATCCTGACTTTTTCCAGTGGAGCACAGCCTTGAGCTGCTCTCCCCTGGGCTTTTGCTCACTTGTTATGGGGAAACTGACACGTCCTTCATACTGTCCGTACTGGAAAACTATGTTTCCCTTAGTCTTCGAGTATGTTGCCATTTCTTGGTAACTTTTGAACAGCGCACAATGTACCTTCCGTTGCGTCCACTGGGGTCCTTTTGTTTTATGGCCATAGACACCCTCAAAGGATTTTTTTGGTGAATGTACAAGTGTGCCTGGGATGAACTAGTGGCAGCAGTTACTTTTTATAAGGTATTTACTTCTTTTTACAGGATCAAATTGCATTTACCGTGTTTGATTCAGGACTATAGCCACTTTCAAAAATGGCCAAGCCACAAAGTCCTTTGTTCTGTCCCATCGCCATTTTGTCCCTAGCCATCACCCAAGTCGAGTAACCCGGGTTTATCTTATTTGGGCAAGCAGCCTCCTGCGAAAACTGATCTCTTTCACAGGCTTCTGCATGTCACTTGTGTGTCCCCTGGAAGCGGGTTGGGACTGTCTGATCCTAACCCGCACTACTGGTGCCAGAATGTCTGGAGTGCCTGAATGCCTGGGACCACCAAGGACTGTGATTGTTCCACAACTGGGATGCCTTCATGAGAGCAGATCTTCGATTGGAAGTCCTCGATATTGGCTCAAAGCTAATCCTGGAAAAGAGAAGGGGCTCTGCATCCATTCCAGGTCAATTACTTAAGTTTTCCCCGAACTACAGAAGGAGCCAAGTATCCTGCACAAAGAAACAGACTTGTGAAACCGCCGGAGATGTGTTGGAAGGTTTTGGCACTCTTCACCCTCTGCTGACCTGTTGGACCCCTGTTTTCTTCATTGATCAAGAAGAGCTGCCAAGGCGCTTTGCCCCTTTGGAGTAGTGGGAACACCTACTCTTGGTGTCCCCTGCTGACCCACCGAGCAAGCCCCTTCGGAAGTGTTTCTGGGCCATCCAGTGAACTGTACAGCTCTACCTCAGGGTATCCTGCAGAATCACTGCCATCTCGAGTGGAAACAACAAGACTTTGGACACTGCTTGCTTGTGGTCCTGTGCCCTCTCCTTCCAATTCTTGCAGGCCAGGCTCCTCTGGGTCCCAAATTAGGAGAGCGTGTAATGCTGCATGCATCTGTGATTCCCACGTCACTACCTGTTGGGGACGGTCACTGCAGGTGCCTTGCTGACCTGCTCTCCTGTGCCCTGAAGCCTGCTGCACCAGAATTTTCTTTGTATCTCCTTCGGAACCTGAGAATAGGCAACTGTACTGTCATGGACGATTGTTCTATCCCACAGCCGCTGATAGCCGGAGTGCTGTGAAATTGCAGGACTTGAACCTACTAGCAACTTCGACCAAACTGCCAAAGTTTGGTCCGGACTGTGCTGAGGGTCAGTGAGTTGCATCACTTACCAGTGGCCCCCTGACACAACAAATCTCTTTTACGCACGAATATCCCTATAAAGGTATTTGCTTTTGGCTGGGTTAGCCTGTGCTCCCCTAGCTATTCTCACCTTTTCAAAACTGCTCCACGTCCAAGGGCAGAACCTACTCGAATAGTGGGAACCAATTCTTCATCACATCAAGACCCTTCCTGACTTGTTACAGTCTTCCCAAGAAGAACCGCTTTTTGTCCACTTCTTAGGGTTGGACTCAAAAGTTAGGGAATGGCTCTGAAGAATTGTCTAATGCTCCTAGTGTGTTAACTCACCCTTCTCTTTACAGGTTGTGTCTGTGTTTTACTCCATTGTCCCATTAGGAAATGTATTGTATACATGTTATCTAGTATAATATTCGTGTGGTAACTATTTTAACATAACTGAAGTTTAATTGCGTCTATTGGTCCGGCCAGCAATAAATGTATAGATATGTTTTATATACACTTGTCTAAGAGTAATTTGTGGTTCATTACTGGGTGTGCTCATAATTGGCTTCCGAACACACTCACCCCTCCTGAGACTTAGGGGGTCATTCCGAGGTTGGAGGTAAGTAACTGTCATTACCGGCATGGAGCAAATACCGTGTCCGTGTAGGCGAGAGCCAGCTAATAGAGAGCTATTACGACCTCGCGGGCACAAGCATTGTGCCATGCTGATAACGATATTACCGGCATGCCACTAAAGACCCAAAAATGGCCCTTGGCGGCATCAATTAGAGCGTAGTTTGTACTACTGGCATGTATCAATACAGCATTCGCGGCCACCGCTATTAGCGGTGAGCGCCATCAGCGGTCACCGCTAATAATGGTCACCGTAAATAAGCGGAACCGGAAGTAGCATCATCGCACAGGAACGGGAAAAAGCACGGCGGCCATCTTTAAAAACACAATCCATTGCCATCCTCAGCAGCCAGGACCTGTAGAATATTTCTGTGTGTGAAATCCAGTCCACAACAACACTACAATGCCCAAGGCTGTGAAAAAGGGCGCCTCCCCCCAGCGCATGGAGCGCTTTAACGAAGACGAATTAACCATGCTCACGGAGACCCTGGCAGAAAATGCTGATGTCGTCTTTGCCCTGAGCCTCAAGAGGGAGCCTGTAATCCATAAGAAGGAGATCTGGGCACTAGTGGCACAAAAAGAAAGCGCTTTTGGCAATACCCCCGCACAACCAAGGACTGCAGGAAGAGGTGGGATGACTTGCGCCTGCGAGTCCACAACATCCTCTTGGCTAACAGGAGCCAGGCCATGGCAACTGGCGGAGGAGCAAGTTCTCCCATAAAGCTGTCCCGGTGGGAGGACATATGTGCGAGACTGATCGGCATGGAGGCCATTGAAAGCGTGGGAGACATGGAGTGTGCAGCAACATCATCGGCAGAAGGAGGTGAGTGTCCTAAGAAAACACTGTAATGCAGAGTCTGATGATAGTGCACCAATATGTCTGTCTAAAGAGGCAAGCCATGGTCTAATACACACATATTCCCAGCAAAGTTGTCGTACGCAGCACAGACACATGCAGATGCCTGCAGCAAGGCAATGCCATACCTTACACAAAGCACACTAAGATGTTAGTGCATAAGTCATACTGCATGCAGGCTCCAACAAATATGCATGTCACATACCATACGTCTTCCCCAACATGAGCGACCCTGACATATGCCTGCATTACCCACCCATGCAACGTGATCATCCAAACTCAACTGCCTATTACCCTCTATTGTGTAGATGAGCAATGATACAAATGTATGCATGATGCTTATCAACCCATCACTCATGCCGTCCCTCTCTTCGACCCCCACAGGCTCAGACCATGACAGCGAGGCGTGGGACTCACCCCCACAGCCAACCATACACCGGAAGAGGGCGCGGGATGAGGGCGACAGGCCTTTGATCTCAAAGGCCCAACACAAGGCCCGCCATGCACCACTGAGGAAACCACCTCCAGATGCCATGGCACTGCTGCCGCCAAGGGCCGTCGAGACGGAATCCGCAACTCCTGTCACACTGCCACAGGACACAGCTGAAGCTCCACACTCAGCAGAGTCCAGTTCAGTCGGGGAGGCGGCAGCCACAGCACCCCTGGCTGACGAGGAGGCGCAGGAAGAGGTGTGGGTGCCCATGGAGGACGACTCCTCCGAACTGCCTCGCACGCCAAGTCCAGCACCATCCCCCAGATCACATCGTTAGAGTCCGACCATGCCACCACCCCAGAGCAGTCTGGGGGGGAGTACAACCAAGGGGCCATGAGTCCCATAGTGGAGCCCATAGAAGTTGTGCATGACAACCAAGCACCCTCCACCTCCACAGGTGTACCGGCGGGGGTGCAGCGGCAGGAGGAGCTAACAGCCCTGATCCGACAATTTGTAAGTGACAATGCCCAAGCAAGGCAGGAGTGGCAAGAAAATGCTGCCTCTCTGGGAAAGATTATTGCTGATAACACCGCCTCCATGGGAAAGATCTTTGCAGAAAACACAAGTAGACTGTGAGAGGAGGTATCAGCCCTGCGGCAGGTCCTCGGCCACATTGCTGATGCAATGGAGGCGGAGCATCCGGCACCCCAAAAGGAGCAGGCGGCCACCCCATCGTCCTCCAGCTCAACACAGACTAGCCCGCTACGCAGGTCGTCGCACCCCCTGTGCCGGCCAGACATGCTGCCACCAGGTGCAGGGAGTGGCAGGAAGTAGACTGGCAAGCCTGATGATGACAATAGACACTTGTTGGGACATGTGTGGGGGAGTTGTGGGGGGAGAGGGAGGGGGTGAGGGTCTGTGTGGGAGTTGTGGGGGGAGGGGGAGGGGGTGAGGGTGTGTGGAGGAGTTGGGGGAGGCAGAGGAGGTGAGGGTGTGTGGGGGAGTTGTGGGGGGAGAGGGAGGTGGGTGGTGGAGGGTTAGTACACTTTCATCTTCATTGTACATTTCAATACACCCGTTGTGTTTAAAAAAATATTTGAGTGGACATTCATTGCGCATGTGTCATTTATTCATATACAGCGCATAGTGTACATGTACCCCCACACCCAGTGCCCTCTGTCCAACTATCATGTCACCCTCTGCAGCCATGTGTGTCAGAAATATTGTGCTATCACTAACTGACGCACAGCGCATCCCTCCTGTGCTTCAGCACCGCGATGATGTGCAGCCACATCTTCCTCATCCCCTTCAGCGTTACCAGGTGGTTGCAGTTCAATGTCAGGGGGCAGGGGCATGTTCCGTCGGATACACATGTTGTGCAGCATGACACATACCATGATGATCTTGGCCACTTTCTCATGCCTGTAGAGGAGTGCCCCACCAGATCGGCTAGGGCAGCGAAACCATGCCTTCAACAGGCCAAAGGTCTGCTCAATGACCACACGGGTACGGGTGTGGGATCGATTGTAGTCCTCCTCATGCCTGTTCTGTGGGTTTTGGACAGGGGTGAGGAGCCACGGCTTCAGGGATAGCCACTGTCACCTGCATGGGAGGCAGAAAAAGGTATATGTCAGTCGATTCATGATGGACAGCTGTACTAGTTGCACATGCCCACAGATTATTGTTGATTACATGCACATGTCCCTGGTTGTATGCATGCCATTTTTAGGCCCTGAATGTGTCCTGTGCCATGGAATAATGGTGTGGGTTGCATCTTCAAGATGATACACGGTGTGGACTGCCGTCTTGTTGCTCATGCATTGTGTACGCATACAGCTGTGTTTGTGTCAAATTTGTGTTGTGTTGTGTTCTGTATGATTTTCTGACTGGGAGCGTTGGCAGTAGGCCCTGCAATATTAGGCATTCTGCGCTGATTTCCCCCATGGTGACATGCAGCATTCCTGTGGCCCTGTGACAGACAGCGGAATCCCTTGGTGGTTCTGTTCAATGCACTCCCATGGATGCTTGTCCTGTGTGGTGATTTGCTGGAGACAGCAACATAGTGCATATACACAGCATGTTGCTGGGTGGTGTTACGGCGGGTGAGGTACGCTGATGAGTCGTGCACGTGTTGTGGGATGTGGGGTGGTTTACTGTTTGGCATGTTGTGATAGGTGTCGTCCTTACTTCATTCCTATGGGATTTGGGTGTCATGTTCTGTTTGGAATGCTTTGGGGCACAGTGTTCAGTGATGTGCACATCGTGCCGTCACATCAACATTGACACCATGGTGGTGTGTGCATCTCTCCCCCCATTGCAGTGCCATGTGCCTGTCATGCAACTTACCAAGAAGCCAGGCACGATGTCCAGCATGTTGCTCCATGTAGCGTGGTATCGTGGAGTTCCACAGGACCATAGAGTCATGAGTTGATCCGGGACATCGGGCACAACAATGTGTGATGATTTCGCTGACGTTGCATACCATCTGCACATTGATGGAGTGATATTGCTTGCGGTTGTGGTACACCGCCTTCATGGCGTGCGGGACCACCAACTCCACGTGGGTGCAGTCGAGGGCACCTAGACAATTTGGCATGCCTGCCAGTGCATGGAAGCCAACTTTTGTAACAAACATCTCCTGGGGAGTCCGTGGTAGGGATATGTAGTCACTTGTGTGCTTGAGGAGGGCATCCAGCACTTGGTTCAGAATGCAAGAAAATAAGGGTTGTGATATGCCATGCATGTACCCCACTGTGTGCTGGTAGGTGCCTGTGGCACGGTAGTGTAGCACCGACACTACCTTCAGTACAGGGGGGATGGCGGTGCGTATTTCAATGAGGCTGACAATGTTGTTGTGTATCATGTCCACGATGGTGGTGATGGTGTCCCGGTCCAGACGGTACAGAGTGTGGATCTGCTCAGAGTTAGGTTGTAAGGACTGGCTCTGATGCGAGGGATTGGGGGCTGCCTGTGTGGTACCTCTGGCTGCACTGGTGGAGCCTGCTGGGCCTATCTCACCCTCCTTCTCCTCCTGCGTCTCCTCTGTGGTGCCTGCTGTTGCTGTTGTTGTTGCTGGTGTGGCAATGCAAGCATGTCCTCCAGCTCCAGTATTGCTACTACTATTGGAATCATCTTGGTGTGGGAAGGGGTGTGGTGTGTGGGTGTACTCCTTTTGTACTGGCCCAGACTCCATTGCCTCCACCTGTGCTGAGTGTGTGCACCTGTGGTAGTGAGAACACTGCACATAGCATTTTACGGTTGGTTCGTGATGCCGGTATTACCGGCATGCCGGTATCCACTATTAGCGCCGAAATGATGCCGGTATTTGCTTGTCCGCCTGACTTCCTCCCATTGGCGCCATGCCGGTATTGGCGGTATGATGGCCACGTGCCCGTGCCGCTATTAGAGGCACTGTTATTGACGGTGCCTCTAATAGCAGTGTCTTAGGATGGAATAGCCCGGAGCCGTATGTGATGCCGGTAATCCTTTACCAGCATCGTTTTTCCATTACCTCCAACCTCGGAATGACCCCCTTAGTCTTAACCGCCTGCCAATCTACCTAGATTGGTCTGGCTTGTCCGGAAGATTCACCTGTTCCACTAAACTAGGATGCCCTCCTAAATCTCTGCCCATTAGGTCAGAGTTTAGTAATCCATCTTTATTGTCAGAACCCTAATTATTGTATAAAAGTTGCACAAATATATGTTTAATTGATGGCACACAATTAAGAAAGCATACTGCACATATGTCAAATGTAGCGCCTTGGTGCAGAATTTGTTTCACAGTCTGTCACTTTGCATGTGCTGAACAAAAAAGCAATGCTTTCCAACTAGGCCCAGGGTCTTTAATACAGTCTATAACAATTCTGCTTCTGAACCCTGTGATTCAAGTTCAGATTGCTCAAACGCGACAGTCTATTCTCTACTTCAAAATACACTTGCTATAGAATAAAGATAAAGCCTTGGGTATAACATTCTTCATGTGTTCATACATGGCCCAGCCCTGAATGCATTTGTAACATTGTTTAAATCAACATTTACGTTTGGTTGTGTGCAAGAAAAAACTGACATTTTTGTCATGGGGTCTGCGCTGTTTAACTTTAACTCATGTGGTGCCTGCCCCTTCAGAATGCCTCATGTAGCTTGTGCACGCATCTACTTCCAGAGGAGCACAGTGCAGTGTGCACAGTTACAGTCAAGCCTCATTTAAAAGAAATTTTAAATATTTTATGTTTAAAAATGAACTTTAAAAAATGGTTTCAATATTGAGAGCTGTACTATAAACACACCCTGACTATTTACTGGTGTGCATTGTCACACCGAAGACATTTTCTAAATCTACAAAATAAGACTTAGCAATGTTTCTGCAGGCTGCCAGAACCCTATACTACATAAAAGTTTATACTGTGAGCCTGACTTATATATCCAGACACATTCCAAAGACAGAATGTGAATATTTCACACATAGTTTAAAATAAAAAATATGTTCAACAGCTTGCATTTTAAAACAGCTGTAGGTTTACATCTTAGCACAGACTTACAGTTTATAATGACTACATAACATTTTCTCAATGCTTGAAGCTTTCATATATAAAGATGCAACCTATTACTCTGACCTTCCCCACACGTGTCAGGTATACTGCTTTGTTGCAAAATGTTGTTTTACATTGTGCCACTTTGCACTTTTCAAACAGTACCATACTTAAAAATACAAAATGTGCTAAGCACAATCTAGAACATAAACTTTAAATAAGTGGGCTCTTACATGAAGCATCTCTTTTAAAAAAATGTATGCAGCCTCTTAACACTTGTGCTGTGTTTAAAAATCAACCATTTCATCCCCTTGTGTAAAAATAACAGCTACACCTTTTCCTCAGCATGTGTGCTGTTTAAAAATAAACTCAATTTCATTCATGTATGTCCCCAGTTGACCGGTGGCCTCACACATTGTAACGCTCACCTGATTCCCACAGAGGCGCCGACCCGTTCTGGACTGCTACAACTTCTTCCACAGTAAAGCGTAGTGCTTGGAAGATGGACTGGACTGGACCCCCAAACCTCGTCTGTCTGGCCCGGAGAATAATCCTTCAGTAGATGGGAAAAGGGAGTTAACTGTCTGCTAGATTGTGTGTGAGATTCCCCCTTTTTTCCCCTTCTCACCCTCCTCGAATCCTAGCTGTGCCTTCCGCAGACACTCACCTTAATTTCTGTATGGACGAGCTCTCCATCCTGCTTCTGACGCAGGGGCGCGTAGATTTCCAGTTACTTCACTGGATCTCGGATCTGGCGAAGGTTTGATGTCTGCTTGCCTTTACGAAAATGCTGCCGTAAGTATATAGTTCAAAAGATCAAGTCTTATTTGTCCCTTGGCCTTTGTTTAATTTTCAGGGACTAGGTGAGGAATCCGTGTGGAGGAATGGATTCGCCGAGGTAAGCTCAGGTGAGTACTTTTAATGAAGGTGTGCCGTAGTGGTTTGCTCCGACACCTTAATGAGTGTGTCTTATTTCCCCATAGGGGCCGGGGTACGGAAAAGCCAGAAAAGCCGCTCCGACCCGAAAAGGGAACTGAGGTCCCAACCAAATTCAGGTAAGACTTAAGGTGAGTAATCTGTGCTTTTGCAATTAGTTTGTTGCTCACCTTGTTTTGTCCTTTTTCTCCGTAGGTCCTGAATGCGACCGATGTCGCCTATGGGTGCTGAAAAGGTTGCCGGCGCCACGTGAAGGTAAGTGGAAGCGGCGCAGCAGCGTGAGAAGCGGAGCGCTTCTTACTATTGTCTTTCTTTTCCGTAGGTGCTGGGATGCAGCCGATGTCGCCTATGACCGCTGAAGAGCTAGACAGCGCCACGTGAAGGTAAGTGGAAGCGGCCCTGCAGCGAGCGATGAGATGCGTTTCTAACCCTTGACTTTCTTTTGCAGGATCAACGGAGTGAAGAATCCGGATGCTGGATGAAGGTAGGTAATGTCCTAATGCTTGCCTTTCTCTCCTTGCAGGTGTTCCGGGTGCTGGCGGGCGTGGCAGGAGCCAGGATGCAGGAGCCGACTCGGTGAGCGTCCTGCTGCAGATGCAGAATAACGCGAAGCACGTGTGGCCATCCGGGCGTGGTTTAAATAGCCTTGGAAGAGCTTCAGGTGAGTGTTCTTCCACTGGCCCCACCCGAGTAAGAAAAGAGTTCCTGAAAGAAAATAGTTCCTCCCCAACCTTAGTTGGCTTGGAGCTTCAGACAGCATGGTCTGCCTCGGGTGAGTATGCAGCATGGACTGCCTCAGGTGAGTTCACCCAAGCATTACCAAATGTTCTGCCATGATGAGCCTGGAGCCTATGGCGCCAGGACAGATGCCTTTAATGAGCCTGGCGCCAAAGGCGCCAGGACAAGGTCCAAAGAGCCCCTATAGGGGTTTGCTGGGTCCTGCTTGGTGAGAATGAAGTCTGCTTCCGGGGACGCTGGGCCTGACCTGGCTTCTCGGGAGCAGGCATCATGACAGCACTCCCCCCCAAGGCCCCTCCCAAGGTTGTTTTCCCCGGGGGTTTTGGTTTGTCTGGGAAGGTCCGGTGAAATTTTTTAATTAACCGAGGAGCATGTACATGGTCATGGGGTTCCCATGACCTCTCTTGAGGCCCGTAACCCTTCCAAGTGATTAGATAGAAAAGCCTTGATCTTATCATTTTAGAATCTAAAATGTTCTTCACCTCGAACTCAGGTTCTCCCTCCACTTGAATGGGTTCTGGAGGCTTGATTAGTCTGGTTCCAGGTTGCACAGGTTTCAAAAGTGACACATGAAAAACAGGATGTATTCGCATATGAGCTGGTAAATCCAGTTTAACGGCCACAGGATTGATTATGGCCGTAATGGAATATGGTCCCAGGTATTTGGGATTAAAAGTTCGAGGTCCTTTGAGTGATAAGTGTCTGGTAGCCAGCCAGACTTGGTCCCCAATCTGGTACTGAGGTGCCTCACTTCGATGCCGATCAGCACTTTTCTTGTATCTTTTCTTGGCTTGTTGTAAATGCTCAGTTGCTTCTTTGAAGGCTTTGGTAATTGCGGTATGCAGCTGGTCCACTGCGGGTGTTCCGAGATCATGAGGTGGATCCAGGTCAGAGGTTCGAGGGCGAAGCCCATATAAAGTGTAAAAAGGACTTTGCCCAGTTCCAGAGTGCACAGAATTATTATATGCATATTCAGCTATCCAAAGAATGTCTTTCCAGTTACTTTCAGATTGTTGCAGCATACAACGTAAATATTGTTCGAGAGTCTGGTTCGTTCTTTCTGTTTGACCATCGGTCTGGGGGTGATGACTGGTTGATAGTCTTACATCGATTAGTGCCAATTGACAACATCTACGCCAAAAGTGGGAAATAAATTGGCTTCCTCGATCTGAAATCAGCACAGATAGAAATCCGTGTAACCGGACAACATTTTCAAGGAATTCTTTAGCTAGAACCGAAGCTGTAAGGTAAACCTTTTAATGGAATGAATTGTGCCATTTTGGAGAATAAATCCACAATAACAAGAATAGTGTTATATCCTGAACAGGGGGGTAAGTCCGTAATAAAATCCAATGACAGGGTGTGCCAGGGCAATGGTGGAATGTCTAACGGTTGAAGAAGACCGGCTGGTCTTTTCTTTTGGCCTTTATTTTGGGCGCACACACCACAGGACATCACAAATGATTTTACATCTTTTCGCCAAGAAGGCCACCAGAATTGTCTTTTCACCTTTTCCTCAGTTTTGGCAATGCCGGGGTGTCCATCTATTAGTGTATCGTGATAACAAGAAACAACTAGCTTTTGCAAATCTGTGTGTGGAAGAAATAATCGTCCTCGGAAATAAGGTAAATCGTTATCTACAGTAAAATCAGATCCCTTTTGAACCCAGTCCTGCAAGTCTGTTGGGTACAGGAGTTGTTTAACTCTAGTTTGGATATTTTCTAGCGATTGTGAAGAAGTCATACCTAAGATCCTCTCTTCGGGAATTATCGGCACAGGCTCTGAGTTAGTGACTGTGTCCCCCATTCCAATTCGGGATAGAGCATCCTCTTTGCCATTCTTACAGCCAGGACGGTAGGTGATTATGAAATCAAATTCAGCAAAAAACAGAGCCCAACGGAGCTGTCGAGATGACTGAGCCTTGGCGGTTTTCAAGTACTGTAAATTCCGATGGTCGGTGATCACCGTGATGGTATGTCTTGCGCCAAGGAGATAATGTCGCCAGGTCTTAAAAGCAGATTTAATCGCTAACAGTTCTTTGTCCGTGATGGCGTAGTTAATCTCGGGAGCCGAGAATTTTCTGGACCAGAACGCAAGGGGATGCAGCTGGTTAGTCTCTGGGTCCCTTTGAGAAAGGACAGCTCCCATAGCTAGACTGGATGCGTCGGTTTCGACGATATAAGGGAGATCCGGGCGCGGGTGTTTCAATACGGGTGCAGAAGTAAATTTAGCTTTTAGTTCTTGAAAGGCTTGCTCAGCTTCTTTAGACCATTCAAAACGTTTATTTTTTCTTAAGAGTGCAGTGATGGGTTGAACCACCCGTGAAAACCCCGGAATGAACCTGCGATAAAAATTGGCAATGCCAAGCATGCTTTGAACACCTTTTACAGAGCTGGGTGATGGCCATTTGAGGATAGCATCCACTTTTCGTGAGTCCATGTGGACTCCTTTAGGTGTCAGGATAAAACCTAGAAATTCGACTTCCGTGACATGGAAAACACATTTTTCAAGTTTAGCAAATAGTTCGTGTTGGCGCAATTTCTCGAGGACTGCCCTGACATGGTTTCGATGATCAGATTCTGAAGAGGAGTATACAAGAATGTCATCGATGTATATGATAACACAAACATTGATGAGTTCCCTGAGGACATCGTTCATGAAATATTGGAAGGCAGCCGGTGCATTGCACAGTCCAAAGGCATAACATATTGGTACTCGAACAACCCATATTTAGTGCGGAAGGCAGTTTTCCATTCATCGCCTTCTTTGATTCGCACTAGATGGTAAGCCCCCCGGAGATCTAGCTTGGTGTATATGCAGGCATCTTTTACTTGGTCAAGGAGTTCAGGAATCAAAGGCAAAGGGTATCTGTTTTTGACAGTTATCTGGTTCAGTGCGCGGTAGTCTATACAAGTTCTGAGATCGCCTTCTTTTTTTGGTACGAAGAATAAAGCCGAGGATGCAGGAGACTTAGACGGGCGAATAAAACCATTGGCTAAGTACTGGTCCAGATATTGTCGTAAATGAAGATTCTCGGGCTCGGTAAGGGCATAGATCCTGCTACAAGGGGGTGTTGCACCGGGTAGTAGATCTATCTGGCAATCGTATGACCTGTGGGGCGGTAGAGTATTGGCCTGTTCCTTTTGGAAGACGTCTTGAAACTCTTGGTACTCTGGCGGTATTTGCAAACTGACAGGAGTTACGGTAACTAGGCCAATGCTTGTATTTCGTGGATAGCAGGTTTGTACACACTCTGGAAAGGCTATCCTCTTTGCTCGCCAATCAATTTGAGGATTGTGTGTTTCCAACCAAGGGATTCCTAGAATTACTTGAAAGTGTGGAGCCTTGATTACGTCAAACACCATTGCCTCCCGATGCCCGTCTTGACCCAGCAATGTCACTTCCGTGGTGGAGTGAGTTACCGGCCCAGAGGCGATTTCGGTTCCATCCACAGTGGTGATGACATCTTTATTGGTTTTAGGGCAAAGAGGGAGGTTCATCTTAGAAGCCAATTCATGATCCACGTAGTTTCCTATAGCCCCACTATCGATGTATGCCTTAATTGCATGCAACCGTTCAGGCTGCTTTGGATTTACGAGGACCATTGGCATGGTGAAGTGCGAGGTCAAAGAGTTGGTTTTTAAGCTCGGCAAGCGGACCTCTACGCTTGTCGGGCGTGGTCATTTCCCGGCTCAGATTCTACAAGATCTTTATCCGTGGCTCCTACCGCCTTTTTGAGCAGTTTTACAGGGCAGTCTCGCAAGAAGTTTCCTGAAGTTCCACAGTAGAGGCACAATTGCATTTGCCGTCTTCTTTCATGCTCCCTTTGGGTCAAAGGTCCCTTGACTTCTCCAATCTGCATAGGTTCAGTAGCATCGACACCCTTGGGGTGAACCTGGGCTTTGGCAAAAACCCAGGTTTCAAACCTGGACCGATCTGCTTTTCTGTTTTGAAGCCTGTGATCCAGTTGGACCACTAAGTCAATATAGTCCGAGCAGTCCTGGGGTGGATTTACGACCTGGGCCAAGACATCTTTAAGTTCTCCACGTAGACCTCGATGGAATAGCGTAATTCTCTTATCCTCGGGCCATCTTGTTTCCACAACTAACCTATTGAAGGTCGCAATGTAAGCTAAGAGGTCCAGATTACCCTGTCGTAGAGATAGGAGTTTGTTGTCCAGGGCCTGTCCCTGAGAATGCCTCGCAAAAAGTATTTCCATACTTGTCTGGAAGGCTTGAAAGTTCTGAAGGATCGGGTCGTCTTGAGTAACCAATGGGATTGACCAATCAGCTGCGCTGCCGCTGAGATAAGAAAGTACAAAGGCTACCTTGGTTTGGTCATTCGGGAAGGCCCCAGGTCTGCAGAGGAAATGCAATCGGCATTGATTCATAAATACTGCAAATCTTTTGGGATCTCCAGCAAAACGTACAGGCGAGGCCAGTGGCACGTTTCCAAGTAGATTGATTTGCACTGGATTAGTTGACACCACGGGGGTGAAACTACCCCCTGAACTTGGTAGAGGAGTTTGACCAGCTTGACTCTGCAACAGCTGGCGGGCAAGATCATCAATTCGTTCCTTTGACACAATTAACTCCCTCCTGAGGGCATTCGTCTCCTGGCGAGCGGAATGAACTTCGGCCCGTAATTCCCCTAATAGCTGGGCCAGCTGGTCTGTCTCGGAAGTTTCCATGGCGCCTGGGTAGGAAGTTATTGGTAGGCTTCGCGTTCTGTAACGCTCACCTGATTCCCACGGAGGCGCCGACCCGTTCTGGACTGCTACAACTTCTTCCACGGTAAAGCGTAGTGCTTGGAAGATGGACTGGACCCCCAAACCTCGTCTGTCTGGCCCGTAGAATAATCCTTCTGTAGATGGGAAAAGGGAGTTAACTGTCTGCTAGATTGTGTGTGAGATTCCCCCCTTTTTCCCCTTCTCACCCTCCTCGAACCCTAGCTGTGCCTTCCGCAGACTCTCACCTTAATTTCTGTATGTACGAGCTCTCCATCCTGCTTCTGACGCAGGGGCGCGTAGATTTCCAGTTACTTCACTGGATCTCGGATTTGGCGAGGGTTCGATGTCTGCTTGCCTTTACCAAAATGCTGCCGTAAGTATATAGTTCAAAAGATCAAGTCTTATTTGTCCCTTGGCCTTTGTTTAATTTTCAGGGACTAGCTGAGGAATCCGTGTGGAGGAATGGATTCGCCGAGGTAAGATCAGGTGAGTACTTTTAATGAAGGTGTGCCGTAGTGGTTTGCTCCGACACCTTAATGAATGTGTCTTATTTCCCCATAGGGGCCGGGGTACGGAAAAGCCAGAAAAGCCGCTCCGACCCGAAAAGGGAACTGAGGTCCCAACAAAATTCAGGTAAGACTTAAGGTGAGTAATCTGTGCTTTTGCAATTAGTTCGTTACTCACCTTGTTTTGTCCTTTTTCTCCGTAGGTCTTGAATGCGACCGATGTCGCCTATGGGTGCTGAAAAGGTTGCCGGCGCCACGTGAAGGTAAGTGGAAGCGGCGCGGCAGCGTGAGAAGCGGAGCACTTCTAACTATTGTCTTTCTTTTCCGTAGGTGCTGGGATGCAGCCGATGTCGCCTATGACCGCTGAAGAGCTAGACAGCGCCACGTGAAGGTAAGTGGAAGCGGCGCTGCAGCGAGCGATGAGATGCGTTTCTAACCCTTGACTTTCTTTTGCAGGATCGACGGAGTGAAGAATCCGGATGCTGGATGAAGGTAGGTAATGTCCTAATGCTTGCCTTTCTCTCCTTGCAGGTGTTCCGGGTGCTGGCGGGCGTGGCAGGAGCCAGGATGCAGGAGCCGACTCGGTGAGCGTCCTGCTGCAGATGCAGAATAACGCGAAGCACGTGTGGCCATCCGGGCGTGGTTTAAATAGCCTTGGAAGAGCTTCAGGTGAGTGTTCTTCCACTGGCCCCACCCGAGTAAGAAAAGAGTTCCTGAAAGAAAATAGTTCCTCCCCAGCCTTAGTTGGCTTGGAGCTTCAGACAGCATGGTCTGCCTCGGGTGAGTATGCAGCATGGACTGCCTCAGGTGAGTTCACCCAAGCATTACCAAATGTTCTGCCATGATGAGCCTGGAGCCTATGGCGCCAGGACAGATGCCTTTTTATGAGCCTGGCGCCAAAGGCGCCAGGACAAGGTCCAAAGAGCCCCTATAGGGGTTTGCTGGGTCCTGCTTGGTGAGAATGAAGTCTGCTTCCGGGGACGCTGGGCCTGACCTGGCTCCTCGGGAGCAGGCATCATGACAGCACTCCCCCCCAAGGCCCCTCCCAAGGTTGTTTTCCCCGGGGGTTTTGGTTTGTCTGGGAAGGTCCGGTGAAATTTTTTAATTAACCGAGGAGCATGTACATGGTCATGGGGTTCCCATGACCTCTCTTGAGGCCCGTAACCCTTCCAAGTGATTAGATATAAAAGCCTTGATCTTATCATTTTAGAATCTAAAATGTTCGTCACCTCAAACTCAGGTTCTCCCTCCACTTGAATGGGTTCTGGAGGCTTGATTAGTCTGGTTCCAGGTTGCACAGGTTTCAAAAGTGACACATGAAAAACAGGATGTATTCGCATATGAGCTGGTAAATCCAGTTTAACGGCCACAGGATTGATTATGGCCGTAATGGAATATGGTCCCAGGTATTTGGGATTAAAAGTTCGAGGTCCTTTGAGTGATAAGTGTCTGGTAGCCAGCCAGACTTGGTCCCCAATCTGGTACTGAGGTGCCTCACTTCGATGCCGATCAGCACTTTTCTTGTATCTTTTCTTGGCTTGTTGTAAATGCTCAGTTGCTTCTTTGAAGGCTTTGGTAATTGCGGTATGCAGCTGGTCCACTGCGGGTGTTCCGAGATCATGAGGTGGATCCAGGTCAGAGGTTCGAGGGCGAAGCCCATATAAAGTGTAAAAAGGACTTTGCCCAGTTCCAGAGTGCACAGAATTATTATATGCATATTCAGCTATCCAAAGAATGTCTTTCCAGTTACTTTCAGATTGTTGCAGCATACAACGTAAATATTGTTCGAGAGTCTGGTTCGTTCTTTCTGTTTGACCATCGGTCTGGGGGTGATGACTGGTTGATAGTCTTACATCGATTAGTGCCAATTGACAACATCTACGCCAAAAGTGGGAAATAAATTGGCTTCCTCGATCTGAAATCAGCACAGACGGAAATCCGTGTAACCGGACAACATTTTCAAGGAATTCTTTAGCTAGAACCGAAGCTGTAAGGTAAACCTTTTTGGATTATTGTGGATTTATTCTCCAAAGCCATTTTGGAGAATAAATCCACAATAACAAGAATAGTGTTATATCCTGAACAGGGGGGTAAGTCTGTAATAAAATCCAATGACAGGGTGTGCCAGGGCAATGGTGGAATGTCTAACGGTTGAAGAAGACCGGCTGGTCTTTTCTTTTGGCCTTTATTTTGGGCGCACACACCACAGGACATCACAAATGATTTTACATCTTTTCGCCAAGAAGGCCACCAGAATTGTCTTTTCACCTTTTCCTCAGTTTTGGCAATGCTGGGGTGTCCCTCTATTAGTGTATCGTGATAACAAGAAACAACTAGCTTTTGTAAATCTGTGTGTGGAAGAAATAATTGTCCTCGGAAATAAGGTAAATCGTTATCTACAGTAAAATCAGATCCTTTTTGAACCCAGTCCTGCAAGTCTGTTGGGTCCAGGAGTTGTTTAACTCTAGTTTGGATATTTTCTAGCGATTGTGAAGAAGTCATACCTAAGATCCTCTGTTCGGGAATTATCGGCACAGGCTCTGAGTTAGTGACTGTGTCCCCCATTCCAATTCGGGATAGAGCATCCGCTTTGCCAATCTTACAGCCAGGACAGTAGGTGATTATGAAATCAAATTCAGCAAAAAACAGAGCCCAGTGGAGCTGTCGAGATCACTGAGCCTTGGCGGTTTTCAAGTACTGTAAATTCCGATGGTCGGTGATCACCGTGATGGTATGTCTTGCGCCAAGGAGATAATGTCGCCAGGCCTTAAAAGCAGATTTAATCGCTAACAGTTCTTTGTCCGTGATGGCGTAGTTAATCTCGGGAGCCGAGAATTTTCTTGACCAGAACGCAACGGGATGCAGTTGGTTAGTCTCTGGGTCCCTTTGAGAAAGGACAGCTCCCATAGCTAGACTGGATGCGTCGGTTTCGACGATATAAGGGAGATCCGGGCGCGGGTGTTTCAATACGGGTGCAGAAGTAAATTTAGCTTTTAGTTCTTGAAAGGCTTGCTCAGCTTCTTTAGACCATTCAAAACGTTTATTTTTTTCTTAAGAGTGCAGTGATGGGTTGAACCACCCGTGAAAACTCCGGAATGAACCTGCGATAAAAATTGGCAAAGCCAAGCATGCTTTGAACACCTTTTACAGAGCTGGGTGATGGCCATTTGAGGATAGCATCCACTTTTCGTGAGTCCATGTGGACTCCTTTAGGTGTCAGGATAAAACCTAGAAATTCGACTTCCGTGACTTGGAAAACACATTTTTCAAGTTTAGCAAATAGTTTGTGTTGGCTCAATTTCTCGAGGACTGCCCTGACATGGTTTTGATGATCAGATTCTGAAGAGGAGTATACAAGAATGTCATCGATGTATACGATAACACAAACATTGATGAGTTCCCTGAGGACATGGTTCATGAAATATTGGAAGGCAGCCGGTGCATTGCACAGTCCAAAAGGCATAACTTGGTACTCAAACAAACCATATTTAGTGCGGAAGGCAGTTTTCCATTCATCGCCTTCTTTGATTCGCACTAGATGGTAAGCCCCCCGGAGATCTAGCTTGGTGTATATGCAGGCATCTTTCTCTTGGTCAAGAAGTTCAGGGATCAAAGGCAAAGGGTATCTGTTTTTGACAGTTATCTGGTTCAGTGTGCGGTAGTCTGTACAAGTTCTGAGATCGCCTTCTTTTTTTGGTACGAAGAATAAAGCCGAGGGTGCAGGAGACTTAGACGGGCGAATAAAACCATTGGCTAAGTACTGGTCCAGATATTGTCGCAAATGAAGATTCTTGGGCTGGGTAAGGGCATAGATCCTGCTGCAAGGGGGTGTTGCAACGGGTAGTAGATCTATCTGGCAATCGTATGACCTGTGGGGCGGTAGAGTATTGGCCTGTTCCTTTTGGAAGACGTCTTGAAACTCTTGGTACTCTGACGGTATTTGCAAACTCACAGGAGTTACGGTAGCTAGGCCAATGCTTGTATTTCGTGGATAGCAGGTTTGTACACACTCTGGAAAGGTTATCCTCTTTGCTCGCCAATCAATTTGAGGATTGTGTGTTTCCAACCAAGGGATTCCTAGAATTACTTGAAAGTGCGGAGCCTTGATTACGTCAAACACCATTGCCTCCCGATGCCCGTCTTGAACCGGCAATGTCACTTCCGTGGTGGAGTGAATTACCGGCCCAGAGGCGATTTCGGTTCCATCCACAGTGGTGATGACATCTTTATTGGTTTTAGGGCAAAGAGGGAGGTTCATCCTAGAAGCCAATTCACGATCCACGTAGTTTTCTATAGCCCCACTATCGATGTATGCCTTAATTGCATGCAACCGTTCAGGCTGCTTTGGAATTACGAGGACCATTGGCATGGTGAAGTGTGAGGTCAAAGAGTTGGATTTTAAGCTCGGCAAGCGGACCTCTACGCTTGTCGGGCGTGGTCATTTCCCGGCTCAGATTCTACAAGATCTTTATCCGTGGCTCCTACCGCCTTTTTGGGCGGTTTTACAGGGCAGTCTCGCAAGAAGTGTCTTGAAGTTCCACAGTAGAGGCACAATTGCATTTGCCGTCTTCTTTCACGCTCCCTTTGGGTCAAAGGTCCCTTGACTACTCCAATCTGCATAAGTTCAGTAGCATCGACACCCTTGGGGTGAACCTGGGCTTTGGCAAAAACCCAGGTTTCAAACCTGGACCGATCTGCTTTTCTGTTTTGAAGCCTGTGATCCAGTTGGACCACTAAGTCAATATAGTCCGAGCAGACCTGGGGTGGATTTACGACCTGGGCCAAGACATCTTTAAGTTCTCCATGTAGACCTCGATGGAATAGCGTAATTCTCTTATCCTCGGGCCATCTTGTTTCCACAACTAACCTATTGAAGGTTGCAATGTAAGCTAAGAGGTCCAGATTACCCTGTCGTTGAGATAGGAGTTCGTTGTCCAGGGCCTGTCCCTGAGAATGCCTCGCAAAAAGTCTTTCCATACTTGTCTGGAAGGCTTGAAAGTTCTGAAGGATCGGGTCGTCTTGAGTAACCAATGGGATTGACCAATCAGCTGCGCTGCCGCTGAGATAAGAAAGTACAAAGGCTACCTTGGTTTGGTCATTCGGGAAGGCCCCAGGTCTGCAGAGGAAATGCAATCGGCATTGATTCATAAATACTGCAAATCTTTTGGGATCTCCAGCAAAACGTTCAGGCGAGGCCAGTGGCACGTTTCCAGGTAGATTGATTTGCACTGGATTAGTTGACGCCACGGGGGTGAAACTACCCCCTGAACTTGGTAGAGGAGTTTGACCAGCTTGACTCTGCAACAGCTGGCGGGCAAGATCATCAGTTCGTTCCTTTGACACAATTAACTCCCTCCTGAGTTCATTCGTCTCCTGGTGAGCGGAATGAACTTCGGCCCGTAATTCCTCTAATAGCTGGGCCCGCTGGTCTGTCTCGGAAGTTTCCATGGCGCCTGGGTAGGAAGTTATTGGTAGGCTTCGCGTTCTGTAACGCTCACCTGATTCCCACGGAGGCGCCGACCCGTTCTGGACTGCTACAACTTCTTCCACAGTAAAGCGTAGTGCTTGGAATATGGACTGGACTGGACCCCCAAACCTCATCTGTCGGCCCGTAGAATAATCCTTCTGTAGATGGGAAAAGGGAGTTAACTGTCTTCTGAATTGTGTGTGAGATTCCCCCCTTTTTCCCCTTCTCACCCTCCTCGAACCCTAGCTGTGCCTTCCGCAGACTCTCACCTTAATTTCTGAATGGACGAGCTCTCCATCCTGCTTCTGACGCAGGGGCGCGTAGATTTCCAGTTACTTCACTGGATCTCGGATTTGGCGAGGGCTCGATGTCTGCTTGCCTTTACCAAAATGTTGCCCTAAGTATATAGTTGAAAAGATCAAGTCTTATTTGTCCCTTGCCGGGAGCAGGCATCATGACACACTCACCTATATTGTGTTCACACACCAGCCCTCCGAGAGCCAAAGCGTGTATCTATCCATAATGTGTAGTTTCAGATTTTAAACCCTCTATACTTTTTTGACCGCATGCTTGATTTTCAAGCTGTAATATTTAAGTGCTGGACTATTAAATAACTGAGCTATAAACACTTCCAAACATGTTTACACCTTATCCTAGACAGCATGCAAAGTCATAGAACACATGTTAGTGCCTTTGAACAAATTCTCAGCACAAATAATGTTTTTTAAGGACCATTTAATATTTAAATATTTAACACTGACAAACACATCTATACATTATCCTAGCCAGGCTGCAACGCCAGAAAGAACAACTGTTTATTTTAAAATGAAGTGCCTTCACACGCCTGCGCAAGGCTGCAAAGAAAAAGAAAAAACACGTTTGAGAAAATACTAAATCTTTCCCAGCCACTCTCATCCTCTAAATAGAAACACATCACAGACATGCATAAAACATTTTGCCCCTCATTTGGAATGTGGAATCCATCTTACCTTATTGTTCTTTCCTTCATAAAAAAAGAAGGTGTTTTCCGTCACAGGGCCTGCAGATAGCAGAATTCCAATGCTGCAGGACACAGGGCAGCAGCAATCCGCTGTAGCTTCAAAGCAATATTTATGGCTGGCTTCCAAAGTCTGCTTTTAAAAACCTAAAATTGACCGCCACTGTGTCCTGTTATCAGCAGCCTAAAACCGTGACATATTCTGCACGTAAACTATGACTCAGCCCTCTGCAAATACTTATTCAAGCCTTATCTACACAAAAAAGATGGGCTGTTCAAAATACTTTTCACAAGCGTCATGCTTACACAACACTTGCTAGCTATAGATAACACATCACAGAGAGGCCCATCATTCTTCTGCCTGACTGAACACAGAAACCTCACCTGTGATAATCAACAAATTAACAGCTGAACCAGTCCTCATATGTTTTTGCAAAGTCACAGTTTCAGCATTTTATCATCCTTTTTCTGTGCTACAGCACAGCTGACTGGCTAAGTGACAGCAAATTTCGACACATCCACAGCTGATGGCAGTTTCATAGATATATACACTGTCTCAGCTGTTGTACACATGTGGCTGGCAGGCTTATACATAAGTCTTGCTTTCAGGTACAGCAAGCACTGTGTTTTAAAATGACAAGAATGCCATACGTTTGAAAGAGCAGCTGCATTTTTCAGACCATGGCCATTTGTACGGTCTTCATTTAACTGCAAAAAGTATTTGTGATCTATGATTTTCAACTTTCGTCTAGGCGCTGTTAAACCAACCCTTGCTCTGTCATTTAGTTGCTGGCTGCGCTGTATATTTGAAATGGTAAGCATTATGTGGAGCCTAAACCTTAAGCTTCATTTTTTTAAACAACTCTATTTGCCCTCTGGCACGTATAATGTTAGTAGAATATATATTCTCAGGCCAGGCAACGTAGATGTTTTTATACCCATACCTCTGCTTTATCATCCTATATTTGTAATGGTTTCAAGTCTGGCTATGGTGCATGAAGCTGTGTTTTTGTGAACATTGGCCCTCATTACGACCCTGGCGGTAAGTAACGGTCATTACCGGCATGGCGCAATTAACGTGTCTGTGCTGGCTAAATACCGCTAAAAGCGGCACATTACAACATCTCGGGCACAAGCATTCCGCCATGCTGGTAATGCAATCACTGCCATGCCGCTAAAGTCCTTAAAACGCCACTTACCGGCATCGTATGCCGTGCAAATAGCACGTCCGCCACCCTAGCTATCGATATTAGCGGAAACCGCAATTAGCGGTGGCCGCAAATAAGCAGATCCGGAAGTTGCGTCACCGCACAGGAACGGGAAAGAGCATGGCGGCCATCTTTAAAAACACAATCCATTGCCATCCTCTTCAACCAGTGGACACCTGACCCCCACAACCTCCACAAACCTTCTCCTACACCCATTAATCATCAGAATGCCTAAAGTTCTGAAAAAAAAACGGAGATCGGCTGCGGCAGGAGCGCTTTTTTAGGGAGGAGTTAAATATGTTGGCTGAAACCCTACAAGAGCATGCCGATGTAGTCTTCTCAACAGAGATGACCAGACCGGGACATGAGAAAGAAGGCCATATGGGCCATGGTAGCCCAGAGGGTCAGTGCAGTCGGTACAACACCCCGAAATGCCAGACAGTGCAGAAAAAGGTGGGACGATCTACGTCTCCGCATCAGGAGTAGACTGGCAGCGAATAGAAATCTGGCCATGGCGATTGGCGGAGGAGCTGAGTCGCCCATCAAAATGCAGCCGTGGGAGGAAATATGTGCTGCAACCATAGCCACAGAGAGCATAGAGGGGATCGTAGATATGGAGAGAGGAGCCCCGACATCTGGCGACACAGGTAGGTGCCTTAAATCCAGCCATGCAAAACTCACTGAAGTCCAGATGTTTGGGAAGTGCAATGATGCCTAACAGGGTCAACACAACACATTAGCAGAAGACTGTCTACAGGCAGTGCTGACCTCCACCTTGTACACATGCATCATGCACACCCTTTCTGTAGCCACCCACATGCCTCCATGCTTCTACCACCTAAGAGGGAGACAACCTGTATGTCACTGCCTCCTATGTGCACCATCTAGTAATTAAAATGAATGCAGCCATCTCAATGCCTGCTCAATGTCCGCAGACCCATCACTAACCCTTTCCCTCCTTTGGTCTACCACAGGCTCTCATTCGGACAGTGCTGACGAAGACACTGGCACTACACCTGCCAAGAAGGCCAGGCCCGAAGACCCAAAACACTGTCTCTCCACCTCTGGTGCAAAACTCAAACCCTCACAGCAGCCAAAAACCACAAGCACATCACAGTCCATGGCACTGATGTGCAGCAAGTCAGGCACTACGGCACCACCAACGACAACCGTCCGCCCAGTGGTGTCTACTGAAGGCACTGGGTCTGCAGGAAGCAGCACGATTGGTGAGACTGCTGCCACCGCTGCCAGCTCAGACAATGATGAAGGGGATGTTGATGTTGTTGTGGGTCCCCCCACCTCCCCCCTTCATTCCCCCTACCTGTCCCCATGCAGCCAGCATGACGATGGCATACAGGGGCAATCTCCTGATAACTCTTGGCCGGGCACTCCATGCCCAGTGGCAGATGTGCAGGAGAGGGGCAGCTCAATGGACACGCCAGTAGCATCATCCACAGGCCAAAAAACCCAGGACCCGATGCATGAAATCATCACGCGACAACAACAACAACTGGCCTCCCTCTTGACACAGCATGTGGCAGAATGCACCAGCGCAAGGGGGAAATGCGCGAATGTGCAGAAACTGTAAAGGCTGCCATAGAGTCCACCTCCAAGGATATTTGTGCTGAACTAGCCGCGGTGCGGCACGTACTCTCGGAGCTTGTCCAAACTATGAGGGACATACGTCCTTGTGAGCAGCCCAGTTCCTCCTCGGCTGCCAGTTCTACCCGAACCAGCCCCGTCCGCAGATCGGGCAGGAACCTGCAGCGTACAGACAGGGGTGCACCGGGTGCCGGGAGAGGGGGGGCCAATAGAGGCCGCCCTGTGGAACGATGCCACATGATGCACTTGAGCACAGACATCCACACGATGTTATGGGGAGTTCAGGGGGGAGGGGGGAGTTGAGGGGGAGTGGGTGTGTTGGGGAGTTCAGGGGGGAGGGGGGACTTGAGGGGATGGGGAGAGTGGGTGTGTTGGGGAGTTGAGGGGGGAGGGAGGAGTGGGTGTGTTCACTTACATTTTCCATTTCAATACACTTTTTGGTTATGCACAAATCACATGTGTGGACATTGTTAATTGCGTACGTGTGCTTTATTGGTGAACAGTCCACAGTGTGCATGTCCCAGACACACCCAGTGCCCCAAGTGCCATCTCCATGTGACACCCCCGTCCATGTGTGCTAGAAGCATTGGTTAATCAGAGTCTGAAGCATGGCACGTCCCTCCTGTGCATCGCTTCCTCCCTGAGGTGCTGCACCATCCCCACCCTCCTCATCCTCTTCGTCAGGTGGTTGCAGTTCAGCGTCAGTGGGCAGGGGCACATTCCGTCTGATGCACATATTGTGTAGCATGACACATGCCATGACGATCTTTGCCACCTTCTCATGGCGGTACAGGAGTGCCCCACCAGACCTGCTGAGGCACCGGAACCGTGCCTTCAAGAGGCCAAATGTCTGCTCAATCACCACACGGGTTCGTGTATGTGCACGATTATAGTCCTCCTTGTGCCGGATTTGTGGGTTCCGGACTGGGGTAAGGAGCCACCTTTTCAAGGGATAGCCTACATCACCTGTATGTGGGCAACAATGTATGTGTTAGTTATAACATCAGATTTTACCTCATCAAGTGACACCATGGCATGCATTCATCTCTTACTTTGAACCCCATTTCAATGCATGAATGGAGTCACACGATGTGACTGCTATATGTGTATTCCTCTTATAGACTGTTTTGCATGCCATCAACTAGTGTACGCAGGGGGGTCCAGTACCTTGTGAGTGCTCATGCACTGTGTTAGTCCACAGTGTTTGTTTTGGTGATCTGGCAGATGTCCAGTGATATTAATGCTTTCATCCTGGCACCATTGCTGTTAGCCTCATGATGATCTCTCTGAGCACTTCAAATGGTGTTATGCTATTTAGTTGGGCCTCTGTGTCGGCGTAGTGGTGTATTGATGTTTATGACCGTCATGTGACTCCTTTGTACGCAGTGATGGGGGACTGGCCTTTCAGTAGATGGTGTTTGGTGCTGTGTATTGGCTAAAGTCATTGCATGTAGCTGAATTTCGTTGAGGGTGGATGCGGTCTAATTTGGTATAGTGCACATGCAGATGGCTGTGAAATGGTTGGGACACAGCTTCATTCACATGGTAGGGCTGCTTACATCTAGCATTATGTGGTCAGGTGTCAGCTCCAGACTGGGCTGCTTTGGGGTATGAGCTTGCTCCATTCCCTCTGGTACTCGCAGCCAGGTGAAGTATGCAACTCTCCCCCCCATGTCAGCCAGGTAAAGTATGCATCTGTACCTCAATCACCTACACACTTCACATTACCATGGCCATGACATGCGACTCACCGAGTAGCCAGGATCTTTGCCCTGCATGTCGCTCCATGTAGCGTGGTATTGTGGAGTTCCGCAGGACCATTGAATCATGGTTTGATCCGGGGAATCGGGCACAACAATGTGTGATGATCCTGTTCGAGTCACATACCATTTGCACGTTGATTGAGTGGTATTGCTTACGGTTGCGGTACGCTACCTCCATGGCATGTGGGACCACCAATTCAACATGGGTGCAGTCGATGGCACCAATGCAACCAGGTATGCCGGCCGGTGCATGGAAACCCACTTTGATGTTTGAGATCTCCTGGGCAGACCGTGGTAAGGTAATGTGGTGGTCTGTGTGCTTGAGGAGGGCATCAAGCACTTGGTTCAGCGTACGTGAGAATAATGGTTATGAAATGCCATGCAAGTGCCTACTGTGTGCTGGTAGGTGCCTGTGGCCAGGAAGTGGAGAACGGACACTTCCTTCAGTGGGGGGGGGGGGAGGTGGCGGTGCATGTTTCAATCATGCTGATGATGTCATCGTGTATCATGTCCACGATGGTGGTGATGGTGCCCCGGTCCAAACGGTACAGGGGCCCTCATTACGACCCTGGCGGAAATCGAAAAACGATGGCGGAAATGCAATACCGCCATCGAATAGCGCTCGGTGCGACTATGACCCGTCACCGCAAAGTACGAAGCCATTAGCGACACCGTAGTGAACGCCAACGCTAACTGCACCAAGTACGCGCGCGCGCGCCTTGCCAAACCGTAAATACCACCATGGCGCAAGGGTACGCGAATTCCGACCCTAGCGGACATGTACCTAACGCCATCAAGCACGGCGGAAAGTACCATTCCGCCATGGTGAGAAGTACGGCATCGCGAATCAACCGTAAACGGCCCCACTGAGTGCCTGTACACCGCTCCCTGCCCACAAAGTACAACTCCCCGTAGGTGCAATGAAGTCACAATGCAACCAGTGAAATGTACAAGTCACCCATGCATGCCAACGAACAAAAGATACACAAGAGGGGCCAATGGGAGCTGCAGGGCACAGATGGCACGAATACAGAAGCCATTCCAATGGACATGACCACAGTCCCCCCCCAAGAAACGCACGCAAACACAGGCACCTGTGACCAGCAATATTCCGAAAATCACATCATTCCACCAGTCCACCTGGCTGACCGGCATCTGTCACACAAAACCCAATCCCCCGCCCCTGAGCATGACAACAATCAAACAGTCATATTGGCAGCCCCCATCCCTGACCTCACTGGGCTTCGTAGGCAAACGCGCCCAGCACAGTACCACGCAACTAAACTCCGAAGCTGGAACCCAATGCAGGTCTCCTCACAACACATCGCTCCCCAAATAGGAATATGCCACATCACTCGCAAAGAAGAACGCTACACGGCCCATATCAGAATAGAAATTTAATGCACAACAAAATCACCAAGCCCATACAGCCATTAGGCCATGAACTCCAAAACACATTTCACCATTGTGGGCTGCATCCGCAAGAAATGACCAGCTACTACTTGTGTGACGCCCTGTTCCATCATGGTACACAGAGCCACATTCACATACGAAAAGGCAACATGGAAGCGCACAGAACCGCAGGGCCGTCCCAATGGGGAGGCACTAGTCCAGCTGAAAGGCCGAAATGTTGCTCCGAGCCACTAGCACTGCGTAAGGGCATGTGGCCCATTGGCGATCGTCCCATAAGATCGTAATGCTGCTCCACTGATTAACACGAAGCAGCAGGTGTCCGGAGTAAAAGCCATCTGCAGGAGTGGCATACAGATGGCAGTGGCAAAAGGGGAGGAGATACCTGTCAACCAAAAGAAAAGAAAAAGAACAGAATGGCCATCAGAACTACATTCGAACAACTCACTTCAATGATCACACTAAATCCACAGCCATATGCATGCTAGCCCACTCCAAAGGATCATCACCACCCCAAAACCACTTGCGACTCATAACCATCTATATTGAGGTGTAAACACCATCACAAACGAGTGTACCTGTGCATGCGTCTGTCATAACAGAATCCATCAGATGGGAATGTTAACGTGCATGGACACAAGTGTCTGAAGGCGCGTCGAGACAGGGAGGGCTCAACAAGGCCAGATAGACGATGGTCCCACTATGGCAGCCCTGCATCACATAGCGCAGGGGAGGCGGATAGATTCCAAGAAGCCCTGTACATGGCAAACTCTGTATCAAATCATCTGCCCATGCATCCATTCATCATTCCCTCATCCCGGTATAAAAACGCCTGAATATTTACTCACATAACATTAGAAATATCCATTGAGCCTGTGCGTCATGCAGCCTGCAAAATCCACAGTGCCCCAGCCCGTAATTCCAGTGTTGTGAAGTAACATGTATTTGGGAACGTTCGGCCTCATCGCCCACGTCGCTATTGCGCATCCCAAACTATTCATATCAATCATTGCATCCTCGCCATGGCCCCTGTTTCAAGGACATTGAACAATAGAACGTTATATTTGCAGTCAGACCTGTGGGCATCTCCTCGCCGCTAGCTGAAAACCGAAAGCGCCGCCCTTCGAATTCCTCATTTGCAACATCACGTCGAAAAGGCATCTGTGGCCGTTTGAAATCACAAATTAATCCATCCAGTGCGGCTGTGTGTGAAAATGGCAACTGCCTTCACCCACAAATGGGACGCCCCGCCCGTCGGTGCAACTCGGTACAGTGATGCATGAGGGCCCACTGTTACTCGAGTACTACGTTCCACTGACCCTTCACAAGTCTGTTCGCGACTGCAAAGATTGTATGTGAAACAATGGGACCATAGCCGAATGTACATATCAACAAATGTTACACGGCCATCGGGTACAAATACATGATTGCTATAGCAAGATGCCATTACTCGAATTGCAGCGTTGTGTGCGGGACGTGCTCGGCCAAAGGGGAGAGCAGCTTGCACAGGTGGAATGAATCACCACAGGTGGAGGCCATACAGCCTGAAGCCACATAAATTGCACACCCAGTCTCCTCCCACAACCACACCCACTCCGAAATGCTACCGGCAGGACTCGCGATGTTGGCCCTGGGGGACCTGATAGCACTGCAAGTACTCCAACTCCAAGAAGAAGACGAACACCAACTACAACCGGCCGCACGGAGGGGACGCAGGAGGAGGAGGAGGCCAAGGCAGGGCCAGCAAGGGCCGCCAGCACAGCCACTACCACCACGCAGGCAGCCCGCAATCCCACGCCTCCGAGCACATCCGTTCAACCTCACTGCTGAGCAGATCCACACCCTCTACCGTTTGGACCGGGACACCATAACCGCCATTGTGGACATGACACAGGCTGACCTTGTCAGCATGATAGATAGCCCAACCGCCATCCCACCCCTACTGAAGGTGGTGTCTGTACTCCACTTCCTGGCCACAGGCACCTACCAGCACACAGTCGGACAGTTGCATGGCATTTCTCAGCCACTGTTCTCACGGACACTATTGCAAGTGCTGGATGCCCTCCTGCAGCACGCAGACGACTACATCTCTCTACCACGCTCGGAGCAGGAAATTACCAACACAAAAGTGGGATTCCATGCACTTGCCGGCATACCAGGTTGCATTGGTGCCATCGACTGCACCCATGTGGAATTGGTCGTCCCACATGCCATGGAGGCCCAGTACCGCAACCGAAAACAATTTCATTCCCTGAATGTACAAATGGTGTGTGACTCCAACAGGATCATTACACATTGTTGTGCCCGATTCCCTGGATCAACCCATGATTCTATGGTCTTGAGGAACTCTACAATACCACGCTACATGGAGCGACACGCAGGGAACAGATCCTGGCTACTCGGTGAGTCTCATTACATGCATGATTATGTGGGGTATGTGATTCGGCAATGACCTGGCAGGAAGGGGGGGGGGGTGCATACGTAGAAATGGCATTCCACATCATACGTTTATCGTCCACATACAGGTGATGCTGGATATCCACTGAAGAGATGGCTCCTCACACCAGTCCGGAACCCACGGGACCAGCATGAGGAGGACTACAACCATGCCCGTGTAGTCATTGAACAGGCATTCGGCCTACTGAAGGGTCGTTTCCGCTGCCTCAGCAGGTCTGGCGGGGCACTCCTGTACCGCCATGAGAAGGTTGCAAAGATGGTCATGGCATGTGTCATGCTCCACAACATGTGCGTACGTAGAAATGTGCCCATGCCCCCTGACGCAGAACTGCAAGCACCTGAAGATGGTCATGATGAGGGTGGGGATGTGGCAGCACCTCAAGGAGTCTGCGAGGCACCGGAGGGCCGTGACATTCGTCAGCATCTCATTGATGCATGCTTCTAGCACTCACGCCTGGTGGCTGATACATGGACACGGTACTCGTGGCACTGTGTGTGTCTGGTACATGCACAATATGGACTGTACGCCTATGATGGCCTAGTACACAAAGATCATTGTCCACACATCTCATTGGTTGATCGTGCACTGTTTATGGCATATGTGATATCATGTTGAACACCCTATCGACCCGCCACCCAAGTGAGCCCAAGACACCCCCTCCACCCTCCTACCTCCCCCCCGAACACCAGTGTCCAAAGATGCTCATTGTCAGTGGGCAGTCGCTATTGCAAGCCCCCTCTGCGGGTATCAGGGGCACCCCTGCCTGTGGAGCGCAGGTTCCTCCCGGATCTACGTTGGGGGCTGCCCTGGACGGAACTTGCAACGGATGATGTCTCTGCCTGCTCACGTCCATGCATGTCCCTAAGGGTTTGTGAGAGCTCAGTGAGCACACGGCGCACTGCGGCAAGTTCGGCACATACGTCTTTGGACGTCGCATGCAGTTCCCCCCTCAGGCTCTCGGTGCTTCTCTCCATTTGGACTCTCAGGCTCTCGGTGCTACTCTCCATTTGTGCCCTTAGTGTCTCTGTACTCCTCTCCATTTCTGCCCTAAGTGTCTCAGTTGATGTTTCTATGTCTGCCTTAGTGCCCCCACATTCATCGGCATGGTCCTTGAGGAGCGTGGCCAGTTGCTGCTGTTGCACGATTAACTGGTCGAGGGACTGTTGCCTCTGCTGGGCCATGGCCATTTGCGGGGGTGTCACAGAGGGGCTGGTGACCTCATGTTGCCTTGCCACAGGGTTTGTGGGGGATGGCCAGTCGTCGTCTTGTGGGTGCCCCTGCGTGGTATCCTCATGTTGTACGGGATGGGACAGACAGGGGGATTGGGACAGGTCATGGATGGATCTGACTTCGACATCCCCGTCTTCTGTGTCGGAGCATGCTGCCATCAATGGGGTGTCACCTATGGTGCTGCTGCCACCAGAGGCAGTGCCTTCTGTGGCATCCGTTGGGGGGACCTGTGGTGGTGGTGTTGTGGGCATGCTGGCTGCTGGGGTGCCTGTTGATGTTCCCTCCTCTGTGCTGCCACCTGATTTGTGCTGCTGCCGTGTCTTGATGCGTGCAGCTGAGGTGGAGGGTCTTTGGCCGTTGGTCTTGGCCCTCTTTGCAGGTGTGCTGGTAGGGGTGTCCTGATGCTCGTCGTTTGGATCGGACCCTGTGGTGGAGTAAAGGAGGGCGAGGGTTATTAATGGGTCTGTGGGAATTGGAATGGCATTGTATCACATGCATTGGGGTGGTACCTGAGGGTGATTTGGGTCGGGGCCTTGGAGGTGCTTTCATTTGTGTGTGGAGTGAGGGTGCAGTTGTTTGGCAGCCTGCAGTTAGGGTGTGCCTGCTGCACGTGTAGTGGGTGTTTTAGGGGTTTTTAATTATTTATGTATTTATTGTGAGTTTTAAAGTGCGCTATCAGGCCGATGTGTGTGGACGTTCTCCTGGACATGTGTTTATGTTGCACTATGTGGACACATGGTACTTCACATGATTGGACATTGTGGATTTAGCATTGTTTTATTTGGCCCACCTACCTGAATCTTCGGATGTCTGCACTCCTTTCTCCATCCCTCCGACTCCCTCTATACTCTCCATTCCAATGGTGGAGGCACAGATTTCTTCCCAGGGGGTCAACTTGATGGGTGATTCCGATCCTCCCCCGGTAGCTGTGGCAATGTTGCGGTTGGCAGAAAGTATGCTACGGACGCGTATCCGCAGGTCGTCCCATCGCTTTCTGCATTGCTGTGGGTTGCGGGGTGCGGTCCCCACCGCACTTACCCGCTGTGCCACCAGAGCCCATATGGCCTTCTTGTTCGCAAGTGCCGTCCTGGTCATTTGCGTGGAGAAGACGACGGCAGCATTCTCCTGGAGGGTCTCTGTTAGCACGGTGAGTTCCTCACGGGAGAAGTGGACCTGCCGCTTGCGGTCGCACGCTTTCTTCGCTACTTTTCCCATTTTTCTTGGTTTCGCTAGGGTGGATGACGGGTTGGGGTGTGTTTCAGGGTAGTGTTTTTAGTGGTTGTGTGGATTTTGTGGTTTTATAGGTGTACGGCGGGATGTTTCCCGTTCCGGGCCCATGTTTTTACTTCCGTTTCCGTATATTTCCAGTCACCGTACTTTCCGGTTGGCGCTCACTGCGGTGTCCGCTAAGATGGGTGGCGGTATTGCACCTAGGGCGCCGTACGGCGGCGGTGTGGGCCGTTTTGGGGTCATTTCCGCCATCGCAGACTTTGCACTTCCGCCATGGCGTGGTGCTCGTGCCCGATGGGTCGGAATGGGCCGCACTTTGCTCCTTCGTGCAATGGCGGAAACGCTATTTACGCTGTGGCGGTCCGGTCAGTCACTTTCCGCCAGGGTCGTAATGAGGGCCAGGGTGTGGATCTTCTCAGCGATGAGGTTGAATGGACTGGCTCTGATGCGTGGGATTGGGGGCTGCCTGTGTGGTGGCACTGGCTGTGCTGGTGGGGCTTGTTGTTGTTGTAGCACTTCCATTGCAATCAGGTCCTCCAGGCCCAACATTGCTAGTCCTATTGGAATCATTGTGAAGTGTGACTGGGTGTGGGAAGGGGTGGGGTGTGCTCCTTTTGTGCTTGGCCAGTCTGTATTGCCTCCACCTGTGCTGATTATGTGCACCTGTGTCACTTTGGAACATTGCACATGGGCGTTTACGGTTGGTCCGTGATGGCGGTATTAGCACCATGGCGGTAAGGTACTTTACGGCCTTCACAAGGGCGTTAAGAGCATGTCCGCTTGACTCGTACTCATCCCCCACTTTACGCCATGCCGGTATTTACGGCATGGGAGGGCGCGTGCACGTGCCCAAGACGCAGTTAGCGGCACCGTTAATTACGGTGCCGCTTATAGCACTGTCTCGGGTCATAATCGGCCCTAGCGGTAAGGGATGCCGGTAATCCTTTACCCTCATCGTTTTTAACTTACCACCAGGGTCGTAATGAGGGCCAGTGGGCCTCATTACACGTTGTGCGGTAAAAATCTCAAATTACTGGCCTGGCGCTCTTAACGTGTCCGCCCTCGCGAGAGGGCGCTAATAGCGTACCATTACGAGTACGCGGACACGAGCATAGCGCCATACCGGTAATGACCCTACCGCCATGCCACTAAAGACCCCAAAAAGTCACTTACCGCCCTCAACGAAAGTGCAGATAGCACCTCCGCCCTCACGCTGCATGCAAATAGCGATCACTGCTATTAGCGGTGACCGTTAAATTGCGGAACCGGAAATAGCATCATCGTACAGGAACGGGAAAGAGCACGGGGGACATCTTTCAAAACGCAATCCATTGCCATCCTCTGCCCCCTGGACCTGTTTGGAGTAGCTTGCAGTTGCAAATCATCAGGGACACCCTCAACATGCCCTAGGCATTGAAAAAAACCACCGACCGGCAGCCGAAAGAAAAATTCACTTCAGAGGAGCTAATCATGCTGACCCAGACCCTGGCTGACAATGCCGCCGTTGTCTTTGCCAACGACATGCGGCGGGAGACACTTATTAAAAAAAGGCAATCTGGGATGATGTTGCGGTGAAAGTTAGTGCAGTGGGCACCACCACCCGCAATGTGCGTGAGTGCAGGAAAAGGTGGGACGACCTCAGACTCCGGGTGAGAAGCATCCTTGCCGAAAACCACAGAATAGCCACTGCAGGTGGATCCGGTTCACCCATCAAACTAAAGGAATGGGAGGGGACCTGTGCAAACCTAATCGGAGTGGAATGCATTGAGGTAGTCGGCACTATGGAGCATGGCGTGGCAACCACTTCAGATGGAGGTGAGTGTACACATGACAGGATGCTATGTGAATGTACTGGTCCCCCCAAATGTGAGCCCAGAATCATCTCATGGATGGACAAACATCCACACATGCATCCATCCCTGCCCATGTCAGTGTCAGACCCAAACACACACACATGCACACATCACCAGAGACAAATGCCAAACACAACCATGCATGGATGAGGCACTGAACTGACACATCACCTACATCCCCAACAATGAAGTCCCAATGGCCACAACTGCATTATTGATGTATTCTGCATAAACTACATAGAAACATAACCAATGCCATAACCCTTCTTGTCCCTGACAGGCTCACATACAGACAGTGAGGATGCCGGAAATGAATCCCAGGCACCCCCTGCAAGTAAGAGAACAAGGGCACAGGACTCTGAGGACACCCCCACGACATCAAGGGGCAAGGGGGGAAGGTTCCACATGATGAGTGTCAAGCATCGGAGGAGTGCCACTGCCAGGAAAGAAGTAGCCACACCACCAACTACAGCCCCACCACCGGAGGTGAACCCACAACCACCAATCCCAGCCACGGAGGGCCCACCATCAGCTGTGCCAAGCTCTGCAGGAGAGGCAGCAGCCACTGCCCCACTATCTGATGTTGAGGACACAACAGATGTCACAATGTAGATGCACACCCCAACCCCCCCTGGAACCCCTGAGCCATCACCACTCCAGACACCTGGGTCTGATGCCACTAGCGAGGACAACATTCTAGGTTCTATGTCCCCCACGGTGGCTTCACCTGCTGACATGGATGCATCAGAGGGCACAGCAGCCACTCCACCAGCATCCAGCACTGCCCTCGACCTGGCCACCACCAGCCAGCGGCAACAGGAACTAACTGTGCTGGTTGGCCAGCATGTGGAGGAGGCTGCCCATCTCAGGGAGGAGATTGTGGAGACAGCAAGGCACTCCAGGGAGGGGATGGAGGCCTGTACAGACAGGCTGTCTGAGGAGATAGGCAGACTTAGGGAGGTCCTCACTCGAATAGCGGACACAATGGACCGCCACTTCACACCACCAGGACAGTCAGCCACGTCGTCATCGGCCAGTTCAACGCAGACAAGCCCCCTCCGCCGCTCCACATGCACCACCAGGCGCATGTCTAGCCAGCCTCCAAATGCTGCTGCAGATAATGGCCAATATGGAGTTTGTGGCGAAGCTTCTGCGTGCATGGCCCGACGCAAACATAGTGGCAGACACATGAGGAACTGTTGTGGGGGTGTCATGATGCCTGCCCCCGGGAAACCAGACCAGGCCCAGCAACCCCGGAAGCAGGCATCATGCCATTTGGAGCAAGCCCAAAAACCCCAGCTAGGGGCTGTTTGGGTGCAGTCCTGGCGCCTATGGCGCCAGGCTCATAAGAATAGAATCAGTCCTAGCGCCATGGGCGCCAGGCTCATAGTAGAAAACCTACCTGGTGCAGACCATGCTGCAAACTGACCTGATGCAGACCATGCTGCAAGAAGCCACATGCCAAATGAGGCTTAGGAGGGACTACTTTACCTAAGGGACTACTTTTTACTCGGGTGGGGCTGTGGAAGAATACTTACCTGGGACTACTTCCAAGGCTATTTAAACCACGCCCGGACAGCAGCACACGCTTCGCGTTTTTCTGCATCCAGCAGCGTAACGCTCACCAGCTTCCAGTCTTCAGCCACGCCCGCCTCAAGTCCAGAGCTCCTGGAAACAAGAAGAAAGAAGGAGGAAAGGTCAGAACAGGAGTTTCCTGATCCATCACGCCACGGAGCTGGAGAAGAAGTCTTTAAAAACGCCATACTTCGCATCCTGCAGCGCCGCGCTGTACTCCCCTGCCTTGCAGCACTTCAGCATTCCATCACGCTCTTCTCCATCTCGCGGCCGCTCTCCGACACCTAAGGAGACAAAAACAGCAAGGTGAGCCAAGGGGATACTCTAAGACTGTACAAGCTACCCCCAAGACTTACCTGATTTACCACAGGGGGTACTTACCTCATTTCGGGTCGGCGCAGCCTCCGCTGCATCTCCGCCGTGCCCCGGCCCCTATGGGGAAACAACAGAACAGCAAGGCGCAATAAGGGGAAACCGATTTTTTCCCAATAGACTTACCTGGTTTTACTGCAGGAGGCTTCAACCCCCAAGACCTCATACCACATCAGCACCTGAATGGGGGAAAAGCCACATGTTATACATTGACACCATTTTATCGAACTGAGCCGGATAATATAAACCCTTACCTGCATCTTACCGGTTGCCACGTTGAACTCTTCATAAGGGCAATTCAGCAACCTAAAAGGAATTGGACACAGTGAAGGTCAGACGTTTTTTGAACTCTTACGAACTACAGACTTACGGCGTCTCGCCGGCATTCTTTGAGTCAATACCGTTCTGGAACTCCCCAACTCCTCCACGCCAGTGAAGAAACTGGCCATCTACGCGCCCCTGCGCTCGAAGCAGGACGGAGAGCTCATCTTTCCAAACCATCAGAAGGATATTCCTACGAGCCAAACAGACGAAGCTGAGTGGGCCAGTCCAGTCCATCATCTCGGCACTACGCATCTCACTGGTGGAAACAACAGCTGGCCAGTTCAGATCGACGCCCCCGTGGGAGCCATGTGAGCGTAACAGGGGGGGGGAAGGGTGTTATGGGTCTGTTGTGGGGGGTGGGGGAAAGGGTGTTATGGGTCTGGTGTGGGGGTGGGTGGAAGGGTGTTGTGGGTCTGTTGTGGGGGGTGGGTGGAAGGGTGTTATGGGTCTGTTGTGGGGGGTGGGTGGAAGGGTGTTATGGGTCTGTTGTGGGGGTTGAGTGGAATGGTGTTATGGGTCTGTTGTGGGGGGTGGGTGGAAGGGTGGTGGGATGTTTGGGGACATGCACTTTTTCATCTTTCCGTTACTTAATACACTGGTGTCTGATCAAAACACAGGCTTGGACATCTTCATTGTGCTTGTGTACTTTATTGGCGACAGGGTCCATTGCGTGCTTCCAAACATACACCAGTGCATTCATACCCATATCCGTGTGACAGTAAAAACCCACGTTACTCAGAATATTTGGTTAATCAGATGTTGTCTCACAGCACGTTCCTCTTGACCATCCCCTCTTGCATGTCCAGCATCCCCTTCACCTCCGTCCTCATCACCATCATCATCCTCATCAGGTGCTTCCATTTCAACGTCAGGGGGCAGTGGCACATTCCGTCTGATACACATATTGTGCAGCATGACTCATGCCATGGTGATCTTGGCCACCTTCTCATGGCCATACAGGAGAGCGCCACCAGACCTGCTAATGCACCTAAACCGTGTCTTCAAAAGGCCAAAAGTCTGCTCAATCACTTTGCGGGTACGGGTATGTGCACGATTGTATTCCTCCTCGTGCCTGTTCTGAGGGTTCCGTACAGGGGTAAGAAGCCACCTCTTCAGGGGATAGCCAGCATCACCTGTATGGGGGGACAAATGGGGACCTGTTACTGTTCAGCTCAAGTGCGGCCAGTTCATTTCAGGCTTTTTTAATTTGCATTGTGATTGAAGTGCACAATTAACAGCATACATGCAGACTGTCTGTGTGACTGGAATGTGCAAAGGTAAGGGCGACCCTGCAAGTACACATGCACCGTCAATGCCTACAACAGTAATTGACATGTCCTGGCTGAAGCCGTGTGTTAGGGGTTCCTTGGTCCTAGGCAGATTTGGTATCACACTGCTGGTGGACTGCCATTCCAACATTGATGTTGCCATGCTGAGAGGCATCACTTGAGTTGTGCTATAAGTGCGTGGTGTAATGCTATGGCTATGGGTGATCCCTTCGCATGCATTCAAGGCCACAATGCATTATTGCTGTTGTGCTGCGCTCATTTTGTAGGAGTATGTTGGTGGCATGTATGAGATTTGTGTATTTTGAGGTGTGGAATGTTGTGCAATGTGGATGTGGATGGATGTTTGATTTTTCTAGACCTTGATTGTCATCTATGTTATGTAGATCACACTTGCATGTCCATTCATCTTTGGTACGTTTTGGGCCTACCCAGATGGATGTTGGCGTACATCTGTATGTGCATTTGTCCAACAGACAACAAGCTACACCCAATCGGAGTATGTATCTCTCCCCCCCCCCCAATCACACTGCCATGTGCTTGCCCTGCTACTCACCAAGTAGCCACGAACGCTGTCCGGCTTGTCGCTCCATGTAGCATGGGATAGTTGAGTTCCGCAGGACCATGGAATCATGGGTTGATCCAGGAAATCGGGCACAGCAATGAGTGATTATCTTGTTGGCGTCACATACCATTTGGACATTGATGGAGTGGAATTGCTTCCTGTTTCGGTACACTACTTCATTGTGTTGTGGGACCACCAATTCCACATGGGTACAGTCGATTGCCCCGATGCAACTTGGGATGCCTGCCAGTGCATAGAAGCCAACTTTGGTGTTTGCAATCTCCTGGGCAGTCCGTGGCATGAATATGTGTTCAGGTGCATGCTTCAGGAGGGCATCGAGTACCTGGGTCAGCGTGCGTGAGAATACTGGTTGTGAGATACCATGCATCTGCCCCACCGTATGCTGGTAAGTGCCTGTGGCCAGGAAGTGGAGCACAGTCACCACTTTCAGTAGAGGGGGGATGGCAGTTCAGATGTCTATGAGGCTCACAATGTCGTTGTGTATCATGTCTACAATGCTGTTTATGGTATCCCGGTCCAGACGGTACAGGGTATGTATCTGCTTCGGGGTTAGGTTAAATGGATTGGCTCTGATCCTGGGGATTGGTGGGTGCCTCTGTGGTATGATTAGATGCCGTGGTGGTGCTTGTTGTGCCTGTCTTGCCCTCCTCCTCCTCCTCCTGCGTCTCCTCTGTGCTGCCTGCTGCTGCTGCTGCGCTGCGATCATGTCCTCCAGCCCATGTAATGCTGATAGTATTGGTGTGGGAAGGGGTGTGGTGTGCTCCTTTTGTGCTGCCTGAGTCTCCATTTCCTCCACCTGTGCTGATTGTGTCCAGCTGTGGCAGGTGGGAACACTGCTCAGTTCTCTTAACGGGTGGTTCGCAATGGCGGTATTAGCGCCATGGCGGTAAAGGGTTTTGGGTGCTTTTCCATGCCGCTATTGGCACGTCCGCCTGGCTTGTGATGATGTGCTAATAGCGGCATGGCGTAAATTACGGACTCGAGGGTCGCGCACCTGTGGACTGGCCGCTATTAGTGGCACCGTACATAGCGGTACCGCAAATAGCGGTGAGCAAGGTCGTAATTTGGATGGGGATTTAACGTTACCGGTATTCCATTACCGGTAACGTTAAATCCCTACCGCCTACCGCCTACCGTGTAATGACGCCCATTGTGTTTTTAAATGGGAAACATGCACTACTTGAATGCATTCTGTCATTTTGTTTTTGACTGCACAGGACTGTTCTGCAGCCATGGAACATTACCCAGCATTTGCTCTGCACATTTTATTTAAAAAACAACCTTATTTTCCATCTATCAAGTATAATGTTAGTAAAATATATATTCTCAGGCCAGGCAGCTTAGCTGTTTTATACCTAAAGCTCTGTTCTGTCATCCGATACTTTCAATGCTTTCATGTCAGGGCACGTCCAGGCATTCTCACCCCTAGCTGTTAACCTCATGCCCACTCCATACTTGGACATGCCTATACATGTGTGCCCAGCTGAACCGAATATAAAAACCTTTTTAATTCACATGTATATATTTCATTCAACTTTTATTCACTTTAAAATTCCACAACCCTCCCAAACCTATTTTTAGTGCAAGCCTCTCCTTTACATTTTAAAATTATGATGGCTTGCCTTAAAAAACACAACCTCCTTTTTAAATTAAATCTATAGAAAAACTGGTATAAAATGATGTCAGCCACTCTGCGTAGCTTTATATTAAAACTATATAAAAATGTATCAAATATACGCCAACTTTATATCAAATCTATATAAAATTATAACAGCGTGTCTATATTTAAGAAAAATCCCACTCCTGCATCATCGTGTCACCAAACCCTAACATGCACAGACTTGCTCATCACAACTCACTTCGCCCCCAACCAGCCAGCGGCGCACACGCGCTGCTCCCAGCCACATTTTTATAGACATTTCATATTAAAATGATATCATTTTAATGTAAAGTTTATATCACTTTATATCCTTTTTTCATATCAAACTACAAAAACCCTTTATATAAAAAATATACATTTGATATCAAATGTATATCTTTGATATCAATTTTATATTAAATTTATATTATGTTTATATCAAACCCATTTCAATAGGAGTGTGAAACTAAGGATACCAAGGAGGGGTTCCTGCCTGTCAAAAATTTAACATTGCCAAAAAAGGGTGCCCCATATACTACTGCTCTGAATGGCAACTGATCTGGGGGATCCCTGGGCTAACCCCTGGATTTAGGGATGGAACAGTGCTTGGACAAGACAAACTTTGCTGGAGCTCCACTCTGTCTTGTTCAAGCCTGTTTCCTACACTGGCTGGTGGGAAAACAAGAATGTATGGGGAATAATCAGTCAGAGTCAGCCTTATAAAGTACTACTCAGCCTCATAGGTCTAAAAGAAGCTGGCAAAGTTCATGCAATCTCTTAGACCCAGATACAAGGACAGATTGCTGCAAGGGCTGCTGCCTAGACAAAGACAGTGTAAGATTGGAAATGGAGGAGGAGTGCTGTTAAGACCTAAAAGCAGGAGGAGGACGGCTGACCAGAAGGGCACAACAACCCCTCTCAATTTCTTTCAAAAATTGGAAAACCAGTGAGAAAGGTTTTCACACAGTGACCTTAGAAGAGGTATCCCTTGGCAGGCAGGTATTGGAATATTGACCGTCTGTAAACGGCTCTGAATGATGACGGATCAGGGGGAATACTCCTTCCCGAGAATGTGAAGAAGATTCTAAGAAGTATAAGCAACACTAAGTTGAATAAAGTCTTACAGAGAGAAAGGTCTACCAGAAACCTCTAGAGAAGAGAAAAAGTCTAACATTAGAGAGACCATCAGAGAATTCAGAGGAAAAGGTCAACAGAGAGACTCAAAAAGTATGTCTAGTTAGAGGACTGCCGAGCACTAATAGAAAGGTGTACAGAAAGACATCCAGAGAATCAGGTGAGGGACTCATGGGAGACCTCCAGAGATGCAGGAAGAATCCCAAAGAATCAGGAGGATTGGATGGTCATTAAAAATCCTTCATTGAACTATGATTTTGATTTTGTCCCGGGGGGATAGCTCAGCGGCAACGTGCTTGCCTTGGAAGCAAGACGACACAAAGAAACACAGGTTCAATCCCCGGGTCCGCGCTTAGAATCCTCTGGGTATTTAAGCACGTTATAAATACGCAATTAAGACAAAAAAAAACAATTACGCAAAAATAAAACAATTCCTGTAACAGCGCCTCGATGGCCACGGGCTGTGTGAGCGCTTTAAAAATGCAAAAATAAAAAATGATTTCCTTGGGTGAGTCACACCTAAGGAGAGCAAACGTATACAAGATTTGAACATTTGTGTTGGCCTGAACCTTAAACGTTTGTATTTCTAGGTTAGGGTTAGCCACGAGGCTAACAGGACATTTGAAGAATAGGAGTTGGACTGCCTTTGGCCACTGTTTCAGAACTTTAATATCTCAACTAGGGGGTCTATTGAAAAGGAAGTATAAGGAATAGACTTCCCGCCTCCCAGAAAACTGGATTACCTTCCACCACTTTGTGTCTGCCCAACCTGGTCACTGTTTACTTAGAAACCTCCATTTTGTTTATAAAAACTTCCTTTAGGCCATATGGGCATTTGATTCTACCTTCCCTGCAAAAGGCTTTAATAAATGTGTTAATCAGGCACAAGAGAAGCTTGGCTCTGTCGTCATTTCTCAACACCCTGTATGAAATCCCAGCGACAGACCTTACACCAAACGCCCTAGTTAGAAATTGAAATTCACTGTCATGTCCTCCGTGGGAATTCAATATGATGGTGAGGTTTATTCGACCCAGCAATCTCAGGAATTCTGCCTTCCGCAAAGCCACCAGATTTTGAAAATGTAGGTGAAGCAGAGGTTTTTGTGAGACTTTGTAAATTGATGTCCAACCTCAACTTTCTGCTATGTTTTCTGTGTAGCACCACAGGGGAGGAACAAATTAATCATAATGGGCTGAATTCCTTTTGTTCTCAAATATGTTGCGCTCTATGTCAGACACCTCATTGCATACACCTATAGGTATCCCCCTAATAAGTATGTTGTGCATATGTTGTACCATAAGCTACCATGCTAACTGAACAAACTCCACTCTTGTTTGGATAGATTTTCATGCTAGTGAAGCATAAAAAAATTGATTGAAAGTCAACCCCAAACGATGCGGAATCACCTTAGATTAAATGCTAAGCACAGTAAGATCATCACCACCCCCCCAGGATGCATAGGTGCCGTAGTCTTACGCATCAAGCACATGGTGAAAGTTGCTCACTCAAAAACTGCTAACCTCTGAATGGACAATCTGTGTACCTAAAATGAATTACGGGACACATAAATTGCACAGGGACACATTTCGGAATCCCAGCCATGGCTCTACACGTACCTCTGACATTATCAGACAAAAAGGCACAGTGCTACAGGGTTTTAGTCCATCATTGACACATTCAGCGTGGTCAAGTGCCCAGCTGTTCACCTTATGACAGCTCTTGAGACACCAGACATACATTCTTGTGTGCTCTCCCCATATGAATCTGAATATCTGGTATCCTCTTTCACTTTGCTGGTAGTTTGTGTTTTCTGTCCAATAGTGTCTTCCTCATTCTTGTTTTAGTTATTTTGTTTATTGTTTGTGTATTTATAATGCGCATATACAGCAAGTGGTGTTTCAAGGCACAACAAGACAAAAGAGAGGGGAGTGGGGGGGCAGGGATTAAGAAAACCTGAAAACGGTCCTACTAAGCCTTGTCATTCTGATCATGCAAGTGCAGTAACAAAAAGTGCAGGGGAGAGAAGAGGGGAAAGTGCTGGTCAGAGCGGAATGCACTAATGCTAAGGAAGGAAGGGCAGGTCGGAGTGGAGAGCATGCAAGTGCTGGGTGGGTTAAGGGGGCATGGGGACTCCTGGGCTAGGCGAGTGCCATGGGGATGCCAGATGGACAAGTGCCTGGCAAATGCAGAGAGTGCAGGGAAAGGATTGTGGGCATGCTAAGTGCGAGGACGAGGCTGGATAGGCTCAAGGGGTGCAGGAGCAGCCAGGCAAGAGCAGGGGGAGGGAGCCCGGTAGGGCAAGTGCAGGTGAGGGAGGGTCAGGGGAGACCAAGTGCAGGGGTAGACTGGGGGAGGTGGGCCTGGTGCCCTGTAAGAATCAGAAGGAACCAGTCAGCCAGTCAAATGCAGCAGAGGGGGACATTAGCAGGGTAGAGGGAAGGAAGAAGAGAAAATGAGGGTCTTGAGAAGTTTCCGGAACTCAAGCAGATCCGGCTCAAGTCTGAGAGGGGCAGTGAGGCCATTCCAGAAGGAGGCTGCTGCGGAAGAGAGAGATCCTCATTGGATGCAGGGGTAACCAATCAGATGTGATTTCGCCATCTTATCTTCACATGGCTTCATGTCCCTGTTCACAATATTTTTTTATTTATTCACATTGTATATACAAAATATACAACAGTAAACATCAGAAACTTATATTACATCAGCAAAAACAATAAAAAAAAATAAAAAAAGAGATCATTACATTTTCCCCAGATCTTGTCATAAAAGGTCATCTTATTTTTCAATTTGTAAATAATTTTTTCAATCTTTGACCCACTCGTCAAATAAAGGAGCTGTCCTACTTTTCCAACCTTGAAGAACCATGCGTTTGCCCACAATGGCACCCCTGAACAGCCATTTTTTAAGTGCCAAATTGAGTTCAGTTAGTTCAGAATCATCCCCCAGTATCATTGTCTTGAAGTCAAAATTAAGACTCACTCCTGTGATCTCCACAAAGACTCTGGCCCAGAAGTTGTCAACTCGAGCACAATTCCATAACATGTTCTAGTGAACCAGTGTCCTGTACACATCCCCAGCACTCATCAGTGTCCGTCATTCCTCTTTTTTTTTTTATCTCTCAGGACACCAATGCACTCGGTTCAATATCTTAATTTGGCGAGATCTCTCACCCAAATTCACAGAACATAGAGCAACATTCCTGCAAATGTTTTGCCAATTCTCAGCGGAAATTTCCGTACCAATTCTCCAACTCCATTCATCCCGTAACCTGTCGTTGCCTTCGAAATTAGTCACAATCTGTTTATAAATTCTTCTCGCCAGTCTTTTCTCACCCACTTTAGGCTTAGCGAGAAAGAGATCCAAATCCAGAGTATTTGACCAATCAACATCACCTATTAACCTCCTTAAACGTTTATAAGCAGAATCAGACAGGCTCCCAAAATTCCACTTCTCTCTCGTCTCCCTCACTGTCAGCCAACGACCATCCCAGCCAAGACCACAAATCATTAAAATGCCGTTAAGGAACCAATTAGGCCAAAAACTTTTTTAGTATTGTCTCTAATCTTCGGGTTCAACCATATCGCAGCCCGATGACATTTAAAAGCGTCCTGACCCAAAAGCTCTAATAACTCACACCAAGATGTACGTAAAGATCCCGTCACATTAGACCTACACCCAGAATATTTAGAATTTCTAGCCAGCAATGCCTCCGGACCAAGCAGGCCAAAGGCATTTGATTCCGCAATTGCCCAGGTGTCCGGAACCTCACTCAAAAATGGAAGAAATTATAGAGAAAACAATGACAAATGATACGCTTTAAAATTGGGGACACCCAGTCCACCTTGATCAACCGGGTGCTGCAACTTCCAAATTCTGAGCCTTGGAGGTTTCTTGTCCCATAAAAATTCCTGCATCATACAGTCCAGATCTTTCTAATAAAGATTATTAATTTTCAAAGGTAACATACCAGTTACATAATTAACTTTTGGAGCCAAATTCATTTTAAGGGCATTCACTTTGTCCCAAAGCGACAGATTAAGGAGGGACCACCTTTCTAGATCAACTTTGCATTCTTTACTGATAGCACTCATGTTCTCCTCAACTATACCAGAAATCGATGACGTCAACCAAATGCCTAAATAGCGCAATCTTGAGTCACAACATTTAAAACGCAATCCTGTGACAAGATTTTTATCACAAACATGAGAAAGCGGCAAAACCTCTGATTTAAGCCAATTAACTTTATAGCCCAAAGTTTTGTGAAAAGCAGTTAGGATCCGCATCAGGCAAGGGAGAGATACATCCAAGTTTCTCAGAACCAACAAAAGGTCATCCGCATAAAACCAGAATTTTTGCATTACACCCCAACAGAAAATACCAAACAGCCCAGGGTAATTTTTAAGGGAGATAGCCAACGGTTCAATTGCTAAAATGAACAAAAGAGGTGAAAATGGACATCCCTGTCGAGTGCCGCGCTCTAGGCGAAAGGGCTCTGACTTAACACCATTTGTTTTAACATCTGCCGTTGGATTGGTATACAGCATTTCTATCCATGAGATAAAGTCATCACCAAGATTCATTTCCCTCAACACTGAAAATAGATATTTCCAGTTTACTCTGTCAAATGCTTTTTCAGCATCAAGGGAAAAGACAGCTGCATCACAATTATCATCATTAGCTTTTTCTAGAGTATGTAACAATTTCCGAATATTGCTAGACGTGTGTCTGTTTTTCATGAAGCCTGTTTGCTCTGCACCAATCAATTTAGGAAGGAATTTTTCTAATCTTAAAGCCAAAACCTTTGAGAGAATCTTATTATCTGTGTTGATGAGGCTGATAGGGTGATAATTCGATGGGAGATTGCTGTCCTTTCCCTTTTTCAAGAAAACTGAAATAATAGCATGACATGTGCTCGGGGGTAGTGCCTTGTCCATTTTACTTGCAAATAGCATATCTTTCATAAGTTCAAGAACTGAATTCGGAAGGATTCTATAAAATTCAATTGGAAGTCCATCTGGACCTGGAGATTTACCAACATTCCGATTGGCAATCGCAGTCCTCAATTCATCAATCGTCAGCTCTGCACCGAGTAGTAAACTCTCGGCATCTGAGATCTTAGGGACCTGAAGATTCCCAAAAAAGTCCTACCCATATCTTGAGATGCCTGCTTCATTCCAATATAGATTCGTGAAAAATGTTGAATACCAAATTTATCTGTTTTGGGTCAAATGTGATACCACTTTCTGAATCAACAATAGAAGTGATGGCTGTGTCGGAAAATTTCTTTTTCGACCTGTATGCAAGCCACCTATCGCATTTTTCACCTCTTTCGTAGTAAGCACACGTTCCACCTTCAATGATAAAATGTCACCCATTTCTTTTTTAAGTTTCTTTAACAGCGCCATTTTTGTTGAATCAGAAGGATCAAGCATCAAATCCCTAGAAATCGCACACATTTTCTGATCAAGTTCCTGTTTAACTCTATCATCTTTTTTTCCGTTTACTACTTGACAATCCCATACAAATTCCATGTATACAACATTGAAAAGCCTCCCAAATCTTCTTCAGACTAACCTCACTGGTACGATTCTACTCAACAAAAAAATTGGCTTCAGAAACTATTTTGTCTAATATGTCATCATCCATTAAAAGTGAAGTGTTCAGTTTCCATGAGAAAGACCTACTACACTGAAGCTTTCACGATATTGATGATGGGCTGGTTTCCCATTTTATTTCTGGACCTGCGAAACTAACATTTTAAGGACTTAACTTTTTCCCAGTGCCTGATATTTTCTGGACTGGGTCTCCCTGGAAAGGCAGCAATTACAGAAAATGAAATTGAATCATAATGGGCCTCATTACGAGTCCGTCGGTAACCGCGGCGGTAAAACCGCCTGGTTACCGCCTGACTCATATTACCATTCCGCCTCCGTGACTCCCGGAAATACCAGGGCATTATGACCCTGGTGTCCTGGGAATCCCGGAGGCCGAATGGTGTAAATCTCCATTCCCATTGAGTCCCATAGGACTCAGTGGGAATGGGGAAGTTGAAACACCGGCACCATCTCGTGATGGTGCTGGTGTTTCCACGTCCGCCTGCAGGCGGGAGGTGTTCAACCCGCCAGGTCAGACCTGGCGGGAAGATCACCTCCCGCCTGCAGGACTCAGGATTAGGCGGTCCGGAATTAACCGCCACTGTTAATTCCGGACCGCCCGACCTGTGTGTCCCAACTTGAACCAACAAACCAGATCCATGCCGCTGCCCCAATGTGCATTTTTCCAGAGTGCAGTTTAACGACGTAATTTTTCTTATTTGTTCATCTTTTCAACTTGACCACAATGGGCGTCCCTCAAATCCTCAAAATCCTCTGTTTTGTCCTTACCTCCCCACTCCTCCCTTGCTCTCTGTTCATCTTTCCCTGCCCACCCTCTGTTACTTTCAAGGCTGTTCGTTAATGTAAACAAATTGCATTTTGGGGAACACGTGTCCTGAAATGGATTTAGTTAACATTTATTTGGGAAACATCCCAGCAATCCTCAGTCCTGCCAGCTTTCCATCATCCCAAGGCTCTTCTGAGGATAGTTTCTAACACTTCATCACTTGTTCGGACAGTGAAACCTAACTGCTATTGGCCCTGCAAGGGTAGCCTCCCAGGGAGCTATATGACTTAATAATCCGGCATTAGCGTATGTACTTCTTAAAATGCACCCATACTATATTTTCCCAGATCATAAACCACTGTGACAGGGCCATACTTCACATGCAGGACTCGCAAGACTTGACTTTGCTCTTCTGTACAGTCCATTCATTATATGTGGTGAGAATGAGAGGTGAGAATTGTGGTGAGAATGTGGTGAGAATGAAGTGACCTATTCAGGCTCATTCAATGGTTCAGGTTTGCCAGGCACTGCAGGTCAGATCAGGTGAAGAAACACCTGGGAACCCGGCTACAGCTGTACCCATGAGAGCACAATGTACTCACTCGTAAATTACCTTTTGATTCCCAGAGAACAACATGTATGTGGCAGGTCTAAAACACACACCTGTAACACGACTGTGTTAAGGATTCCAATCAGACACACACCCGGGTCTCACCTAGCATGCAGTGCCCAAATGAAGTACTTCTTTATTATGTCTATAGGTTCAATATTCTGAGTGATATACCACTCATATCACACCCGTTTCCAAATACCCCCCAGGTCACAGTGGACCAGCAATCAGGCTGGTTGGTAAAGGTAAATATTTATTTATTTAAATTCAAATATATATATATATATATATGGCAGCAATCACCAATGTGGTGACAATACAATCAGAAAATAAGTAAGGCAATTGAATTCACTTTTAAGCAGCACAGAAGATAAAACACAGGGAAAAGACAGTTTTGGTTTGTGAACAGATAGCGCTTAGGTTAAGATTTCCCCCTGTAAAGTTCTTAATTCACAATTGAGCAGTTTTACACAGATGTCAGTAAGCAGCAGGTATTTAGGAAAGAACAACAGAATACAGTGTTTGAATATAATCTTCCCTCCCCAAACAAGAGAGTAAAGCATTTTTGGAACTTTGACACTTTTAAAATGACAGTTGAAAATGGCTTTGTGAAACAATGAAAAGTGTGCAAAAATGCTTACATTGATATGAATTCCTATGGGAGCAACACTAAACAGGTCCTAATAAACATAAGCTACAAGATGAGCAACAGAACACACTTTAAATCAGAATGGGAGTGTGGAAATACTTTGAATGAGAAAAAAACACATGTGAATGTAATAAAAACAGGTCAAATATACTGTTTTGCTATGTGGTTTCTAATTGTGGATGTAGCTACAGGTCTTAGGTTTAACTGAGAGTTCAAATTAGCTCTAGCTACAAAATTGAAGAAGTTATGTAAGTTTTAATGAGTGGCGTTTTTGAAAAAAAAACATAGAGCAAAGAAAAGCAGAAATTCGGTTTTAAAATGACAGACTGGTTTTATTGAAACTATATTAAGGACTAATAAAAATAAAATGCCGCCCGGGAATCTCCACAGTTATGCATGGCCGCTTGTAACTCTTCACGTGGCGTATACTATGTTTTCTGTATGGGAATTACTTTATTTAATCCAAATCATTAATGGGTTATGGTTTTGTAAAACAAATGAGAGAAAATCAGCGCTAACACTATGAATTACAAACAGGGTTGCAGAAATGGGCCTGACCAGGTTAAAGGTTCATAAGTTAAAGAGAGGATAGGTTGAGATTGGGATAGGAAAAGGCAATATACACGTGGTTACTATGATTCCTGTTGATACTTAGAGTCCACTGTAAAATAAGATGGGACCGTCAGGATTCTGGTCATCCGGATCGGGTCTACCGGCAGCAGGGCACCTCTGGCAGGATGGTCAGCTGGGCGGTTCTGGTCAATTAGACTGGCACCTCAGACTGGATTTGGATTGGATTGGCCCTTCTGGTCACTGGACCCGGTAGATTAGCGGGATTGTGATTTCAGTAGGCAAGTTTGAATGGTAGCAAGCCAGACTGGATCAGAATTATTCTTTCCTGAAGTTTAGGATGGTTCAGGATTAGGGCATAGCTGAAAAAGAGTTCAGCAATTGCTGGGCCTTGGTTTTGCAAAGTAGCCTGGATCAGGGCAAGATTAAAAGTTCTGGAACAGGACAAGATGAGGAATTCTGGAACAAGGTGTCACACGGAAATCAGGATGGAGTCAGGAATCAGTGTGTCTGTGTGTGGTGAAGTTCCTATATATATCATGCCAAGTGACATCACAAAGTTTATGGTAGGGGCAGAATTACAGTCCAGACTCACTTGACTGTGAAAGGTCTGAGACACTTGCCTTTTCTTGATTGGAAGTCAGAAAGTGCTGTCACATTTTATAACATGATTTTGGAACTTTGGTCTTTGGTCTACTTTTGGCACAGATGCCGACACTGGCTAGGCATATATTTCTGCAGGTTCGTCTTGGTTCCGATGGTCCTGTATCACTCAGCACGGTTATTTTCTGTGAGTCACTAACCCTTTGCTCTGGGGTGCACATCTGTTAGATTGGGACCCCAGTATAATTATTCACATGATGGTATATCTGGCCCCTAATTGTCGTGATTAAGAATTTAGAAGGCTTTTAGAAGCCTTTTTAGTTTTAATTGGCAGGCAGTCTGCATGTGTAAAGGTCTGTTATGTATTAGTTTATACCCATGTTGTATGCGCTTTTTACAGAATGGTAACATCTACCTCCGGAGGAAGACGTTGTGTAAACCAACACTACACGTCGAAACCGGTCGAGATAAACCCTATAGGGATGTGATCTTTGTATTTCCTTCTTCTGATCCACCCTTACAATAGATTGTGCGTCAACAGGTTCTGTTGCCTTGTAAACACAATACTAATGTATGTCATTGTGGGGAACAGTTATGAATGTTTTCTCCCCATATGTATTTTGATACATTACTATAAATATATTCTTTTCTGGACAATTTTTCGAAAGCAATAGGGCGCTGTGTTGCTAGAGGTTTCTGGTAAACCCTAAACCATAAAGCATTAATTGGTTTATTACACTACTGATCTGTAATAAAAGTCTTTAAACTGTAGACAACACATTTCATCTGTAACTTTATTCTATTAGGAAAGTTGCAGATGAAATGTGTTGTCTACAGTTTAAAGGCTTTTATTACGATCAGTAGTGTAATAAACCAATTAATACTGGGCAAAGCACGAAGTGTGGTGGTAGACAGATATCACATATTTATTAATAAACATACATTACATTACAATCAAAGACATTCCACAGAAATATGTCCATAACTGGTCACCTCTTCATCTCACAGGTACATTGCACAAGTGAAGTATTTACTCTCATAAATTCACAGACTAAATCATGTATTATATGTAGGGCCAGGAATCAATTTATAAACCTTACTTCAATTTACCATCTGCATCTTGCGGCAAAGACAGTGGAAATAAATCGTAGAAAGTGATTTGATTGAAGTGGAGGTTTCCAAAAGTGGGTACTTAGCCATTTAATGCATAAAAGGGTCAGTATTAGCCATTTCTACATTAGAAAAATCACAGTAGCTGTGAGGACCACTATTGTTGATTACCTGTTTTCATCTTCACATTGAAGGTGGGAACGGGTGGAAAAAGATAGCTTTTAAGATTTAAGATTACCGCTGGGAAACGTGGTATTTCTGTAATGACTTCGGAGGTATTGGCGAACTGTCACGTCCACCAGTGTGGACTCTGAATTGGGCATTTTTGTGCAATACCACTGGTGGAAGTGGTAACGGCAGTAACAGCGGTATTTCACACAAAAAATCTGGCCACCTCTAAATGAAGACCCAATTGCCTGAAAGCTTCACGTTATTTCCCTGCGGCGTTGCTAAAGTTTCCATAATTGATCTGCTTCTGTGGTGGAACGCCCGGGGCAAGGGTATAGGACATGTACATGGCGGCACAGTCTTGATTAAACGCTCTTAATAGCCGTTTTGCTGCTTAGGCAATATGGAATGAAACAACCAGGATGTGTCTGCAACATCAAAAAGCGTTTGCTCGAAGAAAAAAATTAAGTGCACTTTTTTTACTGTATAAAATTAAGTGTTAGATACTTTTCTTTGTATGTTACGCAGCAAACAGCGTAACAAAACAGTCTGAATCATTTCTGCCCCAGTGTAAACATTTTTAGATCATGCTCACTTTTTTTGCACAAGCAGAAAGTATTGATAAGGTGTCCCCTGGTGTCTGTCACAGAGGTGCTAGTGGGGATATATTTAAATAATGTATGTTGGTTCCTCAATGAAAATCCCTTTACAAACTGAAATACTTCCAATGCAAGTCAAATTCCAAAACCTGCAGGGCTGCAGCATTGCAGGAAGCAGAGCGTGTGAAGTCACGGAGTCAGCCAATGTAATCAGACAGTCAAGCACTCGACTCAATAAAAGTTGAGTGGTTATTTTTGCTGTCAAGGAAACCAATGCCAAACAGGGGCAGCTCGACACAAAACCACAAACAAACATTAGCAAGCGTCGAACTACATCTGATTAGCCTTTCAAAGCGCACTTCAAATCAACTTTAAGTGGGTACCTTAGTATTTTTTTCTGCCTTGAGCCAGAGCTCCTTAAGTTCCGGAAACTCTCAAGACCTTCCTCTTTGCATCCTCTTTCTCTCTCCCTCTCCCCTGCTACTCTCCTCTTTTTCTCTGCTGCCTCACTCCTCCTTCCCTTCCTAACTCTGTTCAGTTTTTACTGACTGGTCGCCTGGTTCACCTTCAGAGCCTCACAGGTACCACGCTCACCCACCAGTCTTTGCACTTGCCCCTGGGCCTCTGCACTATGTTCAGACTACTGCACTTTCAGCATACTCTCTATGAGGGGGATAACCTCTCTGCATGCACTTAACCAGCTCCCTGCTGGACTGGGTGCACTTACCCCCCCTCTCTCGCATGTCTGTCTGTACACTTGCATGATCCGAATTTACTGGGACTAGTAAGTTCTGCCTTGTTGTCTCCCCTCCCTAGTTTGGTTGCTCCTGGAACACTTCACTAGGAGAAGTGCTGTCAGGCCTAGTACGCGTGTTACTTTTTGTTAGATCATTCGGAAACTTCAAGGCCTAAGAATGACTACTGTATTCCCTTGCTCCCTTCCCGCCTTGAAGCGATTTGAAGCACTTCCCTTGTGTACAAGCGCTGTACAAATAAACAATAAATAAAATGAAAATAAATATAAAAGGCAGGTTAGCGACATGATTTATGTGAAAAGTGTGATCTGTGACCTTGAATATCCCCACACCCTCTTGATGCCCCCAAGGCCTATGTTTATGTGAGAAACGAACAAAGACACGGGCTTGTTCCTGCAAGGCTCTGCTCTTCGTAGGGAGTTCGGAATCTTGGACTGGTTGGGCAGCAGGCCTTTTCTGTTATGGGTAGAATATATAGAACACCTTTACTATTCCTGGTATCACATAGACAAACCGAAATGCCCCATCATACCACTTCACAATGTTTCTTATTTGTGATGAGCGCCTGGGGACCAATTCCGTTGGTGACGGTGCGCAGTACAAATACCTTTAACATAACATTCCTGTGGTACCAGGAATAGGAATGGAGTTGTATATATTTTGAATTCCTATCCAACAAAGGCGTAACATGGATATAGGCAGGGTGTCCGTTAAGTATTTGTTGCAAATGTATATATAAGTTTAGAGAAATAAAATAATGTTTCTATCTATCTGTTGTTACTTTATAATGCATCTCTGAGGGAGTGGCATGTCAACTCGACTCACGCATTGGTGCCCTCATTTTTACCACAAACCATCCTCTTGACATGTCCACTACATTTCCCTTGGCTTCTCTCCCCAGGCTGCCAATGGCCCACAAAAGGGGTTCGAGCTTAAGCCCTCGTAATAGTAAGGAAGAGTTTGAATAGAGTGTTTGTGGGCCTCTTGGTTATGCGGGCTGTGCCAAACCTGAGCAAGACCAGTTGGAAGGATGAAAGAATGCCCAAAAGGTGTTCATGCCAAACACACTCAATCAACATGCCTCAGTTTCGTTTCGAACTTAGTGAGCGACTAAACCAATGCTCGAAATGTAAGTGTTATTTTACAGTAAATAACATTACACAAGCAATCGACTCAAATAGTCGGAGCAAGATGTTCTCCTTTTTCATCCCGTGCGTTCACAGTTCTTTCACGAAGAGTGGAAGCAGAGATAGTGAGTGATTCTGCCCCACTTGCGTTTGGAACCTCAGTGAGGGATGACAGGGCAACAAGCCAAATTACAGCAACGTCATTACACCACAATAAGGATGAGTTCGAATTTATAAATAGCAGTACATGTGTTTGATGTCAAATCAGTACGATTTTCAAGGAGTGTTTGTTCCGGTGTAGGTTTGTTTAGTCACTCTATATAGATCGGGTAAAAATGTAAAATCAAATGCTTATACTTTTATAGTGCGCCATCTTTGCTCTGTGACCATTTGAACCACACATCTAGATCCTTAGGAATAACTAGACTGTTAAATTACAGATGATTACATGCTTACCGAGACGCTATATTCCTATGGCCATTGGGGCTCTTTATTACTACATACATTTGTTTTAGGCGTCGTTTTTCATTGCCCTTCTACCCACACATCAATTGGAACGTTAAGCTATGGACTACTTCATGCTATACTGCCCATCATCTTCCCAGCATTACTATCCTATACTATAAATAAATTAATTAGGTCTTCAAAAATCTCGGAAAGCTGTTTATGTTACTGCCTGCAATTTAAAGATGGCTACTTATGCGATTTGATGCCTATGTGGATTGCTCTAAATTAGAAAGACAAATAGACAAATAAAAACATGGACAGGAGAACAAAGAAGTGGCATCCGGTGTGCCGCCAACTATCTCTACCTGAATGCCAGCAAGACAGAGATCCTCCTCATCGGCACACCTTCACCCCCTTTCCCCTCACTCTCTGGCCAGCCTCCCTTGGCCCTCCTCCTACCCCCACCTGCGAGGCTAAGAACCTCAGCGTCATCTTTGATCCCACGCTTCCCTTCTCTGCCCACATCGCTGATGTCTCTGAAAAGCCAAACTTCCTACTGCACCTCCTCAGAGGTACTCTGTCTTTCCTCTCCTTCCCACAGAAGCTCATTGTCTCCCAAGCCCTGGTTCTCTCTAGGTTGGACTATTGTAACAGCCTCTTTCTAAATCTACCTGCCTCTACTCTCCGCCCTTTATAACTCATCCAGAACAGGACTGCAAGACTTGTAACCATACAGCCCCCCCCCTTTCTTCCTGCACTTGTCAGACATACCCTGTATGCTGCCTCAATCCAGCATTTGCCACTTGCTGGCTGTACTACCCCCTTTTTGTTGCCTTTATTATTTATTTATTTTATTATTTATCTGTTTTGCCTTTGCACCGCACTTTCGACTTTTCCCCCTTGCATGCACTTTTCCCCTTTCCTTCCCCCATGCACTTGCGCATTCTCAATGTCACTGGGCCTAGTAAAATCATTGTTTATTGTTCTCCCTTGTTCTCCTCCCTTGCCGCACTCTGAAAGACTTGTGTAGGAGCGCGATACAAATAAAATATCATATCATATCCATTCAAAAATGTAACAGCACTTCCTTTGGTTGCGTATGTTATAAGAAAGGAACATAATTAAAATAACCTTACAAGGACAGTGCGCGAACAAATTACACACAGATGTGGGCGAACAGCAGAAAGGATGTTAGGACATATGGAACAAAAAGGATGCGTTTTAACCAGTAGTCACAAAATGGGTTTACCTGAAGCCACTAGTATGTAGAATTGAGCATAAGAGCCTCCAGGCATTCCAAGAAACATACGATTGTATCATGTTAGAGTCTTACGATGCTAGAAAGGAATGTGAATGGCCGAGTACGAATAGGGCTGCAGATGTCCCTGTAGGACAAACCCATGGAAGCAGGTGCAGAGGCCTTGAGCTGCCAAAAGTCTGAAATAAGATTTAGGACACTAGTGCCCCGCAGAATAATGGTCATCTTCTTTGAACTGCCAGATGCCTGCAAACAGAACACTTAAATCCTTAGAAATTCAGCTGATTAGTGCAGTCTCCAAGAGGCCCAGGGGATCTCCAGGGAGGGTCAGCTGATAAGGGGGGAGCACAGAGCGAACCAGCCAGTGATCTGTACCACAGAAGAACAAGAGGGGATGCCAACAAATACAAGATTGCAACAGGGAGGAATGGTGAGGGTGCCTACGTGTCTGGGGCTCAGAGAATGTTTGCTTTAATCTAGGGCACCAGCATGACCTTGGAGGTATCCACTGAGCTCATGTTGCCTACCAGGTGCACATCACGTGATTAGGCCCACGAGGAAGGGTAACCATCTCAAAAACCTGCCAATCACTTAATAGCGATCCAAGGTGATGGAGTTGATGACCATGCGTTAGAGGGTGGGGGTCTGATCAGGATGTGGCCATTAGACCGGGGGAAGATACGCTATTGTTAGTGTGTATATAGGCGGTAGCCAATGTAGTTTGGGGATAAACACTGTATATCGTGTGCATCACAGACAACGATTTTTTTGTGCTTATAATGAGATGTTCACTTTGATTTAGCCAGAGAGCACCGTGGCAGTGGGATTTATAATACCCCTGTCACATTTTTTCTTTTGTATACAAAATAAACCTTGTCTTCTTTGCAAAGAGGTGCACAGAGCCTGTTTCCTTATAGGTTTGTTATTATATGTCTGGTTGCCGAAGGTTCATCCTACAAAATTGCTGACCTCGACGTGATCCCAGACCCCTCCGCATAGACGTAGGATTCCTGGCTGCACGTTAGGAGGGGCCGTGCCCACCTGCAGGGACCAGTCTCCTGTGCACACCATGGAGAGGTTTAAAAGAGCAGTGTTACCAGAATTCCTGTCTGTACAGTTTTATGATGGGACCCTGTGATGGAGGAATTCAGGAGAGCACGTAGATGTAAGTGCACCTTTTGGCAGCGAAAAACAATTGGCGAAGGGGGAGTGAGTGTTTGAGAGAGAGGAATGTGTTGGTGTTTCGATCGCAGTGAGATTGAGGAGCATGACGACCACGTGGCAGTGAATATAGAGTTTTTATATTATACTCTGGGCCCTCTTCCTGCTCCTTTCTGTGAGGCTAAGAACCTTGGTGTCATCTACGACTCCACCCTCTCCTTCTCTCCTCACATCTTTAACGACTCTAAGAAGTCAAACTATCAGCTGCACCTCTTCACAGGTATTCTTCCTTGTTTCACTTTCCCCCAGAAGCTCACTGTCTCCAGAGTTCTGGTCCTCTCTGGGCTGGACTATTGCAACAGCCTCTTTCTAAATCTTCCTGACTCTACTCTTCGACCTTTACAACTTATCCAGAACAGGACTGCGCGACTGGTCCTTGGGCTCAAGCCCAGGGATCGTATCTCTCGAGCTCTGAAATCTCTTCACTGGATCCCCATGACTGCAAGGATCAACTTCAAGACCATCTACATCAACCACAAGACTTTCTGGGGCCTGGACTGCTCTACCTCCAACTTTCTCTTCCAAAACATCTTCCTTCTCAAGCTCTCTACTCATCCACCTCCAACTCTCGAAGGGTCAGACGGTTCTCCAAGCAGAGAGTAGGGGGCAGATCTATCTCCTCGGCTGGAGCCTGCCTCTCTCAAACTTGAGCAGAACCACCTCTAATTCCAGAAGCAACTCAAGACCTTCCTTTTCGCTCTCGCTTTCTCTCTTCCTGATGCACCTGACTTCTCCGCACACTGGTCACTTGGTCACCCTCTGAACTCAGGCCCAGGCTCTTGCATGTCCAGTTGCACTTGCACTGTCTCCGGGCTGCCCAGCACTTAAGGGTCTGTATCTGCAACCCTACTGTCCCTATTTTGTCCTCCCTTTGTTTCCCCCTCCTTGTATTGTCTTGCTTAGAACACTTGTGTACAGGCGCGTTATAAATGTCATATCATATCATAGCATAAAGGTTAACAGAGTAACGTGATCCTTCCCAATTGGGGGGAGAAGACAGCACTGTGTAACAGAAAAGAAAAAAGGATTAGAGGACCCGTGTATTGAGTAGGCATGGGATCTCTCTGCCTGATATAACAGTGGTTTGAGAACGAAGAGCAGTCTGGGTTGAGGCTCTGTGGGGGCCTGGGATCGCTCCACCTGATAAAAAGGAGGTGCAGGAATGAAAACGTAGTCATTTTTGTGTTTATTTGCATTTTTATTATGGAGGCGGGGGCCAAGGAAAGGCCTGGTTGTATTGTATAAGAGGTTTGTAGTGAAATGTGATGTGTGGGTGTGAGCGGTGTGTGTGTAAGGGGGCATGAGGTTTAATGGTGTGCGTAATAAGTGAAGGGTGTGTGTGTGGGGCGGTGAGCCAAGGGCAAGGGAAGGGGTATCAGGATGGTAAGGCCCCTGCTGGATCAGAGGCCGGAGAGAAAACGGATTGCGTAATATTATAGCAAGGGCGACTGAAATGGAGCTGGCTGCCCCTTGGAGGATATGTGTAAAGCTCTTCCATTGTATCAGGAGAAGATCATGAAGTATCTCAAGTAATGGCTGGCTGCGACACATGGGGGCATGTACAAGCGATGGCCAGAACAGGGAACGAATAACAAGGATATTTTAAGTCACATGTACATGTTCCTAGCAGCAAAATATAAGGAGAAGAAATTGAAGAGTAGGAAGGAAGTCTGGAATTGTGGAAAATGGTAGAAGATTTAGAGGATGTCCCTGTTGATCGTCCCAAAGTAATCAATGGGTCACCCTTAACATGTGTCCTGGCACTCACTACGCCCACCGCCCCATTACCCTGAGACTCCCCACCCCGACAGTAACCCAGAAAGCAGCACAGCTTCCCCAGCTCAGATGCTACCCTTCACAAGCGGCCTCAGGATGCACAAACCCCACCTATGTGCTGTTGCCCGCCACTGCCCCTGCCCTTCCGTCATGGGCCCAGTATCAAAATCTTCCAAACCCAGCAGCGCCTGCAGCCTTGCTGGTTCAAGCACAGAGGGATGTAGATAGAAATCCATATAAGGAGCTAGAAGAGGCACTAAGGAAAGCATTGGATGAGATAGCCAGGTTGAGGGTGGATAGAGGGGATGGACAGTGGGTACCCATTGGTACTGATGAGTGGAGGGCGGGAGACATTTTCATTTTGTTTAGAATTGATAAAATGGCAATTAGAGATGCGCATATTGAGAAGGAGAATGGTGAGCCGGGGAGGACGTCGTCCGGAAGCTTACACTACAGGACGGTGCAGTCAGGCGATGACCTAGGGGCAAGAGCTTGGGATGAACAGTGGGACACGGTTGATGAGTTGGAGGCCGAAGAGACTCCACCAGTGATTTTGCCACAGAGGGAGAATTTATGGGGACCCAGATTGGAGGAACCTCTACGGGCGTATGGCAGCATTTAAAGGGCAGCAGGCAGGGAAGACGAAGATGACGAAGACAGTGGGGGCGCAGTTTCTGCTGTTGCACAAAGGGCCAGGGAGGGCACAGTGTGTGCGATGGCCACCCATGGATAAGAACAATTTGATAAAGGCACTCCCATTCCTTACAGCTAGAGTGGTGAAGAGGGATGGGCAAATTCACTCCCTCTTCTCCCTCCTATAAGATACATGATACGGAAGAAGGCCAGGAGATACAGTAAACGCTCATACTATTTCGGACCAATTCTTAGTGCTCCAATGTGATCGATAAGTATGTCGAGAGGTACCCACTCAGACAGCCCTAAGCCTTACCCAGAGAGGATGAAGAGCCTCAGGCTGCAACTAAAGAGACCTCAATAGATACTGTGATTGCTTTCATTATTTTGTCACTAGCTTCACGCAGCAACGCAGAACCCGCAAGAAGCAAGAGATCCTGAATAAAGCTTGCAGATGCTTACGTGCAAATAACCTTATGGAATTGCAGGAGCACCTATGGGACCCGACAGAGACACGTGTGACTAACATATGGAGAGTATAGAATAGCACAAACATGTAGGAGCCACGTTATGGCTAAGGAAAAGTACAGCAGGCCACAAGCCTCTCAGCAAGAGCTGAGCTGAGGTGAATTCACGCTGAACAGAGAGCAAACGTGTGGGACAGCACCTGCTGCCAAGGCCACCAGATACGAACAACATTCAATTCCCTGAACGACAGTAACACCAGCTGCAATACATGCAAATAATTCCTCATAATTTAAACACTCATAGTCTAATGTGGTAAACACAAGTTACAATGCTGACACATAGTATTCGTATTACCTTGAGAAGGTACACCAAGAGCTGAGAACCACTGCATATCCCAGGCCTGCGGAGATTAGCTATAGCCAATCACAGTTCAGGCTCCTAGGGGTGGGTAGCAATGGGCAAGAACCAATGGTAAGACCCTCACACTGCAACATTTTTTAGAGATAATAATTTTGGGATGGGCCAGGCCAGCTACCTGACATACGAGAGCCAGTAGACTAACATGTATAGAGTCCACTATAGGTGGACTATTGCTCAATACCCAATCCAGTAGTACGATAGGTTTTCTGGAGAGGGGCCCAGGTTGTAGCGTCATTCTGATGTAATTTGGGTGCAAAACTGGCCTGTGAACCAGGGAACATTGAAACGTCTGTGGATTTCTTCTATCCTTGTACCCTGTTGGTTTTGGCTGTAATATACAGCAGTTGAACTTTCAGTTTGGCTGGGTCTACGTTCCTTTTTGGGAGAAAGTGTTGGGCCTTCCGAGAGTCCACAAACTCCTAGTAGCCCTCCAACCTACCTGGGAGTTGGTCCCCAACAAGTTGGTAGTTAGAGGATCGTTGGGTGCGCTAGCACGGCACTAAGTGGACTCCTTAGCGGCTGGACCGGAGAGGCTGCGAAAACCTCGCATATTTTGAGAGAGACAGGAAACGCGTGCCCGTTTTAAAGGTCGTCAGGAGCCATTTGGAAATCATCCCGTCCTAGACCAGTGAGTTGTTCAGGCAGACCAGGATGTGGAGGCGAGTGCCTTGACAAGGAGCCGGCAGCCGAGCAGCATCATGAACGTAAATATTGATCCAGACCGACAGCAACTGTGGGTGTGAGGGAGGGTATTGAGTACTGGGGAGTATTGTTTAGTATTGTTGAATAGTGGTGAAGTATTGTTTAGTAGTGTCATAGCATCAGTTAACACTGTTGTAGTGAGTAGGGACAGGAGCGGAGGTAGAAGTCCTTTTTCTGTATCTAGGGCACATTCGATCTTCAAGGTTAAAAGCTCTGGTGAACAACCTAGACTATTGACTTAAAGGCTTGGATGACAAAAGTTTGTACGTAAGGTATTCCTGTGGGTTGGGTATTTTAGCTCAGGTCATAGATGATGGTATACTCATGGGGGTTAGCAGAGGAGCTAGACTACATTGCGGAAAGGTGAGTCGGCTGGTTAAGTCTCCTGGAGAAAGGCGTTTCACACGTTAGGCGACGCAGCACGTGCAGTTTGGTCAGAAGAGAATATTGGTATACTCTGCCTGGAGAGCAGGAAGACAGCTGTGGGGTTTTTGTGTGGGTCTGGGAATAAAGGCTATTATTCTGTGCGTGCGATCATTGGTTTTATTGATAGCTTGGTAACTTCACCTTTAGGTTTGTAGATAGGACCCAAAGAGTTTGAGACGGTGAGGAGCTAGTGTTGAGAACTTGGGATTGGCAGACAAGATAAAACAATGGTGGTGCACGGAAGGCTCATGCGCAGGAGTGTGGTTGTGTGCCTGAGGAGGTAGTAATTGTGAAGGAGGTGCGGTGCGTGGAGCATGCCTGATAAGTTGTAGAACCAGAGAGGTTTGTAGAAAGTATTATATTGCATTGTGACCTTTTATTCCCGAACAGCGGATTATTGAAACCCTCGATTTGAGGCCAGGTAAGAGGTACTGAAATGTATCAAGATAACAGTGGGTCGGTCACTCCCCTTTGTCATTTGTGTAAGACACTTACACCTTATAAGGAGAACATTCGCAAATATAGCTTAGAATGGTCCAAAAGTACAGAAAGTAAATTAACAAAACCATGTCCACCCTGCAGGAGCTTCTCCATAGTCGTGCAGCAATCACTAATGATACACATACAGGGTGCTTACAAGGGGAAGGAATTGACCAAATGCATGGCCATATTCGAGTTGTGGCGCATGTTTCAGGAGGGAGAAGGGGACACTGCGAGGCATCAGTGGATGCTTAGCCAGCATGAGGTGATGGACGAAGGGACCCATCCCTCTGCACTTCATCCTGCCCCTCCAAGTGTAGTATCTGATAATACAGACGATGAATGTATCCAATGAGGGAACTAAGGGCAGCGGAGGGGTATTCAAATCTGACATATAAGCCACCATCATGAACTAAAGAGGACACGCAGAAGAGGGCTGGACAGCCAGCTAGTAGTGCAGGGGCGAGCAGTGAGGCGCAGCAGCGCGCAAAGGAAGAATTCAAGTGCATAAGTACAAATGAATGGATAACAGCATAGGTACTTTTAAAGCTTCAAGGGAAGACAAATGGGGAGGCAGAAGGGGCGACAGAGGTGATAGAAGGTCTGAAGAGGGACAGTGACATGACGGACTGGGCAGAACTGATGGATGAAGAAGACATAAGGGAGAAAGACAGGGAAGTGAGATTAGAGCTTGAGGACAGAGAAAGAAGGAGACAGGAGAAAGGGAACACTTGGAAAAGGAACGGGAAGAAAGAATAGAAAGGGATCTGAAGGAAAGGAAGAGAGCGTAAAGGGAGATGAGGGAGAAGAGGGAGAGAGAACTAGAGAAGGCAGAGAGGTGGAGGGAGATAGCAGAGCAAGTTAGCAGATAGGGAACAGACAAAGTTGCAGTTGGACAGACTGGCAAGAGAACGCGCGCACAGGGAGGAAGACAATCAAGCAATAAGGGCGGTAAGGATGCAGGAAGCATCAGATAGGGAAAATAATAGATGCAAGGAGGACATACCAGCAGAGCCAAATAGTACAAATTCACGAGGCAGGAGCGCAACAAAAGGAAGTGGAGCAGGCTTAGCGGCCTGGGCAGGAGGCAGCAGGTACAATTTAGTAGACATCGATCTTAGCATGAAACCTAACACATACACGACATCGAGGAGACTACGTTTTGCTGATGATTTCTGTAGTAACATTGACACAGGATCCGACAGTGACGATATAGTGGGGACGAGAGGGGGGAGCAGAGCCGGTCACAATCCACTGGGACAGACAAGTGGGCATCCTGGGAATTTGGGACCAACAGTCAAGGGGAAGGAGGGGCCAATTTAGAAGAGCAAGCACTGCAGACGAATGACATGTGCACAACACACAACACATGTTAATAGACTAAGGGATCTCCCAGGGCGTAGGAGGGGGAAGACAGCAATAGCTTGTTTGATAGGACAATTGTCTAGAACCTATGACGATAACAGGAGAGTACCTACATTGTAACTAGCAGATATATGCACAGACATTGAGGACGAGAGAGGGCCTCAACGAATTAAACTACCGAAGGACACTGGAGGAGAGGGCAGCATAATCACAGATGCCTCTATTAGAGAGAGGAAGGGCAAGACCTCAGTATGTGCCATGGAAGCACACAGACAAGAAGAATGTGAAGTGTAGGTTACCATCATTGAGTGCAGGAGCAGGGAAATGGATTTATGAGATGGAGAAGCTGACAGCTGGTCATGGATTAGCAGTGGGTGACATAAAGGGACTATTAGTGTCGATATTGAGAGATGCCGCGGATTGCATATGGAAGAGGGCGGGGTTCCCGGGGGTGATGACACAGAACACCATGGAGCATCATTTGCAAAATGCAGGGCAGCATTGTGGCAAGCATTACAAACACAATACCCAGACACATCAAACATTGGGGAGATTACGCAAAATGAATGATGACGAAGATCATGTGCAGTACATTCAGGAGATTCAAGAGCTTTGGTGCCTTGAAACTCGAGAGCCGTGGGACAAAACCATAGCAATATTCTATCATGTTTTAATGCAGGCACCACCAAAACCAGTACATTAGAATTTGAAGAAATTGGTGGGGATGGAAGTGAAAGGATGGCCAGAAATACCGCTCACAATAGTACACCATTGTATACTATGGCAGTAGAAGGTTAAGCAAAAGGCAGAAGAGAGGAAGGCAGATGAGGCCAAACTAGTACAGCAAAAGTTATCAAAGTATGCAATGAAAAGGGCGATTATAACCAGCCCACGGACACAGCAGCAACATCAGCAGCCACAACAGTTTGCACTGGCCATGGGAAGAGGGTTCATGGGGTGGGCAGCCCACAGCAGGGATTACGAGGGAGGGGAGGTTTTCAAAGGGGGTGTGGTTTCAGGCCACAGATGCATCACAGCCCAGGGGGTTTCCAAGAGGATTTCGGGGATATGGGCAACAGATACAACAGAACACAGGGGATTTTTCAGGGAGGGGGGGGTTTCAGGGCAAGGCAGGGAGCCACCACAGTACGGGACCTGCGGCCAGCTAAGACATATTTCACAGGCATTTCGATTCAGAGACACCACAGAATTAGGGAGGGCAGGGTCAGCAGCATTATCAGGGGGGACAATAAGATTATTATATGCAGGATCAACAGCCACACTGGCAGATGCAAGGCACATATCAGCAGATGCCACCAGCACAAACACAAGCACCACCACACACAGCAACACAGCCACAGGTACAGATGCAAATACAGATGGTAGCACCACTGCCACAATATTTACAAGCACCACAGATCAGGGGGAGCACACAACAGCTAGCACAAATACAGGATGATGACACACCAGCACTCGTGGACACAGTGGCAACAGTACCAGTTCGACGATTGGGAGGGGTTGCCATTGTGGGAAATAATCCATTTACAGGAAACGGACTATTTATGTACCCTCAATTGGACAGCCTACAGACAAACTTGATGTGTCCCACCCTGTCGATCACACCCATCCCTGCGGAGGAACCTCGCGTAGGGGTGGCGATAGGTGACAAAACCTTTTCCTTTCTTGTTGACACTGGGGTGACTATGTCATGTATTAGGGAAGGAACATTTAAGTTGTCAGGTGATGCCATGAACACTCAAGGATTCTCTCTGGGGCTCCAGAAGTGGTTCCTTTTACTGATAACTTCTCAATATCTATAGAAGATCACGACTTATCACTACCTTTACTTTACTCTCGATAGACACCTGTAAACATACTGGGACAAGACATCATGAGCAGACTGAACATGACTATTTCATTCACAGACAAAGGCACAGTGTGCTCAACACCAGGCTTACACATGTTAAATGTAAAACAGATTGTGCAAGCATATTGTGGACGCACGGTACAGAGGGGGGTGCCAGTGGACGTAGAGATGTTTCAATATGGGACTGACATTGCCATTGCATGGATGCCAGGCATTGCAGGGAAGGTGTGGCGAGTTCCAAACAAATATCTGTTCAGGCCAGAGACACCACTGGACGGGCCAGAAGGGACGATAGTGTCCATAGAGATAGAGGCAGTGTTGGCAAGAGAGGATTGGATTGCAGTATATGCAAAAGATGACAAAGGAAAGGCATGGAGAGCAATAATTGCAGTTACAGAGGGGTGCAGGCTAACCACAGTGACAGATGCGGAGCTGTCCAAGGAGGAGAGACAGGAACTGGAGATGGTGTATGAAATGAGTAACATTTTGGTTACAGATCCATTACAGAGAGGTGCCACAGAGAATGGCAAAGGCACTGGAGGCGCCGCCCACATTTTGGGAAGAGGACATGGCCAAGGCACCGGACAGTTTATGGACCACAAGTCCTTCTGACATGGGCTACATAAAGAGCATGGGGGAGTGAAGATTAAACTGAAACCAGGAGCAATTTTGCCAAGAGTAAAGAAGTATCCCCTAGCCAAGGAAGCAGACAAAGGCATTTATGAGACAAATGAATGCCCTTATTGAGAGACGCATTCTGGTACCATCAGAATCTCCATGCAGCACAGCAGTGTACCCCATACACAATGCCAACAGGGAGGTCATGGCATTTTATTCAGGATTTAAGACCTCTTAACTACATTGTAGAGGCAGAGTATCCTGTAGCAGCAAACCCGGCGACAATTCTGTGCAGCATTCCAGCGGAAGCCACATGTTTCATGGTCATTGATTTAAATAATGCAATCTTTTCAGTGCCACTACACCCAGACTCACAAGATTTAACCAGCTTCATGTATCACAACCAGAAGTGGAAACACACTTGTTTGCCACTAGGGTATTGCGAGTCACCATCCATCTTTAACAGAGTGAAACAGATGGATCTAAGCAACATAGAGACAGAAAGTACAGTTTTACAGGATGTAGATGACATTTTGATCTGCAGCGAGACAGAAGATCGGTGCAATGAGGACTCTGTGCACATGTTGACAGTGTTAGCTGACAAGGGTTACAAGATGGACAAGGCCAAACTACAGTACTACCAGAAGGAGGTGTTGTACATTGGACAGATGATATCTAAGGATGGCCGACATATTGCCCCAAAGAGAGCAGAGACAATACGCAAAACACCCCAACCCACGACAGTAAGGGAGATGCAACAGTTCTTGGGGTTGTGTAATTGAGTACAGCACATACACAAGGCCATTACTGGGTGCTCTGAAAGAGGCACAAAAGGGAGCAAAGACACTGACCTGGACCAGAGGCATGACTGTGGCTTTTGAGGAACTGAAGGAAGCAATTAGGACAGCTCCAGTGTTAGGAACCCCAGACTATGAAAAAGGAGTTTTTCTTGTTCTCACACGCTGACGGTGTGGTGATGAAGGAAGCGGTGCTGACTCAGAAGACGAGCATGGGCCATAAGCCAATTGCTTACTAGACTGGACAACTGGACCCAGTGATGAAAGAACAATATCCGTGCGAGCAATCATTGGCAGCTGCAGCCTTCGCACTGGAAAAGTCATCAGCAGTGACAATGGGTTGCACCAACACTCTTTACGTGGAGCAAGCCCTCTTTGCGATACTGCATAAGCGAAAAAGCACACCCACCACACAGAGCCAATCAGGGTATGGAGTGATACTATCCACTGTAGGACTGAATATAGTAAGATGCAAGACAGTAAACCCATCACTATTCTTGGCAGATGTTCTCAAGGTAGGAGACTACGCACATGACTGCACAAAGAACATAGAGATGTTCAGTGAGACACGTAAAGTGGAGGAAGACGCACTTGAATGGGAGACGTGTTGTACATTGACGGTTCGTCTACAATTGACCAAACTGATGGGATCAGAGGTACTGGCACTGCAGTGGTAAGACTGAAGGAGGACGGGACAAGCGAGGTGGTTGTAAGTGCATGACTACCATCCCATTATTCAGCACAGGCAGCAGAACTAATGACCCTAATGTTAGCACTGGAACACAACGTAGAGAAGTATGTGACAATTTATTCTGACTCAGCATACATCTCATCAACAGTACACTCCTGACTGGCACAATGTCTCAGGAGAGTATTCAGGAGGGCAGATGGGACCCCGGTGCAGCATGTGCTTTTATTGGGCAAATTGATTGAAGTGATTATGTACCCAAAACAGGTGGCACTAGTGAAGTGCCAGGCTCACACAAAAGGGGAAGACCCCATCTCAAGACGAAACAAAACAGCAGATTATGAGGCAAAGCGCGCAGCATACTTTGGGCAACTGTGGGAATTGGAGGAGAGACCAAAGGCTCAGGGAGGAGTGAGGAACATGGTGATGAGGAAGGCTACAATACATTACCAGAGACACAGATTATGGAACTGCAGGAAGCTGCACCACAAGAGGAGAAGGAGCTATGGGGCTATGGGTAAAGAGAGGATGCTCCATATCTCCAAACAATGCCTTATGGTGAGAGAACAACACAGGGAAAGTGGTCATGCCACTAGCATTGCTGAAGACACAATTTGCACAATTGCATTATCCAACACACAGAGGGAAGCAGGTCATTGCTACCTGCATTGGAGAAACGTGGTTTTGATTAATATATAGCTGATTTCATTAGCAATTGCTTGACTTGCCAGCAGTTTACAGCAGGACATACCTTTAGAGTTGTGAGAGGAGCCATACCAAGACCCACAGGCCCATTTCTGCATCTCTACATGGAATACGTGGATATGGTCCAAGTTTGCCATGGTTACCGCTACCTGATAGTGGTAGTATGCCCATTCTCTAGGTGGATAGATACTGGACCCTATTCCCATGCTAATGCCATCAGAGCGGCTACGTTTCTGGTCAGGAAAGTTTTCCCAAGATGGGGCGTGTGTGAGTTCCTGAGGACTGATAACGGCCCTCACTAAGCCAATGAACTGTTTCAGCACATCACAACCTTTCTAGGCATCAAGCACAAATTTGCCTGTGCATACCACCCACAAGCAAATGGGATGTGTGAACACCTGAATGGACTCCTAAAGAAGTGCATAGCCAAAACTCAGCAGAGCACCAAGAAAAACTGTCTTCACTGTTTGCCATTGGCCTTGTTTGAATTGCACAATAAGCCAGGGTCTGACCACCATTTAACACCCCACGAGGTGGTGACAGGACGATGTATGCATCTTCCCCTGGCTCCTCCCACAAAATCATTGAAGGATTGTGAGGACAGTGCAGATGTGTTAGGGCAGGAAATGTGTGATTACATCACTTCTCTCGTTTCTAGTGCTTCTTTTATCTCTCACCAGATACCGCAGATCCAGGGGGGAGAGGCCAGAAGACAATGTAAGATTGACTTTGATGACACAGCACAAGACAATTAACTAAAACATTTAGTGAAGGTGGGAGACATTGTCCTCCTACGGAACTTAGGCTGTCGCTGGAATGCGCCTCAATTTACAGGCTCTCATGTGATTGAGGCCATAACAGACACAGCTGTTAAATTAGTAGGGAAGACCGTCTAGAACCATATTGAAGACATCAAGCCTTAAAAAGCAGTGGTCTCACCTGGCAACAGAGTTTCCGTGACCGACAGGGCAAACGTTCAAGACCTTGATGAACTACAAGTGCGAGTGGACCTCACTGAGTTAGGGAGACAAGGTCACCCCATGGTTCGACGATCCCAAACAGCAGAAGCAGCAACTGAAACACTTGTACAGATTGATGAATGAACCACTGTCTGTTAATTATTTTTCCGTTCACACACGCGGGTTGATGAGAATATTGTAAAGATTGAGTAGGTTCCTGATGTTACCGCCCATCCATCACCATGAAAGTTTCTCTAACTAGTTTGTGCATTATATAAGGAGACCCAGACGATTTAGAGCATGATCCCCTGAAGTTTATTTCCTTGTTTTTGTAGAATTCTTTGCCCAAGCCTACCCACGAATCCAAGTGATTTGCCCGCGGCTGAATTTACCACGGGCAAATCATTCGCATGAGAAAGGTGCGAACTACCAAAAGTTTGCACCTTTCTCATGCGAACACACATACATTCTCACACCCACACACACAACACACCCATAACACCCTCCCACCCACACCCTCAGCACACCCCCACCCACACCCCCAACATAAACAAACCCCACTTACCTTTATCTTCACGCTGGTTCCTGCAGCGCCAGTTCACTTTCACTTCCGTGATCGGGAACGGCACTGCAGGGTCCTTTTCTTTCTTTCTTTATTTTTTTTTTTTAACAGAAGGCTGCGGGGGTGTCCACTGCAATCCCTGCTCACTATACCAGAAATTATAGGGAGCAGGGCGATGCGGGGGACACCGCCACAGCCCTTGTTTCTTTTAGACATTTTTTGAAACGGAAGGCTGCGGGGGTGTCCCCCGCAACCCTTGCTCACTATATGTAGTATAGTGAGCGGGGCAATGTGGAGGACACCCCCGCAGCCCCCGTTTCCTTTTTTTTACAATGCTACCACCAAAGGATCGAACTTTTGGAGTTCGGACCTTTGGTAGCATTTTTAGAACTTTTGGTCTTTGCTACCATTTTTTTACGATAATTTCATCCTAAACCCCTACCCACAACTTGAACACAGTGAATTCCCTGTTCTGCCCACATTGAGAGACCCCCCTCAGTAAGAAAGGTCTGGGAGGAGGTCTTGGCCTTCGCTATTAGTGATTATTTAGTTTGCGGGGCTAGAGAGCACTGAAATACTACTAACAAGATAATGCCTTTCTTTGCGAATTTCAGGCAGGCAACTTTATCATCAGGCTGCAAGGATCAAGCAGCGTAAGTGAGTATGAAAGAAACAATAAAAAACATTATTATCATGGTGTGTCTATTAATTCCCAGTGGCTTGATGGGGTTTGTATTTTGACAACTGTATGGTAGCACTACCGCTGTACCCTCTACTAACATTACCCCGACCCAAGCAGGAAGGATGACCATGTCAGGTGGACAAGAAGACACTGCTTATAAGGTAAGGAGGGTTAAGCGCGGTGTTAACACAGACATGAAGGGAGTTGATATGTGTCTCACTGAAACAGCACCAGTATCTAATAACATGTGGTATAAACATATGACCAAAGTAGGTAACGAAAACCACCAGGGAGAGCTGTTCTGTCTGCTCTTTAATCCCCTACGGCATGAGTGCATCCCGAAAGTTCATAGCAACTGAAATATCTGCAGCAAGAGCACAGTACCTAAATGTATCTCGCAATGGTGCAAATGCAAGGAAGATTCCAGGGGAAAACAGCAACATTGAGATGGATGACCAAAGGAACCTTCCCATAGGAAGACAATTGCATAAAAACACTAGACATGATGAACAATTACTGGCAGCTGGATAAAGGATTTCAGTACATAACTGACAGACCCGAGAAAGGAGAGACAAAGACTATCACACTGAAGGAATCGCCATGCCACTGGAGAAGAGTAAAGGAGGTAAGAGGAGAGCCTGGATGCTGGTAAAGACCCTATATTAGTGTATGGATGAGAGTATAATAACAAGGGATGGCAAGATGGAGTGGTGGGAAGCAAGGCACTGACAGTAGCCCAGTCAGCAGTGTACAAGGTGCAGGAAGAAAATGACAAGTGCCTAAAAAAATGAGATGCAAGTGCAAGGGTGGAGAACAAGGCTGGACTGATGCTAATAAATCCCCTGAAGACGCCAGCCGTGTGCTATCAGAACAATGGCGATGTTGAAGTTGGTGAAAAGGTAGGATGAAAGGCGATTGAGCAGCTTCCAGCAATGGGAGCAGGAACTGCAGTACTGATGGATCACTACTGGGCAAGTGGTTCAACAGCGTATGAGAAACTGCCGCCTGAATGGGGGGGAGTATGCTCATTAGTACACATCAACATGCCTCCGTTGGTAGTACCCAAAAAGGATGTGAAGCTTGATGAGTTCCCAAAGATGGATAACAACAGACGGAGGAAGAGGTCGGTCAAGACAGCGCCAACAGCCCAGATAGAGAAGGCAGAGGAGTGGGGCGTATTGAGCAGAGTGAAAAGAGGGGGGAATTACTTCTCAGAAGCATCAGACACAGTAATGGACGAGATACCAGCAGAACACAAGCTGTTTAGCAGAACACAGATGTTCTTTGCATCAATAATACCAGGAATACAGACATACGCAAATACCAAATGGTTACAGATCACTCGTTGGGAGCTGATGGTAACAATTCATTCTACAGTAAATGGGTTCAATGCCATTAAGGAAGAGCTCAGAACAATAAGGTTGGTGTGCTCCAGAATAGGTATGTTCTGGATCTCCTCAAGGCTATGGAAGAAGGAGTTTGCACACAGATAGGGAGTTCCTGTTGCACATTTACACCAGTTAACGAGGAAGATAACAGAACTCTCTCAGATGCACAGTTGGCCCAAATGGAGGATGAAGAGTGAGGAAAGGGGAAGGAAAAGAGCCAGCTAGCGTACATATGGTCCTGGATGCCATCATTGCTGTCAGACGGACTGAAGGTGATAGCAGAAGCACTCGTGCTGTGAGCGGCATCAGTGTGTGGGATCAAAATCTACATGGCAAGATGCAACAAAAGAAACAGCAGAAGAGGCTATCGGAATGCAGATCCTGATGGATGTGAACATAGGAGGAACAAAAGATGAGATTGTTGCAGAACAGGCCAAGCTGAGAATGAAGATTGCGCAGTTTGAATTATTTCCAGCAGGGACCATAAAGCTGGACAATCCACATGATCCAAAGTTCTATGAAGGGAAGAGGGTTTGGTGCAACCCCGAAGGAGTATCCTTTTACATGCACTGGTCATTTGATGACCACACAAACTATTATGGACACCTCGGAGGAATAACAAAGATATAGCATCCCAGAGCAAAAGGAGTGCCATATAAGGATGTGGTCGACAAGTCGATCAGAGGGGGGGCTGAAGAGGGATGGACAAATTTACCCCCTGCTCCCCCTCCTATAAGATGCATGACATGGAAGAAGGCAGGGAGATACCTTCAATGCCCATACTATTTCAGTCCAATTTCTAGTGCTCCAATGATTGATAAGTATGTCGAGAGGTATCCACTAAGCCAGCTCTACAGACCAGGTGTGGTACAAGCCTTACCCAGAGTGGACGAAGAGCCTGAGGCTGCAACTAAAGAGACCGCAATTAACAGTGTCGAATAAAGCACCAAGAAGCCACGTCACTGATGTCATTACAGACACTGCGATTTGGCAGCATAAGACAGGAAGCACATATGCCATCCGCACATCGGGATACAAACACACACTCGAATACATGAAGAACACAAGCTTCCAGTTCTATAGTTAGAGGACAGATACATATACATACTGTCATTGCTTTTATTATTTTGTCACTAGCTAAACGCAGCAATGCAGAACCTGCAAGAAGCAAGAGATCCTGAATAAAGCTTGCAGATGCTTATGTGCAAGTAACCTTATGGAACTGCAGGAGCACCTATGGGACCTGACGGAGCCACATGTGACTAACATATGGGGAATATAGAATAGCATGAACATGTAGGAGCCACGTTATGGCTTAGGAAAATTACAGCATGCCACAAGCCTCTCGGCAAGAGCTGAGCTGAGGTCAGTTCAGGCTGGACAGAAAGCAAACGTGTGAGACAGCACTCGCTGCCAAGGCCACCAGATACGAACGACATTCCATTTCCTGAATGACAGTAACACCAGCTGCAATAAATGTGAATAATTCCTCATAATTCAGAGCTGCAGAGCTCTAAATCACGGTCTGTGAACACGTGATGCAGCCGACTCAGATGATGAATCGAAACCAGGGTTGGGAAAGAGTCGATCTCACACCGCCAGACAGAAGCTTGCAACAAAGATGTTACAGTGTGAGACAAGTGTTGCACGAGATGAATGAGCACTCTCATAGTCTAAGGTGGTGAACACAAGTTACAATATAGACACAGTCATTCTTATTACCTTGAGAAGGTACACCAAGAGCTGAGAACCATTGCAGAGAGGGGTCCAGATTGTAGCGTCATTCTGACATTATTTGGGTACAAAATTGGCCTGCGAGCCATGGAACATTGAGACACCTGTGGATTTCTTCTATCCTTGTACTGATCCCTGTTGGTTTTTGCTGTAATAAACAGCAGTTGAACTTGTTGTCTTGCTGGGACTATGTTCCTTTTTGGGGGAAGGTATTAGGTCTTCCGAGAGTCCGCAAACTCCTAGTAGCCCTCGAACAACAGGGAAGTGGATATATGCATTTGAGATGCACCCTGGCCGTGGGTGATATCAAACATTTGTTTGTTGTAATGCTTGGAGACCAGGCAGACGACATTTGGGCCAAGACGGGGTATCCGGGAGTAAGGTTGGGAGACGACAGTCATGATTTAGCACACTTTAATGCTATTATGGCCCGAGTGTGGGCAGCGCTGTGATGCGCATACCCTGATACGCCAGAGCTTCAGTCAATAATTCAACAAACAATGCAGGACAATGAAGACCCTGCTCAGTACATGTTAGAGGTTCAAGAAATGTGGAGGTCAGACACAGGGGACTCCAGGTATTGGTTGGTTTCGTTTTTCTAGTTTGTGGTCAAGAGAGGGCTTCCGAGGGAGGTGCAGAAAACACTTGGTAAGAGAGTGGGAATCAAAGTAAAGGGGTGGGCGGTGATACACTCTATCATTGTACATCAGTGCAAATTGTTGAGAGAAAAAGAGAAGGAAACAGCACAGAGGGTGCAAACAGAGGAAGCCAAACTACTGCAAAAGAAGTTAGCTAAAATAACCATGGAAGCATCGGTAGTAGCGGTACAGAGGGATAGCCAGAATACAGAGCGGTCCAGGCTGACGTACGGCGCATAGGTGGGGAGGCGAATACGACTGGAATGGCGGGTATTAGCCACAATATCAGGGTTGCCCTCCAGATGGGTATCAGTGGGGGAGTGAAGGGTTAACAGGGTGTTGCGGAGGACAGGGCAGATTTGGGGGAATGGGCCCGAGCAGAGGAGGTGCGGAACAGTGTTGGACGTGTGGAAGGATGGATCATTTTTAAAGAGAATGTAGGAGCAGGCAGAAAGCTGCATACCCCAAAGAGCAGATGCCCCCATATGTGTAAGGCACCCTGCCTGTACCCACAGCCTTATACACAGGCACCCCCAGCGGTTCCATATGGTGTCCTTTTGCCTGCGGCTCCCCTTTTCCCCCCACCAAAGTTTCCCCAGTTGCAAGCGCTGGGACCCAGAGGCACCCCTACTATGTATGCAGTACGCCCTGGGCAATCACAGGCCCCCCAGGTGCAGAACAACCACGCAGTCCCCAATGGCACAGTAACACACTATCACGTGGCCAGTGTGATCAGGGGAAACCCATTTGTTTTTCCAGGGATGAACACGTATACAGATTAGAACAGCCCACAGAGACACTTGGCATGCCCAGTCCTGTCAGTCACAGCCAACCCAGAAGAGGAACCCATGGTGGGCGTGGAGATAGCAGACAACGCATTCATTTACATGGTGGACATGAGTGCAACAAAATTCTGCATTAGTGAGGGACATTTCCCTTTATCTGGATAGGTAATTGACATTCAGGGGTTCTCTGGGTCAGTACAATCAGTTCCATTTACAAAAGAATGTCCCATCAAAGTAGGTGATCAGGTGGTGCGGCCCTGTTATTTTCCACCATGACCCTGGTCAACCTATTGGGCACAGACATGCTAAGTAAACTCAAGATGACCATCTCGTTCACTGAGTGAGGAGTGGTGTGTTCCACCCCGGGTATCTGTTATGTGAGGGCCATGTTGATTATACTTGCATTGGGGAATGAAGCAGCAGCACGAGGATTCCCAGTGTATCCTGATCTGTTTTTATACAGACTTAGAGTGCTGTTGAACGCAGTGCCACAAGTGGCCAATTAGTGCTAGCGAGTTCCACCTGAGTTTCTGTTCTGACCAGCTCAGACCTAAGAGCATATTGCAGGGACAATCATCACACTGGATATAGAATGGATATTGGTGTCAAAAGAAAAGATTGGGCCTCATTACGGCCATGACGTTAAGGGTTTAATGGCACCGTAAAAGGTGTTGGCGCCGTTAAACCCTTAACGCCTGATTACGAGGTCCCTTTGCGGGACCCGACCTTAACGGCTGGTTTTTCCAGCCGTTAAAGTAGGGTGCCGCAAAGGGACCTTGGTGCTAAGTACGGTGCCATAATTTGCAGCACCGTACTTAGCGCCTTCCCCATTCCCATTGAGCCCTATGGGGCAAAAATGGGAATGGGGAAGGGCCCATGGTGAATGGGGAATTACCGCCCCGCCAACCTTGGAATGGGGCGGTAATTCGGCCATTCACCATGGCGGACCCCGGCATGGACCATGGTGCTAATAGCACCATGGTTTAGCGCCGGGGTCGTAATGAGGCCCATTGTCTTGACAGGACCAGATAGTGATGTGGGAGAGTGGCACACGATCTTATGTATTCAACCAACCCAACGTCTAAAAGACATAACAGTCAGTGACTTATTCAAGGTGAAAAAAAGATAATGGGGAAATAATATTGGCAGTCTGTAATCCATGTGAGATAATAATACAATACCAACATGTCCCATGCTGCTGGCAGGAAGTGTTCCACCCTTCGCCCAAAATGACCTAGCTCAAGTGCCTGATATGTTGTGGACTAGTAACCCCCATGATGTAGGGCCCTTGCACAGTGTTGCACCAATACATAACACACTCAAGCAAGGTGCAGTGTTGCCCAGGCCTAAACCGTACCCCCTATCTAAGGCCACAGAGGTGGGAATATATGACACCATTATGGCCCTCCTGCACCAAGGCATCATAGTGCCCTCTAATTCTATTGCAACACAGCTATCTACCCTGTGAAACAATCGAAGGCTTCCAGTTGGAGGATGATTCAGGATTTAGGTCCTCTTAATGATATAGTACAGGCTGAACTCCCAGTTGTACCTAACCCTGCTACAAGACTATGTAACATACCCACAGAGGTGAGCCATTTTACTATTGTTGATTTGAAGAACGCTTTCTTCTCTATCCCACTGCATCCCGACTCTCAATACCACAGAGCGTTTAGGTTTGGCAGGAGCCAATTCCAGAACACTAAACTCCCAACAGGGTATTGTGAGTCCCCAAGTATCTTCAACAGAGCGTTGCATGCAGATTTGGGTAACATACATGTACCAAGTACCATCTTCCAATATGTAGACGATTTGTTGGTGTGCAGTGCCAATCAGCAGCAGTATAGCAAGAACTCTGTCATTCTGTTACAGTTATTGGCTGACAAAGGTTACATGGTTGACAGAGCAAAATTACAGTACTGTCAGCAAGAAGTATTGTACTTGGGCCAATCGACTTCAGTTTATTGCAAAAGAGCGACACCAGAATGTGCAGCAGCAGTGTGCAATACGCCCCAGCTGGTTACAGTTAAAGATATGCAAATGTTCCTAGGGTTGTGTAACTATTGTAGAGACTGGATCTTCAACTACTCAACGTATACCGACCACTGTTGCAAGCACTCAAAGAGGCCTAAACAGCTAAGAGCCCTCTCAGAAGAGCTGCTCACAAGCTTCCAGGAACTAAAAGAAATAATTGCCTCTGCCCCAGTACTGGCGAAACCGGATTACACCCAAGAGTTCTATCTCATTTCACACTCAGATGGTCAGATGATGATGATGCCACATCTTGGAGGCCAGAAAACTAGCCCACTGGCTCCCAATAATGGAGGGAATCGTGTTCAAAGCTCTGACATTGACACACAAGTGCATCCATCTCACTGCTCCCGACTACCTCTCGCAAAGAATCCACCCCGTCACCTCTACAAGACCAACCAGATCACCCTATACCAACATGCTCTGTGTGCCATTAGTAAAAAGAGCTAGAGCGGGCGGATCCAGCTTCCCATATCTCGCACCTACTCACTGGAATGCCTTAACTCCCACTATCCGAAGTGAGGACTCCCTCCTCACTTTCCACAAAGCAATGAAAACCATCCTCTTCTCATAAAGTCCGTCCTAGTGGCAAGAATACCAACCATAGGACCCACTGCTTAAGCTGCAATGACCAATGACCAGTCAAATAAGCTGTAATGATATCTATGTCTGTGTTTATATACAATGTGCCATTTACTGCTACCACAACTGTACCTCTGTAACTAAGCTCATGCAAGTAACAGCGCCTCAATGCCCTTGGGCTGCTTGCGTGCTATATAAATATAAATAAATAAATAAATTATGGCAGTCCTAACACAAAAAAGCACCATGGGCCACAAACCTCTGGCGTACTATAGTAATATGCTAGATTCTATTATGCAGACACAGTTCCCATGTGACCAAGCTTTGGCTGCAGCAGCCTTTGCTATTGAGAAGTTGGCCACCATTACAATGGGATGTTAAGTAACTTTAAATGTAGAACACGAAGTATATGCGACCCCTGAAAGATCCAAATCTACATTTACAACCCAAAGGGCTTCTGCATACAAGGTAATTTTATCGAGCCCTGCCATTCTATCATACGATTTAAGACAGTAAACTCATCCACTTTCCTGACAGAGCCTATCACTGACATTGACAATATTCATGACTGTGCTACTTATGAAAGCCCTGACGATGACATACCCAAAGCAATAGACTCTGCCCTCGATGATGGAGAAGTGTTCTTTGTTGACGGTTCAGTGACTATTGACCAGCAGACAGGGCAGAGACACACAGGGGTGGCAGTGGTCCAGATGGATGCAGGGGATTGTGAAGTTTTGGTACAAAAGAGACTACCCTAACATTACTCTGCCCAAGCCGCAGAGTTTATTGCCCTAATAGAAGCATCCCAAGGGTGCCGGGTGACCATCTACTCAGACTCGGCATACTTCATGACAACTGTGCATTCGGGATTGTCAAGATGGAAACAGAGAGGGTTTAGAAGGGCTGATGGTTCTCCAGTGCAGCACGTATCTCTCTTAGGCAGATTGGTTTATGCCCTCTTTTTGGCTACTCTTGTCGCAGTTGTCAAGTGTGCCGCACATACGAATAATAAACACCTCTTCTCTCTTGACAATGGAGCAGCAGACAAAGCAGCCAAATTAGCAGCCTATCTTCCATTGCGAGATATTACAGAATCGCCATCACTTGCTACAATGCTGTTGCAGATACAAATCCTGTATACCGCATTACCCAGTACCTAGGTCATTGAGCTAAGGGGTGAGGCACCACAGCATGAACATTTGTTATGGCAAAAGAGAGGGTGTGAGCAATCCCCTACTGACTTGGCATGGAGACAGGCCACTACAGGTAAGGTGGTAATGCCCAAGAACTGGTGATGATTGCATTTGATCAATTGCACTAGCCATAACATGTATCAAAGCACCATATCACTGCTGATATACAGGAGGATTGGTATGTGTCTAGTATCCAGGAGTTCATAAATGTGTACATGTCTAATTGCACAGTATGTCAGGTGTACAATAGGGGACCGACCCTGGGAACGCTGCAAGGCACTTTATCCTGCCCCTGCAGCCCATTTTGAGATGTTCACATTGACTTTGCCGACATGGGAGAATGGCGCAACACTTTCCACTATTTAATAGTGGTTGTATGCCCCTTCTCCCGGTGGGTTGAGGCTGGACCTTTTGCACATCCAGATGTTAAGTCTGCAGCCAAATCTTTAGTGTGAAAAGTGTTTCCCCACTGGGGGTGCGGGGGGTGCGATACACTTAAATCTAATAATGGCACCCACTTCTTTAATGAGGTATTCAAAGAAATAGCAGCCCTTTTGGAAATTAAGCAAAAAATGTGGTCAATTTATCATCCTCAGGCCAATGGCATTGTTCAATACATAAATGTCCCCCTCAAGGCAAAGCTCTCCAAATTATGTGTTACTCTTAAAAAGAATTGGGTCCTCTGACTGCCTTTGGCCATTTCAGTTTGCGGACGCAGCCCTGCAAGGACCATCACCTTTACCCTCACGAGATCGGGACGGCGTATGGACATGCCACTTTCGCCAACACAAAGTGCTTTAGATGCTCATAGGGCTGCCTCCATTTTGGATGATGAGTTTTAAGCATATTTGTCTGAGCTAACAAAGTCCATAAAATGCCTTTCTCGACAGATAGCACCAAGAAGAACTGAAGAGGGAGACGGCGCTGCAACAGATCCTGTGAGCTTGTTACCTCTGCATTTACAGCCTGGAGATCTTATATATGTTCACAACTTTGTCTGCAGGTGGAGTGAGCAGAGATATAACGGCCCGTACACAGTAGTGTATACCACGAGGTTCGCGGTGAAGGTGAAGGAACTGAGGTATTGGATACACCTTTCTGATGTCAGGAGGGACCCCCATACAGCACCTCCTTCGTTAAATGCTCCTTCTTAGTTTAATGTTTTGTTGTGTGTTGAATCCTGCGGATCCCTCGCTCAACCCTACCTAAAGCCTCCTCCCAGGTGGCCAGGGAAAGGCAGACACTTCCTGATCCTGATGTTGGGGGTGGTGCTCCACGGCAGGATCATCTGGGAGTAGACAAAGCTCAGGGTGATGAAGAAATCCCGTGGGATGAGACACAGTAATTGTCTTTAAAGGGTAAGAACCTTTTACAAGTACCAAGGTATGTAATGGATTATTGTCATTATCATTTGTCTTATCAACAGATTGAACATTCTAGTGTGTACAAAACAAATGTAAAATCCCTTAACATCTTAAGAAAGGAAAGCCTGTCAGAGACAGGTGAATGTTACAAAGTTAGACATCACGCTAACTCCCAGAGGTACAGTGAAAGGAAGTCTGTTAATAATGCTTAAATGAACTGCCTTCAAATTTTCAAGGAAACACTTGTGATGTTTCTTTAAATGTACTTAGAAGAAATAAACATGAGTTTAAAAGTGGAAAGCTGACTAGAAAACCTAATTTTGTTGTTGGGGACTTCAAGTTGCATAATTCCCTAGGTACTGGGACGAGGAAGAGGGCTCAAGATCAATGTTGCAGGAGTGGTCAGCTTTTTAATACTAATGACCCACACCTAAGGGAGGCAAAGAGGATTAAATGCCCCCTCCGGTGCAGGCCATTATATGGAGCAGTAGCAGAGGCAGCAGCAAATTCCAACTACCGGTCCTGCGAGGGTCCTTTTCCCCCTAAATCTGAAATGCAGATGTTGCGCGGCGGGAAGCATGAAGGAAGAAGGCTTTCCCCTATGTGAACTGAATTGCAGAGACTGCGCAGTAGGAAGCATGCAGGAGACCGTGGCTAGGAACTGGTGTGCAGCCAAGGGTCTCAGGAGCAAGTCGAGCTCTGTGACTGCATGGCGGGAACAAAGGTAACTTCAACAAAGAAGTGTGTCCGTTCAAAAGGAACAAAAGAGGTTGAAGTCCTGCAGCACGCCAAGGGATCAAAGACAGAAGCCAGTGAGTGTTACTGAGCATTCTAATCCCTTGCGTGAACATAGGCAGGTGGCAGTGTCAAAGGAGAATCACTCGTATGTCTGTGAAATTGCTGTTAACCCAACTATTGATTGTTGGACAATGACTGCAACAAAAGTAGCACTCTTGTATGAGTGAAACTGCCTCAAAGGTACTAATTGAATATTAAAACAGCTGAAAAACTGGTTGCATGTGCCCAACAGTGATTCTAAAGTGAAAGGAAACATTAAGTATCATTTTTTAAGCGGCAGAATATTGAATATTATAGCTTTGAACTTAAATGACTGAACTTTAATCTGTGAGTTCCAGGGAACAAACAAGCATTGCCCAAAGCCAAGAGTGGTACAAGTATTGCTCAAAGCCGAGAGTGAAACAAGCATTGCCGAAAGCCAAGAGTGGTGCGAGCATTGCCCAAAGCCAAGAGTGAAACAATCATTGCCAAAGCCAAGAGTGGTGCAAGCATTACCCAAAACCAAGAGTTGTGCAATCATTGTCTAGAGCCAAAGAGACAAACAACAAGGCATGCCACTGAGCTAATGTGGCTAACAGGAAGAGAAGCGGAAAATGAAATGACTTAAAAGGGTGACACTTGTTCATTGTGATTGTTCCATGAAATTGTAGCTGGTATAAAAACGCACATTGCCAAAGCCAAAAGGAGGAAAGGTAGAATTACATGCGTAAGATTATTCTGGTTACTGGTGTTGCAGAAAGACAAAAGTGGCAAAGAGGCTGCCCTTCTGGAAGGTGAATGTTTATTAGCAGAGTGCCTTGCTTACATTAAAATGTTGAGGAGCACTAAAGTGAATCTTGTCTTTTCTGAAAAGTTGTTGAAAGTCACAGAATTGCAAACTGCTGAAGCAGTAGTAAACACTTTTGGTTGTCAGTAGATTTAGAACTTCAAAAGCACTGTTAATTGTGGAAAACTATTGGTCAGTTGAGTAGATCCGCATGGTGAATCCGTGTAGAAGTTGGCCTGGTATTAGAGTAACCCAAGTGGAAGTGGAAGTGCCGTGAAGTTATCCTGTCAAAGATACCAATTGTGATTAACGGTGTTGAAAGGAGAGCTGAGAAGAGCTGCTATTCAGAAGCTGTGTTTCGTTGACTTTTATCATTTGTAACAAATCATCCTGACCAAGAATATCATTGCTGCTAATTGATGAATTGAAAATCACTATTCAATGAAGAAGAATCTTTCTCTTGCTGAGCATCGGATTGACAGAACCTTCTTTTGACAATCTGGAGGAAAAAGAACTATAGTGGAACTTCATTACCAAAACGCATTTCCTTGTTTCTTTTTGTTGATCATTGGATCTGAATCCAACTTAAAACCTGAGAAGGGGAGTTCACTCAGGTTACAGAGTCAGCAAATCTATTACCCATTCAGTGGTTGTTGTTGTGAATTTTCATATATTTGCTTGTGTGTTTTATGTACAAGTGTGAGGGCCAGATATTTTCTTTAGCTTATGTCAGGCAGGGAAATCCTTGTCAGGGTTGGGATAGTGAGCCATTTATTGAAACTTATGATTTAATAAAATGGCATATTTCTCTCTCGCCTCACATTTCTGACCTCCTCACAGTCGACCGAACTGCTTTGATTTGTTTTTAGTGTTTAAAGTGGTTGTTCATTTGCCAAGCTCCACGTCTACCTCAGTGGTTTCCATGTACTATAGTGTTTTTATTGTTTTTATTGCAATACTAATTCGCTGCTATTAACAATTCATTCTCACATCACAGGAGATGCAAAGTAGTATGGATATTGCATGGTTCACAGGTTCTTCTCACACCTTACAGATCTTTTATCACAATCATCGCTTCATCATGTTCATATTTTCTCAGTATTTTAGTTTTGTTTTTTGTGTATGTATATACTCCCTCAGCCAATTTATGTGGTTGAGGCATATAAAGGGGGTGGAGGGTGTAGTATAGAGGGATGTGTTGAAATTGAAAATACATTTTTTTAACATGGTACTGTTCGTAATGAGTTCTCCACAAATACCTTATGGACATGCAACCTACACGCATTTTCAACACAGTCATGTGAAAGTTTTGAGTGAGGAGGGGTGGAAGAAGAAAAGAATACGACCAGTACAAAGGGATTGTCTTTGATGCCATGTTTGATGTGCACCACCCTGAGGTCAGTCATTTGTGGTATAGCCACATGCGCTCAGTGGGGAAACAGAGGTCGAACAAGAGCGGTTATGTCTGCTCTCTTATCCCCCACGTGTCTGCGGCACCTAAAATGTTAACGCCCGAGGAAATGGCACCTCTAGAAGTCCACTGTTTGGTTCATCTGGCATTGTGTCGGGTCTGCAGTTTGTTCCACAGTCACAAAGTACAAGTTGTACTGATGGATAAAGATGAAGAAAAATTTGCAAAGGACGATAATGACTCTTGGTACAAGCCACGCCCACTGCTGAAAATTAATGGGGTTGTGTTTACGTCGAACAGGTGGGACGAGGCAGTGATGAGCTGTGAGGCAGTGGGATTGGTGGGGTTTGAAGAAGTGATATGGAATGTTAACAAAAACTGTTTCACCGTGTGGGCTACATACTTTCCAAAAGTTAACATGGATTAAACCGTTCATTCCAGATCTTGCCAAAGGCAGAGCGGCCTTTATGGCTGTATACTGGGTGTGTAGCCAGCAAGCATATCTGCATCTCTCACCATCATGAAGAGGCACATGTACGTTCGCAGCTCTGCACTCAGCTTTTCTTGTGGTCCCAGTTGCACACTTAATGACAGAACCTAAGACTGAGCAGTCGAAACAGCTCCCAACCCAATCCCCACAGGCAAGAAAAAAGAAGCATTCACTAAAAAGATGGCAGATGCGATCAAACTATCTGTCCAAAGATTCCTCCAAATTGCAGAACGCAATTCCAGACAAATAGTGTCTGTACAGCAAGACAGAGGTGTTCTTTGCTTCCCTTGTGTTACCACAGGTCCAGGGGGCAACTAAACCTATATGGCTGCAGATCATGAGATGGGAAATGATCCATTTGGTGAACGAGGGAGTAAGGGGGCGCCAGTCACTGATCCCCCCCCATCCCTTGTGCTGTAAAACCATTGGTACCGCTGTCTTTTTCACCTTGCATTCCAGCCTTTTTTCTGGCCAGAGTGCTTTTTCCTTCTCTATAGAGCTATGGTATCCAGAAAACACTGCAACCACACCAGAATGAGCTGAAGGTGAGAAAAAGGATACCGGATGTGAGTCTCACTACACTAACAATTGCCATAGTGCCTGTCAAGCCGCTGACTTCGCCAGACTGGAGGGTATAGTCTAAAGCAGCGAAACCTAGCAACACGGAACCAGCCTAACGGAGCAAATACCAACAAGCGGAAATAGGGTGCAGCCAAGAATGGACTTTTAAACTTTTGCTGTGAAAACCTAGCCCCCAGTGGTAGGCACAGAGAAAGATTGGAAAAAGCAGCCAATTGACCCAAAGGAACAACGGAAATACGGAGGAGATGAATATAAGAAAAGGCAGCACCATAAAAACCCTGCACTCAGATCCATGACACATAAATGAGAGGTGTTCGGGTGAGTTCAGGAGGAGAGTTGGTGGACCAAGAAATCAGGCAGCGGAGAATGGAAGGTAAAGCAGATTTTGGAGCCATTCGTGGAAGATTTAGATGAGAATGCAGGTAAAGAAGGGTGTATTAGAGAGAGTGATACCAAGCCAGAGAGACTGAAGTAATTAGGGTGTATATTGCAAAGTGTGCGAGGAGAGAAGAGTGTGGACGTAAGGGAAGTGTGAGAGTACAGGAATGGGTGAATGTGCCTAGTGGAAGGTGAGCGTTGTACGAGTAAAAGAGAGAGAGAATGCGAGAAAGAGTGAGGAGGGTAGTAGGAGAGAGGAAGTAGGTGTAAAGGAGGAGGTTGAACAACAGGAGCAAGGAAGTAGTAGGAGTGGAGGACAATAGAAGGAGTGGAGTGAGGAGTGAGAAAGGAGTGTGAACAGATCAGAAGGAGGGAAATATACAGAGAAAGAGAGAGAGGAGGAAGTAGTGAAGGAGAGAGGAAGGAAGAGAGATCGAGAGAGTAGGAGAGAGGGAAAGAGAGAGAGAGAGAGATAGGGAGAGAGAGAGATCATGGAAACACCGTCCTAACATCCTTGAAACCCACCTTGGGGAAGTGGCCTTCTTTAAAGGTCCTTGGTGACTTGTAAGACTACCCTCTGTACCTTTTTTCATTGAACTTGAATATGTGCTGCCGAAATTCCTACCAGTCTGCTCCCTGTCTTCAAACCTAGAGTGGCCATTTCTTCCAAAGTCTGCATCTTTACAGGGATTGGTAACTAGTCTTTATTAGTTGTTTCACTAAAGGCGTCTACTTTTAAAAGGACCTTAATTGGGTATTTCTTTTATTTTGGTACAATACTATTGATGTTTTGGATGCTTCTGTGCTATCGCACATCTCTTCTGAAGTCGATAGCATTCACTCAGCCCACATTACAGGAGGAGGCGAAGGAGGTACATCATTCAGGTTGTCTGTTTCACCTTTATGATTGGGATCACTGCTGGTTTAGTAATAGTGTAGGGCAGAGTAGATGCTTTAGCCACTACTCATACCTGTACCCCTGCACAGTAGCAGTCATTTCGTTACAATAACCCAGCTTACAGCTGCAACTTTTCGCTTGAGTTTTCATCTATGTATGAATCATGTGCAGGCACTGGCATGCATATTCATGCATTTGTTATTATGCAAATAATTTTGCATACAACCTGTGCATTAACGGCATGGTGGCAACAGCCTTTCACATACACATGTGGATTACTAAATGGTGCTTGTTTATGACTATGAACCCAATCATTTGAGCGTGTTGCATTGGGCATTCGACACAACATATAGAATCCTTATTTGGTTTGAGGAGGTTTTCCCATTTCCACGTCTGTGATAATTTCCATTGGCTAGAGGAAACCTCACACATTTTTAAGAATTGGAGGAAATCTAGCTGGATGGAATCTCCATCAAAGGTAGGTCTCCCATGTTGCACTTCATGCCCCAAAACGTAGTGTTAGAGGTTTGCCTCCTGGCTCATGTGGTCCATAACAGGATCACTAACATCCAAAGTTGAGGGCACACATATTTATTTTCTGCTGTCAATCGTAAAACCAGGAGCCATTAGACAAAATGGCCACCTTTCAGAAAGTAAATGCAGCAAGAGAAATGTGCACATGGAAAACTGGATATGCATTACCATTTACATTGCTTTAAAAGCCTTTTGGAATTCCTTAGTTAGCTAGATTAACTATTATACTTAGTGGATTAAGAGGATCCAGACTACCAAATACGTCATACCTCATACCCTTGTCAAGCCAAAAGAAACCCTCCTCTCTGACTCCATTTACAGCCCCCAAAACAAAATCACCACCATACCAGCTCTCCTCTAGTCTGCCCTCTATTCCTGGAATAAATCCAACTCTGCCCCACATATTTCTGAAACATACCGCCACACCTACATCCACCTCAGATTATCCCAAACCGGATGGGGCCCTCCCCTTCCAATGGCCACTCTGCCATGGTCAACGCAGAGCACCGTACACTTTTCCAATTGCAGGGACTCGCAGAAAGGCCACTTCACTCAACTGCTCTGTGGGCCTCACCTGATCCCCCACTGCCCCTAGCACTACATGGGAACGGTGTCACTTCACTGGCCCTCAGGGCACTCCGCTCACCTCCTCAAGCCTCTGTATCTCTTCCACTATGGGCCTCAGAGTACTAGCCTTTCATCCTCTATACAGCAGACGGCTCCTTCCCATCTTTTATTACTGTCCATCAGGTCACCAATAGGGAGTCATACTTCGTGCTCCCCATGACACGAGAGCCCGTGCAGTCTGCACTTCACCTCCTTCGATCCTCCAGGGGAGCACAGCGGGACATGCCGGGCAATCTGCCGGCATGAGCGGGCTGCCAAGATCAGTTTTGCACCACTCCGTCAATGGTTTCCGCCTCCTCACTGTGGACCCCTGTGCAGCGCAAGGCCCGCTGTATGAATTGTTCTCCTGACACCAGCACACTGTTACCAGGCACTCCGTGGGTTAAGCCACTCAGCCCCCTCCGTTGGGGAGGCGGAGTGTATGACGTGGGAGCTGGGGAAAGAGGGAGTTCTGGGTAAGGCGCGCGAAGCACCAGTTAATGTTAAGCAGGAGAATAATAAAGAAGCTTCTGATTTCACCTCCGTGTGTGCGTCCTCCTTTGGGCCTGGAAGAGGGTAACATTGGCGACGAGGTGTTTTCCCGTGCAGCGGAGTCCTCCAGTGGCAATCCGCCGCATCCAAACTCGCGCGTTGGAAGTCACGCCGAGCCTCCTCCTCCTACTCCTCCTCCCCCAGTGCGAGACACGGCAATCCGCCAGACTTTGCTCGGGCGGCCGCTGACCCGCCAAGCCTCCTCCTCCTCCTCCTTCACGGGCACGCCTGGTCCTCCTCCTCTGCCCATAATGCTACGTCCGCGACAATGACGCGGGAACAGCGTACTCTGGTCCTGGCAGGCCGCCAGGCTCCATACTGAGCATGCGTGCCGGCGATCCCGCCCACGTGCTCCAGCTGCACACGGCTGTATTCTCCCTCCATTTGACACGGAGCACGCCACAGAAGCCGTCCAGAGCCTGGTGGAACCGCCACCTCACGGCAGCAGAGGCCCAGTAGCCTATTCCTACCATCAGACTCCCGGGTGAGTGCGTGGGAGCACGCTTGATTACTTACTGTATACGCCTGCGGCACAAATATTGTTGAAGGCCAGCGCACCCCGACGGCCACCCACCATTTCACGTGCTGGCAACACGCCCATGGGCTCTCACCCACCTGGCAGCATGAGTAACCCGCGGTCCAATCCCGGGTCTAATCCTGGGTCCCCTCAACCTGCTCGCGCGGCAAAATCGATTCAACTAAGCTTGCCCCCGCCATTCACCATGACGCCCAAAGCCACCAAAAGGCCCAGATGGACTGACTGGATGGAGGATTTCCAGCACTGTGTGAGGGGGCCCGGGGATGGCGACTCCCCCAACATCAGAGACATTTTTCTCAACTTGGTGGGGGGAGAAATAAAGATTGTAGTGAAAACGATTCCAGCAGCTGAACAAAACACTTTCACTAACCTGATTGCTGCACTAGACAAACTACTCATCGTTGAAGTCAACCGTGACTACGAGAGATATTTATTCAACCAATGTACCCAGCTGCCACAAGAGACAGTCGACAAATTCATAACTCGCCTAAGGGTGAAGGGAGCAAACTGCCAGTTTATGGCATTCCCGTTAGAAGAAGCAACACGCCTGAGGGTCATAGAGGGTTGCCTCTCCCCTACACTCAAGAAACAGCTACTAAAAAAATCACTCACCATCCCTGAAGTGAGCAAACTTGCCCGGATACATGAGAGGGTTGATGCGCAAGCCTCGTCCATGGGAAACACAGGCAACCCCAAACAAGACACCAATGTACTTATAGCGGCCATACAACCATTCCGCCAAGGTGACAGGGGACCACAACCATACAGAGCACCAGCCATGCTGGTCCCACGCCAACAAAGACAGTGCTACCATTGTGGGATGGCCTTCCCACACTCAGGGTCATGCCCGGCCCTATCCCAACGATGCACAAACTGTGGGAGAGAGGGACACTTCCATTCCGTATGCAGAGAGGGCATACCATTTCCCCCGATGCGTCCCCAAGCACCCACCAGAACGCCTTTCCGGTCGCCGCCCCCACAGTACAATCAACCGAGAGCCTACCAACAAGGGCAGGGGCAGATGCGATACGTCAGAGCAATAGACGAGTACCAAGCACCAGGACACCTAACACAGCCCGACCAGGTGGATCAGACCAGGTACTTCACAGATGAATATGATAATCCACCAACAGAGTACATGCCTGAGACATTTTACCATGAGGATCAGGAGACGTCCTACAACGCGCCGTATGATTCATACGACCAGGATGAGTTCGTCAATCTCATACTTGACAACAAAGAAGCCAGGGAAGCACCCAAAATCCCGATCAAAATGGGAAACTGCCAATTCCAATTCATGGTCGACTCAGGCGCTACTGTGAACATTATGGGTGAGCAGGATTATAACAGGATACCAAACCCGCCACCGCTTGACCCATCACACTCGAGAATTTTTCAGTGGGGAGCTGCCACCCCTCTACAGACAGTGGGGCAATTTGCACGACATCTCCTCCTGAATGGGCGGAAAGTAGATACGACCATTCACGTCATTCGCTCGATCGCCAGGAGCAGATGCCTGCTCAGCTATCACACAGCATCCCGCCTGGGACTGATTGAGATCCACGTGAGGGCGGGTGACACAATCACTGCAACCCCAAACAACCTGAACCCGAGGGACTCTATTGGAACAATAGCGTGCTACCAGTCCCAGAACCTTGTCACACAGGGCGACATCATGAGAAAATTCCCTAAACTGTGTACAGGACTAGGAAAACTCAACGCCCCCCCCCCATCAAACTACACATCGACCCCTTGGTACGACCAGTGCCACAACACCCTAGAAGAGTTGGATTTCACCTCCAAGAGGCAGTATCATAGACACTCCAGCAACTGCTCTCTGAGGGCATCATAGAACCAGCGACGGGGCCGACTCCATGGGTTTCTCCCCTTGTGATTGTACCCAAAGAAGGGGGAAAGATTTGTTTGTGGGTGGGTATGAGGGTGGCCAACACAGCAATTCAAGGTGAGAGACATCCGGGACCGTGTATCGAGGACATGATTGTGCAGCTAAACAATGCCCAGATATTCTCCAAGCTCGACTTGATCCAAGGTTACCATCAGCTGGAGCTACATCCCGACTCCCGTGCCATCACAACATTTGCGACGCACGATGGACTTTTCAGATACCGGAGATTACATTTCGGAATTTCGTCCGCCGCGGAGATTTTCCAAGAAGCAATACGCCAGATAATCAGACCCATAAAGGGAGCTCTGAACTATAGCGACGATATACTTGTCTTCGGATCGTCCAAAATAATCAGACCCATAAAGGGAGCTCTGAACTATAGCGACGATATACTTGTATTCGGATCGTCCAAGGAGTCCCACGACACAGCGTTGCACGCCACCTGTGAAGCACTTCAAAAGGCAGGCCTCACACTTAATATCACAAAATGCCGTTTCAGTAAAACAAAACTCAACTTTTTCGGACATATCTTCTCCAGGGAAGGGATGATGCCTGATCCCGACAAGGTCGACACGATCACCAACCTCAGCGAACCTCAGCAGGTTGCAGATGTCCGCTCCTTCCTCGGCATGGCGGGATATTGTGTGAGGTACATACCCCACTATGCTTCCCTCACTGACCCTTTGAGAAAACTACTACAAAAAGAGTTAACGTTCGAGTGGCCTCCCGCATGCCAGCACCGCCTTGCATACTTCAACCCCTCGTGGCATACAGAAGTGGTAGTGGACGCAAGCCCGGTTGGCCTCGGAGCCATCCTAGCGCAAACCAGTGGTGCAGACGTTAACCCCAGACATGTGGTCGCTTATGCAAGCAGAGCGCTGTCAACACCAGAGCTGGCCTATTCCCAAGCCGAAAAGGAGAGTTTGGCTGCGGTTTGGGCATGTGAAAATTTTTACAACTTTCTCATTGGGAAGAAGTTCACTTTGGTCACCGATCACAGGCACTTCTGTCCCTGTTCGGAAACCCGCACACCAAGATGCCACCAAGGATTGAGCGGTGGGGCATCCGACTACAAGAATACAACTATGATATTATACACCGCCCTGGGGGTGAACTCAACCCCGCAGACTATCTGTCACGGCGCCCAGTTGGGGCCCCGCTAACCCAGAAAGGAGATGTTGCCTATGTGCAATACGTGGCATCTCATTCATTACCACCAGCGTTATCTCTTGAAATGGTTGCTGCCGCATCTGCCGCCGACCCTACGGCAGCCCTTGCAATCAGCCTAACCCTGACCAGCAAATGGAAAGACCATCACAGAGCGATGTTAGCCCATCCGGGAGTGAACAAACAGGAGATCGAGAGACTGCTAGGGTGCACAGTGAACTGGCCGTGAAAGACAACAACATTCTACTCCGGGGGTGCAGGATTGTCATTCCTGCCACACTAAGAAGTGAGGTGGTCCGCATGGCCCATGAAGGTCACAGAGGGGCTGAGAATATGAAAAAACAGCTGAGGTGCCACGTGTGGTTCCCCTTCCTGGATGCAGCGGTCAATGAATGGGTGAGGAATTGCCATGCGTGTCAGTGCACAGCCCCGGCTGAACATCCACCCCCACTACAGCACACACAGATACCTGATCGCCCCTGGGAACGAGTAGCCATGGATTTCTGCGGGCCTACAGAAGCGGGTGATTACCTCCTACTTCTAATAGATGAACATTCAAGATTCCCAATAGTCAAAATGGTTACCACCACAGCGTTTCCCCAGGTAGCAGCGGTGCTGGAGGAAGTATTTAGAGAGTGGGGGATTCCCAAAACCATCAAGTCTGACAATGGACCACCGTTCTGTGGGCACGAGTTTGCGACGTTGGCAAAGCATTTGGGTTTCAAGCACATGAAGATAACCCCTCGGCACCCACAAGCGAACGGAATGGCAGAACGCTTCATGGCGTCAATCAAGAAGACGATACAGAGAGCCAGGCTGGAAGCAGTCAACCCGCATCAGGCATTGTGCCGCCTCCTAAGAGACTACAGAAATACACCTCATGAAGCTACGAATAAGACACCTACTGAACTAATGCTCCGCTACGAGGTGCAGACCCGCATTCCATGCAACCTGTCAAGTGAAGAACCGCTTGACACGACATGCTCCAACGAGATGCCGAAGCAAAAGAGAAGGCGAGGCGTGATACTGATGTGCGGCGCCGTGCAGCGATAAAAGATTTCCACATAGGAGATGAAGTCCTTGTCTAACAGCCAATAACCAGGGAGACAGATCCGCGGTTTGCACCAAGTCCCATGAGGGTAATCGCAGTGAAAGGCACCATGGTGATGGCTGAAGATCAGAACAGAGCTGTCACCAGGAACTGTCAACAATTCAGACACTATGTCAAGAGAGAAGGCACGGAAATGCCACAGAGGTCAGTTTCCCCAGAACCACGCATGCAGCGAGACGACCTGTGGACCCTTCCGGTGGGACAAGCCAGAGAGTGGAAACTCAGAATACCTTAGAGCCGGTTGCTCAAGATGAGAGGCCACGACGAACCATCAAGAAACCGATGAGACTTGTTGAAGAGTGTTAAGTTGATGTTTGGATATAATGTTTGGGGGTAGTGTTACCAGGCACTCTGTGGGTTAAGCCACTCAGCCCCCTCCGTTGGGGAGGCGGAGTGTATGACGTGGGAGCTGGGGAAAGAGGGAGTACTGGGTAAGGCGCGCGAAGCGCCAGTTAATGTTAAGAAGGAGAATAATAAAGAAGCTTCTGATTTCACCTCTGTGTGTGCGTCCTCCTTTGGGCCTGGAAGAGGGTAACACACACCTACGTGGGACTAAGCTCACAGGAATCACATAAGATGTGCGGTGGGGCACTCAAAATCACTGCATTCAGGTAAGGGGCTCCAGGAACTCTTCACTACGCAGCAATCTTAGTCCACGTCCCCGGTGGTCTCCCTATCACTACCTTTAAAGCACTTCTAAAATAAATGAAGAAAAAAACATGGTATTAAGCAGTAGAAAAAAGGCATGTGGTACTGTGTTGTTCAAAAGATAGGATGTCAGTAGAAACCAAGCTTCCCTCGACTCCATTAGCTCTTAGGGCCAAGCCAGACCTCCGGGTCGGCTCTGACTTGGCTCTCACTATACATTTCTTGACTTACCTACCTCCAATTATAATTAGGAAAGTGGGATAATATTAAACAGTTGTCATTTGACACATATTAGCACAGAAGGTATTAGTATAATATTAATGCAATCTTGGCCCAAATCATGCAGTCAGAATGTGGTTTATTTTCTAAATGACCCATCCCCATGCTAAAACTCTAACAGAATATTTAATGTTGGTCATATCTGGTGCTCATAAATATAAGCAGCATATTTCTAAAGAAATTTTGAAATGAATTGATGTTACAGCCAATACTTGTTTATGTCATCTACAAGTACTAAGAATTATCATCCCCTGACTCCTCAATGGACCAAAGAGCAAAAGGCAGGGACAGCAGTCCCCTATCTGAACTGAAACCAGCTCATTTCATCCCAACACAAGAAGGCATTGTGGCTCCCATGTGCGAGAAGCTAAAAGTGTCTCACCCGCTAGTCTCCGGGGATCTATCATCCAGGTGGCCAGGACACAGCCATCACGTTTGGATCCAGTTGCTGGGGGTGGTCCAGTGCACGAGGATCACCTGGCTGAGGGGTCTTCAGAGAGTGGTAGTGGGACACTGGATGGTGAGACATGGTATCCACCTCCCTGTAAAACATTTTCCCCATCCTACCAGGTAGGATACTTAGGATCTCACCCCCCCCCCCTTTCCCAACACAAACACTTTCTCACAGACAGCTCACTGTAAGAGAAAATGGACTAACACCTGAGCCTTATACCTGACATGTCCCAACACAATGGTCAGGCAGAGTCAGCCATTTACTGATCATTACACACACCTGACTTCCATCACACTTCCCCCCATGGATAAAAGGCGGAGCACGAAAGCACACTCCAAGCAAGGCAAAGCACACAAGGAAGCAGCAGTTCCAAGATGGCAGTTTAATATGAGGAGAAAGACGGCAAGACCAAGGAGGGAAGTGCCCTTGACCATTTCAGAGAAAAAAACATTACTTTCACGATCCTTTGAGAATATGAAACATAAGACTTGGAATTAAAGCTGAAGAAGCCTGCATTGTGTGTCAGAGGTACCTGGCCAGGGCTCTCCTCGATCGATAGCCAAGGACTCTTGCATATTCCACGGCGTGGTACTGTCCTTGGCTCCTACAACAAAGCAGTGCCAGTAAGGTCAGCACAGCCAGTGAGTCGGGGAGGCTGATAGCTGACTGATCTGTGGTACAACTAAGGTTGCAAGCAGCAACATTGTATGAAGAAATCTGAAGTGAACAGTGTGTGAAGCGTATGTGATGAGTGACGCAAATGTAATTGAACATTAAAGGAATGACTGAACTTTTGAAGCCAAGATAGATACCATATAAAGAGTGGTTCAGCACCACATGGGTGATCATGGGTAGCCAACTGGATGGTGGCAAATGTAAACAGGAATTGTGAAATGGAAGTGGTACTGTAACGGGTCAAGCTAATCCCTGTGTACATTTGAAAGTCTTTGATAGTTGATGCAAACTGAAATTGGTCAGAGCCCGGCTGAAGGAGACTAATTGTGTAAGAGGAAGGATCTGAGACCGGCTGAGGGGGATCCGGGGTGAACCATGAGTGACCCGAGAAAGAATATTCTCTGAACATTGGAGAAAGGGATCTGAGCCCGGCTGAGGGGGATCCGGGATGAAGAGTGAATCACCTAAATTAAGTAGTTGTAAGAACTTTTTGTTTGTTTTGGTACATCAGGCCCTCTGAATCAAGAGACTTTGATACAGAAACTTGGGCACAGAAGACCCTGATGCTGGAAATGGAACTGTATCCTCGTGCCGAAGAAGCCGGAGACTGGGCTATGCTCGATTGAACCGCCTTGTCCTGTGCTGAAAATGTGGGGAAGAGAGGCCAATGGCCTGAACATGCTGACATATCATTTTTGTGAACACTATCTTTTTCATAAACACTACCCCACACTACTTGTAGTTAGAGGAAATGATTGGCAATAGGATTATTTTTATATACACCCTTTTATTTTGTGGAGACTCCACTAGGACTGCATTATTATTATTAGATGGTCGTAGCTTGCTCCCATCTGTAGACTTAGGGTTAGATAGGCGTTTATCCCACTCTTGTTGAAGTTCAATACACACCCTTGTACTGTGGTCACTTGTGTCTGTCTTACTGTTGATACCATGCCTTCCTTACACATGTGAAACCCTAACAACACCAGTAAGAGTTAGGCCAATAGGTTACTCTACATTTAATGAGTTTCACAAAACATTAAAAATGGGTGAGAACCTTAGAGAGCCTAAAAGGATAGTCTTAGTTGAGCATCCACCTTGCTTATTAAGTATATTTAGGTTGACGAAAGAGGTGGATGTCACTGCCCATGTATTCAGTTTCCTTTTTATGCCACAGAAAAGCCCAATTTTGAAATGGTTGCCAGCAAATTCACTAAAGTGGGCTAATGTTTCTAGCAGTCCCATTATTCCACTGATTACCAGGTAAAAGATTCAGAGTGAGGTAGATGGTTTAGTACTCAGACCACCAACTAGTTCCCTCATAGGGTGTAAGACAGCCGAGAAGCATGTCAGGTCGCGAAGGCTAGAAGTGGTATAAAACGTATTGGGGGACTACCCATTTGCCACTGTGGTTCGATAGCGAAGAAAAAGAAACAAGCAATATAACAAAGCCATGTTGGTTTTGCTTTACTTTGTCTTGCTTTCATATGGACAACCAGTCTGCTTAAATCATGTTAACTAAACCAGGACTATGAACTTTACTATAAACCACTCTAGAAATGAAGAAGCCTGCTTTTAGCTGACCTTTGCACAATGATAAATGCCTTCCAATCGTGTATAATGAGTAATTAGATATCAAAACGTTCTACGCTATTACAATGACCTATGCATTCTACCTATGCCAATATGAATCTTGACAGAACATTTTACACTGGTTGTCATGCAGTGAAGCAGTCACTGCTACTGCTTTCGCCTTGCTTCAACAATAGATGATTGGAAATTGTGCCATGGAAAATAGCACTTCTGTTTTCATGTATAACTTGTTTTGCATTTTTGCTACTTACTGTATCATATTGAATTTCTCTCTTTCATTTTGCTTCAAGGAATATGTACTTTTGGACAATTTCAGTAAGGAGCTGCTTCTGAATTTTGAGCTCGATAAGGGCAGGTGTCAAGCAACTGGAGGGAAAGATGTGGAAAACAGAGAAACCACCTCCGAGATCATTCTGGATGATGATCTGGATTGGGAAAAAAATTCTGAATGGGAACTGCCCAGTGAAGGCAATGGATTGGAAGACAAAGAGGAGGCGTATGAAGGCGACAAGGAGGCAGAGGAAGAAGGGGGTGAGGATGAAAAAAGTAGGACGTACTTATCTATTTCATCCTCTGTGTCGTCTTATGATTCCATGACAGATACATCAACAGAAGAAATGGAAAGTTACAGCCCAGATAAATTATGGACGGAGACAGACAATCATAAGTATGATTATAACCGTGGCTGCTTACAAGTTGCCATGAAAAATGTCTATCGACAAACAGAAAATCAGGCTGGGAGAGCAAATTGGAATGCATTCAGGGGATCTAACTATCAGGACATTAACGTATCAGTTTGCTACAAAAAGCCCAAAATATATGAAACTGATGAATTCATCAATTATTTATTGAATTACTATGAGTATCCAGCCTACACAAGGATCTGCCTGGAGCACAAAAGTACAGAAAGCCAATCATGGTGGCAGAGGTTTGTCTTCAACAATGGCAGTGGCTTTCAGGTCAATTTGATAAATCTGTACGAGCTGTCGTACACTAAAGTGAACATGGTGCACAGTGTTGACCAGCAAACCCCAAGGCAAAAGGACAATTCCAACAAGAGCATTGTTACCAGAAGATCAATGAAGAGATTCAAAAACAAGTTTAGCAATAGGTCGCCCAAAGATTTTCCTACACAATGTGTGCAAGCTAAACCCAAACTAGCAAGTGCCACGCAGAGACCTTTGCAAAGCACTGGTATCGTTCCTCTTAAAAGCTGCGAAGACAGACAGAGTAAAATTGATCCGAGCTACCAAGGACCAGGCCTGGCTCATGAGTTGATGGATGTTTTGGAGAAAATAAGTAGTGATTCAGAATATTTTAGTGAGGTGTTGGAGGACCCGGATAAAAGGCCCAAGAGACTATGCAAAGATGATTGCAGGCTGGGGTGGAACACAGTAGAAATGAAGAACCGAATTCGTAACACAAGACCAAGAGCAGGCAATATCCTTAACTCTGTCAAAGCAAAAACACATCACCCAAGTGTTGCCTTGAATTGTTTTGGCTTACAGTTCAGTGATGCATACAATGAGCTCAAAAGCCACTGCACATGTAAACGTAGAGAACAATGCAAAAGGCCAAGCGGCATACTGCAATCAGAAGAGCAAAACAGCGAGTATGAATCTACTGACGACAATGAGATGGATAACGGAAATATAGACATGAAAATGGCTCACAGAACTTGTTTAGGAGGTGGTGATCACTACTGCTTCGAGAATGGCAACCAAAATCCCTTCAGTTGTCTCCAGAAAAGGACAGTGAGAAGCCAGCACCTGCAAAGACTGGGGGAGAGGAGCAATAACACTCAACACAAAGCAAAACTGAAAGCGCCTCCACATCGGTGCACTGCCACAGCCCATCCATTTCAGATAAACTGCAGAGGAGCACGGCAGTCTGCAATCCACCACGCTTACCAACAAGATGTAACTGCCTCTGCTCCTGCATGCAAGTACTGTCAGAGGGTGGAGCCATTTTATGACTATTGCTATGGCAACTGTGATTGTTATGACCACTCTGCTGAAAACTATGTGAATAAAACTGAGCAGTTACCCTTTTGCCCAAAAAGCTTTAATGATTATTTGGGATTGGAGCACTATTATTATGGCAGTCCAAGGATTTCCCAACACAAACTAAAAAAAAAAATAAAACACAAATTTATTGACAATATTTCTGAGAACTAGTTAACTCGTAACTGCACAGAACTCTGGATTTCTTTGTGACAGAGATAACACCTACACACATTGTTCTGCATCTAAGCAATATCAGGACTTTTTAGAATAGAATAGAAAACATATTGTTGAGATGGTGGCTATTCTTGTTTTCTTACAAAATGTCTTCTCAACCAATTTTGTTATTACATAAAATGCATTGTAAAGTGAAAGAAGATGCACCCTTATGTTGCCTAATGTGGAAAATGTTGTGTGAGGGTGCTTGCAAGCAGAGAGACCTAAGCTCTGGGTCTTTGGAAACACTAACTTGAAATAGTAAGGACAGCCTCTCTGACCCACGGAATTGTAACACAATAGTCATGTCTTCATGATGGCTACAATGATTAAGCATGAGAAAAATGGGCATACAATGAATTGTGGTGGAGATTATTTGCATATTCCTTTTGCGAATTGTGACAAATTGTATGTACGTATTGTGTTATTTGGTGCTTCAATGAGCCCCGCCCATTGGTATAAAATCAATTTTCAGAGGTTAGAAAAATATAGGACAAAAGCAGTATTTTCATTTGGGTGAGACATGAACAATCCCAATAACCAATTATACCCATAACTGTTTATCCTGAACACAAACCACTTCTTCTCAGAAATGTTACGCATTGGATTGTTGCCTCACCTGTCTACCAGTTTTAGCAAAACTGGCCCGATTAACATGCTCACTTTTAACCATTTCCTGAAACTATTGGTTACTTTTACCTTAAAAATCATATTGCAAAGGAATCAGGTGTCACTTACTACTCTAGAAAAAAATGTGTAGACTATCCCCGATTTATGATAGTGTCCCACTTACGCCGACTATTGGTTATCTGATGTAGTGTAGCTCGTGCAATAGTAGACATGTGAAACAATGTGAGAAAATATTTTCTAAATTTTGTTTAGACACCCAAAAATGTTTTTTACTACATATCCCTTCTTAATTCACTTTTTTTACATTGGCTTTTGCGCTCCCTTCGTCTATGGTTACACTTGGCCATCCAGGTTTAACTTGTGTATTCAAGGTTTTTCAGACAATGCTGAACTTTTGTGAATATACATAAAATTACACTTTTACGGGCATGTACTTATTCCCACTTCTTTCACACAAACTATTTATTATCAGACACAACCCTGGGAATACCCACTGTGCTAGTCTACTACCACTGCATGCCTTACATACTATTGCCAAGGAGGCATACATTTTATGTTACTCCCTAGTAAGTATTTTGCTAACTGTCCTCTCATGCTGCCATATGTTACCACTTTTCCAGCTGCAAGTTTCACTTACATTTGGAAAACTCATTGTGAATAGGCACCAGAATTATTTGAATGGCGAGAAGTACCTATGAATATATAGCAATGGACATTTTAATGCCCTATAAAGGCACACAAGAGACAAAAGGGCTCATTATAACATTGCAGGTCTGGAAAAAATGCCATAAAAAATGCAGGTAAATCCGGAAACTGTATTTTATTGCGGACTAGTAAAGGAGATGTCTGCCGGTGGAGGCCACAGATCTCCTGGCAGACCTGACCTGCTGTTAGATCAGGCCCCCACCAACAGATGGGGACTCCATGGGGATGGGAAATTAGCGTTACTCCGCCAGGCCTAATATCCCAGCAATACCGGGATATTGTGGGGCAGAGATGGTAAGGCAGGTTTGCTGGTAGCCCACCGGAAATACCAGAGGGTCACCAATGAAACCTGTAATGAGCCTCGAAGTCTTAAGAGACAAATTGAGCAAGCTAAAACACTGAAAATCTGTCATATTATACAGGTTCTTAGTGCAACACAAAAGCACCCATAGGCCTAACAACCATAGAACTAAAATGTCAATAGGTGCTGATTAAAAAGTGGTTGTGCAGTTTTCTAATTCTATGCATGCACATATGTGTTGTGCATCATGACTTCTGGTATGGTATTACAAGAAGAGTTTTTTAGTTGAGGAATATTGACCAAGGAAGCAAAGAGGGCAGAAGGGTAGTCACTGTTGATGACTGTTTCTGACAGCACATTTGATTTCTTTTATTGTCATAGTAGATTTTAACTGACTATGAGCAAGCTCCCAAATTAATTGGATTACAGCCTGGTCAATGTGCTGTATAACAGACATTTTGATATCCACAAACTAGGATGATGTTTCATGTTTGTCTATGTAGACATAATTGTTTAGAGCGTTATATGTAACATGAATTTTGAATTGTAGTGGAAAATCTTCTATCCAGACAATTAGATAACCATGTTGCTGTAATTTATGCTGAAGACTATCAGTACTTGTATTGTTAATATGAATCAGTTTTTTTAAATGTTATTTTACAAACTAAATTACATGTTATTATAGCAATAATACTAAGCAGTAAACGTATATGAGCTAAATATTGTTTTATTGATGTTTCTTAGGTATGACTAGAATACTCTGAATGTATTCAAACCTGAAACATGTGCTGTGCGCTTATTTTGTGTTATATTATATTAATATGTATTCAAACATAAATTATAATAAATGGTATTAAAAGGTAGTCCTGCTCATATGTGATTTGTAACCACTTCTTAATGAAAATGTTACAAATAATTCTTCATGTATTTCAAATTTTTCCACATACTACAGACAATTGTCATTTATTCAAATGTTCAAGCAACATATAGGGCCTGATTGAGATTACACGGGTCCTGAGAAAAGAATATCAAGAAATTAATTTGAGATAAAAACATGTCTTGTAAAAAACAAACTCACAAATTAATTACTGGACAAATATAATACTAACAAAAATAACGTTAAAAAAGAATTAAATGCTTTGAACTAGATGCTATTTTTATATTGGTTACAATCAAATTAAATAGAATGCAAATGAACAAGAAAAAGCAAAACTAAGTTGGAGGGTGTGAATTTCGCTCTTTAGAAAGAAAAATACAAAAGAGAGGACGCCTGAAAGCAACTCAAATTCTATCAGCCTGGTTAGATGATATAACAATAAAGAATACTTGCATCTTTATTGACTCTTACATGCATTTCTACAGTTGGCCAACTTTCCTTAACATTTGGTCAGTGTTTGCTTTAATAGAAAATCATCATCTGCAATATTCTCAGTCACTTATAAAATGTTGTCAGAAACGTTTCTACCAGTTAATTTCGGTAGGCCGTGTTTTCACTGTGATAAATTTGATGATGTCATCACTCCTTTTCGAGAGGTAGCCTCTTCCCATGTGGCAACGGGACAGCAGCCGCTACCTGATCGTGACCGTGGGGGTGGCTATATGAGAGAGAACCACATAGGGGGCGGCGACCCTGAGGGGGATGACCCAGCATCATCGGTTGAAAATACATATCCCCCTTTCCATTTTAGGGACATCCCCTCCATTTCTCATGCCTTTATCGCAAATTGTGACAGTCTGCTTCAACCACCCATGAAGCCTACTGATGCCATCTTTCAATATTCTGTGAATGGAATGCCGAGGACTACCTAACATTCGCATGTATATAGAAATACTGGGACGAGGGTTCTGGATGGATCAATGAGGATCGGTGAAGCTGAGAAGCCCAGGACGTGCTGTGGTGGTTGCGAGTGTGTGATAGGTGCCGGGACATTTAAAAACCCTGACCAGCATTCTTGGAGGGATATGCTGTTCGCTTGGTGCTGACCGAGGGACTGCCGAGCCGCAGAGAAGACCACGGAGCCTGGAGGCTATGGGAGATGGTGGAAGGAGAAGGACTGCTGGGGTGGGTTCACCATGCTGTGCCCGTAGCGGGAAGAGAAGGGAAGTCTTCCTGGCAGCCACGGGAACCGAGTACCAGCGCCACCCAAACACGGAGAAGGGCTCAGTGGCAGAGCGGGAGCTGCGAAGGACGTGGAAGCCGCTAGGCGAAACCGGTGAGCCTGTGAGGTAGTCATGGGATGCCAGAGCGCTGCTTTACATTTACCACGAGAGGACCAGAAAATGCTACAAAAAGCTGGTGAGTCCTGAGAAGGTAAGCTGGGACACCGGGGCGCTTTGGCAACAATATCAAGGACAGATAAAAGCCAGTGAAGTGAATGAAAGGGATTTGAAACCCTATATGTTAAAAAGGAATAACAACAGAAGTCAAGTTTGCAAGTGTGTAAAGTAAACCACATGAGAAAGCCCTGGCAGGAGAGTATAGCATTCAAAGTCAAGTTTGCAAGTTTATAAAGTGTTTTTTCCACCAAATTTCAGACTTTGTCAGGGATTGTGGGTCATAAATTATGGGGCCATTCGCGCAAGTCAGACCTCTGTGGATTCCCACGGGTGTCTTCTTTTTGGAAATGCATGGGTTCCCTGTTTTCCTTCGTGGTTTCGACACCATAGGCCCAAATCTGTAGGTTGTCCACATGAGCAAAATTCCTGAAAATCTGCTGTGCGAAAAGACGGGGTTACCAGTGTTTTAGGCTTTTCCCTTTGCACCCAGGTAGGTGCACCCACACATGTGCTTGCCGTTTTTCGTCGGGACACCTGTGAGAATGCAGGAAGGTAGGTCATGTGTTGTTGGCTGCGTATTTCGGTGGGTGACCAGAGTGAAATGTGCGGGAATTGTGTTTTTCTTTCTGTCATTTTCCCGATTTTCCCCCAAACTATGGAATCTTTCCCTACATAGTTGTTGCCTGACCTGCTTCCCAATCAGCTTTCCTACCCTTTTCTTCCACTCCGTCCATGCATGTCCTATTGGACAAAAAACGCAAAAATCGCCTACCTCTCACAAAATGGCTTATTAGCATATCAAAATATGTTATTTTGGTTTCCACTCAATCTGTTCTTAAAAGCCAGGAAAATGGCAAATCCAGCACAGCAAACAATTTGTTCCTAGCTCTTACATAGAACCTCACCCCCCTACAGCAAACTAGGATTCCTGGGTGGCATTACGACCGCCTCCATGTGGGAAAAAAGGAGCCAACTTTGGCCGAGATATCTCATGTAACAAAGAAGTTACAAGGGATTGAATGGCGACATACTGAAATCACCAAAAAGGCCTTGGCACTGGGGGGGAAATACCCATGGCAGTTTAGGGGTTAAGACGGTAAAGCCCCAGAGGAGATATCATTTGTAAGGTAGCTCAGTCAGTTAATGCTCCAATTCAGATTGTGCACAGGAATATATAACACCTGTGTTCCGCACCTGGCTTAATCTTCCGGTGGGATAATAGGCAGAGTGAATGCATTCAGCTTCCAATGCAACACAGCATTTTCCAGGTCAATTGGTTCAGATAAAGTGGTGGAAAACGCTATTACTGTTGCTTTTTCTAATTGGCCAGGTTTTCGTGCATTTTCTGGGTGGAGTTCGGGAGCCGAGTGGACACACCAGGACCCCCTGTATTTCCCGCTCCACCAAACAAATACAGCCTTACTGCCAGCAGGGATTCTCATGCTGGAAATAAGGAAAGGGATTCCTCTGGGATCTGTTTGGAAATTAAACCTGGTAAAAGCGGGCAGAGTCCAGAGGAAGCCATTGTCAATTCTGCCGGCAACCGCTAATTGAGCAAGGTATTTACACTCTTCCAAAGTGGAAAAGCAATGTGATTTCACTTGTCTTTTACGCTAAAATCTTCCATTTTGTGGCAGAAAAGTAAAAACGTGAGCCAATGGAAGTGGTCCACTGCATGCAGTTTACTTTGCGCCTTGATGCTTGGGGGTTTTGCATGATGCTACACATGTAATAAATAAATAAATACATTTAACATGACCCCAGATAAATGGCAATTCGTGATCAGAATGAGTGAGCATGGCATGTCGCGGTAAGAGGGTTTCCTGTGCTTCTTGAGTGCGTTGGCAAATGCCCTTAATTGCCATCTCGCGTTAAGCAGGTACTTAAACCCATCAGTGTGGATTGTGCAATAATAAGTCGACAGAGGTATTTCAAATGGCCAATTTCACTCTTTGGATGACATTGTCAAAGTGGGAGAATGTTGCCCAGCATGTGCCACTTTCTCTGCGGAGTGAATAGTGCCCACCCCGAGGAAGAAGTGTGAAAAACCCACAAGGGCACTGTGCCCTGCTCTTTCTGTGTGTGTCTTCCCCACAGGGCGACAGATGCCGACTCAGACATGGGTAAGTCTCAGGTGGCAATCCTGTACCCTAGTTGATGTGGCAAAGGATTCCAGACTTCTGAGGCTGATAACATTAGTAGCATTGAGTTACATGCCACCTGCCAGTGTGATAAAGTTGCAAAGCAGAGCTGTTAGTTGGCTAAAGCAGGAGGCAATGGGCCTCATTACACGGACGGCGGTAAGGGTTAACGGTCACCGTTAATGGCAACGGTGACCGTTAACCCTTACCGCCGTACTACGAGGTCCCTTTGCGGGTTGGAGGAATTAACGCCTGCTTCTTGCAGGCGTTAAAATCCAACCCGCTAAGGGACCTCGGCGCTAATTACGGCACCGCAAAATTGCGGTGCCGTAATTAGCGCCTTCCCCATTTCCATAGAGCCCTATGGGGCAGAAATGGGAATGGGGAAGGGCAATGGCGGAAAGGGGATTTACCGCCCCTCCAACCTTGGAATGGGGCGGTAAATCCCCTTTCCGCCAAGGCGGTACCAGTATTTTACCGGCATGAGCCATGGCGCTAATAGCGCCATGGCTCACCGCCTACCGTGTAATGAGGCCCAATATCTGCCTACCCTCAAAGGGTACGTACAACCAAAAGTAAGAGGCCCCTCCCCCCATCATGGATGTAGGTGCCAGGCTCCAAACCAGGGTAAGAATGCCGTCCAATCATCCATGCCCACGAGTAGGGTACCCCTCGTGCTCCAGGAACCCTGTTGCTTTCCAGGTGATACTAACATTATTTAAAGCCAGAAGTCTAAAAGATAATCACTTAATTGCAGCTGGAAATTAGCTCCTGGGGTGATCAAAATGTCTTAACCAAGTGTGACATCGTCCCCTTCATTTATAAGCAATATGTGTGTTCTCGCATTTCTTCATCCACTGAAATACTGTTAGAAACAAAGGCAAGAGTTGTGACTCTTGTGTAGGCATAAGAAAGGCAGTTGCCAGCCTCTGGCATAATATGCCCTTGTTTTTCCAATATTGGCTAGCTGTTGCCCTCTTATGGCCAGGTAGAACCATCACGGCAGTTACTGGCAAATGCCTTTCCCCTGCAGACTGAAAAGCGGAAATAAGAGGCCAATTCAAGACACGGAACAAATAGAAGTTAAGACAAACTGCAGCTGCCATTGCTGTGTTAGGGAGAATATGTTGAGTGTTCAAGCAAGGAGGTATGTATTAAGCAAGCAAGCAGTGAGACAAGGGAGAGGCACTCTTGATTAATGTAACAGGGCAAAGGACCCATGCTCTGCCGTCCTAGTAAAATATGAGAGAATCAAATAGATCAGGCTTTGCAGCAAATTTTAAGCAAGAAAGGAACAGAGTCCAGCTCTGCATTCAGAATAACAAAGGCAAAGAAAGGCTAGGCTCTGAAGCCAGCATGAGATGGAATAAGAGGGACAAGACTCATCGTGCAAGGCTGGCCCGGCCCTCGCAGGGGTGCTAGAGGGGCAGCCCACATAGCGGGATGCCCCTCTGGCCACCCCCCTGGGTCCACATACACCACACCTACTAAGCGTCTCCTGGGACCGACACATCTGGCCGCGGACCTGGGGAGTGCTTATAAGGGGGTGGGCTTGCGATCGCTCATCCACCTTGTTTGCTGTACCCCCCCCCCCCCCAGAGGACAGTCAAAGCAGCAACATCACACACCTGGTCCCTCTAGTCCCATAACAGGGCTTACTCAGAAGTACAAACAAGATTCTGTGAAACCCCCATCCTTCCATTCCAAGAGACACACACGTCTCCTTGCCCCCACACAAAAAAGTAGCAACTTGCAGTTGGTAAAAAAGGCTGCAACTCCTTTATTTGGCAGGAGTTCACTTACAGGTGATCTGCCTCTTAACAAGCTGGCATCCTAGCTGTGGCCCACTAGGAGTATTTGGTATTTCCTCTCTCTTACCATGAGCTCATAGTCAGATCAAAAATCCAGAAATGCAACATACAAAGATATGGGGCCTCATTACATGGTAGGCGGTAACCATGGCGCTATTAGCGCCATGGTTGCTGCCTGTATCGTACCGAGTCCGCCATGGTGAATGGCGGAATTAACGCCACATTCCAAGGTGTGTGGGGGCGGTAATTCCCCATTCACCATGGCACTTCCCCATTCCCATTTCAGCCCCCATAGGGCTCAATGGGAATGGGGAAGGCGGCAATTACGGTACCACAAATTGCGGTACCGTAATTGCCTCCAAGGTCCCTTTGCGGCCCCGTTCCTCAACGGCTGGTAAAATCAGTCGTTGAGGTTGGTTCCCGCAAAGGGACCTCGTAGTTAGGCGGTAAGGGTTTACCGGTACCGGTACCCTTACTGGTAACGGTAAACCCTTACCGCATTCCGTGTAGTGAGGTCCATGTTCTTTGCTGCTGCATCCTTTAATTTTCTTCTGTTTTCTTTTCTTCTTTTCTCTTGTTTTATACAGTGATATTTGTAATTTAATATGTACTGCTATTTTAATTCTAGTTTTGTGAAAAGTCGAGTTCTTTGACTAAAATCACAATAAATAAAGCAAAGACCCCAAGATGTCCCCTGTCCCCCCCAGATTTTATGCGTCTCCTACGCCCCTGCAGATAAATTACCCTTAGTACCTTAGAGTTACTTTTATAATGTGAGGGCTAGGATAGGATTTCGGACACAGGACATTTTGATTTGGGCATCTTGATACATGACAGAACCTTAGGTTTGGTTGAGATAAGGAAATGCCTCCTGGAGTAGAGACAGCAAGGCATTTTCCAAACCCATTATTATTTTGAATAAATGTTTGTAACCACAATCATGGGTCCTGTGTATCTGTGTCTCCTTTCTGGCTCCTCACATCACCCCAAAAATATTACTCAAACTCATATATATGTGTACATATTTAGGGTGATTACACTTCTTTCAATTTTCTTTGAAGAACACAGAAATATGTGTACTTGGTTCTTTTTAGCAGAGGGGAAAATAAAGCCAATGTTGTGATTTCTTGGATTGCCAAAAGGCATGAAAACATCAACTTGATCCTGTTTCACCACAGAAAGGCGCAGTTATGTATACTGACTAGGTGACAACTCTGTTGAAATACCTCAAAAATCACACAAAAATTAGAGCAGTCCTAGACTAAAATGAACACCTAATAAAGTAACGAGCACTCCTGGTAAAAGCAAAGCCTACAAAGAATGGATATTTCCAAATGTGAGATGGAAAATATGTCACTGGGATCCCAGGCATAGACATAGGCAGTCTACTCTATTAAAAGCTCCATGTCATTCCCAGATGGCCGCCGGCAACGAGTAGTCGTGCGGACGGCTGCTCCGCATCCTGGGCCTGGTTCATTGGCGGTTTCCACCGAAGCCCCCCGCCGCCCCCCGCGACTGGGCTACGGGGCTGCTGACATGGTGAGCGCAACATTGGAGAAGCACATCAGCAGGGGTGCTGCGCCGTGTCATCCCCGTGGAAGGTGGTGCGCGGCCACCAGCAAGGAAGCGCAGGTCATACCCGCGCAAGTAGAACCGAGAAGAACCGGGTTCCTCCCGGTTCGGCGAAGGAGCTGTGCGGCAGCCCAGGCGGGTGACAGTTGTGAGACTAGGCCCCCCCTCCCCTCCGGTCGGGCCCACGAAGAGTGCGGCAGCCGCTTGACGGGTGAGGGGGAAGCCGGCGCAGGAGCAGTGCAACCCCTGGTGGAGGCAGCGGCGGAGGAGGCTGGAGGCGCGAGACTTTGGGTACACCTGTGAGGAGCCCATCAGCCCGGATCGTGCAAAGTGAGGGCGGGGGAGTGTCTCGCCCCTCGTCTGAAAGCGGAGCTGGCCCGGGCAGGTATTATGAAGCGCGGGGAGCGGGAGGTGCAGGGGGAGCGTCCGGCCCGGGCCGGGGAGTGAGGAGAGAACTGAGGGCCGCCCGCAGAAGCGGGGATTGAAGGCCCCGAGCCGCGGAGCTCCCCCAGGGCACAATTCCAGGAGAGCACCATGCAGAAGGAGCAATTGGAGTCGATGTTGGTGACTGGGGAGAGGCACCGTCCTTCTGGGTGCTCTCCCTTCCAGCAGAGGCACTGCCCAAGGGGACACATCTGCAGGGAGGTCTGAGGCGCTGAACTGGCCTGAATTTCCCCTTGTTAGGGGAAAGGAGCAAGGAAGGATTTGAGCTGGAAGGAGGTGGGGGCCTGACAACACTACCCACCGGCAAGCTACATGGATATGAGGCGAGATTGCCCTTAGGGCACTGGCCGTGTAGTACGCACCTGCGCTGGTCGATCATCCACTGGAAGCAGCCCATTTGAAGGATTGACTGTGCCAAAGAGGCTGGAATCTGAGGGGACTCTTGGGTCTGTAGCGGCTAGGATAGCCCACAGGGCTTGCCCTTGGAAGGGGAGGCAATGCAGGTGATAAAGCATTAGGAATCCAGCCCACGGATCTGAAGAAGAAGGAATGCTCCCCTACCCCGAGGCCCGACGTAGATGTCTTCCAGGTCTAGGGGGAAATCTGGAAGGGCCAGCCACTCCATTAGAGAGCCCCAGGGAACACTTTCTACACTCTGGCCCGCAATGGCGAAGAAGGACACTAACAAAACTGGCAGTGGACAATCAAAGGAGCGAAGAGGCTCTGAGGCGGATGAGAAGGTGGCGCAGATGACGAGGCAAGATTACACTGGGGAAATGCAGGCCCTGAGAGAGTCTCTGGCTCAAACATTTCAAGACCAGTTTCAACTTATGAGAACCGACCTCAATGTAGCACTGGGGGAAATTCCGACAAGAAGTAGCTCAACTAGGGGAAAGGACTGATCTGTTTGAAAGGGGCCTCCAGGAGAGTGAGAGGGAAACTACGGATAATAGTGAGGCCATAGATCGACTGGCCACTGCAACGAGGAACATGGAGGTGATGCTTGAGGACTTGGAAAACAGATCCCATAGGATCAACATCCAGATTAAGTTGCTTCCAGAGGCAGTGACGGATCGACATCTGAAGGAGGAATGTCAATGCATATTTGCGGAACTTTTGGGCGAAGGGGACCCGAGCTTGATAACACTGGATAGGGCCCACAGAGTTGGCTGGGTTCCGGGTGTTCCCAACGCCTGACCTCTGGAAGTCGTGGTCGCCTTTGCCAGATATGGTCAGAAGGAAGCAGTGCCAGACAAAGCGAGCCTGTCCTCTACAAAGGGCAGGAAATACTGTCTTCCAGGACCTGGCTGCAAGCACACTGCTGAAAAGAAGGGGTATGGTTCCAGTACTGAAGGAGCTGTCCAGGAAGGGGATAAAATACAAGTGCACCTTCTCTTTTGGCTTAATGTTTGAGTGGGAGGGGATTCAGAAGCGAGCGACCACGCTCCAGGAGTCGGCCAACATTATAAGTTTGGAATGAGGGGTTGCACGTAGGGGCCCCTGCATCCCGTGGAGGTCAAAGGGAGAGGAGTAGACCCTGGAAATGGGCGACTGTGGGGGAGCGGGGCAAGAGGAAGGGGGCATTGCGGGGCCCTGCAGGGGCATTAAAAGCTTGGAGCCCTCAGGGGGAGGGAGGTCGTAATGGGGTGGGGGATGGGTGACCTAACTGACTGGCACCTTGGTGGTATGTGGGGGTGGTGGACTCATGGGCTGCGTGAGGAGCCTGGGGGGGAGGAGTAGAAATATGTTCGAACAAGCAAGGACAGGACTGTCCGGAGGGTGGGGGACGGAGGGTGGGGTGTTACGGGGGAGGGTGCGGCATAGCCCTAAATTGGGGGTTCCAGGAAAGGGGGGACAGGGGAGGGGTGGAGAAAGGGCCAGGGAGGGGGCCATAGCATTCAAAAGAGAATCTTGTGGTGTGTCGGGAATAGGGGAGGTCCGGGGAGGGGGACGGAAGGGCAGCTTGCAGGCATGGGGCATAACGCCATTTCGGTTTCAGGTGGCTGACTCATAACGTGAGGGGTTTAAATTCCCCCCTTAAGCGGGCCAAACTAGAACAATTCACTGGAACGCATCCGCCAGATGTTTTGGCCCTGCTGGAGACCCAATTGCAGCGCAAAGACCAGGGCCGCCTACGTCTGAAGGGTTTCCCACAGATCTTTTTTGCATCAGGTCCCACAAAGAAAGAGGTGGTGGTGCTGGAATTTGGGAGAGCTATGGACTTTATTATCCAAGATATCCCGAGAGACAAAAATGGGAGGTTCATCATGGTAAGGGGGAGCACATGGGGGCCACTTACACTATAGCCTCGGTTTACGGCCCAAATGCGGGACAGGACAAGTTCGCGAGGGAGACTCTGGGCGTGCTGGAGGGATTTGCAAGGGGGCAAATCATCCTGATGGGTCACCTTAATTTGGCCTGGGACAAGCAGTTGGATTGGACACAGCACGCAGGCAGAGGGGGTTTGGTGCCCTCCCCACTGCTGAGAGAGCGGTTTAAGGGGGCAGGCTTGAGGGATGTGTGGAGGGCGTTGAGGGAGGAGGAAGAGGGATACACGTTTCTTTCAGATATGCATAGAACCCAATCTAGAATTGATTACATCTGGTTCTCAGCGAGTCTGGTGGGAGGGGTAGAGGGAGTGAAGACTGGCCCCATGGGAATTGCCGATCACAGGGTTGTGCAGATGAAAATGCAGTTGGGTAGGCAAAGACCAGGGGTTTGGAGTTGGAATTTTCCAGGAGAACTCCTGTGGGATCAGGTGATCAGGGAGGAGATAGGCAACAACATTAAAGCTCTCTTCAAAAGAAATAATGGGACGGATACAAGTATCAGCACAAGGTGGGACACGTTCAAGGCCACTCTAAGAGGGGAACTTATCCCCCTGAAGGCAGAGAGGAATAAACAACTGTGACTCTTGGAAACTCAGCTGGAGGGGGAGGTGGAGGCTGCAAGGGTGAGGCTGAAGGAGGCCCCCACAAGGAAAGCCTATAGGGAGTATAGGTTGGCAGAGGGGCAATTGAGGATCTTGAGGACCAAAAAGGCAGAGGGAGCCATGTTAAAGGTCGGGCAAATGAGGCGGACTCGCTTCTAGCGCGCCTACTGAGGGGCAGCAGGGAACAAATTACGATCTCGGCCCTGAGGGATGAAAGGGGGGAGAGACTCTCCCGAACTGAGGAGATTAGGGAGCGACTAGCCAGATTTTACGAAGCCTGTACACGTCTCAGGACCCGGTCACCCAGCACCAGAAGGACTTCTTGGGAGCTTTGACCCTACCGCGTCTCTCTAGGGATATCAGGGAGAATCTGGGACGGGCCATTACGGAGGATGAGGTGTGGGCTGTCATTACGTCACTTCCCAGCAATAAGGACCTGGGCCCTGACGGCTACCCGGTCTCTTTTTACAAAACCTTTTCCGCCATGTTGGTCCCACACCTTGCACAACTTTTTAACTCATTCGGCATCACGGGCTGCATTACTCCTTCAATGGAGAAGGCCAAAATTACACTCATACATAAGGCAGGCAAGGACCCGGAAGAATGCACCTCCTATCGACCAATTGCTCTTATAAACTCGGACGCAAAAATGTACACTAAAACCTTGGCGAGGCGCTTGGAGATGTACCTCCCTACACTGATCCACCAAGATCAGACGGGGTTTGTACAGGGATGGCAAACGGCAGATAACATCAGACGGGTAGCTCACATGGTTGAGAAAATGCAGAAGACCCACATCCTGGCGATTCTCCTAGCTTTGGATGCTGAGAAGGCGTTCGACCGGGTGGAGTGGTCCTTTCTGTTTCTCGCCATGGAAAAAATGGGTATAGGCGCAGGGTTCATCAACATGGTGCAGGCGAATTACAGAGCCCCTACCTTACACTTACTTGTAAATGGCGCAATGTTGCGACCCTTCAAGCTTGGAAGAGGTACTAAGCAGAGGTGCCCCCTTTCTCTGCTGCTGTATGCTCTATACTTGGAGCCCCTTCTTCTGGTGATTCGGGAGGCTGAGAATATCCAGGGCATTCCTTTCGGGGGGCATCAGCATAAGGTGGTGGCGTTCGCCGATGACATGCTGCTCACTTTGACGAGCCCAGGGGAGTCCATAGAAGCGTGTATGGCACTATTGTCCAAGTTCAGGGAAATTTCTGGTCTGCAGGTGAATTTGCAGAAATCTGAAGTAATGAATCTGTCGCTGAAGGGCGATGAGGCAAGGGTCTTAAGGGCATCCTCTCCATTTAAGTGGAGTCTGGGTGGAATACGATAGCTGGGGATTAGGGTTACCCCTCAGTTGTCGGGATGGTACGGGGCAAATTACACTCCCACGCTAGCGTCGATTAAAAAAGACCTCAGGAAGTGGAGCTCCCTAAGGATATTGTGGTTGGGAAGAGGTTTGGTGCTCAAAATGGTGGTCCTTCCATGATTGCTTTACTTATTTCAGGCAGTTCCACTTTTCAAACAGCTCCCTTTTTTAAGGCATTGGACAAGGCAGTTAAGGGAGGGCAAGAAGCTGCGCTTGTCTAAACGGCTATTGGCAGCATCTAAGAGGGTGGGGGGCTTAGCCTTACTGAACTTCTGCCGCTATTACGAGGCTACGCAGCTCAGGGTAATCCGGGAATGGTTTTCGGTGGAATATAATAAACAGTGGGTTAAGATGGATAGAGCAGTAGTTCGGCACCATTTGGGAGAGGTACTCCGGCTCCTGCGCAGGTTAAGACCGGCACATCTCTATATGAGAAGCATAATTAAGAGGTTGGTTGAAATTTGGGATGGGGCGGTGGAGAAATCGGGGATTACTACCCTTCCGTCGCCTTTCACCCCCATCTTCAATAACAGGGATTTCACCCTGGGGATGGAAAAGGGGGCATTTCTGAGATGGGAGAGCAGGGGTTGCAGGGTCATCAGAGATTTGTTTCGAGGTCAGAATGTGAAATCCTTTGAAGAATGCAAACGGGAGTTCGGGGTGGGCGAGGAGGAATGGCTCAGATACTTTAGCTCAGACACTGGGTGATGTCCACAGAGGTTCGGAGGGTGGCAACTCACGATCTGACACAGTTCGAGCAATACCTCCTGATGCACAAGGGGTACAAAGGGTTGATTTCGGACCTTTATAGGCTACTGGAGAGTGCCGGCCTGACTGTGAAATGGCCGTATATGTCCAGATGGGAGGGGCTGCTAGGGGCGGGAATGGACTGGGAGGACTGGGAGAGGCTTTGGAAACTGATCCCGAAGGTGGCCAGGGCTGCCCAGCTACAGGAGGCCTGGTACAAGTATCTATTCGGATGGCAATACACCCTGGCTCGCCTTCATGCAATAGTCCCAACAACATCCGGGACATGCTGGAGGGGTTGTGGTTTAGAAGGCACAGAGGCTCACATTTGGTGTGATTGCCCTAATATTAGCCCCTTCTGGAGGGATATTTCTCGGGTGCTAGACCAGGCATTTGGGGAAGGCACGAGTCAGGACCCTTGCGAGATCCTATTGGGAAGGCGGCGAGAGTCGGGGGGGAGAGTGAGGGGGCAATATAAGGCAAAAGTTGTCTTCATACTAGCAGCGATGGCTCTCATTGCCCAAAGGTGGAAGCGCCCCAGGATCCCAACGGAGCAGGACTGGCTGAGGAAAATGTAGAAGATTGTATCATTGGAGTGGGCTACGTTTGCAGTTAACTGCAACTTGGGGAAATTTGCGGCGGAATGGGGAGAGACCTTGGACTACTTGAAGGGGGAGTTCCGGGAGCAGTGGCGACCCCATAGACTCAAACTGTTGGACCTACATGTCTAAGGTGCCGGATGTGAAAGGGAGGAGGGGGAGGTTGGGGGCTCTATGGCAAGGTTGGGGGGGGGGGGTTGTGGGTTTTGTTATTGTCTCAAGTTATTAAAACAAGAAAGAGAAGTTTTAAAAAAATTAAATAAAAAAAAGCTCCATATCAAAATATGAGAAAAGAGTAGTTGGGATTGAGGTGAATGTGACACTGTTGGAGAGGAATATCACAATACTGAAGAAAGAGCTCAATTCCAGCTTTAACTATTCTAATACAATAAAAGATCACTTACATTTTCTGGACATAAAATAATCTATTTTGAAAAGTTGCGGCCAACATTCTAATACACACACGTTCAGAGTATAAGAATTTTAGGGAATCAGATTAGGACCAGAGGTGGTTAGTTTTATTGTGATAAAGCTTATGGACCAGTTTGGAAGGTCAATTTCAGAATCAAAGGCACATGAAAAAGCTCACAGGATCAGGTAGATGAAACTATATATGTCTGTCAATGACTTCGCTAAATAACTGCAGAATCTCCCACTCGACCAACCAGATTTAAGTTATTCCCCCCACTCAGGAGAAACAGAAAACATATTTGAGGAGTGGGAGTGAAAGCCTGGGGCGGTACGAAGAAGTGATAAGGAAATTCAGTGAAGAATTCAAGTGCGAATGCAAATTTGTTATAATTCATAATTTTCACCAAATATACCAACATATATTGCTAACAATGTTTTCATATTTCAAAATCAATAAACTCTTATGGTATACATCATTGATGATGTCAGTTGTTTTTTGTTTAATGTTTTTGTGCTTTACAAATGTATTGCTTTAACATAAATACGAGTGAACCTGCTGTTCACTACTTTTGCAAACAGGTTCTGAACAACCTATCAATGACGGATAAGAAAAAGGAGTTTTGGTACAATCAAGTTATAAACTAACAAACAGTCACAATGAATACATTCTGGAACGACAACGAGTAAAACATACAACCTGCTATGTCACATAGATTAGAAATTAAGCATAGCAGTCTAGGAAAACACACTAAATGTTGTTTAAGGAACCCCCCCTTGCAATGTTGTTTTAGAATATAATTTCTATGTTTGACAAGCTCAGCATATCTTGATTCCAATCTTGCAGTTATTTTGGTGCTTTCACATGACAACTCTCACAATATGTTTTACCCCATAATAAGGGCCTTCTCAATCCAGATTGAGCTCCCCCCATTCTTTGCCGATGAATGATTGAAGGTTTGTATAACAAGATGAGATCTTTTCAGAAATATCAGTCTAAAATGCCAGGTGTGTCCATTAAAAACCTTTTGAGCCACTACTCTTTACCAATGCAGTGGACAGTCAACAAACACAGGGACCATTTAGTCTTGCGTGGTGTACGGTATGGCTTGACATGCACACAATACGATAAACAAAAGGATAAATATTCTAAACATCACAGCTTAGGCCACCTAGCAGAAAGAGCCTACAACAGCTAATAAACCCCACTTCTCAAGCATATCTCTCCAGTACAAGCACAACATTAATTCCACCAAAGCTTCCACCTACAACGAGAGAAAAGCTAAGGCCGCCTGTAGCTCCCGGGATCGTAATCCACCATGAGCTAGAAGCCCGTGCCACCCCCTCATCCACCTTGCTGAAAGACAACCTCTGTTACACCAATGTCCAAGACACCCTCATTGGGAAAATCACACAACTGCAAACTAAAATCAGCATTGATATGATATGGCATTTGTAACACGCCTATACACAAGTGTTTCAAGGTGCGACGAGGCAAGGAAGGGGGAACAGAGGGAGGACAGAGACGATTGTGCTAGGCCAAGTGACATTGAGATCATGCAAGTGCAGGGGAGGGGGAGGGGATTAGTGCCAGGGGAAAGGGGAGGGGGCAGTGCTGTACATGGGATCAAAGCAATAACGAGAAGTGCGGCCAGCAGGTGGCAGGTGCAAGGGTAAGTGCAGACAGCAGGTGTCCAAAAGGGTAGGGGGATCGTAGGGTTACAGATACAGACCCAAGTGCAAGGGTTTCCAGGAGGCAGTGCGGGTGTGCAACTGGGCGTGTAGGGACCTGGGCCTGAAATCAGAGGGTAGCCAAGTGACCAGTGCAGTATCAGACAGGAAATCAGAAGAGTAGAGGAAGAGAGAAGGCAGAAGCAAAGAGGAAGGTCTTGAGGAGCTTCATGAACCGGAGATGGTTCTCCTCGTGTTTCAGAGAGGCAGGGAGGGTGTTCCAGAGGGAGGCCCCAGCCGTAGAAATAGATCTACCACCAATATTGTTGCTTGGAGAAGCGACTGACCCTGAGGGAGTTGGAGGTGGAGGAGTGATGAGCTCGAGTAGGAAGGTATTTACAAAGAGAGAGTTGGAAGTATTGAGGACCCAGGCCCCAGAAGGCGCTGTGGGCAATGCAGAGGGTCTTTAACTAAATCCTTGCAGCCACTGGGAGCCAATGCAGAGATTTCAGTGCTGGAGAGATACGATCCCTGGGCTTGAGGCCAAGGACAAGTCTTGCAGTACTGTTCTGGATGAGCTGCAGAGGGCGGATAGTAGAAGCCAGCAGATTTAGAAAGAGGCTGTTGCAGTAGTCCAGCCTAGAGAGAACCAGAGCTCTAGAGACAGTGAGCTTCTGGGGGAAGGAGAGGAAAGGAGGAATACCTCTGAGGAGGTGCAGTTGGTAGTTTGACTTCTTAGAGATGTCAGAGATGTGAGGCGAAAAGGAGAGTGTGGAGTCGTAGATGACCCCAAGGTTCTTAGCCTCACAGGTGGGAGATGGAAGAGGGCCAAGGAAGGCCGGCCAGAGAGTGACAGGAAAGGAGGGTGCAGGTGTGCCAATGAGGAGAATCTGCATTTTACTGGCATTAAGGCATAGATCATTGGTGGCACACCGGTCCTGAATAGCAGACAGTCACAAATGAGGGAAGGAGAAGAGGTGGCAGAGGGGAGCCTGAAAACGATCTGAGTATCATCCGCATAGCACTGAAGGTTGGAGCAGAGAGCGGCAATGTGTTGGGCGAGAGGTGCCAGGTATTGGTTGAACAGCCAGGGAGAGAGGTTAGACCCCTGGGGAGCACCACAGGTAGAGAGTGAGATAGAGGAAAGGAAAGGCCCAAGTTGGACCTGGGAGGGTCGATCAGAGAGGAACGAGGTCAGCCAGGCCAGGGCCTGATCGGTGATACCCAAGTCATCACAGAGACAATTGATCAGGATGGGACGGTTGAGCATGTCAAAGGCAGAAGAGAGATCAAGTAAGATGATGACAGAGGGGATATAAGAATCAAGGATAGAGAGGCAGGTCTTCATGGATGTTCAGGAGAGCAGTTTCTGTGCTTCTGGCTGCTCTGAAGCCAGTATGATGTTCATGGAGACTACCAAGAGATTCAGTGTGAAGATTAAGCTGGGAGATGGCCAGCTTTTCCAGGAGTTTGCCCAGGAAAGGAGTGATGGAGATAGGCGATAATTAGCTGGGCAGGAGGGGTCGACTGAGTGTTTCTTGAGAAGAGGTTGCACAAGAGAGTGCTTCGGGGGGAAAGGAAGGCTCCAGTGGTGAAGGAGTGGTTGCAGAAGTCAGCCAGGGCAGGAGCAAGGGTGTCAATGTGGTCCTTGATGGTTTTGGAAGAACAGGGAAGTAACTGTTTTGACGAGACTTTCATAGATCAGACTTGTCTAGAAACCTCGCCTGGGGAAAACAGGAAAGGAAGAGAAAGAGGGAGGAGAGGTGGGCACAGAGGGGCCAGAGGTATAGGAGAGAGTAGAGGGAGGAGGAGGAGAGGAGGAGAGGACGGGAGAGTGGACAGGATGCCCTGGGTTTTAGAGATGAAATAAGAAGCCAGGGCCGTGCAGACGGCCTGGGGGGGGCAGGAGAGGTAGAGACTGCAGGAGGATTGGCCAGCTCCTTGCAGATTTTAAAGAGTTTGGCCGAGTTGTTAGATGCCACAAAGATGCAGGCTTGGATGTGGGCTCTCTTCTTAGTGCGGACAGAGAGCCGGTATTGCCTTTGGAGCAGGCGGCAGGCCTGTTTGTCAGAGGATGCGCAGGAAGCTATCATTTCCTCTCAGCCACCCTGCACTTACGCTTAATGTACTGAACCTCTACTTCCCCTCATCACCACCATTGTCAACTCCTCCTTTGCATCCAGCTCTGTACCCATTGCCTTCAAAGAATCCTGGGTCTCCCCTCTGCTAAAAAAAACCCACCCAAAACCCAGCATCCCTCACCAACTACCAGCCCATAGCCACTGTCCCTTTCCACTTGAAAATTATCGACAGCCGCCTACCTAAAAATTCATGACTTCATTAAATCTCACCACATCTTGAACACACAGCAATCCAGCTTCTGGCCCAAACACGGAACTGAAACAGCCCTCTTGCACCTTAAAAACCAACTTGATGACACCATGGATGCTGGCAACCTCTCTTTCCTTTTACTCCTCATCCTCTCTGCTGCTTTTCACCAAGTCAACATTGGTCACTCTGCCACCATCTCACTTGTTCTGCCCATTTCTCCCCTGCAGCAGCCAAATGGATCTCAGCCTTCCTGGCCAACAGATCCTCCAGAGTCTTCGCCAGGCAATGCTGCAGCCCCAGTCACCCCAATCTCCAGCTGTGTCTCACCCACCTTCTATAATGTTTCCACAAAGCCTCTATTTGACTACCTCGACTCCTATTCAAATTATGCTGACGACACCCAAATCCTCATCCCCCTTTCCAGTAACCACACATAGGACATCCTCAAAGTAAATACTATCTATCACATGATCGTAATTTGGATGGCCTCACACAGCCTCTCTCTAAATGATGAGAAAACAGAACTACTTCTCATCTGATCCTCTATCGTCCCGCCAAACTTGATACAGCTTTCTGTCACTTCAGCGTTGCTGGCCACACTATCCTGGTTGCCACATCTGCAAAAACATTGGGAGTCTACCTAGACGCATCTCTGAATATGACGCACGCCAGATTAATCATGTTGCCTCCTCCTCAGCCTATGCCACGAAACTCCTTACCGCAAGCAAACCTTTGCTTTCCACTGAAAATCATCTCACGATCGCACAAGACGTCATCCTGTCAAAGCTGGACTACTGCAACGCACTGCTCTGTGGCACCTCTGAGAAAACCTTAAACAAACTACATGTAATACAAAACAATGCACTTCTTGCCGTGCTAGAGCTGAATAAGCATGACCATATCTCTGATGCCAGATGATCTGCTCACTCAATTCTTTCTATCATCCACTGGTGTATGTCCAACAATGCGCCATCATACCTGGCTCTGAGGCTTCACAGACATGTGCCCACTAGATCCCTTCAATCTACGCACGACTACAGCCTCAGCATAACAAGATTTAATTGCGAAAGAGCTGGAGGCTCCAGCTTCCCGGTGCGCACTGCCACCCTCTTCCTTGTCGCGGGGAGCCCTCCCTCAACCTGTTCAGGAAAAAACTCAAAACTCACTTGTTTAACTAACTACATTGTACCTATCTTGTTGACTAAAATTACTGTAAGAAAAGGGGATTCTGCACACATCTATTACTGCGCCACACATAGATTTTGCTTTTTTCCCATATTTTATTAGTGGCCCATAGTGATAACATGTGTTTCGGCACCCTTAACGTGCCTTCTTCAAATCTGGGCAAAAATGTACAAGTTGCTATCTTTTGGTGTTCAAAAAGTCTCTATTAACGTATCCGATTGAGTGAAAAGAGTCCCATCAGACTCGTAACATAGCCGGTGCTACAAATTCATGTCTCCTGCATCACGCATCATGTCCCTTCTGAGAGAAAATTACTGTAACAACTTGCGAACTAAGCGCAATGTACCTTTCTTGACTACACACCCTGTAAGAGCTCCAAGATGCCCATAGACTTTGTCCGCTACTATAAATGCATGAATAAATAAACGGTACATAGATATGGCCCTAGTAATGACTAATGGGAACCTTGCAAAAACATGGGGAGCTTCAGGGGTACCCTGAGTGTCTGAGTGGCGTATTTGACTGAATTGGAGAACGTTTAAACAATTGTTTATAAGAAAGAGGTTGGCCTGCGAAAAATTAAAGGTTATTAGGGAAATGGCAGGTTACAGCCTAATGATAATCTCAGTGGGGTATATTGAATGTGTTATTGTTTTGTATTGATGGGTTTTATTTTTAAGCACAATCATACACCGAAAGGCAGCTTGGCGTACGTAATGGTGAATGGTCCGCCTCCATCATTCTCTACCAACTTTTCCCCTCCTCCTGATAACAATCTCTGCTCTTTCAACCTCCTCCACTTTTTTCCCTAGATGACACCTATCTCTGACTCCAACCTCATCCAAATTCTCCCTCCAGCTCTCTGCTTGTGCACTGCTTGCAGTACTCCCCTCTCTCACCACTCACCGCCAAACGCCTACCTCCAACCCCTCCTTGCACAATTCACACTGCCAGACAGAGCCGGTTAGCCTTTATAACCTTAAGGTATTAAGAAAACCTAAGCCCTGAGGACTGTGCTCAGATTTCACTAGGCATATGGATAAGCGTCAAGTCTACTCTTATCCTCCCAGTTGCCTGTTGTGAGTGCATGTCTAAATCCACTCTTCTAGTGTGTGAGCCAAAAGCTGGAAAATGCCTTGGTGTCAGAAGGAACAAGTTACTTACCTGTAACTGTTGTTCTCCAGCATGGGTCTGGCATGGATTCACATGCTCATGAATATTCCCCGTCGTCAGGCTGGGAATCCTCGGTAAAGAAAAAAACAGTATCAGTTTCGTTTCTGATCTGTCTTTCGTAGTAGTAACCAATCACTGATCTCTGCGTCATACTGACCACAGCCAATGACTGCCCTCTACCTACGCCCCGCCTCTGGCAGCCATCTTCAGATTTGGTAGCACGTGAAGTGGCAGTATGACCAAGTGAAGAGCCGCAGAGGGGTAGGCGGGAGGGTTCGCATGTGAATCCATGCCAGACCCATGCTGGAGAACAACAGTTACAGGTAAGTAACTTGTTCCTTCTCCAGCATGGGGTCTGGCATGGATTCACATGCTCATGAATAAAGAATACATAGCAGTACACACATGCACAACCATGGGAGGTGGCAAAGGCTCAACATTAAGCATTACATCAAACTCAATATTAAGCAAATCTTACCTCCTCACCAGGCTCACCTTAGGCGAACAGGTTGCGCAGCACTGCTTGGCCGACCCTGGACTCCTCCCTGGAATCCCGATCGACGCAGTAGAATTTCGTGAAGGTGTGCGTCGACCTCCACGTAGCAGCCCTGCAGATGTCCAGCAAGGGCACACCAGATAGGAACGCCGTGGTAGCTGCGATCGCTCTGGTGGAATGGGCTCTCGGACGGCCAGGCAGCGGTCGGTTTGCCAACCGATGACAGTACATGATACAGCCGGAGAGCCATCTGGAAATGGAAGCCTTCGAGAGAGCCTTCCCCTGATTGACAGGTCCAAAGTTCACAAAGAGTTGTGACGTCTTCCGAAAACACTTCGTGTGGTCCACGTAGAACTTCAGCGCTCTAGCCACATCCAGCGAGTGCAAAGTCCTTTCGGCCGGCGACAAAGGCGACGGGAAGAAAACAGGCAACACCAAGGGTTCGTTGAGGTGGAAGTCCGACAGCACCTTGGGCATGAAGGAGGGGTGCGTCCTGAGCACTACCCTCGTGTCGTGAAAAGTCAAGTATGGGGCCTTACAGGAAAGGGCCTGGATCTCTCCCACCCGTCGTGCGGAGGTGATGGCCACAAGAAACGCTGTTTTCCACGACAAGAACTTCAACGGAGCCGAGTGCAGAGGCTCAAACGGAGGTCCCATGAGCTTGGTCAGCACCACGTTGAGCTCCCACGCCGGGGCCGGAGCCTTCACCGGCGGGAACGATCTGAACAGTCCCTTCATGAACTCTTTCACCAGATGATGAGACCACAAGGACGTCCGCCCCATGGTTCTGGTGTATCGGGAGATCGCAGCAAGATGAACCTTGATGGACGCGTGCGCCAGTCCAGCTTTGGCCAGCGTCAGTAGGTACGGCAGTACTTGGGGAGCCGTAATCCGTAGAGGGTTAATCTTCTGTGCGTGGCACCAGACAGAGAACCTCTTCCATTTGTGTCCGTAGCATTTAAGAGTTGAGGACGCCCTGGCCTTTGCAAGAACCTCTCTGCAGTCGGCCGGTATGTCGTATCCTCCAAACTCTAACGCTGCAGGAGCCAGACCTGCAAGTTCAGCGGCTTTGGGTCATGATGGAGGATGGCGCCTCCTTCCCTGGAGAGAAGATCCGCGTCCCCTGGCAGCTTGATTGACGGGGACGCTGACAAGTCTAGAAGGTCCGGGAACCATATCTGCCTCGGCCACGCAGGTGCGACGAGGATCATCCTGCACCGTGACCTCTTGAGCTGGTTGATGAGCCGGATCAGCAATGGCAATGGAGGGAACGCGTATAGAAACAGGCCCTCCCAGGGGAACGAGAAAGCAACGCCCATGCTCCTCGGCTGGGGAAACCTGCTGGCGAACCTCCGGCACTTGGAGTTCGTCGCCGTCGCGAACAGATCGATCTGGGGTGTGCCCCACCGTCGGAAGAGGCGGTCCACTAGATCCTGCCGTAGTTCCCACTCGTGGCACGAGCGCAGCTCCCTGCTGAGTGAGTCGGCGATGGTGTTTTTTATCCCTGCCAGATGAAACGGCACCAGAAACATCCCTTGGGCGACGGCCCAATGCCACAGATCCTGCGCCTCCCTGGACAGGGCTGGGGACCTGGTACCGCCCTGTTTCCTGATGTAGAACATGGTGGTGGTGTTGTCAGTGAAGATCCTCACCACCTTGCCCTTGAGGGACGGAAGGAAGGACCTGAGGGCCCAAAACACTGCACGGAGCTCCAGGACGTTGATATGGAGGGACTTCTCCATCGGGAGCCAAAGGCCTCTTGCGTGCAGCTTTTCGGTGTGCGCTCCCCACCCTTCCAGGGAGGCATCCGTGGTCACTGTCTCCTGGTGGCCTGGGGTCTGGAAGTCCATGCCCGCCGTCAGATGCGCGCGGGTGCCCCACCACCGGATCGCTCGTCGGAAACTCTCGTCGAGTGTGATCCTCTCCTCGAAGCTGCTCGTAGTCTGGATCCAGTGCGCGTCCAGGAACTCCTGCAACGGGCGCATCCGGAGCCTGCACAGGGGGATGAGGTAAATGCAAGAAGACATCATTCCGAGGAGGGACTTGATGGACCTCACTCTGGCCGCATCCGCAACCAGCATCCGCTGCACCTTGCCCAGAATGGCCCTCGTCCTTTCCTCCGACGGATAGGCCAGGAGCGACACTGTGTCGAGCTTCGCTCCCAGAAACAGTGCGTCTTGCGCGGGCACCAAGTGGGACTTGGCGTAGTTTATGGAGAATCCCAGGTCCGTGAGAAGTTGGACGGTCCTTGCCGTGTGCTCCACAGCAAGCTCCTTCGTCTTCGCTCGGATGAGCCAGTCGTCCAGGTAGGGGTAGACGTGGATCCCCTCTCGGCGCAGCTGCGCCGCTACCGGTGCGAGGCACTTGGTGAACACCCTGGGTGCCGACCTCAGTCCGAAGGGGAGGGCTCTGAACTGATAGTGACGCCCTTGGACCACGAACCTGAGAAACTTTCGGTGTCCCTTTAGGATGGGAATATGGAAGTAGGCATCCTCCAAATCCAACGACGACAGGAAATCGCCCTCCTCCAGCTGACCCAGGACGTGTTGGAGGGTGACCATCCAGAACTTCTGTGCCTTGATGAATTTGTTCAGTCGTCGTAGGTCCAGGATGGGACGCCATCCCCCGTCTTCTTCTTCACGAGGAAGTATCTTGAGTAAACTCCGGAGCCCTGAAGCCTCTTTGGGACGAGCTCGATGGCGCCCTTCCTGAGCATCGCCTTTACTTCCAAGAGAAGTTGAGGGACGTGATGTTCTTTCCTGGCCACAGGGGGGACGCGCGGGTACCTTTTATGAAACTCGAGCGCGTGACCCTGGGCTAGGGCGTCCAGCACCCAACGGTCAGTGGAGATGGACTCCCACACGCTGATGAAGCCCGCCAGCCTCCCACCGGGGTGCTTCGGTGGGGGCCTGATCCCACGGCCGGATCAGTCCTGCTTCGACGAGGCTTTGCCGCCTTGACCTCCTTGGCGACGACGGCAGGGTCCGCCTGACTTGCCTCGTTCTCTGTAAGCTTCCTGCGACAACGAACGGGCCGCTTGACGGTAGGAACCTTTGGAGGCACCCTGTTTGCCTCCGCCACTCCAAAAGGGCGGCCGCCGTTGCTGGAGAACCCCAAGAGCCCGGCCCGTCTCCGTGTCCGCTTTGATGGCTTGAAGGGAATCGTCCACTGTTTTCCCAAACAGGTTGTTTCCATCGAACGGCATGTCCAAGACTCTGGTCTGCATGTCCTGACGGAAGTCAGTAGCCTTGAGCCATCCACGCTGCCTAAGGCACACGCCGTTGCCCAACTGGCGAAATCCAGTGTCAGCGATGTCCGTCGCAATCGTAATGGCGTGGTCCGACGCCACCTCTCCTTCCTGCAGGATCTCTAGGGCATCCGCCCTCTTGTCGTCCGGTAGGAAGTCCAGCAGGGGGGCCAGTTTGTACCACAGCTCCCTGTCGTAGCGGGCTACGATAGCCAAGGCGTTGGCCGCCTTAATCGTCATCGCTGCAGACGAGATGACCCTGCGTCCCATCGTATCCAATTTCTTTCCCTCGCCGTCCGGCGGGGAAGTCGACGTAGAGGCCGCACCCCCCCCGCGCTTTCTTCCTGGCCGCCACGGAGACGACGGAGTCCGGGGTCGGCTGTGCCCGGAGGCACAAGGGGGCCGCGTCCGGGACCCGGTACTTCTTCTCGTACCGATCCCTTCTAGCCAGCGTCGTGGATGGGTTCTTCTGGAGGGTGAGGCCCTCATCCCAAATATCGTCCAGTAGAGGCACGGAGAGGACCGTCTTCATCTTGGCCTTGCGCCGTTGATAAAGGAAACCTTTCTTCTTCTTCTCTTCCGGGCAGAGCTGGAAGAGCTCGGATGCCCTGGCGATCATGGAGTGAAACAATCTCGTCGGGCGGGGAAGCCCGGGTGGGAGGTGACGATGGGAGATCCTCATCGTAATCCTCGTCGTCCGTACCCGTCGCGGCCGTGTCAGTCCCCGTATCATCCCCACGAGTCGTGGACGGGGAGGAGGGCTGAACAGGGCGCGATGGCTGAAAAGGAGGTGGAGGATGAATCCTTCTTCTCTTAGGGGGGGGGCTCCCAGAAGGGCCTGACTCCGGGTCCCCGTCGGGAGCGGTTCCTCCGCTGGTGGTAACGGCAGTCTCGTCCTTATCTCCGAGCATAAGGACTGTATAGCCAACAAAATGGCCGTCGAGTTGTCTTGCGGCGCTGGTTGAGGGGAGTCCGACGGGCGGTCAGGGGCCCCGTCGGCACCCTCAACGTTATCGTTGTCTCCTACGTTGGGATCCCTCCCGACGGGCTGGTCTTCTTCCACGCCAACGCCGTGGCTTAAGACCTCGATCAGCTCTTCCTCAGAGGTTGAGGCCGAATCCACGACAACCTCCTTCCCCCCTTTTTCTTCTCCGTCGGAGGTTTCACGGGGTTCCTGTCGATGGGCATAAAAGAGGACTCCCTCCGCGGTGGCAGGGAGACTCTGAGCCCCGAGGTCGCCACCACTCGTGTAGGCTCCATAGGCTGAGCAAGGGCCGCCGCGACTGTCGCGATAGAGGCCTTGGCCGGATGAATTAAGGCTTTCACCACCTTAGGTGCGCTCACCGCCTTCTCCTTGGGGGGAGGGACACTGCCTCGTTCTCCCTCCGATGGGGCCTTTGAGCTCCACCGGGGCCTCTCCAGGAGCTTCGCCGGGTGCTCGGCCTTCCTCTTACCCGAACCAGAGCGTTGGCTCGTGGTTGATGGTGCCGGGGAGGATGCGCCTTGCCTGGCGCCCGTAGAGCCCGATCGTTCGGCGCTTCCGGTGCCAGCGGACTCGCGGTGCTTGGCCTTATGTTGGACCCCGTCGCCGGGGCGTCCTCAAAGGTCTTAGAAGACCGCTCGGATTTCTTCTTCTTCTTCTCGCCTGACAGGCTCTTCCCTTCCAGCCAGTTGGCGAGACGTTGATGGCGGTCCTTCATGGTCCGCTCCGACATATTGCCGCAAAACGCACAGTCCTTCTCTACGTGCGTCTTGTCCTCATGTAGGCAGTAAAGACAAAAGGAGTGTTCGTCCTCCTTAAAGACATTCTGAAGCTGGCACCCAGGGCAGACCCTGAACAGCTTTCCGGGCGTCGAGCTTCCCTTCTCCTGGGCCATGTCCGAGATGGGCCTGAGAAACTTCTGGAGTCCTCCAAGAAGCTTCTGGAGTCCTCCAAAAGCGTGGCTCGACGAAATCTTCACCCTTGAGGGGCGTAGACGAATCCGACACGGGTCCCCGTTGATCGGATGAAGAAACGGTGGAGCTTGAGGCTCTTTTTGACCGAAAAATCAAAGTTTTTGAGAAAAAACGCGAAAAAATAGCACTAACGCTCAAGAGCAATAGCACGAGGATCCCAACACTTGAACGTGCGGTAAAAATCTGAACATGGCTGCCAGAGGCGGGGCTTAGGTAGAGGGCAGTCATTGGCTCTGGTCAGTATGACACAGAGATCAGTGATTGGTTACTACTACGAAAGACAAATCAGAAACAAAACTGATACTGTTTTTTTCTTTACCGAGGATTCCCAGCCTGATGACGGGGAATATTCATGAGCATGTGAATCCATGCCAGACCCCATGCTGGAGAAGCTATTTATTTTGTTTAGATCTCTTTCGTTACATTTGTAAGATTCTATCATCCACGATGCTGGGCAAATAATACTAGTTTGTTTCCGCACATGTGCTTTCTGAGCGATCCATCTTCCTCTGTGTTTGAGTTCCACTTTGTAACAGTGGGGTATTTGGGAATCGCACACATGTGGGTTATAATGCAATATAGTTCTTTAGGCATCAATAGAGAAGAAACAGATGTATTTCCCTGTGTGTTGGTGACACTGCAATGCTGTACCCTTAAGGGGAGAGGTTTATTTTCTCACACTGGATGTTTAGGTATGGCCAATGAGCTGGAATACTTCTATGGTGCACTTACTTTATTTTATAGGAAGGATCATCTGTAAGGGTTATGGCTAAGGCACTTGTCTGGTGGTGATCACAGATAGGGTTAGTAGAAGGGCACGTATACAGGTCTTGTGATTATCTCCTTGGTAAAACCTCTTGTGCATAGGGGGGTAGGGATTTAAACATTCCAGTGAGTACCCAGCAGTAGAGCATGACATCAATTAAGGATTCCCTCAACATCAAATATACAAATTACAACGATGATACTCAGAGCCTCATCACACTCACTAGTGAACACGTTCTGGACTCCCAAAAAATCAACGGCACTTACAAAACCATCCAAGGCTGGATAGTCTCCCGCCACTTGTGTCTCAACAACGAGAAAACTGAACTCCTTGTTGGCAACCCATCACCCCTCGCCAAGCTGAGCCCAGACAAATGCCATCTATATGTTTTGAATTATTTAATTATACTTTTCCTTTCAGATACACACTGTAAAAATTGGTAAACATGATGTATTAACGCATACTCTCCTGTACCAAATTGATGGAATAGGTATTGTGAGGGGTCAGAAATGAGAGGCAGACACAAAGTTGGAATGTTCTCATTGTCAGACATTTTATTAAACTAAAAGGTGTTGGAAAAACACCTCTCTAGTCCTATCCTAAAGAAGAGTCTCCCAACCTAGGAAACTATAACTAAAGATCAGTCTGTATCAACTAGACCTTATGTCCAAAACATTCTAATCTGATCTTCACACTAGAAACAAACAACTAAGAGTGCAAGGGAAATGTCTTTGGGGCTCATTAGGGGTCCGTCGGTAACTGTGCCGGTGCTACCGGCGGGTTCCTGCCTGATCCTTACATTTTTACCATCTCTGACTTCCCGGTGCCACCGGGTTATTGCAACCCCACGGCCTGGGTAGTCAGGCGCCGGTACAATGTTGTTCCCCATTCCCATAGAGTCCAGTAGGACTCTATGGGAGTGGGGACCACGGAAGCACCGGCACCATTGATAACGGTACCGGTGCTTCTGTGATGGTCTGCCTACCGTGGCCGCTGTGCCCGGCAGGGTCAGACCTGTAAGGCACAGCGGCTCCGGCAGGCAGATCTGTAGTATGCCGGTCCGGAAACAACAGTGCTAGTAAGCTTACCGGCACCGTTGATTCCGGACCCGCATACTTGTAATGAGCCCCTTTGACTTAATGTTTAGAAAAAAAGTGTTTATACAAATAAAAGGACAAATTCAACAAAAGTGTTCTCCAAGGATAAATCCTTGGACCCAGAGGGTGGTTCTCTTCCCCTGTATCTTCAAGTAGGATGGCAAAAGTGTTCCTTTTAAACAACAGTTTATTTGTATCACACAAGTGCTTCTTTATCCAACAGTTTGTTGGATCTTTATACTGGATTCAGAAAGTTCTTGCTCAAACAAAACATCCAAATATTCCTTTATTTCTTGGTACTGAATTCACAAAGTTCTTGTAACCTTGAAGGATGTTCTACTGTACTCCTCTATCAGAAATCCTTGTTTGGGTTTATTAGATCTCCTGGTATACTCCCATGCCAGGAACTTTCCCAAAATATTAGAGTTGTTATACAACTTCAAGTTCCTGATGTATGCACCTACTAGGACCTCTTTCATGTGCTTCCCAGATCTCCTGGTAAACTTCCCTACCAGGTATTACAACACTGTTAGACTTTAATTACCACCTTGATGGATTGCCTCATTTACACCTCTACCAGGAATCCTCTTATGGGTATACTTTCCTGCCAGGTATCTTCCCAAAATGTTAGAGTTCTTATATAGTTTCAGATGCCTGCTATATTTGCCTGCCAGGACTTCTTTCATGGACTGCTTTTATGGAGTTGTTAGATCCCCAGGTATACTCCCCTGCCAGGTATCTTGCCACAATGTTATAAGCATTAAACAACTTTGAAGGGCTGCCTAGTATACTCCTCTGCCAGGAATCCTTCTCTGCGGTTTTGCAGAACCCCCTGTACACCCCTCTGCCAAGTATCTTCTCCCAAATTTCAGCTGCCTGGTGGTGTATTCCTTTTGTCAGGACTTCTTATTGGTTTCACTGTTCTTTTTGATAGGCTACAGCAGCATCTACTTTGTTGTGTTCAATATATTTACTGAGGGTAACATCTGCTTCAGCTTTTCCCCACATTGACATCTCATGCATATGTATTTGTTCGGGATACGTTGCTGTACTTTATCTTGTCAGTGTTCAAATATTCTTCTTATTGGGCATCGAGTTAACAATGAGCTTTGTCTGTATTTAAATTGCTTTTGAGCATTGGCCATATTAGCAACATCACACTGTTCATTCACTTGATTGCATATGTGTCGGTATGCCCTGGGGTCCCCATCGACTTTGGGCAGACTCACCAGTCGTTTACAGTGTCTCCGACTTATGGCGTGCCTCTGCAGTGAAGTTTATTCCCAGGGTCGGCTTTTTACAATATGCGGAAGTTCCTCCAGCGTTTCCAGCAGCTCTGCATTCACTCACCGACTACCTACTGCAACTTGGACCTGAGAATCCTGTTTCCTGGCACGACCGCATCTCCAGGAGCTCTGCTGCGGCTCCCAGCACTTCCACAGTCTTTCAGGTGTGCCTGCTGCACCTCTCTTTCCTTCACGCCATGCCAGTATGTGTGACTCGAGCTGTCGCTTGGATCTTCACTCTTCACGTCTTCCCTCTGTCTGCTTTCTTCTGCACAGCTCTTTGCCATTCTGCTTGACAGTGTAGAGAGGATGCTATTTTTAAATGTCCCACACACTATAGGTTCAACAAAACAGCTAGTCTGCATGTTAGGTTTTGGGTTTCCCTTAGTTTGCATAAACTTGTTTCTCCTCTTCGTCTCAGTAATTGAGGCTTCATGGGAGCTGAAATACATAGTATCACATACAGAAACATTAAAAACAGTAGATGTTATATGTGTGTTGTGAATGTTTGAGGTAAAAAGTGAATTTTGTCTAGATTGACACAAAGGAAGGGGTTTTTGATTTTTACAAAAAGGGGGTATCGTGGGGTGACAACAAGCCATCAAGCCATCAAGAATTTGGGTATTATAGGGTCTTCTTCAGGGAAGAGAGAGGAATACTGTGTCTCATCCGATGGGGTCACCACCTCCTCCTGACAGCTGTCTCCTCCCACATGTTCCTCCCTCATATATCCACCCCTAGGGTCAGGATCAGGATCAGATAGTGACTGCCGTCCTCTGGCCACGTGGGAGGAGGTCACTGCCTGGGAATCAGTGATGGCTCCACCGGATTCATCACAGTATGGAGCATTCTTCAGACTCGCAGGCATTTTTAGATCTTTTCCAAGAGAAAACTTCGATTGAAGATGTGCAGATTCAAGCATCAGGCGTTTGCTGAATAATCAAACACTGCAAGGCAAGATTTCAATGTCCCACTTCTTCCTCTAGGGCGTTCTCAGATGTACTCCAGTTCAGGTATGGCTTATTCCACTGCAGCCATAGTAGACCAAAATATCAATAGACAACTAGGGGATGCTATCAGTGTATCGACTGGGCCAGACTGCTAATGGTTCCATCAACTGTTTAGACCCGACAACCGATACCCTACAACCTCCCTAGCCATTCGAATATTATTCCCTTTGGGCCAAGTCTGGTCTACCGTCTGAAGCACCAGAATCCAAAATAGCTGGTCCGTAAAGTGTCCTTCAACAGAATAACACCACCATCGGAAACGTTAATGTGAGACCCAGGCCAGCAGGTTTGTGAAAGTTATACACCAACAGCTTGAGAAAAGAAGACAGTTTCACCCCACTTATCATTCTTTAAACCGGGTGGGTGTCCTTTCTTCGCAACGCATGTCCAGGAATTAAACCACATACTGTGACCAACTGTCCCAGACCCACATGGGTCTGCTGATTTTGAAATACAATCAATGTCCCTTTTCTTCCTGGAACTAAGCTTTGGGAAAACCAGGGATCCTGAAGCTCACCCTTTAGCATTCTGTTTCAAACTGTTATGTAGCCGAAAATCACTGTAAATGACCACCTTCACTAATTCATGGAAGAAATTCTGGCCACTTCAGCCCTGAGCGCAGTCTTAAGTGGCCTGGAATGCAATGCACACTGTGCCTTCTTATTAATGAGTACCAGCAGTAAAAGGCAGACAACTCCTGATACAGCCACCAAACCGGGTGGAATGCTGCTACAAAAATGGCAAAGCAGTCAAGAAACAGCTCACTAGACATAACATACAGCATGTTATAGGGCAATGCAGGAATAGCCTAATGCCCGACATAAAACAACACCTCTAACCTGTCTGTACCAAATAAACGGATCCTAAATGCTGCACAACACATGAATCAAGATTCCTTCGTGCTGACGGTGTTAACGCTAAACCTAGCATGCATGCCACTACCATTGGTTGCAACCAATGCAGATGCACTGGGACCCACACCAGGGGCCAGAAGTGGGGCCCTGTCCCAGTCATCCATCAAATGCTCATGGCACTCCTCACCCAGCAAATGCACATGTCAATGCAAGGTTCTCAGTATTTCTCTGCAGCATTCTGTGCCTTCAGCAGCTCATTCATTCCAAATCAAACTGGTGCCTCTAACATATGTGCAACTTTGTCACTGTTGCTATATTCATTCTTAACTGAGAAGCTACCAGTCCCGAGTATGTGCCTCTGGCTATTGATAAATTACATGCATGGTCCAGCTTTCCTTCTTTTGTTTTAGCCGATATTGTGGCTACTACAAATAGAATGAAATCGGCGTCTCCTCTGGATTCCATTCCACTTTTTATTTTGAAAGAGATGATGCCTAAAATCGCTTCTTTGGTTGCCCAGGTGGTTAACAACTCTTTCACCTCTGGCTCTATTCCTCATTTAAAAGACACACTGGTGATCCCACTTCTAAAAAAAACCTTCTTTGAATCCCACTCTCCATGCAAACATTTTCCCTATTTCCCTTCTTCCTTTTCCAATGAAACTCTTGGAGTCTTTTTTTATTCTTTTTAATCTGTTTTTTTCCCGGTCCGCAGCACAGAAACTGTGCTTGTTTTGGCAGCTGATGACCTTGCATGGCTATATGATCAGGGTGGTGTCAGAGCACTCATCTAACTTGACCTGTCAGCTGCTTTTGACACCATTATCATTATATTCTGCTTGGTCGTCTGGCCGTGGCAGTCATTTCGGGCTCTGTGCTGTGCTATTTGGCTGACTGTGCTCAATCACTCTCTCTTTCTTCCTATCGATCTCCCTCGGTAACTGTTGGGTGCCTCAGGAATAAGCCTTTTCCCCTATTTTGTTGAATGTCTAAAGTCAGACTCTTGTTATCCCATGGCTTCCTGGGCTAATCATATGCCAATGACACGCAGATTGTTTTACGTCTGGATCTTTCTGAATCTGATATGGCCTCTCGGTTCTATGTAATGTTTTCGACAGGGATTCAGCCAAAGTACTTTACTTCGCCTGAATACTGCAGAAACAAACTCACAGATTTTTGATTTCTTTGATTTGGTGTGCCGCCCCCCCCGCCCATATACCCTCTTTCCCTACACTAAATCCCCTACTCCAGGCCCCTCACCACCCATGTTAACCCCTCCCCTCTTAGCCCCCACCTCCTGCTATGGTGCGCGTGGTCACCATGTCCGGTGGACCGTGCACCGCTGTTGATAAAAGGAGAAGACTTCCCGCCCAGCAGTAGTCACTCCCCGTCACACACCAATGATGACTCACATCTTTCATCGGCGGCTGGGAGCAACCCGCCCAGGCCTATAACAACTGGTGACGAGGATGGGGACCCCAAGCGTGCCGTCCAGAGCGGGAGCTCTGGCATTCCTTGTCTCCCCGGGCATGTCACCAGGCAGCCCCTGCTTTCCCCATGCCCAGCTGTGTTGTCGGCAAAAGCGTGAGGGCTGGCGCTGGGTGGAACTTCTGGCAGCAAGGCCTAATAATCCTTGCGTGCTTGGTTAAGTCCATACCCTGAGCGTGGTGCCGCCTGCTGCGAGGCATCCACAGCTGACCAAGGCCCCAGAAAAGAAAATAATAATAAATAAGGAGATGGAAACTGGCTGCTCACCATCCAGGCCACGGGGGAGACCCAGAGAAGAAATAAAGGATACATAAACCACCTACTACACTCTATCATCACCACCACCACGTATACGAGGTGGATGAAGAATACCTGATACAAAGGGTGACCCAGCAACGCTGCACCAGCGTCACCGGAAGCAGCCCTGCCAGGGTGCTCATGCTGCGGGGGAGGGGAGAGAAGCCTAGCCCAACAGGACTACCTCCTAGAGGTGCCACCAGGTGTCCCCACAGCCCGACTAGCGGCCCTTAGGTGACCACAGGGGTGCTTGTGCCGCCAGGTGGATTCCACAAGGAAATGGTTGCCACACTGGTGGAGGGAAGGCCCCACCATGATAGAGAAGGAGGTCCATGACAGCGGGGCAAGCACCTCGTCCATAGCTAGACTATCGCTATCAGCCTCCCCAAGTGATGGACGCACAAGCTCTGGCACTGCCAATGATGCCCCACGCAGCTTTACCGGGTGCACAGTGACTGGATTTGATGTCACGGGAGCCCCCGCCACCCTCGGGCCACGGTGGGACACGTGGGTCGAAAGGCTAGAGATGTACTTTGCGAACAATCAAGGAGGACGATGAGGCAGCCCAAAGGGCAATGCTCCTGTTCTATACGGGCAGTGAGGTGCACCAAATCTTCAAAACCCTGAGACCTCGAGACAACTCATACAGCGCAGCGAAACAGGCCCTGCAGGAATACTTCAGACTGCTCGTCAACAAGGACTATGAGAGATTTCGCCTGCAAGGACTATGAGAGATTTCGCCTGCAGCAAGCCCACCGGGACCCGGCCTAACTGCTTTATGTGTACCATGCCTGACTACAGAGATTGGCCATGACCTGGACGAGGAAGACGAGATCAGGGCACAAATCATCCAACACTGCTCATCGGCAGCCTTATCCCACCAGATTTTAAAGAAGCCTGACGTTCCCCTACACAGGATCCAGGAGCTAGGAAGGACCCAAGAGCGCCCCACATCCAGGGTGGCGCAGATGAAAGAGGCATTGAAGGAGGATGCCCAGAGTTTGTGCAGGCAGTGTCGACCAAATGATCGCCCAGGGGTCCACAGAATATACATAAGGCAGAGTGTGCAAGGGGCGCAAAAGCCCCAGAGGAACGCCAGTGCCTGTGGCGGCCCAGCACATCACGACCAACCATGCCCAGCGGTGGAAGCCATGTGCGGGCGGGCAAAGTCAACCATTACATCCAGATGTGCAGGGCACTGTGGCAGTCAGCGCAAGCGTCTCGACCACCCCGGACCCCATCCAGACCACGATACCAGGAAGTGGCCGCAGTGGATGAAGATGGGAGGCCAGGCCCAGCGCCCTGTCAAGGATGTAAGGAGCAGATGACGTGGAGGAGGCATTCTTTATTTCAGCTATATGCCTGGATTTACAGCAGCAGAGAAGGAAGCCCTGCTGCTCGATAACCATCAGGAACACGAGAATGTCGATCTTGGTGGACACCGGGGCTTAGGTCAACGTAATGACGGCACCCGAATTCAAGAAGCTCTCACTGGCACCGCTGTAGCACCCGACCATCTGCATCTTCACATCTGGTGGGTCCTCACCCCTGCCACTGGACAGATTCTTCGTCACTCCTGTGCAACATGAAGATGTCACAGTGCAGGCCAAGTTCTAAGTGACACCGGTAGCAAAAGAAACTCTGCTGAGCTGCGCAACTGCGAAAGACCTGGGGCTGGTGCACTTCACCTTTCAGATATACTGCCAAGATATTGATGACCTGCTGGTGCAGTTCCTGGGTCTTTTCGAAGGAGTGGGCTGCCTAAAAGGACAGGAGGTGCGGTTGCACGTGGATCCAACAATCCAACCAGTAGCGCTACACCAACAGCGTGTCCCACTTCACATGCGGCAGAAGGTGGAGGCCAAGATCGTAAAGTTGGAAAAGGCAGGCATCATTGACAAGGTGGAAGGGCCCACATTGTGAGTGTCACCGATTGTCGTGGCGGCCAAGCCCAAGTGTCCAGAATACGTGACGGTTTGCGTGGATATGCGGCTGCCCAACTGGGCGATCAGGAGGGAAAGGCATCCTACGCCCACGCTAGATGACATCCTGGCTGATCTGCAGGGAGCCCAGCTATTCTCATCGTTGGATCCCAAGGCCAGGTGCCACCAGGTCCCCCTACATGTAGACTCACGGGCCATGACAAAGTTTTCCTCACACATCGGCCTGTTTCGGAGCCGCCGGCTAAGCTTCGGGGTGTCGCCAGTAGCAGAAGTCTTCCAGCACACCATAAAGGGAGTGTTGGCGGGCCTCTGCAGTGTCTTTAACATGAGTGACGACGTGCTAGTGTACTCAGCATTACCGAAGGAACACATGGCCAGCCTCACGGCAGTGCTAGTGAGGCTGTCCCAGCTGGGACTTACCCTGAGCCGGAGGAAGTGCAAATTCATGGAGCCCCGGGTACAATTCTTTGGCTTTGTCTTTCTCTATGGGGGTCTATCACCCAACCGCAAGCAGCTAGAGGACATCAAGGCGGCACAGCAACAACATCACCCACAGAGATCCGCAGCTACCTTGGAAGGGTCAACTTTTGCGGGAGATTTATCCGAAATCGCTCTACCCTCACGGAACCCCCCAGCCCCCTGCATCCAGACAAAGAAAGACCAGGACTCGAACTGGGGCGGGGCTGAACAAGAAGCGCTCTGACACCATAATGGCATACTTTGACCCTACAAAGGAATCAGAGGTACTTGTGGATACAAGCCTGGTGGGGCTAAGGGTGGTGCTCTTTCAGGTGTCTGAATCTGGTGTACAACAGCCAATTGCCTTCTCAAGCAAGGCACTCACGGACATGCAGCGCAGATACTCCCAGATCGAGCGGGAGGCACTGGCCATCCTGTGGGAGTGCAGGAACTTCCATAAATACATCTACGGGCATCCCATCCCCATTGTCATGGATCACAAGCCCCTGGTCCCCATCCTAGGAGGGACCAGGCCCAGGCCCCCGATCAGGCTCGAACGCTGGCTCTTTCAACTACAGAAATCCAATGTAATGCTGACCTATAGGGCAGGTGCCGGCAACCCCGCTGACTAGCTTTCTCGCCACCTGAGAAGGCAGCCCGGAGACACCCATGGACGACACAGAGGCCAGGGTGGCAATGGTCATGCAAGCGCCAGTCCCCAGGTCGATGTCAGTGTCAGAAGTTGCCAAAGCAACCAGACAGGATTCGGGCTTGCAGGAGTTGGCCGAGCAGCTATGGTCCGGAGAGTGGAAAGACTTTTTAAGCATCACTCAAATCCGAACACCCAAAGCACAAGCATTTCTTCGGGGACTGTGGAACATGAGGAATTAGCTCATGGTGGGGCCGAAACATGTGCTTCTCAGGGTGACACAACTGGTAATCCGCACATCCCTTCAGAAGTCGACAATCAAACTAGCCAAGGTGGCCCACCAAGCAGCCACCAAATGGTGGCGAGGCTCTGCGAGAAGATGTGGTTCCCAGAGATGGAAAGGAAAGTGGAAGACATGCTTGCAGCATGTATCTGGTGCCAGGAGGCAAGGCCCCTTGCCAAAGGGCCACCCATTGCATCCCCAATACGGGCAGACGCCCAGGCGTCCAGTGCAAAGCCCCCAGCATGGACTTTGGAACCGTACTGCAGTCTCAGCACTTCCTAGTGTTATTAGATGAATTTTCAAGGTACCCGGTGGTGCAGTTGGTGGGCTCCACGCCGGCCAGAGCAATCATACTGATACTGAAGGAGACATTTGCCACCTTTGGGCTTAGCTCAGAGGCAACATGCTCACCTTGGAAGCAAGACGACACAGTGCAACACATGTTCGAGCCCCGGGTCTGCCCTTAGAAACCTCTGGGTTTTAAGCGTGTTATAAATAACCTATCATATCATATCATATCCTGGAGTCAATAAGAATGGACAATGGGTCCCCATTCCACAGCGACGAGCTGGCCACCTTCCTGAGAGCCTATGGCATGGAGCACCATCAGATTACACTGTGCTGGCCACGTGGCAATGGCGACGTCAAGAGATTTATGTGGATGCTCAACAAAGCTTTCTGCATTGCCCTGGAGAGGGGTCAGGCACTGAAGCCCGCACTCACAGAGTTCCTCATGGCCTACTGCACAATGCCACACTCACCCACAGCTGTATTCCGGCCAAAGCACTTTTTGGACGCAAAGTCAGGTCCACAATCCAGGAGCACGAGGCTTGGTGGCAGAGTACAGTCTAACACACACTGGTGAGAGTACGACAGAAGCAATTGAATGCCAGACAACGCACCCAATGCAGACCCCGCAGACCACGCAGTTCCCAGCCCACTGAGATATCCACAGCGGGTGGGCCGCCAGCTGCCAAAAAGGCTGAGAGTCTATGTTATGGAGTAGGCCGTGGTAAATCGTAAGTATAATGAGTGACTATGTTCTGTAATATTGGTTACCGTTACATGTTCTTGTTTGGGGAGGAAAGTTGGAAGGGGATGTTAAAGCGCGTGTGGGCACCATGTCAGGTGACCCCTCACACCACTGTTAATGAAAGCGGGAGGACTTCCCACCCGGCGGTAGTCACTCCCCACCCCACACCAAAGATTTTGAGCGTCTTTCTATAGCGGCCCGGAGCAATCAGCCCCCAGCCGATAACACCCTCCATATCATTTGATGAGATTTTCTTGGCAGAATTATGTTGAAGTAAAGTACTTCAGTAGAATTCCTGTCAAAAACATGACTGGATACCCACCTCTTGGTTGAGACTGTATTTGGAATCTGTGGGAAGCTGGATGAGTGACAATTGGCTGAAGCTGAACGGGGACAACGCTGAGGTTTTGGTGGTTTGCCCCCCTTCGGCTACATCTTTCTGGACTCACACTTTTTGGTCTCCTTTGCTGGGGTACTTCCCGGTCCCTGTTCCAGTGGTTAAAGATGTATGCTGTAAGATCTCAGCCTCTCTGTATGCTGAAGCCCAAGTCAGTGCTTTATGTCAGTCCAGCCACTATAATTTAAAGATTCTTTGGAAAGTACTCTTTATTTGCCAGGCTATATGCAAGCTCCTGTGGTAGCTTCTTTGGTCTTGGTACTATGGAATACTGTAACTCTCTTTTTTAGGGCAGCCAGCATACCTAATTCAGCATCTGCACATTTTGCAGAACTCTACTGCCAGAGTTGCTATGCAATCCTCTTATCGTGTTCATGATTCTCCTATTTTACACTCCCTTCTTTGGCTTTCCATCCTTAGTCACATACATTTTGAATCTTTGTGTATTCTTCATTGTGCCTTTTATGGTACTGGCACAGAATACCTTCAGTTGAGGTTTTGTCCATTTGTTCCTTTCTCGAGCTCTTCACTCTCAAGATGCTCTTCTTGTCCAGGTTCCTCATTCCAAACGATCTTGGATTGGAGGAGGTGCTTTTTTCTGTGGCTGTGGTTGCTCTATGGAACAAGCTACTGTCATCCAGGTGGACAGGACACGGCCTTCGCTATTGGATCCAGTTCCTGTGGGTGGACCAGTGTGGGAGTATCACCTGAATGGAGGGTCCTCGGGGAGTGGAAGTGGGACACCGACTGGTGAAACGCAGCATTCCCCTACTTATAATACCTTTACCCATCCTACCACGCATGTATAATCAGAAACTCTACCCCCACTTTCCTGACACAAACACTTTCTCACCACACAAAAGACAACTGACTAACACCAGAGCCGTTTACCTGACATGTCCCAACACAAGGATCAGGCAAAGTCAGGAAATGGACCAGAACCACACACACCTGATGGCCCTTGTCCTTCCCCATAGGTATAAAAGGTGGAGCACGAGAGCACACTATGAGCAAGGCAGACCACACAACAAGAACCTAAGGGGCGACAAGGAGCAAAGCGACCGCCTCCTTTTTAAGCCAGACCAACAAAGCCTCCGTGAAAGGAATCATAAGACCCCGAACAATAGCCAGCATGTGTTGCAGTAGATGTCAATGGTACACAGAGCCCTCCTACACTGATAACCACACTGGAAGAGACACTTGCTACCGTGGTACCGTTCTTCACTCCAAAGACAAGAAAAGCCAAGCAGTTCATCACAGCCAGTGAGTTGAAAGAAGAACCAATAAGAAACAGCTCTGTGTTGAACAGAAGTTATGAATGGCAAGTTAAGGTAAAATCAAAGAACTGTTAACACACAAGGGCTAATACCAGCTGCAGAGGGGTCCAGCACCACGTGGGTGCTCACTCGAGAGACTCTGTTTAATTCCCCTATTGTTGAAACTACCGATACCAGAAGGCCTTAGGAGAGCCACAAGGAGAAGGTCAAAGTGGTCATAAAGGGGCCTATCAAAAACCATGTACAGTCGAAAGTCTTTGACCGACAAGTAATTGGGAGACGAAGGGAAGTGAATCCTGCATAGTGAGAAAGTAGAAGGAACTTTGGGGCTGGCAAACCTGAACCCGACAGAGGGATGCCTGCAGACAGAGGTGAAAGAATGATGCCCAAGGAACATTTTGTTGACAACAGGGAACCCAACATATGGATGACCACAGTGGATTGTCTAAAAGGACATTAAGACTTGTGAATGCAACAGGTGAAATAGTTTAGGAAAAAGCCATAGTGAACCCGACGGAGGAGGCTAACATCCGAGAAGGGTCGGAACCCAGAAGAGGGGGGTCGAGGGGTGAAAAGTCATCAACCAACGTGCATATGGAAAGGAATTTTTGTTTGGTTATTTTGAACACATCAGGTCCTAGAGGATAAGAGACTTTTTTGTATAAAAAGAGACTTAACCCCGTAGATCCTGATACCTGAGGGCAGAACTGTAGTCTTGTGGGAAAGCTCGAGAGTGTGCTGTGCTCAGGAGTCCGGCCTTGTCCCATGCTCAAAGCATGGTGAAGGCAGACCCCCGGCTACCACATCCTGATATATCATTTTGTGAACACTTCTTTCTTTCTTATGAACCCTATCTCACACTCTTTTTGGTATTTAGTTGTAAGGATTGGAAATCATATTTTTTTTAGTATAGGCCCTTTTCTTTGACAAGACACCACTAGGACTGCCATATTATTATTTGATGGTCGTAGCTTGCTCCCATCTTAGATTTAGGTTTAGATTAGGCATTTTTGCAACCTACCTATACAGTTTAATACACCCCTTTGAACGGTGATCACGTGTGTCTGTCTTTACTGTTGCCACCACAAGCTCCTTACTGTCCACTCTGGGCTATTGAAAATCATGTACTTTTCTGACTTTGAAAATGCACCTGTTCTAGGGTGAAATGTGTACTTGTTTGGTGGCTGTTTGTCTCTGCACAGGTTTTTTTAGTGCCAAGATGCCTTGTTGGTGTAGGTTTGCGCTCTACAAATAAATTAACATGAGTGACATAGCATACAATAACCTGAGAATGAGGTACCACGAGAAAAGAGCTGAACAGGTCAGGTCAATCACCTGCATAGCAGCAGGTACAGGTTTCTCAGTTGCTGAGCTAGGCTCCATAAACGAGGATCTTGAGGACAACATTTGGTGGACTGATAACTGGAATAATGGGATCTAAATATTATTATATTTTCAATTTTATTTTTAAAACAAAATGCCTTCTAGTGTTTTGTAACTTTTACTCTCTGCCGCTGCCTGCATGATCTCTAAACTGTCCTTCTCAGCAGGCGCTTGTTGCAATGATGGAAAGTTCAAACATCATTTGACACTTATTTGCAGTTATTCAATTAATTCTGCCATTTCTCAGCTGATATGTTTTAGTATACATTTTTTAATAATGTGTTCCTTGTCAGTTTTAAAAGGAAACCAATATTTTTCACAGTAACACATTTAATGCATTTTCAGTAGATTTGTACTACTTATCCCAATAGAAAACGTTTTGTTTTAAGTCGATCTCACTGCTTAAAATTGAATTCTTAGAAACATCGGATTATCCCCACACCTCTGAATAGAATGAAGATTTTTAATTATAAAGTCATTTGTTTGATTCAAATCAGGTTTCTTTGCCATTTACTTCCCCCCAAAACCTGGAATAGGTTTTCTTTTTTGTCATTGTGAGCACGAGTCTAAACTATTTGTCAGTAACATTTTTAATATGGGTTTAAAAAGTGTTTCACTATATTCTACAGTGTATTGCGAATTGAGGGAATTTGCCCTTTCTCCCCAAGGGGGAACCCCCTGTGAGGCTAGGATGGTGAGTTTGCTTCGCAACACCCTCCCTAGGGGTCGAGCAAAGTGGGGCTTCACTGGGAAAGACTCCCATTTAGGGAACAAGGACTCCAGTCCTGTGAGGAACTCCCTAAAGCTGTGCACACTGTGGCCTACATGGGATCCTCTAAAATAACAGCAACCTTTAAACAAGTCTGGGGCCAAGAAAAACTTAATAGATGTCATTATCACCCTGAAAGAGAGCATGTCCCTTTAAATGGAAGTATCCAATCCACTAGGACGAGTACGTTGAATAGCGAGTAGCCGACTAGCAACTGATGGAGAGAGGAACGCATATGCAGGCAAGGGACGGCCCCAGCTACGTAACACCTGGAGTAGACGGAGTAGGCGTGAGACGTGAAGCCTGCGGTTTTCAAGATCGCACTGTACTCACCAGGGAGACACAAGAGCTATGGGGAATCCCCACTGTGAGAAGCCGAACAGGCAGGAGCCCCGCGGAAGGTGGTGGCGTGACCACGAAGGATCCAGAATCCCAAATATGTTCTCCTTCACAGTGGGAGGTAACAGCGAGAGCGGGAATTAGGGAGGACCAGAGGGAATCATTACACTGTGCAAGTAACTCTCCCCAGTACAATTCACAAGGAAATGTTAAACGTGAAAATGATGAACTTAAAGTCTTGTAATTATATGAAAAAGAAGTATTGAAAATCTTGATAGTGAAGGAAAGAACAGTGCATAACGATACCCTGGGAAAAGGGGAAAGTACCACGATATTCTATACAAGAAGTGAATAACATAAGAGAAAGAGAAGATTATGAGCCTTAGCTCAGAGAAACTATGCCGTTGAACATTATACAAAATCAAATGGATCAGGACATGGTGAACCATAATTTTCCAGGAGAGAAGGCCTACCAGAGAAATTGTATTTTTCAAGAATACTTTGAATCTAGTAACGACTAATAGATAGATATTATAAAAGATCCACTAAGGCTATTTACAAGGAGGAGAGAACAGCTAATAGCCCACTTGAAGAGTTACAGAGACTGATACAAGAAATGAGAGACTATTTGAAGATTATATATTAATAAGGAATCCTAAGACTGGTATCAGAAGTACCTTCAGGAGAAAGGAGCCATTCTTCTGACCTAAGTTAGTTATCATAGTGGTAGGGTCAGTTAGGTTAGTTTGGATAGCAGATGTATTCCTTTGGACATTCACGAATGACTGACGAGCACCTTAGTTAGTTACATAGGTAGGGACCACCTATAGTGATAGGGAGAGTGAAGCCCGCGCACGTAAAAGGCGTGCATTTTCGAGGCTGTTTGCCTGTGCTGTGCTGTGCTTTGCTGGGCAAAGTGTTACTGTGGCTGCTTGTGACGGATTTATTTGGGATTACAAGTGGAGCGGAGTGCTTGTGTCTCCGACCCAGAATCCTGCAAATGCACCAGAAGAACATTGGTAGTTAAAGCAGGTGTGGCTCCCTTAAAAGCTACGAGACTGTTGCTCCACCCACCCATCAAACCAGGAAGCAGATTTAAGCAGGATATTAACGCCCTTGCAGCGTGAAGCCCGCACATGTAAAGGGCGCACATTTTCGAGGCTGTTTGGCTGTGCTGTGCTGGGCAAAGTGTTACTGTGGCTACTCCTGACGGATTTATTTGGGAGTACAAGCGGAGCGGAGTGCTGTTGTCACCGATCCGGAACCCTGCAAATGCACCAGAAGAACATTGGTAGTTAAAGCAGGTGCGGCTCCCTTAAGAGCTTTGAGACTGTAGCTCCGCTCACCCATCAAACTAGGAAGCGGATTTAAGCAGGATATCAACGCCCTTACGGCCTGAAGCCAGCGTACGTAAAGGGCGCGCATTTTCGAGGCTGTTTAGCTGTTTGCTGTGCGCTGGACGCAGGACGGGGGAATAAAGCCTTAATTGAAGTCGTCCGTGCATGTCCTCAGCGCTCGTCATCCTGGTGGGATAAAAGGTACTGACTATTGTCCACGGTCTTTCCTAGGTTCTATAAGGCCCTATTAATGAATGTTATGCAAAGCTGACTTGAACCTTACATCCTTCATATCCCTGTATCGCTGATGGTAGATATCTGGGGTTGTTAAAAGCGGCGCTTATATACATATTTCTTTCTTGTTTTGTATTAAAGAGTACCTTGGGGACTGCAGGCAATTGAGCCTTTGACCCAAGGGCGGTGCGCTGGTGCTGGACTACTAATAATTGTGAGGCATCTGCATAATGTACAATCTGCAGAATTCAGGCAATCCTGATGATATCCATCCAAAAAAGAAAACAATAGAGGGCACGGGTAAGGATCAGGACGAGAGCCTACAAGTATGCAAATTAGATCATTTTTGAAACGCTATAAGACAGGTGGAGGCATACTTCACCCACCGCCAAGCGTGTTCTCTCTGGATAATCAAATACCTTCAACCTCTGGTTTTTTAACTCATCTGTGAACCTTCGGTCCCTGCAAGGCCAGGAAGTGGGAATTTCGACACCGGTCAATCATCCCATTCGTGATTCATTGCCCATCAACTTAGATTACAATTTGAGGATGACTACAATGAAAAATGCAATATTAACCCATTTCTCTGAAGGCTCTAATTTAAAAACTACCTGCTCTTTAGCGGGTCATCCAACAAATGAATTAAATAAGATAACTGTGCTAGAGCTCACAAATGGGATAGATCACTGTGATGAAGAGCTGTTGGAATTAGAAATGCAAATATCAGTGAACGTATCTTATGAATTAAATAAAATACCAGAAGAACAACAAGATAATTTGGAAAATGAGCCCACACTTTATGAACCAATCAGGTTGGCTCACTCTTTTGCAAATATCCAACAACAAGGGCAAATCGATTCAAATCCTACTCTAATTCCTCCAACAATTACTGCTCTGAACTTTGTGTTAAGCTCACCAGTGAAGGTCTTCAAATCTATTAGGTTAGAGACACAGCAACATACGGGTATACTGTTGGAAGTATCAAAGGAACTGGAATTGGATGACATAATGGCAACGGCAATGAAAACAGCCGTCAATGAAGGTATGGGAGTCATTCAAAAAGAACTTTGGGAAATGTCAAGAGACCAAGCTATGAAATTGGACCAACGTTTGGTCCAATATGCCCTAATGAAAACAGATTTAGATGCTTTGGTGAAGAACTTAAAGTCAACTTCAAAGGTGAACGAGGAGAGTCGCAACGGGGAGCAACCTATGATAGCCCCTGAACCACTCCTAGATGATTCACCCTTGTCAGCATCAGTGATGGAGGAATTTTTCTGAATGGCACAGGCTATAGATTTAGATGTAACATCTAAAGCGTCGGCTCCGGAGCCTCCTGGAAAGGCGTATATAAACTGAGGAGTGGGGAGAAGAGGAATTAGGAAAGAAAATAAGAAATTGACTGGCAAAGCGAAAAAGAAAAAAATGGCAATGGAAGGTGTTAAAATCAGCAGGGGAGGTGAAAGGAAAGTGTAAAGCTAAGAGGAAACATCTGGCAACTGATACTAATCATTTTATGAAGACACTTAATGCAAAGGCTGGACAGGTGGTAACAGAAGAAAAAGTGAATCCGCCAAAGAAAGGAAAGGGAATAAAACAGAAAAAAATACTAAAGAAAAAGACAAGAAACAAACTAAAGAGATCCCTGAGGCGGATTTAAAGAAAATCACAGTGGGCCTTCAAACGGACGTAATGGAACCCTCAAGGCGTATTGCTCCAATTTTTCGCCTATCAAAGTAAAAAACAAAGATGGTGAATCCTGCAATAAAGATAGCCCCAAAGTTCTTAAAAACTAAACAACCTCAAGAGATAGGTCTTGGGGGATTGGGCTTAACTCCTGCCGTGAGTGGCGGGATACCAATAACAGGCACAAGTGTAGGTTTACATCTAGCAGCTCTGGTGAACTCAGTGTCTAGCGGTATTAAATAAGTCGTCCAAAACCCTCCTTGTTTTGGTGAGGGCTTTGAGCCAAAGAAAAACATGCTAACTCACCCTCAGATGGAGCCAAAGTTAAACGTGTATAATAAAAACTCAAATAACTCAAATCAGTTGAAAGCCCTAAGAGTACATATATCAAGACTGTCTCCAATCTCCCAAATGGGGGATCTGTTGAATCATTCCAGGATCCTATCAGAAATTAAACTAATCCCAGGTTTGAAAAACTTCTCTTCAGATGATATTGAAGCAGTAAAATGTCCTCTTTCTCTAGACACAAATACTGTTGAACTATTATTAAAATCAAACTTGGGTCTGGAATCAATTCTGGGGGAGACATAAGCTTGGGGAAAAAGAGGCTTTAATGTCTCTAAGAAATGCCCGATGTTAAGGAATACATCTCCCTAGTTGAAAGGAAATCAGCTTTACAATCAAACCCAAAACAATACCAACAATACGGTTTCAGTTCCAACAGCTACCTGGGAAATGGTTCCAGAGATAATTACACAAGTTCTCCTTAGAATGGGTATTTAACAGAAGAGCCTCTAGCAAAAAAATCACTTTAAGGTACTGTTATGGAACTCCAGAGGCTATAAATCCTTTCTCTTAGAGCCGAGAAAATCTTACATCTTTGGATCTTTTGATTTGGTCTTACTTCAGGAAACTTGTCTGACATGCTTAATCGGAATAGATGAATTTACCACGTTTCAACAACTAGGAGTAGTGTCAGAAGGAGGGAGACCTTCTGGGGGACTGTTGATAAGTTGTAAAAATAATGCTTATTATGAATCTAGGCTACTATCAAATGAGGAACAAGGTATTCTGATAGTGAGGATGGAGTTTAAAGCCCCAAATGTGGGTCAGATTTGGATCCTGGTAAATTTATATTGGAACTCTCGTAGAAGAAGGGATTGTGGATGACCGTACATGCAATGCTTCAACTATTAATAGACATTAATGACATTAATAGATATTAATAGACATCAACTTGTCCACAATTGTCCCTATCAATTATACATGTAAACTGACTGTGAATTTGGCTGGTAATTGCATTTGAAAATTTGATAGAGGTGGAAACAGTCTGACCAACAAATTGCAAAATATGGTGGCTAATGTTCCTGAGGTTCAAATGTATGATTCCTGTAACCCATCTAGTTTTCATTTGTTTTTATTGGATCTGGACCCTCAAAAACAGAATAACCAAACACGTTAACTGGTCCATAAGCATTCCTTTAACTGCCAGATAATGGAACAGAAGAGGAATATAAGATCGGAAAAAGCTGCGTTAAAAAGAGCTAATCTCGATAGGAAGTCTTTTGAGATAGCGCTAACCTCAATAAATAATTATTATAGAAATTGGAAAAAAATCAGTTAAGTCAATCATCTTTCGGCAAGATAGGGAAGCTATGCTCAGGTCTTTGAGTCAGAGAAACTCAAGACATTTCTGGACTATTCTGGAGGCAAAGCAAGATCAGCAGATGGGCCACCAAGATGCCGTATTACAAGAAGAGACGTAGGTGGACCATTTTTTCGATGATATATGGGTCTGCAGGTTCATATGTAGATGTCAATTGGGAAACTGCTCATTGCTCCCTCTCGTATACCAAAGCTCACATAGAGCACTTAATAAGGAGCCCCTCTACATTGAGAGCAGCTGGCCCGAATGGGCTTAGCAATTGGACATTGAAAATGAATCCATCATTGTGGGCCCATGTTCTTAAACTACTCTTCGACCAAATAATTAGATCAAAACGTCTCCCAGAGTCGTGGAAAAATTCAGTCACAATCCTGATTTTTAAAAAAGGGGACAGACTCCTAGCAGTGAATTATAGACCAATTTCACTATTGGATGCGGACAGTAAAATCTTTGTCGGCTTAATTTTAAGAGTTAGTAGAGTGGGCCAAATTAAAGGGTATAATTCCGAAACAGCAAACTGGTTTCAGAAAGGGACTATCCACCTCCCTGAATGATCTGGTTCTCAGCTGCTTGAATGGAGATCTGGGAAATAAATATGGCATACCCATGTTCAGAGCATTGATTGACCTTACTCAAGAGTTTGATACAGTCAATCGGGCTCTCCTGTGGAAGAAACTGCATGCATGGGGAGTCCCATCACACTTACTCTCTATGCTAATTGAACTCCACCAAAATACTAGGATGAGAGTTAGACTCTCTAGACGGGGTCAATTAACAGACTCAATACGGGTAGATAGAGGGGTGCATCAGGGTTGCCTGATAGCGGCTCTTCTGTTTATCCTGTTTATGGCTGATCTGAGTATGGACCTGAAAGACAGCGGCCTAGTATCACGTGCCTCGGCTCAACTAAAATCAACCGGTTGGCTTATGCCAACGACGTAGTGGTATTGGACCACTCACAAGTAGGCCTACAGAGATTGCTTTCTGCACTTGAATTATATGCTCTAAATAACGACCTCAGGATAAATCCGGAGAAATCTAGGATTCTTATTTTCAAACATCCGAATAAAATAGTAAAGCAGTATTTCTGGGTAATGGACCACAGAAAAATAGAGATTGTGTCTGAGCTTACTTATTTGGGATCTATAATTATATCATACCCAACTAAGATCCATCTATTAGAACAAATCCATTTAAAAATTAAGTTGGGAGCTCAGATGAAAAGGATAAAAACTAATTTTTGTAAATTCTCTATACTTCCTTTGGTAAAATTATATTTAGGAAAGGTGGTCCTGATTATTCTGTATAGCATGGATACAAATTTGCTTGCAATTGGATGTCAATTGGGATTCGATAGAATCAAAACTCTGGAAAACAACATTATGCCTCCAAAATTGTGTCCCAATTGTATCCGTGAGGTATGAATTGGGGCTCTCTTCCTTAAGATTGTGGCTAGAGTGGAAATGGATCCCTTATGGTTCCCGTAGAGGGATCTTTATACGAAGATATGCCCGTCCTACTCTCGGCAATACGAACAAATTTCTTGAAAAAACTAAAGCTGAAATGCCAAGAGCTGTTAGACAATTTAGAATGTACATCAGATCTTTTGATTAAAAAAACCCAATCCAAGTGAAAGAGCGCCTGAAAAGTTGGGATTGGGTGAACAGAGGAGAGAGGATGAGTTTGACAAAATGATGACAATCCTTCTCCAGTATGGGCAAAAAAAGGACGATTCTTCCCCCATACATAAGAAAATATCCAGATCCATGTTCAAGGGACATTTTCTTGAGGTTCAGACTCAATGTACTCCCTACTCTGGAAATTCAATCAGCCAGAGATCTAACTCAATCAGATAATTGCTGTATGCAATGTGATGCTAATGAATGCCAAACATTAAAAAAATCTGGTAATTAAGTGTACAGGTACAATGGAGTTGAGAGTATTGAGACTGAGAAGATTTGTCCACGATATTAGCTGGCTAAACACTGAGGAATTTGGGTTTAGAGCCTCTTCTGGGGAGGAAACTTTTTAACAACAGAAATGGTAAGATTGTTGAAAGATCTAAAGTTAGTTAGTCATTAAGAATGAAACTCAGGTGACAGTTGTAATTGTATTATTAATTTAGTTTTTCTTTGATATATGTTGAAATGTATTTTGATGAATTGTTTTAAGTGTTTTGTATGTAAGGAAAATGTGTAAAGAGTCAAAAATGTTAGCCAACACACAATAAATAAAACATAAATAAAAAAAAGATATGGAAAGTTGGTCCTCATCATTTTCCTTTAATAAAACCATGTGAGTGTCTACTACCTTTTTTCTGATTCGCCATGAGTGACACATATACTTTTAATGTGCGGCCAAATATATTTGCAATTAATGTGGAAATAGATTTTTATGTCCTTACAATAACAATTTTTGACATATCCTATTAACCACATACTCGGATATTCATTCATTCATTACACAAGAACAATTACACAAGAACCAGCTATGTTGTGATCATTTTTAAATGATGCTGTTCAAGCTACAGGGCTCCTCTGTCACCACAGGGCCGACTCATGATTTTTTAAAATTAGGTGGATGCATATGCTATTTGCTCAGGGAAACAAATGCGTTTGGTTTCTCAGATATCGTTGAGAATGCATAATGTGTTTTATGGCAGGTAGCAGCCGTGATATTGCACTGTATAGGTGTTTGATCTGTGCCAGCGGATTTGGCATGAGAGCCCATGTTATTTGCTTGCACCCGGGTCCAGGCCATCCTTGTTATGCCCGTGAAACTTAGATCCAGATAAATGCCTATTAAGATCTTACTACCCACAGCATGAAAGCGTTTCAATATTCATTCTCACCCTTAGAGAGTAAAATAATGAATTACATAGAATCCCATAATGGTGGATCGATTTAACAATCACGTTTATAAGTACTTTTTATTAAAGTACGATAAAGTTAAGTGAGTGTTGTGAGCCAGAATATTTTTTTCTCATTTTTACAAAACCCAAGTGTTAGAGTTGGAGCAGAAAAGCTTAATGTCCAAGGCACTCCAACGCCGACCTCATATGTATGATGAGCTTTTACACCAAAAGAAAAAAGAACTCGGGAGCACCTTGAGACATTGTCAAAGAACCTTCTGGAGCTCATGTTGCTCATGTGTGTAATTTGGCGGCGGGGACCCATTACATTTACACTGCAACATGAGCTGGTGCCCACCACCGAATTTTCGTCATTTGCACTTCGAAGGGCAAAAGGCGGCGTTCAATGGTGTATGCCACCTTTTGCCCTTCACATTTGCACTCCACAGTGCAAAGCACAGAAATTCTGCCTGGCATGTGCGCATGGTAAGTAGTGTTCCCAATTGAAATTAAACCATGTTGGGGCGAGGGGTTCATTTCAATTGTACACGCGGCTGGGAGTGTTTACAATGGGTCCCTATGGGGTCTGCCTGCTTTTTGCTGGTGCATGAAGCAGGCTGACCCCATAGGGATCTCCAGCATTTGCGCAGGCATGAAAATCCATGCCGGTGCAAATGCTGAAGCATTTGTATCGTGGAGAGGGAGGGAGTGGCCGCAAACACATGTTGTGTTCCGCCCCCCCTCTCCACCATGGAAATCCTGGAAAATGAGCGGTGGCATGAATGCATGGCGTTAAAACCTTACTTAAGGCATTTACGCCTTGCATTCACGTTGTGGTGCAATTGAACATGAGCCCCTCTATGGTTTAAAAAAAGCAACAACTTAAAGCAAGAGTACAAAAATGGGGTTAAATATCATAAATCTATTCTATTACAGGGCGATTCCGTTATATGCTACAAGTACTCATAACTAACCAAGACATGTGCTTCTGGGAAATGAGCAATTCTCTTGTGCACAGTCAATTGAGAATGACAGGAAACCCTATAACCAAATCGGTTTGGAAGCAACCTTATACGGAAGTATATCCAGAGACTGAAAAATTACCACATCCAAATCACCTTTATGGTTATTCTCATTGGCTTCTTACCTTCGAACAAGAAGACATTGCTATCCTAATTAAAAATCTAAGAATTCTAGAGCTCCTGGTCCGGACGGGCTATCCATCTTCACCTTAAAAGATGATTCGCTGATGTGTGCATACATCTTATTTCACCTCTTTAAGAATATTATCCATAACAAATGCTTTCCATCTACTTAGAAGACAGCCCACATTGTACCCATATACAAGAAGAACGGCAGCAGGAACCCCAGTAACTATAGACCGGTAGCCTTACTGGGCGTTTCCAGCAACTTTTTTGCATCAATTATATTGGGTGAACTAGAAGCATGGTTACAACAGTCTGACATCTTAGACAGGAACTAATCCGGATTTAGGAAGAGGTTGTGCAATCTTTGAATGTTTTGTCTATTTACTTCAAAGACATGCGAGACTTAAGAAAGAAATATGCTTTATATGGTCGTAATTTCTCTAACAATGACCTTTAAGAAGGTTAATAGTGGCAAATTGTGGAACAAAATTAACGCCTGAGGATGCCCAAGATTCTTACTTGATATCTTAATACACATACATCTTCGAATGGAGATACAAATTAAACTGGACAGGAAAGGTTCTCTAACTGACCCCATTCAGACACACCAAGGCTTACTCCAAGGTTGTGTTTTTTCTCCTGCCCTTTTTAATTTATATCTGGCAGACGTTCCCTGCAACCTTAACATACATAAAGTCTTTCCTTCCCGCTTGGACTCACTGCAAATACAACATCTTGCGTACGCAGATGACTTTATTTTCTTAGATCAGACCCTGATTGGTTGCAGCGTTCGGTCAACTCCTTTGCTGACTATATGAAGGATCTGGATCTCGAAATCAATCCTCGAAAAAACAAACATTCTGATTACAAATGCCAAAAGAGGCAAATTTAACACTCTTAAATGGTGCCTTAATAATGTTGAATTGGAGAACGTGGCCTTGTGAAGTAATCTGGCTTTCAAATTAAACAAAAGTCCTGTAATTTAATAAGCGATTTCAAAGAGATGTCCCCATGAATTGTACCCTTTGTAGCCCAGATGGGCAAAGTAAATTGGAAATACAGGACATTTTCACTATTACCCGTCATAACATGTTATAAGGCATAGGTTATTCTTACTCTTGAATTGAAAGATCCCAAATTTCCTTGGGCCAGAGTTGAGGGTAAATGAATTGGCCCATATTTCCATTAAGGCAATGGTGAATATTCTGACCCCATTCCAAGATTTTAACACATGTGCCTAATTCACTATATTCAGAGTTATTTACATTGGCATCACATGACTCTTGTCTGACTCTCAGTTCTTGTATTCAGCACTGTTCCCTGCATGCCGCCACAGAGGAAAAAGACATCCAGGGCTTAAGCAGCTCTGTGGCCTTGTAAATATGTGCGGGGGCATTTCTAAAGCACATTGGTGCTTGGCTGCGCTCCCCAGCCTCAAGACCCTGCACCGCCTCCCCCCTCCCACTGCCCGCTCTTGCCTGATCCGATTGGTGTTCCAGAACACCCAAAGGACTCGGCGATAGCAGCCACATCCAGCCCATTCCCTGCATGCTGCCACATAGGAAAAAGACATCCAAGGCTTAAGCGGTTCTGGCCTGGTAAATACATTTATTTGGGGGCATTTTTTAAAGTGTATTGGTACTCCCCTGCACTCCCCTGCACTCCCCAGACTCAAGACGCTGTTCCTCCCTCTGCCCATAATGCCTGCCCTCACCTTATCCGATTGGTGTTCCAGGTCACGAGACACAGAACGCCATGTTTGAAGCCCTCCCCCGGGGCAGCCTTGCGTGGTAGCTGATAAAGGGTACAGACAAAGTGTGCATTCCTTGGGGTGCTCACCAATCCCTGTTTGCTTGTTCGCCCTGGTGCCCCATCCCTGCCAGGCCGTGCCTGCCCAGTCTGCAGCTACAACCAGGTAGGCGACTGTTTCATCACTCTACTACTGCATTTGCCTTTCGCTGTTGTTTGTTCTGCCACATTGCATTTTCTTCCTACAGGGCTTCCGTTTGGGTTTGTATTTTTGTATCTCGCTGTTGTTTTTTGCCGCCACATTACTTTTCCTTCCACAGTGCTCAGGAGTGTGTTTGCATTCCTGAGTCTCTCTGTGGTTTGTTCCGCCACATTGCTTTTTCTTCCCACAGTTCTTCCCAACCGTACATTGCTACGGCTTTCCACGACCCTACTTGCTCTTACTCCCTTAGTTGGGGCTTTCCATTTGTATTTGTGGCTGCTCTCCACTGCCATGCTTGCTTTCTTCCCTTGGAGTCCAGGGTGGGGGTTTCCTTACTGTATGTCCCACTGTTTCGACTGCCATGCATGCTCTTCCTCCCAGATGTCCAGGGTGTGGGCTTCTCCACTATATTTTTTCCAACCAGGTGTCAGTCTCTCTTCAATGGAATGTCAAGCACACCATCACATCAAAACATAACCGTAGCCGCACAGGAACGGGTCACCCATCTGCATATCTCTCAATAAACACTGCTTGATTACACACACTAAAAACACACTTCTCCTTATCCAAAAGAATGCATCTGAGAACGCTAAATTCGGACCAGCCGTTCACAGAATTTGATGCTTATGACTATCCCACTCCTCTGACAATTTGTCACAGCACCCATTCTCTCACCTGCTAACTGTGGGTTGCTGCTAGGGACCTAGCCACTCCCTTCACACCTTCGTGCTGGCAAAAATACACACACAGATTTTAGAAATCCTTCTTCACCTCATGCATCTCTACGGCCTTCCGAGGGGCGTTAGACCCCCACAGCGCTTCAAGGCCATATCAATGGCAGTAGGTGCTATACAAGTGACATATAACGTAACATATTGTGCTAGATAAATGTAACAAAGGAAGGTTTTATTTCCAATTCTCTTGCCATGAAGAATAGATTGTGGTTGGAGTACTGGATTACTACCTCAGAAAAGAAGAATTAATACAAGTTGTTTTGTCAACTGTGCTGTGACGAAAAGAGAATAAATCAGCTACCTAGTTACTTAACACAATCACCTAATTCTCAATGCAGAGCTTTATGTATGAGGTTCAGTTTCAACGTCTTGCTGACCATGGAATTTTAGGGGCTGTAATTACGTCAGATTTTTCGCCTAGGTTCTGTCGCTTCTGTAAGAAAGTAGAAACGGTGGAGTCCCTTAAGTACTTATTTGTGGAGTATATCGACTTGATACCCATTAGGGTTTCATATTTCCGTAAATTTGTTCACAACATAGACATCCTCCAGACTCCCTGATTTTGGGTAAGGATTTAAACATGAAAGTCCATATTTCTATTTCTTGCTGCTATGTTGTATATCCAAACTGTGATGGGAATGAGCTAGCAACTGAAAGACCTCTTCTGTTCCTACAGATTTGACGAAATAGCTATTCATTTTAGGACTAACTTTTTTTTCTCTTTTAGCTAGGTGATCACTCAGGGATTATACTACATGTTAATTTTACTACCTCTTTTTAATGTTTTCATAGGCTAAGCATCTGAGTTTGATCATTATTGTCTGGTTGATGCTTGTTCTGAGAATCAGTCAGCATAACATTTGATTCTGTTTCACTTATGCTTTGTAAAGGTTTGTAACAAACCACACTTAAATTAAAAAAATTATTATTATTAATTGGAGAGTTTATGGACCAAAGTGGTCAAACTCTAATGCTTGCAAGACACCAGGGTTACAAGACCCAACAACTCCTGGAAATAAGAACTATATTTATACTCTGGGTAGGGTCACAACCTGCGGTTCTAACTAGTAACTATTGAAACTGTGGGTTCAGTGGAGGATATTAATTAAAACATCTGAAGTGTTTGCATTCTAAAGCTATAAACTATACAATCTTAATTATATACATCAATTCGCTGTGTCCTATCGCCTGAACCATCCCGAATGGCATTAAAATAAATAAGCATTATTACAAAACAGATCACATCTCAAATACATTTGGAATATCCACGAATCACAAAGCATAAACAATTCCTATGTACATGTGATGTGGGGTGTACAATAATTGTAAAATGAAGTGCTCAATCCAGTCAACAGTGAATCCTAATATGGACAATTTGTGATATCTGATAAGTAACATTATTTGATTGACATGTGTATTATTCCATATATGTTTTCACTCCAACATGTTACTGTCTCTCAAATTACTGCTGACATTCCTGAAGGAGAAAAGCTTCAGTACAAACCGAGATTCAGGTTTACCACACATTCTGCATGTTCTTAGTTAAATTGTATTAACTTAAACATTGATATATTCTTTCAGACAGGATTTGCTGACGTGGAGTGCTTGAAATTATGATTGCGGTAGGAAGCTTGGTTGAATCCACCAGGGAGAGAGCTCAATTATTCTTACAGGATTTGCCAGTGAAATAAACACAATTCTGTTGTACAAGGTGCCTAACAAATGCTGAATAAAATAAAATAAACAAATAAAGGGAGAATTACAATCAGAAATGGCAAAAAGTGTCAAATGAATTGCAATAATTAGTACTATAATTGCAATAATAGGGATTAAATTACATCTTGATTCTGTAGCGGGTATGTCTTGCTGCTATCCTCTTTTAAGTAGACGGTCAACTCTGTGTGTACCTGAAGCAGTAATGCCCCCACCCAGCAAAGGGCTTACTGCTATTAGTACTCCAGCCCGTTAGACAAGAGTACTAATGGCATCTAGCCCAAGATACACCAGAGACGCGCATGATTTCCATGGCCTCATGGAACACCAGAGACATGCCCATGTAACAAATGGCACCAACCAGACCCTAGTGGTATTTTGACATCATATGCCTCCAGGAAACCTGGCTGACTGAGAAACCTCTCCTGGATGGTTACGAGATTAAACTTTCACCTGCCAAACGAGGTCTATTCGGGCGTCCATCATCTGGCCTCCTGCTCGCAGCAAGAATCGGATCAGGTATCAAGATCCGGAAAAAGCTATCAGAGAGATGGGAATGTTGGCAGTACTTTTGTCATGGTCGTCTGAGGCTCCAAAGTCTAAAAAAAACAATACCATTGATCTGGCGATACTAAACCTGTATTGGAATCCGCAACAAACTTCGATCATAACTTTTTGCAATGAAGTGACCAAAGCGATAGACAACATTAAAATCGACTCAAACACAGACCACGTAATCATCTGAAGATCTTAATGCAATCTGTGCACAAGAAAACGCCAATTGGTCCAAAAACAATCTCAAATTGTCGTCAGAAGAGAGAGGAAAAGCTTGAATGATCTTAATGAACTCAAGAAACTTTCACAATCTGGCCAGGCTAAAATCCTGGGAAACCATTTTACCAACGTGGGAATGGGAAAATTTAAGGGTCACACTTGATTATATCTTTGCATCTGAAAATCTATTGCCTCTGATCAATTTACTCAAAGTCACGAGGACAAAAGAAAGCGATCACAATTTGCTCGAAATAACCTGGTCATCACTACAGCATAAGAGCAAGCTTTCTCTTCCTGCATTAGAAGTCAACACTCAGCGAACTAGACTTTGCTTAACAGCTACAAATATCAAGACCATTACTGATAACTATGGGAAAGTAATAGCATTCAACTCAAAGGAGTATGAAAGACCAAATTACCTTCCCTTTCTACTACAGTTTAGATCTGATCCTAAGAACAGCAAAGGCCCCAGTCGAAAGCACTGGCATGTGTTCGATCAGGATCTAGTTGACAGAAGGAAACTCCTGAGGAAGGCCAAAAGACGAGCAGCAACGGAACAATCCAACTTAGCCAGGATGGGATACTCATTGGAAATCAAGAACTACAAATCTTGGCTATTGAGTCGTAGGAGGTCAATGTATCAAAACGAAGCAGAGAAAATGCTCAGGATACTAAGCAATAAGAAATCTAGCGACTTCTGGGCTCTTATTAAGTCGACAGTGACCAGGCAGGAAAGCGAACTGGTAAACTCAGTTACGGAGGAAAACTGGACAAATTTCTTCAAAACCATGTTTGCTCCCCGGAGGACCAGCTCGAAATCAAACTAGAAAAGTCCAGTGACAGATGGACCAGCCTCTCAGACGAAGAAGACATCATCAACGTCATCAAACACCTCAAATCTTCGAGAGCCCTGGGTCCTGATGGCCTGAGTAACATCGATCTAAAGCAGCACCCAGAAGCCTGGGCTAGATTCATAAGCATCTTATTCCAGCACTGTGAACTACTTAGAACCATTCCAACATTCTGGACTCACTCGATAATTGTTCCTCTATTTAAACGCGGCAACAGAGAAGAACCGCAGAACTACAGGCCAATAGCCCTGCTAGACATTATTGGCAAAATATTCGCAACCCTACTGTTACAAAAGTTCCAAACCTGGGTGAAGACATCGCCAGTATATGACCCTTCTCAGATGGGTTTTCTCAAAAACGGTGGAACCTCGGTGAACATCTTGATGCTAAACCTAATTAAAGCTAAGATAAAGCAGGGCTCGCTATCGGTGTTCATGGTCTTCATAGACCTCTCGCAGGCTTTTGATAGAGTGGACAGGAGTCTGCTTTGGTCCAAACTATACAATTGGAAATGCCCTAATGAAATATTACATCCAATTAAAGCATTACACACAGCCAACAAACTTCGAGTCAGACTCAATAAACAAGGAACGCTATCTGAAGAGATTCCAGTAGAAAGGGGAGTGAAACAAGGGTGTCCTCTAGCTCCGGCACTTTTCATTACCTTCCTCTGCAACTTCAAGGACACCGAATCCTCAGTTCAAGCTTCCCCACCGAAAATAGGCAATACAAACATATCTCGTCTTCTTTACGCAGATGATCTAATTTTGTTAGATCAAACTGAAATTTGATTGCAGCATCAACTGACTAATTTGGCAAATTACATAAAAGCCTCCAAATTAACAAATCCAAAACAAAAATTATGATTCTGGCGAAAAATCATTCCTCCAAAAGCCGCAGCAAAGGATGGTTCCTGGAAAATACCAAGATTGAAACTGTCGAACAATACAAATATCTGGGCCTAATGATAGATAGTTCAGCACAGGAAAAGAGTATGCAATCTACCCTATGGGGCAAAACTAGGAACTTAGCAGCCCAGATCAGATCCATCGACAAGAGATATGGCAAATTCTCACTGGAGCCTGTAATCCAATACTACAGAGGCAAAGTTGTCCCGGCGCTAGCTTATGGAATGGGCGCGACCCTGTCAATGCCGGCTTCAATCTGGCCGAAACTTGAAGTCTTGCTATGGCGCTCAGTTTTGGGCCTACCAAGCTCAGCGGTGATTGCAAACATCAGGCGTGATTTGGGCCTTCAGTCTTTATTGGCATCGGTGGATCAGAAGTCTGTGCAAATCTACAGAAAAATCATCATGCCAGACACTCTTCCAATATACAAATTGATAGCCGCAGATCTTTCAACCGGCCGTATCAACATCCTAAACAAATGGGCACAAAAGCAGAAAACAAAATTGGAAGAAATAGCCTGCACTGAAGATGAACTGGTCGGAAATCCTCAAAGAATAAAAAGAAAAATGGATCTGATGGACTGTTTTGGCACAGTCGATAAGGCACACGCAAACAAATTAACTACACACTTGCCTCCAACATTCAACCAGTTAAAGGTTCCTCTGTCATACTGTTCAAAATACCTGGATAAAAAACTAATGAGGATCTTTTTAAGAGCATGTTTGAACTTAATGCCCACACGTGAAATCCTCTGCATCAGACTCCAGTCGGCGTCCAAGGAATGCAGATTGTGTGGATCAACAGAGGAACCTGAAAATCTGAAGCACTTCTTGCTGCACTGCAAAGTGCTTAGTCACGAAAGAAATGCCTATCTCTCACCTCTTGGGTTGCCAGTTTCAGTTTTAGACGAAGAGGTGTGGTGGCATAGATTAATGTCGGGAGAAAAAACCAATTAGACTATTTGACAAAATAAAAGCATATGAAATATAGAATTTTGAAAGCTGAAAATAACAATAACTACTACCTTCATTAAGTCATCTTTATTTCTCTTTTATGAAAATAGTTGATAGAAACTGTAGAAATCTTCAGAAATTTACAGAAACCAACTCGTCTTTGTAAAAATCACAAGTTGATTATACACAATAACATTTTATAAAAAAAAGGCATGTTTTTTTCAGTTGCGAGAAGCTCTGGTATTTGGCAACTGAAAAAAATGGCCATCATGGAACGGGAAACGAAGTCTGTTCGCCCTTTCCATGGCGGCCATTTAAAAGATTTTTTTAAAGTAAACAAAGAGATGGCCGCCATGGAAAGGGAGAAGGGACCACACGTAGTCCCTTCTCCCTTTCCATGTTGGCCATTGAAAAGATAGAAACAGAAAAGTAAACTAAGAAAATGGCCACAATGGAAAGGAGAGAAGGGACAATGTGTCGCCCCTTCTCTTCTTTCCATGACGGCCAGTCGCGGAAGAAACCCCGAGGGGTGCGGCGGTAAGCAGAGACTTGTCAGGCAGGTAATGACTCGGCGAGGGCCAATCAGATTGTTGGAACAATCTGATTGTCCCTCTCTGGGTACAAATTGTCAGTACAGAATAACCTCTAATGTCTGGACTGTGCTCCAAGGAAGTCACAAAGCAATGCCTCATATGAGGCCATTGCTATAACCAAATGTTGTGAGAAAGTTACCTGAAAAATCAGTTCTATCCACGGGAGACAAGCGCTCCCATATTATCTTCTCCTCTTTAGTCATCCAATGAGCAATGGGCTGAGAAAACAGTGAGGGTGCCTAGTTAGAATAACTCCTTTAGCCAATGGCAAAGTAGGGATGTATCAGAGCTTACCAATAGGTCTGCCAGGACCTTCTCTGTGTTGCAAATCCCGTTTAGAGAACGTCGATCTGGATGCGTGGTTCGCCACCCTTACTTCATGCGTCAATATCTGCGTGATAATGTCATCACGTTACATGCATAATGACGTCATAATGCTACATGATCGAGTCTAGCAACAGCTGTTAGAAGCTGACATAATTAGCAGTAAAAAAGGTACCACCTTTATAGACACATGAGCATTCTCATCATCTCATTAGGCAAAGGTGATCAAGGGCCATAATGTGTGTGTGAAAATAAAATATAAAACAGGCCCACTATGTGCTATGAATGTGTGCCCATTCACACTGATAGGATGAACAGTCTAATGTCTCGAGCAATGTCATAAAGGAAATACCCAATTAACATGTAAGGCCAAAGATCTTGGCTCTCTTTCTCAATATGTTAAAGGACTTTCTGCCATTCGATTTGCTTGTTCAATAGGTTTAAGTGACTTTTGGTCTGAATAATAACTGTTTGCTCCAATGTTTCCAATTTTGAATCTATGATGCTTTGATCCCTGGTGTTGAATCAAATTAATCAAATCTATGTCCTGCATATCAATAATGTTTTATCATGGGTGCAGTTTCTATCTTTTTTTTTAAGACAGCTGAAATGCTCTAGTATGTGGGATTTTACTGTGGGTTTTGTTTTTCCAAAGTATTGTAACCCAGATGGACATACAATCATGTAGATTACATTTGTTGTGTAGCTGTTCATCATGTCATTTTGGATCCAGGGGTGTGTTAAACCAATATCAATTGAGTCACTTTTTTTGGTTTATCTGCAAATTGTGCATTTAGTGCAAAAATAGTGACCCTTTAAGGGGGTTAGTCCGCAGAACGCTATGATAGATTTCATTGGTGGAAGTGTGTCTGTAATGTCATTTTTCATAATTAGAGATCCGATGGTGGTGCTTTTTTTTTAATCTCCAACATGGAGAGATGCAATTCAAATGCAGCTTTATTGTAACATTTTTACTAGTTTTTTTTAATAATGTTCTTAATTTTACTCAACATATTAGAAAAAGCAGTGGCACATGAGTGTCGTGATACAGTGCTCTTTTAGCAGAGTCTTTAACCCTTTTTGTTTGGGTGGCCTCTTACTAATAATTTGTTTATCAAGCTGTGTGCTTCTTGTTTATAGACACTTTGGTCTGTTTTTTTTTTTCCAGTCTTAGAAATTGACCAGAAGGAAGGTTTTCTTCAATATGTCCACTGTGGTGGCTGTCAAAGTGTAGTAACGCATTCCTATCCATAGGTTTGTGATATGGTTTGACCTTAAGCTCCTGATCATCCGCATCGATGGTGAGACCTAAAACATTCACTGCTTGACTACTCATCGTGTGGGTACATCTGACGTAGTGATTTTGTTCATGTATCCAACTCGAAAAAACTCTTCGGCTGATGCGAGATCACTGGTCCAAATGATGAAAATATCATTGCTATATCGTAGCCCTTACTTAATATGGCACGAAAGGGATTGTGTTCAGCATAAATGACTGACAGTTCAAACATTCTCCATGAATGTCCCCATAGCTGTTCCTTTAATTTGTTTATAGTAAACATTCAAAAATTGAAAGTTGTCTTCTGCCAGGGCTGTCTTGATACACCAAAGAAGAAATTAATTCAGAACTGGAAGCCTGTCTTGTCTCTCTAATAAGCGCTCTATCATTTTGAGTGTGCCCTGTTGTGGTATTTCTGGGTTAAGAGATGCAACAGAGGGAAGTGGTGGTGTGAGGATTGAAGCACTGTTTCTCAAGTTGTTGTATGACACTTATAGAATCTTTGCGATACGATCTAATTTGCTGGACCAAAGGGTTAAGAAAGTAATCCTCATACTTAAAAAAGGGGCTCCAATAAAAATCCCCAAGACAATAGGCCACCCTGGGGGATTTGTAGCTGATTTGTGGATTCTGGGTAGTATGTATAATGCAGGGACTTGAGGAGTATCCTTTATCAGGAAATCTACTTCATGTTTACTAATCCAACCTTCTTCTAGTACTTGAAGAACTTTATCTGTGATTATTGTGAAAAGATCATGGGTAGGATCTCAGTCTAATTTGGGATAGCTATGATCATCTCTCAATTGCCAAAGACATTCTTCGATATAGGAAGATTTGCCAAGAATCACTGTGGCGCCACCGTTACCTGCATTTCTAATTATAATTTTGGGATTACTCCCCAAAGTTTGTAGGATTTCAAGCTCTTTTCTGTTTAAATTATACCAAATGATACCAGGCAGTTATATCTTCCAATAACTTTTTTCAAATAGTAAAGACTGTTGTGGTGTATAGAAGATAGAGGGTCTCCTAAGCCATGTTGTTTCTCCTGTGAGAGTCTCCATCTTCTCCTGAAAGTATTCTTTTAATAGTATCTTTCTCAACTGATAAAATTCAGCTCTAAATTTAAACAGGCTATGTTGGTTCATGATAACATACCCTAAGCGTCTGTTCCTTACTCTCTCTTCTTCATCAGTTAGTCTGTGTTTGTATAGGTTGGCTATTAGCGTTCGTTGCTCCATTGTTGGTTGGTGTATTCTTGGCTGTTGGGCCCATGGTCTAAAACACCTTGCCATTGTCTTTGCCTGGGGTGTTGTGTACCTCCATAATTTGGACATTTACATTCTCCATTTTGGCAAGGGTTACAATATCCTAACCTATAGAAACAGGCTAACTCTGGGAGATACATAGAGGTAAGCAGAGTGACTCAAGGGTTAGAACTGGAGGAGAAAGCACCATGCAGACAAAACCTGCTGTGACGTAGTATCTGTCTGTCTGATCTGACTTCAAGGACTAATGTAGCGAACACCAAGAACCCACCAGCAAGAGGGCAAACATAGAAGTGAAAAGGTGCAATGTATCTACTTGAATTCTTACTGTGACATATCGCGGGATTCATTCACTTCTCCCCAGGGGGAGCCTTTCCCAGTGAGGCTAGGGAGGTGAGCCTGCTACGCGATACCCTGCTTAGGGGTAAAGGCAAGCGGGACCTCACTGAGAGAGACTCCCCCCACCTTGTGACAAGGACTCCTGTTCCGAAGAGGAACTCCCTAAGTCCCTCACCTACAACCCACCACTAGCAGCTCCTACCCAAAAAAGACATGAGGAACAAGCTAATGTTTGCTATTGTGTAGAAACATTGAGTCAACATCAGAAGGATGATTTATGTAACACTGAGAAGAAGATTGTGCGAATAATACAGAGTACTCAGGAAACAGCGAAGAAGGATTTTGTTGTTCCTATGGGGAAGACCCAGCAACTCGTTATAAAGCAAGGAGGAGGAGTCATGTTGGAGAGATAATCTGCTGTGCGAGGAGCACTGAGAGAGACCGGGGCATGCAGTTTCTGACCTTGTAGAGAAACTGGCTTTCAAAGCCAACTCAAGAGAAACCTGAAGCGAGAGAAGCTGAGGCACTGAAACCTCAGGAGAGCAACCAAATCCTATGTAGTGACGTTACCGAGAGACAGTGGACTGTTGAGTCCAATAACAATGCCAAGACCACAGACCTGTTCGCAGCATGGAGCAGGTTCAGTGCAAGAGAGAAACTGAGAACCAAGAGGTCAACCTGACAAGCAGAGGAAAGGATCCAATCCTGAACACAGGCCGGTGATGCTAACCCCAAGAGAGAGAGTTAACGGCAAAGGCAGGAAACCCAGGAGGGATACCGGTTATAACGAATAGAGGAATCATACTTGCCCCAGTGAGGATATGAAGTTAAGGTTACCAATGAAGGGTGGGAAGATATGTGAGAACACTCATACTCGTCTCAGCAGTAACAGAGAAACCTAAGAATCTTTATTTGAGCCCTGATACTTGTACCAATAAGGAAAGAACAGTAGAGAACAAAGAGAATAATTACTGGTACATTCGTACTCATCCCAGTACAAATAAAGAAGTGGAGAGAAATAAGGATCATTACTGGTCCATTTATACTTGTTCCAGTAAGAGTAAAGAAGTGGGGAGAAGTAAGAATCATTACTGGTACATTTATACTCGTTCCAGTAAGAATAAAAAAGTGGAGAGAAACAGGAATCATCACTGGAACATTCATACGCGTCCCAGTAAGACTAAAGAAGTGGAGAGAAGTGAGAATTGTTATTGGAACCCTCATGCTCATCCCAGTAACTATCAAGTGGTGGAGGAAAGTCAGGATCATTTTGGCAATATTTCTATCTAGCCCAGCCAGGTAAAAGACTGGGCATTGGGCCTCATTACGACCCTGGCAGCCGCGGTATGAACGGTGCCAGTAAGGTACCGGCACCGTTCATACCGGGCCGCCACATTACGAGTTTGCTTGCGGGTGGCGGCATGCACTTCTGTTCTGGCCAGATGTGCAAACTGGCACCCACGATCAGACTAGGATGCTAACAATGGACTCGTCATTAATGGGTCCGTTGTTAGCATCCTCCCCATTCCCATTTCAGCCCTGTAAGGGCGTACCAGGTCCGGGTCCCGAAAATGGGAATTACCGGGCCCGCAAAAGTGGGAAATGGCCCGATAATTCCCTTATTTCGGGACCCGGACACGAGTTTGAAGGTAGCCATGCCGGTAATGACCATTGCATAAAGAGAAATTGGCAAGTGTGATAAACAAGGAGAGAAAGAAGAATAACCTCGGAAGGGGAAACCAAGGTGTCAAGGACACAATAGAGGAATTGATGCGCACCATTTCCGAATTATACAAACTGATCAAAGTAGTTACCAAGAACTACCTACGAATAAGTTACTAAAGTGACTGTGTTGAAAAGCAGACCACAGGAGAAAGGAGTCATTCTCCCGTTCCGTAGTTGCTTTTGATAGTTGTAGGGACAGAATAGATTAGTTTTAGACAGGGGACAGATCTTCCTTTTTGGACTCAACCATAACTGACGAGCACCCTAGTTAGTTTGTGATAAGTAAGGAACACCTGTAGTTTAAGGAAAGTTTGGAGTTTGCACCTTTTCATTTGATAAATAAAAATCCTTACATGGAAGACACATGGTTCTGTCATTCTGACCCGCAACATTACATACTATACTCTAGTGACCTGACAGGAAGAAAGTGCACATTGACTAAAATGGCTTGGGAAGCTCCCGGCCCAAACATATTGATGGAGGCAGTAATATGAAATAAACAGCTACCACTAAGCCAACTGCAGCCACGTTTCACAATAAAGCACACTAAATGCCCTGGACCACAGTTTATACCTGAACTCTCGTGTCTTCCTACGTCCCACCAGTCAACAGCATGCTGCCCCTTACTGGCCAGTCCACCATGACGATCATGGCTCATGGCAGCCATAAACCGAGTTACACTCCATAGAAAATACATACTCTGAAAATATGTGATGTTCAACCATGTTGGAAATTCAAACCTGATCGTGGCACAACATTAGCCATTATGTGTAACTGCCCAAGAGTAGATGAATTATAAAGGAAGAAGAGCAATATATCAATATAACAACGTCAGAGGAAATAAAACTGCCAAACTAGTTAAATCAACTGGTATAGCAAATAGGGCAGATGTTCTTCTGCAACTGGAAAAGTTATTATGTTCCTACAGTAGAGAATTGGCTGGTTTCCATGTCTAACACTGCTGAGTTCCAATGGGTTTTATTTAGAGTACAGTAAAAGATGGAGGAATATGAGGACATCCGGGAACCATATATAGACCACTCTTTCTATAAACATGTTTATCTCCAAGGGTTTTATGGTGTAAGAACCAATACTATTCAACAGGAAGTGATGTCGTCCCTATCTTCCTTGGTGTTCAGAAGTCGTGTATTATGGTCTTCTTTTTTTACCGAAAAACAAAAATACAAAAATAAAAAGAAGAGCTACATATGAGGAGTGTTTTTTGTGTAGCACTGTATGCAATTAAAGGGTGTGTCAGAGCTCTTGAATTTGAACCCAGGATAAAGAAGTTGTAGTTTAATCAATGCCAGAAATCGAATGATATTCCTCAAACGTCCCCAAATGTGTAACTATATTATTTACTGAACATATAGGATTCATAAATACATGATTAAATGTGATGCATGACCTCAATGCACTGCATTAAAGAGGATGCTGGTTTACATTATCCGAAGGAAGATATTCACATTTCAAGACATATACTGTGCCACTGTTAATCTAAAACGTACTCTTAGATCCTGTTAAATTTACCAACTCAATTCAATAACGTTGTGCTGCAAACCAGAAACCTGTTGCACTAGCTGGGGTTCACACATGTCAGTATCGGTGGAGGTGTACCTGTTGGCAGTCCTTAGAATTGCACCTGTGTTGTCCATTGAATTTCAATGAACGGAGGGTGTTAAGCTCCTTTTCAAAACGTATTGGATTTCTCGGTGCCACTTTACTGAAGCTTTGTTTCTTTTCTTTCCTCAAGAGATATTTGATCTCTCTCCTTATTTCTTCCTTTCTGATTTTCTTTTATTTGTCTTCTTCCTGGGAAGTTGCCATATCTGTAAGATTTCAAGCAATGGAGTTACCCCAGGACTTAGTTACAAGAGCCACATATATGCCTTATTTATTAAGGATTTTAACACCCAGTCCACTCCCAACTCTTTTGGTCTCTGAGATGCACTTTTAAGTTCATCCTGGTCAATGAGAGGATGTAGAGTTGATTTGCTGTTAAAAGTCATCACAGGCGAAGCAAAGAATGGAAATGCCATCAGGCAAGCTGTTGCTAATGGCAAGTGCACACCAGCTCGGCGGGTGATGGGCCCATTAGTTAAAGAGCTTTCTCCTATCTGGCAACTCGGGGATGTCCAGCCCTGTATTTTCTTTGCCATCTAGGACTTGTATTTTTAAATCTATAATGGGAAATGCAAAACTACAAGTCACAGAATGCAAAAAAATAGGTCTAGAATCTCCCGAATCTTCTAACAATAGTGTGATTATAATCTGGCATGCTGCATTGATTGGAGGAACAACTGTCCATGTAGTTTTATTGAAGTGTGCAAAAAGTGCTGTACACACCATTTCATTTTTTCGTTTTAATCAAGATGGCATTATAATACTTTACTGGGAGGTGAACTCGAGGTTATTTACATCGACGCATGAGCCAATGCTCTCCATTTGGGTGCTGTAGTGCAATAGGACCATTATTTTGAGACAAATGGACAGTTTGGCCTGTGTGCATTAGGATGAATTACAACATTAGAAAGGTATTGGCGTATAACACATAAAACACTTAAAATTCATCAATCAACAATCAGAAATAAGACACCAAATTACACTACGTCACTAATCCACTGTTGAAATCGCTTTATTGAACAAGTGACAAAAAACAGTTGACAATTCATAGAATGCATCTCTAAAAACACAACATTTCATCAAATAGAATAGAATAGCAGCCTAAAAGAGGGTAAACAGATGCAAAATGTGTAAAGGTATAGAAATGTAAACGTATGAAGTGTAAAAATTCATCTGTATAGGAAACAGACGAGTAATGTAGGTAGACTGGTAGGCATCATTCGGACACGCAGTTGTTCAGCTGCATAGAATGTTTCATCAGTCCTTAAGGTGCTTCTTAATTTGTTGCCACACACGGAACAGTGCACTATGAAATGAGTCAGAGTCAGAGTTCAGAGAATAGTTCAAAAATTGGTCCGTCTTAATGGAATGATATCGACTCATGAACTGCCACAGCGTGCTCATATAGGTAGATCCCAGTCTTATACATTCGGTAAAAATATGCCGTGCCATTTCAGATTTGTCCTGCAGTCTGCATAAATGACATATTCTGTGTTCCATAAGTATCTTGGTATAGGCACCTTTTGTCGCCAGCAATGGGATTTGGTTAATACGTAATGGAAGCAATAGTTATTGTTCCAGCCCCATTGTTCTCCTTTGTTTTTATATATGTTCTTAATAGTCTCAAGCCTTTCATAATCTGGTGGCCATTCAATACTGGTGAAACATTTCTCATTCAATCTTGCAAACCCAAGTTTTCTACTCTGACCTGTACGCTTTGTGTCATAGTTACTAGCTAACATGCCCCGCAAGGGGGATAGAGGGCTGGTTCTAGATTTGATGTACATTGTCCCTCTTCTAATCCAGGGCTGACTTTGAAAGGAAACCAAACTCCAATCGTGTATAGGACATTGGGGTAGATGGAGTCAAGTTCAATATTCTCTTCCAGAAGTCACCCTCCAAAATATTCAGCCATTTCAAATTCCTCATAGCCAGTGCCTCTCTAACCCATATAATTTAGCAGGGCAGAAGCCCTGCCTATAGAGCTTGAGGATGCCCCAATCGAATATCCCGCAGTTTGCTTAACAAATTTGTTATTCAATAAGGTGTGTTGGCCGGCATTTCTCTTTTCCCCCTCTATGATGTTCAAATAATCCCTCTTTGCGCTCAGGTCCAAACTCAGATACGTATAGCTTTCCACATATTCAATATTTCTGAGTTTGGATCTCAGGGCGACACAATTTATTTTGTGGCCGGTCACAGCCATGGCTTTGGTTTTACTCATATTGATGCACAGGTCATTTGCATTGGCATATTCCATTAGATTGATACATTTAATTTCAATTCCCCTGGTGGTCCTGTCCATGAGGACCAGGTCGTCTGCATAAAGCATACTGGAGTCCAAGCAGGACCCAACTCTGACAGAACAACGGACGGAGATCAGACGTGGTGTGATGGCCGCCAAGTAAAGAATGAACAACAGGGGAGCCAGCACACAACCTTGCTTGACTCCCCTGTTGGTCCTCACGAAGTCGGACAAAGCACCAACGTTTTTGAGTCTCACCCGCACCCCTGTGTTTGTGTGTAATCTGACCAGGAGTGCAAATAGCCAGTCGGGGCAACCCAGCCGTCTCAATTTCTGCCACATGATGGACTGATTGACAGTATCAAACACTGCACTAAAGTCGACATAGAATAAGTACAAAGCTGAGTTGCCCCTGACCACGGCCTGCTGAATCAGTTTATCCAACAATCTGATGTTATGGCTGGTAGCTGAACCAGGTCGGAAACCTGTCTGCAGAGGGTACAATATGTTTTTCTTGCTCACCCAGTTGTGGAGCTCAACCAATATGGGAAGCAAACAACTTGCCAGTTACATCTAAGAGTGGAAGCAATTTATAATTCTCTGGGACCTTTAGCTGACCTTTCTTAAATACGGGTAGTAGTGTAGCTTGCTGCCAAGACACAGGTATTTCGGTATCCCTGAAGAACTTTTGGCCAGGGTCTGCCTTAAGAACCACATTCAACAAGCGTTCAGGCCAGAAGCCCTGGAGCTTTTCAGGTGGATAATAGCAGAGAATATATTGTCCACCCTAATGTATAGTGGCCAAGGAGAATCAGTCCCACTACCTCCTGTCCCGTTTGTGTGGGGACCCGCAATGTTTTTAAGATGCTCGATCCACCTTAACTCGCTAATGGGATTAACTATTTGCTTCCTTTGGTACCCCATTGCGGCCATGCATATCTGCAATATAGACCGTGGTTCATTTTTGCGTAACGCAGGAAACATTTGTTGCCATTGAGTGTTTTTTGCCGAATAACTCCATCTTTTTAACCAAGATATATATTCCACTTGTATCCTCCTTATCGTGGTTTCCACGTACTCCACTGGGCTCCCCGTCCCCTTGGCTTTCCTGATGTCCCTTCTCATGTCTTTTGACATCACAGATTTCAATGTCAAAGACGTTTGACTTTAGCACTATATTGCACCATATCGCGAGAAAGTCGTGAGCTCAAAAGTCGTGACCTGGCTCACCACGCTGGATCCAAATGCAATATTGCCGTGGGTCCACTGCAAGGCATTACCTGCATGATTTGCTCCCATGGCCCCTCCGCCTTCATCTCTGATTTGAGCCTCCAGCATTAAAGCCGACAGTAGTATATTGGAATGGTCACTGTACTCTGTATTGGGCGCCTCAAGGGAATCTAACAGCTCGGCACAAGTGCTGCTTCCAAAAACGTGATCCAGGGTTGATGCCTTTTTCCCCAGATGCACGCCACGTGCACTGGCCTGGGCAGTCCCCTGTTACTCTGCCATTGAGCATGATCAATTCCCATTCTTTGAGATATTTCACCCATTGGCACCCTTGTTATTTCCACGCTGCTTAAGCATGCTACTGTTTGCGTTTACAGTCCTATAGTTAGCACAGGTCTCAGGGTCCCTACATCCCGCATTCAAGTCCCCCCCCAGTAAGATGAACTTGTGACCCGGAAAAGATGTTCAGGCAATACAGATGGTATCAATACAATCATATAGATTATCTAGATCTGTCACATCAGGAGGGGCGTATACATTAATCAATAACATCACCATGGACGCACCATGCCCCTTGATACAGACATTGATAGCCAAGACATTTCTGTTATTAGATGGCAATCTCAAACTGGACATGCGCCATTTTTGTTTTACACCAATGAACAGGCCACCAGAGGGGCGACCTATTGCACCCTTTTCAGCCACGTCCTGGTATAAAAGGAATTCATCCATCAGTATTGGTGAAGTAAGCCATGTCTCTTGGAGAAAGATAATGTCATATTCAAGTATAAGTGACAAGGACCCATTATCAGCCAGGAAGTGTTTGTGGCCCCTGGTATTCCAACTTGCCAACTTCCAGGAACATTTACATTCAATCAGTTGTTTCAGCAGAAAACGTTTGAACCATTCCCACACTTCAGCATTGTCCATGGGAAGTTTTTGCTGATAAGGTTTAACTGGTACCAAACTATTGGCTTTTCCAACCTGCCAAGGTTGGGTGGGTGAGGCTCTAACCGGATGGCAGACGTGATTACGGCAGTCAACTGCATACCCCATACTGACAATAGAAGCCTTGTGTGCACGAATAAGAAGTGGTACTTCAAGGGCAAAACAGTGGATTCTAGAAAAATGACCCCCATTAGTTTTCACAGGTTCCACAAAACTGAAATCGCTCATAGTTAACAGTCTCAGACCTTTTTAAAGAGGCACAGTAATTCCCTTCTGTTTGTCCATCTCTCCGTAAATGGTAGTGGTCCTCGCCCTATCGTGAAGGTAAGTGGATCCACTTCTGTGGTACTGTTTTCGGGCAGCTCCAAATCAGGTACTGGGCTTATGGCAGTCACAGCAAAGGCCATTGGCACAGGTTCAATCGCGAACACCAGGGGCAGAACTGCCTCATTAACTGTGGCCACCACCATCGCTGCAGCACCGTCCCCCACCAGCCAACTGGTTATAGTACCTGCAGACCTGCGTAAGTGCTTCTGCCATCTCGTAATTTGTATCTTCATTTTCTTAGGTATCATCGGCGGATCAACGATTGTGGTAGAGTTCAGTGGTCAGTTATGGGAAAGATGGGCACTTAAGGGCTGTTACTAAGGACCATACCCCCCGTTTCTTTGCACGTTTTGCAAGGTGCCTTTACTTCCTGGTCATGACGATGGAAAGGTATGTGTTTGACGTTTCAACCACCTGGCAATCGTGCAAGACATTGGGCCTCATTCCGACTTTGAAGGTAACCACGCTGCTATTTACGGCATGGCTGCCTCCAAAATCGTTCTGACTCCGCCCTGGTGAATGGAGTAATTACCGGTCCATTCCAAGGTTGGAGGGACCGGTAATTCCCCATTCACCAGGGCCCTTCCCCATTCCAATTTGAGCCCCCATAGGGCTCAATGGGAATGCGGAAGGCGCTAATAACCGTACCGTAAATTACGGTACCGTTATTAGCACTAAAGTCCCTTTGCGGGTCACGTCCTTAACGCTAAAGCAGGCGTTAAGGAAGGACCCGTTAAGGAAGGACCCGCAAAGGGAACACGTAGTAGGTCGGTAAGGGTTTAACAGCACCGGTCTCGTTACCGGTGACCATTAACCCTTACCGCCCTACTCGGAATGAGGCCCATTGCCTTCCTTCAAGCTAAGTCACTCCAGGCATCAATTCTAACATTTCTGGGCTCTTTGCCCCCAGACCTTTAAGCCTCTTGTCGATGGATGAAATGGCCTTGCCTTGTTTCTGGACCTCTTCAAGGATGACCCAGCAGAGTTTGAGCAGGATTTTGATTGCAAAGTTGCTCACTCCTGTAGAAGTCTTAGTTGATTCAGCCACATCTGTTCCCACACTGCTAATGAGCCTGTTTTCGTGAGTCACATGCTCTCCTGCGCTGGAGGCCGGATAAAGATTGGGAGAGGCTGATAAACACTGCCCACCCCCTGTGTAGAGGCAGGGACTGGGTGTACCAACACTGAGATCGACTGAATAGTAGAGCACAAATTCTCAGTACTTTGCACCTAGGGAATGTTCTCCAACCTTGCCGCCGTAGTGCCCTGCAGTGAATAGCAGAGAACCAGTAGGGAGTTGTTATCGATACCCCTGAAGTCTGAATTAGATCCACTGATGATAGATCCGCTCGGGAATACCGCCGGGATACCGCCCAATTCGTGATGAGGCCCATTGTGTACAAACGGGAGCCCTCAATAACAGCATCCATAGCATCACTGTCATCAAGAAGTTCAGTATTGTGTTCAGGACCCTGGACATAGCAACCAATGGCTTTGGAGGGAAGTAATTAACCAACCCTTTCTAGAATTGCATTAGCTTAGTGCAATGTCATTTGTTATGCACACAATACCAGAGAGTCAGATTAAAAGGGCCTGCAACAGAGAGTCATTTATTAGACAGAGCATCCACAGAGAAGAAACCAACAGATCAGTGAGTTCAGAGTACCATTCCCTTTTCAATCAGTCTTGATCTACAAGGATCACAATTGCCTTATGCCTCCTCAACCATCACAGAACAAGAGGAGCCAGCCGAGAAGATTGAAACAGGGGACACTTGGATTTCTTACTTTAAGCAATCAGATCAACTTGAGGATGATCTAACATCGAAAAGATGGTCTTTAACCCCCCCCATGAAATGTTCATTTGTGAGAATTCCCCTACTGAGTGATGTTCTCTTTTCCTGCCAGTTGGATCCACTCTGCCAGGACCTCAAAGCAGATGAAAATATTTTCACTACACAGGAAGAGAGCGACCACACTGCCCCTTTTGATGAGTTAAGGCAAAGTGACTGATTGCCAATTTGGTCCTGAAGAGACAACCGATGGATGTTTAAAAGGAAAGCAGCAAGGGTGATTTATAGAGATCTCTGCGCCAAAGGATTCATGTGGAGATCTGTCTTTTGCTTGATCCAGTGGCTGCTGACAGAACAGCTGGACAATTGAGCTCTATATCTCGAAATTGAGGCCTCCCTCAACAGAGTGGTTTGTGGCCATTGTTTATGAACAGGATCCCTGCTGAGAAGATTGGACGGAAAGCCCTACCAAACTGCATCTTAATGCACTCCGGCTGAAACATAATCAATCACACCAAAGTTGAAACTACTGCACCTGCAAGGCCCATTGAAGATGCTACATCTGCAGCCTCGCCTCTGCCACAGGAAAGATGAATGAGGCAATATGAATTAAGAGGCAGATGAATGTAAAAGCCTGAAAGTGAGAATCTAGCTGGAACAGTGACTGCGATCTGGCTCGCTCAGGAGTTGGGAAGGCTTTCCCAGTCTGAGTCTAGAATTGTTCCTATGAAATGGGGCCTGTTCAAGCAGACAGCGAGGGTTTGTGATGGCCTAGGAGAACCTTGTAAAGCAGAGTAGAGGTTGTGCCTTCCTGAGATGTAAAGGAACCAGGCCTGGCCATTTGTCCTTGGTCAGACAGTGATTCAAGGTTATCAAAATATGAACACTTTCCCCCTGAGGGTGGTACCATGAATACCTGGACTTTTTGATGCTGATGGGGGGTGGGGGAGAGGGGGAAGGGCAATGAAGTAAGCTGCTACGTTATTCTTCCAAACATGAATTGCAGGTATTGCCTGGTGTTCGCATGGATGTGTATTGGGGAGAAATGCATCCTGGTGGTCCAAATAAACCAGACAATAAAGCCCATTCACACCCATTAATACTCAAATTGATATCCCTTCCATAAATAAATTATACAATTCAAATATGCGGTTTAAGGTTTCTTATTAGATAAAATGCATTTCTTATTTATATTTTTCATCAACACATGTTCCAAATAATTTTCAAACAATACATTTGCAGTCATATTGAATGCATATTCATGCAGCTCCACATCCGAGGAGAATGTTTTAAATTACAGAAATAAAGTATAGAAATAAAGAATCCCCTATACGAATAGTTCTTCTTGAGGAGAGAGAACAATTTAAGAAAGGTGGTGAATCTTCTGTCATATTAACACCAATGTGTGTCAGATAAAGAATATTTTATCCTTCATCGGGGGAACAAGAACTTTCTCCCTGAAATCTTCAGACTCTTTAACCTCATCTAAGAGTCACGGAGTAATCAAGCTCAAATTTAGAAGATATCCAAAGTTGTGGGGCAAAGTGAGCTGGTTTTCCATGGCTCGTTAAACATATGGAAAGGAATGCATGGAATGGATCCTTGTTTCGAGCTATTCAAGAGTTTACACTCCTTATTTACACCAGAATAACTTGAAGTTGTCTTAGATATCTTCTAAAGTTTGAACTTGGTTACTCCGGGACACTTAGAAGAGGTCAAAGATTCTGAAGATTTCAGGAAAAAAGTTTTTGTTTCCCTGAAGAAGGCTTGCATGCATTATACGAAATGCGTTGGGTGTTAATAGGTCAGAAGATTTGTCACCTTTCGTAAATTGTGCTTTTTCCTCAAGAAAAACTATTTGTAAATGGAATTCTTTGTTTAATACAGTAATTTAAAAAAATCGGCTTGGAAGTGGAGCTCTATGAATATGCATAAACTTTGACTGTAAGTGTATGGTTTGTAAATAATTTGGGGCATGTGTTGATGACAAATATAAATGAGAAATGTATTTATATCTAATAAAAAACTGTAAACAGCGCATTTCAGTTGTACGATTTAGTTATGGAAAGGATATCCGATTAGATGTTCCAATGGGTCTCTCATTAGGTGTAAATGAGCTTTCTTGACTGTAATATTCTGTCCTGTGGCCAAGCGCTGACGCAGAGCAGCATAGGTTTTGGAAATTGATGTAGTGCATCCCCACACCTGTTTTCTTGTTGGTCCGAGGAAACCAACCAGATTCCATCGAAGGGAGTTTAGGGACTCTGAGCCAAGGTCGCCATTAAGATTTTTTTCCGGAATCTTTTCAGCAGGTACAGTTCTAGTGTAAGTCTCAAACCACTCGCCATCTTAGTAATGAGACCACATCTTCAATACTAGAGCTTTTGGAGCTCCTGAGATGACACTGGATCTATGGTGTATTTACAACGAGGTTCCCCCAGATCCTAAGCTAAGATTTGGTCCTGAGAGGGTGAAAGAGAGGGAATGGGGTTTGTTACTAAAACAAGAGGCTGTTCTATAGTGAAAATATCAAACCAACCAACTGGTCCAAGGTATCCTGCACCCATTGACTGTGAAACCTTTGAGTCCTGCAACTCAGAGCCACCTGCTCAGAAAAGCCATCTTCATTAAAGGGACTTAAGGGTGAATGGGTCGAGTACATGTAGAATGGCCCAGAGTAGAACCTCTGCCCCTACTAGCACAAAAAGGGATGTTGCTGCTGTGGCACCTATTGCTGCCAACCATGGTGGAGTAGCATTGACCGGGAAAGCAAACAATCTAAAAGGATGATACTTCTGTGTAGCAGTAGTGGACAATCTCAGTGATTTTGCCATTACATTACATTTATTAAACTTTGATATGGAGTGACCTGCTTTAGTTCCCAAATGATATTCCCTGTTAAAAGGAAAATAGGAAAATGACCTCCTTACTTTGCATATCTGCAAAAAGACCAGACCTTTTCGAGGTGTTTTGCAGCATCCTTACCACTGGACACCACTCCCAGCAGAAACTTCTTAAAGTCAGTGAGTATATGTTGGGCGGCCTGCCCGTCTACATGCCATAAGGTGTTGTAGTTGCAGGCTAGAGTGCATGATTCTCTGTCTGCCGAAGCAAAGCCCCCCCCCCCCCAATAATTTCTTGAATTACTCGCTAAAACCAGGAGGTGTTGGGTTAAGACCTAGTGCTTGAAGCCTGGAACACCAGACTATCAAGAGTGGAGCGTATTATGAGAAACATAGGATCCCCAGATTCAGGCCTGCGTTTCTTTGTGACCTTCTGACACACAGAGTTCAGAGGAAGACTTCTCCCCAGGTAAAAGTACTGGCTTTTGCATGGCCTCCACAAAAGGGGATAAGGTTCTCATGTCTGGAATTCCACGTCAACATGTCAGGATGTATGTGTACAGTTTTAGTGGCTACTTCAGTAGATAACCCAAGGCAGTCAGCAGCATGATGATGCATCAACACACTGAAGGAGGACACCTCATCCATACCAACATCCATACCAACATTGCCCACCACAGGGAAACCAGGCTCGGGGGACGTATCTGATGTGCTGGCTATCCGAGGGGGCCAGGCTAAATCCACCACTTCGAGGTCTGGATCAGACATGCTCATAAGTACACCAAGGTCCTCAGAAAAACCTGCAGTATGCTCAAAGGGGTAGGCATCACCAGATTCCTCTTCATTAGAAAAAATGCATTCAATATGAGCCAAAGCTGGATGTCTCTACACCTTCAGAGGAGGACACATGGGTCGTAGCTTTATAACACCAGTATCAATTTGGTTGTGTTATGAACCTCTCTGCTGAAGCCTGTCATGAATAGGGACGCTATTTGTAATCATGTACCTGACATTCTGGATCTTCACCATAAAGATTGTACGCCTCATTACGAGTATGCCGGTAAAGTACGTGTTAATTCCATGGTACGGACATAGCGCCATATTTGGACATCACAGGTGTACTGGGAAAGGGTTGGCAGTAAGGATAATCTCTTAAAAAGTAATGCCTAGAAGTTTGAAGGGTAATTCTATTCCACGGAATCAGCGCTATAAAAGAATTTCAGCAGAATTATCATTATAGTGAAAAGAAGTCAGGAATCACTGAACGGTAAACGCGCACAAAATTGTGTGCAATTAACAATCCGAAGGAGGCTTCATTACAGGAAAATGAAGCTGATTGGCAGCCATCGTCAAAACACAATCCAATCAAAATCACCTGTTTCCTGGATCTATCCAAGGCAAAAGGAGGCAAACCCCCTGTGAGAAATAAAAGAAAAATGCAAAATACCTGAAATAAGGCAGTGCAAGCATAAATTCAAGGGGTCAGAGCTCCTGGTATTGGCCGATGAGGTGAAAGGGCATTAGGGGACATTTTTGGGGGCCAAAGTGCAAAACTGCCCATCAAAGTAAGGCCAACATCTGGTAGGAATTAAGGGACAATGGGGTGGCAGTGGGCACAGGGCCCCGTGACACAGAGGGCATACAAAGATGGAATGACCTGAAGGCCAGGAAGCACTCACTTGTGCAACACTGAAGGGAGGCTCCTGCCACTGGAGGAGCCATGGTGGAGCCACGGGAGAAACAAGTCAGATGCATTGTTGATGTGTCTGGCATAGAAGGAATTGGAGCAGCAGAGGTTGGAGCAGGCAGCCAGGATGGGTCCGGTGAGTACAAGCAAGCACCCTAACCAAAGTGAAAGGCAAAATATACATAATTCAACAAACTCGCCAGGCATCCTGTAGCGTCATGTGGCTGCCAATATTCATGGTGAGACTGCATCGCTAATATCCTGGGCCCAGACATGAGGGCCCAAGGTAGCTGATAGGCAGACAGAATCCGTGAAGCTGAGGGAAGCAGTGATGTCCCTAAGTATATTAAATTAAATTCCGGTATGTTGCCATGCAAATAGCAGTGACCTCAGTGCCATACCTGACCATTCTTGTACACGCCAAACATCCACTACAGATCCAAGCAAGCCCAATGCAAGACAAGCGCCCATCTGATCTGCGGCCATCATCCCTGTGCAATACCAAAGTCATGTCCCCATGCGCTGACCACACGTCCATAAATGCCACAACATCAGTTGGGCCAAGGGCAGTGTTTACATAAAAACGTTCATCATGGAACACAGCAAAATGAGAACCATCATAGAACATGTGGACCCTGTGCAGTATCACGAATAACAGACATATGCATAGTGGAAAGTGTATGAATCATACAGGAGCAATATTCATAAGGCTGTGTACAAGAAGGTTCATTAATAGCATGACCATGCATGACCACATCATGTCGAAAAGAAACCAGAGTACATTCAAGCCCAGATAGGCAGCCTAAGGTGCTGATATCATATGTGTACAAACCCCATTCCATGACTCGCAGGCACTCACCTGCGGATTGCATGCCTATAATGCATGTCAGGGGTCATGTCAACAGTTCAAGTACGGCATGTCATATCTCTCCCAACAGGTGCACAACACAGTGATTTAGAGGATGATGGTGGCAGCACAGTTAGAACCTCAACTTCACCGACCACCACCCCACCCACCACAGAAGCAGGCCACAGTTCTGGTGGCAAAATCAATGTGAACAGCAAGGTAAACAAGCAGTGGCAATTCCAACAGTTTTGGCTTTTGTGTAGGAATGGGAAAGGCATTTGCCAGGCACTTCAATAGTGGTATTAACTGCCCATCGATGATAGCAGCTGCAAAATGGTGTGAGTATCTGCACATATAATAGTAGTGCCTGGCAAATGCCTCATACGTATACACAAGCCAAAACATTTTGCTTTTATTTATTTATTTTTGTATTTATTTGTTGTGCGATATAGTTCATAAACTGGACTTTTCACACATTACAATATTTCATATACCAAAATGTATATACAAATTGCATAAAAACGGAAACATACAATAGCACCAATATATCAACACTCCTATTCTGATATATTTTAAAAATCTAAATCTAAAACCACTTTCAGAAAGTCTAAAAATCTTAGTAAAACAGAAATGTCATTAGTGTTTACATTCCTTCTGTAGGGAAATCAGAGCCGGATTTACCATAAATGTTTTAAAGTCTCATCTTCCTGCAGGCAGTATCGACACAATCTCAAGCCCCTTGGCACATTCTTCTTAATACCAACCACCTCCATGGTAGGGAGCAAGTCGGGGGCTGCCTCATGCACTGTTGCAGGGTTTAGAATGGTAGGCATGAGCCAACATATCTTCGAATATTCACATGTAAGAAGAGCCCAACAAGCATCACCACCTTATGTTGTGTATGAATGTCCTTATCTCTATAAATGCCTTTGCTACAAAGCCTCTAATTCCAAACACTGACACAGCTTATGGTCTGCTTCACAGACATACAATCCACCAAACAAGGCCACCATGCTCCAAGGTTCAGACTCTCCATCCTACTCGTGCAGCCTCCCCCAAACCCCCTACTTTATAGCACCCATTCCATCTTTCTCATCCTTTTCACTTTTCTCCAGCATCAGTTTCCTATTACATGGTCTTAGACCTAGCTTCCATTAGAGGGGGAACAGTAGGGCCAATTTGCTTAGGAAATATGGTGCACCGAGGCTCCTATGGTGTTTAGTTGGCACATTTGGAATGCTTTCTCACACTGCATCACATAATCAGATTAGGTGCAGGAGCCCATTATTCATGCCATGCATGTGTGTGCAATCCTTTACTCACACCGGTGAAGTATAAGGTCAGCCAACTCTGGTTCCTCCATGGTCATGGATTCTGATGGGATGCATTTGTAATTTGATGTGAATACTAATTTTGTACATTAACATTTCAGATCCACGTTTCATGTATTGGCTGTCCGTGTGGTTATTAGAATTGTTCGTCTGTGCACTTGGGAAGTGTTCTATTCATGTCAGTGTGTTTACGGTGCTGTCAAGGGCATGTTCCAATGGATCCTTGGGCCGGATGCTAGAGATGGTAGGCTGCCTACACACTTGAATGCCCATTACCTGGTGCTTCCCTGAGCAAGTTCATAGACTGCTGAGTGTTTGGTGGCAATGCATGGTGTGAGTTGTAGTTCTACTATGTGGAAATGGGTGCAAGATCTGGCAGGCCATGGTCCCATTCAGGTTTAGTGGGCACTGTGGGTAATCTTACGTGGTCATGTGGCACCAATTGGGATGCTGCTCCAATACAGCAGTGCGCTGTTGCGCATGTCATTTTGATTGCACAACCATATAGTGAATACTTTTGTACTTTCCTTGCCAAATCTTCCCCTCAACATAAAACATATGTTTATAATACATCTACACACCAAACATCGAAGTCTGTTGCTCTGTAGCACTATGTCATCATGAGTGGACCAAGGGAAACAGGCACAGAGGTGGCTCTCTGTCCGGACTGTTGAGCAGGTCATCCTTATGTTCATCAGATACAATATCAACACAAACAGAAAAAGTGTGTCTTTCGGCAACAACATGTAATTCAATTTCATTTATACAAATATATCATCATTTTGGACATCAATACTTTAGGAAGAGTGTATAGCAAATAAGAATGGCATGTAGAGAAGTAGCTGACGTCACCTCTAGGGCCCGCCCCCTCACCTACATCATACTGGGAGAATAGCAAGAAGACTCTGTGCATGACACCAAGTACTATACCAGTACTGTATCGAAGATACGAGAGATGCTATGCACTCAGACAACCGTATCGAATGTACCCTCGCACTGACGTGGTGGAAGGATTTCGACATACATCATTGGATATAGAAGAGCTGTAATTGAAGTCAGACCAGAATAAAGTGACATCGTGAAGGGAAGATACTCAGACGTACTGAAAGGATATGCACATGCTTAAAGAATTATACATTAAAGTAACAAGAGAAACATGTATGCAGGGACAAATAATCTATGTATACAAAGAAGATAAGTAACCAGATGAGTAGTGAATGTATATGCTGAAAAACAAGGTAGATTAAATAAATAGATGCTTGCTGCAGCAGAAACTATAACGTGATGAAAGCAGCCATGATGGAAAGAGGAACGTCGGATCGTGTCAAAACTACCTCAGACACAAACAAGAGCCGCAGATCTGAAACATTTGCAGAAAACAGCTTCATGCAAGAAACAAAGAATATCTGTTTTTCTGAAACTAAGGATGACACAGCAAGACATAATTGGAATGTACAAAGGGAGCTAACCAGGATAAGCTATGTACTAAGGGCACATTTCTCTTACATTAAGCAGAAACAAAAACATCTGCAAGTGCCAAGATTTGGACACACAAGGGTGAAGAAAGGACATGTAAGACAGAGCAGCCAAGACTCCTGAGTCCAAGAGAAGTAATAGCACCCAACAGAATTAAATCAAATAGCAGTGAACAACTGGTCCAAAATAACTAATTTGTGGTCTACTGACACGTGGTGCAAGACTTAAAAACAAAGCCTATTCATTAAGCCTCAGACGAAGATAGTGGTGTACCCTGACGTCCCTTAAAAATCCAAGAGAAGAACACAGCCAGCAAGGTCAACTGCAAAGGAGAAGCCTTGGCTCATATTCTAACTGATGATAGATGATAGATTGCCCAAAGTAGGCTGTGGTCTAATGTTGTTTCCTGCACCTGGGTTTCATTCTGTTCACGTGCTGCTAGCGAGCCGAATGCCCAAGCTTGGGAGAGTATGCCAACCAATCATGAGTGGCTATGTAACGGCATGCAGTGTTGCAGAGGCCAATCTGCTGTTATTATTTTTCATAATCAGTATTATACGTATTTGGAGGTAGTTCGAGGCGTGCCTACCAGATAAGGGGCAGCCAATAATGTATTTACACTTATGCATACTATTGGTATATATGTTCCCCTAACCAATCCCTCCCCTCGATAGGTTTTACTGATTCTGATTACCACATAGGATGACATCCAGGCTGACGCACATCGAAGTATAAGGCCTTTGTGTAATCAAGACTTAGATGAGAGTGAGTAAGCTGCGATTTGTTATGCTTGCCAGATTTCCCTACTTTATTTGAGCTGGCAATAAAGTAGTACTTTGCCATATTCTTTGAGTCCGTCTGGTTATTTGGGTCCGATGTCATTTATTATGGTAATTCCATTCTGCGCGCAAGATACGCTCCAAGGTGCTAATGCACAATTTGGTAGTGGAGGATGGTTCAAGATCCAGCTACCTAGGCCCACATCTAGACTCTCGGGCTATCAATGAATTTCGCCATTAGCTAGAGATTGTGGAGAGCGGTGTGCAATTCACACGTGTGGAAAGAATCGGTCGACAGGCACCCCTTTGAAGAACTTCCTGTCCGGTCCCCGCAGGTGCCCAGCGGACTGAAGGCAAACTGGTCGATTGAGGAAGAGTCGATGCGGAGGGACTCGGGCTGAACCACTGATGTAAGTAGAGCATTGAAAGCGGCAGATAAAGGGGGGGACTATAGGCTATGTCTAAATATATGGTAACAGGATTTGTGTTTAAAGAGATAGATACCTCGATTTAGGGTTCCAAGGGGAGCAAAGAAAACACATTAAACTTCAAGTAGATTATATGATAGGGATTCCTGAGGCAAGTGCCAATTAAGAGGAATGTGTATTACACTCCAAAATGGAGTAAATGGTGGGATGAGATGTATTTACTAAGAGAAAATAAAGGAAGGTGATCACAGAAAAAGGAAAAGTGCATGTTTATTTGGGGGTATGAATACGCCAGTGTAAAACCTTTATTGTGTATAAACTAAGAAATATAAAATGATAGTAATGAAACTAGCCAATTATCAGGCCTTAAAATGAAGTGATTGACGTCAATCAGAGAAGGATACAAAACAGAGAAAAATTAGTAAAGTTTAATAAATGTTCTTGCTGTGACAATAGTAGAACAACAGGCCTGCAAGTATTGGTAGAACTATAAACGAAGGAATAAAGAGAAATGATATCAAAGAAACTTTAAAATGTGTTAAAATGATTGGTCTTTTGTGATAAAGGGCGGTGATTGATGGTGCTTGCCCAAATCAATGTTTATATTGTGGGTGCTTTAAGAACCCGGTAAGTATTGGCAGTTGAAATTGACTTGTCATCATGGGAGGCACTTCTCTCTTACATCTATGCAGGACATTACCAGGATACACACCTAAAATTAGGCAGTGTCACACAGAGTGAGTGAAGGATACGACTGATAAAACACATATGCCGTGGCCTCAAGAAGGCTTGTTGTCAAAAAAAGTATTGAAACAAATGACAATGTATTTGCATGCTACATACATGGGGAAGAGGTTACAAAAAAGATGAGCTATTGTAGAAGTATGGAAGATGTATCAAAAAGAGAAAGAAGACCTGCCTGAGTAGAAGTGGATGCTCAACTCTCACTCCTCCCAAAAATGATAGCACAACATTAAATAAATAGAGGATTGTCCTTTAAAGGAATTAAAGGCAGCGGTGGGGTATGTTAATCCAATATACGCACCTCCCACTTATAATAGTGAAGACAGCATGGAAGAAAGTAAGATTAGGAAACGAAAAAATGTATTGGCATGCAATGAAAATAAAGACTGTGATGAACAAGGAAGTAGACAGATAGAAATAGAGGAGGAAGTCAAGAGACAAAAAGAGGAGAAGGATAAAGCAAAGGAAGGGATCATAGTGCAAAACAAATGGATGGGATGACAGATATTACTGAAGTTAGACAGAAAAGGCATCAATGGTGTAGAGAAAGAGAGGAAAGAGAAGAACGGGAAGAGAAAGAAAAGCAACAGGAAAGAATATATAAAGAGGAGAATGAGTAAGAGAGGAAACAAAAGCAAGAAAGAAGACGGTGTGAGAAACAAAAGAAAGAGAGAGACTAGAGGAGAAGAAATGCAGTGAAATAGAAGCTGAGAGAATGAAAGAGCATAGGTTGAAAAGAAGGTAAGAGGAAGAAGAGAACAGGGAGATGAGGAGAAAGGAAGAAGAAATGAGAAGGAATAGGGAACAAAAAGATGATGAAATAGATTATTTTGTTAACAGATGCATAGTGCCAGTTGAAGCATAAGAATGGTGGGAAGAAGAGAGAGGATCACAACAGCCCCATAGAGAGCTGCAGGGAATACCGAGAATATAGACATGGGCTGACGAGCAAGAGGCAGAAGGCAGAGGGAAAATGATTGGGGATCTACATAGGAAAATGAGGGAAAATATGGCTATAAAACTAAAGCTAACAATGAAGGACCTTTATCAAAAGGAATAGGAAGTAGATTGGGTGACATAATGGCAGACGAACATAGAGCACTGTCTGTAAGTGAGTAGACTTTAATGACGAGGACAGGGACGATAGCCATACAAGCTGTGATGTAATGATGTCAGACGAAGAAAGGGAACAAAATAAGAAGGTACAGAAAGAGGATGCATGTGGTTTTTCAATAGATCCAAGTTTGGAAAAAGGGGTAAAATTGTCAGATTTAGAAGACCCTAAAGCGAAAACACCGGAACCAACACCCTATTTTGAATGACCACAAGTACGATCGCGTAGTGCAGGGGATATATCCCCGCCATATGTGAGCAGATTAAGGTCACTGCCAGGACGAAGACAGATGGGCGAAACTAGCCCCACCTGGAAAAGGAGAAGTATCAATGGGTACGTCTGTGGGCAAGGGTATACACAATTCCCTTTATTAGAGAAAGGGGGAGGATGACCGCAATATATACCGTGGCCACAGGTGATAAAGATAACATGAAATGTAAACTGCCTAGTTTGACTACGGGGGTGGGAAAATTGATCTATGAGTTAGGAAGGATTACAGCAGGAATGACGTTTGCAGTGGGTGATGTAAAGGACCTGCTAGCAGCCATACTAGGAGAGAGCCGACAATATTCGGAGACGAGCAGGGTATGCGAATGTAACAGCACAAACACGACACATGGTCGAGCGCCATTTAATAATTGTGGAGCAGATATATGGAGAACATTTAGAGTACAGCGCACCGATAGATCAGACATGGGTGTGATTATGACAAGGAAAATGCGGGAGGATGAAGACCCTGTTGCCTTTGTTCAAGAGATTTAAGAGCGCTGGAGGCTCGAGATGGGAGAACCATGGGATACAACAGTGGCACAATTTTACCACATTTTGTGTCAGGGACTGCCCGAGCCAGTCCAACAGCAAATGAAGAAACAGGTGGGAATGGAGGCAAAGCACTGGCCAGAAATACAGGTGACTATTATACATCATTGTCGATTGTTGCAAGAGAGGAACAAGAAAAAAGCTGAGGGCAGAAATCAAAAGGAAGCAGAGTTATTTCAGAAAGATTTGTCAAAGTTTGCTATGTAAGGAGCGGTATTGACAAGTGTTGATGGTGTGGTAACACAAGTAGTACAGCCAGTGCAGTCAAGCAATGTAGGGTATCCTGTAGATCAAGGTGGATTCAATCTTTGGCCACGAGGCAGAGGGAATGCACCTACAAGGGGATGATCGGGATTTCAGAACTCCCAAGGAAGAAGAGGTTTTAATGGAGGACACCGCCAGCAATGTTGGCATTGTGGAAGAATGGGACACATATCCTAAAAATGTAGCAGTAGAGCGGACATGCAGCAAAACTAGCAGGCTTCAAGGGGGGGGGATGGGCTATTCTCCACAGTATAATACAGAATATGCCCAAGATCACACACAGAATCAGAAACATGTGCCAAAAATACAGCAGGCACAAACAAACCCAGTACTAGTGCAGATGCCACAAGGGTATCTACAGCAAGTGCCTATACAAGCACAGCAAGTACTGACACAGCAAGCAGGGCACCACAATGGAACTCGAATGCAGGGGCCCCACAAACATCGACACCTAGGATAGGGAATGTGACCGTGGTAGGAGGAAATCCTTTCACAGGTACTGGGATGAATTTGCATCCATAATAGAACAGCCCACAGAGCAACCTGCTGTGTTCAGTACTATCAGTGACACCAGATCCCCAGGAGGAACCAAGGGTAAGGGTAACAATAGGAGGCAAGATATTTTTGTTTATTGTAGACACTGATGTGACTCGTTCCTGTGTTCGAGAGGGAAAATACCCAATGTCTGGCATTGCTATGAAAGCTCAGGTATTCTCTGGGGCGACGAGTTGAGTTCCTTTTACTGATGAATTACCAATTTTCATAGGAGGACATGATGTGTCTATGCCACAATTTATTTCTCAACAGACACCAGTTAACATGTTAGGACGTGATTTGATGACAACACTAAACATGACAATGGTCCTCATTATGACTGTGGCAGAAACGCAACAACTGAGCCGGTAGTGCTACCAGCGCCGTTGTTACCTCTCCACCACACTGCAAGTTCTATTCGCAGGTGCCGGACTGCACACCTGGTCTGACAAGGCGTGCAGACTGGCACCCGCGAGCAGAACTCATGATTGCACCAGCACCGTTATTAACGGTGCCGTTGCAACCATGCTCCCAACCTCCATTCTGCCCTATGGGGGCAGAATGGGGATCGGGAGGCTGGCCATACCGGCACCCACGAATGGGCAATTACCGGGTCTGCCAAACTCGGCATGGCCCGGTTATTACCCATTCGCGGCTGCCAGAAAAAATGCAACTCCGGCAGCAGCCGTGCCCTTAATAAGGGCACGGCTACCGCCAGAGTTGTAATGAGGGCCAATATCTTTTACTGACAAAAGGATTGTGTGTTCCATTCCAGGAATACATCTTCTGAATATAAGAGTTAATATTGGCATTTGCAGGCTAGAAGGTATTACGAGGGGTTCCTTTAGACCCAGAGGTATTCTTGTATGTAGTGACTGTTTTGTTAACATGGCTTCCTAGATTAGTAGGTAGAATATATTGAGAATACCTGATGAATTTTTGTTTAAACCAGAAAAACCTATGGATGATGAAGACGGGCAGATAATTCCCATTGAGTTTGAAGCAGCACCAATTAGAGAAGAAAGGGTGCTTATCCATGAGTCATGATGAGGGAAGAGGATGTAGAGAAGTGATAGCCCTTGTTGAAGGATACAGACTGACAGATTTGACAGACGAGAAGTTGTTTAGAGATGACTATTCGGATGATGAATTCGTATTTGTTATAGGTCTTAGTTACCGGATTAAAATAGAGAAAAGAGAGATACCACAGGAAATGGTATTAGTGAGAAAGAAGAAGAACAACAAAAGGCTAGATGAAAAATCTAGTCAAACAACCGCTCTCCGTACAAACCCTACTAGGGTGATATGATTCAAACATTCAAATATAAATTCTTCTTTACTTTTTTTCTTTTGCTTAAATTCAATGAAGAAAACGCTTGATCCAAAGTAGTGGTAAAAGTAATATGTTTATCAAAAACATGAATTTCCAAAAAGTAAAAAGAGGAAAATCACTAATTATGTCTTAGTGAGGATAAGACTGCCACTTCTCATACTTAAATAGACTTCATATACCAATGCATTTCGGAGCAAATGGCTCCTTCATCAGGGTAAGTCTATTCTAATAATCCAAAATCAGACATATCAAATGAAATAACACAATATATAATCATATATATTAGGAATGACACAATATACAATCATAAGTCACCAAAGAAAAAAATAAAAAATAAAATCACATACCGAAAAACGGATGAGGATTCAGGTCAAAGTGAAACATGTAATGAAAAAAAGGGACAGAAGTAGAGAGTCAATGAATGCAAGTAGCATAAAGGATATAACTATGTAAATAAAGAAAAAATAATGTAAACGGACTCACGAAAAGTGTTTAGCCGCGTAGAAGTAAGAGTCTACAATCTCAAGCAGATGTGTGGTCTGCAGCCAGTTACAACAGAATGCAGATTGTGGCCCAATTGATAAAGCTGAAAAAAGCAAAGTTGTGTTTCAAGAAGAGTCCATGGAGCATAGTGACGCTGTGATTGGAAAGAATAGTCTCCCATGTTTACCTGGAAGACAATGAGAGTCTATGCCGGCCAGGAGAACGCCGTTCTGCATTACTGAAAGCAAGCGTTGCTAATGGTAACGCTGCTAGTTATACTCACGTGATCGCATTGCATCGGGGGAGCGGTGCGATGCGGCACGTACATTTGAGAGGCTGCGTATGAGGCATATAGACATATTAAGAGCTAATTATGTAATTATCAACACTCGGATAAAGGAAAGAAGAAAAAGGAAATGGAAATAAAAATAAAAAGTGCAAAAAAATAGACATAGAAAAAATACTATGGGAAAGTAAACACCAGAGTACTTAATAGAAAGTGAAGATATATAACAACGAAGGCACCATAAAATGGTGGCCCTTGTAAAAGTAAATAATGGTAAACATGCAACACAGCCGTGGTGGGTGGCACCGAGGTGTCACCTTGGGTCCCAGACGGGCGTCCGGGAAAGGCTGCTTAGATGCATGGGCACATAACGTGCAATTAATGAATGAATTAGAATGATTAGCAGGTGTTAACACATAACGTGCAATTAATGTATGCATTAGAATGATCAGCAGGTGTTAACATCACGACTCAGATTGTCTACAGTACTGCGTACATATTAATAATACCTAAGGATACTAACAGGGTCTGACATAATGTTCAGGCACGTGAAATCAACAGTGATCGATACGAAAAAACATTACATGATGTCACAAGGAATCAACATAGATACATCATATTCAAAGATAACAATAGTAATTGATTTCTTCATTAAGGCCATTGGGATATAGACTCCCAAGTCTGTCGATCCAATATGTCTCTCGTTGGTTAAGCCTGAGGCTCAGATCTTCATGTGGATTAACTTTATTTAATACTTCGAGAATCAGAAATCTAATTTGTGTCAAATTGTGACGTTTCTCGTTCCAATGGCGAGCCACTGCTGAGTTGGGATTAGAGTTACGTATGCAAGAGCGATGCTCGTTCCACCGTACTTTAGCTGCTCTCATGGATTGGCCAACATAATACATCCCACAGGGGCACTTGATTCCATAAATGATGTTCTCACTATCACAAGTGCCAAATGTCTTCAACAGAATCTTATTACCCGTGTTGGGGTGGTATATAGTATTACCTTTAATGACCAAATTACAATTAGTACAATGAAGACAAGGGTATGTTCCTGTGCGTTGAGTGCTAGGTTCTTTCAAAGGAGGTCTCGTGCGTACTAGTTCATCACGCAAATTCCTACTTCTTTGATATGCAAATATCGGCAGTTGATCAAACAATTTCTGTACTCTCACATCGTTCCTGAAGATGTTCCAATGTTTCTTAATAGAATTCTTTATTTTATTGCTCTGAATGGAAAATCTTGAAACATATACCGGTGTTTGTAGCTCCCTTTTGGTTTTAGTTGTACCGGTAAGAAGTGTGTCACGATCCAGAGTTTGCACTCTTTGGGACGCTGTGTGTAATTCTTCTTCTGAGTAACCACGGGCTAGGAATTTGTTTTTCATAGCTAGCTGTTGAGATAAGCATTCTGCAGGATCACTTACTATCTTTTTCACTCGTAAGAGTTGACTGTATGGTAAATTCTTCAAAAGGCTAGGTTGATGAAAACTCAAACGGTGCAACAAATTATTGCGATCGGTGGTCTTGCGGAATAAAGTGGTGTTGTAGCCAGTATCCGTTTTGACAATGTTAACATCCAAGAATGTGATATGTTTTATAGATATCTCGTTCGTGAATTGGATGCGTGAATCAATGCTGTTAAGATATTCAAAAAAAGCCACGAACTTATCGTGGGTACCGGTCCAAATTCCAAATATATCATCAATGTAGCGTAGCCATAGGTAGATGTTCTGATTCCACTCTTGTTTATTTAGAACATGCTCAAATTCGAATTTGTACATAAAACAATTGGCGTATGATGGTGCCATAGTCGCACCCATTGATGTCCCTGAGGTTTGCAAAAAGAATTTATTGCGATATTGAAAGTATGAATTCTCCGCAATGAATTGAAGAAGAGTCAAAATAAATTCTTTCTGTGCACGGATAGGTGGTGATTCAAGTAAGAGCCTTTCGACAGATTCCATGCCTAGATCATGGGGAATAGATGTGTATAAGCTCTTCACGTCGATTGTGAACATAAAATGCTCTTGATTAAATATTGTGTCATTGAGCTTCTGTAAAAAGTGCGACGTATCTCTGATGTAAGTAGGCGTTTTCTGTATCAGCGGTTGGAGGAAAAAGTCAATATAAACTCCGAGTGGTTGGTTTATGCTGTCCATACCTGCTACAATAGGTCTTCCTGGTGGTTTCACTTGATCTTTATGGATTTTCGGTAATGTGTAAAAGTTCGGAATCCTAGGGTGAGTATTATTAAGAAATTTGCGAGTATGTTCATTTATCCAGTCAAGTTCGAAAGCTTTATCAAGCAGGGTTTCCAAGTTTTGTTTAATGGACACGGTGGGGTCGTGATCCAAAGGTGCATAGACATTGTGATCCTGTAATTGTCTCATGCATTCAGCATCATAATCTGTGGTGTTCATGATCACCAATGCCCCTCCTTTGTCTGCTGGGCGGATAGTTATCTCTTTGTCACAATATAAATCACGGATTGATTTCATTTCGTGTGGTTTCATGTTCTTGTATGGTGGAATTTTATAACTGATACGTTCAAGATCCTTGGTGACCATTTTCTGAAAGATGTCTATCGATGGAACTGAGATTGGTGGTATAAAGTTACTCTTGGTTCGGAACTCTTGAAAGTCAGGAGGATCGGTGGTACTCTCATGTGGTTCGAGTTCTTCAAAGAATACCTTCAGTTTCAATTTTCTAATGAATTTGTAAAGTTCGATCTTGGAATTAAACAAGGTAGTACTATATGTAGGCACAAAGTTTAACCCTTTCTGAAGTGTATTCACTTCGGTCTTGCTCAATACCCTCTGAGATATGTTGATGACTAGGTTTTCCTCAGTTGCAGTCGTGTTTGTGGTTTGTTTCTGAGGTTTCCTCCTCCCCCTGCGGGTTCTTTTGGGCGGGCTCCTAAAAAAGCCAAGCCTGTCGGTGTTTGAATTGAAGGACTAGCTGGGCGATTTTCATCACCCGATGGTCGTTCTGTGTGTGCATCAAAGTCCCTTTGTGGTTCTGAATCTGAGCTCGATGTGGTATCTGTTGGATGTTTATATGGTTTCTTTGAGGCTACTGGTCCGTATTTTTCCATCCATGTATATACCTCTTCATTGATATAATCATAGGTATCTCGCTTAAATTTTTTAACCTTTTTGGATTCCAACTCAGTCTTATAGCCTTCCAGTTTAGTGTTGATTTCTGTTAGGATAATATCGTATTCTTCTTTACCCAGTGATGTCACAAGCTCTTTCTCGATTTCTTGGATTTCAATATTCAGAGAAATTAGGTTTTTAGACAATTCTTGGATAGTTAGTAGTATCAAGTCTAGTGAACACTTGTTTAAAATTGCCTCCCACTTCCGTACAAATTCTTTACTTTCTTTACACAGGGTAGGCCGGAGTTGAATGCGTAAGCCTCTCGGGATGCGCTGGTTCTTAAAGTAACGTCCTAATGTAATCGCATGTAGTTTACGATTAATTTCCTTGCGAATCAGATATTCCAGCTGTTTGATGCGTTTCGCCGGATCCTTAGTGGTAGTAGCATGTGTACCTATAGTCGTTTCGCTAATCAATTCGAGAATGGCAGCCGCTTCCTCAGTCGAAAACCCTAAGGTTTCTGCACATTTCGTTGATAGACCTTCGATGTCTTCAAAGGACATGTTGTTTATGTAGAAATATATAAAAAAATTGAAAATGCTTAAGTCTATGGAATCAATGTGTGCCTCCACTCACGTGTGTCTCCAAAACAGGAAGAATAAGGAACAGGCCATGGAATAGAGTGGGCACCACACGTTGTAGTATATGTGTAAGTATTCAAAAAAAACAAAAAATTAGACGAAAATTCAAGTGGATGCTTGCGGGAGCTGGTTGTTATGAGTCTGGAGACACCCTGACTCATCAATACAAGAACAACAAAAGGCTAGATGAAAAATCTAGTCAAACAACCGCTCTCCGTACAAACCCTACTAGGGTGATATGATTCAAACATTCAAATATAAATTCTTCTTTACTTTTTTTCTTTTGCTTAAATTCAATGAAGAAAACGCTTGATCCAAAGTAGTGGTAAAAGTAATATGTTTATCAAAAACATGAATTTCCAAAAAGTAAAAAGAGGAAAATCACTAATTATGTCTTAGTGAGGATAAGACTGCCACTTCTCATACTTAAATAGACTTCATATACCAATGCATTTCGGAGCAAATGGCTCCTTCATCAGGGTAAGTCTATTCTAATAATCCAAAATCAGACATATCAAATGAAATAACACAATATATAATCATATATATTAGGAATGACACAATATACAAGGTCTATCAACGAAATGTGCAGAAACCTTAGGGTTTTCGACTGAGGAAGCGGCTGCCATTCTCGAATTGATTAGCGAAACGACTATAGGTACACATGCTACTACCACTAAGGATCCGGCGAAACGCATCAAACAGCTGGAATATCTGATTCGCAAGGAAATTAATCGTAAACTACATGCGATTACATTAGGACGTTACTTTAAGAACCAGCGCATCCCGAGAGGCTTACGCATTCAACTCCGGCCTACCCTGTGTAAAGAAAGTAAAGAATTTGTACGGAAGTGGGAGGCAATTTCAAACAAGTGTTCACTAGACTTGATACTACTAACTATCCAAGAATTGTCTAAAAACCTAATTTCTCTGAATATTGAAATCCAAGAAATCGAGAAAGAGCTTGTGACATCACTGGGTAAAGAAGAATACGATATTATCCTAACAGAAATCAACACTAAACTGGAAGGCTATAAGACTGAGTTGGAATCCAAAAAGGTTAAAAAATTTAAGCGAGATACCTATGATTATATCAATGAAGAGGTATATACATGGATGGAAAAATACGGACCAGTAGCCTCAAAGAAACCATATAAACATCCAACAGATACCACATCGAGCTCAGATTCAGAACCACAAAGGGACTTTGATGCACACACAGAACGACCATCGGGTGATGAAAATCGCCCAGCTAGTCCTTCAATTCAAACACCGACAGGCTTGGCTTTTTTAGGAGCCCGCCCAAAAGAACCCGCAGGGGGAGGAGGAAACCTCAGAAACAAACCACAAACACGACTGCAACTGAGGAAAACCTAGTCATCAACATATCTCAGAGGGTATTGAGCAAGACCGAAGTGAATACACTTCAGAAAGGGTTAAACTTTGTGCCTACATATAGTACTACCTTGTTTAATTCCAAGATCGAACTTTACAAATTCATTAGAAAATTGAAACTGAAGGTATTCTTTGAAGAACTCGAACCACATGAGAGTACCACCGATCCTCCTGACTTTCAAGAGTTCCGAACCAAGAGTAACTTTATACCACCAATCTCAGTTCCATCGATAGACATCTTTCAGAAAATGGTCACCAAGGATCTTGAACGTATCAGTTATAAAATTCCACCATACAAGAACATGAAACCACACGAAATGAAATCAATCCGTGATTTATATTGTGACAAAGAGATAACTATCCGCCCAGCAGACAAAGGAGGGGCATTGGTGATCATGAACACCACAGATTATGATGCTGAATGCATGAGACAATTACAGGATCACAATGTCTATGCACCTTTGGATCACGACCCCACCGTGTCCATTAAACAAAACTTGGAAACCCTGCTTGATAAAGCTTTCGAACTTGACTGGATAAATGAACATACTCGCAAATTTCTTAATAATACTCACCCTAGGATTCCGAACTTTTACACATTACCGAAAATCCATAAAGATCAAGTGAAACCACCAGGAAGACCTATTGTAGCAGGTATGGACAGCATAAACCAACCACTCGGAGTTTATATTGACTTTTTCCTCCAACCGCTGATACAGAAAACGCCTACTTACATCAGAGATACGTCGCACTTTTTACAGAAGCTCAATGACACAATATTTAATCAAGAGCATTTTATGTTCACAATCGACGTGAAGAGCTTATACACATCTATTCCCCATGATCTAGGCATGGAATCTGTCGAATGGCTCTTACTTGAATCACCACCTATCCGTGCACAGAAAGAATTTATTTTGACTCTTCTTCAATTCATTGCGGAGAATTCATACTTTCAATATCGCAATAAATTCTTTTTGCAAACCTCAGGGACATCAATGGGTGCGACTATGGCACCATCATACGCCAATTGTTTTATGTACAAATTCGAATTTGAGCATGTTCTAAATAAACAAGAGTGGAATCAGAACATCTACCTATGGCTACGCTACATTGATGATATATTTGGAATTTGGACCGGTACCCACGATAAGTTCGTGGCTTTTTTTGAATATCTTAACAGCATTGATTCACGCATCCAATTCACGAACGAGATATCTATAAAACATATCACATTCTTGGATGTTAACATTGTCAAAACGGATACTGGCTACAACACCACTTTATTCCGCAAGACCACCGATCGCAATAACTTGTTGCACCGTTTGAGTTTTCATCAACCTAGCCTTTTGAAGAATTTACCATACAGTCAACTCTTACGAGTGAAAAAGATAGTAAGTGATCCTGCAGAATGCTTATCTCAACAGCTAGCTATGAAAAACAAATTCCTAGCCCGTGGTTACTCAGAAGAAGAATTACACACAGCGTCCCAAAGAGTGCAAACTCTGGATCGTGACACACTTCTTACCGGTACAACTAAAACCAAAAGGGAGCTACAAACACCGGTATATGTTTCAAGATTTTCCATTCAGAGCAATAAAATAAAGAATTCTATTAAGAAACATTGGAACATCTTCAGGAACGATGTGAGAGTACAGAAATTGTTTGATCAACTGCCGATATTTGCATATCAAAGAAGTAGGAATTTGCGTGATGAACTAGTACGCACGAGACCTCCTTTGAAAGAACCTAGCACTCAACGCACAGGAACATACCCTTGTCTTCATTGTACTAATTGTAATTTGGTCATTAAAGGTAATACTATATACCACCCCAACACGGGTAATAAGATTCTGTTGAAGACATTTGGCACTTGTGATAGTGAGAACATCATTTATGGAATCAAGTGCCCCTGTGGGATGTATTATGTTGGCCAATCCATGAGAGCAGCTAAAGTACGGTGGAACGAGCATCGCTCTTGCATACGTAACTCTAATCCCAACTCAGCAGTGGCTCGCCATTGGAACGAGAAACGTCACAATTTGACACAAATTAGATTTCTGATTCTCGAAGTATTAAATAAAGTTAATCCACATGAAGATCTGAGCCTCAGGCTTAACCAACGAGAGACATATTGGATCGACAGACTTGGGAGTCTATATCCCAATGGCCTTAATGAAGAAATCAATTACTATTGTTATCTTTGAATATGATGTATCTATGTTGATTCCTTGTGACATCATGTAATGTTTTTTCGTATCGATCACTGTTGATTTCACGTGCCTGAACATTATGTCAGACCCTGTTAGTATCCTTAGGTATTATTAATATGTACGCAGTACTGTAGACAATCTGAGTCGTGATGTTAACACCTGCTGATCATTCTAATGCATACATTAATTGCACGTTATGTGTTAACACCTGCTAATCATTCTAATTCATTCATTAATTGCACGTTATGTGCCCATGCATCTAAGCAGCCTTTCCCGGACGCCCGTCTGGGACCCAAGGTGACACCTCGGTGCCACCCACCACGGCTGTGTTGCATGTTTACCATTATTTACTTTTACAAGGGCCACCATTTTATGGTGCCTTCGTTGTTATATATCTTCACTTTCTATTAAGTACTCTGGTGTTTACTTTCCCATAGTATTTTTTCTATGTCTATTTTTTTGCACTTTTTATTTTTATTTCCATTTCCTTTTTCTTCTTTCCTTTATCCGAGTGTTGATAATTACATAATTAGCTCTTAATATGTCTATATGCCTCATACGCAGCCTCTCAAATGTACGTGCCGCATCGCACCGCTCCCCCGATGCAATGCGATCACGTGAGTATAACTAGCAGCGTTACCATTAGCAACGCTTGCTTTCAGTAATGCAGAACGGCGTTCTCCTGGCCGGCATAGACTCTCATTGTCTTCCAGGTAAACATGGGAGACTATTCTTTCCAATCACAGCGTCACTATGCTCCATGGACTCTTCTTGAAACACAACTTTGCTTTTTTCAGCTTTATCAATTGGGCCACAATCTGCATTCTGTTGTAACTGGCTGCAGACCACACATCTGCTTGAGATTGTAGACTCTTACTTCTACGCGGCTAAACACTTTTCGTGAGTCCGTTTACATTATTTTTTCTTTATTTACATAGTTATATCCTTTATGCTACTTGCATTCATTGACTCTCTACTTCTGTCCCTTTTTTTCATTACATGTTTCACTTTGACCTGAATCCTCATCCGTTTTTCGGTATGTGATTTTATTTTTTATTTTTTTCTTTGGTGACTTATGATTGTATATTGTGTCATTCCTAATATATATGATTATATATTGTGTTATTTCATTTGATATGTCTGATTTTGGATTATTAGAATAGACTTACCCTGATGAAGGAGCCATTTGCTCCGAAATGCATTGGTATATGAAGTCTATTTAAGTATGAGAAGTGGCAGTCTTATCCTCACTAAGACATAATTAGTGATTTTCCTCTTTTTACTTTTTGGAAATTCATGTTTTTGATAAACATATTACTTTTACCACTACTTTGGATCAAGCGTTTTCTTCATTGAATTTAAGCAAAAGAAAAAAAGTAAAGAAGAATTTATATTTGAATGTTTGAATCATATCACCCTAGTAGGGTTTGTACGGAGAGCGGTTGTTTGACTAGATTTTTCATCTAGCCTTTTGTTGTTCTTGTATTGATGAGTCAGGGTGTCTCCAGACTCATAACAACCAGCTCCCGCAAGCATCCACTTGAATTTTCGTCTAATTTTTTGTTTTTTTTGAATACTTACACATATACTACAACGTGTGGTGCCCACTCTATTCCATGGCCTATTAGTGAGAAAGAAACCATCCTTTTTTCAGGAAAACCTGGAGAAGGTCCCAAGCATCTTGTGGACTAGTAGTCCGTATGATGTGGATCTACTGAGGGGAGTAGGAGCAGTTAAAATCAAGCACAAGCCTAGAGCTATCCTTCCACAAGCAAAGCAGTACCCCATGTCTAGAAAAGCGGATGAGGGCATATTTGAAACCATTTCCGCAGCAAGAAATATTAGTACCATCAGATGCCCTGTGCAACATGGCTGTGTACCCAGTGAAGAAATAAAAAGGAGGGGGTGTAGGGATTTATTCAGGATCCCCACCCTCTCAATAATATTGTCGAAGAAGAGTGTCCTCTCATTCCAAATCCAGCTACAATATTATGCAATATTCCAGCCACAGCTAAATATTTAACAGTCATAGAATTAAAAAATGTGTTCTTCTCCATTCATCTTCATGAGGACTCACATGGTTTGACCTCACTTTTGTATAGAAATACATGCCTAAACCATACTCTTTTGCCTCAGGAGTACTGTGACTCCCCCTCAATCTTTAAAAGGGTCCTCCAGATGGACCTGGGTAATGTACAGCTTGAGAGTGACATACTTCAGTACGTGGATGATATATTAGTCTGCAGCGAGACAGAAGAAAGATGCAGAGAAGACTCAGTTCGACTTATGACCATACTAGCAGAGAAAGGATATAAGGTCGACAAAGAGAAGCTCCAATATTGTCAGGAAGAGGTCCTGTATATAGGACAGCTGATCTCTCAAGATGGAAGGAGAGTGACACCTGGAAGAGAAGAGGCAATTCAAACCACTTCTGAACCAGAAACAGTAAGGGAGATGCAAAAATTCTTAGGCCTATGTAATTATTGTAGGACCTGGGTGTTTGATTATAGTACATACATTCGAGCACTTTTAAAAGGACTCAATGAAGCAGAGGTGGGCAAAAATAAAATACATGGACAGAGGAAATGACTGAGGGATTTGAAGAATCAAAAATAGCAATTTGCACAGTCCCTGTGTTAGGGATTCCAGATTACAAGGGAGAATTTTATTTGTTTTCACACTCAAATGGAGAGGTAATGACCGTCGTTCTCACACAGAAAAAGACTTTAGGACATGGGCACCAACCATTAGCTTATTATAATGGGATTTTACACCCAGTAATGAAAGGACATTATCCTTGCAAACAAGCTTTAGCTGCTATTGCTTTTGTGATTAATAAGGCTGCAAGTACTACAATGGGGTGCTCAATGACATTATTTGTTGAGCACTCCTTATTTGCGATTCTAGAGAAACCCAAAAGTACATTGACTACACAAAGAGCATCAGGATATGAGGGAATTATTTTGAATCAGCTAATCAAAATTGTTAGATGTCGAACAGTGAATCCAGTGACATTTCCTGCAGAATTAGTAGGGAATGAGGACTATGTACATGACTGCACCACGTATACTAAGTTTTATGGAGATATTCCCCATGTTAGAGAAAATGCCCTTGGAGGGGGGTTCTCTTTGTTGATGGTTCTTGAAAAATTGATCAAACAACTGGGTGAAAGGCATACCAGGACGGCAGTAGTGAAGTTAAAATGAAAGGTGAATTTGAGGTGTGACAAGTGTGAGACTGCATTTGCATTGTTCAGCACAGGCTGCAGAATTAGTGGTGCTTATCGCTGCACTCCAGAGATATGAAGATGAGGAAGTGGCAGTGTCCTCTGACTGTGCCTTTGTGACGTCAACTGTACATGCAGGATTGTCAGATTTGTTTGATTTCTCATGGTAACAAAGCCGCAGACATAGGATCTAAAAGGGCAGCATGTTTCCCAAACATTTATGACTCTGATGTAGAGAGTGTTAAACAATTATCAGAATCGTGCATGATGGTGAGGGAAGGATTTAATATGTTATCCTTCATGCAGTTAATTGAGCTAAAAGGTTGGGCAACAAAGGAAGAACAGGATTTATGGAAGAGGCAGGGGTGTTCTTTATCCCCCACTGAGACAGGATAGCACTGGAAAGCCAGTTATGCCTCTAGGATTATTGAAGGTGGCCCTGGAGCAGCTACACTACCCAGCGCACACGGCAAGAGAGAGTCTTGCTGCTACGATTGCAGAAGACTTGTTCTCACCAAATGTATTGTGAACTGTATTGTATGTCAGAAGTGCACAGCAGGACACACCTTAGGAACAGTGAGAGGAGCAATCCCAAGGCCTAATGGTCCTTTTCAGCATCTGCATATAGATTATGTGGATTTGTTGCAAGTATGCAATGGAGATAGGTACATGCTGGTAGTAGTATGTCCTTTTTCCAGATGGATCGTGGAAGATTCATTCACACACCCCCACGCTACATGCGCTGCCAAGTTCCTTGTGCGTGAAGGGATTCCTAAATGGGGCGTGTGCAAAGTCCTGCAGTCTGATAATAGCCTGCATTGTGTCAATGAGTTATTCGAATAGATAGTTCTTTTATTAGGCATAAAACACATGTTTTCGTCTGCTTATCACCCACAGGCCAATGGTGTCTGTGAGAGATTAAACAGACTTCTTAAAGAAAGGATAGTGAAATTGAAGATGACTGAATGACGGATGGCTACATTGTCTGCCCCTTGCCTTGTTCGCACTAAGAAACCATCCTTCCTGGTTCAGATCACCATCTGACTCCACATGAGTTGGTGACTGGACATCGCATGAGAATACCCCTTGCTCCTCCCACTCAAACAGAAACGGATGCCCACAGTGTAGTGAAGGTTTTAGGTGATGAGATGCTTGTTTATTTGACAAATATTACCGCTAGTGTTTCTTTTATCTCTCAAATAGTCAAGCAGCGGAGGAAAGGATCAAAGAAGATTGAAGAAGACAACCAAACCAGTGATTCCAGCAAATTGTTAAAACAGCCTAGTTTGTACCCAGGGGACCAGGTGCTAGCGCAAAGTTTTGTGCGCACTTGGAATAAACCCTGCTTTGAAGGACTGTACCTAGTAGAGGAAGTGACACACACAGCCGTCAAATTAAAAAACAGAAGAGCCTGGCTGCATGTGAATGACGTAACGCTCTACAAAGGAGAGACTCTTACCCATCCAGCAACAAATGACAGGGAAGCAAGAGAAGAAGTTCCACAGATGACAACAAGATTGGATGCCAAGGGCCAAAACAAAGACTTATCAGAATAAAGAAAATGTCTGACCTTTTCAGCTATTCCCAATTTTGAAGGGAAGTGAACATTGCAGTGATCCTAGAACAATTTTATTTCAGTTAGGAAAAAGGAACAATGTGCCAGAAACAGAAAGCGAGAGAAAGAGAGATAGAGCGAGAGAGAGAGAGAGAGAGACACCTGGAAGAGAAGAGGCAATTCAAGAGAGCGAGAGAGTGTTTTTCATGTTGCCCATAACTATAACCTTGTGTACATTTTTGCATGCTCTTTTCACCTATATTCTCCAGTCTAACCCAGCTTTAGTAAGACAAGACGCAGACACAATTATTTGGGGCTCCTAAACAGCCCTATCATTTTCAGAGTTATCATTGCAATTATCCTGCAATATTTGTTGTAAACAAGAGAACTCGATAAAAGAAACCTAAACACACAGTGAAAGGAAAAGAGAATGAGAACAAACAAACAAAACAAACAATGTTTCAGAGTACAAGAGGTACCATGCCAGTGAAAATACCAATAAGTTCATTTGGATTGATGCTTATATTGTCATTTTGTACAACGATTTGCCTTTTCTTCATTTTTCTTCATCATTATTATGGCTTTTCGACAATTGATTCTTAATAATACAGATACAATATTAAGTGATGATGCTTCTATGGTTATCCCTGTAAAGGTAGAGACAATGTTTTCCCTAATGTTTCTGAACAAATTGTTCGAGCAAAGAGAGATGCTGCAGAAGATAATGAGGATATAAACTTATATCTTGATCATTCAGCCCATTTACAGAATAATATATGGTATCGTCACATTAGGGAGGTGGGAAGGAGAACGTCAGTGGAAAGCTGCTACGTGTGTTTTCTCATCCCTTATGCCATGAGCACAGCCAGAACATTTATTGCAAGAGAAATACCTTTACAAGTATGCAAAATTATTGACATTGGTCAAGGATGAAGCAGGGCCTATATCCATATTACCAATGAAGAATGCACAATGTTTCCGAAATAAGGACTGATTAAAATTGGAGAAAATAAAGAATGTAACCAGATAATTGATGTCACAGTAATGAATGGAGGAACTGCCGTGCAGATGGACCACTATTGGGCCGGTGGATCCAAAGCTTATATGCAGCTGCCTAAGAATTGAGGAGGAATATGCTCTATAGTAATCATACATGTTCTTGCATTGGTAATTCCCCAAAGTGATCTTCAGATCGAAAGCTTTCCGAAAATGGATGCACACCAGAGAAAGAAGAGGTCACTAACTCTTCTTTGGCTGCAAAGAGAGAACTATTTCTTAGCAAAATCAATACAAGCTTATGACAGTATTCCAGATGACCAAAAACTATTTGGCAAGATGGCAATTATGCTTACATCTATAGTTATGCCAGGACTTCAGACTGCAGTGAATGCCAAGTGGTTACAAATCACCAGAGGGGAGCTTCTACAGAAATCAACACAACTATAAAAGGATTCAGCGCGATTTCAGAAGAATTAAGGGCCATTCGATTGATGACCCTCCAGATCAAGTATGTCTTGGACTTGATTACAGAAATGGAGGGAGTTGTTGCGCCAAGATCGGGCCTTCTTGCTATATTTACTGACCTGCCCATGATGGAGGAAATGGAATCCTGACAGAGGCAATAACAACTTTGTCAAACTTACACATGAAAATGGAAGAAGTAGATGAGACTGAAGGAGATGACTGGTTCTTGTCCTTATTCTTCAGGATTCCGACCTGGATGGCAAATGCCTTCAAACTAGTAGGAGCAGTACTAGTGCTGGTAATGCTGGGATTCTGCGTTGTGAGAATCTCTGAATGGACAGTGTCAAAAGACAGCAAAGAATGCTATTGGGATGAAGATAATGATCGACATAAATGCTGAAACTGGTGAACACGTAAAATGAGAGAGAAGCGGAACAGAGTAGCAGCCGTGGCAACTCTCTGATTCAAGTCTGTTTACTGTGTTTTTCCTTGGAGGTGGAGCATTGGTTAAAAAGCCCTTGAGTCAGCGGAGCGGAGAGTAACAGAGAGGTAGTTGTGGGAACTCTCTGATTCGAGTCTGTTTACTGTGTTTTTCCTTGGAGCAGAGTATTGGTTAAAAAACCCTCAATACCGCGTAGCGGAGAGGAACAGAAAGGGAGTGCTGGCAGTCAGTGCGAATCTGGCGAGAGATTCAACTCTGCTTTACTAACAACAGCTGCAGCGCTTATACAGCCTGTACAGTAAGTAAGTATACTGAACGCTCTAAGATACACAGTAACTCTCTAAGTGAATTGTTTCCTCTCCACTGTTATCTGCAACCAATACACAAGACGAATACCTTGTGCTTCCATATTTGAAAGCAATGAATTTTAATTCTCTAATATGCTGAAAGTTAAACATTTTGAGACTTCACAGGAGTGTGTGCGGGAGTGTGGATTCAAAAGATCCATAGCCTGCCATAGCACATTGATTTCAGTTTGGATAGACACTTGAATTGTTACATGCCACACTGACTGCACTTCCTGATCAAACTGCTGCTTCACCACTTACAAGCTGCAGAAAAGTACTCTTATCTTCTGTTGGCGGAAACGTGTGACTCAGTGTTGTGGATGAGGGACGTACATCACTTGGACAAGTCAACTTTTATTTAAGGACATATAAAGATCACTTAAAGAATACTGGTAGTATTGTAGCTCTACTTCCAGTTTCTCCACGTGAGTATGGTAGGAGTGTGGTTATATTAAGATACCCACAGCCTGCCAACCCACGTGCACTTTTCAACAAGGGGCTGAATTGTATATCCACCTGAGAATTTTAAAATACAATCTCTTACAGTTACTCAGTAGTCTAAAGTCTATTGCACTGCGCTGTTCTTCTAATTTTATGAATTTCAATTTACTTTTGAATAATTGTTTACTTGCAAGCACCATGCACTTTATCAACAATTAAGACAGTTTTATTGGTAGAATTCTCTACTGTTAGTACAATCTTCGGTAGCAGTCATTTAAGATGCCTCAAGAGGGGTTGTAATTAATACATAATTGTAGTAGAATTGGCTGGAGTATTCAGTTGCACCTTTAGGTTGTGGTGACTGTTGAACACAGATCCTTCGAGCTCAACCTGGGGGTGCAGTTTCATTGAAACAAGCACCAATTATGCTGATGCATAGGTATGCTTTTTACAATATGCACAGCGTCAGTTTGCAAAATCTGAAGTTTCTTCAGACTGCCCTTACTTGTGCCCGCTAAAAGCGTGCTACAGTACTCAATCCTAGGCAGGATCAATACCCTGACTATTGTAGTGCAGTTGGCTTCTGATACATAAGGTTTCACCAGCCTGAGAAGTCTTAATTGGTATTGGGCCTCATTACGACCCAGGCGGTAAGTTACCGCCTGGGCCGTGACTTTACCACCATGGCGTAAACTACGTTTACGCCATGGTGGTAGGCGGACTTACCGCCCCATTCCGAGGTCGGCGGGGCGGTAAGTCCCCAATCCCCATTTACCCTTCCCCATTCCCATTTTTGCCCCATAGGGCATAATGGGAGTGGGGAAGGCGTTAATTACGCCACCGTAAATTACGGTGGCGTAATTAACTCCATGGTCCCTTAGCGCCATGGATTTTAACACCTGCTAAAAGCAGGTGTTAAAACCTCCATGGCGCTAAGGGACCTCGTACTCAGGCGGTAAGGGTCGGCGCCGTTTACGCCGCCGTAAAACCCTTACTGCCTGAGTCGTAATGAGGCCCATTGTGTTTTGCTAGTGATGTTGTGCACATGAGCATCTGAACTCAGTGATGCCCCTAGGACTACCCCTAAGGTTTTAACTTTGGCCATAGTGCTGAATTGATGCTTGTGAATAAAACATTCGGAGTACTTGCTACAGAGTTTAACATGTGCCTTGAGTGAGCTAGATGCCAAAAGCTCTGTTTTAGCAGCATTTAGGGACATCCCATTAGTTGACATCCATTGTTTAATAGCTCCATAGATCAAAGAGATCCTCTCGGAACCTTTATCATACTCTCTGCTACGATCTATAATAAGCTGGGTGTCATCAGCGTAATTGGAAAAACGTACCCCTAATTAACTAACGGATTGCATAGCGGGTGGCAGAAACATTGAAAAGAGCTAGGGATAGGCAAGCACCCTGCGGCACTCCAAAACCCAACTGCTCTGGTTTGGAGCGAGCTTCATCCCAAACAATTTTAGACCTTCTTTAGACCTTCTTTTCATGGTCTACAAGGTCGAAGGAGATCTAATAACATCAGCACCCCACCTTGCTATCGTCCATGATTTTCAGCATTTCGGTTTGCAGGTCCTAGAAGGCACTTTCTGTGCCATGGAATTACCTGAACCCCGACTGCCTTGGTTGGTACACTTTGGATTTTTCCAGATGTTCTTGTAATTGAAGTGTTGCCACTTTATCTACAACTTTCAACAAGGGCATATTAGTAATAGGTCTATAGTTTGTATAAACTTTGTAATCAAGCCCTGGTTTTTTTATTAGCAAGGTCACAGATACATTTTTTAGTGATTTTCTCTGAATGTTGCGTTTATGAAACTAACAAGAAATGGGAGGAAACACTGAATGTTTTCTAATATAATTCTTGAGGGATGAACTTCCCCTTCACATCTAGTGGGTCTCATCTTGTTTAAGACCTTAGCTAAGGCTTCTTCAGAGATAGTTTCAAATGATAAAGTTAGGTTACTTTCCTTTTTTGTATCCTTATTTGCTTGTAATGGGAGATCATACTCAGGATTGGCCACCTTATTCTTAATTTGGGTATGGGGTGCATCAATGGTCTGTGCAAAGGCTTTCTGCACTGCTTCGCAGTCCCCCTCTGTTGGTGCAAAACTGGTAGGCCATAGCTTTAGGCCTTTCCCAATATCATAGGATTTCAAAAAGCTTCCTTGTATCATTTTTAGATGCTGCGATTTGAGAATCAAAATATCTTTTTTTTGCTGACAGAATTTCACAACGATAAAGCTTCTCCAGAGACTTCCATGTTTCTATGATTCCTTTCCCAATTTCTCTCGGCTTTCCTTTTCTCCTGTTTCCGAGCCATCAGGGCTGAGGAACACCACTTTGGATTATGCGCTTTTTCTCTAATAAGCTTTGTTTTATTTAGTGCCACTCTATATAACCAACTACTAAGTCCTTTCTCATATTCTGCAAGCAGAAAATGCAGTGAGTCATCATTGGTGGTCAAGTCCATAATCCTAGTAAGGCAATGTTCTAGATCATCGCAATGAATTCAGTTGTATTTCCTACTTGTAACTTTAAAAAAAGTATTAAGTTTCTGAATTACAGGACGTGGTAAATTAAGGCTGAATGTAACAAAGCAGTGATCAGACCAGATACATGGTTCCACGCACACTGGCCTAGGCTCCAGGTTCTTCATAACAACCTAGTCTAATACATTACCCATTCTGTGGGTTGGGTTCTTACTGCAATCCATAAACCTGTGTTTTCCAAAGAGCTATTCTAGATGAGAGGCATCCTGGTCTTGAGGATTTCCAAGTCACTGATTAAAATCCCCTAACACTAAGGTGGAGTTGTTAGGTTTGTTCAATGAAGCTAAAATTCCTGCAAATTCCTCATAAAAAGATGGCATATCGTTTGGCGGGCGTTAAATAAGAACAATGTTTACGCAATTATTTTGGGTTGGTGTAATTCTGAGTAAAGTCATTTTGCATCCCATGCATGTAACAGGAGCTTGAACAAATTTCAAATGTTCCTGTGCCAAACATGCCACACCCCACCCTTCCCAACCTTTCTATTTTTGCCATAGAATACATAGCCCATGAGTTTCACCAGTTGAATGTTAGGGCCACTGGAATCTCGCAACCACATCTTCGTAAGGCACATGATGTCTATTTCATGGTACAGTATGTAGTCCTTAACATCCAGAACATCCTTGTTGAGAGACGTAGTGTTGAGTAAGGCGATTTTAACATAGTTCCGGCTTACCCTGCTAGGTATGGCAGTACTTAGTTCTAAGGTTGGGTCGATGATATGAGCAGGAGGCTGAACGGGAGCCAGTGCTTGTAGCTGGGATAGCATGGCAATGCCCAGGTTTACCTGGTCCCCACACTATCGAGGCGTATCAGAGCAGGCAAGTCCGTGAAGAAACCCTAAGAGAGAGTCAGCGCCGGCATGTCCCATGCAGACTCGCAGACTTGCTAGAGCCTGACGTGCCTGACAAGTAATTAGGAATGCACGCCAACTACAATTCCTCTGGGGCTTGTAGTTCGTGACGCAAACGGCTTTGCCAAGTTTCTATGCACTTACAGTCGATCTCACAAGAAAGTTACAAGTGAAATATAAAAGGTGCTTTACAGACTATAATTCTCTTCCTTAAAACACTAAAATCAGGCGAACTTTAAAATTCGACTCTAGATAAAATTGCAGACGTTCAACTCGAGTTTAGGTGTGCCTAATCAATATAATATAGCGGCTACGTAAAGCTGACAAATGAATACAAATACAAAGTTGCACCAGCATGACAAAAGGGTTTAAGTTCTATGATACCAGAATTTGTATTAAGGTGTTAGCCAACAGTTTATCACCTGTACTCCCAGGGTTAATTAATGCTGAACCAAGACTTCATCCTGTGTGGTAATCGCAGACCTATATTAGAAGAGTGATAACAATTACGGATATCACTCATAGTCAAAAGGTTCCCTGTACCAGGATAAAGTTAAATATCCCCCAATTGATATCAACAAAGGAATGACAGGGTTGTCCTCTTTCCTCGTGATGTCCCTGTGGCACTCAGAGGCTGACAGTATTGGGTGTCCCACATAAATTGGTGCTTTATCTTGACAATGTTATTCTTCTCTCAAAAAACCATGTAGTCTTCCTTCCCATCTTATGATGGTGCTTAATAGTTGTGAATTAGTAGTTGGAGATTGTCCCTCCAAAAAAGGCGTCTCCCCTTTTATTTGTATAAAGTCAAACTTCCAATATTTGGGCATGCAGATATCAAAGACTTCTATTATATTATATTCAATTCAATTCAAGTTTAACATTAAAACATTTAGTAAAATCCTCCAAAATTACATCATAGACATAAAACTGAAATACAGAGCAAAATAGATCGTAACTTCATTTCGCAACAGGACCCTCCATTGACAGCTGTAGGTATTAATTCACATACAGCAGCCCAACCTCACCCTCCATATTTGTCCCGAGAAAATCTCTTCTTCGCCATGCTTTCTGTAAAAGCAGGTGAGACCAAATAGAACCGCAGGTTTAGCTGCGGAGAGCAAAAACAAGAGTGCGGCTTGCGAAGATCTAATCCCAGTATCTCGTAAGAATGTTACTAAAATATGTGCCTGAAGACTGTTAAATCGGGATAGGGTCTGTAGCCCACCATACACACAGTTCCAGTTTGGATCCTAATCACGGTTTGAGTTCTATGACTGAGTCACAGTCCCCACAGGCAAAGAGTTCATTCTGGCTTTCGTCAGAAGTGCTCTATGCAAAGGTGCAGTTACCAGATGCAGATGTACAACTAAACTGTTGCAAGGAGCTGGCAGTAAGTAAGCCCTGACCCGGGCTTTCATCAGTAGTTCATCCCCTTAAAGAAGACAGAAAGGACAAGGCCCCATCTTTAACCAGCATCTTGGGGAGACAACTCAGCTGTCCCGGGTCATTAAAGTAGGTAGGCAGTGAAAGCTTGCAGAACAAGGACTTTATATGGACTAGCCAGCCAACCTTACTATAACCATTTTGGCTAATTACATTCATAATTAAGTGTAGGAAGGAAGAAGCGAAGGGAACCAGAAGCCTATTTTCCGAGACAAGCAAAAGAGACAACCCGTTTTAATTACATTAATATGTATATAGAATTCCCAAATGGTTAATATGAGAGTCTATCCCCTCACTGGATGTTGATGGAGGGGAGGCGTTCAGAGGAGCTGAAAAATCTTTGGATCAAGCAGGTCATGCCCCACAAGGGATCCTTGTGAAAATCCAGGAGCAGGTCGACGCTGCACTCTGGCAGAGTGGCGGAGTGGCAGCGAGTGGCAGTCCTGCAGCATCCCCTAGCTGCAGAGTCTGCCTTCACTATCCTTTGTTTTGGAGGCGGAGCGCCCTTTCAACCCAGCTACTAAAACCCCAGTAGTCCGCGGAGCAGACGCGGAGTGGCGGCGAGTGGCAGTCCTGCAGTCATGGCGGTCGAGGCTGCGAGGACTGCCGCCCCCGTTAACTCCCCCATGTGTGAAGAGGGGCGATGGATGCGGAGTTCACGCCCCCACTCGATCTCAGGCGAACCATGTGTAAAAGACTCAAATCAATTCCACCTACTGCCTGAAAGTGGCAGCTAAATGGAGAAAAGAAGTAAACTCATAAAAAAACTGATAATTACCAAACCTACCCTGATGACTTCCGATAACTCTCAGATTTCCCCATGCTCACGGGAAAAATCAGGCCACAGACTAAAGAAACAACAAACGAAGGCTCCCCTGCCATTGGCTTTGGAAGACATCACAAACGAAGACCTCCCCACCGTAGGAAATTCAGATCCCGTGAACACTATCCAAACGGTGCGCTCACCTGTTAATCCCGGAGGGGATAGCGGGTCCGCGTCGCCACGTGGAGAGGATCCGGGATTGCGATCGGGTGGGGCGGTGCAAGGAGCGGCCGAGGCTGGGCGAGGCCTCTGGCCCGGAGTCTGCAGCAAAAGCGGCGACGGGGGGTCAGACCTGGATCGTGAAGACAGATTAGCGGGGGCAGAGCCAGAAGAGCCTGTACCGTGCAGCCAAGTAGCTGTTAAAGCTATCATTCACTGCAACGTGGAGGCCGACCAACTGAGCGCCGCCCCAAAGAGACGAGCTTCTCGGGGTGTTTCCCTCGAGCGTTCATTATTGTATCACGCTTCAGACGGCTATGACCAAGTTGGTCCAGAGACTGTTCCAGTGGTATTGGACGAGCCAAGCAGTACAAATCCAACGGCCCAGTCCAACATAAGAAAACGACCACGATTTTCACCTACAGTTCAAAATGCAGGAAAGCACACACGACCTGAAAAGAAAAAAAAGAAAGTAAAAAGAGAGGGCTACACCTACACAACGGCGTGGTCACTCAGAAAAAAGGCAATGGAACGACTTCTTATTCTAATAGATCAGGAAAGGCAATCCAGCAAGCCGTCTCACAAAACCTGCTCACAAGTTTCTTTCATTTCAGAAACACCACCCGGCCAATACAAACAGCTGAGCTAACCGACATGGAAATCCTGGAAGCTCTTCAAGATTGCCAACCCTTTCAGAAACACAGGAAGCTAGATCATAGGACGACCTCCTCACGAAAGTTGATGGCATTATCCCCCACCAACTCATGCCAGGGCCAAAGTGCGGTCTCGCCTAAAACCCCAAAGCATTTAGAAGTATCACAAAGTCCGGATCCACAGCTAGTGAGGGCTGATGACCAGGTGCCACAAAAAGACCTATCTGAACAAATAAAGGCACTGGAGAAGATCAACCATAATGCAATTGAGGCTCAGGAACCAGGAGAACATCCAAAAAAGCTACACGAAAAAGCCTCAGAGCGCTCACCTCCAGCCCATGAAGAGCAAGTGAGCACGCCTCTAAGCATACCAAGTACACCAAAAAACCTTCTTGAAGAGGATTTACTAAAACAATCGGTTGGGCCAGACCCAAAGTTAGTCGATACTCAAGTTCAAGGAAAACTTCAAATAAACCCAAACAGAGACACCTCAAACCTCTTATCTTTAGCTGCTGAAGACCAATTGACTATCCCACCAAGACCATCAAACGAACCCTGGGAAGACGACAACCATTCTTTTCCTAAACCCCTGTTGCGGGACACAATGAGCCCGGAACAACACGATAAGGCTGAAGCCTCACCCACGGTGGTAAACCCCAAACCCTCTACAGCAAACTACGAAATTTCTCCTGAAAGAGAAAACCACAAAGATGCAAGAAATGGCTTTGAAAGCCCGAAGATCTTCCCAGTTCTACTTCTCCGACGTGGGTCACACAGAAGATTCTCTCTAGACCAGCCGCCTATAAGACATCATTAGAAATGTCCAACTGCACAACAATCTACTCCTTCTTCACCAAGAACTTTAAGGAGTCAAGGAAAATCGCCTATACAGCCTCCCCAGTGAAAAAAACAGACATTTTTTCAATTATGTCGGCTATTTCAATAGGCCTTACACCATTCACAAAACTTTACGAATCCCTTAACGACACCTTAAAAGACCACACGTCAATTCAGGCAATTGATACACCTAGAGGGCTACGTGATGGCCCACGAAGAGCGCCTGAAGCTGGCTAAAGAACAAAAGCACTACATTGTCCCAACCCAGTACCAAAACAGAGACACAAACCCACTAACTACTGACCAGAGGCAAAACAAATCTACAAAAGAGGTGGGGGAACAAGCCTCACCAATTATAGAACTGACTGATCAAACTGTATCAAGAAACGCTCAAACTCAAACCGATGTAATACAAATGAACATGGATATAGTAAATCAGGACAAAAGACGGAAAAAGGAAGTGTTGTTGGTTGTGGACGACCCCAATCTCCTTGCCTCGGGAAAGGGGCGGACCAACCTTTCCTGATCTTTAACAAAAACAAAGCTGAAAAGGACAAAAACAAAAGAAATGAAAAACAAGAGCCTAAGTCCACGAAACTATTGGCTGTTTCGACACACTCTAAAACAATCTCGAGTAAAGAAAGGCCGGTCATTCCAAGGAGCGACACTACCTTGGGCTCTGCCCAGATTGTCGCAAACAACCAAGGGACGGTTCCAAAATCTCCTAAAACAGCTGAAGAGTTCATGGCCCAGGAGTCTATGATGAACCTCAGCCAACATCTAGAGGAGAGTCCACAGCATGACCTGACCAAGGAGAAATCGGCAACCCCAACTTTCGTGAGCCCTTCTCAAAGTACACTTGACATCATAGAGGACGCTAGTCCAAATCAAAATTCACCCTTCCTTACGTTAGAAGAACGCCGTAATAAAATAATTCAGCACTTTCACGAAACAGAAAAGAAACCCAGCGACTCTTCGACCACAATTTCAAGTAAAAGCCGACGATCTTTAACGCCTCCCTCTCGAACGGCGAAAAACTCTAGATCTAAAAGCTCTTCAGACAGAAACAAATCTCGACTCTGTCCCACTTCAAAGGAAGGCCAAAAGCAAGAAAAAGACACCCTCAAGTCTACAACGGACACAGACCTGCGAACATCAGCAAGAAGTGAACATCACTATCGTTCACAAACAGAAAGAAAATACCGCAAAACTTCAAACTCCACACAAGAACGGCGGTGGATTCTCAAACTAGAACAAATACAAGGGAACTACGATGACGTGATCTTAGACCAAAGCTCTGTCTTAATACTCTTCAATCACGTACCAAAACTGAGGAAAATAAAAACGGAAGACAAAAGATCGTCGACCCGTCCCACACAAAAGGGAAGGCTCAAACATATCTACACATTGCTTCGGCTTCGATTAAAGATCTACTAAGAAAAGAAACAAAAGAACTACTGAGACTGGGTTACGATCTCACTGATCTAAATAACACAAATGAACGAGCATGTAGCAGAACTCACACTTCAAAGGGACACGAAAGATCTCAAACCAACTCAGTATCAAACAAAGTAAGAAACTACAAGAAAGACCATAGAGACACAGATAGCTCCACATCTAAGCAGAACCAATGCACAAAAGATCCCACTTTAATGCCCGACAAACCGACCAACGATCATGAAAGTTTAATCTCCAAGGAAAAACCCAACCTCAATTTGAAGCATGACGAAAAAGGGCAAAGGATCGACAGCAGTAAACAGACAACTACCGCAAGTAGCCCCACCTCTCAAGTCCTGCAAAAAACGACCAATCAATTGGTCAAACCTGCGACACCAAAGCGGGCCCCAAACAAGTCTAAGTCAACTGCTTCGGGTCTATGGCTTGGCTTCCTAAAACTCTAGCCTCAAGAAACTCCAAATAGCAATCCAAGCTCCAGGACCACAGCCGCGAAGATCAGCAGCCCATTGATGACACCAGACATACCATAAGCCCCTGCTCATGGAACACGAGGGGCTTTCAGCACCTGACCTCTCCAGGGGAAATCCACTTAGGTGATTACGACATAATCTGCTTACAAGAAATGTGGCTTACGAAACCACCGACCTTAGACGGCTACGAACTCTCCTTGGCCCCGGCCCTCAAAAGTATTAAAGGGCGTCCCTCTTCTGGCCTCCTGACGGCATCTCGCATTGGACACGGTCTAAACCTGGACAAAGTCCTAAGTGCAAACCACTTCCTCTTCGCAGTTTTGCTAAATTGGTACCACAAAAGCGAATCTGACAAGAAAGAACAGTGTACGCCCCTAGCAATCCTAAATATCTATTGGAACCCTGCGAAAATAGAAGCGGAAACCTTTCTTAGAGAAATTGAAACAACAATTGACAAAATCCTAACAGTCCATTTAGTGTCATACATACTAATCTGTGGAGACCTAGACGCTGTATGTACACAACAAAAGCCTAAAAAACCTTCGACTCCGGCAGATCTCAGAGGGACTCAGTGGCAAGTATTAATGAAATCCAGAAAATTCCAAAGTCTAGATGCGGTCTTCCCTGACCAGTACCGGCCAGCGACCTGGTCTAATGGCGTGCTACAATCCTCAATTGATCATATATTCACCTCACGACCATTTCTGGATCTAATCTCGTCCTTCGAGGTAAAGCAAACCAAAGCCAGCGACCACAACCCTCTCTTTACATCTTGGAAAAGTACAAACGACCATGCAGATGTGCTGCCTTACAACCTCGAAGTAAATGTCCAAGGAAATCGGCTATGCCTCTCAGCGAAAGACATTGAAGACCTGTCAAATAAGTACAAGAAGCATAAATCCAGTGACCGGAAGTACGTGACCAACTATGGCCCCCTGTTAACACCGTACAAGAAGCCCTGTCTAAAACAAACTCGTTCACTAAATCTGAAAAACACTTGTACGGCTGTCTCCTAGTCGAAAAGCGACGAGAATATCGGAAGGCCATCAGACAGGCAGCTAAGTGGAGCACGGACCAAGCAAAAATTATTAAGCTAAAAGCAAAACTGGTCTATCGTACCTGGCTAAGATCGCACCAAAGAAAATTACATCAACAAGACTCTGAAGCCATACTGAGAGCCATCTGCACCAAAAATTCAAGAGAATTCTGGTCATTGCTAACTTCTAAGACAGCTGTCAGGAGCGAAAACATTGAAAACGTGATTGGTGATGTAACCTGGGAAAAGCACATAAAGGAAAGCTTCAAACTACCTCTGGACCAAAAAAATGAGCTTTCAGAAAGCCGCGAGAATCCTTGGATAACCTTAAATGACAAAGAAGAAATCTATGACGCAATAACCATACTGAAAAACTCAAGAGCACCGGGGCCCGAAGGCGACCTTAAGGCCCATCCTAAAGCCTGGTCCATTTTCATCAGCAAAGTTTTCTCAAGATGCTCAGACTCCAAATCAATTCCGGCTTCGTGGACTACTGCCACAATTATTCCAATTTACAAGAAAGGCGCCATCAATGACCCTTCAAACTACCGGCCCATCGCGTTGCGGGATCCTATAGGAAAACTATTTGGCTCCCTCTTACAGAAAAGGTTCCAAAAATGAGCTTGTGACGCGGCATGCATTGATCCCTTCCAGTCAGGATTTAAGAAGAACTTGGGGACCGCCACAAACATCCTCATAATAAGTGTCCTGAAAAGTAAAGTGCTAGAAGGAGGCCCAAAGCTCCACTTGGCATTCGTCGACTTCTCTCAAGCGTTTGATAGGGTTGACAGGTCCCTCCTATGGAGCAAACTGGAAAGCTGGTCTTGTCCTAAAGAGATTTTAAATCTCATCAAATCTCTACATACCAACACGTCGGTGCGAGTCAGATTAAATTGCCAAGGATTTTACTCAAAATCCATAACGATCCAAACGGGAGTCAAGCAGGGGTGCCCGTTGGCCCCCACTCTTTTTCTGGCCTATCTCTGAGATTTTAAAGAAACAGAAACCTCTGTTAGATCTTTTCCATCGCAACTGGACAAACATAAAATCAGCCGGTTACTCTATGCGGACGACCCTATAGTAATTGATCAGACGCCAATCGGATTACAGCGCCAACTTGAAAATCTTTCTAGCTATGCAACATCAAACAACTTGGAAGTAAATAAACAAAAATTGTTACCCTAGAAAAATCAACAAAGAAAACTGAAAAATCAAAATGGTTCTTCCAATCGGCCGAGATCGAAAAAGTAAAAAGTTTTAAATACTTGGGAATCATAGTAGACAACACCAAAAAAGAAACAGCTATGCAAGAACATCTAAGAATAAAAATCAGGAAGCTGGCGGCCCAAGGAAAAGCGATCGACCAAAAACTTGGGCGCTTTTCAATGATACCAGTAATTGACTACTACAAAATGAAAGTAGTCCCTGCTATAACCTATGGTACAGAGGCAATGATCCTGCTGCCGAGAGACATCTGGCCAAAACTTGAAGCCTACTATTGGAGAACAGTTCTCTCCCTTCCGGCCTCAACACCCGTCGCACCAATACGAAGAGAACTGAGTCTCCTTTCTTTACAAGGGACCATAAACTGCAACACCCTGAGGTTATACAGGAAAATTCTGCTCCCCGAGAGCCTTCTGCCATACAAAGTGATAAAAGCAGAACTAGCGGTTGACTCAAACAAATCCCTACAATCCTGGAAGACACACATCTCCACGCTGTTGAGTTCAATTGAGAGCACAGAAGACGATTTAATCCAAAATCTGGCAAAAATAATGAAAAAGATCAAGGAACTAGACTGGATCATGACTCTGGCAAAAGCAATGGAAAACAAGTTAACGTGACATCTACCCCCTAACATAAAGAAACTAAACGAGCTTCAGGGATTTATAAAACAATTCCCAAACAGACAAGCCAGAAACTGTCTTCTAAGGGCGAGACTTAACTTGCTACAAACAAATGAAATTAAAGCCATCAGAGGATTTTCATACACAGCTCATTGCAGACTATGCCAGAACAAAAAGGAAACTGAGACAATTCGCCATCTGGTTATAGGCTGCCCACAAACAAAACAAATCAGGACAGCCTACATGCAACATTTCTCGTCGGATCCCTCGATCAACAGTGAATCTTGCTGGTGGTCTAGAATGATCAGTGGGGACAAACCAACCTGGCTAATGGCCACTTCCAAAATAGTGCAACAAATCATGTCCAAACTAGAAACCCTGAATAACCAGGAAGGGATTGTAGAAAGCTAAGTCAACTTGCTACAACTACAATCACCCGAGTCTTCAGATCACCTGCAACTTCAGATGATCCTCTCTTTTCTCAGCTACCAGTTTGAAAAGGCCTATTCGGGCTGAAAAAGCAAGTTAACCTTGCTTTATTTTACTTCAGAACTCACGCGCGAACTACTGAAAGCTCTTCGATAAACTGACATTGAAAATTCTTTGGGAAAATTCATTTTGTAAAAATCAATTCACATTTTGATTCACACAAATAATAAAAAATAAAATAAAAATTAAGTCATGGAGCAACCTTCTCAAGAATGCATTTTCCAACTTTTCTCACCCCCATATTTTACATCCAAATGTGCCAGTGGGTATGGCCTTAGCTTTGTATACCATAATCAATTGTTTCAATGAGGCGTATCCAAGATTCTTAGCTAGTTTGAATATTCCCCCAGTGGTTTTGCTCATACGGATGTTTAATCGGGAGATGTGATCATTCCATTTCAGGCTAGTCGGTTATTGAACCTTATCCCTATGTAGTCAAAGGAAGAACAGCATTCCGCCATCTTTCCACTCCAGGAACGTCTGCAGTCCTCGTTTGGGGTTTCTTGATACACACATAGTAAAACATTTACTGCTATTGACACAAAGCCCTCTGTCCCTCATATATTTGACAAACTCGGTAATCAATACCTGCAGTGATCTGGGAGTCTTGGCCAGGAGAGCAGTGTTAGCAGCAAAGCTGAGCAATGGAAGTATCCTGGCACCACACAGAGGGACAATGATATTGGCCAAAGACTCTAAATGAGAAGCAAGACTATTTACATATAAATTAAAAAGGATTACGGCAAGACCACACCCATGGTGGACCCCTTTTTGTTCAACCAGGCAGCCTCAGAGTTCTCCATCCTGGCCGTATCATATGCATACCCTCATATTATCACGGAGTAACTATCAGCCGTACTAGGGGGCGTGGCTAGGAAGCCATGTGAAAAGACGTGCCTGTACGGGGGCTCCCGAAGATCCGCACATTATCCGACTGAAAACAGTGCAAGGACCGATGCAATTTGGCTGAGACCGATATGACTGCGCGCATGAATCTCAGGTGAACGTGAGGTTATATTTCGACACGGGCCTGCACCGTGAGAGCGCAACAAAAAGCTAAAAGAAGATCTGGAGGCGAGAGTGCGTTGAACGAGAAAATGGCCGCCGCCGCCGCCGAACGAAGGAACAAAGGGGCGCTTGATCTGGGCGCCTGTCGGTCGCACTGGAGCATGGTGATGGTGTAGGTGCATGACGCGGGTGCATCGAGGTCATTAAGGACACCCAGTCCTGCGAGGCCGACGGCGTGGACCTGGGAAGGGAGCAGGGCCTGATCGAAGATACTTTATACCCGGATCGTGCGGTGTGACCGGGAACTGTGCCCCGGGCCCTTTGTGGCCTAAAGTGGACCTCAGAGGGTGAGACGCGACCTGGCCTAGCTAGGTAACAGACAAGATGGCCGGGGGTGCCGGAGGACAGAGGAGCTTAGTGTCAGAGAAGTGGTGATAACGACGGGGCACCCGCAGAGCGCACTGTGAAACCCTGCCCCAGATCCGAGCGGGGATTGAAGAACGTGAGACATGTCTAACAAGCCCCTGAGAGCGAAGACCAAACAGCACACGCTCGACGAATACGCTAAAACGCCTCCCGGCCCAGACGGAGCCAAAAGCAAGGACAAAACGCAAGCCAAGGAAATGGCCGCCGGGGGTGCGAACCACGAGGTCCTCGCTGCGATCGCAGACCTGAAAGCGACCTGGGAGACCAAGCTCCAGCTCGCTGTGGCTGAACTGAAGACCGCAATGGAACTCCAGGTCGGGGCAGTGCAGGAGGACATGAACCTCCTAAGGCAGGACGTGCGTACCCTGGCAGAGCGTACAGAGACTTTGGAGAAAGAATTGGGCCCTACCGCGGCGGACTGCGCTGTGCATAAGCGTGAACTCCATGCCCTGGTGCAACGCGTGGGCAACTTGGAGAGTAGGGCGGAGGAGGCAGAAGGGCGCGCCCGGAGGAACAACATTCGCATAGTAGGCCTGCCGGAGGGAACTGAGGGCCACAATCCAACGGAATTTATTGAAAACATGCTACTGCAGGAGATCACGGGAGGCACCCTGTCGCAGGGTTTTGCGGTTGAGAGAGCGCACAGGGCCTTAACTAGGAAGCCACCACCGGGAAACCCGCCCAGGCCAGTGATAGCTAAGATCCTTAATTACCGGGACCGAGAAAGGATCCTTGAACACTTCCGCAAGGGAGGCACAATACAACGAGGAGCGGCGAATATAACGGCTTATCCCGACTACACCCTGCAGGTACAGCGCAGCCGTATGAACTTCGGAACGGTGAAGAGGAGATTGCGGGAAGCGGGGCTTAAATACATGTTGCTTTATCCGGCCAAACTGAAGGTTTTCTTTCAGAGCAAGCTACTGTTCTTTGTCACCCCGGAGGATGCTATGGAGTGGTTGGATGCACACAACTGCCCTCAGGAGTCAGATGTTCAGACGGCCGGTGGAAAATAAAGGACGAGATAAGTAAAGCTGTAGGCACGGTCGGGTCATGAACATTGGGACTAGATTATA